>NC_060141.1:441294584-444204584 GCF_021461385.2 Schistocerca piceifrons | reverse complement strand
TGCGCGGATTGAAAAGAGCGTAACACAGGCACGCAGACTTTTCCCTCTGCTGTTCTACATCTACATCTATGTCCACACTCCGTAAGCCACGTGACGGTGTGTGTGTGTGGGAGGGGGGGGGGTGGTACTTCGAGTACCTCTATCGGTTCTCCCTTCTATTCCAGTCTCGTATTGTCCGTGGAAAGAAAGATTGTCGGTATGCCTCTGTGTGGGCTCTAATCTCTCTGATTTTATCCTCATGGTCACTTCGCGAGAGAGAGCAATATACTGCTTGACTCCTCAGTGAAGGTATGTTCTCGAAACTTCAACAAAAGTCCGTACCGAACTACTGGGCGTCTCTCTTGCAGAGTCTTCCACTGGAGTTTATCCATCATCTCCGTAACGCTTTCGCGATTACTAAATGATCCTGTAACGAAGCGCGCTGCTCTCCGTTGGATCTTCTCTATCTCTTCTATCAACCCTATCTAGTACGGATCCCACACCGGTGAGCAGTATTCAAGCAGTGGGTGAAGAAGTGTACTGTAACCTAATTACTTTGTTTTCGGATTGCATTTCCTCAGGATTCTTCCAATGAGTCTCAGTCTGGCATCTGCTTTACCGACGATCAACTTTATATGATCATTCCATTTTAAATCATTGCTGACGCCTACTCCCAGATAATTTATGGAATGAACTGTTTCAGTTGCTGACCTGCTATATTGTAGCTAAATGGTAAAGGATCTTTCTTTCTGTGTATTCGCAGCACATTACACTTTACATTGAGATTCAATTGCCATTCCCTGCATCATGCGTCAATTCGTTGCAGATCCTCCTGCATTTCAATACAAATTTCCATTGTTACAACCTCTCGATATACCACATCATCATCCGCAAAAAGCCTCAGTGAACTTCCGATGTTATCCACAAGGTCATTTATTTATTGTGAACAGCAACCGTCCTACGACACTTCCCTGCGGCACACCTGAAATCACTCTTACTCGGAAGACTTTTCTTCATTGAGAATGACATGCTGCGTTCTGTTATTTAGGAACTCTTCAATCCAATCACACAATTGGTCTGATAGTCTATACTCCGAAGAGGCAATGACGGAAGTAAATGTTTCGCTTTGGTAAACTAGTAGGCGAAACATCAGTGGGTTTAAAATTCAAGATGAAAAGATATCTTTCTTAAGATTCGCTGATGGCATTGCAATCCTCACAAAAACTGAAGGAAAATTCCAGGACCTGTTGCATGCAAGGAACAGTCTAATGAAAACAGAAGAGGGACTGAGAGTAAATAGGACGAAAGTAATGAGAAGGAGCAGGCACGAGGACGGCGACAAATCATACAATAGCTGATCACGAAGTAGATGAAGCTACAGAATTCTCCTACCTGGACAACAAAATAATCCATGATGGACGGCGGAAGCAGGACATAAAAAGCTGCCTAGAACTGGCTAAAAAGGGCATTCCTGGCCGAGAGAAGTCTAGTAGTAGGAAACACAGGTCTCCATTTGAGGAAGGAATTTCTGAAAATGTACGTTTGGGGCACAGCATTGCATGGCAGTGGTGCATGGATTGTAGCAAAACCGGAGCAGAAGTGAATAGAAGCATTTAAGATGTGATGCCATAGATGAATGTCGAAAACTACAGACTGTTAAGGTAACGAATGAGGAGGTTTTTCGCAAAATCGGCGAGGAAAGAATTATGGAAACCACTGACAAGAAGAAGAGACAGGATGGTAGTACATGTGTCAAGGCTGTGTATGTAAGGATAATTGATCATTTTATATAACAAAATTTGCTATCAAATGTACAGTTCAGCTTTAAAACTCGTTTAACAACTGAACATGAAATTTTCTCTTTCCTCTGTGAGGTATTAGATGGGTTAAACAAAAGGTTTCTAATGCTAGGCATATTTTTAAATTAGGCGTTTCATTATGTTGATCACAAAATATTGCTCCAGAAGTCGGAACGTTAAGAAAAACGAATGCAGGGAGTAGCTCACAACTGGTTCACCTCTTACTTTCAGACCACAGAAGGTCATTATTCACAGTGTTGATAATGGCTGTGATGTGGGGTTAGTGGGGTATGGTCAAATGGGGCGTGCTCCAGGGATCAGTGCTGCGGCCACTCATGTTCCTTATTTGTATAAATGATATGCCCTCTAGTATTACAGGTAACTCTAAAATATTTCTGTTTGCTGATGACACTAGCATGGTAGTGGCTCAAATGGGTCAAATGGCTCTGAGCACTATGGGACTTAACATCTATGGTCATCAGTCCCCTAGAACTTAGAACTACTTAAACCTAACTAACCCAAGGACATCATACAACACCCAGCCATCACGAGGCAGAGAAAATCCCTGACCCCGCCTGGAATCGAACCCGGGCGTGGGAAGCGAGAACGCTACCGCACGACCACGAGATGCGGGCAGCATGGTAGTAAAGGATGTTATGTACAACACTGGTTCTGTTTCAAATAGTGCTAAATCAAATTAGACAGTTTTTAAAGTTTCTAATACAAAATTCAACAAAACCCCGACTTTTTAATTTCACAGAATGGGCATATGAGTAGTGAAAATGAACAGTTCAGATTTCTGTGTATTCAGGTAGACAGTTAACTGTCGTGGGAAGCCCACGTTCAGGATCTTGTTCAAAGACTTAATGTTGCTATTTTTATTATTCGAACAGTATCTGAAGTAACTGATCGTTCGACAGGAAAGTTAGTCTATTTTGCTTATTTTGATTCGCTTACGTCGTATGGTATTATATTTTCGGGTAACTCCTCCTATTCTAAAAGGATATTTGTGGCTGAGAAAAGGGCGGTCCAGGCAATAAGTGGTGCCAGTTCGCGAACTTCTTGTCGACCCCCCTTCACTAGTCTGGATATTTTGACATTGGCCTCTTAATATATACCTCCTTTAATGTCGTTTATTGTTAATAATATCAACTTATTCCCAAGAATAGGCATCTTTCAGTTAGTTAATACTCGGTAGAAATTCAACCTGGATTTGGATCGGACTTCCTTAACTTTTGTGCAGAAAGGTGTGCAGTATATTGCTGCACCCATTTTCAATAAGCTGTCACAAGAATTCAAAACTTTTCGCAGTAATCCACGCGCTTTCAAAACGAAACTGAAGAGTCTCCTCATTGCTCACTCCTATTCTGTTGAGGAGTTACTTGAAAAATTAAGTTGATTTTTATGTTATATTGTTGTTTACTTAAACTTACAGCTTAACTTCTTTTTGTTTTATAAATATTTTATTTATATGTGTTTGAGCCGTGCACGGCACGTGTTCATACGATCAATTGTTTGTCATCTTCTACTACGGTAGTGCCTCCGCGTTTTCTTATTCCATTTACTGGCGTCTCTAACTTCCTGCCATACTTTCCCGTTGGTGGCAGCAGCAGCGTGTATTGATAAGCGCACTGTCGTGCCACCTCTGGAGTGACCGATAGTATTTCCGGGTCGTTGTGTGTCGGGTAGTCACTGAATGGGAGACGCACCAGCAGTGCAGTCGCGACGGAGCACCAGTCGCGGACGGACTAGCAATCCAGTCGGTCGGTTAGCGTGAAGCAGCAAGCAAGCCCCCTCGCTTGTAGTCGGGCTGGAGCCGCTGGCGGCGTGCATGCGCAGTTCGAATGTGAGGTGCTGCTTGCGAGTGCTACGAAGTTCGTCGCCCACCGATCTTGGACATGAAAGTTGAGTCCTCACTTAACTTATTACCGTGCCTCAACTGTTTACATTTCTTCGTTTGATCCTGGTTGTCGCTTTTGGGACATTATCGCGAGCAACAACGTGTGTGTATTTCAGTCGGCTAAGATTCCAGCCGTCTTCCTGTGAAATTTAACTTAATTTATTCCCTGTTGTTGAAGTTCACCAGCGGTATCTTCTGCCTTGTGGCCATTTACGTTCCGGTTACCCGCCCTGGTTGTTGACGTAATTTTCGGCAGTGTATTTTCCTCATGTTGTTGCTATCTAGCGCGGCATGTAGCTCGACAGCTGAGGTGTTGTTGTTCGTTGCGGGCGCCAATATTCTGTGTGTCGTTGTATTGAAATCTTGTGGTCGTTTTGCTGGTTGCGTGGAGCGGCACATATCTTGTTGATTGGTTGGTCAGTCGGCTGTCTGTAGGTTGGGTTGCCTTCAGATTAAGAAGTCGTTGGACAGGCTGGCTCTGAGCACTATGGGACTTAACTTCTGAGGTCATCAGTCCCGTAGAACTTAGAACTACTTAAACCTAACTAACCTAAGGACATCATACACATCCATGCCCGAGGCAGGATTCGAACCTGTGACCGTAGCGGTCGCGCAGTTCCAGACTGTAGCGCCTAGAACCGCTCGGCCACACCGGCCGGCGGTTGGACAGGCTGCCTCTCTCACCTAAATGGGCGTTAGTGTTACAATCCCACGCTGAGCCTTCTGAGCGCCGTTCCTTGTGTGTTCTGTAGTAATTTCCCTGACTGGATTTTAGTTATTTGGTTAATGTGTGGCTTCCAGCCAAGAATCAATAATATCTCTTAAATTAATGTTCTTGTCTTGCCCTTAAGGTCTGAGATTGTTATATTTTTATATGGGGTCTTCAAACGAATTTTACTGGAGAGGTTTTAAGATAAGGCCTTCTACCTCTCAGATTGAAACTCTTTCTAGGCCTTAAGCCGTTAAATATATTTTGTTGATATGTGGCCTTCAGCCGAGTATTAATATCTCTTAAATTAATGTCCTTTTCTTGCACTTAAGGAATGAGATTGTTATTCTTTATTTTATATGAAATTTTTTAAGATACAGCCTTTTGCCCTTTAATACTGAAACTCTTCTTCTAGGGCTTAAGCCATTAAATTATTTGTTGGTGAGAGGCCTTCAACCGAGTTTTATTATCTCTTAAATGACTCTTCTTCTCTTGCCCTTAAGGCATGCTTTTGAGTGAGGCCTTCAGCCCAATTTGCATGAAATGTTTTAAGATAAGGCCTTCTGCCTTTTGATTGAAACTCCTCAAATTGTTTAATAAGCGACCTCCAGCATAGTTCCATTAAAATTAAATAGCTAGGGCCTTCAGCCGATTAGACTGAAGATATAGAAAATATTCTTCGGTGAAACCTCCAGAAGAACCTTGTATTTCTATTTTCCTTAAGCCTTGTATTGGATTTTGAATAATAATAATAAACCCTATCTATATACCTCGAGCCTCATCTCTCTAATCTTATCTTCATGGCCCTTATGCGAAATGTCAGACTCAAATGTGGATTCTCAACATTTTCTCAACAGGCTACTCAAAAAGAACGACGACTTCCCTCCAGTGATTGCCATTTGTGTTGTTCGAACCTACCGCTAACAAATCTAGCAGTCTGCCTTGGAATTGCTTTGATGTGGTGCGCCACCCAAACACTCGAGCCGTACTTAGCAGTGGGACGCACTTTTGTCCTACATACGGTCTCCTTTGTAGATGAAGCGCACTTTCCTAAAATTCTCCTGATACACCAAAGACCACCACTGGCCTTCCATACTGCAGTCCTTCCATGCTCATTCCGTTTCATACTACTTTGCAACGTTACGCCCAGATATTCAATCGACGTGACTATGTCCAGCAGCACACTACTAAAACTGGATTCGAACATTACAGGTTTGTGTTTCCGAATTAACTTACATTATTCTACATGTAGAGCTGGCTGCCATTCATCGCACCAACTAGAAATTTTCTCAAAGTCATATTGTATCCTCCTACAATAGTTCAATGACGTCACCTTCCCATACACCACAGCATCGTCAGCAAACAACCGCAGACTGCTACTTATCCTGTGTGCCATTTCATTTATCATGTGGCGATATGATGCTCATTCACTGAAATGGGTTAAATGCCTTCATGATGTTCAAAGTGCCGAACGTACTTGTTTATTTATTTGTACGAAACTTGTTAGTGGATTAAGTACATCTGAAGATAACTACTTGCCGAAACTGGTAATGTGAAGATATTATTTTGTTGCTTTTGAATACATTATAGGAGTGAACAGTGATCAATGTGTTACAAATATTTACTATCAAAAACAGTCTTGATCACAATTTATTTATTGCGGTGATCGGTTTCGACCACTACTGTGGTCATCTTAAGACTAATGAGTAAGGACCTTCTTCTGCTGGAGAATCACTACTACTGATTCTCCAGCAGAAGGAAGTTCTTACTCATTGGTCTAAAGATGACCACAGAAGTGGTCGAAACCGGTCACCGTAATAAAGAAATGGTGATCAAGACTGTTATTGATAGTAAATATATTACTTTGTGTCTAAGCGACCGTAGCGTAATACATTCTTAGACAAATTTTTCATCATAATCTTCACTGCAAGCATTAGGGCCGTCTTTGTTTTGCGTGTTATGGTGCCCAACGCTTATTATGTCTCCCTTGACTTCTTATTTGGAGAGGTAATCTTCCTCTAATAATTCTTTCTGTACGTTCGATCTAGTTTCTCACATTTTCTTGTGTAGTACTCAAGATATTAAATACATTCAGTTTTTCCCAAATACCTGCATTTCCAAATCTGTCGTCTCTAGTATATTCTTTACTGCTCTTAGAAATCTCATCTCTGTTGCTTGTATGCAGTTTTATTGGCTTTTATTTATAAACCATGATTCAGTTCCACATAGAAGCATTGGAACTTTCATTATCTTATAAAATTTCAGTCTTGTTTGTGTCGACAATTTTTTTTATTTTATTTTTTTTATTTCTCCTTATTGTTCCACACATCCTCTGAAACTTTGGAAATATCTTCTCTACGTCTTCGTCATACTAATGTGTGATGTCGTAACTGAAACAGTTGAAATGTCTGACCAGTACTGTTAGTTTATTGGAACACTGTGCAATATTCAAACATTTCTCCCGAGGTCAAGGGCGATTTTTCGTGCCTGAAGAAGCACCTATTTCGTCGCACGATCAAACCAGCTCGAATACCCAAGCTCTAACATGTAGGGACGTAAATACACGGAAGACGCCAGTCGCCTCCGGCAGCAGATAGGAACTCTGTCGCAAAGGGATCTCTTAGTGCGGACCCGCTGGCTGGCGGCGGGAACCGCCCCTCCCACGCCAGCGTGAGTGGCGAGCAGCTAAGGAGGGAACAAAAGACGGCCACCTCGGGTTTCACTTGTCAACCGGGCGCCCGGGTCGGCCGCCGCCGCCTCATTTCGGTTGATGGCGCACCGTAAAAACCGGGAAACAACCGCGCAGAATGTGAACGCGGGGAGCCATAGTTACCAACTGCCGCCCGACAAATACGCTCGCCCGCCCTTATCTGGCTTTTGAAGTCTTGTTTGCGCAAGCGGAGGGCAGGGTGGGGAAGGAGGAGGAGGAGGAGGAGGAGGTTTCGCCTCAAGGAATTCGCCGCGAGCATGAGGAGCCAGCCAATAGGAAGGAACTCTTTGTCTACAAGGCTCTCTCAGAAGGTGGAGGTCAGAGTTATTTCAACGCGGCCGTATGCTCTGTTATTTTCCTATAGTCATTTACTTAACAAGCAACGAATAAGAAGGAAAGAGTGAAGAAAATGAATGATTCCGCTACCGTTGTTTATCTCAAGTTCTAAGAGGAGATACGTTTTACAAACTGTACATAAATTATGTTTCATATTTCCGTCCTACAACCGGTGAGAAATGAGAACAAAACAGTCAGAAAAAAGGATTGGCTTTAGTCTATAATTGCACTTCTACTTGACCCGTTTTTCTCTTGAAGGCCAAGCGGCTTCTACTGGCTAGATAAAATATAAGCGTGACTATAGCACAGAGGATTACAAAAATATTATATTCGTTATCATTAGCGACGTGGACTCTGACCACAATCTATTGGTTATGAACTGTAGATTAAAACTGAAGAAATTGCAAAAAGGTGGGAATTTAAGGAGATGGGACCTCTATAAAATGACTAAACCAGAGGTTGTATAGAGTTTCAGGGACAGCATAAGGGAACAATTGACAGGAATGGGGGAAAGAAATAAGGTAGAAGAAGAATGGGTAGCTCTGAGGGATGAAGTAGTGAAGGCAGCAGTGGATCAAGTAGGTAAAAAGATGAGGGCTAGTAGAAATCCCTGGGTAACCGAAGGGATACTGAATTTAATTGATGAAAGGAGAAAATACAAAAATTCAGTAAGTGAAGCAGGCAAAAAGGAATACAAACGTCTCAAAAATGAGATCGACAGGAAGTGCAAAATGGCTAAGCAGGCATGGCTAGAGGACAAATGTAAGGATGTAGAGGCTTATCTCACTAGGGGTAAGATAGATACAGCATACAGGAAAATTAAAGAGACCTTTGGAGAAAAGACAGCCACTTGTATGAATATCAAGAGCTCAGATGGAAACCCAGTTCTAAGCAAAGAGGGGAAAGCAGAAAGGTGGAAGGAGTATATAGAGGGTCTATACAAGGGCGATGTACTTGAGGACAATATTATGGAAATGGAAGAGGATGTAGATGAAGATGAAATGGGAGATACGATACTGCGTGAAGAGTTTGACAGAGCACTGAAAGACCTGAGTCGAAACAAGGCCCCGGGAGTAGACAACATTCCATTAGAACTACTGACGGCCTTGGGAGAGCCAGTCCTGACAAAACTCTACCATCTAGTGAGCAAGATGTACGAAACAGGCGAAATACCCTCAGACTTCAAGAAGAATATAATAATTCCAATCCCAAAGAAAGCAGGTGTTGACAGATGTGAAAATTACCGAACTATCAGTTTAATAAGTCACAGCTGCAAAATACTAACGCGAATTATTTACAGACGAATGGAAAAACTGGTAGAAGCCGACCTCGGGGAAGATCAGTTTGGATTCCGTAGAAATGTTGGAACACGTGAGGCAATACTGACCTTACGACTTATCTTAGAAGAAAGATTGAGGAAAGGCAAACCTACGTTTCTAGCATTTGTAGACTTAGAGAAAGCTTTTGACAAAGTTGACTGGAATACCCTCTTTCAAATTCTAAAGGTGGCAGGGGTAAAATACAGGGAGTGAAAGGCTATTTACAATTTGTACAGAAACCAGATGGCAGTTATAAGAGTCGAGGGGAATGAACGGGAAGCAGTGGTTGGGAAGGGAGTGAGACAGGGTTGTAGCCTCTCCCCGATGTAATTCAATCTGTATATTGAGCAAGCAGTAAAGGAAACAAAAGAAAAGTTTGGAGTAGGTATTAAAATCCAGGGAGAAGAAATAAAAACTTTGAGGTTCGCAGCTGACATTGTAATTCTGTCAGAGGCAGCAAAGGACTTGGAAGACCAGTTGAACGGAATGGATAGTGTCTTGAAAGGAGGGTATAAGATGAACATCACCAAAAGGAAAACAAGGATAATGGAATGCAGTCGAATTAAGTCTGGTGATGCTGAGGGTATTAGATTAGGAAATGAGACACTTAAAGTAGTAAAGGAGTTTTGCTATTTGGGGAGCAAAATAACTGATGAAATTCGAAGTAGAGAGGATATAAAATGTAGACTGGTAATGGCAAGGAAAGCGTTTCTGAAGAAGAGAAATTTCTTAACATCGAGTATAGATTTAAGTGTCCGGAAGTCGTTTCTGAAAGTATTTGTATGGAGTGTAGCCATGTATGGAAGTGAAACCTGGACAATAAATAGTTTGGACAAGAAGAGAATAGAAGCTTTCGAAATGTGGTGCTACAGAAGAATGTTGAAGATTAGGTGGGTAGATCACGTAACTAATGAGGGGGTATTGAATAGGATTGCGGAGGAGAGAAGTTTGTGGCACAACTTGACTAGAAGAAGGGATCGGTTGGTAGGACATGTTTTGAGGCATCAAGGGATCACAAATTTAGCATTGGAGGGCAGCATGGAGGGTAAAAATCGTAGAGGGAGACCAAGAGATGAATACACTAAGCAGATTCAGAAGTATGTAGGTTGCAGTAGGAACTGGGAGATGAAGGAGCTTGCACAGGATAGATTAGCATGGAGAGCTGCATCAAACCAGTCTCAGGACTGAAGACCACAACAACAACAACATCATTAGCGACAGGGATTGAGTCTTGTTCGATTTTTTGGTAGCAAGTAACGGTATTTGTTGCAAAGCTGCATGACATTAACTGATTTGCTGTATATATTTCTATTTACAGGAGTGCAAGTGAAAACAACAATAAGCTGAATGGTTCATAGCGGAGGAGGGAGTACTGTTGTCTGAGGAACGTTTTCGTTGCATTCCCTGGGTGATCTCGTCACTCTGGAAGGCACACTGGATGAGCATGGGTATGCACCTCTCCTTGGGGACAACGTCCGCCCCACGTGTAGTTGGTTTGTCCTCGTCAGGATGTCGTCTGCCAGCAGAGCAGTGCAACGTGTGACAAAGCTCGCAGTTTACGTGTGTGGTTCGCAGAGCAACAGGATGCGTTTACCGTACTCCTCTGGCCAGCATACACAACGGTTTGAGATCCAATCGAGAATCCGTGGGGGCTACTGGAGCGGGCTATTCGTCCCATCGGTTCTCAACCTAGAAACCTAGCGAATCGACATGGCTCCACATCCCTGTCACTATCTTCCTCCACGCCTCGTAGCGGTTCGCCCTGCAAAAGGAAAGTTATTCGGACTTTTACCAGGTACTCACATTAATGTGACTAAGGCAGTACCCTAGAGCTGTTGCATACGGCATGTATTCGTTATTTTGTAGCGAATATGGTACGATTCCAAGTATTGTTTCGTTGATGTCTGAAGCGTTTCGGTACTCGCATGTTTTCTTCAGCGCATAAGGTTACTTTCCGACTCGGTTCGAGTCAGTAGTTTGCGTTTTCCTCCAGTTCGTCACACTAAACGTACGCGGAGTGATGGAATTGTTTCGTTATTCGCACATTTTCCCCGCATGCATGTTCCCCGAATGCAGCTCGTGCTGAGTCGGTAGCTTTCGAATACCTCTAACTTCCTGTTCGCAGCCCGACATGCGAGTAAAGAATTCATTTAGTCACCCACCACGTTGTCCTTCCCACATGCAGTTTCATGAAGTTTGCCTCCGGCTCCGCTCGAATCGGCAAAATTCCTAAACTTCACTTCATTATTTGCAGATACGTTTCATACGCTGTGTACTGTGAATTCACACACTATGACCTAGGAGTTTACGGGTACGCTATCAGACATTTGTAGCGGAAATTGTATATCTTTACTGCTCACAGCCAGCCGCTGTTGCCGAGCGGTTCTCAGCGCTTCAGTCTGGAACCGCGCGACCGATACGGACGCAGGTTCGAATTCAACCTCGGGCGTGGATGTGTGTGATGTCCTTAGGTTATTTAGGTTTAAGTAGTTCTAAGTTCTAGAGGACTGATGACCTCAGATATAGTGCTCAGAGCCATTTGGACCATCTTTTACTGCTCTTTAATATGGCCAATCCGAATATAAGATTAATTTTTCAATATGAGCTGTAAGAGATGGGTTTTTTTTTTTTTTAAGCAGGAATCCTTACCCACGCTAGGTATGTGGGAGACACTTTGTGAAGTCTGTAAGTTAGGAGATGAGGCAGTGGCGGAAGCAATGCCGTGAAGACGGGTCGTCAGCTGTGCTTGGATAGCTCCGTTGGTTGAGCAACTGCCGGTGAAAGGTGAAGCTCTCGGAATTAAGTCTCTCCCCAGAACTAAGTTTTAATCTGCCAGGAACCTACAACTCTCGGCTGCAGAGTGTAATTTCATTCTGGAAATAGTTTGACATTTCGTATAAAATCACACTACCGGTAATGGCGTACAGTTTCTTATAGTGTAGCTCAATCATCATGTAGTAAATTGGAGTAAAGTGTGATTCTCCTGACCGCAACAAATATTAAAAGAATTATACGTGATTGCCTTGAGTAACGAAAGTAGCGCGTAACGAGTATTCGTAACAGACGTTAAACAAACATCTTTGTAATGGCTATGTGAATCGACAACGCCGATGCATACAATACCAAATTTAGACGTTATTTTTAGAGCCTACTTTACTTTTCTACAGTACA
The DNA here is from genome assembly GCF_021461385.2 of Schistocerca piceifrons. Taxonomy (NCBI): domain Eukaryota; kingdom Metazoa; phylum Arthropoda; class Insecta; order Orthoptera; family Acrididae; genus Schistocerca; species Schistocerca piceifrons. The sequence goes on along the minus strand of NC_060141.1, from coordinate 444,192,661 downwards.
AACCAGTTATGGTACTGTGGTTACTACAGCGAATCTGATCTTGGCTTTCCATGTCCAAATTCCCTACCTCAAATTGTTTAGAAGAGCCATTGCCTTTATGCAGTTAAGGGTTTACTCACTTTCAGTGAGACACCATCCACAGATGTAGTTCTCAGCTAAAGGCATCGCGACTGTCAGTAGTGGTAGACCGGAGCAGCAAAGCTGCTGTTGCGTTCCTAACTGTCGGTGACAGCGCTCTTTAACCCGTGAACCAAGACCGACGTTGTGTTCGTATCACAGGATGGCACTAAAGAGAAACGTGAAACCGCTGGTGAGCGAGGCAGGCCACGCCCACGGCGGGCGCTGTGTAGATCAGTTGGTATCACTGCTGGCGAGCTCCGAAAAAGCCCTGGCCGGGCCCGAGCCAGGCAGACTTATCGGCGCGATTACGGCGTCGTATCGCGGCTCCACCCGCGCTGCCCTAACTTAGCCGCCCCTGTAATTACTCGTAATAACAGCGGGAATCACGCCACGCCACGGCCGCGCCAGGCCTGTGATTAGCAGCTCGGTCTGCTCGCACTGCCCGCCCAGCCAGACCCCTGATTTACACAGCGGCTCTCCGCGGCGAAGCGAGGCACTCACCCGTGCGCTGCAGTGCAGCCGACCTCCCAGGCGCCAATGGCTGCGACGCTGCTTACGACGTAGAGTTGCATGGCAGGCAGAGGGAACCTACGTTCATTACATTCTTATAATCGACTTACTTCTAAAATGGATTAGGTGAGAATTTATTTAAGAACATATGCTAGAGGGTTTCTCTAAACGAAGATAGTTGAAAAACCTATCTGCAGGAACTGTGAAGCTTACTTCAATTCCGGTATGAAGCCGCATGTGAATGTCAGGTCGGGCCATTATCGTCATATATATACATGACGTTGCATGAGATTGTCAGAGTGGGGGCGAACTGCAATGTCCTGGAGCAGAAGTAATGTTCACAAATCGAAACAGTTATCACATCAGGCTCTCAATATCTGATGTCACCTGATGTTAAATATTGTAGCTGAAGAAAATTTCACAATCAAAAATCGCTAAAAAGGCAGTTTGATGGCTAACCCATTCGACAGGACTATGCTTTCATCATCAGATCTTATGCTTTAAAGTTTTTATATAACAGTAGAGAATGTGTTACGAAAATCTTAAAACATAGGATTCCATGATGACAGCACAGCTCCATCGAAACCGGTCATCATACAGAACCCTTTTTAACGATCTTGAGTTGTGAAGTTTTCTTCAGCTACCACACACTATCATTAGACGATTTAATGCATTGAGATGTTAACGTGATGTCTGTTTGTATTAATGAACATTTCTCCTGCGCGACTGTCTGCTGTCTCCTTCGCCTGCTCAACACTCCCTCTCCCTAGCCTGTAAAAAATAACTTGTAACAATGGTCCCAAGCATTACTGATGTTGTACGCAGTGTCCCTGTCCATGTAAATTCGTGAAAGTCGAATTTCCACAGTGTCTTTGACGAAACTGTCCAAATAATACGAGGCCTGCGCCACGGTTTTATTGACGTGGTACTACCAAGTGAAATACGTCAGACATTTCCAAAGCATTAGGCTCTTGTTTCATGGGTCGTATATGTATCTTCTAAAATGATGGACTACGAAATTTTCGTTCACCGAGACCCTCTCCTCCTACCACAACCTTCGTCGACGCTAAAACTGATGGCCTTCATAGATAATTCACTTTTTTTCATAATATATCAGATTCACAAATGCATTTTTCCGAGAAATTTAGGAAACAAACTTTTGCGATTGGCGCCTATGTGTCAATAAGGCAGGCTCATCTCAATGGAAGCACCACTGATGGAGCGAGCAACTCACCCTGCTGGAAAACAGAGTACCTATGTTCAATTTCCACATGCATTTTCCAGTAACTTTTTTCGTTTGTATTTTTCTCCGTATCGAAATTGGGACAGTGGGAGTAATTATATAAACAAATCGGTAAGTAATAAGTACAAGGTTAGTAAATAAATTTTTAAAACAGCTTAGATTATTGAAAACAGTTCCAAAAAGGGGCTGCTCCGAATCCATCTTTTCTTCCAGAAATACTAGTCCCACCAGTTTCGCAGGAGATCTACTGCGAAGTCTGGGAGGAAGCAGATGAGGTACTAATGAAAGTAGATCGGTGAGGACAGGTCATTAATGGTGCTTGTGTAGCTCACTTGGTAGACAACTTGCCCGCGAAAGACCAAAGCCCCGATTTCGAGTCGCGGTCCAGCACACTGTTTCAATCTGCTAGGAAGTTTCATATCAGCGCAAACTTCGCTGAAGACTCAAAAATTCATTTTTCTCAATCATTATTTAAGTGCTGTAGTATCCAAAGACCAAAAACGAAGCACAAATAGGCTTATAACTTCAAGGTGTATGCTTTTACCAGTTGGCTGTTCCGGGTGAATTCGGCTCTTAAAATGCAAAAGAAAGGAATTAAAAACACAGTAAACATAGCATCAACGATCCAAAATTTATAAATACTATGCTTCCAACACACAATTAACAGTATATCAGTAGTAAATATTATCATACCGTTGATACAATTTATGGCACTTTTGCCCACAAAATGTATTGGTTCACTTCCAATAGACAAAACTTTTTCAGCACACATATGTTTCGGCTTTAAAGATTTTCTATTGACGAATAATCATGCCAGCAGATGTGCAACAAATGTTGATCATTTCTGATTCCACAATATTTATTTCATAAATTATATAACCGTACAAAAAATGAAGCATTACAGTTTCAGAAATAATAACTAGTTTTATTGCTGTCTAGTGAACTTCACGTAGTTAATTAAATCATTTAAATGTGTGCAATGGAAATGTTTTGACACTCCTATACAATAATCCCATTAAGCCAATAATGAAGGAGAGAACAAAAAATAAATAGAAATTTCCAATTCACAAAAAAACAAGCATTTCTTTTGGATTTTTAGAACTCCACTTTATGCAAAGCTCACTGTATATCTTTTTTGATCTATCCAGACATGCTTCGACACCTGTGTACGTTTTGTTATATTCCGACTGCTCACCTGAAATTGCGTTACTTGTCAAAATTGATTTCTTGAGGTCGGTTTCTTTTTATTTTTTTTATCTGTTTGACAGCATGTACTCTCAAAGTACTCTTTAAGAATTTTTTTTTAGTACTTTATCGTCAGCGGTGGTTATTATTCGCTCAGTAGTTCATCCTTGGTCGGTTTTCTTTTCCTATTGCGATTGCATACACCGTTTTATACACTTTCCTTGCATTTCACTCTCACCTATTTTCACATTCTTTTTTCACAAAACCTGATCAGAGCAAATACTTACGTCGAGATACTCATAGGCGCTATGTTATTGTCGCCATTCACGTTTGCATTGTTTTGTCTCTGTTCAGTGCTGCGCTAATGTTAAATGTTTGGCAAAAACTATTATGGAGTGTTTGCGGGGGGGCACCACAAAGTGTGTGTGTGTGTGTGTGTGTGTGTGTGTGTGTGTGTGTGTGTGTGTGTGTGTTTAATAGGAGAGACAGAAGAGAGCGAGAGAGCGAGGTGTGGGAAAGGAGGGGTCTGGGATTGAGAAGCCAATGTTTTTCGATATTCGAAGACGTCAGAATACTGGGCTTTATATGAGGAAGTGTCTTTGTACTACCTGCATAACACACTGAGAGTTACAGAGTTTTGTGGCACAGTGTTGTATAATCGTCGAAGACTTTCTTTCTTTGTATTACCGCTATTTTTTGTGCGGTAGTTCCCTATATTGTGACTTTTCGGTAAAGACTTTTGCTTTTTCTAAGGATTTTTTTGCTCAGTCTCAGTAATATTTTGGTGGTGGTTTCTTGTGTGAGATCATCTGGAAAATAGGAATGTATACTGTCACTTCACTTTTTATGGCTCTGAGGTGATCAGAATTTGTCGTCTTAAAATGTTTGCATGTCTGGCCTATACAGACAGATTGGCATGAACTACAGATTGACTGGTACACTCTCACTTTTAAGAATTTGTCTGTGGAGTTGCTCCTAGAGGTTAGTTCAAATGGTTCAAATGGCTCTGAGCACTATGGGACGTAGCATCTGAGGTCATCAGTCCCCTAGATTTAGAACTACTTAAACCTAACTAACCTAAGGACATCACACACATCAATGCCCGAGGCAGGATTCAAACCTGCAACCATAGCGGTCGCCCAATTCCAGACTGTAGCGCCTAGAACCGCTCGGCCACTCCGGCCGGCTTGTGTTTATTGCGAGTAAGAAATTTGTATAACTTATTTCTTCAGAATATTTCCCACCCTGTGCACATTTTTGTTGCTGTATGTTAGTGTGTGCTATCCCATGTTCTTGTGTTGGTGATAGAGGCTCTTTGTTGTGGCTGGTAAGTTATCCATGGCTTCGATTTCTTTAATTTGCTTTTTTTAATTTTCTTGTCCAGGTTGCTTATCATTTGTATGTTGCTACCATTCGTTCTGGCTATCTGGTATATTGTGTTTAATTCTTGTGTCTAGCTGAATTTGTCCGGCGAATTCTTTTAAATTTGTGAAGTATGTAACAGAAACTTGAATGTTTGTGTGCCAGTCGATGATTGGACTGGCTGTGAATGGTAGGGCTTGTGGCTGAAGGTTTCCTGAATACGTATTTGAATAGGTATTTGTACGGAACTCAAGAGAAGCCTTTCAATATCCGTTTGCATGATTCTTGCCCGTTGATAGTTTTCGTGACTGGGGGTTCGTGATGGCTAGATATTCGTGAGAAGCCAGCTCCGTGTAGAGTGGTACTTCTTTTGTTCGGCTGCTGCGGTTTTCTTTCAAACTTGAGGCACTCAGTTACGTTGCTGTCTTGGTGCTAATTCGAGGCCGTCAGTTTGAAGCGGTTTTTAATTAGGATTCCGGCTGGCATGGTTGAGAAAATTGGCACAGTTTCACAAAGACTGTGTCAAATGCAATGACTGAGAAGTTAATGAACATTTCGTCATTTTAGTGATTTCTTATTTCTAAATGTTTGTCCCATAGGTAACTTAGAAACTGCAATTTCTCGCTGTATGTTGCAAGTTAAGGTTAGCACACAACGTGTGGTCGAAAATCCATGCGGTGGTTATTCTCTTGCTTGCAGGGAATAGTGTAGCTGGTGCCTTGATTGCTTCTGCGTCAAAATGATTCAGCGCAGTTCTTTTTATCAGGCTGAGAATTCGTTTCCTTGTTTGCCAGACGGCTGCCGCGGGTTTCGAACGTGGTCAGGTGATTAGGTGACACTTGTGTCATACGTCTATACGCAAGATTTCCACGCTCAAATGGTTCAAATGGCTCTGAGCACTATGGGACTTATCTTCTGAGGTCATCAGTCCCCTAGAACTTAGAATTGCTTAAACCTAACTAACCTAAGGACATCACACACATCCATGCCCGAGGCAGGATTGGAACCTGCGACCGTAGCGTTCACGCGGTTCCTGACTGTAGCGCCTAGAACCGCACGGCCATTCCGGCCTGCTTTCCACACTCCTACACAACCCTAAGTCCACTGTTTCTGATGTGACAGTGAAGTGGAAACGTGAAGGGACACGTATAGCACAAAAGCCTACGGGGCCAACTCGTCTGTGGACCGGCAGAGACCGCCGACAGTTGAATAGGGTCGTAATGTGCAATAGGCATACATTTATCTAGACCATCTCACAGAAATTCCAAACTGCATCAGGATCCATTGCAAGTACTATGACAGTTAGGCGGTGGGTGAGAGAACTCGAATTTCATGGTCGAGCGGCTGCTCATAAGCCACACATCACGTCCATAAATGCCAAATGACGCCTCGCTTGGTGTAAGGAGCGTAAACATTGGACGATTGAACAGCGGAAAAATGTTGTGTGGGGTAACGAATGATGGTACACAATGTGGCGATCCTATGGCAGGGTGTCGGTAAGGTGAATGCCCGGTGAACTCATCTGCCAGCGTGTATAGTGCAACAGTAAAATTCGGAGGCGGAGGTGTTATAGTGTAGTCGTGTTTTTCATGGAGAGGGCTTGCACCCTTTTTTGTTTTGCGTGGCACTTACACAGCACAGGCCTACGCTGATTTTTAAGCAACTTCTTGTTTCCCATTGTTAAAGAGCAACTCGGGGATGGCGATTGCATCATTCAACACGATCGAGCACCTTTTCAGAATGCACGGCTTGTGGCGGAGTGGTTACACGAAAATAACATCCCTGTAATGCACTGGCCTGCACAGAGTCTTGCCCTGAATCCTATAGAACACCTTCGGTATCTTTTAGAACGCCGACGTCGTGCCAGAGTGGAATTTGACATCAAGGCTAAGGGTGGACCACCACCATACGGAATTCCAGCATTACTTATGGAGGGTGCCATGAACTTCTAAGTCACTTTCAGCCAGGTGTCCGGATACTTTTGATCACATAGTCTATATAATTAAGGCGAGCAAGGACAATCATCACTTCAGTACAGTCAAGCTAGTAATCTTACGGTATTCGGCGAAAATCCACGAGTAATGAGGATAATGGGAAAAGGGCACTACATTAGTAACGTATCGTAAAGCTGAGAATTTGGGTCTGACGGGAGTCGTACTAGCGTAATAAATCCAGTGGCGATGACCACTGTGTCCGTATATTGTAGTGACCAGTGCATCTTCCTAGTATGCAGAAGACCTGGGTTCGAATCCTGGTCTAACACAAATTTTCAACTTTCCCCATTGATTTCATACAATACCCACTGCCAGCTAATATCTTTAATTCTTTTGTGGCTTAATTCATAGTGACTGCAGGATCAAAAATGGGATCAGCTCTTTCGGACACGTCCAAAAACACAGACACCACGTATAAATCGAAGGTTTTCGGTTTAGTACTTCCTTACGTTTTCTCATTTTAGGACAATTCAGTTGTCGAAGAATTGTGTTGGGGCATATAATGCATTACTAATATTCTGTAGAAAGATATCTTTCATTAACCAGAGTTCTAGGTAACATAGTTGCTGACATTCGTTAATATTCGATGAACTGGTAACAATTCTGAATTTAAGAAAACATTTTCGACAAATGGATAAAAGGAATTCAGTGATGATACACATGGCAGTCACGTTTCGCTAGTTTTGTTGGAGCAAGCGATATCAATGAAGGGAGCTATTAAGGAGAGTGTATTAGTTGAAGTCACTGTGATTCCTCTTTGTGCACTGTAACAGTTAATACAAATTCGCAAACGCTATGTATAAAGTTAATAAAGGCACAGAATATGGACTTATGTGTTTGCAGAATTTTACGCTATCATACATATAATCTGAAATTTTTACATGCGCCCACTCGGAGACTTTAAAAACTTTTCCGTGGCGTTCTGAGCTTAGAACTGGGATCATGTGGACCTACATCGGATGGCATTACAAATGCTGAACTTGGCAGAAACATTAAGTTGAAACATTAACTTTGAACTTGTAACATGTTGTTGTGGGATAGAACACTGATGATGTACGAGGGGTTGGGGATGAGGCGGGGGGCCGGAGAGTACAAAATCAAGGAAACAACAAAATCAGACAACGTTATCATGCCTACTATGGTAGAAAAGATCTTCAGCATTCTAAACAGCTTCCAGTAGTCTCGGAACGTATGAATACAGTTCATGTAGTTTTTTCAGGGGGATTGTATACAATCCTTTCTGAAAAACAGTGACAAACTTAGGTAACTATGATAGAAGTGGCTACTACTCTTCTGTCCAATGTTCAGCACAAAGGCTTCACAATATTGACATCTGGTGACTTTGGTAGCCAGGCTGACATGACAGTTCATCCTAGTGCTTACAAAACCAGTTCTGGATGATGAGAGCTGTGTGAACAGGGTCCCTCTCGTCTTGGAAAACAGCATCACCGTTGTACTGTTGGCCTGATCAGCCAAAGTGCTCACACAAACCTTGACAGTAAGGCGACCTTACAGAATAACACAATATGGCTGCTCAAATCATTACCGAATCTCCGCCATGTTTCGCTCTGTACTGTGCAACAAGACTCAGCCAATAGCGGCATACGATCATCAAAAGGGATTGTGATGAATAGTAAGAGGACGACGGCTACGAACGTCAGTGCAAAGCTGAATGTAGGACTCGCGAACACTGTCAGCACCAAAACAACACTAAGGGTGCTCCACAAGCAGCGAACTGCAGGGCGAACTGAAATTTCAAAATCGGTGATACAGATTCCCATAACAGAAAAATATGGTGCCTAAGTCATAAAACCTGAAGTATGGAGACATGGGAAGAAATGACTCCATAGCTCAGTTCGCATGACTTCGGCACCATATTCTGATGTTACGGGAATTTGCATCAACAATTTTGGAATTCCAGCTCGCCGTTCAGTTCCTTGCTAACGAAGCCCCCTAGTCTTGTTTTGGTGCTGACATGGTTCGCAAATGCAGCATTCAGTTTCTCAGTATCTTTTATAGCTATCGTCCTTTTCCGTTCCATCACAATCCATTTCAGTGACCTTCTGTCACGGTAACGCAACACGCATCTTCGTCTGCGTTGTGACTTAGCGGATTTTGTTTATCCGCTCTCCTTGTATGCAGCATCAGTGTCCAATGTGGTCCCTCTAGATGCACGAAACACTTTAGCTTCCTTGGCTAAACATTGAAGAGCCAGAGAAACTTGTATAGGCATGTGTATTCAGATAGAAGGATATGTAAACAGGCAGAATACGGCGCTGCATTTGGGAACGCCTATAAAAGGTGCTGCTGTTAAATCAGTTACTGCTGCTACAATGTTATCAAGATTTAAGTCAGGTTGAACGTGTTGTTAGAGTCGGCGCACGAGCGATGGGACACAGGATTTGCGAGGTGGCTATCAAGTGAGAATTTTACCTTACGACCATTTCACGAGTGTACCCTGAATATCAGGAATCTGGTAAAACATCAAACGTCGCTGCGGCAGGAAAGTGATCCTGCAAGAACGGGACCAACAATAACTGAAGAGGATCGTTCAACGTGACTGCAGTGCAACTCACCCACAAATTGTAGATTTCCATGCTGGGCCATCAACAAGTGCAACGTGTGAACCATTCAATGAAACATAATTGATGTAGGGTTTCGGAGCCGAATGACATGTATGGGTATGGAGACAACCTCATTAATCCAGGGTCCCAGCAAGTCACCAGGGGCTGTTCAAGCTGATGTAAGCTCTGTAACGAAGGGGGCCATGTGCAGTTGGAGTGATAGGAGACTTCTGATATGTCTAGGTATGACCCTGACAAGTGACACGTACATAAGCATCGTGTCTGATCACCTGCATCCATTCATGTCCATTGTACATTCCGACGGACTTGGGCAGTTCCAGCAGCACAGTGCGATACCGCACACTTCTGGAACTGCTAGAGAGTGGCTCCAGATACACTCTTCTCAGTTTAGACACTTCCTCTGGCCATCAAACTCTCCAGACATGAGAATTATTGAGCATATCTAGTATGCCTCGCAACGTGCCATTCAAAAGAGATCTCCACCCCCTCGTACTCTTCTGGATTTATGGGCAGCCCTGCAGTATTAGTGGTTTCAGTCCTCTCTAGCACTACTCCAGGCATTAGTCGAGTCCATGCCACATGGTATTGTGGCACTACTGCGGGCTCACGGGGGCTCTACACGATATTAGGCAGGTGTACAGTTTCTGTGGCTGTTCATGTTCTTCAGTGTAGAAGCATCTACCATACGGGCACCAACAATTCATCAGCGTTCAAATTCGCTTAGCTCCGGCGTAATGTCCTAATTACTACACGGAATACTTTTCAGACCACGAATGGCACTTGCAATGTACTGAGGACATTCCACAGGTGCCATGCATGATCAAATACAACGGCGCAACCTGCAGGCTTGACTGTGATCGGTATTCATGTTCCAAATATGCATCTCTAGCGGGGTTCCCATATTTTTGCCCAAGCCCCTGTATTACCCACAAATAAACTTGTATGTTGTTTGGAACGTTAACAGTTGAAACTAAATCACAGAAACTTATGAAGTGAGGTAAGAAGTGTCACGCATACAATATAGGATCCAACACCAACTTTTCAGTGCAAATGGACTCTCCCTTCCCACGTCACGTGCACGAACAATTACGAAAGGAACAACTTCGTGTAATGAAAGGTCTAATGTGTTAATGCTAAGATACTTCCGACACAAGAATAACGGAATACGGGAAAATTTAAGTGTCTAACAAGTGTGAGACTTGTGTGACTTATCGATTTAACTGGAATTGTTTCAGGAATTCAGTGTAAGGTGTGTTATTTGTTTGACACCTTATAAGTGTACCAGAGGAAGTGCAGCATAGTAGTGTCATCGGTGTCCTCTTCATACGTACCACGTGGATAAATAGGAAAGTGGAAAAAGCTTTCATCGAGTCATGCTAGAATGTGTCAAATGTTCTTCGACCAGGTTGTCAAGCGTCAGTAGAGGAGAGTCTGCTCCAACCGCGTTGAAGGACAGAGATAGACGCCAAACGATTCATGAGCTAGCCTGAGAGACAGGATTAGCACATACGACGATACATGACATTCTGAAGGTTACTCCTGGGCTTGAGATAAATTGCCGGCCGGTGTGGCCGTGCGGTTCTAGGCGCTACAGTGTGGAACCGCGTGACTGCTACGGTCTTAGGTTCGAATCCTGCCTCGAGCATGGATGTGTGTGATGTCGTTAGGTTAGTTAGGTTTAAGTAGTTCTAAGTTCTAGGGGACTGATGACCACAGATGTTAAGTCCCATAGTGCTCAGAGTCATTTGAACAATTTTTTTTAGATAAATTGTGTTTCGTGGGATTCTGTATAATTTGATGGAGAAGTCGCCGTGCTGCGATGCTGCTAGGGCCCTCTTGGAACGCTATGACCACAAAGGAGAGGCTTTCTTAAACCGACAATCAACGAATTTAGTAATTACGTTTCACCTTAATGACTGGAAGTTTGTCAGAACCTCAGCAACCCGACAGATATGGTGATTCCCGCGTACTATTGTGATTGTGTTATCCCAACACACACAGTTTCTCTGCCGCAGAGCGTCTAAGCATTGTATTACAGTTCAGTTATAGCAAACTAACTGCGACGAGCTTTGTAAATGATGCAGCGACACCTTCAGCACCCATAAGTTTACAGGAGACTGTCCAAGTACATAACGCGCAAGCTGTGACTGATTTGTTCAGTGGATGAATCTGAGACCTAGTGTACGATAAATCAGACTAATCTTGTGACTTAGACTTCATTCCCAAGGTGAAGCACTTCGTGACATTCGTTCCAGCACTATTAGAGAGAGATTCATCCGGCAATAGACTGCTTCAGTAGAACTAACGACACTGACTATGATGCTGAATGTACGTGACGACTTCCACATCGCAGGAGACATGCAGTTTCCAATGACAGTAACTACTTCGAAAAATGTACCAGTTGTAAATAAATAGCGTTCTCTAATAATGTTCTGAAACTTTGTCGTTATAACTTTTCGAATGATAACCATCTACCATAAGTGCTGACGATAGTTGGATTACTTATCGTTGCCTGTAATTACAAACGATAGCCAGTACTACTGATCGTTATCATAAACATACTGTTTAGTTGTGAACCACCTGGCAACTTAAACACTGTAATTGGTAGGCGCTGTGCTCACTGTTAAGCGTTCAACAATAACGATTTGTTTTGTGCTGAAGGAATATGCTACTATATCGAATACTGATTTGACCTTGGCATTGAAAAGTCCATGCTGTCATTAACCTACATTCGAACTGTTCTGTATTACGTTCTGGCTACCTGCAGTTAACAAATGTCAGGATAATATTCCGGCGGTAAATGATCGCATGTTGACAGCGAGCAGTTCATAGTTAACCAAAATGAAAGTATATTGTTCCACCGAATCACTGGCAAGTTTCCACATAATAAAATTTACTATAGCATATATTATTGAAACATGATGGATCAGTCTGTTACAAGCATGACTCTAATACATGGTTAGGAATATAGTTCACCTCTTACAACTATCGATTCATTAAAGATATTTGTAAATTCTTTTGACCTAGACGAATAATGAAACTTCCTGGCAGATTAAAACCGTGTGCCGGACAGAGACACTAACTCGGGACCTTTGCCTTTCGCGGGCAAGTGCTCTACCAACTGAACTACCCAAGCACGACTCACGCCCCGTCCTCACAGATTGACTTCTGACAGTATCTCGTTTCCTACCTTCCAAACTTTATAGAAGTTCTCCTGCGAACCCTGCAGAACTAGCACTCCTGAAGACGAGATACTGGCAGAAGTAAAGCTGTGAGGACGGGGCGTGAATCGTGCTTGAGTAGCTCAGTTGGTACAGCACTTGCCCGCGAAAGTCAAAGGTCCCGAGTTCGAGTCTCGGTCCGGCACACAGTTTTAATCTGCCAGGAAGTTTCATATCAGCGCACACTCCGCTGCAGAGTGAAAATCTCATTCTAGACGAATAATGTTTAGAGGTACATGGAATTTCCCCCTCGTTACAAAAGCTACCACAACCTAGAAAAGCCCTATCTGATGTTTTTTCCAGTATATGTAAATAAGAGACATTGTATCCACTGTGTATTACCGTAAGACAGACGAATGAAATTGGATGAACATAAAAGCAGGAGGACACGGTGGAAACAACTTTCCTGGAAAAAATATGACGTGTTTCTCAGGTATCACTAGCATAATAAACCCCATTTTTCGTCCGAACATATTAGATTTATCAATTTCATTTATTACTGAATACTATTTTAAGTCCAATATTTGTAATTAACACTAATGCGAGTCATTGCGATATGTGTCAAACAGTTAACATAAAAACAAGAGGAACATCATTTTTGAAAACGTCAGATTGTTTCTTCTCATTATCAAGATAGTCTTCGGATGCAGTTTGTCATCCGATGGCCAGAGAGATTAAGATTTTCGTCGGAAATAGTCTTAGACAATGTTCACATATGAAAATGGAATGAATGAAACACTACTTTCGGGCAATACAGTCAAGGAGTCGTTGTCCATAATGGAAGCTATGCAATAGTTCCATCCGACAAGAAAACCCTATTCAGAACAACACATCAAATATTTCATTGTATCGGCTCTGAAAAGAGTTTAGGGTGGGTGCGCTTGGATGCCACCAAAGAGTCACCGGCGGTTTCATGACTATCTAAATCAGTACTCAATTGTTTATTATCTAATGTTCAATATTTCATGCAACTTAAATTATTCATCCTTCCTTCCAGCTATCTACCGAGTACTTGCAACTATTAGTGGGAAGCCCTGTCTGTTAGCAGGCATTATTTTGAGAATGTAATGACTTACAGTCTATAAACACTTTGCAAAACTCGTGATTCGGCACAATAACGGTAAGTCACTTCTTTATTAAAACACTACCAGTTTCGATAGGAAAAATGGTAGCTATACGAAATGAAACAAGGTCTGGGAACAGAGAGTTTAACGATCACAATAAAAAGAATCGCAATCTAACCATAAATTTATCCAAACATAACCATCTGTGTCGAAATCATCGTCATCCATTTGCTGTGCCAGAACTATAAAAGGCACAAAATGTATTGTAAAAGTGAAACACAAAGCCAAGCTGAAGCAATATGCTCCTTTCTCTGTAAGACCATCTTTATACAAAGGGTTGCGAGACCTCTTCTGTTCAATATAACGTGTCGAATAAAAACATCTTCAGCCGCATAAATTTCCAGTTGTTATTTTATCTAAGCAACCAGTTTCAGCGCTACATTATGCCATCTTCTGGCGCCATGACCGGCGAGAAGGAAGACTCCTACCTCTGGTCAAGTCAAACTAGAGGCCAGCATTCGTTGACTGGTATCTGCCGTCAGCTTTCCACTTGACACAGCGATCCCTTCGATCATCACTTGCCAACTCAGTGATGATCGAAGGGACAGCTGTGTCAAGTGGAAAACTGCAGGTACCAGTCAATGAATGCTGGCCCCTAGTTTGACTGGACGAGAGGTGGGATTCTTCCTTCCCGGTGGTCAAGGGGCTTGAAGATGACATAAGGTAGGGCTGAAGTTGGTTTCTCAAATAAAATCACAACTGGAAATTTAGGTGACTGAATGTGTCTTTATTCGACATTTCATATATTCCTTTCTTTCAAGAAAATAATGACAAAGGACATGGAAACCAAGTCAAAGTAGCTCGCTAAGGATAAACGCAAGATGTACCTTATTTGTCAACAATAACGAAAATATTAAAAACGTTGAGTACAGAATCCAATGGAAAATGAAGTACAGACTGATGTCAAGCAACTTGGACAACAGTGTCACACATATTGAAAGTACTGCGTATACAAAAATATTCATTATTTAGAATGTTTGATACCTACCAATATCTGCAAGAACATTAGTGCATCAGTACTTTATAGAACGTCACGCTTACAAAATATATTTCATATCCAAAAATATTCACCAAACAGACTACCGCAATACCGATGCCAAACCAATATATAACGTTTACTCACTGCACGAGAATCACTGATCATCTGGGTTTACAATAAATTCTAATAAGAACATTTTGAAAATACATTGTAGCTAACGCATGCAATAACAGAATCAGAACCCTCATGAATGTAAAAGCATGATTGTCCTACTGCCAGAGTAGGCGTTTAAACAGTATCCAAAGATGTTTTGTGTATAGACCTAATGGCAAAAAGAGTCATCGAAGGGTCAAGGAGACGCTGATAGAAATTTCATTATTGACAAGAAAAGATGAATCATGATCATTGTAAAACTGCGAAAAAGCAATACAAAATATCTACGCAGTATCTTCAGCTCCATATCATTTCACCTGATAACCAAGTGTATTGTCTTTGGTTTTCGAATTTTTCCTCCGCTTATGGAAACCAATGCACCAAACCGTTCGTCAGTTTCCGGCATTTTGTGTTTGTCACACTTACTAATTTGCTTCGGTAGGATGAAAAACAAGTGGGAGATAAAATTAGCGGACGATCTTCCATTAGATCACCTATAATGAATTTATGCGAAGACGCAGTTATTTCAGGCTATCACTCTCGGTCCCGAACAATGCGTCCGTAGACCGCTCTCCTCGTGCTAGTCGCGAGAACAAATACTTAATGGTGATTTGACTTTCATAAAATGTTTAGATAAGTAAACAGTCTTATTTCACATCGCGAACGCTTGACTACAGGGCTGCGGTTGTGAGATTTTTATGGAACAGAAGTATTAAGCTTCACTCCTTGCTGCAATGAAAAATTTTCGTTGACATCATTTCATCTTATACTATTCAGTGTGTTGACTAAAATGTAAATTTGTGTAAGATGTTTACTTGTTTCGTATGCATGACGGCCACAAAGTGAAAAATGCTGCTCATTCCAAATGCCGCAATGATTTATTCATGTTTCATTTCAATCAAAAAAGTCGAGAATGAATTATTAGGCGTCGAAGCAATTCTTAGATACCTCATTTATCCTATAGACGCAACTTAAATACTTATATAATTTAATCTTTTTTCCGTTTGTTTTTATATCGGTATGTGGTATTTGTAGTTTCTGCAGGTCGAACATTTTTTCCTAGTTGACTGTGGGTATTCTGTACTACTGAAACTTAGGTTAACAAATTTCACTGAAAAAGTAGAGCCTTTTTTGTTTTGTATTCCAATAATTTGTGTTTAAGGTGTCTTGCAGCCTTCACATTATGACAAGGCTGTTTCTTTTCTTTATGCTTTTTAATTTTCCAGACCGGTATTGCAACATGTTCATTAAAAGTGATCCTATAGACGATGCATAAAAATAACGCGTAACTTCTTTGTTCCTTGTTATTTTGGATAGTATGTTGTGATAGTATTGTAGAACATATTCCATATTATTTGATGCAGTCACATATGTTTGGTATTTCAGGGGTCTTTCAGCCCTCATATAATGACAGGGCTGCTCGTTTTTTATCTTTTTTAATTTACTGGAAATTCGTTTTTACCTTTCCTAGGGTTCTGTACTTCTGTCGACAAAGACAGGTCTCTTATGGGATCACATTGTCTATCTGTCGGACTGTTACAGACCCTTTTTCTCAGGATCGGGTATAGATATCAAGCTGGAATTTACGTCACGTATTAATGTTGGCCCTCCCATGGTGGTGAAAGTGATTTAAGCTTTTCAGTCAGTGAAATCAAAAGATACGGGCATTTATGCCACATATTTCGATACTCACAAACTCGCTCATCAAAACTTGTAGGGCACTTCCCGTTGACTTACAATCATGAAATTTGGCAAACAGCAAGGTTTCGCGGTACCAGTAAGGGAAAAAATTCAAAACATTAATTTGTAACAATAATACACAAAAAGTATTTCTCCTTTCATTTGTTATTCTACTCTTAATTGAAACATTTTCGAAATTCTTGGAATTCCCGGACCGAAATCTTGCTATTATCAATCTCGATAACAAGCAAAAGTGGTCGAGATTCACAGCATCAGTGATCCGTCTCGGAACATTATTAAGTTTGAATGCAACCCTCAGAACGCGAGTCCTACTGGCGCCTGTCCAATTTTTTAGCTTTTCTATAGCTTAAAGGCGACTGTTAACGTTTTCGTTCTATACGTTCCACATTCCTGTATGACAGATATATCCACAACACGGAGCAGCGGGAATGTTAAATAGTCGGATGCAGCAGTGAGAAATTTATGCAAGTTGCTGCAGTAGGAGTTGTAGCGGGGCTTGTTACGGAGGCCCGCCACCGAAGCAGCACATTGTGATAATTCCATTATACTTGGCCGAGTGATCATAGCCGTATGTTACGCAAATAAGCTTTATTTCAAACATTCAATTTGGAACTCAAGAAGTTGTGCCAACGTCCAGGTTCCGTGATTAGGAACACTTAAGGGCGCCAAATTACTGCAATCGCCGGATCGTTAATCACAATTTGCGACCGGCCGGCGAGGCAGGAGACGCTGCCTGGAGGGAAAGGGCAGCCATGCATCACGGGGCCGGGGGCAGATTTCAGCTCCGTTGTGTGTGTGTGTGTGTGTGTGTGTGTGTGTGTGTATCTAGGAGGGCGCCACGATTTGTAGGGACGGTGGCAGTGGCTGCAGGCCAACGGCGGCAGGTGGAGGAGCCGTAGACTGCGTATAGGGAGGGGTGTTCCGTGCCGGTGGGGTGGCAGCCGTGTTGACGTGCGACGCGCGCGTAAATCGCCAGCTTGCGGCGAGCTCGTAGCGTAGAATGGCCCTGAGCGGTGGCGGCTCCCCAATGACGTAGCAGGCCACCGACAGCGTGGCCAAACCGCTGCCGAACACGGTGCGGTGCACACCTGCACCCTGCGACCTCGCACCCCTACGGCAGCGCTCTGTGTGTGTGTGTGTGTGTGTGTGTGTGTGTAAGCCCACACGCGCACTGTGGTATGATCAGGGAGGCGATCGAAACGTGACCACGTAAAGGAATAGGGAATTTTAGAGATTTTGTGATGGTTGTTTCTGACTTCCTTTTCTTAATGTATTCTCCAGCCACCTTACGATGCGTGGCAGAGGGCACTTGCGTACCATTCCTGTCCCATTCGCAAGTGCTAGGCGGTGGTAACACCTCCCAGGAAGACAAGAATGTCGAAAATAAAAGCTGAAAGAAATGTAGAAATTTGTCTTTTGATGTCCGCTAGTATCAGTGACAAAACTTGTACAGCTTCTTATGGAATTTTCTTTAGCAACTTAAGTAGTCATTACCGGACTGTGGTTACGAAATGGAGTCTGTTTATGACAATAAAAAGTAAATTCAAACAATTATCTGTTTCAGTCAATGTTTATTTTGTCACACGACGCGTTTCTAGGGCATATACTCTTTTTTTTTTTCAAGAGGAACAGTTGCTTACACTGCCGTTTTGATGCTAGATAGTTGTCTCTTTTGAGTTTCATTTCGCTACACATAAGACATAATAATCTCATGTTAACGTAATATGGCACTAGGATTGCAACTTTTTGCTGGAATTGTCGACCAGGAGATATGTGATGTACAGTTTTTATTTATATTACTGTTGCTCGGTGTTTTGCGACATTTAACAGAAGTGCTTTGGCATCTCTGGGTTTGCAAAGGCATAGGCTCCTACCTCAGATAATATCTTTAGCCAGAACACCACCGAGTTTGACATTACCCAGCCCCGCGGGTTTAGCCGAGCGGTCTGAGGCGCTGCAGTCATGGACTGTGCGGCTGGTCCCGGCGGAGGTTCGACTCCACCCTCGGGCATGGGTGTGTGTGTTTGTCCTTAGGATAATTTAGGTTAAGTATTGTGTAAGCTTAGGGACTGGTGACCTTAGCAGTTAAGTCCCATACGATTTCACACACATTTGAGCATATTTTTGCAAACCCATGAAGTCAAGTCGCATATGAAATCTTCTTTATTTGGGCGGATTATTAGTTTCGTCCAACAATCTAGCGATCGTCATTATGATGAAACATTCTTGATTAGCGTTGGTGCCATTATGGCTTCATACACCGTTACAGTCGTCCTTAAAATTTCAACATCCGTACATGACATAGTTAAAAGGAGCTTTTCACCGTTCCCGGTGAGTGTAATTAAACGATGATTACAAAACAAATGCGTTACGCCGCTGTAAATTATTAACTAACACTACTTAGAACAGTGGTCCCCAGGCTTTCTCACTTAATTACCATTACCCCCTGCCGATCTCCATCATCACCGTGAACATTAGCACCTAACTGAACTTAAGAATGAAGTCAATTTGCTTTGAACACTTTTATTTTTAATATGTTGAAAGATAGATTTGTCTGTAGGTCTCTGATTAAACCATGATCCAATCACGCAATGAGGCAATCGTTACTTTTTATTTCTGGCACCCTTTCTTATAGGATGGTGAAGCAAACCTCAGTGCCTCGACAGTGCTCCTTCTCAGAAAAGGAAGCTAACTATTCACATTAGTGGCTAGACACTTGTTACAAAACATGCTTCCTCTGCGCCACTCTTCTCCAAAGCGACACTTGCTTCACCCACAGCTTGCACCCTCTTTTAAAACAGTCAAGTTAAAAACATATGCACTTGAGGTTACCCTCGAGCTTGCTAGGTCATTAACTTGATGATGTCACCGATATAGCTATGGAATAAGGTCGCTCCTCAGGAGCCAGTGCTTATTAATTAATTTGCGCAGTGAAATTTAAGCGAAGCAGTGAGTCAAGTGGCCCTGAGCACTCATCTTGAGTGTGTCTCAATTAACTTTCTGTTATTTCTGGCTATGGACATGGAATTCATTAAGTACGAAAATAAAATCAAAGAGTAAAATATATTAGTAGCTTATTCTGCAGCTGGCATGTTAAATATTGAACGAATTAAACATTCATTATCAAAAGTTCTACATCAAGTAGTACATAGTCGATCAAATTAATGACTATGTCTACTTGTTCTCAATACTTCGAGGTTTATGGGTGCAGTAATTAGATTTCGCCGATTTCCTATCATCGATATCCTATTGCAAAGTAAAACAACAATTTCACAGTGATTGCAATCCGGCGCGACGAAGGCAAACACATTATTTGGGCAGAGCGACCGATAGAGCGTTCGTTGCTTTCCTATTGTTAACCAATTAACATGACTGTCCCGTCCTGCCAAGCTGCTGCTTCAGTGTGTTTTTACTGGAGTCAGAAGTGGCCGGTGTCGATTTGTTAGGGGGCCCTCCGTCCCTACTCAGAGCCTTGATTTCAAGTTTCTTCTCCCCCAGTCTACGGAGCCGAAGAGTCCTCTATCATCTCCATAGCCAAAGTCTCTCTTCTCCCGTCTGTGGCAGAAGAGTCATCATTTCTGAATATCTAAAAATGCAGCTCCTCTTCGAGTGGCGACTGTTCTTCGAGCACCTAAAATTTTCTCATCGATCACCGAATTTACCGTCAACACCAGCCAATAACATACTTTTGTAAGTTTTTCATCCTCGCTACGGCGTCTACGTAAAAGTGTTCTCCCAAGCAACTGCATACCACCCCTCCCCACCCAAAAGGTGGGACTTAGTACCTCTGTCACAGACCACCTATCAATGTAAGATCCTGTTTATCCCACCTGCGTGTTTCCCCATTGTGGAGGAAGGAAAGGGAAAAATATGTCCTTCTCTCTTGGCGTCGACTTGGTGGACTGCGAGCATGCAGTAATGTCAAACTCGGTGGTGTTCTGGCTACGCATTCTAAAGATATTATCTGAGGTAGGAGCCTATGCCTTGGCAAACCAAGAGATGCCAAAGCACTGCTGTTAAATATCGCAAAACACCGATCAAGTTTTCTTCACTAACCTGTGGGCGCATAGTACGGCACGCAAGTCAGACTGGGGGAGCAGTTAGCAACTGCACTTCTGTGTGTTTTCCACCGGCACTGGTGGTTCGTAGCACAGTACCTGTTGGTGGCTGCCCGAGGGTTCACACGCTCCCCTGTCCGAGGTTTCACTGTCCCAAGGGGCAACCCCCATTCCAACGCTTGGTCTCTTGGTCTCTCCTCAGCACTTACTCTTCCCTGACGGAAGTTGTTCGCCTTAACACATCATTACTACAGAAAGCAGGAATCCAGTCAGAAAATACAAAGAGGTGACAAAAGCCATGGAATATTCATAATATCCTGTTGGACCTCCTTCTGCCTCCATACAACAACTACACTGTGTGGCGTGGACTCAAAAAGTCATTGCGAGTCCCCTGCAGAAATATTGAACAATGCTGCGTCTATAGCTGTCCATAATTGCGAAAGTGTTGCCGGTCGCGAACAATTATGGGCCAATGACATAGCGCATTGTCATACTTAAAAATTCCATCGCTTTTTGCAAAAATATGTCGTCCGTCAATGGCTGCAAATGGTCATCAAGTAGCCAGCACATACCCATTTGCAGTCAATGATGGGTTCAGTTGGACCAGAAGACCCAGTCTACACTATGTACACACAGCCCTCACCATTATGCACTACGCCTTGTAGACAACTTGGGTCTATGGCTTCGAGGGGTCTGCGCCACATTCGAACCGTACTATCAGCTCTTACCAACTCAAGCTGGAACTCATCTGACCATACCACAGTGTTCAAATCGTCTGGATCCAACTGATGTGGTCTCGTGCCCAGGAGAGGCGCTGCAGTCGACATCATGCTGTTGGCAAAAGCACTCGGGTCGATCATCTGCTGCTACAGCTCATTAACGCCAAATTTCGCCGCAATGTTCTAATGAATACGTTCGTCGTACGTCCCACATTGAGTTCTGTGGTTAGTTCACGCATTGTTGCTTGTATGTTAGGAATGATAACTCTACTCAAACAAACTCCGCTTCTGTCGGTCGATTAGTGGAGGCCATCGGTTGTCCGTGGTGAGAGGATCACGGAATATTGAATTCCCTAACAGTTTCCGAAATGAAACGTCCCATGCGTCTAGCTCCAACTGCAGTTCCGCGTTCAAAGTCTGTTAATTTGCCTTGTGTGGCCGTAATCACGTCGGAAACCTCTTGATATGAATCACCTGAGTAATGACTGCTCCTCCACAGCACTGCCCTTTTTTACGTCGTGTACGAGACACTACTCATCTGTATATGTGCTTATCGCTGCCCCATGGCTTCTGTCACTCCATTGTAAAACCACAGAGGATTAGTACTGCCACTGCAATCACTATTTTATCCCTCATTTAAATTGGAAATGCAATTGTCGACTTTAATTGTTATAAACATGCTAATTGGTCGCATCACCTCTTACACAGCTGAGATGTGGTTACGTGAATTGGTTAGACACCTGTCACACTATATTTGTTGTTGGTGGAGGGCTTAATTGATGGACTCCTTCCTTTTCAACTGACAGGAATTTGGAGACCTCAGGACATTAGTTCGTTGGTTAGATCACTGTCTCTAATAATAAATGTATACAAAGTATGTGTGTAATGAGTGGACTACGTGAGGAGGGCATTGCTCATACATTCATTTCAGAAGCTGTAACACGCACCACAATGTGACATATGTTCATGCTAGTATATGAAAGAAAATGTATTTTTGGGAATTTACCTAATCAGTATTACAGTATTTTCAAGTAGTGGTGATACTAATGATTTAACAAATTTCACGTCCCTTATGTTTTTAGCCCTCAGGCAATTTCATTTTATCCCTCAGTGGGTAATAACCCCCAGGTTGTGAACCGCTGAGTCAGAACATGTTCTAGCAGAAAGTACGATGTAATTCGTCATATACATTTTCTTCTTTACCTGTCACACAGACACGAATCAACTGCATAATCACAGGTGAGAAAGTACAGGAGTAGGTACACAGTGCCTTATATGTCTAAGAGCATTCCTTACTACCTTTCATTACGAATTAAAGGTGCAGATAACAAGTGTGTCATGTTTAACTCTTAGGACTTTTCGCTTCAGAATATCATTATTATAAAAGTAAAAAAAGTGAAAAAAGCTTATAAATCCTTATTTAATGATATTTATTTGTATATTACATTAGAAGATGTATAAATCTGATCTAAAGATTGAAATGTATATTTGTGACGAACCTCATAGATCTCTCTGCTGGAACACATTCTAAGTAGTTATTTTATTGTGATGTTTGAAATTTTCCCGACGTACTGATTCTTCCATAAAAACACGGGAGAACTGCCGTAAGTCAGTAACATCTTGCCACGATATTTCGGCACAAAGTCTTTTGGCCATCTTCAGGTGAGTAAAGCTCTAGAAGTACTGGCAAATACGTGCTGAGCTGTGCTACTTAAAGCCAAAGGGGGCTGCATTGCGCATGCGCTGCGCATGTACTGTTTAGCGTGCGCGTTCACAACTCCGTGCGCTGCGCCTGGCGCCCTCCGCGGTGAAAACTTGGCATTTGGATATCAGATTGATCTTCATCTTTATACCGATAACTACGTTGACTACGGAGTTTCTCTACAACGGTATTCCAAGCGGAATTTAACTGGTAACCGCTATCTCGATTGATAAGCGTCTCGCTGTCTGACAATTTTATTTCCATGGATTCATTTATAATTGAACTCCAGAAATTTGATGTTTGAGCCCCAATTTTTGTATCATTGTAATTCATAGAGTGGCCAGTAGAAATGCAATGTTCAACGATTGCGGACTTGGTGGGTTGGAGAAGGCGAGTATGCCGCTAGTGTTCCACAATATACGTTCCTGCACCGTTCTTGTTGTCTTTTTCTCATGGTAACCTCCCCCTTGGCAGTCCCCTCTCGGAGATCCGAATGGGGGACTATCCCGGAATCTTTTGCCAATGGAGAGATCATCATGACACTTCTTCAATTACAGGCCACATGTCCTGTGGATACACGTTACGTGTCTTTAATGCAGTTGTTTCCATTGCCTTCTGCATCCTCATGTCGTTGATCATTGCTGATTCTTCCGCCTTTAGGGGCAATTTCCAACCCCTAGGACAAGAGAGTGCCCTGAACCTCTATCCACTCCTCCGCCCTCTTTGACAAGGCCGTTGGCAGAATGAGGCTGACTTCTTATGCCGGAAGTTTTTGGCCTCCAATGCCGATTATTTATCGAAATTTAGGCAGTGGCGTAGATCGAACCCGGGACCGAAGACGTTTTGATTATGAATGAATGACGCTACCCCTAGACCACGGGATCTTTACAAAAAATTTTATCTGGACAAGACACCAGTCTGCCATGGAAGACGGCTGGCTGGCTGAAAGTGGCTGAAGTGTGCCATTTAAGAGAGACTGCTGTAAAACTGACCTTTTGCGTATACGGTGGGAAGGTCACAAAACTCCTGCAACAAGGGCTGGGATAATTTTAAAGGAAGGTGGACCCACGTATTTCATTTGTTGTTTCATGTAATACACTTTAATGCATTACAACAATATTATAATTACAATTTAAAAAAAAAACATGTTAAAACACTAACACCGCTCAAAATCATTTCAATATCTTTAACAGGCTTAATTAATTGATAACAATCATTAACAGTATTTAACATTAAGAGCAAGGCGTCAAACCAGGAGTATACTGATCGCAAATACAAGTAAAAGGTCACACTAACTAGGTGTGATTACAAGCAGGTCCGACAAACTGAATTTTATTAGTAATATTAACTACAATGACCGCCACTAAATGTACTAACAATTCCTAAACGTCGGTGACACATTACACAACTGGCTAACGTTCATCCTAAATACAGGAAGGATAACAGGTCATGACATTCGTTGTGGCTGTTGGAAAACCCTTGATAAAAGCCTTAATAAAAATCCCTTAAGCAATAAAGTACGAGATTGTCAGGATAGTTCAGGTATACATGCCGACGTCGCAAACTGAAGATGAACAGATAGAGAAAGTGTATGAGGATATTGAAAGGGTAATGCAGTATGTAAAGGGGGACGAAAATCTAATTTTCATGGGCGACTGGAATGCAGTTGTAGCGGAAGGAGTAGAAGAAAAGGTTTTTTTTTTTTTTTTGGTCATCAGTCTACTGACTGGTTTGATGCAGCCCGCCACGAATTCCTTTCCTGTGCTAAACTTTTCATCTCAGAGTAGCACTTGCAACCTACGTCCTCAATTATTTGCTTGACGTATTCCAATCTCTGTCTTCCTCTACACTTTTTGCCCTCTACAGCTCCCTCTAGTACCATGGAAGTCATTCCCTCATGTCTTAGCAGATAAATAAATTTAACACTAAAAGGTAACAACGTCTTTTAGAAAGATTTATGTGTCTGTAAACCCTGTCCAATAAGAATTATTCAAAAGGTCCAACAGTGACGGGTGCATACATGTCACATCACACTTTCCGTGTGGTATGTATCTGAGATGCTATTTCAAAAAAACTAGAGCCAGCATCAGGATTCGAAACTGGATTTCTTTCATTTCGCGAACAGTAACCTTAATACCTGATAGATATATTAAACCTAAGAATATTAAGCACTCTCTTTTCTCCTATCAAACAGTCAACGACACTTGACGTTCAGAGTATGACAGAATGGCACTAATTTTGCAAAATTTGCGTAAAGAATTTGAACCATCACTTTCTCTCTGCTGTATGTGCACCTGACTTATCCTCCGTTTTACACATCTGCCATAAGGTTAGTCCGCAAACAATTTGTCATGGTCTTTTAGGAACTAATGGTACTACTTTGCCAACTCGTAAGCAATCTATCAGTTAAGGAATTCTACTACCTAGGCAGTAAAATAACCAATTACGGACGGAGCAAGGAGGACATCAAAAGCAGACTCGCTATGGCAAAAAAGGCATTTCTGGCAAAGGGAAGTCTACTAATATCAAATACCGGCCTTATTTTAAGGAAGAAATTTCTGAGGATGTACGTCTGGAGTACAGCATTGTATGGTAGTGAAACATGGACTGTGGGAAAACCAGAACAGAAGAGAATCGAAGCATTTGAGATGTGGTGCTATAGACGAATGTTGAAAATTAGGTGGACTGATAAGGTAAGCAATGAGGAGGTTCTACGCAGAATGGGAGAGGAAAGGAATATGTGGAAAACACTGATAAGGAGAAGGGACAGGATGACAGGACATCTGCTAAGACATGAGGGAATGATTTCCATGGTACTAGAGGGAGCTGTAGAGGGCAAAAAGTGTAGAGGAAGACAGAGATTGGAATACGTCAAGCAAATAATTACGTAGGTTGCAAGTGCTACTCTGAGATGAAGAGGTTAGCACAGGAAAGGAATTCGTGGCGGGCCGCATCAAACCAGTCCGTAGACTGATGACCTTCTGTCTCTGACCGTAAGTGGAAGGAGAAGAGAGCTTTTGCCTGAAGTCCCTCTGCAGGTAAGAACCACCGAACATTGTTTCCCACAAACATTCATATGGCCAGGACATTGTGCTCAACATTCATAGCGCCCAATTCGTATCTCTCTCCGTTCTCATCCGTCTCCACTATGACTCCTCGGGTACAAGCTCTCTGTATTTTGCACTTGCAGTTACAAGAACATTCAGCCCACAATTTCCTCCTTTCGAAAAAATCATTAACGAGAGATAGTCAATGTAGTACCGAGGAACACCCATATCATGGCCTAAAATATGAATGTTAATCTGACTGACACTGTTGTTAGAGTGAGAAAGTAGTACGCCGTCTCTCAGTGCCACATTTTAGAAACCGTCATTTTAACTTAGTTTGCTGTATTTAAGCCGATGAAAGACTGCATGATGTTAGTAAAGATTGAAACTTATAATATGATATCTATGATTAAAAGAAACCATAAAACAGCGTTGCAGATACTCGACAGTGAAATGATTGGGATTAAAGAATGTTAATTTCATAATTGAGTAAACCAATAAGTTATGAGGTCTCCATGGACTGCTAAGAGCCGCAATAGGGCGTGGCATGATATTAGAATGTCGGAGAATGTTCTCGGAAGGCCTTCCTCTTTATAGATTGCTTACGAGTTGGCAAAGTAGTACCATTAGTTCTTAAAAGACCATGACAAACTGTTTGCCGACTAACCTTATGGCAGATGCGTAAAACGGAGGATAAGTCAGGTGCACATACAGCAGAGAGAAAGTGATGGTTCAAATTCTTTACGCAAATTTTGCAAAATTAGTGCCACTCTGTCATACTCTGAACGTCAAGTGTCGTTGACTGTTTGATAGGAGAAAAGAGAGTGCTTAATATTCTTAGGTTTAATATATCTATCAGGTATTTAGGTTACTGTTCGCGAAATGAAAGAAATCCAGTTTCGAATCCTGATGCTGGCTCTAGTTTTTTTTGAAATAGCATCTCAGATACATACCACACGTAAAGTGTGATGTGACATGTATGCACCCGTCACTGTTGGACCCTTTGAATAATTCTTATTGGACAGGGTTTACAGACATACAAATCTTTCTAAAAGGCGTTGTTACCTTTTAGTCTTAAATTTATTTATCTGTGAAGCCCAAAATTGCAGTTTCGCACCACTGAGGTCTTATTCTGTCAATTTATGAACTTTTTTTTGTCATCGGTCTACTGACTGGTTTGATGCGGCCCGCCACGAATTCCGCTCCTGTGCTAACCTCTTCATCTCACAGTAGCACTTGCAACCTACATCCTCAATTATTTGCTTGACGTATTCCAATCTCTGTCTTCCTCTACACTTTTTGCCCTCTACAGCTCCCTCTAGTACCATGCAAGTCATTCCCTTATGTCTTAGCAGATGTCCTATCATCCTGCCCCTTCTCCTTATCAGTGTTTTCCACATATTCCTTTCCTCTCCGATTCTGCATAGAACCTCCTCATTCCTTGCCTTATCAGTCCACCTAATTTTCAACATTCGTCTGTAGCACCGCATCTCAAATGCTTCGATTCTCTTCTGTTCCGGTTTTCCCACAGTCCATGTTTCACTACCATACAATTCTGTACTCTAGACGTACATCTTCAGAAATTTCTTCCTTAAAATAAGGCCGGTAATTGATATTAGTAGACTTCTCTTGGCCAGAAATGCCTTTTTTGCCATAGCGAGTATGCTTTTGATGTCCTCCTTGCTCCGTCCGTCATTGGTTATTTTACTGCCTAGGTAGCAGAATTCCTTAACTTCATTGACTTCGTGACCATCAATCCTGATGTTAATTTTCTCGCTGTTCTCATTTCTACTACTTCTCATTACCTTCGTCTTTCTCCGATTTACTCTCAAACCATACTGTGTACTCATTAGACTGTTCATTCCGTTCAGCAGATCATTTAATTCTTCTTCACTTTCACTCAGGATAGCAATGTCATCAGCGAATCGTATCATTGATATCCTTTCACCTTGTATTTTAATTCCACTCCTGAGCCTTTCTTTTATTTCCATCATTGCTTCCTCGATGTACAGATTGAAGAGTAGGGGCGAAAGGCTACAGCCTTGTCTTACACCCTTCTTAATACGAGCACTTCGTTCTTGATCGTCCATTCTTATTATTCCCTCTTGGTTGTTGTACATATTGTACATGACCCGTCTCTCCCTATAGCTTACCCCTACTTTTTTCAGAATCTCGAACAGCTTGCACCATTTTATATTGTCGAACGCTTTTTCCAGGTCCACAAATCCTGTGAAAGTGTCTTGATTTTTCTTTAGCCTTGCTTCCATTATTACCCGTAACGTCAGAATTGCCTCTCTCGTCCCTTTACTTTTCCTAAAGCCAAACTGATCGTCACCTAGCGTATTCTCCATTTTCTTTTCCATTCTTCTGTATAGTATTCTTGTAAGCAGCTTCGATGCATGAGCTGTTAAGCTGATTGTGCAATAATTCTCGCACTTGTCAGCTCTTGCCGTCTTCGGAATTGTGTGGATGATGCTTTTCCGAAAGTCAGATGGCATGTCGCCAGACTCATATATTGTACACACCAACATGAATAGTCGTTTTGTTGCCACTTCCCCCAATGATTTTAGATATTCTGATGGAATTATATCTATCCCTTCTGCCTTATTTGACCGTAAGTCTTCCAAAGCTCTTTGAAATTCCGATTCTAATACTGAATCCCCTATCACCTCTAAATCGACTCCTGTTTCTGCTTCTAGCACATCAGACAAATCTTCACCCTCATAGAGGCTTTCAATGTATTCTTTCCACCTATCTGCTCTTCCCTCTGCATTAAACAGTGGAATTCCCGTTGCACTCTTAATGTTACCACCGTTGCTTTTAATGTCACCAAAGGTTGTTTTGACTTTCCTGTATGCTGAGTCCGTCCTTCCGACAATCATATCTTTTTCCATGTCTTCACATTTTTCCTGCAGCCATTTCGTCTTAGCTTCCCTGCACTTCCTATTTATTTCATTTCTCAGCGACTTGTATTTCTGTCTTCCTGATTTTCCCGGAACATGTTTGTACTTCCTCCTTTCATCAATCAACTGAAGTATTTCTTCTGTTACCCATGGTTTCTTCGCAGCTACCTTCTTTGTCCCTATGTTTTCCTTCCCAACTTCTGTGATGGCCGCTTTTAGAAATGTCCATTCCTCTTCAACTTTACTGCCTACTGCGCTATTCCTTATTGCTGTATCTATAGCGTTAGAGAACTTCAAATGTATCTCGTCATTCCTTAGTACTTCCGTATCCCACTTCTTTGCATATTGATTCTTCCTGACTAATGTCTTGAACTTCAACCTACTCTTGGTCACTACTATATTGTGATCTGAGCCTATATCTGCTCCTGGGTACGCCTTACAATCCAATATCTGATTTCGGAATATCTGTCTGACCATGATGTAATCTAATTGAAGTCTTCCCGTATCTCCCGGCCTTTTCCAAGTATACCTCCTCCTCTTGTGATTCTTGAACAGTGTATTCGCTATTACTAGCTGAAACGTGTTACAGAACTCAATTAGTCTTTCTCCTCGTTCATTACTTGTCCCAAACCCATATTCTCCTGTAACCTTTTCTTCTACTCCTTCCCCTACAACTGCATTCCAGTCGCCCATGACTATTAGATTTTCGTCCCCCTTTACATACTGCATTAACCTTTCAACATCCTCATACACTTTCTCTATCTGTTCATCTTCAGCTTCCGACGTCGGCATGTATACCTGAACTATCGTTGTCGGTGTTGGTCTTCTGTCGATTCTGATTAGAACAACCTGGTCACTGAATTGTTCACAGTAACACACCCTCTGTCGTACCTTCCTATTCATAACTAATCCTATACCTGTTATACCATTTTCTGCTGCTGTTGATATTACCCGATACTCATCTGACCAGAAATCTTTGTCTTCCTTCCACTTCACTTCACTGACCCCTCCTATATCTAGATTGAGCCTTTGCATTTCCCTTTTCAGATTTTCTGGTTTCCCTACCACGTTCAAGCTTGTGACATTCCACGCCCCGACTCGTAGAACATTATCCTTTCGTTGATTATTCAATCTTTTTGTCATGGTAATCTCCCCCTTGGCAGTCCCCTCCCGGAGATCCGAATGGGGGACTATTCCGGAATCTTTTGGCAATGGAGAGATCATCATGACACTTCCTCAATTACAGGCCACATGTCCTGTGGATACACGTTACGTGTCTTTAATGCAGTGGTTTCCATTGCCTTCTTCATCCTCATGTCGTTGAAAATTGCTGATTCTTGCCCCTAGGACAAGAGAGTGCCCTGAACCTCTATCCGCTCCTCCGCCCTCTTTGACAAGGCCGTTGGCAGAATGAGGCTGACTTCTTATGCCGGAATTCTTCGGCCGCCAATGCTGATTATTTATCATAATTTAGGCAGTGGCGGGGATCGAATCCGGGACCGAAGACGTTTTGATTATGAATCAAAGACTCTACCTCTAGACCACGCGTTTATGCACTTAGTGAATAAATATGAGCTGTGCGACGAGTACACAAACACGTTTCTAATGTCCCTAAAATTTGACACTAGCCAAGGCACTAAATTTTAATTGTGTTCCAAATGAACATAGGTGGTGGCCGAATCTGAAAATATAGCGTTTACAAATAAATAACGACATGTTCGGTTAGAGTATTTATTAAAATCTAGGTTTTGACATTTACTCATGACTCATGGTCTATGTTCCCGTGCCTATTAAAGTTTGAGGCCACTGTCGTTTCTTTTCACTGACACAGAATCGCCTAAGCAGAAACAGATAGACGATTACAGCGCTCCAAAGCCAGGGCAGCGCCTGTGGACGGAACATACTATCATTTACTGTCTCTCCCTTCCTTTTATCACGTGTTGTATCCAAGCATCCGCTCGGCGTCACGTGTGATCGTCTACTGTCCACTGGATCCATACACGTATCATTCGTGACCTGTACCACGAAAGCAACGTGCTACAATTCCATGGAATTCTTGAATCTAGGCTAACAGAAACAAGGCTGCTCTCTCTGAACCACATCAGATGAAGAGGAAGCAGTGAGAGTGAAGAAGAGAGAGGGAGAGAGAACAGGAGAAAGCTGGGTATGCTACCAGAAGCAACGTGAGCGGCTCATTTATTACAAAGCACTTCTGCCACGTAAACGAGCTGTTGCCGTTAGGTCCGTAATGACTCGTGGAAGCGGAGCGTCGCCACGCCGTGCGCGAGCCAGCGATATTTCGGGCAGGCGAGCGAGTGCCGCGATGCGAGGCAGCCACACGTGTAGCCGCGATAAGGACCCGCAGCACACGCCTGTCAGCCGACGGCTCCGTAGCCGCCACTGTAGGGCTCGCTGTGGGACAGGACATCAGTCAGAAAACAGGGAACGTGGCGGTCGCCAACAGGTCGAACAACCATTTCGAAACTTACATTCCTCAAATATTGTCATTTAATGACATTATCGCAGAACCACTACAGTTAATTATAACGTTTATGTACTAATTTTTACTTACAGAATTTATGACAGATTTCAGAGCACTGCAGTAGGAATTTTTCGTTTATTTTGCCTCTTTTTCAACTACGGATACGATGATGTATCGTTTTAACGTACACACATCTTCATAAATTAAGGATAAATGGAGAATGTGGTGCCACACAACATGGCACTACACGAAACTGGCGGTAATAGCATAGGCACATAGGGAACACACACGACACAGATCTGTAAGTCCACGGTACTGGTGATAAGTTGAGAAAACCGTCCCTAAACACATGTGCTACAAAACGCCACTGTTTCCTGCGCTTGTACCCCGACATCAATATGGGATATGATCACCATGCACACGTACACAGATCGCACAACGGGTTGGCATACTCTGGATCAGGTGGTCTAGCAGCTGCTGGGGTATAGTCTCCCATTATTGCACCAGTGCCTGTCGGAGCTCCTGAAGTGTCCTAGGGGTTTGAAGACGTGCAGCGATACGTCGACCGAGAGCATCCCAGACATGCTCGGTGGGTTTTAGGTCTGGAGATCAGACAGGCCATTTTCTGTTTCAAGGTACTCCTCCACGATGGCATCTCGGTGGGGCCGTGCGTTATCATAGAGGAAGGTGAACCCACTGCAACCCTGAAAAGGCGGACCTACTGGTGCAAAATGACGTCCCTATACACCTGACCTGTTACAGTTCTTCTGTTAAAGACATGCAGGGGTGTACGTGCACCAATCATAATAATCCCACCCCACACCATCAAACCATGACCTCCATACAGATCCCTTTCAAGGACATTAAGGGGTTGGTATCTGGTTCCTGATTTAAGGCCAGATGAAAACCTGGCGAGAATCACTGTTCAGACTGTACCTGGACTCGTCTGTGACCATAACCGGGTACCATTGTTCCAATGACCATGTACTGTGTACTTGACACTAGGCTTTATGGACTCTTCTGTGACCAGGGTCAGTGGAATGCACCTTGCAGGTCTCCAGGCGAATAAACCATGTCTATTCATTCGTCTGTAGACTATGTGTCTGGAGACAACTGTTCCAGTGACTGCGGTAAGGTCCCGAGCAAGGCTACTGCAGTACTCCATGGCCGTCTGGGGGCACTTATGGTGATATATCGGTCTTCTTGTGGTGTTTTACACTGTGGACGTACTGTAGAGCTTGGACACGTTTCCTGTCTGCTGGAATCGTTGCCATAATCTTGAGATCACGCTTTGTGGCACACAGAGGGCCCATGCTACGATCTGCTGTGTTTGACCAGCCTCCAGTCGCCCTAGTATTCTATCCCTCATAACGTCATCAATATGTGTTCTTTGAGCCATTTTCAACACACAGTCACCATTAGCACATCTGAAAACGTCTTCACACTTACTTGCTTCGTCGTACTCTGACATGCACCAACACACCTCTGCGTATGTGGACTGCTGCCAGCGCCACCGTGCGACGACCGCAGGTCAAATGCATAGCACGGTCATACCCCGAGGCGATTTAAACCAGCAAACCGCCCACCAGAGCTTTGTTTCACCATGTATCAGCATTATCCTTAATTTATGAGCAAGGGTGTATTTTGTCAATTGCCGCTCCAGAATCTCCATTTAACGTATTACACTGAGTAATCGTCACATTGTTCTCTTATCCGTAATGCAACGGACTAAACCAGCGGCAAATTCCTGAAAACGAAACATATTGAGACCACTTTCTCAGGGAAACGACCAGCATCCGGGAAGTTACAATGCCACTGAAGTATGCAGCAGTAAATGTCTTCCACGTTGACTAACCCCCTTTGGATGTATACAGGCTGACTCTGTTATAATTTTATAAGCTTCCGTGGATGATGGAGAAGGTTAAATGTATCAGTTTGACGACCAAATCGAAAGTTATAAGCGAAAATCGTTCTGATACCTCTGACAGTGGAATACATTATCGGTACTAGATAACATTTTACGGTAGGCAACTTCCTGAGGTGGAAGTATGGACCTTAGGAGCTATGATCACTTGGTCATCCGGCCGCTGTGGCCGAGCGGTTCTAGGCGCTTCAGTCCGGAACCGCGCGACTGCTAAAGTCGCAGGTTCGAACCCTGCATCGGACATGGATGTGTGTGATGTCCTTCGGTTAGGTAGGTTTAAGTAGTTCTAAGTTCTAGGGGACTGACGACCTCAGATGTTAAGTCCAATAGTGCTCAGAGCCATTTCAAGCATCACTTGGTCATCGTCGTTACTGTGGGCCCATCTCTCCAAGTAGCGCTCGTAGCTCTTAAGATACGCATTCCAGAGTCCATGATATTAGACTTTTCGTCTTGTTTTGGCCGATACTACTGTCCCTGAAAGTTTGTAGCGTCGTCATCTTGTATACACCCAAGGGCAACCGTGCAAGTCACCAGCAAAGCTGGGATTTGCATAGGCGCTCCCCGTGTGTTAGTCTCTAGCGATAGTCATCTGATGCAGCAAACAGCGATCCGTCTGGGCTGTGAAACTACGACCGCTACCCTTAAAGTTTAATCATTTGGTGGTCTTCACTCTGCCACCGTTTCCGGTAGATCCTACCATTTCCTAAAGGTCCGAGGGCCACCCAGTTCCGCGCCTCTGGAGTCAGATGCCGCCGAATGCAGCGCTCCTGAAATCCTTTCAGAATTCTTCAACCAGAATTCCCTGCTGTCCTTCACTAGGCTGGCCACCAGAGCCTGGACGCTGTCACAGCCTCCTGACACCACTACAGCTGCCCTATCGTTAGTAGACTACCCCATCAAGAAAGGCTCATAGAGGGCCCTCTACACCAGCTCGTCTGGGTGCAGGGTTCAATCCCCAACGCCTATCGTCTGTTTATTGCATGCACACAACTCTGCTACTATTTATCGTTAAATAAAAACTTTGATGTTTGGGTTCCTCTACACCTCCAATCGTCTCCAACAAAGAACCACTTTCCCTCTCCTTTCTCCTCGACACCATTACGCAACTGGTGATAGATACAGCAAACAGTTCAAGAAAAAACTGTTTTAATTCACGAAAATGCAAACAATCCAGAAATACCATCATCATAATGAGATCTTATCATAATGAGACCTTATTGTAAGCTACATATCTTTTACAAATCAGAGCCCACTACAAAATTGGATACTGAGGTAAACGAAACACTTTCAATTATCATAGTGTACATAAAAACAACCTTGGGAAGAAGTTTGCTGTTTAAAATCGACATCATCGCTATAAAATACTTTTGAGAAAGTGTTGCACACAAAGAATGAGCCACAACTAACATACATCCGCGGCATCCCTCAAACGCACTCCACCTTCCCCGAGTATGTTGAAGACGTAGGACTGGCATCCCGATAACATCTGTTTCTTTCTTATCGCGTATTGCTACACTCTGATTTGATCTGATGAAGATGATTTTAGAGACATCACAAATATGGATGTCATGAGAATACTTACAGCAGCAGCAGGAAAACGACAACCATACTGTGAGACAAAACGCTTTGATCACCTGATTAGTAGTTGTGTTGGTCCACCTTTTGAACGCAATACGGCAACGATTCTGTGAGGTACGGGTATGACAAGTCCCTGCAAGGTTTCCGGAGATACGTGGCACCTGATATCCACATACGAGCCATTCAGTTCCCGTAAATTACGGGTCGGTGGTTTGTGGGCACGGAGCTAGTATCTTATTTCGTCCCACATGTGTTCATTGTGTTACCAGGAGGATTTGGTGGTCAAGATGTCAATGTAAATTTCAAGACGTCAACGTGAATTCACCATTTTCCTCATACCAATGTAGTGCGATTGTGGCCTTCTAACATCAGCGCTGAACATACTGCAAGATGCATAAGACATCAAGCGTATACGGATGCAAGTGGTCCGGAATAACGTTCACGTTGTCGTCAGCTGCATCGCTGGCGTCTTTTAACACTACAGCTCCGGTGGAATCCAAGGTGAATGTCCTCTATAGCATAACACTTTTCATATTATTCTGCTCCCGTGGCAAGATGCGTGTTTCGAGTAGCCACTTGCCTTTCTGACTGCCTAGCAGGAAATGACATCGACATGGTGTAATGAAAAATGCAATTCAACCGACCTGGCGACACATTTGCATCGATCCGTGATCCAGTGTGGATGATGCCATGCCCACTGCGTTCATAACTGATGATGTTGGGGCAACGTGAGAATACGTACGGGACGCCTGCTGTGTAGCCCATACTCGAGGACCTAAGCTTTTGAGGATACGAGCACTGTACTCTGTCGTTGGATCTGCCAAAGACAGCCACCTCTCCGGCTTCACAGAGTGGACAAGCCCCACCCACGGTCTGTAACGAATCGCCCCACCCACGGTCTGTAACGAATCGTGGACTTCTAACACCTTTCGCTATCATGGTGTCACCGTCCTTTAACCACATTCCTTAGCTGCTCACGACAACAGCTCGTCGTTTCCTAGATGGTCATACCGTGTCCTGGTCCGTAACCATCTCTCCTTCGCCCAGCTACTTACGTCAGTGGATTTTTCCATTTGAAGTCAATATCTCTGCTAGAATGACTCCACTTTTTTCTGTGCTTACAACTGTCCTTATTGCACGTCACCAGACAGGCTTAAATATCGCAGTGGGCAGTGGTCGTCAATGTATATGGAATTTCCTATGCTACATCTAGAAGTTGACAGATTCAACAACCTGCGAAGACTTGGGTGTCCCTACGGAATTAATGTCCCTGTCAAAAGCGAACACATCCAAGCACGCGGAACCTCTGTTGATGTGATCCTTTACTTAGCGCTGCACTATCAGACAGACATCATATGATTTCACACCTGTAGATTCCACGGTGGAGGGTGCTTCATTATCGACTATCTATACTACACGATTCGCCTGTTGGTCGTTGTTGTTGCGATGTTCAGTCCAAAGGTTTCTTTGATGCAACTCTTCATGCTAGTCTATCCTGTGCAAGCCTCTTCATCTATGCTTCAGTAGCGCAAAGTACATCCATTTCAACTTGCTTACTGTGGACAAGCCTTCGCTTCTCTCTACAACTTTTAAGCCCCATGCCCATATTTCCTTCAGTTACCAAACTGACAACTCCGTCATGCCTCTTCTGTACTTTAGTCAAACTGTGAAGTAAATTTATTTTTTTCCCAATTCAAGGCACTAAGTCCTCATCTGTCATTCGGTCTGCGCATATAATCTACAGCATTATGGTATAGCACCACAATTCAAAAAATAATAACTCCTTCTTGTCTGAACTGCATATCATCGAAGTTTTCCTTCCATACAGTTCTACACTTCAGACAAATACCTTCAGAAAAGATATCCTAATATTTGTAGGTAGAGTCATAAACGCGTTGGTCTAAACGTGCAGGTGTTTTTATTGTATTGTTATTGCTATCTTTTGTTTCTTTAAATATTTTTCGTTTAATGACTTGTAAAATTATGCGTTTTAAATTGCAGCATTCATACAGAGACTGATTGGTTAAATAATCTTACATTACACTAAATGTTATTTTCATTGTATAGCCTGTTATACTTTGATCATCCTTGTATCTGCTACTCCATACCCGTCCTCTTACAAGTATATCGTTTCTTACTCTCTGTGTTATAATGGCGACAGTCATCCGTTTTTTATGTAATTATGTTAATAATCAATAAGTAAACTTCTTAGTAAATAAGAAAATGATTCAACTTTTTCTGTCTGTGACCCAGCGTGAAAGAGCCGGTACTAGGTATGAACTGAGATAGCCAGAACAGTCAGTCAGCAAACTTGACAATAGTTTTTGGTACGAACGACATAGAAATAGTCCTTAGGTGCGTGGCTTGGTGCCAGATCGAAGACCTTCACTGTAGACTGGTATGTGGTGGTTACGGTTGAAGGTTGCCGCAGTTAGTGGTAGGATGAAGTCTCTAATCAGACAGCTTTAACACAATGTCGGAGGCGATGACCGACCAGGAGATGTAGAGACGACATCGGATGTTTCACACGTTGCCTGTGATGTGCTCCCTTGTCTTCGATTGCGCGCCAAGTTCATATTAGGTAGAGTCCTGCGAACCGATCACCCAACGGTGACGGAGGTGACATCCTGCGAAATGCTGCAGAGGCGCCTCTCGGTGACAGCTCTGCGGTTTGAAAGGAGCCGAGGATGTTGTCCTCCATTTTCGGACGCAGGGGAATGGCAGCCGTGAGAGACTGCGGCACTCGGCGAAGAGAGATCCGTATTGAGGGACATGATGATTAGCGCGTGGGCACGGCTCGACTCCCAGTTTAGAACGGAGGTAGATAAGCCGAGCGGTGACCTATTTTGTAGGATCGCGGAAGGATACAGGAACTGAGGTATGAGACTGGGGTCAATGATGTAGTGCCAGCGCTGGAGCGCCTCCTCTGACGCAACTAGCGCCACCAGGAAGGGTGGCAAGCACTGGTGTCTGCTTGGTTGATTTGCGGGAGGGGACCAAACAGCGAGGTCACCGGTCCCTAGCACTGGAGACTGGAAGGAAAACAATATTACGTGTTTGCGTGTACTTCGGATTGTTTTCCCGCTATCGCGAGAGTCCGCGTACAGAGCAGGCGGCGATAGCGGCCACTAGCGATGCACGGCTGAATGAAGGGAAGTAGGATCGCAGGCGCTAGCCGATTTGATTTGACGTTATGAACTTTCAGGGATTATGGAGGAGGGTACATGTATCAGTTTGAGGTAAGGGACCCAAGTCCAGAAAAGACCGAGTCAAACTTCCGCCTTAGCCTCGTGCTACGGTAAGACTAAGAACACAGCTTCCGAACTCTGATAGTGACGTACAGATTTCCCTCTGAATGCTCACCAATACCCTCAGATAATTTCCCCTGTAGATGGACTAGTAAGATCGCGCGTCAGAAGACCGGAAATACTAAGTCAACATTGAAGTAATAAAGAATTTAATTTACCTGCAGTGCAGGCATGGCATCGTCGCTTACAGTTCAGTCGTATCTGTTGTAATAACCTTGCTGACGTTTTAACAGTGTCGCTGGCAGTGAGGGTTCCTGCCAGCAGATCATCTTGAGGCTCGACGGGCATCTCGTACACAAGACTTTTCACAGAAACCCCTTATAAGAAATGAATTGGAGTATCAGGTGAATGTGCGGCCTTGGAGAAAGACCTCGTCTGACTATCCACTTTACAGGGGATATTTGAGCCAGGTGTTCACGAACCATAAGTCGAAAGTGAGGTTGGGTTCCATCTTATGGAACCACACCCCTTGATGAATAACAAATGGGGCGTATTCCAGGAACGTGGGCTGTATCTCTCTGATAAAAACAGTGCATTGCTTAAAAACAGTGCATTGCTTTGTTGGGGGTAGCAAAACGATTTTTGCATGTAACTTTCGACTCTGTTCTTTCCAAACCAGGGTTCCTAACCTCATATTGACACATTTACTCGTCTCCGTCATCCCTGAGTGCTCGTAACATCCTCACGGGATCATCCTGTATAGACAGAGATAATAAAGGAAACGTGATCCATCATGGGCAAAATTTTGACTCGGAAACGCTCACTTTAAATATTACCGAAACAACTGGAGACGTTACATATGTTGAACTCTGCAGCTGAAGGAAAGTTCACAAGGCAAGATTGCTGAAAAGTATTGTATTGCGTGGTCATATGAGATTTGATAATGACAGCACAGCTCTGTCGACACTGGTCATCCAATAAAATGCCTTAGTGACCTTGGCTTGTAAAGCTTTCTTCATTTGTCACGCACTGAAGATCGTTCCGAACGTGATAATGTCAGGAATATATATCCCTTGTAAGTGGCTCGGCAGTAAATATGGGGCTTTACACGCACACTCTTAGTGTAATGAACTTTGTTGACCGGTGTCTGTAAAGTTCACGTACCTGTTAAGGAGTGATATGCTCAGCAATCAGAAGCTACATCTACATACATACTCCGCAATCCACCATACGGTGCGTGGTGGAGGGTACCTCGTACCACAACTAGCATCTTCTCTCAAACAGAACGAGGGAAAAATGACTGCCTATATGCCTCTGTACGAGCCCTAATCTCTCTTATCTTATCTTTGTGGTCTTTCCGCGAAATGTAAGTTGGCGGCAGTAAAATTGTTCTGTAGTCAGCCTCAAATGCTGGTTCTCTAAATTTCCTCGGTAGCGAGTCACGAAAATAACGCCTCCTTTCCTCTAGAGACTCCCACTTGAGTTCCTGAAGCATTTCCGTAATACTCGCGTGATGATCAAACCTATCAGTAACAAATCTAGCAGCCCGCCTCTGAATTGCTTCTATGTCCTCCCTCAATTCGACCTGATAGGAATCCCAAATTCTCGAGCAGTTCCACAACAGCATATGTTTCTGTTGTTATCTAATATCTACAAAACTGTGGGAGAGGCACCCTCTGAAATAAGTCACCCGAAGTTCCGGTTAAATTATTTGTGCAATGAGACCAGAAACAACGCCCGATGGTGAGTCAAGACGTAATGTTCATTGCCCACAGCCAAACTGGTGGCGCTGCACATACGTGACACAGTAGGGAAAGTATATTTGTGGAGCAGAGGCGAATAGGGAATCATTATGCCGTCGATAAGGAGCGCAAATGTGGAAATTCCGGCATAAGACACTTCGACAAAAACCTCGGTTACGAACGTTTTGTAAAAGGTGAAACTGATCGGCTGTTTGCATGCTACTGTCGTAATGATGCATGAAGAAAAGTGGGTGAAGGACAGTAAAACCGCAAGTAGGTGGCTAGGACGGCCACGTCTCATCATAGAAGATCTGTGGCAAATCTGATTTCTGAGAACGACACTGATGCTGTAGACGAACCACTACACATTTTCATTGTCACCCAACGAGCTGACTAATTCAACTGCAGTGGGCAAAGGATCATCGATACTTAACCATGGATCAATGGAAACGTGTCGCCCGGTAGGATGAATCAAGTTTCTTGTTACACCAGATCTATGGTTGTGTATTTTATCCCGTAATATAAGCGAACGGCTGCCCTAAATATGCACCGGGTCACGGAGGTGAGGATAGTATTACGCTATGGCGGACACGCGAGCACCCATGAGATCTGTGACACCATGACATCTGAGCAGTACGTCAGCTTTACTGCAGACATCCATTGTCTGACAGCGAGGGGACCTTTCACAGTATAATTTCCCGTGTCCCCAGAATTGTGGTACAGTGGTTTCAGGAGAATGATAGTGGACTCACTTTAATGTGTTGGCTGCTAAATGCAACACAATCTGAACGCAACAGGACCCATCTGTGGCGCTACGGGTCACATGCCCCGCTCCCCGTGAATTAACGTCTTTTAGTCCGTACCTCTGGCAACCTTACAATGGTATGTGAATTTGATGCCACGCAGAATCGCAGTTGTATTGGGTTCCGAAAATGAAACAGCATGCTATTAAGCTGGTGGATTTATATGTAAATAAACTTTTCATTGTTGTCTTCAGCCATTCGAGAGTTAGCTTAATATTTTGCCGCGTTCTAAGAGCAATTTGTATAAACTTGCTTGAAGATATAGTTTTGCATCGCCTATTCCGTACGGAATAACACAGTCAATCTCCGTTCCTGACCACTAGAGCACGCTTAACTGTCGTGACACGGATAGAGTTTGTCTACGTGACACGAAAAGTCTTGTCATATTGTGATTTTGCGTACACATTCTCTTACATTGATATTTCACGTGAATGTATCTAGTGCACTTGTCATCACGTATACAGAAAAACGTCCAGCGTAGGTAACTGTCGATCTCCACCATGTTGCACATATACCTCGACAGTCAGTATTATTTATGTAAATATTACACACATATTCCACACCTCGGTATATAATTCTTCAGCATGATTGCGACCGTTTGGAAATTACTTCTTTGTTCACGAAGCACAGACCATTAACACGTCTGGTAACGAAAACTTCTCACCATCTGGTACACCATAAACGGCAGCTCCAAGTTGCAACAATTACATTCGCGCTTTCATGGGAAGCTAGGAAATTGCGGCATATATAAGCAGAACTCTGTGATATGATTATACCCCTACGCAGAGTATGCAATTCAGGGGTGTTCCAAATTTACCGGACAGGAATTAAAGAGAACAAGTTTTTCTGCCTGAGTTTCCTAGTGAAAAAGTCCGAGAGTAATACGAAACACCGATTTGGTGGTCTTCAACCAGAGTCAGGACGGACACTGAACACGCTCCATGATAACAGACGTGTTCTGCAGTTATTAATCTTTCAATATTTCCATACTGAAAATAGCGATTTTAACTTTATCAACTGCAAGAAAAGATTCGCGATTGACTGATCATAAGCTTCTCTCACGTGTCACAGCTGCTTTTCTTATGAAACAAACACGAGAAAAACTGTGGCTCTTGTCAGAGACGCATAGATCCTCACAGAAAAGCATTGTAAACATACTAGTGCTGGAATTATTGATTAATGAAAAAAATTAATATCTGATAGTCTGACAAGAGAGATTGCCTCAACGTACTCTGACATGTAAATAATGGCGTGGAATACTGTTTGCTTGCAATCGTTAACAATTTTGAATATTCATTATAAAGGCATGGAGCTAATTTATTTGCTACATTTTCATTGTTTTTCCCGTGAATATCATTTAGAGAAATGTACATACCAGAAAAAAATTATTAAATTCTTCCATAATTAAATTCCTCAGTTAAAATATTCCATCATTAAACACGACGCAAGTATCGCAATTATCATTGTTTTACGTAGTCAGATGTAGAACGTTGGTGGTTTGTTATTCTTTCCCCGCTTAACGGGTCGTAACCTTCCTTCACAAGTTGCGGCTGCTCTGTTTACGATGGAACCGACAACGAGATGTGTGAAATGTTGTCACGCACGTATAGTTACTATCAGCAGAACTACTCCTAGAGTTCTGTAAAAAAAAAAAAGAGTTACAAACTATGAATATTTAATAGTCAGTAAAAACAGCACACTAACACCAATGAGACTTTTTCAATCATTTATTCTAAGGGAATCGATGTAATTTATATGCTATTACTCCAATCGTTTATTTTCTCGTCAATATCGTTTACAGACAAGTAGATTGGACAACATAATTAAAAGGTCGCTTCTTCGAAAACCGCTGATTGTCTCCCATTGTGATGCAGGAGTTTGAAATTAGGCTCAAAGGCGACTGCAATCTTCCTCTGAAACAGAGCTAAAAGTGGCGCCGTAAGGTGTCAACACAAGCGGAAAGAAGCCAGAGCTTAGAGTTCACATGAAGTGGAAGGTGGGTTAATGATGTTACATCCACACCAAATTTTACCACTTTTCTTTCTAACACCAACGTAATCGTGTCACACGATGGGAACTCTCTTACCCCCTTCCACTTGACGCCTCTGCGATGGAAGTCAGATACCCAGCGTTGAAATCTGGCTGTGCTCTTATGAGTGGAACAGGAAAACATTTCAGAGACATCGAAGATATGTATAGACACAGAAAGGCCTTAAGTGGTGACAT
This sequence comes from Schistocerca piceifrons, assembly GCF_021461385.2. NCBI lineage: Eukaryota > Metazoa > Arthropoda > Insecta > Orthoptera > Acrididae > Schistocerca > Schistocerca piceifrons. Next base: position 444,150,052 of record NC_060141.1, on the reverse strand, counting down.
AAAGTGCGACAATGAAACCACCGCGTCCTTTGGGGCGCTAATTACCACACATTTCACAGTCAAGGACGACAATTTGCACTGCCGTGAGCAACTACACGACGTTCTTGTCAATGTTTGACAGTGCTGACACCCCCAGGGTGATTCAACTCTTCTACAACCCCATCGTACACGATAACACGTTCGCATTACTCTTCAGTGTAGGACGACAACAATTTTGGCCCTCGTATACACCATGGACCCACTGAGTTCCACTAGTTCACCAACACCCTTAGTGACAGCCATTCAGTTTCGTTGGACTCTTTTAAACATGTCCGTGAACAGAGAAAGCCATTCACAGATTCCTATAGTAACGGAAATCAGTATGAAGACAGGGTTATAGAGAAGTAACAGCACAATATCTGAAGCATACACATATCGAATTTACTACGATAGTGGTAGATGCTTAAACTGGCATCGGCGTACGTAATCAAATGCAAAGATATGTCAACAGGCAGAATACGGAGCTGCGGTCGGCAACGACTGTATAAGGTAATAAGTGTCTGGAGCAGTTGCTAGATCGGTTACTGCTGCTGCAGTGGCAGGTTATCAAGATTTAAGTGAGTTTGAACGTAGTGTTATAGTTGGCGGACGAGTAATGGGACATAGCATCTCCGAGGTAGCGATGAAGCCTGAAATTTCCCGTACGACCATTTCACGAGTGTACCTTGAATATCAGGTACCCGGTAAAACGTCAGATCCCCGAAATCACTGCGGCCGGGAAAAGATCCTACAAGAACGGGACCAACTACGGCATAAGAGAATCGTTTAACGTGGTAGAGTCCAATTCTTCCGCAAATATCTGCAGATTTTAGTGCTGGCCATCAATAAGTATCAGCGAACGAAAAACTCAACGAAACGTCATCGATATGGGATTTCGAAGCCGAAGGCTCACTCGTGTACCCATCATGACTGCACGACACAAAGCTTTACCCCTCTCCTGGGGCCGTCAACACCGACATTCGGCTTTGATGACTGGAAACATGTTGCCTGGTCGGACGAGTCTCGTTTGAAATAGTATCGAGCGGATGGGTGTGTGCGGGTATGGAGACAACCTCATGAATCCATTGATTCTGCATGTCAGCAGGGGACTGTTCAAGCTGGTAGATGAACTGCAATGGTGTGGGGCGTGTGCAATTGGAGTGATATGGGACCCCTAATACGTCTAGATACGACTCTGACAGGTGACATGTACGTAAACATCTTATCTGATCATCTGCGTCTATTCGTGCCCACTGTGTATTCCGACACAGGTCCAGAATTGCTGCAGAGTGCCTCCAGCAACATTCTCCTGAGTTTAAACTCTTCTGCTCCCCACCAAATTCCCCAGAGATGAACATTGTTCAGCATATCTGGTATGCCTTGTAATATGCTGTTCAGAAGAGATCTCCACCACCCCTCACACGCTTACGGATTTACGGACAGCCATACTGGACTCATGGTGTCAGTTACCTCCAGCACTACTTCAGACATCAGTTGAGTCCATGCACGTCGTGCTGCGGCACTTCTGCGTGCTCGCGGGGCCCTACACGATAGTACGCAGGTGTACCAGTTTCTTGTGCTCTTCATTGTATGAGACGTGAACAATCATGTCGGAATTGCGTAGTTTCTTTCATAACACGAGTAATAAAATAAAGCGTTCGCATTTTCTGCATGGAAAATGGTATAAGGACACTGATAGTCCTGTTCAGTTATTGCACTGTTAATACTTTGTCCAACTTCCGTTGGTCCTAATTATCTCAAAATTTCTTTTCAGAATTGATTTTGTTGACGTTAGTAATCCTTGCAATGAATCTGCCACACTTCTTGTATCGCTCTTTTCGGCTTATACCCACCTCAGCTTTGATTGCTGTATAAACACGCCTTGCAAATATTTTCCTAAGGTTTCCCACGGGGTTCAAATCCGGCTACGTGCAGGCCAGAGCAAGGTATCAATATATTCATCTTCAAACCATTTTTTTTAGCAGAAACATACACAGATGCATTATCTAGTTCAAACATTAGACTTTCGTCCCCTAGGTACTCATACATTTTTAATCATTTCTGTCTCTAGTTCATTCTAGTATTCAGCGAAGCAAAGCCTGACTTACCTTACGCGCAGAAGTCTCCCCAAATCATACTACTTCCACGATCAAAATTTCTGCTCATTCTTACTTATTGCTCTGTTTTCTGATCATTCCAATAATGTTGAACTCCAACCTGACCATGTAAATTAAAGTTCTTCTCATCAATGAAGATCACTTTATCCCATTTAGAAGTCCATGGAGCATTTTTTTTTTCTTTCAGCAAAATCCAATGTAGCCTGTTTATATTTGGGTGTTAGATGCGTGACAGAATTTATTGTACACTCCGGCAGTTACTGGCAACTGTAAATGAGCAGCAAGTTGAAATGAATAACAGTTTGTGGCCTTTTATTTCTGCAGAAGTAGCCCTTTCTATGGCTCAGATGATTTTCTACGTTGCCATATTTTCCGTTCTTCCATATACTGCACGCACTCTAACGAAATTGTCAATCACTATACTTGTGGAGTTCGACCTCCTGACCGTTTGACAGTTAGATACCCTCTTCTTCTACGTACCGATTTTCGCTTTTTCTCTACATGACGATTGTTTTCAGCGCGCCGTTGTCGCAACAGTGGTTTATGCACACTGTCAATCATTATGCCTGTTTTCTATCTGCAGTGAAGGCACATACGCACACACTAACTCCGCACAGAGCCGACTGCCTTTATACCGACTCCACCTCTGCCATCTGAATCTTTGATCTCTTGTATACCGGATTCCGTGGTATTGCATAGACATTGTGCACAGTTATAAATACCTAGAGCCTCAATTTTCTTGCTAATATCAATACCTTTGTTCTCATTTCCACTACCGCATGCGCCAATGTGACAGGCAACCGTTTCTACACATCTCAGGAGAGTGGTGCTTGTTTCAAATGGCTCTAAGCACTATGGGACTTAACATCTGAGGTCATCAGTGCCCTAGATCTGTTGTTGTTCTTGTGGTCTTCAGTCCTGAGACTGGTTTGATGCAGCTCTTTATGCTACCCTATCCTGTGCAAGCTTCTTCATCTCCCAGTACTTACTGCAACCCATATCCTTCTGAATCTGCTTAGTGTATTCATCTCTTGGTCTCCCTCTACGATTTTGACCCTCTACGCTGCCCTTAAATGGTAAATTTATGATCCCTTGATGCCTCAGAACATGTCCTACTAAACGGTCCCTTCTTTTCGTCAAGTTGTGTCACATACTCCTCTTCTCCCCAATTCTATTCAATACTTCATCATTAGTTATGTGATCTACCCATCTAATCATCAGCATTCTTCTGTAGCACCACATTTCGAAAGCTTCTATTCTCTTCTTGTCCAAACTATTTATCGTCCATGTACCCTAGACCTAGAACTACTTAAGCCTAACTAACCTAAGGACATCACACACATTCATGACCGAGGCAGGATAGGAAATGTTGTCCGACTCGGGAAAAGTGCTATCCCGAAATTTCAGTATTATATCTCTCCGTAATGCACAGCGCCGCTCTTGAAACGTCTGCCAGCGGAGTATTCTTAGCATCTCCGTAACGCTCTATCGCCATGATCCCGTGACGAACGCACCGCTCTTCGTTTGATCTTCTCTATCTCCTCTGTCTGTCCTATTTGAAAGGTGAACAGTACTCAATAATCCAGTGAACAAGCGCCTCATAAGCCACTTCTTTCGTGGATTAGTTACATTTCCTTATGATTCTTCCGATTAAAATGAGTCTAGTGTATGATTTTTCCACTCTCTATTTTATACGGTCATTCCGCTTAATGTCCAACAAAAAAAATGTTCAAATGTGTGTGAAATCTTACGGGACTTAACTGCTAAGTTCATCAGTCCCTACGCTTACACACTACTTAAGCTAAATTATCGTAAGGACAAACACACACACCCATGCCCGAGGGAGGACTCGAACCTCCGCCGGGACCAGTCCCACAGTCCATGACTGCAGCGCCCCACACCGCTCGGCTAACCGCGAGCGGCGCAGGATAGGAACCTGCGACCGTAGCAACAGCGTGGTTCCGGACTGAAGCGCCTGGAACCACTCGGCCACAGCGGCCGGCTGAGTGGTGCTACGTTGCTGAACTATCATTTAGTGGGCGCCAGCGACGTGTAAGGGCTTAGAACGGGATGTTTGAAGCGGCACCGAGCTCGAGCGTGACGTCACAGAGTGCCACACTTTAACTTCATTGCTGAGAAAGGTTGTAGCCAATTTTCAAACTTTTATGTCACAATGAGATACAATTGGGGGTTTCGAGAAGTGACCCTTTAATTGTGTCGTGCAGGAAAAGTCCCTTATGTAAAAAAGGAAGCTTAAAAAATGTGTAACGTAAAAGGAGACTACTAGGGGTGGGTGCGGACCGGACGCACCTAGCTGCAGTTTTCATTAGCAAGGCAGCTCCCAGCGCAGACAGACACTCGCGTCCGCCGTGGCGCGCACTGCAGACGGCGGGCGAGCAGCAGCGTGTCTGATGAGCACCCAAGCCGCGCGCCGCTTCAAAAGAAATGTTTCCCGAAACGTTAATGATTACACTCTTGCCGGAATCTGCATCATTAAAATGCGAGCGCGCGGCAGAGCGTGCCGCGACGAGGAGAACGTGAAACACGAGCGCAAGGCAACGGCAGGGCGGAGGCGGCAGCGACAGCGGCTGTGGGCGGGCGGTGGCTGGCGGTGGGGCCGGGGGCGGCGGCGGGGGCTGTGCGGAGGTGGGGACCGGCGGCCGACTTGGTCGTCTGCGACCCCGCCGCCACTTGCGCAGCCAACTCACGCACGCAAACAACAGCGGACGCGGCGTGGAATAAAAGGGCGCGCCCTGGGAGCCAAGATGTTCCTCTAATTGCTGTCACCACGCAGCCTCCCTTGCCTACCAACTTCGTGAGGCCACCACCGCTGCCACCACAACCAGAGCCCTGTGTACCAGGCTTCCTGCGAGGGACGGCCGTGCTCGACCAACGCATCCGAATAGGACAAACCGCTGTCTGTGTAGCATAGGAAGACCTGCAGTAGCCTGATGAGTGGAGTCGCTGCATTCACTCACTAGGTCAGATTTCTTACATCTACGTTAGCGAGAAAGCCACACTGCTTCTTGTTCACCTGCAGCAGGCATTCTAAGTGACCGTCAAAATTGAAAATCTCGTCAAATGTACACAGTATTTGCCAGTTCCGTTAGGACTTACGATAAATAAAATTCACAGATACAGTTACAAAATCGCTGTATTTGTTAAAAACATTCTCCCCCTTTTGGTATTGCAGTACAGTTTTACTGCATTTCCTGAACTGAATCACCATTGGGTCCTTTCGTTGCCATCTTCAATTTGGTAAACAGCCGGAAGCTGATCCAGGACTGTGATCCATCACACTGCGATCCATTTGCTGGCCCAATCTCGTAAACAATCTTCATTTTGTGCGCAGCGTCATTGTCGTCGGGGAGCGATCAGACATCTGCCTCTCGGTATGCTCGTCGAATTCAATGAATTATCGCCCACAAATGATGGAGGACAAAAAAATTTCATCTTGCCTCACTGCTCCACCGCCATTTTCCGGTAAGTGTCAGGGCCGTCCGCAGCCATGACGCCTGCTGCAGTGAAGCTAGCACTTCGACCATCTACGTGGCTGTTGAAACTTCAAAGACTGTAAAGGCACAACTCGCCTCTAGATAGCAATGCAGTTTGGAATTTCACGCAAGCAGTCCTAACGGAATTGGGCACACTGTGTAGAATTCTTCCTATAACATGCTATGAGAACGAAAAAGTCCTGAAGCTTTCGTCATTCATGACGAAATACAAGGGTCGTTAAATACGCTTTCTGGTCAAATGAATCCGGACACCTATTAGTCGAATTTAATAATGGGTGCGGCATCCCTTCGCCTTTATGACGGCTGGAACTCTGGAGGTAACACTTTCAAGCAGATGTCTGAATGGCTGAAGAGGAATGACAGCCCACTCTTCCTCGAAAGCAGAAATAAGAGGAGGTAGTGATGTTGGACGCTGAGGTCTGGGACGATAATGTCGTTCCAGCTTACCCTAAGAGTATTCAGGTTGGGACTCTGGAGAGACTAGTCCAGTGCAGGAATGTTACTGTTGACAGACCACTGCCTCACAGATGGTCCTTTATGGAAGGGTGAATTGTCACGCCTCTTCAACGAGGGGCGTTCAATAAGTAATGCAGCACTTCCTTTTCTCTGCCTATTTCGGTTGGAAATACGAGAAACTCTATGTGGAACATAATGCAATACTCTTGCTTCAGTCTCTATATTATCTTGAAGTTCCTACAGACTATACGTATCCTTCGAAATGTCATCTGTAACGGAGGTGCATTCCAAGCAAAGCATCACAGATATTCATAGGCGTTTGTTGGATGTCCACGAAGACTTGGTGTTGAACAAAAGCACGGTGAATCGTTGGGCGGAAGGCCTACAAACGCACGCAAATCTGTGTGACAGGCCTACAAAGGGACACAAATCTATGTGATCTCCCGTGTCCAGGCTGGCCGCAGTGTTGGACTTCAGTGTCTCCGATATCAGAAAACCGCAAACGAACTTCTCCTCCTCCCTGTCAACGCAAGGCCTCACACAAGTCTGCGCATGTGGGAGGAGCTCACAGTACTTCACTGGAATTATCTTCCTCAACAATCCAATAATAGCCCGGATGTCACACCTTCCCACTTCCAGCTGTTTAGCTCAATGAAGGATGCACTCCGTGGGAAGCAGTACGTGGATGATAGGAAGTTCTTAATGCAGCAACACGTTGGTTCCGACATCAAACAGTACTGGAACCATGCTGGCAAGCTGGCCTTAACAGTACGGTGATGTGAAGAGGTCGCAACGAATGGATATTATGTTCACAAGTAAACTTTTGTAGCCCAAAATTAGGGGAATTATATGGTTTACTGGAAACCTTAATAAAATCAGCCTGTTTTCAGAACAAATTATGTTGCATTACTTAATGAGCGCCTCTTGTATCATTCTCTTCAAACTGTTCCCCTACAGCACGCAATTCACAATGCTGAAAAATGTACTCATGTCCTTTTCTTAAACGGAATAAAGGAAACAACGAATAAAACATACCCACCCTAACACCACTTCCACCGTACCTCACTGTTGGCATCATACAAGATAACAGGTAACGTTCTCCAGGCGTTTTCCTACCCCAAACCCCTACATAGGTTTGCCGCATAGTGAAAGCGTGATTCAACACTCGTTTCCAGTCACCTACTGTCCAGTGGCATCACTATTTATGTCATCTCAAGCGTCGCAACGCGCTAACTACAGAAATGTGTGGCTTATGAGGAGCTGCTCGACCTTTGTACCAGATCCTATTTAACTCTCTTAGCACGGTTGTTTTTCTGGCTGGACTGTTGGCTGCATTTGGCTTCTGCTGAATTTCTGATATTTTTCGAAACCGCCCTCCGGAATGCTCGACGGAATGCCGTCGCTCGTTCTCATTTCCGCTTCACAGCCATTTCACAACTTGGATTTAGGAGTGTTGGAATGTCCATGATGGATTTCTTACTCAGGTGACATCCAGTGAATAGTCCAGGTTTCTTCGCATCTGAGCTCTCCTGAGCGCCCCTTTCTATCCTTACTGTTTCTCTACTTAAAATATTCCCTTTCGTCTTTTATGCTGATGGCTCTGGCTCTTGAGACAACTACACTCCTGGAAAATGAAAAACGAACACACTGACGAAAGTGAATAAGGCCCGTCGTACTTGCATGGGACACTACGAGAGATCGGTGCATACGATGATCAAACGCTCAGCGCAGCAGACACAACAGGAACTGTGTTACCGGCCGTGCAATTTTGCTGGCTGCGCAGCGGTTAGTCATTGCCAGAGCCAGTGGCCGCCAGTCTGCCGTGGCATACGGAGCTCCGTCTGCGTCTGCAGCATTGTTAGCATGCCGCGACAGTACGTACGTGAACCGTTTGCGCAATTGACGGAGTTCAAGAGAGGGCCTTCATGGAAGGACGAATGGAGACGTATCGTCTTCAGTGATGAGAGACGCTTCTGCTTTGGTGCCAATGATGATCGTTCGCGTGTGCAGGCGAGCGGCCAAACCAGAAGTGTATACAAAGGGCCAACACCCGGCATCATGGTCCGGGGAGCAGTATCCTACACTTTCTGTAGTCCTCTGGTGATTGTCAAGGGAACATTGAACAGTGCACGGTACGTTCAAACCATCATCCAGCCCATCATGCTGAAAGGTATGTGCTAAGGTCTGATCAGGGTAGTTCCAGAAAATAAAGTCGATAGTTGCCAACCGAAAGGAGGAATGAGTATAATATCTTTGAGTAGGAGGATCTTTGACGGTTAAGAGAGCCAGGTGCGCGCAGTAAAAAACTCGACGGTCTCAGCTAGGTGCCCGAAGGAAGCAGACGTGTGGTGACAGCTTTAAGGTAGGATTCGCGCTACGCAGTTTTTAGGTTGCACACTGAGCAAACTTTAGCACGTAAATGGGAGAAGCTATAAAATGATTTCAAAATGGTGATTTGTTCAAATGGTTCAAATGGCTCTGAGCACTATGGGACTCAACTGCTGTGGTCATCAGTCCTCTAGAACTTAGAACTACTTAAACCTACCTAACCTAAGGACATCACACACATCCATGCCCGAGGCAGGATTGGAACCTGCGACCGCAGCAGCAGCGCGGCTCTGGACTGGAGCGCCTAGAACCGCACGGCCACCGCGGCCGGCATTGTGATTTGTGCTACAAATATGTTGGAAATGGTAGGTTTTGTCTATGACTAAAATTTTTAACAATATATATATATATATATATATATTACCCACCAAATCAAAGAACGTAAACAAAATGAGACCTCTATGCAATATACCGGATGATCAAGAAGTCAGTATAAAGTTGAAAACTTAATAAACCGCGGAGTGATGTAGATAGGGAGGTAAAAATTGTCACACATGTTTGGAATGACATGGGGTTTTATTAGACCGAAATAAAAAAAGTCAAAAAATGACCGACTGATGGCGCTGGACAGCAAAACGTCAGTGACTGCGCATGAGAATCGTGTATAAAAGGAGCTGTAATGAGAGAGAGAATAAGATGCGCCAGCAGTCGCAGCATGTTGACGATACCTGAAAAGGCGCTTTTAGTGAAGCAGTATTATCAGAATGGACAATGTGCTAGTTCAGCGTTACGATCCTATCGCCATAGGAAGGGGATTCGAAATAGCAAAGGTCCGTTGAGAAATGCAGCTGTGGCGAGAATGATTTCGAAGTTCGAAGCCACGGGTTATTTAGACGATAGACCCCGTAGTGGCCGACCGAGAACAAGGCGTACTGTAGCTGAAACAGTCCGGGAAGAAATGGAGACTCTAGCGGGTTCGTTACGCACGTGGAAGTCAGCGCTCGTGCAGTCGCACGTCGCACCGGCATTCCATACACTACTGTTTGGTTGGCACTTAGGCGTACCCTTCGATACTATCCGTACAAAATCCGTCGGCCTCATGACTGTTACCTGAAGATTTAGTGAAGCGGAGGGCATTTGCGGTGTGGGCGTTTCAAAAGATGGTGGAAGATAACGATTGGTTGAGTAACGTGTTGTGGACCGACGAAGCTCATTTCACGCTCCGAGGGTCTGTTAACGCTCACAATTGCAGAATTAGGGCTACCGAAAATCCTAGAACTGTCGTGGAAACTCCATTGCACGACGAGAAAGTCACGGTATGGATTGGATTTACCACATCTACCGTTATCGGGCCTTTTTTCTTCGGGGCAATGCGTGATTCTGGTTCTGGTTTTGTAACTGCTACCGCGACGGGTGAGAGGTACTCCGACATGTTTCAGAATCGCATCATCCCCAGCCTGGCTGATAAACACCTACAGGAACATACGATGCTTATGCAGGATGGCGCTCCACACCATATCGCTAGACGCGTGAAAGATCTCTTGCGCGCGTCGTTTGGTCATGATCGTGTGCTCAACCTCCACTTTCGTCATGCTTGGGCTCCCAGGTCCCCAGACCTCAGTCTGTGCGATTATTGGCTTTGGGGTTACCTGAAGTCGCAAGTGTACCGTGATCGACCGACGTCTCTAGGGATGCTGAAAGACAACATCCGACGCCAATGCCTCACCATAACTCCGGACATGCCTTACAGTGCTGTTCACAATATTATTCCTCGACTACAGCTATTGTTGAGGAATGATGGTGGACGTATTAAGCATTTCCTGTAAAGAGCATCATCTTTGCTTTGTCTTACTTTGTTATGCTAATTGTTGCTATTCTGATCAAATGAAGCGTTATCTGTCGGACATTTTTTGAACTTTTGTATCTTTTTTGGTTCTAATAAAACCCTAGGTCATTCCAAGCATGTGTGTCAATTTGTACCTCTCCATTTACATTATTTCGTGATTTATTCGTTTTTCAAATTTATACTGACTTTTTGATCACCGGGTATATGTGCAGCTCGTGGTTTGAAATCGATTTTGGTATAACTAAAGTTATCAGAGCAAAGTTATTTCAAATAACTAATTTTATGCCATTGCACAACTGGCATTATTCAAGTCAAGGTATAATTTCCTTAAGTAAACATCAGGGCCAAAAGTTAATTTTTCAGTACCATCTTAACGCCATTGCACAAACGGCATTATTCTCTTAAACCTGATTGCTGAGTCAAATACATGTTTCATAACTGGCCAAATGGAGGAGTGCACGAAACAAATTCACAGACGCAGTCTGATACAGGTTTGTCGAATAATTATTTTGGAACAATTTTATCTTTAATACTTTCACTAATTAAAAAGGAAACAATTTTGGTTAGTTACTTTCACTTTTAAAGATAATTTTGTCATGATACTTTCAATGCTATCGTTCATTGACCAGCAAGTGATGTGCTTTTCCAACAGGACAACGCACGTTCACATGTGGTTAGTGCCACCCAACGTGCTCTTGAAGCTGTACGTAACTACCCTGGCCGACACGATCTGTCCTCCATTGAGCATATCTGGGACAGGATGAAACTTCATCATGTGCAGTCTGCACGTCTGGTACCAACTTTGGCCCAACTGAGGCACCAGGTGGAAATTGCGTGACAGAGTATTCCGCAAGACTGCATTCACCACCTCCACGACCGTCTCCATGGGAGAACTGTGGCCTACATTGCTGCAAAAGCAGAGTACGTACACCCTGTTGACTGTACTCAAGTGCGTATGGCTCTCTGTGATTGAGTGTTGTATACGTCCTCAATAACGTGCCAATGAAGTTTCCTCCTACTGGGGCGACGAATTCATGGTGTTCGTGTTCATTTTCATGGAGTTATTTTGCATTCCATGGGTCTGTACAGATCCTTTCGGTAAGATAGTGTAAACAAGGCCCCAATTTTTACAGCTCTCAATACATATAGAAAACGTTTTAGGTGCTTTAGATTTGATGTTTCTTCTGCACGTGTAACAAGTTTCGAACAATTCCGACACATAGGACAACCACAGTGAGCTATCGGAGTAGCGCTACGCAAGTCATTCGTTACGAGTAACCTCCTGTAATTTAATCCTGTGTTGTGGAGAAAGAAACTTTGGCGAACATCCACGAACGTTTGTTTTCAATGTATGGTAATGCCAAGGATAAAAGTACTGTTGGGAGATGGCTGAAGAGAGTTGACGCATTGGGAAGTGCAGAAACTGAGCTCCATGATGGGCCGCGTTTGTGACGTCCTGTCACAGCCACCGCTTCTGATGCTGCTCACGGCAATTCGACAACAAGCTCCACCGCTATTAGCGAGTATTGAAAGTGTGTAGGCAGTGACTGAGACGGTTAGTGAAGGGTGTGATCAAAATGTCTTCCACGAATCCTCGCAGCAGATCATGAAACTCCACAAAAATCAATTTGATGTGAATTGATGCAGCAGTTTGAGGCCAGTGGTAAGGTCTTCTTCTCACGGATCGTTACAGCTATTGAAAACTTTATTCATCACTTCGAGCTGGAAACAAAAACGGCTGTCTGCCATAGCAAGCAGCTACGCGAAGACGGTAAGAGATAGGAAAGTGGATTGGAGATCAATAGTTCGTCAGTGTTAAGTTTCTTAGCGATACCCGTGGCATTGCGCTGATGCGATCTAGGGAGAGCATACAGAAACTAAATCTACGGAGAAAAGAGGGAACTTGAATTTTTCTCGTTTCCAAGAATAGGTACGTGTTATTTCGCTACTCACAGACAATTTAATTTGAAAATGTGCAAACCATTTCGAAATACAGGGCGAACTCCTCGCCCACATGTCACTAATAGAGGACGTCATGAACCACATTTCCTTAAAAACTAGATTACCTTAGCTGGGACTGCGCTGTAGGGAGGTGTTTCTGCTACATAGTGCAGCTCGGACTGACCTATCATTAGCAGTAAGAACATAATAAGAGTAATAGTTAGATGTCGTGTGACTACATAGCTTGTAATATTGATGGCCGCCTTCAGAATATGCGCAGTAATATGCGGTACTAGCTTAGTGTTCGCTGCTTCGCTGGAGTAGATGTATATCTTACAGAGATATCTTTGTTTTATTTAATCAAATTTTTATGCTGTTCACAAGTTTCAACACTTTCTAAGATTTTCACGCTAATTAAGCGTGTTGTGCCGGCCGCTGAGGCCTAGTGTTTATAGGCGCTTCAGTCCGGAACCGCGCTGCTGCTACGGTCGCAGGTTCCAGTTCTGTCTCGGGCATGGATGTGCGTGATATCCTTAGGTTAGTTTGGTTTAAGCAGTTCTAAGTCTAGGGGCTGATGACCACAGGTGTTAAGTCCCATAGCGCTTAGAGCCATTTGAACCATAAGCGTGCTGTTTTCCGAATGTACTTCTTGCCAAAAAGCGATTCTGATAGCTGAAGTTCAAGGTTTTTGTTGATCATGCCTTTTGAGTTCTTGTGGAGATATTTCCACAGTAAATTTTGTACCATAGCAAATATTTATTTATATTTAACCGAGAATTGTAATGCCAATGTCGAGAAACTATGCCTTAAAATTTTTTTAATGTAACGAAACATTTTTTTTTAAATTTTCATCCCCTATTGCATTCCCTTAGGGGTTTAATTTCCAGAAACAGAGAAGCGCGTATTTTTTATTTCCAGTCAACAAGTCAAATACCAATTGCCATTAATGTGGCCTTAAAAGTCCTTTAGTAGTTCTTCAATAATTGTTTATTTTCAAAAAAATTTCGCTAACTATTTTATTCCCTTAGTGGTTGAATTTCCAAAAATGCTGAAATACTTTTTTCTGCCCGAGAAACCAAATACCGGTATTCACGGTTATAGCTTCAAAATTCTCTTAATAGCGACATACTTTCAAAAAGCCTTTTATCCTAATTTCACCTCTTTAGGGGTGGAATGTCGGACAATCCCTTCTTAAACGATGCCTACAGCATAAGATCTACACCCTCTCCAAACACCAAGTTCCCATACTTTACAGAATGTAAAGTGCAAGCGATTAAGCGATATGTTATAATATATGTGGGTGAAACGACGCCGGAAATTGGCTAGCTGGAACATGGGGACTAATGAACACATCTCCAAGATTACACACATCGCTAATAGCACTGGAAATCGGTACTGAAGAAGCTTCACAAATCAAAGAAGCGAAAAACGTGCGGCAACAAACAAAATTCCTTCCATTTCGATGCATTTACTAAATATAAATCCATAAACGTATTTTTTGTTCTTGTAACCGAGAAGTCAAATCCCAAAGTACGTAGACGTAGCTTTAAAACTACTTTAGTAGTTCCTTACTAATGACATTTTTTTTTTAAAAAAAAGAAAGCTTTCGCCCACTATTTCACCTCCTTAGTGCTTAATTTCCAAAAATTCTGAAACATGTATTTCTTTATTTCTGACCGAGAAACCATTTTCGTGGGTCTGGATTTTACAAAACACTTTGCATCCCCTATTCCATCCCTTTAGGGTGTAATTTCCTAAAATCCTTCTTAAACGACACCTACATTTTTAAGTGCCATCCCTTCTCCAAATTTCAGGTTTTGTCCTTAGCGGTTTAGTCCGGGCGATGATTAGTCACTCAGCCAGCACGTTACCTTTTACATAAAGAGATTGTACAACTCTTCTTTTTATTTCCGAGTTCCTGTAAATGTACTTTCTCGATTGGCGCCACATACTCGTACAAATAAAACTTAAATATCTATTCACTATTCGCTTTGAGGTAATATTTCTCCGTATTTTCTGAATGGGTATCTATTAGAATTTGATCGTCACTACGAGACTTCCGTATGGGGACACGTCTACTTAAACATCTGAAGAACATAGAGCGTACTCTTAAATAACCTTCCAGATTCATTATAACAGTTTCATAATTAATGAATCTTTAATGCAACAGTACGAGCTTTGAGCCATTGTTGTTTTGGGTAGACAAACAAAAATAGATTTTGTACATAGTAACCGTCTGAGAAAGAGAGGAGAGAGGAGATAGAGAGAGAGAGAGAGAGAGAGAGAGAGAGAGAGAAGGGGATGGAGAGGGATATACACACACATTACACGTTCTGTTCTAAGCCGTGGAGACCTTATAGTACAAATTCTTGAAAGCAATATAGCGGTAGATACCTATAGTATTCGAAAACAGAATTTTTCATACGGTCTCTTGAAGTAAAAACAGGGGAGGTGAAAAATTCACTGTTGCTTTGTGGATTTACAATGTGTGGCTGATGAATGACTGTCAGGGAGACTGATAAATAACTACGCGGTGTCCGGATATTCGGGGCCAGGCTCCTCTCCGTGTGATGCAGTATTGAATTTTAAAACAAAACTACCCTTTGTAAAAATGTCATACGATCCAACACTGGCGACGAAACAGATAAAAAGAACATGCTATGAAAATACTGCCGCGTCGGACGCGTGGTTTAAATTTATCTCACGACTCGTAGGTCCCTCGACAACTTGCTGTCATAGCTGAACGGTCAGGTTGTGGTTTCCAGTACCAAATTTTCTGAATTCGATTATTTATGTACGTTATTTCACTTATTTAAAGTAAGTTCATTTATTACTTCACATGAACTTATACTGGTACAGAACTTAATATGTGGCTCTTAAATCATGGTACACTGGAAAGTTCGATACCATTATAACCACAGTGACTGCAGGTCATTACATTTGAAATGTTTGAGATAATGTGCATCAGGAACTGAAGATTTTTCCTGTTATGTTGATCACATTCTCAGAAATTTATTCCTCAAGTTGAGGCTTTTGTTTGATACTAATAGATTTCTCTTGGCCAGGAATGCCCTTTCTGCCATTGTGCTTTTCTTATCCTCTTTGCTCCGTCTGTCCTGGGCTATTTTGTTGCCAAGGTAGCTGAATTCATTAACTTTATCTACTTCGTGATCCACAATACTGATGTGAAGTTTCTCGCTGTTCTCCTTTCTGCTACTTCTTTTTTCTTTCGTATCTCAATTTACTCTCACCATATTACGTACTCAATAGACTGTTCCTTCCATTCAACAAATTCAGTAATTCTTCTTCAGTTTCACTGAGGATGGCAAATTCATCAGCGAATCTTGTCGTTGATATCCTTTACCTCGAATTTTAATTCCACTCTTCAAACTTTTCCTTATTTCCGTAATAGCTTCTTCGAGCTACAGACTGGACAGTTGGAGTTGAGAGACTAAATCCCTGTCTTAAACTCTTTTTTTAAACAGAGCACTCTGTTCTTCGCCTCTTGCTCTTATAGTTTCCTCTTGGTTCTTGTATATTACCCACTTTGTATATTACCTGTTTTCTTACAGCTTACCCTAGTTTTTCTCAAAATTTCCAACGTCTAGCTCCATTTAACATTGCTGAACGCTTTTTTCAAGTCGACAAACCCTTTGAACCTCCTTTGATCTTTCTTCGGTCTTGCTTCCATTATCAACCGCAACGTCTTAATTGCCTTTCTGGTGCCTTTACCTCCCTAAATCCAGACTTATCGCCTTTTAACAGATCTTCAATGTTCATTTCCATTTTGCTGTATACTGTTCTTTTCAGCAACTTAGATGCATAAGCTGTTAAGCTATTTGTGGAATAATTCTTGCACTTGTCGCCTCTTCCAGTCTTCGGAAATGTGTAGATGATGTTTCTCGGAAAGTCTGATGGTATATCGCCAGACTTCAGACATCCCACACACCAACGTGAAAAGTCAGTGTGTTAGCACTTCCCTCAATGATTCTACAAATACTGGTAGAATGTTGTCTATCCCTTTTGCCTTATTCGATCGTAAGTCTTCCAAGGCTCTTTTAAATTCTAATGGTGGGTCCCCTGTTTTAAGTAGCCTCTTTATATGTTTGTATGTTGGCAGCGCTATCGACTGCATTAATACCACAGACAGCGCTCTGCGCTCTCTATAAGACACTCTGTGGCTGGAAGGACTTGCAGTTGCAAGTTTGAAGTTAACAGTTAGCAGTGATGGAGGTTAGCAGTGTTAGCGCTAGCGGACGGTCTGGTTGTCTCTCCGTCATGGAGATTTAGCATTCGTTTGACATGGATTGCTAAATGATAATTGATGTATTTGTTAATGCATGGATAGTGGAATTATTGTAAAATTTGAAATTTTCTGGCGAATCAACGTTGAAAAAGATTTCGGGTTTGCAGCCGGTCGTCGTAAACTTCATTGCATGATATTTCGACTAGACAATTGCCAGCCATCTTCATGTGAGCCGAACGAGGACTGACGAAGGCGTTTTTTTTTTTTTTTTTTTTTTACTTTATTGTCATTTTAATGCCTATACAATAAGCAGGCTGGCAGCAGCACACTACGCTGCTCTTCAGCCAAATGCGACAGAAGCACAAGAAACAGGAGAAAAACAGAAAAGTCACAAAACGGTGGGCGATAAAATAGGAGACACAAAGAGACAAACACGGAGCCGTTCACACTTGACGATAAACCACACTTCAAACTGTGGAGACGACGCACAGACACTGAAGAAGACGATGGCACTGCTGAACAACGGAGCGTGACGGGAAACACTGAACACGAAACACGACGGCACACACAAGACACTGATGGCGGCGATCTCCGGCGCGCGAAAGTCCACGTAGCGTGTGCGAGTCCGGGGACCTGCCAAGAGTGGAACAGGGGGGAGGTGGGGGGAGAGGGGAGAATAGGATGCCAACGGCGGGGGAGACGGGGGCAAGAGGGAGAGGTACAGGGGAGGGGAGGCCCGGGGGAGAAGGGGAGAGAAAAGGAGGAGGGAGGAAAAAGGAAGAGAAGGGAGGGAGGGTGCCCGGAGGAGCAAGCACGGGAGGAGGGCGGGAGGATCAAAGTTGGTAGGAGGGGTAGATGGAGGGGAGGAGGGCATCATCAGGGAGGGGGAGCTGGCGGAAGCCACCTTGGGAGAGGGTAAGGAGGGTGGAGAGATGGAGACCGGGTGGGACATGAGAGTACAGGCGCGGCAGCGGGCGGGGGTGGGAGAGGATCGGGGAGACGAGCGGGTGGGGAGGATCGAGTTTACGGGAGGTGTAGAGGATTCGTATCCTTTCGAGGAAGAGGAGGAGGTGAGGGAAGGGGATAAGATCATACAGGATCCGCGTGGGGGAGGGGAGACGGATGCGATAGGCAAGGCGGAGAGCATGGCGTTCAAGGATTTGGAGGGATTTATAAAAGGAAGGGGGGGCGGAGATCCAGGCTGGATGGGCGTAACAGAGGATAGGGCGGATGAGGGACTTATAGGTGTGGAGGATGGTGGAGGGACGAAGGCGTTCTCTGCTCCGTCTTATATAGTGCGCTGATGGTACTGCCGCGCATGCGTTGCAGTCGCGGAGACGGAAGTGCCACACCGCCCAGCAACAGCGCCCTCGCTGGCGCTTTTGGAACTGCAGTACTCAGCTGCCGTCGGTATTGCCGCTGTCCGCAGCTATCGAAGTCTTCTGGCGTCTTCGTCTCGAGAAAATTCCTGAGATGACGGGATTGCAAGCGTTATTCAATTGGTAACCACAGTCACGGTTCATTAGATTTCCCGCGATGCGTATTTCAACGGATTCTTTGATAATGTAGTCCCAAAAAGTTGTTGCTGTGGCCAAAATCGAAGTTTTGTCGTACTACATTGAATGTCCGTTGGAAATACAATGTTCCGCAACTGCAGACTTACTGGGTTGCAGTAAGCGAGTGCAACGTTGATGTTCCGTACAAAGCTCTTCCACTGTACGCGTTGTCCGTCCTATATAGGCCTTACCACATTGACGCGGTATTTTATAAATTCCCGCCTTCCGCAGTAACAAATCATCCTTCACCGATCCCAACAAACCCCGAAATCTTACAAGGTGGACGAAAAACCACTTCCACATGAAAATTGTTAATAATCCTCGCAATTTTGAAGGAGATATTTCCAATGAAGGAAAGAAAAGCCAAGGACTTGGTTAGCACGTTCTCCTCTTTATCCACTTCCGGTTCCTGGCTTTAGCTGAGAAAGCCCTGTTAATTTTCTGGGTCGAGTATACATTGTCTCTGAACACCGTCCTTCAATGTGCAAGTTCCTTAGGCAAATTCTCTACATCAGACACCGTATATGCCCTGTGCACAAGGGTTTTAATGATTTGAGGTGCGTGATGGCAACTTGAAGAAAGCAACAATTCTCAGGAGTTGTTGTGAAGCCGGCCGTGGTGGCCGTGCGGTTCCAGGCACTTCAGTCCGGAACCGCGTGACTGCTACAGTCGCCGGTTCGAATCCTGCCTCCGGCATGGATGTGTGTGATGTCCTTAGGTTAGTTAGGTTTAAGTAGTTCTAAGTTCTAGGGGATGTTGAGTCCCATGGTGCTCAGAGCCATTTGAACTTGTTGTGAAGATTATGAGAAAAATGTATTCTTCGTGTGGCAGAAACATCTCACATTCCATTAGCTTTCATCGATCTAACATAAGTTACTACTTACAGTAGGTAAGTGTCGTGCGGTATTGTCCGGCTTACCGTTCCGGCTACAACTGTGATTTCCCTTTCCGCCACCAAGTGGCAGAAATGTACAATAAACAGTAGCAAGCTTGAGTATCCATATACACTGATGCCGGATATCTTCTTTTTGTTCTTCAGTACTTTTTCTGCACTACACGCGTGATGGAATTGCTGTAGCTCTTAGCGCATGCAAGATATTTTGAGGCCTACGACACCTGGTTTTAAGGTAAGTGATTAATTTCGCTGGTATATTTCAGTTTTCTGTGTTACGAAAAGAAAGTCGTCCAACAACGTTTCATTATTCTATAAAATACCGTACACTATGACCAGATCCTACTGCGTATTTATCTTGCAGTCCGGCTACCCGATTGCTTTTTGGTATCTGCCAGAAGTAACTTCAATTTTTAAATTACATTTTCTCCTTCTTACTTTTTTTCAAATTGAAATGGCTGAAATGAGAAAAAAAAAAATCAGAGGAAAAGCGAATGAAGAGCGCGTGGCAATGGCTGTGAGCAAGGTTATGTCAAACAAAGTGACGTCAATGGATGCAGGTGAAGCATTTTCAACAGTTATTGTAGTAATCATACACAACAGCGGGAACGCCTTGGGCTGCGGATCGGAGCCGCCAGGCGGGGAAGCCGCCGGCGGTGGAGCACGCACCACCGGGTAAACACAGGACGAGTTAAACGACAGACCACGACAATTGACAACAACCGACCACGACCGACTATGAGCGACACAACGAGGAAGAGATAAACAACGGAGGCTTGTGGAAACCACAACACCCAACGTAAATCCCCTCGGAACCAGAGCCAGGCAAATGTCAACAACGAGCAATGACCAGGACGGAGTACCGCCGAGGTAGAAACGAAATCCAGAGCGAGTACCAGACTGGCTGGACTATGGCAGAGCGGGTCCCTATATACGAAACCGGAGGGAGCTGCTATTGGCCGCTGTCTGCACGTGGCTTAGCGGTGGCGCCCTCGCTGCGTGGAATAGCCGCCGCGGAGGCGGAGCCCTCTATGGGCTGACCACGTCCATTTGTTCTGGCGCGTGTTCGACTTCCGCGGTGGAAGGCACTAGAATGATAAAAAAAGATATCCACCGGAGAGAAGAGTTTAAAAGCAGAATAAATAAAGTGTGAAAGATAACTGCAGAAAGTTGATCTTCAGTCGAGTGTTCCAAAACAGAGACTCGAAGGGTAGCCAAGGAAAGCGAATTACAAAGCGGAGAAAAAAACAGGAATATACTGGACATATTCGGTCAACAAAAGAGAATGAAAAGTGCTTCATTTGTCTGTAGTCATTTGAAGAAGACCGGTTGCTGTTTACTAAGTGTAGAGGTTGGGTACATGGTGGACACGCAGGGTTAGTTGCATTATATTCCCGATCTTCGTAAACAGTGATCTAAACATCGGTGAGCTGTTGTTATTCAGTAAGTATCAGTGCAGCGTATCATTGACAACCGACATTATTACAGAAAAGACAATGGCGAATACGCAAGACAATTCCTACATGGTGACAGTTAGTGAACTATATGAAAAGAAACGTAAATTAGCTGCAAACTATGGAGTGCACACTCTTTATTCGACATGTAAACGTTACCAAAGATATTCTGATTTATGTTATGACATGTTCCATATGCCTCCCATCATTGGCGATGGTGTGACGCAGACGAATAGTGCAATTTTGCGTGACCCGCTGGTGTCATAATATCGATGCCGTCTGTGACCTCCTGATTGACTTTTTTAATTACAGAAATGGTTTTGGGATGATTGCTGTACATCTTGTCTAATAGCCCCACAAAAAGGAGTCGCGTGTGTTCAGATATGGAGAATATGGCGGCCAATCGAAGCCCATGCCCGTGGCCTCTGGGTAGCCCAGAGCCCGGATGCGGCACCTGCTTCGATGATGTCGAGCACCGTCTTGCATGAACCACATATTCTCAAAATCACTGTCACTTTGGATAGTGGGGATGATATCGTTATTCAAAACCTTCGGCACCGTTCGTTAGTCACCACGTCATCAAGGAATATGGCACCGATTATTCCGTGACTGGACACTGCACACCGCACAGTCACCCGTAGAGCGTGGAGAGACTTCTCGATCGCGAAATGCGGATTCTCAGTCTCCCAAATACATCAGTTTTGCCTGTTGACGAACCCATCCAAATGAAAGTGGTTTTCGTCGCTAAACCAAACCATACTAATTCCTATCATACCCAGCAGCTGATCGTCCATTTTGAACGCAAATCGTTCAGAAGTTATGACTATTTCTAATAGTTAAATAATTGTAACGCTGTACAAGCCTTGTAATTGTAATTCTTTTACTTTGTATGTAATGAAGTACTATAACCAAAAGAATCAGTACGCGTGCTGTTCATAGGGTACGTTTTGAGGTAAGAGAATAATATTTCAATAATCTGATTAACCACCACAGTTGCAGAGTAAAGTTAAAAAACTTAAGCCGGCCGTTACTGCGCGATTCTCCCCAAATATATCTTTATTGGGTATCCGGTATCTGTGGGCAAAGGCCACGGTCGTGAGCGGTAGTTACCTTTGAGACTGGACGTGGTGAGTTGATGTTAGCCATGAACGCCTTTAAGGCGACAAAGACGCCGTTATCAACAGCTCACCGAGATTCAACCAGGTCGTGTAACAGGGCTACGAGACACTAGATGTGTCTTCTATGACGTCACAGAAAAGCTTGGCAGGTATGTAGCCACTGCACATGTTTGCTGGCAGCGGTGTTCACGAGAACGCAGGGTCGGAAGAAGGCCAGGCTCCGAGCGGCCACATACCGCTACCGAGAGAGAAGACCATCGTGTTCAGGGTATAGCTCTGGCGCATCGTACTGCATGTGTAGAAGCAATTTGAGTAACTGTTCGCACAAGAGTGATACAACGAACTGTTACAAATCGGTTATCTCGAGGACAGCTTCTAGCCAGGTTCCCCGTGGCGTTCATTCCACTAACTCCAAACCACCGTCATTTCGGAGTCAGTGGTGTCAAGCAAGAGCTCATTAGAGGGCAAGGTGGAAGCTTGTTGTGTTTTCTGATGAAAGCTGGTACTGCCTCGGTGCCAGTGAAAGCCGTGTGTTGGTTAGGAGGAGACAAGTCGAGGCTTGCGTGTTAGACTGGACCTATGTCTGGAATTATCTTTGGTGCGATTTCGTACGACACCTTTCTTATCCCTCCCACCCTGACTGCAAGATTGTACGTCAATCTGCTGATTCGACATGTTGTGCTGCGATTCATCGCCGACCGGGGTGACCGAGCGGTTCTAGGCTCTACAGTCCGGAACCGCGCGACCGCTACGGTCGCAGGTTCGAATCCTGCCTCGGGCATGGTTGTGTGTGATGTCCTTAGGTTAGTTAGCTTTAAGTAGTTCTAAGTTCTAGGGGACTGATGACCTCAGATGTTAAGTCCCATAGTGCTCAGAGCCATTTTTTTCCGATTCATCAACGGAATACCAGAGGACGTTTTCCAGCTGGATAACGCCCTCCCCCATACCGCTATTGTAACCCAATTTGGTCTGCAGAGTGTTGACATGTTGCCGTGGCCTGCTCGATCACTAGATCTGCCTCCAAAAGAGGACATAGTGGGCAACATCGGACAACAGCCCCAGCGTCAGTCGCACCAGCATTAATCGTCTATGTATTGAGAGACCAAGTGCAACACGCATGACACTCCATGCCACAAACTGACATCTGCCCCTGTACAACACAAAGCATGCACGCTTGCACTCATCATCATGGCTGTTAGATCGGTTATTAACTAGCTAGCATTTCATATTTGCAATTGCTTGTCTCGCGCTTATATTAACGCGCGGTATTGCAAATGTTAACCATTTAAGTATTTTGCCAACACAGTCGTATTGCGGAAATTATATTGCTCTACATTAATTAATGTTTGGTGTTGTGACTTTTTTTAATTCAGTGTGTAACTCTATGGAAGTGTGGATTCGATAATCTGCTAGTAGTGGAGTTCTACAAGCAGTAGTACAAGTACATCTCTAAACGTTATTATTTCTAAGGAATGTCAGCAAAGTGATACGAACCAACAGTTTTTCTATTCGGGAAGGATCATAACGTAGGCGCGCACAGTGGCACAGTGTGCCTGATAGGTGTGGAACGACACTCGAGGTGGCGTCGCCTACGACCTGCGCCGCTGGCGGAGATAGCGGCATCATTACGGCGGCGCCGTTGCTCCTATTGGCGGCGGCGCTCGTGTCTGCTGGCGGCTGCCGAAGAGCGCAGGGTTCAAGAGATTAGTGGGGGCGCCGTGTTCCGCAGCATCAGTTTAATTAACTCGCCGTGTACAGTCGCGAAAACAGGCCGGCCCCGACCCAGAGCCGCCTGTCTCCTCGCCATCATCCCCTCCCACCCCCAGCCTCTTCCCCCACCACCCCCGCCAACCCTCAACCGAGCGCCGCTCCCTGCCCACGCCTTCCTCCATTCTAATTACAGGCGCGACCCCGTCGCCGTTCGCGATTCCTTCTGTTCCGCGCGGAGGCGTCTCAGAAAGCAACCGGCCCTGAAGCGCGAGGCATTAGGCGGAGCCCATCTGTCCTCGCGGCCGCCTGACACCCGCTGATGGCGACGCAGATTACTCCATCTCATCACCGCGTAGCGCCAGGTTGCACAGAGGGGTGAAGGGGCTGCGCTACCCGCAGAACCGATAGGTAAAATGAAGGTTCATTCTCCTGTAACGCAATCTGCGCATTACGTTCTCTGTTTTCATCCACGTCTATACTCCTGAATCCATTGTAGGGTGTATGGAGAAGGTTCTTCAGTGCAACAGTATCGTGCTTATCTCACTAGTGGTAAGATAGAAACTGCCTACAGAAAAATTAAAGATACATTTGGAGAAAAGAGAACCACTTGTATGACTATCAACAGCTCAGATGGAAACCCAAATCTAAGCAAAGAAGGGAAAGTAGAAAGGTGGAAGGAGTATATAGAGGGTCTATACAAGGGTGATGTACTTGAGGACAATATTATGGAAATGGCAGAGGATGTAGATGAAGATGAAATGGGAGATACGATACTGCGTGAAGAGCTTGACAGAGCACTGCAAGACGTGAGTCGAAACAAGTCCCCGGGAGTAGACAACATCACATTAGAACTACTGATGGCCTTGGGAGAGCCAGTCCTGACAAAACTCTACCATCTGGTGAGCAAGATGTATGACACAGGCGAAATACCTTCAGACTACAAGAAGAATATAATAATTCCAATCCCAAAGAAAGCAAGTGTTGACAGATGTGAAAATTACCAAACTATCAGTATGATAAGTCACAGCTGCAAAATACTAACGCGAATTCTTTACAAACGAATGGAAAAGCTGGTAGAAGCCGACCTCGGGGAAGATAAGTTGGGATTCCGTAGAAATGTTGCCGTCAGGCAATCATGACCCTACGACTTATCTTAGAAAGTAGATTAAGGAAAGGCAAACCTACGTTTGTAGCATTTGTAGACATAGAGAAAGCTGTTGACAATGTTGACTGTTGACTGGAATACTCTCTTTCAAATTCTGAAGGTGGCAGGAGTAAAATATAGGGAGCGAAAGGCTATTTACAATTTGTACAGAAACCAGATGGCAGTTATAAGAGTCGAGGGGCATGAAAGGGAAGCAGCGTTTGGGAAGGGAGCGAGACAGGGTTGTAGCCTCTCTCCGATGTTATTCAACCTGTATATTGAGCAAGCAGTAAAGGGAACAAAAGAAAAATTCGGAGTAGGTATTAAAATCAGTGGAGAAGAAATAAAAACTTTGAGGTTGTAATTTGTTAGAGACAGCAAAAGACTTGGAAGAGCAGTTGAACGGAATGGACAGTTTCTTGAAAGGACGATGTAAGATGAACATCAACAAAGACAAAACGAGGATAATCGAATGTAGTCGCATTACGTCGGGTGATGCTGACGGAATTAGATTAGTAAATGAGACACTTAAAGTAGTAAAGGAGTTTTGCTATTTGCGGAGCAAAATAACTGTTGGTGGTCTAAGTAGAGGGGATATAAAATGTAGACTGGCAATGGCAAGGAAAGCGTTTCTGTAGAAGAAAAATTTGTTAAGTGTAAGGAAGTCGTTTCTGAAAGTATTTGTATGGAGTGTAGCCATGTATGGAAGTGAAACATGGACGATAAATAGTTAGGACAAGAAGAGAATAGAAGCTTTCGAAATGTGGTGCTACAGAAGAATGCTGAAGATTAGATGGGTAGACCACGTAACTAATGAGGAGGTACTGAATAGAATTGGGGAGAAGAGGAGATTGTGGCACAACTTGACAAGAAGAAGGGACTGATTGGTAGGACATGTTCTGAGGCATCAATGGACCACAAATTTAGCATTGGAGGGCAGCGTGTAGGGTAAGAATCGTACAGGAAGACCAAGAGATGAATACACTAAGCAGATTCAGAATGATGTAGGCTGTAGTAGGTACTGGAAGATGAAGAAGCTTGCACAGGATAGAGTAGCATGGAGAGTTGCATCAAACCAGCCTCAGGACTGAAGACCACAACAACATCGTTTCGCACGTTGCCTATTAAATTCATAATGGTACGGGGGAAGATAGTTTGTCGATAGTGTAACGCTCGATGCACAAGTGCGTCTTCTTATCTCGAGCTAGCTTTGTCATTTCCTCACGTGTTATAGCAGTACGTGTGAAGCAGTGGAGCCACGCGCAGTGTGGCTGTGAAGTTGCGAACTCGGCGCCAAAAGAGATTGGTGCCCGCCACGGAGCAGCAGTTGTTTTGAGAGAATTAGTCAATGCACACGTGTTCAAAACCATAGGAATAGCCTCCCAGGGATGGAAGAGATGAAGAACTACTTAAAATACGGGATCAAACTAAAACTTACGGTAAAGTTTATTCGGCTTACCTCTGTACAAAACTAAGGAATAATAAAATATTTTTAGATTCAAAATGGCTCTGAGCACTAGGACTTAACTGCTAAGGTCATCAGTCCCCTAGAACTTAGAACTACTTAAACCCAACTAACCTAAGGACATCACACACATCCATGCCCGAGGCAGGATTCGAACCTGCGTTCGTAGCGTGCGCGCGGTTCCAGACTGTAGCGTCTATAACCGCTCGGCCACGCTGGCCGGCTATTTTTAGATGACTGTGTTCCACAGCTCTTATAAATTGCAGAAATGATATCTTGTAACACCTTAAGCTCTAATTCAATTTATTCCCTGTTATGAGACTGACTTCAGTCAGAGACCATTTTCTGTCACCTGCTGTGTACACGACGTGGTATTTAAAATTGCAGTAAGCAACGATTACAAAATTTATCCGCCGGCCGTTAGTGGCCGAGCGGTTCTAGGCACTTCAGTCCGGAACCACGCTGCTGCTAAGTCACGGGTTCGAATCCTGCCTCGGGCATGGATGTGTGTGATGTCCTTAGGTTAGTTAGGTTTAAGCAGTTCTAAGTCTAGGGGACTGATGACTTCAGATGTTAAGTCCCATAGTGCTTAGAGCCATTGGAACCATTTGAACAAAATTTATCAACAGCAGGAGGTATACCCGCTAACCACTATCAAACCCCTTCTCACATACACACATACACACACACACGCCCGCGCACTCACACAGATGTACACTGAAACGCCAGAGATATGTAAACAGGCAGAATACGGCGCTACGGTTGGCGACCACTGTATAAAACAAAAATTGTGTAGCGTAGCTATTAGATCGGTTACTGCTGCTACAATGGCAAGTTACCAACATTTAAGTGAGTTGGAACGTAGTGTTATAGTTGGCGCACGAACGATGGAACACAGCATCTAAGAGGTAGCGATGAAGTGGTGATTTTCTCGTACGACCATTTTACAAGTCAGCCGTGAATATCAGCGATCCGCTAAAACGTCAAATCTCCGACATCGTTACGGACGGAAAAAAATTCCGCAAGAGACCCACGACGACTGAAGAGAATCGTTAACTGTGACAGAAGGGCAACCCTTCAGCAAGCTCCTGCAGATTTCAATATTGGGCCATCAACAAATTTCAGCGTGCGAGCCATTCAATGAAGCATCTTCGATATGGGCTTTCGGAGCCAAAGGCCCACTCGTGTACCCTCGATAACTGTACGACACAAAGCTCTACGCCACGCCTGAGCCCATCAACACCGACAATGGACTCTTGATGACTGGAAACAAGTTGGCTATTGTACGAGTCTCGTTTGAAATTGTATCGAGCGGATGGACAAGTACGGGTATTGAAACAACCTCATAAATCCATGGACCTTGCATGTCAGCAGGGGAATGTTCAAGATTGAGGAGGCTCTGTAATGGTGTGGGGCGCGTGCAGTAGGTGTGATATATGACCCTTGATACCTCTATATAGGACTCTGACATGTGAAGCGTACGTAAGAATTCTATCTTATTACCTGCATCCATTCATGTCCATTGTGCATTCCTGCGCACTTGGGCAATTCTAGCAGAACATTGCATCACCCAAAAGGTCCAGAAACAGTCTTTCGAATTTGAACACTTCTTTCTGGCCACCAAACTCCCGAGACATGAACATTACTGAGCATATATGGGATAGCTGGGAGGACATCTGCACCCTGTCATACTCTTAAGGATTTATGCACACCCCTGCAGGATTCATGGTGTCATTTCCCTGCAGCCCTACTTCACACATTAATCGAGTCCATGGCACGTCGTTTGTGGCACTTCTGTGTGCTTGTGGGAGGCGTGTAAATTATTAGGCAGGTGTGTACCAGTTTTTGTCTCTTCATTGTGTATATACAGTCTGCCCCAACTAACTCTTCCACCACAGATACTTCCTAAACGAAACAAAATGCGGAAAATGCCATTGTGCGATGACGCACCAATGTCAGGAGCTCCTGCAATGGGCAGGGTCGCACAATCCATAAACGTAAGCAAACGTCTGTTTCAATGCAAAATTACGTTTTTAAATTACAAATGTGTGTTTTTTCTACTGAAATGAAAAGTAGAGATATGATTAGTGACGACAGACATGTTTTAAGCGTTCTAACCCCGTACCTTCTGAAATACGTTCAGTATAAATGAGGGTAACGGCGCCACAGTTTCTGCCTTAACGCGCAGAGCAAGAGATGCCTGCACCAGGGTTCTGGACAGTGCGGGCAAACAACATTACGGCAAACTGTGGCACCATTTCCATTATTTAAGGTTGAAGAATTCCTGAAAGTATAAGGTTTAGAGTAGTGAAATCAATTCTTTTATCACTAGTTGTACCTCTAATGTTCATTTAGAGAGAAAAAACGTACATGTCATTTTAAAAAAAGGAACTTAGTGTTGAAATAGACTTTTGTTTACTTGTAATAATCGGGCATTTCTCCCCATTGTGTGAATCTCTAACATAGGTGCATCCCAGGCCAATGGCATTTTTCACATTTAGATTTATTTCTGAACTATATGATGTGACAAAGTTGGGTAGGATACCCTGTATATATACACTGCGAAACATTATAGGATAACTTTTTCGAGAGCCCCTCATTTTCTCCCATTGCGAAGCAGCAGTTTCAAATTTGATTCAAAAGGTGCCTAAAACATACCTTTGTAACGGTGCAAAAACATGGCACCCTGCAAAGCTGTCTTCCAGCTCAACGACAGCAACATAGGAAAGAACGACAAGATCTCAAAAGGTTAATGACGTCACATTGACTCCAAATTTCACGACGATACTGTTCCACACCACTATGGACATGTCACACGATGATAACGTGGTCACACCCCTTCTTATCTATATTCCATAACTTCTTTTGAAATCTCTACAGTGGATGTCAGAGCGGTGATGAACAGTGTTGAAATGACGTGGTTTTCTTTAGGGTGGCCGAGAAAAACATTTCAGGCACACTGACACTCAGAATCAACATGAAAAGACCTCAGATTGTAGCATAAACGGAGTCATTGAAAGCACCCTTTTCCTTGGGGCGTTGATTCTAACACATTTCGCGGTCGAAAACGACAGTTCGCAGCAGGACGATCTTCATGACAAGCTTAGTCACTTCTGACGCCCCTCGAGGCTTCAACCCTTCTCTGAGGACACTTTGGTACCACAAGCACCTCGGAGCATAGCATGGCCGCAGTTTTTGACCTCGAGTACAGGTTGGAAGCACTAAGGAAAGTTCACTACCATTCGACGAATGATCCGATTCAGCAACGGGGCCTTATACATGTTCAACCCCTTTGTTTTCGCGCCTCCCAGTAGCATAATCAAGGGGAGGTGGGGACGACGACAAGGACGTTAACACATTACAAGATTTCCAGTGGTATGGTAATATGGGATTTATCTGCGATTAATTTCTGTTCCGGAATCGCGACACAGAACCACGCTTGAGAAACACTACAGTAGTCTGTGCACAACGGACTGCATATAAAAGCACACAAATTTTAAAATATCAATTCGATTGTAACGTGTAGTAAAGCGACGCTTTTCATCGACACTGGAATCGAATGAAAGACGTGTTGAGTAGTGTTTTTGTCGGCTAACTCAAGCTACACATTGCAGAAGCGAAATTGCAAATCTTCTGAAACATCAGCGAAAATGCATCTGACTACTCGTATGAGGGACATCACAAGCATATGGTCATGCAGAGGCACAAGTATGGAGTTTCAGCTGCAGATAACTGTCCAAAGAATACACAACAT
Organism: Schistocerca piceifrons; assembly: GCF_021461385.2. Taxonomy (NCBI): domain Eukaryota; kingdom Metazoa; phylum Arthropoda; class Insecta; order Orthoptera; family Acrididae; genus Schistocerca; species Schistocerca piceifrons. The sequence goes on along the minus strand of NC_060141.1, from coordinate 444,120,492 downwards.
AAAATGCAAAGAATTGCTATCGTATCTTCTATTCATTTCGTTGGACAATATCACGAAAACTATCAAAGTATTTTTTATTATCAGTTCACATGGTGATTTATAACTGAATTTTGATCTCTAACATTACTTCGAAAAACTTTTGTCCTTTTCAGGAGATCCATTTTCCTACGATTTATGTAGAATAATAATAATTTTACCTACTAGATGACTTTCATCTCATAAACACATAGCAATTTTAGGGGTATTACCTTTGTCAGAGTTACAATGATTTTTACGTCACGTACGTATTTCCCTACCGGTCTATCCAATGTCATGTTATTGCAATCTTTCATGCTCAATTGATAGCAGATTTACGTCCTGTATTGGACTGAGCTGTACTTTCAGTCCGAAAATCAATTTTTACAGGTGCTCCAAAATGGTCTCTGACTCAAACTGGTCACACAGTAAAGAGTAAATTGAACAGCTTATGGTGTCACAATATTTCTTTTCTACAAAGACATATTACTCCACACCTGCATGACGTAGACAGGGTTGGACCGTACTAACCATCAAAATCACCCTTCTGGTAACTGGTTTCACTAGCTGAATACGCTCCAGAACTGTTCAGAACTGCTTATCTTCGGTTGGGCGACTCCTCGTATTATCTTGACTCGCGACGTCATTCCTATGGCGTCAAACAAGCCGTAAGTCAGACTTACAGTGTGTCATGTGAATTAAACGAATATTTCTACTATTCTGAGTGTCGCTGAAGGCCATTTTTTTGTAAAATTTAGTGGACCTGTAATGAGATATTTCGGCCTTGTACACCAAAAGCAATACTTCAGTAACTTCAAAATGCTTTTGGAAAAAAACTGTAAAAAGTACGTTGATCAGTACTCTCACATCAGGCTTTGAAAGCTTAGGTCATGGAAATTTCTCCAAAAAACTATTGTATCATAAATGTAGATTACATACTTCTCCAGGTTCAGCCACGTCCTCCACCTTCCATCAGCTGTAATGTCTGTGGCCGCCTGTTCCACGCTAGGATTGGATTGCTAAGTCATCAACGACACTTCCACGCCTGAACCGTGACAAAGGAAATCTCTGGAGTGAAATGAAAACTCGGATACGAGTATCAGCCGACGACGACGACGACGACGACGACGACTGTGGTATCGATAGTAACGATGCCACATAGTTCCAAAGGTTGGCACTACCACGAGACACTACGGCAGCGCCCTCTAGCCGGCGCTGTCGGGGTCTACGAGATCCGCGACTGCTTCAGCTCATTTCATCAGGTGCAGCCCAGCCAGGACACTTCGCTTCAGCTTCGCACCTCATTCCAAGTTATGTATTCTTATTGCTTGAGTAAAGGGGATTTAAATTCATACGGCAGTACCGACGTGTTTTACCTTCTCCTGATCCAACCCACGCGCCGCCTTCCAGGCGGAATACAAAACGTACCCCTCTTTCCACTGTGATATAAGTCATATTCAGAATATACTCGTTACACTTTATTTCAAAGCATCTTTATTGGTCGCTGTAACAATACCGTTTTCTTACAAATGTGTCTGCCAAAATCGTAAACAGTTCTCATGTTGCACATTACTGTCATTGAACAGTATTCAGTTGTATTTGTTACTCATGATTTTGTTTCCATTCTGTTTCATTCCTAAGATAATTAGGGCTTTTTTGCGTCGTACTTCATTCAAAACGTATCGTGATCGTTGGTGCTTCCCAGTTAAGTGCTCGTGTCTTTCGGATGGCAAATGGTTTCTGTGTAGTATTCACCTGATTTATATAACCTAGCTACACGTGCTATTTTTCACTTCCGACTTTCTGAATCAGTTATTGAACTGGTTTCCTTTGTGCACTGCCACTTCGTGTTCGCGTTTTGCAAGACGCCAGCTTTGTCTAACTATCGGTTGTACACGACAAAATTTGCAAAATACTTCAGCTCTCAAATTGTTTCCACAATTTTTAAAGTACATGCCCTGTTCTTGTGCTTGATAATTTCATCTCTAAAGATAGGTCTTCATGGCGGTCGCTGGGTGATGAAATGCTGCTGCGATTGACGCTATAAAGTTCATGAGTTCATGATCCACAAACTAAATTACTTAGAGTATTACGACGATGAGACTAGCTTTACTTGATAAATCATACCTATTCAAATCTTTCGAACTGCACATCATTTAAATGCCTTTGGGAAGTCCTGTCAGCACTATTCCTTTTTGTATAATTTAACTGTTGCTATTTCAGAAAGGCGTCAATATCCTCACTGCACATTGGTCGGCTATAAGTTGATCACTATTACACTTCACTAGTTTCAATAAGATTTTAAGAGTTAGTATTGTATTCATTGATGTTCAGCCATACTATTCTGCCATTCATTAAGTTGCGCGGTGAATGTACGCGTGAGCTGCTCATCTGATTCTCTTCTTACTGCCGAGGTCAATGAATTTGTTTATAACACAGTATAGTTTCACTAAATCAGGTCTTATGATTCTACTTACACTGGTAGTTCATTTACTGCAAGAGGAGCCACCTTGCACAGTGACGAGGAAGCACTGGTAACGTTTTTAGGAGGAGGGCTAAAACAAAAAAGAAATTTAATTTCAGTAGCGTGAGTTGGACGGAAGGTGCTGTAATGTGACCACTAATGTTAACACTCCTACCGGCAGCTTATCAAGCGCTAATGTGCTGTTGCACTCTGGAAATATCACACTGAAATTACGCCATTTTCCTTCAAATGCGAGCTAGAAATTTCACTAAAATTGTGCCATTTTTTTTCGAACATGAGCGAGAAATCGCACTGAAATTACTCCATTTCTTTTAGTATGCATGCTAGTACACAAATAAAACAGAACTCTCTCCGTGATAACTAGAAACCAGTGTCGAGTGCTGATATGATCGTCAACTGCCCTACATTCAACTCAGAGAAACGACGCAGCTGTCTGTTTTTTACTGAGCATGCTTTGGAGTGACGTCATCGCTTCCGGCAATATGAATGCTACGTTGCTCACAGCATCAGGTCAGTATTTTTCTTTGAAACAGCATGTAGCGTGTTGTGTAAGCGTCTTGTACGACATATTTATAAAGTCTGCTGTCATAATGCCACTGTGGCACAGTGACCTAAGCAATAGACCATGGCGACCTGTACCCAATTCCTGCTTTACTAACATTTTTCCATTTTATTTTATAGTTCACAATTTTAAACTATTAACTATAAAATGTAATATATGTAAATATCTCAAATTACATATATAAAATTATTTTATTCAAATTAGTTACAATTAATACCCTCTGTGCGAGGTGGTGGTAAACCTAGCGATTATAGGAGGAAAATTAATATTGATGTGTTTCCTGTAGACAATCTTCTAAACATGCCCTTTTCCAGAAGCCTTTTGGAGCGGAAAGTGAGTTTAAAGAGTTAGGTAGACGTACATCAGATGTAAATCTAACAACAGAGCGTTGTGGTAAGAGGCACACTGATTTGGCTTATGCAAAGCTGAAAATTCGAGTTATTTGAAAAATATTTTGAACAGCTTCTCAGTTGTCCAGAACCAATAGATAAGCTACAGTACTCTAAGTCTTATGAAAATCTAGATGAAGATTTACCCCAACAATCAAAGAAATTGTAGAAGCTGTTAAAAACATACAAAGCTAGTGGAAAGGACTCTATTACAGCATAACTTAATGATCTCTATCAAAAATAAAAAAAGGGCTAAAATTGGTCTTTGGGAAAACTTGGAAAACAGAAAAACTTTCAGGCTTTTGAAAGGCTTCCTCTATACATCCACTACAAAAGAGAAAGGCAATGAACAAAATTTAGCCACAACAGAAGACTTTCTCTGCAATCCGTTGTGCATAAAACGTTTTGCAAGATTTTACTAAACAGAGCAGAAAAACACTAAAGAGTAATTTAGGTGACTACTATGCTGGTTTGAGAAATATTTAATCTGAAGCCAATCATTTACCACAGATTAGTGAATTTTAGAGGTAATTTTTCTTCTCTGAAATTGCATGTAGCATATTATATGAGTATATATCATGACGTATTTTTAAAACACCACTGTCGTATTAGCACCATGGGTGAATGGTCTGAGGTACTGACTGGTAATTTGCCAATCTATATTCGAGTCCCATTTATTCGAATTTCTTTTTCTTTTTTATTTTATTTTATTCCTTGCAAAGTAAATTATTAATCATAAAATTTAAATATATTTAAACAGTTCACTTCATATACATAAAGTTAATATATTAAATTTAGTTACGATTACTAGCCTTGTAAGTAAGAAGGCTATAGGCCACCACATTATAACGCATTGGTATAATATTGCTTAAGCAACCACTGGCTAACAAAATCATGTCAGTGTATCCTGCAAACTGACTCGTTCCACATCATTCAAATGGTCAATGGCTCATGTAATTAAGACACCCAGACCTGTAAAGAGCCATTTGAACCATTTTTGAACCTGTAATACAGACGTAGTACATGGGAGTTATTCGCAAAAATGGCTCTGAGCACTATGGGACTTAACATCTGAGGTCATCAGTCCCCTAGAACTTAGAACTACTTAAACCTAACTAACCTAAGAACATCACACACGTCCATGCCCGAGGCAGGATTCGAACCGGCGACCGTAGTGGTCGCGCGGTTCCAGACTGCAGCCCCTAGAACCGCTTGGCCACACTGGCCGGTTGTTATTCGCAGTATTGCATTTAATGAACGTGAGCCTTACTATCAGTAAGTAAATTGTCGAATGTCAAAAAAAAAAAAACTTTGTTGCGAACCTTCTACTGAATAAAGAAGCACCTGTAAATGGTTACTGTTAAATAACTGCGGTGGGAAGACGTTGATGTAGTACAGGGGTTCTGGGATACCTTAAAATGTGAGGTTGTGCAGTTGAGACAGATGACTGATTCCAGTTTCATGCACTTCGAAGCGGAGTGCGTTGGCGGCAGAAAGGTTACTCCAAGTTTATAGCGGCGCGAGTGGGGGAGATTGAGACGGGCGTTAGCGGCAGTGGCAGCATGCAGAGGTGTCTGCTAGAGGAACGGCCCGAGACAAAGCGAGGGCAGACAAAGTGGCTGCTGGAAACAGACGCGGAGCGCGCGCGCCGTACAAAGCACTTGCGGCGCGGGCACTTGCCAGCCACTTGTCAGCGCGAACAATGCGCGGCCGGAAGGCGGCAGCCGGCTGTCGCACTGGCAGTGGCTGTCGCACCCCGCGCCCAGGCCCGGCCCGCTTTTAATGATGTTCTGTGACCAACAGCGAAAGTTTGCCGCCACACAGCACGCGCCGCCCGCACCTTGCACTGCTTGTTCAAGTCTCGGTTGAGCTTCCCAAGCACAGAATTCTGTGGTAGCTTCTGGACTTAATGCTGATGCCAAGTGTACACTGCGCAAATTAAAGAGTTATTTTTTTTTTTTGAATCCCCATCATTTTCCCTCACTCCTCTTTAGCTGCGTGGCACACCACTGTGGCTTTAGCGGATGCGTGCAGGCATGTGGAGTCTGCGGTGTGTTGAAAGGGTTGCCCTCTTGTAGCCACATAGGAATCGGTCAGGGTTGTCTTTGTACAAGTCGGTATATTTTTAAAGTACTCACTTAAGATGCACGGGTAGGACAAGGGTGTTGCAGTTTTATTCATCCATCCATGTATCAGTGTGCTTATATTCCACCCCGTGATCACGCCACAGGAGTGCGAAGAAATAAGAGGACAATCTGAAATTTTCCTGGCGTATTTCCAATTTGAACAGTTCTCGGGTATCCGACCGGATAGCGTCGTAATTTCTCTACAATATTTCGGCAGACGTACACGCTGCCATCTTCAGGTGGTTCCTGACGAATGCTGTGCTGCTCCTCTCGGCGCCCTATATATACTAGCCGTTACCCCCTCCACCGTTCCTCTCCTGGTGTCTTTGGTGCGGCCGGCGCGGAGGCTACTGGAGGTGGTGGGGGAAGCGGCGCCTGCGTCTGAACTGGGGTCTGTAGTCTCCCTGCTGCCGCCGTCGGGGGCGGTCCAGGATCTCTGGGACCGCGTCTTCCTCTCACGGCTGAGTGCAGAGTTCCAAGCCTGACCAAGTTGAAGGTGCTGTCTTTATTAATTACATAGTCCTGTAGTCGGATTTCGATGGCCTCCTTAAGTAACGCAGTCCCAGCAATGCCGGGCGGTGTGGCCGAGCGGTTCTAGGGGCTTCAGTCTGGAACCGCGCGACTGCTACGGTCGCAGGTTCGAATCCTGCCTCGGACATGGATGTGTGTGATGTCCTTAGGTTAGTTAGGTTTAACTAGTTCTAAGTTCTAGGGGACTAATGACCTAAGCAGTTGAGTCCCATAGTGCTCAGAGCCATTTTTGAACCATACCGAATTACGCAAGGCCACTAAATCAGCCGTGGCTGACCATTGTATAAAGACTGGCCATACTATGGACTTTGAAAAAACACAAATACTCTGTCAGTCCTCCTACTTCTGGAACTGCGTTACTAAAGAGGCCATCGAAATCCGACTACAGGACGATGTACTTGATAAAGACAGCGCCTTCAACTTAGTCAGGCTTGGAACCCTGCACTCAGCCTGGAGAGGAAGATGCGGTCCCACAGATCGAGGACCGCCCCCCACAGCGGCAGCAGGGAGACTGTAGACCCCAGTTCAGACGCAGGCGCCGCTTCCCCCACCACCTCCAGTAGCCTCCGGGCCGGCCGCACCAAAGACACCGGGAGAGGAACGGTGGAGGGGGTAACGGCTTGTATATATATAGGGCGCCGCGAGGAACAGCACAGCATTCGTCAGGAACCACCTGAATACGGCAGCGTGTACGTCTGCCGAAATACTGTGGAGAAATTACGACGCTACCCGGTCGCATACCCGAGAACTGTTCAAACAAGAGGACCCTGAAAAAGTGTAAGAACGCTTGCTACTTTAGCTCACTTTCATATTTCTCGGAATGGTGCTGAATGTTTCCTAGTGGTTCCACATAGTATTCCATAGAAAAATCTGCGGTCACAGTAAAAGAGTTCAGAATACAGTTGGGTTCGAGCCTTTTGATGATCTTAGATAAGGGATGAATTGTCCAGTGCCGTGTTGGCCAAGTTTGTTAACAACGTGTCTTTTTTTAAAATTTCTTTTTGCACTGCAAACTTTCGTTTGTGAGGGCGCTGTTTGTATAAATGATCATTCCAAGGGAAGAGGTGGTTTCAGTGATGTTTTTATGCCACATCCTGAGGCGTTTTTGTTTCGATTCTGAGGGGCAGAGTGTCCGAAACGTTTTACTCGTCCTATCATAAGAAACTTGAGTGACTTCTGTGTCGGATATCGCGGTTCTGACCACTCTAGAAACCTCACGAAAATGGGTGGGAAGTGGTTAAGGGGTTGGGGCTGGGGGTGGCTGGCGACTTTACCATCTTGTGACACGTCCGCGGTGCGTTTGGTAGATATGTGGTCCATTAATTTACGTGTACTTCTGAGCTCTGGCTTTTTTGGCACACTTTGACATCTACCTGTTAAAAGCGTCCCCAAGTCCGAGGGTGACGTCGCAGTGAGCTACGCTTTGCACCATTATAGAGGAGGGATGTAGACACCTTCTAGCAAAATTTCATTGTAAGTAAGGAGAGGGAAAATGAGGTTTCAAAAAGAAGTGGTCCTTTAATTATTTTCTGTAGTGTGTTTTTAGAATGTGGAGGTTTCGACATTCACGTTGTCATCCTATCTGGTTGGCTACGTGGGTGTCCAGGTCTCTGCACACACGCGTTTTTGTAGTGTTCGACAAAGTTGTGTGAATGGCGCCGATGGCGCTGACAAATTGGGATGTCTTAGAATACCTTTAATAACTTCCAGATATCTTGACCACAGTTTTATTATTTCTGAAACCACTTTAAGTATTTCGAAATTCTGTAATTTTCAACGGCATTTTATCTTAATCACAAAAAATGGTTCAAATGGCTCTGAGCGCTATGGGACTTAAAACCTGAGGTCATCAGTCCCGTAGAACTTAGAACTACTTGCACCTAACTAACCTAAGGACATCACACACATCCATGCCCGAGGCAGGATTCGAACCTGCGACGTGGCTGTCGCGCGGTTCCAGACTGAAGCGCCTAGAACCGCTCGGCCACAACCTCCGGCCCTTAATCATAGAAAATTGTTCAATATATATATTTCATCTAGTCAACATTCCAAACTACGAGACTAGTTCGAACTTGTAGTTGAAAGTGTTGACGAGCTGCAGCGTACCTATGAAGAATTTTCCATAACTGACGTAAGATAGCCTTTGAAAATGACGGAATGTCGAAATGCGTAATGTGATTTTAGAAATAATAGCAAGTGTGCTCAAGGCATCTGAAAGTCATTAAAATGCAGCTTAATGGGCGCTTGGTCTCATGGTACATTCATGCATATTGCAGTTCTTAGACAGTCTCTTTGCCGTTTTACTCTCAACGTGTCAAATTGGCAGACACATGATCACACCACAGAAGGATGTGTAACAGAAGGGCAGAAAAACATAAATACCCATAGCTGCTTTGCATCATGTTCAGATTCCATCGAATAGTTTTGAATGAAACCTAGTGTTTCCACAATGTGTACCAGAGCAGACAATTGCGGTCAGGCTACACTCCAAAGGGATCAGATCACGTCCAATGTGGTCGCAGCTCCACGATGTCTTTGGAGACGGATTTAATCATAACTGGGTGCTAAGGCGTTGAAAGTTTACAAGAAATCGTCCTGTTGTTCATAACACTGCAAAAAGACGTTTTCGACAGCGTAACATGTGGGAATCAACGCTACAGAGAAAGGAGCCCTTTACTGGCGCCCTCCTTGCCATCTCCTGAGGCTTCAATTTTCAAACTTCTGCCTGCAATAGGACATTATTACCGAGTTACAAAAGAGTGACCCTTTCATTGTGTTGAGCAGCATATTTTGCCGACACTCTAAGAATTCCACAGTAGAAGCTTTAGCATCTGCTACGAGAAATTTACACTATTACACATGCTGCCACGGCACAATTGATGAGCATACAGGGTGACCCAAAAGTCCGTTAACATTTGAAAATGCACTAATTCACGGAATAATGTACATAGAGATAAAAGCTTGACACAGACTCCTGAAATAATATGAGGTCTTATTGAAACCAAAAACTAATGCTAAGTCGGCCACCAGATACCGCTGGACAGCAACACGTCAGCGACGCCACATGAGGTGAGCATTAAATGACACGTACGCAGATACGTTACAGAATGGCATCGTCCCTAGCATGACTGATTAACACCTGCTTGGAGATACGACTTTTATGCCGTATGGTGCTCCACCCACACTGCTACACTTGTAAAAGATCTCTATCGCACTTAATTTTGAGAAATTTCGTGCTGAGTCGCCACTTCGGTCATGATTGGGCCCCAGGTCCCCAGATCTCTACAGGTGTGATTATTGAATATGGGGTTACCTAAAGACGCAAGAATATCGCAATCGTCCGACCTCATTAGAGATGGTAAAATACAACAGCCGACGGCAATTTGTCACCATAGCTGCTGATATGCTGCATATAGTGCGGTTCACAACACTGTCTCTCGACTACAAGTATTGCTGACGAATGAATGAAGACCGACATGTTGTGCGTTTATTATAAAAACCTTGCATCTGCTAAAAAAATAACTGTTACGCTATTTATTCATTTGTATCAAATGAAGCATGATCTGTTGGTCGTTGTCAGCACCTTTTTATTCCAATAAAACTCTTTGTTATTTCAAGGATGTTTGTCACTTTTACCTCTCTACCAACATTCTTTCGTAAAGAATTGAAGTTTCAAATGTTAACAGACATTTGTGTCACCATGCACATGAAACATTGGGTAAAGAAATAACAAGTATGTGTTTATATTTTATAAGTTCAGCCGATGATTTTTAACTTTTCCTATCTTTATTGATGCTCTAAATCGAACGATAAGTGTACAGGGTGAACCAAAAGTCCGTTAACATTTGAAAACGCTCTAATTCACGGAATAATATAGACAAGAAATGAAAACTTGACAAACATGCTTGAAATGACATGGAGCCTTATTGGAACCAAAAACAAATGCAAAATTTTGACAGCAGATAGCACTGGACAGCAACAATTCAGTTAATGAAAAATCATTTTTACTTAAACTTTCTGTACTTTTGGGGAAACATGATCTTCATTAGGGTCTTTGCAGTGGATGTCTTATCTCAGAAGCAACACTAGCCACGCTGAGTGGCCGGGCGTTATGGGGCGTACTGTCACGGACTGCGCGGCCCCTCGTGCATGAGAGTATGTGTCGTTCTTAGCATAAGTCACTTGAAGTAGTGTGTAAGACTAGGGACCGATGACCTCAGCAGTTTGGTCCCTTAGGAATTCTCATACATTTGAAAATTTTTTGAAGCGATAGTAAAGTGGGTCAAGGACATCAGGAAATGAAATTCCATTACACAAGTACAGTATGGAACATGCGAAAAATTTACCAGCGTCATCTAGAGCGCTACGAAGTCTTTCGCGACGTATTTCTTGGGTAAAAATCTCTCGGTGTACATGCGGCATCAATTCAGGATAAAACTCCAAGCTTTCGACCACTACCTCCATGGTCGTCGTCAGGGCTAAAACTGACTGTCGTGAACTATTTTTTTTCCTTTATTGAGTTTCGATTCCCCCTAAAGGGGGCGGGCTGGCAGCAGCCGCTCTTCAGCCTACAGAATTTGTTTTAAAAAGATGAAGATAATAAAAAATAAAAACAGTTGGCGATAAAATCGGTGACTTAAAGGTAAAATGGCAGAAAATTCTGGAGCGTAAAACATAAAACACAGGGTGGATGATGCTAATAAAATACACAGGAAGCAGAAAAATAATAGACAATTAAAAAACACGGCGACAGTCTGGGTTCTGTTCGCCAGAGACATAAAAAGCACACCCAGCGACAGCATGATTTCTGTTCGCAACACTGTGGAAGGACGCACAACACTGAACACTCACTTAAACACTGCGCTGAAAGTTGGCACAAATATGACATACCACACCCGAGAGCAGGTGGGGGGAAACTGGTCAGATGACGGGAAAAGGTGGGGCGGGGAAGAGAGGAAAAGTGAAGGGGGAGGGGTCGTGAACTAGCGAGGTTCCCACTTTTATATGCTGCATCGAGCACCAACACCACCTGAAATACAGGTATTTGGAAAAATCAGCGGTGGCTGAACATAGCCTGCTTAACAAGCATAAAATTTTATTTGAAGAAACCAGAGTAATAGCCCACGCATCGAATTACTGGGACTCTGTGATCCGGAAAGCAGTCGAAATTAGACTTAGCGATGATAATTTTAACAGAGACAACGGCTATGCACTTAGCAACACTTGGAAGAGTGCACTGGATAAAGAAAAATCGCAGAGAAAAACTTCTCGCACTTTACCTCCTGATTCAAGGGATGGCGCTGCAAGCAACGCGGGATAGTAACTACATCTATGGAAGTAGAAGGCACCACTTCACTACGCGCCATATCGCTGCTACTATGACGTATTCCAGCCAATCAGAAGCCGTCCTTTGCATATTAAAGTGGAAACCTCGCTAGTTCACGACCACACCACCATCTGAACTTAACACTCCCATCACTACCCAGGACATCAGCCTCACACTCCGCACCAAACGCAACACTGCTCCCGGCCACGACTGCGTTACCTACCGCCACCTCAAACACTGCCCTCCCTCGTTCCTTTCAATCCTTGCCACCCTCTACAATGTCATCCTTGCCACTGGCTTCTATCCCAGCCTGTGGAAAACCTCCCGTGTCCTGATGTTCTCCAAACCCAACAAGTCTCCATCCGATGCCTCTTCCTATCGTCCTGTCTGTCTCACATCGGTGTTCACCAAGCTCTTGGAATCCATCCTTTCCCGGCGCATCCATCACCACCTCCGCCAAAACCACCTCCTCCCAAACACCCAATGTGGCTTTCGACCTTCCTTCTCTGCTGATGACCAACTCCTCCGCCTCACTCATCTCCTCTCCCTCCAGCTTAACTCCCGTCGCTCCGCCATTTTTGTCTCCCTTGACCTCGAAAAGACCTAAGACCGTGTCTGGCATCCCGGTCTCCTGTTTAAACTCCAAACCTACGCCCTTCCTATCAACTACATCTGTCTGGTGGTCTCCTTCCTTTCCCACCGCCCCTCCTATGTTACCATCCGTAATGCCACTTCCTACACCTTCTACCCCTCTGCAGGTGTGCCCCAGGGCTCTGTCCTCTCCCCTCTCCTCTACCTCCTGTACATGGCAGATATGCCCCAACCCCCCCCCCCCCCTCCAGTACACCTCTTGCAATATGCTGATGACCCCGCATTCCTCTCCCTCGCTCCTACCCTCCAACGGTCCCAACGCCTTCTCCTTTTTGCTGCATGGTGTAACCAGTGGCTCCTGAAACTCAACCCTTCCAAGACACAGGCAATCATCGTAGGTCGTACCACTCGCTCCTTCCGGCTCCTGGATTTCTCCCTTACTGTCTGCGCCCGTCCTGTCACCCTCACCCCCACCCTCACCTACCTTGGCCTCACCATTGACCGTCACCTCACCTGGATCCCTCATCTCTGCTCCATCCAATCCAAAGCCCACAACCGCCTCCGACTTCTCAAACTCCTCTCCGGCCGGACATGGGGGTTGCACCCCTCTACCATCCTCCACACCTACAAATCCTTAATCCGTCCCATCCTCTTTTATGCCAGTCCTGCCTGGATATCTGCCCCCCCAAATTCTATAAGTCCTTCCAGATCCTTGAGTGTCATGCACTCCGCCTCGCCTTCCGTATACGCCTCCCGTCCCCCACGCAGATCCTCTATGATCTCATTCCTTTCCCCCATCTGCTCCTATTCCTCAAACATATCCGCATCACACCTCCTGCCATCTTAAACCCCCTCACACCCTGGTTGCTCCTCTCCTCTCCGATCCCCGCCCCCTGCCACGTCTTCACCGTTAAGTCCCCCCTACCCTCCATCACTACACCCTACATCTCCTTTCCCAAGGTGGCTTCCATCAACTCCCCCTCCTGGATGATGCCCTCTCTCCCACCATTTACCCCTCCTATCAACTCTGATCCTCACTCCCCCTCCTTTCCTCTGTCCTTTTCCCAGGCTCCCTCTCCCCCCCTTCCATCCTCTTTCTTCCCCACCTCCCCTCTCTTTGCCCCCTTCTCTCCCCCGCGTCCTTTTCCATTTCCCTCTCACGTCTGCCCTTCTCCCGCTTTATTAGTCCTCTCCCTCCTTGGTTCCCCCCCTTTTCGTTTTTTCCTCTCCTCCCTCCTTGTTTTTCCCCCTCCTGCAGGCCCCCCACCCCATCTGCCTTTGGCTCGGGAGAGTCGTCTTTGTGCTGCCACTTTCGTGCAGTGTTCTACAGTGAGTGTTCTACAGTGCGTGTTTTACAGTGAGTGTTCCGTGTTGTGTTTTTTGGGACTGGTTGCGAACGGCCATCATACTGTCCCTGGGTGTGCCTTTTATCTCTAACGAACAGAAACCAGACTGTCGCCATGTTTTTTTTAATTGTGTGTCTACTATGTTATTTTCTGATTCCTGTGTATTTTATCTACATTGCCAACCCCTTTTGCTTTCTGTTTTAACTTTCCGCAATTTTACGCCATTTTACACTTTAAATCACCATTTTATCGCCTGTTTTTCCTTGTTTCTTTCTTCTTCCTTTATTTAAAAAAAGGTCTGTATGCTGTAGAGCAGCGTAGTAAGCTGCTGCCAGCCCGCCCCCTTTGGGGGGAATTGAAAATCAATAAAGAAAAAAAATAGTTCACGACAGTCAGTTTTTGCCCTGACGACGACCATGGAGGTAGTGGTCGAAAGCTTGGAGTTTTATCCTGAGTTGACGCGGCATGTACACCGAGAGGTCATCTAGAGGGGACTGAAGAAAGATCAAAAGTAAACGCCTATCAGTCTGAATCAAGCGCACTAGTAATATACGCAGCCAAATGATGTTCCTAAGCCGGCCGGAGTGGCCGAGCGGTTCTAGGCGCTTCAGTCTATTACGGTCGCAGGTTCGAATCCTGCCCCGGGCATGGATGTGTGTGATGGCCTTGGGTTACTTAGGTTTAATAGTGCTAAGTTCTAGGGGACTGATGACCTCAGATGTTAAGTCCCATAGTGCTCAGTGCCATTTGAACCATTTTTGATGTTCCTAACTGGAGACAGCTACACAAAATGCTATCTGAAAAAATGCAATTACCAACAATTGTTCCAAATTTACAAAAGAAAATGGAAGCATGGCTCTATCTTGGAGGTAGTCAGCGGAGTGCTTTCTCCAGATACTTCTCCAAAGTGAGAATACTGCTGTAAACAACGCTAACAACACCCGCCTTCAAAGTGAAACGTACGTTGGTCGTTGATCCTTGCCCCCGCATCTTACCAAAACGGCGTGTAGAAGGTTGAACATCACAGTGGTGTCTGTGGAGTGGTATGGAGAGGGTTTACAGTCTTGTACTAGTTTCAGAGCGAACATTCTTGTCGATAGCCTCATCTAGCATAGTAACATTAACCGACGTAAACTTTCAGCGAACGTCTCAAAACAAAAAGGAAACTAGGACTGTTGATCCTTCCAAGTACAAGATCCTCTAATGTGCGGCTTAATGATGATGGTATATTTTTGAGTAATTCATTTCGGAGGGAAAATAATTCTCCATTCGGATTTCCAGCTAAGGACTCTTCAGAGGACGTAGTTATTAGATAAAAAGATTGTATTCTGCGGGTCGGAGAGTGGAGTATTGGATGCAACAATTGGTTAAGTAGGTTAGAAAATTAGAAAAGAGGAAGTGACTGATGTTTGCTATAATGGGAATTACTAGGAAGCCTTTCTCTGCCTCGTGATGACTGGGTGTTGTGTGATGTCCTTAGGTTAGTTAGGTTTAAGTAGTTCTGAGTTCTAGGGGACCATAGATGTTAAGTTCCATAGTGCTCAGAGCCACTAGGAAGCCAAATAATATGGATAGGAGATTCAAGTTGAGGAAGAATAAGGATAGCTGTCATGTTTGACGACGACGTAGGCCGATCAGAGATAGCAAAGGACACGAGCAACAAGTGAAAGGAACTGCTAGCGACCTGAAAAAAGGTTCTAAGACATACGTCATGAGCAGTTGTGGCGTTGTGCTATCTTTGAAACCTCTGGTTGACTGGTGTCCCGGTAGGAGGCGCGAATGCCGGACTCATTCGCTCGGTTTATCGCTGTTTACGAGTGAGGAAAAGGCGGCACCCGGGCCGAAAGATGGCAAATGGAGTACTAAAGTAGTTATGGTGCGTATTGTGTTTATTCCTTCAGTGAACCTCGCCTGTAGAGTTCGAAAGATGAGGTGTTCTTCCAATTACTGTAATCTATTTGAAGCCGCGAGTGAAATTTTGCTGATTTGCTCAGTGATTACTATTTCTGTGTGTATAAGAAGTGTTGTACGGGCAGTTGGTCTATTAGAACCTCCGAGTTAGTCTCGGGTTACATGAATATTTACTTAGATGAGCCACTAACTGAAGTGGTAAATTTTTATTTGAACTGTTCCGCTGAGAGTATCCGGCGGTACTTAATGTACGCAGGTGCTTTCATGTGTTGTTCTGTATCTCTAAGTCGTTCCTTATCAAAGTTTTGAACAATGTTGAGTCATCTTCTGATGTTTTTTACTAATGCTCTTTTAAAATTGTTTTAGATGGGTTTGAATCTTAAGGGTCTGCAACCTCAATCTTATTTGTAAATGTTAAGCCTAAAAAGTCTGTGCCAGGAGGGTAATTGTCTATCTATTATTCTGTAGTTTCAAAAGAACATTGATGTCTGTTGATAAATATGATATTCATCATCACAAGTGTCTTATCCTTGTATTAGCAGTTTTAGTACAGTAACTGAAATTTCTGCTTATAATTAAAAGATTCAAGCCTTATTCGTTTAACTGCTAATCGAACGCTGCGTAAGTTTAAGCGCTTCATTAAATCTGGAAAGCTTCCGACTTTAGTGTCGTAATGTTTATACTATTTGTTGACAGGCTTGGCTTCTGAGCCGTGACATTGTAACTGACGTGGCGCTTGCCCGCGTGTACGTACTCCTGTATTTCGGCCTGTGCAGTGGCCGTTAGCTCTCGCTGGAGTTTTGGTTCCATCTGCAATTGCTAAACAAGTTAACTTTTCCATTTATCCTGTCTGATGGGTTGTTTTAAGTAACTGCCTTTTGAGCTTTCCCTGTCTTGTCATCTAATTTAACGAAGCTAAGAATCTATTTTCTGTATTTTAGTTTAATAACATTCACTGTACTTAAGATTTTGAACGTTTAAATTCCATGTGTAATTCACAGCTCTTAATAGTCAGCTTGGTCTAACCTGGTTGCACACTTCTTATAACTCATTCCAAGACTACCAGGCTTATAGTTAGGAATTTTCCCTCGTACTTGGAAGTCTGATTCTTGTTATTATTTGTACGTAATTCAATTTAGGAACATTGACTTAATTCTACTGTTATAATAGTTTGTTGTGTACTTAGTTACAAGAGTGGCCTATATGGGGGTATAATGGCTTCAGCCAAATTATTGCGACAAATAGTAGCTATTCAGTTACTGTTCCTCGGTTTTAAATTTGCTTTTGTTTAATTTAATATTTCTCTCACCTAAAGGCTGTCTATGTAAAAGAATCTTACTGTGCAGTATTATAGAGACGACTGTATTTTTACTACCATTCTGATTGTTCGCACATGTGAAATAAATTTGTAATTTCTTGAGGAAAAATGATGTGCTCAGACTGGGTTCGCCCTTCCGCATCTCCTATGCTTTGCCTATCCTATACACGGACATTTCACATCACTTACAGTGAAACATATGTAACGGGCTGTACCTGAAATAATTCAGGTGATAATGTATTAGTTGAGAAATGAGCATTTAAAAGTAGAGGATGGCATCCAATTGAGTGACAATGGCCGACGCAGAGAAGGTCCGAAATTCGGACTAGCAGTAGCAAATAAACGGTTTCAGAAAACTAGAAATATTTTAAATCTGCAATAAATTTAAAATGTTATGTGCAATTATTGTTTTTTTTATTTTTCCGCCTGAAGTGACACATATTGGGGGATCCTGCCCACTCGTCTAACCTAGGGTGCCTGGGAAGCTGTTTCCTCGGATAGCTAGACAACATTCAAGCAAATCTAATAAATGGAGTTTATTACTGTAAATTGAATTGACAATACTTAACTTGAATGATTTACAGTGAGGTGTCGTAAGGAACTGGCCACATGCAAGTAATCAATGTCCTTCGATTTATTCAATTTCCAAGCAAGCAACATAGATCACAATTCAAGGCTAAGTTAGGATGACGACTCGTCTTCTAGTGCGGTCTTCTAGTGCGGCCGAGGCTACCTGGAACGGCACTTATATTCTCTTCGTATAGGTGCCGCTCCTGTCGTGGTGCCGTCCTAATGAGCATTCTAATCACTGACGTCGTCTCACAGCCTTCTTTGCTGGAACGTTTCGCGCCGACGGGCCGGCGCTTGATGTTACTCTGGAACACACAGGATATGATGTCTGGCATAAGCATCGTAGTCAGCCATTGTCAGATGATTTGAACACCCGGCACAAGTAGTCATCAGCATCTGAATGGGCCAGGATAGGCGTTTATAAGTCCTGTTCGGTTTCCCTATGTAATTTTTTCTCGTCCCTCCAACTTCTCATGATTTCCATAGTTCCTTTCCTCGCCACTCCAGCGCTGAACCTCCACATTATTCATCAGTTCGTCTGATTTTTAACATCCTTCTATAGCACCATTTCCCAAACTCTTCAGTTCTCCTCTTCTCCCGTTTTCCAAAATTAAATGATACACTACCTATTGTGCTCCAAATGTACAGCCTCACAAATATCTTCTACAAATTGAGGTCACTTGTTGACACAGATTTATTTTGATCAGAAATGTCCTCTTTGCCCATGGCAGTTTGCTTTTCATGTCCTATTTGCATCATCCGTCATGTTTTATTTTGCTTCTACAGTGGCAGAATTGCTGAACTTCGAGGTAACCAATTTTGACGTTGTTTATGCTATTCTCATTTCTGATTTTCTAATTACTTTCGTCTTTCTTCGGTTTATCCATATGCTGTTCACATGACACTGATTATTGTATTCTACAGCTTCTGTCATTCTGCCTCACTATTACTGAAGACAGCACGTCATTAGCAAATTGTACCACTGACAGCTTTCCACCATCTAGTTTAACCCCTCTTAAACTTTATTTATATTGTTGCTGCTTCGATGTATAGATTGGACAGTAGCTGCGAAAGCCTACACCTATCTGTTACACAAACTTTAGTGCGAGCACTTGGTTCTTGGTACTCCTGTCTTATCTTTTCTGTTGGTTCTTGAACATATTCTATAGTGCTTGCCTTTCCCAGTAGCAACAATCATTTTTCTCATAATTTCGAACATCTTGCACCATTTTATGTTGTCGAACGGTTTTCTAGGTCGAAAAATTCTATGGGTGTGTGTTCGTTCACTTTTTTTCCATTTTCCATCCCATTATCTAACACAACTTCAAAACTGCTTTCCTAGTGCCTTTATTTTTACTAAAACTAAATTTAATTTCATCTGTTAGATTCTTAATTTTATTTCCAATTCATCTGTGTATTACTGTTGTCAGTCGTAAAACGTAAATTTTGACTGCCGGAAATGACGCAATAAATAAAATATTGCCGTCTAATAAGCTGTGGTCGGACGGATTTCGCATTAAAATCCATCGTTTCACATCTATCCGCGGAGGACATTTTCAAGGTAGATCGTGCGTCATTTGAGTGTGCGATTCACACCCTGGCTCGCCCTGGCACTCTTTGGTGTGGCCACACTAGCATAGCTAGAGCCATCTGGCCGAGCGGTTCTAGGCGCTACAGTCTGGAACAGCGCGACCCCTACGGTCGCAGGTTCGAATCCTGCCTCGGGCATGGATGTGTGTGATGTCCTTATGTTAGTTAGGTTTAAGTAGTTCTAAGTTCTATGGGACTGATGACCTCAGGAGTTAAGTCCCATAGTGCTCAGAGAGCTAGAGCCATCTTCACACGGGACGTGGCAGCCAACGTTGACGTGGGCGGGGACGGGACCGTCTGACCTCACGAGACGAGTTAGTCAGTGTAATCTGCGCTGCCAGCGCTCTCCAGCGGCAGTTGTCGGCTTTATTTGGCTCGCAAACTACACGGTTTCCTTACGAAAATTAACGCGAAATATCTGCGTCAACTCTGTCAGCGTTTTGTCGAAGAAGAGCGGAGAAATTCACGAAGAAGACTTAGGACTCGTCGGTAGCTTGAACAGCGAATTGCAGATACATGAACACTGTATAATGTTGTACAAAATTCAGAGACCCTTACTGAGTAGAAGTTACTCGTTAACTCAATTGAATTTTCGTCCCATTTTCGTTTTTAAATTGAATGTAGTAAACGTATAGTGTCTAACGTGAGTTCGCGCATGTATAGTATCGATATTCTGTGTTGACTATCAGCACTCTGAAATAACCTATTTCATGGCATAGGTTTCAAGATCTATATTCATTTTGCAACTTGATTCGAATGGAATAGGAATATCTTTCGAATCTACTCATCGTCACTAGAAAGACACGAAGGCTCTTCGGAAAGGAAGGCCCGATTGGTCGCGAAATAGAAACAACATAGTCACCGCTCCGACTGAGACATTTCTCGTAGCGTTGTACCACGTTTCCAACACCCTCGCCGTAGATGGGGCAGCCGCCGGTACTTTCTGCCAATTCTCTACGCGGATCTGCAACTTGTTGTCTGAGCCAAAATGTCTTAATAGCCAGCGGTTCTGTGAGCATGGGTGACGGTCAGAGAGAGCCAAGTCCGGTCTGTATCGTGGGTTGTCAAACACTTCTCGCCGAGAACGCTGCAGGAGCGGTCTCATTGGCCCTGCAGTGTGCAGCCGAGAACTGTACGGAAGAAGGAGCGTTGTGTGGGCTGCATTAAATCAGGCTAAATCTCTCACAAGCACACGTACTTGGAGGGAGACAATATTTTTAGGCGTCTTTACATGCTCACTGTGTGATTAGAACTGAAAAGAGACGTGACGCGATCGACGGATATACTAGAGACCTTGTTGCACGCATTTACGCAAAGCTTCAGCAGAGTTTTATTGTGGTTTCTATTTGGAGATCGATCTAACCTTACTTTCCGAACAGCCCTCGTATATACCGGTAAGTTACATGCATGAGCCAACCCATAAACACAGAGATGAGTACGGATATTTTACAGGAAGTTTCATAGTAGTAAAAACGTCCAGTGTGTAACTTTTTACTTTAAGACGTAGACTGGCAGTCACGTTAAGAATTCTGGCTGGGGATGCGTTCCCGTCGTTGGCGTTTGCAAAAGTAACTGCAGCGGATACGTTATTTATACTAAATAACATCCGCTTTTGAGATAATAACTTTTTAAAATGAATCTTTTAGAATACAGTCTTTAAGAAAACAGAAGGTGAAAAAAAATTTGGAAGCAGGTGGACACAGACCTACAGCCTTTGTCCTTGCAGCGCTAGAAACCACGACGCTATTCACTGCCCTACAGTTTCAACAGTGCAGGAAAACCACAATAAGTAATATCTTGTAAAGATTGTATCTAAAAAGTCATTTTTTGATCTTTCAAATGTGAATTGTATCGGAAAGACGCGATTTTGATAGATCATCACTGTGCCGTATCAACGAAGCTGCATACTTGCGGTATATAACACTAAAATCATCAACTACAGGAAGCCTTTCCCTACAGATATGCGGTTTACTGTCGTTTTATTATAACAAAATTTAACTAAAAGGATGCGTATTCCAGAGTCTTAATTTACTGATGCTTTGAAACAGATTACATTCGTACCGGTACCATATAGTCTACACCAGGGGTCTCCAAACCCGGGCCGGCAAACCGGCCCGCTTTAGCTGGCCGGACATCCCCGGTATCCGGCCCGCCAAATATTTGAGGTGGTGCCTATGCTGCCAACAATTGAGTTTCGAGGCCTATCGCGACCAATACACCGCGACATTGGCTCTGCTACTCGCTACAAGACTACATAACGAAACTTCTTGTTGCGCCGCATGAAATAACAATTCGTTGACATACTCTACCTCTGTTACGTCTTGCAGTAATGGTGTTGCCAACAATGGTTTTGAGATTTCGTTAACTTTGCAGGACGCTTTCATGAATAATGTGCAGTGACATACTTTTTTGTAGGTGAAATTCTCCAGAATAAAATACGCCAGAATTTCGGTCAGGTACGTACACCAATCAAAATTATATAATTAAATAAAAATCGTAGTTCGTTTCAGTGCTAGCTATTCCCACAACCTTAGATTTTTGCGATTTCATGTTTCCTTTAGCCTTACATTACGGTGATCTTGGAGTTATAGGGTGCTTTAATCCCACTACGTAGATCTTGGCCCTTATGACTTCGTAGAGGTGTCAATGTGGCCCGCGGTCTAAAAAGTTTGGAGACCCCTGGTCTACACAAAAGAAAAGCCACCAGAAACGATTTTTTACGTCATACAATACGACGGATCTCATGTTCTGCTTGTAGCGTAAATCTATGTCGCATGTCATTGCCCATGATCTTTTGCAAGTGAGAATAATCTGATACGGTAGATCCTTTATTTCACTCTCCGCAGTGTAATGTTACGCCAAATTCCCAGCTGTGACGACACCAGATTCTCGCCCACGTGCGTTTTAATGGCCCGTGAGAGGACGGCCTTATGTCGCAGCAGTAGAGCAAAGTGCGGCAGCGAGTATTGGTTGTACATTACTTTCCCTCCTTTCTTACGGAGCACATCAGCGTCAAGCAAACAGAGTTGAGACCGCGGTGCACGAATGCCCGGAGAGAGGCAGTCAGCAGGGCAAATAGAGGCGTCAGGGGCGACGCGGCGGCGTCAAAGTGTTTGCGTTGCGACGGCAGGTGCGTCGCGCCGGGCTATTAATCGACTGCGGCGCGCGGGTCTAAGTGCGGCCCGGCAGCGCCGAGCAGCACCCGCGCGCCGCCACCCGCGTCCTCGTTCCCCGGAGAACCCCATCAATCATGGCGGCCGCTATTGACAAGAGACGGGGCCGCGAGAGCCTTTGTCACGGCGCCGGGAGCCCCCAGTCCGTAATTAATGAGGACGTCTGAGCGCGCGCCGCCTCGGCCGGCGCGATTGTGCCCAGCGTGGGAGGCGGGCGGCGGGGGCGGCGGGGGCGGTCGGCCAACGTCTGGGCCGATGCGAGCTCATGCGCCGCCGACGCGCGGATTACACCTACGGGGCATTATCGCCGCGTTTAAGCGTGTGTGGGTGGGATAGCGGAGGCGAAACACGCGTAGCCAGCGTGCCCGATCAAGTTGCGCGCGGAAAGTGAGAGAACAGTGAGGGGAAGCGCGTAGGGAATTGAGGGGATGGGAGTGGGCGTGCATCTACATGTGTGTGTCGCAGACAGGGCGTCCCGCGCCGCTTTGTGATGTAAATGAGGTAGTCTGGTGGGCGGCGCCGCCCTGGGGGCTCCCAGTGTCTCAGCCAGTCGCTAATGTCCCGGTGCGGGAGCTATGACCAGACAGCTGAATGGCATACAATTACGAGGCTCTGGCCCTGAAACAATTGTCAGGGTACTGAGACGGTACTTGTTGCCACGGCCTGACGGGCACGAAGCGGATCGCAATTATAATAAAGGCCACATCCCAAAGACAGTATACATTTTCTTCGTGTAGTAATATTTGTTGATGGTTCATAAACTAGCTAACTAAAGGGACAGTTTCTTTAAATTAAATTACAAATGGTTCAAATGGCCCTGAGCACTATGCGACTTAACTTCTGAGGTCATCAGTCGCCTAGAACATAGAACTAATTAAACCCAACTAACCTAAGGACATCACACACATCCATGCCCGAGGCAGGATTCGAACCTGCGACCGTAGCGACCGCCCGGCACCAGACTGTAGCGCCTAGAACCGCACGGCCACTCCGGCCGGCATTAAATTATATTTTGAAACAATCAGAGATACAAGCATGGCAGGCATTATTGAGGGTGCCAGTTGAGGGTCGTCGGGAAAGAATCAAATAATCGTTCGAAACCTCCCTCGGGCATGGGTGTGTGTGTTTGTCCTTAGGATAATTTAGGTTAAGTAGTGTGTAAGCTTAGGGACTGATGACCTTAGCAGTTAAGTCCCATAACATATCACACACATTTGAACATTTGAAATGGTCGTTATTTAATTATGCCGCTATGAAAAGACTCTTAAATTGCCTGTGCGTGCTTTCTATCTGCCTTCGCCGTCTGGTCAGCCAGAAAGCGATGGAGAACTTACTGACCGTAATTTCCGGACTGCAGTCCACACTACTCTTTGTGCTCACTGAAAGGAAATGTTCCTACTTGCTATTTACTCAGTGGCATCAGAGAATATGAGTTGAGTTATGACTTAATGACATATTCTGTAAAATATCACACGCACAAAACTAAAGTTTTAGTATTGTAATTAATATCCCTGTCGGAAACACCACTATTAACATTTGACAGGCGACCTCTACGGGAAGTTCCCAGTAAAATAGTCTATCGTCCTGACTTCTAGACACAAAAAGTTAACCGCTGCGCTTAAAAGCGGAAAATAATCTCGCCACTTGGCAAGAGGTTTTGTCAAAACATTATAGGTGGCACACGAACAGTTACTTCCACGAAATCTAAGCGATTCAGGATGGTGTACAGTCCTCACGGGTTCACTTCCTACTGATACCGAAAACGCATTCAAGTCTGCCGAGCTGTGACGTCATCCAAGGCACAACGCACGCGGGCGTCTGACTGACGCGGACAGTTTGGTATCTCGGCGAGAAGTGGGTCCTTCCACTGCTTCTCCGACTGTACGTACCTTGGGGCACAGCTGACCGTCACACTGGGCATCTATCAACCACCCCATGCACAACTAGCAGTATCTGAATGGCTCTGTCGGTTCACAATTTAAATCTTCTTCAGTTTTATATAAATAGAGTTAAATTTGTTTTAGTTACCGAAAAAGTTTTGGCTCGACTGCATTTACTTTTTACCGGCTACACTTTTTAGAACAGAAACGACAGAAGAATATGACCTCTGAGATACCTCTTTAAGATTATTTACAATACAGTCTTGGAAATTCGTACAGCTGTATTACTTCGATTAATCGAGTGCTGTAATTAGAACCTTCTATTACGGATACAAATGATACACAATCTACCATGAATAAGGATGTCTTCGATACAAATTTGATTTTCAGTAAATGACTTGAAAACTAATAGAGGCAGCTTATTGGCGTCATATATTTAACTTTTTTGAAAATACTAATTCACTGCTTTCTGAGTCTGATGTTTAGCTGCTCCAATTTTTCGTAAAATTGCCGATCAGTTGTTACATACATTTGTACATTCTTACAATCTAAGAATTTGTCGCCCGCATCTCGTGGTCGTGCGGTAGCGTTCTCGCTTCCCACGCCCGGGTTCCCGGGTTCGATTACCGGCGGGGTCAGGGATTTTCTCTGCCTCGTGATGGCTGGGTGTTGTGTGCTGTCCTTCGGTTAGTTAGGTTTAAGTAGTTCTAAGTTCTAGGGGACTGATGACCATAGATGTTAAGTCCCATAGTGCTCAGAGCCATTTGAACCATTTAAGAATTTGTCTAACATATTCATTTGATCATTCTGTGACTTTACAATGTTAACACTGATATACTTGAACAAATACTCCTAAAGTTTGATTATTTTAATTTTTAATTTCACTCTATAGTGCAGTCCTTTGTAAGTTGAGCACAGGTGCGCTATGAGGATGCGGCGCCGGTAGTAGTGAACTGGGGTAGGTCCCGGCACACTCGCTCGTCTCTAAATCTCTTACAATGATAAAGTGCTTCCTACGCCTCGAAGGGCTTCCTTATGGATTACATTAACATTGTTGTGGTTATTATTGTGAATGATTTGTAATCTCCTTTGTATGTGTTGTTACTGGTCAGATGTAAGACAGGGCTATAAGGCTGGTCAGGCTACTTAAGTAATAAATGAATAAATAAACTTCGTCAAGCATGTAGACCAAAAACATTTACTATCTCATTAAAAGTGACCGTATTCGCCCTGTGTAATGCGGAATAAACCACCAGAAGATGTCACGAGGGGCGGGCTCTCGAGTATAAAAGGGAAAAGTGTGTGTGTGTGGGGGTTGGGGGGGGTGGGGGTAGTAATTGTGTTGTCTGCGGGAAAACAGTAACAGCAGGATTGGTCAGTTTAGTGGCTTAGAACGTGGTCCAACCATTGGATGTCACCTGAGTAACTAAACCATCAGGGACATTTGAACTCTTCTACGGCTGTCCGACTTTTGGCGATGTGACTGTAAAGAGGAAACGCGAAGAACCAATTGCAGCCGAACCAGAACAGAGCAGACCTCATGTAACGACGGATAGGGACCACAAACATTGCGGAAGATGGTTGTAAGAAATCGCATGAAATGAGAAGCCCAGATAGAACAATGATTGTTCAAAGGGAATCAAAAAAATTGCGTCCAGTGGTCGAACAGCATCATAAGCACCACAATGCAATGAGAGGTGTGAGGTGTTGCGAGGAGCGACGCCAATGGGCTATGAATATTTTTAAACGACTGATTTGGAGAGATGAATCACGCTGTATCATATGACAATACAATGGAAGGGATTGGGTTTGTCGAATGCCTGGAGAAGTTACTTGCCGTTACTCGTAGCGCCAACAAGGAAGTAAGGGGGAAGTGGTCTTACGGTATGGGAGTGTTTCTTGTGGCCCCCTTGTTACGGCTAAGAAAACGCTAAACTAGGAATGATGTAAGCATATTTTCAGTGTTATGTACAGCGTGCATCTGTGAGATAATGATTTGTGGTCGCTAATGTTCCTGAAATTACATGCCCAGAGTTCCTATGTGAACCGTACGGAAAATTTTTGGGATTTGTTGGGCTGTCCAATTCGCTCGAAACTGTAGCGTCCAACACCACTACCATCTCTGGTTTTGGGTTTTGACGACGAATGGGCTACCATTCCTCCACAGAAATTAACAGATGTCTTGAAAGTGTCTCCAACAGAGTTCAAGCCACGCTAAGGTGCTGGGTAGATACACCCCATATAAATTTTCACTAATTGATCAGATAGTGTCTTCATTTATATCGTTATTTAGCAATGGTGTCCTAGTTACCGCTCAGCAAACGATTGTTTCTCTAGTGTTTAGTTCTTCTGTACTCGTTTTTTCAGAGAATTTATCTCTAACCTGTTATTAACTTTACTCTCACATAACCAGTAAAACTGTTTTCAAAATTCATTAATAACAGAAATGAGCTAACAGTAAAAAGCAAGAGAGGTGAAATAAGATTAGAAAGGTGAAAGAAAGAGAGGAATTTGTGTTTACAAAAAGTTGTGGCAGAGATGACAAGTATTATGACAATATCCTTTCGCACTATCTTTATTTCTCCACACACACATGTTGGTTGTGGTGCTGGATATCCACTCTCCACTTCCGAATCGACTTCCGAATCGAAGACAACTAGACTTCGGGAACGACAACAAGCTTACGGTTTACTAGATCAGTTTAGCTTCATTCGGATACTGGTACCGATCCGTTCGTCTTCTCCACGGTACGGCACATACTCGTGGCTGCACATTACTTGGTCCGTATGCTGTCTTTTCGTTGTCTGTGAGAAGAGTGGTGCCATTTCATATAAGAAGCCAAATTTCGGTTCCGTGGACAGAAATGACTTGGAGCTATGGCCTACCTTCTGCTACCAAGGACTCATGAACTGGACATTCCAGTAGGATGCTGTCAAGTGTATCAATGACTCCGCAATTACAGCTGCGTTAGATTTTCCTCTGGATTTGATATAGATGACCCGGGTAAGGATCAGGACCTATCAGATACTGCGTAAGATCAGCCGCTGGTCGAACGCGATCCATTTCAGTCTCTCTCTGACGTTTGGGAAGAAGAAATATGTGGTGCATGTATCCAAAACTTCACAGACTTCCCTAGTCTATTGCACATTTTTATTGGTCTAGTAAGATGCGCATCTCAAGCGTTTTCAAGAAAGTGAGGTTGAAAACTTTACGAGGTTGTTAAATAACATACCAGAGCACCATACGTTGAGAATCGGTGTTAATTCAGCCGTCTTAGGCAGCAGACTATAATTCTCTCTGTACACCATTCGATACTTCTAATTTTATCTTTCTAATATTGCACCAAACAGACGTATTACTATGGAGAAACCTTTACCTTCGAGAAGGGGGAAACAATGAACCCTCATCCAATCAAAATTTAACCTCTATGGATTCGTTAAGAGATGACATCGAATACAGCGTAATAACAGGACGGCTCACTCGATGACGTGTGTCAATACAAACACGATTTCAGACAATGATTCGACACAGCTTCAATCTCACTGGATGTTTGTTACATGTGGGCGCGCGCGCGCGCGCGCGCGCGTGTGTGTGTGTGTGTGTGTGTGTGTGTGTGTGTTTGGGTTTGTGTGTGCTGTGTGTTTGGATACGTGGTAAGAACTAAACTACTACCATGAATTACAGCCTGGAGCTATTAAGCTACGCTGTGATACGTGAAACTGGATCCAGCAGAAAACAAAAGTGGAAACGCTATCTGACGACAATTAGTATTTAACGGGAAACACACAAACTTTCTTAATGTAGGCATAAAGGAAATGAATTTTGCTTACTTAACTGTTGAAACATTAAACAATAACTAATTTTCCATTGAGAAACTGTCCAGAAATTATAGTGTTTGCTCTTAGGTTATATCTCGAAGCAGTCCACATCTGTACTTGACGTGAAATCAAGAATTGAAATAATAATTAAACTAATACTTTCTTGAGCAATTTAGAAACATAATCTCCTCCTAATGTTGCAATTAGAAAGCCTCTCGCTATCATGAATACGGCAATGTATGTCACTAATTTACCAGATCACCACAAATAGCGTTCAGAAATCAGCAGTCTTCCTACACATCCGCCGACGACTTCAATTCCCCCATATGAAACCTAACTCCTTGCGAAGAATAAGATTATCTATTACTAATGCTTTGCAGTTTCAGAAAGTAATTAATTAATTTAATTGCTAGCATTGTCTGACAAGATTTATGTTAGGAAGCTGGTGGCAAGTGGTGTGCAGAATATGGCGACATGGCTGCATCCAGCTATGTTGCATGAAGAGAGTAAATGTGATTACTTGGTTCCGACGAAATAAATAAAAAAAAAATATTGTCTACATCTCCGGACGTGTATTGTCCTCAAATGTATGCTAGTGATTTACAAAGCCCACAAGAGGCTTCAACATAACAAATTCATATAACATTTTCGCAAAAGGTTCGCAATACACAACTTCCAACAAGACATTGTGGGATTATAGAAGGCACTCTAGGATTATAGAAGAGTTATCTCCTCTATAATCCAAGAAAATATGCTAATTTTGAATCTGCAGTACGACGTATTGAAAAGATAATATTCAGTCCTATAATAAACTTCCATTTATCGAAAAGTAAACAACCTTTTTAGCTTCCATTTAGCCACGCGGTAGATATAATCGTAGGTATGAACGCAGAATGACCACAAAGTAGCTTTACAAATATTTAGAATGCGCTTCGAAATAATCTACATACTCGCTGCAAGTAGTTGACAAGGTCCCAAGCATATTCACCATCATTGTAGATAGCACAAATCAGCTCGCGCCGACACCAGCAAAGACGGACAACCACACAAACAGAACAAAACTTGACGAAAATCAGCACCAGAATGGAGGGTACACATTCCAAATGCAGCACATTGTGGTTGCAAGACCACAAACGTTTCGCATTGGCGTAAGGCCTAAGCGACCTCCAAAGACACGAAATGCGTCAGTGAAGACACAAAGAGATTTAGACTGTTCGAAGTTGACTTTAGCAGAACACTCAAAGCAAAGATATTGTGACCAAATTATGAAATTGTAAACGATGAGGCCATTTTCAAGTTGTACAAAATGGGTGATACTGAGAACACAGGGCGTTCGACAAGGAATGTTCATTATTTGTGGATATGACAGGAGCGACCATTGGAAGCAAAATGGTCCAGTGAATACGCCCTCAACTGATCAACAGCTCAGAGCTGTTAAGGTACACATTTTGGAGTCCACGTTTACTAGACAGTCTTTTCTTGTTTTGGTTCGTACTACCTCCTCCCAAAAATAGAAAGTGAAGAGCTTGCAGTAGGAGAGATTTGTCGCACAAGTCAAGTATGAAGTGCTCAAAGCTCTTAAGGTATGCATCTAGGGCCCATATTTACGAGACTTCTTTGTTTCGAATTATCATTGCTGTAATGTCTTTAATACTGACCATTCCTCCTGGGGCGCCCTGTATAGCCTTGTGTTCCATTGTTGGGACAATCACAAAAATACTGTGCCAGTAACAGAAAAATAACAATTCAATTACTATCTCCACAGTTATAATGTCATTTTTTACTACTAAAATAATACCACAGTGAACACCCACGACACTCCGTCTAGTTATTGTTACAACGACAGCAGTGCGCCAATAGGCCAGCAACTGGTACTTTTTGAAAACGATATCGAATGAGTGCGAATGATATCGATTTGCAACGTAACTTTTACAACAGGGAACTCGCGTAGTGCGATGAAAATCGACATTAACTGAAAAATTTGTTATTATTTTGTTTCTTAAGGACGCTTTGATGTTTTAAACGGCAGATTAGAGGACACTTCATTTGCAACTCTCTTGTAGCGTACAGATACTCTCCGAAGAATGTTGTTTCCCTTTAATAACAAAACACTGCCAGTAAACACCAGATGACCTGACCTTTTGCAGAAAGACACCATATATCTACCCAACAACGTGAGGTTGTGTTTGTTACACTTCCAGCCAAATCAGTGAATGTGAGATGTAAGAAACCTGTATGTAACGTAAAACCTACAATATTTAACGAACCAAATAAGCCATCACACACTTGTAGCTGAAGGGAAAAACCACACAGACGTCATCGTGCCCGAAGCAAAAAATCGTTTTGCAACGGGGGAAAAGCTAGTTCGACAGTTATTGCTGCAATTGTTCAACAAACGCCAGGAAACTTCAACGTATTCGCTTTTGGAGCAAATATAATTACATTTACAAAAATATTCGTGTATCAGAAAGTCGGGTGAAGTGTAAAAATGGGTGAATCATTAGACTCCATAAAAATTTCTTACGTTTCCTGGAATGTGCTTATGTTAATAGGAACAGATAACAGAAATGTAAGCTTCTCATGCATGAAATATGTAATTATATTCTCCTACTGTCAACGTAGTAAGCTGCAGTGACGCACATATTCGGAAGTATAAGTTTGTGGATAAATTATAGCTTATGTCAAGGAATCAGTGAAATTCTTCTGTTTTTGCATTGGTCTCACGATAATTCATGTTCTTTGATACTTTAGTAATGCACAGAATGCAAAAAATGTTACTATTATTTCGTTAATTAAGTAGAAACATAAAAGAAACCTACATTATCCTTAAGAAACGTGTCACTGCCTTCTTTCTCACAGCTTGGAGTGCTACTGTCGCTCCAGCTGTCAAATGGTAACAACTTCCACGCCAAAGAGTGTCGCGACTGTTTGTATTAGATTGTGACAATATGAAGTCACATTAAATGAGACGTACATCAGTTAATGTGCTAGATATAGCTCGTCATGAGGACATGTAGTTGAAATGTAACTGGGCTGAAGTAAATGTTTGTTAACTATGTCGACCACGCTCATAACGAAAACGGCAGTGACGGACTGTCTCTCATCTCCAAGTCAAGGGGGTGCGTTTCAGTATAGTTATATTTTATTAGCAGTCATTGCCAAAACCTTCCCGTATAGGCTTCGAAATCCCTCTGACGGTAGACAGAGTGTTGAAGTTTCAGGCAACAATAGCTGTGTGTATTTTTTCGCTATTTTGAACCTTGGGTCGTAGCAACAAGGTGGAGGGGGGAGGAAGGGAGGAGCGGAGCAAGTTTCATTTAAGCATTGTTACAGTCTGTTACAAGCTGTATTCGTGTGCTGGAGGAAAGTGTTACTGAAGTGTAGTAAGCACGTGTGGTCATTGCAATTCCTATGGTTCAATATGCCCCGCAGATCCGTAGACAGTGATGGTAATTTTTGCTACATTTTCTTTCAGGCTACATTGAGATCGCAAAGAAGGCCAATAACACCGTATATTAAGACGGCGTACAGGCTGTGGTACAATATTCATAGTGAAAAATGACACTGTATCTGTAGAGATCGTGAGTGGATTGTTATTTTTTCAGCTACTGGCATAGTATTTTTGTGATTGTTGCAGCAATGGAATAAAAGTATATACAGTGGCCTAGGAGTAATGGTCAGTATTCAGAGATATTACAGCAATAATCATCAAAAGCAAAGAAGTCTACTAACTATGGGCTCCATAACGTATACCTTAAGCACTATGAGGTCTTGTTCAGTTGAAATGTGTTTCACAATATCGAAGACGAAGAAGTGCTCATAGACCATGTTTACTGGACTATTTTTCTTCTAATGATCGCTCCTGTGATATCCACTACTAATGACCATTCCTTCTGGGACACCCTGTATTTTCAGTATCACCCATCTTGAACAACTTGAAAGTGGCCTGGCAGTTAACAATTTCATAATTTGCTCACAATATGTTTGCTTCGAGTGGTTCTGTTATAGTCATCTTCGAATAGTCTAAATAAATTCTTTTATCAATCTCTTTGTGTCATCACTGACGCATTTCGTGTCTTTGGAGGTCGGTTTAGGCCTCGTGCCAATGCGAAACGTTCGCGGTATAGCATTGCTGCGTTTGAAATGCGTATTTTCCATTCTGGTGCTGACTGTCGGCAAGTTCCTTTCTATTGGAAAGTTGGCCGGCTTTGATGCTGTCCGTGAGAGCTGGTTTGTAGTTTCTACAATGGTCGTGAAAACAGATGAGACATTGTCAACTACTTGCAGCGAATATATGGTTTATTTGAGAAGTGCATTCTAAATATTAGCACAGCTACTCTGTGATCCTTCTGCGTACATATCTAGGATGATATCTTCCACGTGGCTGTGAAATCTGAATTTAGGACAAGCACTCCGCTCCTCACGTGGGTTGCATATCTCGTGTCTCGAGTCTTCATTCGTGGTGGAACCGTAACAGATATTCCATGGGCTTTGCTATACGCATGATTTGGCCAAGAACCATCAAACCACGTGAATGATTGTTATTCCATCTCGATTAAACCATGGTATTTCTAAGAAGAAAATGTCTTCCTTCACTTACCGTAGCACACCGTCGGTTCTATGACTTGTGCCTCACGAAAACGGACTGAATGTTCCTGCCCCACCTCACTGTGTTAGTGACGAGAGCGATAGTGAAACTAGTGCTGCACCGTCACCTTCAAAACCTAGCGCTTCGAAAGACCCTGATTTTGTGTCTAACGATGAGTCTATAGAGATTCACAAAGTAACATAGCGCGACCTTAATGGCCTGGTGAGAGATACGGAATTGCCGAGAGGTGCCGCTGTACTTCTGACATCAGGACTACAACCGTGGTATTGTCTTAATAATACGGTAAATGTGACTGTGTTCCGTAACAGTCATATGCCAGTCCTCCCATTTTTTCAAAGTCAAAGGAACTGTGGTCAATGGAGGTTGTTCATCGGCTCCTCCAAATTAAGTCTCAAGTGTGTGCTACTTCCTAATGAGAACGTGTTCCAATCGATTCCCACTGGGCATGCACCTTACATGAAAGAAACAGTTGTTATTGAGATTGAACTAAGACAGTTTTAAATGACAGATTCTTGGGAATCTGAAAGTCAAAGGCATACGACTTGGACTCAACAGAACTACACCAAATTTTGTTGCTTCCTGTGCTTCTGGAATAGCGGAGTAAAAGCACTTCATTATAAAAACAAAGATTGGCATAAGTGTCAAACACCTGAACCAGGATCCCACAATGTTATCTGCGAAGGACGTCTAATCAAAGAACATAATTCTCCCTGCTTTTCATATAAAATGGGCCTAATGAAAAACATCGTTAAGGCCATGCACAAAACTGGCCCAACATTTCTCTATCTGTGCGGGAAATTTCCACGTCTTAGTGAGGCGGAAACAAAAGAGGGAATTTTCGTGGGTCCTCAGTTACAAAAGTTGTTCGAGGATGAGTATTTAAATACCATCCTGACACGTGATAAAAAGTTAGCTTCGGATACCTTTGTTCAAATGCCAACAAAGTTCTAGGCAATAAGAGGGCATTAAACTATAAGGAACTTGTGGCCAATCTTATGCACTTCTTAGACTGAGGTGGCGCTATAATCGACGAGCAGAGAAAAAGCTTCCACCAGCAAATTTCGGACTTGGAAATGAGATAACAGGGAAAGTGGAGTTTCATAAATGTTGGCCCATTACTGCTGGACGCTAATCAGGCAACCACCAGCAGACTACTAGGAACACCAGGCATAGCGGTTTCCCCTTAGTGACCTTCCTGGAAGGGGCAGCACCAAGGGAAATGCGTGCTCAAGCTTATATAGGCAATAACGTGAGGTTATCAGCGCTTCAAAAGTAGGACTAAACATGCATTTTCGTTATCAGCACACCCAAAAACAAAAATAATACCTGTTTCGATGCCAGTTGCAGAAGAAATTAACAGTTTGTTCGTTACTGTAATCGACAGTTTTAGAAAACTTGTGACTATGTGATCGATAATGTTAAACACTGCAATAGACACGTTATATTTCCATTCATTTTTCGGCATGTTTCGAGAAGTTATTCCCATTATTAAGTATAAATTTTTAGATATTTGAAGTGTTGGTCGCGTCTGTGGTTTTCTGCCTATTTTGCTCTACGAGCGTCTTTTTATAGTATTTTCTATTGTAATAGAAACATAAAAAGACCACTGCAGGGTAAAAGAGGCAGACCACCTCACGCGCAAACGTTAAATACATCACCAATGTAAATATTTGCACCTGATAATGAGAATAAATTCTTGAAACGCGTCGCGCTATGGATCGAAAAAAACCTTGAGTGATGCATGTTTCATTATTTCAAGTATTACAACTGTACCGAGTGCCAGAGCACACCGGTATTTGCATGACTGGGTGTTTCGATTTAATAAAGAAATGGTATTTTATGACGAAATGTATTACCTTCGAAATTCTTTGCATGTAATAACTGTACATCGATAAATACATCTGAAGTGTATGTTATTATTTCTATCTGGTAATAGTTAATGTGTCAACAACGACGCACGGTGCATAGAAGATCGACCGTTTTATTTTGTGTTCTCTAAATAAATTGTTATCATGAAAGAGCAACATTATGAGTCATCGGAAGCTACTGCAACAGGTATTTGTACATCTAGTTGTAATTGTTATTGTTCTTGTAATAGTTGTTGTTGTTGTTGTGCTGGTGTCTAGTCCAAAGATTGAGTTTGATGCGGCTCTCCACGCTAGTCTATAATCTGCAAGCCTCCAAATCTCTGCATGAGTACAGCAACCTACATCCATATCAGTCTGCTTAATATATTCTGATCGCAGTCTCCCTCTATGCCGGCCGAGGTGGCCGAGCGGTTCTAGGCCATACAGTCTGGAACCGCGCGACCGCTACGGTCGCAGGTTCAAATCCAGCCTCGGGCGTGGATGTGTGTGATGCCCTTAGGTTAGTTAGGTTTAAGTTGTTCTAAGTTCTAGGGGACTGATGACCTTAGAAGTCAAGTCCCATTGTGCTCAGAGCCATTTGAACCATTTTTTCCTCCCTCTACAATTTTCAACCCGCAAACTTACTTCCATAACGAAATTGACGATTCCTGTAAACCCTAGAATGTATCCTATGAAACGATACCTTATTTTTGTCAAGATGTGCCATTCATTATCTGCTCATTACCTATTCGACCTGTCCATCCAATTTTCAACACCGTACTGTAGCACCGCAATTCGAAAGTTTCTGTTTTCTTCTTACCTGAACTATTTACCACTAAATTTTCGCTTCCATACAATGCCACACTCAAGACAAATACTATCAAAAAAGGCTTACTAATACTTAAATTTATGGTCAATGTTAACAAATTTATCTTTCCTGTAAATGCTTTTCTAGCAGTTGCTAGTTTGCATTATGCATCCTTTATACCTAGGCCATCGCCAAGCAAGGAACCAACTTTGATTCACGTGTTAACACTGTATTAAGTTTGAGAAAGGTTCCTTGGCCTCAAATATAACCTGATACAGCGAAATAAAGGGAGGAACACATATTTTGCATCAAGAGATTTAGGAACCTCCTAAAAATAAATGCTTGAAACATAGTCGTGGAAAACAAATACTATTTTTACCTTTTTTACCAAGCAAGAAACTTTGCAATGAAAGAAACTTATCAATAAACAATTACAAGAACATTTCAAGTACTTTTTCAGTGTTAGAGTTGTGTAGTCACAACTGGAAATACCAAGATTTTTTGCTGCGCTTTTATGCTTGCTATTCCTAATGCTCCATCTGAGTGTTTGAAACTACTGTTATAGTCTGTTCATAAGATATTGACGCTTTTTAATGACAGTATACACAGTAAAACAAAGTCACGCCTGTTTACAGAGGGATTGGGGTGTCAAGTAAGAGACTTTTTTTCTACGACTCCTGGAAGAAAATCACCAAGCTTGAAAAGGAAACAAGTTTAATTCAGGAACACAAATATGTTTTCAGTTATTAATAAATTCTAATATTGATAATGTATTATTTAAAAATTTAGAGTGTAAATACGTAGAAATTTTCCTATCATAAACATATATCTACCAAATAATGAAACACAACGACATCTCGCTCTGTCATCTCACGACCTTAACAAGTTGCACCCTATATCTCTATTTTCATCAGTGCACGAATTCTAGGATCCATTGTAGCAAGAGCTGGTATCTGGTCAGCTGTCGACTAACACGCAAGTTTTAGAATTTTCGTTTAGACATTCTACCAACGTAATGATCTTTTACAATGAGTGAGAATCATTGGATTATTTTAAAAGGGGTTCATCCTTCTTATCAGCTCGAGCTATGGATAGAAAAAAATAAGTAAAGTAACGCTTACAAGTGTCGACATATAGTGACATGAAGGTTCATGATGTGCTGATGTAATAATACCTCTTACTAAAAAAAGCAGCAGTAGATCTGCGAAGTTACCCAGCCGAAAGACTTGCAGAATTGTCATAAAAAGTATCAGCTGTCAACTGAACA
Source organism: Schistocerca piceifrons (assembly GCF_021461385.2). Lineage (NCBI taxonomy): Eukaryota > Metazoa > Arthropoda > Insecta > Orthoptera > Acrididae > Schistocerca > Schistocerca piceifrons. Next base: position 444,084,330 of record NC_060141.1, on the reverse strand, counting down.
TGAAAAGTAAAGGGAAGAAAGATTCCACTTCTAGTGATTCTTGTTCAGTCAGCAGAGAGATAATATTTTTAGGTTAGACCCATATTCATTACTTGGTTAAACAACTGTATCCCTGATTTCACAGTATGTTGAATAACGTTCCTTTAGCCAAAGTAAGTGACACTGCAAAGTGTTCAGTCATCGTGTAATCAATATGTAACTCTTGGAGGAACAGTATGAAAGTGTATTCCACATCACCAAGCCCACTCTCAGTAATCTAAAAGCTCATGCTTCTATGAAATGCCGAAGATCTTAAACAGGCACATGCCACTCTCTCTTGATGCGATTAATATGGACCTGAAATTTCTTTATCACCTGGTTGTAAACTTCCGCACAGCGAGGTATTGCACGTATTTGTAAAATCGTCTGCCAACGGTACTAAAGATACAGGTGGATCCAGATAGGTCACGTTCTCCGTTCACACCTAACTATAAAATTCCCCAGTACACTGTTACTGAGTATTCACTCTGTCACATTATAACCTATAGATCAAAGGAGAGGGGCCTTATTTACATGATATTTAAAACGTTGTTTCATATAGTAGGTTTCCCCTACTTTTACCTACCAAACATTAACGATTAGCTGTTGCAGTATTTACAATATTTTCTCTTTTAATAGACAGAAAAATATTGTTAGCTCCCACTAACAAAACTAGAATAACACAATGAATATATGAAATTAAGATCTCAGCAGTTAGGAAGTTAAAAGAAGGAATACCGTGACTCGACACTGTTTTATTCACAGACAAAACCAAGTAAATACCATGTAGATATATTTGATGCCTGAATTAGATGAGAAAATTAAACAATGTGAGATAAATGTGGAACGAAACAATATCTTCCACGGATGAATTGTGAACGTAGTAGCCCCATAAAATACTGACGGAAAACAGTCCCGACACTAAAAAATAACTGATGTACAGCAATAAAGTTTCTGGAATATATTTGTCTAGATTCAAGTGGTTAAGATCGTCTAATGTCAACGCCAATATTTTGTGTCACCAGTGTAAGCGACTGTGTACGAGATGTATCAAGTAATGAATGTTTTTCCAGAAATGACTTTTAAACCTATACGTGAAAACTGATAAAAGAATTGTTGCTGTATTGTGACATTACTATTTTGTTATATGTAAATAATTCCAAATAACAGTATGTTTCATTGTTTTTATAACAAAGAATAATCATTTAACAAAAGATAATAACACTAAATGAATGTATTGGCATTGTATTGCCTGTGAAAATTTTCCTTCTTCTATTGTCCCCTATGATGTACGAATCGGCTGAGACGGAAGATGGACTGAGGTCCGTTTATTAAATGGAATGGTAGTGTACGGCCTCCAATAATGTTTTAAGTTTTGTGTACGCAGCAAACAGGAAAGAATACCGATGACTTATCTGCCGCCATTACGTGAGCGTACGGAGCGGCAATTTCAAACTGCAGAAATAATTGGGCATTAATTTTTTCGATCGATATTACAAAATTTGAAATCTGAGGAGAAGAACCCAAAGGAATTTATTATTTTTTCTATTCTAACTGTGAAAATAATATTCAGTGGAACAAACTTAGACTTTATGTAAATGAAATAACTTTTGTGGGTGGAACGTAAGATTAATTTTTCTCAGAGTAATTTACCAGTGATTTTAGATAAAAATATTTACGACCTCAGTGTTGTTATGGAAAAAGATTGTGGTGTGATATATTAATTATTTGGTGCACACATTTTAATGTCACATACTGAATTAGTGAAACAGCATTTCAGTATTTATTTGCCGTGATAAGGTATGACAAAATAATTCATTATACTCAGGCTCAGCAGAACATAAATAGGAATTATCAGAGATTATTTATTGCTTTCAAATAATACAGTTATTCTTGCTGCTACATTTTCATACGTTTTACAATAACATGTACACATCTCAATAACAACTTTAAAGAGAAGCTAAACCCGTAACCGTGGTAAGATCACAGGTTAATGTAAGCACGAGATAAGCCACTGCAAATGTGAAATGCTGGTTCACTGATAATCGGTATAACATCGAGATTTTGCATGCAAGCGTGCAATCATTGTGTTGTACAGGTACCGGATGCCAGTTTATGGGATGGAGTTCCATGCCTGTTGCGCTTGCTTGGTTAGAACAGTCTCCGTTAATGCTGGTTTGGCATGACGCTGGAGTTGTTGTCTGATGGTGTCCCATACGTAGTCGACTGAAGACGGATCTGGTGATCGAGTGGGCCAACGCAACATGTCGACCCTCTATAAAGCATGTTGGCTTAGAACAGCGGAATGCGGGCGAGATTATCCGTTTGGACAACACCCCCTGGAATGCTGTTCATGAATAGCAGCACAACAGCTCGAATCATCAGACTGGCGTACAAATTTGCAGTCAGGGTACGTGAGATAACCACGAGAGTGTTTCTGCTGTCATACGAATTCACACTACAGACCATAGCTCCAGCAGTTGTATGTCCAGAGCGTCTAGTATGCAGACATCCGGCCGCTGTGGTCGAGCGGTTCTAGGCGCTTCAGTCCGGAACCGCGTGGCTGCTACGATCGCAGGTTCGAATTCTGCCTCGGGCGTGGATGTGTGTGATGTCCTTAGGTTAGTTAGGTTTAAGTAGTTCTAAGTCTAGGGGACTAATGACCTCAAATGTTAAGTCCAATAGTGCTTAGAGCCATTTGAACCATTTTGGTGAGTAGACAGGTTGGTTGCAGCCCTCAAATAACGTCCTACTAACCAATATGAGGCCATCACTGGATGAGACAGAACCACCTTTCATCAAAAAACACGACCTCTAGCCTGCTCTCCAATGAGCTAGCGCTTGACACCACTGATGTCGCAGTACGCGGTGTTTTGGGGTCAGTAGAATGAAAGCTACAGGGCTTTTGGCTCAGAGCTGTCCTTGACGTAACCGATTCGCAAGAGTTCATTGTGTCTGCTCGATTTGCTGTTGCCGATGCACTACGAAGCGTCAGAACCAAAGGTCAGTCACGATGGTCTTCATGCGACCGTACATTCACACGACAATCGTTCCCTGCAATAATGTACAACGACTACTTACTGCCAAATCTTTCTGAAGTATCATAGAAGGAACAACCAAAACCTTGAAGCCCCATTACACGATATCATTCAAATTTAGTGACTTGCTGATCACGGAATTTTTCTCGCCTTCTGGACTAACATCAACTCACCATGTGCTATCGTAAAGGTAACTAACGCTTACGAACGTTACAGTCTGTATTTGAAGCAAACCTGATTCGCTCTTATGCATTTGGCGTTAAATTTGAGTAGATACGCCTCTAATTTTAGTTTATGTCGCGCCTCTCCTTTCTGGTGTTGCGATTTTTTTCCTATCCGTGTATTTCTGTAATCATCCGATTACACGGAAGAGAACAAAATACACAAAAGTGCAGTAAATGTAACAGTAATAATGTACATAACTTTTGTTTCCATAACTTCTGTAGTCAGACTGTAAAGGAATTAGCATTGCGTAATAAAGAAAACAATGAACCAGAAAACAAATAGATAGTGAATTAAAAGGCCGTTTATCGTATATTCACATTGTAGTATTGTTTAGGGGATTATATAAGCCAATGTTCTGACGCCGTAATATTTGTTGTGAGTAAATAAACCCATGTATATCATCCACACCAAAATCATGTAAACCGATTTCAGTTTTTTGGTTAACATATTGTAACCATTCGTTTCATGTCTGGTCTTTTCTGAAAATAAAATTTATTCGAACTGGCCATGAACAATTCCCATATTTCAAATAAAATGAATCGAGAATTCCCGTTTAAAGCAGAGAAAATTAAATAAAATAATGATAAGACCCAATGCAATAGAGTATTAAACGCAAAGTAGCAAGGGGCTTTATTCAAAGAGTTTCTAACTAGCGCCCCTTTTGTTTCACAACTACTATATAAAACCAACGCACGTGCTGTTAATGTCTTTAGCGCCTGGGAGTCTTTAGCGTTTGGGACTTTTTAGTGTCTGGGAATCTACAGCGTATGGGAATCTTCAGAGTTTGAGATTTTTAGCTTCAGGGCGTTCTTTTGTTCGATGTTTTAATGTCCGAACTTTTAGTGTTTGAGTCCCGAGTATTCGTGTCTCTTAAGTTCATATGCCACTGAGTGAAACAGTTGACTTCACTGGAAGACAGGCTAATTGAAAGTAGATTTCTATTTGCTTAATTTATTGTCAAAAGTACTAAAACTGACAGAATTGAGATAGCGCTAACATCCGGCGACGATCTCAATCAATAAAAGATCGATATCAGTAATTTCAATTGAAGAACATCGCCTGTTGCGATAGCTACTATTCAAACACCGCGTCCCAACTTGAATTCCGATTATAAGAGCTGTTTTTACATTTATTATCAGCGTAAAGTGGGATCATTCACATTAGTGAATCATATAAAAGAAACTTTGTTAATAAAAACCGAGAAAGGAAAACTATAGTGTCTTAAAATTTCGAACAGAGTATCACAAAAGAAGTGAATTGTGTACTGGATTATCACTGAACAATAATAATAATAATAATAATAATAATAATAATAATAACAGTTTATCTCACATCAATATTAAAGGGAATATTTTCAATGGACAAAACATCGTGCTGTGTTAATGAACCCTGTGCCCTTTGAAGGAAAGAATTCGGTGTACATGTGCTAGGAAATCAAAGATATCAATTCATTCTAAAGCGCGAATTGGCCGCCTGGTAACTGTTAATGAACATCTTTGGTGGCAACCGCTAAACAACGCAGCTAGACGATAGCAATAATTTGAATGTAAACTCAAATTAGTGCAAAGAGGAGAAGAATACTGGCTGGGCATAGAAAATGGAGGTTACACTTGCGCCGATCGTGATAGTACCAGTAGCCGGCAATAGGAGGCGTCTCAGTACGCACCCATCGATTAATCACAACTATTTGGATAGTGAAGGTCGGACGGTGAAACTCTGAAATTGGTAATGTAATATGAAAATCTGAAATAGAAGAAAGGCGCGGTCGCACTTCCCCAGTGTATGATTTATAAAACACAGCTGAAAAAGTACAGATCGACCTACAAAGATAGAGAACAGTAAATACTGTTCTCCGACATCCAAAATGCGAATGTTGTTCTGGTGGCGTCTTCTTGACAAAGCAATTATCGCCAGTGCGTGTCTAGTGCTTGTACAGTGCGTTTGTGCATGTGTGTGTGTGTGTGTGTGTGTGTGTGTGTGTGTGTGTGTGTGAGAGAGAGAGAGAGAGAGAGAGAGAGAGAGAGGAGGGGAGGGGTGGGAGAGAGAAAGGGAGGGCATCAAAATTGAAAACTGACAAGAAAATTATGGTCTAATTACAGCCTTGTGACACGTCATAACGCATTATTGACAGATGATGCTGAATAAATGTGACCGTTAAATACTTTTTCAGAAGAGTTTACTGGGTTCCTGATAGCAAGTGGCTGTGATTATAATTTCCGCAGCGCCCTCTTAGGGCTTAGGCGGCAGCTTATGTTCCCGCGCTTTGTTTTCGTGCTAACGTGCTAACATTAAGCTATGTTGCAATGTATAAAAGCTTTATATATAGTGTCAGTTTCAGATCCCCAATAATTTACGTGTGTACAGCAAAAAATTTGACATTTAATTAACGCTACGTAACTGAGCGCGGTGCCAGGGTAGAACTTTGTTGAGCTGCTGCCCAATTTCTTATGTCAAACTAATGCACAACCGATACGATATTTGGGATACCTCGCCGTTCTTTAGCGTAGAGCAAATATTGACAGCTTTTCAGTACAACTGCATTCGAAGCCGCTGTTAAGTTCATTAATTTAACGCATTTTAATTATTGATACAAAACCGGTATTTCGCTTGGCCGTTGTATGGTCAGTAATTAATGTTGATCCGTCGCTCCTGCATTTAATTATTTTGTTGGTTCTGTGGGCTAAGCTCAAATTTAATTTTACGGGGAATGTTTGTTGGAGTAAATCAGCGGTGTCATAGTGTGTAGTCACCATATAGATGAACGTGAGGTATTATGTGTAATTTACGACGATGCACAGGAAAATTAGCGACATTTCTTTCCCAAATTAAAATTCGCACACATGAACGAGTATTCTGTAGAGCAGTATTTAATGTCAAAAACGCGTTCTCGTTTGACAACGACGGAAATAAAATTTTCTATTGCGGCATCACGTGTTGATTTAAACGAATTTATGAAACTGGAATTCCTGTATATTCAAGGCACATTAATCGTAATGTCTCGATTACAATATTTTTTATTGTTTCTTTATGATACTTTCTGATCACCCAACCATCTTCAAACAAGTAGCAATAGAAGCACAGCTCACACCACAGGGTGGTTTCAAGACCTTAACTGTAAGATTGTTTTTGCGTATTGTTAGCACAGCAACTAGAGAGCAGTGACGACGTTTTGGTTTCTTACCTCTTACACAATCCTGATATTGACCAAACTCATGTTCGATTAACTTGTTTGATTTATTATTGATCAAAAAATATAACCCAAAAAGCTATAAACATACCTCTACAAATGTCGGTGTGAAATTGTTGTATTCACATGCAACATGCTAAATGAAGTCCGTTGTCTTGTGACCTCATTCTCAAAAGTTCGATCTCAGAACATTCCTTGTAATTTTGCAAACATACACTCCTGGAAATTGAAATAAGAACACCGTGAATTCATTGCCCCAGGAAGGGGAAACTTTATTGACACTTCCCTGGGGTCAGATACATCACATGATCACACTGACAGAACCACAGGCACATAGACACAGGCAACAGAGCATGCACAATGTCGGCACTAGTACAGTGTATATCCACCTTTCGCAGCAATGCAGGCTGCTATTCTCCCATGGAGACGATCGTAGAGATGCTGGATGTAGTCCTGTGGAACGGCTTGCCATGCCATTTCCACCTGGCGCCTCAGTTGGACCAGCGTTCGTGCTGGACGTGCAGACCGCGTGAGACGGCGCTTCATCCAGTCCCAAACATGCTCAATGGGGGACAGATCCGGAGATCTTGCTGGCCAGGGTAGTTGACTTACACCTTCTAGAGCACGTTGGGTGGCACGGGATACACGCGGACGTGCATTGTCCTGTTGGAACAGCAAGTTCCCTTGCCGGTCTAGGAATGGTAGAACGATGGGTTCGATGACGGTTTGGATGTACGGTGCACTATTCAGTGTCCCCTCGACGATCACCAGTGGTGTACGGCCAGTGTAGGAGATCGCTCCCCACACCATGATGCCGGGTGTTGGCCCTGTGTGCCTCGGTCGTATGCAGTCCTGATTGTGGCGCTCACCTGCACGGCGCCAAACACGCATACGACCATCATTGGCACCAAGGCAGAAGCGACTCTCATCGCTGAAGACGACACGTCTCCATTCGTCCCTCCATTCACGCCTGTCGCGACACCACTGGAGGCGGGCTGCACGATGTTGGGGCGTGAGCGGAAGACGGCCTAACGGTGTGCGGGACCGCCGCCCAGCTTCATGGAGACGGTTGCGAATGGTCCTCGCAGATACCCCAGGAGCAACAGTGTCCATAATTTGCTGGGAAGTGGCGGTGCGGTCCCCTACGGCACTGCGTAGGATCCTACGGTCTTGGCGTGCATCCGTGCGTCGCTGCGGTCCGGTCCCAGGTCGACGGGCACGTGCACCTTCCGCCGACCACTGGCGACAACATCGATGTACTGTGGAGACCTCACGCCCCACGTGTTGAGCAATTCGGCGGTACGTCCACCCGGCCTCCCGCATGCCCACTATACCCCCTCGCTCAAAGTCCGTCAACTGCACATACGCATCACGTCCACGCTGTCGCGGCATGCTACCAGTGTTAAAGACTGCGATGGAGCTCCGTATGCCACGGCAAACTGGCTGACACTGACGGCGGCGGTGCACAAATGCTGCGCAGCTAGCGCCATTCGACGGCCAACACCGCGGTTCCTGGTGTGTCCGCTGTGCCGTGCGTGTGATCGTTGCTTGTACAGCCCTCTCGCAGTGTCCGGAGCAAGTATGGTGGGTCTGACACACCGGTGTCAATGTGTTCTTTTTTCCATTTCCAGGAGTGTATTTGAAACTTTTATGGAGATGGTGTCGTACAGCTTTACTGACTGTTCAGAAGTGCACTTTACAATGTACAGCTATAACGGTGTATTTCATTAGTGACGATCGATATCTGGTCTAGGGTCAGGACCCGATGATGGTGTTATGACCGTGGATGGTAACTGATCGTCTCTAATAAAACATACCGTTACGGTTGTGTACTGCATAATGCATTTGTTGCGACGTTATTCTTAATCAGGGAAAATTAGAACAGATTTTATTCGCACTCTTTACCTCGTAAATGCGATCGCCACTAAGACAACACATTAAGGAAATACAGCATATCCTTTTTGTCCTAGAGCAGCGTACCGCGCCGAGAGAGACGAAAAATCGTGTAGAGCTTTTTTTTATTGTCTTGAGGATGGGAATCTGTACACGTTGCTCTGAGGATTCCCATTAAATTGTGATCATTAGTTAGTTGATCGTTAAGTTCGTTCACTTGTTTAAACAATGAGAAGTCGAGGAATTATGTCATTAATTTCAGTGGTGAAAAGTAATTACAGGCCCGCATCTCGTGGTCGTGCGGTAGCGTTCTCGCTTCCCACGCCCGGGTTCCCGGGTTCGATTCCCGGCGGGGTCAGGGATTTTCTCTGCCTCGTGATGGCTGGGGGTTGTGTGCTGTCCTTAGGTTAGTTAGGTTTAAGTAGTTCTAAGTTTTAGGGGACTGATGACCATAGATGTTAAGTCCCATAGCGCTCAGAGCCATTTGAACCAATTTGAACCAAGTAATTACACAAAATAGAAGGAAGGTTGGAGATTACCAACCCGACTCCGATAAGAGCAACGGAGACAGAACATAAAAGAGCTATCAAGAGTATAAAAAAAGAAACGTACCTTGCTTCCTTTAAGGAAACCCTGCGGTATTCGACTCAAGATACTTGGGGAAACCATGAGTAATCTAAAATTCGAGGCTGACGTGTAAGTTTACACCCTACTTTCGCCCTATTTTTCAAAGCTGTTAACGATCACAAACTTAATTATGGCACACATTTTTAACTGAACCTTCCTGGTAGATTGTGTTCTAGACCCGGCCTCGAACCTGGGACCGGTGCAATATTTAACACACTAGGAAGTTTCAAATCGGCACACAGTCTGTTGCAGAGTAAAACTTAATTTCAGAGCTGTAGGTGAACACGAGAAGGTTAAGAGCAGTGACATTAATTCACTCAGTTGCTTTCATAACATAGACGAGGGTGGATATCCTCTAAAACTATGAGTTTTGTAGAGAATTAATACGACAAAGGAACAGAGAAATTTTAAAATCATAAATACATCGCAAAAGACAGCGCTGTTAAATTTATTGGAAGATGCTTTTTGCAGTATTGCTTTGAACATCCACTGCCCACTATTAACGTACTGGCCGATTCCCGTGAAACGTGGCACAGATATGTGGATTCTGTTGACTGTCCAGAAACAATAGCATACCGATGCCGCACAAGAATAAGTTCCTTAGTTATTTAAACAACGTGTCGAAGATCCACGGTGCCAGTGTTTCTTAGCAAACGATGCGTGTGAGCGTTTCTGCACAAAAGGCGCTTCAGGCAATCCTCTAAGGGTGAACTATCTGAAATATTCTGTAAACTATCGAGAAAAAAATCAAATTGAGGTATTTAGATATAAAGAAAGTACGAATTAGTATCGCGAAAATAAAATAATCGTGATATAAATTAATTTTTTATACATCCCATATTCGATAGCATCGAAAACTGTAGAACGTTTGGATTGTGAGCGTAAAATGGAAAGAGGGCAGATATTACCTTAATAGTTCAGGAAATAAAAAGGGAAGGAAATAGAACTTATCCTTCACTTAGTGTAGCAATAGTTGCCGATGTTCTCCTCTGACCGAAGACTGTTACTGCAGCTCTCCCTGCTGGTCTGACCTGTGCAGCCCGCTTCATCAGTGCGTCACTACTGGAATATCCATTCATTTGTTACTGCTTATCCTCCACATTTTCCCTCCGCACTTGTTTTTGCACACCCTTTTACTCACCGCGTCCCTCTTGTGTACCTAACTGACGTTTGCTTGACGCTTCAAGATGTGCTTTCTCATTCGATACTTGTGCCACAATTTCATTTTTCCCCAGTTCGATTAGTACATAATCGTTAGTTGTTAGATCAGCCAACCTAATCTTCAAAATACTTTTGTAGCAACATATTTCAAGAAAATCAGTTCTCTACTTGTCTGAATTGTTCAACGTCCAAGTTTCACTTCCTTACAAGGCTACGTTCTACACAAATACCGTCAGAAACGTAGTCCCAACAAATTTATATCAAGTGATAAATACTTTTAGAAAGACTTTTCTATCCCTCTCTTCATAGAAATGTCACTATGTACTTGGTAATAAATACTATAAATGTTATCACTTGACGCAATGCACACTGATAGTCACACCTCAACGCCCAGCTGACTATACGCTTTGATACTCATTTCCGACAATTCTGGTAGTTCGCAGCCGGATCTGAGATAAGACGATACTGTCGTCATAGGCAATGATCACAGTGTGGGGCTAAGCAGTGTTACGCTCTAACGATAAGTAATCTTCCGGTAGCGGTGGCGTAAGGAAAGTCTTGAGGGCGTGTATACGCTATCGCCTCTCATCTGTTTCTGCGTCAGGCAGCGACTGTCCTCCTTACTTGCGGTTCCGTCATGAGGCACCAACTTTGACATGGGACCTCATTCTTTGAACGATTCCACATCAATTACTTTTTGCGTTTGATTTCTTCCCGTAACTCCGTCCGCTGTGTCTTATTTAATTCAGTTACGTCCCGGATCATAGTGGATACGATACAGTCCTAGCTCACTCCTTTCACGCAACCGAACAGCATCATCTGGGAATGATGGGAAAGAATAGCTTGAGATGACAACCTGAGATGGATAGCCCTACTTATGTCCCTTACGGACACGAGATTAGTGTAGAACTATAATCGAGTACGTCATTCGTACTCTAGCGTTCTCAAGACTCTTTCGTATCTCAAATGACTTGCTACATGATTTTAAGTGAATAGCCGGCTAGGCTTCCGTTCGATGCCATTATCTAATTTTGCTAACACATGTACACTCCCTGAGAACAAAAACTGAAGCACCCAAAATGGAATGAGGAAACCAAATGAAACTTCACGGGTTGAGAAGGAATGTGATGTTATAACTGTGGTTACAAAAGGTGGTCAAATTTACAAAGAATTTGGCAGGATTATCCCAGTTATCTGTATGACGTTGCTCACCCGCTGTATGCACTTATTCAGTTGGTAAGGGTGTCTTTGTGTCATGGTTTTTATATCTATAGTGAAACTCTGACGAAGTTGACGTCTGAGGTGGTTCCACATACGTTGTATCGGGGGCAGACCTGGGGTTCTTACTTGCCACAGGAGTACCTAAACAACCCCTGGATGTTTATAGGGGCATGTGCCATGTGTGCAAGAGCGTTGTGCTGTAGAAGAAAGGCACCACGATACCGTAGCATGAGACATAACAAATGATGACGAAGCATATATGTCAAGTACTGGTGAGCCCTCAGAGTTCCCTCAGTCACTAACAGATGTGACGATGACTTCCAACATTCTAACGCCAGGATTAACGCCACTGTGCGACTCCGCAACGTTGGCAGAATAGGGTGTCTCTCCAGGTCGCTGCGGTACTAGCAAGCGACGATCATATGGGGTAGTTCGAATCTATGATTTATCGCTCAAAATAGTGCAACGCCATTCACAAGCAGTCCACGCTTCCCAGTCAAGGCACCAATCCCATTGTAGCTATTTCTCTTGTGGTGTTAACGGCAATTCACTCATTCGGCTATTGCTTGTTCTCTATCGATGGTGCGGTGTGATACAGAGTGCAGCGGAGAGTTCATCACTTGTCTTCGGATGCACGAAAATTTGTGAAACTATTACTATGAGCTCGATGTAAAAGTGGGGATCCTCCCTTCTGTTGGTGGTCAGATGTGGTCGAATGGGAAACTTGACAACAGTATGCCTTGCCCCATGTTCGCATGCAGTTCCACGACAGGTCACTCCCACATCCGAAACCCCACAGGTATGACTATTTCATGACGCGAGCAGCCGGCCAAATAACGACACACGATGCGTCTCAAAACGTTAGGTGCTGATAACGCTGTCTCCCACGAGTACGCAGAATCCCCGTGTGCTTCAGAGAAGTGACTCAACATCTGTCATTGTTCGTGTGCATTATATACCCTACAAGACCTGCCGGCAGTACTAAACACGAGCAATACTAAAACGATGTGGTGGCTGCTCTCCCTGTCATAGAGAATTGCATTTCTAATCATTTACCATATCAGCCATCTGTTTTGTACTGTACGAAGTTACGTTACCATCTGACCATGCCTTCTGGTGGTTTCACTTTTTTTTTCGGGAAATACATATTCCTCTCACCGTTGTTAATCCTAAAGGAAGGACATTTTATGATACCACCGTGAGGTTTTATAAAGTAAGCCATGCTGACAAATGATCTTGCTTTGAACTCTGGGCAAGATTATTCCTCGAGGGCGACTGCCAGGTGCCATTGTTGAGGAAGTAGCCTCGCGGCAGGGCAACTGACGGCGTCGGCTGGTCAGTGGTGGCCACCCGGGACGGCCGGAGCTGTGGCTGACAGCCCCGGAGGCGAGGGCTCTGATACCGTCCTCCGCTGCAGTATCTGCCGCTCCACCCTGCCCCCTCCCCCTTCCCCTTGCTCTCTGCTGGCCGTGTCCGCAGCAGGACGTCTGGCGAAGTCTGTGCTGGGCGTTATCGTCCGTGCGACCCGTAACAGTACAACGCTAACGTCCGATGCAGTGAACAGACGTGGTCCCCCCCCCCCCCCCCCCCATGTCTAACTTCCTATTTAGCACGAAATCATATTGAAATTAAAATCTGCCTCATATCTTGATCGGAATCTTTGTTTCGGATGAGACTGTGCCAGTCTCAGTTGTACGGTTAGGCTGTCTTTAATAGCCAATGTTCCTAATAGTGTCCTTCATCCGAACAAGCAACTGCACAGGAATATTGATGAGAAACATACACTGTGGGCAGGCTAAGTATATCTGCATGGAAAATGAAGGCTATTATCCTACTGTTTATTGTTTTTCATTAATTTTCTACTAATTTGTAACCGACAATGGCTGCTCTTCGGGCCCATTAGTAACATGATTACGTGATGTAGCACCCCATGTGTATCCGGTCAGTGCACTCAAGCATCTTTTAGAGTGGCATCTACTGTATAACACCTGCTAGTTTCGGTAGATAGATATATTTCTCTTCAAAAGGACATAGCTTTCTTATAAAACCAACACTTCACGTACATTACGAAAGTAGAACTACATGATTAATATGCAGAAATATAAATTAAATTTTTCGCTATTACTGACATAATCGCCAAGACAGATTCCACTGCTGTGAAACATAAAATTTGTCCTTTATTTTTATTTCTCAGTTGCTGAAGTGGTAGAATGAAGGATAAATTTTAAGTGACATGTTCTGAACGTTTATATTATGGAAATGAAAAGAAAGTGCTGTGTTCCTGAAATAATACTATGCAATGAAACTACCTTGTAAAACATTGAATACATAGGATTTTGTAATTATTAAAATGTATCGAACTGTTATTGCAAATCTTGCACAGAAAATCTTCTTAAATCCAGCTTTGTCCTTATCCGCAAAGGACATCAAGTTGGGATAGATGCGTGCTCGTGCTTCGTCCCTTCGATTCATTGAATTTGATGGAGCAATGCGAATCAGGTGCTGTTTTACGGTGACTCGACCTGCTTCACCCCATCCCCACCCGAGAAGAAATACAGTACCTCATTCGCATTGCTCCATCAAGTGCAATGAATCAAAAGGACGAAGCACAAGCTCGCTTCTATCCCAACTTGATGTCCTTTTCAGATAAGGACAAAGCTGGATTTAAGAAGATTATCTGTGCAAGATTTGCAATAACAGTTTGATACATTTTAGTAATCATAAAAGCCAATGTATTCAATGTTTTACAAGGTAGTTCCATCACATAGTATTATTTCAGGAACACAACACTTTCTTTTTATTTCCCTAATATAAACGATATTTGAGTAATTTTAGATAATCTGAGTGCAGATTTATGATTAGCTTGTATCTGCTTTGGTTATCATTGGCATATTGGAGAGTTTTATCTTAAATATGGGCTCCAAATAGAATCATACGAGCCGATAAGATGACTAACTGCGTTGTACAAGATTTTCATGTTTCAGGCAGCACCCTAAACGGATTAGCATAGAAGTGGCAGAGATGTAAACTGCACTCTCTATTATACCATCCTCATTTGATTTAGTGAGTAGTATTGCACGAAACACAGTCTCAGTTGAATATTATTTTAGATAAATGTAACGCATTTTTTTCTGCTGTAACTGTTCGCAATATAAAGCAAAGCGATTTCCGTGAGTTGTGTTGCAGGTCCAGCAAAAAACCAAAATCATCGCGAAACCAGTTTTGTCGGAGGTAACGCTTAAGACAAAAAGAGCAGAAAGATAAGGGTAAGTGAAAATCTTCTCCATAGTAACTGGACAGCATTCACTAAAAAAGAAGTGAAATGTGCAGCCTAATACAGAACGATGTAAAAAATCTTGTGGTCTCATCTTCCAAATCGTTAATTATTTGATTATATTTATAGCAAGCAGTCCCTAAAACACAATAGTCTGTTTAAGTCACGGTACAGGCACTTGCATTGGGACGACAGACATTTTTTTTTCTTCTCTCCTGTTTTGTTATTTGCGGATATGTAATGTGGGACGATGGTACAAAAACATTTGATCACTCGTCTGTTTCCACATTATTTTTTTTTAAATTACTCACAGTAACCGGCTGGTTCGTCTCATTGAAATTCCTTAACTATTGTAGCGAATAGACTAAACCCAGCTGTCTTGATGAAAGCTGAGCCTCACCTCTTTTCTTCATATTTTTTAAGAAAATCCTGCTAAACACTGAAGTAGACTCAGGCTCCTTTCAAAGAGACCAATCACTTTTTGTATTTAAAAGAAATTTTACACTGTCTAAGTCGCGTACATTATAAAATATTATAATTATTCCATTTTGTATCGAAGTGTCACTCATGATTCATGCTCCAAGCCAAATAGACGTTACAGTGTTTGTCAATATTCTGTGTACTGACATTTATTCTACCATGAGTGTTCTGAAGAAAGCTGCTTAGTCAGTTGAAATTGGTCATCGCATGCTTGTTTTATAAGGTACCCTATTGTTTCATAAGGTACGCAATCGTTTTATAATGTCAGTGATCTAGAATGTATAGAAAATTATTGTACAACTTTCTTTTAATATTAAGTGATCAATATTCCATCGATTTCTCCTTTATGAAAAATTCAGGTGTAACTAAATCGTTTTTGTGTTTAATCTATTCTTAATTAACGTCACTCAGTGTAAATGTTCCTGACCACTACCGGTTGTCTCTCGCCAATTAAGTTTAAAGAAACAACCATAATACTTCAGTTTAACAGCACAGATTAATTAAAAGTTCTATCAAGAGTGAGTTTCTGGTTTAATATACCGGTGAAATATTATTTCACAGGAGTTGGTAAGAAATTTCAGAGCGACATTGCGCAGCGATTAAAACGCAGCACCCACATTCTCCAGGACTACTGTTTAATTTTGCTCCCAGATATCCTGGTTCAGGCCTCAAAGGTTTTTCCGTGTCTTATTTAAGGCCGAGATGTTTCTTGAATAGGTGGCAATTGTTTACTCCATATTTTTCCGGTGATATGGTATTCCGTTCTATGACCTCAAAGCCCGTAGCATGTTGTATTGCACCCATCATTTCTGGCTTTTCAGACACAGATAATACGGTAAACTGGAGGAGATTACAACCATTCTTTACTGTGAAAGCAGGATAAAAAAAAACAAATACCAAGGATTACATTAAAACTCATGAAAGACATTTATGAAGAGGTGGAAACTTGACATAGAACGTCAGGCGAACGCATGTCAACTCTATACCTTCTACATCACAAAAATGAAACATGAAAGTTTAATTTCCCATCAAACAAAGAGCTATATGATGATGCGTTTCATTTAATTAATTTCAGTAGATTCGCATGTCGTGTCAATAACTAGGTGATCGCTAGTTATCCAAGGGCCTTGATATGAGATGAGAGGCAACGTCCTGCAAAGGGCATAGATCTTAGGACATGTGTTAGTGCTTTCGTAAAGTTGTTAAACAGCAGCAGAGGATGCCTTTTATAGAGCAAACGTCAACGTCCTATCAGTCTACTTGGTGTGACACGTGGCTGTATATCTTCTCTGGCCTGCTGCACAGCCAATTTCAAACCGCTGGTTACTGCTGGATTCGATTCGGTTTACAGAGCTGGGCGGTAGAAGTTTTGATAGGCCATTTCAGGCGGCCCCGAACTGCGCGGCGCCGCCTGCTGTCTGCGTGGCTGTAATCGCCGTGTTTATGAATCATTAAACTTGTTCCGCCCCGTCTCAGCCGGACGCACTCATTTACGACCTCGAGATCAGCTGCGGCTCAGAGCGACACCCGGGAAGTTCCTTCTCGCTCGGCTGCCAAGTTACCGACTACATAAAATACGAATTATGTGAGAACTGCGCATAGACTGTACCCTCGTAGCGCTTCCGTCATCTAAGAGGTAAGTGACTACACAGAGAAGAAATTTGGTGTCTATTGTTTCTCGGGATAAGCAGCTATAATTTGTACAAGACTTGAAAGTTTCATCTCTTTGTAATCCTTAGGATTGCTACCAGAATCAGACTTACGATGGTAATCCCAAAAGTAAGATCATCCTATTTTTTTTATAAGTACATAGACCTGTTCATTTCTACAATGGTTTACATCTGTTTACAGCTTGAACATTTAGCTATTTTTCGACGTAATCACCATTTCTGTCGACGCATTTTTGTAGACTCTGTGGCAGTTTTTGTATGCCCATGTCATACCAGCTCGCCGTCATGCTGTTCTGAAAGTTATGAACCTCTTCTTTCACCTCGTCGTCGGAGCTGAATCGCTTTCGGGCCAAATGTCCACATAGTATTTTAAAAATGGCAACATATTACACCTCCTCTGGTATTAAATATAATTATTTAATGACGATCGCTATTTAGGCTATTATGCTATTCTCAAGTAACAGCTTACTATAATGCCCGTCTTTGCACATTCATTCAGCTTAAGAGGATATAGTTCCGTATTAGACATGTCTTCATATTTGTTACGCCTAACAGAACAGTGTTCCGTGACATCTTTGAAAACGACATAGCACTTCAATATAATACAGTACTCTTATTTTTCTGTGCATACACCACGTGAGACATTCGACAAATATAGCTCTGTCTGATACTGATATGAAGTACGTAAACAGGACTGACGAGAGGGATTAGTGTGCATTTACGCACTTCGTAAAGTGCTGCTACTTTATAATAGCATAATATTCGAAATCGTATCGTACGTAAATAAAAACACTGCCTGACAAAGATCGTGAAACACACAGAAGAGGAGCAGAGCAGGAAACGAAACTTCATCGTTGAGAGGGTGTGTAATGTTATTTCTATGATTACAAACTCGAGTCAAGTTTACAAAAATTTGGCATTATGGTCATATTTCTCGATATGACGTCGCACCCCTCTAGCCTGGATAGCCGGCCGGAGTGCCCGAGCGGTTCTAGGCGCTACAGTCTGGAGCCGCGCGACCACTACGGTCGCAGGTTCGAATCCTGCCTCGGGCATGGATGTGTTTGATGTCCTTAGCTTAGTTGGGTGTAAGTAGTTCTAAGCTCTAGGGGACTGACGACCTCAGAATTTAAGTCCCGTAGTGCTCAGAAATCATTTGAACCAATTTTTGGGCTGGATACTTGCTCTGATTCTGTTGGGAAGGGTGTCATAAAGCTGTGATATTCTCTCCACTGGCAAGCTGGCACATAGCTAATTATTTATGTCTAGGTTGCTGGATCTAGGATGGGGTTGACTCCCGAGCTGTTCCACCACACGTTTTACTGTGGACAGATCTTCTTTGCCAAAGACCTGAACATCAAGAAGACATGAAACTTCCTGGCAGATTAAAACTGTGTGCCCGACCGAGACTCGAACTCGGGACCTTTGCCTTTCGCGGGCTAGTGCTCTACCAACTGAGCTACCGAAGCACGACTCACGCCCGGTACTCACAGCTTTACTTCTGTCAGTACCTCGTCTCCTACCTTCCAAACTTTACAGAAGCTCTCCTGTGAACCTTGCAGTTCTAGCACTCCTGAAAGGAAGGATATTGCGGAGACATGGCTTAGCCACAGCCTGGGGGATGTTTCCAGAATGAGATTTTCACTCTGCAGCGGAGTGTGCGCTGATATGAAACTTCCTGGCAGATTAAAACTGTGTGCCCGACCGAGACTCGAACTCGGAACCTTTGCCTTTCGCGGGCGGGCTCAAGCGCGCTGATGATCGGAATACCTCTGCCAAGCTCCCTCCCTCTCGGACGTACGGGATACGGCGCGACATTTCATCGAGCATTGCGGTGTGGCGTTTTTCGGTCGACGCGACTTCCTTCTGTCCAGCAGAATCGATGTGTAAACGCCGTTTACGCTTCATTATTTGTTCCTCGTGTAAAGGAACTTAGTTAGTTTCATTTCCCATGGATCATTTTCACGATAAATCGTAATGATGAGAAAGGAGGCGTTTTAGATACACATCCGAACCTAATTTTTTAAATATGGCTACACGCTGAAAATTTATAATGTCCTTTTTATTTCACAGGTTCAGTGTCTGTTTGAACAACAAGAGGCTATCTAGTGATCACAAGCCTCTAAAAACGGATAAGAATGATGGAAAAGAAGGATCGGAATTTTCGGTATCTATTATGCAGCCGCATAATCGACAGGTGCAGTAAATTTGCTATGGAATGACATCACATCAACATGTAAAAGGAATTACAGCCTTAGTTCACGATCGACAGACGGCAGTCACTCTTCCGTGCATCGTGAAGAACTTTGTGCTGAGTTTGCAGACACGGAGAAAAGGATGATATTGGTGGTAGGAACAGTTAACTTTTGAAGTCGCACGCATTACTCGACGGGCAGTTGCAACAATTTTCGGTGGGACGGAGTGAAGAGTATGGAAAGTTTATACGTTATTGCAAAGTACATTGGTTAACTCAAGAGGCATGCCTCGAACGATTTTTCGAATTAAAACCCGCTTTTAATGAATTTATAGAGAAAAAGAGCACCATTGAAATTTATGACATCCGTAATGGGTCGCAGACCGCGAATTTTAAGTGTACATAACTGCACGTTGCCCACAGTGAGACACTGCAAGGTGAAATACCGCTTATTTCTGATATGATGGAGATGCATTTAAAAACAAATTTGCCATTTCCGAAAAAAGACGTCGTCCATTTTCCTACGCTAACTGGCGTTAAAGGAAACGCGTGAGTATGGAGAATTCATTATGGTCCTGAAAGACTCACAACGATAACTTTCTAAACGTTTTGAGGACAACGCTAATCTTACATAGATTTTCGAGCTGTTTTCGAGGCCGGTTACCGTTTCAGTCCAAAGCAGCCCTGTAAATGCACAAATGAAACTGGTTGATCCGCAGTGTAATTCTCGTTTAAAAGCTATGTTGTTGTACGTTAAAATATTGTTTTCCTTCGGTAGAATTTCCGCGTCTCCATCATGAGGATGCATACTTGATACAATACGTCAGTCGACACATGTGTGAAAGACGTTCTTCTATTATTAGGCAGAATAAGTCACAATGATGCAACCAGAACGCCAAAACCTGTGAAACGGTCTGCGTCTGTCCCTGTGCGGAGAGTTTGTACAAGATAAATATTATATTATGTCTTCAGCACTACAAAAATAACTAAATAATTATGAAAATTCGTTTCATTTGTGATCTGTGCTGTTGGGACATGTTAAATCATTGACATTTAAATACAGTGGTTCGCAGTTTCTCCTCTCCTACGTCCTCACCCAGAGACTGCGGATTGGTCATGGGGGAGGCGTGCCCCCCTGCAAGAGAGCTATGGTACGTGAGTCAGAGCCTTTCCCGCATTCCATATTCTTGTATTCTTGGCTGACCCAGCCTTATACACTCTGCAGACTGAGTATAGCAAAATGTGGCTGGTGCATCACACGTAGAGGAATTGAACTAAGATCATCGAAAGACGCTCATCGTTATGACAACCAAGCCAAAAGTAACTAATCCATACTGTCCCGAAAAGCTCAGGAAAAATTGACATATTTGTCCCAAGAGTGTAAAAGCACCACTTTTTTTTATCGCGAACAAGGAGTGTCGGTCCAGGGAATATTCTCATGAAAGGCGTATCTCAGCATTACAAGAGCATCCGAAACTGAATGCTTCCTTTTCATACAGATTCAGTATTGGAAGGGGAGACGAAAAGAGGCTTATTCACGTTGTAAAGTAGCTACCACATCGTATTTCTTTTTCGAAATTTGTACTGGAAAGGCGGGATTCGCACGAGTTTCTAATATTGTACTACATCTCTTCTATTGTTTGTTTGACCCATATCTGAATACCACAACAGATGTACATCAGCAAGCCAGTATATGCTGCAAGTAAATCCTATTTCTCCCATTGACCTTTAATTGATTCTACGCTTGTTTGCTTGTTCACTACTGTGGTTCATAGAAACATCACATTTTAATTGCCTACACTTTTTCCCTTCTGTGTTGTCTTGGTTCACGTTACACTAGTAAGATGCTGTGTTCAGAATCTACACATGCAGAAACTACTTCAACGCTGTATCAAATATAGCTTGACTGTCAGGCTGATTCTAGTGTATTTCTTGACTATTGAGGGGGGTGTAAAGGGACAATAAGTATGTCTGATCGGTTAGTTTGGGTCTAACGAAATCAGTGCATTTGGAATACTGGAGCATGTGGACGGAACGTGTGACGTTCGCATTTAGGTACAATGTTACAGAGCGTGAGGAAACCGGAGGGAAAACGATTACTGGTGCATTGCTGCAAATGGGTGGAAGGACAGGTTATGGCTGATAGTAACAGAAGAAGAAATCATGTCAGCAAGGAAGCTTAAAAGCACATAACTAATTAGAAGTTCGTAGGTTTGCAGTTTGCACACGATATTGAAATTCCATACACCGTCGAATGCTTTTTCGAGAGCGTGAAAGAGAAGGAAGTCATCACTCAGTTGGAAAAACATTTGGGGATAAGGGAGAGAAGTAGAGAGTTCATGTGTGAAGAAATTGTAAGGGAACCCACAGCGGGTGTTTGTCTTTCGCTTGTCCTTCGCTTGAAGATTAAGGTGGTGGGTCGGTAAGATGTAGTTTTACCGGGAGGCTTGTTACGTTAAAGGAATGTAATTATTCTGGAGGTCTTCCTCGGCCCTGGGTAGGAACAAGTTTAGGGACTTTTTGTAGGAGGGAAAGAGGGACTCTCTTTAGAAAGGAGTGACGACCAGGAGCTGCGCTTTGTTTTCTAGAAGGTGTCGTTTCGATATCTTGCATATTTGCGTTGTGGTGTGTAGATGGTAGTGTTGTTGGGCGCCTTGCAGACTTTATCTTCCAGTAGGTAACTTGGCTTGCTCTGGGTCGCTCTCTTTAGCAGGACTGCCTGAGTTGATCTGTGACAGCTGCAGCGGGCAGAGCGCGACAGGTTTGCGGTCCTACCTCAACTAGTATCGTAAAGCGATTATGTAAACTTTCTGTAGCAACGCCTCAGTGCTGTCACGGCCCTGTAGATGACAATTGTTTTCGGCTTCAGCAGTTAGCGCTTCGCCGTTGAAAGCCGGCAACAGTGCTGTGAACTGTCAGGTATCTTCTTACGCCGTCTCAGCAAAAGTTCCATTTTTATACTGCATCTATGGTGGTTGTTACAGTAGTGGCGGCAGTGAGACGGTGTGGTACAAACGGGTGACGGCGTTCGCGGTGAAAGGGAAGCATGGACAGTTGAATTGGAGAATGGATGGGGCAGTGTGTAGTGTTCCGAAGTACTACACTTGCTACTAGTATTACAAGTCACTCATTACAAGTATTTATCTGTTCATTCATCATACTTTGGAAATTACAGACTGTATGAACTGATAATTTTCCAGCAGTGTTAATATGACTTAGTAATTCTCTCTTAGGAATATGTAACATTTTCGCCATTATTTCAGTTATCAAACTATGTAAACCACAGGAATTCTAAAGCGAGCTGCATTTTTTGTTTTATTTTGCTATGTTGATTTCCCATCGGACAATCTGCTGAATAAACTCATTTCTGTGGCCGCCACATTAAACTGCAGTCGTGCCCACAACAGTTGGGAAATCTGTTAATAGCGCTGGTAACGAAAACAGAAAAAGGCCGCCATTTCAGAGTATGCATATTTTAAAGAGATAATTCATTTACAGACGGCAACGGAAAATTAAATAACTGAAAGAAGGTAAATAAATGAAAAATAACATAAAGCTCCACCGAAAAACCTCTGCTCCCTCCCGCCCACGAAAACAACTGCTAAAACTAAATCGCGTGGGCTTGGAGTTCTTCGGAAACAGGTGTACGTGGGACATAGCTCCCGAATGAGCAATCGGGGTCAGCGCTTCGCTCTCGAAAAAGTGAAACGCGTCGTAGTGTGGCGGGCGAAGTTAAACCACGCTGCGACGCCTCCATAATGTGCCATACATTCATACAAATAACGGCTGTTCGCAGGCCGGCGTTGTGATGTAAATTTGCGTTCGCGGGCCCTTCAAACGGCATACTTAATAAGTTATGTCCGAGTCAGGTGTGCTCGGTAAGGGAAGTAGAGGGCGGGGTGGGAAGCAATGGCTGCGGGGTTGGGGGGGGGGGGCTGTTTTATTCAAATTCGAGGGAGGAGGAGCCAGGGTGGAGCGTGGCCTTTCCGGTGCCGTTTGACTTGGCGAGAGCAGAGAGGGTGTGGGGGAGGGTGGGAGGGTGGAGGTACCCGCGAATCCGAAAAGAGGTGTCGCCCTCCAGAGCCTCCGACCACGGCCCTCGTGTGAATCCTGCCTTTCCTATGGAAATAGCGAAAACGAAATACGATATGGGAGCTACTTTACGAGGCGAAACAGGCACCGTTCGTCTCCCTTTCCCATATTAAACGTCCATGCAAAGGAAACATCCAGTTTAGGATGCACTTGTAACTCTGAGATACGCTTTTCATGAGAATATTCCCTGGCCAGGCTCTCTTTCGTTGCTATAGCTAGAAAAAGTAGTGTTTCTACAACGTCGGGGTAAGAAAGAGGATTTACCGTAAGAGCTTCAGGAAAGTACGGATCAGTAATTTTTCCACTTGGTTGCCATCATCATTATTGTAATTCGATGAGCTTTCGTAACTTCTCCCTACCAGTGTTACACTACCCACTTTTCACTACACTCGGTCTGCTGGCTGTGTAAGTTACAGAGCAACATAAGTTCGTAGACTCCGGTAATTGTGCTGTTTGTGTAAGCGAAACTGTAATATCTTCCTACTGGATGGTGTGGTCCCTTAACTTTACTTTAAATAAGTTGTAATATGGTAATACATCCGAGAACACTGGACAAAATCACATAGTCTTTTTAAAACAATATTACATTTTCACTATAAAGTTAATAAATCTAATTCAATGCATTGATTTTTTTTAAATACTTGAATGGTAGAAACAATCAGTAGATACAAGTAACTGAGCATGACCTTAACAATACTCCAAGTCGCCAAAAAATAAGAATCTGCTTTTTCGTTTTATGAGTTACAAGTTTCGTGACTGGATGGATGCAGTCCACCGTGACTTCCTTTCCTGTGCCAGCGTTTGCATCTCTGAGAAGCACTTACACCCTACGTCCTCAGTCATTTATTGTATATATTCCAGTCTCTTCCATGCCTACACTTTTTGCCTTCTACCGTTCCCCCTAGTATCATGGAAACTATTCCCTCAAGTCTTAATACATGCAGTCATGGACTGTGCGGCTGGTCCCGGCGTTGGTTCGAGTCCTCCCTCGGGCATGGGTTGTGCGTTCGTCCTTAGGATAATTTAGGTTAAGTAGCGTGTAAACTTAGGGACTGACGATCTTAGCAGTTAAGTCCCATAAGATTTTACACAAATCTGAACATATTTTTCTTAGCGCATGGATATCAAACTGTCCCTTTTGTCTTGTCAGTGCTTTCAACACATTTCTTTCCACGAGGATTCTGTGGAAAACAGCTTCATTCCTTATTTTCTCAGTAGATCTATTTTTAAACATACTTCTGCATCCTCACATCTCAAATGCTTCGATTCTCTTCTTTTACGGCTACCCGAGAGTCCCCGATTCACGTCCTCAGAGTAATGTTTTCCAGACGTATATTCTCCGATATTTCTTCAAGTTACAGCCTATGTTTCACACTAGTAGATTTCCTTTATTGGGAATGCCCTCTTTGTCTGTGCTAGTCTACTTTGTGTACTAGTTGATTCGATCATTATGTGTTTTGTTTCCAAAGTAGCGATATACAGTTTGAGCAGTAAAGGCGAAACACTGCACCCCTCTCTTACACACCTTTTAATTCGAGCTCTTCCTTCTTGGTCTTTCAGTGTTATTGTTCCTCTTAGTTCTTGTACTAACGTATATTATTTCTCTTTTCCTATAGCATACTGCAATCTTTTCTCAGAATTTGGAATATCTTCCATCATTTTACGTTGTCGAACTCTTGTATAAGGCAGGATAGTCCCATGAATATATCTTGATTTCTGTTACTTATTCATTTCATTATGAAGCGCTACCTCAGAAATACCTCTCTGGTACCTGGACCCTTTTTAAAGCCAAACTTCTGTCACGTAATACTTCAACTTTTTTTTTCTTTTCTAGTGAATATTATTTTTATCAGCAACTTAGGTGCATGAGCTATTAGGCTGTTTGTGCGATCATCTGCATCTTATCTGCTTTTGACACGTATAAGTCAGGAAAAATAGCATCATGGATCACCATAGGAAGTACACCACCCTTTCCGGGTTCGATTCCCGGCTGGATTGGGGATTTTCTCTCCGGGGACTTGGTGTTTGTGTTGCCCTCATCATTTCATCGTCATCGTCATTCGTGGCACTGGCTACATTGGACTGAGTAAAATTTGGGACTTCGTACAGGCGCTGATGACCCCGTAGTTGAGCGCCCCACAAACCAAACACCATCATCATCATCACCCTGTCTAAACTGCCACAGATAATACTCCACTTGAGCAGGTCTCCAGCTGTAACTATTTAGGCTTTCATACAAGCTGTGGAAAGGAAACGGATATGGAAAATAAGGTTAACGAAATAATATCAGCCAATATGTCGATTGATAAACAAAAGATTTCAAGACAAAACAGGAGAAAGAAAGAAATTAAAATTTTGTAAAACCATGGATATACCTGTGTTGCTACGCGCAAGTGAATCATGGATCGCTAAAAAACATTATAAAATCGAATTATCCGTAGCAGAAATAAGATTTCTCAGGAAAGAGGTGTTACCAGGGAAGACCATATACGAAATGAGGATATTTGGAGTTAACTACGTATCTGTAATATTAAGCGATTAAAGAAAAGGAAACGCTATGAAAAATTCACTTGCAACATGTGGATGTAGAGAGCTAAACCTTCAAATGCAGAAAAAGATTTGCTCTTAGTATCTCAGGAATTATGGGAATGATACTTTCCTAGAGTCTGATGGTAAATCACAAGTGTTATAGATTCCACATACCTAGTTGAATAGTCGTTTGGTTGCCAGTTCCCGCGGTGATTTTAGAAATTATGAAGGGATGTTACCAACGCTTCTGCCGTATTTGATCGCTATCCTTCCATAGATTTGTGAAAAGCGGAATTCATCATACTCTCTTAATGGGGACACAGTTGTTTTTAATTTTACAGATGGTTGTTTTCACTTTTCCGTCTGCTGAATCTGTCCCCTTTTTCGGTTTCTGGACTTTTTGGTTTCTGGACATTTTTCCTACAACCATTTCACCTAGGATTCCCTGCACAACCTATTATTTCATTTCCAAATGCCATATCAGTGTACTCCTCTTTTTTCCTGAGTTTTTTGGTGTCTTCTGTTTCCTCCGATCATGTGAAGTACTCCTTCTGTTACACATGTTATGTTCCTAGTTACCTTCCTTGTACCTATTTTTGTCTGTCCAACAATTCTGTTACTACTCATTACAGAGGTTACTCCTCAACGAAACTACACATTATGGTTAGCATTACCACAGTGTCTGTAGCCTAGGAGAACTTCAATCGCACATCAGTTTTCCGGACTACGTTAGCATTCCACTCCTTTGCACATTATTTCTTCCTGACGTTTGTGTTAAGTCTCAGCCTAATCCTCATCGTTGTTACATGTTGTCTGGGTCCATATCTGATCCTGGGAACGCCTTACAATCAGATTGAAGACTTTGCGATATCTGCCTAACCATAGTGTATTCCAACTGGAATTTTCGCTTGTTTCCAATCATACCTCCTCCTCTTACGATTTCTGAATAGTGTATTCGTTATTACGATTTTGAAGTTACTGAATAATTGTATAGTCTTTGTCCTCTCTCATTCCTACAAAAAGGTGCTTGGCGCGGTCAAGGTGAAAGGGACTCCTTGTGCATTACTGTAATTGTCGCTGAAATTCAACACTTCCCTGGCACCTTAGAAGTGGGACGCCGACATGCCACAAAGGGGCTGGTTGAGGGGGGGGGATCGTTGTGGGGGAAGGGTATCACAGTAAGAGTGACACATTCGAAAACCTAAGCCTGGAACAGCATCTGCAGAGACTGTGTGCAAAACCTGCATACTGGTGGTGAGGAAATGAAGGATAATTTCCTACTGAAAACAATGCTTATCTATTATATATTAATTTTGTCTTCTGTCCTTGATAGCACTCCGTAGCACTGAAAGATGGAATCGCGGCACCAGGGTGGAGCACGTAAAGATGCTTGCAGTAGTAAAACTCATAAGCCATTTACACGGTGTGATGGCCGTAAGGGAGAGGCAATAACCAGCGCAGTTGACTGAACAGCTGCGAATGGCGGGGCGGACGCAGAAGACGTTCCCCGGAGACCTGCGGCGCCGACGCCGGTGCCGTAATGCGGCCATTGAGGCAGGCCTGGAGGCGGAGGGGTGAGGGCGGCGGTGGCGGGGGCGGTGGAGGCGGCGACCCTATTGTGGGCCGACCGCAGCGGCCAGGCGCCGCGCCGACAAAGGCTGCCACACAGGGGCGCCGCTAAACGGCGTAACGAGATGCGTCTCTGCGGGCCTCCGCATTGTGCGAAACAATAACCGGCCGCGACGAAAGCAAACCTGACAAGGCCAGGCCCTGGCTGGCCTCCTTGCGCGGCCCACGCTGTTTGGAAGCGGCTTTCCAGCTGCCTGCCGCAAACAACAGACAAATGGTTGCTCTTAGCCTCACGACGCTGGTTTCCATCACGGTTTTCCCAACATTTGGCGTCGTAAGGGCTTCTGTGATGGTTTTCCAGTTTCATTATTACAACAGTGTCGCACATTCAAACACATTATTAATCAGGAAAAATGTCAATCAATGACCAATGTTCACTGATAAGTACTGAGCCAAAACGTTACTTGGTAAAACTTTCTGTAGCCAAGATCGCATAAACATTTCTTCATTTACAAACAACCCGTTCCGATAGACATTAATGTCATCTTCAGGCCTTCAAAATTTAATGTGACAAAACGTGCTCATTTTGAGTTGGATCCCACGCCGAGATATCATGTATATGAAATGTAGCACATAATACAAAGATTGTCATAAACAAAACTTTTAAAATCAAGAAGCTCCTTTAACACATGGCCATGTCCATATACTCAGGGCTCACAGATGATCGTTGAGTCATAAAAAACCCTATATACAATAAAATGCGTAGTAGCACATCTGTTAACGTTACCTGGACATGTAGTAGTAATTGAATGGACTACGTATTTCTGGCGTTAGATAGTTTTTACAAAGTAGAACTGATCGCTCCATCTAATTTCTCAGCATTAAAAAATTAAGCAAAAGCTTTACAACCACCCTCTGCATGTTGTTACATCTTTTAACGAGACGAAGCAGCGATTATTCGCCTATGGACTCACCACATAACTGATATGCTTCCCAGTTAATTGGTATCAGATGACATCACACTGGTCGTACAATTTGAGCATAAGTATTATAGACTGATGGTTTGTGGACGCAGAGGTGGGTTCATGTCAGACGCATCTGATGGCCAAAACATCTACGTGAGAGCCGGCCGGAGTGGCCGTCCGGTTCTAGGCGCTACAGTATGGAACCGAGCGACCGCTACGGTGTGTGTGATGTCCTTAGGTTAGTTACGTTTAATTAGTTCTAAGTTATAGGCGACTGATGACCTCAGAAGTTAAGTCGCATAGTGCTCAGAGCCATTTGAACCAACCATCTACGTGAGTGCACTATCATGCTCATATTCTTTCCCAGACGCCAGGCCGCAACAATCTGCTCTTTATTAAAGTCGCTTATGTTAGACGATTTCCGCATTTGAGGTCCATATCGTCGTTGGAATGTTTCCCCACTTGTCTCTGCTCCACCAATACACATTGAGATGACATAAGTCATGAATAGTGGTACACATACACAGATGGCGATAGTATCGCGTAAACAAGGCATAAAAGGACAATGCTTTGGAGCAGCTGTCATTTGTACTCCGGTTATTAATGTGAAAAGGTTTCCGACGTGCTTCTGGCCACTCTACGGCAGTCAACAGACTCTGAACGCGGAATGGTAATTAGAGCTCAACGCTTGGGACATTTCAGTATGCAAATCGTTAGGGAATTCAATACCCACATGCTGAGAGCATGTCTCGAGCACCAAATTTCAGGCATTACCTCTCACCACGGACTACGCAACAATGCAGTGGCCGACGGCCTTCACTTAACGATCAAGAGCAGTGGAGTTGCGTGGAGTTGTCAAAGCTAGCAGACAACAACCAGTGCGTGAAATAACCGCAGAAATCGATGTGGGCCGTACAACGAACATATCCGTTAGCACAGTGAGGCGAAGTTTGGCGTTAATGGGCTATGTTAGCAGACGACCGACACGAGTGCCTTTGCTATAACAGCACGACCTCGCTTGCATCACCTCTCCTGCACTCGTGACCATATTCGTTGGAGCCTAGACGACTCGAAAACCTTGGCCTGGTCGGATGAGCCCCGATTTCAGTTGGCAAGAGCTGATGGCAGGGTTCGCATGTGGCGCAGACACCAAGAAGCCACGAATTCAAGTTGTCAACAAGGAACTGTGCAAGCTGGTATTGGCTGCATAATGGTGTGGGCGGTATTTACATGGACTGTACTGGGTTATCTGGTGGAACTGACTCGATCATTGGCAGGAAATGGTTCCGTTCGGCTACTTGGAGACCATTTGCAAGTATTCATGGACTTCATATTCCCAAACAACAGTGAAATTTTTGTGGATGACAGTGTCCCATATCACCGTTTTGAAGAACATTCTGGACAATTCGAGCGAATGATCTGGTCACCAGATCGCCCAACATGAATCCAATTGAATATTTACGGGACATAATCGAGAGGTCAGTTCCTGTACAATATCCTGCACTGGCAACCCCGAAAGGAGTAAAATTTCCAGAAATGCTGGAACACGTGTGTCCTTATGTCTGATAAAGAAACCAAATATCAGTTGTCGTGTGTCAAGCTTATAAATTGTCTTATTAGAGACATAATCTTAAAACACTTTCCATCCACTTTTCACCCCTTTATGGAAGGGATTTCGAAAAATTCGATCGTAAACGACTACTACAGAATAAGAGAAACACCCTCAGCAAATTTCAACAGTGTATTCTTAGTGATTTGGACTGAGTGATGATGAGTCACTGAGGGAGTCAGTCGGTCGGGACATTGTCTTTTACACACTGGTGCCCAAAAGTAAAGTAAAAATCGGAAATTTTGCAAGGTTGCGTTTATTTTCCCCCAAAACACTATCAACATGTGACAGTAAAGTGGAAACAATGTAAAGAATACAGAATGCGAGGAACTGCAACACGCAAGACGATAGACTAAAACGTTCTTCGGACTTGTACCCAAATTCTGACAACTGGTTAACGTGCTCAGTATGGGTTGTGTCCACCTCTCGCAGCAATACAGGCTTGACAACGACGGGGAATACTGTGAATGGTGTCATCAATCTCATGTTGAAGCAATCACGCCCATTCTTCCTGCAGAGTTGCTCTCCAGTCTTAGGGAATGGTTGGTGGATAATGACGCGATGGAACCAGTCTCCCTAGCGCATCCCAGAAATGCTCTATGGAATTCATATTCGAAGAGCGAGCAGGCCATGCGATGCGGGCAGCATCTTCCATTTTCAAGGAAACATTAACCACCTGTGCTCTACGAGGCCGAGCATTATCGTCCATCAGTACGAAGTCTGGGCCCACAACAGCTCGTGACAACCGCCCATAAGGTCCGAAGAACTCGTCACAATAACTGACAGCAGTTCAAGTAGCCGATTCACCCGTACAATTTCACGAAGATGTGTTCGAGTTGTCAACATAATCCCTGCCCATACCATTAGGGATCCTCCTCGATTACGTTCTCTTTCCACAATGATTGTGTCACAAAATCGTCTTTCTTCAGATGTGAATCCGTCGAGAATCACTCTCCCAACGAAATCAGGACTCATATGTGAGAAGAACATTGGCCTACTGTTCGTCCGTCCAGGTGACATATTGACGACTCCACCCTAGACGTTCCCTTCAGTGCAGACGCGTCTAAGATGCACATACAGGAGGTTTTCGACTATAAAGGCCACTCTGCAGAAGCCTTCTGTACACCATTTGCCTCGATATAACACGTCCGGTGGATGTAGCGGCCGCCTATCGCCTTGTAATACTAAGGTGGTACCGTCGTGCCCTTAGGGCCAAAGAACGGTCCCCTGATGTTACAAGTGCTCGACCCCGCCCTGGTTTTCGGGATGCAGCTTCCGTTTCTATAAAATTTCACCACATCCAGAAGCAACAGAGCGATTCACATTAAGCCATCGGGCCACATGAGTTTGCGACTGTTCTCTTTCCATTTTTCCTACGGCCTTCCACTACAGAGAGTCTGGTAGACGTCATCTCTGTCCCATAGTGCATCATCAGTGACTGCATACAGAGCGACTGCGGATGTGGGTCCACCCGGCAAACACTACCCTGTTTGATAGGCTCCCTGGCGTCAACATTGGCATGGTTGTCCGTTGACCGGTATACCATCTTCCGTGCAGAACACGATCGTACTGACGTCTGTTGACAGTTTGTATGATTATATCGTGAATTAGACACAGAACTAGGAGATATCGGTTTTGTTGCTTTAATTTTGGATACCAGTATATGCAGAGAATTCAAGTGAATGCTGATGAAAAATTCGGCACTCAAGATTAAATATATCACTGTAGTACTTTAAATAGAAACTGTATAACCGTCCTACAAAAACTGAAGCCAGGCAAATTCTATATCTGTTTATGGCAGCTATTCTACATTGGTTTCTTATCATGTGCAATAAAGAAAATATCTTACTAGCTCCTTATAAACTGAGAATATTCCTCGGTTGATAGAAATCTGCAAAAATGAGAAGCCTTCAGTCAGAAAGAAGCACCCGCTCCCAGACCTTTGACATCCTATAAGAACTGAAGAAGCAGCTCCTGTCTTCAACATGAACAAATTGTGTAGGCCGCAGCTGTGTGAACCAAGCCTAGTGTTTCACATACTAGCTGAAGCAGAACTCCGTCGATAGATTTCCAGAGGCGGTAGTATGAACCAAAACGAAAAAAAAAAAAAAATCACGTAAGCTTGAGCTCTAAAATGCATGCCCCAAGAGATATGAACACTCGTTCAACTTCCTTAATGTGAAACCCATCTCATCTAGTGAAGAGCTTATAAATTTTTTCCTTGGTTTACCCCATACTGCACTTTGCAAATGAATCAACGTATCACTTTTTCGAAACCACATAGCTGCCTCCCATTGCTAGGCTAAGTTCGAAATTTTCCCGAAAAGTTCCCGCAACTTTGCTCAATAGTGGTGCAAAAGCGTTGCGGCATACAATGTCACCCTCAGGCTCGAAGACGCTTCAGACAGCAAGGTGTCGACAAATTCGATAGACCGTGCCAAAGGCTGCTATCTTAAAGTCTTCTCCGCCGTTTGATTAACCATGGGAACCTACGGGACATTTCATTAGAACAAAGTTTCCCCATATTTCCAGCGTCCTTAGGGTGTTAAGTGGTATGTCAGAGACATACTGTGCGCTAAGTTTGCGTTTCAGTTGAAGCGTGGAATTTACACTGTGTTTACCAAACGCGTGACTGCCAGCATGCGCTCTCTGAGCATTGAACTAGGACTATTTGTTCACTCACTGTGTTAGTTTAAGGTATTAACTAATGAAGCCGTGATTTCCATAAGTGCCACCGCACGGGGCAGCCGCTCGGGATGAGGCGCCTTGCCACTGTTCGAGCGGCCACCCCCCTACGGAGATTTGAGTTCTCCCTGAGCTATCTGTGTGTATGTTGTCCTTAGAGTAAGTTAGTTTAGGTTAGATTAAGTAGTGTGCAAGCCTAGGGACCGATGACCTCAGCAGTTTGGTCCCGTAGGAACTTAATACCTTAAGTGTCAAATTTTCCCACTGACTATGTCAGCCTTTTGCGTGCCTATGTTGGCGATCCCGCAGAAGTGTCGCAACACGACGTGGCATGGACTCGAATAATGTCTGAAGTAGTGCCATGAACCTTGCAGGGATGTCGATAGATCCGTAAGAGTACGAGGGGCGGAGATCTCCTCTGAATAGCACGTTGCAAGACATCAAATATATGCTGAATAATGTTCATATCTGACAAGTCTGGTGGACAGCGGAAGTGTTTACACTCAGAAGAATGTTCCTGAAACCATTCTGTAGCAGTTCTGGACGTGCGGTGTGTCGCATTGTCCTGCTGAAATTCTCCGAGTCAGTCGGAATGCATAATGCACATGAATGGACGAAGGCGATAAGATAGGATGCTTACATAAGTGTTACTGTCACAGTCGTTTGTAGACGTATCAGGAGCCCCATATCACTCCAACTGCACACGCCCAGTATCATTATAGAGGCTCCACGAGCTTGAACTGACATGCAGGTTTGGTGGATTCATAAGGTTGTCTCCACACTCTTCCACCCGCTCGATACAATTTGAAACGAGATTCGTCCGACCAGGCAACATTTTTCATGTCATCAACACTCAGTGTCGCTGTTGACGGGCCCTGGCGAGGGTTAAAGCTTTGTGTCGTGTACTCCTTAAGGGTACATGAGTGGGCCTTCGGCTCCGAAAGCCCATATCGATGATGTCTCGTTGAGTGATTCGTACACTGACAATTGTTCATGGCTCAGCACTGAATCTACAGCACTTTGTGAAAGGGTTGCACTTCTGTCACGTTGAAAGATTCTCTTCAGTCGTCGTTGCTCCCGTTATTTTTCCGGCCGCATTGATGTCGGAGATTGATGTTTTATCGGAGTCATGATGTTCACAGTACACTTGTGAAATTTTCGTGAGGGAAAATCCGCACTTCATCGCTACCTCGGAGAAGCTATGTCCCACCGCTCCTGCGCCGACTATAACACCACGTTCAGACACACTTAAATCTTCATACTTGCGATTGTAGCAGCAGTAACTGATCTAACAACTGCGCCAGACACATGTTGCCTTATATAGGCGTTGCCGACTGCAGCGCCGTATTCTGGCTGTTTACATATTTCTGTATTTGAATATGCGTGCCTATACCACTTTCTCTGGCACCTCAATATATGTCGTAAAGGAAGTTGGTACCAGCCAGAGCGTTGGAGCGTACAAGTAGCTGTCTGAGATGTTAAATCTCAGGCAGAGCCAACGTCATTTTCCTGAAATCGTGTCACTGTAACATTATCTGTACGGCTGGATAAAGGCAGTGTCAGGTATAAATACAGCAAACCATTGGATTTACTGTTACAGCTATTTCTTTGGACGCTTTTATTTGATCGACTCTCATTATTAGTGATTCCGATTTTCTCGCGGAGTGGCCTGCTAAATAGAGTTTGCATTTCACCATATTGTCAACTGGACACTAATCTAAGTTTAGATTAAATAATTGAATTTTGCTTCGTTCTCATTACAATCTTCGATTAAAGTGTGCAGTAGTTTTATAAATCTGATTGTAGTGACTGTTTGCATTGTCTGTTTTAAAGGTCAAAACCCAAAATAGTTTTTTTTTTAATTTTGAAGTTTAGTACCTGGGCAAAATTTTAATGGTTAATACCAATGACTATATGCAACTGTTTGTAAGGTACCAATGTAAGTAAACTGACTAGGCTCTTTGTTAAACAAAAATTTTGTAAAAGGGCACACTGGCTTACCAATCAAGGATCTTCGTATCCCAGTTTAAACTGCTCCAAGGTAAAATATCCCGTTCCTAATCTAGAACGTTCTATCCTTGACCACGATATGGACAACATTCGTGACACTGCACGAGCATGAGTACTGGCCAGTGCACATCCTTCTAGGTCAGTTGCAGCAATGAACTAGGACGCCTTCCATGTTCCACGACACACTCATCCGTGTTTTCGAATTTCATTGGCATCTTCTTTACACCATTTAATTACATCGGGCCTCTCCTTACATCTTTCAGACGGTGGTACTCTCTCAATGCCATCTGACAGTGCCATCACATATACGAGTGAGGCGATAACGAGTAAAATTGGCAGCTCGATACTCTTAACTGTGCTCGAGGGAAATAAGTTGTTATAGCTCTAACCAGGCGTACTGGCGGATGGCGGCAAGCGCGGTGATGGCGCACATGTCTTTTGTCTCGCGTTTCGTGTCTCTCTTTCTGACAGTCCCAAATGGCAACGCTGGGCATATGTAGTCACAGTAGCGAGACGGTGTGTAGATTTTGGCGCAGTTGCTATTTTTCATTTCCCAAATTTTGATTAATAATCAGCATTGGCGGCCGAAGACTTCCGGTATAAGAAGCTACCCTGATTCTGCCAATGTCCTTGTCAAAGAAGACGGAGGAATGGAAAGAGTTTGAGGGGCCCTCTTGTCCTTGGGGTCGGAAAACGCTCCTAAAAGAGGATGAATCAGCAATCATCAGCGGCACGAGGATGCTGAAAGCAATGGAAACCACAGCGCTGAAGACTCTTAACGTGTATCAATCCATATGACATGTGGCCTGTCACCATCATCTCTCCATTTGCAAAAGATTCCGGAATACTCGCCCATTCGTATCTCTGGGAGGTTACTGCCAAAAGGGAGGTGACTATGAGAAAAAGATTGAATAACCAACGAGAAGACACTGTTCTACCAATCGGGGCGTGGAATGTCAGAAGCTTGAACTTTGCAGGCAGATAGACAATCACAAAAGATAAATGGAAAAACTCAATCTAGATACAGTATATGTCAGAGAAGTGAAATGGAAAGAAGACAAGGATTTTTGGTCAGCAGCAGCAGCAGAAAATGGAGTAACGAGGTAGGATTCGTTATGAATAGGAACGTAGTGCAGAAAGTGTGTTACTGTGAACAGTTCAGTGACAGAGTTGCTCCTAACAGAATCGACAGCAAACCAACACCGACAACGGTAGTTTAGGTATATATCCTACGTCGTAAGTTGAAGAAAAGCAGAAAATATAGGAGGATATTGAAAGGGTGAATACGCTACGTAAAGGGAGACGAAAATCTGCTAGTCACGTAGAACTGGAATACAGTTGTAGGGGAAGGAGTAGACGAAATGGTTACCGGAGAATATGGGCTTGGGACAAGGAATAAGAGAGGAGAAAGACTAATCGAGTTCAGTAATAAATTTCAGCTCGTAATAACGAATACTCTGTTAAGGAATCACAAGAGGAAGAGGTATACCTGGGGAAGGCCAGGTGATACGGGAAGCTCTCAGTTAACATTACATCATGGTCAGACAGAGATTACGAAATCAGATACTGCATTGTACCGAGGAGCAGATATAGATTCAGATAACAATTTAATAGTGATGAAAAGTATGCTGAAGTTTAGTAGATAAGTCAGGAAGAATCAATACGCAAAGAAGTAGGATAAGGGAGAACTAAGAAATGATGTGAAACGCTTGGAGTTCTGTAAGGCTACTGACATAGCAGTAACGAATAGCACAGTAAGCAGTTCAGGGAAATTCAGGAATACAGAAATACAAGGGATGAAATAAGTAGGAAGTGCAGGGAAGCTAAGACAAAATGGCCGCATGGAAATGTGTAGGTAATAAAAAAATTAACGATTGTCGAAAAGACTGACTCAGCATATAGGAAAGTCAAAACAACCTTCGGCGAAATTAAAAGCAAGGGTGGTAACAGTTCCACAATTAAATGGAGGAGAGAGCGGACAGGTGGAAAGAGTACGTTGGAGGACTCTATGAGGGGGCAGATTTGTCTATTGTCATAGAAGAAGAAACACTTGCCGATTTAGAAGACATAGGGAACTGAGTGTTAAAATCAAAATTTAAGAGAGCTTTGGAAGATTTAAAATCAAATGAGGCAGAAGGGATACATGAAATTCCATCAGAATTTCTAAAATCATTGGGGGGAGGAGCAATAGATAGACTATTTACGTTGGTATCTAGATTGTATGAGCCTGGCGACGTACCGTCTGACTTCCGGAAAAACATCATTTACACTATTCCGAAGAGTCCAAGAGCTGAAAAGTGCGAAAATTAGTGCACAATCAGATTAAAAGTTCGCGCATCCAAGTTGCTAACAAGAATAATATACAGAAGAATGGAAAAGAAAACAGGATGTGTCAGACGACGATCAGTTTGGCTTTACGAAACGTAAAGGCACCAGAGAGACAGTTCTGACGTTGCAGTTGATAATGGAAGCAAGGTTAAAGAAAAATAAAGACACGTTCATGGGATTTGTCGACATGGAAACAGCGTTCGACACTGTAAAACGGTGCAAGTTGTACGAAAATCTGAGAGAAATAAGGGTAAGCTGTAGGAAGAGATGGATAATACAAAAGGTGTACAAGAGCAAGACTGAATAATAAGAGAGGACAACCAAGAACCAAGTGCTCGGATTAAGAAGCATGTAAAGTAGGAATGTAGTCTTTCACCCCTGCTGTTCAATCTGTACATCGAAGAAGCAATGATAGAAATGAAAGAAAGGTTCCGAAGCGGGATTAAAATTCAAGGTGAAAGGATATCAATGATACGATTTCCTGATGACATTGCTAACCCGAGTGGAAATATAGAAGAGTTACATGATCTGCCAAGTGACATGAACAGTCTAAGGACTAGAGAATATGGACCGAGGGTAAATCGAAGAACCGACGAAATTAATGAGAAGTAGCAGAAATGAGTGTACCGAGAAATTTTACATCAGGATTGATGGTCACGAAGTAGATGAAGTTCGGGAATTAAATTAACCAGGCAGCAAAATAACCATTGGCGGATGGAACAAGGAGCACAAACAAAGCAGACTAGTAGTGGAAAAAATGGCATTCCTGGTCCATAGAAGTCTACTAGAATTAAACATTGGCTTTAATTTGAGGAAGAAATTTCTGAGAATGTGGTCTGGAGCACAGTATTGTGTGGTAGTGGAATATGGACCGTGGGAAAGCCGGAACAAAGGAGAATCGAAGCATTTGAGATGTGGTGCTACAGACTAATGTTCAAAATTGAATAGACTGATAAAGTAAGGAGAGAAGTGGTTCTGCGCAGAATCGGAGTGGAAAGATATATGCGGAAAACACTGTCAAAAAGAAGGGACAGGGTGATAGGACATCTGTTAAGACATCAGCGACAGACTTTCATGGTACTACAGGGAAATGTAGAGCTCAAAAATTGTAGAGGAAGACGGAGTCTGGAATACATCCAGCAAATAGCTTAAGACGTAGGTTGCAAGTTCTACTCTGAGATGAAGAGATTGGCACAGAAGAGGAATTCGTAGAGGGCGGCATCAAACCAATCAGAAGACTGTTGATTCAAAAAATAATAAAAAGCTGAGTTATTAGTTTCTTCAGTTTACCTAGAAATAAAGAAGTGTATTTTGGGGTATTGTTTGTGCAAGTTGTTTACTAAATGAAACTGACTGTTTAAGTTGAAAATAGGAAAGCAAGGAGAAACAGAGATTTCCCCTGAGCAATGCTGTTGGAGTTTGCAAACAACTCCAACAAGACGAAATGTGCAGCAAGAAGAATGAGCCGGAAAGAGGCAATCGAATTTCTGGGGCAAAGTGAATCCTTAAACATAATTTCTGTAAAAATTTAAAATTTCTCGTAGGCAATGATGATCAAATGTTAGCATCTAACAGCCACGCCTGCTAGGAAAGATTTACCGAAGTACTGATGGTATCAAGAAATGCAGGTTATGTTTCCGAGAAAAGAAATATTGTAAGAGAAAACTTCGGTAACGTATAGGCTATTTGTGCTTCTGGCGTTCGTTTAAGAACTATCTAACGCGTGAGTGGTCAGGAATACCCCCAATGTTCGATTCTCCCAGGAAAAATATTAAACAACACAATTCACTAACAAAAGTAAACGACTTTGATAATGGCGTTGCCTGGTGGATTGTCTATGAATTTTACAATAGCGAGTCCCAACATCAACCGAATTGAGAAACACGTTAATTGAAAAATAAATTTTACTGGACCTGCTAGATCTGTTGGACGCATATTAAAAGGTATAGTATTTAAATACAATAATCAGAATGACCATTGTCGATTTTTACCTGAATGCAATGACATAGAGGTCTTCAAAATTTAGTTTTTGCTCACGATGAATTCTCTGCGTACTTCAGGTGACACGCGACCTATATTCTATTTGGATGAAACTTGGATTACTCAAAACCGTTAACTTAAGTACATCTGGCACAACTGCAGCCGAAATGGGGGCACAAAGGTACCTATTGGGAAAGGGGCAAGGCTGATTATTGGACATGTGGTGTCCTCGAAGAGTGGTTTTCTTAAATAAAGTACATTAGTTTACAGATGAAGCAACAAAAAAAAAGTTATAAAATTACCATTCGGAAATAAATATTGCTGAGTTGAAAAATTGGTTTGAGACCATATTCTTGTATTTCTACAT
Organism: Schistocerca piceifrons; assembly: GCF_021461385.2. Taxonomy (NCBI): domain Eukaryota; kingdom Metazoa; phylum Arthropoda; class Insecta; order Orthoptera; family Acrididae; genus Schistocerca; species Schistocerca piceifrons. The sequence goes on along the minus strand of NC_060141.1, from coordinate 444,045,208 downwards.
GTACATCTACACTCTGCAAACCACCGTGTTGTGCGTGGCTGATGTACCAATTATTTGGGTTTTTTCCCGTTCCATTCACTTATTGAGCCCGTGAAGAACAATTGACCGAATGCCTCTGTGCGTACAGTAATTTTCCCAATCTTGTGAGCGATACGTAGGTGGTTGTAAGATATACTTAGAGCCATCTTCCAAAGCCGGTTCTTGAAACATCGTTAGTAGACTTCCTCGGCATAGTTTACATCTGTCTTCAAGGGTCTACCTACAACTTCAGTGTCTTAAATGCCTCTGTGACAATTTCTCACGGATCGAGGAAACCTATGACCACTCGTGCTGCCCTTCTCTGTATGCTTCCAGTAACTCCTGTTAGTCGTATTTGGTACATTTATTGGAGGGAAGTTCCATCATCGTCATGGACGAAGCCAAGTATCATTCAGTAGTTATGAACCGAGCTCCAACAACGAAAACACAGAAGGCTGACAGCTGCTTGGCTAACCACGAAAAATATTGGCTTATCACCTACGAAAACAACACATGAAATGTCGGCCGAGGTTCATTTAAACAAATAAGAATAAATTTATAAGCTAGATGTACTGGCAAATGAAAGATGGCACCAAGCGGTACCCTTACCACCTGAATATTGCCAGTACAACCCGTCTGAGCTCATTTCGGCCCAGACCAAGAGAAACAACACGTGTAAAATCGCTAATGTTGAGTGTTTACTTTACAAGACCTTGGAAAACTTCGCAATCGAGCAGTGGCGTAAACGTGTTCAGCATGCAGAAAATCTACGGAAATACTTTGAGGAAGGAGTCACTCGGTAATCATCAACTTCATTGATTACTCAACAACCATAGATGATGAGAGCAGCAAAGAACAAGAGAAATAAGAAAATTCCGATGAGGAAGATGACACAAGTGAAGACGACTGGATGGTTGTGACATTTTACACTTTTCTTATAATTTACTGTCTACTTACAACATGAACACTTCGTAAGTAATAATTTAATAAAATATTGTGTAAGTAGGCTTTTTAGGTTTTTATGTTGTTAATGCCATTTAGTGCTCTGTATGAAAATCGCTGACTGTGCTGGGTGTTGTCTGTGGCTGGTTGGACTCATTGTTGGAATAATCGCTATTGTAGTGTTGGGCTGTTGGATGTGAACAGCGCGTAGCGTTGTGCAGTTGGAGGTGAGCCGCCAGCAGTGGTGGATGTGGGGAGAGAGATGCCAGAGTTGTGAGCAGACGGTCTGGACGTGTGTCCGCCAGAAAAAGGAAATTTGTTTAATTGGATGTCACAGAAATATATATATATATATATATATATATATATATATATATATATATATATATATATAATTCTACTGTACGTGTGTATGTCACTGAACTCCTCCTAAACGACTGGACCGATTTCAATGAATTTTTTTGTATTCGTTTGGGTGGCACCCTGAACGGTTTAGATTCACGAATGACCCCGCCAGATGGCGCTGCAGTCATTATCTAGGTTATTTATCCATATTGCAACTAAACGACTGGATCGACTTGAATGAATTTTTGTGTATGCATTCAAGTGGGGGCCTGGAAAATTTACATTCTTAAATCAGCACGCTAGGTGGCGTTGCATTTTTGTGTGCAATATTGAGCATATTATATTCAGACATAAGTTACGTGCATAGAATTTCGTTTATTTTTCGACATTTTAATTTGAGTGTATTATATTATGTGTGTTTCGTTATTTTGCCATTTTCTTTTTTTTACGGTCTCTTTTGAAATTTCAGGTGTCACATTTCAGTGAATATTAAGTGTATTATATCCACATATAAGTTACATACATAAAACAATTCCATGTCATCGTGGATGAGGAGTGAAAATTGGTCGACGGACTCGGAATTCACAATTAGTCCAGAGCCGTCGGTTAAATAGATCGGCAGAAGATCAATTGACGGACAATGAAAATTTAAGAAACCAGGCTGCAATCAGATGTGCTAATGAAAGTCAAGAGCAACGCAACGAACGCCTTCGAGCTAATGCATTGAGACAAAGACTGGCCCGTCAACGATTCACCGACACATTCAGAACACGTGAACAACAGCGTTTGCAAGTGTATCGCACATTGACACGTGCATCACTTCTTCGCCTTGCGTTTGAATATAAGTCGGACATCGACTATTCGTCACATTCACAAATTGTAATCGGTGCTATGAACAAACAATGCCAACACTGTCATGCACTCAAATACAAAGGTGAATCTGCCGGTTTCTGCTGCGCGTCTGGAAAAGTTGTATTGCCACCATTGAATTCGCCGCCGGAACCACTCAATTCATGCTTTCAAGTGACATCATTTGTGAGCAACAAAAACCGTTCGGAATGAGGATGGTCGCAATTTTCATTCAACGTTTAAGATTCAGGGCCAAGTGTGTCATCAAATTGGTTCTTTAATGCCGATACCGATTCAAAATTTCTGCAAATGTATTTCATGGGTGATGAGGAGCAGCTGCCAGTAGAACCATATCGAGCAGATGGAGGAGTGAGAAATTGTGGGTATTTTAGAACCGTTTTTACAGAATCACAACCAGTTGGTCCAGTTGTTCAATACCGTTTCAAACAGACTGCAAAACGACAACTATACAGCAGACAAAGTACCATCTGGGCAGCACGCGAGCCGATATAATGACCCGACCATTAATGAAGTTGCAGTTGCTATGGTTGGCGACGCATTTGAACGTCGAGATATACGAATCCAATACAGATATAAGACAGTGCATACGATTGAAGACAGTCATCGCTGTTACGACGCTTTGAAATATCCATTGACATTTTGGGAAGAAGGAGAAGATGGGTATCATTTAAAAATCAAACAAAAAATGCAGGACAACGTCTGTCGGGTCCACTAGTATATATATATAATGACTTTAGAATGCTATTAAGGTAAATACATTGTTTGTTCTCTATGAAAATCTTTTATTTGCTAGCTATGCCTATCAGTAGTTAGTGCCTTCAGTAGTTAGAATCTTTTACTTAGCTGGCACTATTGGCGCTCGTTGTATTGTAGTAGTTCGAGTAACGAAGATTTTTGTGAGGTAAGTGATTCATGAATGATATAGGTTATTGTTAGTCAGGGCCATTCTTTTGTAGGGATTTTTGAAAGTCAGATTGCGTTGCGCTAAAAATATTGTGTGTCAGTTTAGTGATGATCAGAAAAAGTAGAGAGAGAAAGGTCTGAGTACGTTCAGTTCTGCTCAGCTGTTTGAAAATCAAATAACGTAAGGGGTTTACCAGCACAGTAATTCAATAATTTTTCTAAGGGGACGTTTCAATTGTACTATTTACGTTTTGTATTCATTCGCATGGGAAACTGGTGAGCTCAGCTAGTGTAATGATTTGAAAAACAAGGTCGGTGTTTACAGTAATCAGTGACCTAGTAATCTGGTTTTATTTCAGATCTAGATTCCAGCTGTCTTAAAGTTACCAACACTGCGCTTAGAGCCATATTCATCAATTATGTACTTCTTTTAGCGTAATAATTTGCTTGAAATAGCAGTAGTTATATTTTTTACTCTAATATGGGTTTCTGTCAGTGATTCAAACACATTTACACTTCATATAAATATATAATACCTAATGTTGTGTATAATAATTGTACAACTGTATACTGCAAATAACGAACTGAAGGAGAACGGTTTTAAATTGTTTTCAAATTCAAATAATTTACGAGCACTTTGCTTACGTAACGATACGGCTGATATGGTCTAAATCAATATTTCGCCGTAAAAGTATAATTATAAGGATTTTGGGCAAGGCAGAGACTATTACAACGAGTAATAAAGACGCATGTGACTACCAAGTGCCTGTGGCTAGTGGTCCGGCAACAGCGCATTAACAGCAGCCTGTCAATACGCATGACCAGAGCTGTAGTTGTGTAATGTGTAACAATGGTGAATTCCGGTTCTCTGAGGCAGGCCTGGGAGAGCACAGAGAAGGACCTGGGTGGTCGCAGCGCTATGAATACAGAACGGCTTAAGCTCTCCCCTGCTAGTCTGCTCGATGCGCCACGGTCTTGGTAGATAGCTGTGCGTCCACAGGTACCCTGAGCATTTCTGGTGTGACGAATCTGTATTTCCTATTGGCGGTTGCAAATATGTGACAGAGACATTGTGCCGTGTCCAGTGTGGGAAAATTTTAGAATATAACTGTCCAGATGAAGTCAGTCAATCAAAAGAGTCGTCAGCATAGGTGATACAGCGTAAAATCGAAAATGTCCAAATCATTGAGTGGCGACATAGCAGACACAGTGTACCAACCTCTGGCTAATTAATGGGCATACTGTAAGTAGTACTGGACAAGTTTTAGAACCCTTGCCCAGCGTCTCATCGTCTTGAGACGTATTCTTGGTAGCCACAGTGGCGAAAGTTATTAAATTTGGTTGAAAGTGGAGAGGGGAAGAAAGGAAAGGGGGGGGGGGGGGAATCACTGTTGTCGTCTGCATTGGGACGTTACGCAGAATTGGCGGCGACTTGTGGAATTGTGTTCCGGACCAGGATTGGAACCCGGAATCTCCTGCTTCTAGACCAGGTGCAGTAACTACTGAGCCGTCCAGGACACAGTGTTACCGCAACTTCACGGACTGTCTCGGCCCGCCTCACGACGCCACCTATTCGCAGCCCCCGCCCATTTAATCTTCCGCCCCAGGAGTCAGTTTTCTGGGAGCAGAGACGAATATTACTTAGTCGACGAGCCATTGCGAGGATGCGTGGCTGAGAGATAACACCGTACCTGGTAAACATGGCAGTTCACGCTGAATCGATTGAGTTAAGTGTCGTCTATTTAGCGCTAGCGCTTTTGCTCTGGGCAGCTCACTGTTTGCGAAGAAAATTTCGCAACTTGTGTCCCCTTTTCCAATGTCTTTATTTTTTTTTTTTTTTTTTTTTTTTTTTTTTTTTTTTTTTTTTTTTTTTTTTTTTGTATCTTGGGCCCGGTTTTAGCTTGTGGTTGTAAGCTGTACAGAGAGTGGAAAGCCAATTGTGGTTCCGTAGCAATCTTTTTGTTCATTTTGAGACACCCTCCAGTTGTTAGCAGAACAGACTGTTTCAACTGAGAATTTGTACAAACGATCTTTTATTGTGATTTTGTGCACATAAACACGCAGCCATTAAGAAAATTGATTTTGTTAGATTTTTGCGGAGAAAAAATTATAAACTGTTCATAGATCCGTTGTAAAGAAAATATTCACTTTACTTTTGAGCCAATTTACAGAAAATAAATCTAATACTTAAAAGAATTAATGTATTTTCCACCTTTTCTTTCGTCCTACAAAAAATTAGGTCAGGTGACCCACAACACAGAAACATGACCGACTTATTCTGAATAACTGAACTGCCCTCTCATGGTGGCGGCTTTCTGTTGTAAAGCAGGTGCCTCTGCCTGGATGGATCACTGGACATCAGTGAGACGCTGCCCTCTAATTACAATGACGGGAAAAAACGCAGCACCAAAAATTAATTAATACCGAGTAATGAAATTTGGCGAATACATTTGTGTAGATAACATTTTTAAGTGATTAACGTAGCAAGATCACAGGTTAATGTAAGCGCGGGATAAACCAGTGCAAATGTGAACTGCTGGACATTAGTAACGAGTGTAATCGCCAGAATATTGAATGCAAGCACGCAGATGTGCGTACGTTTTGTTGTACTAGTGTCACATGTCAGTGTGTGGTATTGAGTTCCATGCGTGTAGCACTTGGTCAGTTATTAAAGGAACGTTTAACGCTGGTTGTGTAAGACAGTATAGTTATGTACCGATGATGTCCCATATGTGCTGTATTCGAGGCGGATCTGGTGACTGAGCAGGCCAAGACAACATGTGACACTCTTTAGAGCATGTTGGGTTACAACGGCGGTTTGTAGGCTAGCGTTATTTTGTTGGAAAACACCCCGCTGGGAAGCTGTTCATGAATGGTAGCACAACAGGTAGGATCACCATAGTAACGTTACAGTTTTGCAATCATGGTGAGTGGAATAACCGCGAGAGTGATCTTGCTGTCATGCGACCCTAGACCATAAATCCACGTGTAGGTCCAGTGTGCCTAGCACGCAGACATGTTACTTGTAGGCTCTCATCTGGCCTTCTCCTGGTAGCCATTACTGGCCAGCTTTCTTCAGAAAGCACAACAGACCCCCACTCTGCCGTCCAGTGAGCTCTCGCAAACGGCGGTAGTGTGGGGTCAGTCGAATGCACGCTGCAGTGTTTCTGGCTAGGAGCTGTCCTTGAAGGAACGAATTGGTAACAGTTAGTTGTGTCACTGTGGTGCCACGTACTGCTAAGATTGCTGCTACAGCTGTAGTACGATGCTACAGAGCCATACGCCCTCTCGGCAGTGCGACGTGACCGTCTGCAGCCCAGTCTACTCCAAGAATCATGTGCAATAGCTACATTCCTCTTTTTCTGTGATACCGCAGAAGGAACATCCAGCTTCTCGTAGCTCGATTACACGATCTTGTGCAAAGTTAGTGAAGTGATGACAATGGTGGCTTATTCGCCTTAAAGCCATTCTTGACTAACGACAACTCACCACGTCCTACATCAAAGGTAGCTGACGCTCACTACCGTTACAAAGTGTATTTAAAGCAAACCTGATCTGCATTCACGTAGTGACGCTAAGCGCCACTCCTATGCAACTTGCGCGAGATTCGAATAGATATATTGTTTCAGATATAGAAACATACCTACCAACGTTCGTTCATCTCGCACTATTCTTGCTTGATGTTGCGATTATTTTCCGTCACTATATTCCTATCTTCCCAATTTTGCTGAGAACTCCGCATTCTTTACCTTATCAGTCGACCTAATTTTCAACGTGCTTCTGTAGAATCACATCTCTAACGCTTCGATTCTCTTTTATTCTAGTTTCCCCGCAGTCGATATTTCACTACAGTGCAATGCCACGCTCCAAACGTACAGTCTAAGAAATTTCTTTCTCAATTTAGGAACCTTGTTTGCCACTAGAAGACTTCTGCTGGCTGGGTTTTCTTTTCAGAAAATGCTAGTCATGCGGCATCATAGTTCATGTTGCTGCCTAGATAGCAGAAATCCTTATCATTTTTTACCTTGTCATCTCCTATTCCGATGTTAATTTTTTGCTGTTTTCAGTTGTGCTAATTCTGTCCATATTCCATATCCATTAGACTGCTCATTTATTTCTATTCCGTCATTGCTTCCTCTGTGTATAGATTAAACCATAGGGGCGATGACTACATCCCTGTCTTACGAAACCTTTCTAATCCGAGCACTAGTTTCCTGATGTTACAGTCTTGTTTTTCCCTCTTGGTTCTTGTACTTTTTGTATATTACCCATCTTTCCCTGACCCTTACCGCTATTTTTCTCAGAATTGCGATAATTTTGCACCATTTTACATTGGCGAACGACACATCCTATGAACGTGTCTTAATTTTTCTTCTGTCTTGCTTGCACTAACAACCGTGCCAGAATTCCCTCTCAGATGCCTTTTCCTTTGCTAAAGCCAAACCGATCGTCATTTAAAAGATACTTAATTGTCTTCCGCATTCTTCTGTAAATTATTCCTATCAGCAACTTGGATGCATGAGTTGTTAAGCAAATTGCTTGATAATTGTTGGTTTAGTCGAATCTCATGGCTTGGGAATTGTGTGGATGATGTTTTTCTGAAAATTGATGGTATGTCGCCAGTCTCATACGTTCGACACAGTACAGCGAGCAGGTTTTGTTGCCTCCTCCCCCAAATTATTTTGGAAATTACGAGGGAATGTTATACATACCTACTGCCTTATTTGATCATAAATGTTTCAAAGCTCTTTGAAATTCCGATTTTAATAGTGAATCGCATACCCGTTTCCTAGCGACTCGTGTTTCTTCTATCACGTTGTCAGACACGCCGTCCTCCTGATAGATGCCTTCAGCGTACTCTATCCACCTATTCGCTCTCTCCTCTGCATCTGACAGAGGAATTCCCGTCACACTCTTGGTGTTACCGTTCTTGCTTTTAATTTCACCGATGGTTGTTCCGACTTTTCTATATACTGAGTCAGACCTTTCGACAGTCATTTCTTTTTCGATTTCTTCACACTTTTCATGTAGCCATTTCGTCTTACCTTCTCTGCACTTTCTGTTTACTTCATTCTTAAATGTCTTGTATTTCTGTATTCCTGGCGTTTCCCTGAACGTTTTTGTTCCTAATTCTTTCGTCGATCAACTGTTACCCATGGTGCTTCGTAGTCAGCTTCCACAGTCTAGCAAACGGACTCACCGTGAATGGTGGCAGAAATCAACGAGATTCTGTACAGCGCCAGATTAATACCCGATGGCCAAAATTGGAACTAAATTTTTTTAAATGTAAATCGATTCCTCGGTGGAATGAGTAGGAACTGCAGCGGTTTTAAGTAATTCCGCCAGCCCAGTGCAAGGGGCACGCTCACTGGTGTTAGCTCGATGAGCAAACCACAAAAGTAGGTTTGTAGATCATCTGACACAACTGTAACGCTGCAGAGTAGATTAGCATTAGAGTAGATTAACCCTTTCGTGAGCCGTGGGAAAGATGCTTTCCATTTCAACTAACTCGCTCCTAGTCCCGTACGATTCACAGTTCCCACCTCTGTACGGTGCTACCACCTAGTGAACAGTATAGGGTACTACTTCCAATAGGAAGTTCCCGCCGTTTTTGCTGTACCTTCGCGCAGAGGCATTGTATGGCTGAGTGTTGCTCCGTAGAGGAGCCTATCAGTGCTGTTTTCGTGACAATTTGTGATTTTTTCCTCAAAGCTATAGTATAAGGTAAATGCTTTTGATGTACCCAAATTTATGAAGGAAAACGTAAAATTGGAACGAGGAGAATTCCAGTTTGAAACAAAAGGAGCCATTTCTATAGTAAAATGGATGGATAACCATCCAGTCGCTCTCCTGTCCTCAACTCATAACCCATGAGAAACAGACACAGTGAAAATGTAAAACAAGGATGGTACTAGTACAGAAATTTCTTGTCCTGAAGTTGTGGCAGAATACAACAAAATAATGGGTGGTGTCGATAAGTTTGATCAGTTACGAGAAAGGTATGCTATTGGCAGACGTTCTGTAAAATGTTGGCACAGACTAATTTATTTCCTGGTGGACGTTGCTGCAGTGAGCAGTTTTATCCTGTGGAAAATAAGTAAAAGAGAAAGTGGACAGCATGATCAGCTCACATACAGGATCCATCTAGCCAGACAACTAATCGCTGGCTTCTCATCCAAAGAAAGGCATGGACAAAAACCTGTCTTCCTGGCAAAAAGGGGTAAAGTACCTGAAGATTTCCGTCATGTGGCTGTAGGGGAGCATCGACCCATTTTATGGGAAACCTAATGGACGTGCCGTCATTGTAGTACCAATGCTGCGGAAAAGAGCACTCGCTGTGTTTGTACATATTGTCAAATACCACGTTGCATAGACCCATATTTCAGAAAATATCATGGCAAGTAATTGTGAACAAGCATTGTAACAAGAAAAGTAAATTTATCAAATAAATACGACATATGTTGAAAAAGTTGTTTTTGTCATTTAACTCCAAGGAAGGGCAGTGGGAAGAATACTTCCCACCTTGTTGTGTGACCTGACTTTCACAGTTGGAGCAAATTTGATATTCTGAATGATAAATACACCTATTTATTAACTACTATCTGCTCTCCATTCATTAAAAAAAACTACTCAATAATTTTGCCCACGAAAGGGTTAACAGATCAGATTAACTTTGTCCATAGCTTTGTGCCACTTAATTAAGTATAGGCTACTTTTGTTTCTGTATTATAAAAAGACCCACTAATTAGTTAAGGTGGTGGGTTATTTTGTATCATCATATTGTATTGTACTGTATTGTATCATAGTTACAGTACTGTATTTTGCATCATCGTTATTGTATTAATAAAGTTTTTTTTTAAAAAAAATCGATTCCGCGTTAACGGATTAGCCCATGCCGTGCCATGGGATAATTACAGCCCGCATTGGTCCTCCCTGAGTAGCTGCTGTCTAATTATATTTACTCGGTAGAGACCGAAGCCATCATTTGGAGGGCGAACCTAGCGAAGATTGCGCTGCGACGTCTTTGTGCTCGGGGCGGCAGGTAGTGGGCGGGCGCTGCAGCCGGGCAAGTGCTGTCCAGGCAGGTGCAGCGGCCCTCCTCCAGGGCGGCTGCAGCCCTCGACGTGGCGGCAGGCTGCAGACTAATTAGACCGGCGGCTGTCTCCGGAGCGAATATTAGCTGGCCGCGGGGTGCCCTCCAGCCAGCGCCGGGATTATATCCGCCGACACCCGCGCGGCTCATCCCTGCCCCCACCACAGCCATCCTACCCTACTCCAACTCCACTCCAACCTCCCACTCAGCCCCTACTCCGGTCGCGCTGTTCCCCTGGAAACAATGGCAACATTATCCTTGGCGGGAGTGGATGACGGGAGCGCGCCAGGACAGAGGGACATTTAATGATTTCCCAATACGCTCCGACCCGAAAATAAATGCGTTTGCCAGCTTTATCTCGGAGCGCGAAAACACGTCGGCGGGGGCCATTCGAAATTCCTTTTAAGTTGAGAGCCGAAATTACCCATCCGAGAATTTCCCCGGTCCCACTCTGGGCGCGGAAGCCCAGCCTGCTGCTGCTTCTAATGGAGAAAAATTAAATCGACGCGGAAGTAGTGGAAACGAGATAAATAAACAACAACGCGACGAGGTCTTTTCTCCGGCCGGCAAGAGGAGTAATGTCTTTCTCTAGGCGCAGGAAGAAGAGACGTAAAGAAAGGAAAGAAAAAAAAGAGGAGGCGAAAAAAATCAATCTCGCACACAGCGCAACCGTGACCGAGAGTTCTTAATGCGCATTACCAATTCTGCCGCTGTGGCATCCGAGAAGTTGAAATATTCAGTTGCTCCCTAGGCGAATATCTTGTGGCTAAGTCGAAGTCAAGAACGGAGGCCGATGTTGTATCAATAAATAAGTAGGCCGGAGCCTTTGCATTTTTATGCAGCATCGCCTGAAGAAGCAAAGAAATAGCTTCAGTTTCTTCGCCGTGTTTCCCTTGATACTTTTACGCAACAGTGTAGTAAAATGTGATATCCATCGGCGCACTGGCGGATAGTCTGGCAGCCTTCACTAACAATGCTTCAGAAGGAAACTGTAGTTGGCGAAGCAAAGGATTTTATTTGGGTGTTATTAGCTGACAGTGGAACGCGTGTCCCAATATAGATCTTACATTGAGTGTATCTTCAAACTCGAGAGATGTGGGTATTGCATTTCACGCTCGATATTTTTCACAATAGCCCCTTTACAGTTCTTTTCTTTTTTTTTTTTTTTGTAAGGTAAGTTCCTATGGGACCAAACTACTGTGGTCATCGGTGCCAAGGCTTACACGATACTTAATCTAACTTAAACTACCAGACGTTGAAAACACCGCTTCAGTTGTAAATTTCTTTTATCGTCACGATCGGTTTCGGGCTCTCATAAGCACATCTTCAGGTGTCGCAACTGTGCTGTGGCCCCCGATCGTCGCGGGTTGGGTTGGGTTCTTTGAGGAAGGAGACCAGAAAGCGAGGTCATCGGTCTCATTGGATTAGGGAAGGACGGGGAAGATAGTCGGCCGTGCCCTTTTAAAGGAATCATCCCGGCATTTGCCAGGAGCGATTTATGGAAATCACGGAAGACCTAAATCAGGATGGCCGGACGCGGGATTGAACCGTCGTCCTCCCGAATGCGAGTCCAGTGTCTAACCACTACGCCTCCTCGCTCGGTCCGATCGCCGCGGTGGACGTGTACTAGGCTCGGTGTGCTCCTTATGTGTATCACCTGTTCTGCGCTCATAAGTACCACACCGCGTCTAGTACACGTCCACCGCAGCGCTCGGGGGCCAAAGCACAGTTGCCACACCCGAGGATGGGCTTATGAGAGCCCGAAACCGGTCGTGATAATAAAAGAAATTTACAACTGAAGCAGTATTGTCAACCTCTGGTATAATGCTCAGTTGCCGAAGTTCTTCCAACAGGATTGTTTCTAACTTAAGCTAACTTACGCTAAGGACGACACACACACGCATGCCCGAGGGAGGACTCGAACGTCCGACGGAAGGGGCCGTGCCAACCGTGGCAAAGGCGCCTGAGACCGCGCGGCTACCCCGCGCGGCACAGAATGTTATGGGTAAGTCTGCTGGTGGTGATGGTGGTGACGGTGGGGCGGGGGGGAGGGGAGAGTTCTTAGGTACCACAACCACTTCACAATCTTCCTGTTCCTTTCGCGAATGGCGCTTGCGACCCTGTATATGATTTTTCTGTCGTGACTATTTTGCTTCATGTTTATGAAAGGTACTGAAATGTTTCTACGTTACTGGGAACATTCGATCTCGTATTTGTAAGCCTCATTTTTTTTTTTTTTTTTTTTTTTTGCAGGGTTTGCCTGTAGAGTCTGACGAACATTTCCATGACGCTGTCATGCTTGCTAAACGAACTGTGACGAAACGCATCTCTTTCCTTTCCATCCCTGTTGTATTAATTAAACTACATAAGGGTTTAATTGTGGAGAGACATAATCACGGATCGGTCGTAAGAGGCTTATAGGAGCAATTTATTTCATCGGTGAATCCCATTTAGTTACCATTCTTCGAATAAATCTTAGACTGGCATCTGTTGTATGTATAACTAGTTCTACGTGCTCTTTCACATTAAGTAGATCCGGTCGGATACACCTAGATATTTTGAGGTTGTTATGTTTCTACCGATTAATTGCCAAACATTTAAGCGAACTACAATCAGACTCTTCATTTTATTGTACGTCTCCATTAATATGAACGGTGCAAGACCGTACTGTACACAATATCATTCAACGAGGTAAAATATAATCGGTCCTCTACTCCCAGTGTATTATGCGTTTACGTACTGTGGATTATTTTAATGGATGAGGTGCTGTTTTGCGTTTCCTTATTATGCATGACTTAACTGAAGCAGGTGCAACACCGATCTATGATTAACCAGCTGCCCTTCTGGAAGTCTTCGACAATTTGTAATTTCATACGAGTCGTCATCGTCGTCTAGGGTACTACATTTGAAACGACTTGCGTCTCAGGTTCGAAACCAGCCACTGCTTAAATCAGGAACAAAATTCATATCAATAGCAGCCGATTCACCCATGTTCTGCCAAAGACCTGTCAAAGAGGACCCAGGAGCGGACGGATGTTTGTGTCACCCTCTTGCTCAGAGATGGGAACCTACCCGTAAGTGGTGGAAGAACAATCAACGATAAATGGCGTGGGGATGCAGAAAGCATTGGAAACCGTTGCATCAAAGACAATGTATATCCGTAGGTAACGTGCGTAATTGAAAATTGTCATGATGATAGCTCCATTGGCAAAAGATTCGGGATTTCTGATCTTCGGAAAGGGGTTGCCAAGGGGGAAGGGCCATGAGAAAAAGACTGAAAAAGTAACGAAAGGCTAATATTCTCTGCGTCGGAACTTGCAAAGCCAGAAGTTTGAATGTGGTACTGTAATCCGAAAAGAGAAACGCAAAAGCTCAATTTAGATATAGTGAGCGATAGTGAAATGATTGTAATGGAGATAAAGATTCCTGGACAGTCGAAAATGAAGCAAAAGCAAGTAAGTTACTAGGAACACCTCAGTAATAGAGTGGTTGTCATCACCGACGGTAGTTAAACAATGCCAACAACAATAGGTCAGATAAATACGCCAAAGTCACAACCAGAACACGAATACTAGATACTAGATGCATACAATGTGTAATTCGGTACAATAAAGAAGATGAAAATCTAAAAATCATGGATGAGAGGCGGGGGGGGGGGGGGGGGAGGATGGAAGACAGAGTTTAGGGAGACTGTGGTCTCGGTGCTAAAACCGACAGAGAAGAAAGACTAATTCATTTCTAGTCTATACAAGTTCGTTCTGTTACTGTTCATGGTTGAAGTTGTATAGTTGTCTTTTTTACACATATTGACTTGGTTAATATGCTATTTCGAAAATACTGTTCTGTCAGTCTGGACGATTTAAAAATGGGTTCAGGTAACCCGAAACTGATCATCAATTAAATAAGAAGCGAATCTTGTGACTGTGACTGTTTCTACATCGAACTGGTTTACACAAGTCGCTGTCCTGCAACTAACCCAGCATACTGGAAATCCATAATTCATTCCTGTAAAAAATTTCTGCTAGTAATGGCGTATAAACTATTCAAGAAGCGCAAGGGGATAAAGAATACTTGGAAAAGGTCTGGGGCCTTGGTGTGATTAAATTAAACGGAAGTGTTATCGTAAATTAATAACAAAATGTTCCACTTACATATCTTATACGTAAGACAGAAGTCATATTCGTAGGATTATATGTTATTTATAATAAATACACCATGAATTGTTATTGTTATATTGCATCGTACATGTAAATGAGGAACGTCTACTAAGTGGAGCTATTTAATGCACAATACCGAAACATAATGAAAAATCACTTGAGAGTAGGTTGTATCTGGTGAGGAAATCCTTTTGTTGTGTTCAAACTTCATCTATGATACTCAAAATAAAAAGCCTCGTGACCACATTCAGTCATTCATTTTGTGATAAATTGATTAGAAAAATTTTCTTACTAAGCGTGTAACCGTACTAAAATAAAATTAAGGCACAACTGTTAGCTAAACAAAGTTTACGCATTGGTCGAAGCTTCAGAATCCATGTCTTATTGGTAGCCCAAACGCAGAAAAAACTGAAGAAAACACCAAACTTCAACTCTTTACTTCCTCGGCGTTCATGCTCTCTATACGTTAATCAACAGCAGAAAGACCAACCAGATTTCAGCCAATATTATTTTATCGATATAAAATGGTGTAAAAATTTTACAGCTCAATTGAGTGCATCATTTTCTTGATATTCAGGCAACAAAGGGTAAGTAACTAAAAAAGTATTGTGGTACTCGTATTATATAAGAAATATATTCCTAAGTTAATGATACTTTTATACGCCAAGCGTTGTCTAAATTGGGATAGTTCTGCATTCTCCTAGAGTGAATTAGATTATTGATCCGAAAAACTAAGCGATTCTGATACCTACTGCATTACTGTGTTTTCGTAGCAGACAGGGCACACTACTACAACTATGAAATACGGCATTTTGCTTCAGAATGACATAATCTTTCCTTGTGTCTGCTCGGTCTGAACCCATCATCATTATTACTGACCACAACGTTGTCTATCAACCGTGGACACTCGAAATATTCAGACATGATCAGTAGAAAGAGGTGAAAATTGCCTCTCTTTGACCACAGCAATTTAAGTGGTATTATCGTGTTGGAATCACCTCGTACCGAATTGTTTATTTGGTGGACAGCTTGAGTGTTCTTAATTACATTACTACATTAAGCTGAATAGCTTAATGCAGTAATCTAGAGGACTCCTGCCATGCCTTGGCTGCTTACAGGTACTCATTCTCATACGAGATGTGATTAGCAAATACACATCTGTAAATAGCATGCTTGGTTGATAGCTCTATTCTGCTAGGTTTAGTGTACTGAATATTTTATCTCTGCACCCGTAAAACAGTTTCCCTTTTATAGATCGCAAGCAACTAAGTTCCAGCCCGCCCGGCTAGCCGAGCGCGAAGACGTGCCGGTTCCCGGCACGAATCCGCCCAGCGGATTAGTGTCGAGATCCGGTGTGCCGGCCAGGCAGTTGATGGTGTTTAAGGCGGTTTTCCATCTGCCTCGGCGAATGCGGGCTGGTTCCCCTTATTCCGCCTCAGTTACACTATGTCGGCGTGTCGGCGATTGCTGCGCAACCACTGCCTCCACGTACGCGTACACCATGATTAGCTCGCAAATACTTGTGGTTACACCCGTCCGGTATGAGACGTTCCCGGGGAAGGGGGTTGTCCACTGAAGGCGAACCGCCCAATAACCCTGGGTTCGGTGCGGGGCGGTGGAGTGGGTGAACTGCTGTGGCCTGTTTTGGGGTTGTGAACCACTGAGGGCTAGGCGGGACGAAGCCTCTCAGTCGTTTGTAGGTCACCGGTTTAAATACACAATACTATAGTTCCAAATCATTATATAAGTACGCAGTAATCACAAGTTGAAATAATGCGTGAAGGAAGAGGCATTAGTGGCTCCGTTTTCTCTGATAACCGATCACCGAAATCAACGTAATCTACGTTCGCAATTTTAACAAGACATGGTATTGCACTCGCGGGTTCACAGCTATGTCTGATAAGGGACGCTAGTGCAAATTTAGGTTCAGTTAATCCAATAGGACAAAATACTCAGATTTTAACTTACGAAGAAAATAGGTATTTTCAGGAACTACGTCCGCAATTGTATCGCACACTCGTTCGTCAGAGCACAAGTCCAACGTATTTGGCTCTTGCTGCAACTTACCTCGTGGAACCAGCTGACGGTGTCCGGCTGCGGGTTTGAGTTCACCTCGCACGTCAGCCTCACGTTGTCCCCCTCTTTGAAAATCGTCTGCCCCGTGTCGGAGTCCAGCCTCACCGAGACAGCTGGCGCGTCTGTAACGTGGAAAGATGAGGCCAGAGATCAATAAACAGGTACTCGTCGTTTAGAATCAGCTTCTACTGCAAAGCGTTCCAGGTGTTCCGATAGGTGATATCGTGCAAATCACAAGCAGTATGAGGATACGCACCACTCACCAGTCACTGGTGGGACAACATGATGGTTTCACATTTCATCAGGTCCTGCACTGACTAACGATTTCGTAATTAAAATAACGAGCAAAATGAGAGTAATGCCAGCAACTGAGCTGTATTTGTCAGCAAAGTTAAAGCCGCAAATTACTTAAAAACAAGCTTAGAAAGATAGTGAACGGATGAGGAACACTCAAACATTCGCCAGAGACTAAAATATCTTCTCTTCGTCGTGCTGCATAGCTTTGATAAAGTTTAGAAACTATAACACCGTAAGTTGGGTTTCAAGTACTTCACAAGACGACAGCATTCGGTCACACTCTCTGTTGAAAATATTGTTCAATAAGTGACTATTTCTTTTTAACGGCCACGATACCGACACCACGAATACGGAAAACTTAGGTGAGGAAATTATGGTTCAAAATTGCAGTACGTACTGTTTGGGTTAAAAGCAAGAGCTACATTCGCACAAGTTGAGATGAAAAAGTCAACGGAATGCCAAAATAAGGAGTGCAAAGTAGACGAAGAAACGGGAATTTTCAGCCAGAATATATGAATATAAGATGTACTACAATGAAATATTTTAGAATATATGAGTCTGGCGATATACCATCTGACTTTCGGAAAAGCATCATCCACACAATTCCGAAGACGGCAAGAGCTGACAAGTGCGAGAATTATCGCACAATCAGCTTAACAGCTCATGCATCGAAGCTGCTTACAAGAATAATATACAGAACAATGGAAAAGAAAATTGAGAATGCGCTAGGTGACGATCAGTTTGGCTTTATGAAAAGTAAAGGGACGAGAGAGGCAATTCTGACGTTACGGCTAATAATGGAGGCAAGGCTAAAGAAAAATCAAGACACTTTCGTAGGGTTTGTCGACCTGGAAAAAGCGTTCGACAATATAAAATGGTGCAAGCTGTTCGAGATTCTGAAAAAAGTAGGGGTAAGCTATAGGGAGAGACGGGTCATATACAATATGTACAACAACCAAGAGGGAATAATAAGAGTGGACGATCGAGAACGAAGTACTCGTATTAATAAGGGTGCAAGACAAGGCTGTAGCCTTTGGCCCCTACTCTTCAATCTGTACATCGAGGAAGCAATGATGGAAATAAAAGAAAGGCTCAGGAGTGGAATTAAAATACAAGGTGAAAGGATATCAATGATACGATTCGCTGATGACATTGCTATCCTGAGTGAAAGTGAAGGAGAATTAAATGATCCGCTGAACGGAATGAACAGTCTAATGAGTACACAGTATGGTTTGAGAGTAAATCGGAGAAAGACGAAGGTAATGAGAAGTAGTAGAAATGAGAACAGCGAGAAACTTAACATCAGGATTGATGGTCACGAAGTCAATGAAGTTAAGGAATTCTGCTACCTAGGCAGTAAAATAACCAATGACGGAGGGAGCAAGGAGGACATCAAAAGCAGACTCGCTATGGCAAAAAAGGCATTTCTGGCCAAGAGAAGTCTACTAATATCAAATACCGGCCTTAATTTGAGGAAGAAATTTCTGAGGATGTACGTCTGGAGTACAGCATTGTATGGTAGTGAAACATGGACTGTGGGAAAACCGA
Source organism: Schistocerca piceifrons (assembly GCF_021461385.2). NCBI lineage: Eukaryota > Metazoa > Arthropoda > Insecta > Orthoptera > Acrididae > Schistocerca > Schistocerca piceifrons. The sequence continues at coordinate 444,026,959 of NC_060141.1, read as the reverse complement.
AACAGAAGAGAATCGAAGCATTTGAGATGTGGTGCTATAGACGAATGTTGGAAATTAGGTGGACTGATAAGGTAAGGAATGAGGAGGTTCTACGCATAATCGGAGAGGAAAGGAATATGTGGAAAACACTGATAAGGAGAAGGGACAGGATGATAGGACATCTGCTAAGACATGAGGGAATGACTTCCATGGTACTAGAGGGAGCTGTAGAGGGCAAAAACTGTAGAGGAAGACAGAGATTGGAATACGTCAAGCAAATAATTGAGGACGTAGGTTGCAAGTGCTACTCTGAGATGAAGAGTTTAGCACAGGAAAGGAATTCGTGGCGGGCCGCATCAAACCAGTCAGTAGACTGACGACCAAAAAAAAAAAAAAATGGCATAGAATAAATAAATGATTTCATAATTGAGACTTGCAGGCTTCTATCGAATTTGTTTGCCGACAGTAGTCGTTATCTTTGACTGAGTGCCGTGCCTGTGTTACTAGGGAGCGTCCGAGGAGAACTGTGTGTGTGTGTGTGTGTGTGTGTGTGTGTGTCGGGAGGGAGTGAGGGGGCTCGGATAGTGTCGGATCGGCCAGCGGGATAGTTGTGGAGTGACGGCTCTTCTATCTACCGGGACGTTAGCAGTCATACGGGGTGCAACTATGGCGAGCCAGGATCCTTGTTGATGAGTGGATCTGCGAGTGGATTTTGGGTGGATGGCCACCGTGGACTCTATTCCCAGTCCCCTGTGTGGTTACTGGAATGTGTCATGAGCCTCTCACCGGTGCAACGTTTTGCTCCATTCATCATGCACTTCGGTGTCAATTACCTGTGCTGGGAATACCCATGTACTAATCCACCTCGCCGATTTCTGTTGCCTGTGTACTTAGATGGTGTGCCGGCGTGGGATTCAGTTTTTGTGTTCAAAAATGTTCAAATATGTGTGAAATCTTATGGGACTTAACTGCTCAGGTCATCAGTTCCTAAGCTTACACACTACTTAACCTAAATTATACTAAGGACAAACACACACGCACCCATGCCCGAGGGAGGACTCGAACTTCCGCCGGGACTAGCCGCACAGTCCATGACTGCAGCGCCTTAGAACGCTCTGTTTTTAGACTGAGTTTAAATTCGGCAGAAATATCGTCAGTTGTACTACAGGATGTACTATAAATTTAAATGTTAATTTATTACTCTTGTGGAAGTTGTCAGTTTGGGTAAATGCAAAAAGAAGCTTATAGGTGGTAGCTTTCATGTGTTTTGTATTTCGTAGTCAAAGCTTAAACGTGAACTGAGGCCAAGCTGTTGTTCATAAATATGTTGAACAATTTAGGAAAGCAAAGTTGTTTTAACATTTGGCTCTCGTTAATTTTAAGAATTATGTAGGTTCATCATACTGGGGAAGTTGACTAGAAGGCCTTCTTAGCGTAGATATCTTTTTATGGTTTTCAAGATGTACACCTGCTTTTCAGTCTGAATCAGAATTTTAGTCATCAAGGTGGTTTGTACTGGTGGTTTAAGGCGTATTTCATTAGATAGTTTAACCCACAAACGGCAGTTTGCCACTGATGGATTGTTATACGGCATTTGTTATTCAATTGTGGCTAACCAATTCAGTATAAATGTTACTGCACAAATGGTCGTTGCCGTTCTGAGTTCCTTATACTTATTAAACCTCACGATGGTATTTATTCTTAAGTTAGCTCATTATTAATTGTTTGAAATGTATTCATTATTACCAGTACCGGTCAAACTAGAGTCCTCCTGGAACTACAATGGAATTTTCGTAAAGAGAGTAATTAAAAAAAAATCCAAGAACAACCTTACGTATGGCCGTTTATGTCAGACTATCTCAGTAAATTCAAATATTTTACTATTTACGTGAGTTTTCTACTGTATCACAGTTTAAGACTTCAATGTGTTTCAGTTTTCTCGTCCCTCCCCCCCCCCCCCCCCCATCCCCCAAGAAGGGGGGGGTTATGTTTTGGTTTTGGTTTGTTTTTATTTGAAATCTGATTTTAGTAACTGTCCTTCTACCTGTGCCTGTGAGTCCTGTTGCGCGATCCTATTATGACAGTTGTGTCCTCCTTGTTGTGACCGTCTGTGATGCCCCCTATTTTCAAATTCTTGTTCTGAAATGGATACTGTATTCCTTCACAATTAAGGTGCAAATATTTAGACTACAATATGTAGAATGACATTTTATAACAATTTTTTGTCGAAATTTCATACGTAATTTTGAATGATGATTGAAAAATTACTTCCTTTAACTTGGTGTGGCCTCATCCTCCCACCCAACAGCTGGCAGTGCTGTCGCCAAGCTGGCGTAATATATCAGTAATCGAACAGCATACGAAGTTTGGAACATTTTAGAGACTGGCGCTGCACACATCATACCATATAGGGTCGAGCCTTAACCATATGCAATATGATACTTCGCGTAGACTGTCTTATTTGCACGAAATACTAAAGCCAAATCTTAAAGGCAGCTGAAGATCTCAACGGTATACGAGCTCTACCATCCAGGAGTAGATGCATTTAGCGACAGTTTTATGTTAGTCCTGTTAACTAAGAAACTAGAAGATATGCGTAATGAAATGATAATTAAATGGACACCCTAGCTGCAAACAGGCGTTGATGTACTTCATTGGGGACATGTTGAAAATGTGTGCCCCGACCGGGACTCGAACCCGGGATCTCCTTCTTACATGGCAGACGCTCTATCCATCTGAGCCACCGCGGGCACGGAGGACAGTGCGTCTGCAGCAACTTATCCCGTGCACACTCCCGGTGAGATCCACATTCCCAACATGTCCACACCACTACATTCGTAGTGCACCTAATAGATGTTTGCCCATGGAGTCCCGGTCGGGGCACACATTTTCTACATGTCCCCAATGAAGTACATCAACGCCTGTTAGCAGCTAGGGTGTCCATTTAACTATCATTTCATTTCTAGCTAAACTGCATGGTCATCCACGGTAACTGTTCTTCCGGGAACAGATACCACCGTCATATATAGATATGCATAACAGAAAATCAGCTGATCTGAGTAATGCTACTGACAAGATGACTCTTGTGTATACTATTATTTATATATGTTTGACGATGCTGGCGCTGATTTTGTGTTTAGCACTTGACGGTGCCACTATGGCTCCAGTATATTAGGACAGGATTTTATAAAACAGATCTGTAGATGGTCGTTACAGACCAAAACCGGTCATCTGATGAAACAAAATATTTGTGACCATGGACGTGAAGTAAAGGAAATTTAGTCAACTGAACTGATTAACCGCATCTGCAAAATTGGTATCCCGCCAGAGCGAAGTAGCGAGCCAAGTAGACGCAGTGAGCCAACACACCAATGACCCGGTAGAAGAAAACAATTAGCACTCTAAAGAAGAATCTTTTGAAATACGGGAAACTTAAGCAGATGGAAATAGTTGAGCTGGACGAACTATTATAGCTAAACATAGCCTACGAACATTTGACAAGTAAACGAAAATCTTTCAAGCAAAGTTGAGGTTTCGCTATCGGCTGTATCCTCGAGAGAACGTTAGCTAATGCTTCCCCTGATCATGTGGAAGCTAAGCTTTCTACATAGCAGTTACTTGTGGCTGAGAATATACCTTATTATAGATGCTGAGTCGCCTTGTTATTCATGTTCAATCTTGCGGGACTGAGACATGGTTAAGATGCACGAACTTTTATCCACCTGATGTACAAAAATTTCGGACATGACAGCTGCTTCCGTTCGGTTGGTAAATATTTTTGCTGATTGTACAAACGTGTGTCAACTTCCGGCGTTCATTATCGCTTTGGCGTGTAGTCGTACCATTTATTGTAGAGATCTAGCACATATGGAGCTCTACACTGTGTCTCTCGATGCATTCATTCTTCGCCAAAATAGTTCACCCTGATATTCTGTCGTCTCAGAATATACTCCACAAAATCGACATCAACCAAATGGAGTAGCTTTCATTAGCATTTTTTCGTAGTTTTACTTCCTCAAGGTCTGATCTACCGTAGGCACTCATACAGATTGTAACTCTTCTTTAATCCTACTTTTTAAACCACAGATTCGTATTACTTGATTTAGTATATAAGTTATCCAGAGGATTTCAGTACTGAAAACGCGGAGATTTATATCTCTAGGATTTTCTAGCGAAATCCGAGTTTCCATCTGATTTTACTTTGCAGAAGTGAGCAGTATCTTTTGCAGTATGTGAGAACTTTCTAACAACCTTCTTGGCTTGTTTACATTTTCCATCATCTTACCTGATGCATATGCATTACATTTTTTCTTCCTAAGAGAACGTCCAGGATTGCGACAAGAGAAATATTGTTTCACTCCTCTTCATATCTTCTTCCTTCTTTTTTAGCATATGTTTCATATCTTTTACCTTGAATTATGCTGCAAGAGAGTTTGTTTTCCACTTCCTGTCACAGTCTCTTGATATCCATCTGATTTAGCGTTTCCTCGCTGCCGCTCAGAATAAGAACAGAGCTATATATTTTCTTTCAATCTTCCTACAAACATATATCTTTATCCAATTGATTTAGCGTTTCCTCACTGACGCTCAGAATAAGAACAGAGCTATATGATTTCTTTCAACCTTTTTACAAACATATTTTTTAAGATGCTATCGGAACAATTTTCTTCCTTTTTCCGAATTTACACCGTGAAACTATCACGTTATTCCTTGCTGTTAAAATTTATCAGTAAACGGAGAAGAGCGCTCGACTTACAGCATTTAACAATATGAATTCCTAAAGACAGGTGCAGACTTCTGAAACCCTAATAGGCAATCATAGATAGAGCAAGAATAGGATGTGCAGTAGGCAACAAACATACAGCACATCTTTTCCTGTTTATTAATTCACAGTCTGTTAGGAAAGAAGGGAGGAAGGGAGGAAGAAAGGAAGGGACGAAGGGAGGAAGGAAGGAAGATAGATTTGGGTTTAACGACCTCTCGACATCGAGGTCATCAGAAAAGTAGCACAACCTTGGATTGTTTCAAGGACGGGAGAGTAAATCGGTCATGCTCTTTCATACCAAACATCTCGGCGTTTGCCTGGAACGATTTAGGGGAACCGCGGAAAATATAGATCTGGGAGGCCGGATGGTGATCTGAACCACCGTCCCCTCGTAAACGAGTACAGTGTGCCAACCGCTGCATGATCTCTCAGGAAGAAGTGCTCAGATTTAAAAAGGCGAAAGGCAGGGAATCACTCTTGCTCTCCTACTGTTCAACCTGTTTATGAAGGGAATAATAACAAGAATAAAATCTGAAGGTAAGAAATTAGAATAGAAGGTGAAAGAATGTCAATGATAAGATTCCCGGACAAGACTGCTATCCTAAGTTTTAATATTCTGCGTGGTGTCTGTTTCTTCTAAATCGTGTCTCCCTACCACTTTCGCACGACGACGCATTGATCGTGTTTTTTTAGGGACTAGTTTGAACCTGGGACCTGTTGCTGGTAAGGAGAGGCCAGACCACACATGACATGTAGAGTTCAGAAGAGTTCAGTGAGACTAGCGATGATATAATCAAATACTTAATGATTTCAGCGTCAGCTCCACTGCACTCCCTGTATAGGAATCTTAATACTAACAAAATTTAGTCGAAGGTTTTCAAGGCTTTCCTATTTTTAGTTACATGGTAAAATAACGTCGAAAAAGCAGTTAAGTCTACCATTAGAATTTTTATTCTACTCACAAAACATTGTTTATGTACTGTTGATGATTTTGAGGTGGCATTATGTGGAGCCGACTTACGGCGCTGGTGGTCATGGAAGGCGCCCTAACGGCTGTACGATACGTGAATGTCATCCTCCGACCGATAGTGCAACCATATCGGCAGCGTATTGGCGAGGCATTCGTCTGCATGGACGACAGTTCACGCCCCCATCGTGCACATCTTGTGAATAACTTCCTTCAGGATGATGACATTGCTCGACTAGAGTGGCCAGCATGTTGTCCAGACATGAACCCCACCGAACATGACTGGGATAGACTATAAAGGGCTGTTAATGGACGACGTGCCCCCCCAACCACTTTGAGGGATGTACGCCGAATCGCCGTTGAGGAGTGGGACAACTTTGACCAACAGTGCTTTGATGAACTTGCGGATAGTATGCCACGACGAACACAGGCATGCATCAGTTCAAGAGGACGTGCTACTGGGTATTAGAGGTACCGATGTGTACAGCAATCTGGATTACCACCTCTGAAGGTGTCCCTGTATGGTTGTACAACATGCAATGCGAGGTTTTCATGGGCAATAAAAAGGGCGGAAATGATGTTCATGTTGATCTCTATTACAGTTTTCTGTACAGCTACCGTAACTCTCGGAACCGAGATGATGCAAAACTTTTTTTTGATGTGTGTAGTTGTACTTCATTTGATTTCACGTGCTGATCATTAATGTGTAGTAGAGTAACAGTGGTATAGACCGACCAGTAAATAATATATTCACAAGATTTTCTCGACTGCAACGCTTTTAAATTTAAAGGGAATATTTGTTATATGAGTACGAAATCTTCGCGACGGCACTGTTGTATGAAGCATTCTCGGACCTCTTGCCTGGTCAGTTCAGGGTGAAACCTCGAGCTTTCGGCGATTACCTCCATCGTCTTCATCGAGAACAACTCACTCGAACTTTGGAAAGTCAGAACAGTGTTCCAGGGTACAACAGTCCTCCCTACTATTCTGATGGCGGATGGCATAAAATTAGCCATAAGACTCGTGAAAAAGAAGTCTCCCAGCAGTTTACTAAGAAGGCAATCATGTTTGTGTTTGAATTTCCTGATAGATATAGGTCCTCTCTCCAATGACAGTTTTCTACAAGATAAGAGTCTCGTCTACAGTTATTGTAAGGGGAGTGTAAGTCTCTCTTGAAATGCACAGGTGGGTGCCACACCAGGGATTCACTACATTAGTCTGAAACCTAAAATTTTAGGCTCCCATCTCTCATAAGTTTCGCATCAACAGCTGCTCCATTCGAAACTGCTAACATCACTGAGATTGATGAAATTTCTAACATGTGCTACAAAAATGTCTCCCTGTTGAAATACTAAAAGGAACACTTCATAATCGGAGAACTTTTATACGAGGTCGCGCTGAAAAGTGTTGGGTACGAACTCTTTAAATGTTGAAAACTCTATAAAACTTTCTAAATCAAACAGACGTTATTAAGGTTCTGCATCTTTATTCATCATGTTAACATAATTACACACTTCTGCCGCTTGAGGACTCCGAAATGTGGCGTATAACATAGTGGTGAGTAACGTAGCCATGTAGGTGTGTGAAAAAACAGCGTGCTGGAATCGAGTTTCGAATTTGAAAATTGGACCATACTTGTAGAACCCCTCTCCTTCAGTATGACAGTCCTAGATGACACAAGATCCCTGCGAAATCTATAGTAATCTGACGCCTTGAGTTCAGTAACTGTTTACATTATACTTGCCTGCCCTTTTCTGGAGTAATGCCGTGCCTGTGGCATCCTCATCAAAATTAACCGAGGACATCCAAAAAGTTTACAGATGGGCAGGTCGTTTCGAATTGCCCAAAATGCCACAAATATGATAAACGAATTAGGGTGGCAGTAAACGAAGGCGTGTTCCTCTGCGGCAGCAGCTTCTCATGGAATTTCATTCACAAACTTCCTCTACGATATTGATGACAGCTGAAGAAGTGAATTAAATTTTGTACCGCAGCTGAGACTTGAAAGCAGGTGTCCTTGTTTATTAGGCAGAGATGCTAGCCATTACACCATCGTAACTGAAACAGAAGGGGGGACTCTCCTAGTGCAGTGACCTTCCTAAATAAATTATATCAAGTCTATAGGGCACCTGCACCTGAGGTACAGGCAATATTTCCCCGTTACGTCCATTGCTAAGGTGCCATTCCAATACTGGAGAGCCAGAGTAATAGCGACGAACTAAGAAGGAGAAATTAGCTGAAGATGTCAATTAAAGTTCTGTTAGGGAGAGCAGTGGACAAGTCTAGTCCACGTAACTGTTTCAGTTGTAGTACTGTGGTGGTGTGATGGCTGCTGTGCCTGATTACAAACCAAAAATACCTATATTCAAGTCTCAGCGATTGCATAAATTTTAATTCACTTCCTCAGCTTCCATAATTATCGTAGATAAAGAAGAGACTCAAATGTCTCCAGGAATGTTTAATTACACAGACTTTCTCTTCTAAATGGTGGAATATTTTGTTGGCTGCCACCCAATGATCACCATAATACAGAGGTAAGAGAAGATTCAAGTGTCTATTTTTCCCCCGCGCTCTTTGAGAATAGTAGCTTGAAGATGGTTCGATGAAACCTCTGCCTGGCACTGATTTGTGAATTTCAAAGTAATCATGTAGGCGTAAGCGAAGTGTCATGGATCATCCTCCATGACTCCCGACTTGGCCCTATGCGATTTTCGTCTCTTCCTAAATCTTAAAGAATACCTTGGAGGATTTCACTTTGGTAGTGATGAAACAGTGCAAGCAGAGATAAGGTTGTGGCCCTGTTATGGTAGAAACAAACTTATTTCTCATCGGGAGAAATGTGATCGTCGCCAGGGTGACTACGTAAGGACATAAGAATGTAGACATGAAGAACAAAGATGTAGAATGTGAATGACGCTTATTTTATTTAAAAAAACCTTAAGAGATTTCACATGAAAAATTCGGACGCTTTATTTTTCAGCACGATTCCGCATTTGCAAACAAATTTTTATGGAATGAAGGAAGAGGAAAAGATTGAGTTTAATGTCCCGTCGACATCGATATCATTAGACATGGAGTATACGTTCGGATGATGGAAGGATAGGGAACGAAAATGGCCGTGTCCTTTCAAAGTACTCATCCCGGAATTTGCCTGGTGCAATGTAGGGAAATGACAGAAAATCAATATAAGGACAGCCGCAAGCGTGTTGGAACTGTCGTCTTTTCGAATATGAGTCTAGTGTGCAAACCACTGCACCACCTCACGAGGTAAAATTTTCGTGGGAGATAACAAGTAGTCTACGTTTGATGATGTGTTCCCGTTACCTGCCAACAAAGGTCAGCCTCATCGAAAATGTCATTACAGAAATGTTAACTAACCTGAGGAAAGGGGCGCTTCTCCACTTAAAAAGTACTTATTTTTTTAATTGAGAAAAATTGAACACATAGTCAATTGTTTCTAGTCGTCCCAGTATAATGATGCAGTTTGTAACGTTTTATACTGTGGTAACGTTTTACATCCCCCGAAAGACTACAGTTCAGAAGAGTACATAACATTTCTCTTATACAGCAAATTACATTTTGGTCAATGGACACATTCCAGCTAAGAACACGAGGTCAATAGGAGGATCGTGACCTGTAAATGGACGTACTGTCGCCACTTTTTCGATCCATGGATGTTGTTGGATAACTTTACTCTTACCCAGCAAGTCTTTCTACTGCAGTATGCAGGTTGATTCTTCCAAAGAAGAAATCGGCAACCAGTGGCTGGTTGCGGTTTTCTTCTTTGCAAGACTTTACCAACATTTCATACACAGCCACGGTCTCAAAATGTCAGTTAAAAAAAAAAAAAAAAAAACAGCTTTGTACTCCTTATTTTCAACCTGTCTTTCCGGAAACTCTCGCAGATTTCGTGTTATTGGTGCATATTCTTATCTTGACTGGGATCGAGGTATAAATTATTGACGTCTACCTGAATAAGGGCGCTCCTGCAGAACTGGAGACTGCCATGACGGATGTTGGACCGACGCTGCAGCCATTCCGCTGTCTGGCATCGCAATTGCACACCGTGCTCGGCTTTCAAATAATAATTATCGGCTCTGACTGAGAGCGGCGTACTGTTTAACGTAATTGGTCGGCAGGCGGCTACCTGCTCCAGGGGCGGGTGTTAGCCCCTAATACGGGAATAATACCCCCAGAAACCCGGCCGTGGCGCCGCCCGATAAGGGGAGCGGCAACTTTGCGAACGGCCTCCGATCGGAATACAAACGGCCGAATTTGTGCCGCGCTCCCGGATCGGGGATCATCACCGATTCGCTGCAGGTCCGGCGACGTTAAAGAAGGGCTGCGCACCGGCGCACTGCCCTCTTGACAATCCTGGCTGGCGGGGCTGGTCCCTCGTCTGGGCGACAACCCCCTACCGCAGCGTTCCTAACGTCCTTCCGCCTGTAGCGTCGAGTCTAAAGTAATCTCAGTTATTTGAAACGTAGACCTCAAGTACAACGGAATTTACTGCTCTACCAAACTACTGACCGCGGTTTTATGGTTCTATAACTTTCCCCTAAAGCGCGCTCTAATGACTAATGTAACCATAGTTAACCCTACTGGTTTTCTCCAGCTATATCGTCATTACCCGTAATGACTACAAAACATTTTCTTCCTATGTAGCTATATTTAATGGATCGTTAACTACTTTAATTTACATACAATGGATTTTTTCGTAATATTCTACGCCATTACCCACTTCAAGATGTATGTAATTTTGGAAATATATGGACCACATATTCGAGGGTCACTCCAAAAGAAATGCACAGAATTTTTTTAAATCCATCTTTTATTCTACATATTTGAAACTCTTACAGTGTGTAGATACATCGTTTAGGAACAATATTTTCATTTCTCCACAGAATTTACATCCTCTCCACTGCCTTACGCCATCTTGGAACCAGCGCCTGTATACCCGCACGGTAAAATTCTGGACCAACCTGTTGGAGCCACTGTTTGGCAGCGTGCACAAGGGAGTCATCATCTTCAAACCTTGTTCCATGAACAGAATCTTTCAGTTTCCCAAAGAGATGATAGTGGAGATGATGGAGCCTGGTCAGGACTGTAAGGCGGATGTTTCAGTGTTAGTTTTGTGATCGCTTCCATGGTTTTTAGACTGACACGTGTCCGTGCATTGTCGTGCAACAGCAAAACATCCTGCTTTTACCGATGTGATCGAACAGGACTCAGTTGATCTTGAAGTTTCTTCAGCGTCGTCACATATACATCAGAGTTTATGGTGTTCCACTTCGCATGATGTCCACAAGCAAGAGTCCTTTGGAATCGAAAAACACCGTAGCCATAACTTTTCCAGCAGAAGGTGTGGTTTTGAATTTTTTTCTTGGGTGAACTTGCATGATGCCATTCCATTGATTGCCTCTTCGTCTCTGGTAAAAAATGATAGAGCCATGTTTCATCACTTGTCACAAATCTTCCAAGAAATTCATCTCCACCATTCTCGTACTGTTCCAAAAGTTCGCTGCATACCATTTTTCTTGTTTCTTTGTGAGCCAGTGTCAACATCCTGGGAACCCACCTGGCACAAACCTTTTTTATCGCCAACACTTTCAGTATTCTGCAAACACTTCCTTCCCCTATCCTAACATAGCATGACAATTCGTTCACTGTGATGCGTCTTTCAGCAGTCACCAAACTGGAGGACAATCCTCAATATTGCCGTGCCCGCTTTCATCACGTAACCTGCTTGCCCACCGACTAACTGTACTGCGATCGACAGCAGCATCTCCGTACACTTTTTTCCACCTCTTGTGGATGTTTCCCACTGTCTCGTTTTCACAGCACAGGAACTCTATGACAGCACGTTGCTTCTGACGAACGTCAAGTGTAGCAGCCATCCTGTAGACATGCATGACGGCACCACTCACTGCAACAGGTTGAACTAAGTTTGAAAACAAGCAGGAGAGATGTATCTCCACACTATAAAACTTTCACACATGTAGAATGAAAACTGTATTTTTACAAAAATAGTGCGCATTTCTTTTGGAGTGACCTTAGTGCGTCTTTTAGTCCCTTTATATTACCTCGGACTGGCTATATATGATTAGTTTTATAGAAACAGGTAAGATAAACATTTCATCGGTTGTTACCAGATGCAGGGTATAAGGTTTTGCACTCTTAGTTCACATGCGTGCTACAGTTTTTATCACATGCTCCTGAAACGTTTTCATTAAATGCATTTCCAAATATTTTCCTTCCTCAAGTAAGTATCGGTAAGCATTACCAGCAACTGTTTTCCTTTAAATTTACCAATCATCTTCCAGCATGACAGACGCATGATTACGTAGCGTGGGATGTATGTATCCTGTATCCTTACAACTTTACTTATCTTTAATGACAATTCCACTAATATGAGTGATGCAGTGTTTCCTCTCACTCTAACGTATTTGCTATTGTTGTACGTATGTAAGTAAGAATTCTCATGTTCCTGTCCTTACATACAATTGATGAAGCCCTCATAACTGTAATTTTTTGTAATCCATGATAGGATCTTATGTGACACCTAGCAATGTTAGTTAACCTGTAGAACTTAAGAATATGAGCCTCAGTATGAAGTGGTGTAGGTACAAGTTTTTATCGGCAGTTTCACGAACCTGAGATTAGTGTGATACTGCCAGTTTCACCCAAAATTTATGTTATATGTTCAATATGTAAGTTTCATCTGAGTTTTTGACAGTCATATTGTCTCAAAAGAAAGACAGTACAGAAAGAAATAGGTATTTCTTCACTATTTAGGTACTGCAGTTATTAATTGGTCAATTAAGGCTCATGTTTCTAGAGGCATATAATCAAGCTACGGGTCATCCGTAACTTAAAATTTACGTCAGCCCCCCCCCCCCCTACCCCCACCACCTGAGGTCTTACTCTCAAGTACCTTACGCCATAATTTGGCCATCTATGAAATGAGATATTACACATCGCCAAAGGTCCAAGCACCATATAAACAGTCATTTACCATTTAAATTTCAACAGATGATTCAAGGTATAGATCACATTGTGCTCTTTTGTATCGGTTGTAAATAAATAGTTGCCACTATTGAAGTTCCAACCGTCGTAAATCACATATGCTTCCTTCAGTTCCTCATATGTAAATTATTCGCCTAACATTCAGACAGGTATGTGCAGTGGTGTGATCACTTGTCTACATGTGCTAAACTAAGATCGTTCTGTAGAGCGTTTACTGTTAGCTAATGGTTTCCTTAAGGGCAAAATAGTACTTTAATGGTATTTGGTAGTCACTTGAACACAATTTAAAGGTTGGAGAGGTCGAATGGTTGTTACGGACGATTCGTTTGTACATCTGGCTTCAACGCTTCTCATACTTTTATTGCCTTTGTCGATCTACACAATAACTTCGTCTGCAATTATCATCTAGTTAACAGTTTTTAATGTTGTACCCCATTACAATCCTTACAACTCTTCGACTGTGCTTATTCCTGATAAATGCCCTCTTTTCAGTTTATCTAACATTTACTTTGTATGTATTTTAACTTGATCCTTTTGAGTATCACTCAGTATTTGTACCCTTAACAGAAATAATGTGTCAGTTATTAAGTGTGGAGTTATCACTAAGACCGCATTACTGTAATTGTGCCAAGGCACAGCATGTTTATGTGGAATTCGTTAAGACAGACTATTACGACAATATGTTCTAGGTTTGTTTGGTTCATATAGGCCAAAATGTGTGTTTGATCCATTGATGTACACTGTGTAAATACTGTGATTTTAAAAATGACGTTTTTTAATTCCTCCATTTTCTGTTATGCTCGTGTGTAATCTCTATTCGTCTTTTTTGTGCCTCACAGTTTTCTGCTGTGAAGATGATTGTAATAATCTAAACCGGTAGAGAATATACATACAACTGTACAGCTGGCGGTACAGATATAGTTTGTTCAAAGTATTGACATTACAATGATTTACACTGTGCTCAACGTGAGGTTATTAGCACTCTACTCTCATTACTATACACGGACTGTCTCCATTACCACTCAGCAGTGTCTTAGGAAAAGTAAATGAAGAGGGGGGAAAACTGAAATTAGAGCTTAAACTTGACGTACGAGTCAAATTAGAGAGAAGTATTTTTATGATAGAATACTTAGCTTTTGCAGACGACCTGATGATTCTTTGTCAGGACATTAAAATAGTTCGAAAAAAATTAGAAATTCTTAAAGAAACAAGGTAAAAAGTATGAGTCCAGTTTCATCTGAGATAATTACTTAAATAGGTTAGTTTTATGTTATACGGTTTTAAAACTGCCTAAAAAGTACAGAATAATTTCTCCTAACCCCAAACAGGGTGCATAACTAACATAATACTTGTAAAATGTATAACGGAAAACATGGGGCTTGCAATAGTTTATTGATGTGTGGATAGTTGAGTTAAGTGACACAATTTTTTTGGACTGCAAATGATATGAATGGTTGCGTGATTTTTCTTCACCACAGCTACTCAGTACACTCGTTAACATATCATAATCTGTTTCATTCGTACCACTTTTTTCGGTTTAAAATTTACGGGTAATGTCATAGCTACTACAAATTTAGAGGCACAAATTTTTAGTGCGATCTGTTTGGGATTAGGCAACTATTTTCTACCCTTTAGTCCGTTTATAAATGCATTATATTAAAAAACAAAATTTAAATGACACTTTCCGCTTTTTTGGTCTTGGGTGTGTTAAATTTTCCAATTGATTTCAAACAATTTGATGAGATTACAAGAGAGAAAGGTGGTAAATTTCAGGTTTATTTCAGCTTCTCTTCATCTAAGTAAACCAATATTTTTCAATAATTTTCTTTCTCTTACTTGTATCTTGCGAAAAGACACTGGAGGTAAAAATTTGAGAAATTCGAGGTCACACGGAGGCTTAACAGCAATCGTTCCACCGTGAAACATTTGCGGCTGAAACAGGAAAACTGGGCAGTAGCAATGATACAAAAAGTACCCCACGCCACACTCTGGACAAGGAAGAGAGTTAATACGGCAGTCCTGAGCTACTTTGAAAGTTTCATGTTAGTACCTCATCGGGAAGTTAGTTTTAAGTCAATTGCAAAATTTGCACCGAACAGGCAAACAGACAAAAAAGCGATCTAAAAAAATTCGTCAAAATTAAAATATACGTCTAGGAACATCCCGATAACATCAGAAGACAGGGTCAGAATATTAGGTGATAATCTGCCGACGTTTAATTTTGTCATCATTCCAGATACATAAGTACTTTTAAACAGTGTTTCAACAACGAGTGTACAGGTTGTGGCTCGCCAATACCATCACCTGACCTTCCTCGTCCACCGACTAGAACCATCTGGATTAATTTGTGCGTGAATAATTAAAAGTTTTTCTGTATTCCAGCCCTGCTGACAATGTCCATGAACTCTGGATTGTTGTCAGTGCATTCGGAACTCGCCTTGGAGTTTCGAACGTTTGCGGGCATCAATGACGAGACTTACCCCAACAAGAACCGCGGCCACGTGGAAGACTGGTTCTCCAGTGCATATCTGCAGTTGGGATCTTCAGAAACTGTGTTAGGTGTTCGTGTACCAGATCGTAATGACATGTTATGTACTAACAACAAATAAATGCTAAATCCAGTCACAAATTTACGTTCGCAACTCATATAATCTTGTTGTTAACAGGCGTTCGCAACTCATATAATCTTGTTGTTAACAGGCGTGGATGCTGTGCTAAAACGCTTTTCGAAAAACAAGAAATACTATGTATACTCGATCGGCTTCATTCTT
Source organism: Schistocerca piceifrons (assembly GCF_021461385.2). Lineage (NCBI taxonomy): Eukaryota > Metazoa > Arthropoda > Insecta > Orthoptera > Acrididae > Schistocerca > Schistocerca piceifrons. Next base: position 444,011,451 of record NC_060141.1, on the reverse strand, counting down.
GGTTTTCAGGATGTTACGTGAGAGAAACGCGAGTTGGGTTTCTCATGGCCGGTGGTTTCGGTATCCAGGCTGGTTAGGACAGGGAAATTCGTTCTCTTGAGACGCATCATTACGTTGTACAGTCGAATATGTTCTAAGATTCTACAACAGATAAAATCCAATGGGACTGGACGGTAATTTTGCATATCATTACTGTAATCTTTGTAAATGAGTGTGTCCCGTGTTCTCTTCCAGTCATAAGGCACAGTCTTCTATTCGATAAAACTACAGTAAATAAGGTTAAGAGAATGGGTACCTGTGTATAGAATCTGGTAGGGATTCCGACGCGCACTATGTCCTTGTTCAGTGTCAACGATTTCAGATGTCCTTGTTCGGATTTAACAATTTCAGATATTTTTCTACGACGTTAACACTAACATCTATATCACTCATAACTGCACTGGCACAACATTTAAAACTAGGAAGTACTCTTAGCTTTTCGTTTGTTAAGGAACTTTTGCAGTCCTAGCTCAACACTTCCGGTTTTGAATTTCTAAATACAATTTCGGTTCCTGTGTCATTCTTGAGCGTATGAACTTTAACATTCCCTAGCAGATTAAGCAACACCAATTGAGGCGTTTCAGATATCAAATTTAAATTTCATGAGAACCGTTGTCGACGCTACATCGAGCATTTTTCATCGTGCTGTCATATTCTGTTTCAAACTGTAGGGAAAGAAAATTTCATTCATAAGCATGTTAGTGTTTCAGACATACGTGAGGATCGCTTTCTTGGAGGCGAAAATGGTACCACGTTAAATATGAACAAACAGAATATAAATAAACACGTAAATTACACTTCAGTTAGTGACCTCGTGTTTCAAATTCGAAATTGTTGATGTCCATTTAGTTACAGTCTGAGCCTAAAGAGAAGGCAGAATGAGCTATTAACAGGCGTGGATTCCTTCGCAGTTTAGAAAATATATATTCAGGTAGAACGTAAATACTTCTCTTGAAATTCGTGAGTTATTAGCATTGAGTGGAGCAAATGAAGTGCGACGAAGTACGTCAGTAATGCGTAGAAGTTTTTCTATTACAGGAAGAAAACTGTTTTTGCTGTATTCTCGATTTCTTTTTTACGGCGCGTCGTAAAAGAAAAAGAGCCGTTTTCTGAAACTTGAACTGCTGCTCTATTTGAATTACTCGAGGGAAGAACATTCCTTGTTCCAATATTATGAGTTCCTGCAATTTACGACTGCGAATGCACTTTCTTAGTAGACTATTTCAATGGTGAATAACGTACTTTTCAGATATTCGTCAATTGTATGAATAGCGCGACTAAAATTCATTTCATTCATAAGGTTCTGCGCGAAACAGTAGTCGCGTTATACATTTCTCTGATGACAAGATGTATACGTAAAAAATTTACAAACTAAAAACGATAGTGAGCAGGGACAGTAACTATGTGCATAATTTAATATGAATCGTTTGCTGAGGAAAGACATTTATGTAAACGAAAAACTGACATTTATTTGTACTGTTACTACAGCACAGCTCCATTATTAGTCACGCTCGTTCAGCACCTATCCTCATTAATATTAGCAGTGCTGCGTTGTTGCCTCGGCATCATAATCATCCACATCACAAGCAAAATTTCTGCTTATAGCGAGCATTCATGTAAAGGGAGAACTCAAACCATCCTGATAAAATTTCGGAGGCCCTTTGGAGGTATTTTCTGAATATTTTAGTTTAAGGGATCCAAAAGCTTCAGAGGTTCGTTGCACAGTAATTGGGTTTCGTTTGACTTTTAGTTTTATTTATCTGTGCATTAGCTGAACATATCTGCACAACACTGCATATGACGGCATTATGCACTGTGTGTCTTGTTCCACTAAATCGCCGTACTTATTGTTGACGACAGTAATGCACACTTCACTCTTGGCTCTAAGTACCTCTCGGTTCAACGTCGAGTTTGTTTGCTCGGCAGGGTGAGGTGCACGTCAACAGTGATACAAAGGGGTACGTATAGATTTACTGATGAAAGAGATTGCCTGTACACACCTTGTGTATGATTTTGCCGAACTAAATGGCAAAACAGCTCATTGATGCTATGCGGGGCTGTTCTCACAACGACGGCAACCACATCAAAAAGCTTTCGATCTACACACAGACGCCCACGAGAAACCCGATACTCCCACTTTAGAATGTTTGTGTTTTTCAGACTCTTGAATTGTCGTGAAAGGATTTCAGCAGAAACAAGGGTAATGGGAATTACGAATCGAGTAAAATACAAGTACTCAGAAATGAGCCACCGGAGACCGCGAGTGTTTTACACGAAAATACTTTTATTTTTGATTCATCAGTCTTCTCACTGGTTTAATACGCTCCACCACGTATTTCTCTACCTTGTCAACCTATTCATCTCAAAGTAGCAATTGCAACCTACGTCCTCGTTATTTACTTGGTGTATTCCAATATCTGTCTTCCTCCTCAGTTTTTACCTTCCACAGCTCCGTCCAATACCATGGAAGTTATTCCCTGATGTCTTAACAGACGTCCTATCATCCTGTCCCTTCCTCTTCTTAGGATGCATGACCTGTTAAGCTGATTGTTCGATAAATCTCGAAGTAGTCGGCTCGGGCAGTCTTCGGAATTATGTGGATGATGTTTATTGGAATGTCAGATGGTATATCGCCAGACTCGCACATTCTACACACCAGCGTGAATAGTCCTTCCGTTGCTCCTCCCCCAATGAGTTTAGAAATTCTGATGGAATTTTATCTACCCCTTCTACCTTATTCGTTCGTAAGTCTTCCAAAGCTCTTTTAAATTCAGATTTTAATATTGGACCCTCTATCTTTTCTAAATTGACTGCTGTTTCTTATTAGCTAATTAGTTAGAGTTGGATAATAGTATCTCATATTAGCTGGATACCACATAAGAGCTCTCATTTGGTTGCCTGAGCATAGTGATACAATTATTTCTGCAATAATAAGGACACATTTGTCAATTTATGGCAGGTATCACAGCACCAGAAACAACAGACTCCAAAGCTGTTGATAACAAGGAGAAATTTTCAGATTTAACATTGAGCACCTTACAATGACGTAAGTCCAAGTAGACACATTTTTGAAGCAGTTTGATTCATCAGGTCAAATTCGATGAAGCACAAAGTTTTGTCCTTATCGTTTCAACAAAGGCAACGAGAAATCTTTCCTGCGAGTCCTTTTCACTCTTGGAAATTGTCTCACAAACAAGACTTTACAAATGAACCCTTACAATGAAATTAATTTTAGTCATAGCAGTTAACAAATGGCTCTGAGCACTATGGGACTTAACTGCTGAGGTCATCAGTCCCCGAGAACTTAGAGCTACTTAAAGCTAACTAATCTAAGGACATCACACACAGCAGTTAACAGAACTGGCAACCAAAGAGGGTCTCGTCGTTTCTACCAATTTATGACGCAGCAGAAAGCATAAAAGTGTGAAAAGTGCACTAGTTTTCGAATTCGGAATCACATTCGTACGTTTCTCCATCTGCAGCACGTTAGTGGAGTTTCCTGATCCCTCCTCTATTAATGGAGGCCTACACCTTGGTTGGGTTTAGCTAAATTATTTCCGCAATTACAAACACATTAAATTAATTTCTTGCATTGTACAAGGAACGATTTTTTGGATCTCGTATTCCATAAGACGTGGGGACAAAGTCTCGTATCTCTTACTGATACGATGATCCTCTTTCTTATTTTTGAAAGTCCGTTTTACCATCACCGATATATTCTACGTTCCATCTTGTTCTACCAAAGAGGAAAAATGTTTTGTTTTTGAAAATAATTATAACAGTCTAGATCTCAGGCCACGTTTGTTACAAGGTAACCGGTTCCGATCATATTCGGACCTACAGACGTAATATAATGCAGGATATAAATTACAGGAATACATTAAAAGAACTGAAAATTACCTACAAAATTATAAAACGCAGATACACCCATATTGACGGACAGTGGCTGTGCATGTAGCAGGAGCCATTGAATGACGATGGTCAACTGCTGGAGAGAGCGGTACATCTGTTTCTTAAATACTGGAGGCTCTGCCTACAGCTGACAGTATAAAGTCAGCGTCAGCCAATCAGGCACAAGTTGATAAAAGTTTGTACTAAAGGACGTACTTAATAAATAAAACGTCAAATTTACGTAAAATAATTTTACAATAAAGAAGAAGCAGATTGTTAACACAGGTAATGAGAAATAGATATGCTGAGAGCCTTAAAAAGGAACCAAACAAACATCACATTCCCTGAGTATAGGTTTTACTTTAGGAAACCAATACATAGTGAATGTGATTTTTATTTGTTTCCTTTTTAAAGCTCTTAGTACATTTACTTCACAATAACTGTCTTTACAGGCAGTTGCATCTTTATTGTAAAATTATTCTACGTATTTTTGATGTCTCATATACTAATAAGTACATCTCTTCGTACGTAATTCTCTCAACTTATACCTGATTTCCTAACGCTGACATCACGGTGTCAGCTGTAGGCGGAGCCTGCTGTATTTAAGAAACAGGTATACTGTTCTCTCCAGCATTGACTATAGTTATTCAGCGTCTCCTTCTCGATACGCAGCCATTGGCCATCGATATATCTACGTATCGTAATTTTACAGCTAATTTAATTTATTTTGTTGTATCCCTCGAAGTTACATCCTGTATTATATTCGAGCTGTATGCCTGAAGATGATCATGTGACGATCGAAACCGGTCACCCTTCGATAAAAGTCTCTTGTGATGTAAACTGTTACAATTATTTTCAAGGATTATGTTCTGATTCCTGATATCTCCAATAATGTTTTCAAAAAAATATTTTGCTGTATTTTATGGTCGCATATCTGGGAAGACCTTGTTTAAGTATGATATTTCTGCCAAGATAAAGAGAAATTAGATAACTTATGGAAACAGAATACCGTTTATGAGGTGCCCATGGTGGTAAGAATCCATCTCGGTAGTAAATATCGGACTGCGAGTTCGGACTCCGAGCAACGATAGTTTCAACACTTCATGTTATTTTAAAATCGATTACTGCGATTGTTTCCAACCTTTTATAAGGAATGATGGGAGGAAAAACTATAAGCCACTCTCAGTGTTGTCTGACGGCAGTTTCATCAAGCCTTATGATTGTAGGCTACTGACTTGATGAATATAGTCCGTCTGTGCATACTGACCACTGGGCACTTACTGCATTTTATGTAGAAAAATAGAGTGTCATTCCTCCGTGACAGTTTCCACAGAATACTTTACCGACCAGCGGCGTGTAGACAGATTACCCCAAGGACATTATTTCAGTATTACTGGCAAATAAATACACAACAATTTCTCTTTGGAGTTAATAGGCAGGGACAAAAGTGCTTTGACAGTCTGAGACAAGAATTACCACTGAAACAGTTCACAAAAGATAAGACCATCCGTAATTATATCGCACGTCGTGTAATCGCCACGAAGTCTACCGCTAATTCGCACCTGTGTGGCATGATCTCATTAAAAGTTGTGCACTTGTTACTTTCTTTAAAATAGTAATTTCCCACTCTAATAACTAAGGGGAAAATGATTACGATAATACCTCGTCAAAATTAACTCCACACATTTTCCACAAGACTTAGATCGGGAGAGCAAACCGACCTCTGTTCTGAAGAAAATTTGTGCAGGGTGAACATTGAAAAATCTCGCTCAGGCACAGTACCGTGAAAGATTTGCTTAGATTTATATGGAGGGTTGAACGGGTACCAGCACTAACTAATGTCGACACAAGTCTTCTGAGAGCATTCTATTTTGAAGTTTTGTGAACAAATTAGAATCGCTTGAAATTCTATGCATCTTATGTATGCAAACATGTTCATTTTCAGACTGTAAACTAAATGGCGTAATGTCGTAAATATAAGGCTTCCACTGTTTTCATTCTCCCATGCTTCGACTCGTTGTACACGGACTTGCTATTTTTTTATTTTAATGGGATATAACTATTTACCTATGTACATGATAGATTAATTTCGTGGATATTGTTAGGGATAATCTGGGACTGAAGCTGTATACTGTCGACGAAAGACAGGCGAATTACGCTCTGCCGTCTATTTCGACGACCGGTAAGCCAAAGGCAACGATCAATAACCTTGATGTTATTCGAATATCCATACTTATTTAAAGAATTTGTGTGCAGTTTTGAGATTATATTCTGCGATTTGCTACTGCATGCTGAAGGTTCTACACTGTTATCGACTCACGAACTGGCAACTTCCGAGAAATAATTCTACCAGACGTAAGAATTAGTGGACATCGACGATGTACTCATTTGGATATCGGATGTTTAAGCAATCCCCATTTGTAGCGCACGCGTCTAAGTAACAACGAATTGAATCTTGTAGTAACAATATTGTATTCCATATAATTCTCTGTCTCCAATGACCCCGACGTCCACGTAACGCTAGCATTCCTTCCTGTAATGCACACCGCCATAAAAAAATACGCTTTTTCTGGAACGTTTAATCGAGTATAGAAATCTTTCCAAATTTGATGATGGCTTGTTAAGGGTCTTGTTCTTCATTTAAGAAATAGTCGAATTACAGTGTACCATAGCACCTTTCAAGATCCCCCACGTGAAGGATATCCAACAATAGTAAGGAGCGATAAAGTCCACAACGCGTTAGTTCATTAATTGAATCGTAGGGGTATGAGGCAGTAGTTGGTATAGTGTTATTGGAAGACTTACGTAAGATGGGTCTCACTTTTACTGAAGGACGATCCAAAGCTAATAGGTAAATAAATATCTCACGAATACCAGAATTTTTAAATTCAAAAATGCGTACTTTTTGTTTTGACATTGTATTGCGAATGCGCCTGTGGTACCTAACGTCAAACCACAAATTAAACAGCAGTGTTAACAGTGTAGAAAGAGATACAGGAAGGAAATTGAGTGAAAGTTCATATGCTGATGGTAAATAGACAGCCTTCTCAGGGGTGCAAAAGGGATTCTTCTTGTTATGCAGAATGCTTCAACAACAGCTGGTGAATAACACGCAAGTTTTCTGGACCAAATCGATGAAATGTACATATGAAGATACCTGTAATGCAAAAGAAAATATTATGGTTCGTCAGGACCATGAAAGATCATTTAACAATCAGAGTTAAAGAGATATGATTTGCATCCTGCCGGAATATTCGCTGTATTAACTCGATTTAGCACACTCTGACCCACGTATTCTTACAAATGAATAAATATGAAGGTGGAAGAAATATTCAGTACAGATGGCAGTCGGAGATGGACGTTTTACAAATCTCGCAGATTCGCTCTTCCGAGAAGACATTCGATGGGAACATGTGTGTCACTTTTCCCTCGAATGACAACAGCATCACTCATGAATTTCTGGCAAGATGTAGTCAACACTTACATACTACTGAGGAACTGCTTGAGGCGAACTACCGCTGAAGTGAATGTGCGAAATGCGTCAAGCAGCTGTCGTAACTTCACTACCAGCCTCAGAACGTTGATATGACCACCTTTACAGAAACCAACGGAGCTACCAAAACAGAGGACGCTCCTGCAGCGTTGTTACAGATTCAACTGCGTGACGCTTGAGTCAACTGCATGTCAACACTCATTGCCTTGGTGTGTACAAATTGTCGCCGCCCACTGGCAGAAGGTACTGAGTCGGCGATTGACTTTGTGGACCGAAAACGCATTATCACTCTACCACCGTCCGCTGGTGCAGTCCTCAGCGAATCGATGGGCTGAGTGTCGATCTATCACATCTACAGCCACTGCCCCACAGGCATCTACCTCCACCAGGCGTGCCAGCCAGACATCGCGAACCAGAGTTTGCTCCCTGTATGACACCACACTTCCCACAAACCGCCTCCATTTCCTTAAACAACAGCACTTGGTAACTCTTAGAATCTACGACAGAACTGCGTACCCGGCACAGACCTAATGTCAGCCAGACTGAGTGCGTGCCTAGCCAGGACGCAGAGCTCCAAGCCATGCTGCATTGTGAACAAGCCGTGGGCGGGATTTTGATAGCGTACCACCGCCAGCGACCATGGTTTTGGCGTCCATCTCAGCCAGTTGGACGTGGGTACAGGATCTCCGATGTATGTTGTTCCCAGAGAATTAAATTTACTAGATATAACCTGAAGGTATACTGCCAACCGGGGTGGCCGAGCGATTCTAGGCGCTACAGTCTGGAACCGCACGACCGCTACGGTCGCAGGTTCGTATTGTGCCTCGGACATGGATGTGTGAGATGTCGTTAGGTTAGTTAGGTTTAAGTAGTTCTAAGTTCTAGGGGACTGATGACCTCAGCAGTTAAGTCCCATAGTGCTCAGAGACATTTTTGAGGGTGTACTCCTGCTCCCACAAGAGACCCTTCTCGGCTTTTGGCAAGATCAATGTGTAGTCTTTATTAATGATAATAGACCATACAATCTCCAACAAATTTACAATCTTCCATATTAGAGGTACTACTTATTTTCGACCAAATATAAATTTTTTCGTCGGAATTAATCTTACGTCTAGACCTACAATTAAGAGACAATGAACCATAAGGTACTAAATAAGAACCTTCATTAATAACAATAATTTTTGACAAATGTACAGTACGAAATGCCAAAACATCACGAGATGTAAAACTTTCTAATCCAGTCCTAGAAGCATCATGACAAACAACAACAGCGAATGTTATCCAACCATTACCAATACTACTTGATTCAGATGATTTGGCAATAGAAAAATTCAATTTCAGACCTAAAAAGTATTTAGGACCTGACAATAAAGATATACTGGCGATCTTCTTCAGATTGGTGACCTTCTTACTGGTACCAGGAGCTGGAAAGGAACCATAAGTGCCAGAAATATTCAGCAGATCTTTGCAGACCAGCATTCGTCTGCGACGAGACATTTTTGAGGGTGTACTCCTGCTCCCACAAGAGACCCTGCGTGCCAGTGGTGATAGGTTCATACAGGTGCCTTGAGAGGTTTGCTCCTGCCAACCCCACCCTCCAGTGGGGCCTAGCCTAACCAGCACTGACGACGCCTAGCTGTTAGTGTAAGGAGAGCTATTGGGGGCTGCATTTGTTGTTGGGCGCTGACAACATTAACGACCCAGAGCAACAATGCAGAGCCAACAGCAGCAGGATCGCTTCAACAGAACGGCTCACATAAGGGCCAATTAAATTGAATGCATTTGTAGGGAAGTCAGCTTTCTCTCTACACACGTTTCTCTTGGTGGTGTAGTTGTTTTTCTATTAGCTTCTCGTAGTATTAGATATTGAACAAGATGGCGCCTGTTACTGAATATGAGAAGATCTGACCAGAAGAAATACAGCACTAACTCGATCAAGTTACTCAAGGTTACTAAAGGACAAAAAGCATTCTGTACCTACTGCTGGGAGAAGCTAGTGCGGCGGCCACTTCAGTTTGTCCTTATCTAGGTAAGTCAGTTGATATCACCTTACCCGCATGCACTGACACTTACTTTTTCTTTTGAGTAAACAGTCTTCTGAGTGGTCTGATGCGGCCCTCTACAAATTCCTCTCCTCTGCCAACCGCTTCATCTCAGAGTAGCACTTGCTACATACGTCCTCAATTATTTGTTGAATGTATTCCAATCTCTGTCTCCCTCTACAGTTTTTGTCCCTCTAATACCATGGACTTCATTCTCTGACGTTTTAACAGACGTCCTATCATTTGTTCCCTTTTCCTTGTCAGTGTTTTCCACGTATTCCTCTCGTCTCCGATTCTGCGCAGAGCCTCCTCATTCGTTACCTTATCAGTCCGAGCAAATTTCGCCTGTACCACCACATCTAAAATGCTTATATTCTCTTCTGTTCCGGTTCTCCCACAGTCCATGTTTCACTACAATACTACGATGTGCTCCAAACGTACATTCCCACAAATTTATATCATCGAATTAAGGTATATGTTTGCTACTAGCACACTTGTCTTCGCCAAGAAGACTTTCTTCTAATAATAGTGTGCTTTTGATATCCTCCTTGCCTTGTCCGTCACTGGATATTTTGCTGCCTAGGTAGCAGAATTCCTTAACTTCATCTGCCTCCTGACCATCAGTCCTTCGAAGTTAAGTTTCTCGTTATTCTCATTTCTAGTGTTTCTCTTTACTTTCGTTTCAATCCATGTTCTTTACTCATTAGACTGTTCCTTCCAATCTTCAGATTATGTAATTCTTCTTCACATTCACTCAGTATAGCAATGTTATCAGGAAAACGTATCATTGTATTTTTATTCCACTCCTTTGATTTCCATCATTCCTCCTTCGTTGTAGACATTGAACAGTAGGGGGGAAAGACTACAACACTGTCTTACGCTCATTTAATCAGAGCACTTCCTTCTTGGTCGTCCACTCTTATTATTCCCTGTTGGTTCTTATACATATTGTATATAACCTGTCTCTCCCTATACAGCCGGCCGGAGAGTGGCCGTGCGGTTCTAGGCGCTACAGTCTGGAACCGAGCGATCACTACGGTCGCAGATTCGAATCCTGCCTCGGGCATGGATGTGTGTGATGTCCTTAGGTTAGTTAGGTTTAATTAGTTCTAAGTTCTAGGCTACCGACTACCGCAGAGGTTAAGTCGCATAGTGCTCAGAGCCATTTGAACCATTTGAACCATCTCCCTATACCTTATTCCTATTTGTCTTAGAATTTCGAACACTTTGCACCTTTTTCCATTGTCGAACGCTTTTTGCAGGTCGACAAATCCTACAAATGCGTCTTCCTTTTTCTTTAGTCTTCCTTTCAATACTACCGCAACGTCACAATTGCTTTTCTGGTGCCTTTACCTTGCCTAACACCAAACTGATCGTCATCTAATATATACTCTATTTTCTTTTCCATTCTCCTACATATTTTTCTTGTATACAACTTGGATGCATGGACTATTAAGCTGATTGTGCGATAACTCACGCACTTGTCAGCTCTTGCAGTCTTCGGAATAATGTGGCTGATATTTTTACGAAAGTTGAATGGTATGTCGCCAGATTCACAAATTCTGAACACCAAGGGGAACAGATGTTTTATTGCCACTTTCCCCAATGATTTTAGAAATTCTAATGGAATGTTGTCTATCGCTTTTGTCTTATTTGATTTTAAGTACTTCAAAGCTCTCTTAAATTCTGCTTACAATACTGGAGTCCCTATCTTTTCTATGTCGACTCCTGTTTCTTCTACCACATCAGACAAGTATTCAGTCATAGAGGTCATCAATGTACTCTTTCCAAGTATCCGCTCTCTCCTCTTAATGTTACCACCGTGGCTTTTAATTTCACCGAAGGCTGTTTTGAGTTTCCTATCAGCTGAGTCAGACCTTCCTATAATAATTTCTTTTTCGATTTCTTCGCACTTTTCATGCAGCCATTTCATCTTAAGTTCCTTGCACTTCCTATTTATTTCATTCATCAGCGACTTGTATATCCGTATTACTGAAATTCCTTTAACATTTTTGTACTTCCTCCTTTCATCGATCAATAGCAGTATTTCTTCTGATACCCACGGTTTCTTCGCAGTTACCTTCTGCGTACCTATGTTTTTTTTCCAACTTCTGTGACAGACCTTTTTAGAGATGTCGTTTACTCTTCAATTGTACTGCCTAGTGAGCAGTTCCTCATTGCTGCATCTATAGCCTTAGACAAGTTCAAGCATACCGCGTCATTACTTAGTACTCCCATACCCACTGCTTTGCATATTATTGATTATTCCTGACTAATCTTTTAAACTTCAGCCTAATCTTAATCACTACTACATTGTGGTCTGAGTCTATAGCTCCTCCTGGGTCCGCTTTACAATCCACAGTCTAATTTCGGATTCTCCTTCTGACCATTCTGCAGACTAACTGAAATCTTTCAGCATCACCCCGCCTTTTGCAAGTGTACCTCCTTCTCTTGTGATTCTTCAACAAGAGTATTCGCTATTACAGAAATCAATTACTCGTTCTCCTCTCTTGTTCCTTGTCCCAAGCCCACATTCTCCTGTAACCGTTTCTTCTACTCATACAACTGCATTCCAGTTCCCCATGACTATTAGATTTTCATTTGCTATTACGTACTGTATTACCCATTCTAGATTATTACTCTTTCAATATCCTCATATATTTTCTCTATCACTTCATCTTCAGCTTGCAATGTCGGCATGTATACTTTAACTATCGTTGTCGGTGTTGCTCCCAGTAATACGCTCAGTGCCCTACCTGCTATTGACAATGACTCCCACTCCCGTTACACTATTTTCTGCTGCTGTTGATATTATCCGACACTCATATAACCAGATCCTTGTGTACTTTCCATTACACCTCACTCGTCCTTTTATATCTAGATCGAACCTTTCCATTTAGGCGGCGTGGAGTGGCCGCGCAGCTTGAAACACCATGTCACAGATTCTGCGGCCTTTCCGACGGAGGTTCGAGTTCTCCCTCGGGCATGGGTGTGTGTGTGTGTTTTTAGCATAAGTTAGTTTAAGTAGAGTGTAAGTCTAGGGACCGATGATCACAGCAGGTTGGTCCTCAGGAATTCACACATATTTGAACTTTTTTTTTCTTTTTTTTGCATTTCGCTTTTCAAATTTTCTTACTTCCCTACCACGTTCAAGCTTCTTGACATTTCACGCTCATTCTCGTTACTTACTGTCGATTAAAAATACCGAAAAGAATAGGAAAACTTGTCTGGGTAGACATAAGAGCAGATTTGCCAGTCGATACTTCTTGTGTGGTAGAACCTTTAGCAGAGAAGAAGAGTTTAATACCTTTCGTGCCAATATGTATCGTATGTGCAAGAGGTTGATTGATGTTGGGTAGATCCTGAAAGCACAGAATCAGCAGAAGCAGAGCTGCCATGAAGCGCACTGATGACTGGCCTAGAGATACTAGGCCAGGAAGATTTTGGATAAGACTTCAAATGTAGTGTTTTCTAAGCTGGTACAGTTTGCTAATTTAGGTGCTACCTGGGGGAAACTTCCACAGTTATGTGGAAACGGTAGGGAAGAAAGGAAGAAACTGTTAGAAGTTATGTGGAGTTGTTTATCACTCCCAGATCACTGTCGAGATCCCTACTGGGAATGAACTACTGGTGTACAGGTAACCACTCTGAGTTCCACATCACGTTTAATTACTGATGAAAGTGTTTATAGTCAATAGATCTGTAACGGAATTGTAGAAGAAAGTAGGGAAGGGGGGTCGGCATCAATGGTAATTGTACTCAAGAAAAGCGTGGACGGATGCAAATACTCTCGTTTTGGTGTTAACTACCGGTATTTAAATCATTAATCTCCCAATGCCAAATATTAAAAAAATTTTGGATAACCCGTGAAAATGCCAACATTTTACAGTTATGGATTTGAATATTGGATGTGATGGGTTGGAAGCAGCACAAGAGTATCGACTCAAGACTGTGTTTACAGTTACATCCAGTTATTACAAGTACTGTCAAATGCCATTCAGATTAAAGAATGCACCACCAACATTTATGACCTGTCAGCCTGAAACCAAGGCAGTATATGGCATACGTGGATGACACTATAATATTTCCCAAGGATATTCAAGAAAGAGTAATACTGTAGTGAGACGTGTCTAGTTGACTGTGAGCAGCAAAGCCAATGCTGTGTTTGGAGAAATGCCTTTTCGTCCTAAATGAGGTCAGGCCATATTGTCAGCCAAGATGGAGTGTAAACAGATCCCCAGATCCTACAAGCCATGCAATAATTTTGTACTGCTGAGGCAAAAAAGGATCTGCAGTCCCTTTTTAGGTCTGGCTATCTATTACTGAAAATTGGTGCTATAATTTTTTTTCAAATGGTATGACCAGTCATATCTCTCCTCAAGGTTGGAATAAATTTTGAATAGACAACAGTTTGCAGAGAGTCTCATGTGTGGTCGAATTGTTGTGAACCACTGGTCCCATCCTGGGTTTTCCAGATTCTGGGAAGCTATTAATAATGTTTTGCGATGCTAGCAAGCACACATTTGCGTACATACTGATTCAAGAAGTAGAGAGAATGGAACACTGAACAGCCTAGCTGCTAGGTAATTAAACAAAGTGGATAATATCGTTCTTCAACAGGAAACTGAGCATCGTTGAAGGTAATATGTATTTCCGTAGTTACTTGCACAGCAATCACATCAAAGTAGTAATGAATCACGTAGCACTGAAATGCCTTATGAGCTGGTTCAAGCAGCTTTAAAATGGGTTATGGGCCTGAAGGATACGACTAGCCACCTGATCCAATGGGCATTACTTCTTTGCGAATATAACTTTCACGTTATATGTACACCAGTGAAACTCACAGGAATAGCATGAGCCAGGAAGTGCATGCAGTATAAAATGTTGGCTTTTCTGCGATGAGTGAAAGAAAGAGCAGGGTGCTGATCTCCAGTATTGGCAATTCACAAAGATACACACTGATTCAGTACTGATGAGAATGTATTGTGTAAACAGGCTGAAAAGGGGCAATGATGAGGTATTCAGGCAGATTAACAAATGTATCTTCGTAAGTTATGAGGAAGATGAACTACAGAAGAATATACAACAGAGGACTACTGGTGGTGAACATTCAACAAGACGTGGAGCAATAAATCAAGAGCTGTGTACTCTCTGCACAAGACACAGAACTTAACCATTTCAAGGACTAATGGTGGCTAGCCAGTCATTAAAATTGATTCGTATGGTTATACATACAAGAATCACGAGAGAAGGTTGTAAACCTGGAAGAATCCTGGAGATACTAAAAGGTATCAGATAGATTATATAATGGTAAGACAGAGATTTAGGAACCAGGTTTTAAATTGTAAGACATTTCCAGGGGCAGATGTGGATTCTGACCACAATCTATTGGTTATGAACTGCAGATTGAAACTGAAGAAACTGCAAAAAGGTGGGAATTTAAGGAGATGGGACCTGGATAAACTGAAAGAACCAGAGGTTGTAGAGAGTTTCAGGGAGAGCATAAGGCAACAATTGACAGGAATGGGGGAAAGAAATACAGTAGAAGAAGAATGGTTAGCTCTGAGGAATGAAGTAGTGAAGGCAGCAGAGGATCAAGTAGGCAAAAAGACGAGGGCTAATAGAAATCCTTGGGTAACAGAAGAAATATTGAATTTAATTGATGAAAGGAGAAAATATAAAAATGCAGTAAATGAAGCAGGCAAAAAGGAATACAAACGTCTCAAAAATGACATCGACAGGAAGTGCAAAATGGCTAAGCAGGGATGGCTAGAGGACAAATGTAAGGATGTAGAGGCTTGTCGCACTAGGGGTAAGATAGATACTGCTTACAGGAAAATTCAAGAGACCTTTGGAGAGAAGAGAACCACTTGTACAAATATCAAGAGCTCAGATGGCAACCCAGTTCTAAGCAAAGAAGGGAAGGCAGAAAGGTGGAAGGAGTATATAGAGGGTTTATACAAGGGCGATGTACTTGAGGACAATATTATGGAAATGGAAGAGGCTGTAGATGAAAATGAAATGGGAGATAAGATACTGCGTGAAGAGTTTGACAGAGCACTGAAAGACCTGAGTCGAAACAAGGCCCCGGGAGTAGACAACATTCCATTTGAACTACTGATGGCCTTGGGAGAGCCAGTCATGACAAAACTCTACCATCTGGTGAGCAAGATGTATGAGACAGGCGAAATACCCACAGACTTCAAGAAGAATATAATAATTCCAATCCCAAAGAAAGCAGGTGTTGACAGATGTGAAAATTACCGAACTATCAGTTTAATGAGTCACAGCTGTAAAATACTAACGCGAAATCTTTACAGACGAATGGAAAAACTGGTAGAAGCGGACCTCGGGGAAGATCAGTTTGGATTCCGTAGAAATGTTGGAACACGTGAGGCAATACTAACCTTACGACTTATCTTAGAAGAAAGATTAAGAAAAGGCAAACCTACGTTTCTAGCATTTGTAGACTTAGAGAAAGCTTTTGAGCAAGCAGTAAAGGAAACAAAAGAAAAATTCGGAGTAGGTATTAAAATTCATGGGGAAGAAGTAAAAACTTTGAGGTTCGCCGATGACATTGTAATTCTGTCAGAGACAGCAAAGGACTTGGAAGAGCAGTTGAACGGAATGGACAGCGTCTTGAAAGGAGGATATAAGATGAACATCAACAAAAGCAAAACGAGGATAATGGAATGTAGTCAAATTAAATCGGGTGATGCTGAGGGGATTAGATTAGGAAATGAGACACTTAAAGTAGTAAAGGAGTTTTGCTATTTAGGGAGTAAAATAACTGATGATGGTCGAAGTAGAGAGGATATAAAATGTAGACTGGCAATGGCAAGGAAATCGTTTCTGAAGAAGAGAAATTTGTTAACATCGAGTATAGATTTAAGTGTCAGGAAGTCGTTTCTGAAAGTATTTGTATGGAGTGTAGCCATGTATGGAGGTGAAACATGGACGATAACCAGTTTGGACAAGAAGAGAGTAGAAGCTTTCGAAATGTGCTGCTACAGAAGAATGCTGAAGATAAGGTGGGTAGATCGTAACTAATGACGAGGTATTGAATAGGATTGGGGAGAAGAGAAGTTTGTGGCACAACTTGACTAGAAGAAGGGATCAGTTGGTAGGACATGTTTTGAGGCATCAAGGGATCACAAATTTAGCATTGGAGGGCAGCGTGGAGGGTAAAAATCGTAGAGGGAGACCAAGAGATCAATACACTAAGCAGATACAGAAGGATGTAGGTTGCAGTAGGTACTGGGAGATGAAGAAACTTGCACAGGATAGAGTAGCATGGAGAGCTGCATCAAACCAGTCTCAGGACTGAAGATCACAACAACAACAACAACAATGGTTATACATGGAGCCTTCCCACAAACACCAGCGGAGAGTTGGTATATTTTAAGTACAATGGATAGCTTCTCAATCTATATATTGATGATTGCCATCGACGAGGCAATTGTGCTGCCTATTGGAAATTCTGAAGCTAAGGAGAATGTTTCTGCAAGGTCAGGGAAGAAAACAATGGGTGCACAAGACAGAAGTTAGAATGTTGAACTACTATGTAAACGCTAACTGTAGCGACTGTAATGCTTTGCTGTCATGTTTATCAACAGCATAAAACGAAAAGGTTCATGGTATAACAGGTTTGTCACCGTAGGAGGCTGTCTCTGAGGGGAGAATACCTTCTTCTTTTGGGTTACGTAAACCAATCTCTCAGCAAGATGTATGTGGTTTTGTCACGAAGCTATGAAATGTCCAGTAAACATAGGCTCTACATTGTATACCTGTGGAGCTATGAGCGCTTGTTCAGCAGACGAGATGTGTTTCTCAGTATTGAAGACGAACAAGAGGCCATAGCTCTTGAAGTATGGAATTTAGAGCCCATACTTACTATGTATAGGGTTCGTCGGCCCCTTTAACTTTGACGCTGTGCAGCATTGTTGGATGATTATTGAGGACACCGGTTCATCTGCGCGATTTTGTTTCTCAGGACACCTTCTGCATCCTCTCGAAGTATGTTGGTATAATTTTGAAACACCCTGTATACTTAGCAACAGAATTACACTACCGTTAGCGAACTTGTTTGTGATTACTGATCAGAATTAATTTAATGTATATGACCATACAGTAAATGTTGTTGTCATGGGAATATGGATGGGAGTAATGAGTTACAGACAGAATGTAAGTACGCGTTAATTCTTGACGAACGTTTCAGGATTTAAGAAACAGTTAACTTTGTCAGACCAGATGCGCAAACGTTTAATAGCTATTTTTATGGAGAGAGTCGAACGTGGAGCAGCTGTACTTACAGGCAATGAAGAGGCGTCGGCGGTCCTCCAGTATCCCACCCGGGAAGTATGGGTTCTCCACGCGGCAAGCCAGCTCCTTCTGCTGGTCGTGAACCCGGGGCCGCAGCACCAGCCGGCTCACAGTCACATTCCCCAGGTGTTCCACCTGCAGCACCAGCATTTGTAGCGCATTAGTACGACCGAGAAAGTAACCCTTGTATACAGCCGTGACATAATTTCTACGCTAAGAAAACATATTTCGAGGTGATCCTGGTGATTAAGTTCGTTCAGTAGTGAACCGATTTATTTCTTTTTCTCGAAAATGTATTCCGAGGTCAGTGTTGAGGCAAACAAAAGTGTCTGCCTTTTTAATGATGTGAAACGGATAGGTGATCTGAAGAGTAAATGTGGTAAAAACTAACCCAACTGGTTTCGGAAATAAACGGCATTGAGAGCCACAGTTTCGTTTGTGAAACGACACAGTTAATGAAACTTTTAAAGTAATACTCCAGTTATTTCAAGAGAAGACCACTTACAGTTTACACAATTTGTTGGGTACTAACCGTCTACAAGTTGTTACGTTCTAATCGTCCTCATTTCTACGGGAGCTACTTAATGTCCAACTATCTGCGAATGTTTCATATGGTTCAAATGGCTCTTACCACTAAGGGACTAAACATCTGTCATCAGTCCCTTACACTTAGAACTATTTAAACCTAACTAACCTTAGGACATCACACACATCCATTCCCGAGGCAGTATTCGAACCTGCGACCGTAGCAGCAGTGCGGCTCCGGACTGAGGCGCCTAGAACCGCTCGGCCACAGCGGCCTGCTGCGAATGTTTGCGTGTATTACAAATGTCGACTACCGACTAGGAGAACAGACTGCATTGTCTCCCAAGGTCACTAAATGATATTAACATGGACCACAAAGTCATTAGTTAATAATGAAAATAAATCTGTTTTCCTTTCGTAGGGTACACCCAATAAAAAAAAAAAAAAAAAATGGTTGAAATGGCTCTGAGCACTATGGGACTTAACTTCTAAGGTCATCAGTCCCCTAGAACTTAGAACTACTTGAACCTAACTAACCTAAGGACATCACACACATCCATGCCCGAGGCAGGATTCGAACCTGCGACCGTAGTGGTGTCGCGGTTCCAGTCTGTAACGCCTAAAATCGCTCGGCCACCCCGGCCGGCACCCAATTAACAGTTAAGCAATGATTTTAAGTTCCAACCACGGTCCTTTTACAATGTGTCCCTAAAGCTTTTTTGTAATGAACGCTATGGAATGATTCGATTATTCTAGAGCTGAACCAATACTATGTGTACAATGCAATGATCTGTGATGCATAGAACCGTTTTGTCATAAAACTAAGCACATTTAATGCTATAAGCGTTTTAGTGTATATAGCTCTAGCCAGTAACTGACACAGATAGCCAGAATAACAGATAGCCAGAATAACAAAGTGACATTCTATCCATAAGAAGCAAACCACAAATTAAGGGAGACGTAAAATAATTAACTGTTTTCCACTTAGATTCACTATCGTCTCTGGCATTATACACTTAGTGACTGTTGTCGAATGTTGTAAGAACTGCCGTGATACGGTGGAGTACAAGAAATATTTTTTCATCTTGATTATTTTTAGGTAATATTTGTATTTACAGTTTTTATACTTAATTCACTAGTGTTAAAAACTTTAGGGGGAAGTAATGTTCCCGTGACATGTCAGTGAAATGTAACATAGCTCGATAATTCGAGGGTGGCCCAGACAGTAATGTACGGCACTTTTTCCTTCACCAATCCTTTATTGAACATAATGAGAACTACAAACACGAAAGAATAGTCTTTTATCTACACAACCTATTTTTCCACGTAATCTTCATCCCGTTCTATGGCCTTCCTTCAGCGCGAAACAAGGGCGTGTATGCCGTGTCGGCACCAATCCTAGTCATGCTTCACTGTTTCAATCACCTCCTCTTAGTCCTCAAAATGTCTTCTACGAATGGAATCCTTTAATGGCCCAAGCAAGTGGAAGTCGGAGGGGGCTAGGTCAAGTGTGTTACCTTCGACAACCGTGGATGGTCTCCCCGACAGCTGCAAATGGTGGATCTCCGCCGAACCGCCTTCTGTTGTCCTCACCTTCCGCGCCCAGCGACCAAGTGTACTTCTGTCGACAGCAGATGCTCCATAGACTTTGCACAAGCGTTTGTGATTATTTCACACAGTTTCTTTCTCTGCAGTGAAAAATTCAATGACGTTACGTTGCTCGTAACTTACATCACCTGCAGACGCCATTTTGAAACTGTCCTACATTTACGCTATCAGTCGGAAATGACGGAAACTTGGTGCGATCGCTCAGGAGGCTTCAGATAATACATACGTAACATATAGCATTCGCAGCATTGTTTTCGGTTGAGAAAAAAATATGCAGTGCCCTACTTTCTGGCAACCCTCGTACTAGGAACAAACGCTGTGTATCCGAACACGTGGCTGAAAATGACTTATAAGTTCGTTGTGCCCTCCATCGGTAATGCTGGAATTCAATATGGTTTTGGTCCACCCTTAGCCTTAATGACAGCTTGCACTCTCGCAGCCTTACGTTCAGTCAGGTGCTGGAAGGTTTCTTGGGGAATGGCAGCCCATTCTTCACGGAGTGCTGCACTGAGGAGAAGTATCGATGTCGGTCTGTGAGGACTGGCTCCAAATCGGCGTTCCAAAACATCCCAAAGGTGTTCTTTAGGATTCAGGTCAGGACTCTGTGCAGGGCAGTCCATTACAGGGATGTTATTGTGGTGTAACCACTCAGCCACAGGCCGTGCATTATGAACAGGTGCTCGATCGTGTTGAAAGATGCAATCGCCATCCCCGAATTGCTCTTTAAGAGTGGGAAGCAGTAATGTGCTTAAAACATCAATGTAGGCCTTTGCTGTGATAGCGCTACGCAAAACAAGGGGTGCAGGCCTCCTCTATGAAAAACACGACCACACCATGACACCACCGCCTCAGAATTTTACTATTGGCACTACACACGCTGGCAGATGACGTTCATCGGGCATTCGCCATACCCAAACCCTGCCATCGGATCGCCATATAGTGAAACGTCATTCGTCACTCCACACAAAGTTTTTCCACTGTTCAGTCGTCCAATATTTAAGCTCCACCGTTTCTGTTCGAAGCGGTCGCAAGTCGTTATCCACAAAAATGAAGTCAGGGTCGAATGCAGTCCTCACATGACGCACATGGGGAAGGAGTACTGTGTCATAGTGACGTTGACCGCTGAGTGTACCGTGTTCAGAGGTTTGGAGGACTGTATGCCAATGCAACGTTATGCGTACTCCCACTATAACACCTTGACCGACCAAACGATCGTGTTCAGCAGTGTTTGTGGATGCATTACGTAATCCCACTTCTCGTAACAGGAGAGTATGTTCAAGATCACCATTCAAGCTGAATTGATTCTAAGCCGAACGGAACAGGTGACAAACTTCTCGTTGGTCCTGTCCCTATGCTCTTGGCAACATCCCAAATGGTGCTCCCAGAATCTGTTCCTTCATACTCCTTGTGTTGCAGGGCAAGCCGCATTTGGCGCTATAGTCTCGCTGACGTCGAGCAGTGGTAAGTCAAGCTATCTGTGCAGGACTGGCACACCTCTGTCAACATGCTGCCGCAATATCATTCATTTCCACCAAGTTGTTGATATTTTATGTCACTTTATATATCTCGTCCTAAAGTTTTGCAGAGCGGTGTTCATTCGAGAGCCTGACAGGCTTCATACATAGGTTAACGGAAAAAATGCTGAAACAGATTGTTGGAAAAAGAACCATCTCATTACGCACCAGACGATATCTTCTACAAGAATGAATATAGATTCTTGGGGATCAATTTCAACTCAACACACATAAAGGAAAATTTGACCTTGGCGCCAGATACAAGCTGCCGGTTCATTTGGTGGCTGGTTCATGCCTCTGTGGTGCAGCTAGGCAATTCGCTTGCTCACGTGCATTTCAGTCGAGAGAGGTTTTTCCCTTTTTCCTTTTTTTTTAATGAAAGACACCGTCTAGCAACTTTCGGGGTACTGAGGCGCATGCTCCTCGAGCACGTAGTCGATAGCACATTGAACATTTATGAAAGAGAAATAAGTTTTTTATCCTAAACATTAAGAACCCCGAGGTCGCAGGATATGATGTAGTCAAGCCTACTGCACATTATTAACTATCTGATGCCACTGTATCTCGATCTTTTCATCTATAAGTCAATCATTTCATACAAAGTGTCATTGAATACTTACATTCCGTTTAAACAGAAACGTAACTGTACATTTTATAAAGTTATCTACAACAGTTCAACCAGCCTGCAGTTAACTTTTATGTAACAGAAATGGTACCGGCACACTAGTTCTCGTCGTGCCGGTGTCGCTAACGGGCGGCTCTTTTGGCCGTGCGTCTGAGGCGCCTCCCGAACGAAGCGGTCTGCCGTCTGCTGCGGAGGGAAAACACGAGTTCTCTTCTGCTACCACCTAGGAACCTGCAGCGAACACCGAAGCATTACACCTCAGTGCAGTCCTGGCAGTATATGTCTGTTTTTGCTGGCGCAGCGCCAACCATCGAGTCATCCACTGTGTTAATGGTTGCCAGCTGGGTGTTGCGATTCCTGGTGTGTTGCTGGGTGACTTGGTTGTTACCCAGAAAGGATCTCGTCGTGATTCAGGATACCATTTGTGTGGTTGACCAAAGACATGTTGGGTGTCATGTTTTTAATTGTGCTGTCTCCATGCTTAAATGTGTTCATGAATGTGGATTGCTGTTTGTGTGAAATGAAAATAACATTTATCTTATTGAGACATAATGTCACTCATACCTTAGCAGTATTTTTTCACGGGGATTTATCAATAAATTTTTGTCTCCCATAAATTATTGTAGCTGCATTGTGAAATAGATGAGGAAATTATGGAGCTGAACATCGTTGTTTCCCTTTAAGGGGAGGTTTTGATATAGAAGTGTAATGTGTTTTGATGAAAAGTATCATACCCGCTCAACTTACACCTTCCAACCACGTATTTCGTACCAAACATATAAGATAAAACATAGAAGATAAAACAAAATCTTTACCAGACATGTATATAATTAGGTTCTCTGCCCTTGTGTGTCATCTATCAGCTTTCTCTCGCAGTTGACGGGAAGAGCGGTGGAAAGTAGCTCATGACTGAGTAACTGTAAGCAGCAGATGGGTAAAAGAGTCTTGTTGAACCTTCTGTGTCTAAGGCGCTGCAGTCATGGACTGTGCGGCTGGTCCCGGCGGACGGTTCGAGTCCTCCCTCGGGCATGAGTGTGCCTATTTGTCCTTAGGATAATTTAGGTTAAGTAGTGTGTAAGCTTAGGTACTGATGACCTTAGCAGTTAAGTCCCCTAAGATTTCACACACATTTGAACATTTTTGAACCTTCTGTGAGAAGTAGATATGTTTTATGCAGACGTAACAAACAGAACTTTGTAGCTAAAATATTTTGTCAGTGAGTCATCTGAGTAATTACGAGTGCTGGATATTTAATGAAGGAACTGTTACCATTTGTCAGTTAGTGAATTCTCGAACGAACTTTTCAATCCTGGACACAGCATAATTTCTTCGTCCAAGTAACATCTGTGAGCACTATCATACCACTGAGAAGAGGCAAGGAAGCTAACATCCAGACAATCAGGTTAGTACAGTTACAATAGTTCAATACTCGCTACGCGTTTAATCAGTTCCATTCAAAATAACTAACATCAGTGCTGTAGACACGATAATGCATGAGCATTTTTGAAAGAAGTGTTCAAAGTGCATGCCTGGAATAGACGAACTGGTGTACAATAGGACGTTTCTTTTCGAAAAGACTTTGTTGTTTTATGCAAAAGTTTAAATCTACCCAAGTTTATGTCGTTACTGATGTAAAAGATACAGTCTTGTGAAATCGGGTGGGTGTTTTTGAAAACATCGTGTATATAGCTGTAGTGTTCCAGGAGCGAATTTTGTAATACACCACTTCGTCATACTGTAACAGTTGATGGATTCAGAAACACTGGAGTCTGTAACTACTTTTAGTTTGATAACCATATGTAGCAAGCATATTGTGTATTTTTAACCAAACTAAAGACTACAGTTCCAGGGAGTTGATAAATACTGTGCCAAATCTATTATATCGCATTACCATTCTGAATGTAGTCTCAGAATTTTGCTCCAAAATTCCTGGCAGTTTCTAGTAAGTATCCTACGCACATCCCATTCTTCTCCTACCGAAAGCCCTGACGGCGCCTACAAGTAATATTAAATCACTTCGCTGTTACTTATTTTGTTGTGATTGAACATATTGTCAGAAATACAACCTTCTGAAAAAAGGCGTTTTAAATGTCTCTTATATTTTAGAAACGCGATGTATCATATTCTCTCTTATATGTTACTACTGTGATTATGATTACACTACCTCCCGCCCGAATGAGTCAGTACGACGAAGTCGTGGAATACGTAAAGCAGAGTGCAGTGTTCGCTAGGCTCTTGGTGAGGAGTAATTGATCAGCTGCATATTACTGGACTAATAACCGCGCTCGTTTCGTATACAGTTTGCTGATAGCGACAGGGATCTCTAAGGAGATTAGTTGCTAGATTATAAAGTAAAGACCCCTCTGCCAGTAGCTGAATGTGCTTCAAATGCAGCGTTGAAATTTCAATTAAAATGTAATGATTTGGACTTGATCGAGGCAGTAAATGATCCGTGCCATCTAAATCCCCGACTACGCGAGATTACCCTCAATTTATTAAAAGGAGAGATTGTCAAGGCCTACTGGAGCGTGTAAAGCGATTATTTAGTACATTCCCACACACAGCTCCTCATCCCAATTGACACTGATACCTCAATTGTTCGCTTAATTACAAACTGAAATGTAATTACATGATTCGTTTAGCTAAACTGTAGCTATTCATTACATATATTATTCACGTGTGACATGGGAAAGTACCCACAAAGCACACTAGTGGAATGAAATGTCAGAGAGAGTCCCAATTGACCTCTCCACAAAAAAAGATATTTTTTTCGACATAACACATTTCAGTGGCTGCAATGGTCGTCATTGTAAACTTAAACATTGTCTGTAACGTTTTGATGTATCTTAAATAACTGAGTGCGACGTGAGACACTGCTTTCTTAAGAAAATGATTGTCATTGTCCTTCGAAAAATGCTTGGATTTATTCCTTTGATCAACAGTTATTACGCTGGTGATAATTAATTCCTGGATAAATTTTATAATATGTAAGGTTGAAAGAAGGTTTTATTGTGGTTCACGGATTGCCCTAAATCATTTTAAATGAATAATCTCTCACACAGTTATTTCGATAGACTAAAACATTAATTGCATTAGTAATGTAATCAGCCATTTGGCATCCACTGCTACATAAAGCTTCCTCTACACCTCTCTGTGTGCTAGTCAGCGATACACATCCATGCTGCTTCCTAAATATGTCCTAATTCATCTACCCACCTACCTTACCATTTTGTATCGGTGTTTTCTTGTAAGCCTGAATCCATCAAGGAAATTTCTGTATTCATCTTCCAGTCATTTGCCTGGCTGCATGTATCGTCCATGTCCATCTCATCTTCGTTACACTCATAATGTCGTTCTCTGCTCGAGTCGTTTCCCTTAAACACTTGTTTATTTGCCTACCTCTCTCAACAATTTCCACTGCGAATGTTTCGGGTGTTCGCTGAGCATCTTTCGATGTCTGAATGATATTCTCGTTGAAAGTTAACGTCTAATTTAGACTTTTCGAAGCCGGTCGTAGACATATATTCTTAGCTTTCAGTTTCACACTGGATGCTCCGACTGGGGAAACATTGTTCTGATAACTAAAAGCAGTTCTAGCCAGTTATACTCATCCGTTAATTTTGCTATTCATTATATGTCATCACCAAAACGCTGTTGGTAGGTGTGAACTCGACTGCGAGAATCGACAAGTAAATGTCTCGATGTAGTATCACTTGAAATGATTGAAAGATTATTTTCATGTACTCCGATTCAAGCTAATAAACAATGGCCTGTACTTAACGAAGGACACAGATTCTTATAAAGTGCTAGCCTGTGGTGTGAATTCCTAAGGTACCAAACTGCTGAGGTCGTCGGTCCCTAGACTTATACACTACTTAAACTAACTCATATTAAGTACAACACACACACACACACACCCGTGCCCGAGGGAAGGCTCGAACCTCCAGTGGAAGCGGCCACGCAGTCCGTGACATGGCGCCTCACCCCGCGGCCACTGTGTGCGGCAAAGTGTAATCAATCCTTAGGAATACCGATTCCACAATTAGAAATGCCCACAGGTAAATCTAACTTCGTACACGTACACACAGTCGGCGAGCATGTGAATGACTGCAGTTGCAGCTCTCTGTGACAGATGAAACGTCCACCAAGATGCTTTACCTTCTTTCGTGTTTAAGGTTATCAGGCTCTGGTAGGTTATACAAGTGGCGTGAAAAACGTCAGATGTTTAGTGCGAGACAGCGTCATCAATAACGGACAGAATTTAAAATGGGACTCAGCGTGGGTCTCCATTTGGTCGGTGGTCGATGCGTGCAATATCCAGATTTGTCGAGCATTCAGACGTGACAGAAATCTGTTTAAGACTGCATGAAAACATGAGGGCAGGCAAAATCGCCGCCAAGGTACCACTCGACCATATATGACCATCACAGGTGATTATCCCCCAACTGTGCACCTAGGATGTCGTAAATCGTTCACATCGGAGCCTGCTACCCCTGTACACGTAGCGGACTCCCTGCAATATTCTGTGTCATCGTGCACCATAGGTCGGTGACTAGCATTAAGCAGACCGAGAACTATCATCCCATGAGCAGACTGCCATCGACATCACAGTACAAACTGCTGCGTTCAGAGTAGTGCCGTGACGGAGAGACACGGGTTGGCGATGAGTGACGTCGCAGTGCGTTCACTATAGACTGCGTTTCCGCACTATCCTAGATGACCATCGTTGGCGAGTATGGCGGCGACCTGGGAAGAGGTCTCAATCATCCAATATTTTGGAGAGGGACAGCGGTTTTCTCCTGGAGTCATGGTGTGGGGAGTCATCGGATATGACCAGGTTCGGCTGGAAGTGAGTGAAGCACTCTGACGGCAAAGTGACACATCTCGGACATCCTACGTCTTCACACGTTAACTTTCATTCAACAATAACTTTGTGTCATTTGTTACCAGAACATTGCTGGTCCACACACGGTACATGTCTCCACGAACTGTCTGCATGATCTTGAGGTATTCCATGGTTAGACGGATCAGCATATCTGTGCCAAATAGAAAATGGATGGGACCAGTTCAGTCGGCAACACTATTCCAGTGACTATACTTTTTGACACCAAGGATGGATTACGAATTTTTGCATATCCAGACCATGGGGTGCAACATCATGCTGGAAAGTGAGATCATATTGCCTAGTTCATGATAAATTTGAATCTGTTTTGTAACATATGAAATAACATTGTGTGCCCACTCAAAACGTGAAGTTTCATTTTATTTTCTCTTCTATTTCTGGTCGCTTCACTTTATCCACCACTATTTCGTATATGAACAGGTTGAACAAGTCAGCCAACCTATTGTTACTTACCACCAAATGACGAAACAAGGCCCAGTCCTTCTGTGAAAGATATTTTTACAAATATCTAAACCTAAGTCAAGTGTTAAATAAACCTTTCTGTTTCAATTGATTGGCTGATTTTCTCGACATCTTCAAATTTATACAGTTGCTGAATCGCAGCCTTGTTTAATTTATTTCATTATGTCATTTAATAAACTATATCTACGTCTTCATTCATCGTCTCAAGGTGTTTCACAGAGAGTACTTTGTGTAACACGATCACTTTCCTCCCGTTACGTGCCAGTGACGAACGATTCATGGGAAGAACAATTAATGGTACGCCTCTGTGTGGTCGTGAATATCCTTAATATTACCTCTGTAGGCTTATCGCGGTATATAAGTGGGAGGAAGCAAAATATTGGCCGAATCTTATAGGAATGTGCGCTCTTTGATTTTCAGCACTCAATCACACGATGCACACAGCCTCTCTCGAAGCGTCTGCCACTAGAGTAGACAGAGCATCTCCGTGACACTTTCCTGCGTACTAAATGAACCTGTAACGAAACGTGCCGCTCTTCTTAGGATCTCCTCTGTTTCTTCTATCGATGCCTACGGTTTCCAGCTATTATTAGTCTAGCCAGTTATGATTATAAACTACCAATGCAAACAGGAAGAAAGTATAATGTCGCTGTTCTAACAGATATAATGGGATATGGCGCGAATGCATGGGCTCACAGACTTCTGCACAGGTTTTAAGAGGTTTCAACACGCAATACTTCTTCGGTTTACGGGAGCTTTTGGTACTGTATCGGTTAAGGCGTTGCAAATAATAGTTCGTATATGCAATTCGGTCTGCAAATGCGGAAAAATAACAGCAATCCACAATCAGATCAGCTGTGTCAGGAATGATGGGATTACGCCCAAACAGCGAGGCGTCCCTATGGTCTACTGGCATAGAGTGGGCGAAGACAAATTTTCAAATGTGCGTGTGCTGAAAAAGAAATACCATATATATGCCAATGTTACAGATACGATCAAGACTCGGTGTCAAGGAGGTATTCTGATTACTTTTCAAATGATTTAATGTGTTAAACACTAGACGTCCAGCATGAAAGCGAAAGAAAGTGGAGGAAAAGATTGTAATTATGTTTAACGTTTTCTGGAAGTCGTTAAGTGCACCCATTATCAAACACTGTAGGAGTATAGCCTGTGTAATATGCGCCCTCTTTTAAGCAAACTTAGTTTTCTGAGGGTATCAGTGTTTATAACGTCATATCTCATGAACTGTGTATCGTACAGTGAAATTATTTTGCTGGTACATCCAGTGGTATACATGTATACTGTCCGCGAAACGTGTTGAGAATAGGGTTAGGAGTAAAGACGTAACAAACCCATTAACAGCTACACTGTAGTGAACAATGAACTTTTCTTTCCTACCACGATTTTCTGGAAGATGTCAGCGAGGAAATGTTCCCCTAAGATTCGAAATTATTTTTAAAGTTTGTTGCAAGTTGCTACGTTCTCTCACCGGCGAACACTGGATGAATTTAGTCTGGGCAATTTGGACGCTTTTAGTAATCCGCCTCAAGACGTAGAAATACTTTATAGCTTTAATACTAGACTTATTGTGTAAAACCTTTCATGTAAGAATAGACCTCTTAATATATCTGGCTGTTTGGTTGAAACTGAACCAGTAGTATAGCAGGAAATGCTA
This sequence comes from Schistocerca piceifrons, assembly GCF_021461385.2. Taxonomy (NCBI): domain Eukaryota; kingdom Metazoa; phylum Arthropoda; class Insecta; order Orthoptera; family Acrididae; genus Schistocerca; species Schistocerca piceifrons. The sequence goes on along the minus strand of NC_060141.1, from coordinate 443,982,352 downwards.
AACATACATACATAAACATACACACGCATACATTTTTAAAAGATGCAGAGATAGAAATTTTATTTCTTTAGCGGTTAATTACATTTGCTCCTTGTGCATTATCAAAATATCCGGTGGAAAAAGAATACGAAAATTGCTTGGGGAGAGATAGGGCCTACGTGTTGCTGAGGTTGTGTTGAGCACACTGCGGACGTTTCGCTAGGAAGCCCTTACGCATTCTCCATACAGCCCCGATCTCCACCCATGCGATTTCCAAAATTTTGGAGGGCCAGAAGAAGACATTCGTACCCATCGATTTGCTTTGGACGAAGACTTGCACGCCTAGGTAATGTCATGGTTCAGCAAGCAACCGCAAACGTTTTTCCATGAAGTCACTGATCATCTTGTCTCACAGTGCGATAAATTTATCGATATTCACGGGATTAATTTTGAAATAATGAACAACTTATTTCCCTTTTTCCCGTTTCTCTCGTTTACATTTGACTGCTCCTTAAAAATGTTCGTGAAACAAAGCTGGTGAGTTCTTGCACCCTTAGCAACGAGATATACACATCCAACTCAGAACACTTTTGTGGTGAACTAAGACTGATTTCATTTCAGATGTTGTCTAATGTAGCGGCCGCAAATAATTACACTCTTTCTTTATACTGCAAATGGGAAATAATCTTGACGCGATCTGCCGTTACAGTACGTACAGAATCGAACAGGGAAGAATCGATATTGTCCATCCTATAGTCTACATCTTATGTATTTATTGTTCAAAAATGGCTCTAAGCACTATGGGACTTAACAACTGAGGTCATCAGTCTCCTAGACTTAGAACTACTTAAACCTAACTAACCTAAGGACATCACACACATCCATGCCCGAGGCGGGACTCGAACATACGACCGTAGCAGCAGCGCGGTTCCGGACAGAAGCGCCTAGAACGGCTCGGCCACAGCGGCCGGATGTATTTATTGTCTTATAAGCTTTATGAAGCACCTGTTTCTCGCATTCGGAAACCACAATATGACTGGGCTTTTCTGGGCCAAAATGTTTAAATTCCACCAGCACCTCACCCTGCGTTTCGAACTTAACAGAAGCTTTTCTACTTAACTAACTGGATTAGCACTAATAGAAGAAAGTATCTCGCAAAAATTGCCTAGACAGCAGATTTGTTCTGGGCGTAGTATTATCTCTCGTAAGATAATGAATAAATAGATTTTAAATTGGCAAGGACCGTACCTACAACAGGAATACAATCATTTCGAGTAGTCAGTGGCACATATAAAACCAGGTTGGAAATAAAATATAAGATATGAAACAAGCAGCGACATATTACTTTTAGCTGCAGGATTTCCACCCTTGGCAGTACAAAATATTTGAGTATACAGGGTGATTCAGGTGCCCTCTTTGTGTTTTATGAACTCCACGTCGCCATCAAATTCGACCTGCAATATGTCCACAATCTCTTGCTCATTACATGCCAGCTATTAGTCCTACATAAAAAAATGGACAGGACCTTTGTGATGGAAATTTAATGCAGTTAAATTTTTATTGGGATGTTGTTTCGAGTTATTCAAGAAAAAAAACATACAAAACTGACCTTCAAACACGTATTCCTTGAATAACTCGAAAATCGTGGCCTCTAGTAAAAACGTATCCCGTACAAAATTTAACAATATTAAATTTCCTCAAAAAGGTCCTGTTCATTTTTTCTGTAGGACCATTAGTCTATGCGTAGGGAGCGAACGAATGTGAAGACTTCGCTCGTTGGTTTTGAAGGCAGATGAATCGACCTATATATTAATGTGATTTGTGCGATATTTACTTTAATACTGATCCAAACTGTCAAAACCTAACAAAGATACCCATGCTTCCGGTACAATTCCCACGGGGTATTCCCTATTGCTGGGTTTCTCAAGGCGGCTCATCGAACAACTTCGGCTGATGGCGTGGTGAATCACTGTGCTTGTTCAGTGCTCCTTGGGTCTGCCGCCATCGAACCAAATTCCGTTTAAAGTCCTTGGTTCCTCCTTTCTCGCGTACTGTTTTTATGCGAGAGCTAATAGTACCAGCCAGCATCGTGATTTTAGTTCTCCTCCGCTGGCACGCCTAGATGCAGTCGTTTTCTGCACATATTTGTCGTGTACTGCGCGTGTGAGATAAGAAGGTCCGCCTTGCGGTAATGTCTTTCGCAGAAGGCGAAGAGGTGGTAGTATATGCAGCCGCAGACCGTAAACGGGCGAACAGTCGAGCGACTGCATTTACTGAACCGGTGGAAGGCTTTACATGGCTATTTGGCGGCGTTATGGCCCGCCGACGAATGGTCTCGCCCTGGCGAAGAACAAGGGCGGGCCGTGACAATTTCCTGTGTGGCGTAGAGCGCCTCAAGCTGCAAACAGTCAGGAGACCCACATACGCTGACCTCCTGAGCTTGTAGGAAACGTCAGACATTAAATATCTCAAAATAGAATAAATTACTCTTTCCTTAGTATAACTAACGGAGAGCATGCTGAAAATGTTCTGCGATTAATGGAAGAATTTTCGCAGCTTACATCGTTGTTTCCAGTTATGTAAAAAGTTCTGAAGAAATGTTTCACTCCTATTCATGTGAGACAAATAACTAAGACGCTTTACATAAGAAAAAATTAACTTGCATCTGACAGAGATTGAAATTTGGACTATTCCTTTTCTCAATACCAAATCAGCCATTTTATCATAAAATGTACCACAGACCGAGAGTTTTCTCACGTACTGTTAACCCTACAGTATTTTATGGGAATTGAGGTCAGTAACTAGAAACTACAGGAAATATATACCCTAAGACGCTCCACGAAGGAATTATTCGAATGGGACGGAAATCGGTATATGTTATGTACAAACACAGACAAACAAACGATTAGAATTTCATAAAAATTGGATCTCTTATGTAAGGAAAAGAGCTTCAGAGATTGGGCAAGTCAGTGACACGTTGGGTCAGCTCTGGCCCTTATTCATACAGTTATTCGGCTTGGCATTGATTGACAAAGTTCTTGGATGTCCTCCTCAGGGATATCTTCCTACAGTCGGTCCAATTGGCGAGTTAGCCCGTGAAAACATTGAGCTGGCTGGAGAACCAGCAAACAATGCTCCACACGTTCCCTAATGGGCAGCTTTGCCACCCAAGGGAGAGTCAGGCAAGCACAAATACAAGCAGCAGAAACTCTCGCTGGGTGCTGAAATGTGAACCCAGGTTGGCTTGTCATAAAAGGAAAGAAAAAAGAGAGAGGAATATCGTCGAGTGTCGCTGTACTGCTGGAGTGTCGCAGATGTCAACGGAAGGGGTCCTTCTATGAAAAGAAATGGCAACACCCATACCACAACTACTGGTTGTCGAACTGTCCGGTGCGCCACTGTCAGCCTGTATCCCACCACTGTCCAGTGCATCGTCGCTGGTTATCACAGCTCAGTTCAAAAAATGGTTCAAATGGCTCTGAGCACTATGGGACTTAACTTCTGAGGTCATCAGTCCCCTAGAACTTAGAACTACTTAAACCTACCTAGCCTAAGGACATCACACACACATCCATGCCCGAGGCAGGATTCGAACTTACGACCGTTGCGGTCGCGCGGCACCAGACTGTAGCGCCTAAAACCGCTCGGCTATCCCGGCCGGCGCTCAGTTCAATGTGGGTCTCATCAGTAAAGACAGTTCTAATCCAGTCAGTGTGACTCCAGGCCGAAGATGTGCCTGGAGAGGCCCAAGGTAGTGGTGGGATACCAGCTTAACTGTCGCCCGCCATACGAATTGACAACCAGGAGTGACGGTCTGTAGTGCCACTTCTATCATTGCAGGATCTCTTTGGTCGTGATCCTCAGTACCGTGACATCATAGAGGTATGTCGACTACACTCTACGCCCTGATTTGCTACCCTCCATGGGAATCTTACATTTCAGCAAAATAATTCCCGCCCACACACAGAGAGCTTCTACTGCTTGTTTTCGTGCTTGGCAAAAGTCTTTGCGCAGCAAGGTCACCGGATCTATCCTTAACTGAGAATGTTTGAAACGTTATAGGCACGGGGCACCAACCAGCTCGGAATTTTGACAATCTAGCGCGCCAATTGGACAGAATTTAGCTCATAATCCCTCAGAGGGACGTCCAAAACCTCCGTTAGTCAATGCCAAACCGAATAACGGCTTGCGCAAGGGCTATAGATAGATCAACGCGTTATTGGCTTGATAAATTTGTGAAGCTCTTTGTCTTGGATAAATAGTCAATTTTTCTGAAACGGCAATCCCATGTTTGTCTGTGCATGTACGTCTCTCGATTTCCATTCCATTTGGATAATTCCTTCATGATGCGTCCTTTCTGCCTTAGTGTATTTTGCTCGTTCAGATTACAGAGTAATTGATAAATCGTAATAAACCTTAATAGATTCTGATATACAGAGTAACTGATCAATTATAATAAAACTCAATACATTCAGATACGCAATCAACTTTGGAGCTCTTCATAACGATTGCACGATTAGTGGAGGAATGTTGGTCCGATGTCTGTTAACGAGTACCAGTGGGAATCTCTCATACAGTTCACTCATTAACAATTGTCTCACCATCCCGCAAACTCCATGCAGACGACCCTCGATGACAAATGGCTATGCGAAATAACCCTGAAGTTTCCATGAAGACTCCGCTAGGGAGAGCCGAAACAGTCAGTACATGCCTGCAACCTCAGGAGAGATTTGGAGAACAAATGTTATATCCTCTAGACCATGGATTCCACAGAGAGATTAGTGTTTCCGTTGGAGAGTCTCTAAGGGTCTACTACATTGCCAGATGGGTCATCGCATTGAGAGCAATTTTTATTTATGCGATTTATTTGATTACCAGTCTCTCTACCTCGGCGAGATTATAAATTTGGGAAACAGTTGCGGAAGATCAATACATGAGATTTTGCTTTTCTACCGTCTAATTGTAAATATAAATAGAGTTTCTTGACTAGAGAGCCGCTCTTGTTAGTTCTATTATTCGATTTACATTTTATATATTCCATAAATTTAGGCTCCTAGCCTCATCTCTGATAGAGTCTGTGGCTGTGTGGCTGGCTGAGTTCTTGCTGAAGGAAGGACGCATCAGTTTCCGAGAGATACGTCTCCGCTCTAGCAAACGTTCTGTAAATAGTATTCGAAGCGGCGCTCCGTGGAACGCACTGTCCGACAATAGACACGGGCTGCACATTTTACGTAGCCGAGGAAGAAGAGAGAAATACTTTTGCGACGCTTTTACGAGCCGCCAGGCTGCAGTTAAGCATTCTTTGTATCCCCTATATTCCAATTAGAACTACTATATGATTTGACTGTGGAGGGGGTGTGTTGCCAGCGTGCAGCCAACCACGCTTCACATGCCGCTGCACGTATATACAAAACAGGCAAAACAAAGAGCAAGTGGCTGGCCCCTATCATTTGCCTCGCTGGAGATAAAAGACAAACTCTCGTACATCCAACTTGCGCAACAGCTATTCTTGCCACGCCATTGAACACCGAATGAACATATCAGTTTCTTAAGATCCCAAATGGAATTAAGATAATGTAAATTTGGAGCACATGTCCCAGAGGAATAACGGTAGTCTAGTGATACAAGAGGTTTGAAACAACCATCTGGATAGCAATAATATTTTATTAAAGACCGGTTTCGAGTTCATGTGGAAGCCATCATCAAGAAATCAGCACTGTCTGGCTGCTATTGGCGATTCCTCTGATGCCCACACGACAATAGCATCGTAAATTGTAAATGTAACTACATCCTATGTCCGGAGTGCAGGACTTCGGCTGGTCGATTTCCAATAATAAAATACCAACAGCCGTTATTTCGGTTTTATTTGTTAGGCAACCGGTTTCAGAATTACGCCATCTTCAGGCCTGCATATATCGAGTAACACTCGTGCTGCATTGGTTTCTAGCGCGAGGGTTACTCGATATATGCAGGCCTGAAGTTAGCATAGTGTAATGCCGAAACTGGATGCCTCCCAAATAAAACCAACATAACAGCTGTTGGCATTTTATTACTGGAAATCGTAAATTGCTCTTACGAACGTGATGCCGCATGTGGTTCTGAGTAACCGCCAGAAGCAGACATATGGTGTTAATTTTCTGAAGATGACCTCCACATTAGTCGGAAACGATCATTAATATAATATTATTACGATTTAAACTGTTCTTTTAACATAAGAACTCAGATTTTTTGAGTATTCAGTCTTATAACTGGTTTGATGCGGCCCGCCACGAATTCCTTTCCTTTTCCAACATCTTCATCTCAGAGTAGCACTTGTAGCCTACATCGGCACTTATTTGCTGCATGTATTACAATACCTGTTTTCCTCTACAGCTTTTACCATCTCCATCTCCCACAAGTACGTATCTTAACAGACGTTCTACCATCCTCTCCCTTCTACTTGTCAGTGTTTTCCAAATACACCGAAGAGTCAGAACATTCTGGCCACCGACCTACTATCGATATAAACCCTTTCAGGCGATAGAAGCGTCACCTTACAAAGAATCACTGCTAGTCAGAAACATGCACTGTGTATATAGTATCGCCCGCAGCTCGTGGTCGTGCGGTAGCGTTCTCGCTTCCCACGCCCGGGTTCCCGGGTTTGATTACCGGCGGGGTCAGGGATTTTCTCTGCCTCGTGATGGCTGGGTGTTGTGTAATGTCCTTAGGTTAGTTAGGTTTAAGTAGTTCTAAGTTCTAGGGGACAGATGACCATAGATGTTAAGTCCCATAGTGCTCAGAGCCATTTGAACCATTTTTTTGTATATAGTATCAGTGAGAGTGCTGTCCATGTGTAGAATGGAGAAGGCTGACGATCGACCTATGTTTGACTTAGGGCTGACAGTGATGGCCGGGAGGCTCGGCACGAGCATTTCTGAAACTCATTTCTGAAACTGCATGACTTTTTGGGTGTTCGAGGATTGCAGTGGTGAGTTCCTTCAACACATAGTGTCTGTGCACGTAGCACGTGAAACCTCATCCAAACGTCTTGGGGATGGGGTCCATCTCTCATTACAGATGTCAGACGTCGTAGACTGGGCAGACCGGTAGAACAGGACAGGCGGCCAACTGTGGCAGAACTAACATCAGACCTTAATGTTGGGCAGAGTACAAGTGTATCTGAACACACTTTATGCACCGAACACTCCTAACGATGGGCCTCCGCAGCCGACGACCCATGCGCGTGCCAATGTTAACACCACGACATCGGCAAATACGACTGAAATTGGGACGTGGCCATCGGCACTGGGAGTTGGCGCAGCGGCAGAGCGTTGTATGGTCTGATGATTCCTGATAACTCCTTCATCAAGCGGGTGGGAGTGCGTGAGTCCATCGTTCTCCAGGGGAACAGCTCCTTGACACCTGTACTGCGGACGGAGACAATCTGGGGGCGGCTCCACCACGCTGTGGGAAACATTCATGTGGGCATCCAAGGGTCCCGTGGAGCTCGTGCAACACACCATCAGGACCAAAGAGCCTCGTATTCTGGTTACTGACCACGTACTCCCTTCATGACGATCAAGCTTTCTGATGGCAGTGGCTTTTTTAAACTAGGTAATGGGCCGTGTCACACGGCCAGGAGTATGATGGAGTGGTTAGAGGAACACAGTGGCGAGTTTCTGTTGATGTTCCTGGCCTCCAACACACCAGATCTGAACCCTATCGTACACATCTGGATATGATTAAACGTGGCGTTAGAGCTTATCGCCTCATACCCAGAATTTACGGGAATTGGTGACTTGCTTTTGCAGATGTGGTGCCAACTGTCTCCAGCGTCCTACCAAGGCCTCATTGCCTCCAATCCACAATGCGTCACCGCTGTTACCCCTGACAAAGGTGGACATGCCAGCTATTAGATACGTGGACGTAATGTTCTGTCTGATTAGTGTATTACTTTCGTGGCCGATTCTCCGGAACTCAGGTAATACATGGAAAAGGGCCCTCGTCTCTACTTTCGGAGGAAGGACCTCAAAATCAGGCGCGAAGGGCGCAGTTGCAAGACTTTGATGTGAGGAGCCTTCTGATAACCACAGCTTGACTCAGAATACCGCGGCGACTACTTCGTTGTCAGCATTTTTCTGCCGGTCGCTTGATAGGTTTAATTAGGCTTTGCTCACTCCGATACCCGAAATTTATATTAGACAATTTTTGGGTTTTCACAGGAAATTTGATTCTTAGTTCACAAAAATGATTGCAGACTACTTTCTATAATCTTGATGCTTTTCCCAAATGTACTGCGCATGCGAACGTCTAAAGCTTGGTTTTGTTTTCCTTTCAATGCATGATTAACCATGTAGTAGTCATAATATGACAATCCGGCAGTTATTTCTGTCATTATCAGATTATACGAGCTTAGAGCCCATCTACTGGAGAAGAAAAAAAAAATGGTTCAAATGGCTCTGAGCACTATAGATTTAACATCTGAGGTCATCAGTCCCCTAGAACTTAGAACTACTTAAACCTAATTAATCTAAGGACATCACACACATCCATGCCCGAGGCAGGATTCGAACCGGCGACCGTAGCGGTCACGTGGTTCCAGACTGTAGCGCCTAGAACCGCTCGGCCACACCGGCTGGCTGGAGATGAAAACATTTACATTTCCTTTGCGTCTTATAATGGATTATACTGTAAATGATGAAAGTATGTGAATGCAGCTTGCCGCTAACTTGGTGTAATGTCTCTCACACATAAACCTGTACAGTAAAGTAAGGGCCTCCTGTTTTATCTTTAGGCTGATCCGTGATAAGACAGGCAAACAATTATACTAATGGAGGATTCTGCGTATTTTCTCTAATTTCATTCGCTCTCTCTCTCTCTCTCTCTGTCCTTTATCTATATACAGTTTTAAACATAATATTTGATTACGTGAACTCAGTCCAATAGAATCTCTGGTGGAGCCCTTCGTCTTAATATTCAGCGGCTGGCTTGCTGTAAAAGATCTTTATATCTCTTATTATTGTTAAGCGCTGCATTCAGTTGGGAAAATCGATCGTTTGAACAATTCGTTCATTTTACGACAGATTTAGAATTTCAGATGTGTCCGAAGTCTTTTTGGACGATTTTATAAAATCTCGGTGATTACAGGCTCTCTTCGTCACAACTGAAACTTCCCCACTAATTTCAAGACCAAGACAATCATCAATGATTCAGACAGAGAACTCATTCGTCATTCACTCTAGAATAAAAGGGTCACAAACCTTATTTCTGAGGAAAATTATATATTCAATCCATCTCCATTACATGTTCCGTTTTCTGTTGATTCCAAGTCTTACTTAATTTGCGTTTACAGTTTTTCTCTCTCTTCAAATAACCCGCTAGTGGCACAAACGTTAATAGCTCGCTTTAGCGAGAAGAAGAGCAAATATGTCTCTTTTAGCAACCCGACAATCTTCCAACAGATACTTCCGAAGCTGTCCTAGTTATCCGTCCCTAACAACCATGGAGAATACATATATGTATCTCTTTTCTTCCAAAGAATAAACGTACTAGAAAAATACCTTGGCGTCGACGAGCTGTCGGCGCATATATTACTAGAAAATCCGATCAAATACTTTCCAAAAGTGAATAAATGTGGATGATTTGATTGATAATTATTAATTATTGCGTGGTAGAGGGTAATTTTCCGTGGGGAGATTACAGTCTCCCGCCTTTCGCATGGTCACACACGTGAGATTTGTACAGCTAATATTTGCGGTTGTCTAATGATCCATCATTTGAAGCCGTCTTGTGCATAGGTAAATGTTAATTAAACTGCCTTGAAGATGTACATCCCTGAAACAACATTAAATGAACATTTCTCATGTGGATAAGAGTTTGCTTTCTGTAATCATATCCTCACATAATCAATTAGTAGAGCGTACAGGCGGAAAGTTTGCTATTTCTGAATGTCAAGAGGCTTCCCTACAGAATTCAAAATCTAAATGGATTCACACATAACCACCCGAACTCTCCTTCAGTCAGGCACACACTGAAAGTCGTCAATAAGGTACCTCAACGGAGGACAGTTACTATGAAGCATGACGGCTGCGCCATCAGCCAACAGCGAAGTTACCTTAATAAGGCGAGATTTGCCTGTTCCACACATTGGCCTTCGAAACGAGTCTTCCACTTGCCCACCCATCCCTAGAGTCAACTTTTTTTCCGTATTATTTGTTGAATGCAAGAACGTTGCTAGAAACCTCTATACTATTGGGTATAGCCTGTGAAATTGTTTCCCACCTCCACAAAATTTTTTGGAATAAACGTATTAACGTCCGTTAATATCAATCAATATCATTTTACGATCTCGATCGTCACGATCACATCGTCGAAACCAACCCCTTATCAGTGGTATGCAGCTAGAATAGTTTTCAGGTGCAAACGACATTAGCGATCGAAGACTTCCGCCACAGAAAGTCGCCCACATTCTGCGGACGGCCTTGTCAAAGACGGTGCAGGAGTGGACTGAGATTGAGGACACTCTTTGTGTTTGGAGTGGAAACTGCCCCTAAAGGTGGAAGAAACAGCAATGATCAACGGCTAGAGGATGCAGAAGGCAATGGAAACCTCTGCCTTAAAGACACATAACGTTCAAATGGTTGAAATGGCTCAGAGCACTATGTGACTTAACATCTGAGGTCATCAGTCCCCTATAACTTAGAACTACTCAAACCTAACAAACTTAAGGACATCACACACATCCATGTCCAAGGCAGGATTCAAACCTGCGACCATAGCGGTCGCGCGGTTCCAGGCTTAAGCGCCTAGAACCACTCGGCCACAGCGACCAGCACACATAACGTCTAAGTGCAGGACATGTGGCCTGTAACTGAAGAAGTGTCATGATGATATGTCCACTAGCAAAAGATTCCGGAATGGTCCACCATTTGGATAACCGGGAGGGGACTGCCAAGGAGGAGATGACCATGAGCGAAATGTTGAATAACCAACGAAAGGATAACTTTCTACGAGTCGGTGCGTGCAATGTCAGGAACTGGATGTTTTCTTTTTCAGAAGTGTTGGTGCTTCAGCTTGCTTCTGCTCATCATATGAACAGTAGTCACAGTCTCATAAATATATTTACAGCGACCTTTCAAGATACAATAATTCACGGCTCTGAAATATCTACACCTGGTATTTCTGGCCATGACATAATTTTCCTGACGTACTCGCTAGAACTCCCAGAATGAAATCACAACCACATACCGAGATTTCCAGTACGTTATTTTACCTGAACTTGCAGCTGAGGCACAAGAAATAAGTTGGGGGCGGACTTCTATTTCCTTCTTGCATATAAACGAAAAACCTCACGGATTTACTAACAAACCTCCTCAAATGTATGATAAATATGCTCCTCTAAAGTCCAGAAGAGTAAGGAGGAAGCCTGCACTTTGAGTAGCAGAAGAAATAAAACAGCTCACGGATTTCTGAGACGCTGTACATCAGGCATACAATCTGCACACCACATCTGAAAATTGCTTGCTTACAAGCAGAAGCGCAACACAAACTGTGAAAAATGTAAAAACCCAGGCCAACACGTACGTTAAGCAACAACAGAAAGAGACCAGATTTCCAAAGGGAAAGCTGTGTGGGCTTAGTGTAGTCAAAGTAAAAGCTGCAGCTGACCCATTTTCCTAGCAGGAGAACAGAACTGGTACATCACATAACCTACAGCCAGAATTGAACCACAAATGAAACAGAGACTCATTGATTGCTTCATGGAAGTAAACGACTGTACCGATGAAAAATTGTATCTAAACTATGTTACATGCAGTACTGTTAGAAAAGCCATTATGTGTGTCAGATCAGTATCCACTGAACAGGATGGCATCACAGTCCAAATAATGAAGCTTATTATTGAGCCAAAACTATACACTACAAGAGACACTTTCAACCAGTCTTTAACCACAAGTATTTTCCCTGGGGCCACTGACGCCTGGAAACAGGGACTAGTTAAGCAGCTAACTAAAAACGACATTGTCACAGCACCCTCTCATTATCGACCTATTCCTTTTCTTCCTCACTGCCCAGGGCCTTAGGATATATAGTCAACGACTAGCTAACAAACTACCAAGCTACAAACAACGTATTAGAGGAATACCGATCAGGTTTTCTTAAAAATCACCGCACAAAATCTGAATTAATGAAGGACCTGAACTTCACCATGGGTGCACAAGAGCAGACTATCATGTTTTTCTTAAATTTCAGAGAAGCCTTTGACACTGTCGACTTCGACATTTTACTTACGAAAATTAGCTGCCTCAATTTCTCGCCAAGAGAAGTGCATTAGGTCTACTCATACCTGGCGTCTCGCCAGTAATGCGTCATGTCCGGCACCATAAATTCATAACACAGGCAGGTAGTATCTAATGTCCCTCAGGGTTCGATATTTGGTCCTAAACTTTTTTCATTGTAAGTCAACGATATGTCCTATTACAAATACCACATCTACACTGATGACCTCCAGTTGCACGTAAGTGCAGAACCAACAAACCTGAAGAGAGTTTACGACAATCTCAATACCGACAGGTACGCAGTATCAAACTGGGCGCAGGATACAGGTTAAAATTTAACACATCCAAAACCCAAGCAGCATTGGTTGGTCGTTCTAATCTCATTTGCTTGAAATATCCTGGAACAATACCATCTTTATTCCTAAATGAGGCAAATATCAACTATTCTCCTTTAGCAAAGATACTGGGACTAATAATATACGAAAATATAAGTTGTACTGACCATGCAATTCCAATGCGCAAAAAAGCATCGGCATTTCTCTATGTCCTACAGAAATACAAGAAGCTATTCCCTCTTCACCAGCAACAAAAACTTGTAAAACCACTTATGCTTCCAATTATGATTACAGTGATGTTATCCTGCAAGGATTTTCTCAGGAAAGCTCAGCAAGCCTAGAAATGGTTATGAAAGTCTGTGTTCGTTTTACAGGTGATGTTCGACTTTTGGTCGTATTTCACGATCATACTTACAGCTGTCTTGGCTGCTTGTAGAGAAGGGCAGAGATTTCCATATTCTATGTCTTCTGTACTGTCTTATCAATATATACTGTCACTCGTACCTCTCCTCGACCTCAACTCTCTCGTCTGAACAACATGGAAAGAACATCCGTCCCCCCCCACAGCTAAATCCTTTCTGTCCCACTGCATCACTCAGCCACTTTCTCGAAGTCCTTCTCACTAGTAGGAAATCGACTCTGTAATAACCTCCCACATTATATTAGAGAACAGAACAAAGCCTCCAGCTTCAGAGGAAAGTTACTGGCATACCTACTATTGCAACAATAATGATTACCGTAGTCCCCATACACACTCGTTACCCTACACACACACACACACACACACACACACACACACACACACACTTCTTTCCAAACCGATATTTCTCACTGCCCAGGTTTCCTTGCTGGTGTTTCCTTCTTAAATTTCCTTTCCCCAGATATCTCTATATCAGAGAACATCTGTTTTGTATACACTTACAAAGTATTTATATATCAGTATTGTTACTATTTTTATTATTGCTGTCATTATTACTATTATCACTATTAGCAGCACCAGCAGTAGTACAAGTACTGCCAGTATTAACTTTATCAGTTCAGAGTTGTGTTTACTCACATTTCCACTAAAGATACTCAAATCATTTTAGCGCTCTTGGTCATATTAAGGAAGTTATTTCTTATGGAACTATGATGTAGAAAAGGTAGTGAATGTGTGAAAGCCTGGTCCTATGGAGGAGAGGGCCTCATGGCACTAATCACATCAACAGAATTAAATGAAATACACTATGTTTGTCCGTCCCCTTCAGTGATGCTGCGCGGTATTGGATCTTTACCAGATAGGACTATCGGAGGACATCGAAAAGTTTCAAAGAATGAACGGTCGTTTTGTATTGTCACGAAACAAGAGTGGGAGATCACGGTTATGTTACCCGAGTTGGGGTGGCAATAATTAAATCTGAGAAGTTTTCTTTTCGCTGAGACCTTTTCACGAGATTTAGAGCACCATATTCCTCGTCTGAATGTGAAAATAAGAGCAAGCAGACCTCGCACGGAAAAATGCACGTGCTTATTTTCCGCACGCTATTCGAGAGTGGGATGTTAGGGAAGTCGTCTGAAGGTAGTTCAATCAACCCTCTGCCAGGCACCTAAGTGTGAACTGCATAGCAGTCACGTAGATCTCATTCTTTGGAAAGCCTATGTTTTCAAGCAGGACTCTAGCAAGCTACCATTCTGTAACGAAATGTACTACGGTTTTTCAGCCATTTAGCCTAGCTAATTAATGTGTATCGGTATTCCCTATATTTTGTATCCCATAAGTGTGTGAAATTCGATTTCACGTTTAATTTACCTTATATTTCGCATCATGAAATATATGTGAGTAATAAGCCTGCCAAATTCAGTTTCGCAAAGCGCTGTACGCTTCGCGGATAAATTGCTGTGACGCATTCCTCCTGCTCTCAGCGTTCCGACCTTATAAACAGGGTGCGACACGGTTCTGACGCAATATTTCCAGTTTCCGTTCCGCCTGCATTAATTTGGGACACAAAACGTTTCGGGAGGAGACTTGTATCCCCATTAATATCGCTGTGGGAATGTTGCCAGCTAGCAGAACGTATTGTTTCCATTCTGCTGTGACAGCACCATTTAAATTCGCATTCACAGGGCGAAAGAAAGCGAAAAAAAAATTATACTCGAAATTGTGAAGAATTTGTGAATCAATGAGATTCCTCTGCGTGCCTATACCAATTATCATGACATGAGTGAGAGCAACAGATGAACTGCTGTTGCACACCCTTGCGCCTTAGATTGGCGTCCTATGTCAGCTGGAAGAAATGACACTCGTCCTTTCTTGTCACTGTGCCATCACTCTCATTTTCTTGCGTAGATTTTGCAGATATGTAATGCATTACCCGTACTTTTTAAGAGCTGTTTATTCGCATTACCTATCAGTTTCATTGTGTCATCTCTTCGAACGCTACCCTAAATTACTCAACTGCCTCACAGCGGGTATCTCCTCTCATTCTTGACGAAGTTAGCCAAGACACACTGTTTAAGTTTCTAGAAGTCTATTAGACATTACTTCCTCCACAATTAGTGTAGTCTCAAACCATAAATGGCAATAATAGTAAAAATTCAAGTATTGTGTTCAAATTTCTTATGTATAAGAGTGTAACACATAGGCTATGGTTACAGATACATATGAGTATCATGCTACACCTATGTGCAGCAGTACATATGTAATAGAATAATGATTACTATCAGACAGAATAACTATAGTTAAAATAAACTAGTAATACGGTTAATACCAATATGAACTTCAGAGGAATATTTTGTTTTAGTCTTATTAAACAATGTTTCTACTAGTTGCACGATATGTACCAAGTAAAACTGTCATCGAATTTCACACAGAATTGGCCCATACATAAATTGTTCATAGCTTAATGACTGACTAACACTTCCAGGTGTTCAAACACGAGTCTCGAGAAGGCCGGGGGTGGTGATGTTCGTCTATGATTACATATGAAAAGAAGTATGTTTTACAGTTGTGAGGTACAATAACGAATTGTAAAATTTGAAAAGTAACTGAATCGAAATAATAAATTTTATTTTAATTTATAAAACAGACGTCTATGAACTTTCTGCGGAAAACAGCCGTTGTAACACACTTCGCCAATTACAACATTTCGGGTTAGCAAAAATGTTTGAAAGCACAAGTAGATTGGTAAAGCTAATTCATCTATAGTCCAAAATTGGATTACGTTTTCTCTTCCATAGTAACTTATGTACGGATATCAATGACGAGTTACATGATTAAAGCGGAAACACACATCGATGGTAGTTGCTTTTGGAACCAGAAGATCGGTTCACCAGATATTCAAGCATAGCGCGAATGTCATATCTGTTATTTCAATCAAGGCGAATGCAGAAAGGAAGCACCTACTATCTGCTACTGCCAGGTGATGTACAGTGGTTCTTTGTTTCATAATAAACTGCTGAAAGATGTCACCATAGTCTTTCTTGTAAGAACGACTCCTGAGGCTTCCATTATAATCCATAGTCATGAGGCCTTTTTAATACCGTGATTCGAGCAATCTAGGTAGTTACTTTCAATATAAAAGAAACGTTGTTCTGCCATACGTACAATCCTGAAGGGTCGAGATGATTAAATAAGTAATGATATTTTTTCAGGTCATTTTTTATCTTCAAGTTCAGTATGATTCGGACGTTTCTTGATCAGAACTAAATCATGATCTCAGGCAGCTAGCTGTGTCCTGACATCAAAAACCTGTGTCCCGATTTGATATAGTTTCAGTTTATTAGATTTGTGTGGTTTGTGAAATGGATGTTCTAGTTTCTAGTGAATAACACACTATGAAACCGAGAAGGAAAAGGAAGTTAGTAAAGGTGTCGGTGGGAAGCCTACACTACTCACTTCACTGATGGCAAGGAAACTGCCAAACCTCATAGATTCCTGTACTTTGGAAACTGTAAAAATTGATGGTTTGCTGGCTAAGTACGGAAACTTGTGTATGGAACGACAGCTGTGCAGGTCGGCTGAAACGTAGAATGATTTTATCTGTAATGATTATCTCGTCGATTAGTGCCGTAGGATACAAGTTTTGATGTTATGACACAGCTGACTGAGATTCTGATCAAGAAACATGCGAATCCTTCTAAACTTCAGAATGTGAGTGATCTGAAAAATATCATTATTACTCTAACGACATCTCGACCCTACAAGGATTTAAGTGTGGCTATTCAAAGAAAGTTTCTTTCATTTTTAAAAAGACACCTCGAAGCATGTTATAGTCAAAAGGCACGACTGAGTGGTATAATAGAAGCCCCAGGAATCGTTTATCACAAGAGAAGCTATGGTGACACCTTTCAGCAGTTTATTATAGAACAAATAATCCCTACACATCACCTGAGAGCAGCAGGTGTTGCCTTGAGTGTTAGCCTTGAGTGAAACAACAAATGTGATATCGTGCTATGCTTGAATTCCTAACTGAAGTACACATGGAGTTTTATGACAGCACTATAAGTGACTAACAACTTATTTAAAGACTGCACGTAAATCAGATTGCACAAATTGGCATAGGAGTAGGTCTTTCCTGATTGAAAAACCATAAATCTTTTTAATCTCGTTATCTCAAAATAATTGATGTTCCTACAAATGTCGATGTTCTGTAATAGTTAACATAATAGTAGATCGTTTACATTCTTAACGCGCTGCAATTTTATGCACTCAAAAAAAAATTTTTTTTTTACACATGGGCCAACTACGTTCTCCCCACAAATTCCCTCGTCCTTCAAAAGACGCAGGCTGCTACTTAAAGCGGCTGGTAACACGAGAAGTTTTAATTGCGTTGTATCGACACATTCACTAGCACAGAAAATGTAGCTGTTATTACGCAGTCACCTCCAGAGTTCCCATATAATTTCAGAATCACTCTGACGGTTCCTTAAGTGAGCCAGCTTCCTACACCATGACTTACAAAACTCTTTAATAGTTTTTCGGCCTTTACCTTCGAACATTCTTACCGATATAAAAGTACAGGAAAGTCTGTTTTGAATTTGCCCGAACGAATTTTCTTCTAAAGACTTATCCAAATTAATTGTAGGTCGCTGCTCCTTGCTTAGCTTAATCCCCCATCGTTTAGCGTTTCCTGAAAAAATGACTAATTACGATGTTTACTTCTTCCATTTATTTTCAAAAAATGTGTGTGAAATCATATGGGACTTAACTGCTAAGGTCATCAGTCCCTAAGCTTACACACTACTTAACCTAAATTATCCTAAATACAAACACACACACCCATGCCCAAGGAAGGACTCGAACCTCCGCCGAGACCAGCCGCACAGTCCATGACTGCAGCGCCCTAGACCGCTCGGCTAATCCCGCGCGGCCGAGATTTATCGAACAATTGGCTTAACAGCTCATGCATCCGAGTTGCCGGCCAGAGTAATATACACGAGAATGAAAAAGAAAACTGAGCACGTATTAGATGAGAAACAGTTTGGCTTTAGAGAGGCAATTCTGACGTTGTGTTTGATAAAGGAAGCAAGACTGAAAAAAAGCAGGACACGTTCTTAGGATTTCTCGACCTCGAAATAGCGTTCGACAATGTAGAATGGTGCAACAGGTTCGAAATTCATGGAAAAATAGGGGTAAGATGTAGAGAAACACGGATAATAGGCCGTAGGTACAAGAACCAAGAGGGAATAATGAGAGTAGGAGACGAAGAAAAAAATGCTTCGATTAAAAAGTTTGTAAGACAGGGATGTTGTCTTTCACCCTTACTATTCAATTTGTACATCGAAGAAGCAATTACATAAATAAAGGAAAGTTTCAAGAGTGTAATAAACATTCAGAATGGAAGCAAGGCAATGTTAAGGTTCGCTGATGACTTAGCTATCGTCAGTAGAAGAGAAGAAGAATTACACGATATGCTGTATGAAATGAACCGTCTAATGAGTACAGAATATGGATTGAGAGTAAATCGAAGACCGCTCAGCTAATCCCGCGCGGCCATTTTTCTTTGCCATCAAGTACATTGTTATTTGCTGTTCTGTCTTTAACATAAATATGCTACACTTGATCTTTCTTTCTTTCTATGTCACAAACTGTCTCCTGTATGCTAGAAGTACCACTACAGCACTTCTCTTTACAATTTTCTACTTTCTTTTCTATAATTTTCCAAGTCTCTTGAACAAGTATTCTCCTTTGAGACACCCGTCCGTTGTTTACTTTAATAAATACTTCATTTACTGGGGAAACTTTTTCCCCAGGCTTCAATTCCAACATATGTTCGACCTGTCGTTTTAATGATTTCCTTAGTCAGGACACCTATTTTGTTGTTTACTTTTTCTAACTCATGGTTATTATTGTTATTATTTTCCGTTTTTCCACTTAGTTTTTAGTAGCTTTAACCAGTTCGTGACTAATTTTACTATGTTTTTTGAGTTTATCGCTTATACTTTTACTGTTTCTAGACTCTGTTTGCATTTATTAACTTAGATTTTTACTATTTTTGTTTTGTGCTATTAGCTATGTATTCACACTGCGTAACAACGCATACAGCTCTATCGTTAATTGCCTGTTTTGCTCAGTGCAGTTTTCTACTCCCTTGTCTTCCTCCTCTGAATCTACTTTTTCCTTATTAATTTGAGATGGGTTTAAAAGCATAAAAGTGTCATCCCTATGATACACATTCTCTAACTGTTTTTGTAATAGTAAATCTGATTCCTCTGTGTCCTGCTCATTTCACTGTTTACAGGAGTATCCTCACTTTTATCCCTCTGTTTTACTTCCATATACTGTATATACTTTTCTTCGTAAATTTTCAATAATTGTGTCAACCACATATATTACTATTTTTATTGCTCTGTCTTTCTCCTAACTGCAATAACGAGTTTGTGACCCAGAAACCTTCGTACTTCTTTCAAAGAATTCGACCTATCTGTGATATATACCACAGTATTAAACTATTTCTGGACTCTTAAATATTGCAAAAGATCTTGTCACTAGGCGCCATGTATATCACTTTACGTCAACAGAAAAAATATTCCTGCTACGAAAAAAGCCACATATAACACTATTACACGGGAAGTTATGCATATATTTTAACACTGTCGTACAATGTTACCCCTTTTACAGTATTTGATCGTGATGTATGACTAATAGATATGGAAATCAGACAATTAGTTGTTTTCTTAAGAGCTTTCTAGCTGCTAGAAACAAATGCAGTAAAATGGATAGCACCGAATCTAGGGCCTAGTGATTGGTTAATGGATTTACATTCATCAGCCGATCTAAGCGAAGAAGTGGATAAGTTTAAGAAAAACAGAAGATGTAAATTTGGCTTACTTTCCTGATGCTTCATAACATAACTTCACAAATAAATATAACTTTACAGGATACGATTAAGAGAAAGACATATAAATCTTTTAGCTACTACACTCACATACATATATAGTTTTGATCTTGAAAGGCCACGAATTTTTAATCATCATTATGTGCAAAAACAATTTGGCTAGGGGGGAATTCTAGGATTCAATTTTGTATAACCAACGAGTTAAATATTTGAATATTATAATAGCATAATAAAAACATTTGAGTTTATTAACAAATTTTGCTTCTATTTTTCTCTTAGCAAATGATCCGCTAAAAGCGAAAGGTAGGGCGTGGTCACACTACACTGTCATTTAGTAGTTTTGTGCAACCTCGGTTCAGTGTTACTGAGCCATATAAGCAATTTTCCTTTTAAATCTTATTGCACATTAACGAATTTCATTAATAAGTGAAAATGCCTTATCTTTCCTTTTCTCAAAACTTGTTTACTCACTTTTACTTTATTTATTACCTCAAAGAGCCTAAGAATTTTAAAATCATTAAATTTGTCAGGTAACATCTATTTCAGTGTTTAAGCAATATTTCGCTTCAGCACTTCTGCTATATAAATCACACAATACTCTTACTTGCCTTTAGTCCACGAGAATGATTTTCAGACAGTGGGAGATGGAAATTAATTCTTGTAGTTACTGAATAAAGCAACAAAATGTTTTTATAGGAGGTTTATTCGGAATAATCAAACACCCGGAATTGACCCTATATAGGTGAATGATAGGAATTAAATAACAGGATGAACTAAGTTTTATGTTTAACACAATAATTATTCAAAAAAGTTTCTTCTGAGTTAATGGTTCACTCTTGTACAATTCTAAGTATGCAGTTTGTAACTTGTTGGCTGTAGGCATTGGGTGTGGCGGTTAGTAATGGCAGCTACACTACCCAGGATATGGCACACATGTTTCTTGAAGTTTTTTTTTTTTTTTTTTTTTTTTTTTGTCATCAGTCTACTGACTGGTTTGATGCGGCCCGCCACGAATTCATTTCCTGTGCTAACCTCTTCATCTCAGAGTAGCACTTGCAACCTACGTCCTCAATTATTTGCTTGACGTATTCCAATCTCTATCTTCCTCTACAGTTTTTACCCTCTACAGCTCCCTCTAGTACCATGGAAGTCATTCCCTCATGTCTTAGCAGATGTCTATTATCCTGTCCCTTCTCCTTTCAGTGTTTTCCACATATTCCTTTCCTCTCCGATTCTGCGTAGAACCTCCTCATTCCTTACCTTATCAGTCCACCTAATTTTCAACATTCGTCTATGGCACCACATCTCAAATGCTTCGATTCTCTTCCGTTCCGGTTTTCCCACAGTCCATGTTTCACTACCATACAATGCTGTACTCCAGACGTACATCCTCAGAAATTTCTTCCTCAAATTAAGGCCGGTATTTGATATTAGTAGACTTCTCTTGGCCAGAAATGCCTTTTTTTGCGATAGCGAGTCTGCTTTTGATGTCCTCCTTGCTCCGTCGGTCATTGGTTATTTTACTGCCTAGGTAGCAGAATTCCTTAACTTCATTGACTTCCGTATGGACTAATTAATTTTTATTGGGGCCGTTTTAATGTCCATAACATAGCCCAACAACTTGTTGCAACGCCGTAATAACTAAGCAGTCGTCATCCCATTCAATTGTGCAACAATTTTCAGGCGGGGCGTCACCTGCTCCGTCTGAGTAATTCTGTCATTACTTCACTTTTATTAAAGCAAAGGTTGATTTAATATCGGTCATTTTATGAAACTTGTCGGTCAAGTATTCGTCCAAATCATTTCAGCTTCTTATGTCTTTCACCTCTAACAATGACTGTTGCTGTGAAAAACGTCGCATTGCTTCCTTGTACGGAGTCCACGTTGTATTGTGGGTAGGTCAGTTGAAAGGTCAGAAGCAGACATCAGCGTATCACTACCAACACGAGTCATATTTGCATGTATTTATTTTTGGAGAAATCAATCGTGTTGCTAAAGACGCACATACAGTCACCTACAATTAAAGAAAGGAAGTGATTCGGAGAAATAGGGCGTCATAAGCAGATGGAGCATTAAATTTTCTAATAATATTTTATGTTAAATTAATATTGTAGTTAGTGTATATAAAATTTTGTATCACTTGGTTATTGGATGTACGTTTTAAATTTCAAACAAATCTTCAAGATGTTGACAAATAGGTAACGACGAAAATAAAAAAACCTAGTACATTGTCCACTGTGCTCACCTGCTCCTAAGCTTTACAACCTGCGACATGACTCTTTTGTGTCAACGTGCAACACGAGTAAAGAGAACCGTAGAGTTTTGATTACACAATATGCATTTAGTGTGTTACAGTTGCTGTACATCAGAATGCTACAGTTGGCGATTTAGAATACATACTTGAATTTTCATTCCCGTCTTCTCGCATTACTATAGCGAGACGCTTACGAAGCGACTGAAGCGCAGTCATTCACGCTTGTTAATTCATATGTGCGTGAGTGTGTATAGCGAAGATGCAGAAGCGCAAGTGTCGCAAATGATAGTAAGAATGGTGGTCTTTGAATCTCTAACATTACCGTGCAGACGATTTCCCTTCAAACTACGTATTATGCTATGCAAATCTCCTGGCCATAAGATTTCACGAGAAGTTATGAGTGCCAGATACGCCACTAGATGTAACCTGCAATATATATGTTAAGTTGCTTAAGTCTGCAGAATATGTAGGCGTTCCTTTCTTTGAAGACTTCATAACGCACCTAATATGAAATTCTTAGAAAAGCTCCGACGCGATCGATGAAACACTCATCAATCTACGTCTCACTGGAAGGCGACCAGATATGACCCAACGTATATTAAAAATATTCTCACGTATTTCATTAAACGTGTTACCCGCTACGCTCAATAAATAAATGCTGTTCCAAGAATGAAATACTGATTCGTCTCACACGTTGTATCTTGTTTGCAAGCTATCACTCTAACGGTATCCAATAGGAATATGCATTCTTCATCGTATGGTTTGTAAATCGGTGGTAAACGAGAATGTGAAGAAATCCTCAAATATAAGGTTAGTTAGCAAAGAGAAGTATTTTACTGAGTAAAGTTCTGTTTGAAGTGGTAGAACTTCGCGATCTTCGGAACTGGGAGTTTCTTCCTCCTGTCACTTTTAGCGAGACTACAATTTAATGAAGAATTGTTAACAGAGACTCTTGAAAAGACTTTAGGCTAAGAGGGTTTAGACTCATTGTATTAGAGGTCTGGTTGGAAATTATATCATAATTTTGATTAAATTCTTGTCGGACCTATACCTGCAAATGACTTAATTTGTATAATTATTAAACAACACTCCATAATTATTAGAAATACTACAAAAGTATTGCTGAAAGTGTGTAACATACTATTTTTGATATGTTTTTCGAATGCTGAACATTAATGTTATGTTATGTTATGTTAACTGTGGACCTAGAAACGACGGAGAGGCTCCGTCCCCGCCGCAGCCGAAGTGGTCCGCAACCCCACGACGACTAACGCAGTCCACTTCACCCCTTCGCCGCCCCACACCGAACCCAGGGTTAATGTGCGGTTCGGCTCCCACTGGACCCCCCTCAGGGAACGTCTCAAATGGTTCAAATGGCTCTGAGCACTATGGGACTTAACATCTGAGATCATCAGTCCCCTAGAACTTAGAACTACTTAAACCTAGCTAACCGAAGGACACCACACACATCCATGCCCGAAGCAGGCTTCGAACCTGCGACCGTAGCAGTCGCGGGGTTCCGTACTGAAGCGCCTAGAACCGCACGACCAACGCGGCCGGCGGAACGTCTCACACCAGACGAGTGTGACCCCTATGTTTGCGTGGTAGAATAATGGTAGTGTACGCGTACGTGGAGAACTTGTTTGCGCAGCAATCGCTGACATAGTGGAGCTGAGGCGGAATAAGGGGAACCAGCCCGCATTTGCCGAGGCGCATGGAAAACCGCCTAAAATCCATTCACAGACTGGCCGGCTCACCGGACCTCGACACAAATCCGCAGGGCGGATTCGTGCCGGGGACCGGCGCTCCTTCCCGCCCGGAAACATTAATGTTAATAAAAAAACTGCAATCAGATCACTTACCAAACAGATCTCAGTCATAAAAATATTGTAAAATACATCTTTATTTTACTCTAAATATCTTATCAGATATTAAGAAAACAGTTAATGGTTTTATGGTAATAATGAAGTGGAAGATGAATAAAACGTTTTATATGGAACAGTGTTTGTAGAATCTTCAGTAACTGTGAACTACACATTTGCACCGAGAATCAGCTTCTCTGCAGTATCAACCTAATACTGAACCAGCTACGATCTTTGAGATAATATGAAAGATCCGGCAGAAAGAGGGCACTTCCTTGATTCGAGAGTGGAGTATTCAAATGTAATGCAGAACAAGACCTCAATAAGGACATTCTGCAAAGCGTAATGCCTATGATAAAAATAGGGGAAAGCTCTTCCGCCAATAGACCACCTTCGTAACATATTACTTTATTATTCGAAATGCATACGCGAATGAAAAGAGTTTTATCTGGATGGTTTTCATGTAAGCTTAAATGATACTTCAAATATATTGAAGTTTTTTGTTATCTGGAAGTATAGTTACTTACGACGTACGTAACAAACCAGGCACTAAAGCACGATTACCTCGTAATTACACAAATAATTTTTATTTTATTCTATTCTTTATCGTTGACAGTGTTAGGCTACAGGGTGACACTGAAAGAAACAACAATTTATTTTAAACGGAATAGTGATAAAATAAAAATGACGCTGTATAAGAAGTTAATTTCTAATTATTACTGAGTGGAAACACAGCAAGGCAGTTGTAGGAAGCATTCTGTTATTTCCCTACGCAATGCACAGAGAAGACAAATGAACATTGATGAATCACATCAAAGTCGTAAATAATGAGTAAATTTAGCTATTGATTGACTCAGAACGATAGAATCAATACGTAATCACTATACCTTGTCAGTCCTAAGCAGAATTTGAGTGACATCGCTGGACATTTAATGAAGTTACCACCACTTGTGCTCCCCTTTCCCACGGTCGCCTCATTTGTGGGCCAAAGAGTTACAACTCAGCACATGATTCCAGAATGAGATTTTTCACTCTGCAGCCGAGTGTGCGGTGATATGAAACTTCCTGGCAGATTAAAATTGTGTGCCGGACCGAGACTCTAACTCGGGACTTTTGCCTTTTGCGAGCGAGATACTGGCAGAAGTAAAGCTGTGAGGACGGGGCGTGTGAGTCATGCTTGGGTAGCTCAGATGGTTGAGAACTTGCCCACGAAAGGCAAAGGTCCCTAGTTTGAGTCTCGGTCCGGCACACAGTTTTAATCTGCCAGTAAGTTTCACAGCACATGATTTTTCACATTTGACAGTTCAGCAAAACCGAATACGACAACAATGACGAAGTCATTTCGACACTCTCCAACAGCAAAGAACAACATTTATCGGGTGACGAAACAGTTCGATACAATTTTTAACATACCAAACTGGTCTTGTGAATCAGTGGAGAATGCCACACAAAGTACGGAATACTTTGAATGCAAGCTGTAGTCACAATTAGTGCTCGTGACACTTCCGTATTTTCCGCTGAACTACGAGTGGCGTTCAATAATTAATGCAACACATCTTTTCTCGGCCAATTTCTGTTGACAAACAGCTGAATTGGTTATGGGACATCTTGTTATATTCCCGCTTCTGCGTTCCAACCGAGAGCTTTTCTTTTTATTTTATTTTATTATTTTTTTTTGTTTTGTTTTGAAATCCAGAGCATAGCAGATATTTATAGCCGCTTGCAGAGTGTCTGCGGAGACCTGGTAGTGAACACAAGTACGGTCAGTCGTTGGGCGATGCATCGGTGAGCATAGCAACAAGGCTGCGCAATTCTCCCCCATCTCCCGCGCGGTGGCCGGCTGTAGGCAGCTGTCACTCCTGCAGCATTGGAACGTGTGAACACTCTCGACTGTCTCACTCGACGGACCACAACCAAACACCTCGCATCACAACTCATTGTCTCTGTTGGTAGTACTGATACACTTGATCAACAGCTGGGTTCTTCCTCCCCTAACAGAAGATCATAAAGAGCAACGAAGGAGTGTCTGCATGGAATAGCTTTAGCGTTATGAGGCTGACGGTGATAATTTTTGTGAAATATCGTCACAGGCAATGAAACACGGGTGAATCGCTTCGAAACCGAAAGAAAACGTTCGTTCATGGAGTGGCGCTGAAGAAAAAGTTCAACGCCGCCCTCGGCCGATAGTCATGACGACATCTTCTGAGTCTCTGAAGGGGATATTCTGTTTGGTATCCTCCTTCATGGTGCAACGATCAACTCTGAAGTGTATAGTGCTACCTTCCAGAAATGGAAGAAACTGTTTCAGAGTGTTCGTCGCCACAAAATAGCAAGTTAATTTCTCGTTCTCCATGACAACGCAAAGCCTTGCGTAAGTCTGCGCACCCGAGAAGAGCTCACAAAACTTTCATTGGACTGATCTTCCTTACACACCCTCCAACCTGGATCTCTTACCTTCAGAGATCCATCTCTTTGGCCCAACAAAGGATTCAATGCGGATGTAGCAGTACGGGGAAGATGGGGAGGTTCTTGATGCAGCAAGACATTGGCGCAGACGTCAACCAATACAATGATACCACCCAAGCATACAGACCCTCCTAGCAAACTGGCGTAACGCTGCCGCTATGAACGGAAATTATGTTGAGAAATAAATGAGTGGAGAATAATACGATATATAGGAGTCCTGCGTAAAACCAACTTATTTCAAGGAAGAAGCGATACTCGTAATTCTTCACAGTTTAATGTTCTAAGAGATTTGCTATGCATACGTTTCAAGCGTTTTCTCTTCGTTTTCATATGGAGTTGAGGGATTCATGACAACAGGGTATCATGTTTTACATTTGAGAAAGACCCCCGCAATGCCGGACGGCACATTCTCTGAACAGGCTGCTGGAGACCGCTAGAAGGTGGCTTCCTCTTTGTCAATATACCATACGTAACCATTGCAGAAATGAAGTGAGAGAAGTGTTTCTTCATTTTACGTGTATGTCACACTTCTTGCATTATACTGAACTGAAGCTGGATTCTTGGTATACCAGTATGTGTAAAAAGAAATTGATAAAGTATGTGTACGAATGCGCATCTGAGATGAATGACCTCCACTGTTTTCAGCTCTTTTGGTGCATGCCAGAGAAATCAAGTGTGAAAAATTAAATCATTACGAATAAATAAAGAGAGAAGAAATCTCAAATCAGCCACTGTCCAAACCAAACAAATCGACCCACATAGAGAACAATGACCATAGCAGACATTTACGTGGGTAGACGAGCCGTTCAGTGTGTACATCCTATCGACTACAACAACTACTGCCTGTCTGAAACATCTTTACAACCGGAAAAATTTGGAATCCACAGAGAGGAGGTGTTACGTGCCCTCTTGCCAGATGTAAGTGTTCAGTATGATTCCGTCTTAAAATTCCAAACATTATTTGAAGTAAAAGACCGTGGTCCGGAAAAGACGCAGTCGGAAGTTGCAAGCGGAAATCATTCTCATACCTCTGACAATTGGAATATTCGTACCGGTAATGTTGTTGCTAAGTCTATATAGTAGGAAACTTTCAGAGGTGGTAGTACAGACCAAAACGAGGAAGAAACAGTAAATATGGACTCTAAAACGTACACCTTAGGAGCTAGGACATTTTATCGGTTGAAGATATGCGTTCCACAGTATCGAAGATGCTCATGGCTCTTAAGGAATGCGTTTTAGAGCCCATGTTTGTATTTTTATCTAGTTTTCGTCCATACTACCACCTCTTAAAGATGCCTACCATACAGTCTTACTAACAACAGTACCAGTACGTGGATTCCAATGTCGGAGACGTCAGAACGATTTTCGCTCACAACTTTCATCTCGATCGTTTCCGGACCAACGCTCCTGACTTCCAATTAATACATATACCCTTCCCCTTCATCCTGAAAGCTTCTAATGTCGTCAAGGAATCACCCGTGCACCTTGATCAAAATAACAAAATGAGTGACGGCTAGATGTTAACAAGACAACTGCCACAAATACAATCAGAGCGAGAGATTGGTCATACATCGGTGCACAGCTGGCATAGGATTTGCCACCTCTGCTGCTGATTATTAGTCAGCTACGGACGATAGCTTCAGACTGTACCATAGCTGTTAACATTTGTTCTTACATGCTTTGTTTCTCGATTCGCTACTGTTGTTTTATGAAATGTCTGAAGCTAAATCCGAAATAGATTATAAAACTGACAAGACTATTATGGAATTATCCACCGAACTCCATACCGCTCGTTAACTGGAAACCTACGAACATAGTCCGTATTGGACCGCATAGCTGCTGCTACTCGAACTATATTGCGCTTGCGCGAAGCGGTTAAATGACAACATTTAATTACTTCCATGCTCAAAGGTTAATCACTTGTTTAGCCTATCTAGGTATAGTCTGGGGGGGCAGATGTTGTTAAAATAAACTGCAGATTGTATACTAAATTTTGTCCGTAGGTAATTACAAATGAGCTACCAACGACGAAATCGTCGCTGCTTATACAATCGAGGAGCAAAAATCAGACGTACTAGGTACAAACTGTTCCGTTATAAAGAGAGGTATGAGACGAACTCTACGAACCATCTCAGACCTCTCCCACACATGGATAGTTATACTTAACAATGATCCACATAACACGATTCAAGAAAATGATGGTTCCTAAGTTTGAGCACTGAGAGAAACAGACTTCTGTGATTGATTACCCCAGGGACGCTAGAAATAATCAAGCGAGAACTGACAGAAACTGATGTAGATAAACCAAAGTCTCAATACATCATGAACAGATTTTGGATCAAAATCGGTGCTCTATGTTAGTTCCCTAATAATGGATCTAAATTCGATTTAAATTATTTCGAAGACAACTAAATACTTCTAAGGTGCTGCAGTCATGGACTGTTTAGCTGGTCCCGGCGGAGGTTGGAGTCATCCCTCGGGCATGGGTGTGTGTGTGTGTGTGTGTTTGTCCTTAGGATAATTTAGGTGAAGTAGTGTGTAAGCTTAGGGACTGATGACATTAGCAGTTAAGTCCCATAATGTTTAACACACATTTGAACATTTTTTCAACTAAACACTGGAAGTTACAGTGTTTTTTCGAAAACGTCGAAGCACCTTTACAAAACACTTTGAACATAAACGTATAAGACTGAGTAAAACCATATGCATACAATAAAAATAATTTAGTGGGACTACTGTATTGAAACTTTTTTTATATAGCAAGAATATGAAAAAGTTGAAGCGCCTCTTGTGCGAATAACGTTACCAAGACAGTGGACTTATCCCATCCAACTGATGGGGCAGAAGTTATGCTAGTAAGCAAAGGAATCTGTGTACACATTTGAAGAAACCACAGTACAATGGTTTTACATTTACTTCAGATGTTATGATAGCGTTCAGTACTCAATAAGAAGCGTTATCGTTAAGTCATACTTGATTCTTACGACTCACAAACGTGGTGAACTACGAGGATGTTGACATGTTCCCAGTCGAGATAATAACTGGAATCGATGTGCATTTGCAGTCCGTGTTACCTCAGCAGTAGCGCCGTAACCATATCTGTAAACACTAACAACCTCACAGCGCAGCTGAGAAAAAGTGTTATAGAGAAAATTTATGCAAACAACAAGGTAAGACACATGGAATCTTCTGGGCACATACCTCAGAATGTAGAAGAAGATTAAAATATCCTCCCGTGTGTAATGTTTAATAGCTAACGGGAGTCAACACAAGTATGAAAATCAATAGGAAGATAAAAAATGAAATGTGCGTACAGCATCGTCGGTAGGAAGACAACTGTACCAAATTCAAGGGAAGCTGCTCAGAGCATTCTTCAGACTACCTTTTCAAGACATACTTCTGGTCGTCAATTGCTCCTCTAAGGTTTAAATATTGTCAATATGTTCACCGACGAGTTAACCATTCATAACCACATCTCACCCATAAGGACTCATATTACGCCACATTAAGCACTTTTAGTTGAAATACATCTCTTCACTTCCTCATATCCTCCAGAAAAATAGAGGTCTTAGGAGTGTTTTAGCTACACACTACTTTCTCCTTGATACCAGTCCATATGTCAACTATGTTTAGCCAAAATTTCACCATTCACTCCATATTCAGAAAATCGTATCACTCCCTTCCACTATCTACTGTCTCATCGGCTGGAGTGCTCAGGATGTCCTAGTCCAGCAGCATATTTGTAAAGATAGGAAGTCACATGAGTGTTATACATCGTTAAAGTAATTCGAACATTCCAGATACTCTTTTCCACGTATAAGTCTTTCCTTTAATACAACCCTCTTAAATGTCATTAGAACTGTCACTAATCAGCCCAGCAACACCGAGAATTATGGTGTCACCCTTACTATTCTAAGTGATTCTCTTCACATCCTCAGCCTTCTCTTGAGGGTACTATAGCTCTCTTACTCCAAAAGTATATGTAGTAAGTAGCAAGATGGTAGAAACCGATACTGATCCACATATTTCAGAGCTGTGTGTACCGCAGAAATAAAGATGCCTGCAGTATTTCACTCCCACAGGAATAATTTTTTGATCCTTTATCGTATATGTATCGACTTTCGTTAAATTGTTATAACTTTTGCATCACCTCGGAACCTGTACAGAAAATTGGAATAGAGATCAACATAAAAATCATTTCCTCTCTTTTTATTGCTCTTGAAAACCACGAACTGCATGTTGTACCACCACACAGCAAGACCTTCAGCTGTGGTGGTCGGATTGCCGTACACACCTGTCCTCTAATACCCAGTAGCACGTCCTCTTGCATTGATGCATGTCTGTATTCGAAGTGGCATACTGTCCACAAGATCATCAAGGCACTGTTGGTCCAGATTGTCCAACTCCTCAACGGCGATTTGGCGTAGATCCCTCACTGTGGTTGATGGGTCACGTGGTCCATAAACAGCCCATTTCAATCAATGGGGTTCAAATGGCTCTGAGCACTATGGGACTGAACAGCTATTGTCATCAGTCCCCTAGAACTTAGAACTACTTAAACCTAACTAACCTAAGGACAACACACAACACCCAGTCATCACGAGGCACAGAAAATCCCTGACCCCGCCGGGAATCGAACCCGGGACCCCGTGCTCGGGAAGCGAGAACGCTACCGCGAGACCACGAGATGCGGACAATCAATGGGGTTCATGACTGGAGAACATGCTGGCCACACTAGTAGAGCAATGTCGTTCACAAGATGTGCACGATGGGGGCGCGAACCGTCGTCCATGAAGACGAATGCCTCGCCAATATGCCACCGATATGGTCGCACTATCGGTCGGAGGATGGCATTCACGTATCGTACAGCCGTTATGGCGCCTTCCATGACCACCAGCGGCGTAGGACGGCCCCACATAGCGCCACTCCAAAAGAGCATGGAATCTCCATATCGCTGCACTCGCTGGACAGTGTGTCTAAGGAGTTCAGCCTGACCGAGAAGCCTCCAAATACGTCTCCGACGATTGTCTGGTTGAAGGCGTATGCGACACTCATCGGTGAAGAGAACGTGATGCCAATCCTGAGCTGTCCATTTGGCATGGTGTAGGACCCATCTGTACTGCGCTGCATGGTTTCGTGGTTGCAAAGATGGACCTTGCCATGGACGTCGGGAATGAAGTTGCGCATCATGCAGCCTATTGCGCACAGTTTGACTCTTAACACGACCTCCTGTGGCTGCATTAAAAGCATTAGTCAACATTGTGGCGTTGCTGTTAGGGTTCCTTCGAGCGATAATCCGTAGGTAGCGCTCATCCACAGCTGCAGTAGCCCTTGGGCGGCCTGAGCGAGGCATGTCATCGATAGTTCCTGTCTCTCTGTATCTCTTCCATGTCAGAACAACATCGCTTTGGTTCACTCCGAGACGCATGGACAGAGCTCCTCTTGGCACAAAGTATCAATGCGGAGGCGATCGAACGGCGGTATTGACCATCTGGGCATGGTTGAACTACAGACAACACTAGCCGTGCACCTCCTTCCTGGTGGTATGACTAGAACTGATCGTCTGTCGGACCCCCTCCGTCAGCTAATGCATGGTTGTTTACATCTCTGGGCGGGTTTAGTGATATCTCTGAACAATCAAAGGAACTGTGTCTGTGATACAGTACCCACAGTCAACGTCTGTCTTCAGAATTTCTGGGAAGTGGAGTGATGCTAAACGTTTTTTTTTATATATATATCGTGGATTGTGAAGAGTCTGCCTTGAGTAACGAGCTGAGGACAGGAATCAATGTCTGCAAATATCATACGATGACGTCATTTTGTGTGATCGTTATAGGAGCCAACGACTTCAACTGGGTTGTTTCTTTGGCAAATAATGTTAGCTTCTGTCAGGCGTGGACGCGAAATCTAACGACCCTGTAAGTTACCAACTACATCTGCAACTTCACTATTCAGTTATTTCACGAATTATTTACCGCAGGTTTTCTGTGAAGGTAAGTTTCTGTGCCGGCCGTTGTGACCGAGCGGTTCTAGGTGCTTCAGTCTGGAACCGCGCGCCCGCTGCGGTCGCAGGTTCGAATCCTGCCTCTGGCATGGATGTGTGTGATGTCCTTAGGTTAATTAGATTTAAGTAGTTCTAAGTTGTATAGGACTGATGACCGCAGATGTTAAGTCCCTAGTGTTCAGAGCCATTTGAACCATTTTTAAGTTTTTGTACCTAGTTACCGACTGCTACCAACATATTTTTTGGATGAGTCTGTAACGTGTTTAGGAAAAACAAGAATTTCCTGGGCCAATCAAAGCCACCTGGTGACAAACGAACGGTAGCTTATTTTGAAGACACATTAGTTGTGGCGAGTGTGGCGTGAGGTCCTATTTTGGCAGTATGATGCAGCGGTAGGCTCCATGTGACAACCAGAGCGGTAAGGTGCTTTTAGGCTGTGTGTAATAAGACCATATTTGTAGTATGAGTTCGTTGATAATTCACAGAGATCATGTAGTTAATGCGAAAATAATTTTTTGGTTTGTCCTTAAAGCCTGTCTTCCGTGTGGAGTTACGGTCTTTGTGCCTGTGTGAGTGGAATGGGTTTCGATACAAGGAATGGAAAATGTCTGTCTAATGACCTAACCAAATATTTGAAATTCGAAATTCGTCACCCTACCTATAGGGTTTGATTGTTACCCACTGCGTTTCATGTATGCTTTGTCTATTGCTAAAAGAAACTTTTCCAATCTTAAAGTGTACAAGCTCACGCTTGTTGTCATTGGGGTGCCCTAACCATCGGAAACCCTCTGGAAGGCATAATCAGAGATACGTATCTGTTTTTGTTCCTCATGGCGCCTTCTACAGCCGCGCACAGTGCTTGAACTTGTTTCTTATCTCGCCATTGTGGGACTGCATGCAACGCCCCGGCGGTGCCGGTACCTGCATCTGGGGGCTGCGCAGCTGCTCGCCGTCCAGCATCCACGTGACCCTGGCTGGCGGCACCGACCCCCAGGTCTCGCACTGCATGGTGTACGGCTTGCCGGCGGACAGCAGCATCTCTTGGGACGTCAGACGGACTCGTTGCGGCTTCACTGCAAACCAAAATGAACAAGTGTCAGTGGGAGGTTAAGCGGTCCGGCGCACCTCCTGCTTTCCGTCAGAGCCATATGGCACGAACGATACTTGCGCGATTTTGTGGCAGTAAGCTACGGGCACCATCGTGCTTGCATAGAACTGACTCCAATTATTCACAAACCATGTCAAGTGTGGTAAAAGCCGTTCTCGGGTCAGACGTCACGTTGCTGGACTGTTGTTGAAATTGCTCGTCAATATTTTATAAAGTTTTAGTTCTAAGTTACTTATTTTAAAGTTTATTTGTGTTAATATTTGCTGTAAAAGTAACTTATTAGTGGATTTTCATTAATCTCAGTCTTTCTTCCGGTGTTATTGACTCGAGTGGTCTGTTATTCGTTAGTGTACTTACGTCGTTCGTCTCGATCTCACCCCTCAGTAGTGTGTTTACATTTTGCCCCGTGCAGTGCGGCTGTAGCGGTTATAAAGCTAAGTACTGACGAACTTATTTTTGCACTTCTATACAATTATTAAATGTAATAGGTGTGGGATTTGTTCAAAGTATTTTCATTGGTGGGGGGGGGGGGGGGGGACTGCAGTGGGCAAGCCAGTGGGTATTCTAGCGAGATCCTCTCCTGGAAATGCAGAATCTTTAGCAGAAATAAGTTGGCAGAGGAGCAGGAGTGTAAGATCTTGGCAGTTCAGGTGCAGTTACAACGCGCAAAAGAGGAACTAGATAGGTTGGCTAAAATGGCTCTGAGCACTATGGGACTCAACTGCTGTGGTCATAAGTCCCCTAGAACTTAGAACTAGTTAAACCTAACTAACCTAAGGACAGCACACAACGCCCAGCCATCACGAGGCAGAGAAAATCTCTGACCCCGCCGGGAATCGAACCCGGGAACCCGGGCGTGGGAAGCGAGAACGCTACCGCACGACCACGAGATGCGGGCTAGATAGGTTGATGAGGGTGAAGGGTGGTGGGGAATGTAACTGGCAGTTGGCAAGATGGCAGCTGGGAAGAGGAGGTATTCAGGCAGCTATACTTTGCGTATAAGCAATAGATTTGACCTACTGTCAGAGTAGAGTGGAGAGGAGCCTCATGTGGCTATAGATGTAAGGAACATGCAGCAGTCCTCAGCAGTTAGGAGGCCTAGGTCAGTTGCAAAGTCTAACAGAAGGAAGAAGATTCTGCTGCTAGGTAGTTCGCATGTAGAGGTGTGGGCCAACAGTTGCAGGAAGTGTTGAGGAGTAAGTACTAGGTCATCAGCATTGTGAAACCAATTACAAACTACGTAGGAGAGTTAATCCAACAGCAATAGAGAGTTTTTTAAACCTTGTCAAAGAACAAGACTGGCAGGCTGTTTATAGTGCCAATAACATAGATGATAAATATAATGCTTTCCTTAACACATTTCTCACGCTCTCTGAGAGTTGCTTTCCATTAGAACCTTATAAACGGGGTACTATCAGTAAAAGGCAGCCCAGGTAGCTGACTAGTGGGATGAGGACATCAAGTAGAACTAAGCAGTAATTAAAACAAAACGCTAGAAGTAGTCACAATCAAGCTACAGTAGCACCATTACAAAAAGTGTTGTAAAGTGCTTAAAATGTTATTAGGAAGGTAAATAGTACGTGATATGCTAATAGAATAGCTAATTCAGAGGATATGGCCAGTGGTGAAGGATGTGTCTGGTCAGCAGCACAAGGTCGACGGTATAAAGTCGCAATAAAAATATTCCTATTACTGATGAATCAGATATATGGACAGTGTTAAAAAATCATTTTCTGAGCATTGCTGGTGAATTAAATAAAAATTTAGTTTCACAGGTAATCATATGACTTTCTTGGCAAATGCCTTTCCGAGATTGATGTCCGAAATACTCATTGGTGATACAGACCATACGGACATTGAGTCAATAATTAAACCACTGAAGATTAAGGATTCTGATGGTTATGTTGGAGTGGTTGGAAGAAAATTAAAGTACTGTGCTGCACATGCTAGCCCTGTATTTTTCCTTTAGGAATGGTCAGTTTCCTGAACGATTAAATTACTCAGTAGTAAAGCCGCTTTATAAGAAGGGAGAAAGGGATAATGTAGATAATTTTAAACCAATTTCTATGCCATCAGTTATTGCTAAAGTTATTGAAAAGGCTATGTATGTAAGGATAATTGATCACTTTATAGTACACAATTTGCTATAAAATGTAGAGTTCGGCTTTATATGTCGTTTAACAACTGAAAACGCTTTATTCTCTTTTCTCTGTGAGGTACTGGATGAGATTAACAAAAGGTTTCGAACGCTAGGCATAATTTTCGATTTAGCTAAGTTATTTGATTGTGTTGACCACAAAATATTGCTCCAGAAGTTGAACCATTACGGAATATGGGGAGTAGCTCACAATTGGTTGACCTCTTACTTTAGCAACTGAAAGCAAAGGGTAATTATTCACATTTTTGGGAATGGCTGTGGTGTGGGGTCTAAGTGGCGTACGGTCAAGTGGGCGATGCTCCACGGATCAGTGTTGGCGTCACTCCCGTTCCTTATTTACATATATGATATGCCCTCTAGTATTACAGGTAACCCTAAAATATTTATGTTTGCTGATGACACTAGCTTGGTAGAAAGGATGTTGTGTGCAACATTGGCTCGGTTTCAAATAGTGCAGTTCATGACCTAAGTTCATGGCTTGTAGAAAATCAACACTAAATCAAAGTAAGACTCAGTTTTAACAGTTTCTAACACACAAGTCAACAAAACCTGGCGTTTTAACTTCAGAGAATGGACATATGATTAGTGAAACTGAACAGTTCACATCTCTAGGTGTTCAGATAGATAGTAAACTGGCACGGAATGCCTACGTTCAGGACCTTGTTCAGAGACCTAATCTGCCATTTTTACTATTCGAACGGTATCTGATGCGCGTGTTCGTTCGACACGAAAATCAGTCTACTTTGCTTATTTTCATTAGCTTACGTTGTATGGTGTTTTATTTTTGGGTAACTCTTCCCATCATCAGGGGATCACAAATTTAGCATTGGAGGGCAGCGTGGAGGGTAAAAATCGTAGAGGGAGACCAAGAGATGAGTACACTAAGCAGATTCAGAAGGATGTAGGTTGCAGTAGGTACAGGAAGATGAAGAAGCTTGTACAGGATAGGGTAGCATGGAGAGCTGCATCAAACCAGTCTCAGGACTGAAGACAACAACAACAACAACAACAACAACAACAACAACAACAACTCTTCCTATTCTGAAAGGATATTTTTGACTCAGAAACGGGCGGTTCGGGCAATAAGTGGTGTAAGTTCACGAGCCTCTTGTCAACGCCTGTTCATGGGTCATGATATTTTGACATTGGCCTCTCAATATATACAGGGCGTCCCATTTACCTTGAGCACCCTAAATAACTGCTTGTCTAGATGCAAATTACAAAATGTTTCAAGATGTTCTTTAGCCGTCAGGGGGACATCAATCAGCATGATTGCCTTTGTTGTAGCTTTGTTTTTCACAAAGATATGAATAGTGGTATGATTTTTTGAAATGGCCCCTGTATTTTTCAGTCGGTAATTCATTTCCTCTCATAAAAACCTATTCAAAAACGTATCACAATGTACCATTCATTGAAACACAATATTATTAATTACATGACACAACACTGACTTTGAGCTCGGGATCACAAACCAGTTGTCACAGGTGTCAGAGGGATGCCTTTTTTAGGATAGGAAAGGGGGAAAAAACGAGTTTTAAGGGAGACTGGCAGACACACTCAGTTTGAGAAAGCAGATGAACAGGAGTCAGATTTTAGCATACAGCCTCCATTTAAACAATGTTTAGCAGAAAGTAATCAGAAACTGCCAGTTCATCTTCGCCAAAGCAGTTATAATCCCATCAGTATGTAGTATCAGTTATCTTTATTACACCAGAACATTATGGGACTCAGAAATAAAGTTGATGAACTACTCATCTGTATTGATGAAATGAATTCATCTAACCAAATTGACATAATCTGCCTCTCTGAACATCAAGTGACCACTGGTATAGATATGTTAGACATTCCAGGATTTAAGCTAGCTTCCTACTTCTGCAGAGTAGATATGGATGGAGGAGGAGCTGCCACATTTATTAAGAACTGCCATACATTCAAGAACATTGACATTAATAAATTCGGTTTAGAGCAGCATCTAGAAGCATGTGCAACAGAAGTAGAGTTCCATTGTTGTTGTTGTTGTGGTCTTCAGTCTTGAGACTGGTTTGATGCAGCTCTCCATGCTACTCTATCCTGTGCAAGCTTTTTCATCTCTCAGTACCTACTGCAACCTACATCCTTCTGAATCTGCTTAGTGTATTCATCTCTTGGTCTCCCTCTACGATTTTTACCCTCCACGCTGCCCTCCAATACTAAATTGGTGATCCCTTGATGCCTCAGAACATGTCCTACCAACCGATCCCTTCTTCTGGTCAAGTTGTGCCACAAACTTCTCTTCTCCCCAATCCTATTCAACACTTCCTCATTAGTTATGTGATCTACCCATCTAATCTTCAGCATTCTTCTGTAGCACCACATTTCGAAAGCTTCTATTCTCTTCTTGTCCAAACTATTTATCGTCCATGTTTCACTTCCATACATGGCTACACTCCATACGAATACTTTCAGAAATGACTTCCTGACACTTAAATCAATACTGGATGTTAACAAATTTCTCTTCTTCAGAAACGCTTTCCTCGACATTGCCAGCCTACATATTATATCCTCTCTACTTCGACCATCATCAGTTATTTTGCTCCCCAAATAGCAAAACTCCTTTACTACTTTAAGTGCCTCATTTCCTAATCTAATTCCCTCCGCATCACCCGACTTAATTAGACTACATTCCAATATCCTTGTTTTGCTTTTGTTGATGTTCATCTTATATCCTCCTTTCAAGACACTGTCCATTCCATTCAACTGCTCTTCCAAGTCCTTTGCTGTCTCTGACAGAACTACAATGTCATCGGCGAACCTCAAAGTTTTTATTTCTTCTCCATGAATTTTAATACCTACTCCGAATTTTTCTATTGTTTCCTTTACTGCTTGCTCAATATACAGATTGAACAACATCGGGGAGAGGCTACAACCCTGTCTTACTCCCTTCCCAACCACTGCTTCCCTTTCATGTCCCTCGACTCTTATAACTGCCATCTGGTTTCTGTACAAATTGTAAATAGCCTTTCGCTCCCTGTATTTTACCCCTGCCACCTTTAGAATTTGAAAGAGAGTATTCAAGTCAACATTGTCAAAAGCTTTCTCTAAGTCTACAAATGCTAGAAACGTAGGTTTGCCTTTCCTTAATCTTTCTTCTAAGATAAGTCGTAAGGTCAGTATTGCCTCACGTGTTCCAGTGTTTCTACGGAATCCAAACTGATCTTCCCCGAGGTCGGCTTCTACCAGTTTTTCCATTCGTCTGTAAATAATTCGCGTTAGTATTTTGCAGCTGTGACTTATTAAACTGATAGTTCGGTAATTTTCACATCTGTCAACACCTGCTTTCTTTGGGATTGGAATTATTATATTCTTCTTGAAGTCTGAGGGTATTTCGCCTGTTTCATACATCTTGCTCACCAGATGGTAGAGTTTTGTCAGGACTGGCTCTCCCACGGCCGTCAGTAGTTCCAATGGAATATTGTCTACTCCGGGGGCCTTGTTTCGACTCAGGTCTTTCAGTGCTCTGTCAAACTCTTCACGCAGTATCATATCTCCCATTTCATCTTCATCTACATCCTCTTCCATTTCCATAATATTGTCCTCAGGTACATCGCCCTTGTATAGACCCTCTACATACTCCTTCCACCTTTCTGCTTTCCCTTCTTTGCTTAGAACTGGGTTTCCATCTGAGCTCTTGATATTCATACAAGTCGTTCTCTTAACTCCAAAGGTCTCTTTAATTTTCCTGTAGGCGGTATCTATCTTACCCCTAGTGAGATAGGCCTCTACATCCTTACATTTGTCCTCTAGCCATCCCTGCTTAGCCATTTTGCACTTCCTGTCAATCTCATTTTTGAAACGTTTGTATTCCTTTTTGCCTGTTTCACTTACTGCATTTTTATATTTTCTCCTTTCATCAATTAAATTCAATATTTCTTCTGTTACCCAAGGATTTCTACTAGCCCTCGTCTTTTTACCTACTTGATCCTCTGCTGCCTTCACTACTTCATCCCTCAAAGCTACCCATTCTTCTTCTACTGTATGTATTTCCCCCAATCCTGTCAATTGCTCCCTTATGCTCTCCCTGAATCTCTGTACAACCTCTGGTTCTTTTAGTTTATCCAGGTCCCATCTCCTTAAATTCCCACCTTTTTGCAGTTTCTTCAGTTTTAATCTACAGGTCATAACCAATAGATTGTGGTCAGAGTCCACATCTGCCCCTGGAAATGTTTTACAATTTAAAACCTGGTTTCTAAATCTCTGTCTTACCATTATATAATCTATCTGATACCTTTTAGTATCTCCAGGGTTGTTCCATGTATACAACCTTCTTTCATGATTCTTAAACCAAGTGTTAGTTATGATTATGTTGTGCTCTGTGCAAAATTCGACCAGGCGGCTTCCTCTTTCATTTCTGTCCCCCAATCCATATTCACCTACTATGTTTCCTTCTCTCCCTTTTCCTACACTCGAATTCCAGTCACCCATGACTATTAAATTTTCGTCTCCCTTCACTATCTGAATAATTTCTTTTATTTCATCATACATTTCTTCAATTTCTTCGTCATCTGCAGAGCTAGTTGGCATATAAACTTGTACTACTGTAGTAGATGTGGGCTTCGTATCTATCTTGGCCACAATAATGCGTTCACTATGCTGTTTGTAGTAGCTTACCCGCATTCCTATTTTCCAATTCATTATTAAACCTACTCCTGCATTACCCCTATTTGATTTTGTGTTTATAACCCTGTAGTCACTGACCAGAAGTCTTGTTCCTCCTGCCACCGAACTTCACTAATTCCCACTATGTCTAAATTCAACCTATCCATTTCCCTTTTTAAATTTTCTAACCTACCTGCCCGATTAAGGGATCTGACATTCCACGCTCCGATCCGTAGAACGCCAGTTTTCTTTCTCCTGATAACGACATCCTCTTGAGTAGTCCCCGCCCGGAGATCCGAATGGGGGACTATTTTACCTCCGGAATATTTTACCCAAGAGGACGCCATCATCATGTAATCATACAGTAAAGCTGCATGCCCTCGGGAAAAATTACGGCTGTAGTTTCCCCTTGCTTTCAGCCATTCTCAGTACCAGCACAGCAAGGCCGTTTTGGTTATTGTTAAAAGGCCAGATCAGCCAATCATCCAGACTGTTGCCCTTGCAACTACTGAAAATGCTGCAGCCCCTCTTCAGGAACCACACGTTTGTCTGGCCTCTCAACAGATACCCCTCCGTTGTGGTTGCACCTACGGTATGGCTATCTGTATCACTGAGGCACGCAAGCCTCCCCACCAACGGCAAGGTCCATGGTTCATGGGGGGGGTAGAGTTCCATGACAGATCCTATATGATAGTAACTATTTACTGAACACCTGCAGGAAATTATAATTTATTCATAAATCATCTAGAAGCTCTTTTGGGTTATTTAACAGGAAGAAACAAATAAATTTTGATAGCTGGTGACTTTAATACAGATTTTCTAATGCAATCTCCCAGTAAACATTTACAGTAGTTAGCAATGTTGTTTTTCAATCTAACTCACACTGTAAATTTTCCAACTAGGATCACTAAATCCTCAAGGACAGCCATTGATAACATTTTTATAGACAAATTAAAGGAACATAATCATATCATAAAACCTGTAATAAATGGACTATCAGATCATGACATGCAGCTCCTTGTTTTAGATGTAAATTCTAAGCAGATTTTCAAGACTGCTGAATCTGAGTACAGGAGAGTAGTCAATCAACCAAAAATCGAGTGTTTTAGAAAACTGCTCAAAGATATTAACTGGAAAGATGTTTATAGTACTCATAACATGAATAAAAAATATAACACATTCATGAACAATGTCAGTACCATGTTTTAAAACTGTTTTCCTCTAAAAGTTACTCAAATTAAACAGAAGTCTATAATAAAACCATGGATTACACAAGGAATAAAGATTTCCTGTAAGAGAAAAAGGAAAATCTATCTGTCGACCAAGAATAGCTCCAAT
This sequence comes from Schistocerca piceifrons, assembly GCF_021461385.2. Taxonomy (NCBI): domain Eukaryota; kingdom Metazoa; phylum Arthropoda; class Insecta; order Orthoptera; family Acrididae; genus Schistocerca; species Schistocerca piceifrons. Next base: position 443,940,643 of record NC_060141.1, on the reverse strand, counting down.
GCTGATGATTTAAGTAATTCAGACATCTAAACAAATGCACAACGAGAAGAAGATAGCAATGTCAGGGAACAAAACAAAAACAATATGTGATATAGTGAAAGAGGAGACTGGTAGAACCAGAAAGGAACAGGAGCAAATAGCATTAAGGGTAGATGACACGTTAGTTACCGATGGACATAGTGTGCAAATCTATTTAACAAGCACTTTATATCTGTTACTGGTAGAATGGGATTGTCAGGATCAGTATATAATGCCCTTGATTATCTTAAACTAGCCTTTACAAATAGCTTCAGGTACATGAATATGTCACTCACTTCACCAACAGAAGTAAATAAAATCTTTAAAAATAAAGCATTCTAGTGGTTACAATTAAATATCAACGAAGTTAATTAAGCCATGTTCTTGTGAGTTTAGTACAATTCTAAGTTACCTGTGTAACCAGCCAATTATAACTGGGACATTTCCTGACTGACTAAAATATGCAGATGTTAAGCCTCTATTCCAGAAAGGGGATAAAGAGATACCATCAAACTACAGACCGATTTCTCTTTTACCAGCATTCTCAAACATTTTAGAAAAAGTAAGGTACAGACAGCTTCTCAACCATCTGACCACAAATAACATATTATCAAGAACACAGTTTGGATTTCTGAATTGTTCTGATATTGAGAAGGCTATTTACACCTACAGTGAAGATATACTTAATTCATTAGGTAACAAATTACAAGCAGCAGGTATTTTCTGTGATTTGTCAAAGGCATTTGATTATGTGAACCACAACATCCTTTTAAATAAATTAGAATTCTATGGCGTCATGGGCAGTGCTGCAAAATGGTTCAAGTGATACCTGGCTAACAGGAAACAAAGGGTGTCAGTGCAAGGGACTGGTGAATTAAGTAGTGTCCCACAAGGATCCATAATAGGGCCATTGCTTTTTCCTGTGTACATTAATGATCTCTGATCAGTCATCGCACCAGAAGCAGAGTTCGTTTTGTTTGCAGATGACACAAGTATTGCAACAAATAGTACGTCGAGTGAAGTTCTAGAAAGATCTGCTAATGATATTTTCATGGATATTAATAAATGTTTTAAAGCCAACTCACTGACATTAAACTTCGAAATGACTTACTATATGCAATTCAGAACCTGTAAGAGGTTTCCACCCAGCATATGCATAAAAAATGATGAAGAGCAGATAGAAGAGGCTGACAGTCTTAAATTCCTGGGATTACAACTTGATAATAAATTCAGTTGGGAGGAGCACACCACAGAACTGCAGAAACACCTTAACGAATCTGTATTTGCAATTCGAGTGTTAGCTGACATAGGTGACATAAAAATGAAAAAGCTTGCATTCTTTGCCTACTTTCATTCCATAATGTCATATGGTATAATATTTTGGGGTAACTCTTCAAGTCAAACAAAAGTTTTCAGAGTCCAAAAGCGTGTAATATGTATTATTTGTGGAGTAAATTCACGGTCTTCCTGTAGAAACCTCTTCAAAGAACTGGGTATACTTACTACTGCCTCTCAGTATATTTGCTCCTTAATGAAATTGTCCTAAATAATATATCTCTTTTTCCAACAAACAGCTCAGTTCATACATACAATACCAGGAACAAAAGTGATCTGTACAAGGACTTAAAAGCACTTACTTTAGTTCAAAAAGGGGTCCACTACTCAGGAACACTCATCTTCAATAATTTGCCAGCAAATACAAAAAAATTTGTTGCAAATAAATATCAGTTTAAAAGGAGCCTGAAAGACTTACTAGTGGCCAACTCCTTCTACTCTATTGACGAATTTTTTTAACAGAAACAAATGATTTATTGTATATAACCATACTATTAGTACTGTTATTTCAGTATAAAAAAGTAAAAAATAAAAAAATTGACATGTTTCACATCCACGAGGATCTCCTCAGCACGGATCTATGGAACGAAAAACTAATCTAATCTAATTTCTAATCTCTCTCTGGTCACAACATACTACAAAATTGAAAGACGACCCCTTAAATCTGAACGGTAAAGCAGTTTTAGGCCAATTGAGAGGTCTTATCGTCAGATACCGTTGGAGATGACGAAACCTGGACGTGTAACCTTGAGACGGAAACAAAACGCCATCACTAAATTGGGGTCACACGCAATCATCAAAAAGAAGAAGAAATCCAAGGCAGTTGCTCCTCCTATGAAGTTCTGACGACAGTCTTTAGGTGTCATTTTCGTGAAAGTGTTGCCAAAAAAACCAATCATTAATTCAGAGGAATGCGTGAAGTCTCCGAACCAACGAAACAGCAGTATCTTTCGTGACAATATGACAAGAATCCAAAATAAATGTTGCCCCGACACGACAATGCACGCCCACACATATGGTCCAGACTCTGGGAACACATTGCCCAGAAGTGGTGCCTATTTAAGGATTCTCTACGTGAGACACACTTTGATGTGCGCGTAGTTCATGCAGTGAAATCATGGCTACAAGCGCAGGACAAGAGTAATCAACAGCAAGTGCTACATACTCTTCCACAACGCTGGGGTAAGGATATAGAACTTGCAGAAAAGAATTACGTTTAAAGCAAATGTTGATTGATACCGTCACTAAATTCCAACTCTTAAGAAGAAATATGTTTTGAGAAAGAAATTGTGTGCCGCTATTTACTGAAAGACAGACGTTTTGGAAATAAAACTGAACAAGAAGAAGAAAGAGCTTTGAGGTTTGTCAGTGACACTGTAGTTCTGTCATAGATATCAGTGGATAAGGGAAATCAGCTGAACGGAAGTGAAACGTCACCTGCTGTACAAACAGAAAAAGGGTAAGTATAGAGTTACCAATACATCATTTTACTACCTGGGTTTTCTAAATTATTTGATAAGATCATGCACAGTAGAGTATATAAAAAATTACTACAGGAAAACATAGTAGTCCGTAGTGCTGACATGACACACTTAAAACAATCAATCAGAAATTACTAAAATTGGGAACATTTTGATACTTGATCAAAGTGTTTGATTGGTTGATGACATCCTCGAGCTAAAATTGTAAAGTATGGAGTAGAGAAAACGGCAATTTTGTGTTTTTTGTCGTATCCTGGAAGAAAGAAACCGATTGTGTTATTTTCCATTTAAATCACGTAGCAACGAGAACTCAGAATTTATAGTAATCAGGTATGGTGTATCACCAAGCTGTTGTTTCTCATATACGCAAAAAATTTTCCATTTGTATTTTCAAAAGGTACAATTAATATTCCTTTCACAGATCACGCAATTATAAAAATAAAAAAAATTGTCTACTACTGAAAAGGCTGTTAATGAAATGCACTAAAAAACAATATTTCAAGGTAAATGGATTATCACTCAATTTTGACAAGACTCAGGTTTTACAGTTCACTATTTCTCACTGAACTTCACAAGGTACAAAATTAGGAGACTCAAACCAGAAGCAGAAATTTTTGGGACTGAAGATGTCACAACCTTAACAGGAAAACCCATTGTCTACGATTACTGGAGTATCTCAAATGCAGCTACTTTTGCACTAAGTTCGATTACTGCTGTAGGTGATTTCGAACGGAATAAATTAATTTGTATATATCTCTACACTAATCAGTTATGGAATCAGCATTTGGAGAGCCACAACTTACAGAGACTGTATTCTCAGAATACAGAAGCGACAGAAGCGAAGTGTTGTACGAACTATGTCTAGTGATTATAGATCTTCATGACTGCCTCTTAACGTTAACAACATTACTCTTCCGTTAAAAAAAAGTGAAAAACATGAACACAAAACTATAATAGAAAGCCACTTCTTCAAAGTCTTCAAGAAATTTTTCAGCACCCTGCCAGAGCACATTAAATGTCATGTACTGAATGTGGTGAACTTTATAAGACTGTATCGTATAACATTCATTCAGGCAAATTGCACTCCACTGCGGAATATCCTCACAGAAAATCTTAAATTTAATGTTTTAGGCTATTTTGTAATATTAATCAACACTGTAATAACGTAAATTTATTTCTTTTGTACAGCATTTAAATTAAACATGCATATTTGACATAATCAATTTTTCACTCTGCAACGGAGTTTGAGTGATATGAAACTTCATGGCAGATTAAAACTGTGTACCGAACGGAGACTCGAACTCAGGACCTTTGCATTTCGGGGGCAGGTGTTCTACCGACTGAGCTACCCACTTACGAGTCAAAACCGTCCTCACAGTTTCATTTCTACCAGTACTTCACAGATGCTCTCCTGCGAAACTTGCAGAACTAGCACTCCTGGAAGAAAGGATATTGCAAAGACAAGAGAGCTTCTGTAAAGTTTGGAGGATACAAGACGAGGTGCTGGGTAAAGCGAAGTTATGAGGACATACCGTGAGCTGTGTCTGGATAGCACAGTTGGTCAGTCGGCCTTAGCCTGTGTAGCGGTGCGGTACATCTCGGCCGCAGCTCCATATCGCGTTTCCGGGTGTGTCGTTGTTTACCACCCTACAGCGCTCATGTTTAGTGTTATAGTTAAGTTCTTGATATCTGATGGCTCTTTCGTATCGGAAAGCCACGATGAAGCTGGAGTTCGAAGCTACGTACTCTAGACCCAAGGCCCACGAACTACAGAGATTTTTACGCGACGTGATACATGTTGACCCGAAAGAGCTGCCTGGTGTCCACTTATCTGTCGTCTCCAGCGTAATATATCTTAAGTTCACTGACTATGATATCTGTGACAAACTTCTTAGACGCTCGACGGAAGGCTATAGGTTCTGCCAGTCTGACGGAAACGTGGGTGCGGTAAGCTTGAACGAGCTGGACTGGGAATAAAAAACGTGCGCAAGTTTGAGCCACAATTTGAAGTCCCAGAGGATTTTGTCACCCTTGCTCTTCGACCCTATGGTACAGTCCTCGGCCATACGGCCAAAAATTGAATTATGAAGTTCTATTGCAATAAAGAATAGAAATAAATGTTTTATTGGTGGAGTGTAAAAAATAACCTACACTTCTGAAAAGTATTATAAGTTACATTTACCATGTGTTATTAGATGCTTCAAGAACTGATGAAAGAAATTAAATGTTTTATATAGTCACAAAAAAAAGAAGCACTCGGAGATAATGTATTGGTGTACGATCAATATAGGAAGATATAATGTATAAAAGAATTACAAGTTTTCAAAAATTTAAATATTTGCTTAGCGGAAAGCCAGCAATGCAACACAATTTATTAATACGTAAACGGGTGTCTAAGCTGAACATTAACTCAGGCAAAATATTATTTCGTCTCTAGTTGACGCTGTAGTACTGAACTAGTGAAGAATGAAAATAGCTCTGGTCAATGGTACAGCTACGAAAAGAAACAATTATTCCGATGGAGTTACTATACGTCGTCCTAAAACTTTCAAAACTATGTGGTGGCTAATAATAATAAGTCTCAGAAAAAAACATGCAAAGAAGTAGAGGTTATACCTATATACACCTTGGCAGTATAACGAAGTGTACTCAAAAGAAAGGTAATAATTGCAGTACTCAAGTACAAGGTCACATAACAAGAGGCACATCACTGCATCCGTTTCAAAGAAACATGATTCGGTGCAGCAATACAAGGGTTTAGTGAAAGATTAGAAAGAAAGTGACGAGACTGGAACTTAGTATAAGAACACTTTTAGTATTTAGCCTCAGCTGCGTGCACTATGCGACATTCGTAATACCGAGAAAACTTCAGTTAGACTCGATAACTGAAATATTTGGCGCATAAATGATTTACATGATCACCGTTGTCGTTGTTGTTGTTATTGTAGTCTTCAGTCGGAAGACTGGTTTCATGCAACTCTCCATGGAACTGTAGCCTGTGCAAGCCTCATCATCTCTCGATAACTATTGCAACCTATAAATTTATAATCTGCTTACTCTATTCATCGCTTGGTCTCTCTCTGCGACTCTTACACCCCACACTTCTATTGAATATTAAGCTGGTGTTCCCTTGATATCTCAGAATGTGTCCTACCAATCGATCCCTTCTTCTAGACTGGTTGGGTCACAAATTTCCTTTCTTCCCAGTTTTATTCAGTACTTCCTCATTGGTTATGATATCGACCCATCTGCACCACATTTCGAAAGATTACATTCTCTCTTTATCCGAACTATTTGTTGTCCATGTTTCCCTTCCATACACAGCTACACTCCACACAAACACTATCAGAAAAGAGTGCCTGTCACTTAAATCTGTATTCGATGTTAAAAATTTCTCTTGTTCAGAAACGCTTTTCTTGCTGTTGACAGTCTATATTTTAGACACCTTCTTCCTAGGCCATCATCGGTCTTTCTCTGCCCAAATAACATAACTCATGTACTACTTTAAGTGTCTCATTTCCTAATCTAATTCCGAAAGCGTTACCTGATTTAATTCGATTACATATCATTATTGTTGGTCTACTTTTTTTGGTGTTTATCGTGTATCCTTCTTTCAAGACACAGTGTATTCCGATCAACTGCTCTTTCAAGTGCTTTCCTGTCTCCGACAGAATTACAACGTCATCGATAAAGCTCAGAGATCCTATTCCTTCTGTTTGAATTTTAATTTGATCTCCAAATTTTTCTGTGGTTTCCTGTACTGCTTAGTCAATATACTGTTTGAATAATATCGGAGGTTGGCTACAACCCTCTCTCTACTACTTTCTCAGCCACTGCTTCTCTTTCATGCCCTCCAAGACTCTTATATAAGCCGTCTGGTTTCTGTACAAGTTGTAAATAGCGTTTAGCTCACAGCATCTTCCCCTGCAATCTTCAGAATGTCAAAGAGAGTATTTCAATCAACACTGTCAAAAGCTTTCTCTAAGTTTTCCTTTCCCTAACCTAAGAAATGTCGTAGGGTCAATATCGTCTCGCGTGTTCCCACATTTCTCTGGAATCCAAGCAGATTTCCTGAGATTGGCCTTTACCACATTTTTCATTCTTCTGTAAATAATTCATTAAATTAGATAACGAATATCTTCTGATATTTAGAATGGCATGACATGATTTGGTTGAACGTGAGAGAGAACGGTGAGCAGTGAGCACAGTGAAACATAACAGCATGTCGTCTAGCCTGCAGGCGGCAGCATCTCTCCGCGAAATGGCAGAATGCTGGCCTGCGTTCCGAGTTCCGATCGCGTAAATTATGGAGGTAAACCAATGTAAATGGCACGGCCTTAGGACCTTCTACGCCTTTGTGTGAGCTCTTACGTTGTCAGAAATGTGTAGTGTAACAACATGAACATCTTGACCGAATGTTGTCAAACTGGAATTCTAGTTCTTTCCATAGCATGGGATATCTTCAGTAAAACTACATCATGTTCGGAATGCATTTAGATATTTCCAGTACATAAATAAGGAATTGTTACGGATGAAGCCTTTTGTGCCCTCGTTTTGCCTGTGTGGTGTGTCCAGAATTACTGGAATTTTGCAGAAGAGTTCGTGTAACTTGTCGAGTCATTGGCGTGAGGTTCATGAGAGCATTATACCAACATATCATATTGAAGCTATAGTGTAATGACTGCAGAACGTGTCCTGATGATACTGTAGGCTGTAAGCTGAGCAGGTTAGGTTAGGTTAGGTTAGGTTAGGTCCAAAGATTTTTTGATTGGCTCTGACGAACAGATGGATGTCAATAACTGAACTCCAAGCAATGTGAAGGGAAAGCTTTCTTTTGTTTTTGGAAAGGACAAGAACGAAAACTACGAAAATTCACTGCTACATGTAATTTAATAATAAAGGGTTTTAGTACATACGAAAGGTCGCAAAAGGTGACATCTGAAAGTAGTAGTAGCCAAATGACAGTGAGAGTAGCAAAACGGAAATACATTCCGTTTTCTTTTTTTGCCCTCACTCATAACGAATTTGCTTTTCTTGATATGATACATTACATATAAAATGGCGCAAATAGACTCTGTCTGTAGTAGGCTTTAGTGAAAAAATCGGTTTCTGGCTCTTAAGACTCCATTAACACGTGACATCAAGAATACGTTCAATCTAATGAACAACGTCAAGAGTTATTCATCTGATGATAACAGCTATATCATTGTGGACAGCATCGATGTAAAACGCAAAACATGAAGTTCAGTTTCAGCTGCTATTTTTGGTATTTATTTATATAAGTGTCGCTCACATGCATCTCACGGGGAAATGAAATGATGTATCTAAAGCTAATTATTTAACTTCTATTGTTCCTCTAGGGGTCATTTTGGCGAGTCAACGCTGTATCAGTGTGAAGTGACGACTGTATATACGAACATATTTCTGCTAGAGAAATAGGTTATTTACATTAAACTGCTTTTGAGGTACTGTGGTGAGTTGGTGCAATTAATAGATGGCTTTCTCTTTGAAATGACAGCAGTTCTGTGAAGCTGTCATTCACTGTGTGACAATGCCTCACATATTCAGGCACGCTAAACTCAGAAAAGCATGGAACCATACAGATATCTAATGTTGTAGTATTACACCAAAATCCAACAGAATTACATAGGGTAATTTTTTAGTTTATTTTTGGTATTCAACGAAAATAGTGAGAGCTTCATTTTTAAATCTGTGTGTCCTATTTCATATGGAAGTTAGTGAGTGAGCTGAGAGATGGCTACGCTATTGAGCGGATGGAAATACCTAGCGGAGTACACAGATAAAGATACATAGAAGGACAAATTGTGAATTATGATCCGTAAAGATCAACTGGACAAGATTATAAAGTAAGGTTATTGCTACACTGCTTGCTTGCGTTTTGTTATTGCTACACTGCTTGCTTGCGTTTTATTAAAATGCATTTGGAAAACGCAGTGTTTAACAGGATTTTTCTTTATTGGTTTGAGCCAGTTAGTTAATTGTACAGATGAGAATAATTAAAGTTAACAGTTCACCTGAATTCCACTCAGGAGTTAGTTTTACCACTCCTTTACCAATCTCAGTAATTAATTTCATAGCAGAAAAATTTTTGTTACAAAGGATATTTTTGTGAGGATCATTGTAATTGTTGAGGAGGGACTATTAGTTTTCGGAATAAGGTAGTTTTGAAGGAGAAACCACTTTCAGCCTTTAGGATATTCAAATCTGGCCGCCGTTTCTTCGTGAAAGAATGTAATTTTCCTGATTGTGTGTATTATAGCAATGCACAGAGCGGAATCCAGTTGCTTAAAAGGTGAACCACGATTTCTTAAAATATCTGCACATCCTTGCATTGTACTGAACAAGGTTTCTTCTTCAGCGTTACATGTGCGTACGTGTTACGGTGTTTGGAAATTTATTTATTTAGTTTAAATACGTCGAATGTCAGGAAAATTTAGACCAATACGTTGGTAATTATTTTCTTTCTGGTTTTAATTTTCATAAACTGTGGTATACATTTTTTTCAGAATGATATTCTCTCGTCAGCTGCAAATATTATTTAATTTCGCTTTACCGACTTCAAAAAATCAAAGTGTCATCTTGAGAAACCTACAGAATTATGGATATTATAAATCTTTAGACATAATCATATAATATGTACATTTCTGGACAAATCATAGCATTATGCTTGATGATGAAGATATTGACATCTGCTAAACCAGTACTAAGTACTATTCTGTAATATGCTTCTTAGACGTCACATAAATGTATGGCTGAGTTCCGAAGATCTGTACTGTCCCTAATTCTGTAGGTGCGTGAAAATGATAAATTAATTTCTCGAAACAGGTAAAGCATATGAAAAATTTATTTGTAAATGACGACTGAATTTTATTCTGAAAAAGATTTTTGTTATTTATTATTTCAAAATTCTAGCATTTTTTTTTAATCCTATCAGCTTGTGTACTGCTTTTTCAAGCCACGTATCGTGACGTCACAAATTGTAGAGCTGCACTGCACATCACAAATCTACACGACCGCTTATGTAGTTCACAGATTTGCTTTTCTAATTATTTTGTTGAAGTTAGTTAAAATAAAGGTGTACAGTTGCAGTTTTGATTACTTACTTTGTGAGATAGCGTTTCTGTAACTACAACACTAGCATTGTTCAGCAATCCAACACAGAGTTAAAGATAAGAAACCGGTCCAGGTTTAGGTCACGATACAAAAACTGTTCTTATTAAGAAATGTTACAATTGAATGTAGACTTATTGTTGAAAAAATATAAGCAAGAATCACCACAGTAGCACGGGAACAGCCGACCAGCTTTCATTTCTGAGAAGGTCTTTGGCAAGCACCGGGCCATAATAGTCGGCTCTATGTTCCTTTTTCAAAGTCGCTTACTTCAGTAGATTTCTCCAGTTGCGGCCACTATCATTGCTATTGTTGAAAGAGAATGTATTTAAAAAAGTTTGTTAAGCCTGCTAAGCCAAGAGGCCTTAGTACAAAACGGTATCGTTCACAACAGATTTTGCATAGCGTGGCCACATAGAATAAATATGTGAGCACACTGAGGAAAGAAAGGGAGGAGAAAAGTTAATTTTCTTACAATAATAGTAGCAGCTTTGCTAAAAATGAAAGAAATAAACAAGGTGAAGATTTGTAGTGTCTTAAATCTGTTGGTGCAGTGTATGCTGCGGACTACATATTAAAGTGGCAGCAGATATGCCGTGGTGGTGAATAGAGTGATAGGCGGAATAATAGGCGTGGTATCATTCATAATTTAAAGGAAAAAAGTGTATGGAATAGAAATAGGCACCGCTACATGATTAATTCGTCTGGGCCGTAGAATAACGCGATTAAAAGAAAACAAAGACAAAGAATAATCGTAAAATAAAACTATCAACTTGGGTTCGGAACAGATCGAAGCAGAATAATTTCCGAAAAATAGTGTGATCAACAACAATTTATATATAGCAATAAAAACTGCTATTAGCTATGTCTCGACGGCAACAGCAGAACGCTGGCTGCGCATAAACCACAGTATTGACTAACAGCAGCTCGAATCCGACCCCCTATATTTCTGACACTCTTCGTTTTATGTTGATTGGGATTCAGTTACAACAGCGTGGGACAACAGGGAGCAACAGCTGCGCGTAATGCTTATATTTTCCGGTCAGCTGTGTATTTTGATAATGACTGATAATGAACAGGTGTAGCGGTCCAGATTACAGTAATGAATGTGGAATGCATTTTAAGTATGCCACAGATCCACCGCGGCCATGTTGGCCGACTACGCGATTTCTGCGTGGCACTGCGCACGCGCGCTCGCTCTGCCGGCAGTGTTGCCAATTTATCTGAGCGGCCACACACGCAGCTGCCATATTTCTATATTAACGAACAATTTACAACAGGGCCGTGCCTCCCGCAGCGGACGTGTTGTTTATGGCTCCACTGGATCATGAAGAAATAATGAGCGTCGGCTATTGCACAGTGTGCGGTTCGATGCCCAGACTGTTCGCTGCAATGGCTGTCTTTCTCTATTAATTGTCTGTCCTGGGGGCTTGACACCTAACGTAACGATGAAAAAGCTATATAAACGCAAACGTAGAGCACCCTAAATATCAACGCTGCTGCGAGGAAAAAATAAAATTCCATTTGTACGTTAGTGATGTGTTCTTGCAGGACCTCTTTCAACTGCTATTAGGTTTTCCATATCTGCATAGTATCTCCATGTTGTCGAATGGCAATAGCATATCAAATTCATTATTCAGTACAGCGTTCCATAAATTCATTATGCATCAATAGAATAAGTAAGGTTGGCAATGTTACTACCTAAAACCACCTAACACATATGGAAATATGTCCTATTGACTTCCATAACTAATATGGACAAACATAATACTGAGTTATTAGAATGATCTTTGTAGTGCACCTGTAAATGAAAAAATTATATAAAGTACTCAAAAAGTGAAATTAGTTATTCAAATGTGTATTATCAACTGATTAATATTAACTTATGAATAAATATCACAAATATATTTTACAATAAAGATAATTCTTTTCGTTTATGGTTTGAGCATATTTGATCCTGAAGACCCAAAACAAGCAGGGAAACTTCTTTTATATCAGACCAGCTAGTTACCTGTGATGTAGACATAGCGTCTTTGACTAGCAACAAACGACCTCAGTCCCTGGTTGGAAACTCTCCACTTCTTAAATATTGAATAAAAATCATTACCCACGGCGGCCTATGACTTTCAGCATAAGAAATCACTCTCGTTCTGTCAATGGCCTTGCCAAACAGGGAGTGGAAGGAGGTTAAAGACACTTCTTGCCATTGGTGTGGGAAACTGTTCCGAAAGGTGGAATAATGAATAAAGATCAATGCATGAGAATGCATACAGCAATAGAAACCTCTGCATTAGAGATACATAATGTGGATGGAGTGTGGGAAAGCCGTAACACAAAAGATTAGAAGCATTTGAGATACGGTGCTACAGAAGATTGTTGAAAATTAAGTGTACCACTGAGGTTCACTGTAGAATAGGCGAGGAAAGGTGTATATTGTCAACACTGACAAGAGAAGGGACAGGATGAATAGGGCACATGTTAAGACGTCAGAGAATAACTTCCATTTTATTGGAGGGAGCTAGAGTGGGTAAAGTCCGCTGCTCATGGTTTCGTGGTAGCGCTCTTGCATCCCGAGCATGGGGCCCTGGGTTCAGTTCCCGGTGGGGTCAGGGATTTTTCTCCTGCCTCGAGATGACTGGATGTTGTTGTGTTGTCTTCATCATCATCATTCATCCCCATGATGGCATACCACCTCCACTAGGACCTTGCCGAGTAAAGCGGTGTGGATCTCCCGCATCGTTCCCCTACGCTCTGTAAAGAAGCATGGGACTTCATATCATTTCATAGAGGGTAAAAACTGTACGGGAAGACAGAGACCGGAGCACATCAAGCAAATAATAAGGGACTTAGGTTGCAAGTGGTTCTCTGAGATGAAGAGTCATCACAAGACTGATCACTCAAAAAAAGTGTACCTACAGGACTTGTGACCTGTGACTGTAAAAAAGTCTCATGATGTTTTTTCCGTTGGAAAAAGATTCCAGACAAGTCCCCTATTCGGATCTCCGCAGGCGACGGGCAACGGAGAGGTGGGATAGGTGGCCATGGGAGAAAGACTGAATTACCAACGGACGGGTAGCATTTCTACGAGTCGGTGTGTAAAATGGCAGAAGTTTAAATGTGGTAGAGAATCTAGAAAGTCTGCAAAGGGCAATGCTAATGATTCTAGATATAGTGGAGGTCAGTGAAGTGAAATGGGAAGGAGACACAGATTTTTGGTCAGACGAGTGCAGGGTAATATCAACAGCACCAAAAATTGTTATTCCGGGGATAAGATTCATTATGAATACAGAGGACAGAGAGTTACTGTGGACAGTTCAGTGACTGAGAACAATAATTTAGTTATGTATACCAACTCCGTAATCATAAGATGAAGAGACAGAGAAATTATATGATGATATAGGAAGGATAACTCAGTGTGTAAAGAGAGATAAAAATCTAATAGTCAAAAGAAACTGGAATGCTTTTGTAGGGGAGGGAGTAAAAGAAAGAGTCGCCGGAGAATATGGGCTTCGTAGTAGGAACGGGAGAGGAAATAGACTGAGTCCTGTAGTAAACATCAGTTAGTAATAGCGAATACTCTGTTCAAGAATCACAAGAGGAGGACTTATACTTGGAAAAGGTCAGGAGATACGGAAACATTTCGGTTAGATTACATAATGGCCAGGCAGAGATTCCGAGACTGGACTGCAAGACGATCCCAAGGGCAGGGATGGACTCAGATCACAATTTGGTAATGGTGAACAAAAGCTGAAGTTTAAGAGACTAGTCAGGAAGATTCAGTGCGCAAAGAAATGGGATACGAAAGTACCAAAGAATGAAGAGACATTCTTGATATTTTTTGAGGCTTTGGATATGTGATAACGAATATCTCAATAGGCAGTTCGGTTGAAGAGAAATGGACATCTCCGAAAAGAGATGAAAAGGTACAAGAAAGACACCTGTGAAGATTCCACGAGTAAAAAATGAAGTACTTCAGATGAGAGAGAGAAGAAGTAGTACACAAATGTTCAAGAAAATTCAAGAACACAGAAACACAATTATGTTAGGAACGTAACAAATAGGAAGGGAGGGAAAAATTAGGCGGAATGGCTGCATGAAAAATGGGGAGAGGTTGAAAAGACTGCTACAGTTCTAAGATGCCCGAGCCGTGCACGGCTCATGTTCATGTCATTTATTGTTTGTCATCTTCTATTACGGTACTGCCGCCTCGTTTTCTTATCCCATTTACTGGCGTCACTAACTTCCTGCCTTACTTGCCCGTTAACGGCAGCAGCAGCGCGTATCGATAAGTGCACTGTCGTACCATCTCTGGAGCGACCGATAGTATTTCCGGGTCGTCGTGTGTCTGGCAGTCAGTTCACGATGGACCAGCAGTGCAGTCGGAACGCAGCAGCAGTGAAGTCGGGGACGGAGCGCCGCTGAGGCGCCGACAGCCAGTGGTCACCGACCGAGGAAGATTGGAGCGTGACGACCCTTGGTTGGTTGGTCGTTCGGTTGGTCGTCTCATCGTCCGTCGTATATTTGCTCCTTTCACCGTTTCCGGGCCTGGGCAGTTGGTCGGTTGGCGTGGAGCAGCGAGGAAGTCTCCGTGGCGCGTGTCTGGCCGGGGCCGGGCGGCTTCCACGCGCGGTCGGAATGTGAGGCGCTGTTCCGATTGCTACGAGGCCCGTGGCTCACCGATCCCGGACACGAAAGATAACTTATCCCGTCGCTTGGTCCTTGACTGTCTGTCGGTTGGGTTGCCGTCGGATTGAGATTTGTTGGGCCGACTGCCTGTCTCACCTAAGCGAGCGTTTGTGTTTGTATTCCAGGCCGACCCTAGGAACTTCTGAGCGCCCTGTGGTGTACTGTCTTTTTTTATTTCTTCTTGTTGGTTGTACTTGTATGGCTTCTAGCCAATTTTTTTAATATTAAGGTTCTTTTGCCCTTAAGGCGTAAGATTCTTTAGGCTTCAGCCTAATTTAAAGAACTGTTTTACGTAAGACCTTCGGCATTTTAAAGGTTTTAATGCTGTTGGTATTGGGCCTTCAGACGATTCTGAGCTGTTTTGCTCTTAAGGCCTTCGGATAAGTTCAAAAAGCTGTTTCACGTAAGGCCTTTGAGGTTTTAAAAATTTTAATGTTGCTGAATTTTAAATGTTGGGTCATTTGCCGATTTTGAATTTGAGTTGTTTTGTTCTTAAGGCCTTCAGCCTAAGCTAAAGAACTTATTCACGTAAGGCCTTTTGTATTTAAAAAATAATTTTATGGAGTTCAAAATGGTTCAAATGGCTCTGAGCACTATCGGGCTTAACATCTATGGTCATCAGTCCCCTAGAACTTAGAACTACTTAAACCTAACTAACCTAAGGACATCACACAACACCCAGTCATCACGAGGCAGAGAAAATCCCTGACCCCGCCGGGAATCGAACCAGGGGACCCGGCCGTGGGAAGCGAGAACGCTACCGCACGACCACGAGCTGCGGACTGTTATGGAGTCTTAAGTGTTAGGCCTTCAGCCGATTTGAAATTAACTTGTTTGCTCTTGAAGTGTCTGGTTCTTTTGGCCTTCAGCCTAACTAAAGAACTGTTTCAAGAGAAGGCTTTGCCTTTTAAATTTATGATTTTGGTTGAGCTTTAAGTTACTGACTTTCAGCCGTATTTAAATTAAAGTGATCTTGCCCTTAAGGCATGCCATTGTACGGCGCATTCAGCCGCTAATTAAGATCCAAAGCTAAATCTGTGTCTTTTCTTAAAAAGAATTTTCTTGTGATGTTTGATCAAATAAAAGTTGTATGTTCGAGTGTAACTGACAACCGCTTATTTTGGACCCTTTCCACAACTTAAACTACCGGTCCTGTCCAGCGAGTTTAGCTGAGCAGCTCAGTTCCTTTAGTTAGATCACGACCGGTTTCGGGATCTTAGGCGCCGATCGTCAGGTGTTAAAATAGCAAATGACGGAGATAATAATGGTTCTTACACGCGGTAATACACATAAAAAAGCAAACAAAAAGCACGATATTACAGTCAAAATATCCACGGGGGTACTGCCGGTCTACAGTGTCCAACGGGCACAATATTTCGGCGATCATACATGTCGCCATCATCAGGTGAACTGACGGACTGAGCTCCTGTGAACGTGCCGGTACGGAGATCCGTACGCTATGGCTGCTCAGGAGAAACTAGGTTCGGTCGCGGCGGCGGCGGATTTAAATACCCTCCGCCCGCGGCGCACTCCCTCCGCCGTCCGCGCCCCACGCTACGTTCACGCGGTGGAATAGATTGCGACGGCGTCTGAGATGACGTCGGTGTGATGGCTCTGTCCGCCGTGGTCGTCACAACTATACGTTTGCTCGATTGACTCTTGATTAACCTAATCGCTGGTTCCCAAGCATTGCTAAGATTATAGCCACAGTCACGGTTTATGAGGTCGTCATTGGTGCGAATTTCGATGGTCTCTCTAACAACGCTGTCCCAGTACCTCGACGTCTGTACCAGAGGCCTCGTGCGTTCATACTCCATAGCGTGATTTTCCGACAAACAATGTTCAGCGACCGCCGACTTGCTCGGATACATCAGTCGAGTGTGCCTCTGGTGTTCACGGAATCGAGCCTCGACGGTACGCATCGTCTGACCAATATACGACTTGCCACATTGACACGGAGTCTGGTACACGCCGACCTTCCTCAAACCGAGGTCATCTTTGGCGCTCACCACCAGTGCACGAGTTTTATTCGGAGGGCAAAACACAGTTCCGACCTGATGTTTCTTCAAAATGCGGACGATTTTCCCCGAGAGAGCGCCTGTATATGGAATAAACGCACTGTCTACCTCCTCCCTCGTGATTTCATCCATCTCCACAGGTTGTGCTGTAGTGGTTGGGCGGAGAGCACGTTGAATCTGCCACTCTGAGTACCCATTTTTCGAAATACACTTCTCCGATGTTCCAATTCCTAGGGTAGACTCTCTGCGTCAGAGGTAGTGCACGCCCTATGTACTAGTGTTTTAAGTACCCCATTCCACTGTGAAGGGTGGTGGCAGCTGTCTGCGTGCAAATACAGATCAGTGTGCGTTGTCTTCCGATACACCCCATGACCTAGGGTGCCGTCACCCCTTCTTTTGACCAAGACGTCAAGGAAAGGTAATTTACCCTCCGTTTCAGTCTCCATAGTGAATTTGATGTCGCGAACGTCTGACACTTTTCCGCAATGTGGCCCACTACTTTGCCATAGGGTCTCAAGGGTTCAACGACCATGTCTTGGGGCACCTCGAAAGGGATTTCAAATATCCGAACTGTTCGAAGACCTCCCCATTACACCCGTTGGAATGTTTGAATTTTATTCCTATCGCGAGCTGCTGAACTACGTAAGCGCATGCTTCCTCCAACACCTTTTTAATGTAGACGATACTGCTGGTAAGAGAGAAGTGAATACCTATCACTTTTTGTGGGGTCGGACGTAGCTCATCCCGAATGAATTGTTCGACTAAAATTTTCTTATCAAAATTCAGTCTTGATCGCACCATGTATGCTACAAGAACATAGGTGACCGGTTTCTGTCATATCACGTGACATCATCAGACCTGTAATTTAATTTAGGAAGTAATAGAAACCTTACTGCCGGCCGGTGTGGCCGTGCGGTTCTAGGCGCTTCAGTCTGGAACCGCGTGACCGCTACGGTCGCAGATTCGAATCCTGCCTTGGGCATGGATGTGTGTGATGTCCTTAGGTTAGTTCGGTTTAAGCAGTTCTAAGTGACTACAGGTGTTAAGTCCCATAGTGCTCAGAGCCATTTTTAGAAACCTTACTAGATTGACATTAAAATATGACAAAATGCTTATACCCATGGCATCCTTCGAAGATGGTAGGTGGAGCACTCTTCTCAGCTGCTGTGATGTCAACTGGTGCCAGCAAGTGACGGGCATACCCTTAAATATGAAGATGCTCCGCCTACCTCTTCTCCCTCTACCTAACGTCAACCAATCAGTGTAAAACTGGTTCACATAATCGTCAAAACGCAAAAAAATGTACAACAATAACATAAGAATAGTTATGCAGAAAATATCTCTTTACAACCATGGAACTACTTAAATATTGTATAAAATATCATTAAATGCTTCAAAATAACTGTACAGACGATGTATACTCAGTGTGCCCTCTATGGGCTAAGGTAGTACTACCACAATGGTTTCTAAGTCAAGGTCTTTGGCATTGCGGCAGCATATCGATATGTGAGATGTGAATCGACCGCAATTATACACCTATGTTAGATTCAGTCTGTCTGTCTAATATTAATTTTATTTGCCACTGGTGGTATATGTAATAATGGAATGATCAGCTGCAGAGTGCTATGATATTACATATATCCTTTTACAATGTCATAAAACTGATTTATTAAAAATGGAATCACATTTCGTAATATTTCTAGTTGGAAGTTTAAAATTGTGATATAAATATTTACGTACTGTTCTAAGGTACATTTCTGCCATGGATACAACTGAGTCCTATGATTTTCTGAACAAAAGAGTACATATGAGTTCATAGAATTTCGTCAAAGGGATCAAAAAATGATTTTCACGAAAATTCAACTGTTCATTGAGAAGCACTGACGGTTCATTTCTATAATGGGCATAACTCGATCTCCTCCTAAATATTTAATAATAAACCTTTATTAGCGTAATGAAGGAATTGCAAATTTTGTTGTACCGTCCCTTCGGCATGCTTATTAAAAGTTATGTGACGGCCGAAGACTGATTTTCCTCTTGCGGTACCTGGTGTATGTTCTTAGTATCGTATAGTAAAGCTACAGCCTATTTGGCCAATGTGTATTTTTCTACAATTTTCACAAGGAACATTGCACTGCAATATCGTAGAGGAAGCAGGTGAAGGGCGTACTGCAAATGCAATGATCGAAGAAAAGCCTTCCAGTTCACCGGAAGAAAGTGAAGACTAACCTGAAATCAACCCATTTTCACTAGAATTAAAGACAATTCTATATCTTTCTATAAATGTATTCACGAGACTTCACGTGATGTTAAAAAATTGGGCAAGAAGTTATGAGAGAAAACAACAATTATTCATTATTCAGTACAGGTAAATGCAGTAAGGCTTGCCAAACTTGGATGAAATTGGTCACTAAAAACGATCGAGTCAAAAAGCATGCGCAAACTAAAATATAAATTCAGTTATGGGATGGAAGAACCAAGTGAAGACGGGCGGAAAAACCCAGGAAAAATGTAAAATGACCGAATCTTGAGTCTACATCTGCATCTACGTGATTACTCTGCTATTCACAATTAAGTACCTGCAGATGGTTCATCGAACCACCTTTGAGCTACTTCTCTACCACTCTACGGAGAGTGCTCGGGAAAAACGAACAATTTCCGTGCTAGCTCTGATTTCTGCTATTTTATTACGATACTTATTTCTCCCTATGAAGGTGGCTGTTCTCACCCTCTGAGGAGACGGTTGGTGACTGAAATTTTATGAGAAGGCCCTGGTGCAGCAAAATATGCCTCTAATTTAGTAACTGGCACCCTGCTTCGTGTATCATATCTATGTCACTCTCTCCCCTATTTCACGTAACACAAAACGAGATGCCATTTATTTGAACTTTTTCGGTGTCTTCCATCAATCCTGTCTGATTCGGATCCCACACCGCAGAGCAATATTCCAGAAGAGGGCAGACAAGCGTAGTGTAAGTAGTCACTTAAGTAGACTTGTTACACTAAGTGCTCTGCCAATGAATAGTAGTGTTTGGTTTGCTTTGCTTCTCACAAAATTATCTACGTGATCGTTAAGAGTTAAGTATTCGTAATTGTAATGCCTACCTATTTAGTTGAGTTTACAACCTTCAGATTTGTGTGATTTATTGTGTAACTGAAATTTACCGAATCTTTTTAGTGCTCAAGTGGATGACTTCACAGTTGTCATGACTTAGTCAGTTTACAGTTTATACACCGTACCCTGTACCTTTTCTATATCATTTTGAAATTCGTTTTTACCTTCTAATGACTTTACCTGATGGTAAATGTCAATAGCATCTGCAAACAGTCTAAGAGGGCTGCTGAGTTGTCTCCTAAATTGTTTATGTACATCAGGAACAACAGAGGGCCCATAACGCATCCTTGGGAAACGCTCAATATTAACTCTGTTTTACTTGATTACTTTCCGTCAGTTACTAAGAACTGTGACATTTGCAACAATAATTCGCTAATCTAGTCATGCAGTTGAGACGATATTCCATAGACTTTATGAAACGTCCCCTTAGAACAAATTATACACGACTGTGCTTAAACTGACACACAATATTTTCTTAGCGCAACGCAATCTGACTCTCAAAATTCCCTACAAAAGAATGGCCCTGACTAACATTAAACTATACCTTTCACAAATCACTTACCTCACAAAAATCTTCGCTGCTCAAGCTACTACAATACAGCGAGCGCCACTACTGCCAGCTAAATAAAAGATTCAAACTATGGAAGGCACTAACTATTGATAGGGATAGTTAGCAAATGAAAGATATTAATAGAGAACGAACAATGTATTTACCTTGATATCGTCATATATAAATATAGCAGTTCATGACAAATTTCAAAACTCCGCCATCTCTCTCCCCACATCCATCACTGCTGGCGGCTCACCTCCAACTGCGCAACGCTACGCGCTGTTCGCATCCAGGTGCCGCTGCCCAACACTACAATGGCAGACAACAATGCAAACCAGCCACAGACTGCACACAGCACAGCCAGTGATTTTAAGAGCGCTATGTGGCGTTACCAATATAAGAACCTAAACAGCCTACTTACAACTTGCAATTTAATTACAAGTTCCTTGTGAGGAACGGTATGAAAAGCCTTCTGTAAATCTACAAATATGGAATGAATTTGACGTTCCTTTCCGTAGCATTCATTTCTTTGTGAGAATAAAGAGGTACTTGTGTTCCACCACAACGATATTTTCTGAATCCGTGTTAGCTATCTGTCAATAAATCTTTCTCTTCGAGGTGATTCATAATGTTCGAGCACAGTATATGTTACAAAATCATACTGAAAATCGACATTAGTGGTATGATTCTGTGATTCATCAGATTACTCCTAATTCAATTCTTGGTGTTGGTGGGACTCGTGCAACTTTCCAGTCCTTTGGTAAGGGTCTCTCTGCGAGTAACCAATTGTATATGATTGCTAACACTGTAGCTACTGTATCAGTGTACTCGGAAAGGAACCTGACTGGTAAACAATCTGGACTGGAAGCCTTGCCATTCTTATGTTTTTTTAAGGTCCCTGTCGTTACACCAAGGGTATCTGCTTCTAAGTTACTCATGTTGGCAGTCGTTCTTGATTCGAATTCTGAAGTACTTACTTCGCCTTCTTTTGTGAAGGGATTTCGGAAAACAGTGTTCAGTAACTCTGCTTTAGTGGTGCTGTCATCAATAACATCACGATGGTTAACGCGCAGGGAAGATATTCATTGCGACCTGTACCTGGAGCACTTTACATATGACCAGAATCTCTTTAGGTTTTCTGATAGACTTCAAGGCAGAATTTCATTGTGGAAACTGTCAAAAGCATCTCGCATTGAAGTTCACGCTAGCTTGCGAGCTTCCGTATGCTGACGTATTTTGACTACCACGGGGAATCAGTGCCACCTCTTATTAATTTATTTGATGTATATTTCTCAGTCGTCGTCGACACAAATTCTGTGAATTTAAACCACGGTTTTTCTACACTCACATTGTCAGATTTGAAGGAGTGGTGACAGTCCTTTAAGAGGGTATCAATCGAACCTTATCTGTTTTCTTAGGTAGATGTATTCTGCGTTTATTTTTGGTGGCTTTGGACGTAATGGTATTCAGACTAGCTACAACAATCTTGTGGTTACTTATACCTGTGTCACGATGCTCCTTATTTTGTCAGGATTATTTGCTGCTAAGAGGTGAAATATGTCTTCATTTCGAGTGGGCTCATAAACTAGTTGTTCAACATAATTTTCTGAAAACACATTCAGTACGATTGAGAACGACGTTTCATTCCTATGACCGACATGTATTCTCGCCAACATACCGAGGGTAGATTAATTGTGTGAGTGAGGTACATGTTTGCAATGACACTCAAGTTCTCTTTGAACTGTTCAGAAATTGTATCATCTGAGTCTGAGGCTGGTAAAAGGAATCAATAATTAATTTATTCATGTTGTTAAGTATAACCTCAACCAATACTAACTCACAAGAGCTAGCTACTTCAATTTCACTACACAGTAAACTACATCTGAGAGCAATATACACTCATCCACGAACTGTATTTCATCTTTCCTTTCTGAACAGCTAGGTCCTTTGCAAATATTTTGCCTGAACCGATTTCCAGCTTCAGCCAGCCTTCTGTACCTATAACTATTTGAGATTCAGAGCTTTCTCTTAGCGCTTGGAGCTCTGATTATATTCCAACACAGCTACGACAGTTCACAATTTCAATACTGATTGTTCCTAAGCCTACATTCCCCGTGTGCCGTGTGTTTGTAGTGTGCCCTTTGACACTGAAGCATTTGCTGCACTTCCAGAGACCCTGTAACATATATATATATATATATATATATATATATATATATATATATATATATATATATAACGCCCGTTCCCCTTCACACAGCCCCTGCTACCCGTGTACCAGCTTCCTGCTTGTAATGGACTCATAACCTATTTAGCGAAACAGAGAAACTCGCCCCTATGGCGCAAGTCGAGGAATCTGCAACCTACGCGTTCGCAGAACCCCCTAAGCCTCTGATTCAGACCCTCCACTCTGCTCGCTGCCAAATGATCTCAGTCGGTTCTGTTGACGATGCTGCAGATGAGGATCTCCGTCTTCAACTCGTAAGCAAGACTGGCTGTCTTTACATCTTCTGCTAGCTGCTCGAAACCAAAGAGAGTCTCTTCCAATCCAAAGTGACACATATCGTTCATAACAACATGAGCCAAAAACTACAGCTGACTGCATCCGGAAAAAACTCGTTTCATACCTGGAATGACACTGACACATTGGATTACTTTCCCTCCTTCGCAGCCATATCTCTAAGAGTCCGAGTTACGCTATTAATTCTGGAGCTCCCAACTTCCAGTAATATCATCCTCTGTAACTGCGCAGATCTTGCACGCCGAGAGGATTCCTCTGTAACAGTGTGAGAGATTTCATCTGGCTCAGGGACTTCGTCAGCCACAGATGGCGACCGAAATCTGTTCATCAGAGAAACCAACCGGCCTTCACTGCCAGCCACATCTTGGAGCGCCTTCCCACTCAACCTCGGTGTTGGCGGACCGATAAGAGGACACGTTGATCGTGCTGGACGTCCCTCGAATTGCCCCATCTGGCTCCCCACAGTGATGCCCATTGACAATGGCGTCAAGCTGAATGACCGAAGCTAACACCGCCTGGAGCTAGGACGGAAGGTCACTAACTCGACTTAACACAGCAATCACACTTCCTGTCCGTATTGAAGCCGACCTGACAAATAGAAATACGGTTGAAGCTATAGAATGATGACTATTAAAATAAGTCGCTTCTTATTAGAAACTGTGTCAACTCACAGTACTCTGCTGTGCTGCTGCTGCTAGGGCAGCTACCACATGACTGAGGGATCTTATAACTACAAGTGGCTCTTAAAACACAAGAAGAAATGCCTGGCATCATGCAGACAGTGGTTCTATCCTTGTCCTTGTATATAAAATTCTCGTGTCACAGTGTTAATTGCCATACTCCTCCGAAACGGCTCAATCGATTATGATGAAATGTTACTTGTACATTCGGTAGATCTGAGAATCGGTCGTAATCTATTTTTCATACCCCTGTGATAGGGGTGGTCCACCCCAAAAAAATTTTTCTAATTTTTTGGACAGAACTTTTTATTTTTATTTTTTTATGATTTGGCATTAAAAAATACACACAACCCTAAATTTTCACCCTTCTACCACCAACCCCTATTTTCTAATAGCGATTTTAGTAATTTCATAATTTTCAACCACAGTCGATAACAGATCAATTACCACTTGACCAACGGATCGATCGATTCTGATGAAATTTTACATATATATTCGGTACGTCTGAGAATCGGTCGTAATCTGTTTTTCATACCCCTAAGTGATAAGAGTGTTCCAACCGAAAAATTTTTTTCTTATTTTTTGGACACAACTTTTTATTTCTATTTTTTTATAATGTGGCATTATAAAATACATACAACCCTAAATTTTCACCCTTCTACCACCAACCCCCATTTTTCTAATAGTGATTTTAGTAATTTCATAACTTTCAACCACAGTCGATAACAGATCAACTATCACTTGATCAACGGCTCGATCGATTCTGATGAAATTTTACATATATATTCGGTACGTCTGAGAATCGGTCGTAATCTGTTTTTCATACCCCTAAGTGATAAGAGTGTTCCAACCCAAAAAAAATTTTCTTATTTTTTGGACACAACTTTTTATTTTTATTTTCTTATAATGTGGCATTATAAAATACACACAACCCAAAATTTTCACCCTTCTACCACCAACCCCTATTTTTTTAACAGCGATTTTAGTTATTTAATAATTTTCACCACCGGTCGATAACTGATCAATTATCACTTGATCAGTTTTCCCCGCCAGGTGTCTACCGGTGATAGTCTTTCACTATTCGATAGGCAGGTAATTGAAGAAAACGTACCAAAAGCAAAGACTCGAATATACCTCTTTGAATTGACGTAACTAGACAGAGAAGTTTAACTAGGTAGCACGCGTCATTCGCCAAACCGACATTTAGGTCTCGCCATTTTACTTATCCGGTCTGTTATGCCGTGGTCCGTTGATGAATTCTGTGTCAATTCCCAGCGTTTCGTCCCTGTCTGCGGGAGACATCTTCAAGGGGGTCCGTGGTTCGATGGAAGGTCCAACACACCCACTGGCTCTCTGCTGCTCTCCTTTGTTCCTCTAAAACAATTTAATCGTACAATATTTTTATGTACAAAAGAAAATCAATGCGTTTGCACTTGGCCTTATTCATAATGCTGGCGAACGCGTTTCGACGCGAAATTGCAGCTATGTTTGTACGCTCATGGACGAGCCGCGTATTGGCTGCAATTGTTAAATCCGCGCGATCTACCGTCGTAACGCTAGAACTAATAGAGGCCGGTACTGCCGGACTTCCCCCTAATCCTTTTCTCACTCCCTAGACAGTTTTCAGCCATTATTATTGCTTGTTTCACGAGCTCCTGCCAACAACGGCTATTGTGTTACACGTATATATTGTGTTACACGAATACATTATTCTTATAGACTACAGATGATTTATATGGCAAAACAACGATTGCCGGGTCAGCTACAACATATAAAGATTTTCAGAGGCGGAACGAAGTTCGCCGGGTATAGATAGTGCACTATGTAATTAATAAAGCGCGGAACTGTGCCTAATATATAAACAAACAAGCACAAAATGTAGGAGTTGAAACTAGAGAACACTGACGAAATTTAAAAGAATTCACTTCTTATCAGAAGCTGTGTCGATCGTTCAGAAGAACCATGAAAGGCTACAACGCAAATGTTGCGGCAGAGGGCGATAGCGACATCAGCTTCTTTGCAATCTGAAGATTTTGAATTTAAAGCTTCACAAACGTGGCTTGATACCTTCCCGGTAAAGCTTAGGATTCGGCAGCGACATGTTACCAGATTTGTCACCACGAAGGAAACACGTACATTCGAAGAATTATCGCAAACGACAGATCATTTTCAACGTCAAATGTCGGTTATAATTCCACACTTCGACTTTGATTTTGTGATTAATACGGATCAATGAGGATGCGAATATCACACTAGCTGTAAATGAACAGTCTCGCATCGTGGTGCAAAAGGCACGGAACTTGCTGTCTATCGGTTAAATGACTTGACACCTTCATATTGTTGTGTTGGCAGAAGAGCCAACACCGTGTTACTAGTGGAGGCCGAAATGCACGCGTTTTAGCTCACGCAGGCTGGCGTGAGGTCTGGAACATGACAAGGAATTAGAATTCAGAAAGCGGACGTAATTAGTTTGATACTTAACTTTAATCCATTAATGATGAACGTCGCTCTTGACGGTACATGATTCACAATATTATCTGTTCAGAATATATTCTTGAAGAATATGGCGCCTTGCTAGGTCGTAGCAAATGACGTAGCTGAAGGCTATACTAAACTGTCGTCTCTACAAATGAGAGCATATGTAAACAGTGAACCATCGCTAGCAAAGTCGGCTGTACAACTGGGGCGAGTGCTAGGGAGTCTCTCTAGACTAGACCTGCCGTGTGGCGGCGCTCAGTCTGCAATCACTGATAGTGGCGACACGCGGATCCGACGTATACTAACGGACCGCAGCCGATTTAAAGGGTACCACCTAGCAAGTGTGGTGTCTGGCGGTGACACCACACATATACCACCCATTTCGGTATAATATTGTTCGGAAAACTCCTGCCAACAGTCTTCATTCGACTTCAAGAAGTTACCTGACAACTAGGTCCTCGAGTGTAACAAGAACTCAACCAATTACAGGGAAACCATCCGAACGTGTGCGCAACCGGCACAAAATAAAGTTCGTTGAGAAAAGGAACACAAAATCGTTTCTAGGATAAAAGTATGCAACCTTATGTTAAAAACGAGCTGTATCTCTTCATTGCTGATTCATGGTGGAGAGAGCGATCCTACGTTACACGAAGACATTTTCATGGATAAACTGAAAGTAATTCCTCCGAAGTGTATGCCACTCTGTCAGCCCTGTGACGTGTACTTTCAGAGGCAAATAAAAGTTCATTCAAAAACTGTAGAATGTTTTACGCTCATTGCAGAGCAAAGGAAGCTCACAACTACATGCGACGCAAAAATAAACCATGCATTTATTCATAATCATTTGCAAGCTTCAGTTTTCGGAAAAATGATCGTTACGGATGTTTTGTCACGAAATTATTGCCAATTCGTGACATGTTCAGCAATATTAACGACGTTTCTTTTTCAAATGAGGTTCTTATGAAGAAACCTGCCTCCGCATGATGCTCACCGTGTTCTGAATTTCTCTGTTTCAGATGTTTCTACGATCGCTATCACCCAAGGGAATGCATTAAATCTCCTACAGGAATAAAATATAAGAATTAATATAAGAATTACACAAGAATGAAATATAAGAACGGAAGAAATAAAGCCCCTGACAGTACCATATGTTTGTCGATTACACACCGAGCTAAAAAAACATCATGGGCTAACGATATTCATGGTAGTGTCACGTACGCAAGATATAAAAGGGCAGTGCTTTGAAGGAACTGTCATTTGTACTCAGATGCTACATGTGAAAAGATTTCTGATATGATTATGACTGCACGGCGGGAATTAATAGACTTTGAACGCGGATTGATAGTTCGAGTTAGACGGAGGGGGCATTCCATTTCGGAAATTGTTAGGGGATTCAGTATAGCGATATCCACAGTGTCAAGGGCGATCTGGGAATAGCAGGTTTCAGGCATTACTTATCATCATCGACAGTGCAGTTACCGACGTCCTTTATTTAAGAACCGAGAGCAGCGGCACTTGCATAGAGCTGTCAGTGCTAACAGACAAGGCAATCCGTGTGAAATAACAGCAGAAATAAATGTAGGACATCCAACGAACGTATGCATTAGGACAGCGCGGCAAAATTCAGCATTAATGGGCTACAGCAGCAGACGGCCGAGACAAGTGTCTTTGCCAACAGCATGACATCGTTTGCAGCGGCCCTCCTTGGCTCGTGACCATATTGGTTGTAGCCTTAGACGACTTGGAAAGCGCGGCTCAGTCGGACGAGTCCTGATTTCTGTTGGTAAGATGTGACTGTAGGGTTCGAGTGTGATGCAAACTCCACGAAGCAATGGACCCAAGTTATCAACAAGTCATTGAGAAAGCTGGTGTCCGCTCCGTAAGGGTGTGGGCTGTGTTGACAACAAATGAACTGGCTCCTATGGTCCAACTGCACCGATCTTTTATTGGCTATAGTTATATTCAGCTACGTGTAGACCATTTGTAGCTATTCATGGACTTCATGTTCCCAATAACGATGCCATGTCACTCGGCCACAGTTGTTCACTGTGGGTTTGAAAAACATTCTGGACACATTCGGGCGAATGATGTGGCCGCCTAGATGGCTAGATACGAATCATATCGAACATTTATGGGACCTAATCGAGAGGTCAGTTCGTGCACAACATGCTTCATTGGCAACATTTTTGCAATTATGGGCAGCTATAGAGGCAGCATGGCTCAGTATCTCTGCAGAGGACTCCCAATGACATGTTGAGCGTATCGCTGCACTACATTGGGAAAAAGGTCAGACACTATATTAGGAGGTACCCCATGAACTTTGTCAACGCAGTTTCTAATAAATGTATGCTGATTGTGAAACATAGTTGTAATTTTACAGTTAGTATAACGCCCTTGTAACGCCTACCTTTATAAAAGACGTAACTTTCTACAGACATGGACTGATAAATGAGAAAAATCGAGTAATGAGGTTTGGATAACGGGGCGGAATAATGAGAATCCGCGACTCTGCATCGAAGTTACGTGGAAGTAATTGACCGTCGTTTCCTCAGAAACAGTCGAATATCCGTGGATAAGCTGAGACAGGTTTAACTGAGCCATCCTTCACTGAGAGAAGTTTCTGGGAAATCGGATTATTGCAGTTTCCACGTTCTCCTCGTGAGTTAGTGGTCTTCCCGAGATATTTGAAGCATGTAGTGTATTACGAAAAGCAATTTCACGTAATTTTCCTGCAACCTTTCGTAGGAAAGGTGCAGTCAAAAACTTTCCTGCTTTATAGCTCTCGTGTAGGCTGTAGTGGCAATACGTCTCCAGGTGTCTTTGAATAATCCTTGAAACAGCTGACACACTGGACTTACATTTGTAAGGACAACAGTTGAAATCATCATTCGTCTGTCCAGTATACTTCCCACAGATTCCCTGAATCGCTTAAGGCTACTGCTGCGATATTTACTTTGATAAGGGCGATGCATCTCCACGACAGTGTAATTAATGAAAGCAAAAAGTGGATCGGTCGCTAATTGGAGAAACACACAGACTCGGTGGCGCGTTATAAAGACACATAAAAAAGAGCGTCAATTCCCATTAATACCCTAACAGGAGTTCACTTCTGGTGTACGGGTGGCATATTGGATTAGTAATCAAAACTTTCTCCGTCCTGTGTTCGAGACCCGCCGCCTCTTAAACTATGATCAATGATCAGCTTTGGTGACCGAAGACTTCCGGCCTAAGATGTTACCCTAATTCTGCCAACAGCTAAGTCAAAAAGGGCGCAGGAGATGACAGAGATTCGGGACAGACTCTCTTGTCCTTGGGGTGGGAAACCGCCCGTAAAGGCGGAAGAATCAGCAGTGGACAACGGCATGAGGGTACATAAAGCAATGGAAACCACTGCATGAAGACACATAACGTGTACTTACGGGACATGTGGCCTGTAATTGAAATAGTGTCATGATGATCTCTCCATTGGCAAAAAATTCCGGAATAGCCCCCAATTCGGATCTCCGGTACGGGCTGCCAAGGGGGAGGTGACCAATAGAAAAAGACTGAATATTCAACAGAAGGCTAAGGTTCTACGAGTTGACCCGTAGAACGTCGGAAGCTTGAACATGCTAAGGAAATTAACAAATCTGAAAATGGAAATGCAAAGGCTCAGTCTACATGTAGTAGGGATCAGTGAAGTAAAATGGAAGGAATGCAAAGTTTCTTATCAAATGAGTATAGGGTAATATCAACAGTAGTAAAAATGGTATAATGGGTGCGGGATACGTTAGGAATACACTAGTAGGGCAGAGAATGGGTTACTGTGAACCGTTCAGTAATAGGGTTCTTCTTAATAGAATCGTCAGCAAACCACTATGACGATGATTGTTCAAGTATACATTCCGACGTCGGAAGCTGGAGATGAAGAGACAGAAAAAGTGAAAGTGTAATTCAGTACGTAAATGGAGACGAAAATGTAATAATCATGGGGGACTGCAATGCAGTTATAGGGGAAGGCGTACAATAAATGAGTTTGGGACAAGAAATGAGAGAGGTGAAAGACTAATTGAGTAATAGATTTCAGCTAGTAATAGCGAATACTCTGTTCAAGAATCACAAGAGGAGGATATATACTCGTAAAAGGTAGGATGATACGGGATGATTTCAGTTAGATTACATCACGAACGGACAGAGATTCCGAAATCAGATATTCGATTGTAAGGTGTACCCGGGAGCAGATATAGACTCAGATGAAAATGTAATAATGATGAAGAATAGGCTGAAATTTAAGAGATTAGTCAGGAACTGTCAGTACGCAAAGAAGTGGGATACAGATGTAATAAGGAACGACGAGATAGGCTTGAAGTTCTCTAAGACTATGGGTACTGCAATAGGGAATAGCTCAGTAGCCAGTATAGTTGGAGAGGAGTGTATATCTCTAAAAATGGCAATCACAAACGCTGGAAAGAAAAACATAGGTACAAGGAAGGTAATAGCGAAAAAAACCGTGGGTAACAGTAGAAACACTACAGTTGATCAGGGAAAGAAGGAAGTACAAAAATGTTCAGGGGAATCCAGGAATACAGAAATACAAGTCACTGACATGAAATAAATGGGAGGTGCAGGGAAGCTAAGGCGGAATGGTTGCATGATAAATGTGAGGATACCGAAAAAGAAATAATTGTCGGAAAGACAGACCCAGCATAGAGGAAAGTAAAAGTAACATTCGGTGAAATTAAAAGCAAGGGTGGTAAAGTTAAGAGCGCATCGGGAATTCCACTGTCAAATGCAGAGGAGAGAGCGGATAGTTGGAAAGAGTATATTGGAGGCCTCTACGATGGAGATGATTTGTCTGATGTGGTAGAAGAAGACAAATTAGTAGACTTCGAAAAGATATGGGATCCAGTATTAGAATCAGAATTTAAAAGAGCTTTGGGAGACTTAAGATCAAATAAGGCATAAGGAATATATAATATTCTACAAGAATTCCTAAAATCATGGAGGGTGTGTGTGTGTGTGGGGGGGGGGGGGGGGGGGGAAGTGGTAACAAAACAAAAATCAACGTTGGTGTGTATAACGTATGAGTCTGGTGGTATAATATTAGACTTACGCAAAAATGTAATCCACACAAGTTCGGAAACTGAAAGATCCGACAAGTGTGAAAATTTTCGCAGTATTAGCGAATCATCTCATGCATCCAAGTTGCTGACAAGAGTAATATACGAAAGAATAGAAAAGAAAATTCAGGATGTGTTAAATGATGATCAGTTTGGCTTTGGTAAAGGTAAAGACACCAGAGAGGAAATTCTCACGTTGCGATTGATAACAGAAGGAAGGACAGAGAAAAATCAAGACACGTTCATAGGATCTGCCGACCTGCAAGAAGCTTTCGACAACGGGAAATGGTGCAAGATGTTCGTAATTGTGAGGAAAATAAGGGTAAGCTATAGGGAGAGGCGGGTACTATACAATAGCCAAGAGGGAATAATAGGAGTGAAAGACAAAGAACGAAGTGCTCGGTTTAAATAGGGTGTATGACAGGGATGTAGTCTTTCGCTCCTACCGTTCCGTCTGTACATCGAAGAAGCAATGATGGAAATAAAAGGAATTTCAGAAGTGGCATTAAAATTCAAGGTGAAAGGATATAAATGACAGGATTCACTGATGACTTCGATATCCTAAGAGAAATTGGAGAGGAACTGCATTATCTGTTGAGTAGAATGAGTTGTCCAATGAGTACAGAATATGAATAGAAAGTGAATCGAAGAAAGACGAAAGTAACGAGAAGCAGGCGAATTGAGGACAGCGAAAAACTTAGCATCAGGATTGATGGTCACAAAGTAGATGAAGTTAGGGAATTCTGCGACCTACGAACGGAGTAAGGAGGACATCAAAAGCAGACTAGCACTGGCAAAAAGGATATTCTTGGCAGAGAGAAGTCTTCTATTATCAAATACAGCCCTTAATTTGAGAAAGACATTTCTGAAATGTCTGTTTGGAGCACAGCATTATATGGTAGTGGAACATGGACTGTGGGAAAACCGGAACAGAAGAGAATCGAAGCGTTTGAGATGTGGTGTTACAGACGACTGTTGAAAATTAGGTGGACTGATAACGCAAGAAATAAGGAGGTTCTGCGCAGAATCGGAGAGGAAAGGAATATGTGGATACACGGACAAGGAGAAGGGACAGGATGATAGCACATCTGCTAAGGTATGAAGAAATAAATTGCATGGTACTAGAGGGAGCTGTAGAGGGCAAAAAGTGCAGAGGAAGACAAAGATTGGAATATATCCAGAAAATAATTGAGGACGTAGGTTGCAAGTGCTACTCTGAGATGAAGAGTTCGGCAAAAGAGGGAAATTCGTAGCGGGCTGCATCATACCAGTCAGAAGACGGAAGACAAAAAACAATACTCTAATAGGAAAGGAATTCAGGTAAGACTTCTCGGCGATACCAAGTTACTATACTCGGAACGCATTCTAGAATTGAACAGATATGGCGGAAGGAAATAAAAAAATAACGAATTTTAAAACCGATATATACAGTCAAATGGTTCAAATGGCTCTGAGCACTATGGGACTTAACTTCTGAGGTCATCAGTCCCCTATAACTTAGAACTACTTAAACCTAACTAACCTAAGGACATCACACACATCCATGCCCGAGGCAGGATTCGAACCAGCGACCGTAGCGGTCTCGCGGTTCCAGACCTTAGTGCCTCGAACCGCTCGGCCGCCCTGGCCGGTGATATCTACAGTCGACATAGACTGCAGCAGCTAGTAGAGGTTTCTAAGCTTACAATCTCGTAAACTTTAGGTAACGTTGTCTGAAGAGAGCACCGCTTCTCATTATTTTCCCTCGAGTTCTTAGTCTCGCGACTGGTGTTATGCCACTCGCCTTCATTTTCCTTCTCGTTTCTTCTTTTAATTTTCGACAATTTTTGTTATTATCTGTCCCTCTAGTACCATGGAAATTATTTTCGGATTACTTACAAGTGGTATGGCTAACAGCCCTGCCGCAGCTGCAACGACAGTTCCCATCAGATCACCGGAACTAAGCGCTGTCGCAGTTCGCAAGCACTTAAATGGGTCACCGTCCAGGTCTGCCGAGGTCTGTCGGGCAGCGGGATCCTATCAGCCCTTGTACGGGCAATTGAGGAACAACTTGACTGAGAAGTAGCGGCTCCGGTCCCGTAAACTGACAATGGCGCGAAGAGCTGTGTACTGAACGATTGCCCCTCCGTATCCACATCCAGTGACAGCTATCAGAGGACGATGGCAAAGCGGGCGGCGTTACCGTTGGGCCTTCAAGGCCTTTACTGACGTAGTTAAGTTTTCTGATACGTGACATATCGTGGTGACTGTTCACCTAGTTAACGATTTCCGTATTTTCCATTCCACGTCGCTCTCACAGAGAAATGAACTTCTTATCAGTTTCCTTCTTTTTCGGCATTCTTCTGTAACGACAACATCAATACTACGATTGTTTTTTCCCTTCCTGTTTCTGACAGTCTATGATTCCCTATCATCCCATACATTTCATTTTCGAGGTAAAGACATCACAGAGACAGTTCTGACGTTGCGGTTGAGAATGGAAGCAAGACTGAAGAAAGATCAAGACACTCTCATAAGAGTTGTCGACCTGGAGAAAGCTTTCGACATCGTCAAATGCTGCATGGTGGGCGGCCGCTGTGGCCGAGCGGTTCTAGGTGCCTCAGTCTGGAACCGAGCGACCGCTACGGTCGCAGGTTCGAATCCTGCCTCAGGCATGGATGTGTGTGATGTCCTTAGGTTAGTTAGGTTTAAGTAGTTATAAGTTCTAGGGGACTGATGACCTCAGAAGTTAAGTCCCATAGTGCTCAGAGCCATTTGAACCATTTTGCTACACGATGTTCGAAATTCACAGAAGAACATGGATAATCTATAAGGAAAGAGGGGTAGTATATGGTGTGTACAAGAACCACGAGAGAACAATATGAGTGGTAGACAAGAACGAACTGTTCGGATTAAGCCCTTGGTCTTCAGTTTCTACAGTAAAGAAGCAATGACGGAAACAAAAGAAAGGTTCAGGAGTGGGATTGAAATTCAAGAGGAAATGATTACTGCGATGAGATTCGCTGATAACATTGCTATCTTCAGTTAAATTGCAGAATAATTACAGGATCTGTTTCGTGGAATGAATTGTCTAAGGAGATCACAATACGGATTTAGAGTAAATCAAAGAAAGACGGAAGTAATGAGAAGTAGCAGAAACGAGAACAGCGAAGAACTCAATATCATAAGTGGCATAACGAAGTACATGAGATTAAGGACTTCTGCTACCTAGGCAGCAAAACAACCTATGACGGAAAGAGCAAGGACGACATACAAAGCAGACTAACATCGGAAAAAGGGCATTCCTCGCCGAGGGCAATCTACCCGTACCAACGTAAGCTTTAATTTGAGAAAGAAGTTTCTGAGAACGCTAGTTTGTAGCACAGCAGTGTATGGTAGTGAATCGTGGACCGTGGGGAAATCACAACGAAGAGACTCTAAGCATTGAGTCGTAGTGCTACACAAGAGTATCGAAAATTAGGAGCCGGCCGAAGTGGCCGTGCGGTTAAAGGCGCTCCAATCTGGAACCGCAAGACCGCTACGGTCGCAGGTTCGAATCCTGCCTCGGGCATGGATGTTTGTGTTGTCCTTCGGTTAGTTGGGTTTAACTAGTTCTAAATTCTAGGGGACTAATGACCTCAGCAGTTGAGTCCCATAGTGCTCAGAGCCCTCGAAAATTAGGAGTACTAATAAGGGACGGAATGAGGAGGTTCTCCGTACAATTGACGAGGAAAGGAATATATTGAAAACACTGACAAGAAAACAGCGTGATAGGACATTTGTTAATATATCAAACTTCCACGGTACAAGAGAAAGCTGTAGTTGGTAAAAATTGTAGAGGAAGAAAGAGATTGGAATACATCCAGCAAATAATTGAAAACGTAGGTTGGTAGTGCCACTCTGAGAAGAAAATAGACTCTGAGACGTGCCCCATCAAAATACAAGACAGATGACTCGAAAAAAAGAGTAAAAAAATGTGTGTAACTCTAGAAGATTTCTTCCACCGGTGAACGCCGACGTTGCCATATTATTCTCCGTCTTAAGACTTCTTGCTTCGTGAGTCAGGTATTGTTGTGCTTACAACGTAGCTGTTATTACTAGCCGGCCGGCGTGGCGGAGCGGTTCTAGGCGCTTCCGTCTGGAACTGCGCGACAGCTACTGTCGCAGGTTCGAATCCTGCCTCGGGCATGGATGTGTGTGATGTTCTTAGGTTACTTAGGTTTAAGTAGTTCAAAGTTCTAGGGGATTGATGCCCTCAGACGTTAAGTCCCATAGTGTTCAGAGCCATTTGAACCATTTGTTAATACTACCATGTCAGTTTTTGCCTTCCGTAGTTTTTGGTCCGTTAGATGGTCCAGAATATTAATTTTAAATTGTTAATAATCTTTTTGATGCTCCTAAAAACTTCTTTCGGTTTACCATTAATCCATATTCTGTGCTTGCTACAGTGTTAGCGTCATTAAACAGATCTTACAAGCGAAAACTGGCTGCTGGGGTGGCCATCAATCAAGGAGAGTCACCTTCTGCTAACAGCGCTCTTACCAAGATATCGTGCCGCTGTAACAGTCTTACATCCGCCAGTAATTCTTTCCTGCCTTCCAAACTCCACGTAAACTCAAGTTTAAAACTGTCTTCTTCTAGTACTATAGCGCATCTGTCAACAATGTAAAGGAAAGTTCTCGAAATTCCTGTGCCAACTTCACGAGGAAATAACTTAGTTGTGTTCATGGCCTTCTGGTAGCGCCATGACTCGCAGACACTTAATGCTTAGCCACAATCAGAGGATCTTTTATAAAATTAACCTTTCACGCCACTGCACAGTGAAAGATTCATTCATTCCTGTAATCCTTCCACATTTTCACAAAGCACAGCACTCGCGTCAGCGTATCTTATCACTTATGTTCTCTCACCTTGAGATTTAAGCCCTTTATTGAAGCTTTCATTTGTTTCTTTAACTGATTCTTCAGTATGCAGGATGAACAACAGTCCAGAAGAATAGCTTCCTCATCAAACTACGTATTTAACCAGAGTTGAGTTTGGGTCTTCATTTATTCTTATAATAGTCTGGCATAGTCAGAAAGGAAAGAAAAATCCTTAACCTTCAATTCTATAGATTTCTTATTAAAATTTATATTTGCCGATATCGCATTGTGGATTGCTAATTTCGACCGCTCAAACGGCCATCTTAAAATCAAGATACAAAGGTGCGGTGTCTACATTGACAGAATATATAAGACACCTGGTCATTTCAGTGTCAAAATACTTAAGAAAAAGTCAGCATTCAGTCGCATTTATACACGGTCCAGTCACATTAAGCTCGACGTCAACGTGCAATAGCCACTCACAGACGGCAGGTAGCAGCAGTGACAATGGAGGGTACGTAAAGCCTAACGGGGAGACATGGAAAACAGTGCAACCGTTGTCGTACTGCGGAAACGGAGCGATTTGTCTGACGTCCAAGGGGCATGATCACAGGCTGTCGTGCGAAGGATGGAAACATTTACGAAACGGCAAAATCTGTGAACTGTGCCGGCCGGGGTGGCCGAGCGGTTCTAGGCGCTACGGTCTGGAATCGCGCGACCGCTACGGTCGCAGGTTCGAATCCTGCCTCGGGCATGGATGTGTGTGCTGTCATTAGGTTAGTTAGGTTAAAGTAGTTCTAAGTTCTAGGGGACTGATGACCTCAGATGTTAAGTCCCATAGTGCTCAGAGCCATTTGAACCATCTGTGAACTGTTCGCATGCCGCCATGGTTAAAGAATACCGTGCATGTCAAAATAGCTCTATCCAAAACAGGTACCGAGACAACTGATTACAGGGGTGTACGACAGAGGAGTACAAGCGAATGGAAATGCAACTGTTGAGCAACCGGTCGCTCAGATGAACCAAGGGGCTACCAACAGTGTCTCCTCAATACCGTTCAGCGAATATTGCAGTACTTGTGGTCATCAGTCGTCGCCAGGTTCTCGTCCCTTCTGATTGTTATTCATTGGCGACGAAGACTGGAAACGCCAGTGCCGCTGCTGGACGTCCACTGATTGGCAACAGATGGCCTTTGATCAATTATATTCTATGCTCCATCGGTCAGATGGCTCTTGACGTGTACGTGAAACGTCTGAAAGCAGACACCCTGCTACAAGTGTCCAGGCCAGATGATCTGGTCATTGTGCGAGCCACAGTAGGTCAACACCTGTACATGCAGTTTGGTTTTAGTGGACGGTACGGCATTTACCTTTAGCAGTACGCACAGTGCCACACAGCTCACAGTGTACGTGCATGGTTCTAGGAGTACCAGGATGCGATTACCGTTTCCGCCTGGTCATGACACTTCCCAGATTCAAACCCAATCGAGAATCTGTGGAACTACCTTGATCTGGCTGTTCGTACCATGGATTTTTAACTAAGTAACCTAGCGCAGCTGGGCACACCACTGGAGGAGGCTTGCCACCACTTTCCTGTAGGCACCTACCATAACCCAAGTGACTCTCATCCCATACGCCTCGCAGCGGTCCGCGCTGAAAAATGGGGTTATTCAGGCTTTTGACAGGCGGTCACATTAAAGCGTCTGGACAGTGTAGTATACTAATGTGAAACAATGTGCAAACGTCGTTGTAGCCAACTGAATGTGGCATGAGGTAAGTCATCCTGCCCGTCCACAGTGTCAGTCAAAGTTACAAAGATTAAGGCAGTGTTGTTGTTGTGGTCTTCAGTCCAGAGATTAGTTTGATGCAGCTCTCCATGCTACTCTATCCTGTGCAAGATTCTTCATCTCCCAGTACCTACTGCAACCTACATCCTTCTGAATCTGTTTAGTGTCTTCATCTCTTGGTCTCCCTCTACGATTTTTACCCTCCGCGCTCCCCTCCAATACTAAATTGGTGATCCCTTGATGCCTCAGAATATGCCCTACTAGCCGATCCCTTCTTCTAGTCAAGCTGTGCCACAAATTTCTTTTCTCTCCAATTCTATTCAATACCTCCTCATTAGTTATGTGATCTACCCATCTAATCTTCCGCATTCTTCTGTAGCACCACATTTCGAAAGCTTCTATTCTCTTCTTGTCTAAACAATTTGTCGTCCATGTTTCACTTCCATACATGGCTACACTCCATACAAATACTTCCAAACGACTTCCCGACACTTAAATCAATACTCGATGTTAACAAATTTCTCTTCTTCAGAAACGCTTTCCTTGCCATTGCCAGTCTACATTTTATATCCTCTCTACTTCGACCAACATCAGTTATTTTTCTCCCCAAATAGCGAAACTCCTTTACTACTTTAAGTGTCTCATTTCCTAATCTAATTCCCTCAGCATCACCCGACTTAATTCGACTACATTATCCTCGTTTTGCTTTTGTTGATGTTCATCTTATATCCTCCTTTCAAGACACTGTCCATTCCGTTCAACTGCTCTTCCAGGTCCTTTGCTGTCTCTGACAGAATTACAATGTCGTCGGCGAACCTCAAAGTTCTTATTTCTTCTCCTTGGATTTTAATTCTTATTCCGAATTTTTCTTTTGTTTCGTTTACTGCTTGCTGAATATACAGATTGAATAACATGGGGATAGGCTACAACCCTGACTCACACCCTTCCCAACCATTGCTTCCCTTTCATTCTCCTTACACTTATAAATGTCATCTGGCTTCTGTACAAATTGTAAATAGCCTTTCCCTCCCTTTATTTAACCCCTGCCACCCTCAGAATTTGAAAGGGAGTATTCCTGTCAACATTGTCAAAAGCTTTCTCTAAGTCTACAAATGCTAGAAACGTAGGTTTGTCGTTCCTCAATCTGTTTTCTAAGATGAGTCGTAGGGTCAGTATTGCCTCACGTGTTCCAATATTACTACGGAATCCAAACTGATCCTCCCCGTCGTCGGCTTCTACCAATTTCTCCATTCGTCTGTAAAGAATTCGTGTTAGTATTTTGCAGCCGTGGCTTATTAACTGATAGTTCGGTAATTTTCAAAAAAAAAATGGTTCAAATGGCTCTGAGCACTATGGGACTCAACTGCTGTGGTCATAAGTCCCCTAGAACTTAGAACTAATTAAACCTAACTAACCTAAGGACATCACACACATCCAAGCCCGTGGCAGGATTCGAACCTGCGACCGTAGCAGCCCCGCGGTTCCGGACTGCGCGCCTAGAACCACGAGACCACCGCGGCCGGCTGTAATTTTCACATCTGTCAACACCTGCTTTCTTTGGGATTGGATTTATTATATTTTTCTTGAAGTCTGAGAGTATTCCGCCTGTCTGATAAATCTTGCTCACTAG
This sequence comes from Schistocerca piceifrons, assembly GCF_021461385.2. Taxonomy (NCBI): domain Eukaryota; kingdom Metazoa; phylum Arthropoda; class Insecta; order Orthoptera; family Acrididae; genus Schistocerca; species Schistocerca piceifrons. Next base: position 443,901,274 of record NC_060141.1, on the reverse strand, counting down.
ATGGTAGAGTTTTGTTAGGCCTGGCTGTGCCAAGGCTATTAGTTGTTCAAATGGGATGTGGTCTACTCCCGGGCCTTGTTTCGGCTTAGGGCTCTCAGTGCTCTGTCAAACTCTTCACGCAGTATCATACCTCCTACTTCATCTTCATCTACATTCTCTTCCATTTCTATAATATTTTGTGCAAGAACATCGCCCTTGTATTGACCCTCTATATTCTCCTTCCACCTTTCTGCTTTCCCTTTTTTGCTTAGTACTGGGTTTCCATCTGAGCTCTTGATATTCATGCAAGTGGTTCTCTTTTCTCCAAAGGTCTCTTTAATTTTCCTGTAGGCAGTATTAAGGCAGTAAACAAGTAGTTTGCTACCGTGATGTTTCTATCATTGAAAGGCGCTATGACAGAATGAATTATCTTACGTCACATTCAGTTTGCTACAACGATGTTTGTTGTTCCTCGATACAATGGCACTTATCAGCAGGACAGTTCACCATGTTACACAGCTTGCAGTATACATGCAAGCTTCGATGAGTACCTGCATGGGTTTGCTATACTCGCCTGGCATTTCCTTAAGGATGTTGACAATGAAGTGTCTTAGCTATTCTCTTAGTTGAATCTAGCATTCACAGTGTTATACATTGCGACCTCAGCAAATTAAGAAAAAATCTACAGCATTTTTCAAACCTTGGTTTACCGTCTTGTTCTATACGTTTCATATTACTCTCTTGTCTCTATGGTGTATACCTATTTTCCGCTAATTTCAAAGATGTTGCACCACTTCAGATTGTTGAAATTTTTTCTGAGTCAATAGATCTTATTTTTGTTAAGCTTGCAAGTAGGCTGTTTAGGTTTTTATGTTGGTAACTTCACGTAGCGCTCTGTATGAATTTCACTGGCTGTGCTGTGTGCAGTCTGTGCCTGGTTGGCATTGTTGGAATATTCGCTATTGTAGTGTTGGGCAGTTGGATGTGAACAGCGCGTAGCGTTGCGCAGTTGGAAGTGAGCCGCCAGTAGTGGTGGATGTGGGGAGAGAGATGGCGGAGTTTTGAGAGCGGACGATCTGGACTTGTGTCCGTCAGAATAACGAAATTTGTAAGACTGGATGTCATGAACTAATATATATATATATATATATATATATATATATATATATATATATATATATATATATATATATAATGACTTTTGAACACTGTTAAGGCAAATGCATTGTTTATTCTCTATAAAAATCTTTGATTTACTAACTATGCCTATCATGCCTATCAGTAGTTAGAATTCTTTATTTAGCTGGCAGTATTGGCGCTCGCTGTATTGCAGTAGTTAGAGTTACGAAGATTTTTGTGAGGTAAGTTCAAAATGTTCATATGTGTGTGAAATATTACGGGACTTAACTGCTAAGGTCATCAATCCCTAAGCTTACACACTACTTAACCTAAATTTTCCTAAGGACGAACACACACACCCATGCCCGAGGGAGGACTCGAACCTCCGCAGGGGACCAGCCGTACAGTCCATGATTGCAGTGCCTAGACCGCTGGGCTAATGCCGCGCGGCGTGAGGTAGGTGATTCATGAAAGGTATAGGTTATTGTTAGTCACGACCATTCTTTTGCAGGGATTGTTCAAAGTCAAATTGTGTTGCGCTAAAACTATTATGTGTCAGTTTAGTGTTGATCAGAGTAAGTAAAGAGAGAAATGGCTGAGTACGTTCAGTTCTGCTCAGCTGTTTGAAAATCAAATAACGTAAGGGGTTTACCAGCACAGTAGTTCATAATTTTTTCTAAGGGGATGTTTTATAAGATTTCCTTCCAATATCAAGTATCACAGTTGGAACTGCTTCCCTTCCGCTGGACAGCTGGTACATAGAGATGAGTGAAGCAGAGCGACGGGTCGACTGAGGCAGCCGACAGGCTCTGCCCTCGCACAGTGTCGCAAATGGACTGTTCTCTCAGAGCAGCGCCGGCCGGTGTTGCAGTAATTACCCGTCTATTGAGCAATATGCACTCGTGCGCCCGAGGACGCCGAGGCGTGGTGAGGGGGGGGGGGGGGGGGGGCGCACGCTCGCGGGACGGACTAATCAAGATTTTCCATTATCGCGCGGGTGTGATGTATGGCTTGCGGCCAGCCGCCCTCTCCCAATACTGCCGGCTGCCGCCGCGCCGCTATGACGTACAGCAGCTCGCCTGCGGCCGGCTGGAAGTGCCCTGCTGGATCACGGACCGGAGCGCCTCTGGCGGCCTAGTGAAATTGTGCAGCTGTGTATTGCGCTGCCTAGAGGTTAACACAGGCACTTATTGTCTCGCCTAATTCGCATAAGTTCTGCACCACGCGTGGTAGCTGAGCGTTTTCTGTTAGGGGACTGGCCACTGGTACTAAAAAGACTGAGTATAGTTCTCATCGATTTAATTTGAAAAATGTCTTGCAACGTTAACACAGAAACACGACGTATAAATGACGAAAAAAACAAATCTAAAGACGAAACGAAAAATTTGTCCACGTGTATGGTTTCTAATTGGAGGATCTGAGTTCTATTCCTGGTGATGCCATGGATTTTTCATTGGTGGGAGAAATGTAACGGAGCTATCCCAGCATCGTGATGCCAGTTGAGGAGTCACTTAAGCGAGAAGTAGCGGCTCCAGGGTCAAGATAGCCAACAAAGACCAGGAGAGCGGTGTGCGGACCCCACGTCCCTCCGTACCGCTCCCAATGAGGCAATTGCAAGAGGATTATACGGCAGTCCAAATGGTTCAAAGGGCTCTGAGCACTATGGGACTTAACATCTATGGTCATCAGTCCCCTAGAACTTAGAACTACGTAAACCTAACTAACCTAAGGACATCACACAACACCCAGTCATCACGAAGCAGAGAAAATCCCTGACCCCGCCAGGAATCGAACCCGGGAACCCGGGCGCGGGAAGCGAGAACGCTACCGCACGACCACGAGCTTTGGACTATACGGCAATCGGTAGGTATAGATTGGCCCACCACGACCTGAACTCGGGTCCTTTCCTTCTTCTTGAGGTATTGAGGTTACCCTTGGCGCGAAGGAGATGAAAACTCTCATGACCTCAGTTTTGGGACGTACGTAAAACGATGAGATTTTTGGTCGGTCAGAACTGTCTGCAGCGCTGGGACATTTCAAACGCTACAATTAGCTCCATTTTTTTCAAGTCACACTAGTGGGTCTCGAGGAGAAACGTTTAAAGTACCATGGACCCAGAGGCTTTTTTTATCATTTTTTGTCATTAACTATCACCATACTCTGCTGATTTGTGCTCATTGTAGATGTTGTGGTCAAACAACACTACAATCGTCTGGCCATAATTCCGTGTCCTTTCATTGGTCTGGTGAAGGCATACCAAACTTGAATACAGCAAATATTGGTTCACACTGTTACGTAAAGGCGAGAAAGATTTACCTGAATCTCTCACAGTTCTTTGCCACAGGATTCCTTGTTAATTTACAACTCTCACTGACTAGCAAAGCATCACTTGATGCACTAATTATCAAACTGTTCTCTCGAGGTATAATGTTCAATCTTCACTGAAGTACAAGTTCACCAGAAACTTTAACAACTCGTTAGACCTACGTTACGATGTTGATTCCTTCAGATGAGTAACGAAGAGGGCAGAGCGCTTCAGTGCTCAGCTCTATATTGACCTCAGGTGGAGGATGCTGGTATGTTGAGAGGGAGGCATCGTTCTGGAGAGCCTCCCATTAGTTGTTGCGGATTGCAGCGACCCATCGCTAATGTCTGTGGTATCGATTCGCTTTGCTGACTATACAGGGTGACTCACTAACTATTGCCACCAAGAATAATTACGAACGTATGATAGGAGCTGAAACGTTTGTCGGACAAAAGTTGCATGCGACAACGGGAGCCATAATATGACGTTCGTTTTTTGTTGCTTGGTCGGGTCGCTTCAGAGATCTGAAGATCTTGTTTTTTTTTTTTTTAATGAGATTCTATAGTTTCATACTTATTTTCTGATAGCGGGTATCGAGACGAGTCCAATGATGTGTAACATTAAGGTCTTTGAAGGTCAACGAAGGTCACAAACGAGGCATGAACGTCCATTTACAGAAGGCGTTCAAATGGTTCAAATGGCTCTCAGCACTACGGGACTTAACATCTGAGGTCATCAGTCCCTTAGAACTTAGAACTACTTAAACCTAACTAACTTAAGAACAATACACACATCCATGCCCGAGGCAGGATTCGAACCTTCGACCGCAGCGGTCCCGCGGCTCCAGACTGAAGCGTCTAGAACCGCTCGGTCACACCGGCCGGCAGAAGGTGTTCGAAGTGATGACCATTGGTATCAATGCAGTGCTGCAATCTTCATATCATGGATTGAGTGGTATTCCGTATCACATCGTCACTTATCGAAGCAGATGTTCTGACAATTCTCTCTCGCATATCTTCAGACATAGTTGGAACGCCATTATAAACAATGTCTTTAACGAATCCCCACGGGAAAAAATTCAGAGGCGTCAAGCCTGCCGAACGAGCCGGCCACGATAGATCTCCTCTGCGTCCAATCCTAAGATTTGGGGATTGTCTCTGCAACTCATTTCTAGACATCAGCGAAAAATGTGCCGGACACCCATGGTTTTGTACCACATTCTGATCCTTGCTCCTACGGGTATTTCTTCCAATAATAGATCTAATGTTTCTAGCAGGAATGTGGTGTACTACCTTCCATTAAGATTTACTTCGATGAAAGATGGGTCTATAATTCTGTCACACACCACACATTCACCGACCACGGTTTTTGATGCCCAACTTGCCGCAGCCAATATGTATTTTCAGTTGCCCAATGATGCATGTTATGCAGATTAACATTTCCGTGGTTCGTGAATGTAATCAAATTAATAAATGTAATCAAATTAATAAATGTGTCATTTCTCTGAATCTGAAGTTGAGCCCATCGGCAGAATTGAATGCGTCGCACACAATTCGTACCAGTTATTTATTCGTGGAGACTGATATTTATGGCTATGCAGAACACGAACAACACTCTTCTGGCTCAAACCAGATTCCCTTGCCTTTTGACGCGAACTAACGGAAGGATCTCGAACCACACTGGCGAGAGTACCAATTCTCGTTTCCTCGTTAGTAACTTTCCTTTGCCGGATATGTTTCCGATGCGTTAAAGGTCTAGTTAGTCTCAATTTACCATGCACATATTTAAATGTACGACTTGTAGGATGAGTACGTTGAGGATATCTTTCAGTGTATAACTCTATAGCTCTCACTTGATATCGTTAGCATTCGCAGTAAATGAGAAGTATATCGACTTGTTCTCCGAAGGAAGAATATTTGCTTGATTCGACGATACTAATCTTACCGTTCCTATTAGTGTTGTATTGCGAAACAGTCGAATGGTGTTTACATGTCGATGACACGTTAGACGCATATGCCGTATTCAGTGAATATTTACTATTTTCACCAATAACGAGAGGGAATTGTCAGAGCATAGGCTTCGATAAGTACCGAATTGATAAGGAATACCTGTCAATCCATGATTAGAAGATAGCAGCTCTGCATTGATACCAATGGTCATCACTTCGAACATCTTCTGTAAACGGACGTTCATGCCACCTTTTTGACCTTCGTTAACCATCAAAGACCTCACTATTACACGTCATTAGATTCCTTTCGATAGCCGCTTTCAGAAAATAAGTACCAAACTATAGAATAACATTTAAAGAACGAACTTGACCTTCATATCCCTGAAGCGACCCCACCTAGCAACAAAAACTCAACGTCATATTATGGCTCCCATTGTCCTATGCAACATTTATCCCACAAACTTTTCAGCTACTACCACAGGCTCTCCTTAGTTCGGTGGAGAGCCTGTGACCATCGTACGTTGGGTGGGGCGAGGCAGCACACACAGGGTTGAGATAAGTAATATTATTGACTTGGTACATATGTACCGTGTATTTTTAAAACATTATTATGGGATTTTGTGCTGTAGGTGTTGATTTTAGCCTTTGACTATGCCTATTTAGGCAAGCTGTTTCATATTTGTTCTGAAGAAGGCGTGGTTACCCACGATGAGATCTACGTAAACACCAGGTAGCTTGAGCAATCGAGGCGGATTTGTCATAAATATTAGGATTCATGTCGGACGATCTAGGTAGCCACACCATTCCTTCAAATTGTCCAGAATGTTTTTCCAATCAATCGTGAAGAATTGTGGCCCGGTGACACGGTCCATTGTAATCCATAAAAAATCCATCGTTTTTTGGGGAGATGAAGTCCATGAATCGCTGCCAATAGTCAATGACTGCTTCAGTTGGACTCGAGGATGCAGTTCATTCCATGAAAATATAGCCCACACCATTATGGAACCACCACCAGCTTGTACAGTGCCGTGTTGACAACAAGAGTCCACGGCTTCTTGGGTTCAAATGGTTCAAACGGCTCTGAGCACTATGGGACTTAACTTCTGAGGTCATCAGTCCCCTAGAACTTACAACTACTTAAACCTAACTAACCTAAGGACATCACACCCATCCATGCCCGAGGCAGGATTCGAACCTGCGACAGTACTGGTCACGCGGTTCCAGACTGTAGTGCCAAGAACCGCTCGGCCACCCTGGCCGGCGCTTCTTGGGGATTGCCCCACACTCGAACCCTTCCATCAGCTCTTATCAGGTGAAATCTGTACTCATGTGACCGGACCACGGTTGTTCAGTCACCAAGGGCCCAACTCATATGCTCATGATCCCAGGAGAGGTGCTGCAGGCAATGTCGTAGTGTTATCAAACAAAACTCGTGTGAGTCGTCTGTTGCCGTAGTCAATTAACGCAAAATTTCACCGCGCTGTCTCATAGATACGTTCATCATACGTCCCACATTGATTTCTGCGGTTTCACGCTGTGTTGCTTGTTTGTTAGCACCAAAAATCCTACGTATTCGCCGCTGCTCTCGATCGTTATGTGAAGGCCGTCGGCCACTGCGCAGTCGTTGGTGAGAGATAATGCAAGAAATTAAGTATTCTTGGTAAACTCTTCACACTATGGATACCTCGGAATACATAATTCCCTAACGATTCTCGAAATGGAATGTCCCATGCGTCTAGCTCCAACTAATACATCGCGTTCAAAGTCTCTTAATTCACATCGTGTCGCCATAAACACGTCGGAAACATTTTCAGATGAAGCACCCGAGTACAGATGACAGCTCCGCCAATGCAACATCCTATTACAGCTTGTGTACGCGATACCACCGCCATATGCGCACATCGCCATACATGCACATCGCTACTGCACGACTTTTGTCGTCTCTGCGTATAACGGAGTGTGGCTTTGTCGTCTCACACGTTCTTCAAAGAAACAAAGACAAAGATAATTAATGAAGAACAGAAAGTTAGAACTTAACGTTCCGTCGACAACGTGGTCGTTTGAGGAGGGTAGCAAGCCCAGATTAGGTAAGGATGACGAAGGACAGCAGACGTTTCCTTACAATGAAGCCTCCACGGTTATTCGAAAGAAGAGATTTGAGGAAAACACGGTAAATCTAAAAAGATAATAGCGGGACTGAGATCTTACCCCTGTTTCTCTCAAATACCATTGCAATTCGCAAACAAAGGAACGAACAAGTTTGATGTTAAGGCAGCAATATCAGCAAAGAAACTGGAGCCGGCCGGTGTGGCAACGCGGTTAAAGGCGCTTCAGTCTGGAACCGCGCGACCGCTACGGTCGCAGGTTCGAATCCTGCCTCGGGTATGGGTGTGTGTGATGTCCTTAGGTTAGTTAGGTTTAAGTAGTTCTAAGTTCTAGGGGACTGATGACCACAGCAGTTAAGTCCCATAGTGCTCAGAGCCATTTCAGCCAAAGAAACTGGAGAACTCTGCATCATTTGTGTTATCGAAAGCATGAGCGAAATGGCTCACTCACAATGTCAGCAACAGGGAAGTGATTTTTGAAATAAAACATCATTGCATTTGCTTGAAATAGGTTCACAGTTGTTTCAAGTAACCCACGTCGTGGTCATCAGCGCTCTGGTTGGCAAGTGAGCGTTTATATTTTCTAACCCAGGTAACGTCTTGCATTCTTACTACATCGGATGACGCAAGTGGAAGACTTGGTGAGATGAATCAGCGTTGTGCATATAAAAAATATTCAAATAATACTCTGCACGGGGAAGCACAGTCCTCGACGCAGACGGGTACATGGTACACGTTAAAATTAGTTAATTTGGGGAACAGATCTGACGTTTCTCTTTACGAATGACAATTTTTAACTTCCTGCAATTTTTAAAGTAAGTAAGAAGTAATATACAACTTGTTAATTTCTATAAGCGAATAGTTATCGATTGACATATGCACTGGTGCGCAAAATTAATGCAACAAATCACTGTATCCCTGTCCTGTGTATAATTCATCATATATCAATGCAAACTCTCAACAGATGTCCGTACGGTCGTGTTCTGCACGGAAGACGGCATTGTCGTCAACAGACAACAGCGAAAACGATGACGTTACAGTCCACAATCGCTGGTGCACAGTCACAGAGAATACGCGTACCAGCCTTTGCGGTGAAGGGCTGTAGGAAGAATAGAAGCAGGACAGTCATAAAGTGATTCTGCGGTATGGATTAATGCGAATCGTTCTGTTGTTTCTCGGATATGGCGACTGTTTATAGTTACCGAAACTGTATCCCAAAGACCTGCACTAGGCCGAACACGTGTGACGTCAGAAAGAACAGGTATTCGGCTGTGATGGCATGGTAAGTACCGCTTTGTTACAGCACGGAAAATGGGACCTGACCTCGCAGCATTCACTGGGCCTGTTGTATCGAGGCAAACAGTGTACAGAAGGCTTCGGAAGAATGGCCTTTATTGTCAGAGACCTACTGTATGTGTACCTCTGACACGATTTCACAAAAGGGAACGTCTGGAATAGAGTCGTCAGCATGCCACCTGGATAGTCGAACTGTGGGCCACGTTCTTTTCACAGATGAGCCCATATTTTGTCTGAAGAGTGGTTCCCTAAGATTCACATCTAGAGGGAATGTTCAACACCACTTTGGGATCCAAACCTTTTGGAAAGAGACCGATATCAAGGAGGGTCCCTAATGGTGTGCACAAGGATCATGTTGACTACCCAACCACCACTTTGTGAAATTGTACGGATGAATCGACAACGTTTAACTGTTGCCAGGTATCGTGACAAGATCTTGGAACTCTCCCGTTATTGTCCAATAGAGCATGTCTAGGATGCACTAGGGAGACGGGTTACATCACGTCAGCATCCGCCAACCATCCTCCAAGCGTTGCTAGGAGCTCTTTAGGTAAAATGGGCATTATTGCCTCACCATCAGATTAATGATATCATTCACAGTATTTTTTCAGACCTGTATTGCTGCCACAGGCGGTCACACCTCATACAGAGCAGTTATCTGTTTTCGGAATGTGTGTGCAAATCAGTTAAGTTGGAAAGAAAACGAAGAACATTTTTGTCTACCGTTATGCATGTTTCAGTTGTTCAAGTTACGTGTTCTTTACATTGTTTCTACTTTACTGTTCCCTTTTATATTGTTTTGTGGTAAAATAAACGAACCTTTGCTAAATTTCCGTCTGTTGCTTTAATTTTGAACACCTCTGTATAAGTTTCAAACGCTGGTTGTTAGTAAGGAACTTCCACTTCTGAGTTCTAAGTGTCCTTTAGGTCTACTTGATGTTTCAGTTTCTATGTATATCACTTACATCGCCCCCCCCCCCCCCCCCCCTCACCTTCCCGTGTCTTTAAAAGTGGAAGTCTCTTCAACACAACAGCTTCCTTACAAATAACTTATTGTGTGAGATATTTGACGTTATGCATGGAAAACCTTTATATTTCAAGACGAAAATTTTGTTGTTTTTGTTAGTTTCGGATTTCACAGGCCAACGATGGAGAAACTTTTTTACTGAAAATACCTTATTCTTACCTTTTTATGGTGGAAAATTCAAATATGATACTTAAAAAACTGTATCACCCACCATTTCTTCACATTTCACATTTAAATTTATTAAATTAAGCGATTTTTTAAAGAATTTAACAGCTTTTATGTAGTTAAAACAATTTAAAAATGAGGGGTAATGAATGCAGATGATTTGGTAGCATTGTTGAAAAACATTTGCTGGCAAAAAATGTCGATTCTATTTTGTATTAACAGTGGTGATTTGTTTAGTGTCAACCTAACCTCACTTTCCCGTCTCCTGTACATGTGCTCAGTACAATGTCTAACCGTGGTTGTAAGAACTCTGCTGATAGTTTTTATTATATCTGTGGTGAATTTGTGATTAAAAAACACCAAAGAAACATTACAGAATGAGATTTTCACTCTGCAGCGGAGTGTACGCCGATATGAAACTTCTTGGCAGATTAAAACTGTGTGCCGGACTGAGACTCGAAGTCGGGACCTTTGCTTTTCGCGGGAAAGTGCTCTACCATCTGAGCTACCCAAGCACAACTCACGCCCCGTTCTCACAGCTTTACTTCTGCCAGTACCTCGTCTCCTGCGAGAGCTTCTGTAAAGTTTGGAAGGTAGAAGACGAGGTACTGGCAGAAGTAAAGCTGTGAGGACGGGGTGTGAGTTGTGCTTGGGTAGCTTAGATGGTAGAGCACTTGCCCGCGCAAGGCAAAGGTCCCAGTATCGAGTCTTGGTCCGGCATATAGTTTTAATCTGCCAGGAAGTTTCAAACATCACAAACTTTGTGAAAAACGTTTGTCTCTCACACTTTGGATCTAAACTTGGTGATCAAGATAAATCTTAGGCGCCACATAAGGTATGTTATGTGTGCGATGAAGATCTGAGGAGATGGTCCAAGAAGAAGAAAAAAGTCTTTATATTTGCTGCTACTATGATATGGAGGGAGCCAAGAAATCATTCCGATGACTGCTACTTTTGCAGTGTTGATATTACTGGTCATAATGCGAAAAGCAAGAGGATAATAAGCTACCCCAACCATCCGTGTGCCATCCGACCAGTAGGGCATGGTGTAGATTTGCCAGTTCCTGAACCACCAGGTGATTTAAATTCTATTCCAGAAGAAGTATTTTCTGATATACAATGTGATTTAGATGGACCAGACGACAATAAATTCCATTATAATACAGAAAGTATACCGCCCAAATTGTTTACTTAGACCGAGCTTAACGATTTGGTTATCTTGGCTTAGCGAAAGAAAAAGCTGAATTGCTTGGCTCTAGATTAAAAGAAAAGAACTTATTGACAGTTGGAATCAGCATATACATGTACAGAAAGAGAGAGCAGCAATTTTCCACGTTTTCTCAACAAGAAGGTGAAGAAGTATTTTCTGATATACAATGTGATTTAGATGGACCAGACGACAATAAATTCCATTATAATACAGAAAGTATACAGCCCAAATTGTTTACTTAGACCGAGCTTAACGATTTGGTTAGGGATCTTGGCTTAGCGAAAGAAAAAGCTGAATTGCTTGGCTCTAGATTAAAAGAAAAGAACTTATTGACAGTTGGAATCAGCATATACATGTACAGAAAGAGAGAGCAGCAATTTTCCACGTTTTCTCAACAAGAAGGTGATTTAATGTACTGCTCAGACATTCCCAGTCTGATGAATGAGTTTTGTATTGAATACAAAAAGGAAGACTAGAAGCTGTTTGTTGATCATCCAAAACTAGTTTAAAGGCTGTTTTATTACACAATGGTAACATGTATGCATCTATACCTATTGGACATTGTGTACATATGAAAGAAATCTATGAAAACCTAGAAATAGTGCTATATAAAATAGGCTCTTCTGCTCATGGTTGGGTGATATGTGGCGATCTAAAAGTAACATGCATGCTCCTTCGTCAACAAGGTCGCTTTACCATATTACTTGAATGGGACAGAAGGGCTGGTGTTCAACAGTGGTGCAGAAAGGACAGGCCTGTGAGGGAGTCTTTAAAATCTGGCGAAAAGAACATTCAACGCAAAACCCTTGAAGATCCTAATAACGTACTCCTACCACCTCTACATGTAAAGTTAGGCCTAATGAAACAGGTTTAAAGGCTTTGCCTCAAGATGGACCGTGTTTTAAGTATCTCTGCCTTTCAGAAGCTAAACTAAAAGAAGGTGTCTTTGTCGGACCTGACCATAGAAAATTGATGTTTGTTATTAACTTTGAATTCACAATGACCTTAAATGAGTAACAAGCATGGGTATCATTCAGGCAAGTCGTTAAAAAGTTCTTAGGACATGAAAAAGGCCTAGAATATGTCTCTATTATAGCTATAATGTTAAAGGAGTTTAAAACTTTACGATGTTTCATGAGCCTGAAAATTACCTTTTTGAAAAGTCACCTTGATTACTTCGCGGACAATATCGGAGATGTTAGCGAGGAGCAAGGAGAGCGTTTTCACCAGGACCTTAAAGTGATGGGAGAACGCTACCAAGGCCGCTGGAACACCAACATGATGGGGGACTACTGTTGGTCACTTCACCGAAAAGTTCAGTAAGCGAATCATCGTAGAAAAAGCTACACAAGAAGCTTCAAAGGAAAAGAAAAAATAAATACAAACCAATTCCAGCTGACAAGTGAAACCTTTATTGACACATTTCATTGTTTTAAGTAGCTTACTTTAAATACAAATCATGCTTATGCTGTAACAAAGATTCATATTAATTTTCTCGTTTACCGTATAGCATAGGATTTTTAACTATATAATAAAAAGCATACTGTTCGAAAACTATGAGTGATACAAAAAAAAAACTAAGGCCAGATTTGGATTCAGCTCATAAAAATTTATAAAGACCAGAAATGTAAGTAAGAAAAAGTTCAAAAAATATTTTGTTGGCCTATGTTATTCACACAAAGACTAATGAAAAATTTAAAACTAAAAGTAGTAAACCAAAGCAGTAACTCCACCACTGCTGGTCCTAAGTATGGGCCTCATTTCGCAAGTGATGAGAATGGAAGAGGGGGAGGAGTAACACCTCACGAAAAGGCCTGGGTCCATCTGGCCCCGGATGTTAGCACCCTGTAAGGGCCCCTGCCTAGGTTTACTAAGCGAAACCTGGTCACTGTACTCAAAACCGGAAGAGAAAGTTCAGATTCACAACGGCGGAGAGAGGGGAAGAAGTACCTCCAGGACTCACAATCTTGGTTGTATTTCTTGTGGCCTTTGGGCCACAGCCAAAATAACTTTCATCAATTATGGAAGTGTGTAATGTAAACTATTTTACTCCAGGTGGACGATCCAATGTACGCCAGTACGTCAGTAGACATTCGGATTCTGGGGAGTCTGCAAAATTGCACAAAGACAAGTCGGAGTGTCTTGGAATCTCATCCAAATTTCAACGTGGGCAGTCAAAGTACCTAGCAACCTTCAATGCAACCTCATATTTGAAAACCGAAAAACTGAAACATCTAACAGATACGCTAAAGAACCACAACATACTCATAACAGCCATTTAAGAAACACAATACCTGGATACAGATATCTCCGATTCCGAAGGTTTTAGGATATAAAAAGGGAATGTGGGACCGAGAGTAATGAAAAATGTACCACATCTTGGAACAGTCTTTATAATCAACAAACAAATCTTGAACTCAATAGTTGACTTTTATTCCCAATCATAAAGACTCTCAATTCTTACATTCACAAACACAAACAATCTACACAATTATCAATGTACATGCCGCTATATATGAAGATAATAGGAAAAACAAAGGAAAAGTGGAGGCCTTTTGGAATCATCTAGATGACATTATTCAGAAAATCCCAGATAAAAACATCATCATTCTTCTTGGAGACTATAATGCACAGACTGGTAAGGAAAATAGTTGGAGATTGCCCTGCACACAAGAGAATAAACAGATATGGCGTGGGGCTAATAGATCATTGCCAAGCACACAATTTAATTCTTAAATACACAGCTTTCAATAAACTACCATGAAGACAAAAGACATGAATATCCCCAAATCATAGCCTTGGGGAATTTCAATTTGTTGCGAACAGAGTTAGTAGTAATTAAGTGATAAACTAAAACGTCATGCCTGGTGCCGAAATTTTACTAAATGAAAAGCCAAATTATGTGCAAAGCTTGCTATGAGTCGCTAAATGTTCTGATTCTCAAATACTGGATGAATTTAGTATTGGTAATTGGTGCACTGTTAGTTATGCAGTCACAAGACAAGTAAACAGTTTCTGACTTTAATACTTGCTTATACTAAGTTTTATATGCCTTAAATATTTTATGTCGGTATTAAACGTCTAGCCTCTTAATGAGAAGATTATGGGAAAAATTTTAAATTTTTAAATTCGATCAACAATCGTCGGAAATGTTGAACTCCAATTTTTGTTGCCCTTGGATGTCGTTAGAAAGCAAACTGCAACAAGCGTAGGTGACTAAGTAAGCAGCTTAGCTATTCAGTTATATAGATGGTTGTAAACAGTTTATTTGAGATCAGCTGGCCACTCCACAGCTTCAGAGGGTGAGAACGCCTCCAGATCAAACATAATAGGATTGCAACTCTTGCAAGCTCAGATAAGGTCAACACCTCCTGTTCTACTGTCAAAAAAATAAAAAAAGTTGGCCTCACTGCACAGCATTCCATTGCCACCCTAGTGAGTTTGATTACAGTTGTTCCTCAGTCGATCTTTATCTTCACATAGATTTGGATTAGAGATTCTTAGTCTTCTTGCAACGTCACACTGATATCAACACACGAGCTTAGGACGATAACCGCCTCGGTCTTTGCCAGAAACAACTGGCTGCCACTACTACCGCTGTGCTTGCCTTATAATCGGCCCCTGACTGGTCAGGTAATATCATCGTCACCTCATACCGTTTGAATGTTGCCAGATATATTGTCTATGTCTGCGATGCTTAGTGGCATTGGTTTGCAAACGTCCTCTTCAAGTCAGTGTACGGTAGTGTGTGTGGTAAAATTTTAGTATCAGCAATCACAAATTTATGTTGGTTTGCGAGGCTGTGTTAAGCAGCCAATGAGACTTCCAAATCAGACGTTTAGTGGATCGTTGGTGTTCTGCATAACCTCCGACACTGGACGGATTGTTTGACATTCACATTAGCTTTGTCTGTGGCAAGAGCTGAAAATTCCAGGGACAATAAATCTAAAACTGCCATAAACTAGGCGCTGCTTATGCGTAGCATTCGGTTACACTTTGCTATATGGTTTGCTGGTTACTAAAAGCTGGCATATAGTACGGGCATTTAGTACTAGAGGTAATGTAATGAAACATCTGTACTAACGTCTGCAGCCGATTGCTTGAGCGTACATATAGAATGAACAAGTTACTGCATATGTCAACAATTATAGCAACTCATTTTGGACAGCTGGACATGAAACAATATTATTTATGTATAAATAAAACAGGAAAATTAACCTCAAGAATAGGTCGAACCTACAGAAGCGATAGTTAAACTTCAACATTGTGCCAGAAGCAATGAAAAAGAAACGTTTTAAAATCTTTAATGGACAACATCAAAATCAACTGAAATGTTGAATCGATCGTTAGGTGCTGGACATATAACTTAACTGGTCGCACCTGTTTGTAGGCAGTTGTGCCGAGCTGGTAACATTGTCCACTGCCTTGTGTCTGCTTCGCAATGCGCTCACGGAAAAAAACAAAAAGGAATTAAATGGAAAAACAAAAGCAGTGGTGTAGATATAAACAGAGGCAGGATTTTCTGCATTGCAGCGGAATAAAAAACTAACTGAAGCAGAAATATTTATTACTCTGATAATTACAAGCACTGTCACACATATTAACGGATCAATTTCTGCGGCAGAAAAAATGCAGCCATGAAACTAATAGGATGTAATGGGGCAACTGTTGTTAAAACACGCGAGTAATTTGCGTATGCAAGCTCATTATATCCGGAAGGAAATCTAATGAATATAGCTCATATGAATTGGATATCGACTTAATCTGATAAAACAATAAAAAAGTAATACGTGTAGGTATTTTTCTGTTACATTTACTGCTCCCTGGTGTTCCTGTGTTACACAGTACAGTTTCTGTGAATATCCGAATAGGGGCATCTGTCTGAATGCTGTAGGTAATCTAATTTGGTGCCGAAATCTTTCGTCATAAATTTGGTCACGTTAGTTTCGTCAGTTTGTGAGTTATTTAAATATCAGGCAATAGATAAACAAGCACCTACAGCTAATTGTCACGTAGTTTTTACAACGAATGAGAATAATATTTTTCTGAGATCACGTTCCCAATTCAATAATTTCTCGTTACCGAATACAAACGGTGAATAATCAGACTCGTTAATATCAATGTTTCTGGAATTGTTGTAGCTATAGACAAATAGTGGTAGACAAAGCTCGACTTACTTAGCTTTATGATCTATGTTCGTAATGTTTTACGTACGACTGTTTAAAAACATCTTTAATTTTCTAAGTGGAACGTTTCTTTTATTTTTATTATTATTATTTTAAGTGCCATTGGAGAGCGCCTTAAAACAAGAGTAAAGTAATAGGAAACCTGCACAGGTCTAAACATTCTGCGTGGTGTCTGTTTGTTCTATATCGTGTCTCCCTACCACTTACGCGCAACGACGCTCTGAGCGTGTTTTTTAGGGAATTGACTAGTTTGAAGCTGGGACCTATTGCTGGTAAGGAGACGTCAGACCACACATGACATGTAGAATTCAGAAGAGTTCGGTGAGACTAGCGATGATATAACCAAATATTGAATGATTTCAGCGTCAGCTCCACTGCACTCCCTGTAAAAGAATCTTAATACTAACTAAATTTAGTGGAAGGGATTCAAGGCTTTCCTATTTTTAGTTAGCTGGTAAAATAACGTCGAAAAAGCAGTTAAGTTTACCATTGGAAATTTTATTCTACTCACAAAACATTGTTTATAAATTGCACTATTGATAAAAGAAAATGTTTTAATACAGGATGATAAAAACCAACTGCGTTCAACAAAAATGTGAACGAATATTCCCTGAATGGGTTTCCAAGTTCTACAATGGATCGAAGGATGACCTATGCCATATCACATCTATAATCTAGGTTTAAATTAAGTTTCACAAAAGAGCGAACTATCAAAATGGTCTACAGTGACCCTCAATTATCTTTAATTACTTATCTAATTTGTCGTAAATTACAGTGGCTGATGTGGCTTCTCAATAACAGAAAAATCATCACGTTTCAGATTTTTACTTCAAGTGGCAAATGTGAACACCATGAGCTTTAATTAACGATCGACACTAGTATTACGTAAAGGGGATGTAACAGATGAGACTTCTGCAGTTCTGAGTGAATCCTTATGTGCTCAAAGATGCGGCATTGCGTGCGTTCATTACCTTGTCGGTGTTCGTCAGGGGGCGGCGGGCAGCACAGCTCCGTCCAGCTCGTCCTCTCGGAAGCAACTCTTAGCAACTCTCTCCTAACTTCTCTTTACTACAATTTACCGAAGTTGGTTAAAAAAAAACTATCTGGCTGTGTTTTCATCTGACCAATCAGGGTCTCAATGTTAACCTTAAGCTCCGCCTACAGAAATTCGTGTTATCGTAAGATCTATACTGTTCTTCTGGAGGGCTCTAGCTTAGCTTTTAACATTGGCGGGGGTGGGGGGGGGGGTGGTCTTGACGTAACAGAGACGCGAAAAAGTCTCACGCTAAAACTTGTGGGTGGTGTGGTCCTAGTAGTTAGCTGGCGACGTGGGTGTCCATCCGTCCCTTATCGTAGGGCCTTCCAGCTTAACATGGTTCTGCTCTCGGCTTCTGTTCTCCTTTCTCCCCTCGGAACTGCGTCTGTCTCACGGTGGGAAGGTATGACATGCATTTAGGCATTCTTGTGTTAGTCTGTGGTATTTGATTTGCTCACTCGTTACTCGTATTACTTTGGTTAATTTAATGTCACGATTTATTCGGAGCTATGTGACATACTACTGGATTTGCCTATCATGTCAGGGTTTTCATGGAAGGTGTTGGATTTGCCTGACGCCTTACACAGGGTTCCAGTGAAATCGTTTAAGCAAGAGATGTGAGTGCCGAACATCAAAAACATACGCTGTAAGTTACGTCTCGTTACAAAATACGTATTTGCATATGTAACTGATTAGCTTGCTTTTTTTCAATAAAAAAATAAGCTACTGCAACTGTATATCTAATAGGATTTCATTAGTTTATGAACATTTAACCACATACTTTACACTCACGTTCAGGAAAAAAAAGAACACCCTGAACGACTAGAGATAGGACGATCATATTCACAGGACACGCATATTGCAATGTTCTGCAGAAATTATTAGCATTTGAACCACGTCGGCTTGCGGGTTTAAAGTCAACATCGGTATCGCTGCGTAACACCACCGACTGGGAAAATGAGCTTGCGGTTCTCGTTGTCGCTATAAATCGAACGTAATGTGTCTCTGTGATTTGAGCAGACATGCAGGATTCATCGCAAACACATATGTGAACTGTATCATCAAACCAATGAGACTGAAAGAGGGTGTATTATTGGCATGAGAGAATATGGGAAATTGTCGCTCCTGTGTGCCGAATGGTTCACGGAATACCGTAGAACACGACGAGATGGGTTCACCATCCAGACCACACCCCTAAAAGGATCGACACCTCCTCAGAATGGCATTCTGCGTCCTCCTCGGCTCTGGCGCAACAGTGGTACAGTGTAACAGATCTTTCACTATGAGGGGTGACAGCTGACGCCTTTTATTACGACATGGGTTATGCGCGTTGTCCATTTCTCCGTCTCCGTTTGACGAATGTGCAGAGACATACTATACAGTAATGGTGTGTGGAATTACGTCAGTGAGGACAGGTTTGACATCGGGTAATGTATCCAAACGAATCCAGGTTCTGTTTGTTTGAAAATGCAGACAGCGGTAACTGCATCAGTGCGACTGCATTCAGACAAGATATACAGCACCAGATGGGGGCCTTATGTTGTGAGGTGCTACTGAGTACAGCCACGAATCACAATTCGAACGTGTCCAGAGCACTGTGACTACTGCGACCTTGTGAATGACAACCTGCGACCCGTAGCCATACCCTTTCTGTACATCACCTCAGACGCCATATCTCAGCAAGAAAAAGCACGACCACACGTTGCTGTACGAACACGTGTCTTCTTGGTCGCACAGGATGTAAACCCTTTGCCCTGGCCCTCCGGATCACCAGACTTGTCACAAATCGAAAATGTATGGAATACGAAGAAATGACGGGTGCAGCGCAGCGACCCAATACCAACCACCCCAGACCAATTTCGGAACCAGATGAGTGCAGCATGGATGGCTATACCACATGACGCCATTCGCGCCTCTTACGCATCAATTGCATCACGCATGGGGCGAGTTATGAGGACCGATGGCGGACCTTCTGCCTACTAGGCTACAGGCCACATGCTGAACCGAGGTGAAATTTCTGCAGAACATAGTAATGTACATGTCCTGTGTATGATCATCCTATCTCTAGTCGTTCTGTGTGTTTAGTTTCTTCTGAGCATGAGTGTATTAACCTCCTATGGTTTCTCAAAATCGAGTGAGGTAAAACTGTGGCATAACAATTCAGGGAGTATCATGGATCGCAGCAAAAGCTTACAACACTTAACAGAAAAATAAAATTTGAAAATTCCAGACCATGTTTGTAAGAATTTAGACCACGACTAAACAGTGCAGATAATAATATAATCTCAGGTACTATAAGTTACGTGATACAGAATGTACTTTTACTGCCTTACACGTCGTTCAAGGTGGAGTGTATCATTTTTCTAATTTCATGGAAGCAGATATCATACTCGAAAAAAAAAAAAACAAAAAAACAACAAAAAAACTGCTTTGGGAGGATTTGGGCTGAAGTACGACAAGCTCCGACGTGCCTCTTGGGAATCCAGAGTTATCATGAGTGTTGTTTCGTCTTATACGTAAATGTCGTCTGTTATACGGCAACCAAGTACCAAACGTGCTTCACTATAAGTGCTCTGTTGCCATGGCCTTACATAGACGTACATAGTCGTATGACTGCCTCGCTTAATGCTGCATCTATATGGATAGTTGATGGGTGAGACCAGATTCCAACTTCTCGTCAAATCAGAAGATTTCGACAGTTACTTTTCATCATCTTCTGGTGAACCACAAGGTTAGCACGACGAACAATCAGATGCTTAGTAAGCAATTCCACCTGCTTGATTTGGTGGAATGATTTTCGTTCCACAGGGACATTAATGAAATGATCCTGAGGTTTCCCTCTTGCCCTGTTTTCTTCAACTCCCGGCGGACGATAATGGTGAACCAGCTGTATTGGTGCAGAAGTTAACAGGTAAATTTTTGGTATTATACCTATTTCGTATTAATACACTGTTACCCAAGGATTTAAAGTCTGGTGTAGTCATATCCTTTATCCAGCCACAAAAACTGTACGCTGCGATGTGATTCGACGGTGTTTCAACTAAGTCGTCTTCTCCTCAAAATGCGTCCTTCACTGACAGTACCTTTTCTTTTTTATCACTTGATCCTTCCCTTGACAGTTTTCAAGGAGATCGCTGAAAAAGTTCCAGCAAAATATTTTCCGGTTTTTCATTGGCACTCATGATTAATCTCTATGCAAACAGCACACATTAAGGTGAACTTCGAATGTATCATATATGTGAAACTGGAAACCATGTACAGGGAATACACAAGTATATGGAAACACTAAAAACACATTACCATGTCTAATAAGATGTAGAAATACCATTGGTATTCAAAACAGTTCCCCGTCGCCCAGTAATGGATAAATACAGGCCCGATATGGTTTTCAGGGGAATATTATAACATTCTTTTTTATGTCTGCCTGGAGTGGCAAACATAATTTGGAATTAGTAGCAGGACGTGACCGGAGTGTGACGCAAGATTTGATGGCCGAGAAAAGATTAGTCTCAAAGTAAGGCGCCAGCGATCAGGAAGATTACTTTTCTTTATTCTCCACACTGAAGCAGGCACCGTCTATTGCTCACATAGCAAGTAGATACGTAATTAAATTCAAACACAATTCACAAAGCCACAGTGTAATCCAAATCGTAACTAAGTTCAGAAACCAGATGGCAGCTATAAGAGTCGAGGGACATGAAAGGGAAGCAGTGGTCGGGAAGGGAGTGAGACAGGGTTGTAGCCTATCCCCGATGTTATTCAATCAGTATATTGAGCAAGCAGTGGAGGAAACAAAATAAAAAATCGGAGTAGTTATTAAAATCCATGGAGAAGAAATAAAACTTTGAGGCTTGCCGATGACATTGGAATTCTGTCAGAGACAGCAAAGGACTTGGAAGAGCAGTTAAACGGAATGGATAGTGTCTTGAAAGGAGGATATAAGATGAACATCAACAAAAGCAAAACGAGGATAATGGAATGTAGTCGAATTAAGTCGGGTGATGCTGAGGGAATTAGATTAGGAAATGAGATGCTTAAAGTAGTAAAGGAGTTTTGCTATTTGGGCAGCAAAGTAACTGATGATGGTCGAAGTAGAGAGGATATAAAATGTAGACTGGCAATGGCAAGTCAAGCGTTTCTGAAGAAGAGAAATTTGTTAACATCAAGTATAGATTTAAGTGTCAGGAAGTCGTTTCTGAAAGTATTTGTATGGAGTATAGCCATGTATGGAAGTGAAACATGGACGATAAATAGTTTGAATAAGAAGAGAATAGAAGCTTTCGAAATGGGGTGCTACAGAAGAATGCGGAAGATTAGTGGGTAGATCACATAACTAATGAGGAGGTATTTAACAGGATTAGAGAGAATAGAAGTTTGTGGCAGAACTTGACTAGAAGAAGGGATCGGTTGGTAGGACACGTTCTGGGGCATCAAGGGATCACCAATTTAGTATTGGAGGGCAGCGTGGAGGGTAAAAATCGTAGAGGGAGACCAAGAGATGAATACACTAAGCAGATTCAGAAGGATGTAGGTTGCAGTAGGTACAGGGAGATGAAGAAGCTTGCACAGCATAGAGTAGCATGGAGAGCTGCATCAAACCAGTCTCAGGACTGAAGACCACAACAACAACAACAACTAAGTTCTAAGCCCAAGGTTGTCATAAAAGGTCTATACAATAACACTTCGGTATTAACACAGCTAGCGAGCAAGAGCGAGTGGCCGTTGCGTCAGGTCTGTGCTCCTGTTATATCTTGTGGCCACAGAGGGAGCTGCAGGCAAGAACTATTGAATGGCGCGACGTCTTCAGCAGCAGATAACGCCATGAACCTCCGGCGGCCGCAACGTGAAGCTATGGCCGACCACCGCGCATGTGCGGCCGGGCTGAGTGACGGCAGGACGCGCGTGATTCGGTTAGGTCCGCGGACATAGCAGTCTTCCTGCTAAACAGTGGCAAGTTCAAATGATGATGACGGAGGTGGATAGCGATCACGCACCCTTCTCTCCAAAGTAGACCACAAACGCTCAATATTGGGATCAACTGCCGGTAGTGGTCAGTGAATACGCGACAATTAATCCAAGTGCTCACAAAACCAGTCCTGGACAATGCGTACTGTGTGATCAGGGTCCTGTCGTCTTGGAAAACAACATCAACACTGGGGAACAATTTTCTGTCATAGTATGGACTTGACTAGCCAAAACAGTGACGTAATACTTGGCAGTAGAAAGACCTTGAAGGGAACCATTGGGGCCCATAGTATTGTTACATGACCGTTGTTGGAAAAACCGTCACGTAACATAATTAAATTCCAATCAATTAAGAAGTCCAGCCATTCTAAATTAACTTCAAGCTAGAAACGGCAGTACAACTATGACTGAAGCTAATTTCAGAGATTGCCACATCCAGTTTCCATATTACATTCTTGATGTGAAGATCTGTTTGAAAGTAATTGGGATGTTATTGAGTACAGGACAGAGGCCACGCGAGGAGGAGAAAAAGACAGCGTCCGACTATCAGGGGTCGCAGGCCTTTGCAAAGGACAAACACCACCAAGACGGTGAGAAGTACAGGTAGAAAGTCGGGGCAGTATATTGCGTGCGTTCCAAACTCTGCCAAAGAGGTACGATCTGTGTTGGGTCCTAAAGGACTGGAAGCCTTTGTATCGTCTTCTTAACGTGAGAAGTCCACTGGCGCCGGAGGGACACGCTGTGGGCAGACAATATGGGAAACTAGTTTCGCGGTGTCTTACTCTCAGCAGGAAGTCAGTCTTATAGGAAACGCTACTCGCGAAAAGCAATCCAAGATAAAAATCTGAGAAATGGTATGAGATGCGATGCCTACCGGCGCTTTCTCTGTTTAAGGACAGGGGACATGCAGCCCTCACCCTGGCGCCAAGATTATTTCCTTGTGGTTGACTGTGCTAAGAAATGAAAACCTTCTTGAAAAAAGGTTGTATATCACAATATCATAATTTTTGGAAAGTAAAAATGAACTTTTCCTTTGATGCTATTTATTAACAACTTTCATTATGTATTAAAGAAAAGTTATAGTAGACCACCCCAGTTTAATTAATTAATTTCATTAAGTTATCCATTTTGCAACACTTGTAATTACAATCGCATTATTGTAATGTAAGTGAGCTGATCATCGATGAGAGCATGAGCTACAGGTCTTCTGAGAGCCGCAGGAGTATGTCGACGGGTCAGCATTAACATAACAGAATACCACGACTCGACTGCCCGAATCCTCAGCCACACTCCGTCATGTTTCATTCTTAGTACGTAAACTCTCGCAGAACTGGGAAACCACTACTCTATAGTCCAGGTATTATGGCTCGGTCCCACGTTCTCCTTTTATGAGTATTTGCATCACTTAATTCCAGTTTGCCCTCCAGTCCCAGCTTGTAGAACTTTCTTTTTGTTGTTTTGCTGCTGACATATTTCGCGAGATCGACATTCAATTCTGCGGTGACTTTTTCACCTGCCTTTCTCATATTTTTCGTCACAATCCTCTTCAATGATCGTCTGTCACGATAAGTCACACACATTTTCGTCCCCGTTGTGACTTAGCGGATGATATTTTTACTCTTTCCTTGAATGCGGTATTGATTTTCGATATGGCACCTCTTGAAACACCAAACACTTCTACTGCCTTGGTTACGGAAACACTCACCATACGAGCACGTTTGAATTCACTTTTCTCCAACATAATGCATTCGCAACTACACAGAACTCTCTTTTGACCACGACTAATAGGGCGTGGCACCGGTGCCGGTTAAATAAAACAGCGCAACCTGCAAGCTTGTCTAGCACCTGTATATATGTAAAAAGTCGCATTTCTCACGTTGTTTCCCTATTTTTATCCAGTCCCTGTAAGTCCAACACGTACGTTTTCACTGTCTCTGATAGTTATCAATATTCTCAAACTTCTCTACTTTCAACAGAAACATATATTAAGACTGACCTAAGTACATTTTAATCACCTTGCTCGGAAAGAGAGGCTGGCACACCAATAAATGAAAGTATTTTGGTATGAGTGTAACATTATTAAAGTTGATTTTAGAACCATTGTATAAGCTCTTGGGTCCCACGTACATTAATGCGAAATTAACATTCTCGCAATACAAATCAAAGTACAACTTCATGATCTAACTATTACACTTTCTCACGTAACTAACAAGTTTTATGTATTCTTCATACCAAATGTTCTAACTTACCGAACTCATAGGTTCCGGCTATCCATTGATTTTAAGTTCACATTGCTACCCTGTAGTACGACATCTCCATTACTGCTGTACGCCTGACAGTCTCGACACCTGATAGAACGCTGACATTAGTGAATTTTAATATAATTATAATTATCGTATTTAATAGACTTTTAATTCGTTCGTAAGTTTGTTTTATAAAAACTAAATTTCAGTCATTTCAAAATTCTCGTCGGTGGCAAATTTTACATACAAGTATTTTCATTAATTAGATTTGATCAGCATTGTTCCTTACATTACATTAACTGAATACAGTAACTGAAACATTTCGATTTATGGCCTTACAACACAGTAGGAACAAAAGTGTTAACAAAAGACGAAAATAGCTATATTTCCGTCCGATTTTACAATAAAAATTCGTATACATATTACGTAAGAGACATGTACATTTCGCAATTAGAATGAAATAAATACGTCTGAACAAAGCTAAGTAGCAATAATGATCTTAAGCTTCTTATACCGAGCAAATTTTCAGCTTTTATGGAGTCAGACTATCCACATAATCTATAAACTTACCCGATCTATTTTGTCACATCACTTACTATCAATTAATAACCCTCTTCCACTACCCAAAGGACCAGTGTATGTCCACAATCTAGACGCTAGCCCTCTGTCAATTAAAGTGGAAGCTAGATCGACGAATTTACTGCCACCTGTTGAACAAATGTGAAACGTTTTCCCAGATATTTATCCTGTAGTATAACAATAAAGTTCCTGTGAGAGTTGACAGAGTATACATATTTGTGACATCTGCCGACGTACAAAATGTTCAAAACATAGCTGGGTTGCGACTTCGACAACAGAAGATACTTTGACAGGTGCACACCCTGTTATTTCCAACGTAACAGGATGTGCGCCTGTCGAAATACTGGCGATTGTCGAAGACGTCACCAGGCTGTAGATTAGAAGTTATTTGAAAGTGTAATCCTATTTTCGCGCATCCTGTACTGCGTGACCCAGTCGCTCACCGATTCATTAGGACGTCAAGTCTTTTATTACGTTGTAAATTATTATAGAATTTTGATGCATACGAACGTAGGCTCTCGCGGCCTTCATCGCTGACGCTAGGAATTATTGGGTTTTGTTTAGTATCGTGGCGTTCTGCCCGTAATCTTTGAATTCAAGGTGTTGGCGTTCTTCTTGGGACCTTCCTGCCTAAAACTAGCTGCGTGCAAAATATTGCACATTGTTAAACTTCTGCACATTATGCAGAGTAACTCTTGTATTAACCGCCGTAAGCGTTCATCATTGATGATTCAGTGGCGTTGCAGTGATATGCAGCAAGTGCTCACATGTGTACGATTGACTGGTGTGTGGCGTATGTCTGCACACCACGATTGCGACTTCGTGGCCCCGAGAGCAGGCAGCTAACCCGCCAGCATCCTACAGTCATCACTGAAACTGTTCGAGCATTCCGCAGTCTCGACTACCTCTCTGAAATTTCGTTTGATTTGCCTTGGTGCTTTCGATTTACAGCGAAAATTAGCAAAGTCATCGTAGGGTTTTGATTATCAAACCGACAAACTCGAGCAGTGACCATGAAATGTACTCATTCGATAAGACACTGGTGCGCAAAACACAAGGAAATAGCTTTCACATAATGTGTCATTACCTCGTAACATAACTGGAAGAACCTTGCAAAACATACAGAAGAAGTTGCTAAAGTATAGTACAGAAGATAACTGAAAGAACTACACAATGCGACGCACAGAAGTGAGAATTTCTTTCACAGACAGTAACTACACTGGAGTCACCGCAATTTAAGATGGTCCGCTGGACATTACGGAACGCTGAACTTAGTTCTTAATAGCGTGTCTGACCACCTCGGACGGCAGTACATTCTCCGCAAGGTGCTCCCATCCTGGCCAAATGGGTTGTTAAGGATCTCTTGTGGTAGGGCGCAGCGCTCCATTCCTCGACCAGCGTGGTCGACAACCAGTGGATGGTCGCCGGTGCGTGTGGACGCACTACAGTACGTATACCTCAACGCATGTAACACGTGACCGAGAGGATTTAAATCGGTGGAACGGGCAGGTCAGTCGATTCGCTAAAACTCGTCTCGGGCAAATAGCTCATCTACCTGTGCACACTGATTGTAAGGTGTCAGGCAAACCAAACACCTTCCATGAAAACCCTGACATGATAAGCAAATCCAGTAGTATGTCACATAGCTCCGAATAAATCGTGACATTAAATTAACCAAAGTAATACGAGTAACGAGTGAGCAAATGGAATACCACAGACTAACACAAGAATGACTAAATGCATGTCATACCTTCCCACCGTGAGACAGACGCAGTTCCGAGGGGAGAAACGAGAACAGAAGCCGAGAGCTGAACTGTGTTAAGCTAGAAGGCCCTACGATAAGGGACGGATGGACACCCACGTCGCCAGCTAACCGACAGGACCACCCCCAGCCCATGTTAAATGCTAGCGCCCTCCAGAAGAACAGTATAGATCTTACGATAACACTAAAAGGGCCACACCAGCCGCACGTTTTAGTGTGAGACTTTTTCGCGTCTCTGTTACGTTGCAAACTTTGAAAACATTGCCTCACCGTGAAAAGTATTACATTTCTCATTGGATAGACAGAATTTTTGTAGGCGGAGCTTAAGGTTAACATTGAGACCCTGATTGGTCAGATGAAAACACAGCCAGATAGTTTTTTTAAACCAACTTTGGTAAATGGTAGTAAGGAGAAGTTAGGAAGGAGTTGCTTCGGAGACGGCGAGGTGAGTGGAGCTGCGCCGGCCGCCGCCCCCTGATGAACACCGACAAGGTAATGAACGCACGCGATGCCGCATAAGCGTGCATAAAGCTTCACTCAGAACTGCCTAAGTCTCATCTGTTACATCCCCTTTTTACGTAATACTAGTGTCGATCGTCAATTATATCTCATGGTGTTCACATTTGCCACTTGAAGTAAAAATCTGAAACACGATGATTTTTCTGTTATATAATTATTAAAAAGCCACATCAGCCACTGTAATTTACGACAAGTTAGATAAGTAATTAAAGACAATTGAGGGTCACAGTAGACCATTTTGATAGTTTTCTCTTTTGTGAAACTTAATTTAAACCTAGATTATAGATGTGATATGGCATAGGTCATCCTTCGATCCATTATAGAACTTGAAAACCCATTAGGGAATATTCGTTCATATTTCTGTTGAACGCAGTTGGTTTTTATCTTCCTGTATTGGAACATTTCGTTTTATCAACAGTGCAATTTATCAACAATGTTCTGTGAGTAGAATAAAATTTCCAATGGTAAACTTAACTGCTTTTTCGACGTTATTTTACCAGCTATCTAAAACAAGGAAAGCCTTGAACGCCTTCCACTAAATTTAGTTAGTATTAAGATTCTTTTACAGGGAGTACAGTGGAGCTGACGCTGGATTCATTAAGTATTTGGTTATATCATCGCTAGTCTCACTGAACTCTTCTGAACTCTACATGTCATGTGTGGTCTGGCTTCTCCTTACCAGCATCAGGTGCCAGGTTCAAACTAATTAATTCCCAAAAAAAAAACGCTCAGAGCGTCGTACGAAAGTGGTAGGTAGACACAACTTAGAACAAACAGACACCATGCAGAACGTTAGAGAATGGCGACCCTGCCAGGATGGTAAAATACCATGATTGAAGGGCGACTGTATGCCTAACTAGGCCAGAAAAATATCCTGTTGAAAAATTTTTGTAATAAATTTTGTTTTGAAAGTCATAAATAGTTTAAAACAGTAGCTACAGCGATAGACAGTAAGAAAGTATTCAATAGAAAGTGAGGCATTCTAGCAGAGACAATAGCATAATTAAGTTATGAATTTTAATATTGTTAGAATTAAGTTTTCTCTCCAATCTAAGAGCACAGGTGGCGGATACATCGTTGACAAGTTGTCCCTGACCCAACAAGTAAGTGAATGGATTGTCAAGTCGTGTGTGCAAAAAGTTCATGAAACGCGTGAGATCGTATGAGCGCATGTTGACGCGAAGTAGAGTGCATGAATTGGTTTTAAAACAGAAAATAAGGGAAATCCCTTAGCAATGGCAGAAGACCTTGACTGAATTGAGGTAGAGACCCAACACGAAGATGGACATGAGAATAGAGGACAGTACAACAGACGATGCAGTATCGCGAGGACTAGGACAGATAACGCACCATAACGAGGATAATGTACGCCAAGGCACGGAAAACCTAGGTCAGCACACGCTAGAGGAGCTGGAAAGTAGAGAGACAGTCGATGAGGATTCTGACTTGCGTCTTGAATACGTATAACCCATAGTACAAGTAATCAGACCTCCCTCACCACAGAGTACAAGTAATGCGAGCAGAAACGTGTCACAGCACAGTTCAATGCAATCGGTTGCGAACCAACACTTGGGCGGAAACACAGAGCGAAGAACGTCGGAAGAAAACGCAATAGGACCTACCAATCTGGCAGAATTATTACAACAAATTACGGAAACCAAGACAAGGCAAAATAAAGACATAGCGAACCAAATTCAAATTCAGAATGCAGAAACCACGAGCCAAATGCGTGAGATTAAAGAACAAAACAAAAAAATTCAGTTACACCTAAGTAGTATTGAAGACGAGGCAAAATAATCTCGAGAAGTGATAGGAAACTAAGTAACAGGTCACAAGCAATTGAGAACAGACATTGACAAGGTACAAGCCGACGTACAAACATCGCGTAATGACACTCAGGACGAGATCAAAACACTACGTAACAACATCCAGGGAGAAGTCAAGAAACTAGAGAAACAGATAAACGAAATTACTAAACAAACAGCAGGTACAGCGCGTGATATTGTTGAAAACAGTGTGCTACACAAACGTATCACAAAAGCAGCGCTGAAAAGATATGATACCCGCATAGTCAAAATAGAAGCGCAAACGAAGCGACAATTTCAGAAATTTCGAACAGAGTTGTTGCAAACCATTGAAGAGCGTAGTGAACAAGATCGAACAAGCACAGAGTCTGCAACCACATCCGTATCTGTAACAGCACTGGAAAAACAAGCAATCAACGAAGATATCATGCATTTGCGATTCCAATCACAGGCGGAAAGTCACATGCACTCAGCTACACGTTCACAACCGATGGAAGTAAATTATTGCGTACCACTCCAACGATACTACGCAAGGGTAGGCGAAAGTTACAGTGGACAATATCCAATGGATCTACCACAACCGGAAAGAATGACGGGAGAAATGATCAGAAACAAAAATATGGAACTATGACGAAGTACGACAACGATCATTTCCTCACAGTCAGAAAATTTCAAAACTTTCGAGAAGGAAACTCACTACATCCACGAACTTTTATTGATCAATTCCAAGTAGGATTACTAGAACACTGGACGCTAGCACAGAAATTAGACTTTATATGTGCACACATGTCAGGAACAGTCGCAGAAACCATGCAAAATGTTGCAGCGACATGCCGATCGTACGAAGATTTCAGAGAGAAGTTTCTCTCACGATATTGGTCCAGCGAAGCACAGAATAGAGTGAAGTACGAATAATTACAGAACCCATATTTTGAAAATTCAGGAGAGATGAGTCCCGTGAAATTTTCCGAATTAATGGCAAAGAAAAATCAATGCTTAGATGTAGCATACAGTGACGGAGAGTTGATTAAATTATGCGCGATGAAGTTACCATTGAAATACCAGCAATCATTAGTAGGGCGCGGAGGCAATGACGTCGAAGCATTTAAAGATATTCTAAGGGAACTAGAGTTAAAATTTTCGGAAGATGACGCAAGAAAAAAGACAAAGCGCACGGAAAACGAAAGCAAAAAGCAGTGGAATCCACAAGACACAGTACGAAGAAATAATAATTACGAACCATGTGATAACTTCGCAGCAAGAAACGACAATAGATTTCAACAAAGAACCGGTTATGGAATTAGAGGAGAATATGGCAATAACTATAATTCACCCAGGAACGGCAACTACTATTACAGAGGGAATAACGACAACCGGAACGGGTACTGTAGAACCAATAGACCGACAAATTATCAACAAAGAAACCACTATCAACAAGCTGAACAAGAAAAGAGAATACAGACAGAAGAGGTGGAGGTAAGACCACCAAACCCCGATAACCGTTCGAATTGACAGCTAAGCGCCCATGCCAAAGAGAATGACGCACCGACCCAGGACAACAGCAGCACCTTGAACAGAGAAGTAAATACCTTATCACGAGAAGAGAAGAAGGAAGAAAAAATGGTTCAAATGGCTCTGAGTACTATGGGACTCAACATCTTAGATCATAAGTCCACTAGAACTTAGAACTACTTAAACCTAACTAACCTAAGAACATCACACACACCCATGCCCGAGGCAGGATTCGAACCAGCGACCGTAGCAGTCCCGCGGTTCCGGACTGCACCGCCAGAACCGCTAGACCACCGCGGCCGGCAAGAAGGAAGAAACAAATCCGCAGGGACCAGATGAAAACGAAGACAGGAAAATAACAATATCGTGTTGGGACGAAATTAATTGGGAGAATACTGACTAGGAAGATGAATTACCAGAGGCATGCACAACGAATGTAGGAGGAAAGGACGAAGTAATGAGTATTGCAGAGCTATTTGAGATGGAAACCAGGGAAATCGAACTCAATGAGGATAATGCGCAGTCGACAGAAGTTGAAAATAAGTTACTAGTGGGCACACAACCCAACGTATATAATGAAGGAAGTTATGAAGCGATAATTAGAGCATTTAAATGCGATTATGTGGAAGTAGCGACGAAGAAGGAGAAGATAGACGAGGATGAGGAAAAAGTAGAGGATTTTGAAGAAAGCGTAAATGAAGGAAGAAATAGAGAAGAGGAAATAAAAGAGAGAGAAGTAGCAGTCGAAGTTTATCCTACAGAAAGTTCGAATTCACATGGGGAAATTCCTGAAAAGACTCATGTATGATTCAGTGGAGGATTCGTTGATGCAAGAAGAAGAAGAACAGAACCAATCTTTTCAAATTCAACCAATTGTGAAGGCCATGGTAAAGCATATCCCAGTAAATATTGTAATTGATAGCGGAAGTGAACTGACTGCGATCTCAGAAAATTTATTCATGCAGTGTAATGCCAATCAAGAATTGCCAGTTCTGAAAACACGTAAGATTAAAGTAAGAGGTCCTATTAGAAACAATGCTGCGGAAGTTACGAAACAAACAAGGTTTACTCATTCGTGTCAAGGTCAAAAGATCGAAACTCACTCCGTGATTATACCTAAACTAACTGTAGATTTGATTATAGGTGCAGATTTTTTAAATGAGAGACGAGCGATAGTAGATATGGGAAAAGGTAGCGTAACATTCGGGAATGTCACACTTCTCTTTCAGCAAAAGCTAAAATTAGAAGAAATACCAGTTATAAACAAACAATTAAGAATGATGCGAGATAAAGAGGATGAAGAATTAGAATGGTATGCACAAAAGGGGGAATCGCCTCAACTCATGTTAGAAGTCCATAAAGAAATGACAAAAAATTGCAAGAAGTTCAAGGTATTTCAGAACATAGTAAAAGAGAGTTAGAGGGTATTTTACGTGATAAATCAGAGGTATTTTTACCTGAGACTGGCAGTATTAAACACTTTCAGTACAAGTTTGAAGTAAAACAGCACAAACCATTTAGAGTGACACCCTATACAATCCCATTAAGCTACAGGAATAAAGTATTCCAGGAGATATCTAAAATGTTAGATGACGATATTATTGTACCAGCTACCTCCACATATAACAGCCCGCTCCATATTGTACAAAAACGAGATGCGAGCATCAGGTTAGTGCTTGATCCCAGACAGATCAACAGAACCATAATCACTGAGACAGATCGCCCAGAAAAATTAGAGGAATTGATACAAAACTTCCACGGTGCTAAGATATTGTCATCAATTGATTTACGGAGTAGTTTCTGGCAAATAGAATTGGCCTCAGAATGTAGAAAATTTACAGCATTTATCGTATTCGGTAGATGTTACCAGTTTAACGATTGCCATTTGGTTTAAACACATCATCAGCAGCGTTTATTAGGGGATTTAATACTACACTCAGTCCTGAAATTTTACAAAAAATTACTTGTTATGTTGATGTGATTATAGCAGAACCCTCTTGGAAACATCACAACGACACATTAAATCAGTTTTTACAGATCATGAAAGAGCTTGGTGTCACAGTAAATATAACAAAATCCAAATTTGGAAGGCGAGAGGTCAAATTTCTAGGACAAATAATTTCAGAGAAAGGGATAATGCCCGACTCAGAAAAACTAACGGCAATCAAAGAATTCTGTACTCCATATAATAAGACAACTTTCAGAGGATTTCTAGGTCTCGCAACACCACACCACACCTATGTGCATTGACCGGAATAAACACGCCATGGGTATGGGATCAACAAGCCAATGACGAATTTTTAAAAGTGAAAGACGCACTAACAACAGCACCGCTTTTAGCACATCCTGAACTAACACAAAATTTTTGTATGGCCACTGGTAGCCCGAAAATAGGTTTAGGAGTTGTTTTATTCCAAGAATACGAACAGGCAGGGCTAAGATCATATAGAACAATTGCATTTGCCAATCGGGTACTCACAAAAAGCGAGAAAAACTATTCAGTCACGGAGCTGGAAGCATTGGCCATTGTATGGGGCTTCCAACGTTTTCGATACTTCCTATTCGGACGAAAAACAAAAGCATACACTGACCACAAAGCATTAGAATTTCTGTTATCCGCCAAAACAAACTCATGGGAGGTGTGCTCCCTGCCGCCGTTGGATACGCAGCTGCAGCAGCAAGTCGTATACTCCTAGCTCACTCATTTGTTACATAGTTTAATTCTTAATTTGTTTGTGTGTTTTTGGTACTTGCATTGTTTAATTCATAAATTTCGGGCGTATTATAGTATTTGAGAGTTGTAGCATAGCGTTTCAGTACCTGAATAGTGTAAATTCGCGTAGTCGTCTGTCTTCTGTTTTTGTTTTGAACGGCCAGTGTCGGTTGGTCACAGTCAGTGTGCTCCCTGCCGCCGTTGGATAAGCAGCTGCAGCAGCAAGTCGTATACTCCTAGCTCACTCTTTGTTACATAGTTTAATTCTTAATTTCTTTGCGTGTTTTTGGTACTTGCATTGTTTAATTCATAAATTTCGGGCGTGTTATAGTATTTGAGAGTTGTAGCATCGCGTTTTAGTACCTGAATAGTATAAATTCACGTAGTCGTCTGTCCCCTGTTTTTGTTCTGAACGGCCAGTGTCGGTTGCTCACAGTCAGTGTGTGTGCTCCCTGCCGCCGTTGGATAAGCAGCTGCACCAGCAAGTCGTATACTCCTAGCTCACTCATTTGTTGCATAGTTTAATTCTTAATTTCTTTGCGTGTTTTTGGTACTTGCATTGTTTAATTCATAAATTTCGGGCGTATTATAGTATTTGAGAGTTGTAGCATCGCGTTTTAGTACCTGAATAGTATAAAATCGCGTAGTCTCCTTCCGCCGCCGAGCAGTGTGTCAGCAGTGCGCAAGTAGTAGCATTACTGCATTTACTAGGCAATCTTGTATTTTAATAACCGTTTAAATTTTGTGTCGATTTGTTTGCGCTCTCTGTAGATTAGTTCAGACGTTCTTTGCACAACAGATTTTAGCATGGATAGGAACTGCAACTGCTGTGTTCGGATGCAGCCTGAGTTGGCATCCCTTCGCGCCCAGCTTCAGGCAGTGTTGGCTTCGGTCACACAGCTTGAGGCTGTTGCCAATGGGCATCACTGTGGGGGTCCGGATGGGTGTTTGTCGGGGACGGCCAGCTCGTCCCACGCATCCCCCGATCGGACTACGACTGTGATTGCCCAGAATACTGCACGCATTGAGGTTGATCCCTCACCTGTGGTAGAGTGGCAGATCGTCTCAAGGTGCGGCAGGGGGCGAAAGACATTCCGGAGGGCTGAATGGAAGGCCTCTCCAGTTTGTCTGACGAACCGGTTTCAGGCTCTGTCTCAGGCTGATACTGATCTTCGGTCTGACATGGCTGCTTGTCCTGTTCCAGAGGTTGCCCCTCAGTCTGCAAGATCCGGGCGGTCGCAGAGGGTGGGCTTACAGGTAGTTGGGAGCTCCAACGTGAGGCGCGTAATGGGGCCCCTTAGGGATATGGCAGCAAGAGAGGGGAAGAAAACCAATGTGCACTCCGTGTGCATACCGGGGGGAGTCATTCCAAATGTTGAAAGGGTCCTTCCGGATGCCATGAAGGGTACAGGGTGCACCCTTCTGCAGGTGGTCGCTCATGTCGGCACCAATGATGTGTGTCGCTGTGGATCGGAGGATATCCTCTCTGGCTTCTGGCGGCTATCTGATTTGGTGAAGACTGCCAGTGTCGCTAGAGGGATGAAAGGAGAGCTCACCATCTGAAGCATCGTCGACGGGACTGACTGCGGACCTTTGGTACAGAGCCGAGTGGAGGGTCTGAATCAGAGGCTGAGACGAATCTGCGACCATGTGGGCTGCAGATTCCTCGACTTGCGCCATAGGGTGGTGGGGTTTCTGGTTCCGCTGGATAGGTCAGGAGTCCACTACACGCAACAAGCGGCTACACGGGTAGCAGGGGTTGTGTGGCGTGGGCTGGGCGGTATTTTAGGTTAGATGCCTAGGGCAAGTACAGAAATGGCAACAGCCTCAACAGGTGCGGGGCATAGTCAGGACATGCGGGGACCAAGCAGCAATCGGTATTGTAATTGTAAACGGTCGAAGCTGCGTTGGTAAAGTACCGGAACTTCAAGCGCTGATAGAAAGCACCGAAGCTGAAATCGTTATAGGTACAGAAAGCTGGCTGAAGCCAGAGATAAATTCTGCCGAAATTTTTACAAAGGTACAGACGGTGTTTAGAAAGGATAGATTGCATGCAACCGGTGGTGGAGTGTTCGTCGATGTTAGTAGTAGTTTATCCTGTAGTGAAGTAGAAGTGGATAGTTCCTGTGAATTATTATGGGTGGAGGTTACACTCAACAACCGAGCTAGGTTAATAATTGGCTCCTTTTACCGACCTCCCGACTCAGCAGCATTAGTGGCAGAACAACTGAGAGAAAATTTGGAATACATTTCACATATATTTTCTCAGCATGTTATAGTCTTAGGTGGAGATTTCAATTTACCAGATATAGACTGGGACACTCAGATGTTTAGGACGGGTGGTAGGGACAGAGCATCGAGTGACATTATACTGAGTGCACTATCCGAAAATTACCTCGAGCAATTAAACAGAGAACCGACTCGTGGAGATAACATCTTGGACCTACTGATAACAAACAGACCCGAACTTTTCGACTCTGTATGTGGAGAACAGGGAATCAATGATCATAAGGCCGTTGCAGCATCCCTGAATATGGAAGTTAATAGGAATATAAAAAAAGGGAGGAAGGTATATCAGTTTAGCAAGAGTAATAGAAGGCAGATTTCATACTACCTAACAAATCAAAACGAAAATTTCTGTTCCGACACTGACAATGTTGAGTGTTTATGGAAAAAGTTCAAGGCAATCGTAAAATGCGTTTTAGACAGGTACGTGCCGAGTAAAACTGTGAGGGACGGGAAAAACCCACCGTGGTACAACAACAAAGTTAGGGAACTACTGCGAAAGCAAAGAGAGCTTCACTCCAAGTTTAAACGCAGCCAAAACCTCTCAGACAAACAGAAGCTAAACGATGTCAAAGTTAACGTAAGGAGGGCTATGCGTGAAGCGTTCAGTGAATTCGAAAGTAAAATTCTATGTACCGACTTGACAGAAAATCCTAGGAAGTTCTGGTCTTACGGTAAATCAGTAAGTGGCTCGAAACAGCATATCCAGACACTCCGGGATGATGATGGCATTGAAACAGAGGATGACACGCGTAAAGCTGAAACACTAAACACCTTTTTCCAAAGCTGTTTCACAGAGGAAGACCGCACTGCAGTTCCTTCTCTAAATCCTCGCACAAACGAAAAAATGGCTGACATCGAAATAAGTGTCCAAGGAATAGAAAAGCAACTGGAATCACTCAACAGAGGAAAGTCCACTGGACCCGAGAGGATACCAATTCGATTCTACACAGAGTACGCGAAAGAACTTGCCCCCCTTCTAACAGTCGTGTACCGCAAGTCTCTAGAGGAACGCAAGGTTCCAAATGATTGGAAAAGAGCACAGGTAGTCCCAGTCTTCAAGAAGGGTCGTCGAGCAGATGCGCAAAACTATGGACCTATATCTCTGACGTCGATCTGTTGTAGAATTTTAGAACATGTTTTTTGCTCGAGTATCATGTCGTTTTTGGAAACCCAGAATCTACTATGTAGGAATCAACATGGATTCCGGAAACAGCGATCGTGTGAGAGCCAACTCGCTTTATTTGTTCATGAGACCCAGAAAATATTAGATACAGGCTCCCAGGTAGATGCTATTTTTCTTGACTTCCGGAAGGCGTTCGATACAGTTCCGCACTGTCGCCTGATAAACAAAGTAACAGCCTACGGAATATCAGACCAGCTGTGTGGCTGGATTGAAGAGTTTTTAGCAAACAGAACACAGCATGTTGTTATCAATGGAGAGACGTCTACAGACGTTAAAGTAACCTCTGGCGTGCCACAGGGGAGTGTTATGGGACCATTGCTTTTCACAATATACACTCCTGGAAATGGAAAAAAGAACACATTGACACCGGTGTGTCAGACCCACCATACTTGCTCCGGACACTGCGAGAGGGCTGTACAAGCAATGATCACACGCACGGCACAGCGGACACACCAGGAACCGCGGTGTTGGCCGTCGAATGGCGCTAGCTGCGCAGCATTTGTGCACCGCCGCCGTCAGTGTCAGCCAGTTTGCCGTGGCATACGGAGCTCCATCGCAGTCTTTAACACTGGTAGCATGCCGCGACAGCGTGGACGTGAACCGTATGTGCAGTTGACGGACTTTGAGCGAGGGCGTATAGTGGACATGCGGGAGGCCGGGTGGACGTGCCGCCGGATTGCTCAACACGTGGGGCGTGAGGTCTCCACAGCACATCGATGTTGTCGCCAGTGGTCGGCGGAAGGTGCACGTGCCCGTCGACCTGGGACCGGACCGCAGCGATGCACGGATGCACGCCAAGACCGTAGGATCCTACGCAGTGCCGTAGGGGACCGCACCGCCACTTCCCAGCAAATTAGGGACACTGTTGCTCCTGGGGTATCGGCGAGGACCATTCGCAACCGTCTCCATGAAGCTGGGCTACGGTCCCGCACACCGTTAGGCCGTCTTCCGCTCACGCCCCAACATCGTGCAGCCCGCCTCCAGTGGTGTCGCGACAGGCGTGTGTGGAGGGACGAATGGAGACGTGTCGTCTTCAGCGATGAGAGTCGCTTCTGCCTTGGTGCCTAATATTTTCTGGGTCGTATGCGTGTTGGGTGCCGTGCAGGTGAGCGCCACAATCAGGACTGCATACGACCGAGGCACACAGGGCCAACACCCGGCATCATGGTGTGGGGAGCGATCTCCTACACTGGCCGTACACCACTGGTGATCGTCGAGGGGACACTGAATAGTGCACGGTACATCCAAACCGTCATCGAACCCATCGTTCTAACATTCCTAGACCGGCAAGGGAACTTGCTGTTCCAACAGGACAATGCACATCTGCATGTATCCCGTGCCACCCAACGTGCTCTAGAAGGTGTAAGTCAACTACCCTGGCCAGCAAGATCTCCGGATCTGTCCCCCATTGAGCATGTTTGGGACTGGATGAAGCGTCGTCTCACGCGGTCTGCACGTCCAGCACAAACGCTGGTCCAACTGAGGCGCCAGGTGGAAATGGCATGGCAAACCGTTCCACAGGACTACATCCAGCATCTCTACGATCGTCTCCATGGGAGAATAGCAGCCTGCATTGCTGCGAAAGGTGGATATACACTGTACCAGTGCCGACATTGTGCATGCTCTGTTGCCTGTGTCTATGTGCCTGTGGTTCTGTCAGTGTGATCATGTGATGTATCTGACCCCAGGAATGTGTCAATAAAGTTTCCCCTTCCTGGGACAATGAATTCACGGTGTTCTTATTTCAATTTCCAGGAGTGTATATAAATGACCTAGTAGATAGTGTCGGAAGTTCCATGCGGCTTTTCGCGGATGATGCTGTAGTATACAGAGAAGTTGCAGCATTAGAAAATTGTAGCGAAATGCAGGAAGATCTGCAGCGGATAGGCACTTGGTGCATGGAGTGGCAACTGACCCTTAACATAGACAAATGTAATGTATTGCGAATACATAGAAAGAGGGATCCTTTATTGTATGATTATGTGATAGCGGAACAAACACTGGTAGCAGTTACTTCTGTAAAATATCTGGGAGTATGCGTGCAGAACGATTTGAAGTGGAATGATCATATAAAATTAATTGTTGGTAAGGCGGGTACCAGGTTGAGATTCATTGGGAGAGTCCTTAGAAAATGTAGTCCATCAACAAAGGAGGTGGCTTACAAAACACTCGTTCGACCTATACTTGAGTATTGCTCATCAGTGTGGGATCCGTACCAGGTCGGGTTGACGGAGGAGATAGAAAACATCCAAAGAAGAGCGGCGCGTTTCGTCACAGGGTTATTTGGTAACCGTGATCGCGTTACGGAGATGTTTAACAAACTCAAGTGGCAGACTCTGCAAGAGAAGCGCTCTGCATCGCGGTGTAGCTTGCTCGCCAGGTTTCGAGAGGGTGCGTTTCTGGAGGAGGTATCGAATATATTGCTTCCCCCTACTTATACCTCCCGAGGTGGTCACGAGTGTAAAAATAGAGAGATTAGAGCGCGCACGGAGGCGTTCAGACGGTCGTTCTTCCCGCGAACCATACGCGACTGGAACAGGAAAGGGAGATAATGACAGTGGCGCGTAAGGTGCCCTCCGCCACACACCGTTGGGTGGCTTGCGGACTGTAAATGTAGAAGTAGATGTAGGTTAGCCAGATGGATGTTAATACTACAAGAATTTGACTTCACTATTACACACATACCAAGACCAGCGAATGTATTAGCAGATGCTTTATCACGATGTCCACAGGGTGCATCCAGTAACACAGGTTTGGAAGCAGCAGGAGACCAGTTTAAAACGTACTATATGAAACAAGTACCTTTCGAAAACTACATTACGACAGCATTGAAATCATAGGCAAAGAACAGGACAAGGATCCCGAAATACTAGGAAACAAACACAAGTGGAGAAGCAAGGATTTTCCAGACATTCGACAACACTATCTCGTAAAAAACAATGTATTATTTTTAGACGAAACGTTGCGACGAATGAATGCTTAATCTATATCCCAGATGAACTAATTAATAAGTACATATGGAATACACATTTAAGTAATGGCCACTTTGGGCCAAAGCAATGCTTATTAAAAATAAAACAAACAAGCCATTTTCCTAATATGGAAAGACGAATTACAACAGTATTAGTCAAATGCAAAAAAATGTATGAGGGCTAAACACATCACTTTCCAAACCAAACCACCTATGTTTCCAATAATCCCTAAATAATTAAAACAAATAGCTGCAACAGATTTGATGGGGCCCATCCCATGCACAAGAAATGGATATATTTCCATATTTGTCGTTTTGGAACTTACTTCTAAATATGTTACCTTGACACCATTACAACGGGCAACAGGTCTTACTATAAGTA
Organism: Schistocerca piceifrons; assembly: GCF_021461385.2. Classification (NCBI taxonomy): domain Eukaryota; kingdom Metazoa; phylum Arthropoda; class Insecta; order Orthoptera; family Acrididae; genus Schistocerca; species Schistocerca piceifrons. Next base: position 443,860,975 of record NC_060141.1, on the reverse strand, counting down.
AAGCATTTAGACAAGATTTTCTCAGACAAGTAGGTCGAGTGGAACGAATAATTTCGGGTAATGGCCCACAATACAAATCAGTGCAATGGCAGAACACTTTAAAACAACACAAAATAAAACCCATCTTCATATCTAAGTACAAACCGAGTGTAAATCCAGCAGGACGATCTATGAAGGACATAGGCACTTGATGCCGATTATATGCAGGCAAAAGACACAACACTTGGGATATATGCCTTAAAGATTTTCAAAAAGTAATAAATGAAATGCCACATGGCGCTACACTACTACCTACAGTTACTGTACTTAAAAATATTGAAATCCCATACATAACAAGAGAAAATGTTGGATTTCCTATTGTACCACATAGACAGCACAAACAAGTCATATCAACAGCACTCTCCAACATCGGAAAAGCAGCCTTTAAAAGATAAGAAAGAGATAGAACAGCAATTAAAAAAACATTCTCAGTAGGCCAGAAAGTATTTGTAAAAACACACCAACTCTCTGGCAAACAGAAACACAAAATACATAAGTTTTACGCTGCATACAAAGGACCTGTCATAATTAGCCGAATTGCTCATGATAATGCTGTGGAACTAATGAACCCAAAAACAGGCAAAACCTTAGGACTTCACCAGCCGTGGTGGTCTCGCGGTTAAGGTGCTCAATCTGGAACCGCGCGACTGCTACAGTCGCAGGTTCGACTCCTGCCTTGGGCATGGATGTGTGTGATGTCCTTAGGTTAGTTAGGTTTAAGTAGTTCTAAGTTCTAGGGGACTGATGACCACAGATGTTAAGTCCCATAGTGCTCAGAGCCATTTGAACCATTTTTGAACCTTAGGACTTCACCATGTGAGCCATATCAAAAAGTTTGAAGATTATTTATTTTATTACTGGTAAATAATCAGCACAATATTTCAAGATTACTGGTAAATAATCAGCACAATATTTCAAGCTTATGTTGCAGATAAGATCGTTGGGAGAAAGAAGAATGAAGAGAGAGGAAGGTGGGAAAAAGAAAGTAGTTTCAATAAAAACAAAAGCAAAAATAACACCAATAGTACCATAGATTAAAGTGAAGGGATAAAACATAGATAGTCTAACAGCATGAAATACTAAAATGCTATACACCTAGACACTACACAAAAAATAAAAAAACGAATTTGAAGATTCTTGTAGAAGTTAAGACTCAAAATACCTTAGAATTGTAACATGGAAAGGGCGACGAAATTTGTAAAGCTTTTTAAGAAGGGGTAAAACAATGTAGGTACTAGACATATGTTAGATGGTTATAAGTAAAACTTTTTGTAAGAACCATTGTAAAAACTCCAGCAAAGACCAGATGCAATGACCCACAAGTTGCAACGCGAGAAGTATCAAGAAAGAAAAGGATGTAATTAGCAAGACACGATCCTACAAGGCAGAAGTGTCGAGAGAAGGGAAAAGGCAGTGAGACCAACAGAAGGCCCTTGTAGCTGAAGTGGGCAGTAAATCTGCTGAAACACAGGGTGGCCGAACCCTGCTGGGACAGAACACGGAACCACAGAGGGGCAGAACCCTGCAGAGACATAACAGGACACGGAACACCAGAAGGGTCCCCGAGACGCCCCGAATGAACGGAGCGAGCAAAAAATGGCCCAACGAGAAGACCGCTTGGGCAAGCCACCACTGGCAAAAAAAAAAAAAGTGTAAAAGTCACACTACTGCTATTAAACAGCACGCTGATGCATGAAGCCGAAGAAAACTTCCACAAAGTAAAAATGACACGCCCAAACAATTTATCAAACTAAGAGGAGAAGTTCAAAGCGATAGTTAACAATAAATATTTCCATATTCTGCTCAGAGAAGAACCAAGAATCAAGTAAGAAGCAGAGAAAAAGCAGGAAGAACAGAAGTTGAAGATTCGCAAGATTGAGACCAAGAAAGAAGATGGATGAAGAATAGACGACATACCTTCCCAAATCCCTATCCTATTGTAAACTAGTCGTCTGCGAAGTATTACAAAGCCAATATACCACCAGATTCTGCACCCACAGCTCCATTCCATTATGGGACCTCCACAACAGCAACACACACTTGCAAAGCCAACAAGGAATGACAAACGAAGCTGTACATCAAATACTTGCCCACATCCATCTCGCTCAAGTCCACCACCTTCATGCAAAAACATTTGCCAACCTCATGCTTAAACATTCATAGGATTGTGTGAATGTGTGAAACCAAATTATGTGATGTAAGAATTGTGCAAAAGAAATGTGTGAAAAACTAAATAAGTTAAGCACACCAGACAGCTAATAAACTATAAAATAAGAGTCATCTACTATGGACTTAAGTAAAAAAAGACTGTCAATAAAGATAAGTCATTAGTTCTGAAATGGACAGTATATAAAACACAAAAGTAAGGCATAATAAACACTAAAACTACATGCCACTTATATTCTCCTCATAAAAATAAAAGAATAACTATATATTACTTATTTTCTCCTTATAAAAACAAAGAATAAAAAATTATCTTGTTGGATGTTTTCCCTTTTTTTTAACATTTGTACCATTTGTTAGGATAATATCTCAATACTTGTGTATGTATATTTCTTTGTCAAAGCAATTCTTGGAAATAATTCTTATTTGTTAGTGTAACAATGTTGAAGTGAGTGTCTAGAAACAAAAACATTTTACTTGTACATGATATTTAGAAAATGTGTTAGGAATAGATTTTACTTAAATTCTACATCTATAAAAAATATTTCTAAGAAAATCGATGTGAAAGACTCCTCACTTTCGATAACAAACTTCTTAAAAAACAAACTTCACACTTAAATAAAGAAAGAAAACAATTAAAAAATAATAATTATAATAGAATAAAAATATTCTTCTCTTGTCAATATAAACATAGTTTTGAGAATAATGTGGAAGAATATAAAAATATAAATTAGTAATACAAACTAGCATAGAACCAGAATAACGTGGCTGAACAGTAGGCAACAAAATTTAGATAAAGGAATAATTTTTGACTGGCTTACACAACGATTCAATCATTGCCTAACTTCAGTTCAAAAATTAAGTTCGAAGGATGGTGATATGTAAGGTGCCAGGCAAATCCAACACCTTCCATGAAAACCCCGACATGATAAGCAAATCCAGTAGTATGTCACATAGCTCCGAATAAATCGTGACATTTACGAGTAATGAGTGAGCAAATGGAATACCACAGACTAACACAACAATGCCTAAATGCATGTCATACCTTCCCACCGTGAGACAGACGCAGTTCCGAGGGGAGAAATGAGAACAGAAGCCGAGAGCAGAACCGTGTTAAGCTAGAAGGCCCTACAATAAGGGACTCACACCCACGTTGCCATCTAACCGACAGGACCACCCCCCAGCCTATGTTAAAAACTAGAGCCCTCCAGAAGAACAATATAGATCCTACGATAACACTAAAAGAAGGGCCACACCAGCCGCAAGTTTTAGCGTGAGACTTTTTCGCGTATCTGTTACGTTGCAAACGGTAAAAACATTGCCCCACCACGAAAAGTAACCGACAGGACCACCCCCCAGCACATGTTAAAAAAAGAGCCCTCCAGAAGAACAGTATAGATCTTACGATAACACAAAAATGGTCCACACCAGCTGCAAGTTTTAGCGTGAAACTTTTTCGTGTCTCTGTTACGTTGCAAACTTTAAAAACATTGCCCCACCACGAAAAGTATAACGTTTCTCATTGGATAGACAGAATTTTTGTAGGCGGAGCTTAAGGTTAACATTGAGACCCTGATTGGTCAGTTGAAAACACAGCCAGACAGTTTTTTTTAAACCAACTTCAGTAAATGGTAGTAAGGAGAAGTTAGGAAGGAGTTGCTTCGAAGACGGCGAGGTGAATGGAGCCGCCCCCTGACGAACACCGACAAGGTAATGAATGCACGTGATGCCACATAAGCGCGCATAAAGCTTCACTCAGAACTGCCGAAGTCTCATCTGTTACATCCCCTTTTTACGTAATACTAGTGTCGATCGTCAATTAAATCTCATGGTGTTCACATTTGCCACTTGAAGTAAAAATCTGAAACGCGATGATTTGTCTGTTATATAATTATTAAGAAGCCACATCAGCCACTAAAATTTACGACAAGTTAGATAAGTAATTAAAGACAATTGTGGGTCACTGTAGACCATTTTGATAGTTTTCTCTTTTGTGAAACTTAATTTAAACCTAGATTATAGATGCAATATGGCATAGGTCATCCTTCTATCCATTGTAGAACTTGGAAACCCATTAGAGGAATATTCGTTCACATTTTTGTTGAACGCATTTGGTTTTTATCATCCAGTATTAAAACATTTCCTTTTATCAATAGTGCAATTTATAAACAATGTTTTGTGAGTAGAATAAAATTTCCAGTGGTAAACTTAACTGCTTTTTCCACGTTACCAGCTAACTAAAAAAAGGAAAGCCTTTAACCCCTTCCACTAAATTTAGTTAGTATTAAGATTCTTTTACAGGGAGTGCAGTGGAGCTGACGCTGAAATCATTAAGTATTTGGTTATATCATCGCTAGTCTCACTGAACTCTTCTGAACTCTACATGTCATGTGTGGTCTGGCGTCTCCTTACCAGCAACAGGTCCCAGGTTCAAACTAGTCAATTCCCTAAAAAACATGCTCAGAGCGTCGTTGCGCGAAAGTGGTAGGGAGACACGACTTAGAACAAACAGACACCACGCAGAATGTTAGATGATGTCGTAGCTCATTGCCATCCATAAAAGTGAAGTCAGAGCCGAATTCATTCCTGGGAAGATGCACGTGAGGAAAAAGTCACAGTAAAGTTGATCGGTGAACGTAACGTGTTCAAAGATCCGGAGTTCAACACGCCACCTGGCTCACCAAAACTATGACATTAGACAATGCTTGGCCTCCACACATATGGAAAGAGGTGTGGAGACGTAGGACCCTAAGGAAAATTACCGAAAATGATAATTTTCGTGGTGTAGGTGTTACGGTGCATAGCTGAAAGATGTTATATGGGCGCACTAAACCCTATATATTTCAACTCGTCACACTCACCGGTCAACGCCGTTGCAACACTCTACTCCTCCTGCATGGGCGTCTTTTCAGGGTCGCATTCGGTCCTGAATTCATTCTTGAGAATGACGAAGCGCGACCGCATCCAACTGCACAGATGGAAGGGCTCTCAGAAAGAGAGGACCCTTGGCGAATGGACCGACCCGCCCCCTCCCCCGACTTAAACTCCTTCAATTTCTTGTGGATGCATTGCAAAGAAGTACTGCAGCACGTCCAGATCCCCCAACAGCTATCGGTTGCCAACCACATTGGCGGAGGAGCGCACCAGTTACCACAACAACTATTTACCAACCTGGTGGTCAGCATGGGAGATCAGGGGACCATCGTAATTGGTGGGAGCTTGAGTGTAATTATTGTCTTCGAAACAAGGTCACTTCAGTTCGCCTCATTGCGTGTTTCTATCAGTTACCCTCTGTGCTATACTGTAGCAGACCTTTTTGTCGTCCTAGTTTCATTGAGTTACATTACTTGTCACAGACGCGTCAAGAGAAAGTTACTTTCGTCCTTAAGTTTTCAACACAAATGAGTATTCATGATTTTAAAACCCTATGACTATCTCCCCAATATCCGTATTTTCCACTCTGTTGAACTACGACAGGGTTTTTGAGGAGAACGTATCATTCACGTTCTTTTAGATGTCCTTTAATTTTCTCCTTTTGTCCATTAATAATACTGTATTACTCATTTACCTAAGTTCACAAACCCCAGTGGTATCCATGCAAACTATTATCAAAATGTATATTTGTCTGTATTGAAGTATGTTCCAGATCTCCTCTGTATGCCTGTATGTACCACATTTCCTCTTAAAGCACTACATCGAATTCTACCAAACTTGATACACTTACTATCTGGAGAGAATCGCTGTGATGAGTAAGAGCTTCCCACTTTTCAGAGCGGTGGGGCTGAAGAAGCAGTGTAGCCCATGACGTGCTAATACACACACTTCAGTCATCCAGTATTCGAGACTGAGAACACTTAGTGATTTACAACACACTTCACACAGAATGTCCGCAGCTCGTGGTCTTGCGGTAGCGCTCTCGCTTCCCGCACAGGGGGTACCGGGTTCGATTCCCGGCGGGGTTAGGGATTTTCCCTGCCTCGAGATAACTGGGTGCTGTTGTGTTGTCTTCATCTTCATCATTCATCCCATTACGGTCGGAGGAAGGCAATGGCAAACCACCTCCGCTACGACCTTGCCTAGTCGGCGGTGCGGGTCTCCCGCACCGTTCCATATGTTCCTCGGATTATGGTACCTCATCATCATCATCATTACACATAATTGCAAACCTTTTCAAAAGCTTTTTTCACTGACGACCCACACACAGAATAATGAAGAGAAAAAGGTTTGTAGCTCACTACTTTTTCGCTCTTCGAGCAGTAAAACTGCTGCATGAAGCATGACGTTTTAATTTATTATTCCTTTAGTAATTTATTACTTCTTTAGCACACATATTTTACAGACAGAATTCATATACACCACTGAACGTATCAGGATAACTGTATCATTGTATGACGCATAGTGCCGGAGACATTACGTCACAAACACTGAGATGTGTGGGAAACTGCGGTATCATGCGTGGCATTTAAATTTATTACTTCTTTACTACGAAATCTATTCGCAACACATTACGCGAGTAGTATCGATGTATGCATCTGTATATATCTACAAAAATATATCACGGTGGAGGAGATACGCCGTCATAAAGAATGAGCTGCGTGAAAGTGAAAGCGCCATGCAAGATTCGCTAGAGATACAATTAAAATACGTGTATAAAATCGTGTGAAATATATTAAAAATATATGAAATATATCTGTTATTTGTGTATGCGGGCAAAACCATGGGAACAAAGCTCATCCTGAACCCCTGAAACGATTGCAACCCAATTTGGTACAGGTATGAGTTAGGATCTTGAAAGAAATACTGTGGGATACGTACAACCATCGTCTTATTGCGGTGGATGTCATAGTGTGGAAAGAAAAGGGGAATGAGGAAATGGACAGGAAAAGAAGGAGAAGGACGAGATGGTCACAGAGAGGGTAGGAGGAAATGGACAGAGATAGGAGAAGGAAATGGGGACAGGGGGTGGAGGAGCAGATGAACAAAGATTTGAAAGAGGAGTAAATGGACAGAGAGAGACGGGAGAGGAAGAGATGGGCAGAGAGGTGGGAGGAGGAGAAGGGGATAAACATCGAGAGGGGGAAAAGGAGATGCAGAGGGTAAGTAGGAGATGGACAGAGGACGAGAAGGAAATAGAGGGACGGGGAGGCGATGGACAATGAAAGGAGCGAGAAGACGGTAGTTTATATGGGGGAAGGAGGAGATTAACAAAGGGGGAGGAGCAGATGGACAGAGAGAGGAGGGAAGAGCAGTTAGGCAGGGAGAGGGGTAGGAGGAATGTGGAGAGAGGGGAGAGAATGCTGGAGATGGACAGAGAGAAGGTGTGAAGGAGAAGATGGAGTAATAGGAGATCCAAATAAATACATACTCGGACAACACATGGTATTCAAAAAGAGTTAGGATAAAAAATTAGGTATTTCCGTTTTGGAACGAGTTTTGGAGCCTCGTCTTCAGAAATTATGAAACGTTAAACAGCTCGATCACACAGCAGGGCACGCCAAACAACCGCGAGCTGCTGCGTTAGGCAGTTGGCGCGGAGGAAGAAGCGGGCGAGCAGAGGGCGCGTGCCCCCGGGGCAGTTATCATGCAGCCACGAGAGCTCAGGGGCCTTATTAGGCGGCGGCGGCGGGACGGACGGCCGCAGGGGCGTGCCGCCGCCACCGGCCGACTAATCAGCGGCCCGTAATTTGAGGCAGGCAGCACCGGGCCGGGCCGGGCCGGGCCGGGTGGCAGGACAGCCGGGCAGCCGCCACCGCTGGCTGCCTGCACAGCTGCCGTGTCGCCTCCTGCAGGCGTCCAGTAAACGACGGTAAAGCAAATGTCCCGGTTAGCGCAAAGTGACGCGCATTCCTCGTTTTAACATTTATTTACAGTGTGAATGATAGCGCTTTTCGCAAGGTCGACATCTGAGCTGAGTTAACTGCAAAGTGCATTGCAGAGAGTATTTTCCATTCTACTATTTACTGTGGCTGCTTTCCGTTCTATTTGGGTACTAAGAGGGGAAGGATTGATTACTTGCGTGAGGCTAATGTTGTGGTAGCAGTCCCTGGTAGAACGATATGTAAAGCGATGTAGTATACATCCAGGTCCCTCACTGAAAGCTGGTACCTGAAATTTGGTTTGCTTTCCCAGAACTCTTGCCATATGCTTCCAATTGTCTGCAAATTAAGGCTTTTCAGTATCTCCTTGCCAATCTTCAAATGGTTCAAATGGCTCTGACCACTATGCGACTTAGCTTCTGAGGTCATCAGTCGCCTAGAACTTAGAACTAATTAAACCTAACTAACCTAAGGACATCACACACATCCATGCCTGAGGCAGGATTCGAACCTGCGATCGTAGCGATCGTTCTGCTCCAGACTGTAGCGCTTAGAACCGCACGGCCACTCCGGCCGGCTTGCCTATCTTCCATAGGTAAAACAGACCTGAGATACATGAAATGTATTGGCAGTTGCAAGTATGAAGAACCATCAGCTGCATAATGCTGTCGTGTGTCCGACGTTTGTATCTACACAGTGAGTGTACTAATGTGTGCAAACTTAGCTTACCACTTAGCACGCAAATGGACAAAACATCTGAACTGTCTTCTCAAACCCAGGGTGTCAGACATTCTAAATAAATATGACCCTGGCCCTGTAAGCCAGCTAATATCAGGTGCGGATTGTAACAAAAATCATTGGAAATGCTGCTCTCACGTAACTAGAATGTACGAATTAATAAAAGTGAGCCGGCCGCGGTGGTCTAGCGGTTCAGGCGCTCAGGCCGGAACCGCGTGACTGCTACGGTCACAGGTTCGAATCCTGCCTCGGGCATAGATGTGTGTGATGTCCCTAGGTTAGTTAGGTTTAAGTAGTTCTAAGTTCTAGGGGACTGATGACCACAGATGTTAAGTCCCATAGTGCTCAGAGCCAGCCAATAAAAGTGAAAGTTCGGGGTCTATTCTAAAAAAACAACACAGCTATTCCCTTTCTTATTCTACATGTAATTTATCAACTGTTGCATTCAGGGGTCAAGTGATAAACGACAATCATGTTCAATTACTTGTGACACTCAATAACAAAATATTTAAGTCTTGGACATACTGTTCAAATGGTTCAAATGGCTCTAAGCGCTATGGGACTTAACATCTGAGGTCATCGTTCCCCTAGACTTATGACTGGTTAAACCTAACTAATCTAAGGACATAACACAGATCCATGCCCGAGGCAGGATTCGAACCTGCGACCGACACATACTGCAATGACAGTTATTAAAATCGTTATCCCTACATATGAAAAATTTCGTATCACAAGAAAGAACGATAAGTATAGTCCTCATCAGCTCATTTAAATCTACGTTGTCGTAGCTGGTCAGTGCACTGAGTTGGTCTGAGTTGGTGGAAAACAAATTTACATTTTGAACCAATGAAAAAAACTTTCATCTACTCAACGTAAGGGTTGATTAACATCCTAGCTTTTGATGTTCAATGGTCAAAGTGTAAGCAAGTTGGAGTGAGCAAAATCTAGACTCAACATTTACTGTGGCCTAATGTGTGATGGCACTTTAACAAGCGGCGTCTGCAACGGTGTTGCCTCCAAGCTGGATCTGAAACGCTAATTCCCTACTCTGCCCGTGACTGATTTCGCTCAGTCGCAACTTTCCTACGTTCCCTAGAGCGTTAATCTTTCCATAGTCAAAATAATGGCTATTACACATTCGCTATGCGTTGATGCGAGGTGCACAATTTCTTTGCACACGAAAATACCCACAGGAATAATTAACTACAGATTTGCTATCTGTCGCCAAGCTACGTGAACCATATCGTCCTCAATTCGCATAAAGCAAAGCTCTTGACTCCCTCGCTTATTTCCACACAATTGTGCGGTCCGCCGCGAGACGAGAGAGAGAGAGACAGAATTTTAAGGTCTCAAAATGCTTTTATATATTGGGGGTCTCCCCAGCGTGTCGCGTCTGCGTCGCCAAGTATGGCTTCAGCCAATCACCGTCTTGCTAGAGGTGAATACACTTTTATTTTTCTTGCTGTGTTACAGCCTAGCCCTGGTAATGACGTGCAGCCACTAACCCTTGATCCCGGCCTTATTTACATTAAAAGGAATAATGTATTGTTCTGGCATTATACATTTCTGCGCTGGAGCTCGCCGTTCTCTTTCTAAATGGGAGTATTACAATATCAGTAACCATCTGCTTGGTTCGTCTCCAAAATGTGTTTCTTTAACTTCTTTGTCCATGCCTGTCCATTTATTGGTAGATATTGTTTTGCTAGTTTTTGGTACATGAGATTAACTGCAATTGCCTTTTGTTTATATCTTCAGAAGAGGATCTCATCCTGTATCGTCCTGTCGTTATGGATCACGCTCATGTAAGGACCGCAAAATCCGGACACCTTACAAGGGAATGACAACAATGAAAATTTTTTGTACCAGATCAGGACGCAAACCTCAGTTTCCCAACTTTCGCCACCGGTCCCCTTAACTGTTTCGGTTATTTGTGCAAGACTTGCGGCCACACTCAAACTTCGATATGTCGTCGTTCCTGCGTCGCAAACAGTACTCTTACACACAGTATCCATGTATGTACGAAGCAACATTGCACCGTCCTTCTTAACAATACAGACGCTGCTCTATCATATTTATCCGCTGACATTAGGCAGCGACTCTAAATTAGAATATCCTCGCCAGTACGGCAATTACGTAATGTATGCACGTGTGCAGGTTGTGAAGCATAACGACGACACAAGGAAGATAGGGCCTGACCGTGACTTGTGCACAGACAGAAAAAGGGCTTAGACGACCGCTCTTGTAATGTTCGGATTCGCGTCCAGGTCCAGTACAAATTTTCATTGATATCATTCCATTACAAACAACTGCAAATATAATTCCTGTATTGCATAGCGGCTATGTTCGCCGACATTCAATCGATCTTCTTAGCAACACATGCACACCAAAATCGTATAAACCTGAAATAATTTCTGCTACCATTCTTCCTGTACAATCCATATCCTCTACTTTGCATGGTATGCATGGTTCAACAATGGATCACACAAGCATTTTGAAAGAATTCTCCTTTGCAGATTGCATTTTCCCACTACTCTACATGTACATTTACATCACGCATGCCACTGTACGGTGGGTGACGGAGGTTACTAGTCATTTCCTTTCCTATTGCATTAGCAAAACGAGTGAGGCAAAAACGACTGTCTGTTTGCCTCCGTACGAGCCTTAATTTCTCGCATCTACTTTCCTGGTTCTCACGCACAATGTATGTTGGTAGCAGTAGAATTGTTTGGCAGTCAGCTTCAAATGCCGGTTCTCTAAATTTTCTCAATACTACACTACCGGCCGTTAAAATTGCTACACCACGAAGATGACGTGCTAAAGACGCGAAATTTAACCGGCAGGAAGAAGATGCTGTGATATGCAAATGATTAGCTTTTCAGAGCATTCACAAAAGGTTGGCGCCGGTGGCGACATCTACAACGTGCTGACATGAGGAAAGTTTCCAACCGACTTCTCATACACAAACAGCAGTTGACCGGCGTTTCCTGGGGAAACGTTGTTGTGATACCTCGTGCAAGGAGGAGAAATGCGTACCATCGCGTTTCCGACTTTGATAAAAGGTCGGATTGTAGCCTATCGCGATTGCGGTTTATCGTATCGCGACATTGCTGCTCGCGTTGATCGAGATCGAATGACTGTAAGCAGAATATGGAATCGGTGGGTTCAGGAGAGCAATACGGAACGCCGGAAGGCCTCGTATCACTAGCAGTCGTGATGGCAGTCATCTTATCCGCATGGCTGTAACGGATCGTGCAGCCACGTCTCGATTCCTGAGTCAACAGATGGGGACGTCTGCAAGACAACAACCATCTGCACGAACAGCTCGACGACGTTTGCAGCAGCTTGTACTATCAGCTCTGAGACCACACACCGAAGCGCATGCGATTGTGTACTCAACGACGAACCTGGGTGCACGAATGCCAAAACGTCATTTTTCGGATTAATCGAGGTTCTGTTTACAGCATCATGATGGTCGCATCCGTGTTTGGCGACATCGCGGTGTACGCACATTGGAAGCGTGTATTCGTCATCGCCATACTGGCGTATCACCCGGCGTGATAGTATGAGGTGCCACAGGTTACACGTCTCGGTCACATCTTGTTCGCATTGACGGCACTTTGAACAGTGGACGTTACATTTCAGATGTGTTACGACCCGTGGCTCTACCCTTCATTCGACCCCTGCGAAACCCTTCATTTCAGCCGTATAATGTACGACCGCCTGTTGACGTCCTGTACGGGCCTTTCTGGATACAGAAAATGTTCGACTGCTGCCCTGGCCAGCATATTCTCCAGATCTCTCACCAATTGGAAAAGTCTGGCCGGCAACTGGCTCATCACAATACACCAGTCACTACTGTTGTTGAATTGTGGCATCGTGTTGAAGCTACATGGGCAGTGACGCGCCATCCAAGCTCTGTTTGACTCAGTGGCCAGTCGTATCAAGGCCTTTATTACGGCCAGAGGTGGTTGTTCTGGGTACTGATTTCTCAGGATCTATGCACCTAAACTGCGTGAAAATTTAGTCACATGTCAGTTCTAGTATAATTTATTTGTCCAATGAATACCCGTTTATCATCTGCATTTCTTCTTGGTATAGCAATTTTAATGGCCAGTAGTGTATTTCTCGAGAAGCACGTCGCCTCCCTTTCAGGTATTGCCATTTGAGTTCTCAAAGAGTCTTCGTAACACTTACGTATTGTTCAAACCTACCGGTAACAAATCTAGCAGTCTGCCTCTGAACTGCTTCGATGTGTTCCTTCAATTCGACCTGGGACGGACTCCTAACATCGAGCAGTACCGAAGGATAGTCGCACCAGCGTCATATATACGGTCTCTGCACAGATGAAGCACTCTTTCCTCAAATTCTCCCAATGAACCGAAGTCAACTATTCACTTTCGCTCCCACAGTTATAACATACTCGTTACATTTCACATCCCCTTGCAACGTTACGCCCAGATATTTAAACGACTTGACTAGGTCAAGCAGGACTCTAGTAATACTGTATCTGAACATCAGAGATTTGTTGTTCCTATTCGCCCGCATTAACTTACATTTTCCATATTTAGAGCCAGCTGCCATTAATCACACCAAGTGAAAATTTTGCTACGTCGTCTTGTGTGCTCCTACGGACACTCAACTTCCACACCTTACCGTACGCCACATCATCATCAGCAAGGAACTGCTGATTGCCGTTGAACCTGTTCGTCCATATCGTTTATGTATACACAGAACAAGAGCGGTCTTATCACACATCCATGCGGCATTCCTGGCGAGACCTTTGTCACTGTTGAACACTCACCCTCGCCGTCGAAGACAATATACTGGGGTCTCTTACTTAAAAAGTAACTTATTCAGTATGCTCGTACCGTTAACAACCTGCAATGGGACACCGTGTCAAATGCTTCCCTGAAACATAGAAATATCGAATCTACCTCTTACCTTTGTTCACAGTATATACTGTGAGAAAAAAGCTAGCTAAGTTCCTCAGGAGCGATGATTTCTAAAACTTGAGTCACCTGCGCTTTTTTCCAGTGGCTTTGGACTTATCGCTAGGCAAGAAAAAGTGGTTCAAATGGCTCTGAGCACTATGGGACTCAGCTGCCGAGGTCATTAGTCCCCTAGAACTTAGAACTAGTTAAACCTAACTAACCTAAGGACATCACAAACATCCATGCCCGAGGCAGGATTCGAACCTGCGACCGTAGCGGTCTTGCGGTTCCAGACTACAGCGCCTTTAACCGCACAGCCACTTCGGCCGGCAAGAAAAAGTGGTTCAAATAGCTCAGAACACTATGAGACTTAACATCTGAGGTCATCAGACCCCTAGAACTTAGGACTACTTAAACCTAAGTAACCTAAGGACATCACACACATCCATGCCCTAGGCAGGATTCGAACCTGCGACCGTAGCGGTCGCGCGGTTCCAGACTGACGCGCGTCGAACCTCACGGCACACCGGCCGGCGCTCGGCAAGAGATTTGCGACAAATATAAGCTAGCTCCAATGCCGTAGAGTATTCTTTGTAAAACGGAACTGGGACTCCATCTGAACCTGGTGGCTATTTGCTTTCAAATCTTTCAACTGTTTTTCTACACCAGGGATGCTCATTGAAATTTGGTACATATGGGAGTCTGTTCGATGCTTAAATGACGGTATGCATATATGTTTCTCCTTTGTGAATGATTTTTCCAACGTGAAATTTAAAACTTCACCTTTCGTTTTTCTGCCTTTAACTGCCACACCAGCTTTGTTAACAAGGGACTGGATGGAAGCCTTAGACCTGTTTAGCGATTTTACTTAGGACCATAATTGTCTCGTATTCTCTACCAGATCTTTTGCTATGGTATGAAGGTAGTAGCTGTATGCTTCACGCAAAAGATCTTTTCACATACGCACAAATCTCTACTAATCTTTGTTGTCGTCATTTGTGCAGTATCTTTTGAACCAAAAGTGCAACAGCCTGTGCTTCCTCAGAATTTTCCGAACTTAGTTACTAAACCATGGTGGGTCTTTTCCATCACGAATCCACGTACTAGTCACATAACTCCCCAGACCGCGATTCACAAGCACTTAAACTTTGCCCATTATTTCTCTACGTCCCTCTTATCGGATCTAAGTGTTGTCAATTCACTGTGTAAATGAGATGCTAACAACTGCTTATCTGCTCTTTCTAGTGAAAACACTCTCCTAGCCTTCTTGACCGATTTATTAACTTTCTTAGCCACAATTGCCGTAATGACATCACGATCACTAATCGATAAGGTCCGGCCTATTTGTAGTTACAATGTTTAAGTTATTTCCGTTGTGTGTGGACTGCCGAACTATCTACTCAAGATAGTTTTCAGAAAATACTGTATTGCAGGCCTGTGTTATTCTGAATACGATGTGAAGTTCCTCTGGACATGACGGCATGCATCGTACACAGAATAACACAGGCACTGCAATATCGTATTCATCTACCGATGCTGGGCGAGCGACTTTCAAGTATAACGTCTAGCCTCTACGGGAATATACATAATGGACGTACGAGAACACGTCGTAGGCGTTTGGCTGACGACATATGGAAGTTTGAAGCTGGCCGTGAGTCATATACGGATAGCCAAATGGAAAGGTGACCGCTCGCGATAAGCTGGGAACCCGGGTTCGAGTCCCACCCCGGTACAAATGCTCATTGTTGTCATTCCATTCTACAGTTTATGGTTATCATTATTAACAATTGCGATTTCATTTAGTGTTTTCAGAAAAATTATTCAAAAGTGCTTCGCAAAATTGTCTGTCTTTAGCCCCCCGCAATGAATCCATAGACATCCCAGTCTATTTTCTGTAGTTTAAAATCGACTGCAACTAATATCGCATGATCTTGGTATTTATTCGCTACGGACCGTAATTTTCTTTCAATGGCTCTACAACTGTCACAGTGTAATCGGTTGCCATTAAAAAGATCGAACATTTAACCTGGCGTTACCAACATCTCTTATACGGGACCACATAACTATCCAATCATCAAAGCGATATCTGCCACCTGCCTCATCCACAAAATAGCCTGTATGTTCATTCAACTTCATATTCGTACCAGTTGCTACACGCAAGTTATTCTGTGAGTCAACTGACTATAATTTTTTCTTATTAATAATATAGTCAACCGACATGAAATATTAAAGCAATTTTCTTTCCTTGCTCCCCTTCACATTCTTATCAAGATCTGATAGAATATTTGAAATGTTTTTCATCAAACAGTACTAAGCTATACAGGGTGACTCACCTAAGACTTGGACCTTAAGTATTTCGGACATGGAAGGCACTATCAACATACCGTTTTTACACAACTGAATTGTGGGAGAGGGCGCGTTTTTCTGCCATTACAAAGATTTTGAGAAAGAGCCGTTTTGTACAGCATTCACAGTTCCTAAAACTAGCGTAAAAGAGAATGTCAGTGGTGTTTGTTGTAGGAAGCTACTGCAAGTAGTTTACGGGCTATCGTACTGTGTACATTGTAAACACCGACAGCTATTTGCTCCATCCTATTGCTTCGACACTAAGCGACGACGTTATGTTTGCTCACATTGTGTTGTGTGTACACTGTGATTGCATTGCTGCAGTCCTGTCACTTATTGTGTGTTAGTGGACGTAGAAGAACGTGTTTAGAAGATGGTATTTCCCATGGTGAAAAAACAGGACATGCTCTGGATTAATGGTGAGTGTGAGATAATTAAAAATGACACGAAACGATGTATTAATGCTGCTTGCGCTGTAGTTTCCGATAAAATGCTAGAATGTGTACAGTAATGGTTGCATGGCAGATTATAAGCATTTTACTGATGCTGGTGGTGGTCATTTTGAGCACAGGCCTCGAGGGTACATTGGTTTTTTTCGTGTCGAGTACCATAGACGTACTGTATTCACCTTTGTTTTTCTTTGGTTTGTCCCAGGTAATGTCCCATTTAATAACTCGACACCTTTGGAGCTGTATTAGCACCTGTGTAGGGCTGCACATACACACCCATGTTTGCCGAGCGGTTCTAGGCGCTACAGTCTGGAACCGCGCGACCACTACGGTCGCAGGTTCGAATCCTGCCTCGGGCATGGATGTGTGTGATGTCCTTAGGTTAGTTAGGTTTAAGTAGTTCTAAGTTCTAGGGGACTGATGATCTCAGCAGTTAAGTCCCACAGTGCTCAGAGCCATTTGAACCATTTGAACACACCCATGTGAAACTCACATTCGTTTATGCTGCGACGTGGAACAGACAACTGTCAGTGTTTGCTATGTTTAAGCAAAAAATCTCGTAAATTACCTCCACTAGACGCCTGTAATAAACACCACTGACGTTCTCATTTAGTCAATTTAGATTGTTGTACCGTTAACAGACATTGTTCCTCTGAAATATTTCTACTTTTTGTAAATAAAAATACATTAAAAACCGATA
This sequence comes from Schistocerca piceifrons, assembly GCF_021461385.2. Taxonomy (NCBI): domain Eukaryota; kingdom Metazoa; phylum Arthropoda; class Insecta; order Orthoptera; family Acrididae; genus Schistocerca; species Schistocerca piceifrons. The sequence goes on along the minus strand of NC_060141.1, from coordinate 443,843,793 downwards.
TCACTCTGTGTATGGGCCGCAAAGGCGGTGTCCTGCCTACCGTTCCAAAGCGTGAAATCCCCATATCAATGGTGCCTCCCATTAGCAAGATATATGAGATGCAAATTTTAGGTGCTTCACCCCGTATAAGGAGCAAATGTAAACGAGACAGATGTAAAGAATTCGCCGTAACTGTTAACATCTTTATGCCATTGTAAGACAAGACGGTCAATGGCTTCATAGAAATAGTTTGCGGCTTCCTACGGAACCATCATTGTACCCAAGCGAGACCTGTTCGTCCGAATCAAACCAACAGTCACAAATGTCTTTCTTCAGGACTCTAAAATTATGGAATGGGTGGGAAGGATTGGGAGGGAATGTGCAGAAACTTGTGTAGCGCAGTCGAAACAAATTAGACAATATGTGGGCCTACATTAATGGTTACGTAGGTTATCGCAAACAGTTTTCCCCGGAAGGCGTTGACCGTCGTGTCCCCCAACAGGTTAAATTCATTAGCAGGTATGGCAATTAGTTGTGAAATAATAAACAGTTTACTTACTTCTTTCATTTGGCTGCCACTTATACACTGACGCGTCAAAGGAACTGGTACAGGCAGGCGTATTCAAAACATTGATATGTAAACAGGCAGAACACGGCGCTGCGGTCGACAACGCATGTATAAGACAACAAGTGTCTGGCACAGTTACTAGATCGGTTACTGCTACTACAGTGGCCAGTTATCAAGATTTAAGTGAGTTTGAACTTGGTGTTATAGTCTCCGAGATAGCGATGAAGTGGGGTTTTCCCGTACGATCATTTCACGAGTGTACCGTGAATATCAGCAATCTGTTAAAACATCAAATCTCCGACATAGCTGACGCCGGAAGAAGATTCTTCAAGAATGGAACAAACGACGAGTGAAGAGAACCCTTCTGTACATTGCTGCAGATATCAATGCTGGGCCATCAACGAGTGTCAGCGCGCGAACCATTCAATGAAACAACATCGATATGGGCTTTCCGAGCCGAAAGCCCACTCGTGATGACTGCACGACACAAAGCTTCACGCCTCGCCAGGACCTTCAACACAGACATTGGACTGTTGATACTGGAAACATGTTGCCTGGTCGGACGAGTCTCGTCCAGATTGTATAGAGCGGATGGACGTGTACGAGTATGGAGACAACCTCAAGGACCATGCGTGTCAGCAGGGGACTGTTCAAGGTGGTAGGGGCTATGTAATGGTGACGGGTGAGTACAGCTGGAGTTGTATGGGATTGTTGATACATGTAGTTACGGGTCTAACAGGTGACACATACGTACGGATCCTTTCTGATCACCTGCATCCATTCATGTCCGTTGTGCATTCTGACGGTGTTGAGCAATTCCAGCAGGACAATACGACACGCCACATGTCCAGAACTGCTACAGAGTAGTTCCAAGAAAACGATTCTGAGTTTAAAGGCTTCTGCTGGCCACCAACTCCCCAGATATGAACATTATTGAGCATATCTGGGAAGTCTTGCAACGTGCTATTCAGAAAAGTTCTCCACCCCGCTCGTACTCTTACGGATTTTTGGACAGCCCTGCAGGATTCATGGTGTCAGCTGCCTCCAGCACTACTTCAGACATTAATCGAGTCCATGCCACGTCGTGTTGCGGGGCTTCTGTGTGCTTGCGGGGCCCCTACACGATAGTAGGCAGATGTACGAGATTATTTGGCACTTCAGTTTACATAACTGCATCATCTCCGAAAATCCCTATAGTACCATTAATATTGAAGCTTTCTGGCACATTAAAACTTTGTACCGGAGCGGGATTCCTACCTGTCACCTTTATCTTTCTCGGGCAAAGGACCTACAAGTGAGGTACTCAGGCATTACTCAAGATACGCACTCGCAGGTTTTCTTCTGCCAGTACCTCGTCCACTTCCTCCCCGTCCGTACTTCCTGAAAGACAAGATGTTGTGGAGACCTGGTTTAGCCAAAGCCTAGGGTATATTTCCATATTATCTCCAAAATGGAAGTTAGAAGGTGAAATACCGGTAGAAGTGGAGCTCTGAGGGCAGGTCGTCGCTCGTGTTTAGATAGCTCAGTCGATGAAGCACCTGCCTGCGACAGATAGAGATCCCAGATTCGATTCCCGGTACAGCAAAAAAAATGGTTCAAATGGCTCTGAGCACTACGGGACTTAACATCTATGGTCATCAGTCCCCTAGAACTTAGAACTACTTAAACCTAACTAACCTAAGGACATCACACACATCCACGCCCGAGGCAGGATTCGAACCTGCGACCGTAGCGGCCCCGCGGTTCCGGACTGCAGCGCCTATAACCGCACGGCCACCGCGGCCGGCCCGGTACAGCACATAGTTCTAATCTGCCAGGAAGTTTCAAACCATCGCCCATTGCACCCAAGTGGAATTTATTAATTTTCTTTGTCACATCATTAATATACAACACGAGGAAAAATGGTCCCGACGCACTTCCCTGCGGCACCCACGAAGCTAGTCGATGACTCTCCATCCAAGATAACATACTGCATCGTCCCTACCAACAAATCCCAAATCCAGTCATAAATTTCGTTTGATATCGCATACGATGTAAAAGTTGCTATGTCAGTGTGACAAAAGCTTTTCGAAAGTCAAGATATATTGTACGTACACACAAAGTACACTGCTGGTGTCAGTAGCGATTGTGGTTGATGTGCAAACTGCACAATATTTCCTCGGAGCAACTGTCCAACATCTTCAGGTGGTTCAACCTTGTTGGTGGCTAGGTACGACTGATGATATCCGCATTTTTTTCTTTATTTTGATTTCACTCCCCTGCCCCAGCAGCACAATCCACCGCTCTTCAGCCGAGTGACAAGACAACTAATACAGGAATAAAATGTTACTTATAAGGCGATAAAGAAGGGGGACATAAGGAGAGATAATGGAGGTAAAAATACACTGACATGGAGATGTTCATGGGGGGACAATTACAAAAGTCGACATAGAGTTAAAAAAAAACTGTTGGTGATTCATAAAACACAAAGAAAACACTGAAGGCCCACACACAGGGTAAAAGTCGGCCAGAATATCAAGAACACTCTAGAACAGCACATTTTAAACCCGCTTGGAGCCCGCACGATGAAGAATAAAACTGCCAGGTGGGACCTGCCGAGGGAGAGGCCAGAGAGGATGGAAAAGGAGGGGAGAGCAAGGTTTAGCAGGGGAGGGTGCAAGAAGAAAGGAGGAGGGGCATCAACAGTTAAACCAAGAGGCAGGAGACTGGTGGGGCAGGTGATAAAGAGGGAAGACAAGGCAGGAGGGAGTGCAGAGACGCAGAAGGGGAGCACAAGAGAGGGAGGGGGACTAGGAGGGGAAAGCTGCTCAGGAGAAGGGATGGGGAGGAGAAGGAGCCCTGAGGAGGAGGCAGAAGGAAGATGGGGTTAGAGTTGGTAGAAAAAGTAGATGTCAGGGAAAGCTCATCATCCGAGAGGGGTAGATGGTGGAAGCTGCGTTGGGAAAGGAGATAGAGGGTGTGGGACACAACAGTAAAGGCACGGCAATGGGCTGGGGGTGGAAAGGAATGGAGACACCAGGGGATGAGGGGGGTCAATGCGCCAGACAGTATTTAGTGTGTGGATGTGTTCAAGGAAAAGGAGTAGGTGGGGGAAGGGGATGAGGTCATAGAGGACGTGCATGGGGGATGGAAGGCAGATGCAGAAGGCAAGGCTGAGAGCATGGGGTTCAAGGATTTGGAGGGATTTATGAAACCTGGGAGGGGCCGAAATCCAGATGCTGGTGTAACAGAGGATGGGGTGGATCAAGGATTTGTAGGTGTGAAGGATGGTGGAAGGATGCAGACCCCATGTCGAGCCAGACATTTCAGGAGCCGGAGACGGAGTCTGTTGTGAGCTTTGTGTTAGGTGGTAAAGAGATGAGGAGTCCAGGTCAGGTGGCAGTCGAGGGTGAGGCCAAGATATTTGAGGGTAGGTATGAGGTGGATAGGACGGCCATAAATGGCGAAGTAGAAATCGTGGAGACGGAAGGAGTGGGTGGTGCGGCCTATGATAATAGCCTTGGACTTGGAGGGGTTGATACGGAGGAACCACTGATTGCACCAAACAGTGAATTGGTTAAGGTGTGTTTGGAGGGTGCGTTGGGACCGTTGAAGGGTAGGATAAAGGGCTAGGAAGGCGGTGTCATCAGCAAACTGGAGGAGATGAACAGGTAGGGGAGGTTTGGGCATATCAGCAGTGTACAGGAGATAGAGGAGAGGGGAAAGGATGGAGCCTTGGGGCACACCAGCAGAGGGATAGAAAGTATGGGAGTTTTAATTGTGGATAGTCGCATAGGAGGGACGGTAGGAGAGGAAGGAAGCAACGAGATGGACGAAGCTGATGGGGAGAGCATAGGCCTGGAGTTTGAAGACGAGCCCAGGATGCCAGACACGGCCATAGGCGTTCCGGAGGTCAAGGGAAACAAAGATAGCGGAGCGACAGTTCAGTTGGAGGGAAAAAGGTTGGTAAGATTACAGAGCTGGTCATCAGTGGAGAAAGATGGCTGGAAGCCACATTGGGTAAGGGGAAGGAGGTGGTACTGGTTAAGGTGGCGGTGAATATGGTGAGAGATGATGGTCTCGAAGACCTTACTAAACACAGAGGTGAGGCAGATGGGACGATAGGAAGTGGTATCAGAGGGGGTTTGTTGGGTTTAGGGAACAGCAGGACACGGGATGTCTTCCGCAGGTCGGGGTAAAATCCAGCAGAGAGGAGGACATTGTACAGGGTAGCAAGGACAGCCAGGAAGGATGGGGGGATTCCTTGAGATGGCGGTAGGTGATGCCATCATGACCAGGGGCGGTGTTGTGTTTGGAGCAGAGGACAGGTATGATGTGCGGTGATGGGAGTGTTGATTTGTGAGGGGGGTAACCGATCAAAGTACTGGAAGCTAGAGGCGAGCGGTGGGGCAGAGGTGTCAGTGCGGTCAAGGACGGTGGGGAAGAGGGAGTAATCAAAATGGGGATCGTCAGGAATGGAGAAGACCTCGGAGAGATCGGAATCAAAATGGTTAGTCTTACTGAGGTTGTCGGGAAAGGGTAGATCGTCATGGAGGAGAGGGTAATGTGGGGTGGGATGGGTACCAGTAAGGCGATGGAAGGCGGACCAGTACTTGGAGGAGTTGACAGGGAGGGTCGAGTTGAGGCGTGAGCATGTCTATCGCCAGTCCCGGCGTTTCTTTGCTGTAAGGAGGTTCCGGATTGTGGTATCCGCACGGCGACGCCCTATATATACAACACGCGCGCAAAGAATGTGTAGGCCCTGAAATCACGCATGCACATGCGTGATTTCAGGGCCTGCGCATTCTACGCGCGAATGTTCTGTATACAGGGTGTCGACGTGCAGATACCGTCAGTCGTACCTAGCTACCAGAAATGTTGAACCATCTGAAGATGTAGAACATTGCTCCGAGAAAATATTGTTGAATTTGCACAACGTCATCCGGCGGCAAACCTATGAAGACTATTTACAACATACCCGTAGGGGAAGCTTGAAGAGTCACACGTGGAAAATGTTGGTTAGGACAATGATTCTGGATTAAACGAACTCAATAGCAGTTTAGAGAACGCACTGTACCTATACCTGTGCTTATCTCAGCAGCGAGGTCTTGCAGCTCTGTTATCGAGACGCGCTGTAGCTACGAGAGCACTAAGCGCGGCATTATCCATTGTGATCCAGATAAGATAAATAGAGCAAGACATAGATCATTCTTCAATGAAATTTTACAGGGACCAACATTAGTTTCAAAGTAATGAGTCTTTTATCAAAGTTTGTGATAGCAGTAAGTCTCAGGCAGGGTCTGATTTTCTTAAAATACCTGCTGTTACATTTGAATTTCATCACCAACAGTTACGCAGCCTATCAGCTTTAAGTTCTGGTACGCGTACCATTCAAAATCAGGAAGCTCAAAGTTAAGCATCTAACAGACACTTTAACACTGAAAACAGAATCAACATTTTATATCCATTTTCACTAAAAGAGAATGAAATAAGTGTGAGAGAGACAGAAGGATGCGGAGTTGAAAGCCTTGGTATGACTAGATATTTTACAATCCAACGAGTTTTACCCTCTCTCTTCAGATGCGAAAGTAAGACTCGCGAATGAGTGGGGGCGATAGACGACAGAGTGAGAGAAAGTCTCCAGAGGAGAGAAGTAAAGGATCTACAGGCGACAAAGAGTTTGCTGTGTCGTACGACTTAGTCAGGGCGAAAGCACCACAGGCGCAAAGATGCGAGTTGGTGCCAGTGCCATAGAGACTCGCCACTTGCGTGAGATCCACCAGTGCCACGGGCGGCGATGAGGATGAAGATATTGTCTTCGCCTCGGCCAATTGCCGGTCGAGTACAATCCGCCAATGACCGGACGACACCGGAAAAGCATACTCCGAAGAGCAGCTCTCGCACTTGGTTATAGACCATCGTCCAGGGATGATTTAACACAGGGAACGTCGTTTAGTGAACTCTTAGAAGTGAACAGACAGATGTAAATTCATTTGGTATGTGCTACGATTATTTGCACTTAGTCATTAAAGGCCATTTTTCTGTTATATTGTATGCAGGGTTGCAGGTTTCTTTATTCTACAAGTCACAAAGGTAAGTTAACGTTTCTAACTCATGACTTTGTTATTAATTTGTTGGAGTGTTGTAGAACCTTCATCCTCCTATCTTGTTACCCGACACTGAGGCAAAGCTGTGTAATAGTGGCAGAGAGGAATTGTCTTAGCGGTGTACTGCACCAGAAACCGATTCACAAAAATCACAAACTCGGTCTACCGTAACAACAGTGGCAACTCGGCCTCCACAGCAGTAGCTATGACACCACAAAACTGGCGACGAGGATCTACAAAAGAATTTGAGTGGTCACTTCCAAATATAACGCATTTTGCGTACGCCCGTTCCTTAGGACCTCGTAATGACCTAAATTTCATGAGAGATTGTGTGTAGGGTATCTCGAGGGAGAAGCGAGAGCGGAGTGGATGGAGAAGATGCAAGTGCTAGTGCGGCGTCTGGCTATTGCTGCGTTTTAAGTACTTCGTTGCGATTGCACGAAGTTTTCTACTGTTCTTGGCAAGTCGGAGTTCTGGTCGCGTTGCTTAGCATTTCTGTCGCTTTCGGTTTGCTCACTTGGTTCAGTCATATCGAACAGACGTTTGCATGTATTTTTATGCCCAACAATGATTAGGTATTCAACAAAAGTATCACCAGGTGTCCGTTCCCCGCTTATCTGTAATTTTCCTCACTCTGCCACTAGTGTTTGAAACTGTGGATGGTAGTTAGCAAAGTATGTTTCTCAGGTATGTCTGCAAGATGTGGGAGAACAATAGTTTTCCATTTTGGTACATAACGATTTTCTTATTTTGCCCCCCACATGGGTACATTTCCGTTGTCCTTATCGACTTGTTTTGTTAAAGGGAGCACGCCTTGTTGAGTAACATATCGGTAATCGTTCTTTGGTTCAAATGGCTCTGAGCACTATGGGACTCAACTGCTGTGGTCATCAGTCCCCTAGAACTTAGAACTACTTAAACCTAACTAACCTAAGGACATCACACACATCCATGCCCGAGGCAGGATTCGAACCTGCGACCGTAGCAGTCGCACGGTTCCGGACTGCGCGCCTAGAACTGCGAGACCACCGCGGCCGGCAAACGTTCTTTATTTGTGCTCTTGTCCTGGCATTGTTTATGTTTTCGACTGGTTGGTAATCTTTTACGGAATAATGATCATTTTGTGCTAAAGCAAACAACCAGTCTTTTCCAAGCCATCTTCGATCTGCTGCTCGCGAGCGTTCGTATCTGTTGAGCGACTTTCGATGATTATTGTTTAGGCAGGGATTTAATCGTCCATCCTAACTACAAAAGTGGCAGGGAAGAAAGTTAGGCTGGAGGTGGATACAAAAGTTTAATATTCCATTTAGCCTATCGCACTAGAAACTATTTTAAACAAGTTAGATACTTGCCAGATGTTCTTTCGGTCACGTTTTCCTAACAGTATGAACATTACAGACGGAGTACTATGTTTTCAGTGTATTTACCGATATTTGGCTGTAAATTTTTATTACGTACGCTTTCCTCATACACGTAACTCTTGGTCACATGGTCATGTGTGCATTGATTTATGAACTGACAAGCACCGTTGGGGGTAATTTGAAAGCCGAAGCCGACTTTTCGAGCCAATGATTCTAGCTAGTGGCGTCCGGCACCTAAATCCTTGATAATACGGGGATATTTTTAGGCCAGCTAAGGTGTAATACACTGACGGAAAAAGATTTGCAGCTCCAAAAACTAGTAAACGTAGTGCGATAAAATTTCGAGAATAGATTTGTCTAGGTAACCTATTTAAGCGATTAACATTGCAAGATTTTAGGTTAATGTAAGAACGAGATGAACCATTGCAAATGTGAAGTGCAGGTATATTAATACCCATTGTAATCGCCAGAATGTTGAATGTAAGCATGCAAAAGTGCATGTGTTGTGTCGCACGGTGCCAGACGTCAGTTTATGGGGTGGAATTCCGTGGCTGTTGAACTTGACCGGTCAATTCAGCAACGGTTAATGCTGTTTGTGGATGACGCTGGAGTTGTCGTCATGACGCCCCATGTGTGCTCGATTGGAGACAGATCTTGCGACTGACAAGGGAACCTCCCCATCGCACCCCCATCAGATTTAGTTATAAGTTGGCACAGTGGATAGGCCTTGAAAAACTGAAAGCAGATCAATTGAGAAAACAAGAAGAAGTTGTGTGGAACTGAGAAAAAATAAGCAAAATATACAAACTGAGTAGTTCACGGGAAGATACACAACGTCATGGACACTGGGAACGCAGGAGCGCTGTGGTCTCGTGGTAACGTGAGCAGCTGTGGAACGAAAGGTCCTAGATTCAAATCTCCCATCGAGTGAAAAGTTTAATTTTTTATTTTCAGTTTATGTTACAAACTCTTATGTTTTCATCACTTTTTTGGGAGTGATTATCACATCCACAAGAAAACCTAAATCGGGCAGGTAGAAGAATCTTTTTACCCATTCGCCAAATGCACAAGTTAGGTGGGTCGACAACATATTCCTGTCATGTGACGCACATGCCGTCGCCAGTGTCGTATAGAATATATCTGATGTGTTTTCCTGTGGAGGAATCGGTTGACCTATGACCTTGCGATCAAATGTTTTCGGTTCTCATTGGAGAGGCACGTCCTTTCGTCTTCTAATCGCACGGTTTTGCGATGCGGTCGCAAAACACAGACACTAAACTTATTACAGTGAACAAAGACGTCAATGAACGAACGGACAGATAATAACTATGCAAAAATAAAGAAAATAAAATTTTCACTCGAGGAAAACTTGAACCAAGGACCTTTCGTTCAGCAGCTGCTTACGCTACCACGGGACCACGACGCTCCTGAGCTCACTTTGTCCATGATGTTGCCTATACAACCCGTGGACTACTCAGTTTGTATATTTTCCTTATTTTTTCACAGTTCCACACAACTTCTTCCTGTTTTTTCAATTGATCTGTGTTCAGTTTATCAAGGCCTATCCACTGTGCCAACTTATAACTAAATCTGAGGGGGGTGCGATGGGGAGGTTCCCTTGTGAGCAGCTCAAGTCTACATGTCGACAATCTGTAGAGCATGTTGGGTTACAACAGACGTTAAGTGGGCGGGTATTATACTGTAGGAAAACAACATGTGGATTGCTGTTGATGAATGACTGCACAACAGGTCGAATCACCAGAGCGAGGTACAAATTTGCAACTGGGTGTTGTGTGATGTCCTTAGGTTAGTTAGGTTTAAGTAGTTCTAAGTTCTAGGAGACTGATGACCACAGATGTTAAGTCCCACTGGGCTCAGAGCCATTTGAACCATTTGTTCAAATGGCTCTGAGCACTATGGGACTTAACATCTATGGTCATCAGTCCCCTAGAACTCAGAACTACTTAAACCTAACTAACCTAAGGTCATCACACACATCCATGCCCGAGGCAGGATTCGAACCTGCGACCGTAGCAGTCGCGCGGTTCCGGACTGAGCGCCTAGAACCGCTAGACCACCGCGGCCGGCCCATTTGAACAAATTTGCAGTCAGGGTATGTGGGATAACCGCGAGAGCGCTTGTGCTTTTCTGCACACGAGACCATAAATATATGTGTATGTCCGGTGTGTCTATCTCCTAGGCAGGTTGGCAAAACTTCCTCAGCTGGCCTCCTTCTCACGAACACACGGCCATCACTGGCACTGGTGTAGAACCAGCTTTCATCACAAAACACAACAGACCTCACCCCTGCACTCCACTAACCTCCCGCTTGTCGGAAATGCGGTGTTTTGGGGCCAGTGGAATGCATACTACAGGCCATCTGGCTTGGAGTTGTCCTTGTAGTAACCGATTTGTTAGCGTTCGTTGGTTCACTGTGTTTCTAAGTGCTGCAGATACAGTACGACGGTCTTCTCATCTCAGTAGTGTGACGTATCGAACGTGCATTCTCGTGACCACCGCTGACAACAGTCATGTATAGTGGCTACACTCTTGTCCAGTATTTCTAAGGTATCGCAGATTGAACATCCAGCTTCACTTGATCCTATTACAGGACATCTATTGAACTCTATGACGTGTTGACATGATCGACGGGCATACTAGATCCAATAGTCTCCCTCCAAGTACCGGCCGAAATGGCCGTGCGGTTCTAGGCGCTGCAGTCTGGAACCGCGAGACCGCTACGGTCGCAGGGTCGAATCCTGCCTCGGGCATGTATGTGTGTGATGTCCTTAGGTTAGTTAGGTTTCACTAGTTCTAAGTTCTTGGGGACTAATGACCTCAGAAGTTGAGACCCATAGTGATCAGAGCCATTTTTCTCCCGCCAAGTATGAAATACGTGGTGTCATTCGATTTCTTCTTATTGAGTGGTTCCGGCTGATTTCGTGCCGCACAACGTAACTGTCATATATGACAACAAATTTCGGCAACGATGAAACGGGATGTATAGGCTTTCATAATCCAGGATGTCGGGGAAGGAAGCATGATCTTGTATAGTGAATGGATTAGGCGACTCGCGAACATTATCTAAGAAAGGCAGTCTAGAACAAGCGAAGAGGAAAGTTCTTCATGACAGTTCTCGGTAACAGACTGCAGTGGTTACAGTGAGGCTCCTGCAGTGTCTTCTATGGAAAGTGTTTGATCACCCACCATACGTGCTTGGCTCCGTCTAATGTACATCTCTTCGCTTACATAATCCACTGACTGCGAGTATGTAGAGAAGCAGCTGGAAAGTGTCCCTAAACGATGCAAATAACACATTTTCTATTTTCACTTCGGTCTCGATTTCGTGACCGATCGCATGTTGACAAAAAAAAAAAGTCCACATGTTAAATACCTTTGGACGTTCATAATATCTGTGTTCACGTCGAAGAACCCTGTTCAATAGTGTTTATTTGTGATACGCCGATGCTAACAAAATCCATGAATGGAATTTTACTCTCGGAAGTATTTTTGACTGTACGGGTGCTGTACTTGCGTGTCGCTAAATCTAACTTCTTTGATCCTTCTTCTCGTAAACCTGCTGTCACCTAACGTCGGAGTCATTATGTGCAGAAACATCTGCATAATATCTGTCTCTGTACGTTATTAACGTGAGCCACACGTTAAATAATTCCCGCCACGTTATGAATGCGTATTACGGTTATTGCTCATATTGCATTTAACAGATATAACGGTATTACGGAAAATATGACGTTTTTACTATAGTGGAAAAAAAAGCCGTGATTCATACAATATATTTTTTTAACTTTAATTCACTGGCATTATCACGAGTTACTTCGCTGAATAGTTTTGGCTGACTCCAATTAACCTTGTTCCGATTACAATGACAGTGTGTATTTCAAATTTTATGTGTCTCTGGCACGACGATACACACACACACACACACACACACACATATATATATATATATATATATATATATATATATATATATATTCCATGCCACTCTATGGTGCTATATCGCTGCTTTCCACCGTATCCAGTGCCAGTAAATGACACAAGATATGGTACGTAGGTCATCCGCAACTGAAAGGCATGGTAATTAATTTAGAGAGAACCGCTTCACTTGTATTAACATTTATTCAGACCACGAAAGTTTTCTGAATATTAAAATCCCGTCTTCAGGTGTATGAAATTATTGTATTCGGTAAAGCATAAGATCAAGCCTGTCAGTGCAAGTGCTCCAGTCATTGCATGTTGGCAGAGACTGTCCGCCCCCTGGCTGTCGCGCGGTATTGACGCCAACCACTACTGAATGGTGGGCCACGCCGGAGGTTGGGGAGTGCGGTGTGGCGCAGACGTCAACGATGTGTAAACAAGAATAACAGACGTTATCAGCGATGGAATAGAATATTTGGACTGACTGGCCCCATCGCTTACAATACTTCATTTGAGGACATAGTACAATACGAATTAGCTGTGGTATGCTGAAAGGCTAAATAGTTCTCAAGCATATGACAATATGTGACGTTTTTAGATACAAGAGTACGCATATATACACTAAATGAGCAAACCAGGTTGAACACACGGTCCTGTTTGACTGTGCTTAAACTGACACACAATATTTTTTAGCGCAACGCAATCTGACTTTCATTAATCCCTACAAAAGAATGGCCCTGACTAACATTAAGCTATACCTTTCACAAATCACTTACCTCACAAAAATCTTCGTTACTCAAGCTACTGCAATACAGCGAGCGCCACTACTGCCAGCTAAATAAAAGATTCAAACTACTGAAGGCACTAACTACTGATAGGCATAGTTAGCAAATGAAAGATTTTGATAGAGAACAAACAATGTATTTACCTTAATAGTGTTCAAAAGTCATAATATATATAGCAGTTCATGACATCCAGTCTTACAAATTTACTGTCTCTGTCCAGATCATCCGCTCTCAAAAATCCGCCATCTCACTTCCCCATATCCACCACTGCTGGCGGCTCACCTCCAACTGCACAACGCTACGCGCTGTTAACAGCCAACAGCCCAACACTACAATGGCAGACAACAATGCAAACTAGCCGCAGAATGCACACAGAACAGCCAGTGATTTTCATACAGACCGCTACGTGGCGTTACCAATATAAAAACCTAAACAGCCTACTTACATGTTAAGTAACTGCAAATTTATAAAATAATATGTCACAAATTCAGGTCTATTTCTCTAAACTCCCAGTCCTTTATTAATTTTTTCCCTTAATTATCTTTCCATATTCGTATTACTTCGTCTAAGAAAAGGGCGCTAGGTCCGGTCGTACTGATATGCCATTTCGCTCCCAGCATTGCTATACTTATATTTTAGAATTTTTATGATGGTTTTTATATTTACACATTTTATATACTTTTTTTGAGCCCACAATGTATCCTATATACATGGTGACTCACTTGATACAGTTAACCTTACCATCATTTTTTATCACGGCTTTTACTGTATACTCTCCTGTTCACTCATTCGGCCTACATGCCAGTGCCTTGTTGCCTATTATTGTACATATTTTTACTAGTCTGAACGTTCAGACATATTTTTTCTCCCGTTCATTTAGCTGATTCCCCTCTTAGCATTCTTTCTATTTATCATTGCTTTCTGTAATGTATGACGCTCAGAACGATCTTTTTGTGTGATATTTCGATGCTTACAACAGGAACATTTTAGATTTTTAATGGTTTCTATATATTTTATTTTTCTCACTAAAGCCCATAATGGATCACACATTTGACGACTTACTCAGGATGGTATATATTACCACTAATATCTATCACTGTTGTCACTGTTGTTATCCCTTGTTCATTCATTTTACCTATGTACCATTGCATTGTTGCCTAGAAAAATCAAATGTAGTGAAATACATGAGAGCTATTTAGCTTTTCGGTATACCACAGCTCGTTCATATTCTGTTATGTCTCTAAATGTTGTACTCGCTCGGACCAGTCAGTCCAGATTTTGTTATCGTTGGTAAAGCCAGTTTACTTACTTATACATCGTTGGCGGCTGCGCTGCACCGCTTTTCCAGATCTCCGGCGTAACCCTCCACACAGAAATGGTGCCGTCCCTACCGTGCGACCGCGCGGCGACGGGCGGTATCGGCAAACACCTAACGACTTGAGTTCTTACACTGACTTGCCCCAACGCATATTACGTATTACCGAATATATTATTTCTATACATCTGAAGATGGGATTTTAAAGCCCCGGAACCGGTCGTGATTTGAATCTCTATAAATTAATAATCAAAGCCAATAAACAATTATAAAAGAATTGCAATTATTTAAAAATATATGGAATCAGATTGTGGCCTGATTGTTTGTAGTAGTTAGTTCGTATGGTGATCCTCTCAATTTCAGGATTTGTGGCACTTAACGCAACATAATCTTATGGTAAGAATCTGCATATGTCAGTATTTTGAACAGCTGTATGTAACCATTCGTACTGCGCTTCGTAAATAAAATTTTACTTTCGGTGAACTCTTTCTCTAAATATTAAATCCCTCTTGACATTCGTACAGCCAAGTAGCGACTCAGTTGTTAATGAGCAGAGGAAATGCCATACTCGTACGAACTTCGGAATGAATCGAAACATTGCCGATACACAGAATATAAACCACGGGATTTCAATAACACGAGGTGTGGAATCCAGTTGCTTCGGTAAGAAGGTTGTAACGGCAGCCACGGCCACAGGCCTGCTTCCCAACATAGTTCGCCTGCCCTCCGGGGAGGCCTGCCCGAATTCCTTGCCTCGCAAGAATTCCAACCGTGAAAACCGATACGATTAACTAGAATTCTATCTCTTTAAGCTGAAATCCCTTCTGGCGAATTATTGTACACACTGAGAAAATCAATTGTGGTGGATATGTGACAAGGCAGTAAACAGCCGAAAATATATAATAGTTGCTAACAGTACAGCATTTAACGCTTACTGTTTAGATAGTCACTCTAGTCGTTTCAAGCGGTAATGCGCTGTGGCACCTACAGTTACCAAACGAGCTATTTGGACACAGCACTCTTTCCGAAAAAAGTGCATGTCATAGATCACGGTATAATAATCATAATTGTGGGACTGGTTACGTGTGGAATACACGCTGGAACAAAAAAATACTGCCGCACTTTCAAGACGCGTAGTAGAAGAACAAATTTTTTATGGACATGGATCCGGAGACATATTGTTTACATGTCAGATCTCATGTCTTATAACCAGTTACAGCGCGTCTTTTGTATTCTGCAAGCCTGTTATGCCACGAGTCTCTCAAAACAAAATAGAAAAATAAGGTGAACAGCTTCCAGTCTCTTCGATTCCGATTCGACCTTTGCACGTCGGCACTGCCTAACTGTGGTTCGAAAGTTTGCTAGTGCACCGACACGATCAGAGCAACTGCAGTGTTCAAACGAATTTGAGGATATGTGCATCAACATCCGGTATGTTAAATCTATTTTGACACAGGTGGTGCCTGTAGTCTTATCGCTTGATGTCGTCACTGACGTCGCTTTCAGTGTAGGCAACAATTAAAATAATTAGCCATCTATTGGCTCCTCAGAGGGAAATGCTTACCTGTGTCCCAGAGCTTTCTTGTGAGTTACACAACTGGCAATTGTCATTGGGGATTCACTGGGGACCTTGTATTCAACCAAGCAAATGCAATGAGACATCTTACTGTTGTGGAAGTTTGAAGAGCGCTCTGTTTGATCCAGAAAGGATGGACTTTCGGTCGTGTTGCTGCAGTACTAATGCCTCTCCATGTGTCATCCACGGTTGTTGACACGCTAGAGGGAGACAGGTCAGTACACAAGATGAGTTGGACACATTACAACTCCACGTGAAGACAGATATCTGGTCACCTTTGAGTGCGGACACCGACAGAGAACTGAAAGACTATCTCAAATATGAGAATGGAACTGCTTTGTCCTATCAGACTATAATGAATAGACTACGAGAAAGGACCTTACGACTCAGACGCCTACTTGGGTACCGTACTTGCAGCGACAGTATCTTGCAGCTAGCCCTCATTTCAGTCGTTCCCATTTCAACTGGCACGTTCGTCGGATGGCGAAACGTCTTGTTCACAGACAGGTCCAAATATCCTCTGACACAAGGTAACGCCGTGTTCGTGTGCAGACACCAGTTGTGAGCGATATCTTCCTAATCCAGGAAGTCGACAGATTTCCAAGATTTTGTGATGCGGGGAGACTTCAGTATTGACAGCCATACAGATATTGTCGTTGTTCAAAAATGGTTCAAATGGCTCTGAGCACTATGGGACTTAACATCTATGGTCATCAGTCCCCTAGAACTTAGAACTACTTAAAGCTAACTAACCTAAAGACATCACACACATCCATGCCCGAGGCAGGATTCGAACCTGCGACCGTAGCGATCGCGCGGTTCCAGACTGAAGCGCCTAGAACCGCTCGGCCACCTCGGCCGGCTTATTGTCGTTGTCCATGGTCGCCTTACCACTAGCCATTACATCAAACGTATCTTGGTGAACCAATAGGTGGCTGCTGCATACGGTGGTGACCCCGAATTTCTTCTAATTCCAGGGCTTATGTGACGGGAATCATCAGGAATGTGTTGCGAAATATGGACATTATTGTAATGGAAAGACCAGCGGTGAGTCCCGACTTACAGGCCATCGTTTACATGTGGGGCATGCTTGACAGACGTGTTTGTAGTCTTACTGTTCCACCAAAGACATTCCAAGAATTCTCAAGCGTTCTAACTGAAGACCTCCGTAGACTTATACAGAGCATACCACGTAGGTGTCAGGCAGTGATAAATGCTCACGGAGGGCATAAACGTTGCTAGAGCTCTCAAAGACAAATAAAAACCACCCAGCATGATCGTTGTTTCCACTTTGTCTTCGACACCTGTCAAACTTTTTAGTTCTTTTGATGCAAACATCGAGGACCTAATGATATTTTGTTGTGCACTTAATATTTGAAAGAGGAAGGTATATTTTGGTAGCATATCCAGTCCTCAGTTGTAGCTCAATCGAGTATAGCAGACGCCCAAAGTTATGTCCCCCTCATTATTTTGATCAGTGCATAGAAAGGACACGTTACTCAAAAAGCAGTCCCAATTTTTGGTATAAAACAGCCAACTAGCTGCAACAAACTTTTACGTTTATCAGGTTTCGACATCGACTATGGGTGTCTTCATCAGAAAATTGACGATTAGCTAAAAAGACTATACATGAACATTAAAATATAGAAAACTAAAGAATAACCAGTTTCTATTATGAATAGATTTATAAGTAGACTGTACTAAAATGTAGTGAATGACGAACAAATTTAAGAGCAATAATATTCTCCTCACATAAAATACTTGATCAATAAGTTAATGTCAAAAGCAAATAAAATTAAACACACTGAAACTGACAAAGCTGGTAATGCCACTAAAACTATAGCTACATGGAGTAGCGCACTACACGCCGCTGAGGACCGCTGAAGATAACAGTGGCTGGAGTGGCATCAGACTGAGGCGCACACATGCCGATGTCACCGCAACATGGGCACGAAACAAGTCGCGCCGATAACAGTTGCTTAGTTTGAAAAATATTTTAAAAAGCACGTAAGTCTTAGTCTGAAATTTAACGCAATGCAAAGTGAAAAATATATAGGACAGTGCTACAGCAACTATCATGTACACTTTTGCATGGAAAGATTACAATGCAATAAATGAAAAGAGAGAGATGAAAACTATGTTTTGGAGTCTACACAGGAAAAGGGGCTCAACTTTGGACGTTTCTATGTAACGGCTTTATATCCGTCAAAAACCGTATTACGTAACTGCGACAGTTCATTGAGAATGAAACGGTTTCATGTAGCAACAGTTTTTTTGGCAGTTGCCAAGCTTTATGTCCGTTTGAATGTCGTTCATTTTATTTGTTTTTAATATCAATTTTTTAACGAAGTATTTTATTTGTCGTGACCATTAATGCTCTTAAAATCGTTAGTCAGCTACTACATGTGAGTATAGTCTTGTTATAAAATTCTTCCGAAAAATGACTGATTATTCTTTACTTGTTGTTGTTGTCTTCAGTCGAAAGACTGGTTTGATGCGGCTCTCCATTCTGCTCTATACTGTATAAGTCTCTTCATCTCTGAGTAACTACTGCAACCTATATCCTTCTTAATCAGCTAACTGTATTCATCTCTTCGTCCCCCTCTACGATTTTTACACCCCATGCTTCCCTCCATCTGATTTAATTCCACAACATTCCATGATCCTCGTTTTGCTTTTGTTAATGTTCATCTTATATCCTCCTTTCAACACATTGTCCGTTCCGTTCAACTTCTCTTCCAAGTCCTTTTCTGTCACTGACAGAATTACAATGTGATCGATAAACCTCAAAGTTTTTATTTCATTTCCCTGGTCTTTAGTTCTATGCCAAATTTTTCTCTTGTTTGCTGTACTGCTTGTTCAATTTACAGATTAAATAACATCGGGGATAGGCTACAACCCTGTCTCACTCCCTTCTCAATGACTGCTTCCCTTTCGTGCACCTCGACTCTTATAACTGCCATCTGGTTTCTGTTCAAGTTGTAAACACCCTTTTGCTCCCTATATTTTACCACTGCCACCTTTAGAATGTGAAAGAGAATATTCCAAAACTGTCAAAAGCTTTCTCTAAGTCTACAAATGCTAGAAACGTAGGTTTGCCTTTCCTTAACCTATCTTCTATGAAAAGTTGTAGGATCAGTACTGCCTCGCGTGTTCCTTCGTTTTTCCGGAATCCAAACTGATCTTTCCCGAGTTCGGTTTCTACTAGCATTTCCATTCTTCTGTAAGGAATTCGTGTTTGTATTTTGCATAACTTATTAAATTGATAGTTCAGTAATTTTCACATCTGTCAGCACTTCCTTTCTTTGGAAGTAGAATTGTCATATTCTTCTTGGAGACAGGGTATTTCGCCTATCTCATACATCGTACTCAACACATGGAAGTGTTTTGTCATAACTGGTTCTCCCAAGGCTATCAGTAGTTCTAATGGAATGTTGTCTACTCCCAGGGCCTTGTGTCGACTTAGGTCTTTAAAGCTCTGTCAAATTCTTCACGCAGTATCATATCCCCCAGCTCACCTACTTCTACGTCCTCTTCCATTTCCACAATACTGCCCTCAATTACATGTCCCTTGTAAAGACCCTCTATACATTCTGTCCACTTTTCCGCTTTCGCTTCTTTGCTTTGGACTGGTTTTCCATCTGAGCTCATGACATTCATACAGGTGGTGCTCCTTTCTCCAGAGGATTCCTTAACTTTTCTGTAGGTGCCACCTACCTTACCGCTAGTGATATATACTTATAACTCATTATATTTGTTTTCTAGCCATTCCTGCTTATCCATTTTGCACTTCCTGCAGATCCCATTTTTAAGCGTTTGTATTCCTTGTCGTCTGCTTCACTTGCAGCCTTTTTATGTTTTCTCCTTTCATCAATTAAATTCAATATATCTTGTGTTATCACAGGATTATTACCAGCCCTCGTCTTTTTACACACTTGATCCTCTGCTCCTTTCACTATTTCACCTGCTACCTTTCCATCTCTTCCTTTCCCTACTACAGACTTTCAGTCCCCTATGAGTATTACATTTTCGTCTCCTTTAAGTATCTGAATAATTCTTTTATCTCACCATACATTTTTTCAATGTCTTCATCAGTTCCAGAGCTAGTTGGTATAAAACACTTGTACTACTATAGTGGAAGTGGGCCTCTTGTCTGTGTCGGCCACAATAATGTGTTGACTATGCTGTTCATATTATCTTATTTGCGTTCCTATTTCTTCTTCGTTATTAAGCCAACTCCTATACTACCCCTATTTGATTTTATATTTATATCCCTGTTCTTTCGTTGTCTCTATGCTAATGTTTATTTAAAATATTTTTAGGTAATCATGAATTTTCTTATGAAGGCACGCACAGTAGGTATCGAAAACTGGTAAAAGTAAAATGCTGCTACAACAGGTTGGCTGTTTTATACCTATCATATTCTGGTTGCTGTGTCACAACCATGATTAAAATTGTAAGACGTCTCAATATTTGTCAACTGGCGTAGTACACGGGGATTTCAACAAGTAAGTTACATTAGTATGAGATGCCAAGCCAGTTGCAAGGCATTAGCCCCAGATATCGATTATGCGAGAAAATTTGGGCCTTAATTCTGATAATACTCAGATATGATATCCGGATATACGGCTTTTAACATGCTCGCGCACCGGTTTCTCACTCGCTCCTCCCCCCTGGAGAGCCTAATGCTCGAGCATAGAACTGCACAGGGGAGTGGTAACCGGACTCCTACACTGAAGAGCCAAAGAAACTGGTATAGGCTTGCGTCATCAATATAGAGATATCTAAACAGGCGGAATGGTCGGCAACGCCTAGCGTCTGGCACATCGGTTACTGCTGCTACAATGGCAGGTTATGAAGATCTAAGTTAGTATGAACGTGGTGTTACAATCGGCGCACGAGCGATGGGATACAGCATCTCCGAGTTTGCGATGAAATGAGGATTTTCCCGTACGATCGTTTCACGAGTGTACCGTGATTATCAGGAATCCGGCAAAACATCAAATCTCCGACATCGCTGCGGCCGGAGAAAGATCCTGCGCGAACAGAACCAACGACGACTGAACAGAATCATTTAACGTGGCAGAAGTTCAACCCTTCCGCAGATTACTGCAGATTTCAATGCTGGGCCATCAGAAGTGACAACGTCCGAACCATTCAAGGAAACATCATCGATATAGGTTTTCGGAGCCGAAGGCCCACTCGTGTACCCTTGATGACTGCACCACACGAAGCTTTACGCCGCGCATGGGCCAGTCAACGACACTGGACTCTTCATGATTGTAAACATACTGCCTGGAAGGACGAGTCTCGTTTCTAACTGTATCGTGCGGATGGACGTGTACGGGTGTGGAAACAACCTCGTGTCAGTAGGGGAGTGTTCAAACTGGTGGAGGCTTTGTAATGGTGTGGGGCGTGTGCAGTTTGTGTGGCATGAGACCGTTGATACGTCTCTGATAGGTGATACGTACGTAAGCATCCTGTCTGATCACCTGCATCCATTCGTGTCCTTCGTGCATTCTTGGGCAATTCCAGCAGGACAATGCGACACCCCACAAGTCCAGAATTGCTACAGAGTGGCTCCAAGAACGCTCTTCGGAATTTAAGTACTGCCGCTGGCCACCAAACTCCCCAAACGCGAACATTACTGAGCATATCTGAGATCTGAGATGCCTTGCAATGTGCCATTCAGAAGGGACCTCCACCCCCTCGTACTCTTGCGGATTTATGGACATCCCTATAAGATTCACGGTGTCAACTCCCTCCAGCAAGACTTCAGACGTTAGTCGGGTCCATGCGACGTCGTTTTGTGACACGTCTGCGTGCTCGCGGGGGTGCTACATGATATTAGGCAGGTGTACCACTTTCTTTGGCTCTTCAATGTATTCGAGGGATGTTGAAGGTATGGGAAGAGAATGGGGTGGCCAACACGACTGCCGAATAGGTTTTGAAGTCCTGTTCGAACATATGTCATCTGCACGATTAATAGTAAGTAATTTGGGTATGTAATATGTATATCACAAGCACACATATACTCATTGCTATTTTATTAATATTCTAGTATCGATATTCTGCAGCTATTTATACTTCTCGAAATCAAAACGGATAAACTTAAGCAACTGACGAATTGTTATGAAATGAGGTTAATGTATTTCGTTTTACAATTTAATAGTGCGAGTCACGTTGAAGAACACGATCTCACATATGTTCTGACCTTTAACAATGACAGCTTTAAAATTCAAAGAAAATACTGTGCAACAGCAATGTTAATAATTAAATAGCTCTACGCTACTTCTTCATGAGATTTTTGTTCGTTTCATTTATTTATACTACATTTTTGAATCACAACATAAAAATGTTCGAAGCAAAGATATCTCTGTACCAGTGACACGTTACGAATAGAACACTTTGGCACAAAGAACGAAGAATGTTATCAGTGTCAAACCAGTACTTCGCAAATGTCTTACCTCACACCACTGTACAGTACCTCGCACTCGGACGGTAAGCGACTTCAGTGGGTCGGAGCGAACGAGAAACCGGTGCACCCGCATGTTAAAAGCTGTACTTTCTGAAGGTCTTAACTGCGTTCTATCATAATTGTGGCCCAGCGATCACAAGGAAACGGTTTCTTTAACTGATATCTTGCAAGAGTGCTTTTTTCTACTTAAAATATGAACTTAAGGTGCGACACGAAATCATGCAGGAGATCTGTGCCCCTGATGTATACTTGAGGAGTCTTACGCCACTACTGAATAAAGGGTCGCTGAAATAACGGTTCACTTGCTGTTCTAAGATTCTTATTTATTTTCTTTTTTCAGGCACACCCATCATCAGAACATCAAAAAGAAAAGTCTTCATACAAAGGACAGAGTTACGTTCTGGTGGTAGGCTGTGCCGGAAACGAGTCAATGATTAAGAATATCTGGACAGTAAGTAACCAGTTATTCTAGCGACCTATTCAGCAATGGCGTTAAGTCTCCTCGAGTTACAAAGTGAGTTCAAGTTGGTGATTTTTCCTTGTAAGTGTAGGCCTAAACGTGTGCCATACTTTCTGAAGTCCCTTGTCGAACCTACGCCTTCCGTTAAGAGGCAGCGCACAGTCTGGATGGAAGGATCTTAGTTGTGGTCCCTCTCGTTTGAGCCCAACCCAACGGATACCTATGGCAGATCGGGGAAAACCACCGTTCAGGCTGTGTTGCTGGCGGGGCCGGAAGGTGCTTGCACCTGATGTACCCTACTAGGAGCCTTGTATGCTCCCCACAAACCGTTAGCGTCATTACCTTTATTACTATTACCACAAGTACCCTTTCACTAGCAACTTTGAGCCAAGCACAAAATCAGTTACCTCTCTATTGTATATGAAAAAAGTTTAGCCGGCTGGACATGGAGGCTTTAGTCTTAGTTTCTAGCTTTACCGTACCCTAATCTCTTCTACTTAAGTTAGTTTTTAGGATGGTGAATATTAAAGGCATGGTGAGCGATGGCTAGTGTCTTGAGGGTCATTCCAAGACCCGGGCCGCCGCCAACAACCAGGTGACGGGCAATATTATACCTATATCTTCTCTACTCAATTCTCTTTCTTCCTTCTTTCTAAATATTTATTTTCGTTTTGTTTATTAATATCTCACTTGTTTTTGTATTAGTTATAAGTTTTTGTAATGCTGAACAAAAAGATATGAAACGGATGTAAACAAATATAGCCCGCTTCCACGTGGTAGGACACGGGCAAAGGTGTGAGTGGGGACGGGAACCGGGGTGGTGTTACTTTCAGTCACTCCGGACCCCGGACCCAGTCACAGCAGCTAAGTGGCAAAATACGACCCACCATAAGAAATTAGACGGTGGGTCATAAAAAATAAGCTAGTGAAAAAAAGTCCCTTGCATTCTAAGGCTCTCTGAGCTTTACCGAGCGAGGTGGCGCAGTGGTTAGCACACTGGACTCGCATTCGGGAGGATGACGGTTCAATCCCGTCTCCGGCCTTCCTGATTTAGGTTTTCCGTGATTTCCCTAAATCGCTTCAGGCAAATGCCGGGATGGTTCCTTTGAAAGGGCACGGCCGATTTCCTTCCCCATCCTTCCCTCACCCGAGCTTGCGCTCCGTCTCTAATGACCTCGTTTTCGACGGGACGTTAAACACTAATATCCACCTCCTCCTCCTCTGAGCTTTTACGAAATTTGTCGGAAGAAATTGGCTTCCAATGCTACATTGCTAACATCTACTTTAACGGTTAGTTGCATAGGAAACAAAAAAGATTTCGTAAGTCTGCTGTACTTAACTTTGCTGTTTTATATATCTTCTCAGAAATTTAGCCAGACAAGAACACTGATCAGAAAGAGTTGCGAGAGTCAGAAAGCCATTTGACAGATATTTCCAGAGGAGGAGCTTTAGTGAGGAAGTTTCGAAGTCCTTTCCTGTGAAAGAGCCGCAAACGGCAGCAGTCCCAATCACTCCGGCGGTGCCCCCTTTTCCCATCTGTTCCGGCCCCTTCGCGCTCATCGTTTTCCAGCGCCTCGAGAGAACGTGGTAGCCACGAATCTCTGTAAGGTCAGCAAAGGAGGCACAGCGGGATTGGCTCGGCGTCGGGTCAGCCCTGGAATAATTCAGCCGCTTGTAGGAGAAGAGGAGGGAGGGAGGGAGTGAGGGGGGTGGGGGAAGACCACGCCAGAGGAGAGAGTGGCGAGGGAGGACGAGCCGGCTGGAATTGAGCGACCCGCGAGGGCAGATTGCGAGCTCTCCGGAGTAATTCTGAGACGGTCTGGCACCATCCGAGGGCTGCCTGAGACTGACCTAATTGCTCACGCCGCCGCCCGGCCGGTCCTCTCTGTAGACGGCCGCCTCCTCCTGGCGCGGCGGCGGCACCGGAAGCAGGGCCGACACGTAGACGGCGCCACCGGAAGCGCCATCGCCGTCTGAGACACCAGCTGTGCCACCTGTTCCGATCAGTGCGACGTCGCTGTGCACTCGCTATATGTATCTCTAAATTAATGTTACTTTGAATCCGTCTTGATTGCAATTTTTTTTTGTTTTTGCAAATTTTTTTTTTTATTATTCATATGACCGGTTTCGGTTCATTCAGAACCATCTTCAGATCTGATATTTAAGTTACAGGAGTAACCCGTCCAATTCAGCAACTTTCACATGCTACGTAGCATGTGAAAGTTGCTGAATTGGACGGGTTACTCCTGTAACTTAAATATCAGATCTGAAGATGGTTCTGAATGAACCGAAACCGGTCATATGAATAATAAAAAAAAAATTTGCAATCAAGACGGATTTAAAGTAACATTATAAAATCACTGATTGCTGTTATCCCATAAGACATTATGTCTGTTTTTGCAAAATATCTCTAAATTGTAGCAATTCCTTTTTGGACTCCCTACAGTACAGAGGTTTCGTTAATGTGTGTTACGTTAACAGTGTTGAAACAATATCGAAAACAGTGGAAGAATAATATCAAATTAAAAAAAAAAACGAAAAATCTAGAAACACTTCATTTATACACAACTGGCCATTAAAATTACTACACCTAGAAGAAATGCAGATGATAAACGGGTATTCATTGGACAAATACATTATACTAGAGCTGACATGTGATTACATTTTTAATGCAATTTGGGTGCACAGATCCTGAGAAATCAGGACCCAGAACAACCACCATTGGTCGTTATAACGGCCTTCATACGCCTGGTCATTGAGTCAAACAGAGCTTGGATGGCGTGTGCAGGCACACCTGCCCAGGCAGCTTCAACACGATACCACAGTTCATCAAGAGTAGTGACTGGCGTATTGTGACGAGCCAGTTGCTCGCCCACCATTGACCACACGTTTTTAATTGGTGAGAGATCTGGAGAATGTGCTGGCTACGGCAGCAGTCGAACATTTTCTGTATCCAGATAGGCCCGTACGGGACCTGCAACATGCGGTCGTGCATTATCCTGTTGAAATGCAGGGTTTCGCAGGAATCGAATGAAGGGTAGAGCCACGGGTCGTAACACATCTGAAATGTAGCGTCCACTGTTCAAAGTGCCGTCACTGTGAAAAAGAGGTGACCGAAACGTGTAACCAATGTCACCCCATACCATCACGCCGGGTGATACGCCAGTATGACGATGACGAATACACGCTTCCAATGTGCGTTCACCGCGATGTCGCCAAACACGGATGCGACCATCATGATGCTGTAAACAGAACCTAGATTCATCCAATTAATTACGTTTTGCCATTCGTGTACCCAGGTTCATCGCTGAGTACACCATCGCAGGCGCTTCTGTGTGTGATGCAGCGTCAAGGGTAACCGCAGCTATGGTCTCCGAGCTGATAGTCCAAGCTGCTGCAAACGTCGTCGATCTGTTCGTGCAGATGGTTGTTGTCTTGCAAACGTCCTCATCTGTTGACACGGGGATCGGGACGTGGCTGCACGATCCGTTACAGCCATGCGGATAAGATGCCTGTCATCTCGACTGCTAGTGATGCGAGGCCTTTGGGATCCAGCACGGCATTCGGTATTGCTCTCCTGAACCAACCGATTCCATATTCTGCTAATAGTCATTGGATCTCGACCAACGCGAGCAGCAATGTCACGATACGGTAAACCGCAATCGCGATAGGCTACAATCCGACCTTTATCAAAGTCGGAAACGTGATGGTACGCATTTCTCTTCCTTACACGAGGCATCACAACAACGTTTCACCAGACAACGCCGGTCAACTGCTGTTTGTGAATGAGAAGTCGGTTGGAAACTTTCCTCATGTCAGCACGTTGAGGTGTCGCCACCGGCGCCAACCTTGGGCGAAAGCTCTGAAAAGCTAATCATTTACATATCACAGCATCTTCTTCCTGTTGGTTAAAAAATTTCGCGTCTGTAGCACGTCATCTTCGAGGTTTAGCAATTTTAACGGCCAGTAGTGTACAAATATACATTTCTTCATATTCTTCATCATCATCTTCTTCATCTCTTTCTGAATAGTTTCTTTTTTACGGATCGTTCGCAAAGCCTCTTCCAATCTTCTTCTCTTCGTCTTCTTCTTAATCTTCCTCATCTCTTTCAGAGAAGTTTCAGCTTGTACATGTCGCTGACAATGCCTGTTCCTGTCTTATCTTTTGTCCAATAGAGTATCGCTCAGCATTTTCTTCCCTTGCAGTCCATCCTGACTCACGTCATCTTTCATCTGGTCACCATCCTATTCTTGGTCTTCCAATAGGTTTTCTTCCATAACCTGTCCATTCCAGAGTTGGTAGTCTTTCTTTTCCTCTGCTCTTAAGGTGACTAACTAATTTCAGCTATAGCTGAATAGGGGAACATGACTTTGGGAGTCTGTTATGCTCCATTGAGCAATATTTGAGGATTGGGCATGCTACCAAAACATACGTGTATCTTTCAGAACAGACATAACTGAGGAGCCAAAACATTATGACCATATCTCAACGGTCAACTGAATGCCACATGGTGTCGTTGCGTGACATGACCAGTAAAGAAAATATATATGTTGGGACATACCAATAGGAACCATTCTTGGGATGAAACGGGCTGGAAATTGGAAAATCCTCTGACATAAGCGACTTTGACAAAGGGCAGATTTCTACGACATGGTGCACGAGATCGACCATCTCTGAAACGGCGAAACTGGTCGTTCTTTCGCGTATTACAATCGTGAACATTTATGGAAAGTGTCTGAAAGACGTTTGAACCACAACAAGATGACGGTGTACCGGAAGTTCACTCCTTTTCACGTAACAAGGATGTCGAGACAGCCCTGCTCTGTAAAGGAAGATAGGCAGAGTTTACGATACAGTGCTTTTGTAGGTAAAACTGTTTCGGAGCACATCGCCCAGTGCCCTTTGCTGAACTAGGGGCTCCTCAGCAGCCGACCCCTACACGTTTCCGTGTCGACCCAATGACACTGCCAGCTAATATTGCAGTGCGGATGGGATCATCGACATTGGCCCGTGGATCAATGGATGAATCACGTTCCTCGCTATACCATATCGATCGTAGTTACGAGCTAACCCACTGTTCAAACGAATGTCTGCTCGCAACGTCCATCGGTCCATGGACGCAGGCCATTGGGGACGTTATAATGCTGTAGGGATCATTCACCTGACTTGACGTGGTACCTGGCATAGTTGTGGACTACGTGAACGTTATCGCAAATCGTCTGCATTCCTTTATGCATGAAGTCTTCCTCTTATCAACGACATCATTATGACTGGCTCGTTTCACAAGGGCTGAGTCGTGCTGCAGTGGTACGTGGGTTATGATCGTTAAATCACGTTGATGTACTGGCTACCAAATTCATCTGATCTGGACATTGTTGGACGCCAGCCTGACGCCCACCGACAAATGGCCAGTAATTTTTGCGAACTACGTGACTTATTCTTAGACAGCTAGTGTCCATATTTCCGGAAACGTACAAAGGACTGTAACACGTAATCCAGTCGGTATTGTGTTGTTGCAACACCACAATACACCGCTCTGTTGTACCTCTCCAGAATTTTTAATGGCTATCTCTTTAGATAGGATCATCCCATTGAGAGGAAATCGTCAAGTGGGACGCGTTAGTTAAAATGTAATTGACTAAACGAATGGTTTTATTATCTTTTTAGGACACTAGGTTAGAACTGCTGAGGGTTGCTTGTTCTTCATCATCAATCTCTCGATTATTTTGCAGCTTCACATAAGCATCTATTAGAAACCAAACTCTCCATTTCTGCATAAATACGGTCTCCTGCATTAAGTATACATTGGTTTTAAAATTCTATGATGGTCTCCTTCGGGCTACCTTTTCTTGGATTGTTCCATCTAGGACATTTACAAAAACTGATTGTGTTTTATTATGTGACCAGTCCACTCAGTTCTTCATTGCCTCACTGGTATCTTAATTGACCTTTCTTCGCCAGTTTGTTGAGGGAATTTTAGTCTGTCGTCTTACCTGTCCATTTTATCCTTAACAAGCATCTCCAGAATCGAACCTCACATGGCTCAACAGATTTGAGTTGATTTTCTCCCACTTTCCTTGTTTCACAGCCATGTGGCACTACACTTCAAATGCAGCATTTATCCAACTTTTTTCGCAACAGTATTTAACCTGCACCAGAACTGCTCAGTCGCTGCTGGCGTACTGCTTATTCTTGGTGTTTTAATGTACCAGGTAATACATAGCGATATAATGAATACCGTACTAGGCTAATTTGGGCCGCCCTATCGACTGGGCACGTTACATTGTTTGTAAAGGATAAAAAAAAAACGACGCTTTCCGTCGACTCTGGGAATTGTGTGAAGGACGTAATGAGCAGTATTAGTTTTAGGGTGACTAGCTAGACATTGAGACGTATGTCTAAACACCACAGTAAATGCGCCTGACGGGTCTTAGGAGGGACATCCTATTCACATATTTCTGCACGAGGTGGTACTACTCAGTCAAGTAACTCCTCAGATAGGTCAACAGCGCCTGGCGGCCCCAGTGCTCACCCATTCAAGTGTCAGCCACGCCCGACGGTGCTTAACTTTATGTATCCTAGCACGGCTGTTGACAGTTGGTGTAGGTGACTACTGGAAAGCTGTGTCCCGTGTCCCGTTTTCGATTCCGGGCCGGGTCGAGAATTTTCTACCCCATGGTTTGTGTTGTCCTCAACACTTCATCATCATTCAGGAATTGGCGAGACAGGAACGTACAAAGATTGGGAATTTACATGGGCGCTAATAACCGCGCCGTTGAGCGCCCAACAAACGAAACATCGAGTTGGCGCAGCATTTAATCTGTCGCCGAGTTACGACGTCTCGTGGCGACACAGTTCCTTTGCAAATGGCTCAGACGATATCTTAACCAAATTTTAGCTAGAGCTGGGCACCTAATGACTTCGTCGTCGATGGTATAATAAACCGTAATCTTCCACACGCTTACAGTCACTTCTTCAAAGTTCGTGACTGTGTGCCTAACCTTCCAGATAATTTCTACGTATCAGCCAGAACATCTTCGTCACTATGTGAATCTTTCATTTCCTACTAATTGACAGCTATGGGCAGTTATGCAGACGGATGGCTCCAGACACTAGCAGGAACTATCGGTATGTCATTGAATCACTTCTGTCTCTTTGAAATGCTCTACGGTATAGGATGCTGTACCAGCAGATAACCAAAACTACGGTATCCGCCGACTCGAGTAGTGTTACGGTACCGTGTCTCACTTTAACGCCACCTTTTCTGCTGTATGCTGCATTCAGTTTTATGTTCGGTCATTACTGTCAGATACATGTTAAAATGTGTTCATATATTGTTTTACACTAGAACAGCGGAGTTTGTGACATTCCTAAAACCGCGGCAAGGTGTCATTCTGAACCCACATAAAATATTTTCATATTGTACTTAAACAAGTATTTGGTTTTAGTGTATTTTTTCTAGTTATCACAATAATTACCTAACATGATAGCAAATAATTACCTATTTATTTCAACAGCAAAGTATTTTACAAATTTGTTGTTGCTAATGCTAACATGTTTCCTAAATTGCTGATTTTCATTTGTTAAGTATTTGTACAATCTTCTACACACATTTAGTATAACTGATCCACATTATTCTTGCACGTGTTCTACACACGTCTTTTTATTACTTTTCACTCAAGTCACTGGAATCTGCTGACGCACTTAGCATGGGTGATTTCTGTTTTACGCGCACATTTTCCGCACACGGCTTTTTGGCACTTTACACAGTTTTCGCTGGTCTTGTTGCCTTTCCTGGCTCTTCTTCCGCTTTATAGGTGATATTAGTCCCGTATCCTCTTCCTCTGCCTGATGTTCTTGCTCTTTCATTCACTGGAATTCATTCGTCAACTGAAGTATGAACTCTTCCGTTTTCTTGTTCGCTACTATGTTGTAGATGACCCATGCATGTATTCTCGTCATGTGCAAGATGTTGTAGATGACGCGCATTGGCCATCTCCTAGATGCTACCTTTGTAGTATATTTACGGTTCATTTGATCAACTACGTCCAGCCCATATTCTGCTGCATTTTAGAATGGAAAGATTTCATGTTTCTTCTTTCCTTCCTTGTTTATTGCTGCTTCTGTATGCAGTGTCTTCAGAAGTAGGACATTTTTATTCTTCTTTCCTTGGTATGCAGTCGGATGTTCCCACTATGGCGCCAGATGCTGGTGGAGTGTATTTCAGCAGGGCTTCCGTACTTCATTGTGGTTTGACGACAGAACTTTTTCATTGTAGCAACTAATGAAGGTTTTTTTCTTTGAGTTTCCTAGCAAATGGAAGAGACGTAAAGAAGTTGTCTGTCGTCCATTTCTACCTTGATTTACAAATGGCTCAATGAGACACAGAACGACGTAATCTCCAAGTGGTTACTTCTCTTGGCTGAGTTATGGAAAAGCATTACATACACACTTTATCCTTACATCGATAGCAAACCAGAATTCGAGATCATATTTGTCTGGTTTGTTGGACATGAAATGAGTGAACCTGCATCTTGTTTAGAATGGCAATAGTTGCTCGTCAATGGTTTCATCTTCTCCACGACGTTAAGAATGAACAGTTTTCAAGACACTTTCTCCAAATTTCAGATACACGAGTGAGTTTATTCGTTACCAGGCATTCATCTCGGTTTGAGAAATCTGAGAAACTCCTGAAATCTCTCCTTTGACATAATGTCCTTGCTAAAAGTTGGCATCCATGAGTGCGGCGTCATTTTGACTACATTTTTAGGAGCTCTGACAAAAATTGCATTTGGTATTTAACAAATGGGATATTGGTGTGATAACAGGAGTAAAGGTATTTTAGTTTCAAATTACACTCCATACCTAGAGATTAGAACTAAATAAAGTTTATTGTACCAGTGCTGTTACAAGTGGTCAGTATTCAGCGGAGTGGTCCACTATACTTTTTCACCCTGTACTTTTTGTGCTACTGTGTTGGTATATTTTATGAAGGCCTTGCAAAGAAAAAATATTAAAAGTCCATATGCTATTGAAATCATTATTTGCTATGCGAATCCAAAATTTTGGGAATAATGTATCGTGCAATAATGTGAAAATAATA
The DNA here is from genome assembly GCF_021461385.2 of Schistocerca piceifrons. NCBI lineage: Eukaryota > Metazoa > Arthropoda > Insecta > Orthoptera > Acrididae > Schistocerca > Schistocerca piceifrons. Next base: position 443,812,142 of record NC_060141.1, on the reverse strand, counting down.
TGCAGTGCTCATTGGAAGCAGAATTTTGACTTAATTCGACCATGTCATTGACAGGAAGCACAAAGTACAGGATAAGAGAAAAAGTTTATTTGAGGAAGAAACGTATCCAGGAGTGCATTTCTGTTCCATGTGGAAGTCAAAATGACGCCCAGAGATTACATGATGGATATCAGTTTCTCCAGTTCCTCATTGTTTTTAGTTCCTTTTGGGCATTTGATTTTGTGCATTTTTTTCTTGAGATACAGCATTGCTTCGTCAGAAAACCGGAGGTACTGGTGATGGAGTCGTCGATTCGGTGGCAAGCACAAGCAGTGGGACCTCCTCTCCTGCAGAATGTTCACAGCCGACCTTCTTCCAGAAGATGAAAAATTGGCAATCTCCCACACGATTCCATCCTTAGAAACCATCTATGTAGACGCTTCGAACTATGCCTGCTGTGACTGAAGAGGTGATGACCGATGTTTATCAGCATCTGAATTCTCTAATTCTCTTCCTCTGCTCGCCCCTCTTTCGCAATGTCTTCATCTTCACTTTTGTCAGGTACTTAATCATCATCTTCATCAGTGAAGTCAATTTCCGATTCACCTTTGGAATTCTCTATGAGATGTAACACTTCTTTATCAGAAACTCCACACTGACGATACATGTTCTAAAACGGGTTTTACGGACAAATACTGTTTGAGTGACAGAACATAAGCTGTGGCGAACTGAAATGTACACGTGCCAAGTTGAAATAACGAGAAGCAACTGCTCTGCGTTACTGCTCGCTACTGCCCTTGTATTGTTGGATAATTTCCTTATATTCAGAAGAGAAATTAGAGAAGGTTCAAATGGATCCCTTCTGCCGTTCTAGGTACACCGAATGAAATGACGAAGAAAATATAAATATTTTGTAACTCCAAATATATCATCGAAAGATGAGACAGGTATAAGAATAACCATATGATTTCATGAACTAGGTACATAAGTTGAATATCAAAATGAAGGAAAAAAGTATGGCAGAGATAATTTTGACCACTTCCGCCGTTCTAATATTAAACACTTTTTCTTCTATTCCTAATTCTTAATCATGTTTGATTCCTTATTTTTACTATCCCACTATCTACCATATCCTATGGACTTTTCGAAAACTACTATGACTCTTTTCAGAAGTAGCAAAGCCTTACTTTATCCCAGTTCCGCCGCGAGCAATGTAATGTGAACCCTTTATAAATGTTAAAATTCACACCACGAATTGTTTGAAAATAGCACGATGCAAATAAATATCAAGATTTAAGCACGACGATCCAGGAAATTTTTATTAACTATTCCTTAACGAATTCACAGGGGCTCTAGGGAAATGGCAGTAAGGACGTTGACGGAGAACAAAGAGTGAATTATATTCCATGAAATAAACATTTATTGGTTGCACAGCTCTTCCCTCGAAAGTATCACATCATATACCAAGAACAATATCATTAACATGGTTTGCACAGAGTGGGTGGATTTTCCCTTAATCATTGTTTACATTTAATATCAGACAGGAATATCTCCTCAGAGATGATTGGATATGGATACTCTTGTGTTCCAATCAACGCCACACACAACTATCGTACGAGTCAAAAACTATGGGAGGAGTTTTTAGAGTAATTGAATGCCAGAATGCATTATCATTACAGATGAATCTCAAAGGAAACAAGGAGCTAAGGTCGTCGTAATGGCTAAAAGTCTAATAACTCCAATAAATCCCAACTTGCCAACATGTTCTTTGGCCTGTGAGTATTCATTGTGATCAGGAAACCGAGGAGGATACAACCGTTGGTTCTATTGTGTGTGGACCTAACTTCAATGTCAGCCCACCAAAAGTATAAGAAGTTTGCCAATATTCAAATACAAGTTTCTGTTCCATCCACTCACTGAGGAAACTAATAATGATAATATTTTATGCAGCGATCGGACTCAGGAAACTGCGAATTTAATTAACTACTCACTTCAAATGATAACAAAGAGTATTGATTCTCATGGTTGTTAATTTAAGCAAAGTAGATGATTACCAATATCGAAGAGCGAGATGTTTAACTGATCTTGATCAGAATTGAAACTTATAAATCTACTCCGAATAGCACGATCCACTCGCCATGCTATCACCAGGAGCAGCGTCTTCTCAAAACCTTCTAGATACCCTCATTAGCTGCCATTGTCCGGTGCCTCATTACGGAGGAAGGGGTACAAGGGGGGTGGAAGGGGGACATTGGGGGTGAATCGCTGGAAAGCCGGGCGTTTGCCCAATTGAGAAACGCCAAAAAAAGTGGCACGATACTCTTGTTCTGGATCTACACCAGTTTACCGTACGAAAGTTTCAACCAAATTCGGTGGAAAATTTCCATGATTTCACACTTTGGCTTGCTTGAACCATAGCGAACGTTAAAATATAACGGTTGTCTGTTGTCCTCGGTCACATCCGACCACAAGCCACGTTTGAACATAATTCACTGGGAAGTTACCAAATCTGTAAAGCGAGAAATAAAATTACCATGATTACTTCAGTATTTTGAACATGGCTTCACTACATCAACGGTTACAGAACAGCAGGTGTAATAGACAGCCAACTGCAACTGGCTGTCCATCTATTACACCTGCTACCCTGATTTTCGGATATATGGGGAACATGTCTATGCAGAGTCCACGCAATTGTCGAAAACTACGGGTCACTGGTTCCTGGACGCGAAGCTGGCTCTCCATGGCGTCCTGGATGAGTTCGGTTCAGGGGAGTCTGGTTGCCAAAGCGTTAACGTTAGTTCACTATGAACCTCCTTTAACCACTATGGCACGATTAGGTCTTGTGACACGATAACTGTCCTGCTGAAAGATTCCATCTGGGAAGATATCAAGCATGAAAGTAAGCGAGACATCCGCAGTTTCTTCACTTACTCTCTCAATGAATTCAGGATATAGAAAATGCCCCTAGGTCCTATTACAAAACTGGGCAATCAAACTCACACCTAATCGTGATAAAGAGGTGAACGCCAACGGCGGCCAACGTAAGCAGGGACCAAAATTTGGAAATTGGAAACCGCTGAGATCATCAGTCCCTAGGATTACACACTACTTAATCCAACGGTAAGGACAACACACACACGTCCATGCCCGAGGGAGCACTCGAACATCCGACAGGGTCAGCCGTGCTGCGTGACTTCCCCACAACCACCATGAGGAAGTACTTTCTTGTCCGGGGGTTGATTAACTTACAGAACTATCTTTTAGTTACTTAAAAATCATAAAAATGTGTAGAGAACACACCATGTTCTACCTCGTTACGTAATGTCAAGAAATTTTAATGGAGAGAATAGTTTCCACAATCTATGATGTTGCTTTGTTTGCATATCTTTATACAAAAAAAGGACTACTGTGTTTCTTTTGTCACGACAGGACTGATGCCACTTGACTAACTGGATTGGAAATACGTTATTGGTTTCACTCATGTAAAAGCATTTTTTGAATAATTAATTAGTTGTTCATAATTATTTTATTTAGTAGACACATTTGAAGCACACATTTCTATATATCCTTATTTAATGAAAAGTGTAAATTATCATTTCACGGGAGGCCCATTTCAAGAGGACTGCAATCGCCGTCGTTCACTGATGAAACGATTTGAGCTTAATGTTGGGTCTTTCATTCGCAGAAGAGCTTCTGTGAAGTTTGGAGGGTAGGACGCGAGTTACTGGCGGAATTAGAGTTGTGTGGACAGGTTGTGAGTCGTGCTTGGGTAGCTCAGTTGGTAGAGCACTTGCCCGCGAAAGGCAAAGGTCCCGAGTTAGTGTGACACACTTTTGGTCTGCCAGGAAGTTTCTTTCATTGGACGTTTATCATCAGAGAAACAATCTATCTTTGTAGAGACTAAGTCCAATAGTTTTCTTTGTTTTCTTACACTTCGGCTGTGTGAAATTTCATTGAAGTTTTACTGTCAAAAATTCAACGGAACACATCTACAACGCAGTGGGCTGAAGATCCAGCGATGGGATAAAAGTAATGCTGTTATTTCAGATCCGAACAGGTATAATGAGAATCAATCCTATCGCTGCTGGAACGTGCTTTCATGACACGGCAAAATGTGAGAGCAAAATTTTCGAATTATTCGCATCTTTAAAAGTAGCATAAACCGAGGATTTTTCCTTTGATGTAAGTTACAGTAATTTGAAAGCACAGTTTAACTGGCAACCGTTTTTCCAGAACCTTTGTTGTGAAATACTTACTGTATGTAATTACAGTTGTTTTCCTGATATTCCATGTACATTAATCGACAACGATCAAATAACAAAAACGAAATGAATAATTGAGAAACAACAGCAATTAGAAACCAAATCAAGAGAATGTTAAAAATTATGGCACCAACGTAACATTTAAAAACGGTAATGTTATAAACAGACCAAGAATGCCCATGAATGTCACTCATAGACAGTGGCAGGAGAATACGAAAACCAACGATAAATCAACGCATTAAGTGTATCTCACGCCATGTAGCCTAATTGGAGAGAAAAATGACTACTGATCATAGGATTCAGAGGCGCGGGTTCGACAGCTGAAGGAACGACGACGAGGCATCTTAGACCATCATTCAGCGAAATCATTTCAAAAATAAAACTGATAGAAAATTTGAAATTGTAACAATGAATATGAGAACTCTAGTTACAGCGATAAAACCAGAAGAACTGAAAGAAATAAAGAAACTTGCTGAACTGTATGCGCTACATGTAACAGAAATTGTGTGGAAAAGCAAGAGAGGCTACATACGTGGGTTCAAAGGTTGTTGGTAAGGGGAAACCAGGATAAAACAGTGTTGCAGTTATTCTATAGGAAAAATGGAAGAAGAATGTGATTATTACCTACTATATTAACAGGCGCCTACTGACAGTAAAGCTCAAACCTTTTTCACGAACTCCATGTATAAATACAATTTTACTTCCCAATAACAAACAGTATCCTCAGTGAAAGAACAACCGGATCATCTGCTGAAAGGAATGAACACACTAATGAGTACAGAATATGGGTTTAGAGTAAATCGAAGAAAGACAAAAGTAATAAGAAGTGGGAGAAATGGGAAAAGCGAGAAACTTAACGCCAGGGTTGATGGTCACGAAACAAATCAAGTTAAGGAATTTAACTACGTAGGCAGTAAAATAACCAATGATGGGCGGAGCAACGAGGACATCAAAAACAAACTAACACTGGAAAGGGACATTTCTGGCCGAAAGAAGTCGATTAGTATCAAACACAGGCCTTCATTAGAGAAAGAAATTTCTGAGATTGGAAATTTGGAGCACGGCATTGTATATAATAGGAATAGAGACATACTTCAAATAGATCTAAACATTTAGTAAAACACTTATCAGAACTAAAATACCTTAATATAGGGGTTCCGAAAGGTAGCATATTAGCACCAATACTACTCCTGATATACATCAATGACTTTCCCACTAGTGTTATTCATGGCGAAAACATTCTCTTCGCTGATGACAGCAATATTGTAGTCACTGAGAAAACAAGAGAAAGGAAATGACACTCTCAAGGAAGTTTACGATCGGTCTATAAGCAATAAAGTGACATTGAATATAAAGAAAATCAGTGCCATGAATTTCAGTTTGAATAGGGAAAACGACAACGTTAAATTAAATATAGATGGCACCTCTATAGACTGCGTAACAAATGCAAAATTTCTAGGAATGAATACTGATCCTCACTTGAAGTGGTGTGAACACACAAAGGTACTAGCAAGCAGAATGTCATCAGCTTGTTATGTCCTTAGAATCCTATCATCACTATCATCAGTGTGTAACATGCAGTGTCTTTTAGTTGCATACTATTCATATGTACACTCAATTCTTAGGGAACAAATGCACAAAATATGAACACAATTTTCAAACTCCAGAAAAGAGTCATAACAATAATAACCAAAAATAGTAGTCGAACTCATTGTAAAGATCTGTTCAAAACACTGGGGACTTTAACTGCTCCGTGTGAATAAATTCACCATTTATTTGCACACATAAAAAATAACATTGCTAATTACTGCACAAACAGCTCTGTCGAACATCATTGAACAAGAGCTAGACTCAACTTACATTTACCAAGAAAAAATAAGCATAAAACACAAAGCAGCATTTTATATCACGGAATAAATTTCTGCAATAAATTAGATTAAAGAAACTAGTGTGCTTAAGAAGCTTCTAAAAAGTTCATTCCCGCTATCTCAGCCTTGTCACTGAGTACATCATGCCTCTGATTTTTGTTATGAATGAACATTTCAAGTTATTCACAGCGTTTCACTTTGTGGCCTCTGTTTAGTGTATGATCATAGATGTTGTTGAAAATATGTCCTGCATCGTTAACATGAGTAGCTATTAGATGCTGTACGAGCACGTCAACTAACGAGGACGAAGGATCAGTTATATCCATTACGTATCTTTACACGATGAGATAAAACATTATGACCATCTGTTTTAAAGTCTGTTGTTCCATTTTCAAACACAGTAAAACAGAGATTCTACTTGGCATGGATACTACAAGTCCTTGACAGGATTCCAATTGCACGTGGCACCAAATGTCTACGCACAGACCAAGCAAATCCCGAAAATTTTGAGGTCGTGGTTTACGGGCAAGCAGCTGGCGCCTGATAGGTTTCCAGTGGGCCTAGATCAGGCACATTTGCTGGCCTAGATATCAATATGAGTTCACTATAATGCCCCTCAAACCACTGTCGCAAGATTCCGACTTTTCAACATGGACGAATATTCTGCTGGAAGACGTCGTTGCCCCAGGGGGAGAATTCAAGTCTGAGACGATGCAGGTGGTCCTCAAGGGGAGGTTTACTATCTTTGCCCCGAAAAAAGCATGCTCTTTGATAATTTTTTTCTCGTAATGTGTTACAGATATCAATGTAAAATTAGGTCATAATGTTTATTGATATTTCCTATACAAACTCGATTTTTTTCGATCGGAAATGTCGAAGAGCAAAAGCGAATGTGCCGTCGGAACGAAACAAAATTTCGGTGCAGACCTCCACGCGCAGTATGTTACAGGTCAACCAGCTCGTCTGAAATCAAAATTGACTTGACGTTAGCGAATTATATAAGATTCTTTAGGAGTTGTCGCTTAAGTTATTTGGACCATAGGAAACAAAATGGCGGCCATTTGAAAAAAAAGGATTTTTTCATCGATTTTTCGACTTCGTCGGTCAAGTAAATGTAGTCATAGTTGATGGATCGGAATAAAAGTGGTACAACTCCTACACATTTTAGTTAGCTTCTTTGGAAACAAAGAATCATGCCAATCGTTTCAGTAGATTTGAAGCTCCATATCACGCGATAAAAAAAAGTTATTTCGAGAAAAACGCGTTTGAAGTTTTGACTAAAAATAAATGCGGCCCGCCTGATTAGCCGAGCTGTCTAACGTAAGGCTTTCTGAAGTGGGAAGGAGCGCCTGGTCCCAGGCAGGAATCCACCCGGCGGACTTGTGTCGAGGTCCGGTGAACCGGCCAGTCTGTGGATGGTTTTTAAGCGGTTTTCCATCTGCCTCGGCGAATGCGGGCGTTTTCCCCTTATTCCGCCTCAGCTATACAATGTCGGCGAATGCTGCGCATACAAGTTCTCCACGCATGCGCACACCATCTACCATCTCTACTCTACCATGCAAACATAGGGATTACACTCGTCTGATGTGAGACGTTCCCTGGAGGGAGCGGGGGGGGGGGGGGGGGGGGTGTCCACCGGGGGTCGAACGAACCGCACAATGACCCTGGGTTTGGTGCGGGGCGGCGGAGAGGTGAAGTGGACTGCGGTAGTGGTGGTGAGGCTGGGGACCACTGTGGCTGCGGCGGGGACGGAGACTCCCCGTCGTTTTTCTACGTCCCCGGCTAACTTACAATACAATACATATAAATGCAATATTATGCACCATACGTTCAATCTGCTATTTCGGGTCCATAAACTAGTCCTTCCTCTTCCTCATACAGGGCATTCTGCTCGATCTGGGACATCCTGCGCTACTTCAGAGCCGCTCGTACGGCCGGTGACAAGCGGTTTTCGGCCACTTGAATCCGATGTTCATCCGAATGCTTGGCGAACTGCGTCGAATAGAGTCCCATGTGACGTCCATCGTTGTCATGGTCTTCAGAATTGCTGAATACTCTTCGTTGAAGCTGCTCACTGCCAGGAAAGTCGCAATATCCGCAGTCTTCGCAACAGAATGCAAATGCTTGGAGGCTAACTTCCAAACACACGCGTTCGAACTTTCACTTGAATTTTGGGTGTTTCCTCTCAAGCACCGGTACAATAACTCGTCCTCTGAAAGGGCCTCGTAGGTCGGATGAACCACCTTGTGAACGATGGCTGATCGTGTTGATATTCGTTCAGATGTCCGGTAGCCTTCTCAATACGCCACTTGCACCGACTAGCATACCCAGCCTACAATTTTGGTGTTGTGGGTGATCATCGTTCGAACACTTGTAGAAATACGTTGCCCAAATTGCCTTCTTCATCCGTTCCACCGAATTGGAATGCCGTCGGATTGCCAATCCGTAGTACTTCGCAAGCCCCTTGATCACTTTATCAGTTATAGTCATGGGCAAGAATATAGAATAATTTTTCGCGGCTACAAAGTCGAAATTCCTGAAAAAACTGGTGCTTGAAAAAGGCCGATTTCACACAGGTGCATTTTTTTTGTTCAGCCATGAATAACAAACATTTCCTTTTCGTATTCGGAAAAACTGTTTCAGGGGTGGATTCTAAACACTTTTATAGATCCAAAAATGTAATTTTAATAATCGATTTTTTGAACCAAAAGATAGTAAACCTCCCCTTAATAAGATTCACTTAGTTCACTGCTGTCATGATGCCTTCCATAACCATTTCAGATCACACGGAAGTCCAGCTCAGTCTACCCCATAGCATAATTCTGCTCTCATGGGCCTGCATATTCGGCGCGGTGCAAATTTCGTGCAGCCATTCGTCTCGATAATTGCGTGTACGGACCCAACCATTGACCTTGTGTAAGAAGAAATGCGGTTCATTGGACAGGCGACAAGTTTCTATCGACCCACGGTGGAAACTTATTGATGCTGTGCCCACTGCAGACATTACTGACGGTGTCGTTGGATCAACATAGGAACACGTAGGGGTCGTATGATGTGGAGCCTAATGTTCAACAATGGCCTTTGAACGGCGTGCTCCGAAACACTTGTGCCTGCACCAGCACTGTACTCTCTTGTCAGATGTGTCACAGATCGCTGCCTATCCTGGGTTACACAGTGGGGGATCGTCCCATCTCTACGTTTTATGATGATACATCATTGTCCAGTACCAAACGGTCCACTCCTTATTTCATCATCCTTCAACCACTTTCAATAGGTGCTCACGACAGTAGTACGCCAACAGGCTGCCGACTACGTAGTTCCAGATTTTCTCATTTCTTGCCTCAACGTCACAACGGGTAAACTTCGTCAAAACAGCTTACATCGGTGGGCTTCCGCATTTGCTGCCCGTATCTTCCCTATATTGACTCCAAAACGTTGCTCTTCCGCTTACAGTCTTTCCTTATTGCGTCACGTGCCAGCAACACCAACAGCAGGCATTCGATCACGCGGTGGTTCAAAAATGGCTCTGAGCACTATGCAACTTCTGAGGTCATTAGTCGCCTAGAACTTAGAACTAATTAAACCTAACTAACCTAAGGACATCACACACACATCCATGCCCGAGGCAGGATTCGAACCTGCGACCGTAGCGGTCACGCGGTTCCAGACTGAAGCGCCTTTAACCGCACGGCCACACCGGCCGGCCTCACGCGGTGGGCAGTGGTCATATTGTTTTGGCTCGTCAGTGTACAACGATGATAACAACATGACGTCAGCGTACATAGTAATATATTACTGCTACACCAAATTAAGTACGTGGAGACATAGGAATGATGACGCCAGAAAGTAAGTCGCCACTGTGGAGCCGCCTAGACTCGTAAATCTTGAGCGGCGATTGTCAGGCGGCGTGCAGCAGGCAGCGGTGGGCGGCGCCGGCGGCGCTGTGACGCAAACCACTTTGCGCGCCCCACGACCCCGTCGGCAGACAGCGGAACAGCGCGCGGCACGGTGCGCTTTGCTTTTGTGCTCCCGAGCTTACGCGGGACCACTCCCGGATTTAATTAGGACTCCATTTAGCGCCCCCGGGGAGGCGCTGGCGTGTCCAGCTCCATTACCCGTCTCGTCTTTAATCCGTCCCCACGCGCGCACGCTCGGCCTGTGCCCGGCTGGCGACCTTTGCAACACTCGTGTCGCAGTGGTGTCGCATCAGCGATTATGACAACACGGGAAACTTATATAGTCTACATTAGAAATCAGACGCTCGGAAAATTAGGATTATATCACTTTCCTCTATGCAAATCAACATTGATTCTGCATAGAGCATCCGAAACTTAGTACGCTCGGTTGGTTCGTCCACGAGATCCAAATCGCCGTAGATATCGGTGACCTGGTTTATGCCACGTTTCCTCGCTTCACGAAGACATTCGATACAGTTTTGCACTGCCGGTTAGTGGGAATAATACGAGATTTCCGAGAATCGAACCGGGTTTACGACTGCATTTAGAGCTTCCTTCCAGAGAAATCTCAGAAAGTAGCTCTTAATGGAATAAAATCGCCAGCTGTAAAGGTAATTCCAGGAGTAGCATACGGAAGTTTGATATAACCGTTAATGTATACAATACACACTCTAATTAAAAAAAAACGTTGTCGTCGCACCAAGAAATTACCTCATTGAGACGGAAATCGGCAGATGTGACTTATATTTAGAGAGGAGCCGTTGATTCCAGTATCAGAAAAATTGAGTGATTTGTTCAATAGAAAGAGCTTCACAAATTGAGCAAGTCTATAACACGTTCGTCCAGCTCTGGCTCTTATCCATGCAGTTATTCGGCATGACATTGATTGATCGAGTTGTTTGGTGTCCTCTTGAGGCATATCATAACAAACTGTGTCGAACTGGCGCTTAGGTCGTCAAAATCTCGAGATGGTTGAAGGGCCCTGAACAAAGCTCCAAACGTTCTCACTTGGGGAGTGATCTGGCATCTTTGCTGACCAAGGTAGAGTTTGACAACCATGAAGACAAGTTGGAGAAAGTCTCACCCTGTATGGGTGGGGATTTTATTGCTGAAGTGTAAACCCAGGATGGCTTTTCAGTAAGATAATGCCCGCCTCCACACGGCGAGAATTTCTGTCTTTGTGACTTCTAAACCCTACCTTGGTCAACAAAGTTGACGGATCTCCCCCCAACTAAGAACGTAAGGAGCATTATGGGCAGAGTCCTACAACCAGCTCGGGATTTTGACGATCTAACAAGCCAATTGGACAGAATTTGGCGCGATACCCCTGAGGAGGCCATCCAATAACTGTATCAACCAATGTCAAGCTGAGTAACTGCTTGGATAACAGCCAGAGGTGACCCAACCTGTTATCCACTTGCTCAGTCTGTGAGGCTCTTTCTCCTGAAATAATCATACAAATTTTTTGTAAGAAATTGTAGCCATTTATTTCTTTCTGCAGGTCACATCTACATATATCTGTCTCATTGGGATAATTCCTTCGTGGTGAGCCTTTTATTTATTTTATTTTTTCAGAGTGTATACAGGGTGTTACAAAAAGGTACGGCCAAACTTTCAGGAAACATACCTCGCACACAAAGAAAGAAAATATGTTATGTGGACATGTGTCCGGAAACGCTTACTTTCCATGTTAGAGCTCATTTTATTACTTCTCTTCAAATCACATTAAGCATGGAATGGAAACACACAGCAACAGAACGTACCAGCGTGACTTCAAACAATTTGTTACAGGAAATGTTCAAAATGTCCTCCGTTAGCGAGGATACATGCATCCACCCTACGTCGCATGGAATCCCTGATGCGCTGATGCAGCCCTGGAGAATGGCGTATTGTATCACAGCCGTCCACAATACGAGCACGAAGAGTCTCTACATTTGGTACCGGGATTGCGTAGACAAGAGCTTTCAAGTGCCCCATAAATGAAAGTCAAGAGGGTTGAGGTCAGGAGATCGTGGAGGCCATGGAATTGGCCCGCCTCTACCAATCCATCGGTCACGGAATCTGTTGTTGAGAAGTGTACGAACACTTCGACTGAAATGTGCAGGAGCTCCATCGTCCAAGAACCATATGTTGTGTCGTACTTGTAAAGGCACATGTTCTAGCAGCACAGGTAGAGTATCCCGTATGAAATCATGGCGGTGAATCGAGGAAGTACAGTACATACTGATGAAACTAAAATGAGCTCTAACATGGAAATTAAGCGTTTCCGGACACATGTCCACATAACATCTTTTCTTTATTTGTGTAGGAGGAATGTTTCCTGAAAGTTTGGCCGTACTTTTTTGTAACACCCTGTATAAATGATCAGGTGGATAATTTTGGCTGCTATCTGTAAGAAGCATGGAAGGAGAGTAGAGTGTAGTTAACTGCAGGAAGGCCTCTGGAGGATCGATGTTTGGTGCAGGCAATTGCACGTGACTCAGAACGTAAATAAATATAACGTGCTGCAAATAAATAGGTGTAGAAATCCACTTTTCAAAATTTCAATATTGGCGATAAATAATTGGAAACAGTTATTACCATAAAATAGCTAGGAGTTGCCATCCGGAGGGACGTGTAGTGGAAGGACCACATAAAATAAATAGTAGGAGAAGCAGATGACAGATTCACTGTACGGACCTTAACGAACTGTAATAGTGCCTTTAGTCAGTGTGTTATATTAAAAACTATGTATTTCTACATTCTATTCCGTGTCTGATCCACTTACGTGGATGAAAGTTGTTGTCATAGGTCAGGTAACAACTGGCACACCAAATTTCACTTTAATTTTGGCACTAGTGTTTCTTTTACTTAATTATCCATGCACAATGAACATAGTTTATGTATTTGTTATTATTGAGGTATCTCGTTTCACTGTTATGGGGACTTTACTTTCATTTTGTTATTCTGTACACTAATACTTTCACTGTCACTTTCCTTCATGTATACCGTCTATGAAAGTTGTTTGGTGAAGATATTCCCTCCTGTGTTTTGTTAATGATCTCAGTACCGCCAATAACCTCTTCAGCGTGGATGTACAACAGGCCTCAACTCTTACAGCAATCGGCGGAATACTGCAAATATTGAGGATAAAAGGCTGGGTGCACTACATTCGTAACGTTGTGTGAACGGTTTGACAATTTGGGTCTGACAGGATGCATGCTATGGTAGCCTGTGCAGCTGCAATGGCCATAGTGTCCAGATGGCGCAGTAGTAAGTGCACTTGCATAGTAAGCAAGAAATCTGGGTTCGAATCTCGATTCGCCACAAATTTTCAACGTCCCCTACAATTTAAATCTATGTCCACTTGCAGCCAACGTGTGTAATTCGTTTGTGACTTAATTTATTGTCGCTGTTGGATCAGAATGGTATCTGTTCTCTCGACATGTCCAGAAGAACAGAAGCGTGGGTTGGGCTGTTTGGGGAGGAGACCAGGCAGCGAGGTCACCGGATTAGGGAAGGATGTCGGCCGTGCCCTTTCAAAGGAACCATCCCTGCATTTGCCTGGAGCCATTTAGGGAAATCACGGAAAACCTAAATCAGGCTGGCCGAACGCGGGATTCAACCGTCTTCCTCCCGAATGCGAGTCCAGTGTGCTAACCACTGCGCCACCTCGCTCTGTAGAAAAATAAATACTAACAGGCTAAGTTGAACTGAATATACAGTCGAATGAGAACACCGTATGGACTGAGAGTAAACCGAAGAAAGGGGAAAGTAACGATAAATAACAGCAATGAGACCAGTGAGAAATTAAAATCAGAATCGCGGATCACGAAGTAGACTATCTTAAGGAATCCTTATACCTAGGCAGCAAAATAACCCCTGATGGACGGGCTAGGAAGACATAAGAAAACAGACTAGCATAGGCAAAGAGAGCATTCCTGGCGAAGAGAAGTGTACTGGTAAGAAACATAGACCTTAATATGAGAAAGAAATTTCTGGAGATGTACGTTTGGACCACAGCATTGTATGTAGTCGAACATGGACTGAGTGAAAACCGGAACAGAAGAGAATCGAAGCAGTTGAGACGTGATGCTACAGACGAATGTTGAAAATTAGGTGGACTGGTAAGGTAAGGAATGACATGGTTCTCGGCAGAACAGGGGAACAAAGGAACATATGGAAAACACTGTGATTAGTATACAGACAGGAAAACGTGGCGGGAGGCTTTATAACATGTGCACATTATTTCAACAGTCTAAGATGACAATGGTACTTTTCAAAGTGTTTAATATGACCGTGGATACCATGCAAGATATCTTAATGTATTGCCGTTTGTGTGACTTTGCATAGTTAGTCTAACACTGTAAGTAACATTATAATTGAACTATTGTAGTAATTTATACTGGATTTTAAGCTACAGGTTTCTTACATGAGGTAAGCATATATGTCATTTTGTTCAAACCACTAGCCATGAACATCCATAGCAGAGTTTTTCCATCTCTGTGGCTCGCTACGAAATTTCAGCTTGATTCTACATATACATTTTCCGCTTACTGTATACATCGTACATATATTTCAGTGATTTTGATTATATACACTCCTGGAAATTGAAATAAGAACACCGTGAATTCATTGTCCCTGGAAGGGGAAACTTTATTGACACATTCCTGGGGGCAGATACATCACATGATCACACTGACAGAACCACAGGCACATAGACACAGGCAACAGAGCATGCACAATGTCGGCACTAGTACAGTGTATATCCACCTTTCGCAGCAATGCAGGCTGCTATTCTCCCATGGAGACGATCGTAGAGATGCTGGATGTAGTCCTGTGGAACGGCTTGCCATGCCATTTTCACCTGGCGCCTCAGTTGGACCAGCGTTCGTGCAGGACGTGCAGACCGCGTGAGACGACGCTTCATGCAGTCCCAAACATGCTCAATGGGGGACAGATCCGGAGATCTTGCTGGCCAGGGTAGTTGACTTACACCTTCTAGAGCACGTTGGGTGGCACGGGATACATGCGGACGTGCATTGTCCTGTTGGAACAGCAAGTTCCCTTGCCGTTCTAGGAATGGTAGAACGATGGATTCGATGACGGTTTGGATATACCGTGCACTATTCAGTGTCCCCTCGACGATCACCAGTGGTGTACGGCCAGTGTAGGAGATCGCTCCCCACACCATGATGCCGGGTGTTGGCCCTGTGTGCCTCGGTCGTATGCAGTCCTGATTGTGGCGCTCACCTGCACGGCGCCAAACACGCATACGACGATCATTGGCACCAAGGCAGAAGCGACTCTCATCGCTGAAGACGACACGTCTCCATTCGTCCCTCCATTCACGCCTGTCGCGACACCACTGGAGGCGGGCTGCACGATGTTGGGGCGTGAGCGGAAGACGGCCTAACGGTGTGCGGGACCGTAGCCCAGCTTCATGGAGACGGTTGCGAATGGTCCTCGCCGATACCCCAGGAGCAACAGTGTCCCTAATTTGCTGGGAAGTGGCGGTGCGGTCCCCTACGGCACTGCGTAGGATCCTACGGTCTTGGCGTGCATCCGTGCTTCGCTGCGGTCCGGTCCCAGGTCGACGGGCACGTGCACCTTCCGCCGACCACTGGCGACAACATCGATGTACTGTGGAGACCTCACGCCCCACGTGTTGAGCAATTCGGCGGTACGTCCACCCGCCCTCCCGCATGCCCACTATACGCCCTCGCTCAAAGTCCATCAAATGCACATACGGTTCACGTCCACGCTGTCGCGGCATGCTACCAGTGTTAAAGACTGCGATGGAGCTCCGTATGCCACGGCAAACTGGCTGACACTGACGGCGGCGGTGCACAAATGCTGCGCAGCTAGCGCCATTCGACGGCCAACACCGCGGTTCCTGGTGTGTCCGCTGTACCGTGCGTGTGATCATTGCTTGTACAGCCCTCTCGCAGTGTCCGGAGCAAGTATGGTGGGTCTGACACACCGGTGTCAATGTGTTCTTTTTTCCATTTCCAGGAGTGTATGATATCTTGAGGACACATGAGTTTATACCACGAACTTCATAGTGTCTTTTATGCAATCCATTGTGCGAATGTAGTCTATACTATTTAGCAAACAGTAATCATGGTGATCCTTTTTGTCAGTTGGTGTCGATGAATATGCTGTGTGTAGATAAATGATTTGAACTTTATTTTTGCCTTAAATTTACATTTTAAGAAATGACAATGTATATTTTCAAAATATAGTTCAGCGAAAACTTGTGACTTAAAAATGTTACCTGATTTTGTCAAAAGTAGAAGAAAGAATTTGTATTCTGATAGATACAGTTTGAAATTATGTGTGAACGTATCGATTGTTGGGTACTGCGATATCAACAAGTGTATACAGATCCATCTGCGCAAATATCGTACTGGCTAATTTACCATTGCAGTGTTAAATGAACGAGAATGTTAGGATGCCAGTACAACATGATTCGTGTTTTATATTTATAATATTTTGCTCTTTGTATTCTGATGTTCCTTGATATCGTTTATTGTAAAGTGAAGCATCAGCACGATGTGGCTTGCATGTTTTTAAAGACCATAAACTTCTGGAAATCAATGTACGTTCTAATGCTTCAGTAATACATACAGTGTTTCTATGAAATCATATATGAATAAACCATCTTGACTTGGAATGTTCGTTTATTAAACTTTCACATCCGACGATGACAGGACCTATCTGTCGAAACCGGTAACTAATATTAAGATTTATAAGCGATTTAGGCGAACCTGATTTTGCAAGAGTAATATAACAATTTAGATAGCCCCAACGGTTGACACAGTATTGAACACGTGTAAATTTTGCTGAAAAGCGTGTTAAAGCGACAGACTGAGAACTGTGAGACACCTGTACACCGATTCTTAGCCTCATAGTAGCCCACAATGAACAATGTAAGCATTACGAGTAACCACATCTATTCCCAAAAATGGTATCAAGTACGGCTCAAGGAAATTACCATGGAGCTAAACAGGCTTAATCCCATAATAATCGCCATCTTGGAGGTTACTTTATCGTAAAATGGCATTACAGGGTCCGGGAGGCGGCCAAAATAAGCCCGCATAAGACACGGGCGGCGCACATTCTGAAACGCTCCGCTTTAAGCGGCCTATGCGGGCTCGCAACATGAGCCCTAAACTCATTAGCAAGCTTAGCCGCCACCGCGCCAGACGAGGACGGTTGCTGGCGCTCGGGGTGGGGACGCGGGCCGTCCGAAAACGTCGTTACGGCATCCCGACGACCGAAACACGCCCGGCCGCCCCCACAACGCGCGCCGAATACCGCCGACCCCTCGGCAGGCGACGACTGCGCGCGCCTAATGGCGCCCGAGTAATCTGATAGCGGCTTAAGATGGAGACTCCGTATTAAGACCGCCCAGTGCTACCTGCTTCACGTGCTGCCTGAATTATGTGCCAGCTGCACAACTGGAAAAAAAATGCCACACCCTCAAGGAAAACACTTTATGTGTAGGGTAAGAGACAACAGGTACTACGAGCAGACAGATGGAGCAGTAATGGGAAGCTCGTTATCACCTAATATTCCCAATTTCTTTATGGATGTTTCCAGGGATGTGCCCTGGAGTGGGCGGCTTTGACACTTGCGTGGTTTTTTTTCAGTTGTGTACACGATACTTTTGTTGTATGGCCTCACGGCAGTGAGAACTTGCAACATTTTAGAGAACACCAGAATTCACTGCACCCGAACGTTTGTTTCACGATGGAGGTGAAAAAGGATGACTGACTTCCCTTCGTTGATTTGTTGGTTAGGAGGAAGATAGATGGTACACTAGGACATCCTGTTTGTAGCAAGCCTACTCACTCTGACTTGCATCTGCAGCCTGACACCGTCCGGATGAACGTGAAGAGGTATCTCGTACCTTGGTTCAAAAGGGCAATGTCATCGGGGATACTGAAAGTCTGACAGCTTAGTTAGCTCATCTCGAAGTCACCTCTCGTGATAATGGTTACAGTGAAATGCAGATCAGACGTTCGTTACTCTATCGACCAACTGTGCACTGAGCGAGTGGACATAATTCCAAGGTGGCACCAAAATTTATGGCCTGTGTGTGCATTATGCAGTGAGCATTTCAAACAGGATTGGTCGTACCTTTGCGGAAATATGATGTGAAGTATGTTTTTCGACCACCTTCTAAGATGAAGGTCCTTTTAGCTTACTTAAAGGATGATCTGGGTTTCCACAAGGCGGGTGTCTACCGCATTGCTTGCAGCAGTGGTACGTTATATATGGGTCAAACTATTAGGAATGTGGAAAACCGGTGTACTGAGCATAGGTGGCACACATGATTACAACTGCCCCGCAAATCCGCCATTACAGAACATTTTCTTGGCACTGGCAATCCTATGGAATAGAACAACATGGTGATTCTGGCATGCACTTCCAATTACTGGTACAGTATTATTAAGAAAGCTGTCGAAATTAAATTAGCAGGTAATCATATAGATAAAGATGGTTGTTTTGTTTAAACTCTACATGGAATCCTGCTCTCTCTCTCTCTTGTCAAAAAACAGAGCGACAGAGTTTATGCTGCCTCACCCGTTGATCATTAATTTCACTGTTGATAACTTCTGACAGCTACATCTACAGCTACAGCTACGTAGATACTCTACAACTCACACTTACTCTGTAAATCCTGCAGAGGGTTCATAGAACCACCGCACAATAATTCTCTATTACTCCAATCTCGAACAGCGCCCGGGAAAAACCAACACCTATATCTATCCGTACGAGCTCTCATTTCTGTAATTTTGTTATGAGGATCGTTTCTTCCTATGAGGTCGGCGTCAAGACAATATTTTCGCATTCGGAGGAGAAAGTTGGTGGTCATAATTTCGTGAAAAGATTCCGCTGGTACGAAAAACGCCTTTGTTCAAATTATGCCAAACCCACATCCCGTATCATGTTCGTGGCACTCTCTCCACAGTTTCGGGATAATACAAAACGTACTGCACTTCTTTTAACTTTCTCGATGTGTTCTGTTAATCCTATCAGGTAAGGACCCCAGATCGCGCAGCAGTACTCCAAAATAGGACGGACAAGCATAGTGTAGGCAGTCTCTTTAGTAGATCTATTATATTGTCTAAGTGTTCTCCCAATAAAACGCAATCTTTGGTTCACCTTACCCACAACATTTTCTACGTGTTCTTTCCAATTAAAGTTGTTCATAATTGCAATTCCTAGGTATTTAGGTATATCAAAGCCTTTAGATTTGACTGATTTATCGTGTAAATGAAGTTTAACTGATTACTGTTAGCAATTATGTGGGTGACCTAGCAGTTTTCATTATTTAGTGTCATTTGTCTATTTTCGCACCATACATATTTTCTAAATAGTTTCACAATTTCTTTTGATCTTCTGATTACTTTAGTAGACGATAAACGACAGCATCATCTGCAAACAACGTAAGGTGGCTGCTTAGATTGTCTCCTAAATCTTTTATCTAAATAAAGAGCAGCAGAGAGCCTATAACACTACCTTGAGGAAAGTCAGAAATCACTTCTATTTTGCTCGATGACTTTCCGTCAATTACTACGAACTGTGGCTTCTCTGAGAGGAAATCACAAACCCAACCATATAACTGAGACGCTGGATATCTTTGATTTGTGCCGGCGCTAGCGTTTACAGTGTGTGTGTGTGTGTGTGTGTGTGTGTGAGTGTGTGTGTGTGTGTGAGTGAGTGAGTGTTATCCCTCCGGAGTTTCTCTGAAAATTCAAGTTTTAAATTTCCCTGCACAAAGCTTACTTGCTGCATTTATACCATGAAAATGGTAGTATGTGCTCCTGTCGAAATATTGGCGGTTGTCGACGACGCCTCCTGGTTGAATTCCCGTCACTTTTTTGAGGCACACGAGCTCGTCATTGTAGAAGTATACGATAAAAATTCAGACAGTAATGAAATACACATGTTGTGCAGCGAATACACTGATGGTTCCTAGGGTATCGATATACCCATGGTTACAAATTGCAAAGGGCTCTGGTGCTCGGCTGAGGACAGTGGGATTTCAAGGATAGTGAGAGTGTGGAGTGCGGAGGTGCTGCGCAGTGGCGGCGAAGTAAACTAGGCTGGTGAGTGCAGGCACCGGCAGCCACTGTATGGATGGCACTGTGCAGAGGTACGCGCACGTCTGTAAATATTGACAGAAACTGGGGCAAGTCCAGGCTACTCACTAAGGCCACTGTGGAACTGCAAGCCTTATGCAAAGCTCAGTTTTCGAAATACGTACGTGTCAAGTGTGTGGGTTCCGTTCGCCTTCCTGTTCACTCCCAGTGTCACAGCAGTGAGGATAGCCTAGTCCAGGGTTGCCCAACCATAACCTGGGCACATTGTAAGAAGACGACAATTTTTGGGCCGCACATAATGTACTTAGTACTAACAATAACCGCTAGGCATAAAAAAACCACCGTTGTGGACCAATTCGAACAATGTGCTAACAGAATTGTGTGGCGGGAATTTCAAATTGAAAATATTCATTTCATCACAATGTTACATAAATGGAATTTTGTAGAATTTTTGTCGACCGTATATAGGCGCTACCTTCTTCGATAGCGTTGATACTTGCCTTGGACCGCATGCAGCCCGTACACCAAGGGCTGGACACCCCTGGTCTAGTTTAACTGCATCTGCCAGTGTGGGTACTGTACCTTTATGCCTTGTGTGTGTATAGTATGATATTCTGAGACACGATTATGTGCAAGTAGTGCTCATTATCCTAGATGAATGAAATCTTTGGGTACTGCATTGCACCAGTCAGTTCCAGTTGAAACGTTTCTTTCTTGAAATAAATTTGGTATCCTTAATTAAGACATGATTAATTTTTCTCACAGTTTTTATAGTCGTATTTCGCCTGATGACTGAGAAGGCTGGGCTCTTTCGTGTTTTAATTGTGTCACCTTCCTTTTTTCCATCTTACTATTTTCCATGCAGGTTTGTGTGAGTGCATGAAAGTGTGAATGAAGTAAATGTAGGTCTATAATGAAATCGTGGTTTTACAGGGATAGTGGTAGTAGTGTAGCGTAGTGCCAACTGAGCTTAGTAACCAAATTTAATCAAAGAGAAGCTAAGATCAAAGATAGTCTAACTTAACTGAGTAGGGGCTGTCAGGTTGATCACTGCAGAATGAACACCCCCCCACCACCACCACCACCACTAGGTGTGAATAGGTGGGTGGTTGAGCAGGAAGGGCGGCCGTGTAGGTCAGATTGGGACTGATGTGAAGACGAAACGGGCGGCGTTGAGGTGAGCTGCTCGTGGACTGGTAATAAAAGATGCAAGAATGCAGAATTATGTTGTAAAAATTGCTCACAGTGGTTGTGATAGAATCAGTTTGGATGGGAAAGCTTTCAGTGAAGTTTTAACTAATGTTATTTTGATGAATATGACTGCAAAAGTTATGGAATTAAACATGAGGCCACGTGTAACGTGAATTATCAGTTCAAGCCATATTACAACGTTGTTTCTGAATGTTTCAGTTTGTGTAAAACCTCATGCAATTGCTAAAACGATACAGTTTTGGTTAATTACATCAAGAAATTAAAATTTCTCTTCATTTCTTGGCCACATGTTGGTGCCATTTACTTAGGAGCTGTGTATTGCGTGTTTATTTTCCACCAGACGCGTTTCGGTTTATTGATGTAAAGCATCATCAGCGGTCTGTAATTAAGTTATTTACATTTTGATTTGCTTTAAGATCGGAAAAGAGTTCGTTAAAAATATGTTGGTTTATATTAACGGTGATGCTCGCTTGATTTCTCGCTTACATCGGGAAATGCCGTCTGCTATCATGTCGTTGATGTTTTTCTTCTTTAGACACTGATAGCTGTGGTCTAATTTTCAGTTTTCTGGCAGTACTATGCATTTCATATGTTTTTGACACCATGCAAGAAATGAATATTGCTGCAGAACACCTAAAAATTAAACCAGAACTACCAGTGTCTAAAGAAGAAAAATATCAACAATGTACTAGCAGACGTCATTTCCCGATGTAAGCGAGAAATCAAGCGAACATCATCGTAAGTACAAACCAACATATTGTTAACGAACTCTTTTTAGATATTAAAGCAAATGAAAATGTAAATGACTTAATTACAGACCACTGATGATGCTTTACCTCAATAAACCGAAAGGCGTCTTGTGCAAAACAAACACGCATTTTTGTAGTTGCAACGATAGAACAATAAGATCCTCAAAAATAAATTTGTACTTTTCATTTAGAATGGTGTTGCCAAAGTCTGGACCACATCGAAATCATATCAGTATCTTACTTAATCACTTTACTCATCCTGAGTGGTAAGAGGCGATCTGTAGGATTTGCCTTAGAGAAACTAAACTTCTAGCCAAGACCGCTTGTAAACAACCTTTACTGTCGATTTAGGTTTAGGTGAGCATGGTTACCAATCGTCGGACCTCGATGGAAGTTTCTAACATGTCTCCCACACGAACTGTTCAAGAACTCTCTCTAAAATACTGCCATGTACTGTATGCGAGAGACAAGATGAACAATGCATCGATAAGTCAACGTTAAAACCACATTCAGATTATTCCTCGAAATGCTCGTGTCCCATACCAGACCTTAGTATGTACTTCATTGCGGCCAGTCACCACTATAAGGGCTGCAATGAAGTAGTGTGTGCTAGGGACACTAGCATTTCGAAAATTACTCTGAATGTGGCGGTTTTAACGTTGACTTACCGATGCATCGTTTTCATCTCAACCCTCACTTACCTGGCAACGTTTAAGAAAGAGTTGTTTGCTGCTGGTATAGGAGGCGTGCGATAGTCTCCTATCA
Source organism: Schistocerca piceifrons (assembly GCF_021461385.2). Lineage (NCBI taxonomy): Eukaryota > Metazoa > Arthropoda > Insecta > Orthoptera > Acrididae > Schistocerca > Schistocerca piceifrons. The sequence continues at coordinate 443,789,257 of NC_060141.1, read as the reverse complement.
AGATCTGAAGACAGTAACCATACTCACTGAAACCGGTAATCAACAATAAAGGTTATCTCGGCTGAGAAGTTCACCTCGGAAATTTGTGGTAAGTTCCTACGGGATTAAACTGTTGTGGACATCGGTCCCTAGGCTTACTTAAACTAACTTTCGCTGAGGACAACACACACACCCATGGCCAAGGGAGAATGCGAACCCCCGAAGGTGCAAGCCGGGCGAGCCGTGGGAAGTTCACCTTCTCTCAAACGATCTTATCGAATATTTTCTAAGTTTTCTTTTCATGCGGCACTACATTATTAATAGCTGCGACATCTGCAAAATGTCTGAGACCGCTGCTACAGCTGGTACTCACGGTAGACGTCGAGGTGGACCCTCTTGACGAGAGGCCGCATGAGGCTGGAGGAGGCGGCGCGGCACTCGACGTAGCTGTTCCACAGCGAGCGAGGAACACTCGACACGAACCACCGGTTGACGGTCACCGCGTCCGTCACCAGGTCGATGGAGGCGTCGCGTAGTAGCCCGCCCTGCCACCACGTCACCTCTGGCCTGGGCCGGCCTGCGGACACCAGGGGCTTTCGTCAATTGCGGCGAAGCAAGTGAAAAATTCTATATAAGGAAAATACTATATAAGGAAAGGTAAAAACGAAAAGCCCAAATTGCCGTTCTCTATCAAAAAAAAAAAAAAAAAAAAGTTCAAATGGCTCTGAGCACTATGGGACTTAACTTCTGAGGTCATCAGTCCCGTAGAGCTTAGAACTACTTAAACCTAACTAACCTAAGGACATCACACACTGTAAGTAGGATGTTTAGGTTCTTATATTGGTAACGCCACCGTCACGTAGCGCTCTGTATGAAAATCACTGGCTGTGCTGTGTGCAGTCTGTAGCTGGGTGGCATTGTTGGAATTTGCTATTGTAGTGTTGGGCAGTTGGCTGTTAACAGCACGTAGCGCTGCGCAGTTGGAGGTGACCCGCCAGCAGTAGTGGGTGTGGGGAGAGAGATGGCGGAGTTTTGAGAGCGGATGATCGGGACGTGTGTCCATCAGAGACAGTAAATTTGTAAGACTGGATGTCATGAACTGCTATATATATTATGACTTTTGAACACTATTAAGGTAAATACATGGTTTGTTCTCTATAAAAGTCTTTCATTTGCTAACTATGCCTATCAGTAGTTAGTGCCTTCAGTAGTTAGAATCTTCTATTTAGCTGGCAGTATTGGCGCTCGCTGTATTGCAGTAGTTCGAGTAACGAAGATTTTTGTGAGGTAAGTGATTTGTGAAAGGTATAGTTTAATGTTAGTCAGGGCCATTTTTTTGTAGGGATTTTTGAAAGTCAGATTGCGTTGAGATAAAAATGTAGTGTGTCAGTTTAGTGTGGATCAGATTAGGAAAGAGCGAAATGTCTGAGTACAGTTCTACTCAGCTGTTAGAAAATCAAATAACGTAAGGGGTTTACCAACACAGTAATTCACTAAATTTTCTAAGGGGACGTTTCAACACGTCCATGCCCGAGGCAGGATTCGAACCTGCGACCGTAGCGGTTGTGCGGTTCCAGATTGTAGCGCCCAGAACCGCTCGGCCACACCGGCCGGCTCGTTCTGTATCGACACAGATGTTTTCAACTGTGAGAGAAACGTGTGCTGCAGTCCACTGCCGTGCCAATTAAACACTTGTGCATTGAAGCTCCAAATACGCTGGTATAGGCATACGTAACCAAATATATAAATATGTAAAGATGCAAAATACGGCACTGCGGTCGGCAACCCCTGTGTCTGGCGCAGTTGTCAGATCAATTACTGCTGCTACAATGGCAGGTTATCAAGATTTAAGTGAGTTTGAACGTGGCGCTATGGTCGGTGCACGGGTGGTGGGACACAGCATCTCCGAGGTTGCAATGAAGTCGAGATTTTCCCCTAGGACAATTTCACGATTGTACCGTGAATATCAGGAATCCGGCAAAACATAACATCTCCGACATCGCTGTGGCTGGAAAATGACCCTACAAGAACGGTACCAACGACGACTGAAGAGACTCGTTCAACGTGACAGAAGTAAAACACTTCGGCAAATTGGTGCAGATTTCAGTGCTGGTCCATCATTCGCCGATACACCACCGACATGAGCTTTCGGATCCGAAGGCCCTCTCTCGTGTATCCTTGACGACTGCACGACACAAAGCTTTACGCCTCGCCTGGGCCTGTCAGCACCGACACTGGACTGTTGATGACTGTAAACGTGTTCACTGGTCGGACGAACCTCGTTTCAAATTCTATCGAGCAGCTGGACGTGTACGGGTTTGGAGACAACCTCATGAATGAATGGACCCTGTATGTCAACACAGGACTATTCAAGCTGTTGGAGGCTCTGTAATGATGTGGAGCCTGTGCAGTTAAGTGATTTGGAACCCTCGATACGTCTAGATACGATTCTGACAGGTGGCACGTACGTAAGCATCCTGTCTGATTGCTTACATCCATTCATATCTATCGTGCATTCCGACGGACGTGGACAAATCCAACAGGACAATGTGATGCCTCACACGTCCAAGATTGCTACAGAAAGGGTCTGAGAACACTCTCCTGAGTTTACACACATTCGATGGCCATTAAACGCCCCAGACTTGGAACATTATTGAGCATATCTGGGATGCCTGTTCAGAAAATATCTCCAGCCCCTCGTACTCTTACTGATTTATGGGCAGTTCTGCAGGATTAATTGTGTCAGTTCCCTCCAACACTACTTCAGGCATAGTCGAGTCCATGGCACGTAGTGTTGCGGAACTTCTGCTTGCTCGCGGGGGCCCTGCACGATATTAGGCAGGTGTACTAGATTCTTTGGCCCTTCAGTGTATGTGCCATATAGTCCTCCAAGACAGAAACAGGGTTAAAAATTTTTTAGTATAAGTCTTCTATTGACCGGAATATTTGGTTTTAAGATTTTCCAACACAACATTATATATATATATATATATATATATATATATATATATATATATATATATATATATATATTCTTAGCATGTAAACCTTTCGTTTTCTGCATATACAGGGTCTTTCACAATGTTTTGACTATTTCAGAGCTGAATAACACAGAAACTAATCGCGAAACGAATTTGACGAAATAGTTCGTTGGGCAAATGACGAACGCTCACGGCTACACAATACTCGAAACGTTTTTCCAGTTTCTGAACCCATCTTTCTAGAGTCTCACTCAAGGTGCATCAAGTTGTAACAAAAACTTTAATAACATTCCATATGCGAAAAATAGGTAAGATAGTAACTTGTCATCTCTGAAATGGCTCTAAGCACTATGGGGCTTAACATCAGAGGTCATCAGTCCCACAGACTTAGAACTACTTAAACCCAACTAACCTAAGGACATCACACACATCCATGCCCGAGGCAGGATTCGAACCTGCGACCCTTGCAGCAGCGCAGTTCCAGACTGAAGCGCCTAGAACTGCTCGATCATATCTTTCAAAATTACTAAAAATATCATAAGTAATATAATCAATGTGTTGTGCATGTAATTTCTAATGTTAAGTCCCATAGCGCTCAGAGCCATTTGAACCATTTTTGTAATTTCTAAACATATCAAAATGTGGTTGCAACATTGTGTTAAAACAAAAATAAATAGAAAGACTTCTCTTTTCATTCATACATTTTTCTTAAATGACGATTTACAGGCAAAATAAGAAGTGCAGTTCAAAGATCAGATAATAAAGAGAGATAAAGTTATTGAAGGAATTATAAAGTAGCAACCTGATCACTTTAGAGTTTCTGAATACATATTTTTTTGCATCTTGCTATTTTCTGTAGTCTATCAATGTCACCCACTCTCTTTCACAAAACACGAGGATTTACGAAATTCTCAGAAAACTTCATTTTCATTTGAAGTTCTCTGTTAACTAAGACAATGGAAATGAGATTTCTTATTTCTGACTCGTGGTTCTTCACCATATTCAAGAATTTTTCAGCAGATGTGATATTGGTAGGAACTGCGAATACATACGATAAAGGGCTAAGCAATTTGAAATGAGAAATATCAACTGGGGTCTGCTGCTTAAAGAAATCCACAAAAATCTGGTATTCTGCTTTACTTTTATGAAGTCCAGAATATGAATTCCGAAAATCACATTGTACAACTATTCTTCATGCAGTTAAGATTCAGTTTCTCAGTAACTTTTATAACACACTGTCATTGCAGATGAAAATTTTCTTGCTTTTAAATGGAAAACTTGTAAGCAGATTGAACACATTGTTCTCAGAGAAATCGCAGTTTTGTGGCAAATAATCAACGCAGTGGGACAAGATTTCGCATCTTTTTGAAATTCAACCTCTGTGATTCTGACATTTCTTCCAGGATTTCATGAAATATGTTTCCTAAAAATCTATATTGTTTCCTGCTCCCAAGGTTGCTCTTAAGGTTCCTTATTATTCTGTCCAAATCAGCAGAAGTAAGTTAGCTGTTTTTCTGTTTTCTATTAGCAGCTTCAGACACGGGAAAAATATGAGGAAAACAAATACACCATTCAGGAAGAGAATGTTCAGTTTCTTCACCGCCACGCTTGACATTTGATATCACAAACTGCCAGATCAGTCTTGAAAATTCTTCCTCGTCCTCTCAAATAAAGTATGACTTGATGGCACGCTAGCAGCATTCGAGTCTGTCAATTGCAAGAAGTAGCGAGAGTCATCTTGTACAGACATTTGGTAACATTTCCATAGTTCTGTATCTACAAACACTGAACATCCGGGATATTTGATGCTGAGAGACCAAATTCAATATAGATTTTGAAGACTAATGCCTCTAAATTATTATGAAGTGTTTTAAGATGATGTTTTATTGTATGATTTACGACACGACAGTTGCAGTTAGCTGTCGAATTAATGGTTTTTCGTTTATCAGAAAAATAAAAACCAAATTGTTTTTGCAGTAGCTGACTGGATCACTGTCAGCACTGTATGCATTTACCTGATTCAGATGAAAGCGCTTTAGATCATGTAATGTGATTTAGTCCATGGAAGATTTCTTTGTGGGTTTCTTTGGAGTATCCATAAAAATCCAACAATCCCTAGTAAATCCCACCGTTAATATTCAAGTACTGTCCGCCTCCGTAGCTGAGTGGTCCTTTCAACAGAGTGCTTTCTGCCACCCCCATCGCAGCTGCATCATCCATGCTAGGAGTCGGATTTAAGTGATCATATATATGATACCAAAGCACACTGTGATGAAAAGTTTAATTTCTTCCCACATGCACCACATGCAGTGAACCTTACGAAAATAAACTTTTCCAGTGAAGAACAATTAATGTTAAAGAGAGGTTCGAAATATAATACGAATAAAATAGTACATCGTAGAGCAATTTTAGACATTATTACTCATATGAAACTTGCAGTTGACTGCTTAAAAGCTTCTAAATTTGAATAAAATTGGATAGCAGTCGAAGTGAATAACCTTATCACCAAGGAGTCTAACAGATCACAAACAAGTTATAAGACAGATAGATTGATGGGCAAGGCTATAATGCAGAGGCTATGGTAAGTGGACACGACAATCATGGAGGCAGGCATAAGTAGGTCGACTGCCGCTATACTGACAACTACATTAACACAACACATAAATTTATTTTCAACGAGAGTAGTGTATCGAGGGTTTGTACAGATTTAACTACTAAGAAAGCCAGAAAATGGAATCATAAGCTTAGGGTATGTAATGAAATTACTACCTCCACACAGAAATAACAACTCAGGCTCATGAATCTATGGGAACCAACTTTAAGGTTCATAATGAAAACTTCCTGTGAGGCCTGTGGTTAACAGTTCTGGTGGACATTTTAGTAAAATCCTTCGCAAAAGCCTATTTATCTGTTTAATTACCAATATTCTGTTACGAAGAGTAGCGACCTGGTTACAAAAATTCATCACAGTCCTGTAGCGAAGACTAAGAAATTTCCATTCGTCGATATTCGTAACCTTTATACAAATATACCAATTGAGAATACTATGATTATTGAACAAAATTTTCTAGATCAGAAAATATCATGACATCCTGAATTAGATTTGTTCTTGATGTGCTTTCCTTAATTCTAAATTACAGTTTCTCTAACTACAATAATGAAGGGTATTTTCAGACGTGCTGTCTCACGTATTGTGGCTGACATCTTTATTAACCACCTTGAAAATAAGTTCCTACTCGAGAATGCCAGGTTAGTGAGATAAATTGTGTATTACCTCTGGTATGTGGAACAGACCCTTTCACTATTTCATGGTAATGACGAGAAAATGGAGAAATTTGAAAATAAATTTAATATATCACAAGAAAAAATTTAAATTTAAGCATGAAAGTGGAATAGATGGAACCTTTAATTTCCTTGACATAAACATGAAGAAAGTAGATAGTGAACAAAATTTGGGCATATTTCGTAAAAATCTTATACGAATTGCACAGTAAATTAAGAGTTAAATCAACCATCTCAGCAGAAAAACGCGTTCTTTCATTTTGCTTTTATCACATTGTTTTTGCTTTTATCAGATTGTTAAAATTATCGATTTCTCCAAAAGAGTACATTCTAGAATTTGACGCAGTTACAGAAACGAATATGTACCCTTCTAGTAACGTACTTAATATTTACAAAAATACTTTTAAAAAGTGCTACAATAACGCAGAACGACAAAAGGATTCAAATCGGGGGAATGAAGATTGTAACAAGAGGTACATTTAACTGTCGTACTAGCACAAGAAATATGTCAACTTGGGGAAGTATAAAGTAGCATTTCTTTCTCAACTAATAACTTAAGGTTGATTTTGGCTAATAGTGTAGATAGGAAATATCCTACATGTATCTGTAGTATTCAAAATAATGCGTCCAGACTGCGACGCATGTTACATCTGGAAAACCGGACACAGAATCCAAGTCCGGCACGTGAACTTGTAGCCTGCTCAAGAGCGGACATGTAATCCCATTCTGCTTGTCAAACATTAAGTTGTTGCATCGTGCGGAGAAGGGATGTTTTATTGCTCTATTGGAGATAGATTTTTCGCCATCGGAGGTCCTCTGATGTTCACGTAACCAACGAGCAGATCGTGATGAAAACTACCCATTTACACGAGTTTTTCGAGTAACACCTTTAAGAAAAGGAGGTAACTAGCCCCAGCTCACTAAAGTCCGTACCCAGGTTACTTGTTTTTTGGCCGATTAGGGAGTCAGTATTCGGTTACGGTTTTATTAGTTACGTTGGTACTGTTTTCGCCCTCTTAAGGACTGCTGTATCCCAATATGCAATTCATTTAACAATACCTGAAATGGTTACCCGTTAGTTTATAGCACACAACAAGATCTGTCCTGTTGCTTAATGTATTACCGGCGTTTCTGTTATCGCCACAATATGGTTCAAATCGTTAGTATATATCGTCTCCACGAGTTACTCTGCTTTCTAAGCCGGATCATTATATCTTTTAGACATGTTGCTTTAACTTTCTATACTACTTTTATAATTTTATTTGCTAATCGTTTTAACTTATTCCGCAGCTGGTTTCGTGACTTACTTAGCATCCCATGTAATTTATTGAAATAATCAGCAACCATTCCTTTATACTTTAATTATTTTTGTGTATTATTTTAACACTCTACTTTCCGCTGTTGCATGGGACTTTCATAGAATATCTTCTATTAGTTTGTAGTGCCATCTTGTACATGCTGATGTAGAGCAGGCTATACTTATAGCTCCACACACGTGATTTGTTTTCTGTGGTTTAGCTATTACTTGTGGTTTTATTGTTCGGTACATTTAAACAAAATTTATGGCTTCGCTATCCCTTAGCTAGTCATCAATGCCTCAATAGAAGGCACCACAAATCTCAGATGTCACATTTCTTCCCTTTTCAACCATGTAAGCAACCGCTTCATGTTAGACTCTTGTATGCTCTATATAAGAGATGTCCAACCTGTTCGCTTACCTGTACCTCAATGGAAGAAAACAAGTGTTTTTGGGCCACACATAACAGAACACCACTGAGCAAAAAGGAAAGGGCGGGGTGGTTCTCATATGTATATACACTCCTGGAAATTGAAATAAGAACACCGTGAATTCATTGTCCCAGGAAGGGGAAACTTTATTGACACATTCCTGGGGTCAGATACATCACATGATCACACTGACAGAACCACAGGCACATAGACACAGGCAACAGTGCATGCACAATGTCGGCACTAGTACAGTGTATATCCACCTTTCGCAGCAATGCAGGCTGCTATTCTCCCATGGAGACGATCGTAGAGATGCTGGATGTAGTCCTGTGGAACGGCTTGCCATGCCATTTCCACCTGGCGCCTCAGTTGGACCAGCGTTCGTGCTGGACGTGCAGACCGCGTGAGACGACGCTTCATCCAGTCCCAAACATGCTCAATGGGGGACAGATCCGGAGATCTTGCTGGCCAGGGTAGTTGACTTACACCTTCTAGAGCACGTTGGGTGGCACGGGATACATGCGGACGTGCATTGTCCTGTTGGAACAGCAAGTTCCCTTGCCGGTCTAGGAATGGTAGAACGATGGGTTCGATGACGGTTTGGATGTACCGTGCACTATTCAGTGTCCCCTCGACGATCACCAGTGGTGTACGGCCAGTGTAGGAGATCGCTCCCCACACCATGATGCCGGGTGTTGGCTCTGTGTGCCTCGGTCGTATGCAGTCCTGATTGTGCCGCTCACCTGCACGGCGCCAAACACGCATACGACCATCATTGGCACCAAGGCAGAAGCGACTCTCATCGCTGAAGACGACACGTCTCCATTCGTCCCTCCATTCACGCCTGTCGCGACACCACTGGAGGCGGGCTGCACGATGTTGGGGCGTGAGCGGAAGACGGGCTAACGGTGTGCGGGACCGTAGCCCAGCTTCATGGAGACGGTTGCGAATGGTCCTCGCCGATACCCCAGGAGCAACAGTGTCCCTAATTTGCTGGGAAGTGGCGGTGCGGTCCCCTACGGCACTGCGTAGGATCCTACGGTCTTGGCGTGCATCCGTGCGTCGCTGCGGTCCGGTCCCAGGTCGACGGGCACGTGCACCTTCCGCCGACCACTGGCGACAACATCGATGTACTGTGGAGACCTCACGCCTCACGTGTTGAGCAATTCGGCGGTACGTCCACCCGGCCTCCCGCATGCCCACTATACGCCCTCGCTCAAAGTCCGTCAACTGCACATACGGTTCACGTCCACGCTGTCGCGGCATGCTACCAGTGTTAAAGACTGCGATGGAGCTCCGTATGCCACGGCAAACTGGCTGACACTGACGGCGGCGGTGCACAAATGCTGCGCAGCTAGCGCCATTCGACGGCCAACACCGCGGTTCCTGGTGTGTCCGCTGTGCCGTGCGTGTGATCATTGCTTGTACAGCCCTCTCGCAGTGTCCGGAGCAAGTATGGTGGGTCTGACACACCGGTGTCAATGTGTTCTTTTTTCCATTTCCAGGAGTGTAGTTAGCACATTTAGGGAATTTATAATTTATTAATTTAAGATTCTTTATTCTAAAAAGGCAAGATGTAATGGATTTAATATTTTATTTATGAAATTTCATTAATAATTTTATATATTAAGAAATCTAACACATATATATTAATGTGACATTTGACTTTGAATTTGGGTAACTAATGTATCAATATGAAGTTCGATCGAAGTGATTGCAAATCTCAGGGTGTTCTCAAGTTGTTTACCTAAGACTTTGGTTTTATTTTTGTTATATGTCTGCTTTGCTTTTGAAAATAGCTTTTCACAAATGTACGTGCTTCCAAACGAAGACGAGATATATAACGCCTGACTGTACAGCAAGGGGTGTTTGTCTCTTGGCATGTGTGACATCTGGAAGTCCAACAGAGATTCTGTTAGTTCGCGTCGGTTGACAGACGATGACTACTGACATCTACCCACAAGTATCGAAAACAGGCGCCAAGTTGTTGCGGCAGACCGTACAATAGAACCACGTTATAGACAACGTTCTCTACTGTGGGTGGGGTGCGAAGGGAATGTGCATGATGACCACTGCGAAGTGGTGAAGGGCAAGGGGAGCAACTTTCGACATCGCATGCAGTACTAACACATTTTGATTTGTACAGATCATTTGCTATAGTAGTAACTGCACATGGTAGTAAAAAGATTTCGTGGAAGCCCAGTATAGGGATGTTAAAATCAGGTTTTTACTTGTAGCTATGGATATGAAATCAAATTAAACGTGTTATTACAGAATTACGGTACTGGTAGATAGCAAAGACTGACAGTAACTGCAATCCACATGTAGAGTTCTAACTTACACTGCTCACAGTGATCAGAACTACGATGAAAGAGGTTCTTTATCACAACTGTAGAAATAACACACAGTCTGCTTGTATTTTCATAAGCCAATTGAATTATACGTCTCTAAATCTCTAGTCTCGCAGATACAACTGAAGTAGCTATACGATAACAGTACAGTGTGCGTCTTTCGGACTGGTCGGTTATAAGAACGGGACTGGGGGGGTTAAATTATAGTACAGATGGCAATGTTGGCTCTGAGCACTATGGGACTTGACATCTGAGGTCATCAGTCCCCTAGAACTTAGAACTACTTAAACCTAACTGACCTAAGGACATCACACACATCCATGCCCGAGGCAGGATTCGAACTTGCGACCGTAGCGATCGCGCGGTTCCAGACTGTAGCGCCTAGAGCCGCTCGGCCACACCGGCCGGCGATGGCAGTGTTAAGAACGGCATGAATCAATGAGAGAATAGCTTCGTGTGCCAGAAGTTTGACATTGAAAATATTCAACTTATCATAACCTTAAATAAACGGACATTTTTTTAACATTCGTGTGATAGATGCTCACGTCCTGGGCCACTGTGACACTTGGTTTAGGCAGAATGAGGCCCATGGGTTGGACACCCCTTCTCTACCTCAATCAATATAGTTTACTACGTGATACTCCTACTAATGACCTGTTGTTACATGGTACGTAACTGTGTGGTAATTACGTTTGCACTTATGATAGGTTTTTAATTATCCTACACCTGTTGCAGATTCTGCTGTCATGTAAATTTCAGCACTGCGGATGACTCTGAAATAGTTGAAACGTAGGTACGTCGTAATGAAACGACGGTTTTCGCGATCGATTGCTTCTCTTTTCTCGGTTGTCTAAATTCAACGATCGCTTCGCACAGCTGGATCATAAGGATTCCACTCTAATTGATTTATTATATAGTAGTTCGTTTTTAGCATAACTTTATTCAGGAATTAATTTATGTGCAATTTGTTCGGCACTATCATTTGATAGAAGTACCAGTTTCTGCTTCATATGACAGTTTGCAACTAGTATTTATCTTCTGTTTTATCTACTTTTTGTTTTTGATAAACTTCCTATGACTTTGCGTCCTTATTTATGTTCACATGACTTTAACTTATTGTATTTTAGCAATGACACACTTTTACTAAGAAAAGTCTTGCTTTAAATAACGCACGTTTTCCAGACTCTTTGTTTCAACACCATGTGGTTGCTTATTTATAAAATTTTCTGAACAATAATCTTAAAAATAACGCTTTGTAACTCACGATGAACTAAACTTAACGTTAAAATTGGGTACCACGAACCAAAGAAAGTGAAGGGATTCTGCTGCCTTGAAAGCAAGATAACACGTGACCGACGGAAGAAGGAAGACACTGGATGCAATTGTTAGTGCAGTAATGAGATTATTACACGCCAGGTGTCGAAAATGTGTGGTGTGGTTACCACAACATGTTTCCTGACTACGTCGTTCGATTATCAGTTCAGTACTGTTTACATGGTCACACGGTGTAGAACGACGCTTCCATCATGTTTACCAATTTAAAGATTGTACTGGCAGACTGCTGTCTTGTAATCACTGGACCACATCTCGCGTTCCGGCATTGTAATTACTTCTCATCTTTTTTTTTTCATTTTTCCTCCATCACTTCATGGAGTATAATATCCAAGAAAATGACCGGTTGCAGTTTCTGTTTCGTTTACCTCATTCCGTTTATTTGAAGGTTATCGGATGTTACGCTTTTAACACATGACGGGAGCATATTTTGGCCTCCTTGCACATGTTTTCTTCCCTACATACTGGTAGCTGTATCTCCACACCTTGGTGTGGAGAACATTTTACGAGAACTTGTGCTCATCAACAAGTCCAAGCGAACTCATCTTTATCGGAACAATAACTTGACTCAAACTTCCTGGCAGATTAAAACTGTGTGCTGGACCGAGGAAGTTTCATATCAGCGCACACACTGCTGCAGAGTGAAAATCTTATTCTAATAACTTGATTGGTTATCAGGACTCCACGCTCAATATATTCCGTGCAGATATGCTTTCGCTATGCAGCCAAAGATGTGACTTCCATACCATACGAGAGCAGAGTCTTCGCACCATGTAAGGGGCTTACAACTGACATTTAAAATGAAACATGTTTCTAACCTAAGGCGTTTAAGCTGATCGAGTGAAATAAATGACTGTGATCGTAATGCAGCCCAGATGATAAGGATCCTTCTTTCGTAATACCAACTGAACGACCTCCAAATCTCTAGCGGTGAAGTTCAGATTTACCCCGTTCATAGGGAACAGGTCAATTGTGCTTCTCTGGGCACCTGTTTTTAATATCCAAAATAGTATAGAGCCGTACGTACTTTACATACAGGGGCGAACAAAACTGTGGGAACACCAGAAACGCAACATGTTGCCGTGCCTAGTACGGGGCACGAAAATTGTTGGCATTCAAAACAGGCTGTAGTCATCACTGAACGGATACATACAGGTCCTGTATGGTATCCAAGGGAATTGTTGCAAAATAGTGTTAAGTTCAGGCAATGATGATGGAGGTGGACAAGGATCGCACACCCTTCCCTCTAAGGACGATAAAAAATACGCAATAATACTGAGATCAATTTACTGTGGTGGCCATAAGAAATACGAAAATACTCTTCCTGCTTACAAAACAAATTTTGGATGATGTGAGCTCTTTTAAGAGGAGCCCTGTCTTCTTGGAACTCAGCATCACCACTATGGGAACAAACATTCAACTATGGAATGGATCTCAAATGGTTCAGATGGCTCTGAACACTATCGGACTTAACATCTCAGGTCATCAGTCCGCCTAGAACATAGAACTACTTTAACCTAACTAACCTAAGGACATCACACACAGCCATGCCCGAGGCAGGATTCGAACCTCCGACCGTGATGGTCGCCCGGTTCCGGACTGAAGCGCCTACAACCACTCGGCCACCACGGCCGATGGAATGGATCTGATCAGCCAAAATGGGCACATAATCCTTGGCAGTAAACCAAACTTTCAGAGTAACCATGCGACCCATCGAATACCATGATGTGACTGCAAAACTCATCACCGAAAGGCCACCTTATTTCACTCTTGAGACGTTAACCTGCCCAGAAGTTGGAAATAGTGTGAAACAAGACTCGTCCGATCAGTGGAGCTTCTTCCATTGATCCACACTGAAGGTTTGATGGCTTTGGCACCATGTTTCTTCCGTTAAGGGCATCTGCATCGCTGATGAGTGTTTCGGAAATCCGGGTCGCCCTTCAATTCCCACCTTATGGGGCACCCCTCGTGTTGTTTTGGCGGAGATAGCAATCGCCAGTGCGACATTCAGTTCCACAGTGACACTACAGCTCTCGTCATCTTATTTTTCATCAGAATCCCCTATAAAGAACCTCTGTCACAATCACTCAACACGCACTTTCGTCCTCGTTGTAACTTAGAGGATGACGGTTTTCCTATTTCCCTGTCTGCGTACAAATGTTCGATGTGGTCCCTCTTGAACCACGAAACACTTCGGCTTTCTTGGTTACCACCATACGAGCACCAGCAAGTAGACCACAACTGATTTCACATATCTACATCTACATCTACATTTATACTCCGCAAGCCACCCAACGGTGTGTGGCGGAGGGCACTTTACGTGCCACTGTCATTACCTCCCTTTCCTGTTCCAGTCGCGTATGGTTGGCGGGAAGAACGACTGTCTGAAAGCCTCCGTGCGCGCTCTAATCTCTCTAATTTTACTTTCTTGATCTCCTCGGGAGGTATAAGTAGGGGGAAGCAATATATTCGATACCTCATCCAGAAACGCACCCTCTCGAAACCTGGCGAGCAAGCTACACCGCGATGCAGAGCGCCTCTCTTGCAGAGTCTGCCACTTGAGTTTGTTAAACATCTCCGTAACGCTATCACGGTTACCAAATAACCCTGTGACGAAACGCGCCGCTCTTCTTTGGATCCTCTCTATCTCCTCCGTCAACCCGATCTGGTACGAATCCCACACTGATGAGCAATACTCAAGTATAGGTCGAACGAGTGTTTTGTAAGCCACCTCCTTTGTTGATGGACTACATTTTCTAAGGACTCTCCCAATGAATCTCAACCTGGTACCCGCCTTACCAACAATTAATTTTATATGATCATTCCCCTTCAAATCGTTCCGCACGCATACTCCCAGATGTTTTACAGAAGTAACTGCTACCAGTGTTTGTTCTGCTATCATACAATAAAGGATCCTTCTTTCAATGTATTCGCAATACATTACATTTGTCTATGTGAAGGGTCAGTTGCCACTCCCTGCACCAAGTGCCTATCCGCTGCAGATCTTCCTGCATTTCGCTACAATTTTCTAATGCTGCAACTTCTCTGTATACTACAGCATCATCCGCGAAAAGCCGCATGGAACTTCCGACACTATCTACTAGGTCATTTATATATATTGTGAAAAGCAATGGTCCCATAACACTCCCCTGTGGCACGCCAGAGGTTGCTTTAACGTCTGTAGACGTCTCTCCATTGATAACAACATGCTGTGTTCTGTTTGCTAAAAACTCTTCAATCCAGCCACACAGCTGGTCTGATATTCCGTAGGCTCTTACTTTGTTTATCAGGCGACAGTGCGGAACCGTATCGAACGCCTTCCGGAAGTCAAGAAAAATAGCATCTACCTGGGAGCCTGTATCTAATATTTTCTGGGTCTCATGAACAAATAAAGCGAGTTGGCTCTCACACGATCGCTGTTTCCGGAATCCATGTTGATTCCTACATAGTAGATTCTGGGTTTCCAAAAACGACATGATACTCGAGCAAAAAACATGTCCTAAAATTCTACAACAGATCGACGTCAGAGATATAGGTCTATAGTTTTGCGCATCTGCTCGACGACCGTTCTTGAAGACTGGGACTACCTGTGCTCTTTTCCAGTCATTTGGAACCTTCCGCTCCTCTAGAGACTTGCGGTACACGACTGTTAGAAGGGGGACAAGTTTTTTCGCGTACTCTGTGTAGAATCGAATTGGTATCCCGTCAGGTCCAGTGGACTTTCCTCTGTTGAGTGATTCCAGTTGCTTTTCTATTCCTAGGACACTTATGTCGATGTCAGCCATTTTTTCGTTTGTGCGAGGATTTAGAGAAGGAACTGCAGTGCGGTCTTCTTCTGTGAAACAGCTTTGGAAAAAGGTGTTCAGTATTTCTGCTTTACGCGTGTCATCCTCTGTTTCAATGCCATCATCATCCCGGAGTGTCTGGATATGCTGTTTCGAGCCACTTACTGATTTACCGTAAGACCAGAACATCCTAGGATTTTCTGTCAAGTCGGTACATAGAATTTTACTTTCGAATTCACTGAACGCTTAACGCGTAGCCCTCCTTACGCTAACTTTGACATCGTTTAGCTTCTGTTTGTCCGAGAGGTTTTGGCTGCGTTTAAACTTGGAGTGAAGCTCTCTTTGCTTTCGCAGTAGTTTGCTAACTTTGTTGTTGTACCACGGTGGGTTTTTCCCGTCCCTCACTGTTTTACTCGGCACGTACCTGTCTAAAACGCATTTTACGATTGCCTTGAACTTTTTCCATAAACACTCATCATTGTCAGTGTCGGAACAGAAATTTTCGTTTTGATCTGTTAGGTAGTCTGAAATCTGCCTTCTATTACTCTTGCTAAACTGATATACCTTCCTCCCTTTTTTTATATTCCTATTAACTTCCATATTCAGGGATGCTGCAACGGCCTTATGATCACTGATTCCCTGTTCTGCACATACAGAGTCGAAAAGTTCGGGTCTGTTTGTTATCAGTAGGTCCAAGATGTTATCTCCACGAGTCGGTTCTCTGTTTAATTGCTCGAGGTAATTTTCGGATAGTGCACTCAGTATAATGTCACTCGATGCTCTGTCCCTACCACCCGTCCTAAACATGTGAGTGTCCCAGTCTATATCTGGTAAATTGAAATCTCCACCTAAGACTATAACACAATGAGAAAATTTATGTGAAATATAGTGTTCTGCCACTAATGCTGCTGAGTCGGGAGGTCGGTAAAAGGAGCCAATTATTAACCTAGCTCGGTTGTTGAGTGTAGCCTCTACCCATAATAATTCACCGGAACTATCCACTTCAACTTCACTACAGGATAAACTACTACTAACTGCGACGGACACTCCCCCACCGGTTGCATGCAATCTATCCTTTCTAAACACCGTCCGTACCTTTGTAAAAACTTCGGCAGAATTTACCTCTGGCTTCAGCCAGCTTTCTGTACCTATAACGATTTCAGCTTCGGTGCTTTCTATCAGCGCTTGAAGTTCCGGTACTTTACCAACGCAGCTTCGACAGTTTACAATTACAATGCCGATTGCTGCTTGGTCCCCGCATGTCCTGACTTTGCCCCGCATCCGTTGAGGCTGTTGCCCTTTCTGTACTTGCCCAAGGCCATCTAACCTAAAAAACCGCCCAGCCCACGTCACACAACCCCTGTTACCCGTGTAGCCGCTTGGTGCGTGTAGTGGACTCCTATCCAGCGGAACCCGAAACCCCACCACCCTATGGCGCAAGTCGAGGAATCTGCAACCCACACGGTCGCAGAACCGTCTCAGCCTCTGATTCAGACCCTCCACTCGGCTCTGTACCAAAGGTCCGCAGTCAGTCCTGTCGACGATGCTGCAGATGGTGAGCTCTGCTTTCATCCCGCTAACGAGACTGGCAGTCTTCACCAAATCAGATAGGCGCCGGAAGCCAGAGAGAATTTCCTCCGATCCATAGCGACACACATCATTGGTGGCGACATGAGCGACCACCTGCAGATGGGTGCACCCTGTACCCTTCATGGCATCTGGAAGGACCCTTTCCACATCTGGAATGACTCCCCCCCCCCCCCCCCCCCCCGTATGCACACGGAGTGCACATTGGTTTTCTTCCCCTCTCTTGCTGCCATATCCCTAAGGGGCCCCTAAGACTCGATGCACTCAGAACCTTACAGAACACTGTTCTGAGCGCGACTGACATTTGCAACGTATTAACGACATTGCACATGTGCCGTTAGTGGTCAAATACAACAGTGCAACCTGCAAGTTTGGCTAGCATCCTCATTTATGGTGATGCAAGCATTCCTTACGGAACTTCCACGTTGTTATCCAGTTCCTGTATAACTCTACATACATACTCCAAAATGCACTCCAAAGAGTTTAACAGTGCCAAACTTTCTGTACTGTTTCATTTGGGCAAGATGTGAAAGAAAAATTAGTGGCATTGTATGTCTGTGGCCCGTAGGACGAGCATTAATATTAGAGCGTAGGCTGTCGCGGTCGGAGTCCACATGATAAAATTAATCTTGTTGTGTGCTCCAGTCATATGGGAAAAACTACCAACATTTCTGCTGCTGTGGAACGCATTACTCATCCTGATGGAAGCTGCCTGCAGTAGAAGTTTTAACGCATATGACGAAGTCAAACATTCGAGAGGATATTATTGTAACAAACGACAAGTTAAACCAGGGACAGTGTACATGTGTCCAGAATGCTTCCGCCGGCTGTCCCTCTCCGACCGGGTGCCGGACACAACCCCTAGCAGCCAGCAGCTCTGTCCCCTCTGAGGGTCGCTGCGGCCATCATCTGTGACGCGCGCACGTCATCCCGCAGTAGGCAATTGAAAACCGCGCTGCGTCATTTCCATTTTAAGTGCGCGCCTTTGAATTACAGGGACTCGTTTGAATTTAAATGGATGTCCGCGAAAGGTGGGCAGTAATCATTTATTCGAAAGGGGGAGGGGCGAGGGGTGTTTTCGTGCTGGGACGTAAAACATTTTTCCACAAGCTTATTGGAAATTCATTTAGCAGTTTTTACGCACTATGTGATGTACTTCGGAACCAACGAGGTCAAAGGTTCAGCTTATCGGGTTCATTCCCTGCGATTTAATATTTTCCACCTCTAATTATTTCCGTTTTTAATAATAAACTGTGTTCTTCTCCCGATGCTAAACATGTTGACGTGGAAAACGTTTTGAAGCACACGGTGTAGTGGACTACACAGAACAAACTAACGAAATAATTCGTCAGGAGGGACTGAACTCAGATGTCGTTGCGATCTTATACGCTCTTTGTGTATCTACATCAAAGATTCACTGTAAGGAGGATGGCAACATATGTGCAAATTTCTTCATGTTTGATACACTGTTGGAGAAACTGAAGAACGATGTTACACATCTTCGTATCATCTGTTATTAGCTAAATTATACCTTTTCATCTAGTCATTCAAGCTGTTTTGTTCTGAACAAGTTCGGTGATCTTTTCTAGGCGTTCGTTCTATTCCACAGATTTGGCGAATAGTACCATATATGCGTTTTATAGCCAATTGTTTTCTTAGACAAACTGTGGAGCTAGGTGTTGCCTGTACGCTGACTCGTATTAGGAAGGACAGCATTTCAAATCCTTGTCCGGTCTTTTCAATTTAGGATTCCTGACATTTCTCCTCAGTCGAATGATGGAGTGATTCGTTTGAACGGGAGCTGTTGATTTTCATCCCTATCCGAGATTTGGTATCGCCTCTAATGATATCGTCGTTATCTATCGTGAAGCCTTAGTGTAACTGTAGGACGGATCACTGCTGAGAATATTACGTTTCAGTTGTTGAAAATCTGATTTATTTCCCACAAAATATTTCAGAATTTACATTATACCATTATCAAAAAATTGAATATGCCTTTAGGCACAGTTAAAAGTGATAAGTCAGCAGCAGACGTGCAACGTCAAACATTTAGAACTTCCTTGTACTTCTCAAGATTGAGTATAACCCGTCTTCAGCCTTTAAGTGCTTGATAATCGAACGACGTAGTCACGAAACATGTTGTGGTAATCAGATCACACATTTTCGACACCTGGCGTGTAATAATCTCATTACTGCATTAACAATTACATCCAGTGTCTTCCTTCTTCCGTCGGTCACGTGTTATCTTGCTTTCAAGGCAGCAGAATCCCTTCACTTTCTTTGGTTCGTGGTACCCAATTTTAACGTTAAGTTTATCGCTAATCTCATTTCTGCTACTCCTAACTACTTTAGTCTTGTAGATATGGTAGAAGAATTTTTTTGGGAAACCGTGACCGCTGGTAGTGCAATGGAAAACACTCTCTGTTCTTCATTTAGATAACAAAACTAGAGCTGCGAAGTTCAGTTACTGTTTCCTATTTCTTGTTGCCTTCTAATCTTGTTGACAAAAACGCTCACCTGTGCACTATACTGAAAATGGTTACCTGAATAAAAATGGAGACCGATCTGGTGTTTTGCCATTATGTTAAATTAGACTTCTCTTTCAGACTAATCTTGGTATGAGAGTCGACGTAAAGCAAATTATATCTTAGCACATGAAAGGAATTGGAATAACATTTAAACCATTTATAACTTTGTGAAGAGCACATTTTCTAGTCAAAATAACGAAATGTCACTAAAGGTAATACATTGGCATAGCACGGAGCTATTTCAGTAAAGTGATGTAGTAGAATAGTAGAATGTTCACTTCCCTCGGGTTTCAAATATGCCTGAGAATGACGACAAAAAGAAATATTAGTAGTACAGGCCTACGCTATTCTCATCAACTTGTTGAAAGACTGAAAAAAATTGTTAACTGATTGACAGATAAGAAGCAAGTGGTTTCAGATAATAAAAATAAAAATTCAAGGAAATAATTAATGACACCGCCGTTCAGAACTGTGTAAAAACGGATAAATCCACGTGATGGTGTATTTTAGATTTTTTTTTCTTTTTTTCATCCGCGAATAGTGAATGAATCCACTTATAGCATTGCCCAAGACTTAAGTATGATAGACATTAAAGAGTACTGGAAAGTAAAAGAGCGAGAACATTACCGTCCATTTTACATAAAAGCGGTCCTTTTGCTCTAGACATAGGAAAGTAGTAAAAATTCTTCGAACCGGTTCGCGATTTAAAGACGACGAACTGAGGTGTATTACATCCAAGATGCTTCAGTTGAGTTTGCACTCCTCATTGTGACCTGTGAATATCTCTCAGTGAAGATTACAGTGTGTAGTAAGAAAGACATATTTAGGACCCTGATATCCACGGACGCCTTGAAAGGCGTCAGTCACATCGCACTTCTAAGCAGTTTATGATGTGTCACAGAGAGTATTTCAAATGACATCTGCAATCACTCCAAGGCATGAAATGTTCGTTGTTATCTACGAGAATCCCTGCACAAAGGGACTGTTTATTTCATTTACTTTTTGTCGGCCTCACAGTGCCCTGTAAAGGTCACAGCGGCTTCAACAGTTACAGCTGCTCGATAAACTACTTATCGGAGCCTCAGAGCAGTTAATATGCACGCCTGACATCCAGCAGCACAGAGACGGGTCCATTTATTGTGGACTCACATACATCGAAATTGGATCATGAATGCAATGCTCTTCACAGGTGAATCCCAGTTGAGTTTACAGAATGATTCTTGTTAAACATTCATGTGGGGTGGCAATGGAACCCGATCCAATTTCGCGAATGTAATGGAAAGAGACCAGTTTCATGGTGGTGGTTCCCTGTAAATGTACTGGTAGGTATTATGAAGCTTTACAGCTTTGTTGATAGTCGGACGAATCCTGATGAGTTAATTTTATAATGCCAGATTAATCTCATAACATCTGATACAATACATTACCTAAAGTGATTATTAATCTTATTTATATGTTTTATGATACATTTACAGAAATCTAAGTCTCATCTTTGTCTGGAAAAAGCTGTGACGTTACTGAAACGCCTTAATATCAGCCATACCCCGGGGAGGAGTAATGTAACAAAACTGTCAACCTCAAACGTCTCCTGGAAGAAATTAGTAGTAATTGTGACTATAGTGATTATGTTTTAGTTGACATAAAGTAATGTTAGTACTCAAACGGACAGAGATGGAGTCCTTCAACAGTACGTGCAATTTTCGAAGATGTTCTGTATAGACATTAACGCCAGGCCTCACCAAACTGCTGTGGGGGACTTATTTCTCGTAGCGTACCCAAAACGTGAAGTAGTTAGCGGGTTCCTTGGTTCAGAATGAGATTGTAACAGTCCGTAGTACATCAACGTACCGACGTTGAACCGTGGCAGTAACAGGCACGATCGTTGACCTTAAAAGCATGTATCGTACACATCACGTTATAGCCCCCCTTTTATGACGTGGTAATCATCACGTCACATCCTCCTCATATGGCGTCATTGTGACGGGAAATTCAGAATACCGGTCATGAAACTAAAACAGGAATCACATCGCTTTATTTTAACCCGCCATTAAAAAGGAACAGTCTATCAGTATGTAGTCGCCATGTTCAAAGTTATACAACTAATCTGAATTTTGCGCCATTTTCGAAATTATCCGGATACCGTGAATATTGCCCCGTGTTCACAGCTATTCAGTTATTATGTAAAAATGTTTACAATACTGGTGTAACTAGACACTAGTGATCCAACTTGCAGGTTAAACAGCACTTGTCAACAAGCTTAGTTCGATCTACGTGCCGCAGTTGGTGCGAGTCACAATGAAGCTGCCCAAATGAAATATTTCCATATCCAAACTACCTGTACGTTTCATAAAAATACACGCACACACACACACACACACACACACACACACACACACACACACACACACACATATGCACACACGCACAATATGTATGTCAAATGTCACAATTTTGTTTCCACGTGCAAAGTATCTGTCAAAATTGATGTATAAAACGTGACTGCGGTATCTCAGATTAAGTTCCACAAAGCTATTCACATTTCTAAATTGTTCTGTAACTAAAATATTATGTAAGTCTGCAGGCTTTCGTGGCAGTTGCCACTGAAGTTAACATCTTCTGCGCCATTAGGCAGCGTCATATTTCTTCCAAATTGATGGACGATTCGACCTCTCTGCTGGGATCTATCTCAGGATCTTCTGGTGTCCACGACTGCTTGTATCCATAGCCAATTAGCGGTTGCTAATTGAACAGTGAATTTCGCTGGATCTGTGATACGTATGGACGTTATGTTCTTCGTACTTATTTATCGAAGCTTCATAAGGTCAATCTATTTACAGATATTTCCCATTCCGCAATCTTAGTGTAATGAAGTACTGTTTTCTGTAGTATTGATTGCGCATTGCTGAAGTCAACGTAATGATGTGCCATAAAATCTGCGCCGAGTTGACTATCATGCTGTACGCTACTGCAAAGAAAAGCGCATGTATTAGGAATCGTTCTGTCGGCTGTCACTTGACTTGCTATCTTATGTAGCCTAGAGATACTCGGCGAGAGCCCTGCCTGAGTGTTAAATACCGCTGACAGTGTGGTAATAAAATGTATATCTCGTGATTGTCGGGCTATTTGATGAATATGTGTGCACCTAGTTCTGTTGTCGCTCTCTCTTGCTCTGGCATACCTTAATGGTTATAATGGTGTTTTGGTGTGACGTGTGTACTGAAATCACTATGTTGTTGTTGTTGTTGTGGTCTTCAGTCCTGAGACTGGTTTGATGCAGCTCTCCATGCTACTCTATCCTGTGCAAGCTTCTTCATCTCCCAGTACCTACTGCAGCCTACATCCTTCTGAATCTGCTTAGTGTATTCATCTCTTGGTCTCCCTCTACGATTTCTACCCTCCACGCTGCCCTCCAATACTAAATTGGTGATCCCTCGATGTCTAAGAACATGTCCTACCAACCGATCCTTTCTTCTAGTCAAGTTGTTCCACAAGTTCCTCTTCGCCCCAATTCTGTTCAATACCTCGTCATTAGTTATGTGATCTACTCATTTAATCTTCAGCATTCTTCTGTAGCAACACATTTCGAAAGCTTCTATTCTCTTCTTGTCTAAACTATTTATCGTACACGTTTCACTTCCGTACATGGCTACACTCCATACAAATACTTTCAGAAACGACTTCCTAACATTTAAACCTATACTCGATGTTAACAATTTTTTCTTCTTCAGAAACGCTTTCCTTGCCATTGCCATTCTACATTTTATATCCTCTCTACTTCAACCATCATCAGATATTTTGCTCCCCAAATAGCAAAACTCCTTTACTACTTTAAGTGTGTCATTTCCTAATCTAATTCCCTAAGCATCACCCGACTTAATTCGAGTACATTCCATTATCCTCGTTTTGCTTTTGTTGATGTTCATCTTATACCCTCCTTTCAAGACACTGTCCATTCCGTTCAACTGCTCTTCCAAGTCCCTTGCTGTCTCTGACAGAATTACAATGTCATAAGCGAACCTCAAAGTTTTTATTTCTTCTCCATGGATTTTAATACCTACTCCGAACTTTTCTTTTGTTACCTTTATGGCTTGCTCAATATACAGATTGAATAACATCGGGGATAGGCTACAACCCTGTCTCACTCCCTTCCCAACCACTGCTTCCCTTTCATACTCTCGACTCTTATAACTGCCATCTGGTTTCTGTACAAATTGTAAATAGCCTTTCGCTCCCTGTATTTTACGCTTGCCACCTGCAGAATTTGAAATAGAGTATTCCAATCAACATTGTCAAAAGCTTTCTCTAAGTCTACAAATGCTAGAAACGTAGGTTTGCCTTTCCTTTATCATTCTTCTAAGATAAGTCGTAGGGTCAGTATTGCCTCACGTGTTCCAACATTTCTCCGCAATCCTAACTGATCTTCCCCGAGGTCGGCTTCTACCAGTTTTTCCATTCGTCTGTAAAGAATTCGTGTTAGTATTTTGCAGCTGTGACTTATTAAACTGATAGTTCGGTAATTTTCACATCTGTCAACACCTGCTTTCTTTGGGATTGGAATTATTATATTCTTTTGAAGTCTGAGGGTATTTTGCCTGTCTCATACATCTTGCTCACCAGATGGTAGAGTTTTGTCAGGACTGGCTCTCCCAAGGTCAAGTACATCGCCCTCGTATAGACCCTCTATATACTCCTTCCACCTTTCTGCTTTCCCTTCTTTGCTTAGAACTGGGTTTCCATCTGAGCTCTTGATATTCATACAAGTTGTTCTCTTTTCTCCAAAGGTCTCTTTAATTTTCCTGTCGGCTGTATCTATCTTACCCCTAGTGAGATAAGCCTCTACATCCTTACATTTGTCCTCTAGCCATCCCTGATTAGCCATTTTGCACTTCCTGTCGATCTCATTTTTGAGACGTTTGTATTCCTTTTTGCCTGCTTCACTTGCTGCATTTTTGTATTTTCTCCTTTCATCAATTAAATTCAGTATCTCTTCTGTTACCCAAGGATTTCTACTAGTCCTCGTCCTTTTCCGTACTTGATCTTCTGCTGGCTTCACTAATTCATCCCTGAAAGCTACCCATTCTTCTTCTACTGTATTTCTTTCCTCCATTCCTGTCAATTGTTCCCTTATGCTCTCCCTGAAACTCTGTACAACCCCTGGTTCTTTCAGTTTATGCAGTTCCCATCTCCTTAAATTCCCACTTTTTTCCAGTTTCTTCAGTTTTAATCTACAGTTCATAACCAATAGATTGTGGTCAGAGTCCACATCTGCAACTGGAAATGGCTTACAGTTTAAAACCTGGTTCCTAAATCTCTGTCTTACCATTATATAATCTATCTGATACCTTTTAGTATCTCCAGGGTTCTTCCACGTATACAACCATCTTTCATGATTCTTGAACCAAGTGTTAGCTATGATTAAGTTATGCTCAGCCTGTCCGTATAATCCTGTCAGAACAACAGACCACCTTCCTGTTGCAAGAACGGCAAAACAAAACGACTAACAACAACCTGCACGTACCGAGCGCTGGTTAGCGTCCCCTCAGCACATGTGAGTTGTGCATCATCGTTTGTGCTGATGTCGTGGTTGTCGGTATGGGCGGTTCATTCTTTAAGAATTTTCTCATACATTCGGAGGCATCGCTCTCGTAGTTTTGAAAAGCTTATACGTCCTCTATCTAAACATTATTATGTTGTTCTACAGTATCAAACGTTTCAAAAGATTGTGCAAAGTACAGAGTTAAAAATGGCTCAAATGTCTCTGAGCACTATGGGACTTAACTTCTGAGGTCACCAGTCCCCTAGAACTTAGAACTACTTAAACCTAACTAACCTAAGGACATTACACACATACATGCCCGAGGCAGGATTCGAACCTGCGACCGTAGCGGTCACGCGGTTCCAGACTGTAACGCTTAGAACCTCACGGCCACTCCGGCCGGCGTACACAGTTAAAATCCGTAATATGAAGCTTTTCGTTCTACAGTGGTGGAAAAAATTAGTAAACTTCCCGATTTCCTTGTCCGTATACCAGCGTAACGAGTCACTTTCCGGACTGATTGATTCTGCAGATTCTTGTATCTCAAATCTTCTGGAGCGTGTGCTTGTCCTTATTGCTTCTATGATGTGTTCCCTATAAAAATATGTTTCCTTTTAATTTGTTTCTATCATTATATACGTAGAGGAACAGTATGGTGTGCTAGATTCCCGTACAAAAGATCACACAACAATTTCCAGTGTTTCACTTGCTATCCAGTTCCCGTCATCTGGTTCAAAATGGTTCAAATGGCTCTGAGCACTATGGGACTTAACTTCTGAGGTCATCAGCCCCCTAGAACTTAGAACTACTTAAACCTAACTAACCTAAGGACATCGCACACATCCATGCCTGAGGCAGGATTCGAACCAGCGACCGTAGTGGTCACGCGGTTCCATACTGTAGCGCCTAGAACCGCTCGGCCACCATGGCCGGCTCCCATCATCTGGTCTCAGGAGTAAACGATGATTGCTGATGCTGTTACACTTGCGATCGAGCCATGTTAGGTAATTTACATTACCAGGAAAAATTAGTACACAGTTCTTTATTGTTGCATCAGTGCATATGGAGCACATGAAATGACTACATTTGCAGATCAGTAGCACAAGCGCTTCTGAGATACCTGGTGTCGACCCATGCTCAAACACCCATATTGGTATGTGGCGGAGCCTCCACTGGTGGCAATGCAGGCACTGACGCTGGCATCCACTCGATCGTATAGATGGCGAATTTTGTCTTGGGATACTTTACGTCTTGTCTGCCAGACCTGTTCTGGTAGTTCCGTAAGTATTGTCGGTTGACAAGCCGCAAGAGTCACTTCTCGTCCCACCATATCCCACACATGCTCCGTTGGAGACAACTTCGGAGACTGTTAAGCCTTTGAAATTACTGAACGTCTTGCAGAGGATGTTCACTTTCACGGGCAGTGTATGTGCGAGTAGGCCGGCTGCTGTGGCCGAGTGGTTCTAGGTGGCTCAGTCTGGAACCGCGTCACCGCTACGGTCGCAGGTTGAAATCCTGCCTCGGGTATGGATGTGTGTGATGTCCTTAGGTTAGTTAGATTTAAGTAGTTCTAAGTTATAGGAGACTGATCACCTCAGCTGGTAAGTCCCATAGTGCTCAGAGCCATTTGAACCATTTGTATGTTCGAGTATTATCCTGTTAGAACAACACGTCACCTTTCTGTTGAAAGAACGGCAAAACAATCGGTCTAACAACAGTCTGAAAATACCGAGCGCTGGTTAGCGCCCCGTCCTGAAACACCAAAGGTGAACGAAAGTTATAGCTCATCGCACGGAAGACCATAAGGCCTCTGGTAGGGTCAGTGTTTCTTGGACGAGTGCATTCTATGAGACAGTGCTCACCAGGTGTACGTCGTACACGCAAACGACAATCACTTGCATGCAGGCGGAAGCTGCTTTCGCCGCTGAAGACCACGGCGTGCCATTTCAAGCCCTACTCTGATGGCACCAGACTAGCCGTCCATGTCGATGATGTGGAGAATGGGCCAAAGGTGTGCGTGCCCGTAGTCCCACCGGTAATAATCGGTTCGCAGCACATCGTGACGCCACTGGCATTCCAGGATCTATAAAAGCTTTTCAAAAATTCTGCGATGACGCATTGTGCTGTAGTAGTCTCTTCGCATGTTCTATTTGAATGGCGACCACTGGAATCGTGATTGTGAGTGCGAATGTCGTTGTTGTCACAAAATTTCACACATATTCTACGATGAGGCGTCGCAGGAACACAGGACCCGCAACCATTGAGAAAGGAATATCACGGTTTAACTTCCTGTCGACGACAAGGCCATTAGAGACAGAGCACGAGATAGGTCGCTGTTACGGGTAGGGAAAGAAATCGGCCGTGTCCTTTCAGAGGAGCAGTTCTAGCATTATACAGGGCGCAGATCTGAACCACCATCCTCCCAAACGCCTGTCCAGTGTACTAACCACGCCGCACCTATCTCCGCCGTAACCGTCATATGGTAACAAACACTTGCTTCTTCAATGCGGAGGGACCATAAAGCCATTTAATCATAAGCTACGGCGTTATTATTTTGTTATGCAGCTGTAAGGGTAGGCATTATTTGCATTTTATTCTACTCGACTCGCAATCATTCACTTTGACCCATTTTATTTAACCTGCCTGATCACTCCTAACTCTACACGAAAGAAGTTGACAGAGGTATTCACAACTCACGTGCACTTTTTCTCCGTATGCCACATACATCACCGAGCTGGATGACGCATTGGTTAGCATAGTGGACTCGCATTCGGGAAGACGACAGTTCAGACACGCGTCCGGCCATCCTGTTTTAGATTTCCCTAAATCATTCCAGGCGAATGCCGGGCTGGCTTCTTTGAAACTTTGAAAGGGCACCGTCGGCTTCCTTCCCTATCCTCCCCTAATCCGATGGGATCGATGAATCGATGTTTTATCCCCTCCCCTCTCGCAAACCAACCAGCCAAATACATCACCACTGTATGTTCATTGCGTAGCTAAGCAGCAGCTCTTTGTAACGGCATTTCACATAGTGTCTTTCCCGAATTAACCACTGCGTGGTCACGACGCGTATAAGCCGAGTACCATGGTATTCCAGCTCAATGTCAGTTTACAATTGCAACGTGCACTCATACTTTTGGCGTTACTCACACTGGTTTTATGACAAAGATGAAATTCGTACCCACAAGCGAAATGACAATGGACGCCACTGAAATGTACCAATTCTTGGTACTGTTATGGCTTAACGTTCCACCGTCAAATTTTTGTGTGTAAGTTTTATTAAGTCTGGCTTATTTTATCATATAATTTATTATTGTATTAGCTTTTGACACGTTGTTAAAGCATTAATATCCTGTTGCTTCTAAGACCAATATTGCACAACAATAGACAAATAAAGGGAAATGTAAGCTGCAGGAAGTTTAGAATCATTCACTTTACCATAGCTAGCGGGTAGTAATGGTTCGGATTGGGTTCTGCTTACAGTGTTTCATTTGATGTTAAAATTTTGTAAAATCATGGCTATGGAGCTGTTATGCAAACAACGCTCATTATGTTGAGTTCAATAAAATCGTGGTAGGACCAACTGTTATGCCAACTGCGAGTTAAAGGGAACTATACGAAACTGCAGCACATATTCATTCCACCACTCTAATTCTGTCCCAGTCATGAGCTAGCAGGTCTAATAAACTGCCTGGGGAAGAAAAAGTAGTACGCCTCGAAAGACGACGTCGATTTTGATCCGATGACAACGTGTGCCACCTGGGGGATAGTAGACGTACCAGAGCGCCATTTGTCTTTACCTTGTAACACGGTATGATCACAGCGAGAAAGACCAGTGTGGTCACTGAGAGCTTCTTACAGCCAACTGAGTGAGTTTGAAGTAGGTCAAATTGTGGCCTTCCGAGTGGCGGAAAGGTCCGTTCGGAGAAGTTGGAAGTTCTGCGTATATTGTGACACGATACTGGTATCAGTGATCACGTGAACATACACTTATCCTTAGACGATGTCCTGGACGTCCACGCAGCACTGACGCCCGCCACGATTGCAATATTGTAAGGGAAACAGTAGCAGATCACAGATGGTACGCCGTTGCTTTTATCGTCCCTTAGGCGGCGAGTAACCCAACAAGCAAACACATCTGAGTATCCCAACTCGTGGACGATAGTGTCAGCAACAGCGACAACGACGTTCATTTGAGCAGCGGTGTGTTTGATTGTGTTCTGTTGATCATCTCTACTGAGGGTGTCCGTACGTTCCAACATTGCAACTGCAGGAGTCACAGGTGTGTAAGGCCAGCCGGCACGCAGGAGATCGGAAAAGTTTGCACAACTTTGTTGTGGTAGTGACAGAAGCCTCCCCCAACGACTCACGTGCTCTTGTTCGCTGCGTAGTCGCCGTTGACATTCTGCGACACCTATGAACACCAGCAATGCTGTGGTTTTGCGCAAAAAGAAACTAAATGACAGCTCTCTGCTTGGAACGCATCTCTGTCACAGAGCCGGCCGCTGTGGCCGAGCGGTTCTAGGCGCTTCAGTCCGGAACCGCGTTGCTGCTACGGTCGCAGGTTCACATCCTGCCTGGGGCGTGGATGTGTGTGATGTCCTTCGGTTAGTTAGGATTAATTAGTTCTAAGTATATGGGACTGATGACCTCAGATGTTAAGTCCCATAGTGCTTGGAGCCATTTGAATAGACACAATTTTGAAGGCTACGTAGAGTGCTGCCACGTACGGGAACTTCATGAAACTATAGAGGCTGAAGTGGGAATATTCCACGATATCCCACAACAAATTCCGCATTTTTTTCAATCCGAAATGGCCGAGAAAAAAAAGTGCTGAATTTCTTACTGAGCGCCTCTCGTAATAATAACTTCATGTGGCTGAGTGGCCTAGAGCAAGTCTTTTTACCGGACGCCACTTCGGCGGCTTGCAAGTCCCTCAAATACTCGACTCATCAAAACTGTAAAATGGGACCTACAGTTTAACGTGTAATCCGAACCACGTATTGTTCCAGGCAACTCGTCGTATCATTGAAAGGTGAAGGCTAGGTTAAGACGATGACTGAAAAATTCATTGGACGAGTGAGATTCATTCCCGCTAGACTACCGGATCCTGTTCATCTAGTTGTGATGAGTGTGTGAGGGCGCAAAATGTGTGGTATATACATTGCCGTATATTTTGATTGCTTTGACTTAAAAGCTGAAATTGGTTACACTGCCAAGTGCTCGCAGACCTTGGTTTGTGTCATAAATTTCAACTTAACACCTCTATCCATTCCTGTGAAAAAGGGCTCAGAACTTCTAACAATACCACCACTTGCAAAGTAGGTTAGAAATCAGATTAATAATGTTGCTCACGCAGCATATGTTCGCTTTATCGAGCAACAACGAAGTTATTGACTGCGGATGGTACCGTCAGAATGGAAATAATGAGTCACTGTAAAAAAGTCATTAATTTTGACACTTATCCTGAATGGATTCCGATTTCGTCGAAGTTGTTATGGTTCAAATGGCTCTGAGGACTATGGGACTTAACATCTGTGGTCATCAGTCCCCTAGAACTTAGATCTAGTTAAACCTAACTAACCTAAGGACATCACACACATCCATGCCCGACGCAGGATTCGAACCTGCGACCGTAGCAGCAACGCGGTTCCGGACTGAAGCGCATAGAACCGCACGGCCACACCGGCCGGCGAAGTAGTTATGGCTCATCTTGTTGATTCTAGGGTGATTCCACTTTGACTGCTGGAAGGTCCAGATCTGTATTTTAGCAATATTTGAAGACCTAACAAATGCGTTTTTCAGGAAATTTTTAAAGATCAAACAATCCCAGATCAGAACAATAGTATGGTAGAAATAATTTTTTACTTGGTGTTCACGATCGACATTTTTATTAAACTGCTTGTAAATTCACATATACTTCTTCTTAATCGTCACATCATCAACAAAACAGTTTTATATCAATCATCATATATTTAATTTCCACTTTAAACAAACACAAGACTTGACTGGTCTTTTACAAAGCGAAATAACAACTTAACTTCTGCCAAAGTGAAACAAAGACTGCCCTGTGCGCATTCGCGCCAAAACGGTTACAAGTAAGTCAAAGATCATGACAGTCTCACAGAAATGAATACACACAAGAACCATATCACTGTAATATATCGATACATCGGAGTACCTGTACATTAATAAAACCAAATGTGAATATTGTCACAAAAATATGTCTGTTACTTTGCAGAAAAGTAGTACGATATTACTGATATCGAGAACTGGGGTTGGAGCGCCGTAATGGTCACGTAAATAAAGAACCATTACAAACTGTTGGTGCCGACAGACAGGCAGACCAACAGGCGGACGATATAGTGATCAAGACGCCCGATCACTTTTACCGACTGAAGTACTGAACAATAAAAATGAAAGCCACAGGCAGTGTCAAATCATGCACTGAAATCAAAATAGAAAGACCTTTCGCTGGCTAAAAGCGTTCAGAGGTGCTCATGGGAAGAGCGGCAGGCGGCCTGAGCCCTGGATCCAAGTAAGCCGCTGACGAGTGTCCGGCCACTGCGCTACTCGCAGCCCCCCCCCCCCCCCCCCCTCTCCATCTCCAGCGTCTCGCAGCAGGCGAGGGAACTTCGTGCCCAATGGGGGCCGCCGGGGTGGGGCTTTCACAGCTAATTTCAATTTGAAGTTTTGCTTCCCGGCTGCTATTAGTATTTAATTTAATGCAAGTTGCGCGGGCTTTGAAGTAGCGTAGAGGGGAAAAAATGCTCTGGAGAATGTCTCTTAATTAACTGCACGGAAGTTCGTGATTCATTTAGGGAATCTGGGACAGATCAAACAAATCTTTGTACGTAGGATGATGAACTGAGGCCTTCACCGGCTTGATTAAACGTCTCAGTATTTGTAATCGCTCTTTATCCGTTTATAACAAAATGAATCCACATTTCACAAAGCTATTCGGAACATCATCATAATCTCCCCTTGAAACGCAACGTGCCTACTGAAATCTGCAAGCAATTTTCATTAAAGCTGTGCCATACAGTATAAAAGCTAAAATCATTCTCCATCGCTACATCTTTACTGCGGGCCTGGTTCAAGGAAGAATAACTAAAAGACGAACAATGACAGTTGACAATGGAAGTACATATCTGGCCATAGTTACCGTAAGAAATGTCTTTATTTCGGTGAGAGCCACTATACCTAACGACAGAAATCTGTAACTGAAGACACTAGCTTCAGTATTAGGTAAACTGATTAATTTCTCTCTTATCAGATACATACGTTCACAAAGAAAGGGCACTGGATTGAACGTCAGAAAAGTTATATTAGAGAAACGTCGTTAACACTGGATGAGTGTGAACTAGGGATTCATTGGAGCAATCATCAATATATGGTATGAGGTAGTATAGGCAGAAGAAAGAAGCAAATATCAGGTAACAGGGTCTCTAAAGTGCACTTGTCCGGTAGAAGAGCTCACAGCTCTTAAGATATGCATTTAAGAGCCCAAGTTTCACCGTTCCTGCCATGTCCCTAAATCTCCTGATAGTCGAGAAGAATGTACGAGATAAGGTTATTATTTCTATTATCTGCAATTCATTGCTTCGTTCCCTACATGATCCCATGAGCAGTCTATTTGATGAACTATATAAAAACATAAGCAATTTCTAAATTGTCGGCTAATTTATCAAATGTTCGCAGCATTTTAGTTCTGAAGCTGCTTCGAGCCATCTAATGAGTATCTTCATATTTCCAGTGTGTTCTAGAGACTGTATGCTCTCCTCCAGACGTTTTAACCATTTATCCCTCTGTCCCCATCAAACTCGCATCTCTACCTTCATTTCCTTCTTTTTGTTTTAGTGGACTTCACTGTAAACAAAAGGGGACGTTAGATGGGAAGTTAGTGAGGAAAAGACCCGTCCCATCTCCGATAACATTCTACCTGGACGTTGAGCAAGCAGTAAAGGAAACCAACCAGATATTATGAAAGGTAATCAAAGTTCATTGGTTCCTTTACTGCTTGCTCAACGAGTGAGATATTATGAAAGGTAATCCAAGCCCCACTCCCCTTCCCAACCATGAACCATGAATCTTGACGATGGTGGGGAGGCTTGCGTGTCTCAACAATACAGATAGCCGTAGCGTAGGTACCACCACAACGGAGGGGTATCTGTTGAGAAACCAGACAAACGTGTGGTTCCTGAAGAGGAGCATCAGCCTTTTCAGTAGTTATAGGGGCAACAGTCTCGATTATTGACTGAACTGGCCTTGTAACATCAACCAAAACGGCCTTCCGGTGTTGGTTCTGCGAACCGCTGAGAGCGAGGGGAAACTACAGTCGTAATTTTTCTCGGGGGCATTCAGCTTTACTGTATGGGTAAATGATGACTGCGCCCTCGGTTAAAATATTCTGCAGATAAAATTGTTCCCCGTACGGATCTCCTGGAGAGAACTGTTCAGGAGGTCGTCGTTGTAGGGAGAAACAAAACGCATCGGGGCGTTGAATGTCAGATCCCTTAATTGGGCAGGTAGGTTAGAAAATTTAAAAAAGGAAGTGGATAGGTTAAAGTTAGATATAGTGAGAATTAGTGAAGTTCGATGGTAGGACGAACAAGACTTCTGGTCAGGTGAATACAGGGTTATAAATTCAAAATCAGAGAGGTGAAATGAAGGAGTAGGTTTAATAATGAGAAAAAATAGGAACGCACATAAGCAACTATGAACAGAATAGTGAACGCTTTATTGCAGCCAAGACTGAAACGAAGTCCTCACCTACCACAGTAGTACAAGTTGATATGCCAACTAGCTACGCAGATGAGTAGATTGAGGATGTGTACGATGATATAAAAGAAATTATTCAGATAATAAAAGGGAGCAGAGAATTTAATAGTCATGGGGGACTGGAATTCGAAAGTAGGAAGAGAAGGAAAAGTAGTAGGTGAATATGGACTGGGGGAAATGAATGAAAGAGGATGCCGCCGGATAGAATTTTGTACCGAGCATAATTTAATTATAACTAACACTTGCTTAAAGAATCATGAGAGAATGTTGGAAGAGACTTGGAAACATAGGAAGGCTTAAGATTGATTAGACAAGGGTTAGACAAAGATTTAGGAACCAGATTTTAAATTTTAAGACATTTTCAGGAGCAAATGTGGACTCTGACCACAATCTATTGGTTATGAACTGCGGAATAAAACTGAAGAACAAACTGCCTGTTGGCTTCTGTCTCGGGTTCTTAGGCCAAAGTTAATCTGCTGATTCTACTGACGTTTCGGCACCGCAAATGGCTGGCATTGTTCTAAGCTTCACCCTCCATTGCCGGTGGTGAACTGGAGCCGAGCTCGCGGCAGCAGACTATATGTGCCTGGCGCGCCAACGTCCGAGAGCTTCTCCGTGGTCATTTCCGCTGCGGTTCTCCTCTTGCTACCTGCGACGGTCTTTCGCTGCAATACGGGAAGCCAGGATCCGTTTACCTTATGCTTTCCTCCTTCTTGTTGAAGCTGTCCGCGTGTTTTTCTATTTCTACAACTTCTCTGAACAAGCGGGTGTGATAGTGCTTCTCTACACCCAGAACTTCTGTGTCGGCGAATTTTATTACGTGGTCGGTCTCACTTAGTGCGTGCTCTGCCACGGTCTATTTCTCCACTTGCCCCAACCTGTAATGTCGCTTATGTTCTTTCATCCTGGTGTTGATTGATCGTCCAGTCATTCCGACATAAACTTTTCCGCATGTGCATGGTATACGGTATATTCCCGACATTGCAAGTGGGTGTCTTTTCTCCTTTGCCGTTCTAAGAGACTCTTTCATCTTCCTTGTCTGTTTGAAAATCGTCTATATGCCGTGTTTGCGCAACATACGGCCGATTCTGTCCGTCATTCTGGGAATGTATGGCAGAAAGGCCGTATTCGACGTTTCTTTTTCTGATTCCTTACTTCGCCGAGTGTTTGGCTCTGTTACACTTCTAATCAAATTTGTTGAGTACCCATTACTCCTCAGAACCCTTTCGTGGCGTTGCATTTCACGTCTAAGGTGCTGCGACTCACATATTCATCTTGCTCGCGTTACAAGCGTATTAATCATGCCTCTTTTCTGTCTCGGTTGGTGGTTTGATAGTTTGAGCAGGTATCGG
Organism: Schistocerca piceifrons; assembly: GCF_021461385.2. Lineage (NCBI taxonomy): Eukaryota > Metazoa > Arthropoda > Insecta > Orthoptera > Acrididae > Schistocerca > Schistocerca piceifrons. Next base: position 443,754,035 of record NC_060141.1, on the reverse strand, counting down.
TCAGTTTGTGTCCCAGGTTTTCGCCATCCCTTGTGACCATCACATCTAGCAATGGCTGTTATTTCTCCTTTTCTACTTCCTTGGTAAATTTTATGTTGGCATGGAGGCTCTTCAGGTATCTTAGAAAGTCATCGAACTGTTCTTCACCACGGCTCCACACAACGAAAGTATCATCGACGTATGTGTACCACACCTTCGGGTTGCAAGTCGCCAAGTCCAGTGTCTGTGCTTCGAAATGTTCCATGAAGAAGTTGGCCACCACTGGACTAAGAGGATTACTTATGGCGACGCCTTCCAGCTGTTCGTAGAAATTGCCGTTCCATGAGAAATAGCTCGTGGTGGGACATGCATGGAAGAGCTTTGTGATGTCTTGGGGAGAAATTGAACCGATGTGCTCCAGAGTGTCACTGAGTGGCACTTTCGTGAACAAAGAGACATCAAAGCTGACCTGGATGTCGTTTGGTGCAAGTTTCAGTTTCTTTAGCTTCTCAATGAAATGTCGTGAGTCCTTTATGTATGTGTCGGTCTTCCGCATGTGCGGCTGGAGCTGAGAGGCCAAGTGTTTTGCCAGTTTATACGTCGGTGACCCAGGAGCGCTAACAATCGATCTTAGTGGCACGTTTTTCTTATGGATATTGGGTAATCCATACAGCTGAGGTGGTAGGGCCGGCAGAGAAGACGCCTTGATTAATCGATTCGTATTCCGTGATACGCTACGTCGGATCTGCGCTTGGTTTTCGGTACCTCGTCGGATCTAATATGTCTCGGGTCTTTTGCTCATAATCTTCGGTCTTCATTACGACAGTCGCATTCCCCTTATCGGCTGGCAGTACCAAAAAAATGGTTCAAATGGCTCTGAGCACTATGGGACTCAACTGCTGTGGTCATTAGTCCCCTAGAACTTAGAACTACTTAAACCTAACTAACCTAAGGACATCACACACACCCATGCCCGAGGCAGGATTCGAACCTGCGACCGTAGCAGCAGCGCGGGCGCGGCTCCGGACTGGAGCGCCTAGAACCGCACGGCCACCGCAGCCGGCCTGGCAGTACCAATATACTCTTGTGGGGGTTAAGATTCTTAATGGTTTGTACATCTTCTTTCTTCAGGTTGCAAGCTTGTGGCTTTGTTCGACGAAGAGACCTTTGGAGAAAAGAGAACTACCTGCATGTATATGAAGAGCTCAGATGGAAATCAGTCCTAAGCAAAGAAGGGAAAGCACAAAGGTGAAAGAGTATATGGAGTGTCTATACAAGGGATATGCGCTTAAGGACAATTTTATGGAAATGGAAGAGGATATAGAGAAAGTTGAGAAGGAAGATATGATCCTGCGTTAAGAATTTGACAAAGCGCTGAAAGGCCTAAGTCGAAAAAAGGCCCAAGGGGTAGAAAACATTCCGCTAGAGCTACTGATAGCCTTGGGAGAGCCAGCCATGACAGAATTATTCCATCTGGTGAACAAGATTTACGAGATGTTACTAATTATTCCGAAAATTACCGAACTATCATTCTAATGAGTCACGGCTGCAAAATACCAACACGAATCATTTAATAAAGATGGAAAAACTCGTAGTAGCTGAACTGGGGGAAGATCAGTTTGGATTCCGGAGAAATGTAGGAACATGCGCGGCAATACTGGCCCTATGTCTTCGTGTAGAATATAGGTCAAGGAAAGGCCCACCTACGTTTATAGCATCAGTAGCCAACTTTTCACAATGCTGGCTGTAATATTCTCTTTCAAATTCTGAAAGTGGCTGGTGTATATGCAGGAAGCGAAAGGCTATTTACAATTTGTATAAAGACCAGAAGGCAGTTATAAGAGTCATGGGGCACGGAAGGGAAATAATAGTCGAGATGGGAGTGAGACATTGTTGTAGCCTATCCCAGATGTTATTCAATCTGTATACTGAGCAAGCACTAAGGGAAACAAAAATCTGAAGTAGGAACTAAAATCCATGGAGAAGAAATAAAAACTTTGCGGTGTGCCGATAACATCGTAATTCTGTCAGAGATAGTAAAGAACTTGGAAGAGCAGTTGAACGGAATGGATAGGATCTTGAAAGGAGCATATAAGACAAAAAAAATGTAAATGTTGTGTTATTGGGCCTTCCATCGGGTAGACCATTCGCCGGGGCAAATTCGGCGACTTGCTCGTCGATGGAGATGAAATGATGGTGATTAGGACAACACAACACCCAGTCCCTGAGCGGAGAAAATCTCCGACACAGCGGGGGATCGAACCCGGAGGTGCGGGCCCTTAGGATTGACATTCCGTCGCGCTGACCACTCAGCTACCGGGGGCGAACAGGACATAGGATGAACATCAACATAATCAAAAAGAGGATAATGGAATGCAGTCGAATTAAATCAGGTGATGCTGAGGAAACTAGATTAGGAAATGAGACACTTAAAGTAGTAAATGAGTTTTTCTATTAGGGAAGCCAAGTAACTGATGATGGTAGATATAGGGAGGTCATATAATGCAGGCTGCCAATGGCAAGAAATGCGTTTCTGAATAAGAGAAATTAGTTTACGTCTAGTATAGATTTGAGCCTCAGGAAGTCCCTTCTGATAGGTATTTATATGGAGTGCAGCCATGTATGGAAGTGAAACATAGGCGATAAATAGTTTAGACAAGAAGAAAATAGCTTTCGAAATGTGATGCTGCAGAAGAATGCTGAAGATTAAATGGGTAAATCAAATAACTAATGAGGAGATACTGAACAGGGCTGAAGAGAACAGTAATTTGAGCTCAACTTGACCCAAAGAAGGAATCGGTTGGTAGGACACATTCTGAGACATCAAGCGATCACCAGTTTACTACTGGACGGAAGCGTGTAGAGCAAAAATCGTAGAGGGTGACCAAGAGTCGAATAAGTAAGCAGATTCAAAGGGATGTAGGTTGTAGAAGTTACTTGGAGATGAAGAGACTTGCATAGGGTAGAGCAGCATCAAATCAGTCTTCGAACTGAAGACCACAGCAGCAACAACAACAACAACAATCAGAGTCCATGGAGGAAGTAATGAAACTTAGATGTGTGGCGATGACATTGTAATCAAGTGAAAGACGTCAAATGACTTGGAAGATCAGCTGAACGGAATAAATATTAACAAAAAATAAACGTTGTTACTGAGAGACTTAGATAAGGAAATGCACACACACACACACACACACACACACACACACACACACACACACACACACACAGCTTAATCCGGCTACACAATGCAAAAACGAAATTCTAATAACCTGCTGAAACACCAGAGAAAATGCGTCTGAAGACTCATAGGAAGAGACACCGCATATATTGGTGGGGATCGTATGGCATCTGCTTCATTCCACATCTCAGCTTTCTTAACAACCTATATTGTGTGTCTTCAATGGACAAGTTTCTATCGGTCACACTGTTTTCTATCCCTTGAAGCTTCTTATCGGGTTTTTCTCTGTCCGTTCTGCTTGTCGGTCTGTGTTCAAATATTTCTTGGATATTCTTTCTTGTCCCATTCTCATTAAGGGCCCCAACAACAAAGGTTCCCTACGTTCTGTTTCATCCATATGTACCTTTCTTGTGTTATGTCCCGTACATTCTCCTTAAATTTTGTTCTATGTTCCAAACGGGAGATCCTTGATGCTCGTCATAGAAAGTCCATTTCTACAGCTTTCATCTTCTAGTGGTTCTTTTCTGTTATTGTCCAGCACTCCGAAACATAGGTGGTAATTAACCCAATAATGGCCTTACATATATTGTGTTTCATTTCAACTTTTGCATACCGTAAAATGAAATTCAGTTTTGATATCTCTCTTCTTCCTGAGCACAATCTGTTTCTCAAGTTATCTTCACATGTTCCATCTTTATTAATAGAGTATACACGCTAGTTCTTTAAGTCTTTCACAGTTACCTATGGTTACATTGTTCTGCATATCAATATCTACTGATTGTATTCTCTTGATTAAGTATTCTGTGTTCTTGACCTTCAACTGGTGTCCCCATTTATGGCATTTGTCTATTAATTTTCTTACCATATAGAAGATATCTTCAGTGAATTGCATTTCCGCAAAAAACTTTACATTACCGCAAACTGTCTTATTTTCGCTACTGCAAAATGTACGTATCTATGCTGAAAAATGTTAGAAATACAAAATTACAACACCCTGCCTTTAAAACTAGCAGCGAAGCACACAGCTTGCCCCTGTGAAAGACTTGTAGTGGGCTGGTACAGATATGCAATTCTTTTTACATACTTTAATAACGATGATTTACCACGACGATATTTATCTCACAGTTCGATGACAACAATTAATTTTGACGGTCATGTCTGTTAATTTTTCATTTACAGTGGACTGTCAAAGCCCAGCTAAGTTTCATTCGCAGTTCCTGTAACACTATCATAAGATCGTGGATAGAATGAAAAGTTTGTAAAATAGTTGTTTTATGTGTCGATGAAACGACTGCGCACCATCTATAGTTCTCATTACATCATTTGGTATACTGGCCGATGAAGTGGGGAGAATTTTACAACATTCGCTTACGTAGTTTTCAAGTAAACAGTGTGGAAAAAAATTTGACCGATTTTGAGTGACACAATGCTATGCAACCCTACGAACGTATCATCGACTGTGCTTAGAGGTATAAATCTTAATCCAAATGTTTATTTCAAAAACTTTTCGAATTCTGACTGAGGGTTAGTATACTCAGAACGAAACCCAAGTTTGACTATCTTCCGATAGCATACTGACCTAAGTGAAAACTTCAGCTTTTAATGTTAATGCATGGAAACAACTACCGTGCCGCCACATGAACTGCATCTTCAAAATCTAAAATTAATGCTTCAGGGTTCAAATGTTTAGTGCAGAAACTACGAACACCATTTCACAAGCATCCGTACGTTTATACAATTTTTAGTCACATGAAACAAAAATCGACGTGGGCATACTCCTAGGTAGAAATATGGGAGAGATTGTCACTGAAATTATACAGGATTTGGGCGACACATTAAAACAAAGGCGTTTTTTAGAGCAACGGAATCTTCCCACGAAATTCCAATCACCAAAGATCTCCTCATAATGCGAAAATATTATGTTGGCACCGACCTAAATAGGGAGAAACGATCACCACGATAAAATAAGGGAAATCAGAGCTCGTGCGGAATGATATAGGTGTTCCTTCTTTCCGCGCGCTATACGAGGTTGGAATAACAGAAAATTTTGAAGGTGGTTCGATGAACCCTCAGCCAAGCACTTAAATGTGCATTGACAGAGTATCCATGTAGATGTAGATGTAGATGTAGATGTAATTTCTAAAGTTAACGCAAATGTTTCAGTGAATCCCAAAATGTCCCATCGGCTAATGCAGTATGCATGTTACTGCACAGATGTTGCAGATGTTTAGACGAGTGTCAGTTCCAAGTCTACGAAGCATAAACATTCTTCTCGCTTTGTTAAAGTATGTAATTTGCTAACTGCTCTAAGTCTCCTTCGTAGTACAAGGATGTGTATGCATCGGCTTCCTTCGGGCTCTGTGTATGAGAAAAGAAAATTAGCTTCTTTCTGTATATGATAGCTAGTTGACCGAGATAATTCTCTCGTATTACTGTACTAGTTCGTGAAGTTAGTTCTCCACACGCTTTTCCTTTGTAATTATTCCCCATAACATGTGGTTTAATAACCCTAACTTTTCCATGTTCTTAGTGTCTCTTAAATACACTATTTCGCTTATTTCCGCAGTATTCTGTAAAGTGACGACACAGTTCTTCTCCATGCACCTGCAGGAAACGTTACCCGTCCTCATTTTACGCTGTATTTACAAACTATTCTCAATAATGCAGTCCACTCAACGACATGTAATAGCTCATATGAAGTCCATTCTTTGAACACTTAAAGTGACAAGAAAAAAGTAAATGTATATCCATACCACTGTCGAGATTTCATTTTTGGAAATTTGTGGTACGTTCCTATGGGACAAAACTGCTGTGATCATCGGTCCCTACGCTTCCACACTACTTAATCTAACTTAAACTAACTTACGCTGAGGACAACACACACCCATGTCGGATGGAGGACTCGAACCTCTGAAGGGGGGAAGCAGCACGAATTGTGGCGAGGCGCCTCGGGACGCACGGCTACCCCGCCCGGAGAGACTTCATTCCACCACCTAAGCAAAGCAATATAATCCGGCTATGCACATGGAGATACCCAACACACCATCTAAGGCAAAATACAGCCTTCTTATCTTTTGTAGTCGCATTTATAGTAATTGTAGCCTTTGGCCGTGGAATCAACACACGGTCTTGGATCCAGCGGCATCTACAAGCAGTAGTAGTTAATTTTGCAAGATTGGATACAATAAACGCAGAGATGCAAGATTTACGTAGTATGTAATTAGGAATTTAATTTAGTAGTAATGGAAATTTATTTTTTTGCGATAATGATGAAGTATTTTTTGCTGTTATACAAATTATATATGCGAAATTTTTCGTCGCGTTTTTGCGCTTTTCTATCAAGCCGGATCTTATTCATCAGTCACAACCACCACCTCATCTTTTTTTTTTTTTTTTTTTTTTTTTTTTTTTTTTTTTTTTTTGTTGATTAGTCTTCTGACTGACTTGATGCGGCCCGCCACGAATTCCTCTCCTGTGTTAACCTCTTCATTTCAGGTAGCACTTGCAGCCTACGTCCTCAATTATTTGCTGGACGTATTCCAATCTCTGTCTTCCTCTACAGTTTTTGCCCTCTACAGGTGCCTCTAGTATCACGGAAGTCATTCCCTCATGTCTTAACAAATGTCCCATCATCCTGTCCCTTCTCCTTATCACTGTTTTCCACATATTCCTTTCCTCTCCGATTCTGCACAGAACCTCCACATTCCTTACATTATCAGTCCCCCTAATTTTAAACATTCCTTTGTAGCACCACATCTCAAATGTTTCGAATCCCTTCTGTTTGCCGGCCGCGGTGGTCTCGCGGTTCTAGGCGCGCAGTCCGGAACCGTGCGACGGCTACGGTCGCAGGTTCGAATCCTGCCTCGGGCATGGGTGTGTGTGATGTCCTTAGGTTAGTTAGGTTTAAGTAGTTCTAAGTTCTAGGGGACTGATGACCACAGCAGTTGAGTTCCATTGTGCTCAGAGCCATTTGAACCATTTGAAACCTTCTGTTCCGGTTTTCCCAAAGTCCATGTTCACTACCATACACTGCTACAGACGTACATTCTCGGATATTTCTTCCTCAAATTAAGGCCGATATTTGATATTAGTAGACTTCTCTTGGGCAGGAATGCCCTTTTTGCCGTTGCTAGTCTGCTTTTGATGCCCTCCTTGCTCCGTCCGTCGTTGGTTATTTTGCTGCCTAGGTAATAGAGTTCCTTAACTTCATCCGCATTGTGACCTTCACTCCTGATGTTAAGTTTCTTGCTGTTCTCATTTCTACTACTTCTCATTACCTTCGTCTTTTTTTATTTACTCTCAATCCATATTCTGTACTCATCAGACTGTTCATTTCGTTCAGCATATCATATAATTCTTCTTCACTTTCACTCAGGATAGCAATGTCATCAACGAATCGTATCACTGATGTCCTCTCAACTTGAATTTTAATTCCACTCTTGAACCTTCCTATTACTTCCATTTGCTTCCTCGATGTACAGATTTGAACACCAGGGGCAAAAGGCTACATCCTTCTGTTACACTCTTTTCAATACGAGCACTTACTTCGTGCTCGTCTGCTCTTATTTTTCCCTCTTGGCTGTTGTACATATTGTATATGACACGTCTCTCCCTATAGCTTACCCCTACTTTTTTCAGAATATCGAACATCTTGCACCATTTCACATCGTCGAATGCTTTTTCCAGGTCAACAAACCCTATAAACGTGTCTTGATTTTCCTTTAGTCTTGCTTCCATTATCAACCGCAATGTCAGAATTGCCTGCCTCGTGTCTTTACCTATCCTAGAGCCAAACTGATCGTCACCTAGCGCATTCTCAATTTTCTTTTCCAATCTTCTGTATATTATTCTTTTAAGCAACTTGGATGCACGAGCTGTTAAGCTGATTGTGCGATAATTCTCGCACTTGTCAGCTCATGCTGCCTTCGGAATCGTGTGTATGATGGTTTTCCGAAAGTGAGATGGTATGTCGCCAGACACATACACTCTACACACCAACGTGATTAGTCGTTTGGTTGCCACAACCTCCAATGATTTTAGAAATTCTGATGGAATATTATCCAACCCTTCTGCCTTATTTGATCTCAAGTCCTCCAAAGCTCCTTTAAATTCTGATTCTAATAATGGAACACCTATTCCTTCTAAACTGACTCCTGTTTCTTCTTCTATTGCATCAGACAAATCTTCCCCCTCATAGAGGCTTAATGTATTCTTTCCACCTATCCGCTCTCTCTTTTGCATCTAAGAGTGCAATTCACGTTGCACTCTTAATGCAACCACCCTTGCTTTTGATGTCGAGGAAGGTTGTTTTGACTTTCCTGTAAGTCGAGACTGTTCTTCAGACAATCATTTCTTTTTCGATGTCTTCACATTTTTCCTGCAGCAATTTCGTCTTAGCTTTCATGCACTTTCTATTTATTTCATTCCTCAGCGACTTATATTTCTTTATTCCTGAGTTTCCCGGAACATTTTTGTACTTCCTCCTTTCATCGATCAATTAAAGTATTTCTACTGTTACCCATTGTTTCTTTGCAGTTACCTTTTTTATACCTATGTTCTCCTTCCCAACTTCTGTGATGGCCCTTTTTAGAGATGTCCATTCCTCTTCAACTGTACTGCCTACTGCGCTATTCCTTATTGCTGTATCTATAGCGTTAGAGAACTTCAAAAGTATCTCGTCATTCCTTAGTATTCCGTATCCCACTTCTTTGCGTATTGATCCTTCCTGACTAATGTCTTAAGCTTCAGCCTACTTTTCGTCACTACTATATTGTGATCTGCGTCTATGTCTGCTCCTGGGGACGCTCATAATCCAGTATCTGATTTCGGAATCTCTGTCCGACCATGATGTAATCTAACTGAAGTCTTCCCGTATCACACGGTCTTTTCCAAGTATACCTCCTCCTCTTGTGATTCTTGAACAGAGTATTCACTATTACTAACTGAAATGTGCAACAGAACCCAATTAGCCTGTCTTCTCTTTCATTTCTTGTCCGCAGCCCATATTCTCTTGTAACCTTTCCTTCTACTCCTTCCTCTACAACTGCATTCCAGTCTCCCATTACTATTACATTTTCATGTCCATTTACATACTGTATTACCCTTTCAATACCCTCATACACTTTCTCTATTTCTCCATCTTCAGCCTGCGACGTCGGTATGCATACCTGAACTATCGTTGGCGGTGTTAGTTTTCTGTCGACTCTGATAAGAACAACCCTAGTACTGAACTGTTCACAGTAACACACTCTCTACCCTACCTTCCTATTCATAATGAATACTACTCCTGTTACACCATTTCCTGCTGATATTATCCTATACTTATCTGACCAGAAATCCCTGTCATCTTTCCACTTCACTTCACTGACACTTACTATATCTAGATTGAGCCTTTGTATTTCTCTTTTCAGATTTTTTAGTTTCCCTACCACGTTCAAGCTTCTTCAATTCCACGCCTCGACTCGTAGAACGTTAAACTTTCGTTGATTATTCGATCTTTTTCTCATGGCAATCTCCCCATACGCAGCCCCATCCCTGAGATCCGAATGGAGACTATTCCGGAATCTTTTCCAATGGATAGATCATCGTGACACTTCTTCAATTACAGTCCAGAAATCCTGTGGATGTTATGTTTCTCTAATGCAGTGGTTTCCAATGACTTCTGCATCCTCATGCCGTTGTACATTGCTGATTGTTCCGGTTTAGGAGCAGTTTCCCACCCCTACGACAAGAGAGTGCCCTGAACCTCTGTCCGCTCCTCCGTCCTCTTTGACAATGCCGTTGGCAAATAAAAGAGTATACACAGAGTGGTCTAACTAAATGAGCAATTTGCGCAGTTTTTCTGGGCGGTTTGTAGACAAACTTTTGCTACTTATGTAATAAAACAAACGTTAATTTCAGAAGGAAATAGGATATTAAATGCAGACTAGCAACAACAAGTAAAGCGCTTCTGAAAAAGGAGATGTGTCTTTTAAAATCGAATGTGCATGTAGGTAATAGTAGTCAGTTTCTGACGGTATGTGTCTAGAACGTCACCGTGTATGCAGGTGTGAAGTCGAAGATAAACACTTCGGACTGAGTGAATGAAAGATTTTGATATGTAGTGCTACAGAAGACTGCTGGAGATAGGGCTGGTATATGCGTTGACTAATGAGGATTGGCAGAATGGAATTATTGAGAAATTAAATGCATGGCATAACCTGACTAAAGAGGAGATGATTGACAGGACTCATCGAATGGTATAGAGGTACAGTCCATTTGTGTATTCAGAGAAATGTGAGCTGTAAAGATTTTTTTTTTTAGTCATCAGTCTTGTTACTTACTCGATGCTGCCCGCCACAAATTTCGTTCTCAGTTATTTTTTGATGTATGGCGCTTTGGATCTCTGCACCCACCTACAGTTTTTACGCTCTACAACTTTCTGTAAGGAGATGACAGTGATTTACTAATATGTCTCAACAAATATCCTGTAATATTTTTCTTTATTTTTGTCAGTGTTTTCGGTGTACTTGCTGTTTTCTTAAACTTTCGGCCTGTTATTTTCGCAGTTGTAGATATACAAGTTGTATAGTTCAAATCTCACCTTAAGCAACCGTAATGAGTTCTGATTAAGACCAAACGCGTTTCGCTTTACTCTAAAGCATCTTCAACAGTCAGTGTAACAATATGATTCTTTTCCTCTTACGATTTGGCTCGTTAGAATCATAAAGAGTTCGTGTGCTTTAACTTACTATTGCAAACAGTTCAAATTCTTATAATTACTCACTACTTTTTGTTGTTTGTTTCTTATACGTGGTAGATTTATACACGCAGCACTTTCACTAATACTTAAGTACATTCACGTTTTTGTGCAGTGAATAACTTCTGTCATGTCGCCTTTTCATGTGTTTTTTTCTACTTTTGCGGGATTCGTTAGATTTTGTTTGTTTTGGTAGTACTGTGAGCGTCTGATATTATTCTCTCTCTCTCTCTCTCTCTCTCTCTCTCTGTGTGTGTGTGTAAAGAGAGCTAACATGTCCTAACTAGTGTATGTGTAAATTATTGCTTTACTAAGGGACAGCGGTGGCTGACCTATGGTGGCTGTGTTGCCTAATATGTGATATTATTTTGCGGTGCCGAAGGGGTTGTCCTTTCTCTACAATGAGGTTTTAGTAACTTCTGGTTCCTGATGTCTGTCTAGTCATTTATTATGTATTTCTACTCTATTGTTGCTTTTCCAAACAGTTCTCTTGCTGGTAAGAGTTATTTCTGTTACTGAATCTGTTTTCATGTCCTTTTTTATTGTCGTAGTGTGGTGGTTTCCTTGGCAGGTGTGTTCTGAAAATGTTCGCCGCGCGGAGTGGTCACGCGGTTTGAGGCGTCATGTCACGGATTACGCGGACCCTCCAGTCGGAGGTTTGAGTCCTCCTTCGGGCATGGGTGTGTGTGTGTGTTGTTCTTAGCATAAGTTAGTTACAGTTAGTTTAAGTAGTGTTTAAGTCTAGGGACCGATGATCTCAGCAGTTTGGTCCCTCAGGGATTGACACAAATTTTTTTGAAAATGCTGAACGGCTGCTGTTCTATTTCTATTATCTTTTGTGTTCCATATTCCCTATTTCAGAAGTTCTGTGACCTAATTGTAGAGCATCGAAGCTGTTACAATGGCGAGGGCAAATGCCATATTTTTGGTGCACGGCGCAGTTCTCAGCGCATCTGCCTACTAAGCAGGAGACCCGGTTTCGAATGCTGGTCTGGAACAAATTTTAAACTTTCCCTGTCTAATTAAATCAATGCCTACCGTCAGATAATGTAGTTATTTCCTCTCTGTGTTAAAGTACAGAAAAATTACTACACAGAAGAACTAAAAATGTAGAGAAGAACGCATGTGTTGATGGTGGAGTATTACGTATCGTAGTCCTGTGTGGAACTTCCACAGATAAACTAATAAACCAGTGGCTTTGCAAACCGTTTGCCTGATCTGCACATGACCGTTAACCGTATGTTTAATAGTAGAAGATTCGATTTGATAAGATAATCTCGAAGCATCTTTAGTCCGACGTGATACTATCGAAGGCCATTGCCAAGTCTGAAGCTTTTTTAGCTCAGCCAGTTAGATGCCCATCCGATGTCATTCATGGACATGAGATGTTCGGGTAACGTGCTAAGAAGGCTTAAAAAACATGGTGCGCTTGCGAGAAGATTGGATATCCATTGTATGTATTCTGTTCATCGTTAATTTGGTTTAGCATGTTTTTTGAAAGCGAAATTGCATATTTTTGACGAGGAGACAAAGACACGAACTTTAAAGAGTTGTTTACGTAGGATAAGGGCTGTGTGAATGTGGTATATCTCTAGATGGGTGCTTGGACCCCCATGTCTCTTACCAAGCCAAGCGCAGGTCCATTCGTTGAATGGGCATTAAACCAAAATCTCCTTTCTTTCTTAATACGTTTGTTTGTGTGGCCATGTTCCGCAGCAGCTGTTAACATCTGTTATAATAGGCAGCCAGCTCTAGACAGATAACCTATAATAACAGTTACTTTCTTCCTCTCCATGTCTATTCAAATGGCTTAAACGGCTCTAAGCACTATGGGATTTAACATCTGAGGTCATCAGTCCCCTAGACTTAGAAGTAATTAAACCTAACTAACCTAAGGACATCACACACATCCATAACCAAGGCAGGATTCGAACCTGCGACCGTAGCGGTCGGTCGGTTCCAGACTGTAGCGCCTAGAACTGCACGGCCACTCCGGCCGACTACAATAAGTGTGACATTAATTTTGAAAGACTTTGTAGATGGCATCTTTAACAGCATTCTGCAGCTTCCTATAGTAAATTAACAACTTCTTTCGATAGTGTTGATAATTCCCTTATCTTCTTTTCATATCATAGCTACGGTGTGGCTTATGTAAAACTTTTGGTATAAGTTGGTTGAGTTGCAACCGATTTTGTGGTATTTCATTTGTTTATTTATTTTGAGGCTTTTAAAAGTTATGTATCAACATTTTAGCGCACATGAGGAATAACAGTACTATCAATTCGGCTCGTTTCAGCCTCCTAAGTCCGCAGATCGTGGTCGTGCGGTAGCATTCTCACTTCCCACGCCCGGGTTCCCGGGTTCGATTCCCGGCGGGGTCAGGGATTTTCTCTGCCTCGTGATGACTGGGTATTGTGTGATGTCCTTAGGTTAGTTAGGTTTAAGTAGTTCTAAGTTCTAGGGGACTGATGACCTTAGATGTTAAGTCCCATATTGCTCAGAGCCATTTGAACCATTTGAACCAGCCTCCCAAAAATATCTGTCGGGATTAATACACGTAACCAAAATGTGGGTAGAGTTGTGTTCTGTGGTAATTCAGTCATTCAGCAACTGCCAGCAGAATATTGGCTTTCAGAAGTTAGTCGGCACTTAATAGTCGATTTCATAATCCTAAATTGATTAAAATTGAACGTCAGTCCATCGCCATAATCTCAACTAATGATTAGTCCCGCCGTCACAGCCCGGTTCCCTCTCGACAGAGAGGAACAGCGGTGAGTGCTTTCTTGTGCCTCGTCGGTGCAGCATATTGTGAGAAATCTATTAGCAGAGTAGTTCCACTGTGGAACAGTTTACAACTCTATAATGACGAAGCGCTGCTCAGAGCAAATTAGATATTGCAATTTGTTTTAGTTTAATGACTACTCTCAGTGTTCAAAAAAATGGTTCAAATGGCTCTGAGCACTATGGGACTCAACTGCTGTGGTCATAAGTCCCCTAGAACTTAGAAGTAATTAAACCTAACTAACCTAAGGACATCACACACATCCATGCCCGAGGCAGTATTCGAACCTGCGACCGTAGCGGTCGTGCGGTTCCAGACTGTAGCGCCTTTAACGACTCGGCCATACTCTCAGTGTTCATTAGCTAGGACTCTAATGATATTCTCTGTTTTATTTTTATTTAATTCATTGCGTGAACTAATTAAGGACATCTTTATACTTGACTACTATAAACTCGACATTACAGATGAAGAAATGCTGTGATATAAAAGCAACATTCCTCTTCTTGCGTGAAACTTAGTGTAAGTAGGCCGTTTAGGTTTTTATGTTGGTAACGCCACGTAGCGCTCAGTGTGAAAATCACTGACTGTGCTATGTGCAATCTGTGGCTGGGTGGCATTGTTGGAATTTTCGCTATTGTAGTGGTGGACAGTTGGATGTGAACAGCGCGTAGCGTTGTGCAGTTGGACGTGAGCCGCCTGCAGTGGTGGTTGTGGGGAGAGAGATAGCAGAATTTTGAGAGCGAGCGATCTGGACGTGTGTCTATCAGAAAGAGTAAATTTGTAATACTGTACATCATGAACTCATATATATATATATATATATATATATATATATATATAATGACTTTTGAATATTATTAAGGTAAATACATTGTTTGTTCTCTATAAAAATATTTCATTTGTTAACTATGCCTATCAGTAGTTAGTGTCTTCAGTACTTAGAATCTTTTATTTAGCTGGCAGTACTGGCGCTCATTGTATTGCAGTAGTTCGAATAACGAAGATTTTTGTGAGGTAAGTGATTCATGAAAGGTATAGGTTATTGCTAGTCACTGCCATTCTTTTGTAGGGATTATTGAAAGTCAGATTGCGTTGCGCTAAAAATATTGTGTCAGTTTAGTGTTGATCAGAATAAGTAAGGGGAGAAATGTCTCAGCACCTTCAGTTTTGCTCAGCTGTTTGAAAATCAAATAACTTAAGAGGTTTATCAGCGCAGTAATTCATTAGTTTTTCTAAGGGGACGTTACATTAGTAAACTGAAGTCAATTCTATGGATGGACATTAGATATTACTGCTGGAACGAACTAGAAGAACTACCAATTAGGAAACTCTGTAACTCATATTTACTCACACAAGATCCAAAGAGGTCAAAGGCCTACGAAAACTATGTTGTAAAGGCTGGCCTGCATGTAATATTGAACATACATATATATACTATCTGGTCAAAATATCTCGTCTATCACTGCCGGACATTAATATGGGGTGTGTATAACCTTCGCCCTAACGACGTCTTGAACTCCACTGGAGACACTTTCAATGAGGTTCCTGAAGTTCTGTGGAGGAATAGCAGCCCATTCCCCCAGCAGAGCCAAAATCATAGCTGCTAATGATGTGGCCTGAAGACGGAGTGCTAATGAGGCTGGACCCATGGGTCTGGAGCGAAGTCGGCACTTTCTAACTCGTTCTAAAAGTGTGTCATTGGCTTGAGATCGGAACTCCGGGAAAGCCAGTCCATTTCAGGATTGATATTGTACACAAGTGGTTGCTTCACTGATGCTGCCTTGCGAACGGGTGCATTATTACGCTAATACAATCGTTGTCCCCAAACTATTCCTCTACTACACGCACTACACAATGCTGAAAAATGTTTTCGTATCCTAGAGAATTTAGCGGTTTCTTGGGCACAATAAGGGAAACATACTTGAACGACAAGAAACACCCCCTTACATTAACAGCACCTACTCCATAGTTGACTATTGAGGCTACAAAAGATGTAGTGTTCAACTGTTATAGCGTGTCTCATCACTCCACATCTCTCGTATCATGTCCTCCACTGACCAGTGGTTTCGCTCTTTACCACACTTCAAGCGTCTTTTACTATTGGCCATTGTACTTTTTTTCAACTCCATACGCACATTCATTACGCTAGCTGGTAGTACTTCGGAATTCATAAGTGATTCCTCCTACTGATTTCATGCGAATTATTACAATAGCCCTTCGCAGTGCTGAACGATTCCTGTTCGCCGGCCGAAGTGGCCGTGCGGTTAAAGGCGCTGCAGTCTGGAACCGCAAGACCGCTACGGTCGCAGGTTCGAATCCTGCCTCAGGCATGGATGTTTGTGATGTCCTTAGGTTAGTTAGTTAGGTTTAACTAGTTCTAAGTTCTAGGGGACTAATGACCTCAGCAGTTGAGTCCCATAGTGCTCAGAGCCATTTGAACCATTTTTGATTCCTGTCCATCAGTACATAAGGTATCCCTGGATTCTGTTTAGCTGTGGTTGTTCCTTCGCATTTCCACTTCACAGTCATTTCAGCGGCTGTCGAATAGGGCAGCTGTAGTAGGGTTGAAATGTCTCAGACATTTTACTCAGGTGACATCCAGTGACTGTTGCTGTTTCTCTGCTGCCTGCACAATACTATCCGCTTCCATTTATCCTGGCAGCTATCCCTCTCGCCACATCTAGCGTTCAGTTCCTCATTACATACGAATCTGTAGATACCTCTGATCAGATAGCGTACACAAGTTTCCATAAACGGTTCAAAGTGCACATAGATTATAATTGATGACCTTTACTCAATCATATGTAGACCGCTTTACGTTCGGTATATAGCCGTGTATTGCAGCTTGGAAACTATGCACACAGGAAATACACCAATGATCTTTGACCTTTCTAACGGATTCAAAGCAAGCTACAAAAACATAACCTCTTCGTAAGGAATCTCCGCAATCGGCAATAACTGACAACTCGTGTAACGGTAACTTACATTGCACATTGAGTGTATCAGATACTGAAAACACTGTAACCGTATGTTACAATGCGAATTCAGTGTATCAGATACTAACTGGAGAATAATTTTAGATTACTTATTTAAGGGTTTTATAAATAAAGAAACTTAAAGTTGTTGGTGTATTTATTTAGAGTAAGTGTACATACAGCTGTACGTTTAACTACATTTGAAACTTATGTAAAAGTATAGTCACTTAAGAGTAATTAAGTAAGAGACGATAGAAGTCCACAGTCAATTGGAAGAGCAGATATCTAACATTGTCAGTTCTGTAGAGGCGACCTATAATTAAAAATATTTTAGTCTTTTTGTAGAGACACTAAATTAGCCATGATCGCAAATATTTCTACATAGTAAGAGTCAGCTCCACCTGAAGCTGAACCGACATGAATATAAACCTATCTCAAGAAATGGGACCGATAACATCTTATAAACGTCACTGAACTGAAAGATACCTATACTTCGTAACCATTTCCATAATGGAGCAGCTGAAAAGGAATTTTAATCTCTGTAAAAAGTAGAAGAGTACTCAACATGAACTACAAAAAAAAAGATCTATAGTAGATTAATGTAATTGTTGTAAATGCACGATCTCGTAATGTCAGCTATCCACCACATAACCACGACCAAATGTGGTTTTAAGCGTGCCACAATCACAGCACATGTTCCTCATATTATAGACCGTATTATTTACTATTGTGTAGCGATAAGTGAGTTTCTGTTGGTACTTACCTCCACGGACCTTGCAGGCAAGGAAGAGATCGTAACCCTCGAGAAATGGCCCTGCAATGGCACTCACTTCTCGGTCGTTGGAGTCGAAGATGGCAGGCGGCGAAGGTGGCACTGTGAAGATCGTAGTACACTGAAAAACTGGCTTTCATGAAAATGACAATATTTACACAAAATACATGCTGCAAAATCGTGATATCACGACTATTACTTAAGTCAGTACCGAATGTAAGCAAATTTTATGAGGTTGTGGAAAAACATGATCGCCACAAAAAAGAGTTGACAGGAAATTATTGCCTGTAGGGAAACAGCGATTCCGTGGCAACGTTTCTCATTCACTTAGAATGACTAACTACTGGGAAGCTGGTACTTTACTTACAGCA
Organism: Schistocerca piceifrons; assembly: GCF_021461385.2. Taxonomy (NCBI): domain Eukaryota; kingdom Metazoa; phylum Arthropoda; class Insecta; order Orthoptera; family Acrididae; genus Schistocerca; species Schistocerca piceifrons. The sequence goes on along the minus strand of NC_060141.1, from coordinate 443,736,237 downwards.
AATGCCGCAGATGGAAGGTGCATTGTCAAATGTCCAGTAACGTTGCCATTTCCATATTTTCGTAAAATGTTTCGTCAAGTACTTGGGTCAGTTGTGTATAAAAATGAACTGGTCGACGAAGTACACATTTTACCAATTGTCAAAAGTGCAACGGAATTCAGACCACCCACCGTGACGTCTGTGTGTGTGAGTGGGTGGGGGGAGGGGGGGGGGTGTTTGTCATGTAAACAGATATTCGACATCAAGGTATATGACTCGACAGAAAAACCACCCAGCCCTTCAGAAGAATATTGCACAAAATATTTATACCTGCTCAAAACGAATGGAAAAGGAAATTCGACGAATATTTTATTTGTTCTGTCTTATGAAAACCTGCGCCGTAGTTGAGTGGCCTGCATGGCTGACTGAAATGCAGAAGACCCGGGTTCGATTGCCGTTACTGCCAGGAATTTTTCCTTGAGGGGAGAATTGCTAGTGTGTGCACTCAGCCTCATGAGGCCAACTGAGTAGCTGCTTGATAGAGTTGTAGCGTTTGCAAACTCAGAAACCCGATAATGACCGAGAGACCGGTGTGTTGACCATCCAACGACACCATTAGCATAGGAAGCACGGTGGTTGGGCGTTCCGAGTGGCCCGTCTAGGGCCAAAATGTGGAACTTTAACTTATTGTCGCCGGCCGGAGTGGCCGAGCGGTTCTAGGCGCTACAGTCTGGAACCGTGCGACCGCTACGGTCGCAGGTTCGAATCCTGTCTCGGACATGGATGTGTGTGGTATCCTTAGGTTAGTTAGGTTTAAGTAATTCTAAGTTCTAGGCGACTGATGACCTCAGATGTTAAGTCCCATAGTGCTCAGAGCCATTTGAACCAGTTTTTGGAACTTATTGTCTGTCCTTTGAAGGTAATCAATTAGTGATCGAAATGTATCAAATGTTGAGAAACAATAAAGTCTGGCAAATACTCTACACATTTGCTTTCGAGAATGAGCGAACGCGTTATACGGCCGTTTCCTGGTCGAGTAAACGTACCGGTAACGCGATGAGACAAATTATATTAACAGAACGTCTGTGGTATCTACGATATTTGAGAAGGAAGTACTGAAACTGTGTATTTTGAATTTTATTTATTTACTTATTACCGTGCTGCCTGCTTTTTGGGATGGAAATGCAAAGGTGGAATCCGTGTAGCTGCACCCGTAAAGAAATAAAGTTTCCTGTTTATTAATGGGCCTTACATTGTTTACGGGAATTCAAATCGTGAGTGGCAATCCGGATTTGCAATTACAGTTCGAGGGGCATGAAAGGGTAGCAGTGGTGGGAAGGGAGTGAGACAGGATTGTAGCTCATCCCCGATGTTATTCAGTATCTACATTGAACAAGCAGTAAAGGAAATAAAAGAAAAATTTGGAGCAGAACATAAAGTCCTGGGAGAAGAAATAGGAACTTCCAGGTATGTCGATGACATTGTAATTCCGTCAGAGACAGCAAAGTACTTGGAAGAGCAGATAAACGGAAAGGAGGATATAGGATGTAAGTGAACAAAAGCAACACAAGGATAATGGAATGAAGTGGAATTAAATCAACTGATGCTGAGGAAATGAGAGTAGGGAACAAGACGTTTAAGTAATAAATGGGTTTTGATTTTTGGGCAGCAATACAACTTAATGATGGCCGAAGTATAGAGGATATAAAATGCAGACTGGCAATGGCAAGAAAAGCCTTTGTAAAGAAGAGAGATTTGTTAACACTGAATACAGATTTAAGCCTCAGGAATATTTTCTTAAAGTGTTTGTATGGAGTGTACCCATGTATGGAAGTGGAACATAGACGAAAGACGGTTTAGACAAGAAGAAAAAAAATGGTTCAATGGCTCTGAGCACTACGCAACTTAACTTATGAGGTCATCAGTCGCCTAGAACTTAGAACGAATTAAACCTAACTAACCTAAGGACATCACACACATCCATGCCCGAGGCAGGATTCGAACCTGCGACCGTAGCGGTCACGCGGTTCCAGATTGAAGCGCCTTTAACCGCACGGCCACACCGGCCGGCTAGACAAGAAGAGAATAGAACTTTTGAAACGTGGTGCTTCACAAGAATGCTTAAGATTATATTGGTAGCTCAGTGACTAATGAGAAGGTAGTGAACAGATCCAGAAACAAAAGAAATGTATGGCACAACCTGACTAGAAGAAGGGGTAGGTTGATAGGACACATTCTGAGACCACAAGGGATCATCAGTTTAGTAATGGAAGGAAGTTTAGGAGGTAAAAATCGTAGTGGGAGACCAAAAGATGAAGGTAAAAATCGTAGAGATAGGCCAAGAGATCAATACAATAAGCAGATTCAGAAGGATGTAGGTTGCAGCCGTTATCAGGATAGAGTAGCATGGAGAGCTGCAGCAAAACCAGACTGAAGACCGCAAGCCAGCCGTTGTGGCCGAGCGGTTCTAGGCGCTTCAGTCTGGAACCCCGCGACCTCTACGGTCGCAGGTTCGAATCCTACCTCGGGCGTGGATATGTGTGATGTTAGGTTTAAATAGTTCTAAGTTCTAGGGGACTGATGACCTCCGATGTTAAGTCCCATAGTGCTCAGAGCCATTTGAACCATTTTTTTGAAGGCCGTAACAACAACAGTTCTATTTGCACAGGGTACTTACAGGGTGGTACCTCCTACAAGATCTGATTAACCTGCTTCCCTATCCATAGCCATTTGGCCTGGTACACCTCTTTTATCGACTGCGACTAACATTCATACACACATACGTGATCGTACATCACTTACAATAGCATACACACACTAAGGTAAAAAAAAGAAGCAACATGAAGGAGATACAGGGTGCCCAGAAAAGGGCTCCCTGATTTAAAAGTTAAATATCTCGAAAACAAAGATCGATAGAGGAATGCAGTAAACGGTATGTTTATTGTGAAAGCTTTAAGAAGTTTATACAGCAGTTTGAAATAATAGTTACAAAAGCTGCTAACAGATGGCGCTGTACGCTGTACAGCTCATATCGGCATACATAAGTGAAATAATCGTATGAAAACAATCTTTGCAAACAATCACATCACAATGTTTTCAAAATGTTCACCATTGGCACTATAGAGGTGGCGCAAACGAAATTCGCCATCACATTTCGTAGTGTCTCACCCGAAATGGATTCACATGCCACAGAGATCGCCGATTCAAGCTCGTCCTGCGTGGCGGGATGCTTCGGGTAGACCATGTCTTTCACTGTGCCCCACAAAAAAAGTTACAGGGAGTCAAATCCGGTGAATATGGAGGCCAATCCATGCCTGCACCCGTAAATTTGGGATATTCCAAAGCAATGACTCGATTCCCAATGTATTCCGCAAGAAAGCGAAACACTTGTTCGGTCCGATGTGGTCGGGCTCCATCTTGCATAAACCACTCAGTAACTGGTCGATCCTCTAACGCTTGCTGTGTGGCGACAAATTGTTCCAAAATTGCAACGTAACGTGCACCAGTGACCGTTTCTCGAATGAAAAAAGGGCCAATAATGCCTCTGCTGCATATTGCAGCCCACACAGTAACATTAGGAGAATGCAGGGGTTTCGCTTCACACCAATATGGCTTTTCGGAAACCCAAAATCGCCAGTTCTGCTTATTCACGTATCCATTCAGGTGGAAGTGTGCTTCATCTGTAAACCAGATGCTGCCAACATCAAATCCTTTACTATCAATCATTGTGAGCATCTGATTAACAAAGGCAATCCTTTGTTGCACAGCTCGTACGGGTATGGCCTGGTGCGTTTGAATTTTGAATGGAAACATGTGTAGGCTCTTTCTCAGTATTTTCTGCGTGCTGGAACGCTTCAAACCAGTCTCAGATGCAATTCTACGGACGGATGACACTGGATTTCGCTGAATAATTCCAGAAACTGTAGAGATATTTTCAGGCGTAACTGCGGTTTGCTTGCGGCCAACATGCCCCACTAGATCATCTGTTACGCTGCCTGTTCGTTGAAATTTTGCGAAGAGCGTACGAATGGTTTTCGCATCGGGTCCTTTTGGAACATTAAATCTGTTACCCTGTCTGTTCGTTGAAATTTTGCGAAGAGCGTACGAATGGTTTTCGCATCGGGTCCTTTTTGGAATATTAAACCGTGCTTGAAAACTTCGCCTTGTTGCCGTAGGACTCTCTTCTAACCTGTGGTACTCTAACACCAGAGAAACGCGTTGTTCAATGGAGTACACGGTTTTAATCTCTTCCTTCGGTACGCTAACCTCCTTTCACGTTTCAACAGTGGAACTGATCGCTCTGGGCTTCGGATCACTATTTATACTAGGCATTACGTATGGCGATTACAGCGCCATCTGTTAGCAGCTTTTGTAACTATTATTTAAAGCTGCTGTATAAACTTCTTACAGCTTTCACAATAAACATACCGTTTAATGCATTCCTCTATCGAACTTTGTTTTCGAAATATTTAATTTTGAAATCAGGAAGTCCTTTTCTGGACACCCTGTATGTACATTGATCACAAACTGAAATTCATTGAGATATCGACAGAAATGAAAAATTATAAACTTTCGCGGCCGATGGATTAATGTGTGATACTGCAGCGCAATTTCACGACTCAGGATAGTAAACAGAGGACATGTAGCTACCAGTGCTTAAAATCTTTGCGAATTTCATTCTGTGTACTCCGTTGGACATGCGCTTAAACAATATACGCAGATGTCAGCACTTGAAAGAGTTGGGCTCAAAGAAGTCGGTAGGAGTAAATCGGCGAGCCGTTCGACATTCGAATGGAAGCGATGCCACTATTCGACTCTGTTGGCAGGAATGGATGAACCATGGCCGAACGCGGCGTTAAGAAAGAAGGAGTCAGCCTAGAGAGACGAGAGAACGTGAGGATCGAACGATGTTTGAAGTGATTTAGGAGCAGTGAAATAATTTAAAATACGACAACTGGAATCCAACTCTCACTTAAACCACTGTAGTATGCCGACCAATGCAGATCTGCGCAACTGAAGGTACCCGTATTGTCTGTACCTAATGTCATAATGTGCTGGCAGTTTCTGAATCAGTGATCGATGAGGGACGATGGTGGAGGTGTTAGGTGTCGTCTTTTACCGGTAAACATTCTTAACATGAAAATAACATCACCGATGTATAATATATCTTCGAGAGTACTTACAATCTAAAAGAGATAAGTGGCACTATTTGTTTAGCGATACAGTTAAAATTTGATTTTACCAAATTTTATTTTAATCCTACCGTTACCAATTCAATATTTTATAAATTTTCCATCACAAAACTTACAAGCTTTCGCCTTACATCATCCTATTACGACGTTTTTGAGACGTGTTGCTCTCGGCCAAAATGAGAATTAGACTGCAAGGTGTTTCTGTAAAAGCGTGCAAAATTTAAGAGGACCTAGAGGACGCTGAACAATTTCAGGTAGGGACCTGGGGTCGGAGACCCCAGCTTAAGGAGGTAATAGGAATATAATCACATTATTGTGTACTTTTCTATTTTGCATTAGTTACAGTTAACTGCAAATGCCATCATTGACACAATGAACGTACCGTTTGTACTGTGTGTCACGAAGCGTCCTGAAACTGACGGCCATTAACGTAAATGCAAGCATGACATCAGCGAACAATATTCTGACGCATCCTGACAAATATCCCTGGTGTGTTTCGAATCACATCACAGGCAGGCCATGGAGCAGTCCTCCCCTTCTAGTCCAGCAACCAGAAAACACTTATTAGACTTATTAGCAATCAGACTCGTCCTCCTCGTTTTCTTGAAGGAAATAAAGAATGCACATGGTAAATAACTTGCACAAATGTTTGTTGTAAATACCCTGGAAAACAGTAATGGTAGTCAATGCGGCAGACGAGTTTACTTCCACATCTGCTTACTGGCTTCTTCGACCCCAGGTTCCCCACATAAAGTTGTTCACTGGAACATTTTCTATGTCCACATACATTTTTGCACGCTCTTACAGAAACACACTGTATAAATAATGATAGATAATCGACTTTCATTAGAGTCTTGTTTATCGATGAGAGCCATCTTGAAATCTTTCTTGGCATTAGAGAAGCTACTAATGTTAATCGTATTCAGGCAATGAATTCTTGTCAGCTTGTGCGGTTGTCTTTTTTGGAATGGGGCAACGATACTGCATCTAGTAACACGCAGTGGTGATACATTGGCAATACAAAGGTTTGAAGTAATTAAAGTCCACCTTTACTTGCCATTTACTTTGAATCAATGTATTAAAATTACCATACTTTCACATAATATTATATATATATATATATATATATATATATATATATATATATATATATATACAACTAGGTACTAACTACAACGTACAGACATAGACATAGGATAAGGAATAGTGATGCACTAAAGCTGCCTCTGAAGTATGATCTGCCTAGCTCCTTTCCTTCTAAGACGTCGTACGTGCATTCTCATAGCACGCAGCTGACGCATCTAACGCAGTTTTAGTGCCATACTACTGTTGCACTAAGCTATGCTTTTCACTTAACTACCTACCTTATAAAGACAGTAAACCTCCGTCAGTGCTTCCAGCACTATGCCACAATTCACGAGCATCAATAACTAATAAAGTTTAAAATATGTTTGTATGTTTCAGAATAAGATTGCTTAAAAATATCGAACGAAAAGTTAAACATTTGAAAAGTGGGAAGAGAGAGGCAGAGAGAGGTAATGAGTGTTTATTTGTTACCGTGTCTTACATCTCTTACAAACCGATGAAGCTACATCCTAAATCGAGAAGGTACCGTTCAAACTGCTGTACTCTCAATCTCCAGCAGAATACTTAACTAATGGCACGGATGTGATCTTTAGTCTTGTCAGAGCGAAAAAAATGATGAAACTACACGAAGAACAAAATTCAGAAATGTTTCGAGTTGTGGAAAGAACGAACGCAGACGTTTTTTAACTGAAGTGGATTCCACTTTGAAGGTGACCATCTTTACTAACAGAACTATGCAGCATCAGCCTCGTTTCTTTTTTATTAGACCTCGAGCCCGGCATTTTCCAAAGGAGCGCTAGCCCGAACTCTACCACTGAGCTATTATTCTTCATGAAAACTGGTTAGAACATAAAGAAATAGTTATAGAATGATGGATGATGATGCACTAAAGCTGAACCACAAACAGTTCCTCAGCAGTACGATTTGTCTAGTTCCTTTTTATCTCAGATCCCGCACGTGCATTCACATAGTATGCTGCTGTCGCTTCTAATACAGTTCTCGTGTTATGCTGCTGTTTCTCTTGCCGACGCTTTTTAGTTAACTACTTATCCTATACAGGCGGTAAACATCCGTCACTGCTTCCGACATTGCGTTACAATTCGGTAGCATTAATAACTAATAAAATTGCATTCAACCACAAAGAGACGATTATACGTCAGAACTGCACGGAAACGTATTTTTTGGAAGTTAGAACGCGTTTTGTTTTCTGCTATGTGACATTTTTTGTCAGTGCCAGTAGAAATGAAAACCAGTTTTGGTTGCCCAAACACAGAACAGCTTCGGTAGACTACTTGGTGCATGTTAAGATGGAATGAGAGCACTCCTTCAACGTGTTGATTTGACAACACTGAGAATAAATGTCTGTAAACCAGCCGGAAATTGTTGTTGAAAGTTGGCAATAAAACATAAGTGATCAGATCTGGCGTGTCTGTGTGTTTTTATTTTCCTTGTTTAGAAACCAGCTAACCTATGCAGAGACTTTTTGGCCATAGTATTTGGTCAAGTGGTATGGTTAGTATTAATGAAATTTGTGGTATTCCTAGTATCTTAGTACTTTATCTGAAAGGGTGGTCTGTAATGGTCCAGTCAACGAAGGAAAATTAGGGGGACAATCGTGTAGTCACAAATGTTTGTAGAATTGTAGGTGGCAGTGTCATGACTAACACTCCAAAAATCCTGATCGGTGGGCCCTGAATGTGGCTGGTGGTCGAGATTTAAAAGCAAATTAATAGGTTTTTCTTCACTGTCTCAAAAACCGCGGCTTCTGGATAAAATGTTTCCTGGTACAAAACTAAACGATATCAAATTTCGTACAATAAAGTTCCTGATAAATTTTGTCTAGGACTAGTAGTTTCCACGTTGCATGGGAAGGAAAAAAGTAAGTTACCAAAAATAGTATTTTAATTGCATGAAATAAATATATATTTCTAAATAACGTGGGTTAAGAAATAAATATTAAATGTTTGTACAATATCTAAGTGAAGCAGAACATCATTAAGGCATAAATTGTGTTCTGTGATTAACAAGCTGGAAAGGCGGAGGTGTAGGTTAGAGGCGCGATGGACGGTAGGTCGTCTGTTTGTGGTCATCCACTTCCATCCTTCATAGGTCTGAACATGAAGAGCGAAAAGGGAAGACACCATTCACTCTATCACACTACGTTACAATGAGCAACCAGAGGGTATTTCACAAAGTTATATCAAACCTTCCGCAGCTCTCCTTGCGAATCACTGGCGACGCAGTGCGCGACAGTCTGCCGACGGAGAGGGGGCTGTTGTTTATTTACCACAGAGTGCGTTAACCACTAGTTTGTGGAGAAATACATCCATGGTAGAGGCCGGCGACCATTAAGATTTCTCACAATTTTCTACGTTTCAAAGTTGTGCCAAGTGGGTTGACATTACATGAAACACCCGTATGAATTACTACTAAAGCTAACATTAGAAACGCATTTGGACAGAATATACGTCAATCTCTGCTCACTGTTCTACAATACTAGAGGGAAATTGGTTCTTAATCATCCAGTATGGCAGCTGTAGCGTTCTTCTGGGAAAGAAAAATTCCTCCACTACAATTGATGCTGGCTTTTCTGTTTAGAAACAGACTATATCTCCCCAGCATTTCCCCTTCAGTTCTGTCGTATGAGCTCGTGTTTAAACAGTGATGTTATTTTCAGTTAATTGAGTGCTGAATTGTAATTGTCAGATTAGTTGGTATGTAAACAAGCACAAGAGCTGGAGACGTCACGTGTCAACTACACTCAAGAGCCTGATCCAGGTGTAACATGTCGTACGTATCCGACAATGTCAGTCCTGTTCCCTCAGACATATAGACATCCACCTTGCAAGATATACTTTTAACCTCCAACTCCACCTTTCCACCTCGTTACACACCCAGAACACCATTTACCCCTTAATATCGTTTTACTGCATTAAGAAGTGGTCCACACATTTAATATCTGTTCTAACTCACTGCCTTAAACAGTAAACAAGTTTTATGTGATTAAAACACTATTTCTGTTAATCCGCGATTTTTCCATTTCCCCACAACGTGGAAGCTAATAGTCCTAGAGAAAATAAGAATAGGAACCTTTTTTGTAAAGTCAACGTGTTTTAATTTTCTACTGGTAAAATCAATCGCTAGAAGCCACTTAAAAAAGTGGCCTTTACATGCCCCGCTCCAAACACCACCCCCCTACCTCCACCCTACGCGCTCACATCTCACACCTCAGTGGTAAGGATTTTTAATTTGTTGTCTAAAAAAAATGGTTCAAATGGTTCTGAGCACTATGGGACTTAACATCTGTGGTCATCAGTTCCCTAGAACTTAGAACTACTTAAACCTAACTAACCTAAGGACATCACACACATCCATGCCCGAGGCAGGATTCGAACCTGCGACCGTAGCAGTCGCGCGGTTCCGGACTGCGCGCCTAGAACCGCTAGACCACCGCGGCCGGCAATTTGTTGTCTGTGGCACCCCTCTCCCCCCCCCCCCCCCCCCTTGACACACTACAAAAATTTGAGACTACACGAATTTTTCCATCAGTCGACACTATTTGATCTTCGTTGATTGGGTTACAAGCTGAGCTGGCTTTAATATTGTATCCAGAGGCAAAGGAAGGCCCAAGTTGTTGATAGGACATGCACAAGGCTCGACATAAATAGGAAATGAGAGACTTTGGACCTGGATACTACCAAATATCTTCAGTTAGTGCAGCTTGCATTTTAAGCCTCGTACGTTTTGGTCCTCACACATCTTCACTCGTTGATTTCGCTGTTCAAAACGTTTCTGTGTGTCATTTTTCGTGAAGATGCAGCTTACCACTACCACGTGCGCATTATTATATCTGTATTTGCCCATAATTTATATTCAGAAACAAAATAAAAAACAAATAAAGTGAGAAAAGTGGCTGATGAATTATTATGACATTTTTCAGGGAAGATACTGCTACATTAATGAATCTTTGTGAGGGTATGGCTTTCCTGATGATTAACTGATCCGTCCTTCCACAACTAAATACAACTCTTTCCTGCAGGTTACAACATTTTCTCACAGTTGCTTTATCAATATCTAGTTATCTTCACTTAAAACTCCCGGGATGATAGGCCGTGGTCGAAGTATAAAACTCTCCCCTGACGTTTCGTCTCCGACTGAGGGAGATATCCTTGGAGGTACAGCGGCGAACTGCGAAGAGAACTCGAGGAAGCGCTGATTATATAGGCAGTACAGAGGGCGCCACTGTCGATCACGTGGCGTCGACTATAAGATTGTCTCTGGTAATGCCAACATTCTCGATTGAAAGTAATCGATCGTCACGCTTGCTGTGCAACGCTGACATCCAAATTTTATCCAGTTTCACATCTTCATCTTTCCTGTTTATTAATCTCGATAGCCTCTCTAAACATGCGTGCATAATAATGCGAGGTTTTTGATATGACGCTCGTCTCGCTGAATTTTATTTCATGATCACCTTCCTGGTAAACATGTTCCGCTATGGCCGATTTATCAGTGCGACCTAGGCGGCAATTCCTCGAGTTCTCTACGCAGTTCGCCGCTGTACCTCCGAGGATGTCTCCCGCAGTCGGAGACGAAACGTCGGGGGAGAGTTTTATACTTCGACCACGGCCTATCAGCCCGGAAGTCTTAAGTGAAGACAATACCGGCCGTGAAAGCTTACATTGTATGATCAATATTTTGTTATGTTTCTAATCATGATAATGCTCTGCATTTCGAAAAGAAAAAAAAACTTTGAGCACTGCACAACTCCGTTAGATGTAAATTTAGATTGTAATTTCCAGAGCATGGGTACAATTTTGTTTCTGGATCTTAAGTAAAAGTTCATGGTTCATCTGTTGTATGAAAGACCTTCCTTCATTAATTCAGAACAAACTTCCTTTCTCCTTCTCTACTTCTCCTCAAACAAGATTTTTGGCACCAATTTCCAAAAGACTTTCCTCACGTCAACTCCAACATTATATTCATGTACAGCATTTCAGCAATATTACAGACGCTCAATTAGTTTGTCTTGTTTGTCCAACTCTTGGGATAATTGCCTGCTTGGTCTATCCTTATTGTCCATAGGGTTCCTATCATCAAGAAATCTCTAAACTCATTCACCTGCACTAATGTCCATAAGTTTCTGACAGCATCTGAATAGTCTGTGTTGTTGACTAAGTTCGCAGGAAGTTTACCACTGTACCCGGCAGAAAGGAAGAACGCATGTATAGTAATTTGTCATCGGCTTCCTTTCAGGTGATAGAATAAGCTTTTCACAGCATTAGGTCGCGGTCGCAAAGCCTAAAATATGTTGCAAACTAATACGCTGTGACAAACATCTTCTTTGCAGTGGCTACAGTTGCGGCGACTATGCAGTTTTGTGACCTGTATTTCATCACATCGTGTAGAACAGCGCACGCTGTAGTAGCGGTGCAAGCCGAGAGACAAGACAAATTACTCACTCCACAAATCACATACGGTCAATCCACATGGATGGGAAAGTGGGAAAGCGACGGCACTAGGCTTAGATTTCTTGAGCACAACACGCGGTAGGAAACCTCGGATCGAATTTGGCGCCAAAATGCATAATGTCCATGTTTAATTCATTAGGAAACGAGTCTCACAATGATGAAGACTTTAGTCATACTAATATCTTTACATCAGGGGCGATCAAAAAAAGTCAAGACGAAGGCCGTACGTACCAGAATGAATATGCCAATCAGACAAAATCGCCGAGAGCATTGAGGCGATAGTCCCACCGACCGTACCAGGTAAAAGATCTCCTGATGAGTGATGAAGTCCGTAATGCCTGTTGCACATCCTCGTCCGACAGGATCGTCGACCACTCAAGGCCATATTTTAAGTGACCGAAGGCGTGATAAACGCATGTGGAGAGATGAGGACTATAGGGAGGGCGCTAGAGTGTCTCCCACATTGTGTGACTTCCGCCTATCAACATTTGTGATATGGAAGGAGCATTATTAGGAGACAGCAGCAGGGAACTAGCGACACCATTTCACACCGATGGTTTTCGACAGATCTGCTGCCCCACGCACATTCTACTTCTCCATTAGATATCTGGCGGTGTTTCTCCTTAGCCAGCCTAGAAAAGAATCATATAACATTGGTCCTGTTTGGACGCATTTAGTAATAACGTCACCGTAGTTCAAGTTTCCGCATTTACTGCACACACGTAGGAAAGACACGAATGTCACGCTAATCCCTTTCCTAGATGTCGGTTTTTATATATCTGCACAGGAGTCCGGTTACGTTTCATATAGGCAGCAACAAACCCCTCAAATGGAAAAAACTTGATCGCCTCTTATTATTAGAATTTCACCTATTAAAAGCTGATCCAAAAAGGTAACAAAAGAATCAATTTAATGTTACGAAAGTTGACGGACATTGCGAATCTGTCATGAAAGAGCACCCGGTGTAACCAAGTAGAAAACAGCAAGGCACCGCCTAAAGCAGTCTAGGCCGTCCAAGCTTGATCCCAAGTGCTACATTTTACTTATGAAAATGATATAAAGTTTAATTGACAGTAATGAAACTGATGTATGTACTGAAGGAACGGGGAGACAGATACTGTGCATTATTTTGTGAATATCGTTGTACTGGAAGGACTATTTCGGATTCCGCGATAGTTACTGTGGTTAATAAGTTTAGACTGGCTCTCATGCAGGCTTGATCATGATAAAGTTTTTCCTCGTTTGGTTTGGATTAATAAATGAGGAGGCATTCCATGTATTGAGACTATATTATTGCGTCATAGTGGCACTGTCGAAGCTACTCGAAGCTTCACTGTCTTGAAGCACATGTTAAAAGCCGTAACCTAATGAGGAGAAATTCAGTGGAACAGCTCGAGACAGATTTGGAGGATATCAGGTAAGTAAGCCTCCATTTACATACACGTTATACTCAGCAAGCCACCTAATGAGGTATGGCGCAGAGTAATTTTTGTACCACAAATAGAGTCCTCTAACCCTGTTCCACTCGCGAATAGCGCGCGAGAAGAATGATTGTTGGTAAGCCTCTGTGTTGGATCTAATGTCTCGAATTTTCTGCTCGTGGTCATTACGCGAGACGTAAGTGGGCGGGAGTAATATATGGTGTAGGACTGTTCCTGGAAAGTGCTATCTACTAATTTCAATAGTAAATCTATCTGTGATGCACAATGCGTCTCTTGTAACGTCTGCTAATGAAGTTTCTTCAGTATCTTCGTGACGCTCTCAGGCCGGGTAAACGATCCCGTCACAAAACGCGCTGCTCTTCGTTGGATCTTCTCTCTCTCTCTCTCTTCTATCAGTCATACTTGGCTGGGATCCCCGTTAGATGAACAATACTCAAGAATCGATCGGACAGGCGCCTTATAAGCCACTTCCTTCGTGGGTGAGTTACATTTCTTAATATTCTTCCTATGAATCTGAGTCTGGCATCTGCGTTCCCCACTACTTGTTTTATGACGTTATTACACGTAAGGTCGCTCTGGATAGTTATTCCCAGATATTTTACAGTAGATACTGTTTCCAGGGGCTTGCCATCAATAGTGTAGTTGTACAGCAGTGGGTTTCCTTTCCTGTGTATGAGCAATATTTTACATTTATTTACGTTCATGGTCAACTACCAGAACCTGCACCATTCATGAATTCTCTGTAGATCATTCTGTAAATAGTTAATACCTTCTGGCGTCGTCAATTTGCTATAGACAATCGCATCGTCTGCGAACAGCCTTAAAAAGCATCCGACGCTTTCTACTACATCATTTATGTATACTGGAAACAGTAACGGTCCTATTATACTTCCTTGGGATGCTCTGTAAGTTACCTTTACATCTGTCGATTGATTTTGTTCCGTTAAGGGGTACGTGTTCTACGTCCAAAGAAGTCTTTAATCCAGTCTCAAATCTGTTCCGACACTCGATAAGCTCTTTTTTTCACTAAACGGCAATGCGAAACGTGTCAGATGCTTTCCTGAGTTGTAGGAACCAGACATCAACCTGAGGGCCGTTGCCTACGGCCTCTACTCGGTCATCTAGAGATGAATTAAGCGCAGTTTGGTAGAATTTACCTTTGGAGTTTGTTAAGCGTTGCCCTCCACATCCACATACAAACACCGCAAGCCACCATATGGTGGGTGGCAGAGGATACCTTGTACCTCTACAAGGAATTTCTTTTCCTGTTCCACTCACAAGTAAAGGAAGGGAAAAACGACCGTCTGTTTGGCTCCGCACGAGCACTGATTTCTCTTATTTTATCTTCTTGCTCCTTACGCGAAATGTACGTTGGCGGGAGCAGAATCCCGATACCCTAAATTTTGTCAGTAGTGTTCCGTGAATAGAAAGTCCTCTTCCCTCCTGCCTTTCCAACTTGAGTTCAGAAAGTTCATCTTCGTAATATTTGCATGTAGATCGAACCGACCAGTAACAAATCTAGCATCCCGCTTCTGGAACGCTGCGATGTCTACCTTTAATCAGCCATGAAGGGGTCCCCCAATACTCGGGCAACACCCAAAAATGGGTTACACTAGTTTTCTGTACGCAGTCTCCTTTGCAGATGGGGTACACTTTCCCAGAATTCTCCCAATAAACCGAAGTCGACCACTCGCCTTCCCCAGTACCAACCAGACGCAGTCGTTCCATTTCACATCGCCTTGCAACGTTGAGCCGTCACAATCGATGTGACTGTATTAATCTGCGTACTACTAATGTTGTGTTCGAATGTTATGGGATTGTTTCTCCTACTCATCCGCATTAACTTCCTTTTTTCTACATAAGCTGCCATTCATCGTACCTACTAGAAATTGTGTATAGATCATCCTGTACCGTACCACAGTCACTCTACAACGTCTAAATTGCTGTTCAGCCTGTTCTGACTACTTAAAACGTGTTTGAGCTGCGAACATACTTGGTAACCTATTCTGAATATTCATGTTAAAGGCTTTCATACTGAAATAAATATAATTTGTAATAAACGGAAGTTGTATAATCTGTTAACTTGAGAGTCAAGTTACCACTTCTTTTATATGTCATGCTACAGAAAAATAGTGAAGTTTAGGTAGGTAGGTTGGATAGTTACTGAAGTTATACTAACAATCTGCAGGTTAGCGTCACGGTACGAACTTTTTCTTCTTTCTCTTTTTTTCCCTTTGTATCAGTTTTTGCGAAGGGAAAACGCAGCGGAGTCTCATACTGACAATGGGAACACACGCATAAAGAATTATAAGGGAAGCAAGTACAACATACCGACGATGGTGAGGTTGATCCGGAAGTTGACGGTGGGCGAGTTCCGGAAGTCGATGCGGCAGCGGAAGACGCCCTCGTCCGCCACACTGACGTTCTGCACGCGCAGCACCGCCCGCCGACCGGGCAGCCTGGACAACGCCTGGAAGTTGGCCCGCGCCCCCAGGTCGTCCGTGGTGGCCGAGTGCACCGCCTCCTCCAGGCTAGACCCACGGGCGTCGAGGCTGCAAGACCAGTTCATCAGTGTTAGCACCACCTTACAGGACGAGTTGGCGAAGTTATTTTATTACGAGGTGTCTGAGAAAAGTAACGAGACAGTTTTTTTTTATCTAACAAAGTTTCTATTTTTTCAAAAACTGTATTGTCCAGCTCAAAGTAGTTGCCTTCGGCAGCTATACGTCTCCAGAGTCATAGTTCCCAATCGTGGTAGCAGTGCTGAAGGCTTCATCTCCTAGGGACTTTAACACGTCAGTCACATTCTTTTGAGTGTTCTCCACTGTCAAAAATGACGCCCTTTTAAGACATTTTTCAGTTTTGGGAGAAGAAATGAGTCACAGATCAGGTGAATAGGGAGCCTGTGGAACAACAGGGATGCATTCTGAGGTCAAAAATACGCAACTTCACTGATGGCGCTCTTAAAAGTGATGGGATGCGCAGTGTGACGTGGAGCGTTGTCGTTATGCATCATCACTTGTTTACAGTGTCCGGTCTCTCTACACTCACCTATTCCCTGAGCCTTTCAATAAAACCTTTCTAAAACACTTGGTTGACAATTTATCGTGAAATAAAGTTCAACTTCATGTTCTCGGCCTTCCAAAAATGATTTGTACCAGCGAAAAACTTGTGCTCTTGATAATGAATGTTTTTCATAGGTTGAAACACGTATGTAACATAGCAGCGATGGCGAGGCATTGTAGCATCTGTGACCAGAGAGTATGCACTTGACCGCGCGAGTGTTGCGAGCAGTTCGCTAGTTGTCGCTATGCAGAGCAGTACTCGTGTCTGTAGTCGTGGAAGTCGGTCAGTAGTAGTCGTGCAGTGCAGTTCGCTACTAGTCGTCATGTAGTGCAGTACGCTAATAGTCGTCATGCAGAGCGGTCGGTCAGTAGTAGCAGCCCAGTGCGGTTGTGTGATGTAGGCGGTCGGCAACACTGGTCAAGATGCTGAATGAGGTATACTGTTAATTAATATAATCATTAGATAATGTAAAAATTTATTTATTGTAATTATTCTCCAACAAGTGCCCCAAATAATAACTTTTATTTCAAAAGCATTTTCTCAAAAATTTAATTTTTTATTGAACTAAAGATTTCGTTGCACTTCCCATTTCATTCCACTTCTTTTGAAGAAAAATTTCACTAAAATCACAAAAAAAAATATTATTATTTGCAATGCAGTTCCTCCAAGCGGTGCGCAACAACAAGAGCAGAAATTTGACTAGGTGTTGCAATGAGGTAAGAATTTAATTCTGATTGTTTTACACAGGGCCAAAGACGGATGTTTCGGTTTAATTGAATTTTCTTATCACTGAATAGACTATAATTTTTGGTGAAGAATTTATATTTGAGTCAGATTGCGAATTTCACATTTTTGTTGCCATTGTCAGTACATTTCATTGTGGGCAGGGTACGCTTAGAGCAATGTCCATTAGAATTTCTAAATAATATTGACATTTCTTTTAAAATTACGGTGGGGAGGTTACACTTGGCGACACCCAGTCCAGGATCGTATTTCGTTGAGAGTCTTTTGAGCGACAGTCAGATATATGCTCTTATTTGCTTAGATATAATTAGGATTTGGCGCTACGCTTTTACTAATTTTGTGACTTTCTTTCCACAGATCAACGACAATTCATTTGCTCTGTTGTATTTGTGTGTTGCTTTTGCATAGTGCTTATTTGTTTTGTGAATAATTGTGACTACTGTAAAAAATGCCGCGAAAGACTGTGAATAGTGTATCGCGAGGTATTACGAGCGAAATTACCGGCTCAAACGACTTTACCGATAGGACATGTGACACGCAGTGTAATGATGTCAATCCTGCGTTCATTAACAATCAGTGCATTCCAACTACCAATAATGATGTAGATCGTAATGATGAACAAACGAACTCAATTGTCTCGTCTGTTAATTTGACGACAATTGATGACGCAGAACGCTCTATTGTAATGAGCGCTGCCGAGCTTAACACACCCGATTTGGAAAATTCAAGTAACATACAAACAAATTTTTCGAATGAAAATGGTCAGTGTAGTGAAAGTACGACGGATTTATTTAATTCCGAAATAGGGACTGACAGTGTATGTTTAACTGGCAAACCTTTTTGTAAATTACAGAATGACCAAATGGTCACGCAAAACGAGACAATTCCAGATCGACCATTGAATAGCACAGAGAATAGAAATGCTAATTTTGAATCGGATCGAATTATGGCATTTTTGCGGCAAAATTTCAAACAGTTTAATGAAAATTTTAATAAAATTGATGAAAATTTCAAAGAACAGAACGAAAAACTAGACAGACTTAGTGAACAGTACAAACAGCGGAAGGAAATGATGAATAATTATTTCGAACAACTTAATGAAAGTGTCGACAACCATTACAAACAACTTAGCGAAACAATTAATGAAAGTTTCAAACTGACGAACGAAAAACAAGACAACCTTAACGAACGGAGCAGACAAGTTAGTGAACAGAATACAGCTATTACCGTGCAATGTCGGGACAATAAAGTACAATTACGTGTAGATACTAAGACTTGTGCTAATAACAGTAATGAAGAAGTTGGCACTGTTGCACAAGAATTAAGTAGCACACGTGTAGACACAACAGAATCACATAAAGACGGGATTAATGCAGTCACCAAACAATGCCGTAAAAACGCAGTACAGATACGCGACGAGTTTAATTTGAAGTCATTGGAAGTTTCACACACTCCGAATACGGAAGTCAATAATAAAAGTGAACGACAGAAC
Organism: Schistocerca piceifrons; assembly: GCF_021461385.2. Taxonomy (NCBI): domain Eukaryota; kingdom Metazoa; phylum Arthropoda; class Insecta; order Orthoptera; family Acrididae; genus Schistocerca; species Schistocerca piceifrons. The sequence goes on along the minus strand of NC_060141.1, from coordinate 443,717,765 downwards.
AACCAAAATGTCGAAAGTGTTACAGTAACAGAATTAAAAACTATTTCAGTCACCAATAACACATCACAACAGACGCCACTTGATGAACATTTGTCTGACTTACGCAGCGTGTATAATGTGAGCAATTTACAGCAACTACCCGACTTAAAATCCGAAAAGCCACGCGACTTAAAATCTGAAAAGCTACGTAACTTGAAGTACGAAATGACACAGACAAACAAATTCACACACAAACCTGAACGTGTTATCAAATTCAGTGACGAGAACGTTGATTGTAAGGAATTTGCATTTGTGAGAAAATGTAAGGAATTTAATAATGGCAGAACACAGATACATGATTTGCATTGTATACGACAATTTATTTTTGTACTTTCACCGCTATTACCTGTAATGCAGAAGCTAGCTTTGAACCTGATGCGACAATTTGGTATTGCATTTTTATCAGCATTGCCTATAATGCAGAAATTAGAATTAGCAAGAATTCAGCGATTTGCTTTTGGAATTTTACCGCTATTGCGTGCAACGCAAAAGCTAAAATTTAGTTGCAGTGCGTAATTGACCTCAGGGGATTCATTACGCTTTAATGAATATGTGCCGTAGCGAGCATAGGGCCCCGAGCTGTAGTAGTGCTGTTTCATCTTTAGTTTTATGCACTACTGCCTTCTCTTCTACTATCCTTTATATCTATCAAAACTGCTCTTTAACTATTGCTCTACCTAGAATTAAGAAAAATGACAAAGAAAACCCGATGTGACAAACTTTTACCGAATGTGACAATTTTCAGTAGGCACTCCAGAACCAGCGTAATTTTAATAGCGGATAAAATCGTAATCATCAGTATGTGTAAAATTAACAGCAAACGCATTTTTTTGTAACAATAGACCTTTTTCACCACAATAGCATGAAAGTCAGCCGCTTAGCATACCCAACCAACAATGCAGTCTACAAGGTTAACCAAACTTTAATGTTTCGCCGCGTGCACGTATAGTCCCAGCTCCAACAAATAGTAGCGCATGGCAGCAAAGAAATAACTACGTACAGACAACACACTATTTCAACTCGTATCGCAATGCGCCGTATAGAAATTACTATCATGACAGACGTAAAAATAACGAGCACAATTTTCAGCGTACATTTAATAACAGTCGATCTTTTCAGCAGCAACAACATCAGCAACAACGAATAATCATGAATGAAACAGACAATAGGTGTCATCCATAGCGTAACACGTCAGTAAGAGATAACAGAACAGTTCATATAGTGGATATGCCACAACATTCTCCCGTAAATAATAACACGTACGATAGATTTTAACCAGATACAGCACAGAGTGCATATTCCAGTAACATAAGCAATAATTTTGACTCGCAGATTCTTGTTCACGAAAAATGTTATTAATTTTGACGCCATCCGACACACGTTTGCATTAAGGACAGAATTACGACGTATGTAGACGACATTCTTATCGCAGAAGCTAACTGGTCTGAACACAATCTGATTCTTGAACAACTGTTGCAAACTTTTCATGCACAAGGACTCACAGCTAACCTCAGTAAATCGCATTTTTGGCAAAACTTCTATAAAATTTCTTGGACACGTAATTTCAGCAGAGGGCATTGCGCCTGATCCAGAAAAACTTCAAGCTCTACGTGACATTACTGTTCCTACAACAAAAAAGCAATTACGCAGTTTTGGGCTTAATTAACTTTTTTCGTAAATTTATTCATCACTCCGCTTTAGACACGCCTAGACTATGCCAATTAACAGGTAAAAACACTATTTGGTCTTGGGATAAGCAAGCACATTCTGAATTCATGAACCTGAAACATGCTCTGTTGAATGCACCACTTTTATCGCACCCAGATCTTACTAGAAATTTTTCCATTGCCACCGACAGTTCCAACACCGCTTTAGGCGTACACATTTTCCAGGAAATTGAAGAAGATGGTTCTACAGTAATTAAAAACATCGCATTTGCAAGCCGCATTCTGTCACCTGCTGAACGAAATTATTCTGTTACAGAACTTGAAACATTATGTGTTGTATGGGCTTTTACGAGATTTCGGCATTTTCTTTATGGCAGACATACCACCGTTTACACAGACCACAGAGCAATACAATTTTTGCTTTCAGCTAAATTTACTCACGACAGGTTAAGTAGATGGAAACTATATTTACAAGAATTTAATTTTACAATAGTTCACATTCCCGGCACGCAAAATGTTATAGCAGACGCACTATCGCGTTCTCTCGGCAACAATCAGCAAGACGTAGCAACCAACTTCTGCAAAACAAATTTCAGTGTCATGTACATTCAGCAAGTTGCATTTGAAAATTTTATTTCATCGTCATTACAGGACATAGCAAAGGAGCAAAATAAAGACAATGTGTGGAAAGAAATTAAACACCTTTGGCAAGATAGGAATAATGTTACGATTAGGAACCAGTACACTGTACGCAATGACATTCTGTTTCGCCGCTCTCATCCTGACAGCAACAATTGGTTATTATGCATTCCTGACGAACTGGTTAACAAATTAATTTGGTACACTCATTTAAGCTACGCACATTACGGAGCACGAAAATGTTTTCTTATACTGAGACAGAACTGCTATTTTACCAACATGGAGAAACATATTCGACGAGTTTTAGCGTCTTGTAAAATTTGCCAGAAAGCTAAATCAGACACCACTTCACATATTCCTCCATTATATCCCATTATACCTGTTAAATTAAGACACATGGCCGCTGTAGATATTTTTGGTCCGATTCCGAGAACTAACAGAGGTTTTTGCTACATCGTTGTCGCTGTTGAGCTCACTTCAAAATTTGTTACTTTCACTCCGTTACGCAAAGCTACTGCTAAAACTGTTTCGAAAGCATTTGTAAAACATTTTCTAATTCATGTAGGGCATGTGATGAAAGTAATTTCTGACAATGGATCACAATTTCGATGTGGCGTATGGATACGCATGTTACGAGCCAGAAACATTTCTCCGATCTATATATCCAAGTACCACGCTTCTTCGAACCCCTGTGAAAGATTAATGAAAGAAATTGGTAAGCTGTGCCGAATATACTGCCACAAAAGACATATTGATTGGGATACACACATACTCTCATTCCAAGATGTAATTAATTCCATACCAAATGAATCCACTATGCTATCTACGTTTGTTATACTGAAAAACGTTGAACCGCCAAACAAAATTAAAGAATTAGCAGAATTCCCCAAAAGTCGTCACCTACGACACCACGAAATAATTGACATTGCGCTGAAGAACATCAAACGTGCCGCAGAGCGCCGGAGAAGACAGCAAAAACAGGTTTGTACACGCCGCGACTTTCACGTTGGACAGAAGATACTAGTACGTACACACTATTTATCCAGCAAATTAAAAGGTAAGTGCAGTAAATTTGAACTTCTATACGCAGGTCCATATCGGATTCGCAGCATTCCTCATCCCAATGTTGTACACGTCGAAACTTTGAGAACCAGAAAATCGAAAGGCAATCACCATATCTCAAACATTAAACCGTTTATTGAGTGAAACCACTGTATGATTCAACACACTATGATGCCATTTACTAATGCAATTATTTCACCTGGCTAATTACTGATGATTATCGTATTTTTCTTGGCAAGTGCCCGGCAAGGTAAGGTTAGCAGGTCGCTTTTCTTGTCGTTACACATCAGACCGTGCACATTTTCCATTTTTTTTGTGTATACGATTGTATTCCAGTTTTGTTTGTATGTATTGTGAAATAGTTAGGATATAACACACACCAGTTGACTTTGACATTTTTTTTGCCTTATGACATCTCAACATCGTGACTGTTTTACATTTTTTGCTGCTGCATTGTGATATTCTGTGTACATTTTTGCATCTGAACACTGTCAATGTCTTTGACACATTACGTTTTCTGTCATGTTATGCTGTATGGTTAATTATGTTATCATAAACCAGTCATTATTTAGTGGGTATATGATTTAAATGCAGGACATTAATCTTTGTTCATCAATTTCAGAAAGAAATGACGCGTGTAAGAAATAAATTCAACAGAAACGGGAATTTCACCTACGGAATAATCGAAAGAAGATGCAATAACTTTATGAGGAAGAGTAAATGGATCAGGATTAACAAGCATTAACAAGAATATACTATACTCATCGTAGAATAGCAGTCTTAACTAATTTTTTTCTTTCAGAAGACAAGGTGATTGATGCAGGCTGTCAGACAGAACTACACATCTTAGTTTTAGTGATGAAATATGCTAGAGATAAGGAATAGTTATATAATGAGTAATGAAGTGATTTTTGCAGATGATAATGAATGCTGACGAATAATGATGAAGGATATGCTGTTATGAATAATGAAGTTTTTCTTTACAGGTGATGATAATAATGAAGTTATGATAATGTGGATAATGAAGTGATTGATAATGAAGTTTTTTTTTTCTTTACAGATGAGGATAATGCTGAAGTTATGTATTTATGTTATGTAGTTATTTAAGTATTTGTTGCAGTTTGTATTGACAGCAGGTGTTATATTGCATAGTAGGATGACGGAAAGTTTTGGAAAGGACAGCTATGGAACACATTTTTATACACATTTCACTACCTGTTAATTCGAAGTTCACTACTTTTCAGCATAGTGTGCGTTTCTTCTTTCAGGTCAATAATCCATTTTGTATTTTTTCCAGGAGAAGCTTTTCATGATACTTACTAAACCTGTTAGTTATTATACCTGTTCTAGTACTTGCATTTTCATTTTTTACCCATTTGTGTTTATGATTTATAAATGTGATCACATATACTGCCTTGTTCCATAATCTTGCTACAGCTGACTCATGACGAATGACGTTACCTATCCTCATTTGCAGCAATAGGTCAAAAGCAAATAGTGTTATGCCTCAGCAATTAATTATCGATCCCAACGCAATGCATTGCTAACAAAAAAAAAATGTATTACCAGTCCCACATAATGTCACTAGTTTATGATAATTCTGAGTAATACAGATTAGCTCTGAATAGTATGTCACTTGAGTAATGACCTCTTAATGAGACAAAAAGAATATATAAAAATAATGCTTTGTCACTAGCTAATAACTGCCACTGTTTATTGTAATGAGACTACTTATAATGCCCATGATTATTAATGCTATGACTGTAGTTAACTGATTTTAATAATGACTTTGTAATGATCTGAATACTACTGAATGAGGAACACTGTTTATTGTAATGAGACTACTTATAATGCCCATGATTATTAATGCTATGACTGTAGTTAACTGATTTTAATAATGACTTTGTAATGATCTGAATACTACTGAATGAGGAACACTGTTTATTGTAATGAGACTACTTATAATGCCCATGATTATTAATGCTATGACTGTAATTAACTGATTTTTAATAATGACTTCGTAATGATCTGAATAATACTGAATGATGAACTATGTTTTATTCTATTCAATACTTGCTGGCCACTGAGTGCCAATAATTAATGTCACTTGAAGATTGTTATTAATTATACGCTTAGAGCAATGTCCATTAGCATTTCTAAATAATATTGACATTTCTTTTAAAATTACGGTGGGGAGGTTACAAGGTCTGTTTCAACGTTTCAAAGATCACACTCGCGGATTGCCCGAGGTCAGCACAAAACTTGGTGGCATAACGTTGCCCTAATTTACGCAGTTCCATTTTCGCGACACATAACAAAAACGCAACTTCACTGATGGCGCTCTAAAAAGTCACATGATGGCTGTACGGAGCTGAAACTCGGACTGAGCAACTGGAAATAGAACAATACAGCAATGCCAGATCGCTCACAGTCTTGGCAGTCTCATTACTGTGTCCTCGGGGTCTTTCGCGACGGCATCCATGAATAAAACGTTCTCCGTTTTCCAGCTGCGTCAATTCGAATAAAATCCTCGAGCTTTCGATGGCCATCTCCGCCATCGTCGTCTGGAGTTCACTGACCCTGGAAAACGGAGAACGTTTTATTCAGTCTCATTACAGCTCTCATACACTTCGTATGGAGGGTATGAGAGGCACTATGGGGTAACAGGACACCAAGTTACGGATCGATGGTGAAGTGGTCAGTGCACTAAAATATGCCACTCCAAATTATAACAGAAAACTGCGTGTTCTGTGTCAATATAAGAGATATCACTTGTGGAATTAGTATAGAATATATCACTGAAACATTGACATCACTCAGTCGTGTATGGCAGTGATTACCTCGTCTAAATTTTTGGCTTCCGCTATAATTGTGGTGATTTCCGAGGGCACTTTCATCGATTACAGTTGACTGAATTGACCCTGTGTGACTGCGGCTCCAGTTACAAGAAAATGAAGTTTATTACAGCGTCTAGTGAAGGGTGGACAAGAATCACTCAGTCCTGTGAAATTTTTGCTGTCTATACAGGCTTTGAAAATACATTAAGACGTTCAACATTTCAACGAATCGGCAGTAAATAGTGTAATGAAACTCTGTGAAAGATTAAAACAATGTGCCAGGAGCGCCTAGGGAGCCTAGGGCGCCTTGTCACGGTCCGTCCTCCGTCGGGCACGGCTGTGTGTGTTGTCCATAACGTAAGCTAGTTTAAGTTAGACTAAGTAATGTGTAGGCTTAGGGACCGATGACCAAAGTAGTTTGGTCCCATAAGAGCTTACCACAAATTTCCAAAATGCGCCAGACCGGGACATGAACCTCTTGCCTTCTGCAGGCAGTGCTCTGATCGACTGAGCTATCCAGTCACGACACATGTTTAGCTTCCGCCAGTACCTCTCTTTGCCCCCATACGGAAAGGTTCCAGATTCAGGTCGGGCACACTGTTTTAATTTCCTAAAACCGTATAAGCCGCCGCAGAGTTATAACTCATTGTGGAAATGAGAAAATGGGCAAAATGTCCCAGAGTCGATTTAAAGTTTCCAAGCACGTCTCAATATGAGGCCTTAGATTGCGTGTGTGTTTCCCGTACGTATGTACATACCCAACACATGTATGCTAATGCCGAATTTACTTTGGGCGGAATCATGGGATTGCAGTTCAAAACTGCCGAATATTTATCAGAATTTTTCACACCCGTTTACAAAACGGAGATTTGAATTTTACGGAGATCTTCTAGTAAAATTTCGCTGTATGAATCACATTGAAATAAATACAGTTAGCAATAAACTGAATCTACTTAACCTACTGACCTTATAATGAAGTTACCACTTCTTTTGATGCTTCACACTGCCGAAAGTTGTTGAAGATTAGTTGGCTACATTGGATCACTCATTGGATCACTAACAAAGATATACTGATTCTAACAGCACGCGAAAGATATATGTCACACAACGTGACGAAAAGAAGTTGTGGGTTGACAGGCTACATCCTGCGCCATAAATATGAACAACATAATCCAGAGGAGCAGCAACGATCTGGCGATATAGCTGGATTAAAACATCATCCTAGATTGTACTAATGTTTTATTGATGACCGGTTTCGACTGCATGTAAAAGTCTTCTTCAGAACATAAGCACCACGCGGCTGCTGCGTGCGGCAACACGGTAGTAAACTTTACGATTGTGTTGCCGCTTGAGCATCCGAGGAGCTGCCAGCAGCACCATGATGGTGCTCATTTTCTGAAGAAGACTTTTACATGCAGTCGAAACCGGTCATCAATAAAATATTATTACGATCTAGGATTGTGATGCAGGTAAATAATTTGACGGCGGAGGGGGGGGGGGGGGGGGGGGAGCGAGGAAGGGTAGAAATTGTAAAGGAACACCAAGAACTGACTACATACAGGATCAGATGAATGTAACAATAGTTATGCTGAGATGAAATAGCTTGCACAGGGAAGTCTTGACTGCAGAAGTGAATGAAACCAGCCTACGGACTCTACATCTGCAACAGCAGTATACTTTCTTCTTTGTTTTAATGGATTTATAAGGTAATAATACTTATAACAGGACCTAAGGATTAAATTAATTGACTTATTGGCTATTTACCATTTATCTCGGGACCTACGGCCGACGTTAGACTATTGTTGTTTCAACGTACCTACATCCTCTAGTCCTGGCGAAACGTCGAAAAAATCACTAAACGTAGCAAGAAGATCCCGAGGGAAAGGGCAACCAGTGGCCACGAAAGCAAGAAATATTTTTTATTTAGTTAACTGTCCACTTCACTCGGATGCTGTCAATATTTCTGTCCGAGTCCACATCCAGTAAGGGAAACTTCAGTTTCCTTTACTGTTTCAAGGAAATTTTATTCAGAATTGGTGAATCAAAATTCTTATTATTTTTCATTTTAAATAAAGTAGTAGTGACCAACTCCATTCATGTTACCAGGAGAGATAACGCAATGGGCTCGAATTATGCAGGGGATGCATTCAGTCGGAATTTAAGTTTTCTTGGATTCCCTAGCAAATACCAGGAGCCCATGAACATGGTTCCGAACAAAAACAAATGGCTCCCAGCACTATGGGACTTAACATCTGAGGTTATCAGTCTCCTAGACTTAGAACTATTTAAACCCAACTAATCTAAGGACATCACACACTTCCATGCCCGAGGCAGGATTCGAACCTGCGACCGTAGCAGCAACGTGGTTCCGGACTGAAGCGCCACAGCGGCCAGCGGTTCCGAACCCCATGATTGCTGGAGCCGCTAATGGCCTGTTCGTAACCGGATTATGTGGAGTGCACTGATATTTCACGATATGCATTCACGTCTCACTGATCGGCTAAAAATATTGTCTTTCCCTTCGGACGGCCCACGAAGAAATCTGATCTGTAGTTTAAATTAATGCATCTTACGTCATCATTCCAGCACTGTTCACAACACGTTTAATGGAGGGATAATGGAATTAATTTAAAAACAAAACCACACAGCTAGGCTAATCTGTCTGTATCAGGATATGATCCGTATGTTTTCTTCGTGTGGTGAAAAAGTAACTCCTAGTAAGAAGAATAAGCGCATTTATACGAACACAATTTCCGTTGCAGTTACAGTTCGGTCTACGTTCTTCATCCTGGTACGCTCCAATAGCAAATGCGCTGTTCCTTAGAATGAGGAATAAATTGGCAATAGTAATCATGAAGAGGATGAGATGCTTAGATAATTAGGTGTTTGTTTATCCACACGTATGTTACAAATAATGTGAAAGATTAAAAAAAATATATGTAATTCATGCATGCTCTTGTAGGTCGAGATTAACGTAATGTGTCGTTATCTTTGATACGTTGTGTACAGTGTTTCTTACGCACATCTGCAAACAAGTTTACAATTACTCTACACTCAACTGCGTTGTATTTAGGTGTGCGACAGCGCACATACCCACAAACACACACGCACACACACACTCAAACACACACACACCCACACAAACACACACACATAGACACAGTTTCTGCTGGCCTCAGGGCATTGACGGAAATCCTGCCCTCCTACAGAATTCTTCCATTTGTCCTCTTGGCCCGTCTGCAATGCTCAGTCGGGAACCCAGCACAATAAATGACATGATCAGCTAAACAAAATGGGAACACTTTAGTATTCTCCATAAAAAATTTCCCTTGCAGCGTAGTTTTTATTGAAGTCACACTTTCAACATTCGTATGACGATATGCCGATATTTTGTTTTGCCTTTATCGCAAAGCTTTAAGTAAATGAAGTAGCTGGTTAAAGTTATCCGGCTTCTCATTTTGTTGACAGCTGTTCACCCTGCAAGCATGTGCTCTCTTCCCCCAGCTGAGAACGACGAAAAGGAAACGCCGACATTCCGTTACACGTTTGCTCGCCGTCGGAAAGCTTATTTAATCAGCACAAACACTGTAACGCGGATACGCAAGCGTAACCTGGCTTGGCAAGCCTGATCTGCATATTTTTACAAGTGAAACGCTCTGCTAGAGGGACACAGCCGCCGCTGTGTATGTTGATTCCAGAAAGACGGTCGCCGAGTACAGCACAGCACGGACCCTGTGACGTGTCGCGGGGTTTGGCGGCACTTAGGACCGATGTTCGCTCTAGCCGTGACGCGGAAACAAATTCAGAGAGCAAGCAAGACAGCTTTTAGGAAGTTCCAACTGCATAAAATTGTTGAAAATCTCTGAAACACATACGTATAAGACTGTAATCTCTGACAGCCTGACCGAGCGAGGTGGCGCAGTGCTTAGCACACTGGACTCGCATTCGGGAGGACGACGGTTCAATCGCGCGTCCGGCCATCCTGATTTAGGTTTTCCGTGATTTCCCTAAATCACTTCAGGCAAATGCCGGGATGGTTCCTTTGAAAGGGCACGGCCGACTTCCTTCTCCGTCCTTCCCTAATCCGATGACCTCGCTGTTAGGTCTCTTCCCCCAAACCAACCAACCAACCATCTGACAGCCTGAAATGTTGGTGGTTGGTGTAATACATGAATGACAACAGATATAATCAACTAGCTTAGAAACTCGGCGCTAGCAAGATCAGAATATGGGACATGGGAGAAGGCATGAGCAACATGAGATGCATACAGACTTATATCTCATTAAGAATACTGTGAATGTAGTTATCCCCTTACTAATGTGGTTTGGTCGTAGTGCAAAGCAGTGGGTGGGTGTGGTGGTCAAAAGACGGCAGAATATGGAGCAATAAATACTTTTAGGTAAAGCCAAATAATATATGGCTTTCGAATTTCACAGTATATATGACAATGTTTTTATTGTTTAATTCACGGTGCAGTGTAACAGTGATAGATTCCTCAACGTGTTTCTTGCGTTCTGTGGTGGATGAAAGTGGGTGATTGTGGTTTGCAGGTATGCCAGTATAATGCACAGTGTGGAACACCTAGTTCTCACAGAAAAATCTATAATTTCTACGACTTTTGAACTCTACCGTATTAGTGAATACACTAGCTTATACAATCCTCACCTTGTTCCATCAGTGCTGGCAGTAACATTAGCTTCGCAAGTAACAATACGGGGCCAGTACTAGTTAAGATATTGTCTTAACATGTGTTGTATCCTAGCCAGTATTGCCAACCGAGCCCGCTGCCAAAAGGAAGGCAGCATCAAATTACGGACGCCGTCCGCATAAGCAGCGCCAGCGAGACAGGAAATCGCCGCAAGTCTGCGCGCGCCACCGCTGGCTTCTGGCTTCTTAAGCGCTGGAGTCGCGAGCGCTAGGACAGTTCTGTATTCGCCGCTCAGTTGTATACTCGCCACCGAATTGTGTACTTGCTAGTCAGTTGTGTGTTCATCGCAACAGAGTTGTTGTTTGTCGTCAGCCGACGCTGACCTAGCCGCTTCGACTCGAACTAGACAGATTTCTGTAGACACCGAGTTCACTACTGTGTTACTGTATCTTCATCAATAAAGATAAGTACCGACTTTTATTTAATCAGAGTGTTTGGGTATTCATCTTTCTGTTCACTGTTCCAGCGGACCGGTCAGCCCGCTATTAAAAGTGTGGCGGTGACTTCGTAAGCCATTTCTACAGCCAAGTGTTTGTCGCTACGAACACCGCCACAAAAACATGATAGTATATAAATGAAACTGGAAAGGAATGGAAGTTACTTCATTTCATTAGGTGTCAGTGAAGTGATTGACTGAAACACGTTATATTATGAAAACGATTATACTCAAGATAAATATGTGAAATGTTTATCCAAAGTCACTGCAGTGTACTTTTCGATTATTCATTTATTATTTACGAGTATTTTTATCTTTCCGTCTAGCTGGATATTTTTTTTTCTTTGCGTCTCTGTTGATTATCGGTAATTTGTGAATGACGAAAACGCGCTGAGAGACGGAAAACTGATCTATTTGACATTACACGTCGCTATTACAGTCTGAATGACGAAACCACGCTAGCGTCGTATTATTTCGGATTAGTGAAACAATAACGCATTTCCAAATCCACGGTAAATTTTGTGCCATAGAGTATATCATTTTCCAAAGAGTATTTATTGTTTCGCGGATTTTTGCTCGTCAGACTCATCCACTGCTCGCTTTCTAACAGCATGAGACCAAGGAGTGTCTACCACCTCAACCCGAGTGCGTGGCGACGGGTGATCATGGCGTAAAGTCTGTCAGTACTGACACATATACATCTTTTATATAAAAATATACATTTTTGTAGAAAAAAAATTGTTTTAAGAAAAGAAGTCTGAACCAATGATGCGATTGGAATGATAAGAGTGCTAGAAGTCTCAGTATAAGTTATTATCTTCATATGTTGCAAAAATTTGGGAGAAGAAAATGGTTCAAATGGCTCTGAGCACTATGGGACTTATCATCTATGGTCATCAGTCCCCTAGAACTTAGAACTACTTAAACCTAACTAACCTAAGGACAGCACACAACACCCAGCCATCACGAGGCAGAGAAAATCCCTGACCCCGCCGAGAATCGAACCCGCGAACCCGTGCGTGGGAAGCGATAACGCTACCGCACGACCACGAGATGCGGGCTATTTGGGAGAAACTGGCCATATATTGTCGTAGTTCTCAAAGTAATATTTACTAGGGAGATTTTCTCTGACGTTTTGGGACGATATTTGAAACTTTATAACTGCAATGTTAAATGGAGAAATCCCAATCTAATATTGTTCACGCCCTTCATGCAACGCACACTGTCCAGAGGAAACGTTGGTATATTTTCAGTTAGAAACGAAATTATTTTTAAAGTGGAATTCAGATACAGCGGCCTCAAATTAGCCTAGTGCGATATTCGTTTTATCGATATGTGCGAACAGGGCAGTAAAACACGAAGAAAACAACTGTTCTCCATCCGCGACTCCCTATTCACTCTATGTGAGGTCAACATATGGTATTCTATATGGTCGAACACCGGTCTGACAATTAACTATTCTTAGATGCAGCACACAATACACAGCAAACTACCTTTTAACAGTGTCGAAGACTCTATCAGTATCGATAAAACATTGACCGTTTGCCTCTCTATCACAAGGTAACCATTATGGGATGATGATACTGGACGTAATTGCTAATTATGGTTCATAGCTACTCTGTGGAGAGTTCAACGCAACTGCGCACTATCTCTTTGCAAGCCCCATGGGTGACTCTGGTGACCCAGATGGTAAGTCATTGCATCCATACGATCAATATGGTCTGCCCGCTTCCATTGCTGACATTAGTACAAACCCACCATCACCATAGCGTGCTAAGAACGTGAGTAATGGGGCGCTTGGAATGGAAATTAGAACAGTGCCGTCGGGTTCTCGTTACTGACTAGTTGGAGTTCTATTTGGCCCTTCCTGATCGTCGTAGAGAACTGTGAAGACGGCCAGACACCAACACACATCTAACGCATACACTTCCACTGAACCCTGCCACTCCCCTACAATTTGTTGTATGAGAGCATTACTTCAGTCATTTGACGTATATTTATTAGCAGATTTCACAATACTGTCACCAACATTATTGGACTGGTGCCGGATACTGTCCATTTAGAATGAGAGTACAGGATTCCGGAAACACGCAGCACATGCGCGGAAAAATTGTCAATTGCTAATCTCTCATCCACATTACTCATTCGGTCATTGGGTTCCACACCATCTTGGACACCCAGGACAATCCATTGAGAATTTGATACAATTGTTCTCAAATTTCAAAGCCTAACATGGTTCAAGCTATGCGTTATCAGACAACCACTCCCCCTACAAAATGAATTTAGCCATTCAATACGACGTCGTGTTATGTGTTCACTCAGTCACACGTATTTAGGTTGTGAAGTTTATACGTTGTGCAGTCACTTCCAGATCTTCAAATTATATTCTTTCTTTATCTCGTGAACTGGTCTTTGATTATCTCTGTGATGTTTGTCAAGGAGTTTCTGGACATATTGACGCTTTGTTACGGAGCACGCCAGCTAGTAGCGTTGGAATCGACATTCCGTTCCTTGTGATTCGTATGTGTCGACAGCTGACTGGTGTTAGAGGTAGCTACAGTCTTGCTGAGGCAGTTCTATTTATTGCGATTATCTGAAGGTATTACTCATATGCAAGGTTACTCTGTTAAAATATTCACGAAATGCTCGCATTCCACGGCCAACGTTTTGTTCCTAAACTTGCTATGAATTTCGGAATTGAACATATATTCACGCGGGTAGTGTTGAAAACGATCTGCGTCTTTGTGAAGTCAGTAGACACGAGTCTGGTTACAGTATCGAACTCTTCTCACTTAATTCGAAACTTGGTGCGGTCAGCTTAGTGACTCTTTCCTTTGGTTCAGTTTATTCAATGATTTTGTTTGTGTCCAGTGTAAAACTGGTTTAAGTAGTTCTAAGTTCAAGGGGCTGATGACCTCAGATGTTAAATCCATAGCGCTCAGAACCATTTGAACTATTTGCGACCATGTGGTGACTGCATGTTACGAGACTCTGCCATTGTCTCAGTTGGTGCTTGAATTTGGCCATTTTTATCGTGTGTTTAATTTCACAAATAGTACATCCCGTGTTAATAATACATAAATCCGTTATGGTGCATCCATTTTTAACTACGTATCTAGATCTTAATGAAGGACACTGTTGGGAGGGAGGTTGTTCATGATCCTGCAAAAGTGTGTTTATTCATGGTTTACTCACTATTTCGAATGCATTATTATCTCAAAGCGTCTAACACGTCTTGGTAAAATATTCGTTGTTCAAATATTTCTAACCGCAACGTAATTCAACCAACTTTAAGTCATATACCAGCAGACATTCACTGTTTCGTATTAGATTATAACGATTACAGTACGGACTCTACTTCCGAATTCCACAGCGATCTTATATTCAATACTGACTACTAAACTACTTAAATTGTTAGGATCTTACAAATTGTATTTATATTCAGTAATGGTGAATTTATAACACTATATCTGATTTTTCCGTCTTGAAAGCGTGTGTTGCTCGTTTAACTTATTTTGCTCACAATGAAGTCAGATAGCGTTTGTTTGTGAGTTACTTGGTTCTGTTACAAAGCACAGATTCTTCATATAGGAGAAATATTTGATTCATATGCAGCACACAGACCGTTGATGAAAAGAGCACACTTGTTATAGGCGTAACAAAATGAAACTGACAAACTCCAGTCTATTGCAGAGAAGGCTTCGAGGAACAAATTGATGACAGAAACCCCTGTCTACAAAAGGCATTCATAAGCGCTACAAAGAGTTGAAATTACAGAAGCGTAATGCTATCGTTTAAGAGAAGTGCAGATAAATTACCTATTGAGACTACGTACCACAGTATAAAAGGGAAGATGATGTTGTAAGCTATCACGTACACATACTTTATTTAAATCTTGTGATTAGTTAATAGCGTCTGTAAGTCATTTTGGCACATACGTGATGTCACGTATTAAATAGTATAATTATCAGATTCTTTTGTAATGCTTCTTTCAGAAAGTATTTAGAGACTGTGGATCATCACAGGAACTAAAAAACTTGTAGCGCATAAGTGCAACCATGACCGTCAACCTTTATTTAAATTTGAAATTTTCCAACCGCGAATAATTCTTACATAGTAAGAAATTATTCGACGTCGTATACTGCATTCACTACAGGAGAAACAAAGGTGAAGAGTATTAATGAAATAAATTGTTTCAAAATAGTAAGGCATAATAGGGGAAACTATTTCTCTTAATAAACTGAGTGGGGCTGTCAATCCACACACAAAAAGGCTACTTTTATTACCGGGGGCTTGATGCAAAATATCAGGCGCAAAACTCATTCACAAGTAAATGTGGCTGCATTTTATTCGATACTAGTTCTAATAAGAAGTCAATATTTTAGATATTTCTACCACATCATTCCTTTACATTATATCAATACACGAAACACTACCCAGGTTACAGATGTTAGTCTGGGAAATGCAGAAATGAGTTAATGACTGAAAATGAGAATGAGTATTCCGATAACGAGGGGTAGGAAAACATGACACATTTAGACAGGAGTGACTGCCTCCTCTCCCTTGTGCTATGCGCAGCATCCAAGCTGTCAGCAGCAAATAAACTTAAAGGACACGGCTAAGTCTGTCCACGGCGCAAATGCTAACTCTAAACTCGGGACTGACGCAAAACAGATGTGAAAGCGAAAGAGAAACGGGGCTGGTCAGGGAGAATATTATGAGCACTCTTCTGCCGTAGGAATTCAGTCCCCACGAAAACAGTCTGCAGTACAGCAAGTAGTGGAACGCTGTTCATCCGAAAGTGTAAGGGAGCATGTTATTCATACTGAATTCGATCTACAGGTTTGCCCTACGATCGACGGACGTTTGATAACATTTAGAGAGCAAACGGTATGAGTAGAGCACGTAACAAATGAAGCGATGTACCTGGTTTCATCTCTTTGCCGTGTTCCAGGAGAACGTATGCTGTATGCATTGTGAGTCACGCATTTACCTGTACGTTAAGGGCTACCGTGCTGACATCCATGGTGGACAATTAATGGGGCACGGACCTAAACTCGAGAAAAAATGACTTTACAGAAAACGCAGACGTGTGATAATAAAATAAATATATATTTAAACTCTTCATTCCAGAGAAATGTACTGTGATGGTAGTTATTGATGTGTCTCATCTTTAAAAGATAAAACGTTTAATAGTCATCGTAAGATAATATCACACATAAATTGAGTATTGGTATATTTACCCATTATTTGTTCTGTTGCCTCGTTTGGTGTTTGTTAAGTTTATGAATATTTTAATACTTCTATTTCTCCAAACATAATTTCAGCGGTATTGTTGTTTTTGTTGTGGTCTTCAGTCCTGAGACTGGTTTGATGCAGCTCTCCATGTTACTCTATCCTGTGCAAGCTTCATCATCTCCCAGTACTTACTGCAACCTACATCCTTCTGAATCTGTTTATTGTATTCATCTCTTGGTCTCTCTCAGCGGTATTACGTCGCTTAATTGTTGAAACAACCTTATTTTTATGGTCTATGTAAGAATGATTGCTATAATGGAGTTAATTGGTCGTTGTACTGGTGATAGTCATCAACAAAAGCAAAACGAGGATAATGGAATGTAGTCGAATTAAGTCGGGTGATGTTGAGGGTATTAGATTAGGAAATGAGACACTTAAAGTAGTAAAGGAGTTTTGCTATTTGGGGAGCAAAATAACTGATGATGGTCGAAGTAGAGAGGATATAAAATGTAGACTGGCAATGGCAAGGAAAGCGTTTCTGAAGAAGAGAAATTTGTTAACATCGAGTATAGATTTAAGTGTCAGGAAGTCATTTCTGAAAGTATTTGTATGGAGTGTAGCCATGTATGGAAGTGAAACATGGCCGGTAAATAGTTTGGACAAGAAGAGAATAGAAGCTTTCGAAATGTGGTGCTACAGAAGAATGCTGAAGACTAGATGGGTAGATCACATAATTAATGAGGAAGTATTGAATAGGATTGGGGAGAAGAGAAGTTTGTGGCACAACTTGACCGGTTGGTCGGACATGTTCTGAGGCACCATGGGATGACCAATTTAGTATTGGAGGGCAGCGTGGAGGGTAAAAATCGTAGGGGGAGACCAAGAGATGAATATACTAAGCGGATTCAGAAGGATGTAGGTTGCAGTAGGTACTGGGAGATGAAGAAGCTTGCACAAGATAGAGCAGCATGGAGAGCTGCATCAAACCAGTCTCGGGACTGAAGACCACAACAACAACATTGGTGATAGTGGGGTGCGCAAGAACGTCACGGAGATTCTCAGTCATCTCAAATGCCAGAGGCTGCGAGAGATGCGTTCTGCATCACTATGTAGTTCACTGTTGACATTCCGAGAACATATGTTCCCTGAAATCAACCTGTATACGAGATCTGTTCAAAAAATTCCGGTACTTTGTCCACAATTTTTTTCTGCTTTTACTTTTTACTTATTGCGCATTGTCTCCTTAGAAATTCTCTCCTCCACAATTGATACATCGCTCCCAACGCCAATACCATTTCCGGAAGCAGTCTTAGTACACCTCTTGTTGGATCGTGTCAAGAGCCGTCTATCGTTGCAAATTTTCGTCCTTTCAACGGGGTTTACAACTTTGGAAACAAAAATAAGTCCACAGGGGCCAGGTCTGGAGAGTATGGAGCATGAGGCAACACAGTGATTTCGTTTTTTGTGCAACAGTCACGCACCAACAGGGACGAATGTGCTGGAGAGTTATCGTGATGCGCCGGCCGTGGTGGCCGAGCGGTTCTAGGCGCTACAGTCTGGAACCGCGTGACCGCTACTGTCGCAGGTTCGAATATTGCCTCGGGCATGGGTATGTGTGATGTCCTTAGGTGAGTTAGGTTTAAGTAGTTCTAATTTCTACCTCAGAAGTTGTCCCATATTGCTCAGAGCCATTTGAGCCACATCGTGATGCACGAACCATGAATTGTCTCGCCACATTTGAGGCCCTTTCCTTCTCGCATTTTCCCGCAGGCGTCGCAACACGTCCCGATAGTACCATCGATTGTCAGTTTGTCCCTTTGGAACGAATTCATGATGAATTAATCCTTCAAAGTCAAAGAAAACTATCAGTATGACTTTGACATTTGACCTGACCTGACGAGTTTTTTTGGTCTTGGAGAACCTACCCCGACCCATTGCTCTCAACATCCTAACCGTAGACCCACCTCTCATCACGTCATGACTCTCTTAAGGTACATCTCGTTCTCACTTGCGCTATGCAAAAGCTCTTCGCAGACTGCGAGACGAAGATCTTTCTGTTCTTGACTCATGAGCCGTGGGACGAACTTGGCAACAACACGATGCATTCCAAGATGCTGTGTCAGGGTTGTATGGCATGATCCGACTTAAATGTTACATTCTTCTGCAATCCATCGGACAGTCAATCTTCAACTGGCATGCACAATTTCGTTGACGTTCCTGACACGAGCGTCGTCGGTACATGTGTAAGGGCGTACTGATCGATGGTCGTCTTTAACTTCCGTATGGCAGTTTTTAAACCGTGTGAACCAATAGTAGCACCGATTGCGGATTCCTGCATCATTTGGCGTGTCTCTGTAAAAGCTTTCTTGAGTTTCACGCCAAATTTAAAGCAGACACGTTGCTCCTCTAACTCTGCCATCTCTAAATTTGCAAACTGTGCCACAAAATGCTCTACTTAACGCACAACTGAAAAATAACTAACAGATGTACAACAAAAAAAAACTACCGGCAGTTACACATTAAACACAGGGGTGTGCAGGGATGCCAACAGCCTTTGTCTCCAACATGAAATTACGAACGTTCCGTAACTTTTTGAATAGGCCTCGTATCTCGAAAAAGTATCGTGAACCTAAGATCAGAGATATCTGAACTGATTCGTCAGCAAAGTATTCGTGACTGGAGTAGGAAATAGGGAATGCGATAACCGTCTATAGAGCTCTTACACATGGTATGAGGCTGCCGGAGCATATATGTATATGTACATGTAGCTATCTAAAAATTAGGAAGGTAAGTAAATTGTATTCCAGGAGACTTTCAAATTCGATAATTCTTTTATTAAAATGGAGGAGAAGGCACAGAACCGTCTTCATCTGAAACTCTAACAGAAAATAACATTTCAGATACTTGTTTTGTAAATAAAACTGCCTTGAACTGCTGGTACTTAATTTATTTATACCATACGTGTTTCACCTTATGTTTTTCTTAGCCATCATCAGTGGGATCTATAATGATACAGTTTTGTTAGTTTTAGATTATTAAACAGTTCAGGTCGTGACTTTTTTGTAAAAAGTAATTACTTACGATTTGTTGATTTGCGTTTTCTCACATCTGGTCTCGAGGTCGCACTACCACATTTATTACTGCCATATAAGCACAACTTTGCGGTCTGACTTTCTTCTCACTGTTCACCATGTTTCTCATTCTTTTTTGTCGTGTACTGTGGTTCTTTCGCCACTCGATATGACTATTTCGCCGGGCACTGCTTTTCAAAACGTAATTATTACGACTACATTACGTGTTTCCTCCTTTTTGGAATGTTTACCTACTTGTTGCCAACCTAACGAAATTCGAAGTGTATGTTCAAGACTAACTTTTATTCATGATATTTATACCGTGTGTGTGTGTGTGTGTGTGTGTGTGTGTGTGTGTGTGAGAGAGAGAGAGAGAGAGAGAGAGAGAGAGAGAGAGAGAGAGAGAGAGAGAGCGAGAGAGCCGTCGAGTGCTTTTTTTTTTTTTTTTTTTTTTTTTGAGGGGGGAGGTTGGTGGTTTGAATAATGATGTCCAGAACTGGACTTAATGATGCAGGTATCACAATATAATTATTACAATAATAACATAGTCACAAAGCTGAACAATATAATTAAAAGTAAAATAAAAGCAGAAAGCACCAAACCATAGGCAACAACACAACAGAACCAAACACAAACAGGCAGTCCCATAACAACTACACAGGATTATCAAAAAACGATGAAAGAAAACACAAGATGGTACACAATGACATACAAACAAAAACTCACCCATAAAATCACCAATAATTTCAAAAGACAAGGAATAAACATAGCATATATAACATATAATTTTAATTCTGTACAAAATACATCCCAAAACTGACAAAAAACAGAGACATATACCGGAAAGCAGGTACGAGGGTTAGAACTTAAATAGTGGCAACTATATATTCACAACCGATACAAAAGAGTTACATGTCCTTCACAGTAAACACTAGCGTTGTGTAGAACTCGTTGCCAGTGATGTGAAAGGCATGGTACACCGTTGGCAGAGCCTGTTCTGTTGATGGTGCGAATGGAGCGGTCTACAGTTATAGTGATTCTTGTATACGACTGTGATGGTGCTATCCTAACGCATTACGTTCCTCCACGGCAAACCGTCGAGGCGCAGTATTACTGTTCGTTTTTGGAGCATCACCTGCGACTAGCTTTGCGACAGAAGCGGCGACACTTTCTGCGCAACCCACCCATCATTTTGCACGACAATGCGCGGGCGAATGCAGCGCAGGCTGTGGCTGCTCTGTTTGGTCGATGGGACTTGGAAGTACTCTATCATCCACCATACTCCCCCGACTTAAGTCCTTGTGACGTTGATTTGTTTCCGAAGATGATGGAACCTCTTTGTGGCATTCGCCTCAGAACTGATACAGAGATTCGACAGGAAGTAGACCGCTCCTTTCGTACCACGAACAAACAGGCTCTGTTAACGGTATACTAGGACTTCCACATCGCTGGCAGCGGGTTCTACACAACGTTGGTGACTACTTTGAAGGACAGTAACAGGTGCAAACATGAAACTCTTTTGTATCGGTTGTGAATAGTAGTGGCCACTATTTCAGTTACAACAATCGTATATGTCAACTACAGTGTAACACTTGTGAAGGCAGATACATAGGACAAGCAATTCTGATACAAAGAACACATGAGAGCCTGGAAATATGGGACAAACCACTCCACATTTGCAGAACACCTAAGAGAACATGACCACAAACCAACCACTAGAGAAGATGATATGAAAATATTTAGAATGAACAATAAGAAACATCTTCTAGCCCTGCAAGAAAATTACCACATACAGAAAACCAAAGCAAAAAGGAAAACCCTGTTGAATGACCAAGATACGTGTCAAGCAATTCATTATTTACACTAATAGATAAAATAATAGAGTAACGCTCCCAATATGATAATAATAGCACCAAACATCTTTACACTGCCTTAACCAGGAACCTTTCCACAGAATATTGAAACGAAAAGTCAAATCGGCTGTCACCAAGGTTTGCAACCACTCGCTAACAGCTAGTACTACACCATACAACTCAAAAACCACCAACTTCGCAAAAAAAAAGGACTCTGTCTGTCTCTCTCTCTCTCTCTCTCTCTCTTACACACACACGGTGTAATCATCATGAATAGAAGTTAGTCTTGAACATAAACTTCGTACTTCGTTAGGTTGGCAACAAGTAAGTAAGCATTCCAAAGAGGAGAAACACGTAATAGAGTCGCAATATTTACGTTGTGAAAAGCAGTGCCCAGCGAAATAGTCATATCGAGTGGCAAAAGAACCACAGTACACCACAAAAAAACAATGATAAACATGGTGAACAGTGACAAAAAGGTCAGACCGCAAAGTTGTGCTTATATGGCAGTACTAAAAGTATTAGTGCGACCTCGAGACCAGATGTGAGAAAAAGCAGATTAGCAAATCGTAAGTAAATACTTTTTTACAAAAACATCACGACGTGAACTGTTTAATAATCTAAAACTAACAAAACTGTATCGTTATATATGCCACTAACGAAAGAACAAGATAAGGCGAAACGCGAATGGGATAAGTAAAGTAAATTGCAGCAGGGAAAGGCAGTTTTATTTACAAAACTACTATTTATACTCTTGCTGCGGTGGATGGCCACACAAAAAATATGGTTAAAATGTCTCTAAGCACTATGGGACATAACATCTGACGTCATCAGTCCCCTAGACGTATAACTACTTAAACCTAAGTAATCTAAGGGCATCACACACATCCATGCCGAATGCTGGATTCGAACGTGCGACAGTAGGAGCAGCGTGGTTCCAGACAGAAGCGTCTAGAACCGCTCGGCCACAGAGGCCGGCTCCACACAAACAAACTTGTAACATTTCGGAATGTGACGGCTCAAATAACAACTGCATTTATTCAAATGATATTGATGAAACGCTTGTTGATGATAACGTACCCTGTACACATGTAAGTTACCTGCTGGAACGTATACATGCAATAAGTAAAATACCTCCTGCGTCCCGCGCCGTTGTCCCTATCGGTTAGGCCTCCCACCCATCGTAGCGGCATTTGGCGTGGCATACCGTGACGAAGCTAGGATCAGCGTTAGCTTCGGTGCTTGTTCACAGAGGCCAACTGTAGCAGCCTGATCACTTTGTTCGCCAACAACTAAAGGCCAACAAGACGCAACGATGATACCTCTCCGCTTGGAGAGTCAATAGCCGAGAAGCACGATGTATGTACCAGCAACAGTCAATCGCACAGACTCGCTGTAGCAGTCCACGCAGCAATACAGCTCGTTGCGCAGATGTCTGCAAGTAAGTCTTCAGTCTTGAAATGTTGAGCATTTTCAGTCTACAGTGAACAGCCAGTTTTCTTCCATACAGACTTATGGCAGAATTCTTCTGGGGTTAGCAGTTACCATAGAGGAACATTTCGTTACGGTAAACAGCCCTCAATAATTGGAACTAACAGAGCCCGTAGTACAACGATGGCACAACAGACTCAGTCTCTGGACAGGGCTTTACTGTTAAGAATGCCTGTAATGTACGGAATTCAGTTCTCAGCTTGTACGGATTATATGAGTAAACAGAATTGTATGTTTATTTGTATTTGAATTCCAAGAAATAGTTTTCTGTACCTGGCCTAATTTATTTAGTAAATCACCGACAGACCTGTTACACTGGCGCAATCGTTGGTACCTGATCATATACGTGATATGATTGATAGCGTGACTGTTACAAAAGTCTCGTTGTATCCTGGTGTAATAATGTGAGCCTTATCGTTCTTGATATATGGAACGAAACTTTTCTTTTCATATTTTCAGTGCAAGAAAGACAAAATAATGACACAAATGCAAAAGAAACGTTTTTTGATGATTGACAAAGGAATAAACGGAAGTCCGTAAGTGTGAGCCTCTCACTTCTTGCTTTGTACTTTCTCCCCTTCCTCTTCAATAAAAACATTATTTTCAGCAACAAAATATTTATTTCACTTTGCGTTTGCCAATGTACGCTCTTGCTGCTACGGAGTGTTTTGATGCTCTGAAATAATTTCTCAAGTTCAAACCAATAAGAATGTTTGGTACCTAATAATTCTGCTAGCAGTAAATAAATCTTTAATTTTTACGGTTGGCTTCAAAAGAATATTTTTTATTTATGTTTCTGATTGAAAACCAATGAAGTCAATGTCATACATGAAATTTTCTTTATTTGAATGGATTACTAGCTTCGGCTAACAATTAAGCCATCTTAAGATTGGTTACTGTTAGCGCCGTTACGCCTTCATATTTCGAAAAACCTTTCTTAACATGACAACATGCATACATGAGTTCGTTAAAAGCAGCTTTTCACCATTCCTGGCCGGTGTAATTGAACGATGATCATAAAACAAAGGCGTAATCACATTAAAACATAGTAACTGACACACTAAGGACGTAAATATTGATTGCGTCAGTTACTGTATTTTAAGGGCATAACGCCTTTGTTTTATGACCATCGTTAGTACAGTGACTACTTGTTTTTAACTATGACATGTATTTATGGTGTATTTTAAGAAAGATTCTAACGACATGTCAAGCCTTAAAAACACCAACATTAATGAAGAATCTTTTAGAGTCTGAAGATGGCTAGACTGTTAGGCAAAACTAATACATCGAAATAAACAAGTTTTCATGTCCGACCTTGACTTCATGGTCTTCCAATCCCTAACATAAATAAAATTTGCAACAGATCGCTTACCCCCTGATTGACAATGTAAACAATGTTGATTCAAATAGAATAATTTGTATAATGCATGCATTCGTTTCACACTTGATGCACAAGACGATTGTCTTGGAATTGGAGCCAGGTTTCCTGCACTTAAAGTTGGTCAGGTTGTGAATATTTTCAAACGTAGCTTGTTTAATTAGTTGCAATAAGGCTGTTCTTGGCTTTTTATTCACATGTTCTACATTGTCTGTAAATCAGGCCTTGTTGTCTAGTGCTAAAGCTCATGCCTGAAAAACGTCAAATCATGAGGCTCAATCTCGGCCTTGCCACGGAAGCTTTCTGTCATGGCTAGATTAAAAGCCATGCCCTCTTAACGATGTGAGAAGTCGCCAGGAACTACATTTCGTTCGGATTCCACTTTAAACCGTATGTTCCCTTTTACAGGTTGGCTAACTGCGGTTGATTAGCTAGATCCAAGTCGCAGAAGTGGTGATCAATTGAAATACTTGAGACCGGCCACGAACCACACAAAATTATCGTCATCTACATCTGCACTATTAGTCAAGTTCAGTGTACAAGGAGTTTGACTTTTCCAAACAACTGGTATGGCAGTTTTTTACATTAATCAGAGCTTTATCAACATATATTTCGTACTGCATCAGTGACAGCCTTTTTTGATTATGCGTTTGATTGACTGAACACCATCTGGGCTGGCCAATAAGAGGGTCTATAAAATGATTAAACATTTTCCCACTGGGGCTGCTTTCATTATTTCTGAAACAGTCAAATACCACCGTATCAGTATCCGTCGACGACCGGCCGCAATTTGGGGCTCGCTCCACTCCCAAGCTACGGGCGGCCTGGAAGCACACGGCACCCATTCCTCCTCACCCTTCTGCCCGTCCCGGGTCCCTTTTATAGCTGTAACAAGAGGCCGGGTTTGTCCCCGGTGATGTGTGTAGGCGCGCAGGCCGCCCACCGCTCCCAAGACCCCGGCTGCGCTGCCGAATTTATGCAAACTGGAGCCACTTGTTTTAACAGCGGCGGCGGCGTCCGAGCGCCGGCCGCGAGTTGTGGTTATGCTTCCGAACGCCGGCGAGCCATGAACAAACACGCCTCCCCGGCCGTGAGTTACGCGCTGCCCTTCCCTTCCCTTCCCCTCGTTCCGCGGACGCATATTCTTAGTTTACTGGACGTCAGGCGGCGCGCTCCTTCTTCATCCGCTTGGCCGCAGTAATAGTCTCGTTCGTGAGGAGGAGCAAAAGCAATTTTCTTTCCTTGCGTGCTGCGTTGCGAGTAAGCTGTTCTCCACGACAATACGCTCCGCAGAGACGCTCGTTCCTCTGGCTCGCTTTGCTGTGCTAATCGCCGTATCTCGTCTTGAAATCGTTCTTACGACTGGTAGGAGAGCTCTGCGGCCGTTGTCGTTGCAGACACACAACACCAACCCGGTTTTGCAGTGGTAAATAAAGCAACGCAATTTAATTTCCAAAAAAAGAAAGATAAAGCAGTTCAATCTATATAACGGTAGGAAATGAAGGTATCGTGGAAGACCCGCTATGATATGTAAAAAAGGAAAAAAAAACATCGCCAGCCCTCCTTCCCCAAACATAGCTTGCCTCGACTTTCAACATGTATAAGATAATAATATAAATAATAATAATAACAAGATAACTCACAAAATGTATTAATCCATGCACATTAAAAAAATGTGTTTGCGTGTGTGTGTTCCACATCCCATCCTAAACCACTCGACTGACTTCAGCCAAACTTGATACACACATAACTTCACCTTACTGTCAGACGGCCATCGCTGCCGATATAAGAACCGCCTACCTATCAGAGGGATGGGGTTAAACAGAAGCGTAGCCAGCAACGCGTGAATACGCAGACTTTATTCATACTATATTTGACAACGAGAACACTTAGCGACTTACAGAAAACTTTTTTTACATAACGTAAATCTTTACGAATTTTTTTTATCGCTGACAACCCGTAAAAAATGAAAGGAAAAATGTTTATCGTTTACTAGTTCTGCTGTCCACGCAGTAAGATTACCACACAAATACATTTTGCAGACAGTATCCATATATGCTGCTGAATGTACCTACAAAATCATATCATTTTGTGACTCATCGTTCAGAATGTAAAACTTCGTAAACATTAAGCACAAGGCCGACACTGCATTGTATGGGCGTAGGCGTGGACGCACAGCTATAAATAAATTTTAAAAAATAATAATTAAATAAATGCCTAGACAACTCCGATAATATAATAATAATAACAATAATAGGAGTTTAACACATTCCATACTACATCGAGAGATTCTAGGCGCTTCAGTCTGGAACCGCGTGACCGCTACAGACGCAGGTTCGAATCCTGCCTCGGGAATGGATGTGTGTGATGTGCTTAGGTTAGTTAGGTTTAATTAGTTTAAGTTCTAGGGCAATGATGACCTCAGATGCTAAGTCCCATAGTGCTCAGAGCCATTTGAACCATGCTACATCGTTTTAGCGTAAATACCACGGCCACTCAGTTCAGCGAAATAGATCGTTTAAGAATTGCTCATCTGAAAATTTGAGAGGTACATGTTAAATAGTTTACCTATGACAGCGTCATAATCTACACAGTGTAAAATGAAAGCGTGCACGCACTACTGACAGAATTTCATATGGTACTACAGTTGTCAACACACGTCTGCCGACGATGCTTATGTGAGGGGAATACCTGTATCTTTCGTTAATTCCCACCATGTTTAGGAAAATATCTGATATTTTTTTCCTTAGCGGAGTGTATTTTCCTTTCTGTCTAGCCCTACTTAACGTCCTGTGGCCCACCATGATTTCCGTTGCTCATCAGCCTGAAACCCCCTCTCGAATGGGCTAGCCCTTACGCAAGCACCGAAAATATTCTATGTGAAACAGATTGTAGCCTCCTGTAGTTCCTTGCCGTCCCATTAACCTTAGACTTAATGATACTTTCTTGTTACTTATGAATTTGGAAAATTGTATATTTTACAATACATACACTTACATTAAAGGGTTTCCTTGACTGAATTAAAAAACCGGACAAGTGCTAATAGGACACACGCTCTGAGCGTTCCCCATAACCTAAATTATGTATATACTCGTATATAATTAATTTATGGGTTTTTATGTGTCAGTCTGCTGGTATCAAAATATATGATACAGCGGGTGGTTATATTTAAACTTTCCCTATTTAAACGTTATAACACTGAAACTAATTACCGAACGATTACCAACCCTGGTAGCATTAATGTCAAGGACATGAGGAAGAGAAACAATGAGAATCAATTCAGTTGAAACACTTTTAATGTGTTGCTACGGTGCATCATACCATTACGTACCGGTACCATAACTGCTACCAAAGGAGCTCAATATGGTTCCCATTAGAGTCAGAAACCGCAGGATTGCCTTCTGCACAGCAGAACGAAGCCTGTCCGTCGGTAGGCTGGCTACCTCTCTTGATATGCTGTGCTTCAGATCGGCATATGTGTGAATGTTCCTCTGGTAAACCCTGTCCTGGTAGCCCAACAACCAGAAATCACAGGAAGTGAGATCAGGTGATCGTGCTGGCCAAGCATTTGGAAACGATCGGCTGATAATTCGATCTTTACCAAATGTGTTTTGAAGAAGCAGGTGAACTTCACGAGTGGTGTGCAGTGGGCCCTATCTTGCATAAAAACTGTTGAGTTACATGCGCCTCTCTCCTGTAAGGCAGGTATGACATGCTGGCGAATCATATCGCAGTAACGCTGCCCAGCCACACTGCATGCCTTTGGTCCTTGAGCGCCAACCTGTTCAAAAAAGGATGAGGCAATAATGAATATAGCCGTGAAGCCAAGGTGACACGTTCACTATACAGAGGATCTTAACCCACAGTCAGTGACTGGAAGTGAAGAACCCCACATTCGGCAATTATGGGTTGTCACCTGACCGGTCAGAGAAAAATGAACTTCGTCTGTCCATAGGATGATCCAGAGCGAGCCCTCGTCAACTTCAATCCTTGCGAGGAAGTGGAGAGCGAAGTCAACACGTCGTTGTGCGTCCTGTCGTACAAGATACTGTACAACATGGCTCTTGTTCGGATACCATTTGAGAATGGAAGCACCTTCCCTGCAGTGGACCACGGGATGTTCAATTGAGGTTACACAGCACGCGCACTTCCCGATGATCTGGAATTGCTTGCAGCGTTGTCTGCCTTTTTTTTATCATCAGTCTATTGACTGGTTTGATGTGGCTCGCCACGAATTCCTTTCCTGTGCTAACCTCTTCATCTCAGAGTAGCACTTGCAACCTACGTCCTCAATTATTTGCTTGACGTATTCCAATCTCTGTCTTCCTCTACAGTTTTTGCCCTCTACAGCTCCCTCTAGTACCATGGAAGTCATTCCCTCATGTCTTAGCAGATGTCCTATCATCCTGTCCCTTCTCCTTATGAGTGTTTTCCACATATTCCTTTTCTCTCCGATTCTGCGTAGAACCTCCTCATTCCTTACCTTATCAGTCCACCTAATTTTCAACATTCGTCTATAGCACCACATCTCAAATGCTTCGGTTCTCTTCTGTTCCGGTTTTCCCACAGTCCATGTTTCACTACAATGCTGTACTCCAGACGTACATCGTCAGAAATTTCTTCCTCAATTAAGGCCGGTATTTGATATTAGTAGACTTCTCTTGGCCAGAAATGCCTTTTTTGCCATAGCGAGTCTGCTTTTGATGTCCTCCTTGCTCCGTCCGTCATTGGTTATTTTACTGCCTAGGTAGCAGAATTCCTTAACTTCATTGACTTCGTGACCATCAATCCTGATGTTAAGTTTCTCGCTGTTCTCTTTTCTACTACTTCTCATTACCTTCGTCTTTCTCCGATTTACTCTCAAACCATACTGTGTACTCATGAGACTGTTCATTCCGTTCAGCAGATCATTTAATTCTTCTTCACTTTCACTCAGGATAGCAATGTCATCAGCGAATCGTATCATTGATATCCTTTCACCTTGTATTTTAATTCCACTCCTGAACCTTTCTTTTATTTCCATCATTGCTTCCTCGATGTACAGATTGAAGAGTATGGGCGAAAGGCTACAGCCTTGTCTTACACCCTTCTTAATACGAGCACTTCGTTCTTGATCGTCCACTCTTATTATTCGTTCTTGGTTGTTGTACATATTGTATATGATCCGTCTCTCCCTATAGCTTACCCCTACTTTTTTCAGAATCTCGAACAGCTTGCACCATTTTATATTGTCGAACGCTTTTTCCAGGTCGACAAGTCCTATGAAAGTGTCTTGATTTTTCTTCAGCCTTGCTTCCATAATTAGCCGTAACGTCAGAATTGCCTCTCTCGTCCCTTTACTTTTCCTAAAGCCAAACTGATCGTCACCTAGCGCACTCTCAATTTTCTTTTCCATTCTTCTGTATATTATTCTTTTAAGCAGCTTCGATGCATGAGCTGTTAAGCTGATTGTGCGATAATTCTCGCACTAGTCAGCTCTTGCCGTCTTCGGAATTGTGTGGATGATGCTTTTCCGAAAGTCAGATGGTATATCGCCAGACTCATATATTCTACACACCAACGTGAATAGTCGTTTTGTTGCCACTTCCCCCAATGATTTTAGAAATTCTGATGTAATGTATCTATCCCTTCTGCCTTATTTGACCGTAAGTCCTCCAAAGCTCTTTTAAATTCCGATTCTAATACCGGATCCCCTATCTCTTCTAAATCGACTCCTGTTTCTTCTTCTATCACATCAGTCAAATCTTCACCCTCATAGAGGCTTTCAATGTATTCTTTCCACCTATCTGCTCTCTCCTCTGCATTTAACAGTGGAATTCCTGTTGCACTCTTAATGTTACCACCGTTGCTTTTAAAGTCACCAAAGGTTGTTTTGACTTTCCTGTATGCTGAGTCTATCCCTCAGGCAATCATATCTTTTTCGATGTCTTCACATTTTTCCTGCAGCCATTTCATCTTAGCTTCCCTGCACTTCCTATTTATTTCATTCCTCAGCGACTTGGTATTTCTGTATTCCTGATTTTCCCGGAACATGTTTGTACTTCCTCCTTTCATCAATCAACTGAAGTATTTCTTCTGTTACCCATGGTTTCTTCGCAGCTACCTTCTTTGTACCTATGTTTTCCTCCCCAACTTCTGTGATGGCCCTTTTTAGAGATGTCCATTCCTCTTCAACTGTACTGCCTACTGCGCTATTCCTTATTGCTGTATCTATAGCGTTAGAGAACTTCAAACGTATCTCGTCATTCCTTAGTACTTCTGTATCCCACTTGTCTGCCATAGCAACAGCGATTTCATCAACCACCTGTGGTGCAATCGGTCGACGTCCTCTTCCTAGAGTAAGGCTCAGTTCTCCAGTTAATTCATACTTCATCATTCTCTGCACAGCACGTGGAGAAAGAGCATCCTTCCGTAATCCTTTCAGCCGGCGATACTTTCGAAGTGCAGGGGCAGCATTATGCCTGTTTGATAATAGCCCTTCACCAATAATGTCCTGCTTCTTTTGTCCAAGTTCATGTTGGCCATAGCTGCTACTGGAGGATGGCGCCTTGACGCATGGAAAGCATGCACCACATACCCTGGACATCAGTGGTACAAAGTTCGGTACTCGTACGGTGATTACACTTTAGCGCCAAAGAAACTCGTATAGGCAGGAGTATTCAAATACAGAGGTATATAAACAAGCAGAACATGGCGCTGTCCTCGGCAGCTGGCGCAGTTGTTAGACCGATTACTGTCGCTACAGTGGCAGGTTATCAAGATTTAAGTGAATGAAATTTTCACCCTGCAACGAAGAGTGCGCTGATATGAAACTTTCTGGCAGATTAAAACTGTCTGCCGGACCGAGGCTAGAACTCGGGACCTTTACCTTTCCGGACAAGTGCTCGACTCATGACCCGGCCTCACAGATTTGTGTCGTGAGTCGAGACTCGGTCCGCTACACAATTATAATCTACCAGAACGTTTCAAGATTTAAGGGGGTTTCAACGTGCTGTTGTACTCGGCGCATGAACGATGGAACACATTATCTCCGAGGTAGCAATGAAGTGTGGATTTTCCCGTACGACCATTTTACAAGTGTACCATGAATATCAGGAAATTGGTAGAGCATCAAATCTCCGGCATCGCTGCCGCCTGAAAAAGATCCTGCATGAACGGGACCAACGATGACTGAAGAGAGTCGTTAAACGTGACAGAAGTGCAACCCTTCCGCAAATTGCTGCAGATTTCAGTGCTGGGTCACCAACAAGTGTCAGCATGCGAACCATTCAACGAAACAACATCGACATGGTCTTTCGGAATGGAGTGCAAATATCCCAGATATATCCATCCAGTGTTTCATAATGAGAGCACTTAGCGGCTTCCAACAAATTTGAACTTCAGACCTTTCGGAAACTTTCGCTCGATCACGTGCTAAAGCTCCAATATTTAACTCATTAACTAATTTATGAAGAAACCAGCCGATTGGAGCCGATTCATTCACGAAATTATGATTACTTAAGGAACTGAGGTTTTTCTGGTTTTAATTATAAGGTAAGACGTTCGTTTCGCAAATGCTGAATAGCAAAAGGAATGTAACAACCACGCTAGTTTTACTTACATTTAAATAAAGTACAATATTTTCCGAGACAATCAGCCATCAAACGGAAGCTCCAAATAATCTTATTGGCTAATTCAAGAGTGGAAATTGAAAAAGTTCTGAGTGATACTTTTTCACAAAACGTCCTTTCAGTGCAGTTTAGTTCTCGGTCCTCTGTAGCGTGTCTTTAATGTTGATCCAGGTCCCAGACCACGGAGAAACTGTGCCAAATATTCTTTAGTAGATGGCGCATGGTCTTTATGCAAAGCTGTGTTTTCCTCTGGAGGTTCAGCACTGATACTATGATGGTTTTCATTGACTACATGATTACTCCAGAATGAGATTTTCACTCTGCAGCGGAGTGTGCGCTCATGTCAAACTTCCTGGCAGATTAAAACTGTGTGCCGGACCGAGACTCGAACTCGGGACCTATGCTTTTCGCGAGCAAGTGTTCTACCAACAGAGCTACCCAAGCACGACTCACGTCCCGTCCTCACTGCTTTTTTTCCGGAAGTACCTCGTCTCCTACCTTCCAAACTTCGCAGAACCTCTCCTGCGAACACTGTAGAACTATCACTCCTGGAAGACCTGGAAGAAAGGATATTGCGGAAACATGGCTTAGCCACAGCCTAGGGGGTTGTTTGCAGAATGAGATTTTCACTCTGCAGCAGAGTGTTCGCTGATATGAAACTTCCTGGAAGGTTAAAACTGTGTGCTGGACCGACACTCGAACTCTGGAAGCAACTTACTGCTAGAGCTCTCAGACAACTGAAAGAACTGAAAGAACTTCAATGCTTGGTGCATCTTCATGATATAATCGTCTGTGTGATTGATATGGAACAGCACATACAACGATTGGAGAATTATTCCTGAAGTTGAGGGCAGTGGTTTTAACGTTGAGTGCACAAGAGTGTAATTTTTTATTGTAAGAGGTGGCCATTTCGGTCACATAATTAGTAAGACAAGGTCTGAGACAGACCCCGAGATTGGTTAAAGCTGTATGTTAATTTTCTGTGTCTGAGTCATTAACTACAGTCATTCCTTGGAGTCGCAAATAATTACCAAAGATTCGTAAAAGGATATGCAGATGTTGCCAGACCATTGACACAATTATTGAAGAAAGTGTCAAACAGGTGCTTGGTCAAAGGTGCACAGAACTGTTAGTAAAATGCTAAGACACACTATGCGGACACACACTGTATGAATTGGGATGTCTATTTAAGGCATGTGGTCTCAGTGTAGAGCTGCAAGCAGCACACAGCTACAGGATTGTCACCATGTGAGGCAGTGTATGGTCGTAAAATGCTGTCTCCTTTCTACATGTTGAGAACCAAGAACGAAAAGACAGGAGAAACTTAAGGAATTTACGAGGGAGATAAGAGAAGTAAAGAAAAGGCTCTGCTAGGTGGATACATGGGCACTGGAAAGAAAAGAATGTCGCAGAAGAAAGCTGGCAAGTACACTTTGTGGTCAAAAGTATCCGGGCACCCACAAAAACATAGGTTTTTCATATTAGGTGCATTATTATGCCACCTACTGCTAGGTACTCCATATCAGCGACCTCAGTAGACATTAGACATCGTGAAAGAGCAAAATGGGGCGCTTCTCGGAACTCACGGGCTTCGAACGTGGTCAGGTGACTGGTTGTCACTCGTTTCATACGTCTGTACGCGAGATTTCCACACTCCTAAACATCCCCAGGTCCACTGTTTCCGATGTGATAGTGAAGAGGAAACGTGAAGGGACACGTACAGCACAAAAGCGTGCAGGCTAGCCTCGTCTGTTTACCGGTAGAGAACCATCGACAGTTGAAGTGGGTCGTAATGTGTAATAAACAGTCATCTATCCAGACCATCACATAGGAATTCCAAACTGCATCAGGATCCTCTGCAAGTACTATGACAGTTAGGCGGGAAGTGAGAAAACTTTGATTTCATGGTCGAGTGGTTGCTCATAATCAACAGATCACGCGTTTAAATGCCGAACGGCGCATCTCTTGGTATAAGGAGCGTAAACACTGGACGATTGATTGGTGGAAAAACGTTGTGTGGAGTGACGAGTCACTGTTCACAATGTTGCGATCTGATGGCAGGGTGTGGGTATGGCGAATACCCGGTGATCGTCGTCTGCGAGCGTGTATAGTGCCAACAGTAAAATTTGGAGGCGGTGGTCTTATAGTGTGGTCGCGTTTTTCATGGAGGGGGCTGGCACCCCTTGTTGTCTTGCGTGGCACTATCAAAGCACAGGCCTACATTGATGTTTTAAGCACCTTCTTGCCTCCACTGTTGAAGAGCAATTCGGGGATGGCGCTTGCATCTTTCAACCTGTTCATAATGCACGGCCTGTGGCGGAGTGATTATACGACAATAATATCCCTGTAATGGACTGACCTGCACAGAGTCCTGGCCTGCTTCCTATAGAACACCTCTGGTATATTTAGGAACGCCGAGTTCTTGGCAGGCCTCACTGACCGACTTCGATGCCTCTCCTCAGGGCAGCACTCCGTGCAGAATGGGCTGTTATTCACCAAGAAACCTTCCAGCACCTAATTGAACGTACGCCTGCGAGAGTGGAAACTGTCATCAATGCTAAGGGTGGGCCAACACCATACTAAATTGCAGCATTAACAATGAAGGGCGCCACGAACTTGTAAGTTTTTATCACCTAGTGTAGGTAATGCTACCGACTTCTTACACTCCAAAGGGGAAGACAAAGAAGTTGTTACGAAGCATCAAGTGCCAAGTCAAGTCGTCGAAACAATGACCCTAGTGAACGTGAAGTCGAAGTTGACAACCAGAACGACAATTATGCATGTGGCACGCCCGAAACCTTTTAGAGAGAGTCCGATCCTAGGATCGCAGGGCCGGTCTAGAAAGGGAAAGTTGAAATGAAAGCGTGGAGGAGCGACCGAGAGGTTGTATAAGAAGCAGCGTTAAGATTTCTGTACGGAAGTAAGATTAGATTTATGTTTTGTGTATCTTTAATATAAGTGTAGCATTATGTTTAGAATAGGCGAATTGAACTGCTACGGGGCAGCAGGACATTTTAGGAGGGAGGTGTCCCCGTCTTCAGGTAAGATATCCTAGGAAACAAGATGATATATGTCGTAATCATACTATTGGTCGCCATCCAAGTGAAAGCATTGCGGAACCAGCATCTGGAAGGGGGATTGCTGCTCGTGAAACAATAACATTTGGTGATCACCAGCCATCGCTGCGTGACACAGATGTATAGAATATGAGGTGAGACAGCCGGAGGAATCCTTCGATAATTTTCGACAAGGGGCGAAAAATCGCGAAGTCCTTAAAGGGGTATGATGGAAAAGTCGAGGACTGAGACGACATGGATTCTCGGGATTATACCGCATACGAGAGCGAGGAAAGGTGCGATCGATGCGGGAGGCCCACTTCTGAAAACTGTTTTTGGGATAGCAAGACGGAGAGGACCTCAAGTGGGTGGCTGACACGTTGGAAGGGATGAGTCAGTGATTGAATGGGAACAAGTCGTCATATGAGTGGCACACCATGCAAATCACGAGTTTGGAGAAATATAGAATGAGCAATACTAAATTACTACACTAGCTGATTAGGAACGTGATGAACCTCGCAAAAACGGTAATAGGATCAGTAAATAAGAGAATCGCTAAACAGGATTAGAAATATTGGACAAGGAAGTAGTGGTAACTTCTTCCTCGGTGATTAAAGTGAGAGAAGCACAGAGAGTGGCAGCGAAGTTACGGGAAGCTATGCACCAAGCTGTGCGAGGCCTACTAGCAGTGAAGTTATTGTCGCTGGAACAGTACCTGGTAGAGCTACGAAAAGTGCAAAAGGAGCTACCACCAGAGTTGAGGATGATCTTCTAACATAATGATACAAATGTACCCTTTAATTTTAAGCTAGCCACAGTAACAGTAAGAACTGATGGAAAGGAACTGTACGTCTTGGTTTGTTTTCCAGTAGCAGGGAAGCAGGCAACGTACAAAAGTTATGAAGTCCACATGTATCCTGTGTGAAGAAGTTAGTCAGAGTAAAGGTACAACGGTTGTTATTGAATGTAGAAGACAAGAGCAGACAAATGAAAATATAAGAAGCGGCCTTACAGAAGTGTTACAGGGGCGAGATTACTGTTTGTCCAAGGAGGGCAGTGAGAGGCAGTTAGGATTCCTGCGCAGAGAAGTTACTGCTGGATCAGGAAGCGGAGAAAGATTGCAAAGAACAGGTGATTGGGCCTGACTAGTGCTTCCAGCTGGTTGAGGCGCATTGATTGTATTATGCCTTCGATAAATTAAAAGTAGTAGACGCTTCTTTCGAGCAGGGTAAATTCACGAGACCGAAATGTCAGTTAGATGGGGGGGGGGGGGGGGGGGTGGTTACTGATAAACGGGACGTGAAATAGTGGGACCTAGTTCCATCTACCTATCACAATTTCGGGGATAACCCCTCTGATTATTTCGCAGTATCAGTCGTACTGACCACAAGAACCAAAGGCAGTGTTACCAGTCGCAAATCTATGTTAAAACAGGCTTTGTAGCCTGAGTTAATACTGTCCTTGGACAAATTCGTTTACGAGCAGGAGGGTCGAATGTCCCTGGGATCATTGATGCAACATGTAAGTCAGTACAGGGAGAATCAGTACTGGAAGGAAACCACATTGACAATTGTCATACCGACTACCGCCGCTTTTACCTACATAAAAAGTGAAACTCGAGACTAAGTTCGGACCCAGTCATTGTCCAGATTGCAGTCGACTGGATTTGCAGAGCCTAGGAGGCAGCAGTCAAAACTGTAACAATAAGTTAACTTGAGCAGAATACTAAGAGGCTTAGGATAGGCGGTGTTTAAGAAAACTTGAAGATAAACGTAATCTTGAAAGAGTGGAACGGATTCAGTTGTGTCAGCCGCCAGTGATTGACATTCTAGTATCCAAGGAAGTCTGCTTGAGGGGACCGGAGGGACCAGGTCACGTTAAGAGGAAGGCAATTTTAGCGCATCGAACGTATTTGGCCAGAAACGCACAGAGTATTAAGTAGATTACGGCAGAGCCAGCCGCAGGCAAGTGCAGATGTTATCCGTTAAAAAACACAACACAGCCATCGCACGTTGTGAATCGAGCCAGACAGGTAATGTGTGGAAATATCTGACACAGCAGAAGAAGAAAGTGGAAACCATTCAACAACAGCGACCATGAATGTTTTTACTTTTGTGCCACAAGGCATAGCAAAGCCTAAGCAAATGCAGCCTGCGAGGATATAAACACAAACAGCGGCTTTTGGACTGAAATAATGTCCTGTTAACATCGGAGCACCACAGACACCAAAGAGTGACACTTTGGGGTGCCATCCGGAATGCTGTACGGGGTCTACAATTCGACCTCGTATCGGGGCAGCCTACCCTGACATACGAGACACAGAGCCGCCGCCGCCAGGAGGCCAGCCAAACGCTGGGACACAGTGCATCTACAGTGGGTTCGGCCACTGTAGCGCAGCAGTCAGCCTTGCATCGGGCACTGCTGCCTTAGCTATTGAGCGCGGAGGGCGCCGCTGACAGAAGCAGAGGCGTTGCACCATCGCTCGGCCACGCCGTACTCTCTCAGCATTGCGGGACGTCATGCACTCACGCACACACACACACGCAGGAGGCATCTGCGTGCCTCAACCATACTGCCACTGCCTCTAATGAATCGCGGTGGAGGGCGGATATAAAGGAATTTGAAAAACACAAAACTATTCTGCTGACTCTAATTCTATTTCATTGGCAATCTTTTCCTGAAATTTACATTTTGCTTCTCTCCATTAATTGCATTAATGAAATTATAAGTGTAGAAACTACAACTCATTTGGTACGGTATATAATTTAATTAATACACTGTAATTCTCAGTTACTGTATTACTACGATTCTTGTTGTAGCCAAAACCCAGTCCTATGTTTATCCGTTTCGTTTTACCATTTTACCATGGAAGATAGACTATTATTGTATTTTTTTCGTTGGACAAAAAACAGACAGAGGCAAATCACACATACACACTGTAACATCCACGAGATTAATTTTTGGCTACAGTGCGACGAGAGGATATTATGCCTCTAACAGTTATAAACATTATGTATTCGACGTATGAAAAAACAGTGAAAACTTATAAATATTAATTATTTATATAATATTCTATGATGTAATTAGACATATCGATGTGTATCATACAAAGACAATGATAATTGTAAATTCCTTTTATGATCTGCGTTTGTCTTCTTTTGTTTTTACCTTTTGTTGGTTGTCTTTTGAAATTTGCGGACGCATATCAAACTGAGGTCTGTTAAGAAATTGTAATTATTTGTTAATTATTAATTGAAAACAGAGTTCATTATTATTATAAATATGAGTGAATAATTATTTGTAACTTTAATTCCTCTCTCAGTAAGCATTATCTGTCTTAATTATTTCTTTCCGCTGCAACGAGCGCAGCCATTTATGATAGCGATTTGTATCGCGTTTTTGTCTGTGTTTTCCTTAGAAACAAATGAAATGTTTGCTTGATGAGGTCTAAATACTGCACAATATGAAAGAATAGTTTATAGCGTTTAATAAACATTTACAATATTTACTTATTTGCTCTAACAATAGAAAGTCTCTACCAATTGTCTGCCAACATCTTAACAATTATCACAACCGAAAATTCTAATTACGCAACTCTGCAGACATAAATGCTGAACGTAATACAAATGTGTAAAAATAAATGTGCACCGGTGGTCCCGAACTCATTTTAATGAAAATAATTCGAATCAGATTGGTTCTTTAAAAACAGTGCTCATAGCACGATCGTTATAACAAACTTTTCTAGCTGATGTATGGAGCCGAAATTAATTACGCACGATTTGCGAAGAATATTGTTTCAGGTAACATACGTCAGTGTTGTGCGCGGCTGATATTCTGTGTTTTTAATGATCATTTTGCTGAAGATAACTGTTTCCATCATAATCCATAGTTGTATAGAATCTGTTGTATGAACTATGATTTAGTGACACTTACACAACTTACAGACAACACTTTAACACGATGTTAACTTGGAGTTCTTTAGCAACTTGATCAAATCTTTAGCCGAGAGAAAAATTTATTTAGTAATTACTCAATGTAATAAAATAAGATTATCATTTTCATTTACAAATTAGTTAAATACCAAACCACTGAATAACCAACAGCGGACGGCACAACACACACACACACACACACACACACACACACACACACACACACACACACACACTTACACAGACACACACATACACACACGCACACACAAATCTCACCCACTCTCTCATATTTTCATTGGTAAAACACCAGTGTATTAACCTTCGCAAACCATTTAATATTCCCTTGTGCCTCACGAACATGAAATTATATCAATAACGTATGACCTCATTTAGTCTTTCCAAACTGGAAACATTAAATCTATGCACTTTTCAAATGTTTGTGTCCTGCTGTAATTTTAGGAAGATGTGTCAGTTTTAAAAATATTAGCAATGTTACTAGGATCAATTGTGCGCTGTGTAGCTGACTAACTGAGCTCTCACCTTCTTATATATATTAACCGTATCATTCGTGAGGTGTTCCTCCGCTCTTCCTCGTGTAGTTTGTGACAACTATGCACACATGCGGCTAAATTTTTTTTCCCTCATTCCCGATCTCTCTTCCTTTATTTTCGATCTGACTTGTGCAATTCCTTGACAGTAACTTCTAATGATGTTTGGCCACAGCAGTAAGCTCATCACCATATCATTTCGTCTCTTATTCAAGTGTGATTTTATTGAACAGAAAACCATTCTTGGTCATGCCTAATAATTTGATAGTAGGCTGCACAGATTAAGAAAGTGTATGTTATACCTGTTTCATTATCATAGAATTTGTCTATGCACTATATTAACTCGAGTACCAAAGTCTGGTTTAACATAGTTTGCGACAGGTAACACTTCCACTATTTTCTCTGGTCAGTGCAATCGAGGCTACGAAATGATTTTATCTAGAGTCAAAGAATAGTAGGCAGTTATAAAATGCGTAGATGGATTAGGTCCTACCACCCCGTAGATAACAAGGGCAGCAGATACGGCACACAAACTCAATCTGGATAAAAATAGAGAAAATCGACCACGTTCTGTTACAGGGAGTTCGATAATTCACTGTAATTTTATTTAATAAAATCACGGGACACATATACACTGCCTGACAAAAATAAGTGAAGCACCGGAACAGTTTATCGACGTCAGTATACCTCCGTACGTGCATCCGTTATCGTCAGGTGTCTAAAGGAGTAAAGATCCAATTCTCTTTGACACCAGCGTGCATTTGTGTTGTTCGTGTTTGTTATTAGACGTGGTAGGGTGGAAATGGATTGAAACATGGTACTTACTTGAATGAAGGAAAACGTAGAAGGGAGGACCCAACAATATAACTTTCTTTTCACACAACCTGTTTACTTAACAATATATAACCACAACTCCTTTTTTTTACAAACGAACAAATTTGCAAATTTTTTTTGACCTTAAACCGTAAGATGAATAAACTTTAGCAAAAGATCACAATGATCACAAAACGGCTGGCCCTGAAGGCCGTCCATTATCGGCTCAAACAGCAGTGTTTACTACCGCACTGGACGCAGTCTCTCTTGTTAAATTCCCTGCTGCCATACATGGAAACTATATAAGCACCATTGATGACAATAGTGATTCAGCTACTCAAAACAGATGACATAAGTTTCAGTTTGAATGCTGTATGTCGAAAGGTTATCAGACGAAGGTTAAACAGGTTAGCAAACAATATGACAATGATAAGGCTTACTTCAAAGCAACCAACCTCTTAATTTCAATCGGAAACCAAGGTGCGACTGTATCCAAACCCGCCCTTCTGACAATTTTGCTTTGACTAAAGCCATGGTGACAGTTGGCTGTTAATATTTCCACACAGAACTCTATCCTCTCCCCTCCCCCTCACTTTCTCTCTCCCATTGGCATCCTCCCCACCTCCCTCCTACCCTCCCCTATTCCCTGTGGCAGCCCCCCCTTTTTTAAGTGCAACAGTGTGTACAGTGCGTCGAAGATCATCGTCAATGTTTTCTGTGCAGTGTTTCTTCGTTCCAGTGCAATTGCGTCTCCTCAGTGTCTTCCACCGTTCGACAGCGTACTCATTGTGCCTTCGTGTACGGTTGCACTTGCTTATGCAATTCAGTGTCTTCAGTTCGAACGTCTTCGTTATAATCATTATGTGTGTCACCTGTTGTTTCATATTCATACTTTCTGTATATCTGTCTACCTGTTATCTGTTCTATGGTTTTCTGTGGCCGAAGAGCAGCATAGATAGGTCACTGCCGGCCTACCTTCTGCGCAAGGTATTAAAATAACAATAAAGGAAAAAAAGACCTTCTAAGGACCCAACCCACAAATACTAAGTCTTCCTCATTGATATTGGCAATGGGACCGCAAGAGGGATAGTCGATACTGCACCTGAGCCAGTGGCGCCAGACAGAACAATCTACTAATGCGATGGCGCCACGGTTCATGGGTCTTGTTGTGGGACTCGATTTTGGTACTGGTCAAGTCATGCAGTGACTGTGTTCTCATGCTGACCCGTATGGCAACATGAGTGCAGTAATACTCGTCGGTAAGATTCTGATCGACTACCTTGATCACTAAAAGGGAGGACAGTCGTACTGTGCACCAAGCACGCATAATTCCTTCACACCTGCACCTGCCATCTGACACCAAGCAGTGGACTCCATAAAACATTACGCGCCATCCTGCACAACTAGCAGCAGCCACAGTAGGAAATCACCTCCCCACGTGTCTGCTGCCATTAAATACGTCAACACATTCACCTGCGTTTGGTGGGGCACGGAAAGCATGACTGCTGATGAATGGCATCGCACTGTGTTCAGCGATGAATGGCGGTTGTGCACTACCCCCGATGACCTATGTTGGCGAATATGGCGGCGGTCTATCTTCCAAAGTTTCGGAGAAGCGCAACGGTGTTACTCTTCGGTTCATGGTATGGGGGGCCATGGGTTCTGAATTCAGATCACGGTTGGTAGTATTTGAGGTATCTCTGACGGCACAAACATACGTTGCGGACAGAAAAATTGGAAATTTGTGATAAGGTCTTACGGGACCAAACTGCTGAGGTCATCGGTCCCTAAACTTACAGACTACTTAATCTAACTTAAAATAACTTACGCTAAGGACAACAGAAACACATGCGCGAGAGAGGACTCGAACCTCCGACGGGAGGAGCCGCGCGGACAGTGACAAGGCGCCCACGACCGCTCGGCTACACCGCGCTGCACGTCGCGGACATCAAGCGTCGCCATGTGTTACCTTTCATGTATTGGTATCGTGGTGCCAACTGGGCAACGCTTGTCCACAGTTAAACTGTCTGCGTGATGTTGAGGTGTTCCCACGGCTCTCCTGGTTAGAACATGTGTGGGGCGTATTCGGTTGTCCTGTCCTTCATAGAGCCAGCATCCAGGATATCGCGGACCGGTTACAACAGTTGTAGGTCACCTTGCCTCAGGAGAGGATACAACGGTTTTATGAAGCATTTGCCGACTCAATCAGCACATGAATCCCGGCCACAATGTGTACACCATCATACTAATAACTAGGTTCACGTCGAAATTTCTACGTCTACTGTGTACCTATATTCTGCAAACCACTGTGCCGTTCATCGCAGAGGGTATGTCCCAGTGTACCAGTTATTAAGATTTCTTCCCGTTCCATCCACGTACGGAGCGCAAGATAATGATTGTTTAAATATTTTAATGGCTGACGTAATTAATGTAATGTGGTCCTCAAGATCGCTCCGGGGCAATATGTAATGGGTTGTAGTATATTAGTATATTTCCAGGGTCATCGTTTAAAGTCGGTTCTTGAAACTTTGTGAGTAGGCTTCCTCGGGATAGTTTACGTCTACCTTCAAGAGTCTGTCAGTTCAGTTTCTTCAGCATCTCTGTGACAATCTCTCACGGAACAAACTACCCTGTCAGTATTCATGGTGCTCTTCTCTGCATGCGTTCAATAAACCGTATTAGTCCTACTGTGACGGAGTTGTCAGCCGAATCGGACCCACAAATGTTCTATCCAGGAGAGATCTGGAGATGTTGGCTGTTGTAGCACCTAAACATCAGGCAGACAGTTTAAGGGAAGACGAGCGTTGCCTAGTTGGCACCACGATACTGTTGCATGAGAGGGAACACTTGAGGAATATTCTAGGAAAGGTCACACGAGCGACTTGTATACTGACTGCATTTCCCACGCAGTCTACCAGTAAACCGAAGTCTAGCACCCGCTTTATCAATGACTGAGCCTATGTGCTCATTCCATTTCATATTCCTACAAACTGTTACACCACCATATTTGTATGAGTTGACCTATTCCATGTGTTATTCACTGATATTATGGTGACAGGATATTATGTTTTTTCGTTTTGTGTAGTGTACAGTTTTACATTTCTGAACACTTAGAGCAAGTTGCCAATTTTTGCGCCACTTCCTGCCAGATTAAAGCTGTAGCCAGACAGGAGCTCGATCCCAGAACATTTCCGTTCGCTGGCATTGGTTCTCTCACCAAGTGACATGTACAGGATTAGAGAGGTCAGTCTTAAAAACCACTGTCAGTAACTGGTGTAGCTCCCTTTAGAATTGCGATCCGGCACTCAGTTTGCCACATGCAGACACACCGCCGCAGAGTGAAATATCCATTGAACAAACAAATCTCCAGAGTATGGCTAATCTGCATCTCCGCAATGTAATTCCTTCCACTAGTTGTAGACCCTCAAGGAATGCAGGAAGACTGGTGAAATTCGGAAGGTTGGATAGAGGTCCTGCTGGAAGTGAAGCAGTTTAGTCGTGCGTAGACGCCTTATAAGGTAAGAGTATTGAACGCGAATGTCCGCCCCGGTAGCTGATTGGTCAGCGTGGCGGAATGCCACGCCAAGGGGCCCGGGTTCGATTCCCGACTGGAGCAGGAGATT
This sequence comes from Schistocerca piceifrons, assembly GCF_021461385.2. NCBI lineage: Eukaryota > Metazoa > Arthropoda > Insecta > Orthoptera > Acrididae > Schistocerca > Schistocerca piceifrons. The sequence continues at coordinate 443,673,760 of NC_060141.1, read as the reverse complement.
TTCTCCACTGAGGGACTGGGTGTTGTGTTGTCCTCATCATCATTTCATGCCCATCTCCGACGCGCAAGTCGCCCAATGTGGTGTCAGATGCCCTCGGCTGCCGAACTTCCTCAAATGGGGGATTCCGGGCCAACAATGCCGTACGCTCATTTCCATTTCAAAAACCCCAAAAGCGAAAAAAACTACTAATGAAGGAAAAAGTTTATTATATTGAAATATGATGGCCCTATTACAGAAAAGTTAGGGCACGCCTTCCCTAAACAATACAAAATATCATTTCGAACAGCATCTCAATTAAGGTTTAAACTAAGACACAAAATTGTAAAAAATGATAAAAAGAATTAAGCAGCTGGTGTATATACACTCCTGGAAATGGAAAAAAGAACACATTGACACCGGTGTGTCAGACCCACCATACTTGCTCCGGACACTGCGAGAGGGCTGTACAAGCAATGATCACACGCACGGCACAGCGGACACACCAGGAACCGCGGTGTTGGCCGTCGAATGGCGCTAGCTGCGCAGCATTTGTGCACCGCCGCCGTCAGTGTCAGCCAGTTTGCCGTGGCATACGGAGCTCCATCGCAGTCTTTAACACTGGTAGCATGCCGCGACAGCGTGGACGTGAACCGTATGTGCAGTTGACGGACTTTGAGCGAGGGCGTATAGTGGGCATGCGGGAGGCCGGGTGGACGTAGCGCCGAATTGCTCAACACGTGGGGCGTGAGGTCTCCACAGTACATCGATGTTGTCGCCAGTGGTCGGCGGAAGGTGCACGTGCCCGTCGACCTGGGACCGGACCGCAGCGACGCACAGATGCACGCCAAGACCGTAGGATCCTACGCAGTGCCGTAGGGGACCGCACCGCCACTTCCCAGCAAATTAGGGACACTGTTGCTCCTGGGGTATCGGCGAGGACCATTCGCAACCGTCTCCATGAAGCTGGGCTACGGTCCCGCACACCGTTAGGCCATCTTCCGCTCACGCCCCAACATCGTGCAGCCCGCCTCCAGTGGTGTCGCGACAGGCGTGAATGGAGGGACGAATGGAGACGTGTCGTCTTCAGCGATGAGAGTCGCTTCTGCCTTGGTGCCAATGATGGTCGTATGCGTGTTTGGCGCCGTGAAGGTGAGCGCCACAATCAGGACTGCATACGACCGAGGCACACAGGGCCAACACCCGGCATCATGGTGTGGGGAGCGATCGCCTACATTGGCCGTACACCACTGGTGATCGTCGAGAGGACACTGAATAGTGCATGGTACATCCAAACCGTCATCGAACCCATCGTTCTACCATTCCTAGACCGGCAAGGGAACTTGATGTTCCAACAGGACAATGCACATCCGCATGTATCCCGTGCCACCCAACGTGCTCTAGAAGGTGTAAGTCAACTACCCTGGCCAGCAAGATTTCCGGATCTGTCCCCCATTGAGCATGTTTGGGACTGGATGAAGCGACGTCTCACGCGGTCTGCACGTCCAGCACGAACGCTGGTCCAACTGAGGCGCCAGGTGGAAATGGCATGGCAAGCCGTTCCACAGGACTACATCCAGCATCTCTACGATCGTCTCCATGGGAGAATAGCAGCCTGCATTGCTGCGAAAGGTGGATATACACTGTACTAGTGCCGACATTGTGCATGCTCTGTTGCCTGTGTCTATGTGCCTGTGGTTCTGTCAGTGTGATCATGTGATGTATCTGACCCCAGGAATGTGTCAATAAAGTTTCCCCTTCCTGGGACAATGAATTCACGGTGTTCTTATTTCAATTTCCAGGAGTGTAGATTACTTGTGATCGTTTTGATACACACAAAACTGGATGGAATTTTATAACTAGATACAAAGATCGTATGAGCCTAAGCAATAAGACTGCTTTTGGCCATCATTCGCTAGTGTGTATTGAGAGTAATATGAAAATTTTACACGTGACACCTAACGAAATGAAGTTAGACATACTTGAAGTTTGGGAAACAATAAACGGAAGACAAAGGAGCCTGATAAACTGATGAACAAACATTCTGAGCTGAAACATTATTATTTTTTGCTCTTATTTAAAAATGATACATGATTAAGGTAGTTACCTTGTGATATATGAGTAATTTATAAAATAATGCGATAATATCTGAGACCATTATCAACAAAGCATCTTTGTATTTACTTGTAACATTAAGGGCTCAGAGATGCAGAGCAAATGGACACATAATGTGCGAGGTGCCGGGACTAGGAGTGTATTTAAAACTAAATTCTTCTAGAATCTTCGTATGGAAATGATGCTCTAAGCCCCCATTTTCTAACTCCGACTTTTGCTGTTGCACATGGATTAAGAAGAAACGCAAACTAACTGTAATCGACCCTGCAAGTGGAGCAGAAAAGAGTTTGACACCTGCAATAATTTAATTTGATAGAAATTAATTTGATAAAGGAAAGTTTCATTAACGCAGTGAGAAATGAAAGGGTTGCTCTACCGATCTACAGAATGGAAGTTCTGTCCAAAATAACAATTTTATTTATTATGACTAAACTCAAAATAATAAACCAAACACCTGAAACATTTACAATACGTCAAATTGGATACTCAAATAAATGCTGTGAAGGTGAAGTTGTCCATAAACTAGCTTGTGACATTTATGACCAAGTGGTATGTGGAACCAACTCCTTGCAACTCAAATCTTAAGAGAAACACCCAGCCAACCCAACATAAATTGCTGCTACAGTAGTGAGAACTCAGACAACGAACACCCAAGGCAGAACCACGTTAGAAAAGACGAACAGATGCGCTCTGCTGAGCTCTGATTATCACATAGCAAAATTTCCTAATCTGCCAGTGCTGCGAACATGCATTACCAAGCTGTCTTCTTAACTGCATGGACACGATCTGGTGTACCGGAGGCGATGGCTGGTTGCTTCGACGTCCCGTCGTGGTGATGATAATATCGCGAGTATAGCCCAAAACCAATTAACCTGGACTGGTTGCTCCAGACTAAAGACTTCCTAGCAGTACAAATGCGCCTCTGAGGGAGACGAAGAAGGCTCGCCACACAATCACTGACGGTACGGTGATTGATTTTAACAAGCGAAGTCACACAGTAACTTGGATACAGTCAGCTTTAGCCAAAACTGCAAGTAGAGAGGAAAATATTCACATCTACTGAGTTCTAAAAACTAGCCTTGTAATGACAATACTCGGTCGTATTTCCCCAAATCGAATTACTCAGAGTAAAATATAAATATGAGAAGGGGCAAGTCACTGTGTGCATCGTAAAGGCATGCCACCTCTCAAATGAATAACTGGAGGCCATTGTCAAATTTTTATAAACGAACAACGATAAACGCCTATCGAATTTTGAATGTATCAAGACAATTGTAATACAGTATATTAACGTTAGTTATATTGACCTGATATATAGACGAATGTATTATGTACAGTGAAACATTACAAATACAAGTACTTTGTAAGAGATTTATTGCACTGCTGTGTTCTGTGCAAACAAAATGTTTGAAAATCTTGTGTTCCATGGTTTGTTAACAACATTGTATATTCTGATGTAGGCAATGGTTAGAGAATGTACGAAAATATTCGAAACTAGTCGCTAATAAAATTATGATTTTCAACTCTGACGAAAACCTTAACTGAAATATTACAAATTCGTTGAGTTGTTGATGCTGATACCGCACAATGTTGGAAAGTGCTTTTACTAGCGGAAAGAATGGTCTAGCTACACCTGCATCTACATGTAAAAATGAAGTCATGTATTTGGACAGGATGTAATACTTGTCAGAACTAGGGCGGTAGTTTTCCATAATTACATGTCGGGAAACCAGTATCTGTTGATATGCGGACCGTTTTACTTGCTACGAGTAACGTGCAGTATTCGATGGTGTGGGCACTCTTGCTGTTGAAGTTCACTATACATGTCTCAAATGACTGTAATTTCCAGCACAGAGATACATCAGATTAATGGGCGATGAATGGGAAGGCCGCACTAGTAGACCTCCTCGACCAGTCGATCACCTTTGAAAGATTGCGGTGAGATACTGTCACATGATTCGAAGTGTGTTCCTCTATGCAGCATAAACCATAGTGTTGTCTTTCTACAAGGGAAACGCTGGAATTCAAGCTATAGGGACATATAAAGACATCGGTGTATGCCCAGTTCATCAGCAATGTGAAGACGATACAGGGGGGGGGGGGGGGGTGACCAATGTATGTGACGCAATTCGAATGAGCCCAGATATATTTGAAAGAGCGCGTGATTCACTGGGAGAAGGGCTGAAGAACGTCTCAGAATGATTTGTAATCACATGCAACACTACTTATAGTAAGTGATACATGGGGATCAGAAGACTGAAAGGGTCTTCATCTCAAGAGGAATTAGTTTCCGGACATACCATTGAGCCTCCTTCACACGGGACGAGTGAACAGCCGTTTGACGTGGAGCTGTACTAGTCTGGTGATGTAACATTTCGCTATTTCTCGTTGAGGAACTGTTTCGTCAAGTGATACAGAAAGGTCTGTAGGATTTCGGCAACTTGTAAGGTAAGGTAGAAACTACCAACAAGTAGACCATATTATGTTTGTCCGTTTCCGTTGAAAATCATATGTGTTGGGCTTTATCTTTCAACTTTCACCCTACGAATACGCTGCGGGGAAAAATCGCAACAAGACAAAAAAATTAATACAGAGGAATGAAATTTCGGTAATACCTTTGTCTAGGTAACGTACTTAAGCAATTCACATTGCAAGATCACAGGCTAATGTAAGCGCAAGAGAAGCCATTGCATATCTGAAATACTGGTACAATAATAACCGGTGTACGCGCCAGAATGTTGAAGGCAGACTTGCAAAGGTGCGCGCATCGTTTTGTGCAGGTGCCGGACGTCAGTTTGTGGATTGGAGTTCCTTGCCTGTGGCACTAGGTAGGTCAATACGACTCATGCTGTTTGTGGATGACTCTGGAGTTGTAGTCCGATGATCTCCTGTATGTGCTCGATTGGAAACAGGTCTGGTGATCAACCAGATCAGGGCAACATCACGACACTCTGCTGAGAATGTTGGGTTACAACAGCGGTTTGTAAGAGAGCGTTATCCTGCTGGGAAACATCACCTGAAATACTGTTCATGAATGGCCGCTCAGCCGCGTGGGATTAGCCGAGCGGTCTAAAGGCGCTGCAGTCACGGACTGTGCGGCTGGTCCCGGCGGAGGTTCGAGTCCTCCCTCGGGCATGGATGTGTGTGTTTGTCCTTAGGATAATTTAGGTTAAATAGTATGTAAGCTTAGGGACTCATGACCTTAGCAGTTAAGTCCCATAACATTTCATACACATTTGAACAATGGCAGCACAACAGGTCCACTCACCAGATTGACTTAGAAATTTTGCAGTCAGGGTACGTGGAATAACCAGGAGAGTAATCATAGCGTGTAGGCTTTAATTACTGAACCAGGAGAGTGTTCCTGTTGTCGGACGAAAGCGCGTCCCAGACCTTAACTCCAAATGTAGGTGCAGTGTGTCTAGCTCGCAGACAGATTGGTTGGAGGCCTCCTACCCAATACATGGCCATCGCTGACACTGAGGTAGAACCTATTTTCATCAGAAAACACACCTGACATCCAACCTGCCCTGTAATGGTCTCTCGCTTGACACCAGCTGAAGTCGCAAATGACGGTCGTTTTGGGGCGGTGGAAGGGTACGCCGCAGGTCGTGTGGCTTGGTGCTGGCCTTGAAGTAACCGATCTGTAACAGTTCATTGTGACACTGTGATGCCAACTGTTGCTCTAATTGATGCTGCATATGCAGAACGATGTGCCAGAGCCAAGTGACCAAGACAATAAGGTTTCCTCTCAGGAATGCCACGTGGTCGTAAGGAGCCGGTCTTCTCGGGATCGTACATTTTCTTAGCCACTGTTTCCAGCATTCACGTACAGTGGCTACATCCCTGCCAAGTCTTTCTGCAGTATCGCAGAAGCAACTTCCCGAGCTTCTCGTAGCCCTGGTACACGACACAGTGAAAGTGATGATAACTGCGTCTCTGGTGTCTTAAAGGCATTCTTGACTAACATCTATCCACCACATCGAATCTCAAATGTAAGTAACTGCGATGACTACAGCGTGTGTTTAAAGCAAACCTGATTTACATACATTGGCGCCACTCTTGTGCAGCTGGCGAGATATTTAAACAAACATCATCTTTCGGATGTATAAACATGTGTACCAGCTTTCGTTTACGTCGCACAACTCCTTGCTGATGTTGCGATTTTCCTAAGTACCAGCACACTTAGGATCTGTCGCGAACGCGTCGTTCTTGGTACGATTTGTTTTGATTAAAGTATTTTCTTTTTTATTTATTTTTGTATTACAGCTCAAATGGTTCAAATGGCTCTCAGCACTATGGGACTTAACATCTGAGGTCATCAGTCCCCTAGAACTACTTGAAACTAACTAACCTAAAGACAGCACACACATCCATGCCCGAGGCAGGATTCGAACCTGCGACCGTAGCAGCAGCGCGGTTCCGGACTGACGCGCCTAGAACCGCTCGGCTACAAGGGCCGGCTATTACAGCTCGCCTGTTCTGCTATTATAGTACACAGTTTTAAGGTAACGGTGCGATGAAGAATCATTAAAAATGAAAAATGATTTCAGAGTATTTAATACAAGCGCGGAGTTACGAAAAAATATTTTGTGGGTGCGTGTCCCACTGTAGCTATTTTCTTTATATTCACCACAATTTCTAAGAGGTGGTGGGATTTTCTTATTAAGATGAAGGAAATGATTTATGTAATAATGGTTGTATTGTTAATGCAAATGAGCTCTCTATCAGGAGCGATTTTGTCCGATTTTCTGATATCGTTACTGACCGGACATGGAACTTTCATTTTTGTCTTATAACATGTCAGTGCATCTCGTAGTTTTTATTATTACTGATAGAAGCAACATTACCAGCATAAGGATATGCGTTTTGAAATGTGCGTTTTGAAAGAGCTAAAGCAGGAATTTTAGGCTCGTCTGTTTCAGTGAACAAATTGTGTTCTTCGCAGAGCGCATAAGGGCCGACAGCTGCTTCTGGAGAGCGCTAAGTCACAAATAATGCTAATAGCATGACTCATATAACACTGGCCCTGTGCGGCATTATTTCCCGCCCACGTCCAGCTCCACTTCAAGTTTAGCTGCCTCGCCTGTGTGAGGGTAACATTATGGGAAATGCAGGGAACTCTGATGCGACAAAAGTCAAGCGATAATGATATGCAGTAGTATCACGTACTCAAGATATAAAATGGCTGCATTAGTGAAGCTATCGTTTGAAATGGATTCCGACTTGATTATAGTTGCACGAAGGCACGTAACAGACTTTAAACGCTGAATGGTCGTTGGAGGTACACGCATGAAACATTTCAGTTCGGAAATGGTTAGTGAATTCCATATCCAGAGATATCCACTGTGTCAAGAACGTTCCGAGGAAATCAAATTTCAGGCATTACCTCTCACCACGAACAGCGCAGTGGCTGACGGCCTTCACTTAACGACCGAGGATAGTGATGTCTGCATAGAGTTGTCAGCGCTGATATAAGCAACACTGTGTGAAATCAGTGGGGGACATACGACGAGCACAATCCGTTAGGACAGTGCTGCGAAATTTACCGTTAATTGACTATGGAAGCAGACGACCGACGGGAGTGCCTTTGCTAAAAGCACATCTGCAGCGTCTCTCCTGGGCTCAAGACAATATCGGTTGCATCCTAGTCGACTGGAAAACCGTGGCCATGTCAGATGAGTACCGATTTCACTCGGTAAGAGCTGATGATGAGGCGCAAACGTCACGAAAGCACGGACCCGAGTTGTCAACATGTCACTGTACAAGCTGATGGTGGCTCCATAATGGCTTGGGCTGAGTTTGCATGAAATGAACTGGGTTCTCTGGTCCATCTGCACCGATCATTGACTGGAAATGGCTATTTTTGGATAGTTGGAGTGCATTCATGACTTCATTTTCCCAGACAATGATGAGACTTTTATGCGCGACAGTTCGCGATTGGTGTGAAGAACCATAAGGACAGTTTGAGAGAATGATTGCCCAACCAGATCTCCCGACATGATTCCCATTGAACATTAAGGGGATATAATCGAGAGGTCAACTTTGGAACAAAATCTTGCACTGGAAACACTTCCGCAGGGGCACTTCTATAGGGGCAGCATGACTCACTATTTCTGCAAGGACTTCCAACGACGTCGAGATGGTGCATTACGCCGGCCAGAAGGTGATCTGACACGATATTAGGAGTATCTCACGACTGTTGTCACCTAAGTGTATGGCAAGCAGTACATTATACCTGTGTTATTCATGTTCTGTTCCATTCGTATAATTAGGAAAGGAGAACATGCTCCTGTGCATGCCTTAATAACTCTTATCTTATTCTCATGATGCCTACGTGGATTATACCAAGTGGAAACATAGTGGTCGAGCAGTTGTCTTCGTGAAGCAAGCGCTTCCCAGGTAATCCTCGTTCTTGAATAGGTTGTGAATACAGCCAATACAGCTACAAGTATCCGTAGGGATCCGTTTAACTTCAGAGTGACAGAGAAACAATAGGATAGTTCGTCCGTAAGCGAGTTTAACTTCCGACTTAGACTCTCTCCCAAGACAATGCCCTCCTCAGGGAGGTATTGCGGAGAGCGGAACGCCAAGCAAGACACAGTGCCTTATCGCCAGGTGTCCGCCCCGCTGCACTCGCGGTTAACACTCGGTTATTTCCTCCGGAAATGCAGCAGTGGCGACCGCTCTGAGGAATCTAGGCCAGTCGGTGCGCCACAGACACTGGCTGGCCGCGGGACCTCTGTGCCCGCGCCACCAAATTATCATCGGCGCGGCAGCCGCGGCGCTCTGTATTATCTGCCGCTAAGCAGATTTAATTGCGAGGATACCTCAGGGCGCTGAGCCCCCACCACCGGCCCACAAGGCGGCCTGCGCCTGCGTCGTGCGTCGAGAGACAAAGTGAATTTACTCGGAGCTCCGCACCGGGGAGGGACCGGGCCGGGCACGGACGCCAGTTGGCGGGAAACTTGGCCGTGCCGCTCTGTAATGAAGGTGCTTCCGCAGCCAGTGTTTCCTCAACTCGGCCGCCGCCGACTGCCGGCTGCTGGATGCTGGCTGCGAGAGCAATCTCACGAGCTCGCAAATTGGAGCTCCCGCACCCTTGCAACCTGGTGACGTGCGCGCCGCACCGTGACTCCTCGAAGAACTACAGCCACGCCGTCGGTAGCTTCACTGGCGAAGCAACCGTCCGAAGGCAGAGGTGGTTGGTGGGGGCCTCAGATCGTCATCGGGTGTGAGCCTGTGAGATCAGTTCCATATTCTAAACAAATTTCATGTTTGAAGAACGCTGAATTATGAATGTCTTGAAGTGAACAGATCTGTCATATATACAGGGTGTTACAAAAAGGTACGGCCAAACTTTCAGGAAACATTCCTCACACACAAATAAAGAAAAGATGTTACGGAGACATGTGTCCGGAAACGGTTATTTCCCATATTAGAGCTCATTTTAGTTTCGTCAATATGTACTGTACTTCCTCGATTCATCGCCAGTTGGCCCAATTGAAGGAAGGTAATGTTAACTTCGGTGCTTGTGTTGACATGCGACTCATTGCTCTGCAGAACTAGCATCAAGCACATCAGTACGTAGCATCAACAGGTTAGTGTTCATCACGAACGTGGTCTTGCAGTCAGTGCAATGTTTACAAATGCGGAGTTGGCAGATGCCCATTTGATGTATGGATTAGCACGGGGCAATAGCCGCGGCGCGGTACGTTTGTATCGAAACAGATTTCCAGAACGAAGCTGTCCCGACAGGAAGACGTTCGAAGCAATTGATCGGCGTCTTAGGAAGCACTAACATTCCAGCCCATGACTTGGGACTGGGGAAGACCTAGAACGACGAGGACACCTGCAATGGACGAGGTAAGTCTTCGTGCAGTTGACGATAACACTAATGTCAGCGTCAGAGAAGTTGCTGCTGTACAAGGTAGCGTTGACCACGTCACTGTATGGAGACGGGAGAACCAGTTGTTTCCGCACCATGTACAGCGTGTGCAGGCACTATCAGCAGCTGATTGGCCTCCACGGGTACACTTCTGCGAATGGTTCATCCAACAATGTATCAATCCTCATTTCAGTGCAAATGTTCTCTTTGCGGATGAGACTTCATTCCAACGTGATCAAATTGTAAAATTTCACAATCAACATGTGTGGGCTGACGAGAATCCGCACCCAATTGTGCAATCACGTCATCAACAGATTTTCAGTGAACGTTTGGGTAGGCATTATTGGTGATCTCTTGATTGGGCCCCATGATCTTCCACCTACGCGCAATGGAGCACTTTATCATGATTTCATACGGATACTCTACCTGTGCTGCTAGAACATGTGCCTGTACAAGTACGACACAACATATGGTTCACGCACGATGGAGCTCCTGCACATTTCAGTCGAAGTGTTCGTACACTTCTCAACAACAGATTCGGTGACCGATGGATTGGTAGAGGCGGACCAATTCCATGGCCTCCACGATCTCCTGACCTCAACCCTCTTGACTTTCATTTATGGAGGCACTTGAAAGCTCTTGTCTACGCAATCCCGGTACCAAATGTAGAGACTCTTCGTGCTCGTATTGTGGACGGCTGTGATACAACACGCCATTCTCGAGGGCTGCATCAGCGCATTAGGGATTCCGTGCGACGGAGGGTGGATGCATGTATCCTCGCTAACGGAGGACATTTTGAACATTTCCTGTAACAATGTGTTTGAAGTCACGCTGGTACGTTCTGTTGCTGTATGTTTCCATTCCATGATTAATGTGATTTAAAGAGAAGTAATAAAATCAGCTCTAACATGGAAAGTAAGCGTTTCCGGACACATGTCCACATATATTTTCTTTCTTTGTGTGTGAGGAATGTTTCCTGGAAGTTTGGCCGTACCTTTTTGTAACACCCTGTATAAGATCCTGAAATGCGAGGGGTGTTCAGGAAGTAATACTTCGTATTTTTCCCTCCGCCAGTTTCGATTGAAGAAATGTGGAATTTGTTGTGGAACGTAGTGGAATACTCCCGCTTTGGCTCCTACAGTTTCATAAATGGCGTCTGTAACGGTGCTACAGGCAGAGAGCAGTCACTGAGTTTATTTTGTCGAAAAACCAGAGCGTCACAGACATTCCAAGGCGTCTGCAGAATGTCTTCGAAGACCTGGCAGTGAATAAAAGCACATTGTCTGTTTCACATTTCTGGTTGCGGTACAGCAGCTGGTCAAATATTTACCAAGGAAAATCGCCAAACAACCGTACATTTTGAGAAGTTATATTATTTAGACAATCAGTTATGGCATCTCAATACCGCCTTCTTTAGACCCCATATGCACATCATTTATAGACAACCAGCTACATCGATACTAGCTAATAAAACCGACAGGATCTGGATACCGAAAATTCGTTATGTGTTTTCTTCGAAGTCCTGACAACACCTATTCGCCGATTGTCCTTGATAAAAACCACATTGAGTCGTTTGGGGAGGCGTCTATTACCATCGCAACAAGGTCGTTCAAACCTGTCCGATCTCACGCGTATCCGTCAGCCGCACAGAGCTGTGCTACCTTCAGGAAACTGAAGAAACCATTTCAGTGCGTTCTTCGCCACAAAAATGCAAATTAACTTCTGCTTCTCCATGACAGCGCAAGGCCTCACACAAGCCTGCGCACCCCAGAGAAGCTCTTTAAACATTACTGGACTGTTCCTCCTCATCCACCTACAGCCCGGATCTAGCACCTTCCGACTTCCGTTTGGCCCGATGAATGATGCACTCCGCAGGAAGCAGTGCGTGAATGATGGGAAGATTATTTATGTAGCAAGACGTTGGCTAAGACGACGACCAGCAGAGTGATACCATGCGGGCATACAGCACCCTCCTCTTGTAAGGGGGGTAAGCCCGTTACATTAAACGGCCATTACTTTGAGAAATACGTTTTCGTAGCCAAAATAGTGGGGATTAACATGACGTATTGGAATCCTAAATAAAACAAACCTTACTTCAGAAACAATGTGTTACGTTACGTTTCGAACGCCCATCATACTTCATGGTCTAGTAGTCGCCTGCACGGCAGCTCAGAGTGTTCGGCCAGGGGACTGGCTACCACTTGTGAACAAGAAGAACTGAGTGAAAGTTCCACGGATGTAATCTAAGTAATCTGTGAAGAAAACGACAAAGAAACAGATATTTAAAAAATGGTTAGCATGGCTGCCTCTAGATCATGGGGTCGCAGGTTCGATTCCGAGGCGAGACGGATATTTTTTTCGCTCCGTGTCCTAATCGTTTCATCTCATCTTCATCACAGAGAGGCGCAAATCACTGAAGTGGAGCCAAAAGAGAAGGATTGTATAAGGCGGCGGAAAAGACCCAAACGATCGTTTCGGTTCTTCTGTAGTCGATTCGACATCTCCATTTGCTTTATAGTATGTTTAGAAGAGTGTAGGATGTTTATTTTGGAGAGCTGTGATGGTACAAGGTTGAAGGCACACAAAACAAACATGTGTAACTTCTAAATTCGCTGCGGGAAGCAGCGGGCAAACGATTATTCAACTTAATCGCAGAAACTATGATAGTGAAGATGTACCATCGTACTTCCGGAAGGAAATGATCCACACAGCCCTGATCATATTGAACAAAGATAAATGTGAGAGACATCGCAGAATCAGCTTAACAGCTCATGCGTCCAATTTGTTACATGAAGAATAGGTTGGCTTTGGGAAAGATCAAGACACCTCTAAAGCAGTTCTGATGTCGTGTTTGACAATAAAGGCAAGACAAGAAGTACCAAGACACTACATATGGTTTTTTGGCCTATAAAAACCACTCGACAACTTGAAATGGTGCAAGGTTATCAAAATTCTGAGATATACGCATATAAGAGAGAGGTTAGGATGGAAAATATACAGCATGTACGTAAAAAAATGGAGCAATACGAATGGAAGACCAGGAGACCGACGATCGGATTGAAAATGGTATAAGGCAGAGGTGCAATCTTTCTCGAGTGTTGAAATGAAGTATTGCTAGTTTCATATTTTCAAACCAGTTGACTTCTACCTCAGTTACCATTAGGAGAATTGTATCGAGCGGATGGACGTGTATCGATATACAGTTCAGCAGCATGAATCCATGGATCCCGCATGTCAGCAAGGGACTTTTCAAGCTGGTAGAGTGGTATGGAAGCCATGATACATCTAGATACGACTCTGACAGTTGACAGGTTAGTAAGCATCCTATCTGATCACCTGCACCTGAGTTCAAGAACTTCCGCTTGAGCATATCTGGGATGCCTTGCAACGTACTGCTCAGAAGAGATCTCCACCCCGTCATACTCTTACGGATTTATGGACAGCCCTTCAGGATACATGGTGTCAATTCCCTCCAATACGACTTCAGACATTAGTCGAGTCAATGCGACGTCGTGTTGCGGCACTTCTGAGTGCTTGCGGCGCCCAAGACGATATTAGGAAGACGTACCAGTTTCTTTGGCGCTTCAGTATAAAACATTCACAAAGTACGAGGATACTGCAAGGAAAACTCTAGAGGTCTTTCGTCAGCACTGGATGTTAAATGGCTATGAAGTAAATATAAAACAAAATGTACTAAAGAAGTTCACCTCATATACAAATAATAGCCCATTGGAATTCGATGCTCTAGCAGTATTACTGTTTGTAGAAAAAATTACCGCCTGTTCATGCACAACAATTTCTTATATTTATTCATTCTCCCTCTCGAATGTGTTTCTGCACATTTGTGACAGCATTACGCTGCTATACTGAAATATGAACATTCAATATGTTTCGTGATAACATATTGCCTGTTGGCTTTTGTCTCTGAATATTCGGCCGCTGATTGTTTAACGATTTTTCTGACGTTTCGGCGAGTAGCTGGAATTGTCGAAGTTTTACCCTCCATTGCTTGTGGCGGACTCGTGCTGGCGAAACGTCAGAAAAATTGTTAAAGAAATATCGGAGCAGGTCCAAAGAAAAAAGCCTATAACAAGTGGCTGCGGAAGCCTCAATAATTTTGTGATAATTTTTGTGAATGGTCACAAACACCTTGTGTTTTCAGATGCTACGAACGCGGAGAAACATATCTGACCGGGATATTTAACATAAGAGGAATTTGTGCCTTTACATTAATAGGTCGGGTCAGTTAATTCAGTTAGAAAATAATTACAACATTCTTTCCTTGCACAGAGTTTTAGCTGATATGTGGGAAATACACTACACAACCAAATTAATGTATGAAACAAAATGGAAAAGAGGTAATTATCTGGCATTGTCAGGAGGAGAGCGATCTTGGATCAATGTGAAAAAGCTTATAAAATGTTTTATCGTCCTGATCGCAGTTTATACGTATCTGGATTACTACTTTCAGCAAAGTTATATTACCATCTTCTTTCCCATGATCTGAATTTGGCAGTATAGCACGTGCTGAACCTAGTAATCAGGATATGTGTCAACTGCGACGGAGATGATAAAAAGTTTTATTTTAGAAGCTTTTCCAGATTGAAAAATGTATCACTTCTTCTAAGCCCAGTGATTATCTCGTATTGCGACGCCTAAGTTTGAATTTTGTGCAAAATGTGCCTACAGCCATCCCCAGCAGTGGTGCGAAATCATGGCACCCTGCGACGTCACCCTCGGGTTCGGAAACGCTACAGGCAGCAAGGTGTCGACTCATGCGAAAATCTCCCGCAGCTCTGAAGTACATGCGAGGTGCAAGGTGGCTTAATGATATCACATTGGCACCAATTTTTACCACAACCATATTATGGAAGTGTCGAAAGATGGGAAGCTCGTCACGACCCCTCTTACCCACATTTCAACCCTTTGTTTTGACGCCTCTGCGGTGGAAGTCAGAACTGCAACATTGAGCGCTGAGATCAAGCGGTTCCTTTTATGGAATCCCAAGAGGCACTACTCAGGTGAATGTGTTACGAAGGCGCTGACCGGTTCATTTTTAGCGTGCTCAACACAGGTGCGTGCTTGGCAACGAGTGTGTTGCCGAACTAGTGGGAAGGGGCGGGGGAGGGGCGTCTTAGAGGAACCCTTTGCCGTTTCATTCACGCACATACCTGTGTGGTACCTCTCCGTGATCATGCCACGGAGGGCGCGAAAAGGGAGGTCTGAGGAAGCAAAATAAACACCTTTTGCTGCTTCGGATTACTTTGCAATTTTGTTTAAAGGTTTTGAAGATTTCTGTCTAGTATACCAAAGTGTTCAGATCACTTTCAAAGAGTCTGCAGCCCCACAATGTCCTAGGAGTAGTGCTGAATCGCCCGGCGAGGGCCAGCAGTATCGAGTGATGGCAAAAGCGTCGTCCTCTTGCTCATCGCACTTGAAACTGCCGTGTCTGATCTCGGAATGTGTGGGAATCTAAGCTTGGTGCCAGTGTGACATCATAGCCCACATTACACCTCACATGTACTTCTGAGATGCGTTTTTGCGCATGTGTCACCAACTTGCTGTTTGAAAGATCGCCGAGCCCGAGGTTGACGTCAGAGGGCGCTACACTTTCGCGTCATTACGGAGGAAAGTTGTATTCACCTTTGACCGACATTTCAAACTAGGAGACAACTATCGGGTTTCGAAAAAGTGTTTCTTTTTTTGCGCACTGTATGTTCACTTTTAGCAGAGTAATAACATCTACAGATTAACGTCTACTCATAGACTCCGCCAGGCATCTTTCTTTGTTTGGCGGATGCTTATTTGTATACCACTGTCACTTCAGCATTTCCCTGTTACAGTCGTGAATGATTCGCAGAAATATAGATTCTTCGTAAGCCTTCGTGCGAGATTTAATCACGCTCTTTTTACCTGTAAGATTTCTTCGCAAGATATACGTATGTTTGAGGCAATGCTTGAGTTCTAGGAACATATACTCTCAAAACTTTAACAGTAAAGCATACCATGATGTTTGAAACACAATATTGCTAGAGTCTTCTAGGAACATTGCTCTTAAAACATTAACATTAAAACATACTGTGATTCCCGTGATGCAGAAGGCCTCTTTTGCAGCCACTGGAGTTGGCTGAGCATCTCCGTGATGCTTTCATGCTTCCTGGATGAACCTGTAACGAAACTCTCTGCTCTTCTTTTGATCTTTCCTATTTCTTTTATCAATCCTATTTGGTACGGATGCCAGACAGACCAGCAGTATTCAGGTATTGGTCGAACAAGAGTTGCAAGCTATCGTATGGTGGCGGCAGTTTTCCGTCTGCCAAACGGCTAAAAAGTCAAAACCATTTCACCCTTGAGGTGCCACATTTATCAACAGCAGAAGGAAATCTGACATTCGTTGAATAGTGGCCCCTGTGTGGATCACCTAATGAGTTGACTAACTTGACATAACATTAATTTAAGTCCTTAAAACCGAAAACAAAATAAATGGCATACAAGGGAATGAGATTGGATGTCGTTGAAAAATTGGTAACAAGAGCCCTTGATATCACAAAGAGATTTATTAGCTAATATCAAGGTCAAGAGAGAACGAACATATAAACAGAAACTTTAACTCTATAACATTTTATTAACACAAACTCAGGTTGGTTGGCAATAGACTTGGGGAACATAAGTGGAATTTATGTGTAGATGGTACTGGCTACTGTGAGTCGAAGAATGCTAATCTAGGCAAACGCACTCTGCTCTACCATTCAATAATTGGTCTCTCGTATCAAATTATAATTAAGCTAGCAATGGACATTGGGAGTGACAACTGAAAGTGCAAGGCTGCTATAGAAAAAAGATGTCCGTGAAAACTATTGATAAGCTTCTGAATTTGCCGAAGCTGCGCAACGTTACCGACATAGCCGGTGAAAGACGAGGTGCTGTCACCCGCATGCAGCCGCGGCCGAAGCTGCTAGGCTCGGTGGCGCATCGTACTGCGAGAGATGACCCCACGTCTGCCGGTGATTGTCTCACGTCCGCGAAAATATTAAAGTTTCGCCCGGATGTCCGGACGAGTTTACAACTAACTGCTCTCTCCGTAGAAACGGAAGAATTCTAGGGACTGTACTCTGCGACGATGCAGTACACATCTTGTTCTCCAAAAAAAATAGCTCACAGTACCTGGAGTTCCTGCAGCCAAACCCCCGGAGTATTTCAGAAGATGAGGGAAGCTTCCTAGTGAAAGCTCCGTTCGTCCATAAAACGGTTTAGTGGGCGCCGTTCTGGTGACGCGCAGCCGCATCTAAGAAACGCAACAACCAGAGAAATTTGTTGTCCCATCTCACAAGGTACGTTGTTCTTGTAATAAACACATTAGATGGGAGCCAGCCCGACGCCGCTTTACCTGGGCCTGCACACGGTATAAGGAGACCCGACTCCCACACCTCGTCCATTCGTTAATAAAACGTTTAGTCCGGAGCCAGGATGGCTGGAGTCACCAGTTTCTAAAGAAGTGTCATTCAGCCACGGTGTTCCCACCCTCTTCCTTAGGCCGCTACCGGAACAAGCCTGACCACCAGAATGGCGGCCCATAAACCATTGCCTATAAACCATTGCCCTGCAGGGCCCATGGCGAGTTTCAGTGACTACAAAGAGAGACTAACAATGAGAAGGTTCCACGAACTCGCTTACTGCTTGAGGAAAGTTCTAAAGCTGCCCCTAATGCAATGATCACCTCTAGCATCCAAAAATCTGTCCCTACAGCCGAATTCAATCCTACTATTGCTACCCAAGTCATGCAAGTGCTGAGAGATCAATCAGTGGTTTACCCTACCCCAATAGTCCATCAGATTAATATCAAACAGGGAGAATTTAGATACACCAAATGCGAATGAAACTGTTTGATAATGAACATCTGCCTCGTGATGACTGGGTGTTACGTGATGTCCTTAGGTTAGTTAGGTTTAAGTAGTTCTAAGTTCCAGGGGACTGATGACCATAGATGTTACGTCTCATAGTGCTCAGAGCCATTTGAACCATTTTTGATAATGAGCAAAACAAAATTAAAGGGGAAGTGCCTGACAGGTATTACCACTGCAGTGGTCTGCCTGGAAGACACCGCCGTTTTTCAGAGTTTCTTAGGCTACCTCGTTTGTGGATAGACTAAGTTTCGTAAGAATTCTGCCAATGACTTTCACTCTGGCATCTGCCTTACTTCGGATTAGTTTTATGTGAACGTTTCACTTCAAATCCCTCCGTACACATAGTCCTAGATATTTTAGAAAGCGAGTGCCGCAGTGGCAGAGCTATGTGGGGGCACTATCAACAGTAGACGTTTCTCTTTATCACATGAAATTTAGTTTCGTTTTCTGTATCAGGTGCTTCTGTGAAGAGATGTATTGTATCTGTGTGTTTTACTATGTTGACTGGTGCGAATTATCTTATTCTAAGTTTTGGTGCGAACTGTAGTTAATCTGCATTGTGTGAGCTGACCTTGTAGTG
Organism: Schistocerca piceifrons; assembly: GCF_021461385.2. Lineage (NCBI taxonomy): Eukaryota > Metazoa > Arthropoda > Insecta > Orthoptera > Acrididae > Schistocerca > Schistocerca piceifrons. The sequence goes on along the minus strand of NC_060141.1, from coordinate 443,655,297 downwards.
TAGCTTCAAGCTTACGTAAACGGTACTGTATGCTGATTCACTTCGAGTATCTAGACCGTTCAGTACAGTGCATATTCAGATGCAAGTTTGTCCATGCACAGGAACTTCCTGTTGTGTGTCCAACTCTATAGTGAATACAGTGTGACAAGGTATATTCAACACTTTTCATTTCCATTTCTGTTTGAGGATATGAATACCTATGCTGATACCTTAACGTAGTGTATTGTGACTCTTGTGTACGTATAATAATATTCAGAAACGACTGAAAGATAAGTCAGCTGCTTTGTCGGCCAATAGAAACAGTTCACATTACCACACACACAGGCCGCTACACATCAACGCCAGCCTCCAGTGTGGTGCAACGTAGTTCTGGTCAAATGCCATCGGTGCCACACATACCATGGACTGTGTTGTGCGTCTGCCATATAATGGCTGGATGAAAACGTGGAAGACAGTGCAGTGAGAGGTGCATACTCGAACATAAATTCAGATGCTACTCAAGCCTGCAAGTTGCCCTGTTCTGGTTGACCTTGGACGACGCTTTGTAACATCCTCAATACTTTACAAGTTTCTGTTGAGTTTGAGGAAATGTGAGTGCTTTAGGTCGGAGATGACTGAATTAGAACGTGGGCATATTATTGGATCTCGTATGCTTTGTGCTTCCGCAACCAAGGGATTGTTGAATCTTCCTGGCAGATTAAAACTGTGTGCTTGACCGAGACTCGAACTGGGACCTTTGCCTTGGTGCTCTACCATCTGAGCTACCCAAGCAAGACTCACTACCCGTCCTCATAGCTTCAATTCTGCCAGTACCTCGTCTCCTACCTTCAAAACTTCACAAAAGCTCTGCTGCGAGCTTTAGATGGTAGAGCACTTGGCCGTGAAAGGCAAAGGTCCCGGGTTTGAGTCTCGGGCCGGCATACAATTTTAATCTTTCAGGAAGTTTCATATCGGCGCACACACCGCTGCAGAGTGAAAATCGCATTCAAGCGATTGTTGTTTCAATCGGCACTATGTCGACGATCTACTCCGCTTATAGGAACAGCGGGAAATCGCCATCTGCTGAGGCACAACGCTAACGAAAGTGTGTGATGTGCGACGGTCATTGAAGGTGACTGTGACGAAAACTAAGAGAACGACAGCTGAAAAAGCTAATGTCGTACTCGTGAAGCCCGTAAGTACAAAAAGAAGACGAAGGGAGCTTCATAAGAAAGGATCTGTTTGGCGAGCTGGAATTCAAAAGGCACACGCCTGCAGAAAGGACACGTGGTACCGAATGCATAAAACCTTAGCTGTGGAGCAATGGAAGAAAGCCATTTGGTCGGATAAGTCTTGTTTCATACTGTTTCGAACTTGTGACTGATGGTACGTCGCAAGAGAGAAACACGCCGGGGTTTCAATGATGGTTCGAGTAGCGGTATCACGGTATTCGATGCGCCCTATTGTTACTCTGAATGGTATAATTATTGCCAATGTTTATGACCATTTTGGTTGATCAGGTTCATCCCATGGTGAAATGTTTGTTCCTTATTGGTGGTGTTGTGTGGTTCAATGTTTGATCCTCATTGGTGGTGTTGTGTTGTAAGACGATAGGGCCTCTGGTTACACAGCTGTCATCATCTAAGGCTGTTTTTGTGAACACGAGGATGAATTGTCTCGTCTTCCTTCGCTACCAAGAGCACCAAACCTCAATTTTATTAAGTGTTTGTGATCTACTTTCGAGAGATGGATGAGTGATCGCTGTGCTCCTCCATCATCGTTACCTGAACTTGGCATTATTTTGAAAGAAGAAAGGTCCTCGATTCCCCTTAAAACCGTACAGGAGCTCTATTTACACACTCTGAGAGGGCAGTAAGCTGTTCGGCATGCCAGCGAGTTTCCTACACTGTATTAGGCATGGTAATGTGTTGTATTTTCGATGTTTCCCTATTTCTGTTCACTCAAATGATTTTATCCATCCACAAGAGTTACGGTCAAACGCCATAGAGGGCGTACAAAACAGTTTGCCAGTCGTGAGCACTGGTGGTTACACATCTCCACTGACGTGTACCACTGTCACAGAATCGCAGCATCCTCCCAGTTCGGCAGTGTTCTTGCACCGGCACAACAGTATGAGCCTATATGTCCTGCCATGCCAGCACGACCAGGCTGAACGTTCTAATAGTTTAGTCATGGATCACTGGATTCAGGAGTAGACCAGTGTTCAGTGTACAGAAATATAGCCACACGGACATGCTTTATTAACGTATTGAAGTTAAGTAATATACAGGGTGGCCGAGCGGTTCTAGACGCTACAGTGTGGAACCGCGCGACCGCTACGGTCGCAGGTTCGAATCTTGCCTCGGGCATGGATATGTGTGATGTCCTTAGGTTAGTTAGGTTTCAGTAGTTATAAGTTCTACGGGACTGATGACCTCAGAAGTTAAGTCTCATAGTGCTCAAAGCCATTTCAACCATTTTGAATCATCAATCGAAAAAACTACAAATACCGAAACTCATCTAGCTTGAAGAGGGAAAACAGAAGGTGCTATGGTTGGCCCGCTAGATGGCGCTGCCATAGGTCAAACGGATATCAACTGCGTTTTTTTAGATGGGAACCTCCATTTTTATTACATATTCGTTTAGTACGTAAAGAAATATGAATGTTTTAGTTGAACCACTTTCTTCACTTTGTGATAGATGGAGCTGTAATAGTCACAAATATATGGCTCACAATTTTAGACGGACAGTTGGTAACAGGTAGGTTTTTTTAAATTAAAATACAGAATGTAGGTACGTTTGAAGATTTAATTTCGGTTGTTCCAATGTGATACATGTACCTTTGTTAACCTATCATTTCTGAGAACGCATGCTGTTACAGCGTGATTATCTGTAAATACCACATTAATGCAATAAATGCTCTTAATGATGTCCGCCAACCTCAAAGCATTTGGCAATACGTGGAACGACATATCTCTCAACAGCGAACAGTTTGCCTTCCGTAATGTTCGCACATGCATTGACAATGCGCTGACGCATGTTGTCAGGCGTTTTCAGTGGATCACGGTAGCAAATATCCTTCAACTACCCCCACGGAAAGAAATCCGGGGACGTCAGATCCGGTGAACGTGCAGGCCATGGTATGGTGCTTCGACGACCAATCCACCTGTCATGAAATATGTTATACAATACCGCTTCAACGGCATGCGAGCTATGTGCCGGACATCCATCATGTTAGAAGTACGTCGCCACTCTGTCATTCAGTGAAACATCTTGTAGTGACATCGGTAGAACATTACGTAGGAAATCAGCAAACATTGCACCATTTAGATCGTCATCTATAAAATGGGGGCCAATTATCCTTCCTCCCATAATGCCGCACCATACATTAGCCCACCAAGATCGCTGATGTTCCACTTGTCGCAGCCATCGTGGGTTTTCCGTTGCCGATTTACGTTACCGCGGTTGGTGAATGACGCTTCGTCGCTAAATAGAGCGTGTGCAAAAAATCTTTCATCGTCCCGTAATTTCTCTTGTGCTCAGTGGCAGAACTGCACACGACGTTCAAAGTCGTCGCCATGCAATTCCTGGTGCATAGAAATATGGTACGGGTGCAATCGATGTTGATGTAGCATTCTGAGCACCATCGTTTTTGGGATTCCCGATTCTCGCCCAATTTGTCTGCTGCTGATGTGCAGATTAGCCGCGACAACAGCTAAAACAACTACTTGGGCATCATCATTTGTTGCAGGTCGTGGCTGATGTTTCACATGTGGATGAACATTTTCTGTTTCCTAAAATAACCTAACTACTATCCGGCGAACGGTATGGACACTTGGATGATGTCGTCGAGGATACCGAGCAGCATACATAGCACACGCCCGTTTGGCATTTTGATCATAGCGTCTGCACTGGCGGAATGTTACGTGATAGCATGTACTTATACGTTTGTGACTATTACAGCGCCACCTATCACAAAGCGAAAAATGTGGTCCATCTAAAACATTCATATTTCTACGTACTACGCGAATATGTAATAAAAATGGGGGTTCCTAATTAAAAAAAGCAGCTGATATCCGTCTGACCTATGGCAGCGCCAACTAGCGGGCCAACCATAGCGCCATCTGGTTTCCCCCTTCAAGCTAGACGAGTTTCGTTCTGTCTAGTTTTTTTTTTGTTTGACGCCTATTTCGTGAGATATTTGGCCCGGTCACGATCAATGGACCACCCTGTATATATAATGTATTAATAAATTCTTGTTAACTGTTTCTTAATCTGATTTTCCAGCATTATTCCGGTTAATATCATTGTCCCATGAGAGATAGTTGCTGCAAGCTTAGCAAGGCACCTCAAGAACAACAACGACTTTCTGTTGTAGGAGTTTTACTTCCCGATATGTTTATGATATACTTACTCGTACTTACTTCCTTACTTCTTACTTACTTTTAAGGGATTCTCAACTCTTCAGCAGTTTCGCTTTATTCCTATTCGCCAGCATTCACGGTCATGGTAGTCTTCAGCTTTTAACTACCTCTTCCTCATCATTGTAACTACTCCCGTTCTCCATTTAAACCTAGGCCGTCCACACGTCCTCCTTCACGACGGTGACCATTCCTAGACTGCCTTTGGCCACCATCCTTGCTCCATTCGCCGTATGTGGTCATACCACTGAAGAGATCGATTCTCGATTCTTTGCACGACTGGTTGCTCCATATCGAATATCACAATAATTTCCTCGTATCTCCTGCCAGATATCCTGGCCGCTCTCCTTATTCCGTCCATCTCTACCTCTATGCTACACTTCTCTGACGCTCCCCCAGGGTCCATCCTTCTGCGCCGTACGTTAGTATGCTTTCCATACTTTCCACTGCTATTTAGCCGGCCGCGGTGGCCGTGCGGTTCTGGCGCTGCAGTCCGGAACCGCGGGACTGCTACGTTCGCAAGTTCGAATCCTGCCTCGGGCTTGGGTGTGTGTGATGTCCTTAGGTTGGTTAGGTTTAAGTAGTTCTAAGTTCTAGGGGACTTATGACCTAAGATGTTGAGTCCCATAGTGCTCAGAGCCATTTGAACCATTTGAGCCACTGCTGTTTACGGAATCTTTCTCTTTGTTTCTTTCGATATGGTGTGTCGCACACCATTTCCTTTCACTTCTCAGCAGCACATAACGGTCCACAGCAGCGCACCGGCTCGCGTGATGTGGTGGTGCCCCTTCGCAGGGCAAGGAGTGGGCGACGAGTTCGGCGCAGACATTTTGTTTCACGGCAAGTTTCGCCCCTCGGAGAGCCGCGCGGGTGCCGTAAAATGAGCCAGCGGCCGAGAACCGCCCCGCCTAGAGCGGCCAGACTCTTAACACCGGTCATGTTTTATTCACAAAGTGTGCAACCGACTCTTTGCGGCCAGCAGGAAAGGAAACGACTGAGGTAATTAAAGTCATGAATTTTGAAATAACGCCCTGATTAAAATTTTGCTCCTTTAATCGCGAGCTATAGTGCAGCGCATGTTCGTAATTAACGTCTACAGGAATCAAAATGTATTATGAATGATGAAGTTTTAACAATCTTTATTGTGAGCCAGGAACTGTGAACAGTGGAAACTCGAGGTACAAGCTCGTGTGCGGCTAAAATATGCAGAGAATGGGGCTGAAATACTGCGCAATGAGAAACTCACGCAGTCGAGATTTCAGGTGGAGAAATACAACTTATTTCGCCTTGTTTTTAGGTAGGGCTGTTAACTCATGGACCTTCCTCAAGTCGTGAAGGTTTTTCTATTAATTTTACTATAGCTATTGATCAGACAGAATCATTATTTGTGAAGAGAAGTAAAATTAGGCACTTTCTCAATGAAAATAAGTATATCGACAGAGAAGCTACATGTGGAGCACGGCGTGCCAAATCGCACGCGTATGTGGCCCACGGGCGGGCCAAGGCTCAACACGTCACTCGGCTTTGAGCACTCCTTCTTGGAAGCCTCCATAACAGCGCGACATTTCTTTTAACGCTTCGGTGCAGCATTTTTCGGACGACACAATTCTCTTCAGTTCGGCACAACCACACCGTCAGTGCTGTTTAACCTTCGATATTTGTCCTTGCTATGAAGGATGATCACATGTTGAGTGGTTGTTTGCAAAGAAAGAGTCAGTCTAGCGTTCTCTCGTAGCTATCCTTTAAAACGAATAAGATTGACAGAAGAGAGGGATGAGAATTCTTTACCCTGTGGTCGAGCGGTTCTCGGCGCTTCAGTCGGGAACCGCGCTCCGGCTACGGTCGCAGGCTCGAATTCTGCCTCGGGCATAGAAGTGTGCGATGTCCTTAGATTAGTTAGGTTTAAATAGTTCTAAGTCCAGAGGACTGATGACCTCAGAAGTGAAGTGCCATAGTGCTTAGAGCCATTTGAACCATTTGAGAATTCTGATTTGACATAAGTGACAGGTACTGCACATTTGCTGTGAAACTACGTTATAGTACCATGCAGGTAGAATTTAACGATTTAGTTGACAATGAAAGACCAAAAAATTAGAACTATCGACAAATGTGATTCATTATTCTGTACATGAAAAATCACTTTATGCTAAATTTGCAGCCCTGGAGTAGGTGAAGAAATTGCTGGTACGAATAGTAAAATTTATGAAGTCGCACGCATTATTCCATTGTTAGTTGCAACGCTTTTCAATGGAACTCAACGAAGACTATTAAGACTTCATATGTTGTTCAGAGTACCTAGGTTAAGTCAGGCGGCAGGCCTGTAACGATTTTTCGATTTAAAACTCGCTACTGTTGAATTTATGAAGGAAAAAGGAGTGCAGGAACAAATATTAGAACATTCGGAACGGAGTGTAGACTTCACACCTTAGTTGGACTTGACTGCACACTGCCCAAAGTAGACATTTCGTGGTAACTTCTTTCTGATTTGATGGGTAAGACTTGAAAAAGAAAATCGTGTTGGGAAGGACACACTCTGACAAAAACAGTCCTGCTCCTAAGCTTACTGCCATTGAAGAAAACGTAAACTCCCAGGAATTCATTGTGACCTTGAAAGAATTACCACGATAGTTTCCTAAACGTGTTGGGGATACTGTCAACCTTATACCTGTTTTCGGGCTGTTTTCGAAATCGTTTGCCGTTTCAGTTGAAAGTGCCCCTGTGCATGTGCAGATGTAGCTGATTGACCTACAAGGTAATTCCCACTTCAGTGACAAGTCCTTACACATTAAAACGGTCAAGGACGTCTACACTGCTTGACATTGCTTACCTCAGGTATAGTTTCCAAGTCTCCAAAATGAGGTTTCGAAAGTGCTACAATACACCGGTCTACATATTTGTGTGGAAGACATTTTTTCCGATTATGAAACAAAATAGGTCACAGTTATGGGAAACTCTGTGAAACTGTCTGTTTCTGTTCTTATGCTGACAGTTCGCACCTCATAAAAATTATATTATGTCTTCTGCACGACAAAAATAATTATACAAGTCTGATAATCTGATTTGTTTGTGACCTACGTTGAGAAATATGAAATATAAAACCAAATCCTACGCATTGCGACTGCATTGCTATTTAAATGAGGCGTGTTTGCAGTTTTCCCCTCTTCCTCCTCCTCACACTCACACAGTATGTCGTTGTGGTGAGGGAAATCTGCCAGCCAACGTAAGAGCTTCGTCACTCAGGAACGGGCACAGACTGTTAACCGAAATCTTGGCCGCTCCTGACGTAGTGGATAAAATTTCTGGAGGCAGAACCACAAGAACGTGTATCATGCATGAAATGGAATACTGTGTCTGTGAAACTTTAGTGAATTTGGATAGGATGTCGAACGATCGCCGTAATAGGAAACCTCCTCCAAATAAATCGTAGGATTGTGGACTTAAAAAAGAAGAGTCGGTAAAATCCATGCTCATATGATCGCCACATGGAACAAATGAAAAAAAGTAATGACAATAACTGTAATAGTAACAGATCTCGTTATTGTTACAGGCAGCATTCGTCAACAATCCTGGTATAGGCTGTGTACCAAAGATTCTAAAATGCTTAATATATGTAGACTGGAGCACCGAATGACAATGTACCATTGCTGGGGTTCTAACCCAGGTCCCTACGAGGTAGTTGCTCTAACCATTAAGCATCGTGACACAGCGGCTTTGTACAGGTGCATGGACTACCCTAACACACCTCCCTCCTCAACCAAAATTACCATTCACACCTCATCCCACATGGTATTCCCGCTAAACTCCACCTGCAATCGCTTGTTCCTTGTTTCTCTCATATCAGTGAGATGGTACAATGCTTAGTATATTGGAATTGAAATCGATGCAGTTTTTTCTTAAATAACACTAGATCTGCATTCGAAAGTAGTATGGTCGCATACCTCCAGATTAACTTACACCGCGGTTTTCCTAAATTGAAGCCTTGCTGGGTAGCCGTGCGGTCTTGGGCGTCTTGCCATGGTTCGGACGGCTGCCCCCGTCGGATGTTCGAGTCCTCCCTCGGGCATGGGTGTGTGTGTTCTCCTTACAGTAAATTAATTTAAGTTAGGTTAAGTGGTGTGTAAGCCTAGGGACTGCTGACCTCAGCAGTTTGGTCCCATAGGAACTTACCACAAATTTCCAATTTTCCAAAATTGAACTTGAGGGGGGAAGCCTTCAGAAGCTCAAAAGAATATTTCTTTCCAGTTCTACCTTGTTCTTCACCTGTAATGAATATGTCATTGGTTTAAAAACTCCATCTCCTTCTTACATGATTCATATGAAATTTTTTCAATTCAAGACATGGACGCCCAAGCAATTTTACCTATTTCTGAAAATCTGTACTGTAGGTAGGGAAGACCAAAACGCGGTTCTGAGTTTGACACGTTTCGTGAAAGCAGTTTTCTCGGGAACCATTCTTGCTAGAGCGCTATTGATAATGGAAGGATCGCACAGTGCAATGGGACATCCTCCTCTAGCATTACTTTTCTTTAACAGTAGTTGTCGTTACCAGTATTATTTTTTAATTTTGGACAGGTCAGTATTATCTCAGCTGCTTTCCTGGAAAATTTCATATAATGTTATACACAATGTGTTATATTTCAAGCTAAAATATATGAAAAGGGTTTACTTTATTTTCGATGTTACAATCAACAAAAGCCTTGACTGTACAGTTAAAATAATTTTTTTAGAAACATTTCAAATTAAGATTTGTTTGGCACATATAAAGTTTCTATTAATAGCTACGCATTCTAGTACTGTTTACTGTTTATTTCTCGATTCAATTATAAAATAATAATGGAAATCAATTGAAATTCATTTGTCAAGAAAAACCGTAAACCCTTTGGAAATGGTTTTTACCACAGAGTGAAGTACTAGTAAGCATGCATCTGATGTTATTGGATGTACTTTTGTATTTTGGGTGAACAATGTAATTTTGGCTTTGTTAATTCGAAAATTCAAAAGACTGTATGATATACTAAAATATGATAAAATACATTAACGTAACAACAAACATTCTGCAACAACAATCTTCCAATTTATTTAGATCAATTCAACCATGATGACCTAATATTGAGAGAATTTCAGCTTCAAGGATGAGACCCCTAGACAAGACGAACTGGAGCCAACTCTAAACGAAAAGCTAAATGACAGTTGTGTGAACGTTCAAAATGGTTCAAATGGCTCATAGCACTATGAGACTTAACTGCTGAGGTCATCAGTCCCCTAGAACTTAGAAATACTTAAACCTAACTAACCTAAGGACATCAGAGACATCCATGCCCGAGGCAGGATTCGAACCTGCGACCGTAGCGGTTGTGGGGTTCCAGACTGTAGCGCCCAGAACTGCGCGGCTGCATCTGTCGGCTGCATCTGTCGGCTGCATGAAAGTCTTAGAGCGAATATTTGTGTGTTTATGCAAGATGAGTAAATATTGTTACTCAAATATCGAAGCTTCTAGGAAGTATGCTTTTAGAAATGAGAACAGATAAATGTATATTCGTTTACAGAAGATTATTCCAACTAATAATGTATATTTGTATGTAAGGTGCGCGCGCGTTAGCGTGTGCGTGTGTTTGAGTGTGTGCGTGTGTGGGTATGTGGGTGTGGGTGTGTGTGTGTGTGTGTGTGTGTGTGTGTGTGTGTATGTGTGTGTGTGTGTGTGTTTGTGTGAGAGAGAGAGTGTTAAAAAATGAGTTACTACCACGAGTAGCCAAATAAAGCTATGAAGTAATAAATGAAACTCTGTGCCACAGAAAAAAAATTCAAAAAGTTGTCTGACCATGAATATTTAAAGCATTAGTCACAGACACGCTTGCTGTCTTAACGAATTTGGCATTGCTAACAGTTAAAAATTAAATAATAACTAATGTTTCACCTAAAAGCTATGAGGAAACTGAAAAGTGTGTTTGATTTCGATTTAAACCTCCAAGTGGTGAGACTGAGGGTGTTCCCTCAAGTATGTAATTACCGATTTTTATATTTGAAAGAATAATTAAAGCAGTATGTCTCTGAAGCATCAATATCTGAACACTGAACACAAGTTCAGAATGGGATTACCACTACAGTGTATCTCAGTAATTCACGATGTCACTTTGCAGCACATTCATAAAACGGCGCTCGCCCAATAATCAGCCTACGACTTACCCCGCCATGTGTGAAATCTAATTTCATACAAAGTAACATTATTTGTTGCTACTGGTTTTCACTTACAAAACCTAATTCATTCACATAACTGTTTGGGCCATCAGAGCATTTACGTCTTAAAGTCGGTGTCAACAAGTGTACATAACATGGCGGCGTGGCAGCAAGTAGCGGCGTTAAGTTAGTAAAGATAGCACACAAAATGATTTAGTTTGGACGAAACAATCCAGAAAAGAATGTTATGAAGGTCTAGTTATATACTGCTAGCAAATCAATGCAGCTCATTTACAAACCCATATGTGTTCTCATAAAAATACAAGTAAGATTTCCGCAAAGAGTAATCGGAATCATACGCTCTCAATACACAATCATTAAGTAGGCAATACCTCCCTTATAATGAATCGAAGAATCAATCAACAGCACAACGAACTGAAGATATAATATTCGCTTCACTGATCAGCAGCACCTGTGGTCTACGGGAGCGTCTTCGATTAATAATTGAAGCGTTCTCGTTCCCGGATTCGAACCCTGCCACAGCTGGACTTTTGAATAAAAATCATCAGCAATGGCGTCCGAAGACTTCCGGCATAAGAAATCATCCTCACTCGGGCGACGGCCTTCTCAAAAAGGGTGGAGCAATGGGCTTTAGGGCAGTCTCTTGCCCTTGCAATGTCAACAGCATAAGGACGCACAAGGCAATGGAAACCGCTGCATTAAAGACATTTAACGTTTATTCATACGACATGTGGCCTGTAACTAAAAAGGGACAAAAGGTTCCGGGAGGGGACTTGGCTGGTTCAAATGGCTCTGAGCACTATGGGACTTAACTTCTGAGGTCATCAGTCACCTAGACTTAGAACTACTTAAACCTAAGGACATCACAGACATCCATGCCCGAGGCAGGACTCGAACCTGCGACCGGAGCGGTCGCGCGGTTCCAGACTGTAGAGCCTAGAACCGCTCGGTTACTCCGGCCGGCGGGGAGGAGAAAGATAACGTGCTGCGGGTTGGAGCATGGAATGTCAGGAGTTTTAACGTGATAGGGAATGCAGGAAATTAGGAAAGGGTAACGCAAAGGCTCAATCTAGATACAGTGCGCGTCACTAGAGTGAAATGCGTATAAGATGTGGATGCCTGGTGAAACAAGTAGAAGGTAGTGTCAACAACACCAGAAGATCGTTTAACGGGCGCAGGATTCGTTATGAATAGGAAGGCAGACTAGAGAGTGAGGTACTGTGAAGAGTACAGTGATAGGGTGGTTCTCATCAGAACTAACAGCAAACCAACGCCGACAACGATAGTCAGCTATACATGCCGACGTCGCAAGCAGAAGATGAAGAGACAGTAAAGTACATGAAGATATTGAAGTGGAAATTCAGTATGTAAAGGGATATGAAAATCTAATAGTCAAGGGGGATGGGAATGCGGTTGTAGGGGAAGAATTAGAAGAAAGAACATGGGCTTCGTACTAGAAATGAGAGAGGAGAAAGACTCATTGAGTTCTGCAATAAATTTCATATAGTAATACCGAATACTCGGATCAATTATTATACGAGGAGGAGGTATACTTGGATAAGGCCGAGAGATAGACGAAGATTTCTGTTAGATTACATTATGCTCACGCAGAAACTCAGAAATCAGATACTGGATTATATGATGTACTCTGGGCAAATATAGAATTATATCGCAACTTGGTAATAATGAAGAGTAGCCTGAGGTTTAAGACACTTGTCATGAAGAGTTAACGTTGAAAACAGTGGGATATCAGATAATAATGAAAGAAGCGATACGCTTGAAGTTCTCTGACGCTATGGACACTGCGACAGTGAGAAGTTCAGTAGGCAGTTCAGTTGAAGAGGAATGGATATCTGTAAATGATAATCACAGAAGTTGCAGAGGAAAACGTAGGTACACGGAAGGTAATTGCGTAACATAAGAGATAGTTCAGCAAATAGACAAAAGATGGAAGTACAAAAATCTTCAAGGAAACTCAGAGATACAGAAACACAAGTCACGTAGGAATGAAATAAATATGAAGTTCACGGAGGCTAAGGCGAAGTAGATGCATGAAAAATGTGAAGGAATCGAAGGGATATTGGATTTTCTCATTTTGATAATACTGAAGGGCAATCTGTTTTAATTGTAAAGAACCATCCAACTGCCAGGACTGCGTGAAATATTTATTTATTTAAGACAATCAGTTTCAACAAACTATCCTGTTATCCTCAGGTCTGTAGGAAGTGAGTATACATGAAATATGTTAACATTTAACGTTTCCCACAAAAGTTTTAGTTTGATATTATAAAAACCGGAATCAACAAACTATCCTGTTATCCTCAGGTCTGTAGGAAGTGAGTATACATGAAATATGTTAACATTTAACGTTTCCCACAAAAGTTTTAGTTTGATATTATAAAAACCGGAAGTGGATCTATACTTTACATACCTTAAAATATTTTGTTGTAAAACACGATCGTTTCACCTTGAACCTCGCGAAAATGATGTCAAGGGGATAAAAATCAGCCCTTATAATGGATCTGCCATCTCTAAAATATTTGAAAAAATCTTGCGAAAAAGGCCGTGCCCATATACATGTTGCTCACAGATACTTATTGCATCAAACAAACACGTTACACAACATCACATCTGTTTGCATATTATGGACATATTCTAAATAGTGGAAATCCACTTTCAATGCTGTGTAAAGTACAATAAGAGTGAAAGACCAAGAAGGATGAGCACTTATTAATATGGGTAGAAGACAGGGACGCAGTCTTTCGCTCCTGCATTTCAATCTGCATGTCGAAGAAGCAATAACGCAAATATCAGACAATTTCAAATTTAAAATTCAAGGTGAAAGAAAGAAAATGTTGAGATTCGCTGATGACATTTCTATCCCCAGTGAAAGTGATGAATAATTACGGGAGCTCTTGAATGGAATGAACAGTTTGATGAGTACAGAATGAGGACTGAGAGTAAACCGAAGAAAGGCGAGAGTAATGGGAAGTAGCAAAACTGAGAACAGCATCTAACGTAACATCGTAATTGCTGATCACGAAGTGGATGAAGGTAAGGAATGAGGAGGTTCTCACGGAATCAGCGAGGACAGACATACACTGAAGACAATGACAAGGGACAGGACCACTGAACGTCTGTCAAGATATCAGGGAATAACTTCCGTGGCACCAAAGAGAGTGGTATGGGGTAAAAGCTGTAGAGGGAGATCGAGATTGGGATAACTCCTCCAAATAACTGAGGACGTAGATTGCAAGTGCCACTCTGTCATAAAAAGCTTAACACACGAGAGGAGTTAGTGATGAACCGCATCAAACCAGTAACAAGACTGATGACTTGTTAAAAAACGATCAGCTGTTCTGTAACAAAACGTTAGCAACCTATAAGCTTCAATTTCTCCTCATAGAAGAATATTGTCACAAGTCTGAACGCGTAGTGATCGCAAGTTGAGCTGAAATTTAAGATGACTTTTGAAATCCCCTATGCATTCGCCTAGTACAAACCACGTCAAGTGAACGAAAAGATCTCACCCGTTTCCTTCATTGTTGTAGAAACTCCGATACAGGTCATACACTACGTGATCAAAGGTATCCAGACACCTGGTTGAAAATGAATTACAAGTTCGTAACGCCCTCCATGGCTAATGTTGAAATTTAATACGGTGTCGGTCCATCCTTAGCCCTGATGTCAGCTTTCAGTCTCGCAGGCATACGTTCAATCAGGTGCTGGAAGGTTTCTTTGGGAATGGCAGCCCATTCGTCACGGAGTGCTGCACTGAGGAGAAGTATCGATGTCGGTCGGTGAGTCCGGGCACGAAGTCGACGTTCAGCACTCTGTGCAGGCCAGTCCTTTATTGGGATGTTATTGTCCTGTAACCAGTCCGCCACAGGCCTCGACCGTGTTGAAAGATGCAGTCACCATCTCCAAATTGCTCTTCAACAGTGGGAAGCAAGAAGGTGCTTAAAACATCAGTGTAGACCTGTGCTGTGATAGAGCCACGCAAAACAACAAGGGCTGCAAGCTTCCTCCATGAAAAACACGACAGCATAACACCACCGCCTCCGAATTTTGCCGTTAGCATTACCCACGCTGGCAGACGACGTTCACCCGGCATTAACCATACCCACACCCTGCCATCAAATCGCCATATTCTGTACCGTCATTCGTTACTCCTCACAACTTTTTCCCACAGTTCAATCGTCCCATGTTTACGTTCCTTACACCAAGTGAGGCGTCGTTTGGCATTCACCGGCTTGATGTGTTGCTTATGAGCAGCCGGTCGACCATGATATCCAAGTTTTCTCACCTCCTGCCCAACTGTCATAGTACTTGCACAGGATTCTGATGCAGTTTCGAATTCCTGTGTGATGGTCTGGATAGATGTTTGTCCATTACAGATTACGACCCTCTTCAAATGTCGGCGGTCTCTATCAGTAAACAGACGAGGTCGGCATGTACGTGTCCCTTCACGTCTCCACTTCGCTATCACACTGGAAACAGTGGACCTAGGGATGTTTAAGAGTGTGAAAATCTCGCGTACAGATGTATGACGCAAGTGTCACGCAATCACCTGACCACGTTGGAAGTCCGTGAGTTCCGCGGAGCGCCCTTTCTGCTATCTCACGATGTCTAATGTCTACTGAGGTCGCTGATATGGAGTATCTGAGAGCAGGTGGCCGCACTATGATTCTATTATGGAAAACGTATGGTTTTGAAGGTGTACGGATACTTCTGATCACATAGTGTATCAACACTAGGCAAAGTCATATTTCGTCCCAAGTCTGATAGAACAGAACCGAACAGAACAGAACAGGAATAGGAAACAGAATTACGAATGTTCATTCAAAACGGGAGTATACCGTGGTTCCAATACCGCAGACGCTTCCCACTGGCTGATGGCCAAACTGAACGTCAAAGATACGAAATGAATCAATGGTAGCAGAAAGAGTTTGCTCAATTAGCTTATTTCAACTAATCGAAGCAGACCATCGCAGAAACACTCAAAGCTTTGCAAAGATAACGTTGCAAATTAAGCAAAGCAAAGTGCTCTGGCCAAAATGAAACTGCAATTCAACGGACAAATTTCAAGCTACGTCATTCTATGTTGACAAGCCATGGAGTTTGGAACTGTACTACTTTCTCCAGAAACTTTGTCGTCACGTTCCCCAGCAATTTTGTCACGCTGCAAGCTGTATGCCGCAAGATTCATCTCTATTATCCTTTTCCCAGCCACTCGGAGATCCGAACAATCCCCTCAGCGCCATCTCAGCCTGCGTACCTCCTGTTGCAAACCAGTGACTTTCCAAGATCAATCATTCCAAAAACCAAACATTAGTCAGAAGACGAACCACCCCAAGCTCCGGCCTACAGAATTAGTTATAATGGTCTTATCCAATTAGCTAACACATTGATGTACCACTGCCAAACACTTGCCGTAAAAAATATGGAAGTTTCACATACTTACAGTACAATTTTCAATACTTACAATACAGCAGTAAGGCAAAAACAGACTAAAATTACTAGCTGGCGGAATACAGAGGAAGTATTCTTACACTATGATCCAGAATCACAACACATTACTCTGACCTATCCACTTAGGTACTAAAGAAATGTCACCTTAATTCCACCCCAATAAAATTTTCTCACTTGGTCCAAATACACCAACGCCATGCCCCCAACGTCACCTTCTGCTCCCGACCAAAATCCCACCCTTTCCAAGGCATAAATTAGCCTCCCTTCATTGTAATGAAATCTGCTCTTTATACAAACTTGACACCAACCACGCATACGTTTCATACGTATATATCAGTACATCCCTCACTTCATACCTAAAGCAGATCCTCATCCAATGACACCGGAATCACTCTCCCTGCAGGAGTATCAAACCCATCCAGAGAACTGCCCCGTCTTTTCATATAGCACATCTCTCCCTTCCATATAAGCTTAAACTTGTCTTCGCAATTTATGCTCACACCTACCTACCTCTACACTCCAGTTTCCCAGCCTCATCTCCTACATCTTACTTTAAACCCAAACTTCCTGCACGCTTCATTCTAAGGAAAAGCTCAGTTCATTTCTTTCGCTCCCCACTGTGTATTAGTCACAAAACCACTACCCGTTATTACCACCAAGAACGGTAGTATTACCTTCAGTTGACAAAGGTCGTGGGATACTGATACGCACACATACAGATTGTGATAGTATCGCTTATACAAGGTACCAAAGGACAGTGCATTGGAGGAACTGCCACTTATAGTCGGGTGATTCCTGTGAAATGGGTTCCGTCGTGATTACGGCTGCACGAGGGGAATTAGGAAACTTTTAATGCGGAATGGTAAGTGGAGCTGGATTTTCCATTTCGGAAATCATTAGAGAATTCAATATTCCAAGGTCCGCAATGTCAAGAGTGTCCGAAAATACCTAATTCCAGGGACTACCTGTCACCACGGAGAAAGCAGTCAGAGGGCAGCGGCGAAGAGACAGGCAACATTGCGTGAAATAACCCCAGAAATCAATATGGAATGTACAATGAACACATGCACTAGGACAGTGCGGTGAAGTTCGACGTTAATGGGCTATGGCAGCAGACTATCGACGCGAGTGCCTTTGTTAACAGCACGACATCGTCTGTAGCGCATCTCTTGGGCTCGTGGCCATATCGATTTTACCCCAGGCGACCAGAAAACCGAGGCCTGGTCAGATGAGCCCCAATTTCAGTTTGGGCAGAGCTGATGACACGATTCCAGTGAGGTGCAGACCCTAGTTGTCAACAAAACACTGCGCAAGCTGGTGATGGTTTCATAATGGTGTGGGCTGTGTTCACATGGAATGGACTGCATCGTCTGGTCCATCTGAACCGATAATTGATTGGAAATGGTTGTGTTCGGCTACATGGAGACCATTTCCTGCGTTTCATGGACTTCATGTTCCCAAAAAACCGTGGGATTTTTAGAAACCTCAATGTACCACGTCACCGGACCACAATTTATTGTTTGCAGTATGTTTGAAAAACATTCTGGACCATTCGAGCAAACGCTTAGGCTACCCAACTACCCAACATTTATGGGGCATAACAGAGAGGTCAGTTGGTGCACAAAATACGAATTGGCGACTCTTTCGCAATTATTATTGACGGCTACAGAGGCACCATGGCTCGGTATCTCAGCAACGGACTTCTAACGATTTTCTGAGCCCATGCCATGCCGAGCTGCTGGACTAGGCTGGACAAATGTTACTAGGTGGTATCCCAATGACTTTTATCTCCTCAGTTTAGTATAATAGCTAAGTTTTCGTGGCCGAGCGGTTCTAGGCGCTTCAGTCTGGAACCACGCGACCACTACGGTCGCAGGTTCGAATCCTGCCTCGGGCATGGATGTGTGTGATGTCCTTAGGTTAGTTAGGTTTAAGTAGTTCTAAGTTCTAAGGGACTGATGACCTCAGATGTTAAGTCCCATAGTGCTCAGAGCCATTTTTGAAACTAAGTTTTCACACTATCTCTGTTTACATCTTACACATCTCAAATCAAGTTTTTTACTTCCAAAAACACATGTAACATACTCTAAATACTTTAGTATATTATTGGATATTTCTGTAGTTTTTGGCTAAATAGTCGATATGGTTAGTTATTCTTGACATCTCGTTTTCCACTCTTGTCGGGAAATGGAGGTGAAATGAAATCAAAGAAGAAGAAAGCAAACAAATCGCTATGTTTGAAACGAATATGTTCCTAACGGGTGTCATGTCCATCAGTAGTAATCTATTACAGTTTGACATCTCTTACATGTACAAAATACCAAGGATTAAAATTAAGAACTCACGACGAAAACATCAATGAACTCTGTGGAAGGTAGATTCACGATACCCAATTGTTGAAAAAGTCCCAGAAAGTGTAGTAAGTCTGTGAAGAAGAGAGTGGAATAAGTTATTCAACATCCTTTCCTTTAATAAATTTCATTTGTTTAGTATTGTCTAGGAAGCGTTGTTAAAGAAATCAAAGAAATCCAGAGATGTTCTGATAGTAAATAACTCCATTATTCCGTACGCCAACGTTCTCGATGTGCTCAGGGGTCAGCGTTTGTAAATCCTTAGGAGAAAGGATTCGTTTATTTGAGTGAAATGCGGTTGAGTATATTGGTGGAAGCAATATTTCACATAGTCTGTAAAAACGTCCTACTTCCTCGTTGGTATATTTCCCACGAGGGTAATAAGTAGATAAAAGTTGTACGAAAGCATATAGACTATCATTTAGTAATACATCTCCCTACAGTCGCAAATGGAGCAGAATATAAGAAACTGACAGTGTGAGGATGTAACATCCACTGTGCAGTGTTTACTGGTTTATGAAGAATAATGTTGATACTTACGTGCTCCATCACACGTCGCTATGTCAGCTGACTCCGTAAAATAAGAACAATGAACGAAGTAGGTTCGTAGCGGCAGAAGACGATATTAAGGCGTTGAAGTAATTAAGGTGCGTAGCATTACATGAAAAGGAGACAAATTATAGAACGTAACACTAAGGCTAGAAAAAATTTTATGCAACAAGAAACCTAATTTTAGCAGTTGGATACTGATTCTAACGTCATTTCATCTCCGCTAAATAGCAGAAAATTGTTCAAAACAATATTAATACTTTTTCATAATAAATAATTTTTTAATTTTCATAATTAATAATAAATATTTTTTTAATTTTCATTATGAATAATAGATAATTATTTTCGTGTTAGAAATATATTTTAAACAGATTGTCCGCGCAACAAGTAAGGTTTTCCTTTACAATAAGCTATATATATACTAACGAATCTGTTCGCGTGTTCATCCTCCTCAGCAATCACAGAAATATTTGTTTTGAATAAAAGTCGCCTTCTCTTGCTGCACTGTATTTTATTTCTCACAGACGGGTTTCGCCTTTCTTCAGTATAAGGCATCATGAGTGTGATAGTTCTTCGCGTTTATAGTTGGCATCTGAGATTCCTCTTATCTGATCTATTTACGGAATTTAAGCATATTTCATGTTTCGAATTTTTTCTTCGCACTTATTGTTGTGATGCACTATCAGGCGTCTGTCATAAGTTATAGATATTTGGTCTAAAACTATGATTTCATCGCAGATGGAAAATATTCAAAGAAGGAAATGATGTGGATGTGTAAAATAATGAACCATCAAAATTTCACACTTAGTGTACACATATTATCTGAAGTTTGAAATTAGAGATTAAGGAAGTACTGATTATACTTCTTACACTGAATTAAAATGCACGATGTGCACGACGTTCCTGTTTTTGAAGCAGTAACTAATATTATACGAACCTCTCATTCATTGACACATTATCAATTTCATGTTTACGTGACTCACCCTATTTGTGAACAAATGTTTTCAATAATGAATCTTAACAAAACAAAAACAATATCAAGTTTGTCTGATGCTTCCTTGGAAGCTATACTTCGAATTGTAGCTGCGAAAACAATTGTTCCAAATACCGGAAAATTAGTGACTTCAAAGCGATGCCAAAGATAAACAAGAAATTTTTTCTTTCTGTACACAAAACTGGAATTATTATTACTATTATTATTATTATCATTATTATCATTACTATTACTATTATTATTATGCGCTTTAATTCCGGTTCGTCGCCTGATGGATGCCGCTTTGCCCAGCCCCATTCACCAAACAACAACACGACCGTGTTGTGTATTGGTGTGTGTGTTGTCCTTAGCATAAGTTAGTTTAAGTTAGATTAAGTAGTGTGTAAACTTAGGGACCGATGGCCTCAGCAGTTGAGTCCCATACGACCTTACCACATATTTCCAAATTTGTTAAGGAAATAAATAAATGATTTGGGGGACAGGTTAGGTATCAGTCTGCGGTTGTTTGCTGATGATGCCGTGGTGCACGGTTAGGTGTCGAAGTTGAGTGACTGTAGGAAGACACACAACGACTTATACAAAATTTCCATTTGGTGCAATGAATGGCAGCCATCTCTAAATGGGGAAAAATGTAAGTTTATGCGGATGAGTAGGAAGACCAACTCTGTAATGTTTGGATAAGTATTACTAGTGTCCTGCTTGAAAGAGTCAAGTCGTTTAAATGTCTGGGCGTAACGTTGCAAATCGATATGAGGTGGAACGAGAATGTAAAAACTGTGGCAGGGAACGCAAATGGTCGGTTTCGGTTTATTGGGAGAACTTTAGGTAAGAGTGGTTTACCCGTAAAGGAGACGGCATATAGGACGCTGGTGCGACTATTCTTGAGTACTGCTTGAGCGTTTGGGATCCGTACAAGGTAGGATTGAAGGAAGACATCGAAGCAATTCAGAGGAGGGCTGCTAGATTTATTACCGGTAGGTTCGAATAAAACGTAAGTGTTATGGAGATGCTTTGTGAACTCAAATCGGAATCCCTGGAGGGAAGGAGGCGTTCTTTTCGGGAAACATTATTGAGATAATTTAGAGAAGTAGCATTTGAAACTGTCTGCCAAACGATTATACTCCCGCCAAGATACATCGCGCGTAAGCGCAACGAAGATAAGGTACGAGAAATTAGGGCACATACAGAGACATACAGATAGTCGCTTTTCGCTCGCTCTATTTGGGAACAGAACAGGAGGCGTAATGACAAGTATTGGTACAGATTACCCTTCGCCACGCACCTTACGGGGGCTTAAGGAGTATCTACGTAGATGTAGATACATATGTAGAGCCTCGCCTCGCTAAGCGCTGCCACATCACGTTCCTCTTCTGCCACTGCCAGAGCAGTGCTGTGTGTTTCTCCCTCGCCTTCCCCCATCCCACCCGTGCTTTTGCCGGTCCCGCCGGTGTTCGCGAAGCACCTGAATTGGCGTGGCCTTTATTAACACATGATCTATCGGTTCTCCCTTCTTGTCAGCATTTTCCACAAATAGCTATCCTCTCCGTCTCTGTGGAGAAGTTCATTTATAATCAGTCCAACTAATTTTCAATGTCCTTCTGTAACACCACACCTCGAAATGCATCGTTTTCCTTCATCTCCCGGTTCCCAACATTCCATGTTTGATGCTAGATGACGTTTTTGACCAGGGTTTAAATCTTTGGCTGTAATAGTAGGCTTTTTATGTCCTCCCTGTTTCGTCAGTCACACTTTATTTTGCTTTGAAGGACTACAATACTTTCACTAGTGTCGCGGTCGAGTCTTACGAGGTTACCAAATAAGTTTCTTAAGCTACGAAGCTGCACAAAATGTATGTATCGAAACGTTAGCAGGTACCTAAGACGCCAGAGAGATGGTATTTTCGTAGCCAGGGTAGCATGGATACATGACCGAAAACAGAGAAGTTGCGGTCTACGTGTCATAGTTGGCTGGGGACTACGGGAGTAATAGGAGATGTGCTGAGACCGACAGAATCCGGGTGGTACAGGCGGCGACTATTGCATGGATGCCACACGAGAGTAATTTAATCGGCAGAGCGGTCATCACTGGCAGATTCCGACGGTGGGCTGCCTCAGACACTGAACTTGCTTCTCGTGGCACTTAGCTGTACAGAATGGAAGCAGGCTGCCACAACGAACATTGCTGGGGTGTTACTGCTTCGTGGAATTCGAAAATATTTTCTTATCCTACCTTCTTGTTCGTATCAATCAACTGTCATAATTGCTCGTCCTTCTTCCAACGAGTTGCTTTAACTGAAAACGTTCCAACCCGTATCCTCAGGTACAATAACTACGAATTAGACGAGCCTACTACAAAACTGAGAATTAGCGACAGTCACCTCTAATCCGCGTCATCTATTTCGTGGTTTTGTGTTACGTTTTTCACCATTCTCATTTCTGCAACTTCTCATTACTTTCGTCTTTCTGCGGTATACTCTGAATCCTTATTCTGTTCAAAAAAATGGTTCAAATGGCTCTGAGCACTATGCGACTTAACTTCTGAGGTCATCAGTCGCCTAGAACTTAGAACTAATTAAACCTAACTAACCTAAGGACATCACACACATCCATGCCCGAGGCAGGATTCGAACCTGCGACCGCAGCGGTCACGCAGTTCCAGACTGAAGCGCCTTTAACCGCACGGCCACACCGGCCGGCCCTTATTCTGTCTTCAATATACTGTTCCTTTCAATCAGCTCGTTCTGTAACTTTCCTCGTTTTCACTGAGGTTGGCAGTGTCATTGTTGGCACTCTTGCACCCTGGACCAGTCTTTTATTTTGGCCAGTCTTCTATTTTGTTGCTTTTACAATGTCCAGATAGAACAGTAGCGGTAAAAGCCTCCATCCCTATCTTATACCGTTCATAATCCGAAAACGTCGTTCTTGATACGTCTCTTTTATTTTTCCTTCTTGGTTGTTATACAAACTGCGTATTACCGTCTTCCCTCAAAGCTTACAGCTCTTTTTCTGAGAATTTCGAACACCTCGTAACGATTTAGAATGTCAAAAACGTATTTAGGTCACCAAATTCTTTGAAAGTCTCTTGATTGTTGTGAAGTCTTGCTTCCGTTATCAAGTTCAAGGCCAGAACTGCCTGTCTGGCACCGTTACCTTTCCTAAAGCCAAATTATTCGTCAGCGATGAGGTCGTCAGTATTCTTTCCCATTCATCTGCATACTGTTCTTGCAAGTAGGGTGGGTGCATGAGCTGTTAAGCTTGCTGTGCACCCATTCTCAAAGATGCCTGGAAATTTTTCCAGGAGGCTGATGTATTAAGTTATAAATTCTCTATACGAACAAGGTTTTGTTGCCCCTCCCCCAACGATTTTCAAAATTTAAATAATGTTTTCTATTCCTTCTACCTTATTCCTTCTACCTTATCTGACAAAGTTTTCCAAAGCTTTGTCAAACGCTTAGTGTAATAACGGATCACCTATGCCTTTGAAATCGACTGCCATTTCTTCTTGTATCACGTCCGAAGAGATTCCCTCCATCGCAGAGGCCTTAATGAATTCTTTACGCGAATCCACTCTCTCCTCCTCGTTTAACAGCGGAATTTTTCTTGTTGTCGCCTTTGCTTTTAATTTCAGCAGAATATTTTTCACTTGTCATTTTCGTCACATTTTTCCTGTAGATATTTCAATTTAGCACTTCTCATTTATTTCATTCCTAAGTGAATTACCACAGGGTGTTCCGAAATTATTCGTTCAAATTAGTGCAATAGGTAGAGAGCACGAAAACAAGTATGTTTAGGTAAGGTTCATAAGGTCCATGAAGGCAATTTTTCATGACAGGGACGATTTACGCAGGATGTAGTTTAGCATACCAATTACAGGGTGTAGGGGGATACAGAAGAGCTGCTCGAATGCACGACCGTTGTCCTGTATGCACGCTGTACATAGTAGGACCAAGACTAGACACGAAAACGCTAATTCAGATCTAAAACACAAACGATAAAACACAGTAAATATTACTTATTCAACACGAAACGAAAAAATGCTTTATTTTGTATAACGATTTTATCGTGATATTACTTTGTGATTTTGGTTGTGTTAAAAAATTTAAATGGATTAGATTTAATGTAGGCAGCAATTATTTGCAACAGTAGAACAGTAATTATATGTTCGAAAATAGATTGAGTGATCTGTGTACCATTATGATATCCCATGCCGTATACTCACTTTCAAAAGAAAGGAAGGAAAATTGGATTTAAAGTTACGTCAACATCGCGGTCATTAGAGACGGACTCACCTCTAACGATGGTCTGTTTGTCGTAGCTGCAGAGAACCTAGTAAGTAATTTTTAATATATCATTCACAGACATTAAAGTGAGTGACATACCAACAGATGTAAGTGTTCTTGCCTTGACAATATTTTCTAAGATTCCTGAGAATATTTTCGTTCCGTCGTTACAACTACAAGAAAATGCGTGTTTTTCTCATTAGACACATTTCGCTTTATTGAAGTGAAACATTATAGTCGTCTGTAATTAAAGATATTTACAAAAAAAAGTAGCTCTGAGCACTATGGGACTTAACTTCTGAGGTCATCAGTCCTGTAGAACTGAGAACTACTTAAACCTAACTAACCTAGGGACACCACACACTTCCATGCCCGAGGCGGGATTCGAACCTGCGACCGTAGCGGTCGCGCAATTCGAGACTGTAGCCCCTAGAACCGCTTGGCCACAAAGATATTTACACTTTGATTTATTTTCTAGATCGGAAAACAGTTCGTTAACAAATCTAACCCCAAATATCTTTAATTACAGACCATTGATGATGTATTACTTCAATAAAGCTAAGCGCGTCAGGTGACAAAACGCGAATTTTCTTGCAGTTATAACTGTGGAATGAAGATAATCTCAGGAATTACACAGCAACTAAGGACAAGATGGCCACACAAATGAAGAATATTTTTAAGGGTTACTGCGTTTGCGAAAGTCATCAGAGATGAGAAGATATTCCTTTAAATTGCGACAGTAGTCGTTGAATGACGGAAGAAGATGTTTAAATGCGTACTGCTTATCAGTGAGCATTCGTGCAGATAAATTGTTTCCACGAAAGGATCCATCGTGTTACGAATGTACTGCGGACTTAAGGTACTTCGTCTCCGCGTCCACAGGAACTTGCAGCCTCTTGTGCATGTCTCGGCGGTCGGAGGGTGCTCCGCCTCAGAAATTACTTTAAGACTAGCGGCTTGAGAAACGGGCTGTAATTTCAGTGAAATATTACAACTCAACAACTCAGCGTCACGGGAAAGAAGGAAACTTGCCCGGGCACAGCCTGGCGGACGGGCTTATCTTATTGCACTTAATCATAATCCACTTAATATCAGTTCATACAATTTTTGCTATCTCGCGAGGTGCGCGCGCGCGCCTCCGGTAAGGATAAGAGATTTATGGGGAGTCATGCAGCCCTGTGCTGCCACCGACTAGGACGGAAAGCTGAGAGGGGTGGTGGCAGAGGGAGTGGTGGGGGGAGATGCAGAGGCAAGGGGATGGGGCAAAGGAATGAGCGAAGGGAGGAAAATGGGGTGGAGAGGGGAAAAAAAAGAAAAAAAAAGAGGGAAGTTAGCTACACGCGGTCGGCGTGTCGTGGTGCTCCGCCCGCCGCGCCGCGCCGCGCCGTGCTGTGCTGTGGTGTGGTGCGGTCGGTAGGAGCGATAAATTAGCCGCGGAACGGCGCCTTATCTGGCCGGTTACAGCCCAGTTTCTCTGGCTGGCAGTCAGGCGCTCCCGGATAGCCGAACATAGCGGCCGGCTAAGGGCAGAGGCCGAACCGGGGCGCCGGCAGACCGCGCCGTTCCGACTCGTCCGCTCCGCAGAATTCAATAAGCCGCGCGCGCTTCACTCATCTTCTTTCACCTTCCTCCCCCCGTAGAACTGCCTCTCTCCGACTGTCCCCCCCCCCCCCCCCCCGCGCCACACACACACAAACTGTGCCTTTGCGATCCGCGAAGAACAGCGCGCGAATCTTACAGGTGAACCCGCGCGACTTACTGCCCTAAGTTGTTATCTCTCGCGGCCAAAACTCCTCCTCAGAATCTATCAACGGATTTCGCGGGGTAGTGTAATGTTCACGGAACTATTTGTATTAATAATGGCTCCAAGTGGAACTAAAAGCTATAGCTGAGACGATCCTCCTGTTACGTACACTGATAAAAAGATGTGGGACAGAGAGGAAGAAGTGGCGCCACCTCAAATGTGAACTACTCGACATCTTTCTATGTCACAGATCAGATCCATTTGTAAGAATTCTAGTGAAGCATCTAGAGAATATTCGTCACCAGCAACACGAACTACTGTTACCTCTAGCAAAGAGAAAACAAAAAAAACCTTTTCTTACTGTCAAAAACAGTCTTGATCACAAATTATTTATTACAGTGACCGCTTTCGACCACAACTGTGGTCATCTTCAGACCAATCAGTAAGAACCTCCTTCTGGTGGCAAATCAGGAGGCTATTACTCATTGGTCTGAAGATGACCACAGCTGTGGTCGAAACCGGTCACCGGAATAAATAATTTGTGCTCGAAATTATATTCTGATTGTAAATATTTGTAATAACATTGTATACTCCCACTATGTATTCAAAAGTAAATAAAAATTTGATGTACCAAACATTTCATGCACTTTAAGATAGGCAACCCGACTTACTTCATCTGCCCTTGAGGCAGTTATAAATTCCTACCTTAAGGCGCATGAAATATTTTCAGAACCAATTTTATTTTTCCCACGTCGTATTTCATCAATGTTTTCTTTCTTTAGTTTGTTATCGGCTTTTAGGCATCACCCATGGAGCCAACCTCATAAACATATAAAACAGTTGTCCTTTAGATTCATCTAAACTAAACTCAAGTCACTTTTACTGTATTACAACGCAAGAAATTTAAAAAGTTCATTTTTCCTATATTATATTTTACCCACTGTTATATAAAATGGTGTAGGAGCTTATACGCCTTCATATCTTCTGTTGCTAAAAGAGTTTTAACATTTGCTGGTAAAGCATTTCCAGAAGACAGAAGACGTTTTGTTATTTTCATAGTTTCTTCATATCTTCTGTCGCAGCCGTCCGTTCCAAGTGTAGAAACAATGTTTTCTACCAGTGATTCTTTACAAAGAGAGAAAGAACTCTCTAAGAAGCTAGCACTTAAAACTCTTTATTTATCGAGGTACTGTAACCACAGAGTTCCTTCTCACTATATTTTGGAGTCGTCAAAAAGATAAGTACGACAATATAAAGCTTTTTCACAGCGGCTGAGATTTAACATTTAGCTCAAGCTAAATATGAAGTCCAGCCCTTTAACCATCAAGTTAATCATATTCTTCATCTCATCATTACAAGAAAATTCTGTCATATTACTGAATACCGTGAGATTACCATGTTAGTGTTTTCTTCTGCTCTTCAGTTTCATTAAACAAATGAAATTAACCATTTATAAAAAAAATATCACATGTATAGTTTCGTTAATAACTCAACAGATAAGAAAGGTGGTAGTATTCAAATGGTTCAAATGGCTCTGAACACTATGGGACTTAACTTCTGAGGTCATCAGTCCCCTAGAACTTAGAAATACTTAAACCGAGCTTAAGGACATCACACACATCCACGCCCGAGGCAGGCGCGGTCCCAGACTGGAGCGCCTAGAACCTCTTGGTCACAACGGCCGGCGGTGGTAGTATTCTATAAAGCTTCGTGAAGTGGTCAGTCCAAAAAGATTAAAATCATTTACTCTGTTTCCAATAAAATGTAATTGTCACTAAAAGAAGAAGAAACTTCGTAACAAAATAGGACACTCACTGGTAGGTTTATTCTTTCCAGGGATATAGTGTAGGCAGCTTTGAAAACGGGCGGCACAAGTTAATCGAACTAATGTGCACTAACCATTCGCAAGCTTTGCTTTTACAACTAGTACATACTACTATTAGCACGATTCATCGACCAAACGAGACTTTTAATTTACTGCTCTTTCCCCAGAACCCCCCCCCCCCCCTACTTCCTCCCTACACCTCACCCGTCCCCGACAACTGATAAAGGGGCCGATTATGGCTTACTCGCGAAGATATGACTGTAACGAGGGTAGTAATTGAAACTGTACAGTGAAACAAAAGTGTTATTTTGCATTTGAATGTGAAATAATCAATAAAAAATATATCATAAAAATTTTGTACTACTACACTCCACAACACTGTCTCTTCTTGAGTTTGATGTTAGCAGTACGATAAAATGTAATACACCTGTTAATTTGCCAAAGTACAGAGTTATCCAGAAAACTACTTCATTGTCTTAGGGCTGGCGTCTACCAATACTTTCTATGTTTTACAATGAAAATTAAATAATTCATTCTTGAGAAAAAAATATAAACTATGTTGAAAATTATTGAGAGTGCGAAATGTCGATGCCCAGTGGGGAGATTCCATAGCCGACAAACGGCTATTTATTTGCAAATATTAAACACATCGTATAAAAAAGGAAATAAGTTACCTGTATGAGTCCGACATCATTGTGAGTATTTTATAAATAAAACTATCTAAATCGCTTAATATATGTCTTTATTTATAACGTCATATTGGCTACTGCCAACACCAAGTCGAAATTTAAAGCCTGTAAAAACATAAATACTGATACTGAACTTATTTTGTACAGGCTTCAAATGTCGACTTGGTGTTGGCAGTAGCCAAAACGACGTTATTAATAAAGACATATATTAAGCGATTTAGACAGTTGTAAGGTCAGTATCAGTACCAATGAAATGTATACCTAATCGAGGCGTCATTTCTGATTTGACTTCCTGATTACATGTGGGTTTTATTGATATTGACGATTAACGTCGTTTCACAAGTTCTGTTTATCTGACGACGGCATTAGCCAAAACAACGATATAAATAAACGGCTGTCTGTCACATCCATAGGTGGAAATACAACCGCCAAAAAAGCACTACTACTTAGGGACGACTAACCACCTATGGATAGCACCAACCCACAAACATGACAAATACTGGTGAACGCCCGCAGCACAGCAGAATTAACTGTCTCCTCCATGTGTAAACTAGTCGACCAAGCGGCCACCCGGGGACGCCGTATTGCTCACAAAACTCAACAAAACCCTTACACAGTGATCAATTTATGACCAGTCAACCTCTTATATAACAATCTTGGCACGTTACGGATTCAGACGCTGCAGCTGGCCAAGGAGACTTCGCCAATGGCAGGCCAGCAGTACCCCTCCTCCAACGGACTGACACTTTTTATGAAGACCTAAGCTGTGACAACTCTACCGAGCATTGCACGATACCCAAAACTAACAGCTACCTTACCCTTGCATGATCTGTCGCAGATAGTAAGATACTGCTACAGCTCTCACTACCCGACCAGACTATCACAGAACTTTTGCTTTTTCAGCTTTGTTTTTTTTCCTTGGTGCTTGCCTTGGCACTTTTTTCCTCTGTCCTTAAAACCGCTACAATCCATTCTCTTTTCGTCTACTATCTCCTTGATGCGACAATGTTAGTGAGTAATCCTACACAGACGCAAGGATAACATCATGGCCTCACACCCCGTGAAATCCTCTATTAGTAGCTAACAAACACAGAGGTCACAGTAGATCTTTTGAGAGGGTCACCTCGGTGTGGGCGTGGAGAGGCTCCAACCTTTGTTTTTAAACGATATAGGCGGTTTTACCACAAAATATTAAACGCATCAAAGAAACTAAAGGAATTAACTTTATTCAGTTCGTATGTTTCGAGTGACAGACCATTTTATGTCGCAAAGTGATCAACATCCAGGCACTGCCACTGTTGTCATTTATAAGGGTATTGACGCTGCTACTATAGCTTACCCCTTATAAGCGACTCCGAATGGCGCTAGGAAAGATTGTTTGACAGAAACCCGCCACCAGAGCTTGAATTTCTCTGAGTTTCCTGTTATGATCATTTCGTGAAATATGTGTGTGAGACAGTGGTATGCTGTCTGTTCTGGGAACGTAAGCTCTCGGTATTTTAGCAGTAAGCCTTTAGTGGAGTACAGGTCCACTATTGAGGAGTCCACAACAGGGGTCCTATAAGCGGCTCCGAGACGATCTCGCTCCTACTAAACAAAGCGGTGGCGTAACGCGCCGCTCATTTTAGGTTCCATCTCCTTTATTAATCTGAAATGGCAAAGGGCAATGGACGAACAACGTAAATTAGTACTTCTTTCGTGGTTTTTTCCCATATCTTTGGGATACTTCCAATGAATTTCTGATGTAATTAGTTTTATGCTGTAGTTCAACTTTAAACGGCATCGGACACCCCCTGACAGGGTTGTCAGTGTTTCGGTGAATAATTTGCCATCGCTTAGTTCAATTACAACAGAGCCGCAGCAGCTGAAGCTGTTCATCATGGAGTCAACGCCATCGCAACCGCGTGACATCACTATCACTGCATAATCATTTTGAAGCAATGATTATTTTCAATAACACTGCTAATAATTTTGTGCTATAAAGTATGAAAAGAACTCATTCTTGGAAAATATTTTAAAAAGCTGAAGTAAATATTTTTAAAGTTACTGTGTGTATTTCGAAGTTTCTAACGAGCGGCAGGAAGCTAAGATAGCAAGTCCGTAGAGAAACATGTAATATTACGTCAGCCAAGCTTTCATTAGTCGTTTTTTTCTCAATTTACAAAATCAAAAGAGCAATTTATATAAAAACTAAAGGAACAAAAGCTTCAGTGGAATTTGTGTGCGTTACCTAGATATCTATTGGTTTTGGCTTAGAGTTTTGAACGTACTGTAAAATACATTGTAGAATCTGAATTTTGAAAGAAGTAGGATGAATATTTCAGCCAGAATCCACGATATAATGATTCTTTTGTAGCAGGTAGTCAGTCACATCACGTTTTTAGGATATCGTATTCTTTTTGTTTTTCAAGATAAGGTGACACATTTTATCGAGCTTCATATGAAAACAGCCCCTTAAGTTCACTTGGCAAGTTCCAAAAGAAAACGCAATGATCAGTTTTAATAACCAGAATGGGTACGGTTACTAGAGGTAGGCCAGGCACTAGCCGTTCAGAGCAGCTTGTTACCTATACCAGCAGCGCCCGTAAATGTATATGCTCCTATGGGTTGCAAAGACTATTGTCGCGACTGTGGCGTGTGACAGTCTCCGCATCTCTTTGCGTTTTGCCACTGATGTGGTGGACATTCGTGATACTTTCACTGTGAACGGCATTGCATTACGATTTCTGAACGATGCTCTAAACGTCAAGTGAAGTAACTTGAATTCTTATTAACTGTTATTCGCAATGCCGTACGTGTTTGGTACAACGTGGAAAGCGGAGCTATATACGTGTGAGAAAGTAAATGTTCAAATGTGTATGAATTCCTAAGGGACCAAACTGCTGAGGTCATCGGTCCCTAGACTTTATTTAACCCTTACGTGAGCCGTGGGAAACATGCTTCCCACTACAATGAAATCGCTCCTAGTCCCGTGGGATTCACAGTTCCCCCCTCTGTATGGTGTTACTACTTAGTGAACAGTATAGGGTACTACTTTCAATCGGAAGTTACCGCCGTTTTTGCTGTACCTTCGAGCAGAGACATTGTATAGCTGAGTGTTGCTCTGTAGAGGAGCCTTTCAGTGCTGTTTGCGTGACATTTTCTGATTTTTTCCTCAAAGCTACAGTATAAGGTAAATACTTTCGATTTGCCCAAGTTTATGAAGGAAAACGTAAAATTGGAACGAGGAGAGTTCCAGTTTGAAACAAAAGGAGCCATTTCTGCAGTAAAATGGATGGATAACCGTCGAGTCACTTTCCTGTCCTCAATTCATGACCCATGAGAAACAGCCACAGTGAAAAGGAAAAACAAGTATGGTAATAGTACAGAGATTTCTTGTCCTGAAGTTGTGGCAGAATACAACAAAATAACGGGTGGTGTCGATGAGTTTGATCAGTTACGAGAAAGATATGCTATTGGCAGACGTTCTGTAAAATGGTGGCACAGAATATTTTATTTCCTGGTGGACGTTGCTGCAGTGAACAGTTTTATCCTGTGGAAAATAAGTAAAAGAGAAAGTGGACAGCATGATCAGCTCACATACAGGATCCATCTAGCCAGACAATTGATCGCTGGCTTCTCATCCCAAAAAAGGCGTGGACTAAAATCTGTCTTTCTGGCAAAAAGGGGTAAAGTACCTGAAGATTTTCGTCATGTGGCTGTAGGGGAGCATCAACTCATTTTAGGAGAAACCTAGTGGACGTGCCGTCATTGTAGTACAAAAGCTGCGGAAAAGAGCACTCGCTGTGTTTGCACATATTGTCAAATACCACTTTGCATAGACTCGTCTTTCAGGAAATTTCATGGTATGTAATTGTGAACAATCATTGGAACAAGATAAGTAAATTTATCAAATAAATATGACATACATTGAAAAAGTTGTTTTTGTCATTTAACTCCAAGGAAGGGCAGTGGGAAGAATACTTCCCAACTTATTGTGTGACCTGACTTTCACAGTTGTAGCAAATTTGATATTCTGTATGATAAATATACCTATCTGTTAACTACTGTCTGCTCTCCATTCATTAAGAAAAACTACTCAATAATTTTGCCCACGAAAGGGTTAAAGTAACTTGTGCCACGAACGATACACACATCCATGCCCGCGGGAGGACTCAAACCTCCGGGGGGAGAGGCCGCGCAGTCCGTGACATAGCTCCTCAAACGGCGAGGCCACTCCGCGCGGCTGTGAGGAACTAATGTAGGTTATTGTGACAGTCTGACAAAACTCTCCTTAGGGCGAGCGAAAATGATTCAACTTCGCCGACAACAATTCGCCTAGTAACTTTTTCTAGTTACTTAAAATGCGGCACTATTGAGCATTTAAATACAATTATTAAGAATTATTTCAATTTTAAAGTTCTTATGGTGATTGGAATGGAAATGAAGTCCCATGCTTCTTGACAGAGCGTAGGGGAGTGATGCGGGAGACCCGCACCGCCGTACTAGGCAAGGTCCTAATGGAGGTGGATTGCCGTTGTCTTCCTCCGACCGTAATGTGGATGAATAACGACGATGAAGACGACACGACAACACCCAGTCATCTCGAAGCAATTTAAAATCCCTAACGCCGCTGGGAATCGAACCTGGGACCCCGCCCTCGGAAAGTGAGAACGCTACCGCGAGACCACCAGCTGCGAACTTTATGGTGATTGGAAGTGCCCTGATCGCTATGACTGTAACTGAATCGCTTTCGGAATATGAGAAAACGTAATAAGAAAATATGCTCGGTCATTACGTTGAAAAGTTTTCCTTTCATTAAAGAACGTGGTTTACTAAGATGCTGCTAAGAAGACGTTGCAATTCTCAGTCAAACCCCCGCATACGAGATTACACTACGAAGCAGTTCAAGGATACAGCTATTTCCAGCTTTTTTGAAGCGTAATTTCCAGCTGCGCGTGCTGCCCCTGTAGTGTGCGAAGGATATGTGATTTCATAGTGGACAAATAGGGAAATGACTAGTTACAGACCAAAACAGAGCTGCGAACGTGGCTAACCGTTTTTAGACTACCAACGTCTCTGATAAAAACCCAACATTCGACCGTTACCTCCCTAACATGCTTCTTCTCAGGATCGCGCAGATACAGGAATTGTATAAAAACATCGAAACATCGAAAATACAACACATTACCATGCTTAATGGCGTGTAGGAAACACGTTGGCATTCTAAATAGCTTCCAGTCATCTCGGAATGGTTAAATGTGGGCCATGTGTCGTTTTCATGGGAATCATTCGTCATTCTTCCTGCAGGAACAGTGGCAAGTGTAGGCGGACAGTGATAACGCACCCTACTCTCCAAAGTAGACCACAAGGGCTAAATAATACTGAAACCTGATGACTATGATGGCCAGGGAAGGTGCGACAGACCATCTTCGTGCTCACAAAACCAAACCTGGATGACGCGAGATGGCCGCCAGGAGTAGCCGTGCCGTTCTAGGCGCTGCAGTCTGGAGCCGAGCGACTGCTACGGTCGCAAGTTCGAATCCTGCCTCGGGCATGGATGTGTGTGATGTCCTTAGGTTAGTTAGGTTTAATTAATTCTAAGTTCTAGGTGACTGATGACCTCGGAAGTTAAGTCGCATAGTGCTCAGAGCCATTTTGACGCGAGATGTATGTACAGTATGGGCATTGGGGTGCAAACATTGTACCATAGGATGGATGTGATCAGCCAGAATGGTCACATAATCAATAGCAGTAATACGATCTTGAAGAGTAACCGTGGGGTCCACGAATACTACGATATGGCTGTCCAAATGATCATCGAATCCCCACCATGTTTATCTCAAACCTACTTTTTTTGTCCTTGGTACACTTCGTTACCACAGATTGTGCAGGAGCTGCAGTGTAGCGAGATGTCTGTGCGATCTGTCGGTACGATGCTAAAGATTCGACGTGTCTCAAAATTTTCAATAATGACAGTAAGCTGCAAGTGCACATCAGCTGGGTTCCCTGAGTTACGACCTGAAGAGTACCAGTCGTTGGACGCACCCAAAATCAATCACGTACACATACCATTTTTCACCTACAGAAATAGCTTACAAAGAAAAGTCCAGAAACAGGGCAAAGAAAACAGGGTGAAAATACTGCAGTGTATGTATGCTAGCGATAGTTCAAGATGTTCATCGTGTAACATTTCACATTTCCATCAGTGTACGTTCACAGTAGCTAAAGGCTTTACCAGTACTTAGCAATAATGTCAGCACCAAGAAATTTTTATACTCGTAGGTATTTTGACGTTTGCTTATGTTCTGATTCTTAGACAATGTGTTCGTTTTCCAAATCGATTAACTAGCGCAGCGACACAGTGGAAGACAAAGGCTAGCCTTGTCTATTTCCTCCATAAGCGCCAAAAATTCCTCGCACCGTTCTGGTGCCTTCCAAGGTAAAATATGAGGACTATTTGGAGAGTAAGTTCCAATCGGCTGAAAAATGGAAACTTAAGTGAAAATAATAAATGTTTTTGTCACATGTTAGCTACACCATCCAGTTAGTTCTCTACATAGTCGCTGCTCCGATTCAGACATTTCTCGTGGAATTGTACCAACTTTCCAATAGCCTCGTCACAGAAGGCGTCCAAGGAGACGGCGATACTGTTGTGATTAAACATTCCGTGCACACCGGAAACATTCAGATTCTCTCTCTCTCTCCCTCTCTGTCTCTCTCTCTCTCTCTTCCTCAGCTAAAAGAGAAAAGAACTATTTCATTGTATTATTTTTTATCTTGTTCAGCAACTACACTAATATTGTACGATATTTGAGACGAACTGTAACCACCAAAAAAGGGTGGTCTATCCTGTGAATAATCTGTAGAAGATAAGAATATGTCTCTGTCAAAAATTGCATGTGTTTTTTCATTTAGTAAAAGGTTTCCCTCTTCCGCAATTGCGGCTACGTTTTTGTGGTACGAGACCCCTTTGAACTGTTTCTCTTCAGTAAGAAATGCACTTGTTTTACTTCTCCACGAAGTCTGCTAGCGCTACCAGGTAAGTTTACGAGATGCAGTTTGCTGATGCACGTAGTTCCGAGCAGCGACGCTGTCAGGTCGGTCGTTGTTTGTTGGATTTGAACGTTCTTGTCTTGAGTGTTTGGTTTCAGAAAGTGCAGATGGCAAATATACTGTCTCACACGGGTCTCTTCTACAAAATGTGACCCATTACACAGCTATACTGTAACACAAAAGTATCCCTGTGAAAACATATCAATCTGTTCCCTTGAGAAACTTTGCCATGAATTTCCCTTAGCGCTTGCGGGAACACTTCCCATGTCATATTGTGAGATCAGGAAATCATGCCTGAACACTGACTGAAAATACGGGTAACTTTTAACTGAACTTTGTCTATTACACATGAATTTGTTACAAGAACTGGAGATATACTCACATTACAGAAAATACGAAGACGAAATTTTAAACGGAAAGCTTGAAAGTGAGTCAGTGAATTTCTTCAGATGCTTTGACAA
Source organism: Schistocerca piceifrons (assembly GCF_021461385.2). Taxonomy (NCBI): domain Eukaryota; kingdom Metazoa; phylum Arthropoda; class Insecta; order Orthoptera; family Acrididae; genus Schistocerca; species Schistocerca piceifrons. The sequence goes on along the minus strand of NC_060141.1, from coordinate 443,619,303 downwards.
TGTACTTAAACAAAAATAGTAACACACAGGAGTAAGAACCACCGTGAAACACATATATGAAAATTGTGATCCATATTGTTAAGATAAATACCCTCTGCACAAAAGCATATCACACTCTCTGGAATACTTGTAACATTATCTCTGTCAACAATATCTAAAAACATCTTTGTAACTGTCTGTTTATTTAAGTTATTGTCGATGTATAATGTGCACTGAAAGTCGTGTGTGATGTTTAAGATGTACTAGACACTGCACAAAAATCGCTCTGAGCACTATTGGACCTAACTTCTGAGTTCATCAGTCCCCTACAACTTAGAACTACTTAAACCTAACTAACCTAAAGACATCACACACAGCCATGCCCGAGGCAGGATTCCAACCTGTGACCGTAGCGGTCTCGCGGTTCCAGACTGTAGCGCCTAGAACCGCTCGGCCACCTCGGCCGGCGAGACACTGCACAAATGGACCATTAGAAAACTGTAAGAACAATTTCTTCCAAGTTTCGCCACTAACTACATATAAAAACCGATATCTAAATTAAAAATGTGTCTTATTTACTTATGTATTACACTAAAGTCAGCAAAACAAAGTCGGACCTCACACATCGAAAACATTAAGTAAAAGTGGCATAGTACAAACAGTAAACAAACTTGATAAGAGAATCAATTCCCGAAACGCTTCGTGTAAAATATGAACAAAAGAAAATCGTGGCTCGTTGCAGAAAAGTCATTTATAAACAAACTCATTTAATTAAAGATTTACCGTAATTTCTCGACAGTAGGCTTTCAACAGTGCACCTAAAGTAGCTATCTGACTCGATAGCTGAGTGATAGCCGGCACGTTAGCTCAGCGTGTTCGGTCAGAGGGTTAGCTGCCCTCTGTAATAAAAAAAACTGAGTCAACGGATCAACACTGAACTTAAACGGGTGCCATGGGACATCCCACCGAATAAATGCAACGAACAAAATCGATCAATATGAAAACTAAAAAAAATGTGTTCAGCGTGACGGATTGCAGTCCTACTGGCCCGGGTTCGATACCCAGCGCGGTTGGAGATTTTCTCCGCTCAGGGACTGGTGTTGTTTGTTGGCTTCATCATCATTTCATCCCCATCCGGCGCGCAGGTTGCCCAATGTGGCGTCGAATGTAATAGGACCTACAACAAGGCGGCCGGACCTGCCCCGTAATGGACCTCTCGGCCAATGACACCAAACGCTCATTTCCACTTTTTACCTATAGGAGCGGCAGGAACGTCGGTTAAAGTTTTACCATGAAGCCACGGAGACACTCACGTCGTCCTCGTAATGAAGCCTACCTGCAGGGGACAAGCGAAAAGGTGTTTGACCACTTTGTGGCATGGTGGTGTCGAATTCCCTGGAGCCTCATACTGAAACTGTCAGCAGCCGGAGGAGACTCCTAATACTGGTAGTTCAGATGACACATGCAGTGGGGGTCGAGTGATTACGGGTAACTAACCAGAACGTAACTGTGACTCCAGTTTCAAGTGTCCACGCCAAGTGGAGAGGCGGGCCGGGTGTGTGTCGGGTGTGCACGCGCGACCGGTAATCAATATAGCGGTCCGTGTTGGGCCAGCGGCGTCGGCGGCGGCGGCGGCGGCGTCGGCGTCCTGCGCCCGCCTGTCGCCCGCACGGAGCCGCCAGCCGCGCCGTAATTACGGCGATGCGTTAATTACTCCAGCTGCAGCCGCGCTGGCCCGGAGCTGGAGCTGGAACTAGAGCGGCCGCGCGCAGGCGGCCACCGGCGGCGTCGCCAGCCAAGGCAGAGGCGGCAGCGACTGTGCCAACGATACGCGCATCCGTTAATGAAGTGCGCGCCCTGCCGACAATGCGACATTATTCGCGTATTTAATGCAGTAGCATAGCGCGCGCGCCACCACCGCCACATCCTTCAATACGCACCTCATGAATATGGAGCAGCAGTAGGGGCGAAAGAGGGCTGGAGGCGGGAGGGAGACAGAGAGAAAGAGACAGAATGAGAGAGCGAGAGGGAGGGCGGCAGAGGAAGAGAGAGAGAGAGAGAGAGAGAGAGAGAGAGAGACAGACAGACAGACAGACAGACACACAGAAGGGGAACGTTGGCGGACTGCGCTTTCCCATACTGCAGCTGCGTGCTGCGGCAGCGAACCGCGTCATGCTGGGAATGCATTTGACGCCTCCTGGCATGGAGCTTGCAGGGTTACTATCTTAGCCATGCGCGTCCCGACAATTGCGTAACTACGACCAACTCTTTTGGAGACACCATTACCGATGCTGTAAATAACAAAAAAGGGTTCAAATAGCTCTGAGCACTATGGGACTTACCTGCTGTGGTCATCAGTCCCCAAGCACTTAGAACTACTTAAAACTAACTAACCTAAGGACATCACACACATCCATGCCCAAGACACGATTCGAACCTGCGACCGTATCGGTCGCGCGGTTCCTCTCTGTAGCGCCTAGAACCGCTCGGCCTCCCCGGCCAGCTTGTATATAATAGACGAATCGAACCTTCGTATTCATTGAGTAGCAGCTGGTTTAAGGCTGCGCGGTTTCCGTAGCACAGATGAAATGCAGGGACTCATTACACCCATCCTAGCTGACAAACCGGACATTGTCCTGGGTATTCATTTCGCCAGTTTTCTATTGGAAACGAAACCTTATGTCTACTCCGGCAAAAACTTTGTGTGAGATAATCCAGGGCACTTTTTGCACGCTGGGCGCAGCTGCTTGGCTTGTTTGTAACTCGATTTTGGGAACATCTCTATAGGAAAACCTCTTCAGAGTAGCACTTGCAACCTATGTCCTCAATTATTTGCTGGATGCATTCCAATCTCCGACTTCAGCTACAGTTTTTACCCTCTACAGCTCCCTCTAGTACCGTGGAAGTTATTCCCTGATGTGTTAACATGTGTACTATCATCTCGTCGCTTGCCGCAGTGGCCGAACGGTTCTAGGCGCTACAGTCTGGAACCGCGCGACCACTACGGTCGCATCTTCGAATCCTGCCTCGGGCATGGATGTGTGTGATGTCCTTAGGTTGGTTAGGTTTAAGTAGTTCAGAGTTCTAGGGGACTGATGACCACAGAAGTTAAGTCCCATAGTGCTCAGAGCCATTTGAACCATTTATATCAACCTGTCCATTCCTCTTGCCAGTGTTTTCCAGATATTCCTTTCCTCGTCGATTCTGCGGATAACCTCCTCTTTCCGTACATAAGCAGTCCACCTAATTGTTTACCTAATTTTAAAATTCTTTTGTAGGACTATATCTCGAATGATTCGATTCAATTCTGTTCAGGTTTCGTCACAGTCTCTGTTTCAATGCCATCCAACGCTTCGCTTCAGACGTGTACATAATCAGAAATTTCTTCCTCAAGTTAAGACCTACGTATATTGGCACTACTAGACTTCTCCTAGCGCTCCGCTGTGCAAGATGTTAAACGCGTTTGCGAGGTTTCAGCGATTTTCTAGAGTTTACTCGCCTGTAGGAGTGTCTCAGTATTAATGAATAAATGTATTAAAACTTGTTGTGAGACGCGGTATTTTTTCACGTATGTCAGTGATTATGTCGCCATATCTCTTGTACGTGAACAATGACGTATTTGTGTACGTACATTCAGCAGCGTATGTTGGGCACTGTGTCAAAATGTGTTGCGAATAGAGTTAGTAGCAAAGAAGTGGTAAATTTAAGCGTCATTTGCACAGTGCGGCAGTTTTTCAAGCATCTCAGATTTTATGACGTCATATCTCCTGAACTATGTGTGATGCCCTAATACGTCGGCATCAGACCGTTAATATGCTAATCGTTAATCAATAAAGTAAACTCTGGCTAACTCATTAACTTTTAAGTTAATTAAAAAAACGTTAATGCACTCATTAACTTCCGTTGACTTTCTTTTGGTTCGTTACTCGTTAATTAGGTACCTACTGTTTGTGAAATTATTTTCTAACAAATTCGGGCCATGCAGGTGTGCGGCTACGTAGGGGTGCGCGCGGTTCATGTAAACAATAGAGCACAAGCAAGAATAACTAGGTGCTGTCTGTTTACTCTTGTTTGATTACTGTGTTCGCCGTCATTATAGTGCACGCAGAGTATCGTGACCCATAGGTTCGCAGTAGGCTAGGCGGGGCTCACATGGGGAGAGCAATGATGGTGGGACGTGCGAGCAGGCGCTCTACTGAAAATGCCGAGCGTCGGAGGGGAAGTGCCTTCCAACCGAAGCATATATTCACATTATCAGTAAATACAGGGTAATTCAAAAAGAATACCACAACTTTAGGAATTTAAAACTCTGCAACGACAAAAGGCAGAGCTAAGCACTATCTGTCGACGAATTAAGGGGGCTATAAAGTTTCATTTAGTTGTACATTTGTTCGCCATTTCAGCCAATAAAGTTTTTGGTCCCTTTTTCTTCGAAGGTGCTGCTGTAACTGGACTACAGTATCTGGAGATGTTTAAGAATTGGCTGTTTCCTCAGCTCGAACAAGAAGCACAACAATTCATATTTCAGCAGGATGGAGCGCCACCACATTGGCACTTATCTGTCCGTAACTACCTGAACGTCAACTACCCGAGGCGATGGATCGGCCGCCAGGCAGCCCGTGACAGAGCACTTCATCACTGGCCTCCAAGAAGCCCTGATCTTACCCCCTGCGATTTTTTCTTATGGGGGTATGTTAAGGATATGGTGTTTCGGCCACCTCTCCCAGCCACCATTGATGATTTGAAACGAGAAATAACAGCAGATATCCAAACTGTTACGCCTGATATGCTACAGAGAGTGTGGAACGAGTTGGAGTATCGGGTTGATATAGCTCGTGTCTGGAGGGGACCATATTGAACATCTCTGAACTTGTTTTTGAGTGAAAAAAAACCTTTTTAAATACTCTTTGTAATTATGTATAACAGAAGGTTATATTATGTTTCTTTCATTAAATACACATTTTTAAAGTTGTGGTATTCTTTTTGAATCACCCTGTATTATGCGGAGTCCTTTCACGTCCACACTTGCATTGTGATCATTTAAAAAATACCTGTTACCTCTACTTTGTTTTATTTTTTATTTATTACGTATGGTTTTAAATACAGCATCAGATTACATCAGTAATATAGCATCAGATTCAACTGGTACATTTTGAAATAAAAGGTATATGTACAGTACATACTGATTATAAAATAAAATACTGATAACAACAAATGTATATAGCATCAAGTTACATAGAATAAAACAGTAAGTGATGTATAATTCCGTAAGTCGTCCACGCAGTTGGCACTACCGTACTGCTCAAGAATGGATGTCCAGTCCTTTGTGCCAGGCGGTAGATGCAAAGCAGACTAGCCTCCACGTGGTGCATCACGGGCAACGTGACTTGCCACAGCTAAATATTCCACAATACCGGCTGCTGAACCTAAACAGGGTTTCCCAGCTTTCTAGAAATACAGCGTAATGAATCTACTTGGGTTAGTATCTAAAAAGAAGTCAACTGAAAATGCAACGAAAGCAAAGACTTATTTTCGCTTGGCTTATTAACCATTTGTAGGTTTCAGAGAAGCCTCGGGAGTGGCGAATTTTGAGTAGAATCTACAGTTTCCTTGTTGCGGTATTGAAATTCGTTTCTTTTGCCAAAATACAGCTGAGTTAACACAATGTCACCTCATTAAAATGTGCAGACGCAATTTCCAGAGAATCTGAAACAATGGTTTATTAAGTGAGGAACTGAGGAAAGTAAGTTCAGTAGCTTATGAAAAAGCTCATCCTCAGTACACAAATACACGTGTAATGTCTTCACTTATTTTCTTCCATAACCCACAGCACTTCTCGTCTATCGATGGCCCTTAAAAATTACATTCTTTCATAGAAAAAGTTTGTACTTAGTGGAATAACATCGTAGATAATGAAGTTCTGCATAATAAACATGTGCAAAACACTTTCCTCTTCACATGGTACCATTTACCAAAATCTCAAAACGGTATCTGAAACCGTTTACGAAGTATGAGGAATGTTCTGGAGATTTCATTCTGGCTTCATTCTGGCATGCGATCGCAAGTGGGTGAACTAGATGAGATTAATTTAATTTTACCCATATGGTGCAAAAACATCGCGCTGTCTTACTTAAATCGAAGTATCAGAATAACTACGACCATTAACGAAATGATGGGCATGCCATCACGAAGCTAACATGTAATGCTACAAGTAAGGAAGAAGTGAATTTTTTCCGAATAGTTCCTGTAAAACGGTTGGAGAAAAATGTCAGGGCACGCTCCTCGATTCTGCCATCGCAGCGTGTCAGCCGGCCACTGTGGCGGAGCGATTCTTGGCACTTCAGTCCGGAACTGCGCTGGTGCTACGGTCGCAGGTTCGAATCCTGCCACGGGCATGGATGTTCTAAAATGTTCAAATGTGTGTGAAATCTTATGGGACTTAACTGCGAAGGTCATCAGTCCCTAAGCTTACACAGCACTTAACCTAAATTATCCTAAGGACAAACACACACACACCCATGCCCGAGGGAGGACTCGAACCTCGCCGAGACCAGCCGCACAGTCCATGACTGCAGCGCCCCAGACCGCTCGGCTAACCCCGCGCGGCGCCATGGGTGTGTGTGATGTCCTTAGGTTATTTAGGTTTAAGTAGTTCTAAGTCTAGGGGAGTGATGGCCTCAGAAGTTAAGTCCCATAGTGCTCAGAGCCATTGGAACAATTTCTGAGCAGCGCGTTGCTGACCGGCCGAAAGCCGGCATTATTGGCCTCCCCTTCTGAACAAACGAATGAATTCGCCGGTCACCTTGGACGAAAACTGAGCATTGCTTATCGACCACCGTAAACTGCACGGGCTTTTGTTAGTGGCTTGACTGGGAAACTAAATCTGAAAATCAGATTCTAACTGCACACAACTGACGAAAATTCGTGGTCGCATTTAAGTGATTATCTTAATTTTGCATCCAGTTCGGGAGGAGAAACACTTCGAGCCTCAAAAATTTGAAACAAAGCGGAAGGGGAGCACATAAATCACGGTACGTACAGTTTAAATAAACTGTGTAGACAGTTTCTGGTCGAGGAAAGCCAGAAAGAAAAACCATTTTGGGGCATTCAGATATCGACAGTGATGCCACTAGCAGCAATCCGGTTAAAAGAATACCACAGAGAAGCACTAGAAAATCTTTTAACACTGGAGAAATTGGTAGTTGTGTGTCTCAAGCTAGTAAACTTTTTTATTGCGGACTGCTTCCATTACATATCGTCGAATCGAAGTCATTCGAGACGCTTATAAAAAACTTTAAACAGCAGCAAAAGTTTTATTTCTCGGAGAACATAGGGTAGACGCATCCTTGATAAGCATATTCGATTAAAGCAATATCTTATTAAGTTTCTGTAATGGTTTACTCAAAATGTGGCTGGACGTAAGATCAGAAGACTCATTCAAAAGTACGGTATTTCTCGGGGAACAGGCTTTAGTAAATTTATTTGTTAAATGTAATACTCCTACACCCTCGAGTGCTGCAGTCGAACGACGTTTTTCTGAAGGGCAAAGACATTTTGTCTTCTAAATGAGCCTCGTACTCGTATGAAATTTTAAAATTTTAAAACACTGTATATGCACTGTATGTCAGATACAGTCTGATTCTTCTGTATTTTAATTCTCCCGTGACTTAACGTTGATAACTAAACAATTATTAAACAGTTTTTTTTAATTTCTGTTAAATGCCCTGCCTAAATTTCCGCATTCAAAACATTTTTAAGCAACAGTAATACGTTTGATTCACTTGTTCACTTCTCTACACCACAACGTAAAGTTCACTACTACGAATTAACGATTAACTTTAATTGCCATGAATCTCCGGTAAAGTAACGCTTTAAAGTATAACGTAGTTAACTTTTTAGTGATGTATTATCGATTATAGAGGTCAACTTCTTGATTAACATTGCGTGGCAATAGAAACCAAGATAAAATCTCCTAGCTGAATTTAGCGGCACATATGGATACTATCTGCGAAATTTATCGCAAGCAGAGTTAGTAGCACAGAAAAAATAAATTTAAACGTCATGCATAATGCGGCAGTTTTTCACGTATCTCATAGTTTATGACGTAATGTCTCCTGATCTATGATAAGAAAGTTGTTCTTACCTCCTCAGCGCCTGTTGTTCGACAGGGATCAGTCCAGTGGTTTAAGAGGATATGCGGAAAACACACACAATTTTTTTAATAATTTGTGTGGCTCTGTGTTAGAGAGTCATTTTCTGCCTCTCTTCATAATTACATTAATCATGGGTAACACAGAGAAACAGAGCGTACTAACATCACATGAAACATTTTCGTACCTGATATGTTCACAATACCCTCTCAGTTATCTTTGGTTACAGTTCCAAAGTTCCAACTCATTGAATAACGTTGAAATGCGACGACCGTCCTTCCTCTACTAGCATCAAAAACGTAGCATAGAATGTTTATTGTTTGTGGTATCACGTATCGATTCAAACACACATGCGACATAGTAACGGAATTGCAAGTTTCCAGGCAGGCCGCTGTGACCGAACATTTCTAGGCCCGGAACCCTGCTACTGCTACGGTCGAAGGTTCGAAGCCTGCCTCGGCCATGGATGTGAGTGATGTCCTTAGATTAGTTAGGTTTCAGTAGTTCTAAGCCTAGGGGACTGATGACCTCAGATGTTGAAGTCCCATAGTGCATAGCACGTGGGCACATAGACAGAACATGGTCACTAACAAAGCATCCATAAGACGATGGCAGAGAAGTGTCCTACTTAGGCCATCTGGAGCCTTCGGTACCACCTCAGCGGATGCACTGTGTGTGGTGCTCGGAATATGCCCCATAGTTATCACGATCAAACACAGAGCTGCAAGGTACTGTTTACAGGTGGGGAGACTAGATAAGGTACACACAATAACCGGTGTGCACATAGAGACGATATGTCACCTTAAACGTGGGTGTTTGGATACATGGCAAGGTGAGTGGGATGTCAGTGATAAGGGACGTAGACTGAACGACTTCCTCCCTGACATAAGGGAGCAGTTGAGAATGAGACATATCGATCCCAGCCGAGGTATGGTACATTTCTTAACCGGGCACGGACCTTATCCCACCCACTTAAACCGCGTGAGTCTGAGGCAGACACCTACATGCACATGCGGGGAAGAAGATTCCCCAGAACACACTGTCTTTTTCTGCGGGCAGTACGCGAACAATAGACATACACTACACTTAGATTACACAGATACAGACATAGATATATACACAGCAATAAGAGACGAAGAACAATGGGCACAATTAAACGCACTGACAAACAGTATTTGAAAAAACAACACATGATTAGAATATGCGGACACGACATCACAGACATGCCTATGTGCAGCGTAACAGAAATCTCCATAGGATGGACAGCGATACCCACAGTGACAGTGAAAATAGTGACAATGAGGAGGAACAGGAGGAGGAAGCTGAGATGTGACAGTTAATAAGCAAATTGCTGGCAATTTAGCCAAGAAAACACCAAATGCTGTACATGGATGCGCACCTAAAGTAGTTAATACATAGGATTAGTAACAAATAGGATAAGCAACATTATTTCTCTACTAATAACTATTTATGTGTGTGTGTGTGTGTGTGTGTGTGTGTGTGTGTGTGTGTGTGTGTGTGTGTGACTGGCGGTCAACGGCTCGAAGAAACCATTCCGAGGTATTCACCGTCAGTCACAATCGGTGACGGTACTAACAAACCTCTCATCTATCCTATCTTCTTTTTATATTCTTCTTAAAAAACAACAAAATTTTATTTATATTTCAACCATAAATTATTGTTATTTTGAAAAGTATCATTCTTTGTAAATGTTGTAGATAAAACAAAAGGAAAGAAAAGTGTAAAAGGATGAAAAACGAAAATTGTAAGATGTACGACCTGTTTTAAACATCAGGTAACAGGTCTATAATTTGGCAATCAATAAATAAATGAATAAAAACAGTGCATAGAGCCATTTGAACCTTTTTTTTTTTTTTTTTTTTTTGCCGCGCGAGATTAGCCGAGCGGTCAGGGGCGCTGCAGTCATGGAGTATGCGGCTGGTCCCGGCGCAGGTTCGAGTCGTCCCTCGGGCATGGGTGTGTGTGTGTGTGTTTGTCCTTAGGATAATTTATGCTAAGTAGTGTGTAAGCTTAGGGACTGATGGCCTTAGCAGTTAAGTCCCATAAGATTTCAGAGACATTTCAATATTTGAACCATTTTTGCAAGATTCCGTGAGAGGGGTATATCGGTCGTGCGGGGTCCGGCGGCCACAATGGAGCACGCCCAATGAGTGGCACCTCTAGTGGCTCCGTACCACGAGCGCCCTCTTCTGCCCAAGTGTAGGTGGACCCGTGGCCATAACCCAGCTCACTTGCACTCGGAGCCACTTCGAAACATGATGTTACAGGGACGCCGCCTCCTAGTGGCTCCGTCACCATCGTAGGTGCTCTTTTACTAGCTGGATTCTATTTCTTGTTGAAGAAATACATATTAAGTACATCTTCTGTTCGCCCACTAATCATTTCTGCTCCTCACCAACTTTCCTACGACGACAGTTGTTGCACCACTCTGTAGCCATCTCTTCTTACCGTTGTGTATCACGAGTGTTCATCATGAAACTGGTTTCCAGCACAGTGAAGTTGAAGTGTATTCAAATGGGGAATTAGCAAATGCCCTTTTGCTGTAGGGATTAGCAAATGATAATGGCAGCGGCGCTCAACGTTTCTATCGAGTGATATTGTCAGATCAATAATGCGTCAACCGGAGAACGTTCGTAGTGCTGCGGCCACTCCTGTTCCTTACTTATACACACTGAAGGGCCAAAGAAACTGGTACATCTGCCTAATATCGTGTAGGGTCCCCCCGACGACCCAGAAGTGCCGCAACACGATATGGCATGGACTGGACTAATGTCTGAAGTAGTTCTGTATGGAATTGACATCATGACGGCTTCATGGCTGTCCATAAATTCGTAAGAGTACAAGGGGGTGGGTATCCCTTTTGAACAACACGTTCAAGGCATCCCAGATACGCTCAATAAGGTTCGTGTCTGTGGAGTTCGGTAGCCAGTGGAAGTGTTTAAACTCTGTATCCTGAGCCACTCTGTAGCATTTCTGGACTGTGGGGTGTCTTGTCCTGCTGGAATTGCCCAAGTCCGTCGGAATGCACAATTGACATGAGTGGATGCAGGTGATCAGACAGGGTGCTTTGTACGTGTTACACGTCAGAGTCGTATCTAGATGTATCAGGGGTCCAATATCACTCGAGCTGCACACACCTCACACCATTAAAGAGCCTCAAGGGTCCCCTGCTGACATGCAGGGTCTGCGGGTTCATATCCGTCTACGTCCATCCGCTCTATACAATTTTGAAACGAGACTCGTCCGACAAGGCAACGTGTCTCCAGTCATGAACAGTCCAATGCCGGTATTGATGGGCCCAGGAGAGGCGTAAGACTTTATGTCGTCCGGTCATCAAGGGCACACGATTGGGTTTTCAGCTCAGAAAGCCCTTATCGATGATGTTTCGCTGAATGGTTCGCACGCTGACACTTGTTGACAGCCCAGCACTGAATTGTGCAGCAATTTGCGGAAGGGTTGCACTTCTGTCACGTTGAACGATTCTCTTCAGTCGTCGTTGGTCCCGTTCTTACAGGATCTTTTCCCGGATGCAGCGAAGTCGGATTGCTGATATTACCGATACACTCGGGAAGTGGTCGTATGGGAAAATCCCCACTTCATCGCTACCTCGGAGATGCTGTGTCCCATCGCTAGTGCGCCGACTATAACACCACATTCAAACTCAATCAAATATTAATAACCTGCCAATGTAGCGGCAGTAACCGATCTAACAACTGCGCCAGACACTTGTGTCTTATATAGGCGTTGCCGACTGTAGCGCCATATGCTGCTTGTTCGCATACCTCTGTATATGAATATGCTTGTGTATACCATTTTCTTTATCGCTTCAGTATAAAGTGGCATCTAGTATTCCAGGTGATTTATAAATATCTCTGTTGGCTGATGACACTACCTTGGTAGTATAGGATGTTGTGTGCAACGTTGGCACTGTTTCAAATAGTGCAGCTAAAGACGTTAAGTTCATGGCTCATAGAAAATAAACTAACGCTAAATTACGCTGAGACTCAGTTTTTACAGTTTCTGATACACAATTCAACAAAACCCCTACGTTTTAATTTAATAGAATGGGCAAGCGGTTAGTGAATCGGAGTAGTTCAAATTTCTAGGTGTCCAAAGTAAAACAGAGTAAAACAGAAGTTATTTCTGGCGTTCCCCAAGGTAGTGTTATAGGCCTTTTACTGTTCCTTATCTGTATAAACGATTTGGGAGACAATCTGAGCAGCCGTCTTCGGTTTTTTGCAGATTATGCTGTCGTTTATCGACTAATAAAGTCATCAGAACATCAAAACAAACTGCAAAACGATTTAGAAAAGATATCTGAATGGTGTGAAAAGTGGCAGTTGACCTTCAATAACGAAAAGTGTGAGGTCATCCACGTGAGTGCTAAAAGGAACTCGTTAAACCGGTCACACGATAAATCAGTCTAATCTAAATGCCGTAAATTCAGCTAAATACCTAGGTATTACAATTACGAAAAATTGTAAGGAACACATAGAAAATGTTGTGGGGAAGGCTAACCAAAGACTGCGTTTTATTGGCAGGACACTTAGAAAATGTAACAGACCTACTAAGGAGACTGCCTACACTACCCTTGTTCGTCCTCTTTTAGAATACTGCTGGGCGGTGTGGGATCCTTACCAGATAGGACTGACTGAGTACATCGAAAAAGTTCAAAGAAAGGCAGCACGCTTTATATTATCGCGAAATATGGGAGAGAATGTCACAGAAATGATACAGGAGTTGGGCTAGAAATCATTAAAAGAAAGGCGTTTTTCGTTACGACGGAGTCTTCTCACGAAGTTACAATCACCAACTATGTCCTCCAAATGCGAAAATATTTTGTTGACACCGACCCACATAGGAAGGAACGATCACCACGATAAAATAAGGGAAATCAGAGCACGTACGGAAAGATATAGGTTTTCACTCTTTCCGCGCGCTATACGAGATTGGAATAATAGAGAATTGTGAAGGTGGTTCGATGAACCCTCAGTCAGGCACTTAAATGTGATTTGCAGAATATCCATGTAGATGTAGATGTAGATAGTAAACTGTCCTGGAAAAGCCTACAGTCAGGATCCTGTTTAAAGACTTAATGCTGCCACATGTACTATTTGAATAGTATCTGAAGTAAGTGATAGTTCTATACTTTGCTTATTTTCATTGGTTTATGGCATATGGTATTATATTTTAGGGTAACTCTTCCCATTCTCAAAGGATATTTTTGGCTCAAAGACGGACCTTTCGGGCAATAATTCGGGCAATAATAAAGTTCGCGAACCACTTGTCGACTGCGGTTCTTTAGTCTGGGTATTCTGACAGTGGACTCTAAATATACATATATTACCGTGGTTTCTTGTTAACAATATCAGCTTATTCGCAAGAATTAGCAATTTTCATTCAGTTAATACTAGGCATAAATCCGATCTGCATTTTGATCGCACTTCTTGACTCTTGTGCAGAAAGGCGTGCAGTATACTGCTGCACCCATCTTCAATAAGATACAACAGAATTCATAAATCTAAGCAGTAATCCACGCGATTTCGTATCGTTATTGGAGAGATTTTTCATGAGTCACTCCTATTCTGTCGAGTTCCTTGAAAAATTAAGCTGATACCTGTCTTATATTGTTGACTGCGTTTACATAAATTTATGGCTTTTTTGGGTTCGTAAACATTTTATTTTAACTGTTATTACTTTTATTTTGTCATTTTGTGTACTAAGACTTTCCATGTGCTTAAACATTTTCTCGTCTGTTAGGTCCTATGGACTGAGATGTCTATAACAAAAAAAAAAAAAAATAATGTGGAACTTCCTGACAGATTAAAACTGTGTGCCGGGCCGAGACTCGAACTCAGGACCTTTGCCTTTCGCGGGCAAATACTCTACCAACTGTGCTATCCAAGCACGACTTACGCCCCGTCCTCACAGCCTTAATTCCGTCAGTACCTCGTCTCCTACCTTCCAAACTTCGCAGAAGCTCTCCTGCATAGCTAGCAGAGCTAGCACTTCTGGAAGAAAGGATATTGGGGAGACATGGCTTAGCCACAGCCTAGGAGATGTTTCCAGAATGAAATTTTCACTCTGCAGCGGAGTGTGAGATGATATGAAACTTCTGTGAGGACGGGGCGTGAGTCGTGCTTGGGTAGCTCAGTTGGTAGAGCACTTGCCCGCGAAAGGCAAAGGTCTCGATTTCGAGTCTCGGCCGGGCGCACAGTTTTAATCTGCCAAGTCGTTTCATATAATCGTACATTCCACTGCAGAGTTAAAATTTCATTCTAAAAAAAAAAATGTAATTGATTATCGTCTTAGGGAGCACAGGAAGTTTAGGTCTACTAATCACGACCACGGGAAGCCTAGAAGGACGAGGACATTTCAACTGGAGGAGGATATTCCTAGTGCAGTTGACGACAACCCTAGTGTCAGCTCAATACAATTACTTGCCATAAGTGACGTTAACCAAGTGATAGGAGAGTGATGCATGAGAACCCGTTGTATCCGTACTACGTACAGCAAATGCAGGCACTAACAGCAGCTGATTTTCCTTTACAGTACCCTTCTGAGATTGGCTCATTCGACATTTGGTCAGCTCTAACGTTATTGCTAATATGTTAGTCACAGCTGAGGTTTCGTTTCAAAGCCGATGATTAATGCGTGGAAGAGTCGTAGAAACAGAGCTCTAGCATTGAAATAAAACGTTTCCAGAGCCTTGTCCATATATTCTCTTCCTCTAAGCGAGAGGAATGTTTCCTGAAAGCACGGCTGTACCCTTTACTTACACCCTGAATTAACATGATGGCAAAACCTAACAGAATTTTATTTTAAAATTCTATTTATATTTAACACAATCAGTTTTCATGACAGAATGATAACAGGTTTAGGCCTATAATTGTCTTCAGATGTTGTGAGCGGCGTTCATACGTTTTCTCAGTCTCGTCTATTACCCACACCGACAGCGACAAATAACACCGCCGACGAGCTTGTAACCTTGGGTTCCTAAATATTATGCTTTAGCAGATATTGCACGATATGCCACTAGAAAGAATTCGGGCCATGCAGTACCAGCAAGATGGATGTCCGACGCTTTCCCAAAGATATGAAACAGCATATAACACGAGCTGGTGCTACGATACGTCCACATGAAATTCCGTTTGCAGTATTTATCATCTGTGCGGAATCATTTTGGGCACCTCAATAGCAATCGTAATAACAAACACACGAACCGTATCTGTGTTACGTGTTTGCTTATCTTTGATGTAGTACATCAGATTTGTGTTAGCTCTCTCGTCCTGACGGCGAGGCAGTGGTTTGCGGCACTGGTATCTTGTTACTATTTTATCCAGTTCCATGTATCTTCGGTTATTCTTTCAAACGCTATAGGTAACTGTATATAGTTCCAATAAAACGTAGGTTCGAATCCTGCCACGGGCATGGATGTGTGTGATGTCCTTAGGGTACTTAGGTTTAATTACTTCTAAGTTCTAGGCGACTGATGACCTCAGAAGTTAGGTCGCACAGTGCTCAGAGCCATTTGAACCACTAAAACGTAGTCGCTGTCTTAAACTGCTAAAAACTATTTGTGGGCGCCAGAAAATTTCCCACATTTTCTGCTGTAACCTATCCAAGTCAGTATCTCGGTGAAAACTTTGCTCGTTCGGGATACCTTTCGGTGTTGCCTCTGTTATCATCATTACCCTATGTAACATAATTTGGAGTCTGCTAAGTAGGAACAAATAACCAACGGAAAGCTACTACATCCCAGAACGATAACGGTACCGAATTCTAATTGACACTGATTTTACGTAAAGATACCATTAAACGTAAAACATTTGCACTATCTAAAAATAGGGGTAAAATTTCTTCCAACTCGAAAAGGCAAAGCTAGGATAATAAATGAACTCGTTCAAGAGCTCTTTTCAAACATACGATGATCAATAATGTCTTTACGTGAGACTGCTTGGTGTGCGATGGATTGTTATTTAATAAAGACTTTACATATACAACCCAAAACTAGTGTTTCACATTGTACAAAACGATAAGAAGAGTACCAAGATGGGAAACATTATAATGATACAATTACTTGTAACGGAGTCTTAAGAAGAAATTGCATTTTAAATCCATTCAGTGCAGCAACAGGAAGAAATGAATGGACAAAAACAGCAACTCATAATGCGGAATGATCTTAATTCCTTTTACTCCAGGCATTCTTTGCCACACCGTAGGGTCAAGTGCGATGCTTACTACATCTCCGTGATTTACACACGAACTAGAATCGTACTGTTTATATCGAAGTATAACATCAAGCCGCTGGATGTCTGTAAATGAAAGTAACCTTATGAGTCAATGAAAGCCAGTGAAGTAATTAATTTAGCCAACCAAGGATTTGGGTCGAACCCGCAAAAGTGGGACCAATATTATGAAACTAAACTTGTGACTGTGATGCAAGAGAAAATGAGGAATGGAAGCCTGTTACCGTTGACCGGGGTGGAAACAAGAGTAAGCCACAATGATTTAACAACATCGTATTTCACCCAACCAGTCACGATTTACGTGAGAAAACATCAGAAAATTGTAAATTTATATTACAGCAAAAAACAGTGTTTAACAATTAAGTGGAGTGGCCATCAAACCTCGGAACGAGCTAATATGAGAAACATGCTTTACTTGTAATACGATGTGTAAAGATATAGCTCTAACGAGGCTACATAAATATTTTTTCCCTTCAATATTTTGTTTTATTCATTATATTTAGCCATAAATGTCAATATATTCACATATTAAAGAACTTTACTGTTTTAATGTATCTGCATACATCTTTACTAGAAGAAGGTCTGTTTTCGACAACCGAAACTAAACTAAATGAGTGGTACGGCTGTGACGGAGAAAATTGCTGATTGTTGACGAGTTGCGTGGCTGCTGTCTAGTTGTGTTTGTTTTCGGAGTAAATCATTTAAATTAATTTTTGCTCCGTATCGATATTAACTGCGGAAAGAGAGTGATTAATATCGAGCAAACTATGCTCTCTGCTTTTATACGCGTATTAACTAAGACAATTTTCGTGTATGCAATGGACGCATATCTTTGGGTCGCCGGTGAAACATAGTGTATGAACGACGTCATATCTGCACATTTTCGAGGATGATGCTTTGATGTGAACAAACTTCGAATTATGTTGTGTCAGTTGCTGAAATGAAGCCGTTTAGCGAGTCCCACGGAGAAGAACTTAATGTGGACAAATATTCTCTGTGAATACGTCAGTGCCGCACAATGTGGAACTCCAATCCTACGACATTGACAACTAGAGCTGCGACAGTAGAGGACTCTGATTCTGACCTGCAACAGGTGCGCAACGGATATGGAGAAATTATTTTCAAAATTGTCAAACACCAGTATCGTTCGTCATCGTCGTCGCACTGTCATGGGCTCCTGCAATGAGGTGAGGTGCCGCTAAAGCAGAGATTTTTGAAAAAGTCCTTGGCAGAAAATTAGGTCTCAATTGCCAAATTAGTGTAATACCTATTTTCTTTGTAAAATAATATGTTGTACGAATAGTAACATTGTAACATATCGATAAACGGTATGACAATATTGTCGAGGCAACGGTACCAATCTACACATAATGTTTGCTACACTTCCTTCCCCACAACAGTTCTATCATAGAGCAAAGTAACAGTCACACAAGCTCCCTTTCATTCGGTTCATTCGCCATTGTATGGCGTGCTTTGCTCTGTTTGGCCGAGAACAGAAAGCAGCCCTCGCGATTTTTGAATTTAACGGCTGGAGTACATGTTTTTGGATCTGATTTGCTTAAAATATTACGCTAGACAGTGACACTTATTTTCCATGATACTTGTTTCTGCATGTTAAGAATATTTGGAAATTGGTTTATTGTTTTTGAAATGCATGGTAATTTTAACTGCACTCTTTCCACCTTGAAATCCCATTCCTGTAATTAATCACTCTCGAATAAATTACTTAAGTTCATTTAATGTAACACAACGAATTAGGTCAGCACTTGATTAGAAGATCATTTGCACTATTTAAATTTAAATCATCCGCTCCCACTTTGTTATGAGTGTTACAGAAGTGCTGAAGTCCTCAGCAAGAAGACTTCGTCCACGCTACAGTATAAGCCTACAGCGATAGAGTCTTAACACAGCGTGATTACTGCAATCAACATCGATTTGAACTTGTTCACTGCGTATAAACTTTGAACTCGCTTTAAAACTTTTATCTCCACTGGTTCACTTCAATATCGAATTAATTATTGTTTCATACCTTAGTAATGTATTCCTGCCGCTGTTTATGGCTTTCAGATATGTTTTGCCATTAGGTTTAATTCTCTTCTATTTGTTTCAGTATGTCTTCATTAATAATACGATCAACCTATTTAACCCGCAGTACACTTATGCATCACAACGTTTCAAAATCTTCTAGTCTGTCTTTTGTATGTACAGTTATCACCCACGTTTCACTTCCATATACTACTACACTCTAAACCAACGGTTCCCAACTTGAAGTCAACTACTCCCTGAGGGGTAAAATAAAATTTTCTGAGAGGTAATAAAAAAATAATTTTTCTCTGTTGCGAAGTTAAATTATTGTTAAAAGATCATTACTGTTACCATTTAGTTAGAATGTAACACTTGTTACATAATTTGCCAGTAATTACAATTTTTTAAATACTAGCATTAAACCGTGACATAATATGGTGGAAGTTACAACTTATGAACCGAACATATTAACATTATATTCCTCGCATCGACCATCCACTGCACACTTCCTTTGTGACGTGTTTCTATGACAGTAAAATTCAGCCATATAAATCCCATATGTTTATGTATCTCATGAAAATGCCTTCTCGCCGTTGTAGGTAGTTCCCAACATACGCCAGAAATTACTTTATTATCAGCTTCAAAACAGGCAAACGAACTGATTATTATTAGTAGCAGCGGACATACAAGAAGCCTTAGCAGCCAGAAGTCTTCCCATTTCTGCCAGGTCAGAAGTAGAGAGTCCTGCAGTGAAGTGATTTCCGAACGGTAAGTATTAGTCAACACATTGTAACTTGTTTGATGCAAATGGGGGTCAGAGGTGTCGATAAGGCAAGTGTCGCTAGGGAGAGGAATGGTATAGAGGTAACATGTTTTTTTTAACTGTCTACCTCAATTTCGATAGTTAGATTTCTTCTCGGAGTAGTAATTGTAGAAGTAGTAGTACTCGCGATGCGCAAAGAATTGCTTCAGCATTTTAAAGTTTTGTTACATGCTAATGTTGATGACGGTGGGTGTCCGGGTGGGTGGGAGGGGGGGGGGGGGGGGGAGAGAATACTCTATTAGGAACCACTGCTCTAGACAAATACTTTCAGGAGAGAGTTGGAAACGCGTACATTTAAGTGTCAAACAATGGAAACTCCAGGGAGGAATATCAACAGTGTGGGAAAAGATAGATTGCTACTTATTGTGAAGAGGATAGGTTAAGTTAGAGACCGGCACAATTCAAAGGCCGCGGGGGTATCCGTGCGGTCTAGGGGCACCTTGCCACGGCTCGCGCGGCTCCCCGTCGGAGGTTCGAGTCCTCCCTCGGGCATGGGTATGTGTGTTGTCGTGAGCGTAAGTTTGTTTAAGTGAGATTAAGTAGTGTGTAAGCATAGGGTCCGCCCCTCGTGGTTTCGCGGTAGAGTTCTCGCTTCCCGAGCACGGGGTCCTGGGTTCGATTCCCGGCGGGGTCAGGGATTTTTCCTGCTCGAGATGACTGGGTGTTGTTGTGTCGTCTTCATCATCATCATTCATCCCCATTATGGTCGGAGGAAGGCAACGGCAAACCACCTCCATTAGGACCTTGCCTAGTAAGGCGGTGCGAGTCTCCCGCATCGTTCCTCTACGCTCTGTAAAGAAGCATGGGACTTCATTTCCATTTTTTTTTCAAGCATAGGGTCCGATGACCTTAGCAGTTTGGTCCCATAGGAACTTATTATAAATTTCCATTTCCACTATTCCAAGACACTTAGACATAAGCTCTCGACCACAGCCTTTGTCAGAATTAAAGAGTTCATTCGTTTGTTCGGAGGGGGAGGCTAACAGTGTTTGCTCCCTTTCGGCTGGTCGGGACGCCAGAAGAGAGGCTTACGCCCTGCGGTTTTTCACCAGAGATTTTACAGAAACTATTCGGTAAAAAATTCATTTACGCATTGCTTACTGTGTTGTATGTCAGCTTCATGATGATGTGCTCATCATTTCGTTAATGGCCATAGCTGTTGTGCTATATTCATGGAAGTAGGACATTGTACGAAATTCGAAAATCTTTGCGATGAGAAAGAGGGTTCACTGTGATGTTGCGTTTGGTGGTATTACGTAATATGTTGCTTGCTGCATTTGAAATTTAGCTAACATATTGATTTTTTCTTTGGATTCAGATCTCTATCATCAGTCTCGAGAAAACTAATCTGATGTACCACGCTCATTTGCGATCGCACGCATCAGCGATAAAGCCAGTGTAAAATATTCACAAAATTCCTTATATTCCACAAACTGTTTGAGATATCGAAATGAGATTTTTAGCAAATAATAACACGCAAGGGGAAGAGTATTTTGCCGTATATTTTGCAAAGCTTCATTTTCTGCCGTATTATGCCGCCAACTACAGACTTTTTCCATGAAGGAATGTAATTTTTAAGTGCCATCGATAGCTGGTGAAACTAGAAATGCTATGGGTTGCTGAACAAAAGTGAAGATATTATTCTTTTTTTTTTTTTTTTTTTTTTTTGCACCGAGGATTTGCTTTTTCATAAGGTACTCACCTTACTTTTCCTCCTTTTCTAAATTAATAAAACGTTATTTCAGAATTCTCTTGCAGTTTGTCTGCATAACATTTTAGTTGGGTTACACAGTGTAACCCAACAAATTGTTCGACAGAACGCTCGTTTTCGGCTCTTAAAAAACTGAAATAGTACCTACGTTCTGCATTCTCTGAGAAGAGATAGAAAGCCGTGTTCATTCCTCACATCGAAGTCGACCTCCTAACTGATAACCGTCTGAACTATGAAGATATGATCAACTGGTGACTTTGTTTACTTATTCATATTAGTTTTAAAAATGTAGCATTATTAGGTGATTTTTACCATACGAGTCACTTAAAGGACATTCATTGGATTTACAAACTACGTATTACCTGTTTATTTTACTATTGCCAATGGCAGAATGCGGAACTAAACCCGACCGAAGGCGCCCGACAACACTAAACAATACCCGAATGACCCATGCGGCTCGGCGCTGCACAGTCAAGTCTTACTAATACTGTTGTAATAACTGATGCGTATTCTTGGCGTCTGCTGAAATGTATAGTTATCGCGGAACTATACGTTACGGAGAGTACACTCAGATGAAAAAGTGTAAATACATAACGTAATTCAGTTCTGTCCATAAATATATAAAAGCTTTGCTAACACCGTTAGAAAGATCTATGATGAGAGCAGTAGCTGGAGTAAAAAACTGTTCAGCCCTTTAATGGTTTAAAGGCATTGTGTACCCTTATTATGCACCATCTAGCTACAAAGACCCTAATGCTTTACACGTTAATTATTTGATTATAAAACAAATTTGATTTTTTCCACACTAGTCTGAAAATTATGTAACAGTAAATCCAGTTCGTCTGCATTTAGTTATTAGTTCGTGCAGCGAAATCTCTATTTCATTTTCATTTCTTCTGTTTTCCTATAGATTCACATGTTAATACCGAACGTGTTTTTCTTATATGCTACACAATCAAGTTATTAGATCGTAAAA
Organism: Schistocerca piceifrons; assembly: GCF_021461385.2. NCBI lineage: Eukaryota > Metazoa > Arthropoda > Insecta > Orthoptera > Acrididae > Schistocerca > Schistocerca piceifrons. Next base: position 443,597,369 of record NC_060141.1, on the reverse strand, counting down.
TGACAGTTTAATTTTAATTTTGAACGCATCTCTGTAAAAGTACGTGTTAATTTCTAATGTATGACACGTTCGCTTCAATTTTTAGATCGTAACAAAACTTTTTTATATTCATTGTCAACGGTTTTGTGTAAAATAACATATTATAAGTGAATGTATAACAAAAACGCGTTGTCTCCTATACGCTCTGCTGAATTTTTAGGCCATAAAAGAAAAGCTATTTTCCGTGTGTCGTTTCTGTTGTCTTTCCACGGAAGATTGTGTTGACAAAATGCAGTTTTAAGTTTGTTTTATCCGCTGCCGTACACAAAGTACAGTCTACATTCTGACTGACCGCGACTAGACCGCTGTCGCGTCCTTCAATTATTTAAAACATGTTTTTAGTTGGGGGGGGGGGGCGTATATAATATGGTGTGCCCAGGGGCGCGAAATTTTTTAATCCGGCCCTGTTTGCTGTAGAATATTGTGCTATCGAAACACAAGTAATCTGTAGCGTGCCCGGGAGGTTAGTATTTGTGGTTAATTACTGTATATATGTTATTCCTGTTAGAAAAATTAACAAAATGCGGTCTTACCTAGTAACTCAAAGCGATAACGTCGCAGTTTTTACATAAAAAAGAAGGAAATTTCAAGTTTTATTATTCGATACACTACTGAACACTCAAACGATACGTAAAATATTAAACAAAGTTAACAGTTTTACTTAAAGCATCGGTAACAGATAAGAAGCAGGAGATATCCAACCAGACTCCTTGTTAGAAAGAAACTTGTCTGCGCTGCTTGGAACCGGCGAAACGGAAGAAAGGGAGATATGCACGATGGTCGTTTCAACTTGATTTATGTTCCACAAACTTAGAAGGGACATCCCTCTGGAGAGCGCGTCAAATTAGCAAAGAAGTTGTTAACGATCTTACCGCTCTTAGCGCCCAGTCTCGTAAAAGCACACTACAACGCTTTGCAAGTGTTCACTGCTCAGTGTATAGTTCGTTATTGTACAGAAAGTTACTAGTGCTGGCCTTAGAAAAACAAACGTCATATTACCGCCAGATCATCTCCCTTATCAATACTGCAATAGCTGCAAATGTGCTGTGTTAAAATTTTCGTCTAATAGCAGGAACTGTTTTTGGTTTCGAGAAATTACTTAGGCCTAATGATGTCCATGCGTGAAATCTCCGAGAGGATTACTGAGAGACTTGTTTTACTGCTTTATACTAATGAGACTATAACTAAGTCGAAGATGACAGGAAATTTATTTTCGCTGTAAATGTTTTTAGATATTCAAGGACTGAAAATAGTTTTTTCTAGACCTATTTCGGCTTGGACAGCCTGTTGCAGTTTCCTACGTGTCTTTTTTATGAGGAATTGTGATCCTTAAATTGCTTCATAATTCTTGGCTCCAGTATTCGCATATCAAGTTCTTTCCATTTAACATTTCTTCAGTCCTGCTACTGAGAGCATGCTTTGTTCTTTTCATATAGATGTTATTTGTTCTGGCTTGTGCAGCCTCAATCACGTGTCCTATGTTATAATGTGCTCGTAGAAAATGCTCTCAACTGTCAAATTATGAAATACGTTTTTTCTGTATTTGCCTTTAAGAGTTACTGCTATGAGAAGCATATCCTCTCGTAGTTTGTAGTTTTTATTAATTGCATCTGTTTATTCTACATAAATAATGTTAAACTCAGGCTATTGTTGATGTGACATATGCTGCGGTGTTATGAATTGTGACGACACAGTGTAAAACAATAAGAAATCTAAAACATCTTAATGGACTTAAATAAGGGATATCTGTAATATAGACGTGAGACGTATGTGACATGTGGCGCTAAAACGCTAAACTAATAACAAACACCCCATAAGATGGTGACACCTACTAGTACCAGACGGAACTACAACAGAGGCAACATGCAGTATTACCACCACCATGAAGAGTTCTTTCACTGCGTTTAAGTAAATAATAAACCTGAATTAGTAGACGCATTTGTAATGTAGAATCGTATCAATTGCAGAAATATGTAAAACATTTAAAAGCAAGGACACTTACGAATCTTTGTAACGAACACCGCCTGCTTCCAATGAAAGAAGAAGGAAGTCAGATCACTAGAAGCGGGAACTACGGTCCAGGCTTATTCTTTCTAGAATTTTCATAATGATATGTAAGCCAACTGGATATACAACCTAGCAGAGGGGAAAACTTTGTTCGGCTGTGAGACAGCTTATTACGTCATGTAAGGTTTAGCTACGACAGAGCAGGCCAATGCTACGTAAAGCTATAAAAGTTAACGGTGAAGGGTTAGCGTTTGTGAATATTATTAATGGTTATTAAACCACATAAGTACCCTAATATGGAAATGTCTTTGAACACCTCCCTGCAAAATTTGCCGCCATACTGTTGCTTCTGTGCGATACATTACAGCTTTAGATCTGAAGGATTATTATACTGCGGACTTAGACGAATTTGACTAATATTTCCTACGAAACTGGTCAATTTATTTATGCTATGAACTTTGAATGTTGGGTATACTAATTGCAGGTGTTAGTATGAAGCCGGCCGGAGTGGCCGTGCGGTTCTAGGCGCTACAGTCTGGAGCCGAGCGACCGCTACGGTCGTAGGTTCGAATCCTGCCCCGGGCATGGTTGTGTGTGATGTCCTCAGGTTAGTTAGGTTTAATTAGTTCTAAGTTGTAGGCGGCTGATGACCTCAGAAGTTAAGGCGCATAGTGCTCAGAGCCATTTGAACCATTTTGTTAGTATGAAACTGAATGTGATCAGAACACTGAAGTGGGGAAAAAAAACATTTAAGAGGCAAGATCGCCAGCAATGTTACAGAGTACAAAGTTCGTTTCATTATTACGAAGCAAACTACTTTTGCACGATTCTGTTACTATGTTTACGACCTGCAAGAAAAGAGCAGCTTGCATTTCAGAATGAGCATTTCCTTATGTATGCTGGTTTACTGTAGAACTGGCGTGCCTTAGTGTTCTGATATGTGGGCTCAGAGGATTACTTTGCATCTGTTGGAGAAAACACCACTTACGTATTAATGCAGACAGTGCTTTAAATAATAACAAGAGTTTTGAATAGTTTTCCACTAATAATGGATCTTACAAGAATAAATGGTATTTTGGGGGCAAATACTAATTGAGTACTATAAATTCACCTTTTTGCACTGATGCCATGTCTTAACACCTTTATTGAACATTATACGGGAATGAAAACTTCTACGGCTAATTCATTACGCATTCGGCTACATGATGTGTAACAAACGCTGAGATACAATTTTGGTCCACTATGTTACTACATGATAATGGACGTAAATATACTGCCATTACATTCTTAAATTATTTGACTGATTTAAACATAGGCTATTTGTTCTGTAAAGTAAATATTGACTTGACCTTCAGTAAGAAAATTGTATACCATCTAAAAAGTGAATAGTGTAGGAAGACTATCGTAAAATGAGAAATTTTCCAAAACTTATTGGACAAAAGAATCATTCAAAATTGATGTACATTGGCAAGGGATCTTAGTTGACCCTTTATGGCAGAATCTTTAGATTTGGTCCTGAGAGAGTAATGGCGCCAATAATCAATGGCATCTGCAACGATTTTGTGTTTTCTTAAAAAAACAATTAATTTTAGTGTTTGAAATAATTTTCTTCCAACTGTAATGATTTTTGTGTATTGTCAAGTAGATTTTGTCGCTATTTACCTGGATAATTTCTTAATTGTCAGTGTTGCGTGTTTCTATATTTGTTAATATGTCGCGAGAGTGTTTGAAGTAACCATTTGTTCTTTACAGGAAATAGAGAGTGATGTCACCTAATAATATATTGGATCGTGTCTCTGAGATTTAATCTTTACAGCCTGCCAATATTTCTTTTCGATACTGTTCAGAAGTCACCAGCTAGGAGACCATCGAAATGTTCTCTCGACCATGCTCGCTATTTTGAGAGGCCAAGCAGATATTATGGCCTTGACAATGTGAAAATGAGAATAAACGATTGAAATATTCGCTTGCTAAAAATAACATAAATCCATACAACAAGAAGTGTAAAATGCTCATGAAAATACGAGGTGCTAAGTTTCTTGATTAAAACGCCCTTCCTGTTCTTCGAAATAACAAAAAGGCATCTAACAAACTTATTTTTGCACTGATATTAATTATAATTTAATTGTTTCCAGCACCTAATTTATGTGTGTTAAGATCTCATTACCAAGTTCTTATTATCTTTTGTTGACACATCCACTTCCTGTCGTCAAAGACGACTTCGTAATTCCGCAAACATTGAACAGAAAATTTTGACGAGTTGCTAAGGTAATTATTGAGTATGCGATACCTAGCAATGTCCGGTGGGGGTGACACTGAGCTCTGTGTTATTTATTATAAATTTTAATGGCCTTGATTGCAATTTAATGTAATAAAAAAAAACATGATAACCTGTTTTGGTTAACTGACAGCCATTTTCAGATAATGAAAACCAACAGAAAAATTGCTTTTCATTTTATGCAAAAACCTGCAGAGAAGAGAATGACGCAGCTTTCTTATTGTTTTACTCTATTGTCAGTTTCAATGACGAGAGTAATCTGAGGTCTTTCCATTCTAAGAGGAGCTACACTCTCGGATCCTTCGAGTGTTTCTTCTAAACACGAAGCAGTTATAAATCTGCTTCATTAATTATTTTGAGATATCAGTGACATCATTTGATGAAGTGCTCAGTGTTGTCATAGGACGCATGGATATCGATACTGCAGAGTGATTAAATTTCACTAGAAGATTATTTATCCATAATAGTGAGATAAAGTAATATATTGATTTCATTATTCTATAAATGACTTATTTAATTATGAATACATTCTATTCTACAAATTATAGAATGCAATGACAGTGACAGAGAGACGTTAATCATTCAGTCTTAGGGCGGGAGCGTCAAAGAACGATAGATGTAGAGATGATGTAGCACTCGTTTTCCCTCCACACCCACGCATGTCACACGCACCCTACTAGGTCTAATGGAATAATACTTATGCTGCTAGTAATGATAACTGGTATTAAAACATCATGACGTTGCTAATGACGCAGTTAACTGAATAGCTGAATAAATTATATTTTGGTCATTATTCAGGATGTTCGCAACAGTGCACTTAATTCAATACGAACAGCGGCGCTTTGTATCTGCTGTAAAACATCATTTATTTCGATTGTTTCGGGGAAATTCTCGGGTTCAGCATTAACTGGAAGTGAAAATGCAAAATCTATCTTAATAGAATCCTTCATGTGGCGTATAAAAAGTGCCTGCAGGCATTTTTACCCCAAAAAAAGCGTTTACACCAATGACAGCGATAGGACTAAGAGTACCCTGCATGAAAGAATCCCCAACTAAGTAGTAAACAGTCTCTCCTGATTACGAGTCCCTCGAAATATAGCACTGTGGAACCTGCTCCAAGTATTCTGTGGATGCACTCTTATAACTTCGATGAAATGGCGATGTAATCTAAAATGTAATTTAAGGCCAGTATACCGTTAGCGCTACCTTCTATGCCACGATCCTTAAAAACTACATACAGCACATCTATTTTAACAAAACTATACACAGTTAATCCAAAATGAGTTTCTGGTTCTACACTACGTAAGGGTACCAAGTTTGTAGAAGTTTAGGCTCTAGAAGCTGACTGACTATCTATTCAGATATGGGTACTATTCAATTTCTTCTTCTTCTCCTCAATTAAGACCTCTGTACGATCGCGGGAATTCGCTTCACGGATTGGTTCTGATTGTTCTGCTACAACCTTTTCATCCTTACCCATCCTCTCACGTTCATCCTCTGTCTTCAGTATCATCTTGTCTTTCCCGTTCAACAGACGGACTCTGAAGCGTTTACCTGTAGCCGGCCGAAGTGGCCGTGCGGTTAAAGGCGCTGCAGTCTGGAACCGCAAGCCCGCTACGGTCGCAGGTTTGAATCCTGCCTCGGGCATGGATGTTTGTGATGTCCTTAGGTTAGTTAGGTTTAACTAGTTCTATGTTCTAGGGGACTAATGACCTCAGCAGTTGAGTCCCATAGTGCTCAGAGCCATTTGAACCATTTGTTTATCTGTATCCTTCCCTGTCGTTAATCCCTGGCGTAGTGGTCGTTATGTACTTTCTTACCGTGTTGTCAATATTTCTTTCCAGGTTTCCTTGATACAGTTCACTGGCCAATCCTTCCTGAGATTAACAATCCGCTTGGTTACGGTCATTTCTCTTGTCCTATCCGGACTTGCAACATATTTTGGTCGTTCTGTCCATATTTATCTTGATCTTGTCCAGGAAATCTTGTCCTCCTCAATTCACTGTCATCTAATATTGTTCTCATGTACACTTACTGATCTTCGAAAGGTCTACGCATTCATTTCTCACCATCTCTTTTAGGCCTTAATATTTTTCTTTGCGTGCTTTCTTCTTCGTTATCTAGTTCTTTAGCGAGTTGACTTTCTATATTACCGCCTTAGTAGCATGTACTACCGCATTATTCACTGTAGCCTTGAATTGTTCTTACATAATATCTTTTACCATAAGTCCCATCATACGAAAGGCTGAATTATCTGTTTCATTTTCTTATTAACTTACGCACTCACTGCTCTACTTTCTTTATTACACTGATGAGCAAAACATTTGGACCACTCGCTTAAAAGTGTGTTGGTCGACATTTGGAACGCGGTAAAACAGCGATTGATAATTTTTTTCATTACGAAAGCCCTTGTTAGTTTCGATATAAATGTGGTACCAGATTTCTACTCTCAGAGCATGTAATTACCGAATACTAGGAGCTGGTGGATTGTGCGCGCGGAGCTGCCACCCAATACCATCTGAGATGAGCCGTAGGGTTCAGATGAGGATGACTTGGTGGCTTAGATATCAACGTGAGTTTGCTATCATTCTCTGTAAACCAAAGTCGTACGATTTTGACCTTACAGAGTTATTTTGCTTAAAAATACCACCGTCATTGGCGAAGACAAGGAACATGGAGCGGTTTAGGCTGTTCAAAGTAATGCTCAGGTAGTAAACAGCTGTCATGTCTCCCATAGTATAATAGTAGACACCATCCTGTTTCTGTGGCGTGGTGCGAATTTCGAACAGCCACTCGCAAGGATGACGACATGTGATGACATATCCAGACAAGACCATCGACTTCGCGTAGCAAGAAACTTTATTCATCCAACCACACGATACATTTCCTTTTACCCAAGGTCCTATCTCTATGATCTCGTGCCAGCTGCAGTTGTAATTGACAAAGTCGTTGAGTCAACAAGGGAACACGAGGGGGTCGGTTGCTGTGGAGCTTTGTGGTAACTGTGTGTGCTCAACGCTGTGTTGTGATACACTTGTACCTGCACCAGCATTGTATTCTGTCGTCAGATCTCCCCCAGAAAGCGGCTATCTGATTTACAGACCCGGCCTGCGATCACCACGTTCTGTGATGAGCCGCAATTCGTCACCTACTCTTTGTTGAACCGTCTTTCAACTAACTTCCATAAATGCCCAAGAGCATAGCATGCGAACAGCCAACCAGCTTTGCCATTTCCTAGATGCTCATTTCCATCTGCAAAGCGGTAATGGTTTTTCCTTTTACAAAGTGTCTTATGTCATGTTGTTGTGGTCTTCAGTCCTGAGACTGGTTTGATGCAGCTCCCCATGCTACTCTATCCTGTGCAAGCATCTTCATCTCCCAGTACCTACTGCAGCCTACATCCTTCTGAATCTGCTTAGTGTATTCATCTCTTGGTCTCCCTCTACGATTTTTACCCTACACGCTGCCCTCCAATACTAAACTGGTGATCCCTTGATGCCTCAGAACATGTCATACCAACCGATGCCTTCTTCTAGTCAAGTTGTGCGACAAGCTCCGCTTCTCCCCAATTCTGTTCAATAACTCCTCATTAGTTATGTGATCTACCCATCTAATCTTCAGCATTCTTCTGTAGCACCACATTTCGAAAGCTTCTATTCTCTTCTTGTCCAAACTATTTATCGTCCATGTTTCACTTCCATACCTGGCTTCACTCCATACAAATACTTTCAGAAACGACTTCCTGACACTTAAATCTGTACTCGATGTTAACAAATTTCTCTTCTTCAGAAACGCTTTCCTTGCCGTTGCCAGTTTACATTTTATATCCTCTCTACTTCGACCATCATCAGTTATTTTGCTCCCCAAATAGCAAAACTCCTTTACTACTTTAAGTGTCTCATTTCCTTATCTAATTCCCTCAGCATCACCCGACTTAATTCGACTACATTCCATTATCCTCGTTTTGCTTTTGTTGATGTTGATCTTATACCCTCCTTTCAAGACACCATCCATTCCGTTCAACTGCTCTTCCAAGTCCTTTGCTGTCTCTGACAGAATTACAATGTCATCGGCGAACCTCAAAGTTTTTGTTTCCTCTCCATGGATCTTAATACCTACTCCGAACTTTTCTTTTGTTTCCTTTACTGCTTGTTCAATATACAGATTGAATAACATCGGGGATAGGCTACAACCCTGTCTCGCTCCCTTCCCAACCACTGCTTCCCTTTCACACCCCTCGACTCTTATAACTGCCATCTGGTTTCTGTACAAATTGGAAATAGCCTTTCGCTCCCTGTGTTTTACCCCTGCCACCTTCAGAATTTGAATGAGAGTATTCCAATCAACATTGTCAAAAGCTTTCTCTAGGTCTACGAATGCTAGAAACGTAGGTTTGCCTTTCCTTAATCTTTCTTCTAAGATAAGTCGTAGGGTCAGTATTGCCTCACGTGTTCCAATATTTCTATGGAATTTAAACTCATCTTTTCCGAGGTCGGCTTCAACCAGTTTTTCCATTCGTCTGTAAAGAATTCGCGTTAGTATTTTACAGCTGTGACTTATTAAACTGATAGTTTGGTAATTTTCACATCTGTCAACACCTGCTTTATTTGGGATTGGAATCATTATATTCTTCTTGACGTCTGAGGGTATTTTGCCTCTCTCATACATCTTGCTCACCAGATGGTAGAGTTTTGTCAGGACTGGCTCTCCCAATGCTGTCAGTAGTTCTAATGGAATGTTGTCTACTCCGGGGGCCTTGTTTCGGCTCAGGTCTTTTAGTGCTCTGTCAAACTCTTCACGCAGTATCTTATCTCCCATTTCATCTTCATCTACATCCTCTTCCATTTCCATAATATTGTCCTCAAGTACATCGCCCTTGTATAGACCCTCCATATACTCCTTCAACCTTTCTGCTTTCCCTTCGTTGCTTAGAACTGGGTTTCCATCAAAGCTCTTAATATTCATGCAAGTGGTTCTCCTTTCTCCAAAGGTCTCTTTAATTTTCCTGTAGGCAGTATCTATCTTACCCCTAGTGAGATAAGCCTCTACATCCTTACATTTGTCCTCTAGCCATCCCTGCTTATGTCATAGGGTTTCTCAATTTGAAGCCAGTATCGTTGCTAGACTTGTTCGTTATTCGCCTCTGATCGGCTTATACACTTTCTTTAGCATGTTATGTGCCCACAGCCTCGCGGCAGCCAATCATCATAATGTTTGGACTCATTAACTTATGATCCCACGTATTACCACGTACTGAAATCCGCCCACCCGTTGCTACATATCTTCCCCTTGCTTCGAACCCCCAATGAAATACGGTGTTTGTCTTGTTATCGATGCCCTCGTGGCTCTCTTACTTCGCTTATCTATTTCTATGGATCGTCTTTTATATTAATTGCTATGTCGTACTATAAAGCTAGTCTGTCCACTTTTGTCTTTTCTGTCTTTCCACATTTGGTTTGGTGTTCCCACTTTGTTGTTTATATATTTAAAATGTCTCACGTCATTTCCTTAAATACTATGATGAACAAAACTGACGACAGTCCTCTACGTTTGACATCTGTCTTAATCTCAAAACACTTCCAATCGTGCTCATTTGAATCTTACCCTTGCCTTGGTGTCTCTCAGGATCTGCATTAGGAGTGTTCGAGTAGTGTTGCCTAGCTCTGTCTTCTTCAGGATCCTTCCACATCTTATGCGTTAGCATAGTGCTGTCCTCTTTTAAAGACTGTGTCCTGTTATTTGGTTGAGGTAGTGATCTCACATTGCTGACCTTACCTTCCTATACGCCACTTGCTATTCTACAGCTCTTGAAATATTTCGAAGTCCTGCTATCGGGACAGAACGATTCCACTTAAGCCACACCTGGGTATTGTGAGGCTTTCCAGAAAGCCACAGAAGATGGACAGGTGTGATTAAAGTGACACATTGTGCTTCGCTTTGAAAGGGCGGTCCTGTTTAAATACTGAGTGACAGCTTGCGGCACACCATAGACCTCCGACCACCTGAGACATCTGAACGGAAGCTGTTAGGAAACAAAATAACTTGCTGTTAAGCTGCAGCTCAGGAATACAAAGACACGCCTAAAGGAGTATTCAGTTGTCTTATCCGCCCTGTACGTCACTAGAGGACTAGCGGCCAACAGTGATAGATCCAGCCGGTAAATCACTAGATGACTAGTTACAAACGATGGCAGGTACCTCAACGGGAGACAGCGCTAGAACGCCACCGAAATTCTTGTGATCTCTGCTAGTCATAGCACAGGAACTACTCAAAGCAAAATCTAAAAGTTTTGCACATAGCGGTGAAGCAGCATTGTAGCCCATCTTCGATGTTATTCAATCTGTACACGGAGCAGTAGTAAAGGAATCGACGGAGAAATTAAGAAAGGGATTTAAAGTTCAGCGGAAATAACCAGACACCTTGAGGTGACATTATAATTAGTCAGAGACTACGCAAGACTTGGGAGATCAGATAAATAAAACAGACAATATCTTGGAAAAAGTTTGTAAGCTCGACGTCAGCAAAAGTAAAATAAGGGTAGTGGAACGTAGCCGAATTAAATCAGGCTGTAACGAGGGACTTAGACTCGAAAATAAGAGGATAAGGGGTGGTTAGTTTTTATATTTGAGCAACAAAGTAACTTACTGATGCTAAAGAAAAGAGGATATAAAATGCAGACTGTCAACAGTAAAAATATAATTTCTGAAAAATAGTCTTTTTTAACACCGTATTTAAATTTAAGAATTACGAAGACTTTTCTGGAGGTATTTGTCTGGAGTATAGCCTTATACGGAAGTGAAATGTGGGCGATGAACAGATCGGATAAGAAGAGTGTAGAAACGTTTGAAGTGTGCTGCTGCAGGGGAATACGGAAAATTATATTGGTGGATGGAATAGTTGATAAGGATTTACTGTGCCGAATACAACGTGGAGAGGTGTCTTGAACCAGAATTTCCATTGAAGGCCACAAAAACAATATTTTCCATTTGTCTAACGGTGACAGCTATAGTAAATCTTACGATTAAAGGCCTCAAAGAAACAGAACCTACTGTAGCACGAAAACAACTCGCCTGCGAAAGAGCTCGTCGCTCTTAACAATTCTAGCCCTACTGCGGGAGGAGTAATTTTCCTTGCATGATAATGTAATGAAGAGATTCCCTTTTGTCTTGATATTTGATGAGACAATTCCCGTAAAGAGGGTTAATCTCGATATGTATAATAAAGATACTGACGCTGGGTGCCGTTAAAGTCTGTGGGTTGTTAATTCAGCTTCAGTGATGCAAATAGTGCCAGTAAGTTTATTGTTCCGTTTCTTAGTTAATGATATCCTCCGCCGCTGTGAATTTCATCCAGATCTCATCGCTGAACCGTACTTGTATCTATACAGACGCCGTTGATTCTACGAGGAGAAGTAAAGCTCTATACAGATCCCGTTGATTGTATGAGGGCTAGTAAAACATATTTCTAGATTACAAGAGACAGGAAATTTTAGCGGAGTAGCGGAGCCGCTGCTCAAATACGAGATCTTTGGAACCGAGTAAGGCAATTTACAGCAAGATGTCTGCTAACTCCAACAAAAGCAAATCGTCATTCATTATATCCTTGCACTATAGATAAAGGTTAAAGAAAGATTTAAATAATAAAATAAACTATAAACAAATTATAATGAAGATAGCAATAAACTTTTAAATGAACAATGAGACTTTAAATATTTAATTTACCATCTCCCGCCCCCCCCCCCCCCCCCCCCCCCCACCGTCTCGGTGAGGACCAAAGTGTTTGGTAGGGCCCCCTTTGTCCTATGACAAATGCCAAAACTGGAAATCCGCTCCTAGGTATTTTCACATGAGTCTTCCAATGCCCCATTACTAACTCGCCTGCAATTTGCCAGAAGAGTCACTAGCTTTACAATGGATCCTGTCGCTTAGGGCCCACCCTAACTTGAGAATGAAAAGTATTAAAACGGCTACGTTAACAGTACGTAGTTTTTACAAACTCGTGAAACCTAGAGCATTAGACAATCATGGAAAACAAATACTGCCACTACCGAAAACGATGATTCTGAAAAAAAGAACGAAATTATCAAAAAGTTTCAAGCAATCGCGTTCATTGTAGGTAAGTTACTGAAAGTCTGCCGCAGTATCTACATCAGTTTGAACCTGCCTATTGTAGTGACGCCCTGGCCACTCTCTAAAACTTTTTCCCCATCCCCCAACAAAAAAATCTTAGCTGATGTACCGTATATTTAGAAATGTTCAGTAATTGCATCTCAACAAGTTACGCCTAAAACCAAAGCGACGAAATTCAGGTAAAAAGTAAAATTGTGAAAAATGGTCAGTTGTGCAATGTAGAATACCTAGTACATTTTGAGAAACTGATTCCACAAAACTCCCCTGGATATTCGTTGTGTGCAGCTCTGAAGCATCGACTGCGCACCAGCTAGCGCAGTGCCACGAAACGGCGTCAAGAAGGAACTGACCCGCGTGCCATTGGAACAAGAGTGCAGCGCCACACCTACAGGAAGACAGGAGTTCAAGCGCATCCTGTCATCGCTGATTTAACCAGCCGCCCATCCCTGGTAGGTGCAGTTCGCTCGCAGACTTCGAGAGCATCACCACTGGGTAACAGGAAGACATTACTTAACCTGCGTTCTGCGAGTAGTAGTAGATTGTCAATGTAACTGCATATATGGGGAACAGGAAGTGAAATATTGTTTCTTCCCTTTTTAGATATAGACTGATCTGTTAATCAGAATGTGATGGGTTTATTTCACTTTGGATTCCTGCCACCGGCCATCGCAACTTCCCTCCTCCCTTGTTTGTGTCGGTACTGAATCCTACAGTAGCCGACACAACATGTAGGACATTGGGTTTTACATATTACAGAAAGTGTTACTTGATCTTATTCGTAAATTCCGTGAGAGAAATATTTGTTTAATACTTTGTCAGTAAATATGTATTAATATGTCACGACACACGTATTTAGTGAAGAACAGAAAAAAATGTCTCTTGACAGCCTGAGATTTTGGTATTTTCCTTAGAGTCTTCATCACTGCTAAACGTTTTCGCAAACTTTTTTCAATACAGTGGCTAAACAATATTTCGTTTCTTTTAAGTACCACATCCTAAGCTCTATTTCCTTTCTTAATTCTTTATTGAGATAAATTGTTTATAGGTACTTGTTATCAGCTTCTGAGGAGAATACTGTCGCTGAGCTTGGCCTAGTATGTTATTCCCAGGCAAGGAATCAACGTACAATAACGCACAGTATGTGGATTATGGATTAGCACGTGGTAGTTGCTAGCTTGGATATGACGTGAATGGCTAATATGTCCAATTCATTTGTACTATAATCCAATGGACAGACATGATCAGACAGTGTCCACCTTTAAGCTTCCATTTTCCGTATCAGATCTCGCCTGCATCACCGCCTTGCCCTTGTGCATCGACTGTGAAACAAAGTGAGTGTCTGAAAACTAACATTGCAAAATAAGCCTTGTAATAAGGAACGTAGTTCTCCTTACCCGAGCTTAAATGGTTCAAATGGCTCTGAGCACTATGGGACTTAACAACTGAGGTCATCAGTCCCCTAGAACTTAGAACTACTTAAACCTAACTAACCTAAGGACATCACACACAACCATGCCCGAGGCGGGATTGCCGGCCGGAGTGGTCGTGCGGTTCTAGGCGCTATAGTCTGGAGCCGAGCGACCGCTACGGTCGCAGGTTCGAATTCTGCCTCGGGCATGGATGTGTGTGATGTCCTTAGGTTAGTTAGGTTTAATTAGTTATCAGCTCTAGGCGACTGATGACCTCGGAAGTTAAGTCGCATAGTACTCAGAGCCTTTTGAACCATTTTTGAGGCGGGATTCGCACCTGCGACCGTAGCGGTCATGCGGCTCGAGACTGATTCCGAGCTTAAATGTTTTCAAGAACTTCCTCTCGTTACTTACAAGGTCATTTATTTCCTTTGGATCTAGCTCTGATGTGTTACATGCCATTATTTAAATTATGCTGACAATCGTATAATTACTAACGTGAAGTTACATACACAAGGTTTGTCACCATGTACCTTCCCTGTGAGCGATAGAATAACGAACAGAACACGCTGGTGTATGTAAACAGAACAACTGTGGGTGTACTGATTATGAGATAATATCCTGTTTCCATCTCTACTGCAGACAGTATACAGTTCGATTAGCAACACCTGCAGCTATCACTGTAGATAATACTAGAAGGTGATGTAAAGATCTTCATCACAACATCTTGCGTTGACACTGTACATTAAGTTCTCAGCCCTTTAGCAGATTCTCACAGACCGAGGGTATGTGACACTGATGATGGTGATCCAATAGTACTTAAAACCTTCAACTACGTCATTAACTTACTATACGGAATTTCTCCATACATTGGAAAGCACGCTCTACTGAGACACTTAGTACGTAATTTGCACCACTTAAATCAACGACCAAACCATAGTTTTCGTTTTCTCCTGCTGTTTACACACATGTACAAGAACTTAGTCGGTAACCAGCTCGTTGCCAACACACATTACTTGTCTCAGTATAATACAGTGACATGCCTAGGTTTGTACCCGGAGACTACCCCACTAGTTCCAATATGCTAATGTGTTATCCTATTCTTGCTAGAAGGATTTACTTTTTACGTGAAAAATATTGATTCTCTTTGCTAAATAAGTCCCACTATTATAATAAAACAAAGCTTAGTCTAAAAACCTTCCAAAAGGCAGACCATTTCAACAAGAGACTGTCTTGTCTCACTTAATTTCTTGTCTCCCACAGCAAAATATCTAAATCTCGAACAGTGTTCTACGTGTGTGGTCGTATTACAGATGTCATACGCTGTTTGTGTACTGCGATACACATATTAATTAATCTTTATTTGCAACATTTCTTACATTCAAATTATACTCGGAAACATTATTGTTTAATTAATAGCTACTATTGCGAGAGCAGTATTTATCGGAAATGCAAACATAAATGTGCTAAATTAGCGTTCGATTCAGTATAATTAAAGCAAACTGAAATTAAGTGTTTTCATCACCTTATTAGCTGCGTTATTTATATAGTTTTTCAATAAATTCTTACACGTTACTAGCGTGCTAGAACAAATCGTAACCTGAGTGGCAAATGTCATTACATTTTTCTGTTAACACAAATTTATGAGGTGATAATATATCTCGCCGTTTCAGTACAGTGTATATCATTATAACCTACGTGGCAACTAAAACAGAAGAGTTAATTCGCTTTATGAGTGAGTTCGAAACGTCTGCGGGGTCTCGCGGTGGCAAAATATGAGACAGTAGCCGAGTCGTAAATAGCTCTGCCGCTCACAATGTGGCGCCACAAACACATCAAATATCGCTTCCGCGGTGTTTCTATGGCAGAGAGCTCAACTATTTACAGTACCTGTGACGAATCAACGAAGTTTAAACCACATACGTGTACTGTTTTTGTGTTTACACTTTTCTTTGTAACATGCTGTATATAGATAATGTTTTCTACTCCCAACGCCGTAAGAGCTATTCTACATTCTTCCAAAAACGAAAAATGTGGATTTATCAGCTCATACAAGCACTGTTGCAAGGAAAGTGAAAGATTTTCATCGTTAAACATTATACAATTAAGGACCAATAACGTAACTAGTACTTATTTTCTTTGCTAACAATTATCCTCACAAACAATGTTTTAAGATAGTTGAACAGTTTACGTATACCTGGGATTTAGAGTACTGGTCTTGTTGTCGGTAGGTGTGCTGTGCTACGGCACTGAACCCTCATCCTAAAACGAGATTTTGATTCCGCAGCAAAGTGTGCGCTTATATGAAACTTTCGGGCAGGCTAAAACTGTGTGTCGGACCGAGCCTCGAACTCGGTACAGTTGCCCTCTGCAGGCAAGTGCTCAGCCAACACAGCTACCCAAGCACGCCTAACGACTCGTTATCACAGCTTTACTTCGGCCAGTACATCGTCTCCCAGCTGTGAGGAAGGGGCGTGTGTGATGTTCAGGAAATGTTGGTAGAGCACTTGCCTGCGAAAGGCAGAAAGTCCCGAGTTCGAATCACGGTCAGGCATGCGGTTTTAGTCTGCCATGAAGTTTCGAACCATCATTGTGATTACATATTAATTCGTATGTTATTCAGATAAACTGATTTTATCCATTTTGGTTAGTTAGTCAGTGGTGAACTGTCCCACGAAGCGTTTTCATTGTACAAATTTTATTATTCTCTTTCCAAAACGTTAACACGAAATGTGTTTCCTTGTATCAAACTAACTTGAATTTCAGTCGGATGGGGACATTTTCACCTTGCACAGACAGATTTACGTGACAGTACGGGCGCGTGTTTTTCTAAACGATGTGAGCCACTGTTGTGGTAATTAATTAGTTATTAAGTGGACTAGAGACCGTGTTGTAATTTGTTTCATTTCCCGTTTTCTTAAACAGTGATCACATCTACCTTTGCATTACTTTACAGAAATATTTGCGCCTTTTAGTTTGCCCATAGTTGAGTGGACATTTCCCCAACATGTTTCGGTTACTCGACGTAGGGCAGATGTACTTAATTATAAGGAATAATGGACCTTGAACCATGGACATTACCGTTGGTGGGGAGGCTTGCGTGCCTCAGCGATACAGATAGCCGTACCGTAGGTACAACCTCAACGGAGGGGTATCTGTTGAGAGGCCAGACAAACGTGTGGTTCCTGAAGAGGGGCAGCAGCCTTTTCAGTAGTTGCAAGGGCAACAGTCTGGATGATTGACTGATCTGGCCTTGTAACAATAACCAAAACGGCCTTGCTGTGCTGGTACTGCGAACGGCTGAAAGCAAGGGGAAACTACAGCCGTAATTTTTCCCGAGGGCATGCAGCTTTACTGCATGATTAAATAATGATGGCGTCCTCTTGGGTAAAATATTCCGGAGGTAAAATAGTCCCCCATTCGGATCTCCGGGCGGGGACTACTCAAGAGGATGTCGTTATCAGGAGAAAGAAAACTGGCGTTCTACGGATCGGAGCGTGGAATGTCAGATCCCTTAATCGGGCAGGTAGGTTATAAAATTTAAAAAGGGAAATGGATAGGTTAAAGTTAGATATTGTGGGAATTAGTGAAGTTCGGTGGCAGGAGGAACAAGACTTCTGGTCAGGTGACTACAGGGTTATAAACACAAAGTCAAATAGGGGTAATGCAGGAGTAGGTTTAATAATGAATAGGAAAATAGGAATGCGGGTAAGCTACTACAAACAGCATAGTGAACGCATTATCGTGGCCAAGATAGATACGAAGCCCACACCTACTACAGTAGTACAAGTTTATATGCCAACTAGCTCTGCAGATGACGAAGAAATTGAAGAAATGTATGATGAAATAAAAGATATTATTCAGATAGTGAAGGGAGACGAAAATTTAATAGTCATGGGTGACTGGAATTCGAGTGTAGGAAAAGGGAGAGAAGGAAACGAAGTAGGTGAATATGGATTGGGGCTAAGAAATGAAAGAGGAAGCCGCCTGATAGAATTTTGCACAGAGCACAACATAATCATAACTAACACTTGGTTTAAGAATCATGAAAGAAGGTTGTATACATGGAAGAACCCTGGAGATACTAAAAGGTATCAGATACACTATATAATGGTGAGACAGAGATTTAGGAACCAGGTTTTAAATTGTAAGACATTTCCAGGGGCAGATGTGGACTCTGACCACAATCTATTGGTTATGACCTGTAGATTAAAACTGAAGAAACTGCTAAAGGATGGGAATTTAAGGAGATGGGACCTGGATAAACTGAAAGAACCAGAGGTTGTACGGAGTTTCAGGGAGAGCATAAGGGAACAATTGAAAGGAATGGGGGAAAGAAATACAGTAGAAGAAGAATGGGTAGCTCTGAGGGATGAAGTAGTGAAGGCAGCAGACGATCAAGTAGGTGAAAAGAAGAGGGTTAGTAGAAATCCTTGGGTAACAGAAGATATATTGAATTTAATTGATGAAAGGAGAAAATATAAAAATGCAGTAAATGAAGCAGGCAAAAAGGAATACAAACGTCTCAAAAATGAGATCGACGGGAAGTGCAAAATGGCTAAGCAGGGATGGCTAGAGGACAAATGTAAGGATGTAGAGGCTTATCTCACTAGGGGTAAGATAGATACTGCCTACAGGAAAATTAAAGAGACCTTTGGAGATAAGAGAACCACATGTATGAACATAAAGAGCTCAGATGGAAACCCAGTTCTAAGCAAAGAAGGGAAAGCAGAAAGGTGGAAGGAGTATATAGAGGGTCTATACAAGGGCGATGCACTTGAGGACAATATTATGGAAATGGAAGAGGATGTAGATGAAGATGAAATGGGAGATACGATACTGCGTGAAGAGTTTGACAGAGCACTGAAGGACCTGAGTCGAAACAAAGCCCCCGGAGTAGACAACATTCCATTGGAACTACTGACGGCCTTGGGAGAGCCAGTGCTGACAGAACTCTACCATCTGGTGAGCAAGATGTATGAAACAGGCGAAATACCCTCAGACGTCAAGAAGAATATAATAATTCCAATTCCAAAGAAAGCAGGTGTTGACAGATGTGAAAATTACCGAACAATCAGTTTAATAAGCCACAGCTGCAAAGTACTTACACGAATTCTTTACAGACGAATGGAAAAACTAGTAGAAGCCGACCTCGGGGAAGATCAGTTTGGATTCCGTAGAAATACTGGAACACGTGAGGCAATACTGACCTTACGACTTACCTTAGACGAACGATTAAGGAAAGGCAAACCTACGTTTCTAGCATTTGTAGACCTAGAGAAAGCTTTTGACAATGTTGACTGGAATACTCTCTTTCAAATTCTAAAGGTGGCAGGGGTAAAATATAGGGAGCGAAAGGCTATTTGCAACTTGTACAGAAACCAGATGGCAGTTATAAGAGTTGAGGGACATGAAAGGGAAGCAGTGGTTGGGAAGGGAGTAAGACAGGGTTGTAGCCTCTCCCCGATGTTATTCAATCTCTATATTGAGCAAGCAGTAAAGGAAACAAAAGAAAAATTTGGAGTAGGTATTAAAATTCATGGAGAAGAAATAAAAACTTTGAGGTTCGCCGATGACATTGTAATTCTGTCAGAGACAGCAAAGGACTTGGAAGAGCAGTTGAACGGAATGGATGGTGTCTTGAAGGGAGGATATAAGATGAACATCAACAAAAGCAAAACGAGGATAATGGAATGTAGTCGAGTTAAGTCGGGTGATGCTGAGGGTATTAGATTAGGAAATGAGACACTTAAAGTAGTAAAGGAGTTTTGCTATTTGGGGAGCAAAATAACTGATGATGGACGAAGTACAGAGGATATAAAATGTAGACTGGCAATGGCAAGGAAAGCGTTTCTGAAGAAGAGAAATTTGTTAACATCGAGTATAGATTTAAGTGTCAGGAAGTTATTTCTGAAAGTATTTGTATGGAGTGTAGCCATGTATGGAAGTGAAATATGGACAGTAAATAGTTTGGACAAGAAGAGAATAGAAGCTTTTGAAATGTGGTGCTACAGAAGAATGCTGAAGATTAGATGGGTAGATCACATAACTAATGAGGAAGAATTGAATAGGATTGGGGAGAAGAGAAGTTTGTGGCACAACTTGACCAGAAGAAGGGATCGGTTGGTAGGACATGTTCTGAGGCATCAAGGGATCACCAATTTAGTACTGGAGGGCAGCGTGGAGGGTAAAAATCATAGGGGGAGACCAAGAGATGAATACACTAAGCAGATTCAGAAGGATGGAGGTTGCAGTAGGTACTGGGAGATGAAGAAGCTTGCACAGGATAGAGTAGCATGGAGAGCTGCATCAAACCAGTCTCAGGACTGAAGACCACAACAACAACAACAACAACAACAATGGAACATGTTTTATGTTCACGTATAATGACGTTTTTGGAGAACGGAAATCGACATGTATTCCACAAACAGAGTTCTAGCGAAACTGAGCTCGCTTTGTCCTCAAAGACATCCACAAATCTGTAGACATCGGCGTTAAGATTGATGCCGTGTTCTTCGACTTCGGGAAGGTATCTGACACAGTCGACTGCTGTCGTTCAGTGAAGACAATGCGAGGTTACCGAGTACCAGACTAGATTTGCTACTGCACTGAAAACCTCCTCGCAGACAGAACTTAACACGTCGTTCTTAACGGAACAAAATCGACAAACGGCAAGTTAATTTGAGGAGTACGCCAAGGAAGTGTGATAGGACCGTCACTATTTATAATCTACGTAGATGATCCAGCAGGAAACATCGAAAACCCAATAAGGCTGTTTGGAGATGATGCGGTCGTCTGTAAAAAGGTAGCAACTCCAGAAGACCAGCAATTTGCAGTAGGATCTGGAGATGATCGATGAATGATGCACGGGCTGGCAATTGACCCTTAGCGTAAATATGAGGGCGTGCTGAAAAGTAGTGAGTCCTTATTTTTATGAGAAAACACTTAAAGCTTTTTAAATAAAATAGACTTTATCAAATTTCTAAAGCTTTATTTCTTAACATAATTACTCTCGGGACGATCATGTTTCTCCCAACTGGAGACCAGATTGTTGACATCGTCACTGGAGAATGTTTGACTTTGCTGACGGAGCCACAATCCACCCTTGCTTGCATCGCTTCAGTTCTGTCAAGACTGTAGTCCTCGAAGATGTTTTTTAAGCTTTGGAAAGAGATGTAAATCGGATGGGGCCAAGTCGGGACTGTGTGGAGGATAATCGATGACAGTGAACCCAAGGCGTCGGACAGTTGCAGATGTCGCAGCGCTCGTGTGAGGTCTGGAATTGTCATGCCGAAGGGGAGGCTGTCCCGTGTACGGACAAACTCTTCGAATTCGTGCTTTCAGTTTTCTGAATTGTTCCTCACGCACAGGTATATTTATGTCACACACCGCCATGTTACACAAAACTACAATTCGGAACCTTCTAGCGGCAGAGGTTTGCAACTTGCTCCAGCAAAGCGGGAAAGTCGACGAGTGATATGTATGACGTACAACACATTAACCGATATTGAGAACAGAATTAAAAATTCGGAGACATTACCTATCACCACGTCGTCGTAAATGTAACGTACTGTAAGAGAAGAAATCCATGGCTAATCAACTACACTGTCGATGAAAAATTTCAGGAAGCAATATATACCGTACAACGTATAGGCTTAGCCATCCGGTTGCGAGCTAACATCCTAAAGATGCCGTTGCTCTTCGTCGAAATATGTTGGCTCAAACTCGTCTAGGAGTTGAATCGCACGTGTCGCATTACACGCCCTAAATTAGCCACTTGTGATCCTTTGGTTAAACTGTCTGGCTGGTGGCAAGTTTGCGAAACACAAAGCTATTATAGCGTATAATGACAGTAATAATAATATCGGGAACTAAATTAACGACCCATAAATGATGTAGGCCACACAGTTGCGATTTGGTTAGAATAACGTTTATTCAGAAAGTAGATTAATAGCGAAACTGGTCGTCTTTAGAATTACACACTCGAGTGCATATCCATCTGACACAGTTCGATCATTCACAATTGAATCGTGAAACACAATGCTCCATCTCGATATTTACACAAAAAGTTAGAGTTCTCTCCAGGCACGCGGCTGTTCACCGCTCAGAGTCGTTTCACTTCTCAGCTGGCTAAAGACCGACTGTCCACTTATCGCGTCTCAATCCGAACTGTACCCTTTGGTGTCTCCAGCCGAACTGTCCGCTTTGGCGTCTGCAACCGCACTGTCTCCGCCCGTCCCCGGCTGCGTTTTCCCGGGCGCCGAACATCTTCGCTCAGCTGACTTAGACAGTTCCCTTTCTTGAGGCTGTCCATCTGATTGGCTACAGCTAATTCTACATTATTTCACATTTTAACGTATTTAAATAATCAAAGCATGACCACTTTCACGTTGTAAATAAAGTAACAATAATATCCATTACATAATAAACGTTACATTATTTTGCATCAAACCAATACAGTTTCCTTCTTAGCTTTGAATGCCACGGCCAGTACCCTTGCACCAATGTGCTTTCTGATAAATAAATAAAGAACAAAAGTAACTATTAAGCACTCAAGCCGGCCGGAGTGACCTTGCGGTTCTGGGCACTACAGGCTGGAACCACACGACCGCTACGGTTGCAGGTCCGAATCCTGCCTCGGGCATGGGTGGGTGTGATGTCCTTAGGTTAGTTAGGTTTAAGTAGTTCTAATTTCTAGGAGACTTATGACCTCAGAAGTTAAGTCCCATAGTGCTCAGAGCCATTTGAACCATTTTTATGTACTAAAATTTACAACAAATATTCTATTACCTTATGTAGGCTGACTATTTCGGCCCGAACAGGTCATGACGGCCCAACGGTACCGCCCGGCAGCCGTCTCATCCTCTGCACACAAGCATCACCGGATGCGGATATGGAGGAGCACGTGGTCAGCACACCGCTCTCCCGGCCGTATTTAAGTTTCCGAGACCAGAGCCGCTACTTCTCAGTCAAGTACCTCCCAGTTTGCCTCACAGGACTGAGTGCATCCCGCTTGCCACCAACGCTCAGCAGACCGGGTGGTCACCCATCCAAGTGCTGACCCTTCCCGAGAGCTCTTAACTGCGGTGATCCTACGGAAACCGGTGGTACCACTGCGGCAAGGCCATTGGCCGTTAACTCACACGGTCTGACTTTAATTGGAAAGATCCCATAAAACAATAGTTGGAAGAGCAGATGCAAGACTGAGATTCACAGGTAGAAGCTGCAGGAAATGTAGTTCATTCACGGAAGAAGTTTCTTACAAAGCATTTCTTCGTCCGATTCTTGAGTATTGGTCATCAGCCTGGTACCCTTGCCACTCAGGGTTAGTGTAACAGATCGATAAAATACAACGAAGAGCGTTGCGTTTCGCCGCGGGATCATTTAGTCGGCGCGAGAGAGTTACAGATATTGCGAACAAATTCCAGCGAGGGACACTACTAGAGGAACCTTGTGCATCACGGAGAGGTTTGCTATTGAAATTCTGAGATAATACGTTCCGTGAAAACCCGGACACGTCCCTCCACATCCTAAAGTCGAAAAAGTAGAGTTAATGCAGAGGTTTACCAATAGCCTTTGTTCCCAGGCGCAATTCGCGAATGGAAGAGTTAACATGGAAGATTGGGGTGCCGGAAGCACTGTCCGTCCGAAAACGCAAGGTGGCTTGCGTGGTATAGGTGTATAATTACGTTTACAGAAAGGTGGCTTGCGCGGTATAGATACAGAATTACGTTTGCAGACGTGAAATATGAGTATCATCACTGCGATCATCTTTTAGATGAATTGTGTGTTTTCAGAACTTCATGGACGCTGATGGTAGCGGGCTCCTAACCTTTTCATTCATGGTAAACAGATAAAAAGTAAGTGTGTCTTTCCAGCTGAAAGGAAAGGCTGTTCGATAGTCGAACGTCGCGCGACGTGTGGCCCAGAAAGTGTGCCATCTGCAGAACCCACCTGCGAAGAGTTGGCCCTGGATTTCGCAGGAAGCATAACTTGCCGGCCGCGCCTGGCTGGTTCCGTATGGCCGCCACATGCCCGGCTGATTCAGCTCGCGAGCGGGGCTGTTTGCCAAGTGTGATCTAACATTCCGACGGCGCGGGCCTGCAAATCCACGCTTTCAGAGGCTACGCCAGAACTTTACGTTATACCTGCAATCGTCCCCTGCTCGTATTCGTTCAGTGCAGTTGAACAACAGTTAAGTGCTGCAATAATAATATGTAGGTAGCTATGCAGGAATGTTAAATGGTGGATTCGTACATGCTAATTAAAATTGGTGGTTTACCGGATGTTATCCGGTCTCACTAAATTTTATTTGTTCGGGTGTAAATATGTCTACTTCATTATACTATTTCCTTTGCCGCAGCCGGCTGGAGTGGCCGAGCGGTTCTAGGCGCTACAGTCTGGAACCGAGCGACCGCTACGGTCGCATGTTCGAATCCTGCTTCGGGCATGGATGTGTGTGATGTCCTTAGGTTAGTTAGGTTTCAATAGTTCTAAGTTCTAGGGGACTGATGACCTCAGATGTTACGTCCCATAGTGCTAAGAGCCATTTGAACCATTATTTTTTTTTTTTTGCCGAAAAACTAATTATTTCAGAGTCTTATCAGTCAAAGAAACCTCTAATTTATTCCTGCAATGAGGTGTCTGTCGTTATTCATTTATAATCACAATCATCTACTTAACATCAGTTCTCGAAGGTACTTTATCCTGTGTTTTTAGTTTCGTTTGTATTTCATTTTTTGATCTTTCTTAATTTTCTATTTCTTTTCATTCACTCTGTTAATACCGATACTGTGGACTACTTTTTAATAAATCAGCTGCCGAGATAGCGAATTGTTTGAGCCACTGGATTCCCATTTGTGAGGAACTGGTTTCTTGTCCAATGTGAAATGTTGAATGATCCCTACGACTGCGCCATTTACAGAACTTAAAATACTACTATTCATTTCTTTTCAAATTAACTAGTTTTATAAAAAATACTTGTCACTTAATATTTCATTGGTTTTACTATTTTATTATGTAAAAATTCTTTTCACATAAAACTTGCCATTACATTTGGATCTACCCATTGTTTTTATTCAGAAAGATTATTCCCTTTCTTTTATCTTCTTAATTTTTGTGACATTTCAGGCAGCTTCCGTGCACCAGAATATACTGGTGTTTGAATCTGCGTACTGCGTGTTAGTATGTATTTTCCATTAAGTACGTTTTCTTTAACTGTTAAAAAAATAATTAAAAAGCTACATGTTGTGATAATTTGTGTCTGTTTGCCTTTGACAATTGATTGAAAATGCTTATAGTTACTTCTTCAACCATTTATTCCATCGTAAAAGACTTTACCTTGAATTCACAAGAGATTAGGTCACCAGTTTTTATGCCCTGAAGTGTTACCCATTTACATTAAATCCAATCCAAATGCTAACAAATGCAATCTTATAGAATTTGTTTCCATTCTGAAGTAGCAAGATTTCCACAAAGTGCAACGGAATAATAATTTGTGGGATTAGTCTAACTGTAGATAGCCAAGACACTTGCGTAATTAATTCGCTGATTGAGTTCCTTGACATCGGCTCTATCAGGTAAGGAAGTAGTAATCAATAGTGACATACGAGAATCTGTGGCGGACTGGGACTTGAGTCTGGATTTTCCGCTTATCTCCTTAACCACTTCGGTTATCCGTGAACGCTCCCCACACCATTGCGGAATACTATTGGATAGAAAATATATACCTAATATAGCTGATGTCAGTGACTTCCAATCAGCGAATTGATTTTGAAAGTAATTCGTACAGCTATGGATCGTCAACCCTGTCTGTCCATTCAGACATGCATGTAAGTTAACCAAGACAAGCTGAAATTAGAATTCTCGCTGTAGACCTCATGCAGTTCCTAAACATACATGTAAAGGAATTCCATCTTATAGATGCTACTAGTGAAATGCAAATGGTTTTACAGTCTATGCCCTTCATCACGTAAGAAAAATCTTAAAACCCTGGGCTAGTGAGGTAGCAGACATCGTCTCAGTATCTCTATCATCATTGGCTCGTTCCTCGAAGCAGCACAAACTTATGTTCATTGTTGAAAATTTAATAACACTACAATCCCTGCTCAAGGCAGGATAGTTGTTCACAGCTTCAAATGTAATTAAAACGAATTTGGTAGACTTCGAGAAGGCGTTTCTTGAGTAAAAGTGTGTAGAAGGATGGAAAAGGTGGAAGAGTAACTTGAGGAAGACCACGGAAAGTTACCACAAGCTCGTAAAAATTCCAATTATGCCTAACGTAATGTAATTACAAGTATGTCTATTTGATTACAATTTAACGTATTTGATTCCCAAGTACAATTCAGCAAACAATGACACGTTATCATCAATAAACACTTCCGGGCTAAGCTGCCGTGGTCGATCTGTAGAACTACTTCTCCCTGACGTTTCGTTCTCTTCCGAGGTGAGTCAACGACTGGCTGCTAGGAGTTTTTTTTTTTTTTTTTTACTTTATTGTTATTTTAAAACCTGTACAACTCAGGTAGGCTGGCAGCGGCACACTACGCCGCTCTGCAGCCATAGCGTTTTACAAGAGTATAAAACATGGTGAATGACAAAGAACAAAGTGACGGGCAAAAGAGAGAGGTCACAGAGACAGAAAAAACACGGAGTCGTTCACATGTGACGATAACAACACGGAAAACACGTCGGCACGGCGCACAAAACACTGATGAGTCCGATGGCACAAGTGAACGTAGGAGTGGGACGGCGGACACCAAAAACACTATACGACGTCACACACACGAGACACAAAAGGCGACGATCTCCGGCGCGCGAATGTTCACTATACGTGTGCGAGTCCGGGGACCTGCCAAGAGAGGAGGAGGAGGAAGGGGAGTGGGAGAGCGAGAGGGGAGAGCAGAGATGCCACGGGCAGGGGAGATAGGGGGGAGGGATGAAGGGGGAGAGGAAGCCCGGGGGAAGAGGGCGAAGGGAGGGGACAGGGAGACGGAAAAAGAAGGGAAGAGAAGAGAAGGGAGGGAGGGTGCCGAAAGGAAAGGACACGGGAAGTGGGGGGTGGGGCAGGGTCAAAGTTGATAGGAGGGGTAGATGGAGGGGACGAGGACATCATCAGGGAGAGGGAGCTGGCGGAAGCCACCTTGGGAGAGGGTATGGAGGGTGGAGAGATGGAGACCGGGTGGGACGTGGGAATACAGGCGCGGCAGCGGGCGGGGGTGGGAGAGGAACGGGGAAAGGAGCGGGTGAGGAGGATCAAGTTTACGTGAGGTGTACAGGATACGTATCCTTTCAAGAAAAAGGAGGAGGTGGGGGAAGGGGATGAGATCATAGCTGCTAGGAGCTGGGGCTGCCGCTTATATGGATATCGTAGAGGGCGCCACCGCACGTCACGTGGCGTCGATGTGCAGCTATCTCTGGCTATCGTCTGTTCTCTCGATTGCAGGCAATCGATTGTCGCGTGATTGATGCAACGTCGACCGCCATATCTTATCCAATTTTAGTCCTTCTTCTTTACGATTAAAATTGTATTGATGTTTGTGGATTTCAATTGCCTCTCTATAATAATGCGACGTCCTCGCTAGCACGCTTGTTTCACCAAATTTTATTTCGTGCTCTCCATCCTTAAAAACATGTTCCGCTACTGCCGATTTGTCGATATGACCCAAGCGACAGTTTCTTTTGTGCTCCGTCAACCGTGTATTGATGCTTCTTTTTGTAGTTCCTATGTAAAACCTGCCACAACCACACGGAATTTTATATACCCCTGGGGTGGCTAGGGGGTGACGAGCATCCTTTGTTGATCTTAGGCATTCACTAATTTTCTTAGTAGGTCTGAAAATGGTCTCTACGTGAAACTTGGCTAGTACTTTCCCAATGCGATCCGTGATATTATGGATGAACGGAAGAAATACTTTTCCAGCTGATGGTCGTTGCTGTCTCCTATTTTTAGGCATTTTTCTATTTAGGTGAAGTGCTCGGTTAATCTCGTTTTTCGTATAACCATTTTTCGCAAAGGCCATTCGTAAATGATTTAGTTCTTCTTGTAAGCAGCCTGGTTCACAAATATTATTGGCCCTATCCACTGATGTTTTAATGACCCCCTCTTTTGCCTAGGGTGGTGGTTTGAGTTCTTATGGAGGTAGCGATCAGTATGTGTACCTTTCCTGTAGACCTTATGGCCTAAGGTCCCATCCGCCCATTTGATAACTGATACATCCAAGACGTTAAGTTGTCCGTTCTTCTCCTTCTCCATAGTAAATTTAATCTTTGGGTTGATGCTATTTAAGTGTACAAGGAAATCATTCAAGTCTTCTTCCTCATGATTCCATATTACAAAGGTATCATCCACATACCGATACCACTTCGAGGGGCTTTTTTTGGACGACTGCAGCGCTTGATGTTCAAAATATTCCATGAATAAATTCGCAATTGCGGGACTTAGGGGGCTTCCCATGGCTACCCCATCGATCTGTTCATAAAATTCACTATTGTACTGAAAATAGGTCGAGGATAGACAGTGTTGGAACAAGGCTACTACATCAGTAGGGAATATATCGGCTATATGGGAGAGAGCTTCATCAACTGGAACCATCGTGAACAAAGACACAGTTGAAGACATTTTAATGTGTATGCACCTCTCCATGTGTACCACAGCTTTTTGCATAATGATTTTTGCAGCGTGTTGTGCCTATGAAATTTATTGTTTAGTATAACGAGTCGTATGAAAGCAGAATGGATTAGAAAACACATTTGTACATCATTACGCCTCACCAGACTACTAGGCTAGAGGGTAGTAATAGTCTCTGCCTACGATGTCAGGAGTTGATTGACGCTTGTACCAATTAGTTGTATCGTTTGCAAGCTACAGAGTGACAGTTATTGAACTATATGAAAAAGAACGTAAATTAGTTACAAACTACGGCGTGCACATACTTTATTCAACATGTACGTCACTAGAGATATTCGGATTTCGGTTATGCGATGTTCGATATGTCTGCCATCATTGGCGATGATGTGGCGCACACGAATAGCGCAAATCTGCATGATCCGCTGAAGTGTCGGAACATAGATGCTGACGAACTCATCAAAATGAAAGTGCGCTTCGTCGCTAAACCAAACCATACAGCGCATACCTATTCCCATCATGCCTCGAGGCCAACCGTGCAGGTTGAACTTTCTCACGGAAACCGTTCACACGTTGTGACGATTTTATTATAGGTAGTTCAATAATTGTCATTCACCCTGTAACTGGAGGCTGTGGAAACGAACAGAAAGAAATTACTTCATCTGCCAATTAGGTGGCTTTATTTTGGAGTAAATTAATTTGTTACGTCATCACGTCTAGCTGGTTCATGCTTTGTGGCCGTTTTCAGGTGATACAGTACATCTATCACGTGAAACAGGTATTTTTATAATGGATAAAACCATATATGGCATGTATTGGAGTTAACCTGTATAAGCACAGGTATTTCTATTTGAGACGGATTGAAGAACATTACTTCAGTATTTAAGTATTTGCAAACTAATAACTATAGCTATTAGGAATAGTACATTTTTAGGTTGCTATTAGGTGTAGTACATTTTATGGTTGGTTAGTATCTCCAGGTGTATATGGCACTAGCAAGTTATTAATGTCTATTTTCCCCAGAGCACCACGTAATATATTGAAGTGTGAACGCATGGGCTCAAATTGGTAATTCTGCACTAACAGGCGTATTCTGCTCAGTTGGTGCAGTTATGACTGTGCAGAAAACATAAGGATCTAATGTTTGTGAGGTGTTTGTGGGAAGACTCTTCGAGAAAAAACAGCCAACATATAAAAATACGCCGCGCGGGATTAGCCGAGCGGTCTTGGGCGCTGCAGTCATCGGCTGTGCGGCTGGTCCCGGCGGGTGTTCGCGTCCTCCCTCGGGCATGGGTGTGTGTGTTTGTCCTTAGGATAATTTAGGTTAAATACTGTGTAAGATTAGGGACTGATGACCTTAGCAGTTAAATCCCATAAGATTTGACACACATTCGAACATTTTTATAAAAATATCTTAACTAACAGCCTTTACAAGTGACGAAATGGTTTTTATCCTTTGCAAGGTAGCTTGCTGCGTAGTATTTCAGTTGTTGACAAGAATGGAGGATCTCTGCAGTAATACTAACTGCAAATGTAAGAATCGTAGCAGAATACTTTTTACGTACTCTAAGAAAACATCGTTAAAATACCAAAGATAATATTATCCGTGCTAATACGACCTAGATAATTAAACGAACACTAAACATTATTCAATAAAAATGGTACCACATGAAGGAAAAGCATTCAGCGTCATTTAAATACGTTTAAAACCATTCTGTTACATTACCAGCATACGTACTATTTAAGACTGACCTGAAAGTAACTGTGCCTTCATGATTTTGTGACCGCAGGGGTAGATCGGAATATCACACACATTTCTCCGAAATCTGATTATAAATTTCAAGTAATGTCACTTTTTTCAACGATAATTTGCTCCGCGCCTGTTAGTTGTGAAGCGAATAAGCCATTCGTTGCGAGCAGCACTTTAACAAGTTAAATATCACGCTGTAACTCAACCGTATGAAATGTAACGTGTCGTCAACCACTCTAAATTACAACACTTTCAGTTAACGTAATAACTTGTTAATATGCACGTTATACCCATCCGCAGTGTACATGCGATGCTTCTTTTTCATTTTTTTTTTCTCACTGGCAGCTGGGGTGGAGAATTTGTGTTGAATTCCCCGCACAACAACGCCACACGAGAACGTTACGCGTTATACAAAAAAAGCATGGGGGAGAGAGAGAAAGAGTGAGAGAGCGATGGGGGGCGGGGGGGGGGATGGAGAGAGGGAGGGAGAGAAAGGCAGAGAGAGAGGGAGGGGAGAGAGAAAACACAAACTTATGCTCTCTGTTTTCGCATTAATATCTATAAAATGTTAAAAGTGAAGCAGATTAGCAATTCCGTATGCAGCACTGGTAAACTCTCGTCGCCCGTAATGATACAAGCAATTAGGTGGGCCGGCGCATCTGCAATTCTGACTGTGCCGTAAAGCGGGCGGCACACGCAGCAAGACAAAAGAGCGCGCAAACAGCGGCCGAGAGGAGCGTCCGAGCGGTACGGCCGTTTCCGTAATTCCTGGGCTAATGGAGTGCGATGGCTCTCGGAGGCCTCGTTGCGTTCAGTTTTACGGCGCCACTGGCTCTGCACGGCGGCCGCTATCGCAGACTGATCTCTCACCCTCCAACAGGCGGCACTGCCTCAGTCGCCCGAATTATAAGTGAAGTGCTTGTCGCCTAATACCGGAGCCCCACTGCTGACGAGTCTCATTTTGTGGCCAGTTGATAAATCTGTTCTGATGCGTCCTATCTGGCAGCCCGCAGGCTAGAACGAAGGGGCAAGATGGGAAAAAATTACAATCTATTATTTTGTAATTCACAAGGCTATCCAATGGACTCGCTCTCTTAGAGTTCCGTTACAGATCAATACTTCAAACGTGTAAAAAAATCGTCTTTGAAGTTTTGCAAAATTCTAAGCACACTCATTTTTATTCTCGATATACATAAACGGTCTGCCGGACAGTCTGCAACTGTCTGTTGATGATGTTATGGGGTAATGGAAGGTGTCGCCGCTGGGTGGCTGTAGGGGGTGCAAGATGCGTTAGAGAAAATCTGAAGTAAATGTGATGAATGGATGTTTGCCCTAAATGTACAGTGACTAAAATATATGTTGCATCTAAGTTTATTGTCAGTACTGGACATAACGGTAAGCAAAATTGATTTTGTTCTGTCAGCTAGAGTCATGAGAAAAAAATAAAAAAAGATAAACACTTTTCCGCTTGATGAAAAATAATAATAATTAATGAATCAATTGGCCCTCTTCGTAATTGGAGACACTTTTGAATACTATTATGCATGCTCCTTACCAGGATGACTAATGCGAAGCCGCCATAAAACTGTTATTCAAGCATTATTGAGGAGATTCAGCCCAGTTGCCAATTGTGTGATTCATGCCACAAAATGTTTCAGGTCAACATTAGCCAGTTTTCAAGTGTTAAAAACAAGGAATCCAGATAAAACAGTCTTCCTCATACCGATATGAAAGGATTACAGACGTCGTGAGTTATAATCTACCTTAATTTTTTTTTTTTTTTTACTTTTTGTATACCATTAGGCCTCGTCACAACCTCGTAACAAGCTGCACACGTGTACTGTCAAGTCAAACCATAAAGCATAAAGCATCACAGACCGGTGCCTCCAACCGTCTCCTACGTACGGTTGCAATGTCTAAAGGGCATTTCTGGGGATATTTTAGCATTATCGTCCTTAGGAAGCAGCCACCAACATATTTTACCTTGTGACATAGGATTTACGCATGCAATTTTCTTTCAGATACCAGCGTAGAGATAACTTTAAGTTAGAATGGGCTAGGACCAGACAGGACTTTCTGAAATATTTTATGTCAGACGGTATTATCGTTGGTGCTAAACATTCGGCTGTAAGTAAATATCATCGTTGATATGGCAAGTGGGCGGGCCGGAGTGGCCGAGCGGTTCTAGGCGCCACAGTCTGCAACCGCGCGACCGCTACGGTCGCAGGTTCGAATCGGGCATGGATGTATGTGATGTCCTTAGGTTAGTTAGATTTAAGTATTTCTAAGTTCTAGGGGACTGATGACCTCAGAAGTTAAGTCCCGTAGTGCTCAGAGCCATTTGAACCAAAGAGTTACTTCCCGCCAGGTGGTCAGCAAGATGTTTGTTTTCCTTGTTTCTGGACTTGAATGCGGCATCCTGAAGATATTCTAGAATCCAAATAGGTCGAGCACAATAAACATATAATAATATAATAGGCGTATTTTTCATTAATCATTCAAATTTGCCTCAGGTGTACCGCTCAACATGATTAAGATTATTTTAAGCAGTTTATGCTTCACTGTTACAGAAAACACAGAGAGTTTGATGTGCATCTTAGATTATCATTGGATGTTGTAAATGAGTTGCCAAATTAATCAGTTTTTGCCACCTCCGGTCTTGATTCTAAATAACATAGCCTCCCAATGGGATCAAACAAACTGTAACACGGTAAAAGATGCATCGACTACATAGGATGCATACAATCGACACGGCTCTAAAGAATTGTCTACACGGCCCTAAAAGTGGCGGATGATCAGAGGGGTAGTAGTAGTGGTAGCAATAGCATTAATAATTACTTTTCCAATAAACCTTTATGCGCTTTTCTCAGCCTGCTCCAAAGGTGGTTACTTGTGTCATTTCGTGTGTACCACCAACACTAGAGATCAAATCAATGTGCAAAAGCTTGGCCCTAACACAAGGTAGACGGAGGCGTGAAGCATATGGCGAGGAGTCCGGACACATGCGAGGCCCCCTGTAAACTCTCGGTTGCTATGGTATCCATTGCGTCGCTACTGGGAACAGAAGATGTGAAACAGGGTGTCGTAATTGTGTTGCCCTGCGCTTCCTCGGCATAGGAGGCCAGCAGCTCAGGTGCCACCTCTCTATGTTTCTCTTGCGGTAGTTATCTCATGTGCGGTAGATGTCCAGCGTGCAGTAAATATCGATTAATCCCAGTCTTGCACAAGTAGTGATATAATACTTTTAAGTGACTGCATCATCACTTTATTGCAGGAGGTGTCGGTTTCATTGAGCTGTGAAACTGAACGACATGAAATTTTGATGGAAGGACTTCCAACACTGGCATTACATATTCTTCACAACGATAAGTTCGAAACACGTGAGTCTAAAGTTCACGGTGTGAGCACGACAAGTGGTTGTGTGATAACAACAAAAGGAAAATTTGAAAGCCAACTGAAAGAAAATGAGCTATTTACAGGGAT
Organism: Schistocerca piceifrons; assembly: GCF_021461385.2. Taxonomy (NCBI): domain Eukaryota; kingdom Metazoa; phylum Arthropoda; class Insecta; order Orthoptera; family Acrididae; genus Schistocerca; species Schistocerca piceifrons. The sequence goes on along the minus strand of NC_060141.1, from coordinate 443,563,648 downwards.
TTTCAAAAACTACACAGAACGAACTGATTGAATGTATAAAAGAGAAGATTTGTGAACATGTAAATTCAAGTTTCGGTAGAACCTCATTTTATACTTGTCTTTTGGATGATATTAGTGAAACGGGACCTGCCGCTACTTTCTGGCAAGCGTATTAAATGGCCTGCAAGATAAGGTTCGTGAGATTGCCCACAAGCTCTTTTATTTACTGTTCTGTAGTTCATTTAAATTTAGGTTTGCAGCAGGACTGTTCCTGTACAAAACCATTTATGATACACTCCTGGAAATTGAAATAAGAACACCGTGAATTCATTGTCCCAGGAAGGGGAAACTTTATTGACACATTCCTGGGGTCAGATACATCACATGATCACACTGACAGAACCACAGGCACATAGACACAGGCAACAGAGCATGCACAATGTCGGCACTAGTACAGTCTATATCAACCTTTCGCAGCAATGCAGGCTGCTATTCTCCCATGGAGACGATCGTAGAGATGCTGGGTGTAGTCCTGTGGAACGGCTTGCCATGCCATTTCCACCTGGCGCCTCAGTTGGACCAGCGTTCGTGCTGGACGTGCAGACCGCGTGAGACGACGCTTCATCCAGTCCCAAACATGCTCAATGGGTGACAGATCCGGAGATCTTGCTGGCCAGGGTAGTTGACTTACACCTTCTAGAGCACGTTGGGTGGCACGGGATACATGCGGACGTGCATTGTCCTGTTGGAACAGCAAGTTCCCTTGCCGGTCTAGGAATGGTAGAACGATGGGTTCGATGACGGTTTGGATGTACCGTGCACTATTCAGTGTCCCCTCGACGATCACCAGTGGTGTACGGCCAGTGTAGGAGATCGCTCCCCACACCATGATGCCGGGTGTTGGCCCTGTGTGCCTCGGTCGTATGCAGTCCTGATTGTGGCGCTCACCTGCACGGCGCCAAACACGCATACGACCATCATTGGCACCAAGGCAGAAGCGACTCTCATCGCTGAAGACGACACGTCTCCATTCGTCCCTCCATTCACGCCTGTCGCGACACCACTGGAGGCGGGCTGCACGATGTTGGGGCGTGAGCGGAAGACGGCCTAACGGTGTGCGGGACCGTAGCCCAGCTTCATGGAGACGGTTGCGAATGGTCCTCGCCGAAACCCCAGGAGCAACAGTGTCCCTAATTTGCTGGGAAGTGGCGGTGCGGTCCCCTACGGCACTGCGTAGGATCCTACGGTCTTGGCGTGCATCCGTGCGTCGCTGCGATCCGGTCCCAGGTCGACGGGCACGTGCACCTTCCGCCGACCACTGGCGACAACATCGATGTACTGTGGAGACCTCACGCCCCACGTGTTGAGCAATTCGGCGGTACGTCCACCCGGCCTCCCGCATGCCCACTATACGCCCTCGCTCAAAGTCCGTCAACTGCACATACGGTTCACGTCCACGCTGTCGCGGCATGCTACCAGTGTTAAAGACTGCGATGGAGCTCCGTATGCCACGGCAAACTGGCTGACACTGACGGCGGCGGTGCACAAATGCTGCGCAGCTAGCGCCATTCGACGGCCAACACCGCGGTTCCTGGTGTGTCCGCTGTGCCGTGCGTGTGATCATTGCTTGTACAGCCCTCTCGCAGTGTCCGGAGCAAGAATGGTGGGTCTGACACACCGGTGTCAATGTGTTCTTTTTTCCATTTCCAGGAGTGTATTTTTGGCCACGCTTCAGAGTATTTCTGCTTTGTTCCACCGGTATTCCAGACGCACAGTAATTCCCGACGGTATTGTTTTTAAACGCATTCCTTCGAAGTATGAAACAAGATGGAACTCTAACGCCGCAGTAATATACGCCATTCACGAAAATCATTGGGTCTAAATGAGGTAGCTGACAGTCCAGACTCTAGTGCGACTGCAAGAGATGCCTGTGGTTTTAAAAATAGCGGCCTACAATTCTTATTTCTTCTCTCTGAGTCTCAAAGCATGTTATTAAAGAATAATGAAGAGTTTTTCAACATTTTTCAGAAAAAAAACACAGATGACGCATAGTTTCCCAAAAACGCTGTCTCAGAATGCATAGCTTACATGAATAACTTAAGATAAATTAATAGACTTTTTAAATTCCCCGAAACGTTAGACTAATTCGCAAGCTGTAGCTTCCACGAATTGAGCTGAAATGATGGATGAACACACGGGTAATCCATTGGCGACAAAATACAAACAGATGTGTTTCGAGGTATTCGATAATATTGTAGCACAACTGGAAACAAGTTACTATGATAAACTGCTCTCCTTCAAATTAGGGGTTACTACTCGGCTCGCCAATTATGGTTTGCATTTCCCCGTAGAGGGTGTGGGATCATTATTACAATCGTATGGTGCGGTGCGCCTTTACTCGCTTGTAGTTGCGCGTAGATCTGGAGACTGTATTTTCTTCCCAGTATAAAGAAACATTTTATTCTGTCAGTTTGGCAGACGTTATGAAAATAATGATTGAAAATGAAACAGACCAAACTCTTTCCGAAACTGTCAAAATATTTTGTCTAACTGCTACTATTCCTGCAACAAGCGCTTCGGCTGAGAGGAGTTTTCGTCTAAAACGCATAAAAACTTCTTATTTGCGGAACAGTATGGTCCAGGATCGCTTATCAGCTCTTACCAGTAACTCAGTTGAAAAACCAGTACTGTGAATGCTTTAAAACCGAGACACGTGGTGTGACAATGTCATCGAAAGATTCCGGAAGAAGAAAGATCGTCGAGTTAACTCGTTTTCCAAATAGCAACGCTCAGACACCCTCTCTACCAGTGCGTTTTTAAATATAAGTAAGTGTTATTATTATTATTATTATTATTATTATTATTATTACTATTATTATGAGTAGCTGTAGTGGTATTCGTAGTCATTGTCATCCTCTTAGCAGAAGTAGTAGTAGTAGTAGTGATAGTGGTGGTCGTTAGGAACGGCAGGTATGCTTACATTAAAATGGAAGGAAAGGTGCTTTTCCAATATGTTTCCTAACCTTCGCAGAATTCAGACCCATGATCTATCACTAGGCCCTAAAGAATTTGAAACAAGTGGCAGGACTCAAGAAGAAGTCCACTGGGAAATGGATGAGACAAATTGTCTTCAATGTAAGACAAAATATTCTTGTATATTCCTATCGATTATCTAACACAATAGACACATTGTTAAAATGATTTTTAGAAGTTTTAGTGAGCCATATTGAGTACATCTGATTCCACATCTCAAAGCCGTCGAAGCCGAGAATTTCCATAAATGGAATTTGCGTTGGCTGCAACATGTCTCACACGTAAAACCACGGGTGGATTGATACAGTAGGAGAACGAAACAGAAGGAGCCAGTTTCTGACAATGGTAAGGAGTTGTTGGGTGGTCGGTGCGACTAGTTTAAAGGAAACGTTAATTTGGTGATGTATGTCGAGCTCCATATATGTACATGGTTTTAACTGAAGGTTATATTACGCGTGTTATTTTTTCTGTGTATTGGTCAAAATAAATACCGACCCACCACAAAGAAATTTCCCCAATGTGACACATATTGTTAGATATGATGTACAGGTACAGGAAAATAAATGCTTTCGATTTTATGTATATTGGATGATTTATTTAAGACAATGGGCTTCACAAATTGAGCAAGTCACTGACGTATTGGTCCACCTCTAGCCCCTATGCAAGCAGTTATTCGGTTCGGCGTTGATTGGCAGAGTTGTTGGGTACCGTCCAGAGGGATATCGTGCCAAATTCTTTCCGATTGTCGTGTTAGATCATCCAAGTCACGAGCTGGCTGAAAGGACCTGTCATGTAAAGCCATCCTCGGCTTGCATTTCAGCAAGGTAATGCCTGCCTGGACTTGTCGAGACTTTCTACTGCCTGAATTTATGCTTGCCAAATCCTGTTCTGGGCAGCAAGGCCTGATCTCGCCGCAAGTGAGAGCGTGTGGAGCGTTATGGGTAGACTGGGATTTTCACGATCTAACCTGCCAATTGGACACAATTTGGCACCTTATGAGCCAATACAAAGCCGAATAACTGCTTGCATGAGGGCCAGATATGGACCGATGCATTAACGACTTGCTCAATTTGGAAGCTCTTCCTCTTAAATAATTTACTCAACTTGTTCTGCAATTGTAGTAATTTCTTTGTCTGTACATGTTCATTACATCTGCCGGGTTCCTTACCATTCGGATGGTTCCGTCAAAGTGGCCTTCTTTCCTATAAGTATATAGTAAGGCCAACTGACGGATTTTGTTAATTCTTCAACTTCAGAGGTTTATGGTGAGTAAAATTCTGTATATGGCTCAGACTAGTTACATAATGTGTGGATGGTTGAACCATATTTCCTAGTTTGTGCAGTACCTTGAACCTTGTAAAAGAAGAAAGTCTTCTGCCATGGTTTACGTGACATTTGCAAATGCAACACATTTTTTTTCTGAAACAGGGGTTGTTTTATTCAGCATTGAAATACACCAGGTTATTCCCCAATATTTTAGCTACACAACACTACTTTTCAACGCAATCTCCATTCAATGCTACGGCCTTACGCTACCTTGAAATGAGGGCCTGTATGCCTGCACGGTACCATTCCACTGGTCGATGTCGGAGCCAACGTCGTACTGCATCAATAACTTCTTCATCATCCGCGAAGTGCCTCCCACGGATTGCGTCCTTCATTGGGCCAAACATATGGAAATCCGACGGTGCGAGATCGGGGCTGTAGCGTGCATGAGGAAGAACAGTCCACTGAAGTTTTGTGAGCTCCTCTCGGGTGCGAAGACTTGTGTGAGGTCTTGCGTTGTCATGAAGAAGGAGAAGTTCGTTCAGATTTTTGTGCCTACGAACACGCTGAAGTCGTTTCTTCAATTTCTGAAGAGTAGCACAATACACTTCAGAGTTGATCGTTTGACCATGGGGAAGGACATCGAACAGAATAACCCCTTCAGCGTCCCAGAAGACTGTAACCATGACTTTACCGGCTGAGGGTATGGCTTTAAACTTTTTCTTGGTAGGGGAGTGGGTGAGGCGCCACTCCATTGATTGCCGTTTTGTTTCAGGTTCGAAGTGATGAACCCATGTTTCATCGCCTGTAACAATCTTTGACAAGAAATTGTCACCCTCAGCCACATGACGAGCAAGCAATTCCGCACAGATGGTTCTCCGTTGCTCTTTATGGTGTTCGGTTAGACAGCGAGGGACCCAGCGGGAACAAACCTTTGAATATCCCAACTGGTGAACAATTGTGACATCACTACCAACAGAGATGTCAAGTTGAGCACTGAGTTGTTTGATGGTGATCCGTCGATCATCTCGAACGAGTGTGTTCGCACGCTCCGCCATTGCAGGAGTCACAGCTGTGCACGGCCGGCCCGCACGCGGGCGATCAGTCTTGCATGACCTTGCGGCGATGATGACACACGCTTTGCCCAACGACTCACCGTGCTTTTGTCCACTGCCAGTAGACATTCTGCAAGCGCCTATGAATATCTGAGATGCCCTGGTTTTCCGCCAAAAGAAACTCGATCACTGCCCGTTGTTTGCAACGCACATCCGTTACAGACGCCATTTTAACAGCTCCGTACAGCGCTGCCACCTGTCGGAAGTCAATGAAACTATACGAGACGAAGCGGGAATGTTTGAAAATATTCCACAAGAAATTTCCGGTTTTTTCAACCAAAATTGGCCGAGAAAAAAAACGTGTTGCATTACTTATTGAACTGCCCTCGTACTTTAATGTCTTAACGATTTTCCCTCTCCTGAAAATTGAAATTTGTGTTAGTTGCAAATAGCTTCTATTTGAAAATGTATTTAATCTGTAACTGGTTTTTCATACTACTTCTTCTTAATTTGCTTTTACTTACTGATTGTTGGTTTGTAATTGATTAATAACTTAACACATAGGGTATTAAATACAGTATTGCAAATATTTTTTCGATTATAACAATTTTCGTTTTGAATAAGACAGTTGTTCCTACGTATATGACCACGTGGTAACTGGAAAAAGTTTTCACATTTGGAAGAACCACATTTTACTTGATAATTTTATTCAATTTCAGAAGACGATTGCAGCACAATTTAATGGAAAATGGTTCAAATGGCTCTGAGCATCATGGGACTTAACGTATGAGGTCATCAGTCCCCTAGAACTTAGAACTACTTAAACCTAACTAACTTAAGGACATCACACACATCCATGCTCGAGGCAGGATTCGAACCTGAGACCGTAGCGGTCGCGGTGTTCCAGACCGAAGCGCCTAGAACTGCTCTTCCACAGCGGCCGGCAAATTGCTATCATTTAAAAATAAATTATGAAACATGTTAAACTTTTAATACATGTTTAGTAAACGCAGAAGTCTAAAAGTGTTCCAACTATAAATTTCCATTATGAATGTTTGTACGTTCATCGTCTGTTCAGCATACATACAAATACACGAACCCAAGTTAAACTTTCTTTTGCAGTGAAATAGATGGATATCTTTATGGCCGCTTGACTGTCACGTACTTTCACAAGCTTCTTATGGTTGTACGTCGGTTCACATTCATATTAATTTCTTGATAGTACTAAAATTTTTGTGCTGAAAGTGTATCTGTATCTAAGTACAAGTTTTAGCCATTCCTATAAATTTGGATTTAATGTGGCTTTTATGGTTTGCTGTCCACGATTGATGTCCCACTTCTTTGCCAAATGGTATTTTTATCTGATATTGTTTTATTTGATCACGGTTGGAAACTACTATACTTGTCTCAGAGTATTCGATTTATGTCTGCCAAATCGGCTTCGCTTGTTAATAAATCTATTTATTCGAAAATTTAAGATAGCAGGATTTTCTTACCTTACAATCCACCAACAGATCCATATTTAAATTCATTAATTGAATGTTTATTGCATTATCTGTTGCCTGCATTTAAACGTTGATTGCTTTATCTGTTGCTTCAACTTTAAATATTCATTCATTATTTCTACCAGGATGTACTTTCGCTTTTTATGTTTACTCTCCCGCAGTAAAGTAGGAAGAATTTAGATTGTGATCCAGTCTAGAATAGTAGAAATGAGACAATTATACTAAAAGAAACGATTCACGCAGCTAGACTTGCCAGGACAGCTTTCTCATATGATGACTCTAATAGTAAAACAACCCATTTACAGAGTTAACCCCACCAGGATGCCTTCTTAAAAATATAGCTTCCCTCGTAGTCACATAGATGCAGTATTTCCTGGTTCCCGAAAAGCGTTTGACTCAGTGCCACACCTACGCTTACTGACAAAAGTTAGGCCATATGGGGTATCAAGTGAAATCTGTGGCCAGATTGAGGATTTTCTAGTAGGAGGAACACAGAATGTTATCTTAGACGTCGATTCATTGTTAGATGTAGAAGTAATTTCGGGTGCACCCGAGGGAAGTGTATTGGGACTCTTGTTGTTCATGTTGTATATTAATGAGCGTGCAGACACTATCAATAATTACCTCAGACTCTCTGTGGATGATGCAATTACCTGTAATGAAGTACTGTCTCAAAGAAGGTGCATAAATAATCAGTCAGATCTTGATAATGCTTCAAAATGGTGCAAAGATTGGCAATTTACTTTCAATCTTCGGAAATGTAAAACAGTGAACTTCAGAAAACAAACAAAGATAGTATCCTATGACCAAAATATGAGTGAGTCATAGCCAGAACCGGGCAATTCATGCAGATACGCGTAACACATTGTGGAGACATGAAATGGAATGATCACATAACCTCTTTGTACGTAAAACAGGTGGTAGACTTTGATTTATTGGTAGGATACTGCGGAAGTATAGTCATTCTACAACGCAGACTGCTAACAAATCTGCGATCCATTCTAGAATATTGCTCAAATGTGTGGGATCCACGCCAATTAGGACTAACAGTAGGCACAGAACGTATATAAAGAAGGGCAGCATGGATGGTCACCGGTTTGTTTCATCCGTGGGAGGGTGTCATGGAGAGGCTGCAGAAATGGCATAATCTTGAAGATAGACGCAAACTATGCCTAGAAAGTCTGCTAACAACTTTCAAAAACCGGTTTTGATTGATGACTATGAAAATACTACAACTCGCTACCTATCGCTCATATAGGTATCGTAAGGACAAGATTTGAGTACTAATGCCACACACACAGACATTCAAATAATCATTCTTCCCGCACTCCATATTTGAACGAAATGGAAAGAACACCTAATAACCGGAGCAATGGGACGTATCCTTTTCCATGCACTTCGCGGTGATTTGCAGAGTATGGATGTAGAAGTAGATAAAAGATTCTAATTTCTAAATAAGTTGAATTTTAGACCCAAACACACAGTCTTTCACGTCAACTGAATAAAGATACACGGTGCCATCGTGCCTGTAAGGGAGCTGCATGTGACTACTTAAGATTCGTTCATTCTGGCGGTCACATTCATAGCCAGAGACTACGAGAGGTCCGCAGCACGTGCCAAACACCTGTGATCCGGCGTGCCTACCGCAATGGCTGCGGCAGCGTTCGGCCGACGCAGACGTCTCCGACGGCAGAGTCCGTCCCACCCTACGGCGAGTCGCCATTTATTACGGCAGACAGCGGCGGAGACAATGCTTGGCGGCGCTCCCGGCGCAGAGGGGATCCCCCGGAGGCGATAAACAGGCGTTTTACTGGCCGGCCCACCCAGTGGCCGCACCTCGCCAGTCCTGCTGTCACACACACACACACACACACACAGAGAGAGAGAGAGAGAGAGAGAGAGAGAGAGAGAGACCGAGACCTTTCTAGACGTGACTTTATGCCGAAACGGATGTCACCGTGTCATCTTAGCTCCTGTCCTCCATTTTTGTTCAGTTGCGGTCACAGGACACGTGTGGAAACGCCCAAATGCTGCCAAGGTTGTTGCACGTACGCTGCTGAAGTTTCGCTGGAAAGCTATTTCATATCGTACTTATGGTCACGATCTCTCTCCATGCCGTTTACGTACACTGACGAAAAGAGTGGCAACCACAACAAAAAATTGATTTACAATAATGAAATTTTTAAAATATGTAGAGGGATCCAAAATGATGTACCAACTGTTTAAAAGTCCATAACTTGCAAACTAATTGACGGAGTTGTCTCATTTTTGGTGAAACTGTAGCTTAAAGTGCAACTTAAAGATGTCACAGTAGGTGCTTGAAATGGTCACCATTAACATCCATACACAAACGACGCCGCCGAACTGCAGCACGAACTACTGACTGCAACGTGTGCAGTTGGATATTTGCACATGAATGTACGATGGATTCTCGAAGTTCATCCAATGTACGTGGCTTTTGTCGATAAACGACGTCCTTTAGTGTTCCCCACAGGTAAAAGTCCAGAGGAGTCAAGTCTGGGGAAGTGGTGGATACTCCACAACACCTCTATGGCCTATCCATCTTCCTGGTATATTTTCGTCGAGATACGCCCTAACACGATTTTGGTTGTGGGCTGGGGCACCATCTTGTTGAAAGTAAACTCTTCCGTCTCCATACAAGTCTCGGATGGCAGGTAAAATGGATGTCTGAAGCTTCTGGAGGTACACCTCACCGGTGACTGTGCCGTCAAAGAAAAATGGCCCAATCAAGCTCCAGTAAGACACCCCACATTTACTCCTGGAAGATTCACGGCTTTGTCTACATTTACGTTCGGATTTTCGGCGGCCCAGTAGATGCAATTGTGGCGATTTACTGTACCACTGAGTTTGAAATGTGCCTCATCCGACCACACAATCATCTCTGTAAACTCTGCATCGTTGCGCACCATGTTAGTAAACCACTCGCAGTGCTCAATTCTACGATCTAGGTCGTCCTCTTTCATTGCGTGTAGCAATCGTGGGATGTAGCACTTCGACTTTGCTGTCATCAAAACATTAATGGAGCACCTTGGATGAACTTCGAGAATCCATCGTACATTCATGTGCAATATCCAACTGAACACGTTGCAGTCAGTACTTCGTGCTGCAGTTCGGCGACATCGTTTGTGTGTGCCTGTTAACGGTGACCATTTCGAACACCTACAGTGATATCCTTAAGTTGGACTTTAAGCTACACTTTCACCAAAAATGAGACAACTCCGTCAATTAGTTTGCAAGTTAAGGACTTTTAAACAGTGGATACATTTTTTGGACCCCTCTGTATTTAACCAGTTAACGTATTTAAGTGGTTAACACTGCAAGTTCACAGATTAATGCAAACGCATGATAATCCAATGCAAATGTGAAAGGGTGGTAAATTAATAACCGTTGTCACCATCATACTGTTGAATGCAAGCATGCATATGTGCATGCATTGTGGTGTACAGGTGCCGGTTGTACTTTTGTGGGATGGAGTTCCATGCCTGTTGCACTCGGTCGGTCAACACAGGGACGGTTAATATTGCTTGTGGGTGACGCTGGAGTTGTCGTCCAATGGTCCCCCATACATGCTCGGCTGGAGACAGATCTGGTGATCCAGCAGACCAAGGCAGCATGTCTATAGTCAGTGGAGCACGTTAAATTACAACAGCGGTATGTGGACGAGCGTTATCCTGTTAGAAAACAAGCCTGGAATGCTATTCATGAATGTCAGTGCCACAGATCGAGCCACAAGATTGATGTACATTGTGAAATAACCGCTGTCAGACGAAGTCGCAATGCAGACAATAACTGAAGGTGCAGGCCCTGTGTGGCCAGCACTCAGAGAGAGGTTGGTTGTACGCCCGCCACTAGCTTCCTCCTAACCAATACAGCCATCACTGGCACCGAGTCAGCACCAGCTTTCATCATAAAACACTGCACACTTCCAGCTTTCGCCTCAGTGAGCTCTCACTTGATGCGATGGACTTGCAAACTGCGGTTGTTTGGTCTTGGATGAAAGCATGCTACAGGGCATCTGGCTCTGAGCTGTGCTTGAAATAATCTATCTGCAAAAGTTCGCCGGCCGCGGTGGCCGAGCGGTTCTAGGAGCTTCAGTCCGGAACCGCACGAATGCTACGGTCGCTGGTTCGAATCCAGCCTCGGGCATGAATGAGTGTGACGTCCTTAGGTTAGTTAGGTTTAAGAAGTTCTAAGTTCTAGGGGACTGATGACATCAGAAGTTCAGTCCCACAGTGCTCAGAGCCATTTGAAACATTTTATAATAGTTCGTTGCGTCAGTACGGTGCCAACTGCTGCAGATGCAGTACGACGCGCCATAGCCATACGCCGAACACATGCTATTCACTCTCGGTAGTGCCACGTGACCATCCATAGCCCGGTCTTCTTGAGACTGTACATTCTCATGATCCGCTGCCAGCGATCATGTACAGTGGCTACGTTCTTGCAAAGTCTTTCTGCAGTGTCGTAGAAGGAACATCCAGCTTCGTCGAGCCCCATTACACGAGCTCGTTCGAACTAAGTGAGGCGTAGGTTGTAGCGTCTTTGTCGCCTTAAAGGCATTCATGACAAACATCAACTCACAAAGTCAAATTTCAAAGGTAAATTACGCCCAACTGTTACAGCGTCTGATTAGATCAAATCTGATTTGCATCCTCGTAATGACGCTACTAGCATCTCTCTAATGCGACTGATGAAAAATTTCGGTGACATCACCTTTTACATGTAGAAACACGCTTCCAAAGTTTTCTTTGTGTCACAACTCGCTTTTGGAGTTGCGATGTTTTTTCCATCATTGTAACTTAGCAACACCGAAAAAAGGCATTTGTGGCCGTCAGGTTGCTAGGTATAATCACGATTCCGTAGGCAACTGCAAACATTTTTCTTTCAAGGCAATGACCGTCTTGTCTTATAGTAAGATAAATATGTTAACAGTTATGGCGATTACTTTTGAAATAATGAATAGTTAACTTGCATTTTTCCTTCTGTCTGGTTTTCTTTTGACTGCCCGGTATACTGCACGACCAGCGGAAATGCACTAAATGATAAACGTTTTCCCTTTGTCATTGTCTGGAGGAAGCTAGCGAGAATAAGTTTCGTAAAGGTTTGAAAATTTGTATGTGATTTGTTGGAAGATTCTCTCTCTCAACTTTAACACTGGCTGAGTACAGTTATGCTGCCTCACGAAACATACTGTACGGTACACAGTTTTTAAGTGTATGATTATACCTTTTAGTGAGCACATTATCGCAGCGTATGTTTAAATTCGGCAATAATTAGATGAAATGCTGAAAGCTAATTTTTGATGCCCCGGGAAGCCGATAGATACGCTATCTTGAAATGGAGCGGTGCAGTGTCCCGGGTTAGTCGTTTAATTCAGATACATTTGTCAAAATGAATCGTGAGAACTAAGGCGACCAGAGGTTTCAGAAAGAACGTCACTTCATGCTCATTACACTGTGTGTAACTAATGCTGTCAGACTAATCGTGCACCAGGAGTACTGACAAATAAATGTGCTTGACAGAGTCCAATTGTTGTGCTATGCAGCGTGTGGACGTGTAGACGAGTACCACGTGGCTACGTCACCGTGGTAAGGACACAGGAGTGCACACCCAGTTCAAATGGCTCTGAGCACTATGGGACTTAACATCTGAGTTCATCAGTCCCCTAGAACTTAAGACTACTTAAACCTAACTAACCGAAGGACATCACACACATCCATGCCCAAGGCAGGATTCGAACCTGCGACCGTAGCAGCGGTGCGGTACCGGACTGCAGCGCCTAGAACCACTCGGCCACAACGGCCGGCGTACACCAAGCTGTTCGGGCACAAACAGAGGTACTGCCATGCTGTCAAGGTATTCAGTTTCCTACATTACATCAGTGCTTCGTACTTCGCTTTACGTTAACTTACAAAAAACTGCAGTTCAGAGAAACATGTCATTTCAAAACCTAGTCCTAGCGTTAGATAACTATACGTTGAGGAGAGAGAAGTCATGAGATACCTCCTAATACACTATCGGACCTCCTTTTCCCCGGACTAGTGCAGCAACTTGACGTGGCATGGAGTCGCCAAGTCGTTGGAGGTCCCCTGTAGAAATTTTGAGCCATGTTGTCTTTATAGCCGTCCGTAACTGCGAAAGTGTTGCCGGTGCGATATTTTGTGCACGAACTGACCTCTCGATTATGTCCCATAAATGTTCAATGGGATTCATTCCGGGTAGTATGGGTGGCCAAACCATTCACTCGAACTGTCCAGAATATTCTTCAAACCAAATGCGAACAACTGCAGCCCCGTGATGTCATCCACAAAAATTCCATCGTTGTTTGAGAACAAGACGCGCATGAATGCTGCAAATGGTCTCCGAGTAACCGAACAGAACCATTTTCAGTCACTGATCGGTTCAGTTCCATTCCACATAAAGACATACACATCATTAAGGAACCATGACCAGCTTTCACAGTGCCTTGTTGACAACTTGGATCCTCGGGTCCGTCTGGCTGCGCCACACTCAAACCCCATCATCAGCTCTTACTAACTGAGATAGGGGCTCATACGACAACGTCACGGTTTTCCAGTCGTGTAGGGACCGACCGACACGGTCACGAACTCAGGAGAGGCGCTGCAGGTGATGTTGTGGTGTTAGCAAATTCTACCACAAACCATTAATGCCACATTGCTCCGCAATATCCTTACGGATACGTTCGTCGTACGTCCCACATTGATTTCTGCAGCTATTTCAGGCAGTGTTGCTCGTCTATTAGCACTGACAGCTATCCGCAAACGCCTGCCTTTAGGCGAAGGCCGTCAGCCACTGCATTATCCGTGGTGAGATGTAATTGCTGTAATTTTGTATTCTCAACGCACTCTTGACACTGTGGATCTCGGAGTACTGAATTCTCAAACAGTTTCCGAAATGGAATGTCCCATGTGTCTAGCTTCAACTGCTGTTCAGCATTATAAGTCTGTTAACTCCCCTCGTGCTCCATTATCACTTCAAAAACCGTTTCACATGAATCACCTAAGTACAAATGGCAGCTCCGCCAACGACGCTAATGCATTACCGTTTTCTCTCTTGTGTACGCGATACTACCGTTATCTGAACAGTCTAAGGCGCTGCAGTCATGGTCTGTGCGGCTGGTCCCGGCGGAGGTTCGAGTCCTCCCTCCTCCCTCGGGCATGGGTGTGTGTGTTTGCCCTTAGGACAATTTAGGTTAAGTAGTGTGTAAGCTTAGGAACTGACGACCTTAGCACATAAGTCCCATAAGATTTCACACACATTTGAACATCTGTACATGTGCGTATACAGTTCTATGACTTCTGTCTCCTGACTGTATTTGTCATGGATCAGTAATGGCAACAAACACGAACTATTTTGACATCATAACTTAACATGGTATGAAACTGATGAGTGCATTCAACATTAACAGTATTTCATTAAGTACTGATGTTGTGAATGCTGGTCTATCGTGTATGGCGTGTAACGGCAGGCTTACGGGGGAGGGGCGGGCAGTACATGAAAGTATGCTTCCATAATTTCTTTTATGGAATTCCTGTAGTCTGCCTATTCCACAAGTGGAGGTACTGTGTCATATTTGTTTTTAGCAATAGGTATTTTCAGCCTGTGACTTAGCATATTTACGTGTTTGCAATATTTTTCTGTTGCCGTTTAGGTATCAAACGATCCACTACGGCTAGCATCTAGAGGCAACCACTAAAACGTATTGAGTGTAATATTCCATACATGTCTGCTGTTTTCAGGACCCCTCGTTTTAATGCTGTTTTGTACTCTTCAAGTTGAGTGAAAAATTTGGAAACCGGCATAGCATGTATAGATGAATGGATACAGTACAATGTTTTTGGAGGCGGGAGAGTCATGATGCCCGTTCTTGTATCCACGCCTGCGAATATCTGCTATTAGGCACAATCCTGGGACCTTAATTGTCTCTAATCTACATATAAGTTCCTGCACTTGTACTGTCTTAAGATATACAGTGGGTAACAGGTGTAAGTGCACATACTTCTATTGGTGAGTGAGGCCAGAGTAATGAACATCGTTACGTCAGCATTTACGTCATTTGGAGACTAATTATAGTCATTGTAGGTTGCATGTTTCTAGGTTTGTTAGTACCTCCAGCCAGCCGCGGTGGCCAAGAGCTTCTAAGCGCTTCCTTCCGGAACCGCGCGACTGCTACGGTCGCAGTTTCGAATCCTGCCTTGGGCATGGATGTGTGTGATATCCTTAGGTTAGTTAGGTTTAAGTAGTTCTAAGTTCTAGGGGACTGATGACCTTAGAAGTTAAGTCCCATAGTGCTCAGAGCCATTTGAACCATTTTTAGTACCTCAAGGTGAAAATGGCGAGAGTAAGCCATTACTGCTTATTTTCCCCAAGGCAGCAGGTCGGGGTTTGGAAGTTTTAACACGTGGACGCAAAACGGTAAGCCTATACTGACAGACGTACTCAAATCAAGATGTTGTGCCTGAGCAGTGTTGCTGTGCACTTACTGCTGTTACACGGTTTCACGTTTGCATTGTTTTCCGTTTACTTAATCCGATATTATGGTGTGAAGTACCATTTTATGACTTTTGCAAGACAGGTATGATGTCTTTTCTGGTTTAATAGCATGTATGACATGTGAAGTCGCCACATTATTTTCCCACTGTGAAGATGACCAGTGATCTAAATCGGCTGTGAATGAATATATTGTAACAAAGCATGTTGTGTACCATGCGTTTCTCCAAGTATATCGATGCTGTTGGCAGTCACCTCAAAAAAAAAAAAAAAAAAAAAAAAAAAAAAAAAAAAAAAAAAAAAAAAAAGCAGAAAAAAAGTTCCCTTAAACTCCAGTACAAATAGCGCTGGATCTGGTGGATCGAATGGCGTGCGCCCTCTGGGCAACGCCTCCAGCGATCCTGGACTACGAGCGCTCTCTGCTGCCGCGATACAGGATGGCCGGCGGGAGCCGTCAGCCCATTTGCACTTGGCGCCTCCTCGCAACGAAACCATCTTTTGCGGTTGGTACAGCGACCCTCATCCAAGTTGACATTATGATAGCTGGACTCTATTTCTTGCTGCATTATATGCAATGAATCTTCGTTTGCTTGGGAACCATAACTTCAGGAAATCTTCGTTTTACTGTGATTAACTTGTAAGCTAATCATTTCTACATCTGTCCAGCTTTCCCACAACGGTAGTTGCGGCACTCCTCCTTATCGATTTGTAAAAGGTTGTAAGAGGTCCGAGCAGATGTAATTTCGATGTATTGCTCATGCGCTACCTACGATATGCAAGGTATAAGAGAATCTCTGACCAGAGAGCGTTGTTGACTGCAGTAGGATCTGTGTAGCTGTAGCAGTAAGTTGTTGCTAGTCTGCAGTCTGCAGTCTGCTCTGGTCTGGTCTGGTGTGTCGTGTTGGGTGGCCGGTCGCGGTGCAGCGATGCCGGAGCCTGAGTATTATTGTATAAGGTAAAAAGCAGACTCGCGCATATGTAGTAATGTCATCTCAAGTCCCATGTAAATGTTTTAAAAATCTCGTAATAATAATCTTTTTCATAAAAAGTAACTTTTAAAAACCATTCATTTAAATTTAAAGAATTTACTAATGTCTCCCATCCATGATCATCCCGATTGTTGCAAAAGAAAAATCAGTTGCTTCCTTTCATACATGACAAATCTATCGGCCAGCATTGCACAGGGCTGTGCCAGAAAACATTATTTGAAGAGCAGATATACATATGCGTTATCCGGCGACTTCATTGAGGTAACAATTTTTCTCTTTTTTTATTCAGAATGATCTTTCAGAGCCATGACGCAGCACTGCTGACGTCCAAAGTTTACCAGGTTAAATTCACAGTCAATTAGTGAAAAGTTATAAGTGAGCGACAATTTAATTCAGAGGTTAGTTACATTGTATTATTACCAGGTTACTGAATTTATTTTTTTGTTGAGACGTTACCCTGAATGTGAAAGACATAATTATATTTTTTACTGTTGAGAGGTTTAGGAATTTTTCTGTTGAGGTTACACTAAACGTGAATATTATTAATGTTAATATTTTCTGTTTTGAGCTTACATTACATGTGAATGAATTTTGTGGGGAGTTTAAATGAGAAAGAATTTTGTGGGGAGGTTACACTTGGCGACAACCGACCAGGATCGTATTTCTTTGTGAATTTCTGAGAAGTAGTCATATATCTGCTCTTATTTACTTAAATGTAGTTTGCATCTGACGCAACGCATTTACTAATTTGTCACTCTTTCTTTCACAGATCATCGGCAATTTATCGCTCTTTGTTGTAATTGTTTGTTCCATTTTTGCTTCGTCTTTGTTTCATTTTGTGCTTAATTTTGATTTGTGAGAAAATGCCGCGAAAAACTGTTAACAGTACATCGCGATGTGCAATGAGTGAAATAGCCGACTCGAATAATTTGACCGATAATACTTGCGACACTCAGTGTAATAATGATAATCCCCTAATTACAGATAATCAGTGCCTGCCGATCACTAGTATTGAGTTAAATCCTAATGATGGGCAAACAAATTCAATTATGTCCACAATAAATTTAACAATTGATGACGCGGCACGTTCTGATACAATGAACGCTGCCCAGTTTGACACACCCGGTTTGCAAAATTTGAATTGTGAACAGATAAATTTTTCTCACGAAGATGAACATTGTAGTCTGAATACGTCAGATTTATTTGATTTCGATTTAGTGATCAATAGTCCACATCCGATTAGCAAACCTTTTCAAGGATCAGAGGATGACCCAAAGGTTACACAAAACGTGACAAATGCACATACACCATTACACTGCATAGAAAATAGAGTCGCTAATTTTGGCTTGGATCAAGTGATGGCAGTATTGCTAGAACTTAATGAAAATCTTAAACAGTCGAAGAAAGAACAA
The DNA here is from genome assembly GCF_021461385.2 of Schistocerca piceifrons. Taxonomy (NCBI): domain Eukaryota; kingdom Metazoa; phylum Arthropoda; class Insecta; order Orthoptera; family Acrididae; genus Schistocerca; species Schistocerca piceifrons. Next base: position 443,545,877 of record NC_060141.1, on the reverse strand, counting down.
GACAACAATTACAAACAACTTAATGAAAAACTAGACAGCAATTCCAAACAGTCAAATGAAAAACAAGACAAAAATTACAAACAACTTAATGAAAAACTAGACAACAATTCCAAATAACTTAATGAACAGAACAAACAACTTAGTGAACAGATTACAGCCGTTGCCGCGCAATATCATAATACTAAAGAACAATTACGTGAGGAAATTAAGGCTTATGCTAGGAACAGTAGTGAAGAAATTAGATCTGTGGCTCAAGAATTAAGTAATACACATGCAGCCACAACTAAATTACTTAGAGATGAAATTAGTGCAGTCGCTAAACAATGCTCTGAAAACGCAACACAGTTACGCGACGTGTTTAAATTAATGTCAGCAGAACTTTCATGCACGCTGGATGCGAAAGTAGACGCGAAATTTTACCAACAGAACAGCCAAATTGACGAACGTTTTAATCACCACCTACACAACAGTGAAACGCGTTACAGTAAATTTACACAGGAACAGAGTAAAGTAAAGCATCAAGTCATGGAAACAATTACTGCACAAAGACAGGAAGGTAAGCGTAAATTGTTCACGAAAGGAAAAACATACGTAGACAACAATATTGCTACAGTATCGGACGAAATCAAACAGTTGAACACCGAATTGCATGATGAAATCTCCGATCTTAAAACAAAAACAGACACCAACAGACTTGAAAAGTAGGAACTAATACAGAATCCCGATGCCATTATAGCAGACGTTAAGAAATTGAACAAAACCACACGTAAAATACAAAAACAAATTAATGCTTGTGATACTAAAAACGATGATCAGGTAAAAGTACTGACTGATAAATATGATGAACTGGCCAGTCGTATTGATGCTATCGAAAATAATAATGACACCAAATCAGACGTCACCAGTTTCGCTTAATCAAACACCCGAATTCCAAAATTTACAGCAGACGAACAGTGAGATAGGTTCGTCTAATAATACATTACGTAGAAAATTGTCATCTTTACAGCAAGAAGTGACAGAGATGAAATATATTTCAGCCTTTAACACATCACAGCATACGCCACTTTCCGAACATTTGTCACACTCACACAGCCAGTGTAACTTAAGTAATTTACAGAGACCACGCGACTTAGAATCCGAAGAGACACAGACAAACAGATTATCATGCAATCCAGAACCTGCTAAGACCTACAGAGACGATAATTTTTATTACAAACACTTTCTATCCATGAGAAAATTTAAGGTATTTAAAAATGACAGAGCACAGGTACACGCTTTGGACTGGATACGACAATTTACTTTTAAATTTTCACCGCCATTGCCTGTAACGCAGAAACTAAAATTTGTTTGCAGGGCGTAATCGACCTCAGGGGATTCATTACACTTCGATGAATATGTGGCATAGCGTGCAGAGGGCCCCGAGCCATAGTAATGCTATTTCATCTTTAGTTTTCTGCACTGCTGCCTTCTCTTTTACTATCATTTATATCTATCAAAACAGCTCTTCAACTATCGATCTATCTAGGATTAAGGATGAGAAAAGAAAACCTGATATGACAAGTTTTACCGAAAGTGACAGTTTTCATTAGATACTCCCGAAATGACAAGAAATATCAGCACAATTTTGATACTAGACAGAAGTGTAATCATCAGTATGTACAAAATTTTCAGCTATCACAGACGCATTTTTGGCAACAATAGAGATTTTTCCCCGCAACATCAATAAAACCAGTCGGTTAGCATACCTAACCATCAATGTAGTCTGCAAGGTCAACCAAGCTTTAATGTTTCGCCGCCTACACGTATATCGTCGGCCACGCCAAATAGTAACGCACAGCAACAAGGAAATCAGTACGTACAGAAAACACACCATTTCAACTCATATCGCAATGCACGGTATAGAAATGACTATCATGACAGATGTAAAAGTAATGAGCACAATTTTCTACGTACGTTTAATAACAGTCGGTCTTACCAGCAGCAAAATCATCCGCAACAACAGATTATCATGAATGAACCAGACAGTTGGTATCATCCCGAACGTAATACGTCAGGACGAAATAACAGAACAGTACAAGTAGTCGAAATGCCACAGCATCCTCCCGAAAATAACAGCACATCAGAAAGAATTTGACTAGATACAGTGCAGAATGAATCTTCCAGCAACGCAAGCAATACTTTTGACACAGAGAATCTTGTTCACGAAAATGTTATTACTTTTGACGACATCCGAGACACTCTTTTGCTGGAAAAACCAGTTACTCAAAAAACCATTTCACACCTTGTCATTGAAGTAAAGATTGGATCACCCAAATTTTCAACAGTAGTCGATTCTGGATCACCTATGTCAGTTATAAATGAAGAAACATTCAACGAATGTAACAAAGAGAATACCTATCCTACGTTACCATTAGGCAAAACTAAAGTAAAAGGAGCAGTATCTGGTAAAGGAATAGATGTAAAGTTACAGACACACTTATCGTTTTGTATTGCAGGTCATACGTTTCACTCAAATTTTTGGATTGTTCCCTTATTGACAACAGACGTTATTTTAGGTACGAATTTTCTGGTACAACACGACGCAATTATAGACTTTCAAAATTCATATTTAATGTTAAAGGATGAAAATGTACAATTGGCATTAGAATTTCAGCACTCTTTATCTGCAGAAGAACAAACAATTAATCGGACAGAGGTCATTTCTGCATCACGTAACATAGTCTGTCATTCCACATTGTTCACAGATACGTATGTACACAACTATAATACTCCAGACGAAGCCGACTATGACGTTATGCAGATGATTTCTGATAAACAGAGCAGTGCAAATACAGACGACGAACGCACGCTGCTACGCAAAATTCTTTTACAGCAAGCTCCAGTTTTTGACAACATCCCTGGTACTATGACCGGTTTTATGTGTGAATTTCAAGTTAAACAGCACGACACATTTGAAGCCAAACATTATCCTATTCCATACATTCACAGAGATCAGGTTAAGAAAGAATTGCAAGCTATGCTTGACAAAGGTATTATTGAACCGGCAGTTAGTCCATACATAAACCCGCTCCATATTGTTAAGAAAAAGGATGGTTCACTTCGACTCGTACTTGATTCGCGTCACATCAATGACATTATTATTAATGAAACAGATCGCCCTCAAACACTAGAAGAACTTCAACAGAAATTTCATGGTACTGCTATTTACTCCACGTTAGATTGAAATCGGGATTTTCGCAAATGCAGCTCCATCCGAACTGCAGAAGGTACACGGCTTTTCTCTGTTTTGGTGGCTGTTATCAAATTTGTAAATTACCGTTCGTTTAACAACTTCTTCAGCAGCATTTATTCGCGGTTTGAATACTATACATCCGACAGAATTTAAAGACAGAATCACAACGTATGTAGACGACATTATTATTGCAGAAGCTAACTGGTCTGAACACAATTTGATTCTTGAACAACTGCTACAAACTTTTCGTGCACAAGGACTCATAGTTAATCTTAGTAAATCGCACTTTCGCACTTTGGTAAAACTTCCATAAAATTTCTTGGACATGTAATTTCAGCAGAAGACATTGCGCCTGACACGCAAAAACTTCAAGCTTTACGTACCATTACTGTACCTACGACGAAGAAACAACTACGCAGCTTTTTGGGTTTAATTAACTTTTTTCGTAAATTTATTCATTACTCTGCTTTAGACACCCCTAGATTATGTCAACTGACAGGTAAAAACACTATTTGGTCCTGGGATAGCCAAGCGCAGTCTCAGTTTGTCAATCTGAAACAAGCTTTGTTGAATGCACCACTTTTATCACACCCAGATCTTACTAGAAATTTCTCCATTGCCACCGACAGTTCTAACATCGCTTTAGGCGTACACATTTTTCAGGAAATTGAAGAAGATGGTTCTACAGTAATTAAAAACATCGCCTTTGCGAGTCGCATTCTGTCACCGGCTGAACGCAATTATTCTGTTACAGAACTTGAAACATTATGTGTTGTATGGGGATTTACGAGATTTCGGCATTTTCTTTATGGAAGACATACCACCGTTTACACAGATCATAGAGCTATACAGTTTTTACTTTCAGCAAAATTTACACATGACAGGTTAAGCAGATGGAAACTCTATTTACAGGAATCTAATTTTACAATTGTTCACATTCCCGGTACACAAAATATTATAGCAGACGCACTATCCCGTTCTCTCAGCAACAATCAGCAAGACTTCGCAACCAACTTCTGCCAAGCAAATTTTAGCGTCATGTATATTAAACAAGTTGCATTCGAAAATTTTATTTCGGCATCATTACGAGACATAGCACAGGAGCAGAGCAAAGACAACGTATGGAAAGAAATTAAACACCTTTGGCAAGATAGGAATAATGTTACGATCAGAAACCATTACACTGTACGCAATAACATTCTGTTTCGCCGCTCTCACCCTGACAGCGACAACTGGTTACTATGCATTCCTGACGAACTTGTTAAAAAATTAATTTGGTATACTCATTTAAGTTACGCACATTACGGAGCCAGAAAATGTTTTATTATACTGAGACAGAACTGTTATTTTGCCAACATTGAGAAACGTATACGACGAGTTTTAGCGTCATGTAAAATCTGCCAGAAAGCTAAGTCAGACACGACTTCACAAATTCCTCCGTTACATCCCACTGTACCTGTTAAATTGAGACACATGGCCGCTGTAGACATTTTTGGTCCGATTCCCAGATCTAATAGAGGTTTTTGCTACATCTTTGTCGCTGTTTAACTCACTTCGAAATTTGTTACCTTCACTCCGTTACGCAAAGCTACTGCTAAATCTGTTTCGAAAGCATTTGTAAAAAATTTTCTATTTCATGTAGGGCATGTATTGAAAGTAATTTCCGACAATGGACCACAATTTCGATCTGCTATATGGACACGTATGTTACGAGCAAGAAACATTTCTCCGATCTATATATCCACGTACCACGCTTCTTCGAACCCTTGTGAACGTCTAATGAAAGAAATTGGTAAACTATGTAGAATATACTGCCATAAAAAACATATTGATTGGGACACACACATACTCTCATTCCAGGATGTAATTAACTCCATACCAAATGAATCTACTATGCTATCTCCGACTGTTATACTGAAAAATGTTGAACCACCTAACAAAATTAAAGAACTAGTACCCTTTCCTACATCTCGTCGACTACGACACCATGAAATAATTGACATTGCGCTGAACAACATCAAACGTGCCGCAGAGCGCCGGAGAAGACAGCACAAACAGGTTTGTACACGCCGTGACTTTCACATAGGACAGAAGATATTATGTACACACTATTTATCCAACAGAGGAAAGAGTAGGTGCAGTAAATTTGAGCTTCTATACACAGGTCCATATCGAATTCGCAGCATTCCTCACCCTAATGTAGTACACGTCGAAACTTTGATAACCAGAAAAAGCAAGGGCAATCACCATGTCTCCAATATTAAACCCTTTATTGAATGACCACACTTTATGATTTATCACACTGTAATGCCATTTCCTAATTTTTATATGACCACTTACGCAATTATATTTATATGAACACTTACTGATGATATCATATTTTATCTTGGCAAGTGCCCGGCAAGGTAAGGTTAGCAGGTCACTTTTCTTGTCGTTACATATCAAACTGTGCACTTTTTCCATTTTTCGTGTATGTATGATTGTTTTCGTGATTTGTTTGTATGCACCACGAAATCTTTAAGATATAACAAACACCAGTTGACTTTGACATTTTTCCTTATGATATCTCAATATCTTGACAATTCTACTTTTTTTTTTGCTACTACATTATGATACTCTGTGTACATTTTTTTTTTGCACTTGAAAACTGTCTATGTTTTTGACAATACGTTTTCTGTCATGCTATGCTGTATGCTTAATTATATCACTAGAAACAAGTTTTTATTTAATGAGTATATGATTTAAATGCAAGATATTAATCCTTATTCATCATTTTCAGAAGGCAATAACGTGTAAAAGAAATATCTTAAACAAACCAGAGTGGATTACTATGAAATGGGAATTTCACCTTCGGAATGAACGAAAGAAAATCCAATACCATCTCATGAAGAGTAAATGGATCAGAATTAACAAGAATATACTATACACATCGTATGATAGCAGTCTTAACTAATTATTTTTCTTTCAGAATATGAGGCGATTGATGCAGCCTGTCAGTCAGAACTACACATCTTAGTTTTAGTGATGAAATATGATAGAAATAAGAAACTATACTATGAATAGTTGTATGAAGTAAATGGTAATATGAATAATGAATAATGAAGTGTCTATTTTGCAGATGATAATGAATGATGATGAATAGTTATATGAAGAATATGCTAATGTGAATAATGAAGTTTTTCTTTGCAGGTGATGATAGTAATGAAGTTATGGTAATATGAATAATGAAGTTTTTCCTTGCAGATGAGAATAATGATGAAGTTTATATATTTACTATTAGTTAAGAGATGCTATGTAGTTATTTAAGTATTTGTTGCAGTTCGTTTTGACAGTATGTCTTATGTCGCATGGTATAATGATTGAATGTTTGGAAAGGACAGCTAGAGTACATACATATTGAGTACACATTTCATTACCTGTTAATTCGAAGTTCACTACTTTTCAGCATTATATGTGTTTCTTCTTTCAGCTCAATAACCCATTATGTATTTTTTCCAGGAGAAGCTATTCATGAAATTAATGTGCTATAAGCAGTTAGTCATTAAACCTGTTCAAGTACTTGCATTGTTTGTGTGTGTCATTCATGAATGTGATCACATATACTCTACTGGTTTCATAACCTTGCTACAGCTGACTCATGACGAATGACGTTATTAATTGTTATTTCCAGCAATAAGTCAAAAGCAAATATTTTCTTCCCCCAGCAATTAATTAGCGATCTCAACGCAATGCATTGCTAGCACTAAAAAAAAAATTACCAGTCCCAGCTATACAACCAAATAATGCTACCAGTTTAAGAGATATTTCTAGTTCTAAATATAATGCAAATATCTCAGATGTATTGAATCCACTATATCTATGTATTATTGGACCACAGAGCTTGAGTATAGTTATAGTGTGTTACATTTTAAATATGTCCTATTTCACTTGAATGATGAGTTCTGAGCAATACTGAATGATGTTTTGTAATAATGCATGAATGCTATGCCAATAATTTCTGTAAATAATATTTTTGTTATGTCACTTGAATGATGAATTCTGAGTAATACTGAATGATGTTTTGTAATAATGCATAAATGCTATGCCAATAATTTCTGTAAATAATATTTTTGTTATAATCTATAAATGCTATGCTAATAATTAACTCCCATTTTGAATGATGACTTCTGAATAATACTGAATAATGTTTTATAAAACTATATGAATGCTTTAAAACTGGCCAATGAATGCCACTGTTTCTTATATTTTAAATTTGTCTTATGTCACTTACATGATATTATATATGAATACCAGTAGCTTGATGCTACACTCATTAAATCTGTATTTGAATGATGACTTTTGAACAATGCATTAAAATGGTTTGTAACTGGCCAATGAGTGTCAATGATTACTGTAATTAGATGAATTATGTAAATGCTATGCCATTAATTAACTGTTGTTGTGAATGATGATTTCTGAACAATGCATAAAAATGGTTTGTAACTGGCCAATGAATGCCAATGCTTACCGTAATCAAATGACTTATGAATACTGTTCTGTAATACTCCATACATAGTACAGAAATGTTTAGTAACTAGGCAATGAGTGCCAACAATTACTCAAATCGGTTGATAGATTAGTGTAATTTTCAATGATGACTAGTATAAGACTTAATGTCCTTCACCTTCTGACCTAATTACCAGAAATTACTGCATTATCCGTTTGTCCTGTCCATCCTCATGATCATGGAGCACTATATTTGGTTTTTGCACTAATTCTGCGTTGGTGAAAGAGTATGGATTCTACAAGAATGTGGTGTTGACACATATGCTGTCCACCACCTTGAACGATGGAGATGTTATTATGGTCCTACTGTTTGGTGTACGTAATGTAGTACCAAAATGATAACATTGAATATTAATACAAAATTTCAGTGTCTTGGCTACACTGATTAATACTTCAGGGAAGAGAACTTCAGATTGTCTCACTTGGTGTTGTGCTTCTGTAGAAAGATATAGACTTTCAGTGCAGCTACGTGCTACCTACTGTGCTACAACCATGATGCAATCCTTCCCTTTCCTTTCCTAGTCCTTGTAGAATGGTAAAAATATATACAGTGTGTGTGCACTTTATGTCATTTGTTAATATGTTTTGTACTCATAGCGTATACATTTTGTCATTGCTTGATATGTTCTGTACTACAGTGCACATTCACTTTATGTCATTTATTAATATGTTTTGTACTCATTGCGTATACATTTTCTCATTGCTTGATATGTTCTGTACTCAGTACATGTGCACTCTATTTCATTTCCTGTTCTGCACTTATATATATGTATATACTCTGTGTCTGTAAACTTAGTTAATTAAGTAGATTATACAAAAATTTGTTGCTCATGGCAAGTCCAATTGACTCACCATCGCTGCCAAATTTTTGCCCCCCCCCCCAATTGGAGGGTTATGTAAGAGGTCCGAACAGATGTAATTTCGATGTATTGCTCCTGCGCTACCTACGATATGCAAGGTATAAGAGAATCTCCGACCAGAGACCGTTGTTGACTGCAGTAGGAACTGTGTAGCTGTAGCAGTAAGTTGTTGCTAGTCTGCAGTCTGCTCTGGTCTGGTCTGGTGTGTCGTGTTGGGTGGCCGGTCGCGGTGCAGCGATGCCGGAGCCTGAGTATTATTGTATAAGGTAAAAAGCAGACTCGCGCATATGTAGTAATGTCATCTCAAGTCCCATGTAAATGTTTTAAAAATCTCGTAATAATAATCTTTTTCATAAAAAGTAACTTTTAAAAACCATTCATTTAAATTTAAAGAATTTACTAATTTCTCCCATCCATGATCATCCCGATTGTTGCAAAAGAAAAATCAGTTGCTTCCTTTCATAAATGACAAATCTATCGGCCAGCATTGCACAGGGCTGTGCCAGAAAACATTATTTGAAGAGCAGATATATATATGCATTATCCGGCGACTTCATTGAGGTAAGAATTTTTCTCTTTTTTATTCAGAATGATCTTTCAGAGCCATGACGCAGCACTGCTGACGTCCAAAATTTACCAGGTTAAATTCACAGTCAATTATTGAAAAGTTATAAGTGAGCGACAATTTAATTCAGAGGTTAGTTACATTGTATTATTACCAGGTTACTGAATGCATTTTTTTGTTGGGACGTTACCCTGAATGTGAACGACATAATTATATTTTTTACTGTTGAGAGGTTTAGGAATTTTTCTGTTGAGGTTACACTGAAAGTGAATATTATTAATGTTAATATTCTCTGTTTTGAGCTTACATTAAATGTGAGCGGATATTGTGGGGAGTTAGAATGAGAAAGAATTTTGTGGGGAGGTTACAAGGTCATACACAAAAGGAAATATTTCAGAAATGATATTATTTCAGTGTACATTACAGTCGTTTCAACAATCGGATATGCTTGACAGCTCCAAAGATCTGTGGAAGCGTACGCGCCGGCCGGTGTGACCTAGCGGTTCTAGGCGCTTCGGTCTGGAAGTGCGCGACCGCTACGGTCGCAGGTTCGAATCCGGCCTCGGGAATGGATGTGTGTGATGTCCTTAGGTTACTTAGGTTTAATCAGCTCTACGTTCTAGCGGACTGATGACCTCAGCTGTTAAGTCCCATAGTGCTCAGAGCCATTTGAACCATTTTTTTGAAGTGTAGGCCACTAAGCTATACAGGGTGGTCCACTGATCGTGACTGGGCCATACATCTCACGAAATAAGCGTCAAACGAAAACACTACAATTGTAAGTAGGTTGTTTATGTTTTCTTATTGCCAACGTTACGTAGCGCTCTGTATGAAAATCACTGGCTGTGCTGTGTGCAGTCTGTGGCTAGTTTGCATTGTTGTCTGCTATTGTAGTGTTGGGTAGCGGCAGCTGGATGTGAACAGCGCGTAGCGTTGCGCAGTTAGAGGTGAGCCGCCAGCAGTGATGGATGTGGGGAGAGTGATGGCGGAGTTTTGTAATTTGTCATGAACTGCTATATATATTATGACTATTAAGGTAAATACATTGTTTGTTCTTTATTAATATCTTTCATTTGCTAACTATCCCTATCAGTAGTTAGTGCCTTCCGTAGTTTGAATCTTTTATTTAGCTGGCAGTAGTGGCGCTCGCTGTATTGCAGTAGTTCGAGTAACCAAGATTTTTGTGAGGTAAGTGATTTGTGAAATGCATAGGTTAATGTTAGACAGGGCCATTCTTTTGTATGGATTTCTGAAAGACAGACTGCGTTGCGCTAAAAAAATATTTTGTATCAGTTAAAGCACAGTCATGTATAATTCTTCAAAAAGGGGACGTTCCATATGTCGACCCTTAGCCGAGAATACCTCACTGGAATCTTCTGATTTTTTGTTGTAATTTGTGTAATTAGTGTAGATTTTGTTTATTGCTGGCGCGTAATTGTAGAGAGAATCTCCTTTGTAGTTGCAGTCTTTCATTGTTGTACAGTAAAACAGGTGTGGCATGCATGTAGATTTGCACCAAGTATTTCGCAGCTGCAATTAAGTAGACATTAAATCCATTGCTATGTTATTTTATTTTGCCCTTCAAATTGTGCTTTTCTGTGTTATCGTGTGAAATATTGTTACAATTATGGCGTGTGAAAAACGTAATACTAGTCTCCAAACTAAACTGAGAAATGACAGTGAAGACGAAAGCAGTGTGTTAGCGCCATCGAGTAATGAATTGACTGATGTTCAAAGTAGTAATTTGGTAATTGTGCATAGGGAAATGGAGCGGGCTGCAAACAATGGTGTAGACAGTGAAACAGGTAGTGAACAGGGAAGCATTATCGATCGATCGGTCGGCAATAGCACGCCTCAGGAATCCGAAATGACAGGACACAATTTCGCAAATACTGTAGATTCAGGTTTTGGGTCATCACCGTTTTCTCAAATAAGTCACATTGTCAAAATGTGAATGTTGCCGGTGCAAATGCACTGCCGAAAAGCGTAGAGAAACAGATTCCAGACACTAATACATTATTATTGCAATTAATACAACAAATGGAACAAAATCAGAGACAAATGGGACAAAATCTTAAAAAGTTAGACACAGTGGAACAAAATCTTCAAAAGTTAGACACAATGGAACAACACCAGAGACAAACACAGCAACAGTTAGACACAATGGAACAAAATCTTCACACCACGCTTGAGCAAACACGTGAAGATTTAACTACTGAGTTACATAACATCGAATCGAAATGTCAAAAAGTCTGTAATGACGTAAAAACACAAATTTGTGAGCATTTCCAACCTATTTTTTCTCGGCATGAAAATGCATTACAGAATCACGAAGCAGCCATAAAAGAACTGCAAATTATTGTTCACGAAAATCATGAGACCTTGCAAGCTAAATTTGACTCAGTTGCATTTACCGATTCGGTTACGCAACTTGCAAAAACTCAGGAAAACTTAAAGGACACAGTAGATACTCTGAAACTTGGTTCATAAAAACACACTGAGGAAATAAGTACACTATCGGAGAAAGTAGTTGAACTTTCGGATCAGCTAAATAATTTATCTACGAAGATAGATGATAATCTGAATGACACAAACCGGTAGTCTTTAATGACACAGAAGAGAGCGAACAAATTAGGAAACTGAAACAAAATCTGAATCAAATTAATACGCAATACAAAAGAGAAATCCGGGAAGTACTAGATCAGTTGGCACAAGTAATACAAAACTGTCATATTTCAGAGGACACTCGCGCTCCAACACGGGGAGAGGGACTTAGAAATACGGAAAAGCCGCAAAATAATAACACAGGGCATTTCGGAAGTTATGAAAGAAATTGGCAATGTGCCCCGAATTTTGAGATGGAACAGCCGACACGACCTAACAATGACCGATATGCAACTCGCTGACATGATGATTTTGACTATAAGCTGTTCATTACTACACGTAAATTCAAAACATTTAAGAATTCTGGCAACGACATTCATCCACAAGCATGGCTCCATCAATTCTCTCATTGTTTTCCTCCCAACTGGTCGTTAGAACACAGATTAGAATTTATGTGTGGCTACTTGGAGATTGAACCAGCTGTAAGAATGCGACCGGTCATTCACGATTGTCACAGTGAAGGAGAATTTTATCATGCCTTCCTCTCAGCGTATTGGTCTCAAGCTACACAAGATCGAGTAAAACATAGCATCATAATGATGAAACGTTTCGAACAATCTGAATTTTCCAGTCTTGTGAAATATTTTGAAGACATGTTGCACAAGAATCAGTACCTGTCAAACCCATACAGCCCCTCAGAACTCATCCGCATTAGCTTAATCAAATTGCCTGAACATTTACGACATATTATTTTAGCAGGACGTTGCAAAGATGACATTGAAGCTTTTCAGGGACTGTTACAAGAATTAGAAATTGACACAGACAGTCGCGGGATGCGAAAACGGGAAAACAATCACTACAGGTCACATCCGTCACAATTCCGTGACGACAGAAACAATAACTGGACACGACAAGTCTATTCTTACAACGCAAATCGTGACCAAAACAGACACCACCCATATGACAACCACTGGCAGGGTAATAATAGTTACAGAGAAAGATCGCATTTCCGTAGTAATGACTATCACAGAGACAATCAGAGAAACAGACAATATGGGAACCAAAACAATTATTATCAAGGGAGGCAGAATAACCTCAGACGCAATAGTTCGGCGCACAGTTACGATTCAGGGAGAAATTCTCCACCACGTAACGGACAAGGAAGAAACTACGGAATCTACCGACATGACGACAGATGATATATTCGTAACGACACAGCTGAATTGCATCAGAACTCGCAGGATTCAAACAGGGCAGGGCCTTCTCGTCAGAGTGAATTTGTAGAAGTTAGGTCTCCTAATCTCAATAACGGCGCGCGCCAACAAAGAGACAGACAATGACTCGCACAGCAGGCAGCCATGTGCGCCCGCTGGCTCAGAGAAAAATGACATAGACGCTAACATTAAAAAAAAATTCCAGTATTGTTTAACGACGTATACCGCATGATAATTGCGATAAAGTTAAAACTCTGCTTCCTAGGAAGAGTAGAGATTTACACCACATTTCACATGTAAAACCGTTTATTGAAAGATAATCTGTTTTTTTACTTAGTCTTTGCCAGAAAACTTTCACTTCACACACTAGTACAATTTGTCACACTGAGAAACTGTTAACATGCAACAATGTTTGAAGTTCACTATCCAGTCTAGAACCTAGGGAACATTTTTAAACAGAAATTACGATTGCATTGTTATAGTGAACAGACGACACAGTGTTGTATTTGTACATTCTTGATTGTTAGTTGCACGATTACGTAACAACTATCAGGCTCACATACTGCTAATGAGATTTTCAAGTAACATTTTGGTTTACTTGAAAAGACATTCTTTATTTGAAGTACTTTCTGTGGGATTAAAGATGACTTAGCGCTTGGTTCCTTTGACAGCTACACAATTACATCACGACGCTACCAATGTGTGACACAATTTACATTGTTGCTTTTGTGCTGTATCTGCTTTATATCTGCACAGTTTTTTTGAATTCTTCTGGAAAGTAAAATATGTTTTAGTAGTAACTTTTGTGGTATAGCTACAATGAGACTGCCTTTTCCATAGCACAACAATACGTTACAGCACAGTACTTTCTTCATCATGGCAATAAGCGTAATAACTAAGATATCTATACGCAAAGCATTTCACTTTTGTTTATCATGAGGTGAGTACATAGACTTCTGCAGAACTTAGCTTTCGGAGGACGATAACTACGACACTTCCACAGAGATTATCTTACAACAAGACATACAATTTTGTACTTAAAACATTTACTTTTTAAGATTTTTGAATTACAAAGAAAGTTTTCCGTGATACATTTCATCCATTGCTGTAATCTGTAACACCTGAGGGTATAATTACATTAATCCTCAGGGGGGTACACGCCTACTTTGTGTACCATGGGTTTGGCAAGCACAAGGAGCCCTGGCTTATATGGTATTTGCTTATACAACTTTACACATCGCTACCTTATTTCTTTAACAGAGAATTACACAGCAATCTGATCATTTAACTGAGAGAGACAAACTTTTTTACTACGGCAGTGACAGATGTTTACGTAATTACACAGTTGGATAACTTCACATTTATGAAATTGTAGTTTGTCTGTACTTTGTGAACTCTTCATATTTTTTCGGAACAATTGTGATACTATGAGAGCTTTGAATGATGTATTTGGTATGGGAGCATGATTTTTAAAGTACGTTTGAGGCAGATGACACTTTTGACATGAGCAGAGAATTTTTTTTAGGTTTTGAAGTTATTGGAGGTAGCTACGACGATTTTGAGAGTTGACTGAGGTGTTATGATGTTATTATTATTATGACTATGTGTATTATGCTGTTGCGGTATGTTTATGATCAATAAGCTGATTCTATATGAGTTATTTGATTATGCTACGTATCTGTTATGATGAAATATTGAAGAAGTGTCGACGAATATTTATATGTGTAATAAGGTAAGGAGTAATGAATAGTGGTTAGGGACTCTGACTTGTGGAAAAGGATGTTGGAAACCAAGAATCGTATTTTAGAATTATGAAATGCATGTAAATGCGTGAATGTATTACAATGCCGACGAAAATTCTTTAGGACACTGTTATATCAATAGGATTTTGTTTATACAGATTTGTAACGTAAATTCTTGACCTGTGAAATTTTTTATAAGAGACTGCCACTGTAGCGGAAACGGCGGTCGTTAATATTTCAGTAAGAAAGGTAAGTGACCTTGATGTAATGCGTTTTGGCGCCCAGTTGACAGATAGTCGTCTCACAAAAGAGAGCCATTAGGTGAAAAAAAAGAGGCCATTATCCTCGCCATTGACATTCCTTTAGAGAAAGCATCGCAAATACGACACGCTCATTACTTGGAAAGATACATCTGCACACCTGATTATGACAAGCGTCTTTCTATGAGAGTTGAGAGAATTTCTACCAACTTATGAAATGTCACATGACTATTGAATGATATTTTTATGCTTTGCTTTTCATAGTTGCTTATATCATTTGATATCTAGTTTTCAGCTGTGTTGCAGCATTGCTTTTATAAAATAAAATGCATTAGCTAATGTGAACACTTTCTGTCAACAGATCTATAAAATAATAATTTTGTAATCCACATTCTTAAAAAAGGAGCACTTGGAAAGGAAAGAACAATAAGAAGGGACTAGTAACAGTAACTGCACACACAAATTTCTTTTCAAGTACATGGTAATATTTTTTTTACTATAAGTTGTTGTGGTGCACCACTTTAATTACATAGACATTAAGATGCGATTATACATTTCCCTTGTCTGCATTGTTGTCTTTAGTGTAATATTTTTTCTGCTTGAACTTTGCCATGCTTAGGTATTAGTTATAGAATTTGCTGCTGCTTGCCAGGCACAGTGTTACTGAATTTGACTTTGTATTACTCTGTGAAGCCAGTTTTACTACTGATTTGTTTGCTGCACATTGCCTTATATTAGTTGTAATATTGCAATTGCTCAGCTAATTTATTTTACTGCTGCTTGCTTTGACAGTTTCCATTTTTTTTCATTGCTGTTTGTATTAATTGTTTTGTGCTGCTACATTGCCTCGTCCCTTAGTTTAGCATCTGAGCTCAGTAGATTTAAGTTAGCTTAAAACAGGGGTAGACTATATAAGAGAATGAGTTGCGATGAAATGCATTGAGAAGTTATACGAAAAAAGTACAAAAAGCAGGTATAGATAGGACTTTTGGAAATAATGAAGAACGAAGGGAGATCTCCGAGATGTAAAGAAAGTTTTGTTTGCAAAATACTGCAGTAAAAGAAACCCTGTCCTTTCCTTGTGTTAGCCCACTATGTGTTTGTGTACTCTTGTATATTTGTGTTTTTCCTGTCTTTATGTGTTTAGCTGATGTTGTTCTGTTGTAGAATGTTTCAAATACTATGTAATTTTCCTTGTAAAGATGTTTAGACGTTGTTTATTCTGTTTTGTTTTAATGCTCATGTGTGAAGTTGATGTTTCAAAAGTTATTCTGATCTTTTATGTATGTACTTATGTCATTATTTTTGTATCACTGATGTATATATTTGTATTCTTTTGCAAAGCCTGTATTACTACAAATGTTATCTGTATTGTTATGTTCTTTAATGATGTATTTTGTAACTTTGTTATTGTATTCTCATGTTATAATATTGTAATTGACACCAGTTCTTCAAATTAAGTATCATTTCACTGCTCACGTTTCTGTTGGTCATTGTATATGGACAATATGTGAGAAGTAGGGACTGTTAGTATTTGCATGGGTGTTAATCATTCAGCAAGGGACTGGATAAAAGCATTGCTGGTTCTAAGGACAATTAGAAAAAAAATTTGTGAGTGCACTAGTGGTGGTTTATGGACTTGCTATATTCTCTGCACGACTCTTCGATGGTGATTGTGCACCTGCACAGTCGCAACAGATGGCTGCTAGCCGTCTCTACAAGGACTACATTGGGGCTGCAACTTTGATGGCCCACCAATACCATTATCTCTACAAGGACTACAGTGGGTCTGCACCTCTGGTGGCCCACCAATACCGTAATCTCTACCTGGACTACAATGGGTCTGCTCTGTGACGACCTACCTACCAATATTCTTCAAAACTTCGACTGACTCTATGGTGGGTTTGCTCTGTTGTAGCCCATTACCTGTCTGCATGTCAAAAGTCAGCACTGTCTTTCCGTTGGAAGGACAACACTACTTCTTCAAGATAGCAAGAAAATCCACTACTTCCGTCTGCATTTTCTTTTACTGCTCAGACTTTGAGAAAAACACTGTAATGTTACTGTGATGAATGATCAGGACTGTCTTTATGGACTGTGAGAAAATTTTAGCTTTTGACCAACATTGTATCAAGAAGTGTGTGCATTTGATATACTTCTTACTGTAATTATGAAAAATTTTTTCAAATCTGTATTGTCCAGTGCCCAAAAGAATTTGTAAAATATTTTTGTGGGGAGCATGGGGGCTATGTAAGTAGGCTGTTTATGTTTTCTTATTGGCAACGTTACGTAGCGCTCTGTATGAAAATCACTGGCTGTGCTGTGTGCAGTCTGTGGCTAATTTGCATTGTTGTCTGCCATTGTAGTGTTGGGCAGCGGCAGCTGGATGTGAACAGCGCGTAGCGTTGCGCAGTTGGAGATGAGCAGCCAGCAGTGGTGGATGTGGGGAGAGAGATGGCGGAGTTTTGTAATTTGTCATGAACTGCTATATATATTATGACTATTAAGGTAAATACATAGTTTGTTCTCTATTAATATCTTTCATTTGTGAACTATCCCTATCAGTAGTTAGTGCCTTCCACAGTTTGAATCTTTTATTTAGCTGGCAGTAGTGGCGCTCGCTGTATTGCAGTTGTTCGAGTAACCAAGATTTTTGTGAGGTAAGCGATTTGTGAAATGCATAGGTTAATGTTAGTTAGGGCCATTCTTTTGTAGGGATTTCTGAAAGCCAGACTGTGTTGCGCTAAAAAAATATTTTGTATCAGTTAAAGCACAGTCATGTATAATTCTTCAAAAAGGGGCATAAATATTTCCGTAAGAAAGTTAAGTGACCACCAGCACGTAATGCGTCGTGGGCACCCAGCTGGGCGACAGTCGCCTTGAAAAAAGCCATTAGCGTGTGCATTCCAGAGGCACAGGTGCAAAAAAAAAAGAGGCCATTAACCTCGCTATTGACATTTCCTTGTCGAAAGCATCGCAAATACGATAGGCTCATTATTTGGTAACATATCGTACTTTGAGCTACTTACTGAAATGCTTATGAATTGATGGGAAATATTCTTACATCTGCAAACCTGATTATGGCAAGTGTCTTTCTACGAGAGTTGAGAGCTACTGACTATATGAAACGTCCCCTTTGTACAATTATACAAGACTGTGTTTAAACTGACACACAAAATTTTTTTTTAGTACAACGCAATCTGACTTTCTGAAATCCCTACAAAGGAATGGCCCTTACTAACATTAACCTATAACTTTCACAAATCACTTACCTCACAAAAATCTTCGTTCCTCAAGCTACAGCAATACAGCGAGAGCCACTACTGACAGCTAAATAAAAGATTCAAACTACCGAAGGCACTAACTACTAATAGGCATAGTTGGCAAATGAAAGACTTTAATAGAGAACAAACAATGTATTTACCTTAATAACGTTGAAAACTCATAATATACATAGCAGTTCATGACACCCAGTTTTAAAAATTTCACAACTCCGCCATTTCTCTCCCCACATCCACCACTGCTGGCGGCTCACCTCCAACTGCACAATGCTACGCGCTGTTCACATTCAGCTGCCCAACACTACAATAGCAGACAACAATGCAAACTAGCCACAGACCGCACACACCACAGGCAGTGATTTTCATACAGAGCGCTACGTAACGTTGCCAATAAGAAAACATAAACAGCCTACTTACATAGCCCCCATGCTCCCCACAAATAATTTTACAAATTGTTTTGGGCAGTGGCCAATAATGATTTGATAAAATTTTTCATAATTACAATAACAAAGAAATCAAATGCACACACATATTGATACATTGTTGGTCAAAAGCTTAAATTTTCTCACAGTCCATAAAGACAGTCCTGATCGTTCATCACAGTAAAATAGCAGTGTTTTCCTCAAAGTCTGAGCAGTAGAAGAAAATGCACATGGAAGTAGTGGATTTTCATGCAGTCTTGAAGAAGTAGTGTTGTCCTTCCAACGAAAAAAGTGCTGACTCTTGACATGCAGACAGGTAATGGGCCACAACAGAGCAAACCCACCGCAGAGTCAGTCGAAGTTTTGACGAATATTGGTAGGTAGGTCATCACAGAGTAGACCCACTGTAGTCCTGATAGAGATTACGGTATTGGTGGGCCACCAGAGGTGCAGACCCACTGCAGTTCTTGTAGAAATAATGGTAATGGTGGGCCATCAAAGATGCAGACCCACTGCAGTCCTTGTAGAGACGGCCAGCAGCCATCTGTTGCAACTGAGCAGGTGCACAATCACCATCGAAGAGTCTTGCGGACAATATAGCAAGACCATAAACGACCACTTGTGCACTCTCAAAGATTTTGAATTTGTCCTTATAACCAGCAGTGCTGTTATCTAGTCCCTTGCTGAATTATTAACACATGTGCAAACACTAACAGTCCCTACTTCTCACATATTGTCCACATACTATGACGAACAGAAACGTGTGCAGTGAAATGTAACTTACAAGTTACTTAATTTGATGAACTGGTGTCAATTACAATTTTATAACATCAGAATACAATAACAAAGTTACAAAATACATCATTAAAGAACATAACAATACAGATAACATTTGTAGTAAAAGAGGCTTTACAAAAGAATAGAAACAGATATATACATCAGTGTTACAGGAATTATGACATAAGTAAATAAATAAAATAATGAGAATAGTTTTTGAAACATTAATTTCACACATGAGCATTGAAACAAAACATAATTAATAATGTCTATAAACATCTTTACAAAGAAAATAACATATTATTAATGCAAATTATATTTGAGGATAACAGTATTCCTCATCATTGTGAATGTAGCTTAGTGCTAGAAAAATTCTACAACATAAGTCTTATCAGATAAACACATAAAGACAGGAAAAACACAAATACACAAGAGTGCACAAACGCATACCAGAATAACTTTCTCGTATACAGTTCTGCTTTTAGATCTTTATACACTTTGTTCATGAATGAGGAATTGCACGACTTTCGTTTTCCTTTAGCACCTTTCACCCAAGACCGTCTGTAAACTATTTATAATTACAACTGAATTACATTGATTAACTTTCTCGTATACGGTGCTGTTTTGCTTAAATTGTACTGCCGACCAACCCAAAACTTCATTCCATACGTCTTTCGTATTATTTCAACATTTGTTTCCACCAAAAGAAATCCTATCTAAGCATGGTTTCTGTATTTATATGTTCACATATTTCTTACCTCATTATTTATTTCCAAGAAAATCCTACCGATACCTGTTGTCCCTAAACCCTACTTTTTATGTCGACCCTTAGCCGAGGATACCTCAATACCTCACTGGAATCTTCTGATTTTTTCTTGTAGTTTGTGTAATTAGTATATCTTTTGTTTATTGCTAGCGTGTAATTGTAGAGAAAATCTCCTTTGTAGTGGCAGCCTTTCATTGTTGTACAATAAAACAGTTGTGGTGTGCATGTAGATTTGCACTAAGTATTTCGCAGCTGCAATTAACTAGATATTATTTTCAGTCTTATGTTAGTGTGTTCTCTTATTCTGCTCTTCAAATTTTGCTTTTCTGTGTTATCGTGTGAAATATTGTGACAATTGTGGCGTGTGAAAAACGTAATACTAGGCTCCAAACTAAACTGAGAAATGACAGTGAAAAAGAAAGCAGTGTGTTAGCGCCACCGAGTAATGAATTAACTGATGTTCAAAGTAGTAATTTGGTAATTGTGCATAGGGAAATGGAGCGGGCTGCAAACAATGGTGTAGACAGTGAAACAATTAGTGAACTGGGAAGCATTATCGATCGATCGGTCGGCAACAGCTCGCCTCAGGAATCTGAAATGACAGAACACAAATTGCAAATACTGTAGACATAGGTTTTGGGTCCTCACCGTTTTCTCAAATGAGTCAAGACACATTTTCTGCTTGTCAAAATGTGAATGTTGCCGGTGAAAATGCACTGCCCAAAAGAATTTGTAAAATTTTTTGTGGGGAGCATGGGGGCTATGAAAGTAGGCTGTTTAGGTTTTTTTATTGGTAACGCCACCTCTGTATAAAAATCACTGGCTGTGCTGGGTGCAGTCAGTGTCTAGTTTGCATTGTTGTCTGCCATTGTAGTGTTGGGCAGCGGCAGCTGGATGTGAACAGCGCGTAGCATTGGGCAGTTGGAGGTGAGCCGCCAGCAGTGATGGATGTGGAGAGAGAAATGGCGGAGTTTTGATATTTGTAAGAATGGATGTTATGAACTCCTATATATATTATGACTTTTGATGATATTAAGGTAAATACATTGTTTGCTCTCTATTAATATCTTTCATTTGCTAACTATCCCTATCAGTAGTTAGTGCTTTCCGTAGTTTGAATCTTTTATTTAGCTGGCAGCAGTGGTGCTTGCTGTATTGCAATAGTTCGAATAACCAAGATTTTTGTGAGGTAAGTGATTTGTGAAACGTATAGGTTAATGTTAGTCAGGGCCATTCTTTTGTAGGGATTTTTGAAAGTCAGATTGCGTTGCGCCGAAAACATTTTGTGTCAGTTTAAGCCCAGTCATGTATAATTTGTCTAAGGGGACGTTTCATATGGGGAGGCAGAATAACTTCAGACGCAACAGTTCGGCGTACAGTTACGATTCAGGGAGAAATTCTCCACCACGTAACGGACAAGGAAGAAACTACGGAATCTACCGACATGACGACAGACGATATATTCGTAACGACACAGCTGAATTGCATCAGAACTGGCGGGATTCAAACAGGGCAGGGCCTTCTCGTCAGAGTGAATTTGTAGAAGTTAGGTCTCCTAATCCCAATAACGGCGCGCGCCAACAAAGAGACAGACAATGACTCGCACAGCAGGCAGCCGCGTGCGTCCGCTGGCTCAGAGAAAAATAACATAGACGCTAACCTTGAGAAAAATTCCAGTATTCTTTACTGACGTATACCGCATGACAATTGCATTCAAGTTGAAAATCTGAGTAATAGGAAGAGTAAAGGTTTACACCACATTTCACATGTAAAACCGTTTATTGAAAGATAATCTGCTTTTTAACTTTGTCTTTGCCATATAACTTTTCACTTTACATTGCTAGTATGCTTTGTCAGACTTAGAATCTGTTAACATACAACAATGTTTGAAGTTAAATATCCTATCAAGAACCAAGAGAATTTATATAAACAGAAATTACGAATGCATTGTTATTGTGAACAGATGACACAGTGTTATTGTGTGTGTACATTCTTGCTTGGTAGTTGCACGATTACGTAACGACTATAAAGCTCACATACTTAGAACATATACCGGTACAGCTAATGAGACTTTAATGCAACATTTTGGTTTACTTGAAAATACATTCTGGAGTTTATGTGACAGCTACACGATTTTATCACGACACTACTAATTAGTGACAATTTACAATGTTGCTTTTGCGGTGTATCTGTTTTATATTTGCACAGTTTTCTGAATTCTTCTGGAAAGTAAAAAATGTTTTAGTAGTAACTTTTGTGGTATAGCAACAATGAGACAGCCTTTTTCGTGGCACAACAATATGTTACTGTACAGTACTTTCTTCATCATGGCAATAAGCGTAATAACTAAGATACCTATACGCAAAACATTTCACTTTTGTTTATCATGGTAAGTACATTGACTTCTGCAGAACTTAGCTTTCGGAGGACGACAACTACGACACTTCCACAGAGAATATCTTACAACAGGATGCACAGTTTAGCGCTACAGTACATGTATTTGAGTGATTAATTTTATACTTAAAACATTTATTTTTAAGGATTTTTGGATTACAAAGAAAGTTTTCTGTGATATATTTAATTCCAATGCTGTAACCTGTAACACCTGAGGGTATAATTACATTAATCCTCAGGGGGTTACACGCTTACTTTGTGTATCACGTGTTTGGCAAGCACAAGGAGCCCTAGCTAATATGGTATTGGCTTATACAACTTTACACATCGGTATCATATTTCTCTAACACAGACTTACACAGCTATCTGATCATTTAACTGAGAGATAAACTCTTTTTTACTACATCAGTGACACATGTTTACGCAATTACACAGTTGGATAACTTCACACTTATGAAACTGTATTTTGTCTGTACTTTGTAAACTGTTCATATTTTTTCGGAACCATTGTGATATTATGAGAGCTTTGAATGATATATTTGGTATGGGATCACGATTTTTAAACTACGTTTGAGGCAGATGACACTTTTGACATGAGCAGAGAATTTTTTTTAGGTTTTGAAATTATCGGAGGAAGCTTCGACGATTTTGAGAGTTTACTGAGGTGTTATGATGTCATTATTACGATGACTATGTGTATTATGCTGTTGCAGTATGTTTATGATCAGTAAGCTGATGCTGTATGAGTTATTTGATTATGCTACATATCTATTATGATGAAATATTGAAGAAGTGTCGACGAATAAGGTAAGGAATAATGATTAGTGGTTAGGGACTCTGGTTTGTGAAAAAGGTTGTTGGAAACCAAGAATCGTACTTTAAGAGTTATGAAATGTATGTAAATGCGTGAATGTATTACAATGACGACGAAAATTTTTTGGACACTGTTATATCAATAGGATTTTGTTTCTACAGATTTGTAACCCAAATTCTTGACCTGTGAAATATTTTTATATGAGACTGTCACTGTAGCGGAAACTGCGGTCTTAAATATTTCAGCAAGAAAGGTAAGTGACCTTGGCATAATGCGTTTTGGGCGCCCAGCTGAGAGGTAGACGTCTGATAAAAGAAAGCCATTAGGTGCAAAAAAAAAAAAAAAAGAGGCCATTACCCTCGCTATTGACATTCCTTTGTAGAAAGCATCGCAAATACCACACGCTCGAACTTGAAAACATATGATTACACTGTGGAGCTCTTAATTTATGATATTTACTAAAATGCCTAATGAAACGATGAGAAACATTTCACGGCTATTGTCTTGCTTGTTGAGAGAAATGCCATATGGCTTGCTTTATGTATTTATTTACTCATTTTGTTTAATATCTAGTTTCTAGCTGCACTGCAGCATTGGTTAAAATAAAATTTTATAGATGTACTAAGATAAATATTTTCTGTCTACAGATGGAGTAAACATTAATTTTTTTCAAAAAAAATGAGGGGGCACAAAGACATTTCCCTTCACAGGAACTGCATACACAATTTACTTTTCAAGTACTTGGTAATTTTTTGTAGAATTAGTTTTTGTGGTGCACCACTTTAATTACTTAGACATTAAGATGTGAATAGACATTTCCCTTGTCTGCACTGTTGTCTTTAGTGTAATATTCTTTTTACTTGATCTTTGCCATGCTTCGGTATACGTTATAGCATTTACTGCTGCTGTTTGCCAGGCATAGTGCTACTGAATTTTAATTTGTGTTACTCTGCTAAGCCGGTTTACTACTGATTTATTTTTCTGGTTTGCTGCTCATTGCATTATATTAGTGGTAATTTATGCTGCTTGCTTTGCCTTCTGTATTTTTTATCATTGCTGTTTGTGTTAATTGTTTTGTGCTGCTGCATTGCCTCGTTCCTTAGTTTAGCATCTGAGCTCAGTAGATTTAAGTTAGCTTAAGA
Source organism: Schistocerca piceifrons (assembly GCF_021461385.2). Lineage (NCBI taxonomy): Eukaryota > Metazoa > Arthropoda > Insecta > Orthoptera > Acrididae > Schistocerca > Schistocerca piceifrons. The sequence goes on along the minus strand of NC_060141.1, from coordinate 443,521,259 downwards.
GGGGTAGCCTATAAGAGAATGAGTTGCGATGAATTTGAAGAAATGCACTGAGAGGCTATACGAGAAAAGTACAGAAAGCAGGTATAGATAGGACTTTTGGAAATAATGAAGAACGAAGGGAGATCTCCGAGAAGTAAAGAAAGTTTTGTTTGCAAGATACTGCAGTAAAACATAACCCTGTCCTTTCCCTTTCTGGCACCGAGCGAGGTGGCGCAGTGGTTAGCACACTGGACTCGCATTCGGGAGGACGACGGTTCAATCCCGTCTCCGGCCATCCTGATTTAGGTTTTCCGTGATTTCCCTAAATCGCTTCAGGCAAATGCCGGGATGGTTCCTTTGAAAGGGCACGGCCGATTTCCTTCCCCATCCTTCCCTCACCCGAGCTTGCGCTCCGTCTCTAATGACCTCGTTGTCGACGGGACGTTAAACACTAATATCCTCCTCCTTTCCCTTTCTGTTATTCCGCTGTGTTTGTGTACTCTTGTATATTTATGTTCTTCCTGTCTTTATATGTTTACCTCATAAGACTTATGTTGTAGAATTTTTCTCATACTCAGCTACATGAACTATGATGAGGAATACTGTTACCCTCAAATATAATTTGCATTAGTAATATGTTATTTACTTTGTAAAGATGTTAGACATTATTAATTGTGTTCTGTTTTAATGCTCATGTGTGAAGTTGATGTTTCAAAATTTATTCTGATCTTTTATGTATGTACTTATGTCATGATTCCTGTAACACTGATGTATATGTTTATTTCTATTATTTTGTAAAGTTTGTGTTACTACAAATGTTATCTGCATTGTTATGTTCTTTAATAATGTATTTTGTACCTTTGTCATTGTATTCTCATGTTATAATTGTATAGACACCAGTTCTTCAAATTAAGTTACATTTCACTGCACACGTTTCTGTTGGTCATAGTATATGGACAATATGTGAGAAGTAGGAGCTGTTAGTGTTTACACGTGTGTTAATAATTCAGCAAGGGATAGGATAACAGCATTGCTGGTTCTAAGGACAATTCCAAAAACATTGTGAGTGCTCAAGTGGTGGTTATGGACTTGCTATATTATCCGCAAGACTCTTCAGTGCTAATTGTGAACCCGCACAGTCACAACAGATGGCTGCTTGCCATCTCTACAAGGACTACAGTGGGTCTACACCTTTGATGATTCATCAGTACCATTATTTCTACAAGGACTGTAGTGGGTCTGCACCTCTGGTGGCTCACCAATACCACAATCTCTGCATGGACTACAGTGGGTCTGCATCTTTGATGACCCACCAATACCATTATTTCTACAAAGACTACAGTGGGTCTGCACCTCTGGTGGCCCACCAATATCGTAATCTCTACCAGGACCACAATGGGTATGCTCTGTGATGACCTACCTACCAATATTCTTCAAAGCTTCGAATGACTCTGCTGTGGGTTTGCTCTGTTGTGACCCATTACTTGTCTGCATGTCGAGAGTCAGCGCTGTCTTTCCGTTGGAAGGACAACACTACTTCTTCAAGACTGCATGGAAATCCACTACTTCTATGTGCAATTTCATTTACTAATGAGACTTTGTGAAAAAAACCGTAATTACTATTATGATGAATGATCAGGACTGTCTTTATGGACTGTGACAAAATTTTAGCTTTTGACCAACATTGTATCCTTAAGTGTGTGCATTTGATTTCTTTGTTATTGTAATTATGAAAAATTTTTTCAAATCATTAGTGGCCACTGCCCAAAACAATTTGTAAAATTTTTGTGGGGAGCATGGGGGCTATGTAAGTAGGCTGTTTAGGTTTTTTTATTGGTAACGCCACCTCTGTATAAAAATCACTGGCTGTGCTGTGTGCGGTCTGTGTCTAGTTTGCATTGTGGTCTGCCGTTGTAGTGTTGGGCAGCGGCAGCTGGATGTGAACAGCGCGTAGCGTTGCGCAGTTGGAGGTGAGCCGCCAGCAGTGGTGGATGTGGGGAGAGAGATGGCGGAGTTTTGTAATTTGTCATGAACTGCTTTATATATTATGACTATTAAGGTAAATATATTGTTTGTTCTCTATTAATATCTTTCATTTGCTAACTATCCCTATCAGTAGTTAGTGCCTTCCGTAGTTTGAATCTTTTATTTAGCTGGCAGTAGTGGCGCTCGCTGTATTGCAGTAGTTCGAGAAACCAAGATTTTTGTGAGGTAAGCGATTTGCAATTAACGAAACTTGTCTAGCTTCACGGGAGAAACCAGATGGCGCTATGGTTGGCCCGCTAGATGGCGCTGCCATAGGTCAAACGGATATCAATAGCTTTTTTTTAGATAGGAACCCCCATTTTTGTTACATACTCGTGTAGTACGTAAAGAAATATGAATGATTTAGTTGGACCACTTTTTCGCTTTGTGATAGATGGTGCTGTAATAGTCACAAACATATGGCTCACAATTTTAGACGAACAGTTGGTAAAGGTAGGTTTTTCAAATTAAAATACAGAACGTAGGTAGGTTTGAACATTTTATTTCGGTTTTTCCAACGTGATACATGTACCTTTGTGAACTTATCATTTCTGAGAACGCATGCTGTTACTGCGTGATTACCTATAAATACCACATTAATGTAATAAATGCTCAAAATGATGTCCGTCAACCTCAATGCATTTGGCAATACGTGTGAAGACATTCCTCTCAACTGCGAGTAGTTCGCCTTCCATAGTGTTTGCACATGCATTGACAATACGCTGACGCTTGTTGTCAGGCGTTGTCGATGGATCACGAGAGCAAATATCCTTCAGCTTTCCCCACAGAAAGAAATCCGGGGACGTCAGATCCGGTGAACGTGCGGGCCATGGTATGGTGCTTCGACGACCAATCCACCTGTCATGACATATGCTATTCAATACCGCTTCAACCGCACGCGAGCTATGTGCCGGACATCCATCATCTTGGAAGTACATCGGTAGAACATTACGTAGGAAATCAGCATACATTGCACCATTGAGATTGCCATCGATAAAATGGGAGCCAATTATCCTTCCTCCGATAATGCTGCATTAACCCGCCAAGGTCGCTGATGTTCCACTTGTCGCAGCCATCGTGGATTTTCCGTTCCCCAATAGTGGATATTATGCCGGTTTACGTTACCGCCGTTGGTGAATGACGCTTCGTCGCTAAATAGAACGCGTGCAAAATTCCCTTGTGCCCAGTGGCAGAACTGTACACAGGGTTCAAAGTCGTCAACATGCAATTCCGGATGCATAGAAATATGTTACGGGTGCAATCGATGATGATGTAGCATTCTGTACACCGACGTATTTGAGATTCCAGATTCACGCGCAATTTGTCTGCTAATGATGTGCGAATTAGCCGCGACAGCAGCTAAAACAGCTACTCGAGCATCATTTGTTGCAGGTCGTGGTTGACGTTTCACATGTGACTTCCTGTTTCCTTTTATAACGTAACTATCCAGCGAACGGTCCGGAAACTTGGATGATGTTGTCCATGATACCGAGGAGCATACATAGCACACGTCCGTTGGGCATTTTCATCACAATAGCCATGCATCAACACGATCTCAACATTTTCCGCAATTGGTAAACGGTCTATTTTAACATGGGTAATGTATCACGAAGCAAATACCGTCCGCACTGGCGGAATGTTACGTGATACCACGTACTTATACGTTTGTGACTATTACAGCGCCATCTATCACAAAGCGAAAAAGTGGTCCGACTAAAGCATTCATATTTCTTTACGTACTACACGAATATGTAATAAAAATAAGGGGTTCCTATTAAAAAAAACGCTGTTGATATCCGTTTGACCTTTGGCAGCGCCATCTAGCGGGCCAACCATAGCGCCAAATGGTTTCCCCCTTCAAGCCAGACGAGTTCGTTCTTTGTAGTTTTTTCGTTTGATACGTATTTCGTGAGATATTTGGCCCGGTTATTATCAATGGGCCACACTGTATACCAGTCCCAATATAGAGTGAGTCCATCTTTAAAGCTGCGAGACATCCAGAAACATCGCAAGAAGCTACGTGATGTAGGATCTAGTAACATAAATGCCAACGTGAAAGAATCGTAAAAGTAAAGCCGTTAACAAGCCCCTACTGGTCCTGGGTGTTAGCGAGAGAGATAAATCTCATTCAGCTAAACCAGACTTCTGATTACTGTTCCGACAGGCCACTTAGTATGTCTTAGTAAATCGTTTAAGGCATATTCTGGGATCACTTCTCTCAAAAGGAAGACGCTGACATCCTCTCCCATACTGAAATATGTGTTTTTGCTCTGTTCAAAAAATGGTTCTAGTGGCTCTGAGCACTATGGGAGTTAATATCTGAGGTCATCACTCCCGTAGAACTTAGAACTACGTAAACCTAACTAACCTAAGGCCATCACACACATCCATGCCCAAGGTAGGATTCGAACCTGCGACCGTAGCGGTCGCGCGGCTCCAGACTGAAGCGCCTAGAACCGCTCGGCCACAACGGCCGGCTTTTGCTTTGTCTCTAACGACTGTGTTATCGATAGCAAATCAGCTATTCAAGCCTAGCCGATTATTAGTGTGAAGAATTCACCCGCAGATGCTAGCTCTCTGTTAAGCAACGTGCACTGTTGTGTTCTCGCTGTTGTGGCAGGGAACTGACGAATCCGAGCGGTCGTGTCCTTTTGTTTGGTATGGCGGCACAAGAGGACGTGTTGTGGTTACCGGAAAGGCAGCATTTTCAGCGGCCTGTTTAACGGACAAACAAGCGGCTGCCTCCCGCCCGTCCCGGGCTATGCGTCATTCGCTCCCGCGCCGCGAGCGCCGGATCGCGGTTTATTTCGTTGTTTCCTGCGGGCGATCGACGGCCGGGGCCGACCCCGTCCTGACGCGCAATTACACTGTATTCGGTGAGCGTTAATTTTGTTAGCCGACGTCAGCCGGGCGACGGTCTGCGGCAATCCATTAGTGGCGCCCGCGGCGGCGGCAGCGGCGGCGGCAGTGGCAGCGGCAGTGGAACCTAACGACCGCGGCTGTCTAGACTAGACCGTACCCCCCCCCCCCCCCCCCCCCCCGCCGGCTAGAGCTTCGCGGAAACGGTGGCCACGTGTCGCCTCCGCTGGCAAGGAGGCCGCTTCGCCGGTCTGTTCCGCTGCCCGACACTGAAGCTGTTGAGCGATTGTGCTGCGACAGCTTTACGTTGCCTCACACAACTACATGAAATATACCGCGCCTAGGGTCCGCGTAGCGTAGCGGTAGCGTTTCCGCAGGGGGCTCAGGTTCGATTCCCTTCAGGGGTCTGGTTGTTGTGTGTCGTTCATCATCATTTTCATCGTCATTTACCCGCAAGTCTCCGAAGTGGCGTCAACTAAAGAGGACTTGCAATACGGCGGCCGAACTCCCCCGCATAGGTCCTCCCGGCCAACAATCCAATACGATCATTTCTATTTTTTTTACCGCATCTAGGGCATGCACTGAGAGCGGAACAGTTAGCATGTACGAGGGATAGCTGGTTATGGTATGAGCGGAAAGTAACACTGCAGTGGCCACAGATACTAGAGGCACAGACAGTCACAGTAGTACCAACAACTTCACCGACATTTTCGAAAATTGCAATACTAATAACACTGAATAGTCGTAAATCGTAAACAGTCGTAAGAGTGCGACAGCAAGCACCAACAGTATGTTCCCCAACGCCTTGCATAATAACAGGATCTTTACGGAGCTCATACCTCGGGTACAGCAGTTTCGGCAGAGCCTGAGCTAGGGACCATTTGTCTTACTGTAATTGCCCTACAGTACAGGCTCTAAGTTTGAATGTTTCATACTTCCTCCAGCTTAGGCAAATGGAACGAATGGGTGTTTTCTATCCCGCCTGCGAGGCGGAGCGTGGGTAAGGAACAGGAGCAGGAAAAGGTACTAATCTCTCGGTACTGAAAATACAATAAAAGCACCTTTACTAGTGGAAAAACATATACAAACATATTACATAACTTGCAAGGTGGTGCGAAGTTGAAGCGAAGTGTCCTGCCTTGCTGCACCTGATGAAATGGGCGGAAGCAGTCGCGGAGCTCGTAGGCATCGACAGCACCGGCTAGAGGGCGCTGTCATCTGTGTCTCTTGTAGTGCCAACTTGAGAAACTATTCCGTGGCATCGTTGCGGTCGATACCACAGGATGGGTTCTTTTTGAACTACATGCGGTGTACGGTGCAACTAAATGGACCTATGGCAGAACCATTTAGTTCTTGGGCTGTTCGTAAGAATACCTGAAAACAACGTTTTTCTAAGCAACTAACTGCAGTATATTCTCCAGGTATTTATGTAGAAGTGTCGTTTTCCCGATTTTAAAAGTCTTTATTCGCTATCGGGAACACCCCAAAAATGTGGTTTTTGGGCACCAGAATTGAGCCGTGAATTCCAAGATGGCTATGCACAGTAAACATCAGAATTTCTTAAGATATATTCCTAAGATCCCGATCTCCAGCAGTCTTGAATTTTCACCATTTGTACAAGAAAAATACCCACGTAAAATCCTATGTGAGGGGAGAACATAATTTATGAAGTGACTCAGCATGGAAAAATAGGCTGTAAAGTGCCTATGTTATCATCAGAAATGTTCTGGAATCCTCATGGGTAGGCGCTGAAGTACAAGGGAAACTTTTGTGCGCGCAATATTCGGTCTGAAACGTAAAATTTGTTTTGTTTTATTTAAATTCCACATAAATAAATTGGCAAAACGTTTATGTCCAATAAAGCTATTTCCATATGAAAGACATCCTTAAATGCAACAAGGAAAAGAAGGGGACCAATGGGAAAGTACTCCACCGGAGCCCAAAAACGGCGATTATGCTCCTGGGTAAAAGACCCTGACTGCCTCATTCTACCTTCCCAGTGCCTTTAAAAATGTTTGCAAAATATTTGGCGTGCGAACCTAACTGCGATTTTTTGTGCTGAGAGAGAAGGGACAGTGGCAATGAAAGAGAGAAAGAAAAGCAATAAATGCTAGAAGATAGTAGAGAGTCATTGTGGTATAGAAGAGCAGAGACAATGATAGTGTGAGAGAAAGAGAGGGAGGGAGTGGCAGTGGGACACAGCTGACAGTGACAGAACAGCGCTGTCAATTGACAGTACCAGTGGGAGAGGAATACAGAGAAAGAGAAAGTGGAAGTGGGTGACAGCCAGTGATAATGAGAGACAGTCTATGACAATGAAAACGTGGAAAAGAGCGATAGTCACAGAGAAAAGAGACATCAGCAGTGGGATGGAACGAATGAGATACTGATACATAGATAGAAATACATAGAAAATGAAAGGGAATCAGTGGTTTGGAAGGGAGTGAGACAGGGTTGTAGCCTTTCCCCGATGTTATTCAATCTGTATGTTGAACAAGCAGTAAAGGAAACAAAAGAAAAATTTGGAGTAGGTATTGAAATCCATGGAGAAGAAATAAAAACTTCGAGGTTTGCCGATGACACTGTAATTCTGTCAGAGACAGCAAAGGACTTGGAAGAGCAGTTGAACGGAATCGACAGTGTCTTGAAAGGAGGATATAAGATGAACATCAACAAAAGCAAAACGAGGATAATGGAATGTAGTTGAATAAAGTCGGGTGATGCTGAGGGAATTAGATTTGGAAATGAAACACTTAAAGTAGTAAAGGAGTTTTGCTCTTTGGGGAGCAAAATAACTGATGATGGTCGAAGAAGAGAAGATACAAAATGTAGACTGGCAATGGCAAGGAAAGCGTTTCTGAGGAAGAGAAATTTGCTAACATCGAGTATAGATTTGTCATGAAGTCGTTTCTTAAGGTATTTGTATGGAGTGTAGCCATGTATGGAAGTGAAACATGGACGATAAATGGTTTGGACAAGAAGAGAATAGAAGCTTTCCAAATGTGGTGCTACAGAGGAGTGCTGAAGTTTAGATGGGTAGATCACATAACTAATGAGGAGGTATTGAATAGAACTGGGGAGAAGAGGAGTTTGTGCCACAACTTGACTAGAAGAAGGGATCGGTTGGTAGGACATGTTCAGAGGCATCAAGGGATCAGCAATTTAGTATTCGAGGGTAAAAATCGTAGAGGGAGACCTAGCGATGAATAAACTAAGCAGATCCAGAATGATGCAGGCTGCAGTACATGCTGGGAGATGAAGCAGCTGCTCGCACAGGATAGAGTAGCATGGAGAGCTGCATCAAACCAGTCTCAGGACTAAAGACCACAACAACAACAACATAGAAAATGACAGTGGGAGCAGACAATAGTAGTAGGACAGAACGCAGAAGACTGTGGCTGTGAGACAGTGACAGACACAAAGATGTAGTGACAATGAGGTGGGCTGAAATAATGAGTGAGAAAGAGGAAGTGGGAATTGGTGGGTATAAGCGACATCCAGCGATGAACTGGTGGATATGAGCGAGTTACAGTTAGGCGAACTTCTGACAGGTAATCTGCTTGTTAAAGACGAGTGCGAACAGGTTCATGTGCCAAAAGTTATAAATGTGCTGAGGGACGTAGAATGAGGCAACTGGTACTCCAAATCTCAGTCAGAGCTAAACAACAACATATATGCCCTTTTTGTGCTTGGATAGGACAATTTTTCCACTGTGCAGTTAATACGGAAAAGTGGACACGTAAACATACACTATCAGACCAAAGTATTCTAACACCAATTAGTGGACATTAATGTGCGGCAAGTCCACCCTTCACATTTGTGACAGCTTTGCTGGGGATACGTTCATTGAGGTTTCCCAATGCCTGTGGAGGAATGGATGCTCATTCTTCCTCAAGATGCGGAACGAGAAAAGTTAGTGATGTTGGGTTCTGGGGTCTGGAGCGAGGTCGACTTTCTAGATTGTCCCAAATGTGTACCATTGGAGTCAGGTCGGATCTCTGGGTAAGCCAGTCCATTTCTAGTATGTCATAGTCCACAAACCACTGCGTCACAAATATTGCTTTATGACAGGAATTGTTGCCATGCTAAGACATAGAATCAACGTCTTTGAACTGTTCCTCTAACATACGAAGTAGACAATACAGGGTGACCCAAAAAGAATGACCCAATTTAAATCGAATTATTTATTAGGAAGAAGGGTTTAACACCAACAAATTGCATATTTAATTACTCAGAAAAGACAGACGTTTATAAAAACCCATCATAAATGTTCAATATGTCCTCCATTGGCTGCACGGACGACATCTAGCCGATAGCCGAATTCATTCCAAACTGAGCGTAAGGTGTCTTCTGTCACTGAAGTTACAGCAGCTGATATTCTGGTTTTTAGTTCATCAATGTCACGAGCTTAGGGAGAAACGTAAACACATTGTTTAACATATCCCCACAGTAAGAAATCACATGGTGTTGAGTCAGGGGACCAAGGAGGCCTAGAATGTAAAGCCTGGTGTCGCGGTCCTATCCAACATTGAGGCACGTTGGCATTGAGGAAACTGCGCACGTTGTTGTGCCAATGCGGTGGTGCTCCGTCTTGCTGATAGATGAAATTGTCAGAGCAGTTAATAGGAAAAATTCAGATTTAAATAAGTAGATAATTACCCTTACGGCATTTTTAAAATTATGTTTTCTGTAATGTGTGTAGAGTTAATGTAATGTAATTTTTTAATATTTTTCTGGTAAATGTATGTTTCTATCTGTTTGCCTGACTTAACCAGAAATTATTTCAATTGTTTTAAAAATACCTACATACATTATTTCCACAAAAAATAGATCATATACATTTACTAAACAAACACAGTTTATAATTTTTCCGCTATTTTATTTGTCAAACTGTCTCTGATCCAAAGTTTTTATTTTCAAAATGTCTCTTCTCCATATTTTGGTTCCAAAACGTCCCTTATCGAAGAGTTTTTTTATTTATAACAAAATTTTGAAATAATTTATTTTAATGACTTTTTAATAACAAAAATAGATAACTAAGAAAGATTATGAAAAAATTACAAGTTCATACATACAACAGAAATTGTTAAATACGTTTTTTACTAATTACCGAAATTTATGCCGATTAGATAAAGGACATTTTGGAACTAAGTCACTCACATGACGATCAGTTTGACTTTAGCAAAGGTAAAGGTATCAGACCTTTGCTATATAATGGAAGCAAGGCAGTAGAAAAGTCAAAACACGGTCATAGGATTTATCCACCTAGCAAAAACTTTCGATTACGTAAAATCCTGCAGAATGTTTGAAATCCTGAAAAAAATACCAATAAGCTATAAGGTAAGTTGGGTAATGCACAATTTGTATAAGCACCTACAGGAAACAATAAGACTGTGAAGGCCAAGAACGAAGTGCTCGGATTAAAAATGGTGGAGACAGTGATGCAGTATTTCGGCCACTCTGTTCAATCGATAAATAGTAAAGAAATGACAGAAGTAACAGAAAAGTTCAAGAGTGGACTAAAATACAGGGTGAAAGCATATCGTCAGTGAAGGTGAAGAAGAACTGCAGAATCTGTTGACTGAATGAACAATTACATAAATACACTTCATGGATTGAGGTTAAACCAATGAAAGACGAAAGTAATGTTAAGTTGCAGATTCTAGAGCAGCGAGAATCTTAGCACCCAAAATTGGTGATCACGAATGCCGTCACCTTGGAAGCAAAATAGCCCATGACAGACGATGCTATGAGGACAAAAAAAAAAAAAAAAGTAAATAGCACAGGTAAAGAGTGCGTTCTTGGCAAAAGGAAATCAAAAACTATAATAGGCCTTAATTTGAGGAAAAACGTTTGGAGCATGTCGTCGTATGATAATGAATCATGCACTATGGGAAAACTGGAACAGTAGAGAATCGAAGCGTTGAGATGTATTGCTACAGAAGAATGTAGAAAAATTAGGTGGACTGATAAAGTAAGGAGTGAAGAGGTTCTCCACACAATCGGCGAAGAAAAGAACACATGGAAGACATTGACAAGATGGAGGGACAGAGTGATACACATGTATTAAGACATCAGGGAATGGGTTCCATGGTACTATAGTTCAATTCTTTTATCTTTGCGGCTCGCGCATGCCCGCCCAGACGCGGGAGATTGCTGCATTGCCAGTTGCAAACGACTCACGCGCCAAGAGAAGCAGCGGCCGAGTTTAGGTTCGTTCTGCGCATCTGACGTCACAAAACACAGTCGGCCAATGAACAAAGAACGACGTTTCCACAGCTCGACTGTAGTGCAGAGCACGGACGTGTGCCTCAGTTTTGGAAACTTTCAGTCATAAATAAAGTAATTTAACAAAAGCAATGTCTTGATAGCAGACTTTCTTTTATAGAAAGTTTGGAAAAAGCATTCTTTATACCAGCTGCTTCATATTCTATTAATTAATTAAACCAAACAAGCAATAAGCCTCCTAATTCAGGCGATAGCAAGGAGAGGTGTTTGTATCTTTCTCACGAACAACAGCTTTTTCGCAATAAAGAACAGCGGTAATTGTACTTCGACGAAACGTGAGTAATTCATAGTCATACCAACAGTGTTTGTCGGTATTTTGCGTGATATTTTAGAGTCCTCCAAGAGTATTGTTGAATGACGAGCTGCGTTAGCGTAATGGCTAAGATGCTGAACAAAGGGTTCTGAGTTCAAACCTTGTTCGGTGCTTAATATTTCCTGTATTTAAAAACAATATCGAAGTATGTTACTTCATGAATTTTATTCGTTTAAATGTAATTTTTTTAAATATCTGGTGCTTTGTCTCTTCATTATATTCATAATAAGTTTTCGGTTTTTCTAATTTTGTCCTCCAATATTTCTTTTCACAGCACTTAAAAACAATGGAAAGGCACACATACAATATTCATGTTATCTGTTTTTTTTATATCTTCTCTTCCGCAGTCGCTGTTTTATGATTCATATTGAGACATATTCTTTTGCGACAGGATTAAAAGTATTATTTAGAGAAGAATTTCGGCTCGTACGTTGCCGAGCTACTTGATGGTCTGACGCAGTTCTTTGCTTCGCTGCTTTGGCAACATCATATTCAATGTTTTCGTCGACTGATCTATGTTTTGGCAAGTATTTGCTGTCAGTTGTGACAAACACAAATTGTTTGCGCACTGAAACTTACTGGCAGTATATTTTAGTTTCTATGTCCTACTACGTCCACAATTCAGTTTTGTGTACTTCGCCAATTTTGTTTTAATCAGAACGTTTCAGAAAAGAGCGAAATGACTCTGGTATAAATAAAAGTTTTCTTACAGTCGCTAAATATGGAATATTTCTCAATTTATAAACACTGTTTGTGTTATAAAGGGTGTTCATTTTATCTGGGGACATTGAAATCTCTTGAAAACGACACACAGAGCCAAAATAAATCCTAATGAAAATTAGTTCCTCTCGGAAGGGGACATCCAATTATAACAAATATGACCACAAATTCGTCGGATTTGGTATCATTGGATGCCCCCTCGGAGACAAACAAATTTTAGTTATAAATTTGGTTGATCTGATGCGTAGATATTCGGATATTTCAATGTCTCCAATTAAAATGAACACTCTGTATTGTTGGAACCATGTACGACTGCTGTCGATATAAGGCTCGTTCTATGGGCCTGACGTCACGCTTCCGCTGACAGCCAATGAGTGTTCAGAAGTGTTCAGAGCGGTCTGCTGTGAATGTCTTGGCGAGTGCGAGTGTTAAATGTGATTGTAGTTATTATTTGGCGAATTTTTATCGCATTTGTTGCAAGTTGTCATGGCTGATGATGGTGGTAAGCGACAAACTCTCCATAAACAGGCGAGGGACTTAATTTACATAATACATGCTTTTTTCAAGCGCGAAGCAGAACACGGTGGACCTATCACAGACGTCGCCAGATCTCAGGAACACTTTGCAGAAGCGACAGGCGTTAGGTTGAGAACCGTTCAGCGGATTGACAATGAAGGAAAATTACCTACGGAGACCTGTGGAAGCCCACTTTTCAGATCGCCGGCGAAATATAGCACTCTTGAGAGGACTGTAACCAATTTAGATAATTTCGACAAAGATGTTGTACGACGAGAAGTGCTCAACATGCACAACACAGGCGAATTTTCTACTGTAAAAAAAATCACTGTGAAAATGCGTGAAACCATAAATTTTGAAGGTAGCATGACTCCAATGAATATCATCATCATCATCATCATTTAAGACTGATAATGCCTTTCAGCGTTCAGTCTGGAGCATAGCCCCCCTTATAAAATTCCTCCACGATCCCCTGTTCAGTGCTAACATTGGTGCTTCTTCTGATGTTAAACCCATTACTTCAAAATCATTCTTAACCGAATCCAGGTACTTCTCCTTGGTCTGCCCCGACTCCTCCTACCCTCTACTGCTGAACGCATGAGTCTCTTGGGTAACCTTGCTTCTCTCATGCGTGTAACATGACCCCACCATCTAAGCCTGTTCGCCCTGACTGCTACATCTATAGAGTTCATTCCCAGTTTTTCTTTGATTTCCTCATTGTGGACACCCTCCTGCCATTGTTCCCATCTACTAGCACCTGCAATCATCTTAGCTACTTTCATATCCGTAACCTCAACCTTGTTGATAAGGTAACCTGAATCCACCCAGCTTTCGCTCCCATACAACAAAGTTGGTCGAAAGATTGAACGGTACACAGATAACTTAGTCTTGGTACTGACTTCCTTCTTGCAGAAGAGAGTAGATCGTAGCTGAGCGCTCACTGCATTAGCTTTGCTACACCTCGCTTCCAGTTCTTTCACTATGTTGCCATCCTGTGAGAATATGCATCCTAAGTACTTGAAACCGCCCATGTTCTAAATTTGTTCTTCCTATTTGGCACTCAACCGGTTTATATTTCTTTCCCACTGACATTGCTTTCGTTTTGGAGATGCTAATGAATAGAATACTTAAAAACATTGGATTCAAATATGTGTATACATATGACGGAAGGAAGTTTTCAATGGAAAGTTGTGATATCGCTGCTTCAAGGGCACAGTTTTAACACGTATTATTGAAGTAATAAGATCAGGGAATAAGAACATTTTTTTCTTGGACGAAATATGGGTAAACCAAAATCACACAAGGAAAGCGTGTTTAAAAATCAGTGATGGTTCGGGTGGGTTAAAGTACCAGTTGGTAAAAGTGGACGAATAATTGTGCTTCACGCTGGTTCCGCTTCCCGATTCATTCCAGAAAGCAAATTAGTGTTCCGGGCAAAAAAGAGCAATTCAGGGTATTATCATTCCCAAATGAACTCTGAGACATTTCAATTGTGGTTTAGGAATCAGTTTCTCCCTTACTTGCCTGCAAACTCGGCGATTGTAATGGACCATGCGAGTTATCACTCCGTTGTTGTTGGCAAGACACCCAAATAAAGCCGATATCATGTTGTGGATTGCAAGTAAAAAATATACCACATACTGCCAACCAAACTCGTGCTGAAATGTTGACTCTTGTAGCGCTCCATAAGCCTCGCACAAAAGTTTATGGAACCGATTGTATTGCACAGGAACATGGACACATAGTTTTGCGTTTGCCACCGTATCATTGTCAATACAATCCGACAGAGTTAATTCGGGTACAAGTGAAAGGGTATGTCGCAGAACGAAACGTGACATTTAAAATTGTCGATACAGAAAGGCTTTTGCACGAAGCACTTGACAGAATTACTCCTTCAGCATGAGCTGAATGTGTTCGGCATGCACAAAAGCTACAGGAGGAGCACATGAACAGGGAAATTGTAATTAACAATCTGCGTGAACCTATCGTGATCACTCTAAGACCTGTGATTTGGATTGCGACACTGACCACAGCGATGCAGATGACATTCGCAGCGATTGACAACAATGAAAGGTAAGGCACAGACACAATAATACTTATGTTCTGTTTCTTGTTTTTGTTCCACAGCCGCAGTTTTACCAATGGTATTGAAATATATTCCTCTTCTGCAACTGTATTAAGCGTCTTATTTAGACCAGGTGCGTTTTTCTCTTTTGAAGCATCTTCAGTGGACAGTATTTTGTCTCCCCCATTGCCAAGTCACCTTTCGTAGTCTTGTGCTGCAGTAACACAATATTCAACGTTTGTGTCGGCTGATCAGTATTTTGGCAAATAAATGCTGTTTGTGTACCACACACAAAAATTATGTTTGACATAGTTCAGAGCACTTCACTGATACACAGTATATTCAAGTTCTAATGTTTTTGTAAGTCCACAGTTTTCTCTAATGCATTTTGTCTACTTCCTTTTGATTCATTGAAGTGCTTTAAAATAAAGCCAAACGCGCATGGTGTAAATAAAACTTTTCTTACAGTCGCGGAAGACGGAATATTTCTCAGTATTACATACGACTCCTTTCTGGTACTTAAATTAAATGAGATATTGTTATACAGTAAATTTTATATGAAATTTAGGTATCTTGTCCACATTTCATTCTCAACATTGTGGCAACTAAAATCGACCATACGGAAAGTATACGCTATGGACTTTTACCTCTGCAAACTCTTCAAAATTTCGCGCAATGGTTTACTACATATAATGCTGCACAATAACTGCGTTGAACATCGAATCAAAATTAAGTCATTTATGGGGGGAAGATATCAGTCAAGAAGATGTATAAAAATCAAATTTTTGGGCCAAATCGTTTTTGTGAAATCGAATGATAAGTGTGTCAAAGCAGTCGGAACAACATGTGTCTGCACAGGGGAGCAATGATGACAAAGTGCAATCACCCGCGTCTGGGCGAGCATGCGCGAGCCGCCAAGATAAAAGAATTGAACTATAGTGCTACGTTAACACCATTTACCGCGATACAAAGCCACCGTGTGCTATATTATGAGTGTAATTATTATTTTCTCTGGTGAGCTTTTTCCGCACACATCACTTTTTCGATCATTTCGCTAGATTTAGTCGATAACTGCAGCGAGTGCAGTCTGTGTATTGCTAAATTTTGATTTTCAGAACCTACAGTAGCTTCTATGGAATGAGTAATCTGTTCTAGGAATGTAGTTGTATTTTAACGCAGAGAATGTGCTGTAATTTGCAGAGCATGCAGCTTACGCTGTACTCATAGCAATGTTCTGAGAATGACATGGTGTCTAAGTTACACGCCGGCGTAGTGTTATTTTTCTTATATAGGACTAAATGGAGCAACGTGAGCTGTGTTTATTTTCCTTCAGTCTCGATTTTGTGTTTTACTTGCTCTCTCTCATTCGCTTCCTCTTTATAGTGCCACAGCCTCGGTTAAAAAGTGCCAGATTTTCCTTTATCATTCTCTCTTTCTTGCGTACCTTGTCGTCTCTGGGGCATCATTAAATTTTTACGCCCTAATTATTTATGGACCTTTCTCCTTAATAATGAAGTTCAAGCGCCATACTTATACATCGACGTATGTCACAGTGTGTGGGTTATGGGCCGTAACCGGAGGCATCCAGCCTTTCTTTCCAAAATAGAATATTTGAACTTATACAATTTTCTTCCTGAGATGGTATTTTCTTCTTTTTTTCAAGCGATTCCTGAGTTACCAGAATAAATGCAGAAATGTAGGTGCAAATAATCGAATTTTCTCTAATTGGACATAAGAGAAGTTACTTGGTGACAGCCAGGAACCTATGTTGAGTATTGTAGCTTCTCTTAATCGTAAAATAATTTTGTTATTGGATCTAATTTTCTAAATTATCTTTCATCTGCATACCACTGCTGTTTAGTCAATATAAACTGACTCATGACGAACAGTCCGCAACTTTCAGGAGCTAATGAATGTTGACTGGAATACACTCTTTGTAATTCTCGATGTAGAATGGATAAAAACCGGACAGCAGTTTATGAGTTTAAGGACAAAGGAAGTAATATATGACAATGGAGTGTGACGAGGTTGTAGCCTGTTCGCCATACAATACCTTGTAATACGGGACCAAAGCCTTTATTAATTCTTTAAGTAACATCAATTTCCGCTTTCCGCAGTACTGTTTTTATTGTGCTACTCCTTTTTCGGTTTTTGTGCCATTCTCAAGCATATAATTCGATCTCCTATAACGCCCATCTCGAATCCTATTCCTTACAATGGCACATGGACCGAAAGAGCAATAGCACAATAAAAACAGTTACAGTGAAAAGCGGATGTCATTTAAATCATCCCCAGTGTCATTCAGTCTGTACACTGAGCAAGCTTTAAAAAAAGTACAAGGAGAAATTCGAAGAGAAAATGAAAGTTCAGGGAAACGAAAATAAAACTTTAAGGTTAGCGACGTTGTAAATCTGTCGGTGATGGTAAAGATTTTGCAAGAGACTTTGAAGGGAGTTGATAGTACCTTATCTTGAAAAATTGTTAAGAATGAACGTAAAGAAAACATATGTTGTGGAATATAGAGGGTGCACGCGCGCGGTTGTTTGCGCAGCACCCAGGCCGGTGCAACGGGTACGCGTCACACTGTTAATGCCGCAGTATGCACCTTTAGTGCAGTGTCATTCGAACAGCGAACAAACATCACTAGCGTTAAAGTGAAGTCTACGGGCGCAACAATGACAAGAACGAATTACTCCGTTCCACAGCGTGTGTTTATGTACGCTACGTATGTGCGTCCAGAGTTCGCTCGTATTTTCTGTAGCGAGTTTGAACAACCGTTCGATATCCGAGTCCTGATGAAATTCACAAATTAGTGAGTGAAGTTGATGAAATGGGAAGTGTTCGTTACAATAAATATGAATTACGACGTAACGGTGGTCACAGACGATTGTCTCGATGACATTTCATACTGTGTGGAAAATGCCCCTAAAAAGTCCTTTAGATGTCTTCCACGGCAAATTGACCTCTGTACGAAGCCCTATAAAATACTAAAATAACGATTGTGCAAGAACATAAACCTGGTGATCCCACGCACATGGTTAAGTTTTGCGAATGGGTTTTGACTAAAGTGCGCGACTGTGAAATGAATCCTTACTTCATTAGGTTTTCAGTTGGCGCTTGGCTCCATTTAGACGGTACGTTGAATCCCACAACGGTCGACTCAGGTGCGCAGATAGGTCTGTTCTGCTTCATGAGGAACCCCTTTCACGATGAGAAAATAGGAGTGCGTTGCACAGCTAGCGGTGACAGAATAATAGGCCCAATTTTTTTTAATTTGACTGTTAACAGCGAAATATACGTGCCAAATATTTTGCAACTGTTTTTTAACGAATTCAGTGCAAGAGAACGAAACTTCGCTTTTTCTTCAGTAGGGGTCAGCTAAGGTTACATACCCCCACTGTTTCCTTGAGCGCAATTGATTATGTGTTTCATGAAAGAGTCATTAGCAAAAATATCTGGCTCTCTCCAAATCTTGATTTGACCCCGTGTAAGTTATAAAAGTAGAGAGCAGTGAAGGATAAAGAGTAAACAACAAATCACCACATGTTACACGAACTCAAGGATAACATCTGCGAGTAATTTAACATAATTTCTCAAAGAGAATTACACCGTGTAACGGATAATTTCTTGAGTAGATGTCACAAATGCGTGGAAAACAATGGCAGACAGTTCAAGCAGCTCCTTGTGTGATATGGTAATTACAAAATTTTTTTACATATATTTTAAACTTAGTTCTGCAGTAGTAGACTTTCGACACCGAATCTGATTCGCAAGGAAACTCAGCACTCACTACCCTGCATCTACTGTGCTTTGCGCACGGTCATCAGGTAAATGGAGTACACAGTAGATGAATTAAATCGAGCGATACTGGGCTTATTAGATTAAAAAACTAAAGGTGGTAGATTAGCAGATGTATGACGAATTAATATATGAAAATGCAATACCAAGGAAAGAATTCTGACCAAGGAAAGAATTCACAGAGAAATATTTTAACATATGATTAAATTTAAGTGTCAGATTGTTTTTTCTTAAACTCTTTGTCTGGAGTGCCGGCCGGAGTGGCCGTGCGGTTCTGGGCGCTGCAGTCTGGAGCCGCGTGTCCGCTACGGTCGCAGGTTCGAATCCTGCCTCGGGCATGGATGTGTGTGATGTCCTTAGGTTAGTTAGGTTTAAGTAGTTCTAAGTTCTAGGGGACTGATGACCACAGCAGTTAAGTCCCATAGTGCTCAGAGCCATTTGAACCATTTGAACCATTTGTCTGGAGTGTAGCCTTTAACGTGGTCGATAAACATTCCTGACAACAAGACAATAGAAGTTCTTGGAATACGATGCTACAAAAGAATGCTGATGATTATATGGGTAGAATGGGTAGCTAATGAGGAGGTACTGAATCGGACTGTGGAGAAAATACATTTAGGGCAGAATTTGACTAAGGGAAAAGATCGGCATCAAAATACATCCAGAGACATCAAGAAATCCTTAATTCGATAAAATGAGAAAGTGCGTGGGTGGTAGGGGGGGGGGGGGAAGGGTGCGTGAACATTTTAGAGGGAGATCAAAGTTTCATCACAGTAAGCAGATTCAAATGTATGTTAATTGAAGTAGTCGGTCCTTAGATTGAACACGTCAACAATAATGTTTTACGCAATGCTATATCATTTAAATGATGAACGGCGGTACGAGCATTTGAGGGTGTATTTTGCATTTAAACAGTCATTCTCTGTAGATGCGTTGTCAGTTAAGCTGGAATCTTCTTCGGTGATATAAATAAGCATTGGCAATGGCTATTTGTCTGTTTCCTTCCAGGTCTTTGGGTCTTTTAAACACGGTTGACGTCTCGGATATGTGTAGGAAGAATTTTATCGGTGATGTAATGAAGAATCGACTGTGGCTCTCTGGCTGTCACATCCTGGTTCGATGAGACTTTTAATTACGTTCGGCGTCTCGATCACGTTTAGGAAGAGTTTTTATTCGATTGTCTAATGATGTTTGCAACAGGCGAAACACGTCACTTGTGAAGATTAAATAAATCTAACTTGTACAACCAAAACTGTTTCCTCTGTATCGACACATCTATTACGGTTGCTGTACCAGTGTCACCGTGGTAGTGATTTTAACTGAACCAATCTTCTTTCACTGGACGACGAAATGTAGTAACACCCAACTTTCCAGATGGTTCTGGTTCCAGAATCAATAATAAACCACGTTGTATTCTAAAGAATCTGAATTATATAAATGTACTTCTCTTACGACACAAAGAATTTTTCAATTGTTTCTGGTTTCATTGAGATACGATTTGGAGTAGAATTATATTATTCGTTGAGTTACCGTGCGCAATATTCACACAAATATTGTTCATAGCGGTCGTTTTTTTAACTGTTTGTGACTCCAGCGCTCTGTTCCCATAAAACTCATTACGCCCACCATAATCACACTAACAATGATCTGATTCAATATAATCATGTTTGCCTTATTTCACCAAAGTTTTTCTGAACGTGTTTACTTTTTAATTTCACCGGAACCTTTTCATTTTTAAAAATACATTGTAAAAATAATGTTTACTGGAATATATTGTTTCAGAAAATTTATTATCCGTGCTTAAGCTGTTATGTAGTTGCGGAAAATATAGCCCCGTCTCGAAATTGTAAATGACTAAGGATTTTTGTACATGGTGTTTCGTCGTCGAAAACTTCACTGACGTTACTTCAGTTCTCCGACTGGCGTCTACAGTCAGCGCTGATTCGTTGTTTAGTTATATTCTGAGGCAGCAGAAGTAATGGGATACCTCCTAATATCGTGTCCGACCTTCTTTGCTCCGGGGTACGCAGCAACTCGGCGTGGCGTAGACTCAACAAGTCGTTGCAAGTCCCCTGCAGAAAAACTGAGACGTGCAGCCTCCACAGCAGTCCACAATCGCGAAAGTATTGCCGGTGTAGGATTCTGTCCACGAACTGACCTTTCGATATTTCTCATGAATGTTTGACGGGATTCGGTCGGGCGATGTGATCTGGATGGCCAAATCATTCGCTCGAATTGTCCAGAATATTCTTCAAACCAATCGCGATAAACTGTGGCTGGTTGATATTGCTCATTGTCGTGGGAACATGAAGTGCTTGAACAGCAGCAAATGGTCTCCAAGTAGCCGAACATAACCATTTACTGTCTATGATTGGCTAAACTGGCGCCAGAGTACCCAATCCATTCCATGTAAACACAGCCGACACCATTATGGAGCCACTACAGATAGCACAGTGCCTTGTTAACAACTTGGGTATGGCTTCACGGGGTCTGCGCCACACTCTAACACTACCATCAGCTCCTACCAACTGCAATTGGTCGCGAACCAAGCAGAGGCACTGCAGGCGATGTCGTCGTCTTAGGAAAGGCTCTCTCGTCGGACGTCTGCTGCCGTTGCCCATTAACGACAGATTTCGCTCCACTGCCCCTTGACGTTGCCCGCTACGAATTCCTCTCCTGTGCCAATCCCTTCATCTCAGACTAGCACCTGCAGCTTAAGTCCTCCATTATTTTCCGGATGTATTCCAATCCCTTTCTTTCTCCTTCCTCTCTACAGCTCCCTCTAGTACCTGAGAAATCATTCACTGATGTCTTAACAGATGGTCTACCATCCTGTCCCTTCTTGTTGTCAGTGCTTCCCACATAGTCATTTCCTCTCCGATTCTGCGGATGACCTCCTCATTCCTTACCTTATCAGTCTACCTAATTTTCAACTTTCGTCTGTGGCATCACATCCCGAATGCTTCGATTTTCTCCTGATACAGTTTTCCCACAGTACATATATTACTACCATACAGTGCTGCGTTCCAAACGTACATTCTCAGAAATTTCTTCCTCAAATTGAGATCTATGTTTGATACTAGCAGACTTCCGTTGGCCAGGAATGGCCTTTTTGCCAGTGCTACTCTGCTTTTGACGCCCTTCTTCTGCGTCCGTCTCGGCACACTCCTGACGCTGTCGATCTCGGAACGTTGACTTCCTTAACGATTTGCGAAACGGAATATCCCATTCGTCTCGCTCCAACTATTCATCCGCGTTCAAAGTAAGCTAATTCCCGTCGTACAGCCATAATGACGTCGAAAACATTTTCACTTGAATCACCTTAGCAGCCAGTGGTGTAACTGACATTGTAATAAATCACTCTGTAAGAACATTCTATATCAGTCTCTGGCATGACTGGAAGGATGCTAACTATTTTTGAGCCAATTTCGATATGATTTTCTCAATGACGACATAAGGCAGTGCAAAATATCTTTCAAGTTGCTCTGCCGTTGGTGGAAGATAGGCATGACTTTAAATTGTAGGACCCAACTGTTTCATAATTTTGCAACAAATTCTACGAAGCGCCCATCTGTGGAATGCTTTTTACAAGTTTCCCTGCGTGGAAAACAAATCTTTAAATGTCTGAAAAGATTTATAGTGACATATATCCATCGAATCTCTGTATTTTTATCGTCAGAAGTGTTCACGTAAGAAGAAGGATTAGTAATTTACTTACCGAAAAACATTTCAGTCAAGACTTTCTAATACTCCTCTCTGCTATCTCGTGGTATGACAGTGATACCAGCACCATCTCCTTTTTATATTGGTGACAGTTTCGGCGAATAAGTTATATTAACGATGTATCTGATTGTGGGTAACAGCTGTTTTTTTTTCTTTTTTTGAGTCATCAAAAATGCTTCGTCTCTGCTTTCCAACATGTTGCACCAAATAGATCCTTTTCTTTACTTCCTGGGCCACAGCTGTTGACTTGTACAAAGTATCAGTGAACCCAACGTAGCCAGACGCTATTTTTAGAAAAATAACGCGAACTTAGGATACTACTGGAATCCTTAACACCGTTTTCAATGACTAAAATAATATGAAATTTCACATCGTCAGTTGTCCTGCTCTCTACGAAACATAAATAGAGGCAGAAATAGCATATATAAGTGCTTTGTTTTCAACTCAGATATTATACAGCCGAGTATTCTGTTAGAAAGAGGTGAGTTCTGGTTCAGCCAGTTAGTTCTCCACGGTTTGTTCTCCCTCAGGAGAAAATGTTATCCACTCGTGATTGTGAGAGCTATCAGGTTAGTATAAATGTGTTTAAAATGCTTGCTACAAATGTCAAAGTTATTACGATGCCTTGCAAATAAATCGACAGGGACTCATGAACTTAGTATTTTGTGTAGGTGCTTTATATTGTTTTAGCTGCATTGTTTCATCTGACTTTGGCGTCCCATCTGTTAATTATGGTAAATTGTCTACGTTTTCACGCACAAACTCGAAGATCAATTTATTTCAGAGCTTTTGCCTGGCTACTTTAATATTTTCAGCTGTATTTCTTGCTAACTATTGGAAAAACAATCAGGCATCGTGGTGCTGCGCGACATGCGTAAATATAATACTACATCACTGTTTCGAAGTCGCTCGTTTGTAGGCGTATTTATATCGAACATGTTCATATACTTTTTCAATTTCATGATTCTTCACTGACATCAAGTTACACATCAGACTGCTTACCGGCTATGTCAGAGATTGTTGCGTAGTCTAAGGCTCAATACATTTTTCTTCTATAAATACACTGACCGCTTTGTATAAAATTTTCTCCGTCTTCATCAAGAGTCAGGTTTGGTTCGAAGAACGAACTTTCGGAAATATTCACTGTCTTCATCGTGAGAAGCTGCCTGGCAGGACCAAGGTCTCTTGTAGGTGATGTGCTCTTCCTTCCTGGTTTGACGCAGCTCTCCATGCTGTTCTCCCCTGTGCAAGCCTCTTTATTTCCGAGCAACTACAGCCATTTACATCCTTCTTAATTACAGTATTTTAAACATAGCTGCGCTACAGCAATGGTTCCATGTAAATCAGACTAAGAACAGCCGACCAATTGCAAAGGATAAAGTAATCTTTACCTAGGTTTCAATAGATATAAATCTATCTTCTTCAGAACGATAAGGACATATCACTTCATGTTGTTATAATACTGTGTCTTCTGAAGAAGATAGATTTATATCTATTGAAACCTAGGTAAAGATTACTTTATCCTTTGCAATTGGTCGGCTGTTCTTAGTCTGGTCTTCTTAATTACCTTACTGTATTCATCTCATGGTCTCCCTCTACGAATTTCCCCCTTCCCCCCCTCCCCCCCCTCCCCCACACGTCAACGCACACACACACTCTCCTCCAGTAGAAAACTGGTGATTACTTCGTGTCTAAGAACGTGCCCCATCAAGCGATCTCTTCTGTTTATAAGGTTGTGCACGAATTTCTTGTCTCTACAATTCTATACAGTACCACCTCATATGATCTACCTATCTAATATTCAGCACCATGTTTCAAAGGCTCCTATTCTCTTCTTGTCAAAACTGTTCATCGTCCATGTTTCACTTCCATACGTGGCTACATTTCACGCAAATATTTTCAGAAAACCCAGACCATCACTGAAATCTGTATTCAATGTTAATAAATTCCTCTTCTTCAGAAACGCTTTCCTTTCCATTGCCATTCTACATTTTATATCCCCTTTGCTTCAGCCATCATCAGTTATTTTGCTGGACAAATAACAAAACTTATCTACTCTAATTTCCTCAGCTTCACCAGTTTTGATTCGACGTCGTTCCATTATCCTTGTTTCTTCCTTTGATGAAGTTCATCTTATGTCCTTCTTTCAAGACTGTCAGTTCGGATCAATTGCCCTTCCAGATCCTTTGCTGTCTCTGACAGTATTACGATATCATCGGCAGACCTCATAGCTTTTATTTATTTTCACTGAACTTCCATTCCTACTTAAAATTTTTCTTTAGTTTCCTTTACTGCTTGTTCAGTGTACACATTGAAAAATATCGGCGATAGGTTACCGCACTGTCTCCTTTCCTTCTCAACCACTGCTTCCAGTTCATGCTCCTCGATCCTTACAACTGCTGTCTGGTTTCTGTGCAAGTTAAAAATTGCCTTTCCTCCATCTATTTTATTCCTGGTACCTTCAGAATTTCAAAGGGAATATTCCAATCAGCAATGTCAAAAGCTTTCTCTAAGTCTGCTAAAGCCATAAACGTAGATTTGCCTTCCTTAAAGTAATTTTTAAGATAAGTTGCAGCGTCAGCACTGCCCCGCGTGTTCCTACATTTTTCCGAAAACCAAGAGGTCTTTCCCGAGGTTTTTCCATTCTTCTGTGAACAATTCGTGTGTATTTTCCAACAATGACTTACCAACTGATAGTTTGACAATTGTCACACCTGTCTGCAACTGCTTTCTTCGGAATTATTGCACTCTTCCCTAAGTCTAAGGGCATTTCGCCTGTCCCATACGTCTTGCACAGCATACGGAAGAAGTTTGTCATGGCTGGCTGTCCGAAGGCTATCAGTAATTCAGATGGAATGTCGTCTACTCCAGGAACCTTGTTTCGACTTAGATCTTTCATGTGTCTGACATGGTAGTCAGCACAGGTGACGGCTAGAACCTTAGAGGGGTCTGGGCCTGGGGCTACAAACCAGACTAAGAATTCACTAACATTACGAATTTGTCATAAAGCGAATGTAAGGTTGCTGCTAGCAGTCTTTACTCGTCTCTTCCGCTCCGTTATTCTTCCCAGGGGGATTGTGGTATGGGACTGGGGGAGGGGGGGAGTGAGGATGGTAGTAATCGCTTCGCTGTTCATTTGCAGCAGTTGTGCATTTTCAGATCCCGCCCGACGAGATGGCATTCTACCAATAGTGGCCAGACCACGTTTAGGTTATAGAAGACACGCAGTCAGTCTGTCCCTGATGGTGAAAATGATGAATATCTTCAAAAGTTCATCTTGAACACCGACGAAACTTGGTACTTGGATATCACCATCAAAATCTTCTTGACCAAACCGTCTGCTTGCTTCCATCGCTGACATACTGATTCGTCGCTGAAGCATTCCTAAACTGTGCACTTGGAATCGTAAAGCAAACAGTAAGTTACTGTAACTAAACTACGAACTGAACTTGGTAATGTGCGTTTACCAATAGTTGTTTTTCTTAACTACATGTAACGTATGTTGAGGCTTCATCTTGCTACTGTCTATACTCACTGACAGCCTATAATGCAGTTTCTAGAATTTCATTGCTTGTGGAACATACTTTTATCCTGATAGTGGAAGAGCTTTTCAAACATTCTTCTTAGTCACAGAAAACATTTCATTTCTGTAACTCCTCATAAGTCAGTAGATGTCTAATTTCTGATCGGATGAAGTAGTGTCCATAGCTCCTCACTACTCTGCAAGACGATTTAATGTATTTACTCGCTTGTAGTTGTATTACTCGTTTTTATCAAATTCATTTTCGATTCTGCTCTCGCTTTTCCAAGAGATTTTCATTCTGTTCGCATGAAAAAAAAATATCAAATAATTTTTGGATCCTGCTTTTCCGGCATATTTGTATTCATTTCGGAGTTCCATACTATGAGAATTACTTCACACGTGTGTATGCTGGCAAAGCCACAGGTCAAAAGTTCCTCCTAATCCTCAGGATCGATTTCAACCAAACTTGGTATTGAAAATATCTATCCGGTAAAAATGCTGTGGGGGTAAGTGGCTCCTTTTGGGATAACGGTGATAACGGAGAGAGAGGAAGAGGAGATGGACTCAGATAGAGGAGGAGAGGAGAAGGACATAGGGGGAAGGGTGACTGGACAGAAAGAAAGAGGAAAAGATAAAGAGAACAGGAAAGAGGAGTTGGGCAGAGGGGGAAAAGCAGATGGACAAAGGAAAAAGGAGGAGATGGGCAGTAGAGAGGGTGAGGAGGAGATAGAGGAGGAGGAGGAGGAGGGGTTGGAGGGAGGGGGAAGGAGCAGATGGGAAGAGATGGGGGAGAAAATGGACAGAGGGGAGGAGCTGGAGGATAGGATATGGATGCAGAAGGGAGGGAGGAGGGGGTGGATAGGGGAGGAGAAAAAAGGGGAGGGAGGGAACGAGCAGATTGACTAATAGAAGAGCAGAATAAATACATACCCATGCGACGCTGGCTACTCAGCTAGTTCTAAAGGACCAGTTAACAACTGTTGTAAACTAGCTTGCTCAGGAAAGGATACATTGGCCTTAAGACAACCTTTCCAATAAAATTAGGCATGCATCCAGGCCAGAGGAGGAGCAAACCCATACTGGTAAGTGCCAAGTTCTTAAATTTGGCCCGATTTTGTAATCACTGAAATAACACCGCATATCCTCTCAACCGCAAAGGTGCATTTATTGCCCTCCTTT
Source organism: Schistocerca piceifrons (assembly GCF_021461385.2). NCBI lineage: Eukaryota > Metazoa > Arthropoda > Insecta > Orthoptera > Acrididae > Schistocerca > Schistocerca piceifrons. The sequence continues at coordinate 443,494,271 of NC_060141.1, read as the reverse complement.
CCTTCTCCATGATTCCCTTTTTTTGTTGGGCATTGTATACGGTACGTGAAATTTTATCCCACATCCATCTTTGAAAGTTTAGCTCTCCTTTGGTATGTTCGCTCTTATACCGATCCATGCGATGTATTCTCTAGTGGACAGACGTACGTCAAAGAGCCCTCCGCTCAGTTCTCGTTTTGAGTGTTTTCTCCTATGTCCATCCATTACATACATTCTCCAGAGGACAGATGTGCGTCACAGAACCATTCATAAAACAAAGAAATCGGAATGTACTCATTTTGAGTTGGTTTTATTGCCACTTCTCAGAACACATGTTTAATATGGTACCGATATGCGGACGAAGCGTGTTAGTGAATGGCACAGAACATTCAATATAGAATGGAACGCATAACCGCTGTATAACGTCGGTGGATCAATCCGACTCTCGCAAATGCTTTAAATTAATAGCGTTTCACGTGATCTTTGCCTGAAATACTTCATGCCTTTCCCGCGAATCTCTTCCGAAGGGCAAATACGTCGTAAAGTTTTCAGGAATCGGCCAGCTGCCGGAGAGCCGGGGGACAGTGCTGGTCGTGAATAATGCATCAGCTCATCAGGAGCGCGCGGACCCCAGTCCGGACTGACTAATGTGTCGCCGTTCTTGGTTTCTGCGATCGGCGTTCGGCAGGCCAGCTGACGGCCCCAGGTTCGCCGCCTGGGCGCTAATTCGGGATGGCCGGGGCACCTTGATTTGTCGCCACACCTGCTGCTACATCTGCACGCCACAAATCACTGCTCCGAGAGCTGCGTACCCCGGGTCTGTCGCATTGCGCCGATGACCTGTTATTCGGCTCTGTGCCTATAGACTTCGTCTCGGTGCTTACAAGTGCAATGTTCTTTGATACCAAAGTATATAAGTTGAAAGTTTTCCGTTACACTCCCAACTTTAGCTACTTAAATCAGTTCGGTACAATTAACACTAATATTCACTGCAAATATAAGAGTCTTTACGTAGCTATCGATTTCTGCAGATGTAAATATCTTAGGACGTGCTGTAAGCTCGTTTAGAAGAACTCTGCGTCTCGTTTGCCCACCAATGAGATTCATGCGCGCCTTGTAACAAACGGTGGACAGAATGTTCGAAACACAACAGCCTACCCTTCTTACGGAGTATGGATGGGACATCAAAAATATAAATATCGATATTCAACATTGAATTAAGACAAGGCGAATAGTCAAATAACATGAATGGATACTTCGACGTATCGGTGCCACAAACTTAGTTTTAAGGTGAAGATTAATTATGGCTTCACATGCTGTTTAAAGCTGTCAGTAGTTGTTTCTTTCAACTAATAAGAAATTAAGGAAAATCAAATTTTATTACAAATTATTTTACATATAAATAGAGAAATCTTAGCAAAAATAAAAAGCAAATACTTTTAGTACAGCATGCGAAAGAATAGACAGAAAAACGAATCACTCAAAAATAAAATTAATATAAACCAAAAAATTTTCTGTTCCAAAATTTATTTTCTAGACAACTTAAATCAGTTCGATGGTATGTTCCACTTTTAATCTGCTTCACTGAGTACAAATCACATCGCCTGCATTTGAAATGGTCTTTCTTCTCGACATGAAGTAGCAACAACAGATAAATAATTCCTATTTATGTGGCAAAAACTGCAAGTAGGCTCAGAAGTTTCCCTACAGATTGTGAATGAGGTATCTCCAGGTAACCGTCCAGGTAGTGGTATTCCTAAACATACTGATATTTTTGGAGAAGTGTCCTGAGTGTTTTAAGTTATTCTCCTTTCTTGCGGGTTCCATGTTTTCAATATTACTACCAACATTACGTTCGAGTGAGGGGTTACGATGATATACAACTGACAAAAGTAAAAATTTCTCTAAGAACTTCAAAGTAAACAACTGCAGGTACTATTCCTATGTTGTAAATATTTCAACATTAAAAAGAAAGCAGACCTGAGTTTTCTCTATTATGAGGTAGATGACGAAAATATTAATATTGTCCGATTATATCGCTACAAAATATCTATGTTACCAACATTGGCTGAACAAATATCAGGGAAACATATCACGTGATTTTTCCGATATATCAATATTTCGTTATATCGCTGGCCGATATCCCAAACCTAGTACACAGGCAGAGGTCTTCCCGGTGTTATGGCACTACTGTATGATACAGATACTGTCCGGCTGTGTACAGAATGAACGTATTTGCAATTTTTTTCGAGTTACGAATCGTAGACTGGTTTGATGCAGCCTGCCACGAATTTCTCTTCTGTGCCAAACTTTTCATTTCAGATTAGCACTTGCAACCTACGTCCTCAGTTATTTGCTGAATATATCACAATCTCTGCCTTGCTCTACAGTTTTTACCCTCTACAGTTCATTCCAGTACCATGCAAGTAATTATTTGATGTCTCAACAGATTCCTTCCACCCAGTCCCTTCTCCTTGTCAATGTTTTCCAAATACTTCTTCGCCCCCCCCCCCCCGATGCCGCGCAGAACCTCGTCATTCCTAATCTTATCGGTCCACCTAATTTTCAAGATTCTCCTGTAGTACCACATCTCAAATGCTTAGCTTCCCATCTGTTTCGGTTTTCCCTCAGCCCATGTTTCTCTACCACATAATGCTGTACTCTACACGTACGTTTTCAGGAATGTCTTCCTCAAATAAAGACCTACGTTTGATACTAACAAACTTCTCTTGGCTAGGAATGCCCTTTTTGCCATTGCTAGTCCGTTTTTGATGTCTCCTCGCTCCGATCGTCATGGATTATTTTGCTTCCAACATAGCAGAATCCCTTAATTTCATCCACGTCGGGATCACAGATTATGATGTTAAGTTTCTCGCTGTTCTGAATTCTGCCACTTCTCATTACCTTCGTCTTTCGTCGATTTACTCTAATTCCATATTCTATACCCATTAGACTGCTCATTCCATTCAAAAAATCTTGTAATTCTTCCTCACTTTCATTGAGGATAGCAATGTCACAATGAAAGAGCGATGCACGATTGTAATTTTTCATATGGTATCACTGAATCGCAGTTAGCTTGTATGTATCCCACATTTGGCGATGTGTTCTCATTAATAACCTTGGTAGCCAGGTTTGATAACTAAGTAAGATGTGCGTAATATTTGACAGATACACTGTAGTAAATGTTGGTTGGTGACTTTAGTTTAAATCTATGTCTAGACTAAAACAGTAAAACAAAAATATAAAAGTCGATCATTTAACGAGAGAGAGTTCTTCCCTATCTTTCTCTCAGAATTTCAGTTATCTCCGTGTGATGATGCAGCCTGCATAACATATTTGCTCATTAATCTGATACGAAAGCACTGGCGACAGGCGATGCGAGAAAGAAACACAATGACGGAAACCGTTGCAAGCATAGTCATGGTGGTGAAACTTGACACTGACACCGCCTGCAAAGTCCTTAATTGTTCAGACAACACCAAAAATTTAATTTCTTATTATTCTAGCATCTCTGTTGAATTAAATTCGACGCCTTTTTCAGGGATATGACTTCTTGCTGTCTCCTTCTAATGTAAGCAAATTTAATTATATTTCAGTGATTTCCCAGCCTGTGATCAAAGTGACAAGTCAAAGTAGTTCGTCGATACGAGAGAAAGACATGTTTTTTTTTCCTATTAGAAGAATGCTTGGAAGGAAAGGATGTCTCACAAATTCTGAAATAGACATTCAAACTCATTATAGGATAGCCACGAGAAGGGACTCTAATGATATTGAATCTATGAGAAGAGCTGTATGTCCATTTTTCCCTTATGGTATCCTGTAATAAGGACCCACAACAACTACTTTACTAAAGCGGTCCTGAAAGTTGGTGCAAGTATAAACCGTAATTAATTTCTGCCTAAAATTGTGAGGGTAAATACTCATTACCACCAGAAGTTATGAGCATAATAAAACCTGTATTTGGTACTTTGCTAATACTGATCTACTCAAGAGGTGCTTACACGGTAACACTCAAAATCTCAATCAAAGTTTGAAGTCTGTAATTTGGAATCGTCTACCAGAACGGTGTCCGTACACAATGAAGCTTTAAAATTCGACGTATTAGGTGCTGTGTGATAGTATATCAAGAAAAATGGAAGTCCTGGGGAGACTCAGAACCGATGTGGATGCAAAAGCAAGACTGGCGTTACGCAATATCGATTTTTCAATAATTCGGAAAGCAGACATGGTTGCACTCAGTTGCACAAAAGAGTCGAGAAAACAAAAGAAAGGGCGAAGAATAAAAGAAGGTGGCTCGATTCAAATGATACTGGATATTGTGGAGGAAAATATTAATTCTAAAACTGTTATAAAAACTGGGAAACAATAGACAAATCTTTAAAGCAAGTTACTCAAAACGACATTTTCTGTGCTAAAGGTACCATTATTTTTAGAGATGCTTGTCACAGAAACTCGAAATTTTCTGCAGTTCTTCCAAGAAGCAAAGAACAAGGTATGGACATGTGGCTTTGTAAGTGTATCTCTTCTGATTCAATTTCAAAAAGAATATTAATTTTTCTTTAAATTATAAACTATTTTTTAAACAAATGTCAACAGAACTCTGTAAATTCAGTGCCCCTGAAGCTACACTACATTAAAGCAATAATTACCGGAAATCATCCCAGTTTCAATGTTCTACCTTAATAGTTAATGCAGAAATGGTTCCTAAATACCATGAAAGTTTCCATTGACGGCTCAAGGAAAATGGCTCGCACCTGTCTCCCCTTATCACTTGTAGATCCAAAAAGAGGTAGTGGATATAGCAGAAACGTCTACGAGTGGGATTAAACCTCAGGTTAAAAGAGTATAAATGAAAATGAGGAATAGTTGCACGAACTGTTGAAAGGAAGGAACAATGAAATGAAAAAGGGCTGAGAATAAACGAGAGAGAGATTGGGAGCAGAAAAGAGAGTACCGACAAACGTATGAGTATTGGAAACTATGGAATAGAAAAGTGGAGGAATACTGTTATCTTGGAAGCAAAACTGTGCGTGACGCACCTTGCAAAGGGAACTTCAAGAGCAGACTAGCAGATACGAAGAGGACATTCCTTGTTAACCGAACTTCAGTTTTATCGATCCTAGGTCTTGAGGAAGAAATTTCTGAGAATGTACGTTTCGAACACAGCAGTGTAAGGAAGTGAATCACAAACTGTCGACAATCCGGAGAAAATGATGATCAAAGGTTTTGAAATTTGGTGATATCAGTGGAAGTTGAAAATTGGGTGAACTGATGATGTAAGAAATGAGGAATTTCTCCGCAGAATCAGCGAGGTAAGAAATTGACTGTAAGAAGGGACGGGACACAAGTCTCTAGAAAGACGGAAGGTTCTAAATGATTGGAAAAGAGCACAGGTAGTTCCAGGTTTCAAGAAGGGTCCTCGAGCAGATGCACAAAACTATACGCCTATATCTTTGACATCGATCTGTTCTAGAATTTTAGAACATGTTTTTTGCTCGCGTATCATGTCATTTCTGGAAACCCAGAATCTACTGTGTAGGAATCAACATAGATTCCGGAAACAGCGATCGTGTGAGAGCCAACTCGCTTTATTTGTTCATGAGACCCAGAAAATATTAGATACAGGTTCCCAGGTAGATGCCATTTTCCTTGACTTCCGGAAGGCGTTCCATACAGTTTCGCACTGTCGCTTGATAAACAAAGTAAGAGCCTACGGAATATCAGATCAGCTGTGTGGCTGGATTGAAGAGTTTTTAGCAAACCGAACACAGCATGTTGTTCTCAATGGAGAGGCGTCTACAGACGTTAAAGTAACCTCTGGCGTGCCACAGGGGAGTGTTATGGGACCATTGCTTTTCACTATATATATAAATGACCTAGTAGATAGTGTCGGAAGTTCCATGCGGCTTTTCGCGGATGATGCTGTAGTATACAGAGAAGTTGCAGCATTAGAAAATTGCAGTGAAATGCAGGAAGATCTGCAGCGGACAGGCGCTTCGTACAGGGAGTGGCAACTGACCCTTAACTTAGATAAATGTAATGTATTGCGAATACATAGAAAGGAGGATCCTTTATTGTATGATTATATGATAGCGGAACAAACACTGGTAGCAGTTACTTCTGTAAAATATCCGGGAGTATGCGTACGGAACGATTTGAAGTGGAATGATCATATAAAATTAATTGTTGATAAGGCGGGTGCCAGGTTGAGATTCATTGGGAGAGTCCTTAGAAAATGTAGTCCATCAACATAGGAGGTGGCTTACAAATCACTCGTTCGACCTATATTTGAGTATTGCTCATCAGTGTGGGATCCGTACCAGGTCGGGTTGACAGAGGAGGTAGAGAAGATCCAAAGAAGAGCGACGCGTTTCGTCACAGGGTTATTTGGTAAGCGTGATAGCGTTACGGAGATGTTTAGCAAACTCAAGTGGCAGACTCTGCAAGAGAGGCGCTCTGCATCGCGGTGTAGCTTGCTGTGCAGGCTTCGAGAGGGTGCGTTTCTGGATGAGGTATCGAATATATTGCTTCCCCCTGCGTATACCTCCCGAGGAGATCACGAGTGTAAAATTAGAGAGATTCGAGCGCGCACGGAGGCTTTCCGGCAGTCGTTCTTCCCGCGAACCATACGCGTCTGGAACAGGAAAGGGAGGTAATGACAGTGGCACGTAAAGTGCCCTCCGCGACACACCGTTGGGTGGCTTGCGGAGTATAAAAGTAGATGTAGATGTAGACAGGGCACGTGTTAGGACATCACGAAATAGCTTCAATGGAATTAGAGGGAGCTGTAAGGGATAAAAATTGTATGGAAAGGCAGAGATGTAACCAACAACTTGTACAGGAGTTTGTGTAGAAATGCTTTTCTGAGATGAAGATGTTGGGACAGGAGAGAGTATCATAGCGGACCATATCAAACCAGACACAGGGATGAGGAGCTCATAAAAAAAAAAAAAGGTACGGAGATTTGTGGCACAGTTGAAATATTCAGGGAGAGTCACTTAGGAGCGCTTTGTTTCCAGACCGTGCGGAGTGTGACGTATATCCAACATCTTCCTTTAGACTGGAAAATGAGGTGCCATGTCGCGTGTAGAGGGTCGTGCTAGCGTTGGCGGAAGCGCCCAGTTGAGGCTTGCGGTGGGGGAAGGGGTCTGGGGGGGGGGGGGGGGGAGGAGCGGTAGGTGCCGTGCCTAGTTTTCCGCGGCTGCTGGCAGTGTGCGGCGGCAGACGACACGCAACGTGACGTCACGGTGCGGGAGGCGCCCCCGCTGATGAGTCGATGCATAATTCAGAATATCCGTCCGGCGGCAGCGCAACCGATCCGCTAGCGCCACGGAAGTGTTGGCGGAAACAGCTGCCGGCGCCGCGTCCGCCTGCCGTGTCCCGCTCTGGCGCCTGCGCGCCAGGTGGTAGGTGGTCGTGTTACGGGGTGTCCAGGTGTCGCGCCCACTGCTACGTTTGCCAATACTGTGCTACTATAATTGATTCATACTTTTTCAAAGTTCCACATTTTGCAAAGAATTTCATGTACGACTACGAGTGCTGCGTGAATGGAACCACAAACTCACCAAGCTAGCATTCTGCCCAACAGTCGCCGTTATGAGTGCAGGGCATTTACAAAATGGCGACCAATCAAAAAAATGAGTTTATGTGAGATATTTATCTGTTTCAACTTTTTAGCGTGCGTTCTGAAGAAATTATGGAAAAGAACCGCAATGGGATTGGGGTTGGGTTGTTTGGGGAAGGAGACCAGACAGCGAGGTCATCGGTCTCATCGGATTAGGGAGGGACGTCGGCCGTCCCCTTTCAGAGGAACCATCCAGGCATTCGCCTGGACTGATTAAGGGAAATCATGGAAAACCTGCCGGCCGAGGTGGCCGAGCGGTTCTAGGCGCTACAGTCTGGAACCGCGCGACCGCTACGGTCGCAGGTTCGAATCCTGCCTCGAGGATGGACGTGTGTGATGTCATTAGGTTAGTTAGGTTTAATTAGTTCTAAGTTCTAGGGGACTGATGACCTCAGAAGTTAAGTCCCATAGTGCTCAGAGCCATTTGAACGAAACACCTAAATCAGGATGACCGGACGCGGGATTGAACCGTCGTCCTCCCGAATGCGAGTCCAGTGTTTAACCTCTGCGCCACCTCGCTCGGTGGAGAACCGCCATGTAAGCAGTGTTGTGTGCGTTGGTCTCGACAACATTGAGATACTGGTTTTACATGTGTAATACTACAGCAGCCCCTTTAGGCTGTGTGACGGAGGGTACAGTGTGTACCACTGTCATGTACCCCTGGTTCCAATCACGTATGGTTCGCGGGAAGAACGATTGCTGCTAACCCTAGGTGTGGGCCCGAATCTAAGTTTATCTTGCAATAAGAACGGTTGAAATATGATTCAACTTACACAGCTGACAGTAGTCTGAAACACAGCTGTTAGAAAGGAAGAACGTGTATTATATCTCGTCGCTTATGCTTTTTGCCCTATACTGAAGTTTCCTGAGTGCAAGGATGAAAAATTTCTATAACTTTAACAAAACCAAAACTAAATCTGACGCAACACTATTGATTTGAAATTGGCCCTGGTTATAAAACAACTTGATCAGTTTGAAAATAATAGATCCTGTGCTTACTGAATGCTGTCCCTGAAATAAGAAAATTTCTGACCTTCATCTGCGTAATGGTAACGCTCTTCACACTGCTCTATGTTGTTGTTGTTGTTGTTGTGGTTGTAGTCTTCAGTCCTGAGACTGGTTTGATGCAGCTCTCGACGCTACTCCATCCTATGCAAGCTGTTTCATCTCCCAGTACGTACTGCAACCTACATCTTTCTGAATCTGTTTAATCTATTCATCTCTTGGTCTTCCTCTATGATTTTTACCCTACACGCTGCCCTCCAGTACCAAATTGGTGATCCATTGATGCCCCAGAATATGTCCTACCAACCGATCCCTTCTTCTAGTCAAGCTGTGCCACAAATTACTCTTCTCCCCAATTCTGTTCAATACCTCCTCATTAGTTATGTGATCTACCCATCTAATCTTCAGCATTCTTTTGTAGCACCACATTTCGATAGCTTCTATTCTCTTCTTGTCTAAACTATTTATCGTCCACGTTTCACTTCCGTACATGGCTACACTCTATACAAATACTTTCAGAAACGACTTCCTGACACTTAAATCTGTACTCGATGTTAACAAATTTCTCTTCTTCAGAAACGCTTTCCTTGTCATTGCTAGTGTACATTTTATATCCCATCTACTTCGGCCATCGTGAGTTATCTTGCTTCCCAAATAGCTAAACTCATTAACTACTTTAAGCGTCTCATTTTCTAATCTAATTCCCTCAGCATCACCCTATTTAATTCGACTGCATTCCATTATCCTCGTTTTGGTTTTGTTGATGTTCATCTTATATCCTCCTTTCAAGACCCTATCCATTCCGTTCAGCTGCTCTTCCACGTCCTTTGCTGTCTCTGACAGAATTACAATGTCATCGGCGAACCTCAAAGTTTTTATTTCTTCTCCATGGATTTTAATTCCTACTCCGAATTTTTCTTTCTTTTCCTTTACTGCTTGCTCAATATACAGGTTGAATAACGTCGGGGATAGGCTACAACCCTGTCTCACTCCCATCCCAACCAATGCTTCCATTTCATGCCTCTCGACTCTTGTAACTGCCATCTGGTTTCTGTACAAATTGTAAATAGCCTTTCGCTCCCTTTATTTTACCCCTGCCACCTTTAGAATTCGAAAGAGGGTATTCCAGTCAACATTGTCAAAAGCTTTTTCTAAGTCTACAAACGCTAGAAACGTAGGTTTTTGCCTTTCCTAAATCTTTCTTCTGTGATAAGTATTACCTCACGTGTTCCAACATTTCTACGGAATCCCAACTGATCTTCCCCGCGGTCGGCTTCTACCAGTTTTTCCATTCGTCTGTAAAGAATTCATGTTTCGCGTTGCTCTATGCTGAAGTTTTCTGACTGCGAGAATGACAAATTTCAATAACTTTAAGAAAACCAGAACTGAATCCGACGCAACACTTTTGATTTGAAATTGGCCCTGGTAATAAAACAGAACTTGATCAGTTTGAAAATAATGGACCCTGTGCTTAATGAATGCTGTCCCTGAAATAAGAAAATATCTGACATTTATCTGCGTAATAGTAACGCTGCTAACGTAATAGTAACACTGCTCCATGTTAGTATTTAAAATTGTGTAGTTAGAAACAGCTGTTGTGCAAGGCTATTGTTTAGCATATATTTTAAATAATTCGAATATGACTGAGACAATGACTTCTCGAGAAAAATAGTCAATCAAAAATGATGTGGTTCCCGGAACTGGTATTGACGTGGGGTAAGTAACAATATGGCACTAACTTTGAAACTTGTATTTTGGCTCTTTGAAAATTAATAATGCTCACAATTAACACACTCAGTAAACTGATTATAAGTTACCAATTAGCTTTATAAAATCAATGGATGAGAGTGCTATACATCATCACTTATGAATATGCGCCTTGCATTAGTAACAACGAAACTTTCTTTACCTTAATTATTTCCAACTTCTGTCGAGATTCGTTTTGCAATTAGCAAACATCAAAGTATCTTGCAAATAAAAAAAACATTTACTGCCCGCAACGAGTAGTCCTCCATACTTCTCTCGATCTAAAGTTACTCTAACACATTACTCACAACGCAGTGGATCAGCGATCGGTGTTGAGCAGCGATGCTACTATAATCGATACTACATTTAACCATTAATGGTCCAATGTAATATTTTCTTACAAAATTTGAATTAATCTACCCTATTTATATACCTTTCAATCTTCACGATCTTTTCGCTAAATAACATAGGCCGAAGCAATATATTGGTGGACTCTTCTACGCTCATACGCTGTCCGAAGTTTAATAGGAGACGATATAGTAATCGCAACACTTCTCTTGTAGTGTCTGCCAATGCAGCTGGCTGAGCGTTTCCGTGATGCTTTCGAGTTTACTAAATGAACTTGTATCGAAGTGTGCTGCTCTTCTGTGAATATTCTCTGTTGCCTCTATCAGGCCTACGTAGTGCGGGTACAACACTGACAAGAAATATTCAAGTGTTGGTCGAACACGTGTGTTGTACGCTAGTTGCTTTTTCGAGGAATTTTCTAATTAAATTTAGTCTGACAACAGAGCTTACTCGCTATTAATTTAATGTGCTCGTTCCACTCCATCCGGCCGGAGTGGCCGAGCGGTTCTTGGCACTGCAGTCTGGAACCGCGCGACCGCTACGGTCGCAGGTTCGAATCCTGCCTCGGGCTTGGATGTGTGTGATGTCCTTGGGTTAGTTAGGTTTAAGTAGTTGTAAGTTCTAGGCGACTGATGACCTCAGAAGTTAAGTCCCATAGGTCTCAGAGCCATTTGAATCATTTTCTTTGTTCCACTTCAAATCGCTCTGTACGCACACTCCTATATATTTTATGGAAGTAACTGGATCCAATGAGTGTTGTGCAATTATGCAGCGAAGGGTCTTTCTGTCCGAGTATTCGCAATACGTTACATTTGTTATGTTGAGCTTCAGATGACACTCCGTGCACCAAGCATCGTCCATTCTTAGGTGTTCCTGCATTTCGCTACAATTTTTGTAGCTTCGCGACTTCCTTGTATACGACAACAGCTTTCGTTATAAACGTCTGAGAACTTTCGCCATTAACTGTTAGGTCACTTACACATACATGTTGTGCAGAGAAACGATCCTATAACACTAACCTATACGCTGAAGTTACTTTTAGGTCTGAAGACTTCTCACCGTTCAGAAGGAGATACTGTGTTCTGTTTGCTAGAAATTCTTCAGTCCAGTCAAACAGTTGGTCTGATGTTCCGTACGGGAGTATTTTGTTCATTTCGTGGCGGTACATAACCGTTTAGAATGCTTTACGGAAATGAAGGTATATGGCATCTGCCTGGGCGCCTGTATCTACTGCTTTCTGTGTCTCGTGAACGAACAGCTCTCACTGTATGGCTCTGAGCACTATGGGAGTTTCTATGGTCATCAGTCCCCTAGAACTTAGAACTACTTAAACCTAACTAACCTAAGGACATCACACAACACCCAGTCATCACGAGGCAGAGAAAATCCCTGACCCCACCAGGAATCGAACCCGGGAACCCGAGCGCGGAAAGCGAGAACGCTACCGCATGACCACGAGCTGCGGACAGCTCTCACTGTAGACATAAAAATATCGTCGAACATGCTTGCTAGATGCAACCGTGAAGAGGGTGAGGGAAAGTTTCGTACGCCCTCCAAAAATGTCAATGGTCCGCGCAAGGCAAAATCTTGAAATACCGCGGTAAGCCAAGTGGAAGATTTAGCGAGGGAGGTTACATTTCAGACCGTACCGTCTCTAGCTCGTGCAAAAATTACTACTGCAAGATTACTGCCGGTGCTTCAGTTTTGCATCGTAGTGCCGGAAGCAGTTGAGGGTGAACATCTCACCTCCAAGCTGATACTCAGTGACGAAGCAATCCTACATTTATCAGGAAAGGTGAGTTGTCACACGGTGGGAGGATGGGACACTGAAAATCCACGTGAAATTGTGGCACATGAACGATATTTTCCGAATGATAAACTTGTTCTGGTCACTGTACTGACGAAGCTGTATTGGTTGTTTTTCTTCTTGGGAAGATTGTGATCGGTACCTCTTACCTGGAGATGCTACAGTTTTGGTTGTCTCCAGTGCTGACTTTTGATTCCGACAGTTGCGTCTCCTCATTGTAGCATCGGCATTTGTCGCAACCTAAACGATAAAGTTTTGGATCATTTAATTTGGCTTAGTGATGATGAGGCTCTGTACCCCTGCTCGCCCTACCCCCTCCTTTTCCCCCGCCTCCACACCCGGCGCCCGCGTCACCTGACATAACGCCCTGCTAGATTTTCTTTCGCGGTAAGTTGAGGACCTCTGAATGCAATAATGATGCTGTGATGACCACTAACACAATGTTGTTCGATAATGTATGGAATGAAGCTGTCTGTCGTTTCAACGTGTGTCGTGTGACCAGAGGGACATTCCCGAACATTTGTAGAGTGCAAAATCCAAATGTGGTCAGCTTGCGGTTCTATTCATGCGTCCGTCATGATTGTACATGTAATACAGGGCTATTCGAAACGAAGCAACAGATTTCAGACAGTTACTGCTTCCAAACTACAAAAGATAGAAACACAATTCCAACGTTCCTATAAACAGAAAAGTTCAACCAAAATATCCACGGGTGTACTGCCGGTCTACAGTGTCACAATACTTCGGCGATCATACATGTCGCCATCATCAGGTGAACTGACGGACTGAGCTCCTGTGAACGTGCCGGTACGGAGATCCATACGCTATGGATGCTCAGGAGGAACTGGGTTCGGTCGCGGCGGCGGCCGATTTCAATACCCTCCGCCCGCGGCGCGCTCACTGCGCCACGGTCGCGCGGTGGAACAGATTGCGACGACGTCTGAGGTGACGTCGGTGTGATGGCTCTGTCTACCGTGGTCGTCACAACTATACGTTTGCTCGATTTACTCTTGATTAACCCAATCGCTAGTTCCCAAGCCTTGCTGTACCAGAATCCTCGTGCGCTCATACTCCATAGCGTGATTTTCCGACAAACAATGTTCAGCGACCGCCGACTTGCTCGGATACATCAGTCGAGTGTGCCCCTGGTGTTCACGACATCGATCCTCGACGGTACGCATCGTCTGACCAATATACGACTTGCCACATCGACACGGAATCTGGTACACGCAGGCCTTCCTCAAACCGAGGTCATCTTTGGCGCTCCACACCAGTGCACGAGTTTTATTCGGAGGACAAAACACAGTTCCGACCCGGTGTTTCTTCAAAATGCGGGCGATTTGAGTATCAAATACGCCGGAAGAAACTCAATAATCACAGAAATGTTCAAGTTTTGTTTTGCATTCAGTGTGATCACCATGTTTTACACGACAAATAGCAAAACGGTGGCTCATTCCCTGCCACACACGAGGCAGCTGGTCTCTGATTATCGAATGCACAGCTTCAACATGCGATGTCGCAGGCTTTCAAGGGTCTCTCTCATAGGAGGGGGGGGGGGGGGTCTTTTACGTAGCCCCACAAATAAAAGTCGTAAGCTGTAAGGTCTGGGATGTGGTATAAGAAGAGAAGGAGCAGAAGGTGAACTTCATCGCCGGTGGCCTCCCAGGTCTCCAGACCTCACACCTTGTGACTTTTATCTGTGTGGTTCCATAAAAGATGGCGTTTTTGTATCCCATGTGACTGACACTCTTGAAAGTCAGCGATATTGCATTGTTGAAGCTATGAGTACGATAACGAGAGACCAGTATGAAATGAGCAACCGTTTTATGTTTATTGTGTAACACGTCGTGCTCACATAGAATTTATAAAAAATTTGAACTTCTCTCTTTCCGGGAAAGCTGGAAATGTTTTCCTACCTTTCGTAGTTTGGAAGCAATAAATGTCCTAAATCTGTTTCTTGTTTTTGAATAGCCCTATACTTTGGAAAATGTAGAGCTTTGAAAACGAATTAGTCATTTACAGTAGCCCTATATATGTGGTGCATTCCTCCAATTGACGGGCTCACAGATTTCACTTTTACCGTGAGTCTAAAAAGGACAGGAATGACAATAATAACAATGTTCTCATTATCCAAAAATGACACTTGCTTCTTTCACTACAATTTTTTTTAATTTTTTTTATTTTAGAAAATATAAACATTTTTCGAGTGTGGGTTACTGTCTTTATTATCCTATACTGACCGGTTTTCGGCAGTGCAAGCCAGCGATATTCAGTCGGGGTACGTGTACCCTCATGGATACGCGAAGACTTGTGAAATGATACGTATAAATTTAAAATACGCTTACAGCCGGTGTAATATTTTTCGTGAATGACCAGCACCAGTTCCTCTGATCTTGCTGTGCAATTAAAAGGAAAAATTTTGGACATATCCATTGACAATTGACTGAAAATAAAAACCGGAAGCATTTCGATATATGATTTTTGGTACAAG
The DNA here is from genome assembly GCF_021461385.2 of Schistocerca piceifrons. Lineage (NCBI taxonomy): Eukaryota > Metazoa > Arthropoda > Insecta > Orthoptera > Acrididae > Schistocerca > Schistocerca piceifrons. Next base: position 443,479,271 of record NC_060141.1, on the reverse strand, counting down.
GTAAACATAGTGACGCTGCCATTATACTCTTTCATCCACTTCCCTCTACTTATTTGTTTCAGCAGGACTTCTCTGCATTGACAGCAATCAAAACGAAACAAAAAGATCGCTTGAATCCAGAACCACCATTGATACTCGCACTAACGAAGATTCCCCCACGAGTACAGGAGCTGGAAACAATTTCATCCATCTCATGAACAGGTCAGAAGGAGATACGATTTCATATAACTTTGTGTGTGTGTGCTACCTGTAATGTACTTGTTGTATTTATTTTATATACTAGATGATAAACCGAGCGTTGTCTGGATATAAATTTTGCCAAGCGTCTATTAGAAAATAAAACAAAATTGAACTGTGTTTGTAGTAAAACATCAAAAAAAATATCAATTCCGCGTATTCGTGAAAAGACCTTTGAAATTGTGAAGCATTTGCCCAAAGGAATATGCGTAATGCACAAAAAATGTGTAAGTACAGAATGCAAATCAAGAAACATGATAAGAGATAGTCTCTGTACACTAGCGCAGCTGCTTCACGTGCCTTCAATACAGTTTCGTAAAAGTCGCTGTGGTAATGCCTCTTCGTAGCTCTACAGACGATTATCGTTTTCGCTCATACCCATTTGGGTATCGCGGTTGAAAGCTGTCAAAAGCGCTGGCAAGTGTAAGGGATTTCCTTAAGAAAGAATAAATGTATTAGAGCTTCACGGATGATGCGGCAATTTTTCACGTATCTCAGTGTCTATGACGTATCTTTTGAACTATGTGCCACACAGTGATATATTTGTGTAAGTACACTCAACTTTATACACTCATGGAAATGGAAAAAAGAACACATTGACACCGGTGTGTCAGACCCACCATACTTGCTCCGGACACTGCGAGAGGGCTGTACAAGCAATGATCACACGCACGGCACAGCGGACACAACAGGAACCGCGGTGTTGGCCGTCGAATGGCGCTAGCTGCGCAGCATTTGTGCACCGCCGCCGTCAGTGTCAGCCAGTTTGCCGTGGCATACGGAGCTCCATCGCAGTCTTTAACACTGGTAGCATGCCGCGACAGCGTGGACGTGAACCGTATGTGCAGTTGACGGACTTTGAGCGAGGGCGTATAGTGGGCACGCGGGAGGCCGGGTGGACGTACTGCCGCATTGCTCAACACGTGGGGCGTGAGGTCTCCACAGTACATCGATGTTGTCGCCAGTGGTCGGCGGAAGGTGCACGTGCCCGTCGACCTGGGACCGGACCGCAGCGACGCACGGATGCACGCCAAGACCGTAGGATCCTACGCAGTGCCGTAGGGGACGGCACCGCCACTTCCCAGCAAATTAGGGACACTGTTGCTCCTGCGGTATCGGCGAGGACCATTCGCAACCGTCTCCATGAAGCTGGGCTACGGTCCCGCACACCGTTAGGCCGTCTTCCGCTCACGCCCCAACATCGTGCAGCCTGCCTCCAGTGGTGTCGCGACAGGCGGGAATGGAGGGACGAATGGAGACGTGTCGTCTTCAGCGATGAGAGTCGCTTCTGCCTTGGTGCCAATGATGGTCGTATGCGTGTTTGGCGCCGTGCAGGTGAGCGCCACAATCAGGACTGCATACGACCGAGGCACACAGGGCCAACACCCGGCATCATGGTGTGGGGAGCGATCTCCTACACTGGCCGTACACCACTGGTGATCGTCGAGGGGACACTGAATAGTGCACGGTACATCCAAACCGTCATCGAACCCATCGTTCTACCATTCCTAGACCGGCAAGGGAACTTGCTGTTCCAACAGGACAATGCACGTCCGCATGTATCCCGTGCCACCCAACGTGCTCTAGAAGGTGTAAGTCAACTACCCTGGCCAGCAAGATCTCCGGATCTGTCCCCCATTGAGCATGTTTGGGACTGGATGAAGCTTCGTCTCACGCAGTCTGCACGTCCAGCACGAACGCTGGTCCAACTGAGGCGCCAGGTGGAAATGGCATGGCAAGCAGTTCCACAGGACTACATCCAGCATCTCTACGATCGTCTCCATGGGAGAATAGCAGCCTGCATTGCTGCGAAAGGTGGATATACACTGTACTAGTGCCGACATTGTGCATGCTCTGTTGCCTGTGTCTATGTGCCTGTGGTTCTGTCAGTGTGATCATGTGATGTATCTGACCCCAGGAATGTGTCAATAAAGTTTCCCCTTCCTGGGACATTGAATTCACGGTGTTCTTATTTCAATTTCCAGGAGTGTATGTAGGTACTGTTATTGTGTAGGTACATTTAGCTTTGTATGTAGCTACTGTCATCGAAATACGTTGCCAATAGATTTAGTAGCAAAGAAGCAGTACATTTAAACGTACAAGCGTGCTGCAGCAGTATTTCTAGGATCTTGGGCCTTATGATTCATATCTCCTGATCCATGAGTCATACAGTGATAGGCTTTTGTAGACACATTGAGCATCATACGTGGATCCAGTCCGAAAAACGTTGCGAATGGAACTAGTAGGAAAGAGGTAATAAATTTAAACCTCTTGCAGAATGCGGTAGTTTTTTACGTATCTCAGTGCTTATGACATCACATCTCCTGAATTATGTGTGATCCAGTGAAATCCTTTTGTAAGTGTCCTTATCGGCTTATGTGGACACTGCCAGAGAAATTTATTGCGAATCCACTTAGTAGAAGGAAAGTAATAAATTTAAACATAATGTATGATGCTGTAGTTTTTCTCGCGTCTCATTGTCTATAAAATCGTATCGCCTGAACAGTGATAGGCAGGTGGTTACTACCCACCTCCTCCCCCCCCCCCCCCCCAAGAGCGATAACAAAGTTTACACGATCCACAAAACGGACGAAGCTTGCGACCTCCCTCCTCCGCCACGTTAACAGTGTGGTGGCAGATGCGCGTTGGTGTTTCAGAAGTTATGGTGAATATTCACGGATATGACAGGAATGATCATTCGAAACAAAAATGTCAAGTAACCATGGGCTCTAAAACCCTTACCTTAAGAGCTATGAGCAATTCTTGATCTCTGATACTGTGAAACAAACGCTTGTACGGCAAGCTCTTTACTTTTCATATAGTGGTAGTATGGACCAAACCAAGAAAAAAATGTCCAGTAAACATGTGCTCTAAAATGCATACCTTAAGAAACATGAGCACTTGTTCATTAGAAGACTTGTGTTCAAAATAGCGAAGATGAACAGGTGCTCATAGCTCTTAAGGTACGCATTTTAGAGCACATGTTTACTGGACATTTTTTTCTTGGTGTGGTCCATACTACCACTATAAGAAAAGCAAAGAGCTTGCAGTAGAAGAGTTTGTTTCACAGTGTCAGAGATCAAGAATTGCTCATAGCTCTTAAGGTAAGGGTTCTAGAGACCATGTTTACTTGACTTTTTTGTATCGAATGATCATTCCTGTCATATCCGTGAATATTCACCAATACTTCTGAAACACCCTATTCAGTTTATTTTTGATATAGTTTATTTATAAATTTAATTAAAGCGAACAATATGGGTAAGCCTAGGGCCCAAGCCAACGGGATAGAGGCTGGAATGGAAAATTGTCTTCGGGAACAAGCGGAGGAAAAGGTTGAATATTGGAGGTGCAATCCATATTCAGATCTTATGAACGATGCAGAAATAATTGAGAATTTGGTTTCTAAACCTATGTTTACCATATTCTTACCACGAGAAAGATCTGACTAATTACAATACATTCTTTGTGTTGCATACCATTTCTCGTAGTTACAGAGTAATCTGTATTAACGGAAGACTATGAGTTTCTCTGTTATATACTAAAACCAAATTTGCATGCTGTTGATTTACAAATAACGGTGAAACTGATAGTGTTCCGTTAACACTGGCTGCTGTCAAACTACGAGAAATGGTGTGTTATGTGCAGTTAGAAAATTATTTAAGCTGTGTAATACTGTGAACACAGGATGATATCTCACTGACGATTAATTTTTATATTGCTTGACGGATATGCAGATGGGCGACGCTGCGCGAAACCGGTCAGTATGACGTGATAAAACAGCGACTGATCTAAAGCAAGTATATTTTCTGTAAATGAGGATTGCGGATGACTCCCAGCCGACAAATATGTCCACTTCGAAACCTTTATGTGGTCTGTGGGTTCATCAGTAGAATGTGTTCAAACGTACCGGACAGTACATTTCATTAATGAAAACAATTAAGTACTATTGTGAACAGGTTAATAACGAGCTTATAAATAAGCAAAATAAACACACAGACACAACTAACTGACTGAGTATATGTTAATGCTAGCTATTAACAAAAAATATTGTCGAGACGATTTGTTTCATAATAGAATATACTAAGACATTCAAGTAATAATACCCAATAATTTTCGGAAATTTCTGAAACGGGAAAGAATTTATATGTTAAACAAGCACATTTTTTGTGCTGCTGTTTAGGTACTTAACATCCCAGAAGAATTTCACCATTTATGTGGGAAGCTTCTTTGATGAGTGCTCTGGAACAGTACAGAATTGGTTTTTACATCTATGCGAGACAGGGAGATGAACCAAAACCTGATCGAAATCGCGCGGTGAATTAATAACACAGGCCAAAGATGGAAAAACTTTTTTTCTGAAAATACCTCACTCTTATGGTTTTTTAGGGTGGGAAATCCAAATATGATACCAAAACTATATCACCCACCATTTCTTCACATTTAACAATTAAATTTATTAAATTAAATCATTTTTTAACGAATTTAATAGCTTGTATATAGTTAAAATAATTTTAAAATGAGGTGTAACGAATGTAGATGACGTTGGCAGCACTGCTGAAAAACATTTGCTGGCTAAAAACGTCGATTCTATTTTTGTGGTAATATATGGTGTTTTGCTTACTGTCAACGCAACCTCACTTTCCCATTTCCTGTGCATGTGCTCAGTACAAGGTCTAATCGTGGTTGTAAAAACTCTGCTAATTGTTTTTACTATATTTGCGGTGAATTTGTGATTAAAAAACACCAAAGAAATATTACAGACTTTGTGAAAAAGATTTATGTATCATACTCTGGATCTAAACTTGGTGATCAAGATACAGCTTGGGCGCCACATAAGGTATGTAATACGTGTTTTCAAGATCAGAGGAAATGGTCCAAAAAGGAAAAAAAAGCCTTTAGATTTGCTGTTCCTATGATATGGAGCGAGCCAAGAAATCATTCCGAAGATTGCTACTTTTGCAGTGTTGATATTACTGGTCATAATTCAAAAAACAAGAAGGTAATAAGCTACCCTAACCTTCCGTCCGCCACCCGACCAGTAGGGAATAGTGTAGATTTCCCTGTTACTGAACCACCAGATTATTTAAATTCTATTCCAACAGTTTTCTGATGTACAATGTGATTTAGAGGAAGCAGCCGATGATGAATTCCATTGTAATACAGAAAATTTAGAGCCCAAATTGTTTACTCAGACCGAGCTTAACGAAAGAAAAACCTGAATTGCTTGGCTCTGGATTAAAAGAAAGAACTTATTGGCAACTGGAACCAGCATTTACATGTATAGAAAGGGAGAGCAGCAATTTTCCAAGTTTTTTCACCGCGAGGTGATTTGATGTACTGCTCAGACATTCCCAGTCTTATGAATGAGTTTGGTATTGAATACAAAAAGGAAGACCGGAGGCTATTTATTGATTCATCCAAAATTAGTTTAAAGGCTGTTTTATTACACAATGGTAACGTGTATGCATCTATACCTGTTGGACATCGTGTACATATGAAAGAAAGCTATGAAAAGCTCGAAATAGTGCTAAATAAAGTAGGCTATTCTGCTCATGGTTGGATGATATGTGGAAATCTGAAAGTAACATGCATGCTCCTTGGTCAGCAAGGTGACTTTACCAAATTTCCACGTTTCTTACGTGAATGGGACAGCTGGGCTACTGATCAACACTGGTGCAGAAAGAACTGGCCTGTGAGGGAGTTTTTAAAACCTGGTGAGAAGAACATTCAACGCAAAAACCTTGTAGATCCAAAAAACTTACTCCTACCATCTCTACATATAAAGTTAGGCCTAATGAAACAGTTTGTAAAGGCTTTGCCAAAAGATGGACCATGTTTTAAGTATCTCTGTCAAAAGTTCTCACACTTTTCAGAATCTATCTAAAAGAAGGCGTCTTTGTCGAACCTAACATTACAAAATTGATGTTTGATGTTAACTTTGAATCCACAATGACCTTAAATGAGAAAGAAGCATAGGTATCACTCACGCAAGTCGTTACAAAGTTCTTAGGACATGAAAAAGACTCAGAATATGTATCTATTGTAGCTACAATCTTAAAGAAGTTTAAAACTATAAGATGTTCAATGAGCCTTAAAGTTCGCTTTTTGAACAGTCGCCCTGATTACTTACCGGTCAATATGGGAGATGTTAGTGAGGAGCAAGGAGAGCGTTTTCACCAGGCATTAAAGTGATGGAAAAACGCTACCAAGGTCGCTGGAACACCAACATGAAGGAGACTACTGTTGGTGACTTCATGGAGAAGTTTAGCAAGCGACTCATCGTAGAAAAGCTACACAAGTAGCTTCAGAGAAAGAAGAGGAAGAAAATAGAAACTAATTCCAGCTGACAAGTGAAACCTCTATTAACACATATCATTGTTTTAAGTAGCTTACTGCAAATACAAACCACGCTTGTGTTGTAACAAAGCATTTCATTAATTTCCCCGTTTACCGTGTAGCATAGGATTTGCATACTATATAATAAAAAGCATATTGCCTTAAAACTGAGGGTGATACAAAGAAACTAAGGCACGATTTTGATTCATCTCATAAAAATCAATAAAGATCAGCTAGGAAAGTAAATCTTTGAAACTTACTGGCAGACTAGAACTATGTGCCGGGCATGTGTGCTACCGACTCACGACCCAACTTCACAGCTTTACTTTCGCCAGTACCTCGTCTCAGAGACTTTATTCGCCAGTACTGACATGTCCCCTGTTAACTGTCATTGCCAGCTGCGCGGTGAATTTGCCTGCAGCGCCACGCGTTCATCTAACGGTGGCAAAAGTGTGAAAGTTTGCAATTCACAACAATATCTGTATGAATACAAATTTGTGAGCGAGTTGCATAACTTCTTTGTGGTGTGTTGGTGCAGAGGTGTGCAAACGCTACTGTTAAGTGAAAGTAGGAGGATAAACAGAATCACAAACTCAAGTAGTATAAGACAAGCGAGGGGTAAAACTTGTGTGGCAATGTGAGCAACATGGCGGCCATCTTCACGGTAACTCGTAATTTTCATAGCGAAGGGAGGGTGAAGTTACGTCAGCCTCTCATATGCGATGGTTTTCACATCTGTCATTAACAGTTAAATACAGAATGCCATATATAGGGTAGGACATGACCTTCCGATCGCCTAGTGTATCAACTATCAGCACCATACGGGGTACGTACACTTACATGTTTTCTTAAGGTTCATCTCCCTGTTGTCTCATACGTTTTGGAAATTGTGTTCCGAGCGGAAATTAGACGCTAACTAAAACGCCAACTACGTCACTTTAGCGTCTGATCTATAGAGACAGCGGCAATTCCAAGAACAATTTACTAGGCTTCACTCGCTCTAGTACTCTGGGATTCCTCGAATCGGAAGCTATATGAACACCAGCTGATTAATGTCAAATCACACGTTATAAGAGCGTTTCGCGCGGTGCGCAAAGTTGGCTGACTACCAATATTCGAGGCAACACGGTAGCCGAAATAAGATAGTAGCTGTTCACATTCGTGTCTATTGCAACTGCTCATGTTAGTCCTTCTGATAATTTTTCAGCTATATGGAACTTGTGGCGTTTAGTAAATCACTCAAAAAAGTCAGAGAACAAAAATTCATTTTTTTTATTGATGGATGAACAGAATGTGTTGTGTACCCCCGTATTGGCCGAGGAGAATTTTTGCGTCATTCAGTTTTACTATTAATTTAAATGAAAGAAAATCTTTACCGATTTTCTAAGGAACCTGTATCCAGACATGAAGCTTCTCGTTACCTAACGATTATTATTCTCTAGGATGGGGTTCGGATGAAAACAACACACCTGTACATATGTACAGAATTTCCTCTAAACGGATGGAAGAAGAGAAACAGATCATGTGCATTTTAATCCAATTAAAAACGTTCGCACGACCTCAACCGTCTCGTTCACAGTGTATCAGCTGGCGAAACCACTGCAGATATGACTCTGGGTGACTGTCGGCGTGTGGTAAAGTCTCTTCGAGCTCGCGTTACCTGCAAGGGAATGTCACTTGGGTACTAATGGGTGGACGGGTGGCCTATCAGGTATAAGTATTTAATGGTCGAATAATTAAGTGCTACTTTTACTGATACTGGACAGGTTGGCCCTCTGACTTGATCCATTGATAGTACCGTTTGTAATTCCAAAGCACGAGTATGCACACGCGCGCACACACAGGAAATGTTCTGATTTTCTAAGCAACTCTGGAACCCTCAGAATCCCCCGACAAATGTATCCTCTCCAGGTTTCTGAAAATAACCATAAAATGCATTTCTACTGCTTATGTTAATACACATTAAGAGAGTGGGATGAAACCGAACCGATCGATATTTACGTTAAGTACGTTTCTAGAGTCGAACTCAAATCACAACAGCTGAGTTAGTATATTGAAGTTATCAGAATGAGTTATGGGCGTTATTGTGCTGGTTCCTCCGCTTGGTCATCCCTCATCGTGACACCTCTTCCCGGCTATCAAACGCTCGTTAATCTACGTTTACTTCCGCCGAATGTAATTAGCAAATTGTAACGATTCATCACGGACACGATCTCTCAGACAGAGAGAGAGAGAACGAGAGGCCGTTAAGATGGAACGGTGATGATGGCGGACGGAGTGAGATGGGGGGGGGGGGGGAGGGAGCAAGAGATGGAAACAAGAAACGGAGAGAAAACATAGGAACGGAAAAGGGGCGGTGTGGGAGAGGCTGGCACAGGGGGAAAAGGGAAGGGTGACAAGACGCCACAAGAAGAGGATTCATCACACCAAAAGTTAATGGACTCTCCAAAGCCGGGTCAACGCTGAGTTTCACAACCAAGTTTTTATTCGGACATCATCAGTTAGCAGCCCAGAAGGGGAATGCCCTTCAGGCTGCCCCATCCTGTTCATAAGTGAAGGATTTAATAATAATTTGTGTGTGGGGGTGAGGGGGGAGGGGGGGTTGGTGGGTGTTGGCGTTTTCCGCAAGATGCATTTTACCGCAGCATGGTATGTCGACACCTTTTTTGTCGTAGGTATGAGTTTATGTTGGATACGTCTCTACTAACGGCCTACACGATCGTCGTGCACTGTGCCTTTGTCATCAGGTATCAGCTCACGGTACAGCATGGACTGAGAGGCTACTGTGTAAGCTAACTAAAATTATCAGATTCAAACCGACTTGCATTTTACTTAAAACCTATTACGAGACAGGATATCCACGTTTCACAGCAAGAGCATGATTATAAATAATGACCTGACAAAGGGTTGTACCGTAACACCTATTCTATTCACTCTGTGCTGGCGTACGAGTCACCAGTTCACTTTAATTTTGCGTACTCGAACGACCTGGTCATCGAATATCAAAGCAAAAATTTAAAGACCTGGACAAAATACTGAACGCAGACCTGGAAGTACTGAACACCTATCAGACCAAGTGACGTCTACATCCAAACCTACCAGCACCACAGTTCACTTTAACAGTACGGACATAAACAGAAATAAACAGCCCTCTACGAACGGCCAACGCATCAGGTATGAGGATAGGCCTACATACTTGGGTGCGAAACAATTATACCGCACTCTTAACGTACAGCTCACACCCAGAAGACACATAACGTGGAGTGCCGCAATGCTACCCCGTTACAACTGGCTGGAATAACGTAGGGTTCAGAAACGAGCATTTTGATGACTTCAGCACTAGCCTTTCTCCTAAGCATGACTGAATATTGTTGATAATTCAGGATGAGAACTTCACACGTAGCTAAAGGGGACGACCAACAAAGGACACTGTGCGAATAATATATGGAATGCTCTGGGCCACACTATGTGCATGGCTCCCCTTCCTAGCATACGTAGAGCCCCCTGAACTTAGGCGATCGCAGTTAGACACAATAGCATACAGAAAAATCATACACAGCCCAGAACTCCCTGCACACCAAGAGCTGGGGCCTATGACGAACAAATGTAGGTCACCTTAATGGAAACTCGGCGAAAAAATGTAAGGCTTCGACTCGAAGACAGCTTGGCAGGAACTATGGGCTGTAAGTGGACAACACGCCGAAATTTGATGACTGATCCTAAAAATAAGGCCCAAAGATTCAACCTGTCACGGAAAATTTGGCGTTTTTGAATAGCATCAGTTTTCAGATGTAACTGACTGGGGAACAAATGGGCCTTATAAGGATGTTCTTAATTCGAGCACTATGAAACCAGATAGGTGGAAGTGTGTGTGAAGTGCATGGTTGTGAGGGTCAATTCTCTGACTCGTTGAGTGGCTAAAGAATATTTGTTATATATGGCAGTATAGAATTAAAAGAATCTGTGTAAAGAATACTTACTGTAAGTCAGTACAAAGATATAAATATGTTGTACATAATATGTTGCACTAAGAATTTGACGGGGCGACTGCCTCTGTAAATGCTGAACGAGTAAATCAGTTATAATTGTCCATAGGCGTTTTCTCCAGCGCATGATGTGCAAACCAAACAATGCCAGCGCATTTCATAGTGGACAGACCAAGGGTGTCAGCAGTAGCAAGGGCGCAATGTCAATACGTAGACTGCTGGAATGAAAGGCTCTGAAGACTTATTGAACAGTGGTCTATATAAGAATCCCTTGTAGTTTTTGATGGTGGATAATTGTTATTTTCTACTTCTACTTGAAATCAAAGTTTCGACCCGTCTGTTGGCATTTTTTGCGCATTGTCTCCAGCTATATGAACATCAATTTCCTGAAAGAAATTGCTACAATAAGTTTGAAACGTACTGATGCCAAGGACTAGACATGGCAACACAACATTCGGTAGTTTGGTAATGGACAACTAAAGCTGAGCCAACGTAACAATGAAAATCTTTTTCTCACACTGGAGTACTCATGACACTGCAGCAATATGTGTAGGTCGGGTAGTTTCGCAGAGAGAAGCTTTCTCGAAATTATAATTTTTTGTGTAAACATTTTTCTGGAAAATTCTTCTTATTATACAGTACCATGATACGTTAAATAATCCCGTATACGAAGGTGGTTTGAAAAGTTTTCGGATCGGAACAGAGTAAAAGTACTTACATCACTGAAATTTTTTTATTTTTCAATGTTGTCTCTTTCCAGATTATGCACTTGATTCAACGATGTTCCTGTGCGTGTTGATCCCATCTCAAAAATGAGTTTCTTCCAGGCCTGCAAAATAGTTGTCAACTCCGGCTATCAATTCATCGTTTGAAGTGAACCTTCGTCTACTAAGAAAAATTTTCAGTTTTGGGAAGAGATGGACGTCTGACGGGGCCATATCTGGTGAATCAAGCGGGTGTGGCAACAATTCATAACTTAGTTCGTGTAATTCTGCCATGGCGACGCCACATGTGTGTAGGCCAAATTCTTCAATTAAAATATGATATACCCTTTCAGATGACATCTGGGAAGCCTGAGCAATTTCATGCATATTTAATCGGCGATACTCCATGACAATTTTGTGGACTTTTGCAATGATTTATGGAGTAGTGACACATTTTGACCGATCAACGCGTGGATCATCATCTAAGTTCTCCCAACCAAATTTAAACTCATTTGTCCACTTGGCAACAGCTGAATATGAAGGATCAATCCCCCAGTGTATTCTGGTAATAGGCCTGAATGTCGTTTGCTTTCATACCTTTCTTTACGAAGTACTTAATCACTGCTCGAATCTCATTTTTTTTCCATCTTCGCAAATCACTACGCGTTAACAACAGAGCCACGTCACCGCCACAGCTCCCTTCCAAGAGCACTGACTTTGCACTAGTTTACAGACGACAGTCCAATGAATATCACGTGAACAACTCGCTGCACTAACGCTAACCTCTCGTTGTGATTCCGAGAGCTTTTCGAATCACTCTCGGACATTGTAAACGCGGAAGTACAAGTGAGAGTGTATTTGGTACTCGATCACACTGAAACGGCTGGACGGATTTGGAATAAATTGGAGTGGAATTAGCTTATATCTTTAACAAATATCCAGCATTTAATATTGTGTAGTACAAGCTATTTACTCTTATCATATTTACTCTTGACGTTTGAACTGTTTTGTATTTCTGAAAACGCTTTTATTGTTTAACATGTCCTACATCATGCGATTCAGTGTAATGAATATAATGCTTATACAATCCTCAACGTGCTTAATACATACGTCTACATTAGCCCGTTGCATTTTAGCGGCTGAGCATTATGCATGTCTTGTAGCTTCTGAGACGTTTGAAGGCTCACAACGATGGTATATTTTAATGCCGTACCATAGTGAGACGTCGTTCCTTTACATGTAGAAAGTGGCATGCTTTTAGTGGCTCTGGATTTGACTGTTATATGTGAGCGTATCCGCTGGTTGCAGGCTCACACGTGAGGGCAGAAGATATTGTTGCACGTACAAATATTATAAAACTTGCGCTCCAACGAACGAAAAATTGCGTATTTTCTTTCTTCGTCGAGTTTGTATGTCTGCTACTCATTCACGCTGAAGGTACTGGACAGATTTTGGGGAAATTTGGAATGGAGGTAGCGTATGCCCTGAATTAACACACGGATACATTTCATTCCGGAAACATTTCTGTTCCCGTGTGATGGTCAACGTGACAACTCTTCCGATAGATGGGGTATGCGGCTAAAACGGCATCAATGAACGCTACAATATGACTGCGTTACGTTTAGCGCAGGGATTAGTTTTTAACTGTTTTGACTGATGAATTAAGTACGTACATAAAACTAGGCAACAGAAATATTCCTGCAGGATAAAACCATTAATAAACTCCGTAAAAATGTATTGTCTGCTCATGAAAATGTTACGCAACAAATGAAATGTTTTGGGTGTGTATTATATTGTGATATAATCGGGACTATTATATGTAAGAGTCAAAGACAAACGTTAAAAGTGGCAGGTATTCCTCGGGGCACACTATGTTTTTCGCACGAACAGTCGTACGTTGCCTGCTGGCGCGTGTATAAAGCCAGAAATCTCTACATACACACAGAGAACAAGAAGACTTGGAACGTTGTTTATCGCGACTTATTACAGTGAATTTTTGATTCTCCATACACATAAAGACAATTGTGTTATTTTCCGTCATAGGAATGTAGCAACCAATTGTGATATTTTAACGTAGGCTTCCGCGGCCATTGTCACACTCAATAAAATTTTTCTGTTTTTTTCTGCAATACTGACTGAAACATCGGTAGTTTTACATATTGATAAAGCGGTCGCAAGCCCACAAAAATTTTATTGAATTGTTAAATTATTTAGCCCTTTCCGGCGTATGTTGTAACTCATTACTCGGTCGCGTAATTTATTTTCCCTTACGTAAACGACTGAGTTCTGAGTGACATTTAATCTGTCACCTTATCCAATCATCTCTAAATTCGGAGTCTATTCTTTATTTTTACTTCGATGTTGTGCGTGTCGTTCAGCCGCAAGTGTCTCGCGCCTCAATATCTCCCAGAGATATCTTTTGTGATGGCGCATACTCGTGGATATTAAGTATCGACAGTTAACGTTTGTCTGTAAATGGCTGTGTAACCGCGGGTGACACCGCAAGGCGAAGCTAGCAAGATTACAGGGCGTCCATAATTGAAGTGCCAGTTTCAAAATGCTGTAGAACACTGCTCAGAATGACGTCAAATTTAACAGTATATTGTTGACCAAGGGGAAAACGTCGTGACACAAAGAAAAAATTAATTAATGAGTAACTGACCAGTTGGTGGAACTGCAAGCGTCTGAATATTCTCACCAACGCGCTGACCATGGGTGTTCGTCAGTTTGGGTCCGAGACGCTCAACATGACTGTCTCAATGAAGGATCGCGAGCTGCTTGTAAGGCTGTTGTACAAGAAAAGTGATGTGCGCCAATACCCGTGCGAAAGTTCCAGACACTCAGCTGTACGGAAAAAAGCATTGGTGCGATGTCAGCTAAGGGTATGGAGAAAATTCAAAACGGCAGGTTCTTTTGAAGCGCAGTGTGGCAGAGGAAGGAAAGCAGTTGATCCAACTTCTGTCAAAGATACGGCCACAACACTGCACGAGGTGTCGAGTGGTGGCGTGCAAAAATGCAGTGCAAGGGGAAATGCTCGAACACTGAACATGCATGCGAGGACGGTGAATAAAATTCTACGAGACGTCCTGCATTGCTATCCATACAAGTCAATACGCAGGGTTCCTGAATGTGAGCAACCGAAAATCCGCACGCACATCAGCCAGTAAGACAATATTTTCCAAAGGTTACTGTGTGGTACGAATTGACGGCATGATTTGTGGTAGAGACGTATGTTTTGGAGGAGGTGAGTCCTGCGGGTCCTGTTACCTACACCGTCACTGACCAACGCTGTGAGATTGTTTTGCACAACAGTGATGCTCCATCCCTTTCGCAGTATGTACATGAGATTTTTTTTTTTTTTTTTTTGGTCATCAGTCTACTGACTGGTTTGATGCGGCCCGCCACGAATTCCTTTCCTGTGCTAACCTCTTCATCTCAGAGTAGCACTTGCAACCTACGTCCTCAATTATTTGCTTGACGTATTCCTATCTCTGTCTTCCTCTACAGTTTTTGCCCTCTACAGCTCCCTCTAGGACATTTCTTAGCAGATGTCCTATCATCCTGTCTCTTCTCCTTATCAGTGTTTTCCACATATTCCTTTTCTCTCCGATTCTGCGTAGAACCTCCTCATTCCTTACCTTATCAGTCCACCAAATTTTCAACATACGTCTATAGCACCACATCTCAAATGCTTCGATTCTCTTCTGTTCTGGTTTTCCCACAGTCCATGTTTCACTAGCATACAATGCTGTACTCCAGGCGTACATCCTCAGAAATTTCATCCTCAAATTCAGGCCGGTATTTGATATTAGTAGACTTCTCTTGGCCAGAAATGCCTTTTTTGCCATAGCGAGTCTGCTTTTGATGTCCTCCTTGCTCCGTTCGTCATTGGTTATTTTACTGCCTAGGTAGCAGAATTCCTTAACTTCATTGACTTCGTGACCATCAATCCTGATGTTAAGTTTCTCGCTGTTCTCATTTCTACTACTTCTCATCGTCTTTCTCCGATTTACTCTCAAACCATACTGTGTACTCATTAGACTGTTCATTCCGTTCAGCAGATCATTTAATTCTTCTTCACTTTCATTCAGGATAGCAATGTCATCAGCGAATCGTATCATTGATATCCTTTCACCTTGTATTTTAATTCCACTCCTGTACCTTTCTTTTATTTCCATCATTGCTTCCTCGATGTACAGATTGAAGAGTAGGGGCGAAAGGCTACAGCCATGTCTTGCACCCTTCTTAATACGAGCACTTCGTTCTTGGTCGTCCACTCTTATTATTCCCTCTTGGTTGTTGTACATATTGTATATGACCCGTCTCTCCCTATAGCTTACCCCTACTTTTTTCAGAATCTCGAACAGCTTGCACCATTTTACATTGTCGAACGCTTTTTCCAGGTCGACAAATCCTATGAAAGTGTCTTGATTTTTCTTTAGCCTTGCTTCCATTATTAGCCTTAACTTCAGAATTGCCTCTCTCGTCCCTTTACTTTTCCTAAAGCCAAACTGATCGTCACCTAGCGCATTCTCAATTTTCTTTTCCATTCTTCTGTATATTATTCTTGTAAGCAGGTTCGATGCATGAGCTGTTAAGCTGATTCTGCGATAATTCTCGCACTTGTCAGCTCTTGCCGTCTTCGGAATTGTGTGGGTGATGCTTTTCCGAAAGTCAGATGATATATCGCCAGACTCATATATTCTACACACCAACGTGAATAGTCGTTTTGTTACCACTTCCCTCAAGGATTTTGGAAATTCTGATGGAATGTTATCGATCCCTTCTGCCTTATTTGACCGTAAGTCCTCCAAAGCTCTTTTAAATTCCGATTATAATACTGGATCCCCTATCTCTTCTAAATCGACTCCTATTTCTTCTTCTATCACATCAGACAAATCTTCCCCCTCATAGAGGCTGTCAATGTATTCTTTCCACCTATCTGCTCTCTCCTCTGCATTTAACAGTGGAATTCCCGTTGCACTCTTAATGTTACCACCGTTGCTTTTAATGTCACCAAAGGTTGTTTTGACTCTCCTGTATGCTGAGTCTGTCCTTCCGACAATCATATCTTTTTCGATGTCTTCACATTTTTCCTGCAGCCATTTCGTCTTAGCTTCCCTGCTCTTCCTATTTATTTCATTCCTCAGCGACTTGTATTTCTGTATTCCTGATTTTCCCGGAACATGTTTGTACTTCCTCCTTTCATCAATCAACTGAAGTATTACTTTTGTTACCCATAGTTTCTTCGCAGCTACCTTCTTTGTACCTATGTTTTCCTTCCGAACTTCTGTGATGGCCCTTTTTAGAGATGTCCATTCCTCTTCAACTGTACTACCTACTGCGCTATTCCTTATTGCTGTATCTATAGCGTTAGAGAACTTCAAACGTATCTCGTCATTCCTTAGTACTTCCGTATCCCAGTTCTTTGCGGATTGATTCTTCCTGACTAATGTCTTGAACTTCAGCCGACTCTTCATCACTACTATATTGTGATCTGAGTCTATATCTGCTCCTGGGTACGCCTTACAATCCAGTATCTGATTTCGGAATCTCTGTCTGAGCATGATGTAATCTAAATGAAATCTTCCCGTATCTCCCGGCCTTTTCCAAGTATACCTCCTCCTCTTGTGATTCTTGAACAGGGTATTCGCTATTACTAGCTGAAACTTGTTACAGAACTCAATTAGTCTTTCTCCTCTTTCATTCCTTGTCCCAAGCCCATATTCTCCTGTAACCCTTTCTTCTACTCCTTCCCCTACAACTGCAGTCCAGTCGCCCATGACTATTAGATTTCCGTCCCCCTTTACATACTGCATTACCCTTTCAATATCCTCATACACTTTCTCTATCTGTTTATCTTCAGCTTGCGACGTCGGCATGTATACCTGAACTATCGTTGTCGGTGTTGGTCTGCTATCGATTCTGATTAGACCAACCCGGTCAATGAACTGTTCACAGTAACACACCCTCTGCCCTACCTTCCTATTCATAACGAATCCTACACCTGTTATACCGTTTTCTGCTGCTGTTGATATTACCCGATACTCATCTGACCAGAAATCCTTGTCTTCCTTCCACTTCTCTTCACTGACCCCTACTATATCTAGATTGAGCCTTTGCATTTCCCTTTTCAGATTTTCTAGTTTCCCTACCACGTTCAAGCTTCTGACATTCCACGCCCCGACTCGTAGAACGTTATCCTTACTTTGATCATTCAATCTTTTTCTCATGGTAACCTCCCCCTTGGCAATCCCCTCCCGGAGATCCGAATTGGGGGACTATTCCGGAATCTTTTGCCAATGGAGAGATCATCATGACACTTCTTCTATTACAGGCCACATGTCCTGTGGATACACGTTACGTATCTCTAATGCAGTGGTTTCCATTGCCTTCTGGATCCTCATGTCGTTGATCATTGCTGATTCCTCCGCCTTTAGGGGAAATTTCCCACCCCTAGGACAAGAGAGTGCCCTGAACCTCTGCCGGCCGCGGTGGTCTACCGGTTCTAGGCGCGCAGTTCGGAACCGCGTGAATGCTACGGTCGCAGGTTCGAATCCTGCCTCGGGCGTGGATGTGTGTGATGTCCTTAGGTTAGTTAGGTTTAAGTAGTTCTAAATTCTAGGGGACTGATGACCACAGATGTTAAGTCCCATAGTCTTCAGAACCATTTGAACCATTTTTTGAACCCTGAACCTCTATCCTCTCCTCCGCCCTCTTTGACAAGACCGTTGGCAGAATGAGGCTGACTTCTCATGCCGGAAGTCTTCGGCCGCCAAAGCTGATTATTTAGCAAAATTTAGGCAGTGGCGGGGATCGAACCCGGCACCGAAGACGTTTTGATTATGAATCAAAGACGCTGCCCCTAGACCACGGGTACATGAGATTAAGATCATTTATATGCAAGATGGCGCTTCTCCGCACATTGCACAGCCAGTGAAGCGGGTACTGCAGAGACATTTCAGAAGTGCTAGAATTGTCGTCCTTCATTTACATATTGCATGGCCGTCCAGATCACCGGATCCCAATCTGTGTGACTTCTGGCTCAGAGGTTAACTGGAAGATGATGTGTTCAATGCTCCCATTATGAACGTTGCTGCACTGAGGGCATACTCTCCAATCTGTCGTGTAACAAGCTGTTTCTCAATTTTCATTTGAGCTAGAAAGCGCTGGACAGCATATTGAAAACTTTTTATCTCAGTCTCATGGTAGGAAAGGTATCGTTTTGCTTTTTATGTGGTTTTTGACATCAGGACAATCAAAAACCGACCTTTCCCATCAGAGCCGGACGATGTAACTAACAATGCAACAACAACTGTTCTCTGCCGAAATGCGCAGTCATGCACATTGAACAGTACAGATGGTGTAGCGTTTAAGTCAAACCATAGCCGTCGTATTGTATTTCATTTGTCATTTGTACCCGACCCCATTTGCGTTAAGTCGCTTACAGTGCCATTTATTGGTAATTATTTTACCCTTCCGTCTATAATATGCTGTTCAAATTTGACGGTATAATGGGCAGCATTTCTCTTCCTACAGCGTTCTGAAACAGGAAATTCAATTATGAACACACTGCATACAAGTCAACGTTATATACGTTCACTCACTCTTTACATTGTTTCAACACTTTTCAATTCGGTCGTTTAAATTATTGGAATATTTTATCGGCCTTGACACTGTAGCAATGGAAACGGCATGTTGCTACAAAAATTTTTTAACTGGGCCGAAAATTTTGATAGACATATACTACTGACCATTGAAACTGTTACACCAAGAAGAAATGCAGATGATTAACGGGTATTCAATGGACAAATATATTATACTAGGACTGATATGTGATTACATTTTCACGCAATTTGGGTGCATAGATCCTGAGACGTCAGTACCTAGAACAACCACCTCTGGCCGTAATATCGGTCTTGATACGCCTGGGCATTGAGTCAAACAGAGCTTGGATGGCGTGCACAGGTACAGCTGCCCATGCAGCTTCCACACGATACCACAGTTCATCGAGAGTAGTGACTGGAGTATTGTGACGAGCCAGTTGCTCGTGCACCATTGACCAGACGATTCCAATTGGTGAGAGATCTAAAGAATGTACCAGAAAGGACCGTACAGGACCTGCAACTTGCGGTCGTTCATTATCCTGCTGAAATGTACGGTTTCGCAGGGATCGAGTGAAGGGTAGAGCCACGGGTCGTAACACATCTGAAATTTATGGCGATGACCAATACATGCTTCCAACGTGCGTTCACCGTGATGTCGCCAAACACGGATGCGACCATCATGATGCTGTAAACAGAACATGGATTCATCCGAAAAAATGACGTATTGCTATTCGTGCACCCAGGTTCGTCGTTGACTACACCACCGCAGGCGCTCCTGTCTGTGATGCAGCGTCCAGGGTGAACGCAGTCATGGTCTCCGAGCTGATAGTCCATGCTGCCGCAAACGTCGTCGAACTGTTCGTACAGATGGTTGTTGTCTTGCAAACGTCCTCATCTGTTGACTCAGGGATGGAGACGTGGCTGCACGATCCGTTACAGCCATGCGGATAAGATGCCTGTCATCTCGACTGCTAGAGATAAGAAGCCGTTGGGATCCAGCACGGCGTTCCGTATTATCCTCCTTAACCCACCGATTCCATATTCCGCTAACAGTCATTGGATCTCGACCAACGCGAGCAGCAATGTCGCGATACGATAAACCACAATCGCGATAGGCTACAATCCGACCTTTAACAAAGTCGGAAACGTGATAGTACGCATTTCTCCTCCTTACACGAGGCATTACAACAACGTTTCACTAGGCAACGCCGGTCAACTGCTGTTCGTGTATGAGAAATCGGTTGGAAACTTTCCCCATGTCAGCACGTTGTATGTGTCGCCACCGGCGCCAACCTTGTGGGAATGCTCTGAAAAGCTAATCATTTGCATATCATAGCGTCTTCTTCCTGTCAGTTAAATTTCGCGTCTGTAGCACGTCATCTTCGTGGTGTAGCAATTTTAGCGGTCAGTAGTGTAGTTCCGTGAATTCTGAATACGTGCCATATTTTTCTTCCTGCCCATCCACGCTGCTGCTGTGGCGCTATTCTAACGCTTGAGTTTTGACCACAGAGCTCGGATGGCGGCGTTTTGTTCCCAGCATCGCCGCTCCGCTGCAAGACTGCACCGCCTGGATGTGCCTCCTTTTCCTGGGGCCCAGCGTATCGGCCCCGTGGAGCCTGTGTAGTATCGTCAGCGGCCAGGCATTGAGACCACGGCAGCGGTTGTCGATGGAAGCGGTATGGACGTGGTATGGGACAGCGGGATGCGGATACGCGGCCCCAAAAACTGCAGCATGGTGAGTAGGGCACGTTTCTGACGAATCATGGAGAGGCACAGAGCAGGTTAGGAGCGTTGGCCCTCCTCGATTCTATGTAGCGCGACAGGCCAAGAATGAGGCTCAAATGGTTCAAATTACTCTGAGCACTATGGGACTTAACATCTGAGGTCATCAGTCAAGAATGAGGCAGTGTGCTGCAGCTGGAGTTGGCAGAGAAAGGCCACTGCCGGCTAGTAACGAGGAGGGGAGTTCAACTGGGACACGGTGTGGTGAGGGACCGGATAGCCTGTCCAGTAAACGGTCAACGCGACGTATGGCCGAGCTGTTGTGGACATGAGCTACCTGTAGGGAGGACATGTTCTTACCCGGTGGCCGGAAGGGACGATAAACATAATCCGATATGGAGAAGTGTGTTTTGTAAACTCTTATCGCCAGTTTTGTAAACGTCTCGTCGCTACTGCTGTGGAGGCCGATGTGCCACTATTGTTACGGTAGGTCGAGTTAATGAGCTCATGAAACGGCTTCTGGTGCAGTACACCGCAAAGAGAATTTCTCTCTGCCGCTATTACACGGCTATGTCCCAGGGTCAAGTGAGAGGATAGGAGAACGTAGGTTCTACAACACTCCAACAAAAAAAAAAAAAAATGGTTCAAATGGCTCTGAGCACTATGGGACTTAACATCTATGGTCATCAGTCCCCTAGAACTTAGAACTACTTAAACTTAACTAACCTAAGGACAGCACACAACACCCAGTCATCATGAAGCAGAGAAAATCCATAACCGCACCGGGAATCGAACCCGGGAACCCGGGCGTCGGAAGCGAGAACGCTACCGCACGAACACGAGCTGCGGACACACTCCAACAAATTAGTAGCAAAGTCACAGATATGAGTTAAAAGATTTACTTATCTTTGTGACTTGTTGAATAATGAATCTGCAATACTGCTTGTATTATAACACAAAAAGTCCCTCAATGACCAAGTGCGAATAATCCTACGTAAACTTCACAATACATAGCAAATACAGTATACAACTGTCTGTTCACTTCTATGATTTCAGTAAACAACTTTCCCTGTCTACGTCAGCCCTGGATGATGATATGATATATGATATATAACCAAGTGAGGAAGAGTTGCTCTTTTATCTTCCGGGTAGACTTCTGTCCGCTTTCGTCTCCTCATTGGTGGATTGTACTCTGCCGGCAATTGGCCGAGGAGAAGTCGATATCTTCATCCTCAGCGACGCCCATATAGCTAGTGGAACTCGCACAAGTGGCGAGTCTGTATGGTACTTGCACCAGCACGTGGTGCTTCTGTCCTGGCTGTGTCTTATTCCGACGGCACAGCAATGTGGTTTACTTACTACTAGAATGTACGGAGCACTAGAAGCGTGCTTTAGTGGCCGCAGTGCTGCTGGGCGGCTGATAAGTTGTTTGTTTCAGAATTATTGTTTGCTGCGCACTTCGTGTAATGAATACTCCCTGTGTCTGGTGTACGTGATTTGAACATAAGTGCTGGTTACTTGTATGGTACTGAACGATGCGGCCATGGAGGCACAAGAGAGTTTTTATATTGTCCCATCTCAACGTTGAGGGTGCATTTCACTGGGGCATGAAAGGGAAAGGTAACTCCAATAAACGGACGTATTCATATGGATATAACGAAACAAAACAATTGTGTTTGTGGTTGTAGTTTTGCTTTAGTCTGCAGACTGGTTAGTCCTGGCTCTGGAAGTTATTGTATACTCTCACAGCCCTATAATCTTTGCATGACACTGCAATGTGACTCCATGTTTAACTTGATTATGGTAGTCAAGCCTAGATCCTACTCTCATCAACAGCCTCTGTGCGTGATACGATATTAAAATGATGTCTAATGTGTTACTAAAAATAATTTTGTAGTTGTCTTAACACGTTTCTCGTGGGAAGTTTCTTCGCAGTCCTACATAACGAAAATTCATCAGCGACTACATTTTCTGCTACGCAGTCGGCACAGTTTCACACCTCTTATAATAGTTTATTTTTTATCTCAGAATACTGTTATGTTTCCGAAATAAAAGATGCAACATATGCATCTGTAAACTTTGAGGATGTTCATATTTTTTCAGTCCAATTACTTTAGTGATTCTGTTGCTACCACGGGTTGAAGTAAAAAATTATTTTCCTCCAAAATTTCTTATAACATTAGTTTTCAATTTTTTTCCCCAGCAGCTAGTGAGAATTTGGTTTTGGAAAGTACTCCATCATATTCTAGACTAAAAATGGAGTTGCCCAATTTTTTTTTAAATTTTTACGAACATTTTAAATTATCACTATAAATAAAAACAGGCAACGCTGTAAGATGGCGAGATGACCCTGAAGCCCTATTTTTGTGCCGACCACTGTAATCAAAACGCGACACCACAAAATCACTGCTGGAAATCGCGTGATCCCGCTCGAGCACCGCCCTATTGTTAAAAAATAACAGTACTTAGATAACTTCAAATACCACGTTCAGTATGACACGGTGCCTCTTTTATCTTAGACATGCCACTCTACGAATGGTTTCACTAGAATGACCGCCACCATTTCATAGAACGAGGTGTGGCTTTTTGCAATGTGAATGACAACATTGACAAGGCGAGCATAGCTTCTCACGTGACAATAAAGACATCATCGGTCAAATAGTTTTGGACTTAGCAACTGATTAATATCGGTATAATTTGTGCCTGCATCCGTAGTTAAGAGGGGCATGGTTTACAATCTAATGGATAGGGCACTGACCTACGTCACGTTACTTCAGAAAATGTTAACAAAATCTGCCGCTGTTCTCAATGTAAACAGGTTTGTCGTAGAATGAAAAACACTGGAATTGCTTGTCGCCGACCTCCCTGCAAAGAAACGTTGAAACACGTATCCTGCCGTTCTGTATAAATCAAAGAAGCTAACACGGATCTCGTACCACCTCGCACTGCAGCCCCGGCCGTTGGAAGAATCCACCGGTTTAATTCAGCAAACGCGGTCGCACATGCCACGTAACGTGATTTACACTCTTGTTCGCTCGAAATACCAGCGTGTCCCGTAGCTCCAGCCCACATGGGGTAGGGGATGTATGCGCTGCAGCCTAAAGCTTGCTGCTCCTCTTTAAACACAACGGGTGCGAACTTTACGATGCGTAACGTTTCGAGAGGGTGTTGACTTCCGTTACACATCGTAAAGGGCTTTTCTGATTTAGAAGGAATCTCTTCGCGAATCAGCAACTGTTATTCAAAATCATCTAAATGTTCGTTAGGGTTACGCGCGATATTTTAAACTCAATGAACGATATGACGCAAATGAAAAATCATTGAAGTCCTAGCGCCAAGGACATCGTCGTATAATCCCCAACTGAGAATCACAGTTGTAAGTCTGTTTGACCCTGTAGACACCAGTACGGACACCTAGCATGAGATTAAGACACTGGAAATATATTAGGAAGCATAAGTGTTCAAACCCCTCGTCTGGGAATCCTCATTTGGCTTTCGCGTAGTTTCTCTAAACCATATCTGATGAAGATCCAGAAAGCTGCTTTGCTTTTCTGTGGTCTGTCTACTCTCAGTGTAAGGAGGCTTTAAGGTCCATCCATTCTAAACAGATTTTCTGTGTTGAGTAGAGTTGTCGTAATTACATGTTCTAATAAATAACTTTATCTTATGTCACGCGCCAATCACAGCTAATTCATTTTAGATTTAGCTACAACTGTGCTTACCTTGTCACTTAAAAGTGAGTTTGACGGCGGTTCTGATATAAAATAAAAACAGTTTCTTTACCATCCTGTTTGGTTTCATTGAATTCCTTTTAATATTTCAAGTTGGTTCTACCTCAGTCCTCATTCACAAGTAATACTTGACACTAATATGCACTTTACATCTATAAAAATCCAGCATGAATACTTTATGCAGACGTAGTACTGGCTTTCCGTTCTTTAGCGGAATCGACCAGACTTTTGCGTATTATAGTATACGTTACTGGGCGCCTGTGGTCTGTAAATAGCGAATGAGTATGTAGCTGGAATGTATGATTTTGAGGAAAAGGTTGTAGAAGAAACGTAAACATTTCGGGGTACTCATAAATGGGTCTTCCTCTGTTAAAAAAAATTTATGATCAGTTCTTGAAAGTCAGCATTTTAGGTGCTCTAGCAGGGTATGCGGAGATGATGGAAAATAAGGTGAAATGGGGACGTAAGATGCTGAAGGCTACAATACTTTTTGTCCGACCTGATCTTCACAGTCTTCATTCTAGGTTCATTTACCGGTCTCTTATCAAGAAGACCAACAAGTCTTTCCACATTTACTACAAAGTCAGCCAAAGTACACTGTTTGAAGAATAATTTATTACAATATCCCATACATCTGAGCACAAATAATAATATTTTCACATAAATTGACTCTTTAGATAGCTGCTTCGATCTGGAAGAGCTTGGGGGCATATGTACTATGAACGGTAGCTTCCTATACGTATGAAACCATATTTGTTAAGATATTTTGTCTATATCTTGTGTTCTATGAGGTCAGTAAAGCAGACATGTATATTCTAGGGGTGAGATGTTAGCCCATTTCGGAGGTCGGGTTCGAGCGAAAATTAAGTTGTGATAATCTAGTGAAAACCATTATATTGCTACAAAATGCCTCTAGAAACACGTGCAGTGGCAGGAATTACGAGAAGATGCCAACTGTCTTGCACATAGCACAGGTCAGAAAACGGTCTGTCGTTATGTTTTCTTTTCCGATTGATAAACTGATACTTAAACATTGACGACAGGACGTTCTAGTCATTGTTTCGACAGACCCAAAAGTCATAAATGAGAAAGAAGTCTATGTGGAGAGTACATTAATGCAGCTGAAACAAAATTTCAACGAAGTCGGATTTAGTATTAGGAAAGGAGGAGATGCTATGATCGTCAGATAGGTCTTGTACACACAGATAAGAAACCTAATAATGCCAAACATTTCTCTACTGCCGTCGACAAAGTGGAAAATATTTCGCTACATTGGCTGTACTCAACCTGCTCAAAGGTTTTAGCGTGATCCAGCTTTCTTACGGACCTGGCAGTGAGCATATTTTAACTCTCGACTGACCTGGCTTGTTTGGATTATGCTTTCCCACAACTAAGCTTCGTCCTTTTCAGTTGATGTTGTTAAATCTTGCACCATTTCTGGGAAGCTTTCACATTCTTTTCCTCTTATTCGCAGCTGTTTCTTTGGGAATTCATTGCGGCATGGGCGGCGCCACGGAGGTGTCTGTCTGTTTAAGTTGGTAGTAGCCTTTGGAGTAGTTTTTAAACAAACTGTCCGTAGCCTACAGGTATCGTTGAGCTTGGACGTACATTTGTTTGAGATGAATACCGAATTGGCTATTGCGTGACTGAACAGGAGAGGTCAAATCCTGATGGACGGGTGGTTTGTGGTTGACTTGCTCAATGTGACCCCGCCAGTTTGAAGATTGAGATATTTCGTGTGAGACTTCCAAATTTGCAATTCATGTAGCGCTTCTTAGTAGTGACAGCACAAATACGATTACACTCAGATACTTCCCAGTAACATAGGCCAGTAATTCCTTTTATTCGGATGAAAAACGTTGGCATTGGTCCAAGCAAGAGGTCGGTGGTAGCTGATTTGCACTGTAATAGATAGATAGGCGTTCAACGGCAGGAGACAAAATTCCTTTCTCCGTTTCGTACTGAGAACTCTGTGCGCCCAGAGTAAGATCATTAGCACTCTGGAATGCTGATGGTCCATTATACTGATCTTGATAAGATTATAGTATATGGACATCATGTGAGTTTTATAGTTGTGCATATGACGGATGTAGTAAGCAACGGATCTAGTACGCACTAATTCATATTCCACGTAATTTGTGGATTTCCTCAAGTTATGTCGTCGTATATGTATATGTTTTTCAATCTGCTATGTTCAGAGCAGTTAATACTAACATGCAATCAGAGGATCAGGGAGAGGAAAACTGTTTAAGGACATTAGTTTTGTGGTGGAAAGTGCTGGACTACCTAGTAGTTTGACTCTAGAGGAAGGCACAGAAAGTTATACTAAAGGACATAACAAATAATTATGAGTGGAACGTAGATTAAACCTAGTCTCCCGTACTAGAGTTCGAAGGATAACACGTAGTAAGAAGTGAAAGTGCGTGTGTCTAGTGTGCGACTTTTAAACAAGCAAGAATGTTATTTTAAATGGCATTAATGTAATATTGTGGAAGGGAAAATATATGCCAGACCCTGAAGGGCACAGGACTAGAACGTTCTTCCACAATCTGTGCAACATAGATTTGATTTACAGAAACAGCCAAACTAAGCTGTCGTCACTCATTTAACAGGCATCTACAATCTCAACAGTGGAATTTTTTATTTGGAAGAAGTAGGTGTGCATACAGGAGACAACTGAACCATCCGCTTTTCCATACATCACGAGGTAGAAGAAACTTAATTTTAGACATCTTTTCTTTGGTCACAGAAAGATGTGGTAATACAAGCGAACCGAAGATAAAGTCATGAGAGTGCTAAGAGTAATATTATAATTAATATTTTAAACCAATGTACAGATTAAACGCTACCCTCCCACACTTAGTGAAATGATCTGTTTTGCAGAAACATTGTGGCAACCGAAATTAGTTGAACAGTTGTTATGTTTACATACTGGTTCCGTAGAGCACGTGGCTCACAGTGACAGTCCGTTGTCAACAAAGCCGCCGGTATCTATTCGGCTGCTGATACATTAATGATAACATTTTTGCAGCCAGCAGCAAAATCATGTATAACGCGCACCGTCACAATTCTACTCTTAGAAACAGCTAGAATATGAATATTTTACAGTTATTCATGTTGTATGTGTTCGACTCAGTTTTAAGTAGAGGCAGAGATTAAGAGCTAAAGGACGGCTTTATTAACAGTAATGAGGAAGAGTATCATAACTATAAAAAAGCCTTTGAAGGGCCTTGGCCTGCACCACAATATCCTACCATTCTGTCCGGTACACGCCTTTTCGTCTCCATCCTCTGACGCCAAGCTCTTTAATGTCTTCTTCAATTCCGTCGGCCCATCTCTTTCTCGGACGTCTCTTCCGTCGTCTGCCTCCAGCCTTGCCATCACAAATACTCTAACATGTCTTGTCTTCCTCCATTCGTACCACGTGTCCTGGCACCACAATCTTCTTATTTTAATGGTAGTGACAATTTCAGGCTCTTCAAAACGTTGTTCTAATTCTGCATTCGTACGGATGCGCCAATCTTCTTGATCGTGTTTTGGGCCGTATGTCTTACGCAGAACCTTTCTCTCCCAAACGCTAAGGATCCTTTCCTCGTTTGCAGACATGGTCCACGTCTCGGCACCATACATAACAACTGATATTGTAATTGTTTTGTAAATGAGGATTTTCGTGATAGGAATTAGCCCCGAAGCATGGGTAGTAAGGCAAAATAGCACCTGTTGCCTGCTGCTACTCTAGCTTTCACCTCGCTGCTGATGTCGTTTGTCTCTGCGATAGTCGATCTGAGGTACTTGAAGTATCTCACCCTTTCAAACGCCTTGTCGGCTATCCTGAGATTTGGTAGGCTTTGCTGGTTGTTCATTGAAACATATTTGGTCTTTTCGACATTGACTATGAGGGCAAGTTCCCTTGTACCTCTCTCCAGTTGGCGATAGGCACTGACCAGCACAGCAGTGTTTCGAGCTAGTAATGCCACATCGTCTGCGTAGGCTAGGAACTGCAGTGGACGATTAAAATGGTTCCTCCTCTATTTAACTCTTTGTGATTTACGACTTTTTCTAGGAAGATGTTGAATAGGAGTGAGAAGAAACTGTCACCCATTCTCAGTCCCATCTTGACTTCCTCTTCCCTGGAGATTTCGCCCTGCATTTTAAATTTACAGTTGGTTTCACTGTGGGTCATCATAGTAAGGTTAACGAGCTTCTTAGGTATTCCAGCCTCTTCCAACACATTCCACAATGACACTCTTGAAATCCTATTATCGGCTTGTTTGCAATCCATATAAAGCTGGTATACGTTTATGTAATGTTCATAACACTTTTCAAGTGGTATGTGTAATGTGAATATTTGGTTAGTTGACCTATTTCTTCTGAAGCCACTCTGGTAGTCTCCAGTTTTCTCTTCCACATGTGGAGCAACCCACCTACTTAGGATCTTGGAGAATATATGTAGTATTTATCAGAAAGATTCCTTCGTAATTCCGGCAGTCTAATTTATCTCCTTTTTTATGTACTGGCCTCATAATAGCCATTTTCTAATCCATTGGCATATTCTCCTCCTGCAGGATGTAAGTATTACACTTTGTGCGTGGGTCTGAATATAAAATGTGTCAATGGAAATTTCGGTTCGAATATTCAGTAACAACAGAGCTGCCACTCTGAAATGTATGAACTGCCTGTATTTCCTCATACGATACGAAGATCTCAAAATACTGTTATGAGAGCATAATTAATTCTGACGAAAGAACTGTGACAGCAAAATAACAGCGGCAGCTCCTAAACATGATATCCGAATGAAAAATCATTTCTTTTTCCACATACACAATTCTGGCATCAAAGGCAGGAAATCTCTGTGTCTCCTGAATTCCCTCTGATGATGCTGAAATATAATGCCAGATAATATTGAGATTCATTTGTAACTGAACGCCACACTCCTTTGTCCTTGTCTACTGCCTCAGGGTCACAGTGTCGCTTATACGCAGTCTGCATCTCCAGACACATTTGTATACAAACGAGCAGTGGCTAAAGCGCACGGCTGAGCCACAGGCTTAAACGAGAGACAACTAAAAATGCATATTCACAACGCGTAATCTTAATTGTTTACTTCATTCTAAAGGGATTATTAAAGGGATTAACATCTGTTCCCAAACGCTTACTTGTTAATCCCACGAGTGCTTTTCCAGTATATCGGTTGCTCTTATTAGGACGGTACGGATATTTTCTCTTTTGACATCCTAGAAGTCTTTCATTCTTGTATGCGCAGTTTGACGTAAAATTGGAAGGTTTTGCGCTGTGCGTTGTGACGATATTCTTTCTGCAGCTGTATTGCTATAAGAACTACTGTTGTTATCATAGCATGAAAGATACGCTTCTAGTTCCGCACCATCCGTAGCTTCCTGTGTTGCAGCCACATACAAGGATCTACAATTGTAGTATTCTGGATCGTCCATGGGACAATAATGAAAAACGACTGATTATGAAGTGTCAATAGATGAAATCATTTACGCGTGCCTCCCTCTTTCAAAAGAACGACACTGCTTAATGCGCTCATTTGCCAGCTGCTGCTTAGTACGAGATGACGCAGACGTTTGTTCGTAGTTATTAAAGACCATTATGGATGTGATAATGATTGCAGTGCCTTTTTAAAAATTGTCCCATAATCATCAGTTACCTCTTAAGCATAATAAAGGTTCTTTAAATGTCATAAACAACCCTTTAAGCATATACAATAACACTAGAATATCTTTGAGATCAATACTGCTGTCGAAAAATATTTTGAACTATGTTGTTATTGCTTCGCATCTGAGACAGGGTAAATAATCTCTCTCAAAGTTTCTATTAGAACCATTGTCTTTAGCATCTATTCGTATTTACCGATTCCACTGTTTTACACGTATATTTATTACTCGTTCCAGCGGCAGATATTTTGAATGTAATCTAGAAACTGAAATTGAAATCTGTGAATCAAAAGGCAGGATAGTTACGCGAGAAATTGCAAGGGACTGTGCCATTCAGGTTTGTTTTTCGCTTACTTTCTTGTGTACCAAACCTTAATTAGCTGTATCAGTATGATCAATACTAGTATTTTGTCATAGAAGAGCACACGAACCGTGTTTTTAACCCAGGAACATCAACTTCGAATACATTGTAATGCTCTTGTGGACACTTACAACAACTGACGAACAAAACCAGGTTTGAGTAACGTCGAGTGGCATTAACAGAAACGACAAAAATAAAATTTGATTTTCATGAACAACGCCAGACATCGACAATGACGCATAAAGTAAATGAAAAATTATAATAAACATAGAAAACCATTGATGCTACCGCACATCTTCAGATCATTACTCAAGTATGTACGCAAACCGACAGATGCAATTCCAGCTAATTATTTTCTGTTAGCTTTATTTCTGTCATGGACGAAACGAAGTGATGGTTTACGTCTGTAACGAGTTTATGTTACGTCTTGATGTTTAGTTAAAGGTACGAGTGGGTTGAGTATAGTCTCTGATAGACCCTGAGTAGTTTTGCCTCTATAAACATTGTGAAAAACATTAAATCTTTCTAAGGGGACCGACTTGTGTACAAAAGCTCAAGATTTTTCCTACATATTAGCGAAGATAGAAAGTTTGGCACAGTTTTTAGCAGTATAATCGTTTAAGGCCAGTATTAAAGTGTAGTACAAATACTGCGTAATTTTGGACTGTGGATGAGAGCTGCCGCAGAAACATACGACCACGCAATAACATGTGTACTATTGTACAAAATTTTCCTGTATACCTCTCACTTACATGTAAGTTTCTGATCGAGAGTGGTTTTGCCTTAAGATTGCTGCCCTGTCTGTTGAGTATCGCTGCAGCAACAATTTATAGACGTTCACCTACATAATCATAACGTATAGCAGACCATTATGTCTGACAAGGTGTTTGAAAATGGTGATTGTGATACAGAGTTTTGGGCGCGTATTTATTTCACTTTTCATGCGCTTTGGTCCCATTGTATTACTTATCTTCTTGTTTTCTGGTTAAATACGTTTTATGGTACTACTACTGTTTGGAGATACAATGTGTAACTCTTCCAATAATTTTGGATAGGACACTTTGTGCACACAATGCTTTCCCAATAATTACTTTTAGATGCACTGTTATATTTTTTGTGTTGTTGCACACAGGTCGACTAGATAATGACGGTATTTACAAAACTAGAGGTTGAAAATACCGCTTGTAAAGTTCTTTTATTATCCCGCGGTATATTCATTTACAAAACTAATAATCTATAAAGATGGCATTCATTAACAGTTTATGGTGGTCCTTTAAATTTTAGTTGGAATGCACCTCAAAAATTAAAGAGGTCGTCTTTCCTATTACAGCGAAATGTCAGAAGTGTTTGCTGAGTATTGCCAGATCGTTAGGCACAGGAAGCTGGCTGGTTTCCTCCATATCAGTGATTAACCTGCCTGTGTAACATGAATCGTAAATGTTAGCAGAACTCGCAGAAGATTTACTACCACAAGTTCCTTCGTACTGCGATCAACAGTTTACCCACATCGTAGAGATTTCACGCCGCAATAAAATGCCAAAAGAAACAACCACTGCGGTTTAAAACACTGTCCTCGTATATTTCTTCCAAAACTGTTGAAGCAATAAAAGTGCTGACGCATTTGTTGCTTCTATGGCACTGGATGGTTAACATTTTCTGGAACGAAAAATTAAAGTGCACAGATTTAACGTCTCTTTTGTTTTGATACTCACTGATGATTTAATAAGTTCATTTCGACTGTACGTAGAATTTACTTTCTTCCCACATTGAGAATATGTAGTTTACATCGTTATATTTCCTTTATCACATTCTCTATTTTTATTCCATTCTGCTCTATGGTATTACTCCAACGCAGACATTACCAAATTTGCAGACACTCCACAATCGCGTTTAAGATGTGGAGTTTACAAACTGAAATAGCACTTGAAGAATGGCATTCACGTGAAAGCCGGCCGGAGTGGCTGAGCGGTTCTAGGCGCTTCAGTCTGGAACCGTGAGACGGCTACGGTCGCAGGTTCGAATCCTGCCTCGGGCATGGATGTGTGATGTCCCTAGGTTAGTTAGGTTTAAGTAATTCGAAGTTCTAGGGGACTGATGACCTCAGAAGTTAAGTCCCATAGTGCTCCGAGCCATTTGAACCATTCACGTGAAAATAAACAATTTTCTTAATAAAGCGCTTATTTCGTCAAGGATTATCAGAACAACCGTGTAAGCTTGCCTCAGTATTAAATACATCATGCTCATAAATTACAGATAATGGCAGAATGTAGTGCCTCACAACGTGGCACTACACAAAACTGGCGCTGATAGCATAGGCACATAGGGAACACACACGACACATATCCTTAAGTCCACGATATTGGTGATAAGTTGAGAAAACCGTCCCGAAACATATGTGCTGAAAACGCCACTGTTTCCAGCGCTTGTTCCCAGACATCAGTATGGGGTATGATCACCATGCACACGTACACAGGCCGCACAACGGGTTGGCATATTCTGGATCTGGTGGTCGAGCGGCTGCTGGGGTATAGCCTCCCATTCTTGCACCAGTGCCCGTCGGAGCTCCTGAAGTATCGTAGGGGTTTCAAGACGTGCAGCGATACGTCGACCGAGAGCATTCCAGACGTGCTCGATGGGGTTTAGGTCTGGAGGAACGGTAGGCCACTCCATTCGCCTGATACCTTCTGTTTCAAGATACTCCTCCAGGAGGAAGGGGGGGACCCACTGCAACCCTGAAAAGGCGGAAATACTGGTGCAAAATGACGTCCCGATACAACTGATCGGTTACAGTTCCTTTGTCAAAGACATGCAGGGTTGTACTTGCACCAATCATAATCCCACCTCACACCATCAAACCACGACCTCCATACAGACCCCTTTCAAGGATATTAAGGGATTGGTATCTGGTTCCTGGTTCACGCCAGATGAATACCCGGCGAAAATCACTGTTCAGACTATACCTGCACTCGTCCGTGGACGTAACCTGGGACCACTGTATCAATGACCATGTACTGTGTTCTTGACACCAGGCTTTACGGGCTCCCCAGTGACCAGGTGTCAGTGGAATGCACGTTGCAGATCTCCAGGCGAATAAACCATATCTCTTCAGTCGGCTGTAGACTATGTGTCTGGAAACAACTGTGGCTGCGGTAAGGTCCAGAGCAAGGCTACCTGCAGTACTCCGTCTCCGTTTGCGGGATGCATCACGTCGGTCTTCACGAATAATTTAGTATATGTGGGTTTCAAGCGAAAGAATTGAAACTTCAACAGGGTGGCCGGGATATTGTTCGTCAGTCAATGAGGTTCGAACGTTTTTGAGCTGTTCTACCCATTTTTAAAAATTCCTGTGGTTCATACAACTTTCACCACACCATAAAATCATCCGAGAAAAGACTTTAGTAGGTTTTTCACGCACAGAAAGCAAAAACAGCATCACTGAAAGTTGTTCAGCTATTGCAGAATTTTAAATGTTACATGCCACCATTAAATGATAAATATTGAGGTTATAAACAAAACAGTTTTTAGCTACCACCTGTTCTCAGGTGATCCCAGTGGTGACAACCTAAAGTTATGAAAATACTAAACTCCTCACATAATCCGATTCATTTCTACGTAGGATTTCCACACATCGCGGATTTCACGGTCATTCTGTGGTTTTACGCTAGAAGACGAATGTCCTAGATGAAGAGACCAGAATACGCGAGAGTTTAATTCGTTTATCAACTTCAGTTTTACCAATAACCGCCATTCAAGAATTTCACCACACCTTGCAACAAAATTTTGCAGCTGATAACACCGTGGCTGACGGAATAGTCCACATAATTTTTTTTTTCTATCTGATCCAGACCTTCGATATATCGCCGACCTTGCGCTCGCGGTGATAGTGAAAGCAGTGTAATAATCGATTATTTGTGATTTTTGCAGTCTCTGGTTCCTATATTTCTTTGCCTCGTGTTTGCATCTCATAGTTTTTGGGTTGTATGAGGCTAGTGTTTAGTGTAATTCTGAACAGTCAGCCGATTCACGGTTACTGGTTCCATCATTCCATGATATTTTAAAATCAAAATGTCGTGGAAACTAAAAGTGTGAAACGTGGAAGAAATGAACATGAGACTTTTTGTAAGGTATGTGGTTATGCAATTACAATAAATACACTGAAAAGCGCAGTTTATGTTCATATCAATTGAAATTAACATTCAATTACGAGAAATTTTTATTATAATCAGCATAGATGTAATTTTATACTATTGGCATTTCAGCGTTGATCCAACCGTCGAGGTAAACAGTTTACGCCCTGTGCTACTTGTACTTCGATTTTCGTGAACCCTTTTACGATTCCTACTGTTCGCATTACTATTAAATAATTGAGCAAATCGAAATCCAACGAGGTCTTACCTAAAGATACTGTCGTATTGATAGTGTACCAGCACTACGTACCTAACCTGCGTGCAGTGTAATAACCTAACAACGACTCAATGTGGCCAAAAAATAATTAGCGTGCTTGACATTAAATGACAACAAATCCTGAATTATTTCATTACACTTGTTACATTCCAATAGAAAATTGTGGGAAACGAATTCTGAACGATCATTTCCCAAGCAATAAACAAAAGCTGTGACTTCTGCTTCAGATCCCAAACAGTTTATTAGTGATAATCAAACAGAATCTAATAAGGTTGCTGCAGCAGAAGCCATATTTGCATTTCATGCTTCGGAATACCTCCATTCTTACAATTCTTCCTCATGCACATCAAAAATCATATGTGAGAATTTTTAATGATTCAAAGGTAACTGCTCGGTTTTCAAGTGCAAAAACTAAAATGTGAGGCAATTGTTAGTATCTTTTAACGCCTTTCGTAAACTAAGATATAAGAAATAATCTCTCAAAATTGAATTATATTTGGATCAGTACAGATGCCAGTAATAAACTCATAAAATGTTTCTTGTTCTGGCTCAATATTTTTCTGTCACTGAAGCTCTTCAGAGTAGTTTATTACATTTAAATGGGTGTGACAATAAAACCTCCAGTACAATGAGCGTGTACATGAAGTAATTTCTGAATTCGATCTTAGTGACATAGTCTGCGCCTTTGGTGGGGATAATATTATCACTAACTTTGGAGAGGCTGGAAGAACAGCGGAGAAAAATGGATTCAGGAAACTCGAAAACAAACTAAACATGTCTACTGTAGGGGTAAAATGTCTAGTTTATGTATTACATAATGACGTCCAAATGTGAAAAGGCATTCAGTTTAAAAAGTGTAAAAACACTTTTTAATTTACACTGTTCACATTGCAGTTCTAAAAGATTGTTTTGGTTTCCTGCATGTGACACACAAGGGTCTACTATCGTATGTAAAATCTAGGTGAGTTATTTACTGCAACTGAAAGGGTCATACACATATTTAGGCTCTTAAATCATACTTCCTAACACTTGATAAGTGTCCAAGTCTTCTTAAGTCCCTTAAGCCTATTTTTAGTGCTTGTGGAGAAAATTATTTACACTTTCCACATGCTGAAATGAATCCATTTCAAATGGCAACAGTCATCATTGAGAAACACGATATATCAGTGAATAAAGTTAAGCTGGAGTTTAAAAACATTGTGCATGTTTTGAACACTAATGAAAGACTTCTAAAGTAAAGGAATTGATGTCAGCTCTAACACAATATCAGCAATAAAATTTCAATATGAAGTCTTGGTACTTTATCAGACAGTTACAGATTATCTGATAAAATTGAGGAAGCCATTATCCCAGCTTGAACATTTTGACTGGGTACTGTTGAATACTGTACCTGAATGGGATAAATATAGAGTCTTCACTGCAGTGGATACAAGAAAAAAAGTACTTCCGAAGTGGCTGAGAGTTTGCTGTTTGACCAGATACTAAAATAGAAATAGTTTCTTGGATATGCTTATAAACAGAATCACAGACGTAATCAGACTCAGAGCAATTTCCTTTCATTTGTTCATCGCCCAAGGTAATACGACAGGTGAAGAGCTTACTGTAAAACAGATTTCCGTTATAGCCATGCAGTTATGAATAGTTTCATAATTTTTGTTACATGTTTTATTAAAAAGGTTAGTTAAGACAAACTAACAGTGATTTTCTCCATTAATGACAAATCCTTTGACAATGGCGTCAGTACTTGAACTATGCCCTTTGTATTGGATCTCTGTCAACCGTGTTTCCATACCAATGTGTCTCTTTAATTATGAGTACAACGACAGAATCGACAGAGAGTCTAAACTGAGTCACAAGTGCACATTATTGTGTTGCATGACTGATTCACGTAAAAATCGTAAATATCCAATCACGAAGTCTTTCTCGCCGGTTGGCTTACAAAATTAAAAATAGGAAGGCATCAGCCCCGGTTCAGGAGCTTACCACTTCACATTGGGCAAGGAGTACTCTATGCAAGTCCGATAGAGTGTTAATGCCGTAAGACAGTTTACCTGTGTGCAAACTAAATCTAGAGCAAGAGACTTTGAGGACTGCATTTGTAATCTATTCACAACCTGGAAATTTGTTATTGTAGGAGGTCACGGTATCTGATTCTGGTTACGGGAGAATCAAAACTACACATTAGTAGACTATAAAGGAGACGAGAGCGCCAAGTGTACGGCTAAATATTACAATCATGTGTTTATTTTGCTTTTCCTTTCCACTGTGGCCACCAGTGTACTTAAAACTGCAGCAAAGGCTGCTGAATTTTAATGTAATATATGAGAAGATGTATGTACTGAAATTTCCTGGCAAATTAAATGTGTGCCAGATTGGGACTCGAACCCGAAACAGTTTCTATTTGCGGGCAGCTCCTGTGGCGAATGTAGACTGTGAGGGCGGGTTTCGAGTCGTGTCGTAATAGTTCAGTCGGTATAGAATTTGCACGAGAAACAGTTCTGGGTTCTAATCATTGTTCAATAAACAGTTTTAAAAATGCTTCAAATGGCTCTGAGCACTATAGGACTTAGCATCTGAGGTCATCAGTCCCCTAGACTTAGAACTACTTAAACCTAAGGACATCACACACATCCATGCCCGAGGATGCTAAGGATTTTCAGATCAGTGCATACTTCACAGCAGAGTGAAATATCATTCTTGATGTACTGTATTACAACATAATATATTACCACCCTGGTCCAGGAGTGACCACTCAGCAGTTTGACTTCTATGATTACCTCTCCCCCAATTTCCGAACTTCACATACAGTCTGACGAATAAGTGGCTGGATTAGCACTAAGGGACATTAGAGTTTTTTGTAGTCTGTGAATTTAAGAGTTCAAGAAAACCAGAGCACTTGTGGTACCTTAGTTGTTTATTCGGAGTCTTCATGTGACTGTATGAAATCGGAGCAGTCGCTTAGAAAGCTCTAAGTTCGTGTCACGCAGTTCTCCCCACTCTAGTATCCCCACCACGGAAACACAGCTGGCGCTACCTGGGATAAACTGTCGATTCTCTTTAAGCTAGAGTAAAATTATGTCCTTTCAACATTTCTCTTTCATTCATTAGCTCAGCATTTTTTTTTAGTTTACTCACCTATAAAGAGGGACGGACGAATCCTTGAACCAGAGTACCATGTTGACGCGGTCATCTGGATACGGAGGAGTGATGTTGCAGGGCAGCTCTGCGTCTTCTCCACTCACCGCCCACACCACCTCCGCCGGCACTGCAGGCAGAATGAGAAAATCCAAGTTAGAGTTGCCACGAGATGGTCTTCCACATTCTGTTCGCGACGACAGTGAAAATGGGAAAAATTTATGTTCTAGGCAGAACAGCTAATTGCTGGTGGCCAGAAGAGTTACTGCTCTCTTTGAGGTTGACTCCTCACCCATGGTCGAGAGGGAGGTCG
Organism: Schistocerca piceifrons; assembly: GCF_021461385.2. NCBI lineage: Eukaryota > Metazoa > Arthropoda > Insecta > Orthoptera > Acrididae > Schistocerca > Schistocerca piceifrons. The sequence goes on along the minus strand of NC_060141.1, from coordinate 443,441,057 downwards.
CCTCGGGACGTAGCAGGATGCGAAAGACACCCTGGGGAGTCGGAGGCATAATTACAGAAACCAGTACCTGTATGTTAGAAGTATTGACCCCGGCTGTTGAGACATTTGCCCCACTGCAACACAAGGCGGTGAATGGCTGTCTCTCAAAATTCCTGAGGTTGCGATGTTAACCAGTTCCCGCAGCTACAGCTGGACGTCGTTGTCAGAGGTAAATCGTTTGCTCCCCAGAACCTTTTTAAGGGGACCAAAAATGGCGTAATCACAGAGAGAGAAACCATACTGTTTGGAGCGTGGCCGAGAACCTCCCATTTGAATTTCTGCAGGATTGCCGCGACTGTGTTGGCCGTATGAGGCTTTGCATTGTCGTGGAGCACAAGGACCCCATGAATCAGATTGCCTGGTCGTTTTGATTTGATCACTTGGCGAAGGGTGGTCAAGGTTTGCGAGTAACGCTGGGCACTCACTACCGTCGCATGCTACAGGAAGTGAATCAGAAGAGGGCCATCTTGGTCACAGAAGAACGTCAGCTTAATCTTTCCTGCACTCGTGTGGATGGCCTTGGGTAAAAAGGTGGTGACCCTGGATGCTTCCACTGCAGACTTTGTCGATTTGATTCTGGTTCGAGGTGATGACACCATGTCTAATCTCCAGCCACACTCGTACATTCCCTTCCCAAGCATAGCGCTGCAGATGAGCAAGACAGTGGGCCATTGGACACGCTTCCTGGTGTGGTTGAAGACTGTGGGCCACCCATTGGACACACACTTTGCGCATGTCCAGTCGTACCTTCACGATGATGTGAACACTTCCGACGCTCAGTCCAATCACGGTGGCTATGACCTTCATTGTCACTCGGCGGTCCTGGGTAATGAGTGCATCGGTAATGCAGTGTGGTGCTCCAGACCTTGCATCTTAGACTAACGACACCCGTCCTTCCCTGAAGCGCTTTGCCACGCCTTGACCCTTGCAAGGGACATGCCACTTCTTCCAAATTAAAAATGTAATTGTGGACCAGATGTGGCTTGAATTCAAAAAGATAGTATCGACAACAATTGAAAGATTTATACTAAATAAAATATAACAAACGACGGAGCCAATCCCCCATGGTACACAAAATGCTTCGGAACACTATTTCAGAAACAACAGTAAAAGCATGCCACATTTAAACGAACTCAGTATCACCTAGATTGGTCATCTTTTACAGAAGCTCGAAATTTAGTGCTGACTTCAATGCCAGATGCTTATAATCGTTTCCACAACAGAGCTTTGTCTCGAAACCTGGCAGAATATCCAAATAGATTATGATCGCATGGAAAGTATGCTAGCTACAAGACACAATCACAATGCCTTCTCTGCGCGATATCATTGGCGGCCGAATACTTCCGGCATAAGAAGTCGCCCTCTTTCTGCTATTCCGCCTTGTCAAAGAGGGCGGAGGAGTGGACAGAGGTTCAGTGCACTCTCTTGTCCTAGCGATGGGAAACTGCCCTTGAAGGTGGAAAAATCAGCAATGATGAACAACGCGAAGATATAAGGATGCAGAAGGCAATGGAAACCACTGCATTAAAGACACGTAACGTGTATCCACAGGACAAGTGGCCTATAATTGAAAAAGGGTTATGATGATCTCTCCATTGGCAAAAGTTTCCGGAATAGTCCCCCATTCGGATCTTATGGAGGGGACTGCCAAGGGGGAGGTGACCATGAGAAAAAGATTGAATAATCAACGAAAGGTTAACGTTCTACGCGTCGGCGCATGGAATGTCAGAAGCTTGAACGTAGTAGGGAAGCTAGAAAATGTGAAAAGGGCAAATGCATAGGCTCAGTGATTTGAAATCGAAAGAAGACAGTAATGTCTGGTCAGATGAGTGTAGGATAATACCAACAGCAGTAGAAAATGGTGTAAGGGGAGTAGGACTCGTTGTGAATAGGAAGGTAGGACAGAGAGTGTGTTACTGTGAACAGTTCAGTGATAGGATTATTCTTATCAGAAACGACAGCAAAACAACACCGACAACGATAGTTCAGGTATACATGCCGACGTCGCAATCTGAAGATGAACAGATAGAGAAAGTGTATGAGGATATTGAAAGGGTAATGCAGTATGTAAAGGTGGACGAAAATCTAATAGTCATGGACGACTGGAATGCAGTTGTAGGAGAAGGAGTAGAAGCAAAGGTTACAGTAGAATATGGGCTTGGGACAAGGACTGTGAGAAAGGAAAGACTATTAGAATTCTGCAGTCTGCCGCTCGTGGTCTCGCGGTAGCGTCCTCGCTTCTCGAGCACGGGATCCCGAGTTCGATTCCCGGCGGGGTCAGGGATTTTCACCTGCCCCGAGATGGCTGCGTGTTGTTGGTCGTCTTCATCATCAACATTCATCCCCATTACGGTTGGAGGAAGGCAAAGACGACCCACCTCCATTAGGACCTTGCCTAGTACAGTGGTGCGGGTCTCCCCCATTGTTCCCCCACGCTCTGTGAAGAAGCATTGGACCTCATTTCCACTCCCAATAGAATTCTGTAATAAATTTCAGCTAGTAATAGCAAATACTCTGTTCAAGAATCACAAGAGGAAAACGTGTACTAGAAGAAGACCGGGCGATACGGGAAGATTTCAATTAAGACTACATCGCGGTCACACAGAGATTCCGACATCAGATACTGGATTTTAAATCATACCCAGGAGCAGATATAGACTCAGATCACAATATGGTAGTGATGAAAAGTAGGCTGAATTTTAGGGCGTTAGTCAGGAAGAATCAATACGCAAAGAAGTGGGATACGGAAGTACTAAGGAATGACGAGATACGCTTGACCTCCTCTAACGCTATAGATACAGCAATAGGGAACAGCTCAGTAGTCAGCACAGTTGAAGAGGAATGGACATACCTAAAAAGGGCGATAACGTTGGTACAATGAAGGTAACTTCGAAGAAACCATCGGTAACTGATGAGAAATTTCAGTTGATCGATGAAAGCAGGTAGTACAAAAATGTTCCAGGAAACTCAGGAATACAGAAATAGAAGTTGCTGAGGAATGAAATAAATAGGAAGTGCATGGAAGCTAAGACGAAATGGCTGCATGAAAAATGTGAAGAAACCGTAAAAGAAATGACTGCCTAAAGAAAACATAAAAGAAATGTTTTGCCAGAAGGACATACTCAGCTTACAGGAAAGTCAAAACAACCTTCGGTGATATTAGAAGCGAGGCTGGTAACATTATGATTGCTAGAGGAATACCACCGTTAAATGCAGAAGAGAGATTGTTTAGGTGGAAAGAAAACACTGAAAGCCTCTATGAGGGGAAGATATGTTTGATGTGATAGAAGAAGAAACAGGAGTCGATTTAAAAGAGTTAGGGGATCCAGTATTAGAATCAGAATTTGAAAGACCTTTGGAGGACTTAAGATAAAATAAGGCAGAAGATATAGTTAGCATTTCATCAGAATTTCTAAAAGCCTTGGGGAAAGGGGCAACAAAACGGCTATTAACGTTGCTGTATGGGATGTATGAATCTGGCGATAAATCAACTGACTTTCGGAAAAAATATCATTGAACTATCGCACAATCAGCTTAACAGCTCATGCTGACAAGAAAAATATACAGAAGAATGGAAAAGAAAATTGAGGATATGTTAGGCGACGATCAGTTTGGCTTTAGAAAAGGTAAGCGTATGAGAGAGGCAATTCTGACGTTTCGGTTGACAATAGAAGCTAGGCTAAAGAAATATCAAGAAACGTTCTTTGGATTTGTCGACCTGGAAAAATCGTTCGACAGTAAAATGGTGCAAGATGTTCCAAATTCTGAGAAAAGTAGGGGTAAGCTATAGGGAGAGACGGGTAATATACAAAATGTACAAGAGCCAAGAGGGAATAATAAGAGCTTACGAGCAAGAAGAAGTGCTCGGGTTAAAAAGGATGTTAGACAGGGATGTAGTCTTTCGCCCCTATTGTTCAATCTTTACATCGAAGAAGCAATGATGGAAATAAAAGAAAGTATCAGGAGTGGAATAAAATTTCAGGGTGATAGGATATCAGTGATAGGATTTGCTGATGACATTGCTATCCTGAGAAAATGTGAAGAACAATTACATGGTCTGCTGAATGGAATGAAGTATCTAATGAGTACAGAATATGGGCAGAGAGTAAATCGAAGAAAGACGAAAGTAGTGAGAAGCAGCAGAAATGAGAACAGCGAGAAGCTTAACATCAGGATTGTTTGACACGAAGTAGGTGAAGTTAAGGAATTCTGCTACCGCGGCAGTAAAATAACCAATGAGGACATCAAAAGCAAACTAGCATTGACAAAATAGGCATTGCTAGCCAAGGCAAATCTACTAGTATCAAACATAGGCCTTAACTTGAGGAAGATATTTCTGAGAATTTACGTCTAGAGTACAGAATTGTTCAAAAAATGGCTCTGAGCACTATGTGACTTAACATCTATGGTCATCAGTCGCCTAGAACTTAGAACTACTTAAACCTAACTAAACTAAGGACATCACACAACACCCGGTCATCACGAGGCAGAGAAAATCCCTGACCCCGCAGTGAATCGAACCCGGGACCCCGTTCTCGGGAAGCGAGAACGCTACCGCGAGACCACGAGCTGCAGACGGTACAGAATTGTATGGTAGTGAAACACGGAGTGTGAGAAGAGAATCGAAGCATTTGAGGTGTTACATACGAATGTTGAAAATGAGGTGGACTGAAAAGGTAAGGAATGAGGAGGTTCTGTGCAGAATCGGAGAGGAAAGGAATATGTGGAAAACACTGACAAGGAGAAGGGATAGGATAATAGTACATCTGTTAAGAAATTAGGGAGTATCTGCCATGGTACTAGAAGGAATTGTAGAGGGCAAAAACTGTAAAGGAAGACAGAGATTGGTATACATCCAGCAAATAATTGAGAATGTAGGCTGAAATTGCTACTCCGAGATAAAGAGGTTAGTACAGGGGGGAATTAAAAAAAAAAGGTTTTACCCATCTGACGTTAGATATGTGTTTAAAGAATAAAACAACTGATTAACCAGGAGTGAACCTGGAAATTTTCTATGTTTAGTAGTAAATGTGAAATAAGTCGGACAGCAATGTAACGACTTTTATTTACGTTTTATTTTATGAAATTCCCATGCACGTATGAAACATTTTTACTTTTCTTTAAATATTATATACGTCGTTCATATAGAGGGCGGCATACAACCACCCGATGTGTTCTCCACACAGCCTACCTTCTTTATTACGTAGTATTCAAACTACCATGTGTCTAGGTTAGAAAACAGTGGTATGTAATGTAATATATAATCCATAGAGGTTATGCCATGAGTTGCAACTTCTTATTTTATCACCTGACCATGTACTTCTTGTATTTCTAGCATTGATAATGGCTAGGCACAGCCGAAATCTGGATTTGCGTAATAAAACCCGGAAAAAGAAAGGACGACTGACTGTTGCGCTCTATAATTTATAAACCATCGATCTTTCTGCATTCAGAATGATGTGAAGTGTAACGAAAACAATAACTGTGGGGAAGATAGACTTCAGACTAAGAATCGGAAGGATAATGCAAGGGAAATGTATTCCACCAACGAGGGAGTAAGCTTACAGAATTACCGTTCAATTGATCCTTCAGTATTGTTCGAGATCCAAGAAAGGGAAACGCCTTCCATCACGGGTTTGTGTGCAAAGCACGAAAACGTCGCGGTGAAGCTCTTGCAGCTACAGTGTTACACGCTATGAGATATCTACACCTACATCTATACGCCACAATCCACATTACGGTGTGTGATGGAGGGTACTTTGTGTACGAGTGTCACTCACCATTTTCCTGTTCCAATCGCGTATGGTTCGCTGCAACAACGATTTCTGTAAACCTCTCTGTTGGTTCATATACCGCTAATTTTATCTTCATGGACTTATCGCGAGATATATGTAGGAGCAAGCAGTATTTTGGTTGATCCCTCTAGGAACGTTCGTGTCCGGATTTTTAACGGTAGACTACGCCGTGATGCGGAAAACGTCAGTTGCAGTGTCCGTCACTGGAGTTGACTGAGTATCTCCGTGACGCACTCGCGCTTTACGGGTGAATCTTCAACGAAACGTGCTGCTCTCCTCTGCATCTTGCCTTTTTCCTCTAGCGGTCCTGTCTGACACGGATGACAATCGGACGAGCAATATTTAAATACTGGTCGAACGACTGCTCTGTAAGACACTTTCTTTGTTAATAAGTCTGCATTTCCTTGGGCTTCTTCCAATGAACCTCAGTCTGGCGTCAGTCTCGCCCATGAAAAATTTATTTGGTAATTCCACCTCAAATCGTTTCCAAAACATAGCCCTACATTTTTACGGAAATAATTGTCTGTAAATCACACCATAAAGGGTGTTCCTCTCTCTGCAATCGCAATATATTATAGTTGCCACTCGTTGCACCAAGAGTCGATTATCTATTGGTCTTCCTGCATTTCGCTACAGTTTTGTACTCTTTCCGACTTCTCCGTATACTGAAACCTCGATGGACGTTCTAAGTTATACTCCAGGTCATATATGCAGGGTGAGTCACCTAACGTTACCACTGGATGTATTTCGTAAACCACATCAAATACTGACGAACCGATTCCACAGACCGAACGTGAGGAGAGGGTCTAGTGTAATTGTTTAATACAAACCATGTAAAAATGCACGGAAGTATGTTTTTTAACACAAACCTACGTTTTTTAAATGGAACCACGTTAGTTTTGTTAGCACATCTGAACATATAAACAAATACGTAATCAGTGCCGTTTGTTGCATTGTAAAATATTAATTACATCCGGAGATATTGTAACGTAAAGTTGACGCTTGAAGCCTCCGACGTTCAGATGCGTGTTGTAACAAACACAGGCCACGGTCGGCGAGCAGCATCTGCAGGGTCATGTTTACGATTACGACCGTGTTGACGAGTGTGGCTGTAGTGCACTGTTGTGGTTTGGTCTAGCTGTCGCAGTGTCCGCATGTAGCGCTTGCTGCTGTTGTTATTCTGCATTCGTCTCCGCACGCAGACCAACTGTAGTACACCGTGTTACCAGACGTCTGTGATGGTGTAGTGTTGTAGGACCTGTGACTATGGTGTATTCGAACTCTGTAAAGGCGGAGATTATACTCATCTATGGCGAGTGTCGACGAAATGCAGCTGAAGCCTGCAGGGTGTATGCAGAACAGTACCCGGACAGAGAGCATCCAACGTGCCGCACATTGCAAAACATCTACCGCCAACTGTATGCAACAGGTGTGGTCGTAGCACGCAAACGGGTCCGTAACAGGCCCGTCACAGGAGAAGCGGTTGCAGTTGGTGTGTTAGCTGCTGTTGCCATGAACCCACACATGAGTACATGGGACATTGCGAGAGCCGGTGGACTGAGTCAAAGTAGTGTCATGCACATACTGCATCGTCACCGCTTTCACCCGTTTCATGTGTCGCTACATCAGCAATTACATGTTGATGACTTTAATCATCGAGTGCAATTCTGTCAATGGGCATTAACAGAGAATGCGTTGCAGTTCTACCTGTTTACCGATGAAGCGGGTTTCACAAACCACGGGGCAGTGAATCTACGGAACATGCATTACTGGTCCGTGGACAATCCTCGCTGGCTCAGACAGGTAAAGCGACAGCGACCCTGGACTGTAAATGTATGGTGCGGAATCGTTGGCGACCACCTCATTGGTCCTCACTTCATTGCAGGGGCCCAAACAGCTGCAACATACATCGCGTTTCTAAAGAATGATCTGCCAACGTTGCTCGAAAATGACCCACTGGAAACGCGTCGACGTATGTGGTATCAGCATGATGGTGCACCTGCACATTCCGCAATTAACACTAGGCTGACCCTTGACTGGATGTTCGACGGGCGTTTCATACGACGTGGAGGACGCATAAATTGGCCAGCCCGTTCTCCTGATCTTACGCCTCGGGACTTCTTTCTGTGGGGTACGTTAAAGGAGAATGTGTACCGTGATGTGCCTACAACCCCAGAGGATATGAAACAACGTATTGTGACAGCCTGCGGCGACATTACACAAGATGTACTGCGGCGTGTACGACATTCATTACGCCCGAGATTGCAATTGTGTGCAGCAAATGATGGCCACCACATTGAACATCTATTGGCCTGACATGTCGGGACACACTCTATTCCACTCCGTAATTGAAAACGGAAACCACGTGTGTACGTGTACCTCACCCCTCATGGTAATGTACATGTGCGTCAGTGAAAAAGACCAATAAAAAGGTGTTAGCATGTGGACGTAATGTGCTGTTCCAGTCTCTTCCGTACCTAAGGTCCATCACCGATCCCTTTGGATCCCTACGTAATTCGGTGCTCTCCGATACACACGATCGAACAGCGGAGGAGTGGTACTCAAGCGTCAACTTCAGGTTACCATATCTCCGGATGTAATTAACATTTTACAATGCAACAAACGGCACTGATTACGTATTTGTTTATATGTTCAGATGACTAACATAACTAACGGGGTTCCATTTAAAAAAACGTAGGTTTGTGTTAAAAAACATACTTCTGTGCATTTTTTATAGTTTGTATTAACCAATTACACTAGCCCCTCTCCTCACGTTCGGTCTGTGGAATCGATTCGTCAGTACTTGATGTGGTTTACGAAATATATCCAGCGGTAATGTTAGGTGACTCACCCTGTATACTGCGAACAGCAATATAAATTTCACCTGTGGTACTCCCGAAACTACTTTTACGTCTGAAGACTTCTCTCCGTTAGGAATGAAGTTCTATGTTCTGTTTGACAGAAACTCTGCAGTCCAGCCACGTCTTCATCTACATGGACACCCTACAAATCACATTTAAGTGCCCAGAAGAGGGTTCATTGAACCGCCTTCACACACACGTAGTTGGTGTCAAGATAAGATTTAAGATTTACATTTTATGGTATGAGGGCTTGCGTTCCAGTATGCATCAAAACAACATAATACGTCCTCCCATATACAGAGTGATTCAAAGTTCCTATTAAAGGCTACTAGTATTTGTAGATGGGACTAAGTAGATGTAGTTTTGATAAGGAATCCTCGTCCGGAAAAGTACCGTTTGGAAGTAAAATCAGTTAGAGGATCGGATCACTTTCAAATCTCCCGCTACACGGTACGCCCGTAGCGGAGGTAATGAGCTCTGACCATAGTTCTGTAGCGGCACACAGTATGGGTAGTGTTTCGAGTGTTAGTCCTCGGTTTCTCTTCTAGGTGACAAGGGAAGTCCTCTTCAAAGTCGGGACTGAAGCGCTTCCATGGAGTACCCCAGTCAACCCTCCTAGTTTTGATCGTGACGATTTCACGCAGCCCTTGTTTTAATAGGACGAAAATGGTATGTGATGTTATAATTACAACAGGGACTAACGACGGCTCCCTCTTAGCTTCGGTGGGTACCGTGGACTGGGAGACTTAGAAGCGATCTGATCTTCAAACTTTTTCTATAGCCAAACGGTACATTTACAGCCGCGAGTTCCTTATCAAAACTTAATCTTATACAATCAATCTGTACAACTTCTAGAACCCTGTCGTAGGAATGTTAAATCACCTAAAAAGTCTTGTGAAATGATGGTGCGGACGAAATCTGAAGAAATATGAGCTCGTTCTTACCGACCACCGGTCACAAGTGGAACAGAAGAATGAAAGAAACAGCAGCTGTACTCAAAGTGCCATAAGATACACACCCCAAGATGCAGTTTGGGTTATACCTACATTTGTAAACTGCCTCCCTCTCAATAAAGCCTGCGGCACAGGGAATTTTTATTATAACACGTATTAAGTGTTTTCTTGTTCCGTTCGTTCCCTCCACTCTGAAAAGAGGTTCTTCAATTTTCCCAAGCATGTTTTCGTGAGATACAGGTGTCTTTCGTGGAAGGCCTGCCAGTTAACATTTTACATTCTTATTATCAGACATCCTAGGCAGTCTTATACCTTTTATGGTTCCGTCACATTTATGAAGTGTTTAGAAGTCACACGTACAAATTCTACTGCGAGATTCACGGAAACGTAACTATGGTCGTGACCTAAAAATTACTATAATGTGCTCAATAATGTCCTGTCATGAGCGAACTGTAAAGAAATATGCACAATAACATAAGAAATATGACCTAAAAGCGTTAAAATTAGGTAAATTTCTGTTGTAATGTAAATCAGTAAGTCAGCTTTTGATAATGGACTGTTTGTTTCAGAATGAAATACACATGAAAAGCAATCTAAACTAAGAATTTTAGTATTGTATTATGCTTTTTATAAACATTAGCAGAACATAATTGACTTCTAACGCGTTTTTCCGGACATTCTGATTTATGCTTCAATTTAATAGCCATGAGTTGCAATGTGTAATGAATAAGTTGTGCAAAGTTCCAAATAAAAATGATTTAATACAGTCACTCAACAATGCTTTGTACTTCGAAACACTTATTTCTACTTCAGATGATGCAAGAGGACCGTATTTAAAATGGAGAAGATCATTTTAATATTAATATAAATGATTAACAGAGAACTCATCACTTAACAAAATCATTGAAATGGAGCACAGGGAATTTTTAGAACTTTTATAAAATATTTTCCATTTTCTTGGACTCTTTTTCGTCACTTTATTACAAAAAAAATTAATTTATTCACAGTTTTTTCGCGTGTTATATCTGCTTCATTAGTGGCTTTCGTTACTGCTGAAAATTAGTTAAGATGGCAGGAACAAATCCTAAATTTTATTTTATGGGAGAACGTTTGCATGTAACTTCAGGATTAGACTTAAATTCTTGGTGTTTTACAATTGAAGTGTCCTCACTGCTCTCGAATGGCCCAATGATACTTGTCACAACGTTAAAGTCTTGGCAGTGATAGCTGCAGCCATCAATCTGGGAGACCATCTTGTCAGAGAGGGAGATAGCGGTAAGCAAATGTCTGCAGTTAACAATGTAAAAGTTGTAACACGTGAAGGTGCTTTCTAAAATACCTCTTTGGCACACGTAATAAATTGGTCAACATCAGTGAATATGCTACGAATCTCTTCTGCAAGTCAGTCTAAAACACGAGCTTCACAAGCCATGAGCACATTTTACTCTATAAAGCTTTCAGTGAGTCGGTAGCTTTCATTATAATATAAGGCGCAGTATCCATTACTAACTGTAATACGTTGTCGTGCGTAATACCTTTGGATCATATTGCATCCTTACATCTGTGGAACAAATGACTAATGCTGGGAAAATTTACTTTTTCTAAAATTAACTTTTCCTGAATGTTCACAGTTTATTAATAACCCTTGTCTTGGAACATCTGCTTCCAAAGTCCCTACAATCATATTTGCAGTATATCATCCCACAGTGTTTTTGGAATCGTTATCTACGACGACTCCCGCCAGACAAAAGAACAAGAGAAAATGAATGCCTGGGAAAGTAAGGTTATCTGCATGAAATGTAAGAGGAATTGCTTATAAAGAAGACGAAATAGCTATTTCTCACTCCAAAAATTTTGTAGCTGTCACAAAAACTAAGAAGAAGCCGGGAGATAATATGTTGGAAAATATGTAATGTTGTACAGTGCTATAAAACAGAAAAAAAGAACAGCGTGCATAGTCGCATTTCCATTCACTAAACGAGGAAACTACGTGTAAGCGCATTCAGGTGCACTGATAACCGCTACAAACGAGGCTTTGTGCACCACGGTGTGATTTTCTGTTAAAATTCGACCCTGTTCTTAGAAGGGTCAGCCAAATTGTTACTTCCCCCTACATAAATATCACAAAAAAGAGCGTGATCAAAGAATTAAGAGGATTCGAGCCTTCACAAAGACTAACCGAAAGTAATTCTGCCATCACACTATCCACAAATTCAACAAATAAGGAGGGAAACGGACAGTGGTACCGGTACTTAAAATGTGCTCCACCATGCAAAAATAAACTGGCTTGCGAACTATAGATGTAATTGTAAAAATTGCACATCAACCTGTCGTTTACGTACAAAACTGGTTTTATCACATTTCCTTTGGGCACTTCTGACCTTAGCATATCCTCCGGAGCATCTTACTAGGTTCTGTTACTGGAACACTATTCAAAGCGGTCACTTATGAGAGAACACGTGTCACATGCTCAGAACTTTGTTGACAGCCCATACAGTTTTATTCTTAATTTACGAAGTAGAAGCTCATATCAAACATCGTTGTTACGTCAATAGTTACGAAAAATCTTCTTCTTCCCTATAAGAAACAAGCCTTAACGACTTGTCTTGGCTCCATATGATTTATTCCCATCTTTTCTTTGGTCTTCATACACTTTTTCCGACTGGCTTGTATCTACTTTCTGCTTTTAGTAGTCTTCTTTCACTCATTAGATACTCCCTGTTTTCAAATCTTCTCTGACCTCACAATTTCTCAATCCATTTCGTTTATTACATCCTTTTAGAGGTCTTAGAAATTTCATTTCCTCCGTTGGTACGTGGCTTTCATATCTCTCTCTCTCTCTCTCTCTCTCTCTCTCTCTCTCTCTCTGATTATCCGTTAGTCATTTGCACAAAGCAGGGTAGGGGCAGCCATTACATTGTAGGACCTGAGCTGGTTGTCCTTCTGGGTAGGCAGCTAAAGATAGATAATTCTTTAATTAATTGATTATTGATAATTATTTCGGCTCTTAGGGGCATTCTCCCGAAGAAATCCATCACATTTCTTTTGTTTATGAAGATATTTAGATTATACTGAGTTTAGAAAGCCGCAAGTTATGTAATGCTTCTTGCAATTCATCATCTCTTTTGTCAAAAAGTAGCAGTTCAAGTAGCAGCCTATGAATAAATTCGCTTTTTCATAGATTAATACAATGCTTTGATAGTGTACTTTGTCAGATACGAGTGGTGTCGTCTATATACGCGTTAAATAGTTTCGGAAAAAGGCTACAGCCTTGTCTTACTCCTTTGCTTATAATTAATTCCTGCTGCTCTCTCCCTTTTTGCAGATCTACTTGTGTGTTCAAATATAAGCTCTTTATTGCTAACATGAGATGATGTAGGATGCCCATGTCTTTGTAAAATTTTCCGTAGTATCTTACTAGGGTACTTTGTCGAACGCCGTGTCCAAATCGACGAACGCAATGTATGCCGGCAGGCTATATTCGCTGCTATTCTCCAGTATTCTGTTTATTGCGTGCATTATTATCTGTGCAAGAGCTTGCTTTCGTAAACCAATTTCGAAATTCATATAACTTTACTTCTGGTGCGAATTGCATATGAGCATTAAGACTTCTTGCATTAATTTTTCATCCTGTTTTCAAAACGCTTGTTCCTCTGTAATTTTTTGTGGTGGATCTGTCACCTTTCTTCAAGACTGACACTATATTTGTTGCCCCCCACTGCTCCGGCATTTTGTTTCTAGGACAGCATGCATTTTTCTCAAGTGCAGAAGGTGATATTTCAGTTAAATTTCTTCACATTTCAGTAGTTCCGCAATAACTGCTTCTGAGCTGGAGGTCTTTCTGTTTTCTCTAATGTTTCTTCCAACTCTTTTATATTTTCTATTTTCTCTTCTTCTTATATCACCCGGTTATAACTGCATCAAAGATTTTTATGGTGTTCGATCCAATCCTTGGTTTCTATTACATCAATGTTCACAATATCTCCCTCTGACTTATTCATGTTTCTCTGCAGTTTATAAGACCAGCCCTTAAGTTCATGCGCATCATTTTGTATTTGGGTGACAAATCTATTCCAGCTTTCCCTCCGTGCATTCCTCATTATAGCTCTAGCTTGTTGTCTGTACGTTTCATGAGAAACGCAATAAGTAATTACCGATGTGGCCCCATTTTGACAGTAATGATCAATTGACGCCAGCAAAATTCGCATTGTATCCTTTCGCAGATGGCGAACACTGGGCACGAGAATGGCAGGCAGGACTTGCGTCAGTTTCGCCTCGAGACAGGCCGCCCGCAGCGCACCGAGGGCTGCCTGGGAGCGTCATCAGCAGCGCCAGGGGTGGCTCTCCAATTAGCCGCGGGGCCGGCGGTGGCGGCGGCGTCTGCGGGGGCGGAACCGCACCGAGTACGCGCCTCATTAGCGGTGCGTAATGCTATCGACTAGACCGCGTGTCATATCGGGACAACGCCGGCGGGCAGCGCCACGCCCCTTAACGAGGCCTGCGAGCGCCATTTAGGGCTGGCGACGAGCGCTCGGAGTAGGGAGGCGGCAAGAGAGGGACGGGGGGCGGACAACCGTCAGCAGCGGCTAATAGCTCACTGCCGCCGGCGCTACCTGTCTCTCTGGCCGTTCTGCCGGGTCGCCCTCTCTCTCAGTCTGCAGGCAATACAGAAGGGCTGCATGGGCATATTTACAGCATCGCTGTTGACGCCTTTCAAGGGTACTACTATCCTACTTACGGGAACACATTCACTGGTACAATTTTTTTTTTCAAGACGTATACACTGATGAGACCAACTGTCGTTATAACTGCCCGCTGTGAGACTGGATGCGGGTTGGCAGCGTAGCCGGCACGAGATTTGGTAAAGAAAGTATAACAGCGGAGCAGAGATAAGTGGGGATCAATATAGCGGCAACACAGGCAGAAAATGAGGAGATCCATTGCCACAAGCGACTATCACAAAGGGCAGATTGTTACAGCCTGATATTTGCAAACATATAACGGCGGAGTTGATGGTTGTTCGCATCCTACGGCTGTGGATATCAATATAAAGAGATTGGAGGATGGAAAAAGAGTAGGCGACCAGGTGTTAATGTCCACGCATCAGGATACGTAGTCATGCAGGCGAACGACTGCTCGAAACATGCACACCTCTTCGAACGTTCGCAGGTGGGGGCTACGTTATGGTCTTGGGGAACATACACCTGGACTTGCATGGACCAGCTGTAAAATACGTGACCAGTACTGCAGGCAATGAGCATCGCTTCATGCTTTAGGGTTCGGAAAAATGATTTGATACATTTTTCAGTTGTTTTAGCTCTTCTCCTTCAATATTTTCGAAATGGCTCCGATCTTGCGACGTGTTTTCTCGACTCAACGGACCAAGTTCCTCAGAACATATATGTGCAAAATACCTTTGGGTGTAGACTATTTTTATCGGATAGATTGCGCACACAACTGCACAACGCCGGTTAAAGTACGACAGGTGTTTCCGCCTACGATACATGCTACGGAAAGCAGACACCAGTCTGTAATTAAAGGGTCAAATGGTATTTGGGACTGCTTAATAAAATAAGCGCTAGAAAAAAAATCTACGATAACACCCTCAATAAATCCATTGGCTCGCAAGTAGAAAACCCCAGCTTCGCACAAGGCCGTCGGAAGAATGAAGCTATCGTGATCTAAAACGTAACGTTACCTAGCACTTCAGTGGGCGTTAGTGATGTTGGAGGCGGTAGATGGTTGTGGAAAAACGGTTGTGATGTGTGCTTTATGGTGTAGTGGTTAGCCTACTATGGGTCACCGGTTCAGTACCGACCACTACCAACTATTTGTTTTTTAGCATTTGTAATTTCCGGTAGTTTGTAACAATCTTTCACGTTTTTGAACGACGTATGTTTTGAAATATCTGGAATGATGTTTATACAAATGGACACTAAGTGAGCTATTGTAAGGGATGCCATCGTCAGAAGCATATGCCATAATCACCTCCGGGCACCTGGAACAAATATTGAATGCAGCTGTGTCATTCCACTGGATTAGAACCGATCTTATGGTAAGGTTTTCGAAATCGACGAACAATAGTCTGGACTGGCTACCTCACCCGTTTTAGTGTCATGAAAGTTGTTTCAACGGCTGAAGCTGGGTAAATCACAAAGTTCCTTGTAGAAGAGAGCCTTTTGAAGCACGGAGGTTCCCTTATGACGAGTTCTGATCGTGGGAAAATAGCATAAGGTAATTCCATGTTGCGACACTACCCACATGATGACAACCGCCTACCATTCACAGACGAATGGCGTCATTGAAAGCTTTAATAAGACGTTGGGAGCTATACTGTCGATGTGTCTTGACCTATAACAGCGAGGATAGGATACAACAGTGCCTTTTGTAATGTTCAAGTACAACACAGCCCAGCAACACGCTGCTTCACACCTTTCTGCTACAGGGACCCAAGACCGAAACAACAATTGAATCATTGTTCTCGTTTCAGTCGGACGATTCTCAGGATGACTGCGAGAAACACCTTATTACCAGGACCGAAGAAGCAAGACAGCTAGCTTGCATACGGATCCTGGACGCTCAGGAGAAGAAACGGGAGCACTAAAATGCAACGCTCCGAACACTGGGATATTGCCCGAGGGACTTGGTCTGGACTTTTTCTCAAGTCGAGTATTATGAACCTGTATTAAAAAGTCCGAAGGGCACAGACGTGCTACATGCCCTCCAGAACGTGATGCTCTGCTACAGTCCAGGGACACACATCGACGATTCAAGGTTAAAAAAAATCAAGGCCTACTCGACGATTGCGGAGATGCATCACATTGAAGGAGGTGTAACAAAACGACAGAACGCGAACATCCACTAATACCACTATACAGAGGACCGTTGGCAAGATATAGGTTCATAATACTCTATTCGGTTGTAGTTAGCACTTCTGAAACACCAGGTAGTAGTTTCTCCAGCAGGGGTTGCAATGCGACAAGCCGTGCTGCATGCAGTAGGGCGTAGCGGTTACCATCGTTGTCTGGTACACTGCGTGTCGCCGCTTCAAACCGAATCATCGTCAGTTACCTGTTACTTAGTATTTGTCATTTTTGGAAACTTCTTGAAAAATATTATGTACATAGTGCCTGTATATTCTGTACTGTTCGATGTCTGTATCGCCGCCAGTATTTTGGAATATTCGACGTTCGCATAAATAGGTGCACTCTCCGTCTAGGATTTCACTTCAGTTCTGTCTGTACGTTGTGTAAGTAACAACCGTGCTTCCAGTGCTAAGATTTCTATTTCATTGACGTTCCTGCTTTCGGATTTAGACTTTATTGTTGTTTAGATGTGACAATATTACTCTTCAGATTTGTCTCCATCAGGAACTGCGTGGTCCGCGACCTTATTATTGACGTCCAAGCTGAAGGAAGGTCAGCACCGGTCGTAAATTTTTAATCTGTTCAATGCAGATCGATTTCAACTACTATGTAGCTATCTTAACTGTTTGTTATCTGCTGTGACAAAATGGCACCATGTGGGATTATCTTTCCGATGAGTCATCATGATTTGGAGGTAATTGCACTGAAAGAAGCTACACAGTAGCTGAAATCGATATGCTTTACACAGACTAAAAATTTACGGCAGATGCCGCCCTTCTCCCAGATTGAACATTACTCTCGTTATACAAGTGTTATCATAAGCAATTTTTCACAAGCTGCTACCTCAAAACTGGGTCAATGTGTCACGCAAATAGATCCCTCGACAGAATGAGCCATATACTAGCGTGATATTGTGTTTTTCTTATATGTCCTTAAATATTCTATCTACCCCTTTTTTCACATAGAAGTTAAACAGCAGGTTTCCTTTCTTTGAGGCAGTTGATTTTTTGGATTTCTTCTGTTTAGTATTCCTACGTGCTTTATGTCTGTACAGGAGCTACCTATCTCTCTTTCCATAATTCCTCATACATTACTCCACATTATATTATCTATTCTATTCCTCTCGTGCTGTCATTTATTATTGCAGTGATTTCATTTGTTACTGCACTCTGTTTCTAAATGTCAGATGAGAGTTGCTGCTCATCGTTCTTTCCGTCTACACTTCTTCTGCTCTGTTACCGCTCATTCACGTCATAACAGTTACTTCCAAAACACATTCCACAAACGATTATGGAGCGTTCTTTACTAGCTACTAACAATATCACTTTTGTCTATCAACTTAGATGTAATTAACGACCTTTTCTGTATAAATGTAAATGAATATATTTCTTATTCGCAAATATACTGATAGCTCTAAAAACGGACCAAAGTACGGGTACTATTTACGCTAACCTGTAATCACTGTCATATTACATCTACAAACGATTTGTGTAGCGTGTAGTTAGACATAAGGAATGATCTATCGCGTCTGCCTTGTCAGCTGAAAAAATACAAAAGTAAATGATTCTCAGTGACAGTGTGCATTCCAATCATTTTCTGATTGTGGCTTCACCATTTTTCTAGCTCGATTTCATTTATACCACGTACATAGCATTAAATATAACGGCCGATAGTTATAGAGAAAACTGTTAGGCGATCTCATGTCTGCAATGGAAATACAGGGTGTCCCAGGAGGTGTGGTAAGTTTTTGGGGATGTGACAGGAACGACCATTCGAGGCAAAAAAAATTCTAGGAAACGTGGGCTCTAAAATACATACTTTAAGAGCTATGAGCACTTTTTCATCATCGATACTGTCAAAAACATCTCTTCTACTGCAAGCTCTTTGATTTCCATGTTTGGAGAGGTGACAGTGTGGATTAAAACAGGAAATACGTCCAGTAAACATGGGCTTTAAAACACTTACGGTACCCTAAGAGCTATGAGCACTTGCTCATTAGATAAGATGTAGCGAACATGAACGAGTACTCTTAGCTCTTTAAGTATGCACTTTAGAGCTCATCTTTGCTTAGTAGACTTTTTCCCGTCTATGTAACTGATGCACAACACTCTCGTTCGAACACTTTTCAAGACAACAAGGTGAGAATGAAAGCGGAATTACACTGTTCAGTCAGAACATTGACAACTGGCTACGCGAAACTCAGTGCCGCCTGGCACCCTTATACCGCGTGACGCGATGAGGAAGGTATACCTAGTGTAAAAAAAGAAAAGAAGGATTCCATATTTTGCGAGGTGGTAGTAATGAACCATAGCAAGACAAAAATATCCAGCAAAATGAGTGCCTTAAGAGCTATAAGCAATTGTTCATTTTCGCTGTTGTGAAACAAATCTATTCGACAGCAAGCTGTTTGTTGTTAACTGTGACCCAGGAGAAAAGCTGCTCGAAATATACACCGCGTCATGGACGCAGGCTGTTAAGATCTGTCGAGCTGTCTTATGCTATGAGGAAGATTCGTTTGAGTTTCCAAAGGTCTTGTATTAATTGTTCGAAGTATCATGACAGCTGTGGACCTAAGCGAACATTATCAACATTATTGCTGACCATGTGCTTCCCTTCAACCGTGATGTCCTCCGTGACGGCGATGGCACCTCCCTGCAGAATAGCTCTCTGCGTCGCAAGGCCATAACTTCGCTACAGTGGTTTGAGAAGCTTGTTGCTGATATCGATGTGGTGTCTCAGCCATTAAAATATACCTGATACGAGCTCGATGGAACATGTTCCGGACGATATAGGGTGCGAGCTCACCACCCACGAAGCACTGACCTGTAATTTACGGGAATTGCGTGATCTGTGCGCAGACAGTTGGTGCCACGTATTTCTGGAAATCTGTTGAGGACCTGTCGAAACCATGTGTCTTTACTTTGTAAAGAGGACGAACACGTAGTCAAAATGTTTTGATGCCAGACACGCGTCTGCCTAAGATCTAAAGTAATTGTCAAAGCGTCGCCCACTGGTTCATTAGTGTTTTTCCCTGAATTATGAGCCAGCATTATACTCAGCTATCCACGTGGTAAGCAAAACAAAAGTACTGCAGAAACGGTGGCATATTTTCGGTCTAGGTTAAAGTAAAACATTTCACGTAGTTGCTGTTTCGTCTCATGTTGGCTGTCAGTCGAAACGTTTCGTTGCGTCGGTTGTTAAGGGTGGCTACTAACTGTATGAGTTACTGTACGACAGTAGACGTTCGATTAACACGCTAGTATTACGGAGATTATTGGGGAACTGAACTGGGAATCGCTGGTGGTAAGGCGACGTTCTTTTTCGAGGAAAGCTACTGAGAAAATTAAGAGTACTGATATCTGAAGCTGACTGCAGAACGATCCTACTGCCACCGAAGTACATTTCGCGTAAGTATCATGAACCTAAGAGGAATTAGGGTTCGTATGGAAGCAAATAGCAGTCGTCTTTCTCTCTCTCTATTTTCGAGTGGAGCAGAAAGGAAAGTGACGAGCAGATGTACAATGTACCCTCCGCCGCGCACCGTACAGTGTCTTGCGGAATAAATATGTAGGTGTAGTGATAGACACAGTATGTTCAATGTTTTCCATATACCTTGCACGGGAAGCAATACGTTTCATTTGTTCTTTTCGTAGTATGTAGTATTTCAAGCTCAGAATTGCGATTTGTTACCCTGCCATATTCTGTTTCGTATCACTTCTAATCCTACTCTGTCACTGCTTTCCTCACTCATACTTCTTTAAGCATTTCCCACAAATAGCTTAGCCTCATTTTAGTTCACGTTCGAGACAGCCGTCTTTTATAATGTTTATTTTTTATGGTGACAGATTTGGTCTGTTGCATTCGTTTGAATTATTGTTTAACGATGTCACGGTCCATTAGCAGTATGGCATTGTGAGCTTTTATTTGTATCTAGAGGTTATATAGGAATAAATAATTCAGATATTTATGCTTAAATTCGATGGTGTGGTTAGCAACGGAAGCAGCGATATGGGTCTGGCCCCCAGGTGTAGCATTCTGACTCACGTGTTTTAAGAATTCGCTATGACAGTGCGTCCCACTTCGCCTTTGTTATGACTTGTTCAAAACGCCACCGGACGCCAGTAAATTCTCAACCCACACCAAGAGGTTATTTCAGCTGCTGAACACTTCGGCGCTGGCCGTGCGGCCTGTGGGGTCTCCCGATTCTGCGTCTTGCGTAAGGAAACCTCAGACTGAAAATAAATTCTCCAGTGTCAAAAGATATCATTCAAAGAAGTCGGCGCTGCATTTCTTTCAACAGTGAAAGATGGATGCCGACTACGCTAGGAGCAAGAACATCTCCTATAGAGCAATTAACAGAATGACAGTTAACTACAAAGAACGGAAAGAGACATAATGAAGAATATAGTCATACATGGGTTGTGAACAAACTGTATTATTTTACACTTTGTATATAAGTGACGCCTGTCGGGAATTAATAATCAGTATACAACCAGTGTCACGCTTTAAAATGTTTTTTACTGACGCAACCGATTTCCGAATGCGTTCTGTTTATATCAACGCACATACGCACTGTTTCAATAGATTTTTTCCCAAACGATATTAGATACTGAAGAAATGAGCACTTTCTGAAGGCATTTCAAATACTGCAGAGACTGAATTGATAATGCCGGATATAAAAATATAGATTAATCCGGTTTCACAACACTTTATCTTCGATGTGAACGGAAAGATAAATTTGGGGTGAATTTTAACTTCCCTATCGAAACTAAAGGTTTGTCTAGGCACCAACAGTATATTGGTAGTTAATGTGATTGCAGGAAGTAATTTTCCCCGCGCAACCCTAACCCTCACAACCACCCTCCCACCCTCCCACCCTGGCACACACCTACCAACCCACCCCCCAGTCCACCCACCCGCGTGCACACACACACACACACACACACACACACACACACACACACACACACACACAGACTTCCTTGCCCTACTAGACAGCGCGCTCGCTCATTACACTGATGTACATCGAGACGGGAAGGTGGTAATCCGAAATTACGTTAAAATATTATGTGTTATACTTCCGAAATCATCTTGTGCCACAACTCTATGGTCATGATACTGACAGGTGGGTGCAATTCTCAGAATGTTTTGAAGAATGACGCACACACCAGTGGAACGTTGAAGCTGAGACTTTCTTCAGCGATGAAGCTAGATTCCATTTGTACAGGGGGTGGGGGATGGGGGGGAGGGGGAATGGACCTAACGATGTCTGTTGGGACTTCGACCATCCCTATCTCGCTGTCGAGACAAAAAGACTAACTCTAGGACGTTTGGTGTGGGATACGTGGGGATTTAACGATATCCCCACTGCTGCGCGCTACAGACATCATCATGAGGTAAAACTACTACAGTGTTTGGACGATCTGCCTCTCGAACGGAGGCGCGGGTGTTTCTTCCAGCAAGATGGCGCACCTCCACACTCCAGACGGAAGGTCTTCCGACTCCTGGCTTAGGTTCTTCCTGGGCGATGGAGTGATAGACGGGGACTCGTATAATGACTACCTAGATCGCCTGACCTGACGCCACTTGACATTTTTGTTTCGGGTACTTCAAAAATTTACACCAACATCAGTTGGCCTCCGGGAAAATATTACCAGAGCCTGTACATAAATAGCAAGAGCAATGTTAGGTCAACGTCCAGCAGCGTCCTTCGCCATGTTCAGAGATGTCGTCTGCAGGATAGCAGTCGGTTGGAAACCCTTTTGCATTAGAGGTAGGTGCGAACAGCTGACCGGGAATAGCAGTCCGATGATGTAACACTCTTGATGTTCAATTAAAGCACATCAGTAGCAAACGTTGGTCTCTCAATATTTTCTCTGTCTCCACTAACTGCGGCTTTGTCCTTAGGCCAAAAAAATGGTTCAAATGGCTCTGAGCACTATGGGACTTAACATCTATGGTCATCAGTCCCCTAGAACTTAGAACTACTTAAACCTAACTAACCTAAGGACATCACACAACACCCAGTCATCACGAGGCAGAGAAAATCCCTGACCCCGCCGGGAATCGAACCCGGGAACCCGTGCGTGGGAAGCGAGAACATTACCGTACGACCACGAGCTGCGGACATTAGGCCAAGACAACAGGTGATGATCACTTACAGCTGTGCAGTTTGATGTTTGTCGAGGGTACGGCACATTCTCCTGCAGCTCAGAGAATAAGACGATGGCTTCAATAACGAACCATTGACATCCATGGTTGCTTGGTTTCACGGTATATATATTATAGTAACAGCAGGCAAGGCAGTAACTCGCCAAAGTGTGGGACGAATTTGACTATGGTTTGGTGGTATGTTGCGGGCACGGAGTATAGGGCACTGAACATTTACGAAAGGTAAATGAAAACCCTTATTCTCAGCGTAATTATAAAAAGTATCTTGAGGTTGTAGGTGCATGCTTCAAAAATGTACCCTTGCAGAATCGGAAGTTTGTTTTGCGGAGAAAAACTGTGTGCCGGACCAGAACACGAAGCTAACACCTTGCCTTTCGCTGGCTAATGCTCGACCGACTGAGCTTTTATAGTACGACTAAGAACCCCCCATTACGGCCTTGCTTTCACCACTACCTTACCTTTTACATTCTAAACTTCACCTCAGTTCTCCTGCAAACCTTGCAGACTAGAATTGCTAGAAGAAAGGGTGTAGCAGAGACATTGATTAGACACAGACTGGGGGGTGTTTTCTGAAAGAGCTTTTGTTCAAAGAACGTTCTATTCATAAGAGTAAGTTAAAAAATCAGCAGAAGTTTCTATCTCCAATCATGCAGAAGAGAGATTTGCGAATTGTCGACTGAATTTTTTTGATTCACTTAACCTTCCGTACGAAGAAAATAAAACAGTAATTGGTAATTGTTTTAATTTTTCAGTAGTATGTTAAGCAAATTTAGTTTCTCATAGCACTAAAATTGTGATCTGAAGCGAAAAACGAACCGAATTACTAAAATTATTTTAGAAAGGCTTTTGAACCAATTGTTGGAGTTGCTTTTTTTCCCTCCATATTAATTTATCCAAGATGCATTGATGTTCACTGTAGATATCTACAGGAACTCATGTGTCATCGGAAATGATAACATATCACCTTCCGCAGCACTAAAGTGTAGATTTCCAGAAGGCTTTTGATGCCGTTCCTCACAAGCGACTACTAATCAAATTGCGTGCATATGGTGTATCGTCTCAGTTGAGTGACTGGATTCGTCATTTCCTCTCAGAGAGGTCACAGTTCGTAGTCATAGACGGTAAAACGGCGAGTAGGAAAGAAATGATATCTGGCGTTGCGCAGGGTAGTGTCATAGGCCCTCTGCTGTTCCTGATTTAGGTGGCCGAGGTGGAAGAGCGCTTCTAGTAGCTTCAGTCCGGAACCGCGCGACTGCTACGGTCGCAGGTTCGAATCCTGCCTTGGGCATGGATGTGTGTGATGTCCTTAGGTTAGTTAGGTTTAAGTAGTTCTAAGGGACTCAAGACCTCAGATGTTAAGTCCCATAGTGCTCAGAGCCGTTTGAACCATTTGTGTTCCTGATTAAAATAAGTGATCTAGGTGATAATCTGAGCAACCCCTTAGATTGTTTGCAGATGACGCTGTAATTTCGAAAAGTGGCAATTGGCACTAAACAAAGAAAAGTACGAGGTTATCCACATGGGTACAAAAAGAAATCCGATAAATTTTGGGTATACGACAAATCGCACAAATCTAAGGGCTGTCAATTTGACTACATACCTTGGGAATTATAATTACAGGTAACTTAAATTGGAAAGACCTCATAAATAATATTGTGGGGAAGGCGAAACAAAGCCGGCGATTTGTTGGCAGAACACTTACAAGATGCGACAAACCCACTAAAGAGACAGCCTACATTACACTTGTCCGTCCTCTGCTGGAATATTTCTGCGTGGTATGGGATCCTTACCAGGTAAAATTGACGGAGAACATCGAAAAAGTGCAAAGAAGGGGAGCTCTTTTCGTGTTATCCCGCAATAGGGGTGAGAGCGTCACTGATATGATACGCGAGTTGGGGTGGCAGTCACCGAAACAAAGGCGGTTTTCTTGGCGGCGAGATCTATTTAGAAAATTTCAATCATCAACTTTCTCTTCTGAAAGCGAAAATATTTTGTTGACACCCACCTACATAGGGACAAATGATCATCATAATAAAATAAGAGAAATCAGAGCTCTAACGGAAAGATTTAGGTGTTCCTTTTTCCCACGCACCATTCGAGAGTGTAATGGTAGAGAAGTAGTATGAAAATGGTTTGATGAACCCTTTGCAGGCACTTAAGTGTGAATTGCAGAGTAACCATGTAAATGTAGATGTAGAATAGCAGATGTACCTACACACTTATTTCCCAACGTTAGCTTATAAACTGCCGCAAACACTGCAATATGTGGACGATTACATACGAACGTTTACTGAATCTGAAACAATCAGAGCAAAGAAAACTAGTGCCGAAGCTAACGCGACATTCTGTTGTATCAAACATAATCTTCCGCCGAAAGCCTTAAAGTTAAAACGGAGAAAAAATAACAAGAAATAAAATGCTACTCTATTGCACGAAGTGGACGCGCTTTCCTTGTTACATCGATACCCCGCTACATTTTAGTTAGAAACTATATAATGATAACAAAATCGCTTGTGGACTGCCAAATAACAAATTCGGTACCTATAGGCCAGGCGATGTTGCGTGGATGTCCTCGTGATCTAGGGGTACCTACTTTTGCTTGTAATCAAAATGTCCTGGGTTCGGGTTAGAACCCCACCAGTGCTTAAATTTTAATTGAAAATGGCTCTGAGCAATATGGGACTTAACATCTGAGGTCATCAGTCCCCTAGAACGTAGAACTACTTAAACCTAACTAACCTGAAGACATCACACACATCCATGCCCGAGGCAGGATTCGAACCTGCGAGCGTAGCAGTCGAGCGGTTCCAGACTGAAGCGCCTAGAAGAGCTCGGCCACCGCGGCCGGCTTAAATTTTAATTGAAAGTAATCAGGATTGTCAGCCGAATTCTTGTGGCATAAGGAGGCACATCTGAACTGCGAAAGGCCTTGTGAAAGAGGGAGGAGGGACGGGCAAACTATCATGGCATCCGCTTATCGTTGGGATGCGAAAACTTCCACTACAAAGCGGGGGAATCAGTAATGATTAACGGCCTGAGGATGCTGATGACAAAGGAAGCCACTGCATGAAGGACACTGTGCATCCACAGGAAATGCGCTCTGGTATTGAAGAAAGGATGATAATGATTTCTCGAGTGGCAAAATCTTCCTGATTAGCCCCCCATTCGAATCTTTTGGAGTGTGTGAGTGTGTGTGTGGGTGAGGGGGGGGGGGGTGGATAGGCGCTTCCAAGATGAGGTAACCAGGAGAAAAAAGATTAAATTACCATCGAAAAAGTAATATGCTACAAGTCACAGCGTACAATATCAGACGTTCGAAAGTGGCATGGAGATAAAAAATGTGGAAAGGGAAATGCTAAGTGTCTACATATAGTGGAAGCCAGTGACGTGAAATGGGAAGAAACTAATGATTTCTGGTCAGACGAATCTGTGGTAATAATAGCAGCAGAAAAACGTAAGTTTGGTTACTATCGGGTGATGCACATGACTCCATACTCTAAACAAGGTGATTCTTACCAGCGTTTCAAAACCTGCGAAATGACGTAGACAACACTGGCACAAGTAATTTAATATAAGACACATGGTGTCGCAAATGTCGGGAAATATCCCAAAAATGGATGAGAACTGTTGAACATCTGACGTCACCAAATGACTTACCTGGCCGTACATGCCGTCGTTGGTGTTGAGCATGAAACGATGATTGAGCGATGCAGTACTTGCGTTCGAGCAAACTGTTCAAATTTCGAACACCTACATTTACAAAAGGTCACATTTAGAAAAGAAGTTACAAAATTACTGTCCTCGCCGTACCCAGGTAAAATCTGTTCTTATCTTTGTTTATTTTCTTTAGTCTCTTCTTTTTATGTTTACGGGCATTATTTAGTAAAGGAAACGTAGGTCATTTACTGATGGGAAGGATGCATTTCAGAAGTCTATACTCATTGACTTGTGACGCAATACAGTTGGTTTATTGTTGTACTGTTGTTTGTAACAAACCAGAGGTGACGGTGAGACCCTAAAATAAAATAATAAATCTTATAGGGTTGTAAATACATATCTGATTAATGCAATGAAAAAAATACTGGCTGCCAGAAGCACCTCGAAACCTGAGCTCCACGCACTAAAGTCGCGCATGCGGGTCCAGAACCACACCGACGTGAATACTTGGCTTGGGATGATGGGGTGCAACAGAGCGAACTCAACCGCTACAACTGCGGTGAGCTACGTCATCTGGTGACGTCAGATATTCAAGATTTAGTGTCCACTTAGTGTACTTCCTGGCATTTGCGACCCCATGTGTCGCACCCTCTGGCCCTGTTCGGACCCTCTGGCTACAACTCCGTACATTACCTTTTACTGTGTTTTAGCTGCAAATGAGCTATTTTATCTCAATGGAAATCCGAGGTGAATGTTTAACATTTTCATCATGTGCGAGTGCTGCCAACTGTTGGGCATCACTATGAAAATGTCAGCAAGTCAACATAGCAGTGCGCAGGGGCTCGTGACCAACAGAATACACGGGTGTGGTGGGTTCGCTATAATCCATTATATAATCAAATATTTTTATTGTTATTTTGCATGGAAATTATTTAATGATCATTTTACTAGTTATTATAATAAAGAATGTTTCGTAATTAGTTATTATAGTCCACAAAATGAAACCGAGTGTACAAAGTATATTTTCAAAACGGGTGCGTATTTTGGTATGAATCTTGCTTCTAACATCATTAAACAAACCCTTAGAATAAATGATAATAAATTGGAACCCTCAGTTGCCGACAGGTTCTGTAGATATACCTCGATGGAGACAGCTGCAAATGTGTGCCCCGACCGGGTCTCGAACCCGTTATCTCCTGCTTACATGGCAGACGTTCTATCCATGTGAGCCCTTGAGGACACAGATGAATAGGGACTTACCCCTTGCACGCTTCCCGTGAGACCCACATTCCCAACTGTCCACAATCTACATAGGTAATGTACCTCATATATATATATTTGCCCATTCACTCATTACTCGCACACACTAAGGTGACGATTCCCGTAAGAGTTCGGGCAAACTGTGCGCAATCGCACAGGTGAAAGGTCAATGGCTGAGCGGGCTTTAACTATTTATATGAAGACAGTAACCTCGAAAGAACAGGTACCATTGATGACCGCACAGATTCTCTAGAATAAATTATAAATAAATTGAAACCCTCAGCTGCCGACAGGTGCTGTAGATATACCTCGATGGGGACAGCTGAAAATGTGTGCCCCGACCGGGTCCCGAATCCGGAATCTCCTGCTTACATAGCAGACGCTCTATCAATCTGAGCCAACTGTCGGCAGCTGAGGGTTTTAATTTATTTATCATTTATCCTAAAGAAGATACGCGGTCATCCATGGCATCTGTTCTTTAGAGAACAGTTACTGTCTTCATATAAATAGTTAAAGGCTACCGAGCCATTGACCTTCGCCTGTGCGAATGCGCACAGGTTGCCCGAACTCTTACGGGAATCGTCACCTTAGTGTGAGCGAGTAATGAGTGGATGGGCAAATATATATATATATATATATATATATATATATATATATATATATATATATATATATATATATATATTAGGTACATTACGTATGTAGATTGTGGACAGTTGGGAATGTGGGTCTCACGGGAAGCGCGCAAGGGTTAAGTCCCTATTCATCTGTGTGCTCAGGGGCTCAGATGGACAGAACGTCTGCCATGTAAGCAGGAGACAACGGGTTCGAGTCCCGGTGGGGGCATAGATTTTCAGCTGTCCCCTATAGAGGTATTTCAGCAACAGCTGTCGGCAGCTGAGAGTTTCAATTAATTATCATTTATTCTAGAGCAGCTGCGCGGTCATCAATGGTATCTGTTCTTTCGAGAACAGTTACTATCTTCATATAAACCCCTAAGAGCATTACAATGTAGAGAAAAATATTCCTTTCTCCAGAAAAAATTTAGCCCAGAAAGCGTTAAATCACCTTTCTCAGTGTCATCTACGTCGTTTCGGAAGTTTTCAAACGTTGGAAAGAATCATCGCCGGCCGGGATGGCCGAGCAGTTCTAGGCGCTACAGTCTGGAACTACGTAACCGCTACGGTCGCAGGTTCGAATCCTGCCTCGGGCATGGATGTGTGTGATGTCCTTAGGTTAGTTAGGTTTAATAATTTCTAAGTTCTAGGGCACTGATGACCTCAGATGCTAAGTCAACTAGTGCTCAGAGCCATTTGAACCAAAGAATCATCTTTTATGGAAACTGTTCTTAACGTTCGACATATCTGATAATGGGCAGAACTCAATAAACCGCTACTGAACAAAAAAGTGAACAGTTATTTTAGTGACCAATTTATCGGTAGAAAAAGATGTATTACTTCTAAATTATTTCGCTCAAATAATGTGGAATAAGCACTTTTTTCTGCTCACGAAGACTGTTGAAGATACTCTTAAGTCCGAAACATATTTAGTACCGAAATTTGGACGAGCCGGAGGTACAGAAGACCTTAATTTGAAGAAAAGAAAGTGTCTGGTAGCTGCCAAGCACGTCTCTATCCAAACATTTGGATACGATCTTGTTACAAACGAGGTTCGTACTGCAACATAAATCTCAGTACAAGGCAATATACTACGAAAGAGACTACAAGATGTTAACGAGGCCAGTCTGGCACAGAAGCAAGAAAAAAAAAAGAAAGTCTTAAGGGTGGAGTAAACCTTCCGCCGCCTACACCCGCAGACGTCGCAAATGATGGCAATTTCCGCTCGCCGCGGAATCGAACGGTGACGGAGTCGCAGAAATGGCCTGCGCTGACAATAAAAGGCGCGTTGACACACAGGCGCGGAGAGCTCGCCCTCCTTGTGCGGCAACCCGCGCTGGGGGCAAATTAATATCACGCCTGTAGCCGCCAGGCCTGTTCGGACTGTGGCGCGACCGCGGCCGGGTGGGCCTGCAGCTTTAATAAACGTTGCAGCGGGCACTGGAACCGCAGCCTCACGCCTCATCATTTAATATTTAATTGGGCGCACCCAAGAGCCTGCTTGTTCCGTGTGCGCGCCAGGTGTAATTTCGAATAGATAGCGTCACCTGCAAATGCGCGCCTGCCGTAACGGGGATAGCAAGTGGCCGCTTTGTGGGGGAGCAGAGAACATCACCGGGTAGGGAGCTGACGGAGGGAGGGAAAATTTCTCTCTCTCTCTCTCTCTCTCTCTCTTCTCACTCAACACACACACACACACACACAAACAGTGTGTGTGTGTGTGTGTGTGTGTGTGTGTGTGTGTGTGTCTGTGTGTGTGTGTGTGTGTGTGTGTGTGTGTGTGAGAGAGAGAGAGAGAGAGAGGGAGAGAGAGAGAGAGAGAGAGAGAGAGAGAGAGAGAGCCTACGTGGCTACAATGCTCCCACGTGCGCACTAATTGCCACGGTACAGGCCTGTTTATTTTTACACTAATTGGGAATAAATTATTGCGGAACTGCGTTTAAGTATGTTTGTGTAGCTGGTGTTTTTGCAGTCCCAGCGCACCACTTCCACCAGAAAATTATCGCCCTTCCCCCCGTCGTCTAAACGAGCTCTTGACTATCACGTTTAGAGCGCTCAGCAGAACTTGATGGCATCAAAGTGCAGTCTAATTGGCGCCCTTGGACCCCCTCTGCATTCCCAGACATGACTCCTACACCTGTGTAATTACTGTGAGGATTACCTTCTCGGAATAGTTATGTTTGGACTGCTATTACGATTACTCATCATGTGATTGCAGATATCGTTTAAACTTGCACCAGCTGCAAAGAATAGAAGGAATAAAATAAATGTTTCACATCGGATACATCTCCAGACAAAGTGGTGCACCTGTCAAATAAAAGTCATACGAAATATACAGGAAATATCAGCCTGCTTGCCTGTTCTCAGTATTATAAAAAATAATGTTACCAGATTGTCAGAGTAAGGGATTACCTAAATAACGAATAGCAGCTCGTTTCCTAGTTAATCTAAGTACAGAATCAGCCGTAATAGGTTCTACAGATGTGGCAGTTTGTGTTGTAGGTAATCATGACTGTAGCAGACACCAGGTTGATCATTTCAAGGCTTTGGATGTTGGTGAACAAAAAACTATGCTATAAAAGACAGAAACAATAGACGTCAAAGCAGTATAGCTGATTCTTATTGTATGTGGAATACAATGTACAAAGGACAGAGATAGAAATTGCATAAATATATAGAAATACGTGCAGCAACATTTATGACGTCTAGATTGTATTAAGTGTAGGAACAATACTGTATTTAATAAACACGATCAACTTCCTAGACAACGTCAAGCAGTAGATGGAAATTTACTTGTTGACATGACCGTAATTAAAACACAAAATTACAGACCTCCTGGCAGAGACAGAAAATGAAACTCCCAAATTATTTTACATTTGCTAAATGAGCAATTTGTGAACATAGACATAAGATATCGGTAATGAACAGCATAAATTTCGTTTCAGTAAACTAAAATACTGCTGTCAAGTTTCCTTGATAATCTCGTAGGTTGAGTAACAGGCATAATTTTTAAGAATGGTTATTGTGTCAGTAGAACTGGATGAACTTATGAATTGGGATTAAGAGAAACATAATCACCACGATAAATTACAATCCTGTTTAGTTTGTTAGAGTCATGGCCTCCTAATTATATGGCATCATTAACTAAAGAATAATTTTAGGGAACTAACAAATCACTGTGTGTGTACGTCTAACATATACATTGAGCTAATATGTATGTGCTATGCAACGTGTGATGTGATATTCGTGCTTATGTCTTATAGCATTATTAGATACATTTTGTACAGTTAATAGGAACATGCTATAGTGTACATATAAATGATTACGAAGTAGACTTATGGATACTCAAACACGTACATGCATGAATAACTTAACTTGAAATCAGACGTTATGATCCCAGGATGAATAAATTTCTGTCGAATCTACTATTATCACCGCGATTCGTCCTACTACAGCTACTGCCACTACCTTTAGGGTAAACAACTAAAGCATTTAGATATCCAGTAGTATCTGCATGTTAATATAACCATTTTACTGTTATTTTTTGCACATATTCCAATTCAGTAAAATTAAAAATCGAGTTTGCAAGTTTAGTCTTCTATTTGGGATGGGTTGCAATGCCATTTGTAAATACATATTCGACCACGTTATGTGAGTAAGTTCGGCGTGAGCGAACGCAGAGTCACAAGAAAGGATCCATACCTAGACCCAGTGGTAAGTCACAAGTTTATTCATTATAATCCAAAATCAGAAGACAAGAAATTATATCTGATAGTTACAAGATGTCCACTTACATTTCACACCTTGTTATTCAGTTGTACGAGGGTGAGTCAAATTGTATATATATATATATATATATATATATATATATATATATATATATATATATATAGGGTGTTACAAAAAGGTACGGCCAAAATTTCAGGAAACATTCCTCACACACAAAGAAAGAAAATATGTTACGTGGACGTGTGTCCGGAAACGCTTACTTTCCATGTTAGAGCTCATTTTATTACTACTCTTCAAATAACATTAATCAAGGAATGGAAACACACAGCAACAGAACGTACAAGCGTGACTTCAAACACTTTGTTACAGGAAATGTCCAAAATGTCCTCCGTTAGCGAGGATACATGCATCCACCCTCCGTCGCATGGAATCCCTGATGCGCTGATGCAGCCCTGGAGAATGGCGTATTGCATCACAGCCGTCCACAATACGAGCACAAAGAGTCTCTACATTTGGTACCGGGGTTGCGTAGACAAGAGCTTTCAATTGCCTCCATAAATGAAAGTCAAGAGGGTTGAGGCCAGGAGAGCGTGGAGGCCATGGAATTGGTCCGCCTTTACCAATCCATCGGTCACCGAATCTGTTGTTGAGAAGCGTACGAACACTTCGACTGAAATGTGCAGGATCTCCATCGTGCATGAACCACATGTTGTGTCGTACTTTTAAAGGCACATGTTCTAGCAGCACAGGTAGAGTATCCCGTATGAAATCATGATAACGTGCTCCATTGAGCGTAGGTGAAAGAACATGGGGCCCAATCAAGTTATCACCAACAATGTCTGGCCAAACGTTCACAGAAAATCCGTGTTAATGACGTGATTGCACCGAAGTCAACATTACCTTCCTTCAATTGGGCCAACTGGCGGTGAACCGAGGAAGTACAGTACGTACTGACGAAACTAAAATGAGCTCTAACATGGAAATTAAGCGTTTCTGGACACATGTCCACATAACATCTTTTCTTTAACCTTCGTTATTTGGGTATGGGTGAGAATATTTTAGTAAATCAAACGCAGAAATAATCCTTAGAATGTGATCTTTAATTGCAAATATTCACTTTTACACATAATCACCAGCCAACTGAATACATTTCTACCAACGATGAACAAGTTTTCTGAAGCCGTCAAGGAAGAAGTCGACACTCTGTTTTTGCAACCACAGTCTCACAGTTCTCTCAAAGTCTTCATCAGAAGCATAATCATGTCCCCCAGATCGTATGTCATTATCGGGGACAGATGGAAGACACATGGTGCTATATCTGGACTGTATGGATGATTCTGTACGTTGGTGAGATTCAGTCCCTGACGTTCTGCTGTGGTGGCACGTGAAGTGTGTGGTTTGGCATTGTCATGCAGCAGGAAAACATTTCCCTTTGCCTTTAGGACCCTTGTTAGCCGTCGTTTCAGAGTTCGCAGCGTTTTGATGTTACACTCTGAATTTATTGTTGTTCCACGATCAAGGAAATCAACGTGGATAACACCATCTGGGTCCCAGAACACTGTGGCCATGATTTTTCCAGCTGATTCATGCGTCTTGAATGTCTTTCACTGGGGCGAGTCTTTTTGTCTATATTCCACTGACTGACATTTCGTCTCCGGTCGTAATGATGTACCCACGTTTCGTCTCCTGTCCCAATTGAATGGAAAAAGGCGTCACCTTCATTCTAGTAACGCGCGAGGAGTTCCTCGCAAATTTCGAGTCTGTGCACTTTCATTCCAGCAGTCAGCATCGAGGGTACCCATTGTTCACAGATCTTCAGATAGCCAAGCAATGCAATAATGTGACCCACACGTTCTTGTGAAATGCCGATTGTGCTTGCAAATTCTCTCTGAGTGATTCGACGATCCTCCTGAATCAATCTGTCAACATTTTGCTTCTGAAACTCGGCGGTTGCTGTCACAGGACGTCCAACTTTTTGTTTGTCACGTAGGCCAGTTGTTGTCGCCTCAACATCTTTAAACTTACTCGCCCAACGACTCACAGTACTCACATCAACACAATAATCATAAACCGCTTTCATTCTCTGAGGAAACACCTTTGGGATGACTCCTTCTGCTGTCAAGAATTCGATGACAGCACGTTGCTTAGACCGCACTGACCGACCGTCTGCGCAGGGTTCCATACTTTACACAGTAACAACCCAACCGTTCAATGCTAAGACTTCCCGCCAACTGGTGCTGTAGAGCAGAGGCTACGGAAAAAGCCAGTACCTGCCGCATACCACTGCTGCCAACTGTTGAATTACGAAAGTCGAGGCATTATTTTTCAGTCAACCCTCGTACATATATAAAGAAAGAGGTACAAATATGTAATGCGGGGTAGTAATATGGAATACTATGGTTTGTCGCCTTGTAAGTGCTGTACTTTCGTGAGCTACTTGAAAACTGCGTTCACCAACTGTAGACTGTTTTGGGATGGATTCATATTACAGTTGGAAACTACTGCGTGTGAGTCAAGCTGTTTCGAGGAGTTCACTAGGAGGAACAATTGTTGCAGATTGGTGGTTTTCAGTTTCATTCTTGTCATAATACATCAATTATTAATATGTTTTGTAAAAAGACGTTTAGGTAACACATTAAGTCCTAAAATGGCGTGCTGGTTGCCTATTTAAATTTAATTTTAGATTTTATACGTTTCTCTGAATTTCAAGATGGCTGTGTTACTAACATGGAATACTAGTGTTCCATACTTATACGCGAGTATACCATACATTTACAACCTGTTTTACTTGTGGGAACTGGTTCAGAAATGACTTCACGTGCTCTAAAGCAGTGGAATGGGACTGCTGTGCAAATAGCAATTAAAAATGTTAGAGAAAAGAAAAAGGGCCACTCTAGAAATCTGTGTGTTACAAATCTCGCACGCGAAACTATGTCAAAACCTTGTGTCTGCCTCCTCGTGCCTCTCACAGGATGCTACCGCTGGATAGAACTTTCATGTGTCCTTTAGAGGCCTGTTACTCTGAGCAGATATGCTTATGAATGAGGGAAAATGCACTTCCAGTAACAGACATGGACATCATCGAACTGAATGGGAAGGCCTACCTCAATTGCCAGCCCAGGAGAGATAGCAGTCGATGGATTTAGGTTGACAGGAATGTACCTGTTAAACCCTCATGTTCCAAAGGATGCAGATTTCCTTCTCAGCAAAGAACGAATGATTGAGGACTCACACCGGTGATTCAATGAACCGTCTGCAGGAGCTGTGTCTTCTAAAAGTGGAAAGGCTAATGTTGAATCCGAGGGAGGAACATCCGGCGGCACATTTGAAATTACACCTAGGCAAACCTCTAATCTCACTAGTTGCATAACTAAAGATGAGATCAGGGACGAAGGGACGGAAAGCAGGTCCTTCTTCAGTCCTAACCTTGTCTCCATACAAGAGAGCTCTTTCAGAATCGACGTCACCAAGAAATAAGCCGGAGACAAAGAAGTAGAAGCCACCAAATCCTAGGAACCAAGAATCATCACGTTTTGAGGATGATGTTTACAGTGTGAGAGATGATTTGTTCACCCTCAGTAACGTTTTGGACAGCTGTGTGCCCACTAAAGAATATGGCAGTTGTCTGTTTCCCTCAGGTAAATTTTCACAGTACGAGGCAGGGAAAGAATGGGTAATGGGTCTAACGGGTGAACTGTGAGCGCACATTGAATGTGCAGGTTACGGTAAAGGACGACACGTGTACGATTTCTGCAAGTGAAATAACTTAGAGTAAGGAATTTAATAACTGAAAATGGTGTATTTCCTGTGATTTTTTATTGTGTTATTTTGTGTTGTAGTGTTTTCTTTGATAATGACTTATTAGATCTTCTGTTATTTATTTTAACTTTAAACAAATTTGAAACAAATGAACTATTACCTATTTGTACCCTATAATCTGAAGTATCAAAAATGTCAAACAGGGTGTTAAGCATAATTTAGAAATGTTCTTAACATAGTATGGATTCGAAAACACAGGCGGCTTTAAAATGTATCCCAAAGTATGGGCTACTGGTATTGTGTTTGCTTAATGTGAAAACTGAGAATTTTATGTACGAGAATATTTATATATACGTGTCTTTTTAAGCCATCACACTGCCTACTCGTTTGATTGTATCTTACATTTCTCCCTGTTCCCCCTGTTTCATTTTTCGCGTGTCTGCTCTGTAGCTTGATCCACATTACTTTCTTTGTGTTCTGACAACTTACACTTGTAATGTTCTTTCAGTTGGCAATAAAACATCGATACGATGTCTTAGCTTAGGTCACTCTTTATTTGATAACTCTTTTTCATATTCATTATTCATTTATTTTCTTTAATTTCTATTTAATTTTGGCTTATTTTGTTCACTTTATTACCAACTTTGTCCTTCTGTCACCAGTTTCAGGTGGAAGAGGCACCTGTAATTTTTGGATTGAGTAGAACGTCCATGTAGAGCTGCTTCAACTTTATTGTTACGATGTTTATAGAAATAAGTAAATATGAGAAAGGAAGGAGTTTGAAAATAACCACACTGTGAGGATATATGTAATTTTACAATAACGCACTTAAGCACAGAGAACTGGGTCCAAAGATTTGAGTGATAGACAATAAAAGTTAATGGTTCATTCTGATGTAGAGTACATGTATATTTAATGGAATTCCTAATTTATATCAAACATTCAGAGACACACTATATTTTCCTCTAGATAACACGTTTTACTTGGATGTGCGTTACGTCGAAACCGGAAACCTTATGAATAGGATTTCTTCCCGCAATCAACTTAGCTGAGCTTGTACTGAAGTTTAGACTTTCAGCAACTAGAGCATTTCTTGTTTCACTACACGATCATGCTCGATTCATGGCATCTAGGTCACTCCCTCTCAAATGCTGCAACGCCCCGGTATTCGACAACATTTAAATTTTTTAGGTTTCCCAGGGAAATCGATCCTATTTCCATCACTAAACTTGAAGTACGAAGGAGAGACATGACCACAAATACCTGAGATTTGGCAACGTACTATGAATCTTTCTTATTAATATTCGATTTCCTCAATTTATCGCGAACATTACGACATAGCTACGTAACTGCTTCTGCCATCTTTGTTGTACTGTGTACAGATATGTATAAGTAACTGAATGACTATTGGTGACTGAGAACAGCATTTTACTTTGTTGGATAAGTGTTGCAAATCAAGTCGTATTAAAATGAACAGTGTGCTTGTAACTAGCATAAATTTTCGGATTTTTTGGCGTATGTCAGCTCTGAAATTGTCGCCTTACGAACTATGAGCACTTGTTCGTTACTGTGAAACATCTCTTCTACAGCAAGGTCTTTGACACAAACGACGTGCAGAATGCCGAAAATGAAGGATCACAGATATTAGATCACGTTACTGCATTAATGTGAAATAGCACAGCTTCTGATGTAATATGCTTGCCATTGTATACGACATACATCTGTGAGACGTCTCTAAAGAAGGTGCTCAATACAGGATCCATTCATAGTAACGTATGCTCCTGTTTAACGTCTTAGGAAATCATGCACACTCTGAAAAATTCGAAGCTGGTCATGGATGCGCTGCCAAGCACTGATGGTGTGTTTCTCTAGTGTTCGTTCATCACTGATGTCTCTAGCATACACCATTGGTTTAAAATGTCGGAGGAGCGAGGTGGTCAACGAAGTGAACCTCCCACAACAATCCACTGACCATTAAATGACTCTGTCAATTGTCCTCGGACATTTCTGCGGAAATGGCTGCGACTTCATCATTCAGGAACCAATATTTGCCGTTGTTGGTGTAGTATTCTCCCTAGTAAAACAGCCAATCAGTTGACAGGCACTGACGAAATCTAGCACACGTCATCCTGTTTAGTACTATGTAAGGCTCTTTTGGTTTATCGCCAGTATTTCCTTCCCATTAATTAATTGATAATCGGTGTTGATACCTTGCTTTTTCAACTACATCAGGATTTGTATCTGTTGGCTATGAAAATTGACTATCCTATCTCACGCGAAACTAGCCTCGTTGCGAACAGCATATTTATTTTAAAAGTGGTCATCCACAACATCTCTGCAACAGCCTTTGGTAGAACTGCGTTGTGGGAGGCTGTTCTTCCAGACAAACGACTAGGACACGCTGTATATGCTATGGTTAAAATAACGGTTAATACAAGATCGGCCAAACTAAAGGATAATTCACTCGACAGGTGCTGAAATTCTACGTACGCTAGTTCCAGGAACTTCTACTCGTTGGAAAGCTGGTTGTATCTGAATATTTTTGCCGGCCGGAGTGTGTGGTGTTACCGCCAGACACCACACTTGCTAGGTGGTAGCCTTTAAATCGGCCGCAGTCCGTTAGTATACGTCGGACCCCCGTGTCGCCACTATCAGTGATTGCAGACCGAGCGCCGCCACACGGCAAGTCTAGAGAGACTTCCTAGCACTCGCCCCAGTTGTACAACCGACTTTGCTAGCGATGGTTCACTGACAAAATACGCTCTCATTTGCCGAGACGATAATTAGCATAGCCTTCAGCTACGTCATTTGCTACGACCTAGCAAGGCGCCATTACCAGTTACTATTGATACTGTGAAGCATGTACCGTCCAGAGCGACGTTCACCATTAATGGATTAAAGTTAAGCATTCCACCAGCTACGTCCGTTTTTTCTAAATTCTAATTTCCTTGACCTGTTCCAGACCTCACGCCAGCCTGCGTGAGCTATAACGCGTGCCTTGTGGCTTCCTCTAGTAACGGTGTTGGCTCTCCCACCAACCCACAACATTTGGCGACGAGGCAATACCGCGTTCTTAACTATACTGCCCTGATTTACTTGTGTAATGGCTTCGCCACCATCTCCAGATGTAGTGTCCGAATTTTATTGCTTACAGAATCAGCAGACGCTGGCATTACTGGATGCCCTTGGACAGCTCGTCCAGGGTCAACGTGCAATGCAAAACGACGCGGCAGCCGCTGCTCCACCGCTAACGCAGCCACAAGACGCTGTTGCACCAACTTTTCGACCTTTTGATGCTGCACTGGAAAGCTGGACGGAGTGGTCACGCCAACTTGGATTCCATCTCACCGCCTACAGAATTCAAGGTAACGAGCGGCAGCCGTTTTTGTTGTCCTCAGTAGGGGTGAAAACGTACCGTGTGATAGTCAAATTATTTCCCCGACGTGAGGTAGCAACTCTGTCCTACGACGAAATTTTGTCTGCATTAGATGCATATTTCAAAGAATCAGTCGATGCAGTTGCCAAACGGTATACCTTCTTTCGTACAAAACGTACGGCAGGTCAGACTAATCGGGAGTGGGTTGCAACCTTGCAAGGCCTTACTAGGGATTGTGCTTTTGAGTGTCAATGTGGACTCCCATATTCAGATACTATGGTACGTGATGCAATTGCACAGAACGTTTCTGATGTTCGTATAAGGGAACAGATTTTGAAACTAGTCAATCCCTCCCTTCAACAGGTGATGGACATATTGGATCGGCAGGACACACTTGACTTTGCTCAGGAATAATTTGAAACTTCACCAGCCGTGTGTCAGGTTAACCGGCCCGCCGGGCGAGCTGCATGGAGCAGTAAACAGCCCTCGCGCCCGACCGCGCCTCTGCCGCCAGGCTCTTAGCCACGTGTGCCGCGCAGACAAGCAAATGCAGTGCTAAAATCATGCCCGCGGTGTGCTACTAGACATTAGCGTGAGAATAGCACGTCACGCCAGGCTATCTGCTTTTTCTGTAATAAAAAAGGACATGTTCAGAGTGTTTGCCAGAAAAATCTCAGATCTGAAACTCACAACCATTCCAGGCCCTTTGCTTTGCGCCGAATTCGAACCAAGGATACTCAGGCTCATGAAACTTTGTCCATGGAAATTCATGTAGTTCATTCCACTCCGCCCAGTGCCACTCTCTCTAACAGTGACTGTGTTCGTCCCACAAATAGTGTGCGTCGACATCGCCGGAAGTCCCGTCAAGTCGCAAGTGATTATGTACCAGTGTCAGTTCACGATGCACGAGACAGTCGCTCTTGTCATCAGCAGGACAATAAACTTTTTGTAGGCTTGGACATCAATGGCAAAGTGATACTATTCCAGCTCGATACCGGAGCTGCAGTTTCACTGATCAATCAAGACACGTACAAACAGCTGGGCACACCTCCGTTGCATGCCGCAAATGTTAACTACCTATTCAGGTCACGAGATCCCTGTGTTAGGACAGTGAAGCCTTCTTGCAACATACAAGGGACAAACAAAACTTGTGTCATTTTACGTCCTTCGTTCTTCTTCTGCAGTGAACTTGTTTGGTTTCGATTTATTTCCGTTGTTTAACTTGTGTAAAGTCAATCAGGTCCTATCAGTGAACCAGACTGTGCCTTCAGACAGTGTTTCTCGTATATGTGATGAATTTGCAGATATTTTTACACCGGGCCTCGGTAGCGCTAAGGACTATAAAGCACATTTGGAACTGCAAGTAAACGCACAACCGAAATTTTTCAGAGCGCGCAATGTTCCCCACGCATTGCGTGATGAGGTCGCAAAAACATTACAAGATTTGGAATCACAAGGTGTAATTTAACGTGTGCAGGCTTCTCTCTGAGCTTCACCCTTAGTAATTTTGCCAAAACCTTCCGGAAAATTGAGACTTGGTGTGGATTTCAAGGCAACAGTGAATCCACAACTTGTGATTGCAACTTTTCCTTTACCCTGCCCGGAAGTACTTTTTGACAAACTGTGTCCGGGTAAATATTTTTCGAAGTTTGACCTAGCAGATGCGTACTTGCAAATACCGGTG
This sequence comes from Schistocerca piceifrons, assembly GCF_021461385.2. Taxonomy (NCBI): domain Eukaryota; kingdom Metazoa; phylum Arthropoda; class Insecta; order Orthoptera; family Acrididae; genus Schistocerca; species Schistocerca piceifrons. Next base: position 443,400,290 of record NC_060141.1, on the reverse strand, counting down.
GACGAAGACTCCCAGCGCGTTTTGGTGGTTAACACGCATCTTGGTTTGTATCGATTCAAACGACTGCCATTCGGATGTGCATCCGCCCCTGGATTGTTTCAGCAATATCTACAAACTGTTTGTGCGTCGATCCCTACTGCAGCAAACTATCTGCACGATATTGTGATCTCCGGAAAGATGAAAGAAGAACATTTAGCCAATCTCAGAACATTATTTTAGGTCTTGCGTCAAAATGGTCTTCGCTTGCGGAAGGACAAATGTGTGTTTTTTGGTCGTGACTTGCCCTGCCTGGGACATGTCCTCAATGCCCAAGGCATACATCCCAGACCCGAGCACCTCTGTGCCATACAAGACTTGCCTTCGCCGCAGAATTTGAAGCAGCTACAGAGAGTGCTGGGGAAAATCAACTATTATCATAAATATATCCCATACGCCTCCTCCATTTCAGCTCCGTTTCATCGCTTACGCCGTAAAGGTGTTCCGTTCGTCTGGACGACGGAATGCGAACGCGCCTTTCGCCAGTTGATATCGGCGTTGCTTTCCAATACTTGCCTTACGCCATTCGATCCCCGGAAGCCCCTTTTGTTGATGGTGGATGTATCGGATTTCGGGATCGGTGCTGTGCTTGCGCACAAAGATGGATCGCACGTTCGCCCTATTGCCTTTGCGTCCAAATTGCTCTCGTTTGCGGAAAGAAATTATTCACAGATTGAGAAAGAAGCATTGGCTCTCGTATTTGGTGTTACAGAGTTTCATGATTTCTTATATGGTCGTCACTTTACCATCATCACAGACCACAAACCTTTGACATCGCCTTTTCATCCGAACAACCCTGTACCTCCACGTACAGCGCAGAAATTCATTCGATGGTCTATTTTCCTCTCGCAGTACCGCTACGATATCTTGTATCGGTCCACTGCTAAGCACGGAAACGCCGATGCGTTGTCCCGTTTGCCTGTTGCTGAGGATAGAGCATTCGATTCCGCCGAACTTGCTGGCATGTTCATTGATGCGGAAACCGATGACGTGGTCGAATTGTTTCCGATTGATTTTCGTCGTGTAGCTACAGCCACAGCTGCCGACCCTGTCCTTGCTACAGTTCTGTGTTTTGTTGCTACGCAATGGCCCTTGTCAAAGCCACGGATCGGGGATCCGTTGGTTCGCCGATTTTTTGCTCACAGGGAGAGACTTTATGTTCGACGTGGTGCTTTGCTGTTGCGTTCTGCTAATGATCAGTCCAGGATCGTGGTACCACGTTCGTTACAGTCCTCTGTCTTACAGGTTCTCCACGAAGGACATTGGGGTATAGTGAGAACGAAACAACTTGCTCGTCAGCACTGTACTTGGTTCGGAATCGATGCCGCGATAACGAATATGTGCTCTTCTTGCATGGTGTGTGCCGAACAACAATCAGCCCCACCACGGAAATTCTTTGCATGGCCAAAAGCCACTTCCCCTTGACAACGCTTGCACATCGATTTTGCTAGTCCATTCTGGAATGCTCGATGGTTGGTTGTGGTAGATTCATTCAGTAATTTTCCTTTTGTTGTCCGGATGTCTTCCACGACGTCATCTGCCACCATCGAAGCGTTATCTGCTATCTTTTGCATTGAAGGTCTTCCACAGACTATTGTTTCTGACAATGGCCCACAATTCATGTCCGCGGAATTTCAGTCATTCTGCAAGGCCAATGGTATTCAACATCTGACGTCCGCGCCGTTTTCGCCACAATCAAACGGTGCTGCTGAACGATTGGTCAGGCCTTTCAAGTCACAGATGTTGAAGTTGAAAGAGTCACATTCTCGGGAGGACGCGTTGTTGCTCTTTTTGTCCTCGTATCGCTCTCAGCCCCGAGATGGTCGCTCGCCGGCTGAGTTGCTCCACGGTCGTCATCATCGAACCTTGATGTCTTTGCTACATCCGCCGCATCAGGTTCCTTTGCAGCGGCAGACACCTGCTTTTGCTCCAGGCGACGTTGTCTACTATCGTCACTACCGAAGTTCACGGCGTTGGCTCGCAGGGTGCATCCTTCGCTGCCTCGGACGCGCTATGTATCTGGTTTTGGGGGCCTCTGGTGAGGTGCGCCGGCATCTCAATCAGCTGCGCCTCTGTCGTCGCACGGGATCTGCCGCTCGCCGTCTGCTTTCAGCGACGGTGCCGTCCGGTCAGCGCCCTGGGGACCCATCTACTGGCTCGCCTCAGCCCCAGGTGTTACCGACGCTGCCTTCCATTTTGCCCCATGGCGACGCGCCGCCGCCACCGCCGCCGCCGCCTGTTCTCCCGCCGGCGACGCCCGCAGAGGACACGTCGCTGCAACCGCCGGGCGCCTCCCTGGGTCACGCGCCGCCGATCGCTTCCCGTGACCGGTTGTCCTCCGACATGGAACTCTTGCCCGCTCCGGACCATATGTCGTCTTCGCCCGTCGGGTGCCCCGGCCCGATGGAGGTCGACCCTTCGGCCCCTCCTGTCTCTCTGCAGGCGCATACACCGCATGTTGACGTGCACCCTGGAGCAGGTTTTCAGGCGTTTCCTAGCTCCCCGCGGTCCGAATGGCAGGGTCCGGGTGGCACAGCCTCGCCTGTTGTTAGGCTCCCCACCTCGTCGCATACGTCAACATGGGGTCCTCCCCACGGCGGGCGGAAGCCTTATGCCACAACCGTACGCCGATTTGCGGGGGAGGAATGTGGTGTCACCGCCAGACACCACACTTGCTAGGTGGTAGCCTTTAAATCTGTCGCGGTCCGTTAGTATACGTCGGACCCGCGTGTCGCCACTATCAGTGATTGCAGACCGAGCGCCGCCACACGGCAGGTCTAGAAAGACTTCCTAGCACTCGCCCCAGTTGTACAACCGACTTTGCTAGCGATGGTTCACTGAAAAAATACGCTCTCATTTGCCGAGACGATAATTAGCATACCCTTCAGCTACGTCATTTGCTACGACCTAGCAAGGCGCCATTACCAGTTACTATTGATACTGTGAAGCATGTACCGTCCAGAGCGATGTTCACCATTAATGGATTAAAGTTAAGTATTCCACCAGCTACGTCCGTTTTTTCTAAGTTCTAATTTCCTTGACCTGTTCCAGACCTCACGCCAGCCTGCGTGAGCTAAAACGCGTGCCTTGTGGCTTCCTCTAGTAACGGTGTTGGCTCTCCTGCCAACCCACAACAGAGTGGCCGAGCGGTTCTAGGCGTTACAGTCTGGAACCGCTCGACCGCTGCGGTCGCAGGTTCGAATCCTTCCTCGGGCGTCTATGTGTGTGATGTTCTTAGGTTAGTTATGTTTAAGTAGTTCTAAGTTCTCGGGGACTAATGACCTCAGAAGTTAAGTCCCATAGTGCTCAGACCCATTTGAACCATTTGGATATTCTTCATCTTTCAGCACACGGGCTCAACTTTCGCTTCCATTCGACAGAGCATTACAGAACAACATGTCTTCATTTCCCACGTGAAATAACAGTCTTCCATTATGATGGTACGCGTAAAGATAAACCTACAATGTAAAGGGATTTTACAAACGTGTCACAGCACAATATGGTTCCATAAGAACGAATACGAGGGGCATCCAATAAGTAATACAATATATTTTTTCTTTTTTTTTCTCTGCCAATTTCGGTTGAAAAATAGCGGACATCTTTGAATATTCCCGCTTCAGCCCCTATGATGCCATGAAGTTCAGACACATGGCGGTGCTGTATATAGCGTTCACAATAGTGTCTACAACAGAGGTGCGTTCCAAGCAGAAAGGTGTCACTGAGTTTCTCTTGGCGGAAAACTGTAGCATCACAGATATTCATAGGCACTTGCAGAATGTCTACGGAGACCGGGCAGTGAATAAAAGCACGGTGAGTCGTTGGACGAGGCGTCTGTGAACAATGCAAGAGGGTCGTACAAACCTGTCCGATCTCCCGCGTGCCGGCCGGCCGCACACGGTTGTGATTCCTGCAGTGTTGAAACGTGCGGACACCGTCGTTCGAGGTGAACGACGGCTCACAAACACCTCGGTGCTCAATCAAATGGGCGTCCCTGTTGGTAGCACTGTGCTGACACACCCGTCCACCAGTTGGAGTACTGAATGGCATGTGTCTGATAGGTTCATCGCCACATAACAGAAGACTGCTATGAGCAACGAGTGACGAGCTGTGCGAACATCGTCGCAGGCAATGAAATAAGGGTTCGTCACTTCGAACCGAAACAAGACGGCAATCCGTGGAGTGGCAACACACCACATATCCTCAGAAGGAAAAGTTCAAAGCTGCACCCTCAGCCGATAAAATTATGGCGATCGTCTTCTGCGACTCTGGAAGTGTTATCCTTTTTGTTGTCCTCCATCATGGTGCAAAGAGAAACTGTGGAGGTTATTGTGATATCTTAGGAAACTGAAGAAACGCCTTCAGCCTGTTGGCCGAGACAAAACTGCAAACTGACTTTTCCTTTAAATGCAAGACCTCACGCAAGTCTGGGCACCCGAGAGGAGATCACAAAACTTCATTGAATTGCTTTTCCCTATCCAGCATACTGCCCAGGTCCCGCACCTTCCGACTTCCATCTGTTTGGCGCAATGAAGGGTGCACTTCGCGGGAAGCAAGCTATGGCTGATGACGACATTATTTATGCAGTAAGACATCGGCCCCGACATCGACCAGTAGGGCGGTAACATGCTGGCATACGGGCCCTCCCGTGAGGTGGCGTAAGGTTGTTGCATTGAATAAGGTGGCTTAAGGTCGTTGCAATCAAATAGGGTTTTGTATCCAAAAGAGTGGATGGAAGTAAGGAGTGTTGGAGCCCTGAATAAAACGAGCCTGTTACCAGAAAAATAAAACGGTTTGCATTACATTTTAAACTACCCTCTCATAAGCGCTGCTCGTAGCCAGAACTGTGAATGTGGTTTACAGTATCATAACAGATATTTACTGCGTGCTAGAGCCATGAACATGAATAGAGGAATGTGTTCTCACTTGCTTACTGAATCTTTTAGATCGTTCGTAATAGCAAGAAGCTTGCTGTAGAACGACTGTGTTTCATAGTAGCGAATTATGAACAACTGGTCTCAATTTATGCATTTTAAAGCCCTTGATTACCGGATTTGCTCTATTCTGTCGCGGGTCAAAATATCGAATACTCATTTTTAACGCCCTGCATACTCAGTACAGGACGGAATGGAATTGGGAATGTAGACAGAAAAATAAGACTCCATAACAAATACTGACGAGTTACGTAACCTACTATGCAGTTTTGAAATTGGCCACATACACAATTTCTTATTGCGTCTATTTTTTGGTGTACAATTCCTTATCGAATTATTCTGGTAGTGTCTTATTCATTGTTTCCTTTCGTGGTTCTATAGTACCTCTTATTTGCAGGTAATTTTTCTTTATTTCCAGATTTGCTATTTGACATACATGAAGTGAATGTATCAGCGCCACAGTACGTCCGGAGTGAGGAGAGAGTGCTGCCGTTCGGAAGCGAGCTCGCTTTTTGTGTTTGGTGCGAGGTGTGAGGTGCGAGGCGTGGCTTTGTGGGTCAGAGACGTAACTCATGCGGCGGGGCAGGTTGGGCCTGCAGATTTCAGCAGCCACAGACCGCGGCGTGGCCGGCTGCCAGCGCGCTGCTGGCCAGCGTTTGGTGGCGGGCGGCCCGGCTGCCGGCTCAAAAACACACGGCCGCGTGCGGGCGCGACCCCGTGCACTGAAAGCACCGCCGAGGAACGGCGAGCGTTTAGGTTTCACTGTCACCCCCTCAGAGCCCATAGAGAACGTATTTCGATGCAATGTAAAACTGATACTCGGCAGCTAACGTGTCCCTCAGCATATTGCCGAGACAAGTCCTCTACAATAGAATTATTACATAGCAGAAATTTTCACAAATATCTCTATACACAATGCAGTGTACATTACATACACTCTCTAAAACATCTCTTACACGCTGAGGTGACAAACGTTTTCGGATATTTTGTAATATCATGTCGGACCCACTTTTTGCTCAGCATAGTGCAGAAACTCGATGTGGCACGGATTCAAACAAGACGTTGGAAGTGCCCTGCAGAAATACTGAGCCATGCTGCCTCTGTAGCCGTCCATTAATGCGAAACTGTGGCCTGTGCAGGATTTTACGAACGAACTGAGCTCTCGACTATGTCCCAAATGTTCTATGGGATTCATCTCGGGCAATCTGGGAGGCCAAACCGTTCTCTCGAAATGCCTGGAATAGTATTGAAACCTGTCACGAACAATTGCGATCCCGTGACATGGCGCTTTGTTATCCATAAAAATGAAGTCTGAGAGTCTGAAAATGGCCTCTATGAAGCTAAATATAACAATCTTCAGTTAATGATTGGTTCATTTGGATATGGAGGACCCACGCCATTCGATGTAAACACAGCCCACACCTTTATGGAGTCACCACCAGCTTGCACAGTACTTTGCGTCGATGACTTCGTGGGGGTCTCCGCAACTCTCGAACCCAGTCGCTGTGACCGAGTGGTTCTATGCCCTACAGTGGAACCGAGCGACCACTACGGTCGCAGGTTCGAATCCTGCCTCGGGCATGGATGTGTGTGATGTCCTTAAGTTAGTTAGGTTTAACTAGTTCTAAGTCTAGAGGACTGATGATCTCAGAGACATTTTAACGATCTGGACCCTAGTATCAGCTCTCACCAAGCAAAATCAGGATTCGTATGACCAGGTCACTTTCTATAATCACCTAGGGTCCAACCGACATGGTCACAAGTCCACGAGAGGTGCTGCCGGCGGTGCCGTACTGGTTCAGATGGCTCTGAGCCCTATGGGACAACATCGGAGGTCATCAGTCCCCTAGAACTTAGAACTACTTAACCCTAACTAACCGAACGACATCACATACATCCATGCCCGAGGCAGGATTCGAACCTGCGACCGTAGCGGTCTCACAGTTCCAGACTGTAGCACCTAGAACCGCTCGGCCACTCCAGCCGGCGATGTCGTACTATTAGCAAAGTTACTCGCGTTGGTCGTCTGCTGCCATAGACCATTAAAGCCTAATTTCGCCGCATTGTTCTAACGGATGCGTTCGTCAATCGCCCTACAATGATTTCTGCGGTTATTCCACGCAGTCTGCTTGTCTCTTAGTACTGACAACTCTATGCAAACGCCGCTGTTCTTGATCGTTAACTGAAAGCTGTCGGTCACTGCGTTGTCTTAGGCGAAAGATAGTGCCTGAAATTTGGTATTCTCGGGACACTCTTACACTGCGGACCCTGGAATATTGAAATCGCTCACAATTTCCGAAATGGAGTGTCCCCTGCGCCTAGCTCTAACTACCAATCCGCGTTCAAAGTTTGTTAATTCCCGTAATACGGCCTTAATCACGGCAATAGTTATTCCCTGCAACCATCAGACATAACAAATCAATCGCCTGTAAGTGCCAGTGAGATCGATGCGTAGATGCACACTTCGGGAAACATAAGCGACTCCTGCAAAACGTCTATTTTCGGGTGCAACACTTGCGATCCGGCATCAGACGTTTGTGTTCTACAGCTTCCCTATTGTCATCGTAAGACGTGCATTAGACATACATTTGTACATACTTCATACATAAGAAAGCACTTTGGAGAAGTATACATTAAACAGTCACTGGTGTGGCGCTACGGTGGTCGTAACATGATTGAAGTGCGACTGACACTTTCGACCTTTGTGGAATATCGTTTAATGGGTGCTTCAGTAGTATCGACAATGTCTTCTCCAGATATAGATACTGGAAATGCAGTTACGTATAAACCTCGTTGATAGCTATTTTTAAGATGGTAAAAAACTAAGGCTGCATACTTTACTCATTTCTTTGAATTGTAAGATTAAGTTTTATACAGTGAAGGTTACTTCTGATCCTGCTACTCTAATTATGAATCGCTGCTATTATTTTCAAATTGTAAATAGTTCTTCGCCACACATTTCATACGAGTAGGAGTATCATGAAGCTGTTGTTAGTATGTGCAGTTTTAGAAGGTCTTAGCTAACTAGTTTAAAAGATATACAGCAAACTATTCTCTTAAATCATATTTCTGTGCAGTGAATACATTGCGTCTATGAGTGGAAATGATAAAGAAAATCATCCTATCCAGTATTAATGAATGCAAGAATAAAAAATACACCGACTTCTGACGTTTTCATCGCCGAAAGCACGAATTACATGTAGATGAAATGTTGAGTTTTAGCGTTTGATGAACCCTGTAACATGAAATCTCCGATTCATGTTCCAGTCAATATGAGCACATAGAATTTAGTACATTTCTTACCCCCACGCTCTACTACTTATCTCTGCCACCTTCTTATATGGAACTGACTGAAGTGATCCTTACATCGTTAACAAATATCACTGTTTCTCCATTATCAGAGTAAGACGGGAGATCATTTATTTTCAGCAAGAACAAGAGTGGTCTCAGTATCGAGTCCTGTGGAACACGTGTAGTACTTTGTCGCCACCCAGAAGAAGATTCATCAAGAAAACTTTGTGATACCCCTAACAGGGTCTTCATGAAAATGTGGATCACCCCAAACGGAAATGTTAGACATACCACCATTGGTCACCATCTGACGCATTTTCACATGCGACATTTGAAATTTCCGTAATGAAACTTACTAATAGTTCATCATAAATTTGTGACTACATTACGTCGTATGTTGGAGCTCTAGCTCGGATTAGACACACGTTTTGGAATCGGCACCGATCACAAAGAACTCGCCTCGGACGATGTTGCGGAACCGCATGCAGTCTAAGAATGGCCTCACACAGATTTGAACTGGGGTCTTTCAGATAGGATCTCGGTCATAGCTATCGCTCTCTTTCGCTTGGAATATCCAGGAGCATGAGAGGTAAATATTTGATTGATGCTGCCTGACAATACCATTGTACATAAATAATTTTGGGCATAACGCTCCTGTGAACTGTCTGAAACTGCTCCGAAACCGCCTGTCTACGTTATCGTAAAACATTGATTTATCCATTGATAGCGCGATCTTTCACCTTACTCCCATTTACTGGATACACCCAGGCGTCTAAAGAAGCGGGTACTAGAGCATTCGTGATATCTCAAAGAAAATTTTCTCAACCATTTTTTATTGCCGTTGACATAAAAGAGTAAAGCATGTCGTTAGGATGTTGAAGTAAATGATTTTCGTAGAATGAAAGTCTTCGCAGCGTGAACAGAAAATACTGGAAAAAATCATTTTTCATTGAGTAGTCAGCAATCTAGATGCGAGGAACGAAATGCAGAGATATTACGTTCCTGTTTAAATATTTGTCCGAATTCGCTACAGCTACTGGTTATGGTGGACTTCCTGTAGATTAAGAAAATTTCATGTCGTACGTCGGCTTTCCTTACCAGTACTGGTTTATGTGATAACGATTTAGACCTTCCTGGTCTAGAACAATCATTTACACTCGAAGGACAACTAGAAATATGCTTCTAGCAACGGGTAAATGTGTTACGATCTGATGTTAACTCGTCTCAAAATGAACATAGAGAAATACGGATTCTGGTCAGATTTTTCTGTGTTTAGGTTCTGCCTATTTAAACAGCCATTGGTCCATAACGACCATAGTACTCTACAACCATGCAGGTTTCTAGCTTGCCTTACTAGAAATCAAAGAACTCTGTGGATGAAGCAGAAAATTTGCTTTTCGTCGTAAATTTGCTTTATCTTCGTATGTTCAAAACAGACTTCCAGAGTTTCAGACAAATATGTTTATCAAGCTCACACAGGGATGTGTCTACACACAACCACCTCTCGTAGGGAAGTACAAAGTGCACTGGTAGCACTTATTATAGTGCCCCACTATATAAGGCTTCCTGCTATCAGAAATTTTGCCTTGAAGATCACTATGGCGATAAATGCGTGATGACGCCAAGTAATTTCTCGATCATCTTAGATCTATGCTCTTTAAATATTCAATGTAAGCCCTATAACATGTCTAGCCGTGTCCCCCACTGGTGTCTCTCTGACACTCACATCGGCTGAACTCATCGTACACCAATCGGAATTTCTTTTTTTCCTCTGTTTATTCTGATTATATGTGGACTTGAATCTGGCAAACAAAACTCTGGCACGTCATGTAATGGTTACTGGAATTAACACGCGGCGTAGTACGTAACATCGAAACGAGAGCTATTTTTTAGAAGCTGACATTTAGCCGATATAATGCTGTAAATGTCTGTTGCAGATATATATATATATATATATATATATATATATATATATATATATATATATATATATATATAAGATGAGTGGCCAGACGTTTACAATTTTGACTTTAGTCACTCACATTATCGTGCCAGCCATTGTCATAGGAAGATATCTGGCGAGGTGTTTGAGTTGTTAAGGGAATGGTCCACTATTCGGGATTAATGGAGTGCTTGTTAACACCCATCAAAACAAATTTATGCTCTCAGGTCTCTCCGTAAACCATTTCTGACGTTGCTTGACTTGATTTATTTTTATTTAGTGCAGGAAAGAACAGATAAGTCTTATGTTCTTGATTTACGTAATTACAACCTATCTTTGTAGAGCCTACAAAAGTTCAAGAAATTATGTGTACTTAGTGAGCTTTGTTTTCATGCAAGAACTGTGTATTTCTCGGTTTGTCGTTACCAGCACAGTAATAGGATTATAAATTAGCTACCAGCCAAGTATGTGGTGCTGCAGTCGAGGTAGGTTTGATTTCTTTCTGATTTCAAAATGTCAGATAGGACACAGTACAGAAACATATGCTGTATGTGGCACTAAGGATATTATTGACAGTTTATAAATGTTGTTGCAGCACAATAGATGTTTTGAAGGCAGTAAAATCAACGTGGCTTTCTGTTTTCAAAACTAATAGTCAGTGCTATCTCATATGCACATACACACATCAAACGATAGATGATGTTACATCTCATGTCTGTTCGTCATGTTGTAATGTAACGGAGTACTGAAACTATCGATACCATCGGCTGGCGAGCTATGCGGTGCCGTGAATAGACATGAAAGAACAATTATATTAATATAAAATTACAGTGAACTTTAATTACGTGTATACGTGTGATGTATAAAATATCTATGGTCAATTAATGTTGACAAACCTGTGTACTTTGTAAGGTTTTTGATTGTTAATGCAGAAACAGTTTTGCCGGGTGAGGCTAAGGGACAGTCGTGTTTTGGTGAATCTAAGAGACAGTGAGTCTTGAGAAGTCGAGAGAAACGGACGAAAGACAACGCCTTATGTTGGAAAAGCTTATATTGGTGAACTACTGATTGTTATGAAGCTGATATTACGAAAATATATAATATGGAAAGCTTTACACAATATCAGTTCTTACGTAACATATTACAAACCCAAGGACCTATTGTAGTAACAATTACAGCAAATCCAAAAGTTAGCCCTAGACAACGAGCAAGCAACAACGAGTATTGAAGGTAAGGTAATTAAATTATTTCGTATTCGTACTGTGAAGTTACCTTCTCTTGTGAAATATTTAAGTCTCTTACGCTCTGTTAATAGAGTGAACAGACTGACGGGGACTTGTGGTCCACTATTGAAACCAGGAAGACCACACAGGTTTTTAAACACGTTTCATAATTTGATACAAAATAATTGATGCTATTTAATATTTGTTCCCCGAACGAGAGAGGTATAATTACATCACAATAGATGTTTTGAAGGCAGTAAAACCAACGTGGCTTTCTGTATTCGAAACTAATATTCAGTGCTATCTCATATGCACATACACACATCAAACGATAGATGATGTTACATCTCATGTCTGTACGTCATATGAAGTCCCGAATCTTGTTCTGAACACACGACTGACATCTCATAAATAAAGCACTGGATGACAATACAAAGGAGTGGACGACGAATCGTTGGTAGACAATAGATAAGTTGAAATTGAAAACTTGAGAGGAAAAACAAGTGTTCTGCTTCATCAGTAGAGACATACATTTTTTAGCATCGCGAACTGTAAATAAGACAAATTCGGTTCTCGTTGTTGTAGATCGGACATATACTATAATATCGAAATTTTACCTGGAAAGCTCTTAAGAGATCCATTGTTTACGTAGTTAGTGTCAGTTAACCGTGACTCATGGCTTACCTTACTGGTGCTCTAATCACTCTCGAGAAGCTCGAATGAATATAGGCGATAATCGCAGACCAAGAGACCGAAAACTTCAACAGATGAAACTAAATTAAATGTAATGCTTGCCGTCCTCATTAACACCGTCGTGCTCAATGACAGTTCTGAAACAAAATGGATTTCGACAAAATAGGTGTTCATTTATGACTGACTCATAATGATTCGGTATGAAACAAGGAATCGAAGGTCCGTCACAGAACTCTGTTGTTGTACAATGCGGACTGAACCAGAACTGAAATCACAACTGAGTGCGTAAAACTGTTTCACGCTCTCAGTTGAACGCTAAGCAAGTGATGATCTTTGATTGTAATCGTCAAGCAATCAGCGTTACAGACTGAGTTCCATGTCGCACCAGTCTTCATAAGCAAACACTGTATCCGTTGATCACGGCTCAGCTACTTATTATCCATGATAACTTGACCTGGGACGTGGGAAATATCTACATGCACATATACTATAGCGTGTTGAAAAGTAATGCCTCCGAATTTTTTACGTAAAAGCATTTCAAACTTTTTCACTAAAACAAAGGTTACTGATACATAATTGGCTATTACAATTGCTACAACAAGAAGAAACGCAGATGATAAACTGGTATTCATTGGACAAATATATTATACTAGAACTGACATGTGATTACATTTTCATGCAATTTGGATCCATAGATCCTGAGAAATCAGTACCCAGAACAACCACCTCTGGACGTAATAATGGCCTTGACACGCCTCGGCATTGAGTCAAACAGAGCTTGGATGGCGTGTACAGGTACAGCTGGCCATGCAGCTTCCATACGATACCACAGTTCATCGAGAGTAGTGACTGCAGTATTGTGACGAGCCAGTTGCTCGGCCACCATTGACCAGGAGTTTTCAATTGGCGAGAGATTTGGAGAATGTGCTGGCCAGGGCAGCAGTCGAACATTTTCTATATCCAGAAAGGCCTGTGCAGGACCTGCAACATGCGGTCGTGCATTAGCCTGTTGAAATGTAGGGTTTCGCAGAGATCGAATGAAGGGTAGAGCCACGGGTCGTAACACATCTGAAATATAACGTCCATAGCTCAAAGTGCCGTGAATGCGAACAAGAGGTGACCGAGACGTGTAACCAATGGCACATGTCTTGCCATTCGTGCACCGAGGTTCGTCGTTGAGTACAACATCGCGGTCCTCATGTCTGTGATGCAGCGGCAAGGGTAACCGCAGCCGTGGTATCCGAGCTGATAGTCTATCCTTCTGCAAATGTCGTCGAACTGTTTGTGCAGATGGTTGTTGTCTTGCAAAGGTCCCCATGTGTTGACTCAGGGATCGAGACGTGGCTCCACGATCCGTTACAGCCACGCGGATAAGATGCCTGTCATCTCGATTGCTAGTTATACCCTCCTGAACCCACCGATTCCATATTCTGCTAAAAGTCATTGGATCTCGACCAACGCGAGCAGCAATGTCGCGATACGATAAACCGCAATCGCGTTAGGCTACAATCCGATCTTTATCGAAGTCGGAAACGTGATGGTACCCATTGCTCCTCCTTATACGAGGCATCACAGCCACGTTTCACCAGGCAACGCCGGTCAACTGCTGTTTGTGTATGAGAAATCGGTTGGAAATTTTCCTCATGTCAGCACGTTGTAGGTGTCGCCACCGACGCCAACCTTGTGTGAATGTTCTCAAAAGCTAATCATTTACATATCACAGCATCTTCTTCATGTCGGTTAAATTTCGCGTCTGTAGCACGCCATCTTCGTGGTGTAGCAACTTTAATAGCCAGTAGTGTATTCTACATCTTTATACGGAATGCCTACATACTTGTTTCTCAAAGTAGCTATACCGGCGACGAACCCATTTCTTCCAGTGAGAGACCAGTTAGTTGATACGATCAGTGTAGGATGTTTGACTTTGTTGACGGAGTCATGACTTCGCCTCTTCCTGTGCCGCTTCATCACTGTCAAAACAAGGTCCTCGAAGGTATTCTCTTAGTTCTGAGAACCGATGAAAATCGGACGTGGCCAACTAGGGACTGTGTGGAAGACGACCGATCACAGTGAACCCAAGGCGTCGGATTGTTGCAGATGCCGCAGCGCTCGTCAGTGGTCTGGCATCGTCATGCTGAATGAGAGGGTGCTCCAAGTGTGGATTAATTCCTCAAATTCGGAATTCTATTTTAGCACGCTGTTTCTTACGCACCGACAAAGTTACGTTATACACTGCTATGTTACACTCTCCAACTCGGAGCCCTGTAGCGGCAGAGGATTGCAGATACGTAACATGAAGAATTTTGATAACGTTTGTTTTATTTAAGACTTTTCATATAAAAAATACGGAGGCATTACTTTTCAGAACACCCTCTTCTATATACACCAGTAGTCGTTAAACTACAGCACGCGGGCTGCGTGCTGCCAGAACCAAGTACTCGTGCGGCCAGCGGTCGTAAGCCGTAAATAATAAGCAGCTAGCAACTAACAGCCGATTTCAAAACGTCAACAAACGTTAAGAGATTCTTAATGAGTGTAGCTCTCTACAACAGTAAGAAAAAATATTTAAGAGATACAGTAATATTTTAAGATGTGCTTAATTTTAATTGTTGTTGGTGAATCCAGCGAGAGGTGAGTAATGACGGTTACTTACCTCTGGGCAGAGGGTTATTGCATCCTCAGCAGACTTGAAGGATGTGAGAGGGCGAATATTTAATTCTTTCCCAGTACTAACAACTCACGGGCATGCACGACTTGCACCGATTAGCTGCGACACTTCAGTAACACGGGTTGCTGTATGCACATGACAGAGACAGACATCTTCAAACGGTGTACTTCTTTGGAAAAATTTCTGATCATGTCTCATACTGTCAAATGCTTTTTGATATCCTTTTGTGGGTTGAGAGTGTTTGTTTCTTTGTGTGTGTGTGTGTGCGTGTGTGTGTGTGTGTGTGTGTGTGTGTGTGTGTGTGTGTGTGTGAGTGAGTGTGAATGTGCTTTATTCACATGGAGGCAGACAAACCAAGGGTACCTACAAGTCCGTAGAGCAGAGCTACGGATTTAACTAACGTAATATGAAGAGTACCCTGTCACATATACACACATCGAAAAAAGGTTTGCATCACCTCGGTTCCGAGAGTTCCGTAACCTGCAGAGAGAATTGGAATAGAGGTCAACATAAACATCGTTTCCCCCCTTTTATTATAGCTCATGAAAACCACACATTGCATGTTATACCACCATACAGCGGGACCTTATGATGTGGTGGTCCAGACTGATGTACACACCGGTATCTCTAATACCCAGTAACACGTCCTCTTGCACTCATGCATCGTGTCATACTATCCACAAGGTCATCAAGGCACTGTTGGTCCAGATTGCCCACTCCTTAACAGCGATTCGGTGTGTATCCCTCGGAGTTGATGGTGGGTCACGTTGTCCATAAGCATCTCTTTTCAACCTACCCCAGGCATGTTCGACAGGGTTCAAAGACATTCACAAGATGTGCACGATGGGGCCGCGAACTGTCGTCCATGAAGACGAATGCCTCGCCAATATGCTGCCGATATGGTTGCACTATCGGTCGGAGGATGGCATTCACGTATCGTACAGCCTTTACGGCGCCTTCCATGACCACCAGCGGCGTACGTCAGCCCCGCATAATACCACCCGAAAACAGCAGGGAACCTCCACCATGCTGCACTCGCTGGACAGTGTGTCTGGCGTTCAGCCTGCCCGGGTTGCCCCCAAACAAGTCTCCGACGATTGTCTGTCCGTTGGATCCCCACGGCCGGCCCACAACAGTGGTGCCCGTCCACTGCAGCCTCAGGCTGTGTAACCAAAGCCATCATAGCCTGAAGCTGACAGCAAAGTGTCACCAACTCGGCTCTCATCCGCACACAACATCGCAGTACCTGTCCATGTTAAAGACCGTGGAAAACTAAACTATGCAGGTAAACGGGCTATCGACACGTGCTGCGCAACTCTACTGTGGTACCTGACGAAAACGCAGGAACTGTGTCTAATAATACGCAGATATTCAAAAACCTAACTACCGAAGCACTCAGGTGAAACTACATAATTCACCCCTGATTAGGAACTTGGAATACATCACAAAATCGGTTTACTTTACGACGCAAACGAAAACGCGCGACTGATGCTATTAGATATTAAATTTACATGCAGAAACTCAAGAAACTATACTATTACAGCACACAGTTGATATAAAATTCGCTCCTGGTTAAGAACTCGTAAATGTCACAAAAGCGGTTACTTCTCTGTTGCGTCGTCTGTCTCGGTCGGCTACTACTGCCTCCAACGTTAGGCGCGTTATGGGGCATCTTAGGGACTTGGCTGACAATATTCGACAGAAAACTAATGTGCAAGCTGTGTGCGTACTGGTTGGAGTCATTAAAAATGTGGAACGGGTCCTTACAGATGCCATGGAGAGCACAGGGTGCAGCCAACTGCAGGTGGTGGCTCATGTCGTTACCAATGATGTGTGTCGCTTTGGATCAGAAGAGATTCTCCCTGGTTTCGAGCGGCTAACACAAATAAAGGCTGCCAGTCTTGCTTACGAGATGAAAGCAGAGCTGACCATTCGCAGCATTGACGATAGGACCAATTGCGGACCTCTGGTACAGAGGCGAGTGGGGAATCTGAATCAGAGGCCCAGACGGTTCTGCGACTGTGTAAGCTGCAGATTCCTCGACTAGCGGCGTGGGGTGATTGGGTTTCGGGTTCCGATGATTACGTCAGGAGTCCACTGTATGCAGGAGGCGGCTACACGGGTACCACACGCTGTGTGGTATGGACTGGGCGGTTCTTTTAACGTTAGAGGGTCTCGGGAAAACACGAAAGGGCTTCAGTCCCAAAGAGTGCAAGCCAAACACAGGAAGAAGGTAGATGTAGGAACCATCAGTATAATAGTTGTAAATTGTCGTGGCTGTGTTGGGAAAGTACCAGAGCGCCAAGCGCTAATAGAAAGTTCTTATGCTAAAATCGTTATAGGCACAGAAAGCTGGCTAAAGCCGGAGATAAGCTCAACCGTAATTTCTGCGAAGAACCTAATGGTGTGCCGAAAGGATAGGCTACACACGGTTGGCGGTGGCGTGGTTGTTGCCGTTAGAAGTTCACACACATGGCTCTGAACACTATGGGTCTTAACATCTGAGGTCATCAGTCCCCTAGAACTTAGAAGTACTTAAACCTAACTAACCTAAGGACATCACACACATCCATGCCCGAGGCAGGATTCGAACCTGCGACCTTAGCAGCAGCGCGGTTCCGGACTGAAGCACCTAGCCGGCCGGTGTGGCCGTGCGGTTCTCGGCGCTACAGTCTGAAGCCGAGCGACCGCTACGGTCGCAGGTTCGAATCCTGCCTCGGTCATGGATGTGTGTGATGTCCTTAGGATAGTTAGGTTTAAGTAGTTCTAAGTTCTAGGGGACTGATCACCTCAGAAGTTAAGTCGCATAGGTCTCAGAGCCATTTGAACCATTTGAAGCGCCTAGAACCGCATGGCCACCGCGGCCGGCGCTGTTATAAGTGGTTTATCTCGTCGCGAAATTGAAGTGGATAGTTCCTATGAGTTAGTATGGGCAGAGGTCATTGTTGGCAACTGGAATAAAATAATAATTGGATCCTTTTACCAACCTCCCAATTCAGACGATACAATTGCTGAAAGGTTTAAAGAAACTATAGTTTAATTTCAAACACGTACCCGACTCGTATGATTTTAGTTGGTGGTGACTTATATTTACCCTCGATATGTAAGCAAAAATACATGTTTAATTCCGAAGGTATGCCTAAAACATCATCCGAACCAGTGCTAAAATCATTCTCTGAAAATTATTTCGAACTGTTAGTTCATGAGCCCATGCGAATAGTAAACGGTTTTGAAATCACATTTGACATCTTACCAACAAATAATCATCAAAACGGATACAGGGATTAGTGAACACGAGGTTCACGTAGTGAGAATGAATGCTGCAACGCTCCAATCCTCCAAAAATAAACGAAAAATATACCTACTCGTAAAAAGCAGATAAAAATTCACTTGGAGCCTTCCTGAGAGACAATCCCACTCCTTCCAAATTAACAAAGTAAGTGTAGACCATCTGTGGCTTGAATTCTAAGAAATAGTATCGTCATCAATTGAGAGATCTGTACCAAATAAATTAACAAATGACGGAGCTGCTCCTCCTTGGTACACAAAACTGATCAGAACACTGTTGCAGAGACAATGGAAAAAACATATGAAATCTAAACAGACGCACAATCTCGAATATTGGCGATCTTTTAGAGAAGCTCGAAATTTAGCGCAAACGTTAATGTGAGATGCCTACAATATTTTCCACAGTCAAACTTTGTCTCGAAACCTGGCAGAAAATCCAAAGAGATTCTGGTCGTATGTGAAGTATGTTAGCGGCAAGAAATAATCGATACCTTGCAACTTACTGGCAGATTAAAACTGTGTGCCGGACCGCCTTTGGCGGGCAAGTGCTCTACCAACTGAGCTAGCCACGCAACACTCACGACCTGTCCTCACAGCTTTACTTCTGCCAGTACGTCGTCTCCTACCTTCCAAACCTTACAGAAGCTCTCCTGCGAACCTGCAAGGTTCTATATAAACGATTTGGGAGACAATCTGAGCAGCCGTTTTTGGTTATTTGCAGATGAAGCTGTCGTTTAATGACTAGTAAAGTCATCAGAAGATCAAATTGCAAAACGATTTAGAAAAGATATCTGTATGGTGCAACAATTGGCAACTGACTCTAATTAACGAACAGTGTGAGATCATCCTCATGAGTGCTAAAAGAAACTTCGGTTACACGATCAATCAGACGAATGTAAAAGCCGTAAATTCAACTAAATAAGTAGGAATTACATTTACTAACTACTCAAATTGGAAAGAACACAGAAGATATAATTGGGAAGGCTAACCAAAGACTGCGTTTTATTGGCAGGACGCTTAAAGATGTAAGAGACCTACTAAGGAGATAGTATTGTCCATGGGATTGACGGAGTACATAGAAAAAGTTCAAACAAGGGCAGCAGGTTTAGTATTACCGCGAAATAGGGGAGAGAGTGTCACTGAAATGATACAGGATTTGGGATGGGCATCATTAAAACAAAGGCGTTTTTAGTTGCGGCGGAATCTTCTCACGAAATTCCAATCACCAACTTTCTCCTCCGAATGCGAAAATATTTTGTTGACGCCGACCTACATAGGGAGAAACCATTACCATGATAAAAAAAAAAATGGAAATCACGGCTCGTACGAACCGTTCTTTCCGCACGCTATACAAGATTGGAATAATAGAGGTGGTTCGATGAACGTTCTGCCAAGCGCAATGTGATTTGCAGAGTGTCCATGTAGATGTAGATGAAGAGCAATTTACAGCTGTCTAATGTTGACGCTTTGGTGTACGCTAACGTGTCGTCGTGAAGTTCTAAAATGGTTCAAATGGCTCTGAGCACTATGGGACTTAACACATGAGGTCATCAGTCCCCTACAACTTAGAACTACTTAAACCTAACTAACCTAACTACCTCACACACATCCGTGCCCATCCAGGATTCGAACCTGCAACCGTAGCGGACGCGCAGTTCCAGACTGAAGCGCCTAGAACCGCTCGGCCACATCGGCCGGCCCATCCCTTAAAGAATCGAGGTTTTACTCGTGACATAAAATGCCTGTGTGTGTATGTAATTAATTCATACAAGGGTACTGTAGCACATTCCTAAAGTCTCCATCTAAAACTAATTCATGAAACTTTCTAACTAGTCTTTCACGGATTAGTTTGCATCTGTCTTCAAACGTCTACCACTTCAAGTTCTCCAGACGTTTCATGGCGGTATCCCCCGAGTCTAGCAATTTTGTGACCTGTTGCGTTGTTATTCTTTGAGTACGTTCAATATCCGCTGTTAGTCCTATGTGCTATACCTTCATTCTCAAAAGTACTGCACAAGTATTTATGTCGTAACCGAAAAGCTTTGTGAACACGCTCTGTATATTCCTGATATGCGTCTGCCAAACTTGACT
This sequence comes from Schistocerca piceifrons, assembly GCF_021461385.2. Classification (NCBI taxonomy): domain Eukaryota; kingdom Metazoa; phylum Arthropoda; class Insecta; order Orthoptera; family Acrididae; genus Schistocerca; species Schistocerca piceifrons. The sequence continues at coordinate 443,380,127 of NC_060141.1, read as the reverse complement.
TATTCCCAAAGCCAATGACATGTGCGATGACGCTATTTCCCCTACCTGAAGGTTTGCGTCATCACTTAAAAGTGCTGTTAGTAAAAATAGATGATGTCCTCTATAAAATAACGAGCCTCTCAGACTTTCGAATTACAGCAGCATGGGTACTGCTTTGAAATGTCATAAGGAGATATTGTAATACAATTAAAGATGTGTATCGAAAACAATTGCATACAATTAATTGCTTGGTATTTGTGAATTAGATGCCATAATGGAGAGTGTCGAAATTAGGACTGAGTGTAGAACGAAATGTGCTGTCAATTGTGAGAAATCTAATTGCAACAGTAACTTCAGTTGACTGCTGTTGAGACTTTTATTACTTCTACTATGTCCAGAGAAACAAATTCAGTTGCATTAAAGAAAAAAATCTACGAAAATAAAGGGGTCCAGTGATTACACTCACAACTGAAACGCAAGAGTGTTGTCATAGTATATAACTGTGAATAACGAAAATAAACATTTCCGTGGGAGAGAGGTGTAGCTACTGACTAGAGCACTATTTGAGTAGCAAACAGCGACCACAAACAAAATTATTTTTTAAGTGACAATAAACAGCACTGGCTGAAGGTACTTGGATTAAAACATCCTTTCTAATTTGTATTCTTCACTGCCGCACAGTTTCAGATATGCTGAAATTTTAAAGCTTGTAGCCTCACTAAATCATCTGACAGACATATTTGTAGTGCGCTCAAAGCTTACATTACTCATACATTTTTAAAATATAGAGTGATGGCCGAATTTTCCTCGTAATCACCCATGACACCATGTCTTGAATGACTATAACGCAAAGTATCACTCCCCTTGCAAATGCTACTAGTAAGTTATGCCACAATTTTTTAAAAATTCTTGATGTTAGGCCCTATATTTTTAAGTTAAAGCATCCCTCTATATTTTGAAAATTAATGTGTTTACCGTTTTTGACCGTACACCAAATATACCCAGTTGAAATGATATAGTATACGCTTAAAAACAGGTACATAACCGAAACTGTTATAATGAAGAATTCAATTCACAAAAGAAAAACACCGTGACTACAGCAATTTTTACCGGCATCTCTCACCTGTTACGAGACATTATCACAAACAAAGCCCCAGATAACACAGAGGAAGTCTATATTTTAGTATGATACGGATGTTCAAGTGCATTACAGACAGGGCACAAATTGGAATGGATAGCGTAAGATAAGGGAATCCTTTGCGGCCCTGTCTAAGAAATGCTCTAGGTACACATTTTCAGCAATTTGGGGCGACCAGAACTACATTTTTAACACAGTGGTACGGCCTACTCCTTCTGAAAAAAGAACTGTGACACCTCGGCCCGATGGACCCAGACGTAGGTACAAGAAACTGCTTGAGTAAATGGATGATATCATCCTCGTATACCATTCGTTAAAACCCAAAGTGGTCCATCGTAGAAGAATTACACTGGAAGAGTCCTCCGTAAACGGCGTACCTACTACCTTTTGAACCATAAATGTTACCACCACTGGAAAAGAACTTGTAAGAACAAAAGATGGAAAATGTGTAGTAGAAGCTTAATGCCTTTTGTGAAAATGCATACGAAAAACTTACAAGCGCATATTTGAAGACGCTTATGAGTAGTACTTTGAAGGGTATGGGTATTAAAATGGTCATATTCAAAATTACTGTATGTGTTAAAAGTGCTAGTATTTTAAAATTATTATAAAAACATATAATCGCACTTCTGTGATATTCGAATATGTGTTGTTATAGTTTCACTTTTTTATTCACTAATATTTTGATCGCGTTCAGTGGATTTGTAAAGTTAACGGGTTTCAGGTTTAATAAGTCATCATAAGTTCCACTGTCTGCTTACCGAAGTGTGACATCCATCGGTGTTCACTCTCCGCGCGGTGCGGCGGCGCACTCCATTACGAGCGGACGAGAAACTCATCGTTGACGGCAGTTCTCCGTGTGCGGCTCTCTCTTAACATCGCAGGCCACCTTCGCGCACGCAAGCTTGAAACCACAGCGATTGTCCACCCACAACACACAGTGATTGGGCCACCAGAACATTGGGCGATCCCTGACGCCGGCACGGTTAACTATGGAGCCTTATTTAGCGCTGCCAACGACGTCCACAAGCGAATTCTTATCGTGCTATGTTCTACTCCACAGCCTCCACCTGGAAGTGCCACGTTCTGGTGGACTATTTCGTGTCTGGGAGTGATATACCTGCTGCTCGATACTGACTTGGCAACGCTCTGGACTTAGGATCTTGCTGCCGTACTGGACATTGGACTTTAGCTGTCACTAGGCTTAGTATGTCAACGGAATTGTGATTCCCACCGTAATTCCACATTCCACTTGCACTTCCTGTCGTTGGTATAACGACAATCAGTTTATATTATTTTTATTAAGTGTTCACTGTAACACACCAAACGTAGAACCCATAATGAAACCCCTTTTTGTTGCAAAAGAAATAGCAAAATTAGTCTTCCTGACAGTGAAGGGGCAACTGAAAACAAAATTTACACTCTTCTCAATTTGATTAACAGAAGTGTTATATAAATACTAATACTTATCATAAAGAAAGGCTACGGTCGCAGGTTCGAATCCTGCCTTGGGCACGGATGTGTGTAATGTCCTTAGGTTATTTACGTTTAAGTAGTTCTAAGTTCTAGGGGACTGTTGACCTAAGAAGTTCAGTCCCATAGTGCTCAGAGCCATCTGAACCATAAAGACAGGACTGAATGAAAGAATACCATACTATTCAAAACAGAAACTTTAAAGAAAGAATTCAAAAATTATTACTTCCGAAGATTAAAGCCCAGACCATAAATCGACCAAAGATAACATTTATCCCAGAAGAGAGTTGTAGCCGCATTGAGCTGCAAGATCGCTGTGACTACAATGTAACTCGGCAATGGAGATGTTAACTTCACTTCTCTCTTGTACTCGGGCAACAGTAGTACGCATGTTAAGCGATACTAGATAGTTGTAAAACTGATTTGAAGTTTAAAGTTTTACGACATAGCCCGGAAATATTAGTCAGAAGTCGAACTAAAATAGGATCATCTTTATCGTTAGACAAATATCGGGATTTTTATGTATGTGACAGAAATGTGAATCGGGTGATTACTGATTTGTGATGGACTTTGCCTTCGTGGTACTTACTAGTCACGAACATCAAACGACACAGAAAGAGACTGAGCGCCGACATAAACTCGATTATTAGACTTGAGTAGGCTACAACAAAACGCAATCACGAAGAAATTACAACTTCGCCGTGTTGTCAGAAGTCGACGTCAAGGTCAGAATTACTGATGTTAACATATGCAATTCCCTGAATGACATATCGCTTTAGCCGGCCAGAGTGGCCGTGCGGTTCTAGGCGCTACAGTCTGGAACCGCGTGACCGCTACGGTCGCAGGTTCGAATCCTGCCTCGGGCATGGATGTGTGTGGTGTCCTTAGATTAATTAGGTTTAAGTAGTTCCAGGGGGCTGATGACCACAGCAGTTAAGTCCCATAGTGCTCAGAGCCATTTGAACCATTTTTGACATATCGCTGTGTGTGCTCAGCGTAGGGACAAACAATAATTGCGAAGAACAATAAACGTTAATTCAGCTTTAATTCTCCGTGTTGCCTGCATCATTTAATGGACATTTAAAGCGTATTATTGGAATTGACTGAATCTTCGGGTAACATAAAAGTGCCAAGTGAATTAGTGATACTTTAAATGTGAACAGCAATAACTTTACACGAAAATTACGACGGATTCTGAACATTGCTCAAGGGTATGTTTTCTCTGGAGTTAAGAAGTACAGTTGTTGAATACGCGACGTAGCGACGGCTTGACGACGGAATAATGATTAACAACTTAATATCCTCGCAAAATTCATAATGTGGCCTTGGCTTGGGTGATGGAATAATGATTCAAGAACCTATTTTGTAACGTTTGAATAACCATCCTCAAACCGGGCACAAGAACTATAGTCAGCAAGTTCACGTAAACTGAAGGGTCTGTCGTGAACACGCAAGGGACTTTTGGTTATTTCAGGTCAATGGAGGCATAGCGTTATCGACTGGTGCAATCGCTACATTTATAAGCGAAGAAGATCGACAGACAACGAACACAGTTGCTTTCATTACAAGCACGGGCGGCGCACACACACTCCAGCGTGCTGCTCCATCTAGACAGTGATATCATTTTCGAGGTACAGTATCTGAAAATAACCAAACCACGCGAGGAGTTGGTTTTGTTTCTATAAGTTACAGATTGGCGTTGTCGTGATCGACGGACGCCGTTCCACGTCATCTCGACTTGGACACCCATCACCATCGAGTCGAGAGAGGACAGCGCCACACCACCCACCACTTGATTCTTGGTGACAGAATTATTTGTGTCAGTTTTGTGTTAATAAACTGTAGAACTGTTATACATTTATCGTGTTATTCATGTTTATAACAGAAAGTAGCACGTTAAAACGTCATACAGTGCTCATCGCGGTAAAAGTTGTGGCCAACGCAGAATCTTACCAGTAAAATTGATTTTAAGTGACCACATTGAACGCTTGTTTACTGATTGACATGTTACTTTCGCAACATTATACCTGATATCGACTTATTGGAATCGAAATTGGTTCACTGTCATAAAGACATGTGTGAATAGGAAAGGTTATGTGATCCAGATCGAGTACCCCAGTTTGAAAATGTCAAATTTCTTGGATAACAACGAGTTTGGCCGTGCGTTTCAACGGTCAGTCCCATCCTTTCGTCTGCAGGCGACAGTGGCCTCAGACGGTGAGTGTATTCCGGGAGAGGATCTTTATGGCAGCGGGCGACTGCATAGCGCTGCCTTGTGGCGTGGAACCGCTTCCGAAAGCCTGCCGCTGCAGCGAAGGGGAGAGACAGCAGAGCCACATATTGCAGGAATCCGCGCGACGGACCGGCAAATCTCGGCTCCGGCATAAATCGCTTCTCGAGCCGCGAGTCATGGTCGGGATAAAGACGAGGCGCCACTGGCGACCGCACGGGAGCTCACCCCTCCTTCCTCCTCGTAACAGTAAAGTGAGCTACGGCGACAATCGCCGTCTGAAACCTGGCTTCGCGACGCTCTCTTGTAAAACAACTGGAGCCGTGTTTTGGAGACTCTCACCGCGGAGCGGGAGTGGGTGCCAGCCAGTTAAGGAGCAGTCCTCTCAGGAGTTAGCTAAAGCTACGCCTTCTCCTTACTGCTCACGTTCTCTAGCGAGAACACAGTAGATTACCTTACGACGTACTAGCGGTACGCTCTTTCCACCATCCAATGTGTACATCATATGGAGATAAAAGTGGGAAGAAACTCGTCGGTAGAGGATCCGCCTGTAATATTACCTCCCCAGTTTGTTTACGGTTCTCAAAAAAAATGGTTCAAATGGCTCTGGGCACTATGGGACTTAACTTCTGAGGTCATCAGTCCCCCAGAACTCAGAACCAATTAAACCTTACTAACCTAAGGGCTTCACACACATCTATGACCGAGGCAGGATTCCAACCTGCGACCGTAGCGGTCGCGCGGTTCCAGACTGTAGCGCCTAGAACCGCTCGGCCACTCCGGCCGGCTTACGCTTCTCAGATCAACATCAGTATATGATGCTTAACGTAACTGTTTCTAATATTAGCGGATGTATGGCCTTGGAAAGAAGATTCTGGAGTGTTATTTGGTAACACGAAGATGTGATGAAGTGTAATACCACATATTTTAATGTGAAAACTGTTACAGCTTTTTAAATAAAACAAACATTATCAACATTATACACAATTATTTTCCATGTCTACATATTTCCAGCCCCTATGATGTTAGAAGCTTCCGAATCGTAGCGTTTGGTATGGCGATGTGTAACATAGCTACGTCGGTGTGTGAGAAATAGCATGCTGTAATCGAGTTTCGGCCCCGAGGAGTCGGTTCAGACATGGACCACTGTCTTCTTCAGTATGATGATACCAGACCCTACACCGAGAGCTGCGACATCTGCAGCAGTCCAACGTCGTGAGTTTACTGTCACCGATCATCCTCAATCCTGTAACGAGTTGGCCTCATCCGATTTATCATCTGTTTTCAGAGTTTAAAGGACACCTCCTAGAACTTCAGTTTTATACTAATGATGCGGTGCAAGCAGAGTTGAAACTGTGACTCCATCGTCAATGTCAGTCGTTCTATCAACAAACTGCTCTCCTGTTACTAGAAATGTGTTCGTCGTCAGACCGACTATGTTGTGAAATTAATATGTTGACATGAAGCATAAGGATTTAGAATGTTAATGACGTTCGTTGTGTTGTAAAAGTTTTAAGAGTTTTCACATAAGACATTCAGAAATACTACTTTCCTGGCTTTTTTAGAATGAGAAAGTAAATCAGTGAAGTTATGTGGTAACTTGAGTGCGAAAATCTATGAAATTGTCTGTCAGTCCACATGCCGACAGTTTATACTAGATCAGAATTACGTTATGCCTTCGGAACCCCAAAAATAACTAAATGATATTGAAAATCTGTTTTGTTTGTTGTCCATGTTGTTGAGTAATAAGAAATATGAAATTAAGTCGTATGCAGTGTGACGGCACTGCCATTTAAATGTGGCACGTTCGCAGTTTCTCCCTCTTCCCTTCCTTACACTCAGATGGCCTTGAGTAGCAGTGGGGGAGAGTGCAGCCAGGTGAAAGAATTATGAAAATCGTGAAAGAGTTTAGAAATTAATATTTTGACAGCTAATTTCGTACAGTAGTCCAGAGTGTAGTTGTTGATACCCGCAGTTCTCTGTCCGTACCTTTTCTTAGACCTTAGAAATCGAGAAATGCCGTTTCAGATTCCTCTGAAAAGTATGTGGAACTGCTCAGCTGCTGTTATTGCTCATTTTAATTTTCCCAATGTATTTTACACTGTGTTTAAACCTAGTTCAAGCCACATCGAGTACGAAACTTTAGCAACAGAATGACAGGACTGAAAATTGATGTAAACCAATTCACAGTAAGAAAGCAAAATGTGAATGCACTGCTGGAGAGGAAAATGGTTGCATCCCATAACAGGGGAAGTTGGAGCGAGGAGCTGAAAAAGGCATGCAGCTGATGTTAAATGGAAGCCTTGTGATGGTACAGCCTGCTATTTGTATAGTACGTCCAATGCCCGCTGCATATTCGTCTCGAACGCTACTTCATAAGCATGGACTGTTTTGAATTTTTTCAGATGATATTCGTGAAGAAGTGCTCAAAGCCTATTAACTGACGGATAGTTAATTTTCTTCGATAAGACAATGTTTTGAGATATTTTTGAATGAAGTGATCGGTATGTCTGGTAAGGTGTCCAAGTAAACGGAGACTACGTCGATATGAACTTGACATAAACTTGTTTCACCCTTCGGATATCGCCTGCTGTGTTCCCTTGAAAGTAATTTGCATTGTCAAATGGTGTGATTTTATGGTAAAGAACTAACACTATACTATTTCGGTGTTGCTGGAATAAATAGCAGCGCACAGTTGCAAGAAGGCACTACAAGAAGAGCTACCACTGGCATCTGCTGCACGAATTAAGCCAGCTAATGTCATCATACTTCACGTTGGAGTAAGTTGTAACTCAAAATTGCCGTTGTTAGGAAACCTGTTCCCTAACAATGGGGATACCTCGTGCTACTGATACGTCGACGACAATTTCTGGTTCATTGAGCCACCTTCAGATATGTTTCTATTCTAGAGAGTTACTACACTGACAGCTCTTCCTCCTCTTGAAGTCAGTGTGAATTGTTGTCTGCAGCAATTTACAACTGTGGAAGCAAATAAATGTAGGAAACCTATGTGTCATGCAACCTCTCACGAGAAGGAAGAGCCTCTTAACAAAATTAGAGCAAGATATATGATAAGCGACATGGAGACATCGGCTGTTTGGAGAAAAGAGAGCCAACCGAAACTAAAAGCTCAAAACTGTTGATTCGTGTTAGAAATAATAAGGCAAGTAAGTATCACCCCAATTTCAATACATCATAAGATTCACAATAGAGTGAAGTCCACATGCAATTCAGAACACGATATGTACGTTGAAACAATTGATATGGAGAAAATTGTATTACTTATGCTGAACCTAGGTAAACCAAATTATGGTTCCAATATTTTATGTGCGAACTACACGTCCATGCCATGTGGGCCAACCTGAATGAAGTTCAAGCCTAACACCGTCCACATCAAAGGAACAATGCCACTTGTGGTTTGACTGAATTTCAAGTTATTTTTGGTGCCCAAAGCTTTAGAATAAAAGAGATGAATTGAAGGAACTGTTCCTATATGTGCTTGTTGCTGCATTACCTATATTTTATACCTCCTTCGCAAACTAACTTTTTATACCACTTTTTTATTTCGTTTTCTATGTAACCAAAATTTAGCATGCCTGAAAAAAAGAATTAATTTGTCTTTGACGTAAGGCATTTTCGTTCATCATGTTATCGGACTCTGTTAATCATATCTGCTCACTGGGATATTAACACAAAACCAAGGGTCTCTAACAAACACTGATTTTGGGCTACAAACGTAACAACCGTAATATTTAATAATGTTACTTTGCACTAGAAAGCTTCTTGTAAAGTCTACGGTGATTCCTATTAGTAGCAACAAGTATTATGATCTAGGTAAATACAAAAGGCTTCTAGGATGGAGATGCGAGAGAGGGACAGAGAGTGAGTACAGGGAACTCGCGCTCTCTCTCTCTCTCTCTGTCTCCTCTTTCTGCTCCTAAAAAAATGGTTCAATGGCTCTGAGCACTATGGGACTTAACATCTGAGGTCATCAGTCCCCTAGAACTTAGAACTACTTAAACCTAGCTAACCTAAGGATTCACACAGATCCATGCCCGAGGCAGGATTCGAACCTGCGACCGTAGCGGTCTTGCAGTTCCAGACTGAAGTGCCTAGAACCGCTCGGCCACACCGGCCGGCCTTCCTGCTCCTCCTCCCTGCTGGACTCACACACACACACACACACACACACACACACACACACACACACACAGGTGGCAAAACTCATAATATACACAAAACATGAATAAACATACTGTGTTGCTGAGCGTGGAACATGTGAAACTACAATACTACTCGTTGAGTGACTATATGTACCGTGTTCTGTAGGAAATGTAGCAAAACGAGGACGTCTGACGACTGTGCTCTGAACAGTTATGCTTTCAAATTAATGACGATGATTGAGGCACGTATGCTACAAGAGATACGCTTGGGAATGGGCAACTCCCAAAACCGGTAGTGTCAAAAACAGAAATTTAACACACAGTTTAGGAGAGAGATGTCATTCTTCAAATTTACTGAGGCTGTGCTGCCCACTCAGAAGAAAACTGAAAAACATTTCAGTCGAGACAAACATGCTAAACCTGTATATTATTACTCTACTACCCACCAATTATCAGTAAGAGAGATCACATTAAGGGGAATAATTATGGAAAAGCAGTTATAAGTTAAATATATTTTGAAACAGAAGCTATTGGCAACTAATACAGACTTCCATTTTGAAGTCAGGTAAAGTTGCTTACTTCATACAAACTCACATCACTAGCAGATATCACATACTCCAAACTGAAAGACCTTCTTCTGTTTCATGGTACAAGATGGTGCAGCACCGACGAATTGTGGATTCACTTTCCACAAATTATATAAATAGTTCTAATAAAAATTGAATTTTACTTAACGTAAAATTCTGCACCCGAAAGAATTAACAATATATTTCAAATGGTTTTAAGATATCATACAACACATGAATGTGTAGAACGCGAAATATTTACAAATGCTGCTCTAAACAGAACCTCTTATTTAATAGCAACAAAAACTGTCGAAAATGTCAGATTTACTTATGGCTGGCCGTCCGGAGTGGCCGTGCGGTTCTAGGCGCTACAGTCTGGAACCGAGCGACCGCTACTGTCGCAGGTTCGAATCCTGCCTTGGGCATGGATGTGTGTGATGTCCTTAGGTTAGTTAGGTTTAATTAGTTCTTAGTTCTAGAGGACTGATGGCCTCAAAAGTTAAGTCGCATAGTGCTCAGAGCCATTTGAAACATTTGAACTTACGGCAGTCTCCAGTGCATAGTACTTCATGTGTTTCTAAAATTGGTGACTAGGCTGAGATATCGAGCAAGAAAGCCTCATATGTTCCTCTAAGTCAGGAATCCGTCAACTTTTCCTCTTACGGAACACTTGGAGAACCCTGGTACTTTGATGACACCCCTTGGTTATATTGAAGGTTAATAAAATTTTTAAAAATGAGAAAAACTTGTTTTATTTTGTGATAATACAATTTTAAATCATAACTAATAACACAGAAATAGTTATAAAATTAGAAAAAACTAATTTATATCGTCAAAATTTAAAAAAAAATCGCTGTTACTAATAAATTTTCGGGGAGCTCCTATTCACCTCTCGCTGAACGCAGTTTGTGTAACACTGCCCTGCGTACAACACTCTATCGTACCTTTGTTCCTGTATCCATTATCGATTTATACACTGAAGGGTTTGGGAATGAATTTCTAGATATCATGTTTGTGTAATTCCAACGGTGCATTTGTTACTGATCGGAAAGACACGAGACAGTAACGAGAAATTGTCAATAAGTTGTTTTGCTACAGCTAATGTAGCAGGATCATATCGATGATCTTCGAGACGTTACGAAACGGTATTTCTCACTGATACTGCATTTATACCTACGTGAATATGACTATGAAAACGCGTTGAGTCGAACGCAAACTGGAGGATAAGAAAAACAAACGAAGAGCCCGTCATAATCGTGTGTGATGAAACTCACGCTGGGACGGTTCCGAAAACAAACAAGAGGGCACCTTGCAGGCGACTGGTGCCTCTCTCCCCTCGTTTCCTGCCACCCTCTACGCCTTTTTTTGTGCAGTACTGAAGAACCCACTTGTGCTCTCAGCTGTTCAGACGGCCCCACTGTCTTCTTCAGCCCGGCCGGGGCGCGAGATCTCTCAACAACACTTAACCCGTAATTCTTAAATAACGCCGCATTACGCCGGCGCCAGGTTGGGTTTTCTTTCTCAGAGAAAACGACGTTAACCGAGCGCGCACAGCCACCGCTTGCCGGAAGAGGCCTCATTCAGATGAGCAGCTTCCGGTCCGCCGCGTCGAGCGAGCTCTGTAGAGGAGGAAGGCTGATGATGTCACACCAGCGACAGGCCGGCGTCCGTCTTTTGTTCTGGCGCGTCCCGGCGCGACACGGCCCGTCCACAATGCGATGCCGCCAGTTATTTTAAATCGAAAATAAATTGTCCAGGCGCAGCATTTACATAGATCGGTAAATTCCCAACTATTGTCACCCCGTCTGCTGGCGCGCCGTATAAATTTCGGCCGCGGAGAGCAGCCCGTGCCCTGAAACACATGTCATGTTCAGTTTTTGCGTGCAATTTATGCCTCGCTTTTCATAATATGTTAATTCGAGAGCCGTTTGACTGATGTTTGCGAGAGTGGGCGAGCGAGTGCGCACACCGATCGCTGGCGCCGCTACACTTGCCAGAATAATAAACCACAGAGAAAGAGCGGAATGGCGCGAATTATTGGTCAGCGTAACGTGCCAGAGAACTCTAAACAATGATGCGCGGTGTGTGTAATTTTGTCGGTTGAGATGTATTGGGAGTCGTTATACAAAGCGCAGAGAGCGCAAAAAGCTAGAATCACTCACGGCCGTTTCGCGAATTTGAGCCGTGTAACTTGTCAACACTGTCCCTTGCAGGGGCATGTTTTCCCTCTTTCACTGCAATGTTTATGAGCGTTGCTGTTCAGTTAATTTTAATGCAATGGTTGTTATGGTCGCGTATGTACGTTATGGCTTAGCCTATCACGTTGGTGGACTCGTGACGTGATGAAACCGATCTCAACGACAATATAAAGTGATATGATTTGGGGTCATATATTACAGAGATATAGATGTCAATTTCAGAGGTAACACACTGTTAAATATCGGGTATAAAATAATATGTAAGCCTCGTTGGTAGAGGTAACAGAAGATAACAGAACGCCTCTAAGAAGAATTAGTCTGCCTACATAGCTCAGTGGTCTGCATTCAATTCCCGGTACTGCCAGGCACTTTTCCTTGGTCGAGGACTGGAACAAGCTGCAGTCGGATTTATGAGGCCAACATTGAGCATATGGGTAATCTGCAAAGTGCGGAATAGGTCGCTGAGATAAAAAGGTCATTGACCGAATGCAATATGACTTTCTTAATCCAATATTACTCATATCGGCTTTTGTCATCAACATATATCCTAGAACTTCAGTTACATGTTCTACAATTAACAAACATGAGCAAACTACAACGAGTAACTACACAGACTGGGAAAAAAATCACTACACCAAGAAGGAGTGGCGTAACATAAACGAAAGTCGCGTGTTTCTACATCTGCAACATGGGATGTCTGTTCAAATTTCACGCCAGTCGCATAAACGTGGCGTTAGCATCCCCGCGATGAGGGTGCAAATCAGAATTGCTAACTACACACCGTAACGATCGTAAGCTTTAGTTATCTTTGAAATTGGACGTGGTGAGTTGATGTTGAACAAGAATACCTTTAACGTGACAACGACGCCGTTCCAGTACCCCACTGAGTTTGAGCGAGGACGTGTAATAGGGCTACGAGATGGTGGATGTTCCTTCCGCGATATGACAGAAAGACTTGGCAGGAATGCAGCCATTGTATGATTGCTAGCAGTGGTGATCATGAGAATGCCGCAGTGTGATCGGGCTACGGACGGTCACGTGGCACCGTGAACGACGTAGGGCTCTGGCGCATCGTAATGCATCTGCAGCTGCAGTTTGAGCAACAGTTGGCAATAAAGTGACACAACGTACTGTTACAAATCCGTTACTTCTAGGACAGCTCCGAGCCAGACTCCCTGCACTGTGCATTCCACTGACCCTAAACCACAGCCAACTGCGACTTCGGAGATGTCAAGCTAGAGCCCATTTGTGGACAGGCTGGAGACCAATTGTATTTTGATAAGAAAACTGATTCTTCCTCGGTGCCAGACAAGGAGGCCAGTCGAGGGCCTGCAACCAACCTGTCTGCTTGCTAAACAGAATGGGCCTACACCTGGAGTTATGGTAAGGGGTGCGATTTAGTATAGCAGCAGGACTCTCGTAGCTACACCACGCACTCTGATTGCTAAATTGTACGTCGATCTGTTAGTTCGACCTGTTATGCTGCCATTCATGAACAGCATTCCCGGGAGTGTTTTCAACAGGATAACGCTCACCCACATACCGCTGTTGTAAGCCAATATACTCTACAGAGTATCGACATGTTGCCGCGGACTCCAGTCGGGCACATATGGACATCAACCGACGACTACCTCGACGTCACCCACAAACAGCAGTAGCTGTCCCTGTACTGACCGAGCAACTGCAACAGGCATTGAACTCCATCCCGGAAACTGACATCCGGTACCTGTACAACACAATGCATGCACGTCTGCATGCTTGTATTCAACATTCTGACGGTTACTCCCGTACTCTCGTGGCTACACCACGCATACTGACTGCAAAATTGTACGTCGATCTGTTGGTTCGACCTGTTATGCTGCCATTCATGAACAGCATTCCAGGGAGTGTTTTCCAACAGGATAACGCTCGCCCACATACCGCTGTTGTAAGCCAACATACTCTACAGAGTATCGACATGTTGCCGTGGTCTCCAGCCGGGCAAATATGGGACATCAAACGACGACTACTTCGACGTCACCCACAAACAGCAGTAACCGTCCCTGTACTGACCGAGCAATTGCAACAGGCATCGAACTCCATCCCGCAAAGTGACATCTGGTACCAGTAAAACACAATGCATGCACGTAAGCATGCTTGCATTCAGGATTCTGACGGTTACTTCGGTTGTACGAGCATTTCACATTAACAATGACTGTGGTCTTGCAATGTTAATCATTTAAACATGTTAACAAACAAATGTATTTCCGAAATTTCATTATTCTACATAATTTTTAGGCGTTGCTTGTTTTTACCTATCAGTGTATTATGTCCACTGGTTACCTGGAGTTTCGCGCTCAGTAAATAACTTTTTCCTAAGCTATCTATTCAGTATTTAGCGGACTACATACATTTTTCAACATGGTCACATACCTCTTGCGTGAATTTATGTCACGGCTACATAGGTACAATATTGAGAAGCTACCTGACTGAGAGGTATCAGACATTAGGTCAAGAAAGCCAAAAATGACCTGGAGATCGGTGTACCATTGGCAGAGGATGACACGGCTGCCGGTCATTCCCGATTGGCCCATCTGGGACAAAACGTGGATCTACTTTGCTTTTTTTCTCTTATAAGAACACAGTCTTCTATAGAATCAGGTCATGTGTAAAATCAGAATTTACCATCCAAAACGTGTAAAAATGGAACACGATTTTAGAATTAAAAACAGCATCTACACAATATCAAAAATAAAGTACCTCGGCTACGACTTAAAATAAGGATTCAGTGAAACAAAGGTGGCTAGTTTGTCATGGACAAGCAGCATAATCAGGAATATACAGACGACACTTTGCCTCGCCGCAACCCAGATGAACATAATGGTAGCTCCATCTCCTATGCAAGGTACGGATCTCGAATGTCCACAGTAGGAGCCCAACTCAAGCCACGTCAAGAATTAAAGACTCCTCAGTAGCGGAACAAACTCCAGACGTAGAGGCATAAATGGCTTACCCATGATTCGAATTGGGTAACAAGCGACTACGAAAACACGCAACCGAGTACCAACCGGCAAGCGAGAGGTACTTGAAAGGCTTGGGAAGAGGTCGACTAACGGATCCCAGCAACCCCCAATGACGGAAATGACGATGAGCATGCTGATAATGACAATAAAAAGTAATTACTTAGTGATCATTGGAGACACATCATTACAAATGCAGCGACTTACATCCAATGCACTTAGCAGGAAATGTGTTATGAAATGCAATTCGTGCCTTTTATATTTTGTAAGTGCCATAAACAAATAAGATAATCAACTTAGGTTCCATTAGGAATTGTTGTGCACAGCCACTGTAGATAATTTAAGGAAGGATAGGAACACAGCAATCAGTCGCTACCCGACTGGTTTTTGATTATTCTTATACTTTAGATACACTTAACTTTCTTCAATGCATTTAACTGAGTTACCATCCAACAAACTACCAGTAGCACATGTCACCATATGACTGGACTGGTGTATAGGTTTTTCATATTCTTAGTTGACTTACGCCTTTCGACGCACTGTGTTCAAAGATGAAACACGGTTCGGCCCTATACTACCATGGGTGACTATCGTCAGAGAGTATAGCGGCGACTTGGAGAGATATCCCACTCTTTCAATGATTTGGAGGGTACAGCGGAATTACTCCTGGTGTTGCGTTGTTGGGAGCCAATGCGTATGATTTCATTTCACGGATAGCAGTGGTTAAGGCAACCTTGATGGCACAGCCCTATATCGTGACATACCGCTCCTCATGTGTTACCTCTAATCCAACAGTACGTTGGTGACACTTTCCAAATGGAGAATGTTCATCCACACATGGCAGGTGTCTCTCTGAAGTATCTGCTTGATTCTGAGGTACTCCTGTGGGCAGGTAGATCTGCAGATTTTATCACGATAGAACATGCGTTACACCAGCTCGTTCGTCAACTCCGTCATAGTGCCAGAATCCAAGATATCGAATACCAGTGACACTCTTTCCATCCGAATTAGCGCACAGATCCAGGGCAGAGGGAGTGTAACGTCAATAGCGGTAAGCGGGCTCGTACTGTTCATAGTAAATTCGAGTCGACTTTATAATCACTGAAATAAAATCATATCCCCTCTCAACCTATGAAGTTTCATTTCGTTTCCTGCTCTCCTTCTGAGTGCTGCCCTGTTTTTCGACAGTGTATTCCAATATTTAACTGTAGACTTTAGTTCCAACAGTCAAATCGCAGTTGCAGGTACGTTCAAGCGCCTTTATTTGCTGAAAAAAAAAAACAATATTTACCTGACGACGCGTAATAAAACGGATACCTGATATCAGTTTCGTTAAAACAATCAGTCGGGATTCACAGCTGCTTCTGCACGACGCGCCCGTGACCGGAGAAGAGTCACGATTCATTTGGGAGATAGGCAGTTGTACTTCTGAAACGAATTTGTCACACATTCAGAAGGCGAGACCTCAGAGGCCTGTCCAGTTGACGAGTTACCATCTAAGTCATGGAATTATTTATATTTGTGTACACGGGGTGATTTCTTCCGCCGTCCGGAGTGGCCGTGCGGTTCTAGGCGTTACAATCTGGAACCGAGCGACCGCTACGATCGCAGGTTCGAATCCTGCCTCGGGCATGGATGTGTGTGATGGCCTTAGGTTAGTTAGGTTTAATTAGTTCTGAGTTCTAGGTGACTGATGACCTCAGAAGTTAAGTCGCGCAGTGCTCAGAGCCATTTGAACCATTTGATTTCTTCCATCGTGTACAAACTCTAGGGACTGATCGATGAGAGGATACGGAAGAAAGGTTTTATGAACTTAAGTCCGGAAATGCATGCTTTCCATGATAAAGACCGTTTATTCAATCATACTTTGTTACAGAGACAGCGGCCTAATACACGCTGTACCACGCAACCACAGTTACAGTATGCATAAAACTTCCTGGCAGATTAAAACTGTATGCCGTACCGAGACTCGAACTCGGGATCATTGCCCTTCGCGAGCAAGTGCTCTACCATCTGAGCTACACAAGCACGACTCACGACCCTTCCTCACAGCTTCAGTTGTGCCAGTACCTCGTCTCCTACATTCCAATCTTCACAGAAGCTCATCTGCGAACGCTGCAGAATTGTTCTCACACTTCGAAAGGCACTATGTGTATCCTGTGCAGACGAAACGCAATTACTCTGCAACGAGCCATTGTACACTTGAGCTGTCTTAATGGTGCGCTTCCCTGTGTTCTGCGAGTTTCCAGCTTTTTCACAATATTTCGAGGACCGACCACGCCACCTTCTACAGACGCTGCGAATCTTACTGTTATGTACACTCTCTGCAATGCCTCCAACTAGACCGTAATTTACTGCTGGTCTCGCACCACGATCCCAGATTCCCACGTTGACCTTTGATGCTCCTTTGTTTTTCAGAGTCCGTACTTACATTCTACGAATCGCAAGTTCTTTCAGAGTTTTCTAGCTCTGGTGGATGCGATTGCTGGTGAGATAAACTTAGTGCTGACCTCAAACGTTTTTTTTAAATTAAGACCTTCTATCCTCGTTATTAGGTTTTCCAACATATTGATTTCGATAGGCTCACTTCCTCTTGTTTTTTTTTTTTTTTATTCGGATAACTCGCCCATATCCGTTGCATCTCTCCACTTTTCTGATAGTCTGCCCCGTATGAGACACGTCGCATTCACGTCGAACGCGATACACGCCGAGCTTTCGAAGACCTAGATCGTCTTTAACTTTACAAAGAAGACTTTTTTCTTTGCCGAAGCGACCGAAATGCACTGCATAACACGTTTACGTAGGAGTCTACCGATCTTGGATATTCGACTTCTCTTTCTCGATCGCCGTATCAACTTGTTTATTAGGAGTTCTTGATTTTGAGTTGAACGGCCATTCAGTTTGTTAATCGAAGCACCGATCCTTTCGAAGCACTGTTCATATGGTTTCACGCCTTCGGGGATGCTCTCCTTGCATCAATGTTTACGAATTCTGCGGACCACTATTCTGGTGCAAATGTTTCTGGGGCCGCATAATTTAGGACCCTGCTGAGATAAAGACGTCGGGAAACGCGATAACCAGAGGTGGAAGTACCAATTTAAATATGGCTTGGGATCAGGTACTCCTTTTATTAAGACCTCACTTACCATCACCACAACCAGAGCTGAAAAACACATGGAGGATTAAAGTTTCACGGAATTTCGTTGCGAACTCTCAAAAGCAAAAGAGCTACAAAGGTCAAAGTGGTAGTCGGGAATCGAACTCAGCTATAATTAGCGGCGCGAGATGAATAGTATTTTTTCACAGTCTAGCAGGAGTCCAGTCAGTGAGTACACTTAACAGCAAAACTCGCAGCACCCTAAAAAGACGGCTGAGCCTCCGTCGAATTATTGTGCAAAAACAGCTCGACAGAACACTCTGAAGTATACTGTTAGTCAATGATGCACAGAATGCTCGAGAAATCACACAGGTCTATCGTGCCACTATACCCACAAGATATCTTTGGTAAATCTCTGAAACTGGTCATGTTTCCTTGCAGAAAGGCGTAACCGACATTAAACTGTACTATTAGCTCTATTGTACGATCTAGGCTTTGGTGATAGGCCATTAATTAAGACTTGAAATTTCCAAAATCGCCTCCGACTCAAATCTACACTGAAGAGCCGAAGAAACTGGTACACCTGCCTAATACCGTACAAGGCCCTCCATGAGCTCTCAGAAGTGCCGCAACACGACATGGCCTGGATTCGACTAAATGCCTGAAGTAATTCTAGATGGAATTTGACACCATGAATCCCGCAGGATTGTCCATAAATCCGTAAGTGTACGAGGGGGTGGAGATCTTTTCAGAACAGCACGTTGCAAGGCATCTCAGATATGCTCAATAATGTTCATGTATATGGATCTTGGTGGCCAGCGGAAGTGCCGGCCGTCACGGTAGATCGGTTCTAGACGCTTCGGTCTGGAACCACCCGGCCACTACAGTCGCAGGTTCGAATCCTGCCTCGGGCATGGATATGTGTGATCTCCATAGGTTAGTTAGCTTTAAGTAGTTCTAATTTCTAGGGGACTTGTGCCATTAGATGTGAAGTCCCATAGTGCTCAGAGCCATTTGTACCCAAGTCCGTCGGAATGTATAATGGATATGAATGGATGCAGATGATCAGATGGGATGCTTACGTTCGTGTCACCTGCCAGAGTCGTATGTAGATGTCACAGGGGTCCCATTTCACTGCAGCTGCACAGCCCCACACAATTACAGAGCCTCCAGCAGCTTGAAGAGTAACCTGCTGACATGTCGAGTCCATGGATTCATGAGGGTGTCTGCATAACCGTAAACGTCCACCCGCTCAATACAATTGGAAACGAGACTCGTCCGACCACGCAACATGTTCCCAGTCATCAACAGTCCAATGTCGGTGTTGACGGGCCCTGGCGAGGCGTAAAGCTTTGTGTCGTGCAGTCATCAAGGATACACGAGTGGGCTTTCGATTCCGAAAGTGCGTATCGATGATGTTTAGTCGAATGGTTCGCAGGCTGACACTTGTTGACGGCCCAGCATTGAAATCTGCAGCAATTTGCGGAAGGGTTGCACTTCCGTCACGTTGAACGATTCTCTTCAGTCGTCTTTCTTCCCGTTCTTGCAGGATCTTTTCCCGGCCGCAGCGCTGTCGGATATTTGACGTTTGGCCGGATTCCTGATATTCACGGTACACTCGTGAAATGATCGTACGGGAAATTCCCAACTTGACCACTACTTCGGAGATGCTGTGTCCCATTGCTCGTACGCCGATTGTAACACCATGGTCAAATTCTGTTAAATCGTGACAGTAAGCGATCTAACAACTGCTCCAGACACTTGTGTTATGTGGGAGTTGCCTACCGCAGCTTCGTATTCCGCCTATTTACACATCTCTGTATTTGAATACACATGCCTATACCAGTTTCTTTGGCGCTTAAGTGTATAATAAAGCGTATCATAAACTCAGTCGGTGATTATATCTTTACGTAAACGTCGAAACATTTTACTTTTAATTCGTGCTCCCCCTGGGTAAAACTGCCGTTTATGGTACCATTAATTGTAGAGCGCCACAGAACAACTGCTTCTACGCGAGACTGCGCCTTTCGCTGGGGAAGCGACAGCCGTACCCACACGGCCAGCTCGGAGGTGGAGTAGACGGCCAGAGCTGAGTTTACCGGCCAGCGACGCTAAATATGTGCGGCCTATATTTAAACCACGCGGAAAATAAAAAATTATACTTTTTGCGCATACTAATAGTGCGGCGCTATAAATAGGGGCGACTATAACTTGAGTAGGAGGAGCGGCTGGCAGCCGGGCGGAGCCGGTCGCGTCGTCGCCGGCCGCCGCCGACAGCAGCTGTTGCCAGCACGTGGTGCTGCCGTGGCGACCGCCGGGGACGCCTGCGTGGGTGCGGGAGGTGGCCCGCAGAGGCAGGCGCGAGGGGCCGCGTGGAGTGCGTTACACGAGGGCGGCGGGGCGCATCCTTTCTTACGCGTCTGTGCCGGATGTCACGAGGCATCCGGTACAGTTCCACAGTTCTTTATTGAGTTTCGATTCCCTCCGAAGGGGCCGGGCTGGCAGCAGATTAGTATGCCGCTCTTCAGCCTAGAGACTTTGTTCGAAAAAGATGAAGATAATAAAGAATAAAAACAGGCGATAAAATCGGAGACTTAAATGGTAACATGGCGAAAAAAAAATCGTGGAACTTAAAACATAGAACAAAGGGATGATGATGCTAATAAAATACATATCGAGCAGACAGGTAAAATAATAGACAATTAAAAAACACGGCGACACTCTGGTTTCTGTTCGCAAAAGACATAAAATTCACACCCAGCGACAGCATGGTTTCTGTTCGCAACACTTTGGAAAGACGAACAACACTGAACATTCGCTTGGACACTGCACTAAAAAGTTGGCAAGTATGACATACCACAGCCGAGAGCCGGTGGGGGGAAACTGGACAGATGATGGGAAAATGAAAAGGGGGGGAAGTAGAGGAAAAACGAAGGGGGGAGGGGGGAAAGGAGCCGGTGGAGGATGAGGACCCATAAGAGGGGTGGGAGGTGCTGAGCAGACGCGACAGGGAGTGGGGAAGGCAGTGGAGGGGGCAGGGGGGGGGGGGAGGGACAGCGTCGAAGTGCACAGAGCGGAGGTGTATCTCGGAACACTTATCTACGATGCCAAGAACGTTTGCTGATAGAGCGCAATTGGATGTCTGATCCGAAGTAAACGGACACTCCTACGTAACAAGGGATTCACCACTAAATGTCACGGGAGACGGACCCGCAAGTACAGAAGTTCAAGTTTCAAATACTGTAGAAAGAGAACCGCTGTTCAGAATGACATCGTATTGGACAGCATGTGAGTAACGCAGGGGGAAACGCCGTGGAACAAAAAAATAGCCAATAGATGCCGCTGTAAGCATCAGATTATTAACACCAATCCGCGGTACTTGTGTGTTTCTGAGATTCCTTTCGAGACGCCCAACATGACTACCTCTATGAAGGATCGCACGTGGTTGGTAATACTCTTTTACAAGAACGCTGAATGAGCGCCAGTAGCCTTGCAGAAGTCCCGGACACTCAGGGGTATAAAAAAAACACACTAGTTTGACGCCCGCTGTGGACGTGGAAAAAATGTTTCCAAAATTCCAAAAGACGAGTTCCTTTGAAGTGCAATGTGGCAGAGCGAGGAAAGCAGTTGACCCGATGTCTGTCCAAGAGGTAAGCACGTTATTGCAGGAGGGGTAGAGCGATGGTGTTCAAATATGCACTGCAAGGGAAACTGCTAGAATGTTGGACACGACTGCGAACGCGTTGCATAAAATCCTACGAAACATCCTGCATCGCTATGTTCACAAATCACCCACGTTTGGACCTGCCAGCAAGATAAATGTTTGCTCTGTAATTTGTTGCTCACAAGAGAATCGACAACGAACGGTCATAGAACATTCTGTGTGCAAACGAATTCCATTTACTCTGTACGTCCATCTTTACGGAGATGGTTGCGGGACTCGCCTGTTTGGTACAGGATGTCCAATCAAACACCTTTCAGCCGTCTAATTTCCAAACTGTTATTTTATCTGGTCACCAGTTTAAGCGATTTGCTACGAAGTCTTCAGGCCCCAGACCGACGTGTAGGAAGATTCCAACCTAGGTTTCGGTTGGCAGATGATGGTTGTAGTGATCGGTGTATCAAGTAGAAATCTACAGATACCAATTTTTGAATGCTGGGCCCTATTTTGACCGGAACGTTGATCAGGAGCCCTAAAGATATCCCAAGAAAATAACAGTTTGTAAATTTGATGGCTGAAAGGTGTCTGATTTGACACCGAATCCCACTTACAAAATGGCTCAAATGGCTCTGAGCACTATGCGACTTAACGTCTGAGGTCATCAGTCACCTAGAACTTAGAAATATTTAAACCTAACTAAGGACATCACACACATCCATGCCCGAGGCAAGATTCGAACCTGCGACTGTAGTGGTCGCTCGGTTCCAGACTGTAGCGTCTAGAACCGCACGGGCACTCCGGCCGGCCCAATCCCACTTACATCTCCAACCATACGTCAATATGCAGACCTGAAGATTATGGACTACGGAAAATCCGCGCGCAAGACATCCGGTACGACTTCATTCTGAGTAGGTGACGGTGTGGTGTGGGTTGACGGCGTGATTCATCGTATGGCCGTAACTTTTGAAGGAGATGAGTGCTGCGGGTCTAGTTACCTACACCCTCACTGGTAAAAGCTACGAGAGTCTTTTGCACATCAAAGTTATTCCAACTCTTCAAAAGCGTGGATGTGTGGTCGGATCACTTTTGCTCGTACTTAAGATGGCAGTCCTCCAAACATTGCACGTGGCTGCTGCAGAACCTTTTCGAAATGCTAGAATTATCAGTCGCCATTTCCCTACAGCCTCGTCATCCAGATCGCTTGACCTTAATCCGTGTGGCTTCTGGCTGTGGGGTCATCTGAAAGACGTTGTGTTCAGTGCTACAATTACGAACTTAGCTGACATGAAGGCACACACTGCGCAACGCATTCTGGACGTGACCCCCAAGCCACTGCGTTCTACAGTACAACACGCTACTTCTCGATTTCAGTTTTGCGTCAGAAAATGATGGAGAGCACATCGAATATCTCTTGCGCCAGTCTCACGACAAGTAGGAATGGACATGATTTTCCTTTAACGCAGATTTTGGCCCCTTGACAGGCAAAAACTGATGGCATTTCGCTTTTTGTGCAGTGTTTGCCCTCAGGACAGTTACAAACCGATATTTCCCATTCAATGTGGTACGACTTTGCATGACAAACATTGCCACATTTGTTGGTTGCGGAACTTGTGCTCTCATGGACAATGAAAAATACGGGTGGTATAATGTGCAGCTCAAACCACACCCATCTTATTGCGATTCGTCAGTCATTTGTAGCCGATCCCATTTTCGTTAAGACGATAACAGCGCCACATCTTGGTAAAAATTTAGTTTAAATTGTTTTTTGTTCCATGACGTTCTCCCACGCGTCAGTAACATGCTGTTCTAATTTGACATTATCCTGAGCACTTGTTCTCAGTCTACAGCGTTTTGAAACTGGAACTATGATTACTTACACCCTGTAGAGAAAAATGGCTCTGAGCACTATGGGACATAACAGCTATGGTCATCAGTCCCCTAGAACTTAGAACTACTTAAACCTAACTAACCTAAGAACATCACACAACACCCAGCCATCACGAGGCAGAGAAAATCCCTGACCCCGCCGGGAATCGAACCCGGGAACCCGGGCGTGGGAAGCGAGAACGCTACCGCACGACCACGAGATGGGGGCCCCTGTAGAGAAGGTGGTGGTGCTACTGTGTTGTCCGTATACACGTAGCAACAGCAGAACGGGTCGGTCTGGAGAGCTCAGTGATTTTGAGCGTGCAATCGTCACTGACGTGCCACCTGAATAATGCATCCATCAGGGACATTTTAATCCTAAAGCTCCAAAGTCAAGTGTTAGTGATGCGATTGCGAAGTAGAAATGCGAAGGGAAAACCACAAATAAATCTTATGCTGATCCAATGTACTACGTACATGGATTGTCAAACATGGCGGAGAGTGCTTATAAAAAAATTGCATGATATCGGCAGGAGAAATCACTTGTTAACTCCAAAGTGCCACCAGGGGTCGAGTAAGCACAGTGAATGTACGAAGGGCGTTAAGCAATATGGTACAATGGACGAACTGCTCCTCATAGGCCATATGTATTTGTAAGCAGTCCTAAACGAAGCTCGAGGTTGTCTACAGAGCGACGGCATTGGACAGTGGATGCTGGACGTCAGAGACTGAGAGTGACGGGTCTCGCTACACCATGCGACAATTCAGTGGAAGAATTTGGGTTTGTCGAATGCCTGGAACGTTACACGTCATTATATGTGGTGCCAACAGAAAGGAAGAATGAGGTGCTGGCGTATGGCGCTGCATGGTAGTTAAGGTGTGGTCCCTTTATTGTGCTTAAGAAAACGCTAAATGGGGAAGGATAAGAACACATAATATAATATTATTTATTGCATACAACAGGGAAATAATACGAAGACGATGATTGTATCACCATGACAATGCACCCCCACATAAAGCAGCATCAGTGAGGCCTATCCACAGTCTCGACGTGGACCCATCGCAACACCTTTCAGATGAGCTACAACGTCGGAACGTCGACTTCACTCTAAACTCTAGTGTCCAGAGTCATCACATTATCTGGTTCGGCTCATGAGGAGGCATGATCTACCATTCCTCCGTAGACATTCAGACAGCAGTAATCACGCCAGGCTAATGTTGGACCCATCATATATTCAATTCCACTAGCGTCCAGACACCGTTGATCATATAGCGTATGTGCTCCTTGATGGCAAAAGTTTTGTAGTATCGGTAGCTGGACCGACACTGTGAAGTGGATTGCTGAAAAAGAAAGCTTAACTAAAGCTGTGGCAGATAGTGCACGTTCGGCATACAGCATCCGGGCGTGAAGTCTGGAACATGAGAACTTATGAATGAATAAGTAGAAAAGTATGTAGATGCTTTTTACTTATCTTTTCTTTTATTGCTTCCTTGGAATACAAGTAAGCTATAGGCACTGATACAATTGGCTCCTTGCTAGTTCGTAGCCATTAGCTTCTGATGGCTATTCTGTCTCTCGGCTAATGAGAGAGAAGGGCTTCGTACAACTGGGCGATAGCTAGGTTTGCGTACAACTGGGCGGTAGCTTGGTTCTCGTACAACTGGGGTCGAGTCCACTCTCGTAACACGAGACCTGCCTTGGTGGTGGCGCTAGGTCTGCGATCACAGTGGCGACACGCGGGTCCGACATGTACTACATGGACCGCGGCCGATTTAAACTACCACCTAGCAAGTGTGGTGTCTGGCGGTGACACCACATTCCTCCCCCGCAAATCGGCGAACGGTCGTGTAATAAGGCTTCCGCCCGCCGTGGGGAGGACCACATGTTGACGTATGCGATGAGGTGGGGAGCCTAACAACAGGCGAGGCTGTGCCACCCGCACCCGGCCATCCGGTCCGAGGGGAGCTAGGAAACGCCTGCAAAACTAGTCCAGGGTGCACGTCAACATGCGGTGTATGCGCCCGAAAAGAAACATGAGGGGCCGAAGGGTCGACGTCCATGGCGTCGGGGTAGCCGACGCGCGATGACGTCATGTGGTCCGGAGCGGGCGGGCGTTCCATGGCGGAGGACAGCTGGTCACGGGAAGCGATCGGCGGCGCGTGACCCTGGGAGGCGCTTGGCGGCTGCAACGAAGCGTCGAATGCGGTCGGCGGCGGCGGCGGCTGCTGCTGCTGCTGCTGCTGCTGCGGCGGCGGCGGCGCGTCGCCATGGGGCAAAATGGAAGGCATCGTCGGTAACACCTGGGGATGAGGCGAGCCAGTAGATGGGTCCCCAGGGCGCTGACCGGACGGCACCGTCGCTGAAAGCAGACGGGGAGCGGCAGAGCCCGAGCGACGACAGAGGCGCAGCTGATTGAGATGCCGACGCACCTCACCAGAGGCCCCCAAAACCAAATACATCGCGCGGCCGAGGCAGCGAAGAATGCGCCCTGCGAGCCAACGCCGTGAACCTCGATAGTTGCGATAAAATACAACGTCGCCTGGAGCAAAAGCAGGAGTCTGCCGCTGCAAAGGAACCGGATGCGGCGGATGCAGCAAAGACATCAAGGTGCGATGAGGACGACCGTGGAGCAACTCAGCCGGCGAGCGACCATCTCGGGGCTGAGAGCGATACGAAGACAAAAAGAGCAACAATGCGTCCTCCCGAGAATGCGACTCTTTCAATTTCAACATCTGTGACTTGAAAGTCCGGACCAATCGTTCAGCGGCACCGTTGGACTGAGGCGAAAACGGCGCGGATGTCAGATGTTGAATACCATTGGCCTGGCAGAAAGACTGGAATTCGGCGGACATGAATTGTGGGCCATTGTCGGAAACAATAGTCTGCGGAAGACCTTCAATGCAAAAGATAGCAGACAACGCTTGGATGGTGGCGGAGGACGTCGTGGAAGACATCCGAACAACAAAAGGAAAATTACTGAAGGCGTCGACCAGAACCAACCATCGAGCATTCCAGAATGGACCAGCAAAATCAATGTGTAAGCGTTGCCAAGGGGAAGTGGCTTTTGGCCACGCAAAGACTTTCCGCGGCGGTGCGGACTGTTGTTCGGCACACGCCGGGCACGAAGAACACATATTCGTAATCGCAGCATCGATTCCGAACCAAGTACAGTGCTGACGAGCAAGTTGTTTCGTTCGCACTATACCCCAATGTCCTTGATGAAGAAGCCGTAAAACCGAGGACTGTAACGAACGTGGGACCACGACTCTGGACTGATCATTATCAGAACGCAACAACAAAACACCACGTCGAACAAAAAGTCTCTCCTTGTGAGCAAAAAATCGGCGAACCAACGGATCCTCGATCCGAGACTTTGACAAAGGCCATTGCGTAGCAACAAAACGTAAAACAGGAGCAAGGACAGGGTCAGCAGCTGTGGCTGTAGCGACACGACGAAAATCAATCGGAAACGATTCGACCACTTCATCGGTTTCCGAATCAATGAACATGCAAGCAAGTTCGGAAGAATCGAATGCTTTATCCTCAGCAACAGGCAAACGGGACAACGCATCGGCGTTTCCGTGCTTAGCAGTGGACCGATACAAGATATCGTAGCGGTACTGCGAGAGGAAAATAGACCAGCGAATGAATTTCTGCGCTGTACGTGGAGGTACAGGCTTGGTCGGATGAAAAAGCGATGTCAAAGGTTTGTGGTCTGTGATGATGGTAAAGTGACGACCATACAAGAAATCATGGAACTTAGTAACACCAAACACGAGAGCCAAAGCTTCTTTCTCTATCTGTGAATAATGTCTTTGCGCAGACGAGAGCAATTTGGACGCAAGGCAATAGGGCGATCATGGGAGCCAACTTTGTGCGCAAGCACAGCACCGATCCCGAAATCCGATGCATCTACCATCAACAAAAGGGGTTTCTGGGGATCGAACGGCGTAAGGCAAGTATGAGAAAGCAACGCCGATTTCAACTGGCGAAAGGCGCGTTCGCATTCCGTCGTCCAGAGAAACGGAACACCTGTACGGCGTAAGCGATGAAGCGGAGCTGAAAGGAAAGAGGCATTGCGCACATTCACTCACACCGTGTGATTCTACAGTGTTCAATGTTCTTGCGACCTCATGACGCAATGCGTAGGGAACATTGCGTGCTCTGAAAAATTTCGGTTGCGCGTTTACCTTCAGTTCTAAATGTGCTTCATAGTTTTTAGCGCAACCTAAGCCCGGTGCAAAAATGTCTGCAAATTCGTCACACAGCCGAGAAACACTGTCTGTAGGCACAGTCTGATTCACTGATAGGACCTGATTTACAATAGACTTGTTAAACAACTTAAATAAATCTAGACCAAATAAGTTCACTGCAGAAGAAGAACGAAGAACGTAAAATGACACAAGTTTTGTTTGTCCCTTGAATGTGGCAAGAAGGCTGCACTGTCCTAACACAGGAATTTTCTGTCCGGAATATGTAGTTAGCTTAACATTTGCGGCACGCAACGGAGGTGCGCCCAGTTGTTTGTATGTGTCGTGATTGAGCAATGAAACTGCAGCTCCGGTATCGAGCTGGAATGGTATCACTTTGCCTTCAAATTCTAAGTCCACAAAAAGTTTATTGTCCTGCTGACGACAAGAGCGACTGTAATGTGCAATTGGAACAGACACTGGTACAGAATCACTTGCTAATTGACGTGATTTCCGGCGACGTCGACGCACAGTTTTTGTGGGACGATCACTGTTACTGTTAGAGAAAGTGTCACTGGACGAAGTGGAATTAACGACATGAATGTCCATAGGCGAAGGTCCACGAGCCTGAGTGTCCTTGGTTCGATTCCGGCGCGAAGCAAAGGGCCTGGAATGATTGTGATTGTCTGATCTGAGCTTTTTCTGGCAAACACTTTGAACATGTCCTTTCTTATTGCAGAAAAAGCAAATAGCTTGGCGTGACGGGCAATGTTCACGCGAATGTCTAGTAGCACACCGCGGGCATGATTTCACTGCATTTGCGGGCTGGCGCGGCACACCTGGCTTAGCACGCGGCGGTCGCTGTGCGTCCGTGCGCGAGGCCCGGTTACCGGGCCGCGCAGAGCGTCCAGCGGGCCGGTTAATGTTACACACGGCTGGCGAAGTTGCCAAAGATTCCTGAGCACAGTCCAGTGTGTCCTGTCTATCCAATATGTCTATCACTTGTTGAAGGGAGGGATTAACTAGTTTCAAAATTTGCTCCCGTATGCGAACATCAGAAACGTTCTGTGCAATTGCATCACGCACCATTGTATCTGAATAAGAAAGACCACAGTCACATTCAAAGGCACAGTCCCTAGTAAGTCCTTGCAATGTTGCTACCCACTCCCTATTAGTTTGACCGGCCGTACGTTTTGTACGAAAAAACGTATACCGTTTTGCAACCACATTAACTGTTTCTTTGAAATAGGCATCTAATGCAGACAAAATTTCCTCGTATGACAAAGTTGCTACGTCGCGGCGGGGAAACAATTTCACTATCACACGGTATGTGGACACACCGAGACAAGAAAGCAAAAACGGCTGCCGCTCAGTACCTTGAATTCTGTAGGCTTCTAGATGAAAGTGGAACTGGCGAGACCACTCTTGCCAGGTCTCATCGGCTGCCACGTATGGTCGAAAGGGAGGTGCAACAGCGTTCAGTGGCAGCGGTAGCGAAGAAGCGGCGGCGGCCGCATCGGTTTGAATGGTACGTTGACCCTGGACGAGCTGTCCAAGGGCATCCAGTAACGCCTGCGTCTGCTGAGTCTGCAAGCGATAAAATTCGGACAGTACATCTGGAGAATGTGGCGAAGCCATGACACAATTAAATAGAAACAATCAGAACACTTGAAACGTCATCAATGGTACAAACAAAGTAATACAAACTCTTTATCTCGTCGCCATATGTAGTATCGGTAGCTGGACCGACACTGTGAAGTGGATTGCTGAAAAAGAAAGCTTAACTAAAGCTGTGGCAGATAGTGCACGTTCGGCATACAGCATCCGGGCGTGAAGTCTGGAACATGAGAACTTATGAATGAATAAGTAGAAAAGTATGTAGATGCTTTTTACTTATCTTTTCTTTTATTGCTTCCTTGGAATACAAGTAAGCTATAGGCACTGATACAATTGGCTCCTTGCTAGTTCGTAGCCATTAGCTTCTGATGGCTATTCTGTCTCTCGGCTAATGAGAGAGAAGGGCTTCGTACAACTGGGCGATAGCTAGGTTTGCGTACAACTGGGCGGTAGCTTGGTTCTCGTACAACTGGGGTCGAGTCCACTCTCGTAACACGAGACCTGCCTTGGTGGTGGCGCTAGGTCTGCGATCACAGTGGCGACACGCGGGTCCGACATGTACTACATGGACCGCGGCCGATTTAAACTACTACCTAGCAAGTGTGGTGTCTGGCGGTGACACCACAAGTTTAACAGACGTAAGGGTAATATCGCAATTTCCTGAAATACCAATGTCTGATAGAGTACAAGCAGGAAATATCCGTAATGACGATACGTAATTTCACGTAGGCATATAACGTTCATACCGAGCAACACCACCTCTAGCTCTGATTTTGTCTCCTGTTTGCGGCGGAGAGATTCCACGAGAGCCGGCCGGGTGGCCGAGCGGTTCTAGGCGCTACAGTCTGGAACCGAGCGACCGCTACGGTCGCAGGTTCGAATACTGCCTCGGGCATGGATGTGTGTGATGTCCTTAGGTTAGTTACGTTTAAGTAGTTCTAAGTTCTAGGGGACTGATGACCTTAGAAATGAAGTCCCATAGTGCTCAGAACCATTTGAACCATTTTTGATTCTACGAGTTTCCACAGGTACGCTACATCAAGCTGAAGCCAGTAAATAATGATTACATTTCCGCATTTCATCCGCTGTTCGAAATGGTGTCAGATATTCTCTGTGGGAATAAATCACTGCCCAGTCGAGGTGCCGTAAAGCGCTGAGTGTTCCTCGTGCCTGGAACGTATCATGCAGCGATGTCAATGCATGTTTGGCCACAACACACTCATAAGGAAGATAAAGAGCGAAGGGACACGAGGTCACAAGTAATATTTAAATAAACATATTGCTTCAAGTTCGTGGTAAACTGAACGTGCGGATCTTAGTAACCGTTCGCAAAATGCCTCTACAACTTCTTACTAGTCTGTGCACTCGACGTCTTGCGTCAATCGAAAAGAGGAAGAATCACGAGTTCAAGAAAGAGGAAAACTAACAACTCGTCGAACCACATTACGCGTCTCCAGTTTCTGTGTTGTTTGAAGCACGGGAGAACTGGAGCTTCAAGTCCACTGCAAGCGTTGGCCTTCTGCGAACTGCCTGACTCCACATGTCTACTATAAGCTGCTCCCTTTGCGGCGTTCGCTTGGGAACTATTCGAGATAGACTTTCATTCACGGACAGCAGAAATTCCTGTCTGGTTCGAAACGGATTGTCCTTGACGTGGTGTTGCACTTGTCTCCGTGCCTGTCGGTTCGGATATTTTCACGACCCCTGTTCTTCCTTTGCGTTACAAGGCTGTGAGTGGTTCATCATTTCTTGTAGACACCTTGGACGTTCCTCGTTGATACACTAACTAATGAGCTAACTGCAGAATTGCAGCATCGCCGCTAACCATTGTTGTGGAAGTGTATGTCTCGAAATCATTAGGTTTCCTGTTCATTACATATGTGTTAAAACGAATGGCCAGCAACTGTGTTGAAACGGATAACTGAATGCTTGAGCATTGTTTTTATATAGTTCTCAATTCGATTCCTAGGAACTGACGACGTTAGTGGGGTATACGACGTAGCGGCCAATGCGCTGTGCAGTACATTCTTGCCTGTGAGAATTTTAATTGCGCTATATGTGATTTTGTCTGAGGAAGGTAATGGCAAACCACCTCCATTAGGACCATTCCTAGCAAAGCGGTGTGTGTCTCCCGCATCGTTCCCCTACAATCTGTGAAGAAGCGTGGGACTTCATTTTATTTCCCATATGTGATATTATGGTATTATTTAGTGGTGGCCTAAATTCAGATACGTTTTGATGCCGCTAGTAACATCCTATCCACGAACATTTCAAGAGCTGATGAAGTAAAATTTTTATGACTTTACGGCTGTATGTTAAAGTGTGTGACTAGTCTAGAAAGATATATTCTGAACTTCAGTTTCGTTGTATAATCCGAAAAGCCGTCCCACCGCAAGGGATTAACGATTGTGGTTGACAAGTTCCTCCACGTAATGAAAGGAAATCGCAAAGCCTATCATACGTTTTTCTGGAAACACTCATTACAGCATCACGGAATATCGTATGTGTGATCGTGCTTCCAGTCAAAGCAAAAAGAGGAATTGCGTGGTATGGGAGCTGCAATGATCTGAACATAGCCTAAGAAACCTAAGAAACAGTTTCAAATAAGTAATTTATGAAATGAGATACACTGACATAACAAATACCAATGTAAACCAAATTTCGTCACTGGCCTTATACTAATTGTTTAGCTTCATTCATTACACCATCTGATAATTTTAAACTGCATAATAATCTGTACTTGGAGGCCAAATTCCTGAATGTAATTTTCCTTTTTCTATTCGCTTTTTTATTTCTTTTTTAATCTCAGAAAGAAAATTTTCGACTCGTCATGTGTGTATGTCGTGTAAGCATGGCTGCTGCTCTATTGAGACATACAAAAGCGTTCACTTCCTTGTTAAAAAGATACGCACTGGGGAGTGTAGTGCGACAACAGACGTGTTTACACTGCTTACAAGCGAGAACATCGCAGCACGTGGCTCACAAGCTCTGATCGTAAAATCTGTGGAAGCACTCTAGAACAGATGCCGCAGCAAGTTTACACTGCGTAACTGAGCGCTACCGCAAACAACTTACACTTAGTCTCAGGATTTATAATGTACCATAAGACTCAACTTGTACGTGAAACCTAAAACTGTATTTCGTCAATTTTATTGAAGCCAAATTAGCTTCACTTGCAAACAACATTTTTGCGTGACTGAAGAGCATACGGTTATGACTTGCTAGTCAGACAGGCTACATAATTGTTACCCGTTATGTGTGGAGATTATTTTTTGTTAATCAGACGCGTTGAATATTTGCAATAACGTTATTCCGAAAAAAATATACTGTCTTCGGCGCTTACTGAGCTGGTGTTCTAATCATTCTGAGAACAGAAATAATCACAATCTTAGAGTTATATTCCAGTTGCAAATTTCGTAGTACACACAATACGAGTCACAAGAATATTTCTAACATTTGCGAAAAACAGTACACAAAATATGTTGCAGCGAGTTCTATATCCATTATAGCGAGTTAGTTATGAAAAAGGACGCAGTAATGTGTTCCACGTATAATCCAATCTTACCATCAGTGAAGCCACTTAATACCAATATGAGCAAACATTTACTAAAATCATCTCCCTTATGATTTATAAACTACACAGCTTATTGCCGGCCGGATTGGCCGAGCGGTTCTAGGCGCTACAGTCTGGAACCGCGCGACCGCTACAGTCGCAGGTTCGAATCGTGCCTCGGGCATGGATGTTTGTGATTTCCTTAGGGTAGTTCGGTTTAAGTAGTTCTAAGTTCTAAGTTCTAGGGGACTGATGACCTCAGAAGTTAAGTCCCATAGTGCTCAGAGCCATTTGAACCATTTGATAAGTCCCATACTGCTCAGAGCCATTTTTGATGGCGTACCTTTTGCGGTTACTTGTTGTTTAACTTGTTTTCCACTTAATATAGCATCATATAGCGCTCAAGCGTGGCACAGTTTGGCTGTATGTAACTTTCAGCTGATACTGCGAAAAATCCAAACCTCTCGCATACATAATATCTCAATAAGTAATCGCAATGTGTAAGAAACTAGATCTATCTTTCCATACCTGTTGCTATTACGGGTGTATAGTATCTGAACCTACACATTTCCACACCCAATTCATTTTATTAAGTTATCAAACAGTCATAATGATTCGCTAACATCCATGCAACAATCGTTTTCACAAATATTAGAGAATATTGCCCTAATACGTTTCCGCTTCTCCGATACTTTGCCGCAGATTGACAAGTGATCGCAAAATGCATTGGTTTGCAGGGGAGTGTAGCTGCGAGAAGTTTTTCCAGAGAGAGGTCAAGCGACTTGCGCTCAGCGAACTGAGTCATTCGGGGAGAAGGAGAGAAAGGACCACCGAGGCTTCAGTGCACACATCAGCTAGCTCAACAGGAAAAGAATTACCTCTGAGACGCTGTTCTGCACACAAATTTGATCTGTCTGTAGTTTCACAATCAAATTTGAATGTGAACATGAATCTCACTTTTATACGAACACTTTTCTTTCATCTGCCATGTTTTATGATTTTTGTGACTATTTTACGTACTCATTGAATGAAATTTCTGTTATATGAGAATAGACATTGTTTAATAATACAAAATGCTATCTCTTATATCTCTGTTCCACATGGATCAACTTGAACATTGAAAATGGGGGAGGGTGTATCAATAGGAAAATTTACAGGAGCAGGAAAGAGACCTCAAAAGTAAACAAAAAAATCATTTCAACAAAGCTTACAAATAAAATTATTACTTAACTCCACTTCACATTTAATGTACATTACTTTTTTTACTGTTTTTTCATTGTTTGTTATACAAGCAGAGTATATTTTTTATTCGAACCCTTGTTTAAACCAGGGTTATAAGCACTTCATGAGGATCGTGTTCACATAAACAACGATGTTCTTTGTGCGTATTTAATAAAGTAATACACAACACACAACATCGTAAAAAATCATAAAAAGAATGAACAGTACGACGAATGAATACGAATCCAAACAAAATCCTAAAATAACAGACTGAGTGTTCGTTCTTATACAGGGTGTTACAAAAAGGTACGGCCAAACTTTCAGGAAACATTCCTCATACACAAAGAAAGAAAATATGTTATGTGGACATGTGTCCGGAAACGCTTACTTTCCAAGTTAGAGATCATTTTATTACTTCTCTTCAAATCACATTAATCATGGAATGGAAACACACAGCAACAGAACGTACCAGCGTGACTTCAAACACTTTGTCACAGGAAATGTTCAAAATGTCCTCCGTTAGCGAGGATACATGCATCCACCCTTCGTCGTATGGAATCCCTGATGGGCTGATGCAGCCCTGGAGAATGGCGTATTGTATCACAGCCGTCCACAATACGAGCACGAAGAGTCTCTACATTTGGTACTGGGGTTGCGTAGACAAGAGCTTCCAAATGCCCCCATGAATGAAATTCAAGAGGGTTGAGGTCAGGAGAGCGTGGAGGCCATGGAATTGGTCTGCCTCTACCAATCCATCGGTCACCGAATCTGTTGCTGAGAAGCGTACGAACACTTCGACTGAAATGTGCAGGAGCTCCATCGTACATGAACCACATGTGTCGTACTTGTAAAGGCACATGTTCTAGCAGCACAGGTAGAGTATCCCGTATGTAATCATGATAACGTGTTCCATTGAGCGTAGGTGGAAGAAACTAAAATGAGGTCTAAGTTTCCTGAAAGTTTGGCCCTACCTTTTTGTAACACCCTGTGTACAGAATAGTATCCAGTGAAACTTTATTTTTTTTCAGTCCTAATAATTTTTGCTGTGAAAACGATAGGCAGTAGCGAAAAATGTATAACCCCCAATGTGGAAAAAATAATAACTAACTGTATGTTCTTAGCAAAATGTAATCCTTACATTATACAGTTAAGTGAAACTGTACAGACCAACACCTTTGCATTATTGAGATGCTAAATGAATCCTCAAACGTGATCTCGAATGAAATTCGAGACCGACAGGCTGTGATGCTTCACTGGTAGCTACTTTTTAAGTTGTCATGAGATGACGAACTTTGAGAGGCATTTCGACAATTTACCATGTTAAAACGACCGGAACATACGCGGGGCGAATTTTTGGGATGGTATTAGAGTTATTTACAAAAGGATTTCGAGCGCCAGTACTTGAACATTTAATGCTGACGCGAACCCTCGATCAGTTACGCTGTAAAAGATAATTTTCACCAGCCCGCCCTTGACACGCTTCCCTTTTTATCCACGTTGTAACTCATCTGAGCTATTTACCTTACTCGTGACGTTATACTGTTACCATAAATACCGCTTGCAGAACAATGGCTGTCATGTACTGTACTCCTAAATGTATCTCCACGAAGGGCTTTGAATAACATTTATTTTCTCAGTATCTTGTCAATCAGTCAATCGAAGCGTAGGTCATCAGCGAGTGAAACCAGCTGTAAACAAAATGGCCGAAGCGTTTAACAGTTTTTGCCTTCTGCTTTGTGTTATCTTGTCCGTTTAGCAGACGTATTTCTCAATACCAGTTTAAGTATAATTGATGTGAACGGCATTTACAACCGTGCGTCTCGATTGACAGGCAATATAGCAGCGGGACTGTTCGCAGTATTAGCCACTGATGCGGCTTAAACGAAGCTCATCTGTCAATCGTATGACAGTCTACATGAGAGGATTCGCAATGGAGTACGCCTCGCTTTAATGGTACTTCGTTTGCCGATTCTAAAACGTCGGAGACAGTAGCTCGACTCACAGAAAAGCAAAGGCTCTATGCTTTCACTAATTACATCTTTTGTTACATCTTCGAATAAATTCCTCATCTAAGCTATCTACTAACGTTTAATATACCACGATTTCACATTTGCACTTGTGTTTAATAAGAGTAATTATAACAGAATGTTGGGTTTTTCCTCAGATTAAATCAGTGTCTTCAGTAATTTACCCATGTCACAACACGATCGTATTTATTCAGCTGGTGATTTTTTAACTAAACTCTTTCAGGTCTATTACTTTAACCTTTCAGACCTAAATTTTTTCTGGGGAAGAAAAATTTTTCTTTACGTGTTAATGCTGTTAGGGGATTTTTAAAATGAATTTAGTTGCAAGATTTATACAAAAATATTTACCCGTTTTCAAAATATACTTTTTACACTTGGCTTCATTTTATGGCTTAAAATACGTAATTATGAAACATCCTCTACTGTAGTAACTAGTAATATGATCATTCAATAATTACTATGCAAAGTAACAATATTCTATTATGCAGTGGAATATGGCGAACCAACGACATCCGTGTATTCTGGTTGTCACGAGCTGCTGTGAACTGCTACGGTGACTTGCTAATATTTTCATACTGATGTCCACAGGTGGCAACTCTTGCGCATGATGTAAAGGTTGAATATTCGCGAATGTACACCTCAGATCACCAATGGGAAAACACACTACTGTTGCAGCTAAGACACTATAAAAGTTAATGAACTTAATTGTAGCCAGAGGGAATCAAAGGGTTCAATGCTTCTTCATCTGACTATATAGTTGATGATGGCTTTCAGTAGCGTCCCAGTTTAGAATGAGTCAAGTTTCTTCTCGTGTATTACCACTGTAGACGCGTCACCTGCTAAATTAAGAGCTACA
This sequence comes from Schistocerca piceifrons, assembly GCF_021461385.2. Taxonomy (NCBI): domain Eukaryota; kingdom Metazoa; phylum Arthropoda; class Insecta; order Orthoptera; family Acrididae; genus Schistocerca; species Schistocerca piceifrons. The sequence continues at coordinate 443,343,292 of NC_060141.1, read as the reverse complement.
GTGCACAGGAGGTAGAGTATGTGGAACCTATGAATTTCAGGCGAAACTATTTAACGTCAATGGACTTCTTTTAGTAAAAAAAATTGAGTTGTTCCCCGGCGACAATGTGGCCCTAATGTCTCTCATAGTTATCGTTCACAGTTGTCAGTCCTCTTCCCGTGACAGTAGAAGTATTTTTTGGTACTGCTGTGGACTCCGCAGGTTTTATTACTTTTTCTGGAACTATTATTATTTATTTTAATTATCTTTACACTTTGCTAACCAGCCTTTACCTAGCTTAAGATGTAGCATTATTATGTGTTCCACTTATATTTTTATTCATGTTACGAAAATTTCTTTGTGTTTTTTATTGACCTCTTCACATTCAAGTAAAAAACCTACGCAATTTGCAGTAACATATCTCACCGTAATTGATAAATAAATTAAATATCTCAGCTTTCTAGATTTTCAACCATTAAATGAATTTTATCCATAGTGGATGCTGTCGAATTCCGTTGACTGCTCCCTTACCGGGTGCAGAAAAATATCCGCTACCAGTCACAATATAAGGTTATTTATTTTTCACACGACCGGTCTTCATCCTCAGGTGTTTATACATTCATTTACACTTGTACATTCATTTACACTTTAATTAGGCGCAAGCCCGAAACCGGTCGTGTTGCAAATAAATAACCTTTTATTGTGACTGGTAGCGGATATTTTTCTACACCCGATTTTCAACCTTTATTTCAACCACGTTTTACGTTATCGAACTACTTCTCTACGTGCAAATGAGTTTTAAGAGCAACTGTTGTCTCCGTTACATCTCTGTTAAGTCTTACGGTGCGACTTTCCAGATGCTAAATTGCTCTAATTCACATACGCGTACATTTCAGTTTTATAATGGATAATCAAAAATTTCATTATATCTATTGAGGATGACGAATACGACTGCGACTTACATTGAAGGTTTATTTAGGTCACATGCAACCAGTCACAATTTTTGTTTGATACGATTGATCGTAACATTTCACAGTTTCCGAGCCGCAGAAGGCTCATCAGCAGATGGAGGCGTTACAGCAACATTCTTCTCCATACCACCCTCCGGTAGGCGTGGTACTACTGTATTGTATCGTAGTATCCAAGACATTTTCCGATAACCTAAATTTGAACCACTTTATGCAAACACAGGAACACGCGGAGTCTCGAAAGGGAGGTAAGAAGCCCGCTGCAAATTGAAGATCGACCAGTTGGTGAATATGAAATATTCGTATTAATGAGATTCCCAAGTTGCAAAATGCTTACTGTGGAATCTTTGTTATCGTCGCAGATGTCTAGAAACGACTACGGTGATACTAAATATTTTTATCTTTCACTACGATTTATGTCATGAGAATGACGCTAAGAGATTTTTCTACATGACCTTTATTTAAATATTGGGGGATACCTGAGGAAGCACTATCCCATACTCCACCACGAATTCCTCTCTCCTGCACCATCCTCTTCATTTCAGATTCCTCACTTATTTGTTGCATGTATTCCAATCTCTTTCTTCCCCCACAGTTTATACCGGTTACAGTTCTCTCTACTACAATGGAAGTCATTTTCTGATGTCTTAACAGAGGTTCTATCATCATATCTCTCCTCCTTGTCAGTATTTTCCACATGTTCCTTTCTTCACCGATTCTGCGGAGAACCTCCTCATTCCGTATCTTACTAGTCCACCTAATCTTCAACATTCCTCTGTAGCACGACATCTCAAATGCTCCGATTCTCTGCTGTTCCAGTTATTCCACGGTCCATGATTCACTAACATGCAATGCGATGCACAAAATGTACGTTCTCAAAAATTTATTCCTCAAATTAAGGCCTATTTTGATAAAGATAGATATGTCTTGACCAGGAATGCCTTCTTCACCTCTGATAGTTTGCTTCTCTATGACCTCCTTGCTTTATCGGTTGTGGGTTATTCTCCTTCCAAGTTAGCTGTATTCCTTAACTTAGTGTACTTCGTTACCATCAATTTTGATGTTCACTTTCTCACTGTTCTTATTTCTGCTACTTCTCAATACTTTAATATTTTTCCGGTTTACTCTCTTTCCATATTTCATGCTTATTAGACTGTTCATTCCATTCTCAGAACCTGTAAGTCTTCTTCATCTTCACTGAGGGCAGCAATGTCATCAGCGAGACTTATCGTTGACATGCTTTCATTCTTAATTTTAATTTATTCTCCAAAAATGTAAAATGTATACAGCTTCTGGTTCGTTTTTTCTGGGCTTTCTTCGTGCAAGCAAATAGCGTGACTTCTGCAGTGTTTTATTGCGTAAATCATTATTGACTGACTAGCAGCCATTCTAAAACCATCGTTTATGATGAACAAAATTAAAATTTCATAGTTACTATAACGATACTTTGTCACTAAGGTAGTCTGGCTTTCTTTGCGAGCGTCCTGTTAATACCGCACATTGTGCTGATTGTATTTATTAATTATGAAATCATTTTGCGCTTGAGAGTGAAATTAGTGTTTAATAATTAATATGTTGTGTGCCAGCTGCAGCAATGTAAATAGATTTGGACCGTATGTAGACTAATTCCAGTTGTCTGATTCCGATGCATTTATAATTTTTTCATGACATACCTTGGTAAAAAATGCTGTTGAGGCCATACCGGTACTAAACATTGGACGGTCATTTTCCTGGTGTTTTTATTATGTTGAGTTAAATGGAACTAAAACCTGGAGAAGCAGATAAGGGATTTTCATTAACACTTAGGTATATTACTATTTTTTAAGACTGTAGTGTGTCCTATTGGTTTATCAATTATCTCCGAGTCTCTTTCCCTGGGTTTTAGTTTCTACTCTGAAACACATGGAACATATATGAACATTCCGTCCGAGTGAAAGCAATAGCAAGGACGTGGACAATCAAGCCAGGTATTTTAAATAACACAAGAGTATATTATTGCTTTGTGACGCGATTGAAGTGTTAATTGTGTTACAATTAGTTTTGGCAAAGGATAACAATAATCAACAGAGCTGTAGTCTGATATTGATATGTTATACTCTACATCTATGTACGGAGCGAGTTAGCACAGTGATTTGCACACTGGGCTCGCATTCAGGAGGGCGATGGCTCCAACTCGCGTCGGGCCATCCTGATTTCAGTTCTCCCTAATTTCCATAAATATCTTCAGGCAAATGCTGGAATGGTTCTCTTGTTAGGGCACGGTCTATTTCCGTCCCTATCATTCCCTAATCCGTACTTGTGCTCCGTCTCTAATGACTTATTTGTCGATGATATGTTAAACCTAATCTACCTCTACGTCTGTTTACAAACTCCACAAGCCACTGTACAGTGCATGGCGTAGAGTTATTCGTACGGGTATTATCAGAATACAGTATTTTTCTATTTGGGTACAAAGCTAGGGAGATATAGCTCTCAGCCTCTGTACGCGGTCTGATCTCTCATCTCCCCTTGTAACCCGTTTTCGAGGTATACGCCGGTGACAGTGGTATAGTTACTCATTTTTCTTGCAACATAAATTCTTTACTTTCATCCCGCATAGTTTCGGGAAAATTACATCGACTTTCTTCCAGGGATCCCATTGCTGTTACATTTTCTTATTGTCAATACCAACCCTTTTATGGTCATCGCAGAGCGTACCCGAATTCTTCCGTGTCCTATTCATGTCTGCCTGAGAATGGCTGCAAACACTGGAACACTAGGGCAGAGTGCTGTACAATGAGGATAGTATACATAAGAAAACATGAAGGGTTTTTGGTCGATACTTCAGCCTAGTGACGGACTTCAGAATCACAAGAAGAATACTCAGTAGACTGGCTCTGAACACTATGGGACTTAACATCTATGGTCATCAGTCCCCTAGAACTTAGAACTACCGCAACCTAACTAACCTAAGGACATAACACACATCCATGCCTGAGGCAGGATTCGAACCTGTGACCATAGCGGCCGCGCGGTACCAGACGCAAGCGCCTAGAACCGCTCGGCCACTGCGGCCGGCCAGCCGGGAATCGAACCCGGGCCGTTAGGTATGACATTCCGTCACGCTGACCACTCAGCTACCAGGGGCGGACATTTTACATATTAATGATACATAATATATTATAGTACTTGGACTGTGTTGTTAAGTCTTCAGCTACAGAATTTTGTAGTGATACAATGACATGCATTTTAGAACTATTTCTATAACATGCGGAGAACTAAGCTATACTTTGTCGGTCTTGCAGCGTCTTGTATCTTGAAAGAGTATTTCTTTCAACAGGGAAGATGTGATACTTGCAAATGAACTGAATTTTATTAATGACTCAACATTTTTACTTGTCGTGGAAGTGGAAATTTGTGTCAGTTTCCAATAGCTTCTATTGATAATGCACTTCAGTTCCATCTGCCTTTTTTTGCACTTGGTTTAATTTCTCTACAGACTGTTCCTGTGGAGTAGAGTAAAAACATAACAGACACACTGTTACCTACTTATGTAAACCGCTAGTTCGCTGGTCTACAGTGGGAGCTATTTCTATTTGTAGGTGTAAGCTGCACGTCGTAACCTTATTGATGATAATGGACTGAATCGAACCATACTAGGTACCGAACTGCATCCACACTTGGCAAATATCTGCGGTTAAGCTACCATCAAAAGACAATTTTTTTACAATAAAATTTACAGGGTCGCCACCAGCCCAAGCCCATCCTAATATACAAGAATGATTGAACTGTAATTAATTCAAATTTGGGATTCAATGGAAGCAAGTGAAATAGCAGCACACACAGTATTATCCTTTACGGCATATTTATTCGTTAGTAAAGGTTTTTGAAATAGCGTGCACATCCTATGGGTGCACTTACCTGGTGCCTGAACATGAACTACATTTATCTATTTTCGATAAGTGAAATTATATTGAACAATTTAACTGTTGTGATTAATGAAAATGTGGGGAAAGGGAAACTACAAACATCCTCTTAATCATTCATTCTAGATTCACACGACAGAGTAAGATCACAGGAATAACCGACCACCTTTACAAACATGCACTAATTTGCAAAGAGGTTTATTTCCGTTGCAAGATTTGGTCACCTAAGTACATGAGATGAGAAGCCGCGCGCCCACGTGCAGAGAACGCAGGTCACACATTTAAGGTTTCAAAGCAGAATTTAAGTGGAAAACACAAATAGAAGAAGCGTTTCTTTTCTTAGGGAACGACTATAAAATGAATTTATCACTACAACGGAATACTAAATCACCATGGCAGAAACCTTCCGATGATTCAAGGTACACGTGATCCGTTAAGAATTAAACCATTACAAAAGTTCGCCTTAATTCACGAAAATCCGATGTTTCAACGAATTTATCCCGCACAAAACAGAGTAAATAAGCGCTGGAAACACCTATCGGTATGCAGTAGGACGCGGAAACGTACATGGTCTACCAAACCCGTAGTACAATACGAACACAAGCACATACTATCACCAAGAAACCACTCACGTAAAACACACAATTAGTATCACATTGGCACGAGATATAAGTTCACTAGCTGTTCCTAACCACGTTCAATAGTGGATGCTCCACACGACGATGTCCCAAAGGAACAAAGCCAATTTCCTCCACAACTATTTTTAAACCCGACCATGACCTATTATTAACCAATTGTACCACAGTCCGAGCAGAAATTCGTAAGGTTTCAGTTAGGCTGAACGACTTAAATATTCCAACGAGTTTAACATAGGAAAATCGCGATTAGCACTACCTCCTACTTTGTCATTAGTACTAGAAGCCTTACTTAGGAGATACGAACCGTAATCATCAACAGCCTGGAGAAGAGTGCCTGCTCTGCACAAAGCTCCCAGCAATCCTTGGCTGAGACGGAAGCGACCAGAGGTATCGTTTCCGCCACTAACCGGAGAAACACACAAATCTCGGGACAAAAGGGATGAACCTCGGATGAACCTCTTTGCTCAGGTAAGCAATTCTAAGTTGGTGAGCCTGTGAACCCTGCCAAACGACAGGCACTCATCTGCCGCTCCCAGCAGACAACAACCAACTAGCTTCCACCACAAAATAAGCCCGAAAGGATACGTAAAACACCCATTCACTCCCATTCAACCACACATAAGGTAACATAACGGAAGGGCATGTGAAATATGGCTCTTGATTTCACGTAGAACATAAAATTAGAATACAATACATTGAAATACTAGTGCAAGACACCATTTGCTTGCATTTTACTTTGGATATATAGTGAATTACTTACAGTTCCACTGCTCAGTCTTTCTGGGAGAGTTAAATAGCAAAATCGCAGTTACGCAGTGGATCAAATGAGACGTAACTGAATCATATGAGGCAAACATGTATGAAAAGACTCGACAGAGACTTTTCAACACATGAAATACAGTACTGGGAAGACTTTCTCGTTTGCAGTGCTTTTCAATTTCAGTAGAATATTTGTACCAAGGTTGTATCTCTAACATGTTTTCACATTTGCCAAAACCTCGAGTAAATTTGGTAATTTCAGAAAAACACTCCAGCACAAAAAAGTGAACGCCATCATTTCTGTAGTGGGCCGGGGTTTAGTGACACTAGGTACTGAGCGTCAGTGACAGAGGAGAGCAAAGGTCATTATTTTGCCAGGGATGGCAAGAAGGAAGCGACACTTTGTGGGCGGTAGAGTGGTTCCTTCCCTGGCTCAGTGAGTGAGGTGTGATTCAAGCGTTGGTGGTTCCATTAACAGTAATTTACCGAGACATAAGACCCTTTAAACAAACACACTAATACAATGCGCTTTAATTCGCTCAGTTCCTCGCGGCGGCGGAACGGCGGAGTCGGAGCGTGCAGATTCAGGTGACAGCTGATGCGGCGACGGCTCGTGTTGTAGTGCTGCGCGTACGGCCTACTCAGCCATTCAGTACAGTGGCCGTGATTCACTGCGGCGGCGGCGCGGCCTCCTCCTTGTGAATTCGCTCGTTGCGTTATCAACAAGAGCCTACGCGGTGGTGCGGAGTGCTCCGTCCATCAATCGAACCAGCGACCCTAAGGTTCGGCGTCTTCTGTCGGAGTTCATGAAACTCTAGATTCACAGGTAACCCATATGGCGAGGTCGCAGTCCCTTCGTCCTCACAGCCACCTGGGTAAGAACCACACGAACTTCTTTCTGTTAACATCTGGGATAGGGTGTTCTGCGTTGACGTATTGGAGCGGTACCGCCATCATCTTCTGTCGAGTGGCGTAGCGGCAAAAGTCGTCATAACGAAATATGACGTCCGCAGATCAATCATCGGTCCGCCCGTCCAGAATATGTTTCTTCGTGTCTTCTTTCTCCCCTCGAAGGACCTTCCAAAGGACCACGACACGCCCTTTCGTCTCAGGTATTTATTCGGTGTTTTTGCCAATGTTGCTAAGTTTCTAGGGCGGTGACTGACTCTTCAGTCGTTGACCGATGCTTCTCACATTGAGCCGAAATGTGAACAATGTCGACACAGGTGCCGACTTTCCAATGTTTTGCCGGCCGGTGTGGGCGAGGGATTCTAGGCGCTTCAGTCCGGAACCGCGCTGCTGCTGCGGTCGCAGATTCGAATCCTACCTCGGGCATGGATGTGTGTGATGTTCTTAGGTTAGTTAGGATTAAGTAGTTCTAAGTCTAGGGGACTGATGAGCTCAGATGTTAAGTCCCACAGTGCTCAGAGCCATTTGAACCATTTTTTCCCAATATTTTCCTTCGATGCTGGTGTGTTCAGGCATTGCCCTGTCGTCCACGCTCGCATCGCCATTAACCTGACGTTGATCTGCCGAGGTACTGAATGCTGCTGCGCAAAATCCGCTGGTCATCGGCATTCTCAAGTTGGGCAGAAACGTGACCAATGTCACACACGTGCCGGCCTTCCTTGTTCGACTGCTGCTGCCTCCGAATATTGTGGCTTAACGTGTCAAAGTCTCTGAAATGTTCACATAATCTATTATAGTAATGTAGTAGAAAATATATTACATTTCTATTACAGGGCTGACTAGACGGAAACGTCCTGAAACGAACCAAGGTACAACTCCCCTTCCCCCCGCCCACTTCTATTTTAGATATTGGACCATTAGTGTCTTGTTGTCGATGTCCACCTTATTTACGCAGCTTTTGTACTAATTTCGTTAGCTGTTACTAACTGCAAATGCTGTTCTCAAACGCAAGATTCTTTGCTGAATAATAAATGCAATTAAAAATAATTACCTTAATGTGTCTGATATTTTCAGCTAGAAGAATGCAGTCCTAAGCAGATATTCAAATATAAAATTATAAAAAATTTAAAATTTTCCTAAATTCTTTACAAATTTTCAAAATATTTTTATGTATTTCTTAGTCGCATGTAACATTAAAAATTTTTACAAAGAGACAACCATTTCCGGTAGCTTCACTACCATTTTCAGATCTGTGAAAAGACAAATCGAAATAAAAATTTCCCTGATTAATAAGCTGTGCAAAAAATTGCTACTGGCTTGCTTTTAAAAACATTTACATGGAATTAACATACCACTGTAGTGTTATAAATGCAACTAGAGCGTACAAGACCGTTGAATCGGTCATAACATTCTTATTTTAATCTTTAGGTAAAATCTGTTATGTGTGGCCGAATACGAACGCAATGGGAATTAAATTATGCCCTGACAAACGAGTAAGAATAAGAAAATAATTATTTAGAAGAAAGACTAACATGTTGAACATACCAAGCTGCCTGTGACAGCAATTGAAACATAGGGCTTGCACAGCGTTATCATTTTTTATACAGTTAAACGTCCGTGTAATTATTTACGTAACAGTCCGTAACTGGTACAGAGATTTGTCTACTAAAAATTAAAACTAGTAACAAATGTTTTATTTAAGTTTACAGAGGGAAAAGTAATAAGATTGCACAAATAGAAATAAATGTTGGCTTTTATTTGGTAAAGCGTAAAAGTAATATATTGAGAACAGTAAAACATCGGGAATGAAACATGCCATGTAAGCTGTACTTGAAGTCAAACAAAATATATATATATTCAACACCGTCAGTCTGCGTAACTTGTCCAGACAGTAGAGATATATGTACACCGTTTGACAAACGTCCCCCCACATACTCGTAGTTACAATAATACTGAAAGTTCCGATTAAGTGAAAACGGCAAGCTAACACTTACAGAAAGTGCCGGTAGTTGGCGTTTTGGTGCATAAGAGATGTGAGAAACTATTTTTCTGCCTTTCTTTTTTTAAAACAAAATGTAATTAAACTGAAATTATATTAATGCATACTGAAAAGGTTAAATAATACGAAACTACATTATAAAGTTTGCGATTAAACAACATTACAAATCCCGTGTGAATAATATAGTGTTGTACACTACTGGTTGCATGCGAAATGTTAATACTCTGCTAGTTTTTCTAAAGTAAGCAAATAGCAGTTTTTAAGTAACTTGCTATTCAGGGAGTTTTTCTTTCGATTTATCTGTTCTCAGATCTGAAGGTCATCACCAAGTAAAATTTTTTGATGTTGAATGTGACTGAGACAGTATATAGAATATTTTCGAAAATTTTTATAATTATGTATTTGATAATAATTAGCTTCACAATGTAAGGCTTTCTTTCCCTACGTCATTCCACTGAAATTTGGTAATTTCGTGCACCATTCCTAGGAAATCTTTAACTACCTTAACAGAGAAAGTAGCCGTTACTGTTGGTTTCATATTTTCGATATCGAAACTGTTTAGCAATGGTTTTGGCTGTACATGATGCGAAGCGGCTGAGTAGTAAAGACAGTGGTCTCGTGTTCTGGAGGAGCAAAGTCCAAATTATCATAAAGCATTCCGGTTTAGGTTTACCTCCGAATTTCTCTCAACTTAAAAGGAATGCCGTGGGGGGTAGCTGAACAGTTACAGTGCTTGCCAGGGGTTCTTCTTCAGATCTGCCTGGTTGTAGAAACAATCTCATCGACCAGATGAACTGTATCTTACTTCCGTTTTATTGTTTCTTTGCAGTGAATGTACATATAACAAACGAAAACAGTTTGAAGTGTAGCTTTTTGTTAGAATACGATATTTTTCTCTTTATACAAACAGAAACTGCATGCATTTTCAAATAATTTGTCACCGTCAATCGGATCTTTTTAATCCTATCTCGTTTTCTTTAATGGAACTTATCTCATTACGAATCTGAATTTACATGGAAACGAGAAGAGTAAATCAATCGTGAGACATTTCAGTACGGTCTCCATTCTCGGTCGTACGTACAAATGTTCTCAGCTCCCCTTAGCTATTGTATTTTCCACTCTCAGCAGGACAACAATTGAATAACCTTGAGATCGCCTAGTTTGAGCTGCACGCTAAGGAACTAATAGGCTCCTTTCACGCCCTGCGTTAGATAATGAGTTGCGATAGGTAGTCCGTTTAATAGGAATTTCATTGATGTTATTTTTAAAGTGCCCGCAGCAAGCACCACTGTTCCCCGGCCAGGTTATCTGCAGCCGCTAACAGCCGTCCCTTATTCAACGGCGTCTTTCAGCGAACAGACCTACAGAAGCCGGAGAGACACGGAATATATTTTCTCTTTGATGCAGACCTCTTGCGGCAGTATCGTAAAGCGTCTTCTCAATTTAATACTCCAGACTAAGTCACCATAACGGTACAATTTTGTACGAGGAAATTGAAAATTTCTTATGGGACCGAACTGCTGAGGTCATCGGACCCTAAGCCTACACACTACTTAAACTAACTTACGCTATGGGCAACACACACACCCATGCCCGAGGGAGGACTCGAACCTCCGACGAGGAGAGCAGCACGGGCCGTGACAAGGCACCTTAGACCGCGGGGATTTTCTACGAGGATGGTAGTGATTAATCAAAACCATTTTACTATGTACTATGATAACTCCGACTTGAATTTGTATTTCAAAAGCTAATGCTAATGTTTCTGATCTTGCATCCGTTGTCAATTAACTTTTTAGTCACACTTTTATTCCAAGAGTGATACGGTATTCTAATTATGATGTATATTTTTTGAAGAAATTCGGTTTTGATGAGAACTTATAAAACAGTGACTGGAAACAAATTTCCCATTTTTTTACAAAAATAAATAAAAACAATGTAATCTTGGATACATACATTAGTAAATAAAGGGAAATAGCTTACAAAACTAAATTCGTTACGGTTGTGTACCTTAGTAAAGCATGCAAATAGTTCTGATGCCCGTGAGACAGGGTTCGATAATTTTCCCGTAAATAAATTGCAAAAAAATGGTTCAAATGGCTCTGAGCACTATGGGACTTAACATCTGTAGTCATCAGTCCCCTAGAACTTAGAACTACTTAAACCTAACTAAGGGCATCACACAACACCCAGTCATCACGAGGCAGAGAAAATCACTGATCCCGCCGGGAATCGAACGCGGGAACCCGGGCTACAGGAAGCGAGAACGCTACCGCTCGACCACGGGCTGCGGACAAAGAAATTTCAGAGGATTACAGGAAACATCAGCACATCCGCTCAGAAATTCCTAATCGTGGTCTATGGACAAGTTTGTTATACACGCAATTGCAAAGAGCAGAGATTAAACGACGACTGAGCAGTACAACAACATAAAACGCAAAGGATGTCAAATACCAAGCGATATAGACAGCGGGAAAGTCCGTCACTGCAATTTTGTTCGTTATGTTTAACCAAAAGAATTAATTTTTTACGCTTCAAATATCCTTGAGTCGTCAAACTGTAATTACCTGCCGGCCGGTGTGGCTGAGCGGCTCTAGGCGCTTCAGTCCGGAACCGCGCGACTGTTACGGTCGCAGGTTCGAATCCTGCCTCGGGCATGGATGTGTGTAATGTCCTTATGTTAGTTAACTTTAAGTAGTTCTAAGTTCTATGGGACCGATGACCTCAGATGTTAAGTCCCATAGTGCTCAGAGCCATTTGAACCATTTGTAATTACCCCACAAGATTCAGTCGATATCTGCAATGGCACGTTCTGTGGATGATATAACTGTCATACTCTGAGCAAAGTTAATAACAAACAAAAACTTCTACGCTTCGGTAGATGCGCGCTCAGCGCGGCGGATTGCCAACCGAAGGGACCTATGTTCGATTCGCGGCCGGATAGGAGATTTATCTCCGCTCAGTGTGTGAGTGTTGTCTTTACGTTCGTATCGTCATAAGTGACTTTCCGCAGTTGGGCTAGCTGAATCGGCGCCTTCAGAAAACCAATCAATTGGAGAAAAACGAAATGAATAAGCAACCGTAGAAAAAATAATCTTGAAATAGACTTGAACAAGAACTTTCGTCAGAGACACACAAGCCTTAGACAGGAGGCATAAGAGTGATTTCTATTTATGGATTTGTGGAAATTCAGTACTGCTTAGCTACAGTTTGATTTTGTTTGGAATGCATGCTTCCTTCTCTGAACCTACAGTAAGTGCTCAAAAATATGAAAAACACAAAAAAGCGCTACCATCCCATCACTGTGTAAGAAAACCTTTGTCGTTCTAAAAAGCTTCCAGTTGCCTCAAAATAAATAAATACGCGCCCCGTATGGAGGGAAATTTATATAATTGTTCCTAAAAGATTGTGGCATGTTCAGTTATCGACGATTGAGGTGCATAACGATTAGTCATTCTTCTCTCTAAAGGAGATCACAAAGACCTAATAATACTGGTATCTGGTGACTTTGGTGGTCACGCGAGAAGCGTCGATTCATTCTCGTGCTCACAAAAATAATGACGCACGATGCGGGCTTTGTGAAGAGCGTCTTGCCGTCTTGGAATATAGCATCACCACTGGGTAATGAACTTTATAGCATGAGATGGACCTGTTCAGCCAAAATGGTCATATAATCCTTAGCATGAATGCCACCCTGCAGGATAATCAAGAGGTCCATGGAATAGTGCGATATGACTGCACAGTTCATCATCCAAAGATCGCCATGTTTGACGGTTGGAACGTCAACTAGATCAGAAGTTGAAAACGATGTGAAACAAGACTCATGCAACGAAATGTCTTTCTTCCAGTGGTGCACATTCCAGGTCTTATGGCATCGGCACAATGTTTTCTCGTTGCGGCTATTTGCGTCACTAATAAGTGCTTTTGGAATTCCAACTTGGTCCGCAATTCCTTGCTTATGGAGCTCTTCTCGTGTTGTTTTGGTGCTGACAGGAACCGTGAAGGTAATATTCAGCTCTACATATACTTTTGCTTCTGACATTATATTTCGTTACGTTCTCTTCAACGACCGCCCGTCACGATTACACAACATAGTCTTCAGTCCGCGATGTGACTTAGCGGATGATGATGTTCCGCTTTCTTGTCTGTCGTATAAATGTTCGTTATGGTGCCTCTAGAAATACGAAACACTTGGGCTAAATTGGTTCCGCAAGCACTCACTACACGAGCACCAACAGTTCACACACGTTTGATATGACAGCTCCGACATATTGCACCTACAACTACACAAAACACTATTCTGATCTAGATTGATACCTGCACCGTATTGAGGACATTGCATAAGCGACGTTTGTAGTCAAACGCTGATCTAGGATTTGCATGTATATTCAAACATGATTTTATCGCTGTTTTTCCATATTTTTGCTCCCCCTCCCCCGGGTGATTTTTTCCCACCGTATAAAAGCTCTAGGGATAAATCGAGGAGAGGATAAGGAACAAAATGGTTTAATGAACTTATGTCCGCAAATGCACGGTTTCCATGCTACAGGTAGTTTATTCATTCATACATTGTTACACAGATTTCGGTCTAATATGCGTTGTACCATGCAGCCACAATTGCAGTATTTGTTGAAGATGGCTTCCATGTGCCTCAACGCATGCGTGTACGCACCGCATTATGTTTTGTCTCAATCGTTTACATCGGCCAGGCTGCCTCCCAACAGTGTCAAGGGCAGCATGAGTACGTTTTTCTAGTCACTCCACATCTGGAATGAGCTCTGTATACACGATACTTTTGAGATAGCCCCATAACCTGAAATTGCACAGGATGAGATCCGGTAAACGAGCAGGCCGTGCAACCGGACCCCCCTCGTCCGATCCATGGCCCAGGGAAAATACGACTGAGATGCGCACGGACATTAACGGCGAAGTGGGCTGAAGGACCATCATGTAGCAGCCTCATAACCCTTCGAATCATCAATGACAATTCTTCCAGCAGGGGAGACAAAGTCACCAGCAAGAATCGCGGATAGTTAGATGAGGTAGAAGAAAGTCTGGTCCCAAAATTCGGTCACCAATTATCCCGGCCCACACATTCCGGCTGATGATTCACTGCCACCATAACATAGGGTCTCTGCACAGTATCCCACAGATAACTGTTATAAAAGCTGAAGACACCACTCCGCATAAAGGTGGCCTCATCTGTGTATAGGATGGATGACACAAATCCCAAAATCGTAGTTGCCTGGTAAAGAGACCAGCGACGAAACTGTACCCAAGGGAAAGTCTGCTCTAGTAAGCCGTGCACACGCTGCAAGTGATAATGGTAGTAACAACTGTCATGGAGAATGTTGGTCGTCTGGTTTACCCTGTATTGTCGGGCCAACTGCCTGGTCCTGACACTGCTGTCCCCTTCCACATTGCTAATCACATTTTCCTCCAAGGCTGGTGTCGGGACATTTTGGGCACGTCCTCCATGATTTCCTACTTCCTTGAACGGTGAAACACTGTTGCAAAGCTAAATGCTGTGTTTGTTGTCAGCGGGGATAGATCTCCTAATACAACCTTGCTGCCCGCCACCCGTTGCCATTTGCCTTTCCGTAAGTAAACACTATGTCGGTAAGCTCTCGATTCCAATCCGGAACCATTGTGTACAACGCTGTATCACATCCTTTACAATGTGAGCAAGTGAAGTGAATTGGACAAAACATTAACAACTACTATGACATGGGAGGGGGGTGGGGGGGGGAGAGGGAGGTGCCTCGTCATGACGTATGAGGAACAGTACCACTCTTATGGAGGAAACCACCCACACCGCCACTGTGGCTGCATGGTACAGTGCGTATTAGAACGTATGGTTGAATAAATGACCTGTAGCATGGAAACCATGTGTTTCCGGATATTAAATCATTAGACCTTTTTTGTTCCGTATCCTCTCATCGATCAACCCCTAGAGTTTGTACGTAGTGGAAAACATAACCTTTTACAATCGATATACTGCATGTTTTCATTGCTCGAAAATAACGGCTTGTGAAACTTTTTATGTAATGCGGTTGCAGTTTTGATTATTTATCATTTTCGAGCAACTATCATAAAAGAACATACGGTCGCCACGGTAAAATAGTTCCGATCTTCAAACGGTCACAGGCGTTTCCCAGACCACATACTAGTCAGAAGTCCACAAAACCACGATGAAACAAGTTATGTAACGTAGCTGTCACAACTGCAACATAGAAGAATTTGAATATTCGTATAATCATGGTACAGATTATATAGTAAAGAAACGTTACAACAATGAAAATGATGGTTTTGATTTTAACAAGTCTTCTTTATTGTTATATATTACTACTTTAGCACATAGACTCCTCTTCACCAACTGATACTCTTACACATTCTTCAAGAGACAAGCAGGAAATGATACTCTTTCGAAGTACTATATACGGGGTTTGGTGTGTAGTGTGTATAAGGGGAGACATTTCTATTGGTGACAGGACAGTGCAATGATCAACATTTCATCTGTACTGAAGTCATCTGCAAACAAATAATTATTGCTGTTAGATGTCGTTGGTTAGCACCTCCAGGTACCTGTGGCAGGAGCAAGCCATTGCTTACTTTCCCCTGGGCAGCAGGGATTGAAGCATGGAGACGTGGAAGCTAAACGGTAAGTCTATACTGACAGGTGTAGTCTATGTAATGGGACAGTTATGGCTGTGCAAAAACATCAGATCATGAGGATCATGAGAATTTATATGCCAAGAATATTCGACACAGAGAAAAAACAACCAACACACTGATGAGTCTACGTATTATTTTGGTACCACATTTAAAAATGTCTGCACTTATACCCGTTACACGCTGTATAAAAAATGTCTCCCACCTTATTTGATGTGGTGTGAGGAGTGGCCATTTTTGACACATGTTGTCTCCACCATTCTCCAAAACCACAAAGCACTGGTCCATTCGAAGCTCCATTTACGCCACAGTATCCAGATATTTGCACCACCAAAGTTCTGTCAGTCTGTGCAAATCCTTGAACACTTAACCCTCTCTCAAACCTCTCCGAAAACTCCTGCAGACTCCGTCATCCAGTTTGTTTCTCTTCTAATATTTAATTCTAGTATACTGCCATACTGTTGCAACAAAATCCGTCAACTCAGTAACAATGCACCTTCCATTCTTCTCCTTACGAAATTTTAATAGGCTGCGTTTTCCACTATTTCCCCACAAGACATCTATCTTTTCTACAGCGTGTAAAATACCATTTATAGCTCCCCATCTTTAAAGGTCGACATCATCATGCCAGGATTTCCATCCTAATTACACATCCCATCCACAAAATTTTTCTTTTACCCGAATACATTAAGCTTGTTCTCAATGTCAATAACAGTTCAAACACCAACGCCCCCGCTCCACTAATATACCACAACAATTGCTGAATCTGTTACAATATTTC
Source organism: Schistocerca piceifrons (assembly GCF_021461385.2). Classification (NCBI taxonomy): domain Eukaryota; kingdom Metazoa; phylum Arthropoda; class Insecta; order Orthoptera; family Acrididae; genus Schistocerca; species Schistocerca piceifrons. Next base: position 443,326,685 of record NC_060141.1, on the reverse strand, counting down.
TTTCTTCTTTTCCCTTCCTTTTTTCATTGTCCTTTTAATGCTGTCCATGGAAACACTTTCTTATTTTTTATGACCATACAGCCTCTCTTTCTCTCCTCTGCGATGGGGAACGTTAAGAACAAATTTACATCTGAAGGATGGAAGCCTCGGGAAAAAATTTCAAAATATTTTAATACACAGAACAGTTTTGATAACTACCTTTCCACTTATGACTTACACTTCCTGGATATTAATAACTGTTTCTAAACATTAATATTTCCACGCCCTTCCCCTTTGTTGACGTGATCACGTTGGAGCAGCGATCTGTGATACGTTTTTTGAGCAGTGAAGCTCTTAAGCTAACGTAAATGCATCGCAGGATGAATGTACAGTACGAAGATTCACGTGTCCCCCTTCAGTAAGTGTGCAACTGTTGCAGAATTTTTAAAAGAGGCATAGCGTCTGTGAAATAAGTTCTGCGCCCGAGACTAGATACACATCGTAGTGCTGAACGAAAACATTTATCGCAGTGAATGAGGTTGTAAGGGATAAAGTAGTAGTGTAAATGAAACAGCCACTGGCTGGGCTATCGGTGTTGGTTAAATACAATTTTGTCCATGATGGGCCACAATTCAGTAGCATTGGAGCATTACACGGAAGTGGGATTAATAGTGATCAGTAATTCATATTCAAATCACCTTTGTCCTGCAGTTCGAACAATGCTCGTATCCATACACTCCGTTCAGCCGCAGTACCAATACAGTAGATCTGGATGTTTAAAACATCCATCTGCCGTTTTATTATCTGTCCTCCCGTAAAAGGGTCTAATTTCTTACAAGTGAACAATCTATGCACAGTGTATGTAGAAGTAATAAAATTCGCACCTGCCTTAGCCAGACCTGCTGTTTAGTGACTGCGACAGTCTTGCTTACTACACAGGTATGTCTCTAACTGATGCCCATACTATTTTACAGGGTAGCTGCAAGAATATTTGCGTAACAGAGGCTTCTGAAGCGGTCCAGGCGAAATATGAAAACCTGGTGTGTAGCGGAAGATAATTTCAGTTTGGAAGAGAATTTGGAGATTTTAGTCCATTTGATCCTTAGCGACACTGCACTACGTTATTCGGTAACTGACAGTGATAAGAAAGGGAAGAAAGAGTCGTCGCCGATAGACTATAGAACCAGCCCATTCCTTAATGAAACCTTTAAGGAAGCCACAAACATTTAAACTAGTATTGCAAGGTGGGAATTATAATCTACTGTTTTAGAATACGTTCATTGAATTAACAACTGTACCAATTCATACAGTCATTATTACATTCGTCTTGAAAAAGACAGCCCTTCCCTTCAATAGAGTCGGATGCAAACATGAACTTTGGCTGGAACCCCATACTTGAAATACGACTATGATAATCCTATTCAGAGTCCGGTGTTACGCCCGTAGTCACCTGACGGTCCTGTACGTCAATTACGCGGCAGAGGACCTCAGAATCACATGGTCGATTGGGGTATTGGCATGTCTAACGCATTGCAGTATCGGGTGGCGCAGTGACGCTTACCGTGTTTCACATCAAAGGAATAGCGTGACCTCCATTCGGAATGTCAGACAATGTGTCTACATAGCAGCCGCTAACGTTTAGCCTCGACCGCCGACATGTCCAAGTGCCGTTTGGCTATGAATTTAGTGGTACACTGATGGTACACTGATAGCCAGGAGTTCGTCTGTATGACAAATCCAGACCTGGTTCCAACAGTGAAAGCCTGAGGACACCTTCAATTGGGGGTTGAGGAGCACTGTACTTCGCGAATGAACTGCCATGACTGAGTATGATTTTATCATTTGCGATCCCACTTAATACGCTTTAATTGTCGGCAGTCAATGTATAAAGCACCCTTTTTTTCGAACAATAGTTTATTTCTCTTATTTTCCAAACTTATAATTTTCCCGTCTGCAGATATCAGCAGGATTCAGTACTCCAGAACGCATTAGCAGTGCGTAAGATTTCAGTTCCCACGCTAGCTGATGTAACTTGATGGACCATCTTGCCAGTAGACGGTGTCGAGCGCGCTATGTAGTGAAACCAGCGCCATTCTGGCCTAAAGCTGGTGATTTCGTTCAATAAAAATTTGCTTACGATGCCACTCTTTCCACTACAAGTATTAGGAGAAGGCTACCGGTCGTATGCAATTTCATACACCAATGTTACTACAAAAGAAATCAGACATTTCAATAAACAAATGAATAATGTTTCAACTAACAAAGTTGTACAGACAGCTATGATGTTTCACGATTGTTAAGTACAAGATCTCGAGTGCGCGCCATACTCGCCAGCCCCCAACAAGGTGTCTCCAGAGCGAGTTCTGTCATAAGGCCACGATCTCGAAAATCCCCAATTTTTGAGTTAATGAATGATATACTGTTTACGGCGTTTTCGCAAATAAATACATCATAAAGGAATCGGCAGGCGTATTTCAAGTACGTAACTTAACAAACACAATGTGTAGAACCGTGCTTTCCAGAGTATTCGACGGCGCTGCTGCAGCTACTGCGAGGGATATCGGCACGAGAACTTCACTGCAAAACGGTTAGGAGGAAATCCTACACGACGACTCAATAAAATAAACCTCTGAAGATCTTGAATGGAAAACAAGGCCAGTCATAATGTAAGCTTCTTATACGAATTTCCCTCATTTCCGGCAGATAGCGTAGCCGCAGGACAATTTAAAAATGTGCCTGTAGGTGATGTACGTTACAAGCAACGTGCCATTATTGAATTTCTCATTGTAGAGAAAGAAACGGTGGGGAATATTCACAAACGATTGTGCAAAGTCTACTGTCGACAGAAACATTCGCCGGAGCTCCACGATTTGCTGCGGTCGTGGAGACCATCCACGGATGTCGCACTTGACACACCTGACCTAGCGCCCATGGACTTTCCCTTGTTTGGGCCATTAAAGGATGCCGTTCGTGGAAGACTGTTTGAGGACGATGCGGAGGTGATTCACACAGTGAAGCACTGGCTCCGCCACCAGGACAAGGACTGCTACCGACAGAGCATACATGCCCTTGTTTCACACTGGAGGAACGCCATAGAACGGGATGGAGCTTACGTGGAAAAACAGGGTGTGTGGATAAAACACCATCCTTTCGTGTGTGTAATTCTCATTATGTTCAATAAACAACCGTTGAAGAAAAAAAAATGCGGTGCATTACCTTCTGGGAAACCCTCGTACCATCTTTTACGGCAGGGCCTGCCAGAAATTCTGCACACGTGCGGAGCTGCTGTGCATGTGCAACCTCTGGCCATAGTATGCACACTTACCAGGCGTGAAAAGAGGGAAACGGAACCGTCATCGCTCACTTAACGCATTTTTCTAAGCACAGACGTCGCCGCTTCGCTTTATCAAGTGGCTCTAAGCACTATGGGACTTAACATCTGAGGTCATCAGTCCCCTAGACTTAGAACTACTTAAACCTAACTAACTTAAGGACAACACATACATCCATGCCCGAGGCAGGATTCAAACCTGCGACCGTAGCAGCAGCGAGGCTCCGGACTGAAGCGCCTAGAACCGCTCGGCCACCGCGGCCGGCTTTCGCTTTCTCCTTTAGCTGGGATATACTGCACCAGACCATTTACGTGCTGTTTTTGCAGTATGCAATACAGTCATGGGAAGGTACTGTGTTATTACATTACCCTAACTACAAACTTCACTGCTCTGAAACAAAACGTAATGGTGCATAATTGTGCATAAATACGCACCGTTGGTTTTACGCAGACATGAGGTACCTAAATACCCGCAACAGTCGTCGGAAGGGTCCGTGACGGAGAGCATTCCCTGGGCGATCGCCCCATTCTGGAAGGCCCAGTCGACCAACGTAAGTATGCATCTGTCCTTGGAGACCATATTCCCACCAAAACACAGTTTGTTTTCCCTTAGTATAATGGCATACCCCGGTAGGAAAAGGCAAACGTGTCACACAGCTCGCAGTGTACGTGTGTTGCTCGAGAAACACCAGAATGAGTTACTGTACTACTCTGGCCAGCAAATTTCCAGCATTTGAACCCAAAATAGAATCTTTGAGACCACCTCGATCGGCCTGTTCGCGCCATGGACCCTCATACGACAAACCTTACGCAGGCGGTCATGGCGCTGGAATCGGCTCGCCTCCGCATACTTGTCGGTACCTTCCACAACCTAACTGACTCTCTTCCTACACGTCTCGCAGCGCCTCGCATAGCAAAAGACGGTTATTAAGGCTTCGGCAGGTGGTTGCATTAATGTGTCGACTGAATGACAAGGTGCTTAAATTGTATGCTCATTGAAAAACGTCAGTCTTCCTTCAATTTCTGTAGCTGCAGCACTCAGGTACACCGTTGTAACACGGTGCCTAAACTGTTGGTCAATGTGGTACAGAAGCTCACCGTATCTATCACGGCAATGCTCGTCCTCTTCAAGCAGGTTGAACGTAAGAGCCACAGTTCACTATTAATGCTACTTAAAATCTCAGCGTCTGTATTAGTTGATAGCCAAAAGTGGAATTACTTGTATGGCCATCCTAATTGTGTCTTTTCCAGCAGTTACGGAAGTACCTCTCTGGCGCGTTATGTTACAATGGCATCTCAGTAATGACCAAATTCAACTGGCAGGTACGAGGCCTACTCGGAAAGTTAGGTCCGATGGAGTGTGAAATGGAAGCTACAGTGAAAATCCGATGAAGCTTTGCACAGATATGTGGGCAGTGTCTCTTGTATGTTCATCTATCGTGTCTCGTCGTTCTTTTCGGTTATGAGCGCACAGAGCACGTAAAAATGCTTAGAACAATAGTGTCTCCCGCCAGGTATGAGGGTCTGGTGTGAGATTTCGCCTGATGTCATGCAGCCCACATAACTGTCATACGTTTCCTTCTGCATGACAATTCTTGGCCGCACACTGAAGGGGCAATGAAGATGCTCCTGCAACGTTTTCGATGGTAAGTGTTTAATTACCCACATCAGAGCCAGTAATTGAATCTCCCTGAGTTTAATCCCTGCTCAGATGAACCACTAGCTTTGAAGACAACGTTGTGGCACAGACAACGAGCAGTAGACCAGTGTAGAGAATTGGCAGGAAGCACAGGCAGCTTCCTTCTATGACGAGGGTATGGAAAATTTGGTACAACGCAACGCACATGTCTAAATCGGAGCAGCGACTATGTAGAGAAGTAGCTGGAAGGTGTAGCTAACTGTCGCAAATGAAACATTTTTTATTTTAACAGTGGTTTCTATTTTGCGACCGATCGGACCGTACTTTCCGAATAGGCCTCGTATGTGGCTGCACATGAAATCATTCAAGTTCCTACGAAGACCTAAGTTAAACCAAAAGCACCGATTTGACGATAGTAACATTTTAGTTCACTAGTTGCAGACACAAAAATCAGGAATAATCACGTAATTGTAGTCTTTTGCCTGCGCAAACTTTTACTGAAATTTACTTTTACTAATTACTGAAGTTTCTGAATAAATGTTTGACCTCAACGGCTTCAGTCTCTTTAATCTTGTTAATGGTGGAGATTCATTCGCCTTTCTTCAGTTTGTGGCTTCACACATTCACCCTATAAGATCAGCAAAGTTTTCCAAACGTTTTCGGTAAAGTCTTTCGAGCACCTCCAAATTTACCTGGTATTTACTGACAAGGGATTTTCTTGCTTGTAGAAACAGGTTCACTATCGACTGATGCCAGTCTTGTTGTGCTAACTGCTAGACATAATGTGACGATGACAATAATTCCCAACACTGGCGGAACTGTTCTATAGTAGCTCTTTACTCTGTACGAAGAGACTCGACAGTGTACTAGACGTTTCATAGCAACACTCATGTAAATGAAACAAATAACTAGGAAAACAAATACGAGACAGGCACCAAAAGTTAGGAACCGAAAAATGCAAAATTTACTGCTTCCACTGTCACTGTTACCGCCAGCTCGATGATATATCAATGTTGTTGATTAAAGAGTAGAGTGATATGGGCTATTTCGTCAGCCACGGTGTTGCAAAATTTTCTGGCAAGGAGTGGTGAATTACTTGAACTGTGGTCGGCGGTAAAACTTAAGTTAATAAAAAAATATAAATACTCACTACTTTCGCGGCCTTTCATCTCTTCTTCCAGGATATGCATCTTCTAGCATAAAATCCGCGCCTTATGGTGACCTTATATGGGATCAATCAAGTATTCATCATTCTTCCTTTAGGAATGTGGGTGCAGTCAGCGACTGTGATCTGATTTATAAACTATAGAGCGGACCAATCAGTAGTCCTTTTTTTTTGCAGGTTTTATTTGGAAAATTCAGATTTTGGCTAGTTCCTAGCCATTGCTTTCAGCTTGCTGAAAGCAAGGGGAAACTACAGCCGTAATTCTTCCCGAGGACATGCAGCTTTACTGTATGGTTAAACGATGATGGCATCCTCTAGGGTAAAATCTTTCGGAGGTAAAATAGTCCCCCATTCGGATCTCCGGGCGGGGATTACTCAGGAGGACGTTGTTGTCAGGAAAAAGAAAACTGGCGTTCTACGGATCGGAGCGTGGAATGTCAGATCCCTTAATCGGGCAGGTAGGTTAGAAAATTTAAAAAGGGAAATGGATAGGTTAAAGTTAGATATAGTGGGAATTAGTGAAGTTCGGTGGCAGGAAAACAAGACTTTTGGTCAGGTGATTACAGGGTTATAAATACAAAATCAAATAGGGGTAATGCAGGAGTAGGCTTAATAATCAATAAAAAATAGGAGTGCGGGTTAGCTACTACAAACAGCATAGTGAACGCATTATTGTGGCCAAGATAGACACAAAGCCCATGCCTACTACAGTAGTACAAGTTTATATGTCAACTAGCTCTGCAGATGATGAAGAAATTGATGAAATGTATGACGAGATAAAGGAAATTATTCAGGTAGTGAAGGGAGACGAAAATTTAATAGTCATGGGTGACTGGAACTCGTCAGTAGGAAAAGGGAGAGAAGGAAACATAGTAGGTGAATATGGATTGGGGGGAAGAAATGAAAGAGGAAGCCGCCTTGTAGAATTTTGCACAGAGCATAACTTAATCATAGCTAACACTTGGTTCAAGAATCATAAAAGAAGGTTGTATACCTGGAAGAATCCTGGAGATACTAAAAGGTATCAGATAGATTATATAATGGTAAGACAGAGATTTAGGAACCAGGTTTTAAATTGTAAGACATTTCCAGGGGCAGATGTGGATTCTGACCACAATATATTGGTTATGAACTGCAGATTGAAACTGAAGAAACTGCAAAAAGGTGGGAATTTAAGGAGATGGGACCTGGATAAACTGAAAGAACCAGAGGTTGCAGAGAGTTTCAGAGAGAGCATAAGGGAACAACTGACAGGAATGGGGGAAAGACATACACTAGAAGAAGAATGGGTAGCTCTGAGGGATGAAGTAGTGAAGGCAGCAGACGATCAAGTAGGTAAAAAGACGAGGGCTAATAGAGATCTTTGGGTAACAGAAGAAATATTGAATTTAATAGATGAAAGGAGAAAATATAAAAATGCAGTAAATGAAGCAGGCAAAAAGGAATACAAACGTCTCAAAAATGAGATCGACAGGAAGTGCAAAATGGGTAAGCAGGGATGGCTAGAGGACAAATGTAAGGATGTAGAGGCTTGTCCCACTAGGGGTAAGATAGATACTGCCTACAGGAAAATTAAAGAGACTTTTGGAGAAAAGAGAACCACTTGCGTGAATATCAAGAGCTCAGATGGAAACCGAGTTCTAAGCAAAGAATGGAAAGCAGAAAGGTGGAAGGATTACATTGAGGGTCTGTACAAGGGCGATGTTCTGGAGGACAATATTATAGAAATGGAAGAGAAAGTAGATGAAGACGAAATGGGAGACACGACAGTAGGAGAAGAGTTTGACAGATCACTGAAGACCTGAATCGAAACAAGGCCCCAGGAGTAGACAACATTCCATTAGAACTACAGACAGCCTTGGGAGAGCCAGTCCTGACAAAACTTTACCATCTGGTGAGCAAGATGTATGAGACAGGCGAAATACCCTCAGACTTAAAGAAGAATATAAAAATTCCATTCCCAAAGAAAGCAAGTGTTGACAGATGTGAAAATTACCCAACTATCAGTTTAATAAGTCACAGTTGCAAAATACTAACGCGAATTCTTTACAGACGAATGGAAAAACTGGTAGAAGCCGACCTCGGCGAAGATCAGTTTGGATTCCACAGAAATGTTGGAACACGACTTATCTTAGAAAATAGATTAAGGAAAGGCAAACCTACATTTCTAGCATTTGTAGACTTAGAGAAAACTTTTGACAATGTTCACTGGAATACTATCTTTCAAATTCTAAAGATGACCAGGGTAAAATACAGGGATCGAAAGGCTATTTACAATTTGTACTGAAACCAGATGGCAGTTATAAGAGTCGAGGGGCATGAAATGGAAGCAGTGGTTGGCAAGGGAGTGAGACATGGCTGCAGCCTCTCCCCAATGTTATTCAATCCGTATACTGAGCAAGCAGTAAAGGAAACAAAAGAAAAATTCGGAGTAGGTATTGATACCCATGTAGAAGAAAGAAAAACTTTGAGGTTCGCCGATGACATTGTAATTCTGTCAGAGACAACAAAGGACGTGGAAGAGCAGTTGAACGAAATGGAAAATCTCTTGAAAGGAGGATATAAGATGAACATCAACAAAAGCAAAACAAGGATAATGGAATTTAGTCGAATTAAGTCGGGTGATGCTGAGGGAATTAGATTAGGAAATGAGACACTTAAAGTAGTAAAGGAGTTTTGCTATTTGGGGAACAAAATAACTGACGATGGTCGATGTAGAGAAGATATAAAATGTAGACTGCTAATGGCAAGGAAAGCGTTTCTGAAGAAGAGAAATTTGTTAACATCGAGTATAGATTTAAGTGTCAGGAAGTCGTTTCTGAAAGTATTAGTACGGAGTGTAGCCATGTATGGAAGTGAAACATGGACGATAAATAGTTTAGACAAGAAGAGAATAGAAGCTTTCGAAATGTGATGCTACAGAAGAAGAATGCTGAAAATTAGATGGGTAGATCATATAACTAATGCGGCGGTATTGAATAGAATTGGGGAGAAAAGGTGTTTATGGCACAACTTGACAAGAAGAAGAGACCAGTTGGTAGGTCATATTCTGAGGCACCAAGGAATCACAGATTTAGCATTGGAGAGCAGCGTGAAGGGTAAAAACCGTAGAGGGAGACCAAGAGATGAATACACTAGGCAGATTCAGAAGGATGTAGGTTGCAGTAAGTACTGGGAGATGAAGAAGCTTGCACAGGATAGAGTAGCAAGGACAGCTGGATGAAATCAGTCTCAGGACTGAAGACCACAACAAGAACAACCGGTTTTGTGGCACTAAAACCCACATCTTCAGTGGTTTATTAATACCCAAGGCGACTATTCCTAGCTGTGGTTATCCTACCTACAAGGTTGTCCTACGCATCCATCATACAGTCCTGATATCTCCCCAAGCGATTTTCCTATTTTCGGTACGCTGATGGAAAGTATCTGTGGCCGTCGATTTGTTTCGGATGAAAAGGTGCACGTCTAGTTACGATCATTGTTCTGTAGGCACCATCAAACATTTTTCCATGAAGACACTGGCCGTCTAATCTCGGGGTGGGATGAATGAATGTATTAGCTGTTATGGCGATTACTTTTGGAATAGTAAACAGTTTTCTTACATTTTTCCATCTGCCTCGCTTACTTTGGGCTGCTCCTTATACTAATGCAAAGAGATTTAAAATATTAAAAAAGTGATGTGTTTACAAAACTTTTAAAGTATGACGATAACAAATACCTTTTGATCACCGCTAGTGGTGATATATACACAATATATGGATCAAGTAATAAAACTTTTGTTGCTATGAAGATGGCACATCAGTGAACTGAAACTAGTTATAAAATGAAAGAGTTTTAGGAATCTTGACCTAGGACATTTTATCCACTTATTTCAACTTAGCGGACTGCTTGAGTTGCGATCTGACAATCTCAACTAGCAACTTATATACGTCGTTCATTAGTATCTCCTCTGACATCATCTCTAATTCATTTTCCTGGCCTTAACCCGTATGTTCATGGCGTCGCCATGTCCACTCGGGTTTGCCATTGTTAGTGGTAGGAGATGGCCGGTTGCCATTGTTGCTGCCAGTCCTTCCACCCTCCTCTTCCCTCTCCGGGATAGAAATTGTGTACACCCTCTGTTTCCATCTAGAGTTAGCCATGTGAAACGATGAGGATGTTATGTTTATCGAGACACCTGTTTGCTGAGGCTGGACGTGGGTACGAGCCCAGTATTCACCTACTCGAATGTGGAGAACTGCCTAAAAACCATATTGAGGCGAGCTGGCACACCAAGCTTCATAGTTAACGCGCCCGGGAGATTCGATCCGGGGTTGTGCTAATGTGTGTGAATATCTGGGCGTTGCTTTGTCACATCCTCAATTTATCTTCACTCAGATTAAAGTGGGCAGCAAGATTATAACACTAGGAGCAAAGAAAACGTCTTTATGTACTTCTGTCATACTCCCGAGGCTTTTGAAGAGGTCAGGTACATGGGTAAATATGTAATCAGCGCTTACTGGAGTACATTAAATGAGATGAGACTGAAATAAAGAGCCAGCCGGAGTGGCCGAGCGGTTCTAGGCGCTACAGTCTGGAACCGCGCGACCGCTACGGTCGCAGGTTCGAATCCTGCCTCGGGCATGGATGTGTGTGATGTCCTTATGTTAGTTAGGTTAAAGTAGTTCTAAGTTCTAGGGAACTGATGACCTCAGAAGTTAAGTCCCATAGTGCTCAGAGCCATTTGAACCATTTTGAAATAAAGAAATTTCTCTTCGGATACGTCTCCTTCTCCATTTAAGGGTATCTTCACAGGCACTCCCAGATTCAAGGATTTTGTCATTTTATAATCAGGAATTTAAATTTCAACTACCGACAATGTACGTTTCACGTAAGGATCACAGAGATGAGATAAGAGACTGTAGGACTCGTACAGAGGCATACAGACAGTCGTTTTCCCTCGCTCTCTTCGATAATAGAACAGGAAAGGAACCGCCTAGCACGCGTACAAGGTACCGTACACCGCGCATGATACCATGGCTTGCGGAGTATGCATGTAAATGTAGAAATTAGCGACACATTTCAACAGTTTGGCAAGTTTTGCTACATTGTACTCGTCAAGAGCAGAGAACTGTTAGATACATTTCTAGCTAGTAACTGGCTTAGATAAGTGTGCAGCGTTTCTAATTACGCGCTAAAGTTTTATTTCTCTCGCCCCACAGAGAGCGTGCTGAACATCAGACAGGAATTACACTGCCCCGCGCGGGTCAGAGGCTTCCAGTGTTATTGGATCTTCTTGCAGGTCACGTTCCGTTGTTCCATTTCATATAACTGTTATTAGGATAATGAAACTGCTGTACTCATAAACATAAATGCAGGGCATTTGCCCACCATATGAAATCGAGTTTAATGCGTTTCCAACGGAATTACAACACACAGCTCTAAGCAAGCGATCCCTTAGTAATGGGACATGCTTTACCGTTGTTTGAGTAACCGTAGTTTACGCAGTTCAAGCAATTCGCTATACGCTATTTTGGATGGTAGAAGCCGTAATGTCGATAGGTAGATGTTTTATCTCCTTGAGGTTTATCGATACAGAAACGGTCACTATTAGAGAGAATACTTAATATTATCGAAAGGCGAAAAATTATTGTCCTAGATTTAGCAGAGGTGGATCACAGTTGCGTCCAAAACTCGCACATGTCAATCGATGGCTGGCCTGGAGGATACTGTGGCCGATCGAACGGCTGCACATGATACGATATTAGGTTCCTGTATCGTTCGGAGGGACAATGGAAAACGTATCAGGGGCAGCACAAAATCAAATGCAAATGTAACAGTTAGCTGTTGGCAAGCGGAAGGTATAGTGTTTTTAGACGTGCTCGTCCCTCTTTACTGGCGTGTGAAAACGTGTCTCGCAGTTCATCTGTCAGACGATCATTGCAATGAAGACGAAATTTGGCAGCTTGGAAAATAATGCTTTTCGTACATGATACCTCTCAACGAATATTAATGATAATTGCGTCACTCTGCTTACACAAATTTAGGATTTTCGCGGCCTCTGTAATGGACATGAGTAAATGTCGTGTGAAAATTCACGTGGATCAGAAAATGAATGAGGTTAGCCGAATACAGTTTGATTTAGATGATTAACCAATTATTATGTTAACGAAGAATCTGTTCAATAAATTGCTTCTGAATTTAAAAGAGAACTTTCATTTATTATTATAATTTTAAGCTAGCCTAATCACATCAGCTGCGCTCTTAAACTTCGCTGTATGGAGCAATGTTTTGACTGAGGTCGCCTTGGAGAAAAAAGTCTGATGTACTGAAAGAAGAAGGAACCAAAACTTTGAGAATTGCTAGTATAGGTTACATCTAGACCAGATCCAAACATATGACGTTCGAAAACCGTCTCTACTATCTCACTGCTCAGACAATAAACAAACTGTTCAACATTTTGTGTAGGCGTATGAAAGCAATACATATATTTGCAGCTTTCCAATAGCAAGAAAACGTATTGCACAGTAATTAAAGCAACACAAAATGGAAAACATATTGTTTTCAATCGGAGAACGCAGTCCTGTGACATATGGTTATGAAAGCATCACATATGAACGGGAAAATGCAAGCTCACCAACTTGTAAGCAGCAACACAAAGGGCTGCTCGCATTTGAACCCACGCCAACCCCTGTGCCCTTCGACAAGTAGTAAATAGAAGTACACGTTGTTACAGTGCCATCAGATGTTGAGGACTTGATTCTGGATCGCATTCCCGCCCACCACACCATTGTGAAACGGTGAATTGATCGTCGGTGCGCTGCAATGTAACTCATCTGTCCGCTGCTGCAATCCGCCATACCCGACAGCATCCCCTCTCATCAACAAGTTGCTGCGTACTGCGTTTGCCTCTAGGGGCGGTAGTGTACCAGGGTGCGACTGCTCGCGGTTCACGCTTAACAGGATGGCACTTTAAAAGCCCAGTCCAACCCCTGCACAAGCTTAGCGATCAAAAGTGACGAAATCGCATGTCATGATTATCATTTGCTCGAGTGTCTCGCTGACGGTCACTCGGGATGGTAAAATAATCAATCAGCCATGACATCCCTCCAATACAGCTAATACAGAAAAAAAATTGAACATTGATTATATGACTACGTGTTGGCCATTTGAAAGCATTTTGTTGAATAAATGACTAATTACTTCTTTTGAAGGTATCCTCTGTTATAGAAAGGGAAGTCTTAAGGAGAAATAACGTTGATCTACATTTGAAGACTCTTCCGGTATGTGCTAGACATTTAATTTCCGTTGGTGGATAAAGATACTGTACCAGCGTTAGATTTATCGTTTTCTCTTCTAGTGTTGTGAATATCTCTCTTACTTTCAAACTCAGGTGGATTATTGCTAATAGATTTCATAAATGAATATACGTGCTGTGATGCTGTCATTAGCAGTCCAATGTTTAAATAGATGAGTGCAACATGTACTTGAGTGAACTCCACACGTAACTCCAGCGCCTTTATTTTGTGCCGTTTATAATTTCTGCATCAGTGAGAACATACGCCAGAATGTATCCCAGAGCGTATAATTGGATCAAAATCTCAAAAGTATATTAACTTGCTGTCGTCTATATCACCAAATTTGGCAGTTATTCTTATGGCAAAATTAACAAGTCTACTGTAACGCTTTTCCTGTTTAAGTCTACATCAACATGCACACCTAAAAATTAAGACCTTTCTCCAGTGTTTATTATATCTTGCTGGTATACAACGCCCATAGGAGGAGAGATATTTTTGACAGTACGGAATTGTATGAGGTATCTTTTACCAAAGATTGAACCTTGGCAGTTGTGCAAGTAACTCAGGAAACTTCAGACATAAATCATTCACCATTTTCCTGACTGATGCTTCATAACAATGATGGTATCATCAGAAAATATAAGTAATTTTGTCTTCTGAGTCAAATAAAATGGGAGATCATTAGGATGTGGGAGGAACAGTAGAGGGCCAATGATCGAACCCTGTGGAGCTCAAACTGCAATTTCAGCCCATTCATGTTGCGATCCTTTTTGTATTACTCGAACAGCCTATGGTAACTCCTTGGCTACTATTGTTTATTTTGGCCATGATTATTCTGATTTGATGGATCACGCAACGAATTCCTCTCTGGCCCCAATCTCTTCATCGCAGAGTTCCACTTCCACCCAACTGCATCAGATATTCGCATAATACTCCAACCCCTACCTTTTTTACCCTCTACAGCTCCCTCTAATACCATGGAATTTGAACCCTGACGTCTTATCATGTAAGTGAACGTACAAGTATACGCCATTCTTCTTGTCAGTGTTTCCCACATACCTGTATCTTCGCTTACTGGGTCGAGAACTCCCTCATTTCTTCTGTTACCAGTCCACCGAATTTTCACCATCCTTCTACAGTACTACGACTCAATGCTTTGATTCTCTGCCTTACCTATTTTCCCGCTGTCCATAACTCACCTCCATACAATGATGTTCTCCAAACGTACATCCTCAAAAATTTCTTTCTCAAATTAACATTAATGTTTGATACAAAGATCCTCTTTCCTGTTAGGAATCTCTGTCTGTGCTAGTCTTCTTTTTAAGTCCTCCTTGCTTCGTCATGTAGTCCTCTGCTTGCAAGGAACCAGGATTCCATCACCTCGTCCACTTTCTGTTCCCCAGTTCTGATATTAAGTTTATCGCTCGTCTGCACCTGCTACTCCTCATTACTTTAGTTTTTCTTTGGTTTAGTCTCAATGTGTAGTGTGCGCGAATTTGACTTTTCATTCCATTCAACAGGTCGAGGAGATCTTCCTTGATTTCATAGAAGATTACAATGGCAACAGAGACTCTTATCGTTGAAGTCTTTTCACCTGGAATCTTAATCTCACAGCTGGACTTCCTTTTACGTCCTTAATTGCTTCTTAGAAGTACAGATTGGACAGTATGGGTGAAAGAACACATCCTTCTTACACCCTATCTAATCCGAGCACTTCGTTCAATGTCTTCCATTCTTAACTTAAACTCTGTCTTCATATACGTATTATATATTACCTATCTTTCTCTATAACTCACACGTACTTTCTTGAGACTATCGAATATCTTGCACAATTTTACATTATCGAACGCTTTTTCTAGGTCATGTTATGCATGTTTTTTTTTTCAAAGTTATGATTCTTTTATCAAGTGCAACGTCAGGCGTGCCTCTCAGCAGTCTTAACATTTCCTAAAGCCTTACAGATCTTCACCTAACAGACCCTCAATTTTCTTTTCCATTCGTACCTACATTAATCTCGTCGGCAACATTTGAATGCATACTGCATACCTTGTTAAGTTGATTGTGAGTTCGTTCTCATATTTAGCTGCCATTGCTATTTGCGGGATAATCTGGAGGGTATGAGCCGAGGATATGGTGTTATAACGGACCATGATTTATGTTAACTTCTGCAGGTAACCCAAATTTGAGGTGGCATGACACGGATGGCGCGGCCCCTCCCTCTGGAAGTTCGAGTCGTCCCCCGGTCTTGTGTATGTGTTCTTAGCATAAGTTAGCTTAAGTTAATGATAATAAAATGATTATATGATATTAAGTTAGTTTAAAGTAGTGTTTATGTCAAGGGACCGATGACCTCAGCAGTTTGGTCCCTTAGGAATTCACACACATTTGCACATTTAGGATGGCACCTTCTTTTCCAGTAATGTTTTGTTTAAAACTACAGATTCCACTTTAAATGAGTTACCAAAAACGCCACCTATTTCAGATTACTGACAACATATCATCTACGTAATTGTTCACGAAACATGTTATTCAGTGAATGATAAATTGCTATTGATTATCAAAAGCAGGCCTAGTATTTCGTGATCACATTTATACGGTATATACAGTATAAAAACCAAGTATTCCTAGCCTTAAGCTTGCTGCACATTTAAAAATTTTAAAAATTATATTTTTGACTTATTTTCAGAAATTATGTTACTAAATTTATCCTCAAGTTTTCAAATACTTCGAAAGAGTTTTGTTTAAATTATTTACCACTGAAGAACAGAAAATTAAGGCAAACGGTAATTTAATCATTACCGTTTCTAGAACATTCGAAGATGTAGGACATATTTTGTGCTAAGTAGTCAGTCGATGTACAATAGTTGTTGAGGCAATATATTCTATGTAACTTGTACCTGAAACGCTTGTTCTTTGCCTCAAATGGTAACTAGCAACGTATATGTGACAATATTACGTTTTGTGTATATATGAGAGTTCCATGAACTGGGATTAACATGAAAAAGCAGCTCTCTTTAGGAAGACAAATTTATTTTTGAAGTGTTGGTATACTATCAAGAACTAGAACTGTAAAATAAACCAGTAAATATTGTGGTCGAAGAACAGCTTACAAAATCCAGACCTCTTTTTCATCCATAGACAACGAAGAAAAGAGCCTCGATTCCTGAACTGTTAATAGATGGGTACAAAATCATATTCACACAGTAATTTTATTATGAACTTCGTGGAATGTCTACCTTTCTCATGATACGATTATTAGAAATGTACTACAGGGTGATTCAAAAAGAATACCACAACTTTAAAAATGTGTATTTAATGAAAGAAACATAATATAACCTTCTGTTATACATCATTACAAAGAGTATTTAAAAAGGTTTTTTTTCACTCAAAAACAAGTTCAGAGATGTTCAATATGGCCCCCTCCAGACACTCGAGCAATATCAACCCGATACTCCAACTCGTTCCACACTCTCTGTAGCATATCAGGCGTAACAGTTTGGATAGCTGCTGTTATTTCTCGTTTCAAATCATCAATGGTTGCTGGGAGAGGTGGCCGAAACACCATATCCTTAACATACCCCCATAAGAAAAAATCGCAGTGGGTAAGATCAGGGCTTCTTGGAGGCCAGTGATGAAGTGCTCTGTCACGGGCTGCCTGGCGGCCGATCCATCGCCTCAGGATAAGGTTTCATAACTAACCTTTTTCGTAGGACTCTCCATACAGTTGACTGTGGAATTTGCAGCTCTCTGCTAGCTCTGCGAGTCGATTTTCCTGGGCTGCGAACAAATGCTTGCTGGATGCGTGCTACATTTTCATCACTCGTTCTCGGCCGTCCATAACTTTTCCCTTTGCACAAACACCCACTCTCCGTAAACTGTTTATACCAACGTTTAATACACCACCTATCAGGAGGTTTAACACCATACTTCGTTCGAAATGCACGCTGAACAACTGTCGTCGATTCACTTCTGCCGTACTCAATAACACAAAAATCTTTCTGTTGAGCGGTCGCCATCTTAGCATTAACTGACGCTGACGCCTAGTCAACAGCGCCTCAAGCGAACAAATGTACAACTAAATGAAACTTTATAGCTCCCTTAATTCGCCGACAGATAGCGTTTAGCTCTGCCTTTTGTCGTTGCAGAGTTTTAAATTCCTAAAGTTGTGGTATTCTTTTTGAATCACCCTGTATAGTAGCAGTGTCCATTGCTAAAAGAATCTATGTTTTAGTTGAAGTTCTGCAAAAGTCTTTATTTAGTTCAAAATCAAGGGAAGTGGGACATTATACTGTCTCTGCACTCATAGACTCTACAAATAACTTGAATAGTTATGTGATTTCTACTTCTCCCAAAGGTTTTAGAAATGTCGAAGGAATGTTATCTATGCCTTGGACCTTATTTGATTACAAGTCTTTCCAAGCTCTGTTAAATTCTGACTCTAATACTGGATCCCTCATGTCTTCCATATTAACTGATATTTCATTTTGTAACACGTCGATCGTTCCTCTCCCTTGCAGAAGGCTTCAGTATACTTGAAACTTATCGTACTGTCAGAGACCGGTTTGCATATGATGAATATCAAACACCTGTGTCCATGTGTTACCAAGTAATTTGGGCTCACATTTGGCATTTGTTTGTCTGCACCAGGAACAGATGTCGATGAGATGATAGTACGACGTTATACCCTTCCATTCATATAAAAATAATGAAATAAAACCATATAGCTGTGACTTCGTAGGCCTTTGCGGCGTAATAAGTCTTCAAAATCTCTTCGGGTTTGCTGCCGGGTCCTAAAATCAACTCAGTTTGGTGTTTCGGCGATCCCGCTATTCGCCATCTTCAGGAGAATGCTGCTTCTGCTGATGAGTCCCACTGAGAACTGACGCCAGGCTGCAAGGCGCTTCCGCCGCCCATCACGGTTGCTGCCCTCAGAAACTCGGCAGGCGACGCCGCCCTTATAGAATACCGGCGGCAATGATATATCGCACTCAGGGGCGAACATTCGGACTGGCCCCACCGAAGAACGTTCTATTTTCATGCGGGGTAGTACAAGATTTCACGTCCTCCTAAGAGGAAATCCAGGACGTGGAATCCTGTACTACCCTGGATTTCCTCTTAGCGGGAGGTGGAATCCTGTACTACCCCGCATGAAAATAGAACGTTCTTCGGTGCGGCCTGTCCGAATGTTCGTCTCTGAGTGCGATATATCGTTGCCACCTGTGTTCCACTAAGGGCAGAGGCATGTGCCCAGTCTTGGAGAGCAGCAACCGTGATGGGCGGCGCGTGCGCCGTGAGCGGTAAAGAGGCCTATATGGGACGTCGATTCGCAGCCTGGCGTCGGTTCTCAGCAGAAGCAGCGTTCTCCTGAAGATGGTGAACTGTTGGATCGTCAAAATATCGCATCGACTTGATTTTAGAATCCGGCAGCAAATCCGAAGGGACTTTCAAAACCATATGGCTTCTTTAAATCCTGGTGGACTTTCCAGTCTTTTCATCGATAGGGCTACAAGGTTTCTCCGAAGTGGGAAAATCTTACTGGATGAAACGTGATGACAGATTAATACTGTGTGGCGGACCGACCGATACTCCAACCGAGAATTTTGCCTTTCAGGTGCAGTACGTATAACCACTGAGTTCTCCTGGCGCCATCTATCTATCTTTGAAGTTTGGAGAGATGGAGAGAGGTGTTAGCCGATTGTCTTTGCTCGTCGTAAGTCATGCGTTGTTAGCAAAGCTGGCAGGAACTTTGCCCGCGGGCGACAATGTTCTGGGTTTCAGTGTCGGTCCCGTACCGTTTTAATCCATTAGGAGGTTTCAAAAAAGTACACACACCGATACAATGACTCATTCTGGAACGTTCTGACTATTAACCTTTCATCTCCTATTCATTTCCTCTTCAGAAATTGGCCCATAAATATTCAATAGCATCGGTGCATAAATATGTAGTAGCACTGTAAGCTAACTGGAATAGATCAGGTAAGGTCTCCGATTGTCCTTATAAGTGAACCTAGACAACACGTACAGTTTCTCCTTACGATTATGAGCAGCATTCCTAAGCTGGGAAAAGGATACAAATAAAACGCTCCCGAAGGGGTTCTCGCTGCATTCCTCATCTAGTTAAAAGGTGACCTGCGTTTTCCTCGATTGTCAGTTATCAGGTTGTGATGTTTATTGACAAAATCAGTGAAACAGCTTCGGGAAAATTTCAGCTCGAATGATCATGCTGACTTAGCACTCACACAGATCTCTTTCACTGGTTCAATTGCCTCTCAAGGAGAGTCTTTTGACATGGATACGAATGTTTCTTATCGGGACAAACTGTGCAGTGTATCAGAGACCGAGATAAAAATCTAAAAATATAAAGAGAAAGTAGTAACATAAAAATACACTTTGCATTTTAATATGCCATTGAAAACTAGTTCGTATAACGCACCGCTTACTGTCGGCCTACCAGTTACTGACGAATGGAAAAACTAGTAGAAGCCAACCTCGGGGAAGATCAGTTTGGATTCCGTAGAAACACTGGAACACGTGAGGCAATACTGACCTTACGACTTATCTTAGAAGAAAGATTAAGGAAAGGCAAACCTACGTTTCTAGCATTTGTAGACTCAGAGAAAGCTTTTGACAATGTTGACTGGAATACTCTCTTTCAAATTCTAAAGGTGGCAGGGGTAAAATACAGGGAGCGAAAGGCTATTTACAATTTGTACAGAAACCAGATGGCAGTTATAAGAGTCGAGGGACATGAAAGGGAAGCAGTGGTTGGGAAGGGAGTAAGACAGGGTTGTAGCCTCTCCCCGATGTTGTTCAATCTGTATATTGAGCAAGCAGTAAAGGCAACAAAAGAAAAATTCGGAGTAGGTATTAAAATTCGTGGAGAAGAAATAAAAACTTTGAGGTTCGCCGATGACATTGTAATTCTGTCAGAGACAGCAAAGGACTTGGAAGAGCAGTTGAATGGAATGGACAGTGTCTTGAAAGGAGGATATAAGATGAACATCAACAAAAGCAAAACAAGGATAATGGAATGTAGTCTAATTAATTCGGGTGATGCTGAGGGAATTAGATTAGGAAATGAGGCACTTAAAGTAGTAAAGGAGTTTTGCTATTTGGGGAGCAAAATAACTGATGATGGTCGAAGTAGAGAGGATATAAAATGTAGGCTGGCAATAGCAAGGAAAGCGTTTCTGAAGAAGAGAAATTTGTTAACATCCAGTATAGATTTAAGTGTCAGGAAGTCATTTCTGAAAGTATTCGTATGGAGTGTAGCCATGTATGGAAGTGAAACATGGACGATAAATAGTTTGGACAAGAAGAGAATAGAAGCTTTCGAAATGTGGTGCTACAGAAGAATGCTGAAGATTAGATGGGTAGATCACATAACTAATGAGGAGGTACTGAATAGGATTGGGGAGAAGAGGAGTTTGTGGCACAACTTGACCAGAAGAAGGGATCGGTTGGTAGGACATGTTCTGAGGCATCAAGGGATCACCAATTTAGTATTGGAGGGCAGCGTGGAGGGTAAAAATCGTAGAGGGAGACCAAGAGATGAATACACTAAGCAGATTCAGAAGGATGTAGGTTGCAGTAGGTACTGGGAGATGAAAAAGCTTGCACAGGATAGAGTAGCATGGAGAGCTGCATCAAACCAGTCTCAGGACTGAAGACCACAACAACAACAACAACAACCAGTTACTGCCAAAATCATAATACAGTTACTGGTAAATCAATGAAGGTCAGGCGGCACGTGCCGTAAAAATTGAAGGAATTAGTGACAGAGGACAGTACATGAGAGAAGGAAATAACCCGGTCACGCTCCCTTGAAAGCAGTCACCTCTGTGTTCTCCTGGAGATAGCACAGAATATCAAAACAGAGATGCTGGAGAGGGGTTTGAACGCGTATCCTCCCAAATGCTGGTGTAGTGCATTGTGAGAATCGGATGACAGTATATACATAAAGTGGCATCTGCTACTAAAAATGCGCATAACCAAAATAATCAAATAACAATTCCTTACGACTTAAAATGATATGACAGTATCAAAAAACTCTCCACAATGCCAGAGAATCTAGAAGGCTCCTCACTTGATATCAAACTCATCACGCCACTACAGTCGTAGGATGTGTTACACATGACTAAAACTCCTGTAGATTCTATTCGGATTGCTGCCAAGATGCTAAAACACTTGGCAACCTCTAGTGCCTCCCCCCTCCTCCTCCTCCTCCTCCTCTCTCTCTCTCTCTCTATCTCTTCCTCTCTCTCTCTCTCTCACTCTCTCTCTCTCTCTCTCTCTCTCTCTCGTGTGTGTGTGTGTGTGTGTGTGCGTATGTGTGTGTGTGTGTGTGTGTGAGCGTGAACGCGGGCGCGTCGCGTAATTTTCTGTTAATCGAGCGTCAGCTAGCCCTAGAACTGGTATAGTTTAAACACACTGTGTACGTGTAACGCGTCCGGTCGATAACCTCCTTCGGTTGCAACCAGTCTCAATTTTGCTGTCAGCAGCCGAATTTGTCCCTAAAGCCATATAAGTTGACGTCCTCAGTAATGGTGCACAATGCCGAATATGTACTTGCTAGCACATCCAGCTGCAAGCATTGAAGAATAATCGCAATAACTGAATGCTGTGAGTTGTGCATGCAGTTGGTAGCACGTAGCTGCGTAAGTGTAAAATACTCCCGCTTCCTCCACACACACACACACACACACACACACACACACACACCTCCTCCCGGCCCCACTGCCTTCACTGTATCACATTCTATCGGGGCTCGTCTTTGTGGTATCAGTAATTACTGAACTGACAGTAATGACATAAATGGACAAAGCGAAACATCAGGTAAAGTCTCTTGCTATGTGTTTGCTTATTGTATTAGACAGCTTCCACAGTTGTCATTTGCCGCACTTAGTTCCTTAGGAAAATCACTGAACGTTTGTCTTACCTAATTGATTGCGGCTATTGCCCCTTCCTTCCTGACGATTTGTGCAACTAACTTTAGTTAGTTATAACCCTTGCAAAAGAATTGCTAGATGTCCCAGTAACCTGTTTTGTTTCTGTCATTAAACCACGAGCCTACAGTACAACCATATGTGCAATCCTTCGCTCTTCACAAACAAAACTACTAGACGGAAGGGGTCCGACAGCCGAACAGTTCCAGTCATTCCACCGGGAAGGAGGTACCCGGATTGTGTTGTCTGTAGTTCAACATTGCCTAGACGGTCAATGCCTCGGTTCGATCGCGTCCGCATTGTTAATTTGTGCCAGGAAGGGCTCTCAACAAGGGAAGTGTCCAGGGATCTGTGAGTGAACCAAAGCGATGTTGTTCGGAAATGGAGGAGAGACAAAGAGATAGGAACTGTCGATGACATGCCTCGCTCAGACCGCCTAAGGGCTACTACTGCAGTGCATGACCGCTACCTAAGGATTATGGCTCGGAGGAACCCTAAAAGCAACGCCACCATGTTGAATAATGCTCTTCGTGCAAACTATTTGCAATAGGCTGCATGATGCGTAACTTCACTCCCGAAGTCCATGGCTAGGTCCATCTTAGCAACCACAACACCATGCGCCGCGGTACAGATGGGTGCAACAACATGCAGAATGGACCGCTCAGTATTGGCATCACGTTCTCTTCACCGATGAGTGTCGCATATGCCTTCAACCAGACAATCGTCGGAGACGTGTTTGGAAGCAACCCGGTCAGGCTGAACGCCTTAGACACACTGTCCAGCGAGTGCAGCAAGGTGGAGATTCCTTGCTGTTTTGGGGTGGCATTATGTGGTGCCAATGTTCCTCGCTGGTGGTCATGGAAAGCGCCATAACGGCTCTACGACACGTGAATGCCAACCTAATACCGATAGTGCAACCATATCGGCAGCATATTGGCGAGGCATTTGTCTTCATGGACGACAATTCGCGCCCAAACGCACACATCTTGAGAATGACTTTCTTTCAGGATAACGACATCGCTCGACTAGAGTGGCCAGAATTTTCTCCAGACATGAACCCTATCGAATATGCCTGGGATAGATTGAAAAGGGCTGTTTATGGACGACGTGACCCACCAATTACTCAGAGGGATCTATGGCGAATCACGGTTGTTGAGTGGGAAAATCTGGACCAACAGTGCCTTGATGAACCTGTGGATAGTATGCCACGACGAATACAGGCATGCATCAATGCAATAGGATGTGCTACTAGGTGTGTACAGCAATCTGGACCACCACCTCTGAAGGTCTCGCTGTATGGTGGTACAAACACAGTGTGTGGGGTTTTCATCATCAATAAAAAGGGCGGAAATGATGTTTATGTTGATCTCTATTCCAATTTTCTGTACGGGTTCCGGAACATTCGGAACCGAAGACATGAAAATTTTTTTGATATGTGTATATTAAACCCATATGCTGAATATCATTTAAGGTAACCGATAATTTGAATTGAATTGGTCTGGTGGGTTGGGAATTAATCCTGGATGTGTACCTGCTACAGAACACTAATTTGTAATTTGTTCAGTTGTGTGACTACAGTAAGATCAGTCTTCTGTATGTGTGCATACCCCATATAAATGATAACAAATTGTAATTAAACCATAAAACATTCATTAGAATTATAAAGTGAGTAGCAGTGGTTGAGAAGGAGTTCACAGATTTTAACTGGGGTAATAGAGAGAAGTCGATAGAGAAAACGACTAACCTCTAGTGAGAAAATTCGAGGAAGGAGAAGCAGATATGCATTGTTTGAGTATTTAATTATGACAAAAATTTGTTTACATTTAAATTATTTGCCGTATATGTGTCGTGTTCATCTCTATAGGTGACTCGTCCATATCCTTGTATAAAATCTGCAAAGGAGGAATTAGAATTAGGATTTTGATATACTTCTAATCGGGAAACGGCAGTTTCAATGAAATGTACGGAATTAAATGTCCAGATAATGAAGGCATTTCAGTAAGAAGAGCTAAGTGGTTGGATGATTTAAATATTTCTCTTTCAAACGGGGCAAGCCATTGACAAAGTGGAAATGGGCTGCGCTGTTGTTTTTGATTGTTCTTGGGCCTTTCATGAAGGCAGCCCGCCCAGTTGGCCGCGCGGTCTAACGCACGGCTTTCCGGGCGGGAAGGAGCGCCTGGTCCCCGGCACGAATCCGCCCGGCGGATTAGTGTCGAGGTTCGGTGAGCCGACCAGTCTGTGGATGGTTTTTAGGCGGTTTTCCATCTGCCTCGGCGAATGCGGGCTGGTTCCCCTCATTCCGCCTCAGCTACACTATGTCGGTGATTGCTGCGCAAACAAGTTCTCCATGTACGCGTACACCATCATTACTCCATCCACGCAAACATAGGGGTTACACTCGTCTGGTGTGAGACATTCCCTGCGGAGTCCATCGGGGGCTGAACCGCACAATAACCCTGGGTTCAGTGTGGAGGCGGCGGAGGGGTGACGTGGATTGCGATACTCGCCGTGGGGTTGCGGACCACTGCGGCTGCGGCGGGGACAGAGCCTCTCCGTCGTTTCTAGGTCCCCGGTTAACATAACGTAACATAACATGCTATGAAAATTTAAATGTGTACCAGAACTGAAGATGAGTACCTCCAAACGACACAATTATAGCTTACATGTATTTATCTTTTAGAAATAATTTGTGGTTTATCTCTCGTAACTGATATGATTTGTATGATGCTCCACAATCGCAAGCAGTGTAGCATTTGAGCGTAAAGAAAGCTAAATCAACGTTATCGAGCGCAGATGACTGGTTCGGGAAAACCGTACGTCCACATGCTTTGTGAAGAAACTGTTGTTGACTGTGCACCTTTCTCGTCCTAGAGGGGAAGTCGGATGTTTATTTGGCAAAGGGGCGGTGAACCCCCGAGCCGGCGGCGAGTCACGTGGCGCGTAGCATCGACAGTGGCGCCAACGGCCGCGCGGCCATCCCGATTACCGGCTGTTACCATTGTGGGCCGCGCGAGCACAGGCGCCCGCTGTTCGGCGCCCGCTCTTATTTACCGCTGGGACCAACACTCTGGCTGGCTGGCGCGTGTTCAGCGGCCGGCCGTTGTTTACTGCGCGCAGGCGCACGACGCGCTCCCTGCGTTGCTGGCAACCGAGCCGCTCTCGCTGATGGTCCCAAGTAAGCGCACGTGTGAGCACTACCTATTCATTTCGTCCGTAACGCCATGACGTCGCATTTCGGTTTCAAAATCACTCGGCGTTCTGTGCGAAACAGTCGTTGGTCAACCGTCTGTCCATAAATAGTGTTAAAAATAATACTTTTGTGATGTTCTGAGAGATATTACTTATTTGATCGCGAATCCGCTTTCGGCTTCTTAGGCCATCACCACGTGGTAACTGACCGTCGCAGCCACACATAAAATGACACAATTATCTACATAAATACCAACTGTGGTACCCAGTTTCGCTCAGGGAGATGATGTGAGATTGTGTTGTAGTTACAACAAAACGATAAACTTTAATAAATTATAAGAGGTAGATTTCTTTAATGAAAACATATTCGTTTACAATACTTGTTTATAAACAACATGCTTCATTTGGTTATCCGTAGTATATGTGTATGAATATTTCGAATTTCCCTCTCGAGAGAAAGCTACGTATAGTTGACCGTGAGAGAAGCAAGTGTCTTTGAGCAATATTTTATAGTTTGTCCTTGTGCTTTGTTAATTGTAAAACTGTAGGCTAATTTGATTGGACATCGCAGTCCTTTATTAAACTGGGATGACAGTTCAGTAGAGATTAGTAGTATTCTGGGGATAAATAGTGAGCTTCATTTGTATTTTCCAGTTTAAGTTCGATTTCGATGATGTTGTTCGACAGGTACTTGACGATCATATGTATTCCATTGCATAGTTTTGGTGAGTTGAGATTCCTGAGTGGAGTTTGGAAATGCTTTAGGGAAGTTTATACTTTCTTCAACGTTTACCATCATGTTGGTCGATATATATATATATATCCTCTCTTCACCGAAAATTTTCTTTTGAATTTTAAATTTGGTATCGTCGACAATTTTAGTTTTAGTTGCCAAAATTTCCTTTTCAAACAGCCGGGCAGGATTGGTATAGCTGCGAACAATGTTGGATAAATTTGGTCGAAGAGTTCAAGCAGTGGCTCTGTTGCAGAAATCACTGTTGAGTTTAAAGAAGCCGGTCGTCTGGCCAATAGGATATACACCCTCGCCTATTTGTAAGAGTTGTTGAACACAATGTGCTGTTGATTCACCTTTCGATTGTTAAACTCACATATATTTTGTTAGTCGCACTATTTGTATGAGCTTTTTTACGCATGGATTGATTTCGTCTGCTGGAGCTAACTTGGGGATAACTGGAAGTGTTCGTCAGAAATTTCCTGAGAGTACGACTAGAGCTCTTACCATCACTTCCAAGTTTACTCGCAAGTCTTGTAATGTTCCTTCCATGGCTTCGAGTGATATTTTATGTGCCATTGCACATTCGTCCCATAATTTTAGTTTGCCTTAGAAGTTCGCCGGCCGGAGTGGCCGAGCGCTTGTAGGCGCTGCAGTCTGGAACCGCGCGACCGTTACGGTCGCAGGTTCGAATCCTGCCTCGGGCATGGATGTGAGTGATGTCCTTAGGTTAGTTAGGTTTAAGTACTTCTAAGTTCTAGGGGACTGATGACCTCAGTTCTCCCATAGTGGTCAGAGCAATTTGAACCATTTGAACCTTGGAAGTTCACACCGTCTTGATGCTCTTGAGATTTCACATACCGGAAATTGTTCTTCGACTATATTCAACGGTAGTTGTAGGCCGAATGGGCAGTTCGTTCTTCTTCCACAAGTGTGGCTGCAATGCCGGATAATGCCATTGCAAGTGCGATGTGTTGTTCACCACTTAATTCCGCCAGAAATAGATTTGTTAGAAAGGTTTTTCCAGTGCCGCCTAGTGCGTTCATGTAAATAATTTCCGCAGTATTGTTGTCGATCTTGTACAAGATAACGTTGTAAAGTTCCTTTCGATTGTCATTGAGGAGTGGTTTGTTCAAATGGCTCTGAGCACTATGGGACTTAACAGCTATGGTCATCAGTCCCCTAGAGCTTAGAACTACTTAAACCTAACTAACCTAAGGACATCACACAACACCCAGTCATCACGAGGCAGAGAAAATTCCTGACCCCGCCGGGAATCGAACCCGGAAGGAGTGGTTTGTTATGAGCAGTGTTTCGAAGTAGTTCATTGACGTTGTACCATTTCCGTTTTGTAATTTCGAAGTTTAACACACTGATAGCATCTTTTCGTCGTGCTTGCATCCTAAGTTGTACCAAGGTCTGGTTGTTTATTGATAAAAATTTATCTTCTAGGTGAATGAGTAACTGAAGAAGACATCGTGGAATTCGATGGTCAGTTCACGATGAGCATGTCGGATTTGTTACAATATGTCTGTCATGACTCATTTTCTCTTTGAGGGAGCCCCATAGCTGCTTTGGACACGATTGGTTACATTGTTAGAATTATAGCAAAAAAGTCTCATTTGTTCAGCTGAGGTTACCAGTTATGCATCTTTCAGGCTTAATTCCCAGTGGTTGTCGTTGTCGTTTTCCAGTAGTTCGAATCGTTGGGATGCTTCCCTGTACGTCTGGCATAGGTAAACGTCAACAGTCTTGAGGTCTGTGAAACTTGTAGGCCATGTCACTGCCTTTGTTCGCATACTTACAGACATACTTGATGGATTTCATTAAATTTCAGTGTTCTACGTTTATGTGTGCTTGGAGCATTTTGGAAAGTACTATGTGCTTCCTCGAATTCGCATTTTTGCTTTGAAACCACAGTTTTGGCTGATCGTGTTCTGTATTTGGGATAGCCATCAACTCCGGTTTGTGTGTTGTCCAAGTATGGTTTTCGGTATTTTCTTGTACATTTTCCATCACTCACACGTGACGAACTGGGGTTTCATGGCCTGCATAGTCCTTGAATCATACTTTCGCTACTAAGTCGTACAGCTCAGGATTTTGTTGTGGATTGCGAATTTCAACTTGGATGATTTTGTCGATGTCCGCGGTATAAATTCTGTCGTGTTTGCCATTCGATTGTATACATACATCAGCATGTAACAGTTACAAATATGTGGTACTTTGTGGTGACTTCAACAAATCACGTTTGTTTCTGTCAGCAATCTCGGGCCCGAATTTGCTATTGTGTTGTGTCGATGCAGGGAGACATGTCTGTTTCTTAGTTATTCTTTGAGTTGCATGTGAATGTTATGAAAAGATCAGGTCGTCCATATTTTCTTTTGTAGATCATGGCATGTTGAGTGTATTCGTGCATTTGTCTCGGACTTGCTACGTATGATGAGGATATTACCATTGTTCCAATATCGTCGATGTTGCCTTCATTTATGACTGCGACCTGAAGGTGAACGTATTCTTCCGTGTGTCATTTCTTGTGATTCAGTCTTACTTAAAACATAAGCTCCGCTTCTATTTTTGCATTCATATCTACCAGGAACTGTGGGAATAAACGGCGATTGTTGCGAATGTGGCTGTATGTTTCTTTGTCTCTAATCACTAAGCATTAAGCATAGAAATCGTTGGAAGTTACTTAATAGTTTGTTTCTACGGCTGATTCAGGTTGGATTGGTTTCACATTGAAATGATATCCATCCTGTCCCCGCAGAAATTGTAATGGATATTTCGGGCATCTGCAATGCGTTATAGTCATTCTCTTCTTCGTTGTACAATTATTTGTACAATTATGTCATGGCTTGTGTTTTCACTGTCCATAATTACGAGGGCACTTCGTCTGCCTGAGGTGAATTAACTCGATGTTCGGGTTCTCAAATAGGCTCAAATGGCTCTGAGCCCTATGGGATTTAACTTCCGAGGTCATCAGTCCCCTAGAACTTAGAACTACCTAAACCTAACTAACCTAAGGACATCACACACATCGCTGTCCGAGGCAGGATTCGAACCTGCGACCGTAGCGGTCTCGAGGTTCCAGACTGTAGAGCCTAGAACCGCTCGGCCACCCCGGCCGGCAGTGATATTTCCATGGCTGCTTTGAGTTCACAGTCTTTCATTATAAGATTGTGTAGCATTCTCTGCTCTTCAGTGCTTTGGTTTCGTTGTTCTTCGGCTTCTCTGCTTCTCATGGTGATCATTGTCATTTTTTGGGAACTTAAATATGTCTCGCGCACTACCTCTGTTTCATTTTTTCGCTGTTCTTTTTGTTTTCGCCGCTTTTCTTCAGAACTTGCAAGATCTTCTTCTCTTTTACTTTCGGGAATTGTCTAAAATATAAATGAAATCAATATTTTATTAAAAAATATGCTATGGACACCTTACACACTTTTCACACGTTATTTTGGATTCATATTCAGTCACTGTATCACATTGACTAGTCACACTTCACTGTTTGTTTATATTCACTCAATGCACTACTTTTTCGGTTTCTCCCTTCGTCACTGATAAGAAACTGACGTTCGAACCCATGACGGGTCTTGCTTTATATATTCTTACGAATAGGTAGCCTCATCAGTGACGAATTGCAGAATAAATAAAAAAGCCTTCTAATGGTCCACAATGCTTCAGAACATTCCACAGCATTCGAGCGTATTCAAGACATTCCGGGATGTTCACAAACATTCTGCTATCTTCCCGAATACCGAGCGAGGTGGCGCAGTGGTTTGACACTGGACTCGCATTCGGGAGGACGACGGTTCAATCCCGCGTCCGGCCATCCTGATTTAGGTTTTCCGTGATTTCCCTAAATCACTCCAGGCAAATGCCACGATGGTTCCTCTGAAAAGGGCACGGCCGACTTCCTTCCCCCTCCTTCCCTAATCCGATGAGACCGATGACCACGCTGTCTGGTCTCCTTCCCCAAAACAACCAACCAACCATCTTCCCGAATGTTCAAGACTATTCCCGAACCTTCCAGAATATCCAGGATCACTTTGGAACGTTTCGGGACATTCTGGAATATTCTGGAATACTCTCGAATACTCTAGAATGTTATGATACTCTAGAATATTCTAGAAATCTGGAGAGTCAAACTTCCGATCCCTTATATCTTCGAAAGCGCGCCCTTCGCATAAAAACGGCAACCTTCTTCATGGATGGAGTGTAGAGGGCTAATACACCATTTATTTCTCTTGTCGTACCGGGACTCATTTCTGAGTTCTAGCGGCACGCACATTGTACACTTACTTCTGTAACACATAGTGATTATTGTACAAATACAGAGGATAACATGGTTCAAATGGCTCTGAGTACTACGGGACTTAGCTTCTGAGGTCATCAGTCCCCTAGAACTTAGAACTACTTAAACCTAACTAACCTAAGGACATCACACACATCCATGCCCGAGGCAGGATTCGAACCTGCGACCGTAGCGGAAAAACAGAGGATACATAAAATAATAACACACAGACTGTTTACAATGGAAAGTATCACAGGGCCTTTGCTAGGTGTTTTGCTGGCTTGCAAGAATTGAGAAATGACGTCCCAGCATTTTTACTACCATTGGGGTCCTCAATATTCCTCCCCTCTCTTACCAATCCACCACCAACACACCCAACAGGACAATAATTAAACTTTTAATCATTAAAGTAAGGCGGTCATAAGATCATAATTTCTGAGGACAATCCTCAGT
The DNA here is from genome assembly GCF_021461385.2 of Schistocerca piceifrons. Taxonomy (NCBI): domain Eukaryota; kingdom Metazoa; phylum Arthropoda; class Insecta; order Orthoptera; family Acrididae; genus Schistocerca; species Schistocerca piceifrons. Next base: position 443,295,686 of record NC_060141.1, on the reverse strand, counting down.
CTTCACACTTTGTCCTCAATTACTTACATTGGGGTTTGACAAATTATCTGTAAGGAAAAAAACAAAAAGAAGGAAAGTGGGAGGTGAGCCGTGTTGCGGCTCGCGTTGGTGCTGTTTGTAGGTTTCCGCCCTCTCTTGGAGGCCAGACGGTATCGTTTAGTTGGCGTGGTTGCGGTTGTTCGTCTTCTTCTCGTGTTGACTGGCGCCACTCGGTTTCGCAAGCGTATGCTCTCCGCTAGTGGCTGCAGCAGCGGTTATCGGTATGTAGTAACTGTTGCCGCATCTTTGGGGCGACGTTGTTGTTTTTCCGGGTCGTGTGAGAGTGGCAGTTCGGTTGGAGACTCAGGAGGAGACAGGTCCGCGCAGTGCCAGAACACGCCGGGATCGCTGGCGGCACGCGTGGACTGCCGGATGGAAGGGCTGTGGTCACGAGGGTGCACGACCTCGTCGTAAACCAGATCCAGCAAGCTTTAAGACGAGTGCATTTCAATCCAAGTAGAGAAACCTCCACCATTGTGATATCTCACGATTCTCCAGTGACTTGGGTTCGTGTTGCTGCTCGTAGTGTCGCCAAGGCGAAGAGCAGCGAGTGGAGGGCTTGGGGAAGGCGGATATGATTAGATTTCCTCGATTTCTTATTACTGTTTACTGCGTTCAACTTGTTACAATTTGTTAAGTTCAACCAGCGGTAATGTTTTTTGCCTGGTGGCCGCTAACGCCCCAGTTACCTGCCCTGGGGGTAAGTGTATGTAACGGCAGCGTACGTTTCTTCACCTTGCCGCTGCTGTCTGGTAAGGCGTGTAGTTTTGACAGCTTTCTTGATTGTAGACCGGTTGGTGAATCTTATACTCTGGTGGTAGTGATTCCTTTCTCGTTACGAGCACTCTAAGCACTGTATTCTGTGGAGTAGCCAATTCCGGCTTTGGCGTATAGTTCCATCCTTGCATTTGGTTTATCGAACATCAGGTAGCTTCAGCAAGATTATCATTAGTCATTCGTTAGACTGTCACTAGTCTGAGTTACCATCTTGTGAAGTGAATGCAACTCTTCGCTGTCTATCTCATCGCTCGCGAAAGGGTTTGTTGCCGGACCATCTCATAGGTAGATTCCTGGATAGGGAGATTCTGTGTCCCCTTGGTTCTTGTAAGAAATGTGTGTTCTAAAAGGAGGTCTGATGGCCAGTAGTTCAGTGCAACGCTCCTTCAGTCCACACCTTCTGCGAGTTTAATCTGCCTCAGTACCCTTTAAGGAACTTACGTACTGGTGCTTGTTTTTACTATTCTATTATTTATTACAATACCTTGTAATACATACATTAAAGGTTATATATGTCTACTTAATAGTTCTGGTCGCCTTCTGGAATAAATCTAGCAGTGTAGTGTTCAGTGAGTGTTAAGGGTTGTGTTAAAAAGTTTGCTATCATCTTATTTCGCCCGTTTGGTGATAAGTCGCTTGTGTTTTAATTAACCTTTGCTATTGTATTTGCTGTTTTACAGTAGGTTTCAAAATTTTTTATATTGTTGCCGTTCCTGACGTGTAAGGCGTTCAGCCGTGATTGTGGTCATTTGCCTTAAAATTCTAATTTAGTATCTTTATTTACGCATTAAGTCATTAAAACCATATTTACTGCCATTTCTGTCGTCTGATGCATTCTGTTGTGTTTGTGGCGACTTGCCTAGAATATTTCAATGCCTAATTTGTAAGTTGCAGTGAGTTTTAGGCAATTCTTAATTTATTGCCATTCCTGCCGTTTAAGGCCTTCTGCCCAGATCACAGTCGCTTGCTTTTAAAACATTATCTGCTGTATCTGTATTTAATGGTGATTTGCTAAATTGTAACTCAATGAAAACACTATTATTTACACAGTTGTTTATTCCTTCATTAATAACGGGTGGTATTTTTATTTATTGTTGAGTCTGGAATTACTCGTTTAAAATAAATTGTGTGTCACTGTAAAAGGCAACCAATAATAACTGGTTACGGCCCCGTCTACAATCGTAGCCGATTTCTGCCTTCCCTTGACTATGAGGTTTGAGGGGGTATGGAATCAAGCCTCAACGAGATTGCAACCCACCGCTCCAGCGCTCGACAGAGATTAATCAAGGTCATGTTTCGTATTCAGCAGCGGCTGCTTTAAAGGGTCGGTAACTACAAATGTGTTGACTTTCGTCGAAGGATTAAACAGTTACTAACTGTTTCGTATGCTTTTGTAAACAATTTGTTGTTCAAATTTTCTATCTTTTTCATTTTTTCCACTCATTTCGTGAAATTTTTCGCTCTTTCGTTTGAAATTAATTTTTTCCGCCCTTTGCAACCCCTAAAATTTCGATGCCTTGGGGGGCCGCCTAGTCTTGCATTGTGGTAGAACCAGCCCTCGTATTACTCTGTGTTGCGGAACGTAGTAAGCGTTAAATTTAACAAAGAACAAAAAAATAAAATTTTTATTAACAAAAGGTGAAAAACATTAAACGTTCTACAGTCATCTAACACTGGCATAACTGGAACTAATTTAACGGGGAAAATTATATTTGCCCACCTTCCTGCGTTTTTTAACAGTGTGGAAAACGTCAAAATGCACACAGTAAGCGTATTATTCTGTGAAAAGGTGCTCCGCTATGTTGAATATGTGGTTGTTGGTCTCAAAAATGTTCATATGTGTGTGAAGTCTTATGGGACTTAACTGCTAAGGTCATCAGTCCCTAAGCTTACACACTACATAACATAAATCATGCTAAGGAGAAACACACACACCCATGCCCGAGGGAGGACTCGAACCTCCGCCGGGACCAGCCGCACAGTCCATGACTGCAGCGCCTCAGACCGCTCTGTTGGCCTCAATCCCCTCTGCTTTAATGGTGGAATTGCATTTCATGACTCTTTTCAGTAAGTCACCATTTTCCCTTAGAAATACCATAGCCTAGCAGTGTGTTAATCGTCTGTACACGGAACTTGGTTACTAATGAAAAACTACAATCGTGTGGTATAGAACAGTTGTACTGAAGTAAAGACAAGCAGATCAGCAGAAGTGGGTGAGTTATCTTTAATCTCTAAGAAGCGCCATTGCTTATAATTCGTAATTCGCAATCTCTGATACTGATTTTAAGTATGCGTTTGCCGAATATGTAGTGCATAGATAAAGTCTGAAGAATGACAAGGACGAATATATACCGGGTAATTTAGCTGCCAGTACCTGTGGGTAGCAACGCATAACGCCTTCAAAAACCACTAACGAGTTTTTCATATTCTCTCGCTCACTACGTGCAAACTATTCGTCATTCAGAAAAAATAAAATGACCTTTTTGTAAGAAATTAAAGCAGTTAAATTTTGTATTGGGAGATTTTTGTGAAAGAGGCCGCAGTTTTCGAATTATTCAAGAAAAAAGAACCAAAGTGATCTTCAAACGCTATTTTCTTGAATAACTTGCTAACCGCGCTCTCCAGCTAAAACGTACAGAATTTAAATGCAATAGATTTAGTACAATAAGATTCTATTCATTTTCCTAGAGAACTAGTAGCATGTAGCGAGCAGGGGAGAATGAAAGTCTCGTGAGTTGTTCCTGAAGGCGTTGTGGGTTGCGTAAAACATACAAGTAGGGGCAACTGAATCACTCTACATACTATCGGAGAATACTCTCCAAGTAAATTAAATTGAAGTCAGTGGGATACAACGGATTCGTAGCTTCCGTAGCGAATCCGACTACATCAATTAAATTTCAGAGACCACATTATAAAATAGAAGTAAAGAAAGAAATACAGACACGTGGCAATACAGGAAGTTCAGTAAGTCTCGTTTTTGCAAGCTCAGTGTGCTGAATGTATGAAACGAGAGATGTATAATTGGACTTCCGGAAGAATATTATTCACACGCCCCAATGACTACAAATGTGGGTACTAATAATCAACTCAACAGCGGAGTCATCCAAGTTTGTGGTAAGTGTAATATGCAGATGAAAGAAATTAAAGTGACGAAAAGGCACATTTTACTTGACAATGGCAGCAAGAAAAATCAAAACACTTTGTTGGTACCTGTCGGTGTGGAATAAGCGTTCGATAATATAAAATTGTCCAACATGTTTTAATTCTCAGAAAAACAGATACACGTCCCAGAGAAAGACGGCTAATCTATAAGCGTCTTTCACTAAAGAAATGCCTCACGATTACTTCGTCAGAACATATTTATTCATCAAAATCAGAGTTTGGTGACATTATCAATAAACATTTCTTTTAAGTGTACTATTTTTCTACGTTATCTGCATCACCTGCCACGGACTTACGCCACCTTTGTGAGAGATTATACATTCTCTACTAGTAGAAGCTCTTGTCCAAAGCTCGCAGTTATGTTTTGGTATTGCACGAATTACGCATTCATCACCTTCAAAGTGTGTTCTTTGATCTCAAACTGCTTCAACAATTCACATGAAATGACTTGTCTCTTAATCTTAGCCGGCCGGAGTGGCCGTGCGGTTCTAGGCGCTGTATTCAGGAGCCGGACTGCCGCTACGGTCGCAGGTTCGAATCCTGCCTCGGGCATGGATGTGTGTGATGTCCTTAGGTTAGTTAGGTTTAATTAGTTCTAAGTTCTAGGCGACTGATGACCTCAGAAGTTAAGTCGCATAGTGCTCAGAGCCATTTGAACCATTTTTTCTTAATCTTAGGATCTGTTCTGAGCCTTCGTGGAACCCATCTTGACCACACCTTGGAATATCGAGAGTTACCAGTCATTGCTAACCCCTAGCTGTAGAGCCGATAATCGTGTTGTGTTTCGCCGTCTGGACAAACAAGGGCATCCACGCGATTCACCATGTTGGGTCCAGTGGTTGTGACAGGGCTTCCTCAACGTGGCCTATGGTGGATCTCAGTTTATGACGCTTAAAATTTCTTTAACTTTCGCGCAAATGCTGCGCATCATTACCATATACTGCTTGCGAACGCTTATGGATGTTCAAAATGTTTTCATTTTCTGCAATCAAGAATTCAATTAAAGCGTGTTACTTGTAACGAGCGTCCCTCGTAGAGGGCACTTTGATGGTTCACTATGGCTCTGCCATCTGTTGGAACTATTCGAAACGTCCCACGTGTTCTAGAGAAACTTCACATTTGAAGTACATAAAGAATGTTATCCTATATTTATTAACATCTTTGAATAAATATTGAGGCATTAGTACGAAACGACGCTCGCAGATATGTAAAGGAACCAAGATGAAACGAGAGTAGAAGGCCAAGATGACTTTTGTCCCGATGTAGATGTCCCCCGATTAAAGTAGGGTTAAGGCAGGTAAGTGCAGTAAAGAGCCCCTCTCCCACAATGTTCCATCTACAGAACTGTGGATGAGAGTCTGCGAATATTAAAGCTGTGTGCCACATGAGAATTCTTAACGGCCAAAGCTGTTAATTTCACAGCTCTGTTTCTGCCAGTATCTCTCCGCCACTTACGCAAGTACACAAAAGCTATACTGTATACATTGCCACGCTAACGGTCTTAGAAGAGAGAACGCAGAGGAGATATGGCGTAGTCATAGCACAAGGAACTGTATCCAGAATGAATACACTCACTGATCAATAGTACCTGAACACATATTAGTGGACATTAATGTAGGATGCGTCCACCCTTCGCCTTTACGATAGTTCCAACCCTGCTGGAAACACTTTCAGTGAGGTGACTGAATTGTAGCACAAGATGTTGGACGCTGGTGTCTGGAGGGAATACGACGTCCTAATTCATACAAAAGGATGCGAAACGATGTACTACAAACTGAGCTCAAGTGCTTCATTTTGGTCTAGCTCGGTGTTTGAATTACCGCATTGTGTCTTGACTTGGATGGCTGGCTGCCCACGGTGGCCCGCAGGGTAGCGTGTCTAGGACCACACGGAACTATCAAACCGGTGCGCTACCCCGGGGCCCAAAGGAAATACGGGCCATGTAACGAACTCGTCACGCCGCTTTAGTTGCTCTTGCCCGAAATACACTCCAAGGGGAAAAAAAGACAACGCACTACGAAGGAATTACCCGAATTGGATAGAAATCGGTAGATGCGGTGTGACTAATGCCTACACATGGCGTGAGTTTATACTACATGTCCTCGTCCTTGCCAAACCCTACCTTGGCCAATAAAGTCTGCTGATCTCTCCCCAGTGGAGAACGGTTGGAGCATTATAAGCGCGGGCCTCCATCCAGCTGGGGATTTTGGGTATCCAACGAGCAAGTTGGACAGAATTTGCAGTGATACCCCTCAGGAGGACATCTAACAACTCTGTTAATCAATGCCAAGCCGAATAACTGCTTGCACTAGGGCAACATGCGGCACCACGCGTTAGTGACTTATTCGATTTGTGAAGACCTTACTCTTGAGTTAATCATCCAGTTTTTGCTGGAATTGTAATGATTTGTTTGTCTGTACGTGTACATCACAATACCGATCTCCGTCACATTCGGATAATTCATTCGTGGGGCCGCGCTTTTTCTTTTCTTTCTTTTTAGAGCGTGCACTGCGAACATTCGGCTACGTCAGAGGTCAGGAGAGAAATCAATATGTGAATGAAAAGGTACCCTCTCAAGTCTCTAACTTTAGCATGTGTTATATAGACATTGAGTGTAAACTGGTGTCCAAAATTAAAGTAACAAACGGAAATTGACAAATTAGCGCTTATTTTGCCACAAATCAGTATAAACAGGTTATAGTAAAGTAGAAAAAATGTAATCAACTGCAACATGCATAGCGGTAGACAAAAATATTCTTCGTTTTTTTTCTAACTTAACTGATTTGCACACACATTCTGACAACTGGTTAATGTGCTCAGTATGGAGTGTGATCACCTCAGGCTCTTATAGAGGCCAGACAACGATGGGGACATGTTGTGAATGATGTCATCAATCTCATTTTGAGGCAATAACGCCCGTTCTTCCTGCAGAGTTGCTCGCAAGTCTCAGAGACATGTTGGTGGATGCTGACGTGATGTAAGCCATCACCCTGGTACATCCCAGACATTCTCAATGCGATTCAAATCGGGAGAGCGAGCAGGCCACGCCATGCGAGCTATATCTTCCGTTTGGAAAAAAATCAACCACCTGCGCTCTATGAGGTCGAGCATTATCGTCCATCAATACGAGGTTTGGGTCCACAGAACTTCGTAGCAATTGAGCATGAAATTCCAAGATCTCCTCACGGTACCTGACAGCAGTTAAATCTTGCTTATTCACCGGTACAATTTCATGAAAAGTTATTCGAATGGTCATCATAATCCCTGCCCACACTATTAGGGATCCACCTCGATATCGGTCTCTTTCATTAATCTTTGGGTTCCGAAATCGTGTTCCACGTGCCCTCCAGATGTCAATCCTTCGAGAATCACTCTTCAGAACTAATCGGGACTCATCTGTGAAAAGAACACTATCTACCCTTCGACCGTCCAGGTGGCATGTTGACGGCTCCACTCTGTACGTTCCCTTCCGTGAAGACACGCCAGAGGTAAACAAACAGCAGGTCTCCGACAGTAAAGGCCACTCTGCAGAACCCTTCTGTACATCGTTTGCCTTGATACAACACATCCAGGGGATGCTGCGAGGTCGGATGCTAGTTTCAGTGCAGTAGGAAGGTGGTACCGTCGTGCCCTCGCAGCCAAATAATGGTCCAGTCTCTCTCATGTCACACATGGTCGACCCTGTTCTGGTCTCCAGGATACAGTTCCGGTCTCTATAAACTGTCGCCTCATCCGAGAAACGACAGAACGTTTCACATTAAGCCATCGGGCCCCATCAGTTTGTGACTCTCCTGCTACCATTCATCCTATGGCCCTCCATCGCAGAGAGTCTGGCAGGCGTCTTTTCTGTGCCATAATGCACTGTCTGTGACTGTGTATACAGCATTTGTTGGATGTGGGACTACCCGGGAAACGCCACTCCGTTTGATAGGTGCCTTACGTCATCCTTGGCGTGTTTTTTTCCGTTGACAGAAATGCCATCTTTTGTGCAGAACACGATCGTACAGACATCTGTTAACGGTTTGTATGGTTATATCGTGAATTAGACACAGGAGGGGAAGTAGCAGTTTGGTGCTTTATTTTCGGATACCATTGTATTTAAACACGCAGCTACGAAGTATTACATTTGTACGATGCAGTAATGTCCTGTAAGAGTTGTAGTGCCATAACTGTGACGCACGATCCATATACCTCGTAGCACCTAGCTACCCAGACGAGATGCCACATCCAACTGACTGCAGTCGCAAAGTGACGAACAGCATTGAAAATATTTGTGCACGTGCAGTGCATACTATTGTATTAAAAGCAAAGCATAAGAGATCGTTTTAAGGATCTACATCTACATCTACATGGTTACACTGCAATTCACATTTAAGCGCCTGACAGAGGGTTCATCGAACTATTTTTGTACTACTTCTCTACCATTCCACTCAAAAATGGCGCGTGGGAAAAAGAAACACCTAAATCTTTCCGTTCGATCTCTGATTTCTCTTATTTTATTATGATGATCATTTCGCCCTTCGTAGGTGGGTGTCAACAAAATATTTTCGCATTCGGAAGAGAAAGTTGGTGATTGAAATTTCGAAAATTGATCTCGCCGCAAAGAAAACCGCCCTTCAAATGTTCAAATGTGTGTGAAATCTTATGGGACTTAACTGCTAAGGTCATCAGTCCCTAACCTTACGGACTACTTAACCTAAATTATCTTAAGGGGAAACACACTCACCCATGTCCGAGGAAGGACTCGAACCTCCACCGGGACCAGCCGCACGGTCCATGACTGCATCGCCCTAGACCGCTCGGCTGAACACGTGCGGCAAAACCGCCTTTGTTTCAGTGACTGCCACTCCAACTCGCGTATCATATCAGTGACACTCTCACCCCTATTGCGCTATAACACGAAACGAGATGACCTTCTTCGCACGTTTTCGATGTCCTCCGCCAATCCTACCTGGTAAGGATCCCACACCGCGCTGTAATATTCCAACAGAGGACGGACAAGTGTAATGTAGTCTGTCTCTTTAGTGGGTTTTCCGCATCTTTTAAGTGTTCTGCCAACAAAGGGCCGTCTTTGTTTCGCCTTCCCCACAATATTATCTACGTATTCTTTCCAATTTAAGTTGCTCTTAATTGTAATTCCTATGTACAACGAATCAGTGGATGTTTAGCTATCCTATACAGATGATGTAAAAGAGATTTTACAGCGCCGGGAAATTTCCTTTAACGGAAAATTAGTGTATAATAGAAAAACTACTAAACATGGCCTAAAAGCGATCAGACTACCAGTTAGCAGCACTCGTTGGTAGGCACGACTGACTTAGTTTCACGTTCTATTAATTAAAAATATTTTCGTGGACTTTTGATTAAAATCAGCATATCTCATAGGCGAAAACAGTTACACTACCAGCAAGATAGAGAGAGCGTAAGCTGAATTTGATAATTGCGATTAAAATACGCGTGAGCGTAATTTGTGAGTAAACTCCTTGACGTTCAATCAGTATGTCATTTAATTCAGATTTTTAGTGCCCATCTGATGGCGGATCCAGATTTAAGGTTGCATTATTGTGTAAAGGACTGTAAACAGGCGTTAAGTGAAGTAGATAGTATGAAACGTCCATTGTACGCATCAGTTCTGTTGTGGACGGAGCTGCAAGGCAAAATCAATGATGATTTGGGTGGTTGCGTAACTGTGCATTTTTGGAATTAGAAATTTCCGTGAAGACGGCTATAATACTTGGAAATATTCCACCAAACTTCAGTGTGAACTTAGAGGAATCTGCTTTAATCGGGGCTCCGAATCATTCTGCCAGTAGTTCCGTGGAACTTGGAGATTTTGCGAGCTAAGCCGGATGTGATTTGGAGTTACATGGACTGAGTGTAACTCAGTTTGATTGAAGTGACTGTTTATTTCAATTTTGGTAGGCATTTAGCATCGTCTCATCATGTACCTTTCAGTCTTGCATTTTATTGTATTAGTACTGATCTGACTTCAAACAGTTTTCAGTTATTTTAGTCGTGTAGTGGGTTTGCTAAGTACTATATCGTGGGCTCGAGCTGTTTTAGATACACGTAACTTCATAGTTGAATATTCAGTCAACAGTCTACATTCAGTATGTATGAAAAAAGATGTTAACCATTGTTATTGAACTTTAACAATTGGTAGTTGAGGAACTTTATCTAAATTGTTGTACCTACATTCAACCTGATATTACTTGAATCTTATTAATACACCATAAAAAATTTCGCAATTTTCATGAATTAAAGCGACAGTAACTTTTTTAGTTATTATTCCCTAGGTAACGAGGTAACAAGCCCCGTCGCAGTTTTAAAAATGTATATAGCAACTTGTTGCGTTGGGTTCATGCCTATTCATTTTGAATATCGCTATCGAGGCCATAATCTAACAGTTCGTTCGATGAGTACATCATCAAAAGCAATGTCAAGTCTCGATCGTTATTAAGATTTATTAAACTGAACGAAGTACGTGGCACCCAATCTCGAGACCAAAGCTGAGGTTCACCATCTTTCTTCGCTTCTCTGGTATAAGAATTCTGTGCATATTTAGCCGAATATGGGTATTATTTAACGCTTTTGGCGTCTTTCATTAAAATTATTTCTCCATTTATATTAAGGTAAATTACATGCATATTAATTTATGCGTATTTTGGTTTTTGAGTAATAATTGTCACGGCTGTCCTAATGCAGATACGGAAGACTGAAACTGGTTACTGTGAACCTCGTGTTGGCGGCCATGAAACACGAGCGAACGTAGGAATGGGGGATTAGTGAGACGAAGGTCGTAATCAGAGTTGACAGCACGTTTTAATACAGGTTTTATACGGTACATTATGAAGCTAGGAAATGGACACTTCCGGTGTGAACATTTGTGTTTCGAAATCAAAGCAAACATTAATGAGTTTCAAGAGACGGCATGTCAGTGTAAATTATGCATTTATTAGGACGCTTTGGGCTCTGCAGTACATCATCTAGTAGTTGCTATTGTATTAGTTTATGTTTCATTACATGTTTATGACGCAGTGCCGAGGACTTAATTATTGACTTTAGATGCAGCACACTCGAGTCTCTCGGTGGGTAATCCCGCAGAACTTACTCCGGGCATTTTAAATACCAGTACGCAGATGCCACATTTTAATTCAAGAAATATGTCCCTGATTTATCTAGGTCAACGATTGCCTCGCCATCGGCTAATCTATTTTCCACTAGGGTACGGGAAGATGGAGTATTTAAAACTGTGTTCAGTCCCTCAGTAACTCAGCTGTCATTATACATCACCCGGCGTCGAGATGCGATCTACCCTTTCAACCCAACGTCTACTCTTCCTAGAGCGACCCTGAGAGTTATTTACGTCCGTCATGCAGGTTTTATTTCAGAACTTTCTTGATCCACTTGGGTACGGAAAAAGAACCTTATTTATAGAGACTGAAATTATGATGGATGTTTCCTTACTGCTTTAACATTTCCAGAGCAACCGCTAAGTTGAAAAATAGCGGTACCTCGAAGCGATGGTACGAGTAACTGTGGAATGTTTGCTAGAATGTAGTTATTTCTCAGAGGCAAGGTGAGCACATGAGAACTGTCAGAATACAACTACCTTTTTTGTAGCTCCTGGACTCTTTTTCACTTTTAGTCAGTGTCATGTATTTACCCTAAACATAATCTCGTAATGTCCTATTGCTTTCGCATAACTTCTTTTAGCTGAACTTACACAGTTTCCATTGTTCATCTTGTTATTATTATTCCACTCGTATCTCTTTGTTATAATTATTAATATATTAATTTAGAGTAAACACCAAGAAGGCTGATAGAAACACTGCGAAATTTGTGACAATCACAAACATTTTGTGAATGTAGCCTATATTAAGATTTATTTCTCTAATTTTCAGGTGAAGAAATTTAAGAATTACGGCTCAACAGCTATGAAATACTGAAGACCTTGAGTAGATAAGTTTCACTTGATGAGAGGATCGAAAGTCATCTACGAGCCTCGCGAGAGGCTAACTGAAGAAGAAGTGGTTTCCGTCTCTGAAGCCTTATTAAAGGCCCGTGTAATGTGTATTGCGCTGAGTGTTCTATTCCGTCCAGTGGTGCATTTGTCCAAAAAAATTATCTGGAAAAAAATGAGGAAAATTGTGTATACGATCAGCAGTGTTTGACCTCGACAACCGATAGAGTTAGACAAAAGCACAGACGCATAAATCGTGTCGGTATATCAAAGATGTTATCGTTTTGTTGTATCCCAGTTGTAGCTTAAGCTCACTATCAGAAAATATACTATTGCAGAAGTAATTTACGTTAGTGCACGTTGTTTGAAAGTGGCCTAAATATATATCGAAGACCTAAGATTTTATTTGAAACCACATGCAGTTATATTATTAATATTTCATCAATACTTGAAATCTAATAACAATTTAGGATAGCACTTTTCTAAATCTACTTGGAACAAAGGGCAAGCATCAGGAAAATAACTTTCAAAATCCTGAAACGTGGAAAAAATGTAATAAGAAAGGAGTGTTTGCAGCGACATGGATTATACAAGTATAAACACAGACTAAACGCCTACCTCCAACCCTAGTACACCGCACTGCCGGTTGACGCTGACGACTATCACGTCAACGTTATTCAACATCTGCTGCTTAGTCTTGCTGTACTGCAGATGCAAAACTAATTTTATATCGGATTTTGTCCTTTGTTTGTGTAACTTCGCATCAGGTTTCAACTTCAACTAATGTACGTTCTGAATTGTCAAAACAAACAGTGTCGAGATGACTCTAGGGGCACGCAGTATGTCACTGGCCCCACCCTCCCTCATCCGTAGTTTGTACCGCCTTACAAAGTTCCCATACCTCCTCAATCATCAAGATTACTTTACCACTCGTTGACATCGTGGCTCTATGACCTTAAGCCACCTTCTTCACATCTTCACACACTCCGTGTCTTTTCCCAGGATAATTTCCAATTTCAGCCACCTTCCCTTCCCAGACGATAAAATCATTCTTGAGAAACACTCATCCCATTAATTACAACCTACCCGGACATAAATAATGGCTCAGTGACACAGTTTCCGTGAACACTTGTAACTCTCCCACCACTCCGTCACCTGGCCCTTCCCTATACATACCCTATACAGTTTCTCGTGTCTCTTTCCTTCCAGAGACATCACTATCCAAATCCCTCATCTAGGAAATGTTACCTGCAGCCTACAGCACCACCATGCCCTATGATTCAAGACTACAAGCATGACCAACACGTCAAATGAAGACAATCGTTTTCATTCACGTCAGTGCTTTTCATTCTTGTATCCTTTAATCACTTTAACGAAATGCTGAAGCGTGGAAACATGGCCATTTCCACTCCCCAGAGGGGAATGCAAATAACAGAGATTATTAGGAGGGGTACAGAACGTGCTCTCATTTCCTGGAAAAAGCCCTTATCACGAAGATCGAAACGTCGGTAAGGAGATGCTACAAGAATGACATGTGACCAATAACCGAAAATATGGGTTACTGCCTGCGCTCATACCCTAGGATGACATGGAACCAATGTCCGAGAATATGAGTTACTGCCTATGGTTGTATCCTGGTGGTTACACCGATTTATCTTTAGTTTGCTTTATATTTTACATTCCTCACAAAATGCATGATTCATTAATTAATGCCACTGTTTACCACTTTTTTGTTGTTATTTGTCCGTTTCTCGACTGCTTTACAATAGACTGGAAAGATTCTTACTCTGTGACGCCTTCTGCTGTGTAGCCTGTCACCGTTACACAGTCTTTGCAATATTGTGTCTGTTACCGGAAAGGGTACTGTATTAACGCAAGTGTAAGTAATTCATCTATGCAAACAACGTTGCAGGTAGGGCAACCACAGCTGTGAGTAGTCATCTTGGGTATTAATAAATCGCTGTATTTATTCCTTTATTATTGGGTCACTATTGGTTTTCGTGGCAGTTATGGATTTATTGTTAAACAGATGTTCGCCTGAAGATGTGGCTTTAGAGCTACGAAAACCGGTAGTGATCCAGTAATAAAGGACCAAATACAGCTGCAGTGGTTTATTAATAACCAAGATAATGCACCTACATTCGTAAATTTCTTTATTTCTCTGAAGACTGTTGTTTCTGTTTTTTTTTAAAAAAATATTGGTATCGTCTTTGTATTAGAAAAATTACATAACTCAGATTTTTTTAATTCCTATTTTTCCAATGCTCTTATGAATCAGTGTAAGAATTGTTGTAACATATTTTAATAAGTTCTTGCTTACGTATGCTATGACTGGTTTCTTATCCCTCTGTTCAAAATGGAATCCAGAAGATCTTGGTGTCACACTTTGTTCACCATTAAACCATATTGTTGCCTGTGTATTTTGGGACCACAATATAAACCTGTAGGATAGGTCTCTGTTTTACTTAAACATGTGGGAATTTTGTTAACATATATTTATGTACGTACTTTAGGCTTGTTCGTCTTTCAAATGATTTATTTTAATTGAAATACCTGGTTGTACTTCCGTCATAAGTTACATGAAGAAGTATCTTTTTTTGATATCTTGATGGTGACTATTTTCGAACATCTGGATCATTTTCAAAACAGCAGTATCGAAAGTGTGACAAATACAGACTAAAGCTTATGTGCTAAGACCGCCACTGCAGTGATGATCGAAGCGGTACTATGGCCGACACACACACCACGTAAGGCGGAAATTCAATAATGTCCGTCCCACACAGTGTATTCACTGTAGCTGAGTCGGCCATAGTGACGCTCTGATAATCACTGCAGGAACAGTTTTAGTACATAGGCTATCATCTGTATTTGTCACACGATACGGATGGTTTGAAAATGGAAATAGAAAAAGATACCTCCCAATGTAACTTACGACGGAGCTACAAACATTTATTTCAATTATAAGCCAAGTAGCGGTCCTATTTTTCACCTGTAGCTTGCTACAAATTCGCCTATTTATTTTAAGTCTTACTTGACGGAATTTTAGCTTCTACGATCCCAGTGCAAGGCTATCTGATACAGTGCCTTAGTATTCCACTGGCTACGCTACAGTCACCAAGAGGTGGCGTCGGCTTTTCGGTTTTTCCTTTCCTTTTTTCACCATATCTCTCTACTGCAGTACGTATCTTTCGAACCAGAGAAATTGAGCCTCACATACTTTGTACCTGGAGTAGGTTATTTCCCTTGTAGATACGATTTTACAATTTTCGTTGTTACTATCTCTGCAAATACGGAATGATACCGACGCTTCGAAACTAAATTTATAATTTGAGAGGACTGTAACATGTAGCTACATTTGTTTCAGATGTCCTCATGTCACAGTTATTCTCGCAGTTCGTGGTCTGGTGCTTATGATACTACACATTGTCGTGCTCACTGATGTCAATTATTTTATCTTAGTAGAGGGGCCTTGTCACGGTCCGCGTGGCTCCCCCCGTCGGAGGTTCGAGTCCTCCCTCTGGTATGGGTGTGTGTGTCGTCCTTAGCGTAAGTTAGTTTGAGTTAGATTAAGCAGTGTGTAATCTTAGGGACCGATGACCTCAGCAATTTGGTCCCATAAGACCTTACCACAAATTTCCAAATATTTTTATCTTAGTAACTGATGTAACTTGTCAGAATGTTATGTGTTTCGAACTTGATAAATATTTCTCGTTTGCGCTTTGGACTCCCCATTGTTTTTTTTTCTCTTCCTTTATATTGGTGCAAAATACATTGACACCATCTTACGTTATAAAATTCTTTGCTATCTACACGGATTTACTTATTTATTTGTTGTATTATATACACTACTACCATCACTACATCCTAGTGACGATGGTACCCTTCCAGTTCCCAAGAACTTTTAACGCAATTGCGAAATACGGAGTATCCATAAATTATGTTTGCAACTTACAACTTCAATAACTTAACTAGATATTAATAAATGGTTATCAACATTTGATAAGATTCCTTATAAAGTTTTTCACCTTCCAGATGAGGCAAAATTGAACTTGAAAAACTTTTAAAATGTGGATTGCACAGGAGAAAGCTCAGCGTTTATCCTGAATCATACAGACGACGTGCAACGAAACCTGCGAACACGTTATGGAAGGCAACCATCGTCCCGACTAAGAATGTGGACGTGTAATACGTCATTTATAGAAACGGGTGATGTTCTCCATAAGAAAGGATCGAGTCTCCCAACAATTTCAGACACCATCACGGATAATATACGACAGGCGTTTGCGAAGAGTCCGACTAAACCAGACCTTACGAAGGCCAGAGAGTTGGAAATGAGACTAAGAACAATGCACAACGTCTTGTGAAGAAGGTTATGGCTATAGCGCTACAAGGTGCAGGTACTTCAGGAATTAAAGCCCATTGTCATACCTCAGCACGAACAGTTTGCTGTGGACATGCTAGACAAGATAGACGCAAACAATGTCTTTTGGGAAAAGATTTGTTTTCCGATGAGAAATCGTGTTATGTATGCCGCATACTAAATCGTCATAACGTCCATATAAGGAGTTCATAGCATTCCCTTTGGTACGGACTACTTAACAGCTGTTTTGCTTAAACTTTAAATCTAATCGGGGTGGAAGCGATGACCCAATAAGGTGAACATTTCAATTACAGTGCGTTTAATAATCTACCCAAAACAGCACATAAAATTTGACAGGCGCCACTCGTGCAAGATTATTTAAGAGACTTACATTACATAAAATCATTAGCACGTTAATAAATCATCTCCCATAAACATTGAGAACCGCCAGTCAGGTAAAATATTTAAGAAGTTCTTATTACATAAAATCATAAACAAGTTAATAATTCATGTCCCCACTATCTCCCACCACAACTGACAGAACCCACTAAGGCTGAATTTAATCATAACTTTAACAAACAATTCTAGTTAAGACACATTATTTAAGACCCTTTCAATTTCAACTTTAATATTACCTGTAAAATAACAGTCTCAACTTTAAGACGAATACTTAAAATATTTTAATAAATATGTAAGCTGGGCCATTTTGCAGGGCGAACCCAAAATTATACAAATGCCCATTGATTTGTAAGATGGACGTTTAGGACGTAGAAATATCCAAATTGTACAATGATAAATGTGTAACAACAGAAGCAAGTTTCAAGCTTGTTGGGCCGAAGTTCAACCACGAGCAGTGGGACCGACTGAGAGCAGAAATACATAACTTCGAATCAAGACGTGGCTCCGTTTGCAACCCGACGTCGATTAGGTCACCAAAATGTGAACCAAGCAAACGCTACCGAAGAGGAGCACCCGAGATCAGGCAAAGTCCACCGCCCATAAGCCAGCTTCGGTTACCCACTGCCTCAGCTCACTGAAACACAGACTACACCCCACAACAGAAGGCAGAATAACTTTCCTTAACATTTAAGATTGACCAGTAAATTAAAATTATAAAATCACTGCTAAACAACACCTAATTTCACTCGCAAGTGCTTCTTTTAAGTAAAACTGTACTTGATAAACCAACACTAAGAGTGGGAAATGAACTGGCTCCCGAGAACCGACACTCACTAGAACTTAATGACACACATCTGCAAATACATAAATATTATGCGGAAGCAGAGCACACACTTAGTAAAAGGCCTCAAATGAAATCGAACAAACATAACATCACACGTCTTGGAAAGTCTTACTGTACCAAGAGCGATCACAACCACAGTTAACTAAGCGCTGTTAGTAATTAGCGCACTTAACTCGGTGTCTTGATGCTGGGGCGATTTTGCGAAAATGTCAGACCATCACTTCGCGAGACCATAACAGCGTGTCCCTCAAAGGAAGCGGGCACATCAACGGCTCACGAGGTTGCCGGAGAATGCGCAGCGCCGGCCAACTCCCGCCGACTCCCATACAATCACGTGACAACTTCCGCCCGGCCTCAGGCACGCCGTCTTTACTTCTGTGCGCCAGCCAATCGCCGACTCGCGCACCGCCGCGTTCCATTCTCAAAGCGTTATGTCCTCTCTCTGTACTAGC
The DNA here is from genome assembly GCF_021461385.2 of Schistocerca piceifrons. Lineage (NCBI taxonomy): Eukaryota > Metazoa > Arthropoda > Insecta > Orthoptera > Acrididae > Schistocerca > Schistocerca piceifrons. The sequence goes on along the minus strand of NC_060141.1, from coordinate 443,277,690 downwards.
GGTCGGCACTCCCTTATATCTCGAGCCGGCCCAAGCCCAAACCTCTGCAGTAGGAAATCGATCGTACTCAAGTCAGAGATACTACTGGCGCCAGTCCCGCCACGGCTCACTTAAGTTACACCTGAAATGGAGGAAGCCCAAAGGTAAATGTTTGGGTGGACTGATGCACAGTTGTATCATTGGTCCAGTCTTTTTCATCGGGTTTACCGTCAACAGTGCTGCTTACCCGGACATGTTACAATGCTTACAGTGCCACAATTGGAACACCTGCAATCTGATGTCACATTCCAACTGGAAGTGACCCCACTGGTCCCTAAATGTCCGTCTGTTTCTGAACAAAAATTTTCTGGGTAGGTGTATTAGACGAGACGGTCCAATTCAATGGCTGCCACTACCCCCAGACCTCGCTCCACCAAACTTATTCCTGTGGGGTTTTGTAAGGGACTTGGTGCACCGAACCAAGATGAGTGACTTACAGAACTTGAAGGCACGCATTGGAAATGCATTTGAACATTTCACCGGGGCGATCTTGAACCGTACATGGAGAGAAGCAGTACTCCGACGAGACATTATTCGCGACACCAAGGGTGCACACATTGCTCTCTATGAATGAAGAAACAAAGGTTTATGAAAAATTAACATGCGCAGTGACAACCGCAAGAAACATCTTTTATATCAGATTACCGATTTCTGTTTGTCTTATCGTTCGTAGTGTTAGGTCTGAAGATGGTCTGAAACAGACCGAAACCAGTAACTTCATAAAAAGAAAGAAGTTTCCTGCTTTTATGACTGGTCATGTTCATTTTTAAGTAACAAATAGATCGCTGTTCTCCAAGAGAAATGTTCTCAAGAATTAAAGCTTCACGAGTTATCATTTGTTGAAAACCATTCTAGTTCTGCAAGGTTCGCAGGAGAGCTTCTGTAAAGATGGGAAGGTAGGAGATGAGGTACTGGCAGAAGAAAAACTGTGAGGGCGGGGCATGAGTCATGCTTGGGTAGCTCAGTTCATAGAGCAGGTGCCCGCGAAAGGCAAAGGTCCCTAGTTCGAGTTTTAATCTACAGGAAGTTTCATATCAGCGCACACTCCGCTGCAGAGTGAAAATGATATTTAATGGACATTCTGCACTGTTGGAGTTGATTATGTGAGTTCATTAGGGTGGCCGTGTGCTAGCAGGTGTTGATAAGAAGTGTTTATCAGGGGTCAATAAAAATTGAAGAAAAGAAGATTGTGTGAATACCTGTCAGGGATTAATGGCTGCATCGCTCGCTGCACATTGCGTGGTCCGGCACCCTCACCCAGGGACCTCGGCCCTCTGGCCTCAAAGGAGGGAGCGAGAGAGAGAGAGAGAGAGAGAGAAGTCTGGGGTGGAGGCGGCGGACGGGCGGCGGTGCGTGACCGCGCGTGAAAAAGGGGCGGCGGGGTGGGGGCGGCCAAGTCGGAAGCAAGAGTTGGTAATTCTGGAAGCCCACAAAGGGAATGAAGAAATGGCTGCGCGGCGCGCTGCCGCGGCCGCCGGCCGGCCCGGCGCGCCGCTCCGTGAGAGATGGCCCCAGTAATTCAACGGAGTCCGGATCGTGTAATGGTCATTGCTATTGTTCCATTCCCTTTCATCCCGAGGTCGGGCTGCGTCTTATAATCCCACGGTTACAATCGCTGGCGAGCAGGAGGGCAGAATTTTTATACGGCTGCGCTCCGCACCAGGAAATTCCCTCCCGCGCTCTCGACGGCGGCTGCCATTTATTCCGGCGCTTTTATTAGGAACTGGTATTTTCCGGCTTACGATTCATTACGGAGGACGCGCCGCAACTGATGAGGCGTCGTCTCGCGGCTCGGTCCAGCTCTGTCTTCTCTTCCTGCCGGCCGCTGGATTTGCAGCTCGCCGAGTACATCTGGGGTAATTGCAGGGATGCGTTTCCCAGGGCAGACGAGAAAGTTTGCCTTATTATAAGATAAAGTCGCTTGATTTTTTCTAAGAGGCAATCATGGGTATGAGTACACGAAAGAAGACTGTCAATACTATAGGAATTCGGTTATAATTGTAAAAATACAACTATTTGCATCTTTCATTGGAAGAGTATCTTCTTTAAATGTACGAAAGAGAAACATGGGCGGTAAACGGTTTAGAGAAGAAAAGAATGGAAGCTTTTGAAATGCGGTGCTACTGAAGAACGTCGAAGATTAGCTGGGCAGGTCACGTAACTAATGAGGAGGCACTGCACAAAACTGGGGAGAAAAGAAATTTGTGACCTAACCTGACTAGAAGAATGGATCGGTTGTTAGGACACATTCTGAGGCATGAAGGGTTCACCTGTTTTAGTATTGGAGGGAAGCGTGGGGGTGAAAACAGTAGAGACAAATACAGCAAGCAGATTCAGAAGGGTGTAAGTTACAGTACTTATTCGGAGATGATGAGGCTTGCCCAGGTGAGAGGAGCATAGAGAGCTGCATCAAACCAGTCTTCGGACTGAAGATAAAAACAACTAGAACAGCACGTTTAAAAGAGTTCTGACAATTACGTTGTGTATAGTAAATGAAATTTTGATATACGTCATAAGCTGCACTTAAAAAGTATTTATTTTTCAGAATGGTATCAGGATACATACAATGCCCATCTACAGCGGTATATACGAGTACAAGGCTATTATAAACGATTAAAGTTAGTTCACAGATTTTATGTAGCTGTATTGGTTCAAATGGCTCTGAGCACTATGGAACTTAACTTCTGTTGTCATCAGTCCCCTAGAACCTAGAACTATTTAAACCTAACTAACCTAAGGACATCACACACATCCATGCCCCAGGCAGGATTTGAACCTGCGAACGTGTGGGCGCGCGGTTCCAGAATGTAACGCCTAGAACCGCTCGGGCACCCCGGCCGACTCTAGCTGTATTATCTGACGTATTGTCACAGATCTTGGCATACAAACGGAAAAAACTAATGAAGTTTTTTCTGACATATTAAGGCGCTATATACGTGCCTCGTTATTGATTCTGCCGATGTCAAGTTGATAATCAGGTTCTTGTCTCGTTCGAAGCAGCATGTCCCATTGATGCGAGCTCGCGATTATGGTAGCTCTGTTGGTAGAGGAGGCGCAGAGACACAGCCTGCCACATCACAAAAAAAAAAGAATCGCATGGGGCTAAATCGGAATAGCGGGGACGTTATGACATGTGTTCCTCGTCATCAAACCCACCACGACCCAGTCACAGGGGCCGGCCGGGGTGGCCGAGTGGTTCTAGACGCTACAGTCTGGAACCGCGCGACCGCTAAGGTCGCAGGTTCTAGTCCTACCTTGGGCATGGATGTTTGTGGATGTCCTTGTGTAAGTTATGTTTAAGTAGTTCTAAGTTCCAAGGGACTGATGACCTCAGAAGTTAAGTCCCATAGTGCTCAGAGCCATTTGAACCATTTGAACCAGTTACAGGCGTCTCGGTTTTTTGTTTACGGATTCACGAACGTGATGATGAAAGTGGGTTGGAGCATCATCCTGCTGGTAGATGACGTCCATATTGTCGGTCTATAGTTATGGCATGAGGAAATTTTGCAGCGTGTCCAGATACAAGTATGTGGCTTAATCTTCGGAAGTCAGGGCTTGTACCAAATTTCTTAATATCTATCAAGTGGTAAATTGTGGTATGTTCAGCTCCCTGCTTTCTCTGTTCATCGACTTCCGTGGGCTGCGTGCGAAAGTCGCCAGCACGCGGTCAACCGTTTCTTCAATCACTGAAGGCAGACGCGTTGATTCTCGCTCGCATAGGTATTCTGATACTTTAAGCTTCATATACCGGCGCCGAGTGCAGTTTGAAGTTGGTGGATATTTGTTCTTGAATGTCTTACTGCTGCGGCAGACTAATGTCGATACATTTCAAGCATAACATGCGCTTTCTCGGCACTTGTTGCGAATCACCTAACTGCTCGTTGCTACAATTTCGTGGCAGAAATCTGAAGCGCGGCTGCAACGAAACAAAACTTTTTGTGTGTTGAATGTTGTGCAATATGACAATTAATGGAGCTAGAGTGATCTTCTGAAATCGATTCAATGATTTATAATAATCTTGTACTATGAACGTCCACACCAGCCAACACCTCAAATATCAAATCATTAAGGTGGTAGAAAATGATGTCAATGTTTTGCCGGAGTACGTAGTTAATGTAGATCAATTTGACAAGTATTCTTTGTTATCAGTGTTATGTTAGTACGTGAAGCCGATAGCAAGAAGGAAGAAGAAATTTTCTGGTCAATACTCAAGCCAAGAAGAGAAGAGATCAAGAATCGTTTAACAGCCTATGGCAGCCACATCGTATTTGACGAACTGAGCTGCAAATTTAACTGTGATTTAAATTAGGTGATCAGGAAGGGTGAAGGAACTGTGTTTTCGGAGAGAACTTTATTGGTCATCAAAGTGGAAAGTACGTTTGGACTCTCTAATTGAATGAACGGTGTTTTGTGAAAGGCGAATGTTACACGGACTCTCGTATAAGTGAGAGAATTTTAGATCAGCTTAATTGTGTGCACATGGTGCATATCTGCAGAAGTTTTGAATAAAAGTGGACCCTGCTCTCTCAAATATACGTAATAGAGTGGACGTGTATAGTTTCCGTTAATATTTGTGTTTTACCAATATACAGCATCAGAGTACCATCGAGAAGTTTCCCCTGTAGTGGTTACATAATTTCTTTGGCTGAGTTGATTTAGGAGATATAATTTCAGTGGAAGTAATTTTCAACGTATTTATTAAACCCACTGTGGAGTCGTCTTCCCGCCACCTTAGCTCATCAGCGATGGAGTGTTCCAGGAATTACATCGCACAGCTTCCGCCACCAGTACCTGTTGTCTATCTCAGGTAGGAGCGTCGCAGACATACGTCTCTGAACACCTACACAAACGTAACATAAACCTGTTTACGGCAGCTGGCTACGATGAAAACTTCGATACATGAGTGCAGACCAGGGCAGTAATTAAATGTTAAATCTCTCTCTTATTACATGAAGTCAAATAATAAAGGTTAAATTAAAATTGCAATTCCAAAAACTATTTGAGCATTGTGACTCTATATTTCACAGTTCAATTTGGTGAAGCACATGGCCAAAGTAAAGTCTCTCGCGCATATACCAAATACGTATACACGCAGCACCATATGTTATGACAATACTGAACTCTACTGCTATTGTTTCTCTATGCATATGGAAGACTGGTGTAATGCAGAATTTTGTTGGGTACATTTCTAATAGTTTCAATCGTTAAATTCTCGCGTATCCGTAACTACACAAAATTTTCCACAACGAAGGTCACTTGAATACTTTTTCTGCTGCTACATCGGACAGTGAAATAATTGGAGACTTGGCAGCCGATCAGATACAACAAGTACCTAACCATTGGTGATGTATGGATTATTAACTCATCATCGGAAATACAGCGTAACCAGGGGATATGTATTTAAATCATCATATCAATTTGCAAATCGTTAAATAACCTTATAGTTTTCTGTGCTTGATATCAAATACTGAGCTAAACACGCATCCCTTTATCATCGGAATGTGTAGACTAAGGGAATGTTTTCCATCTCAACGTAAGAAGCAAAACACCTGATCGGTTATTTCATGATTCGCAGACAGGTGCTTGATTACCTACAATGAGATAAATGTAACTTCTCTTGACGTTTTTGTGATTCTTGGCGTGGTTATGTGCTAATCAAGCTCGATTTAAAAATGATACATCAACTATACATGCAGAATATTTGCTAGTCTGATATGCGACTACTAAATACGTTTCAGCATCGATACACTGTATATGGAATATTATAATGCAGCCGTACACATTTTCCATTCGGATTAAGGCAAGTACAGTGCTGACTAATATACAGTTCAGTGCATTAAAGCACCATTTCAAAATAGACACTAACTGCAAGCGTACGTGTTTCAACACTGTTTACACACAACTCCCTCTTCATCTATTTCTAGTCCCGACTGCACTGTCAAATATCCTATTTACTGATCTTAAATGCCTTATTTGTAGAGAGCCTAATCTGTCTCTTCTTTTGGTAAAGTATTCCTGCAACCTACTTTCTTAGAAAATCTTTTGTAGCAGATTTCCATTTATTACTCCAACAGCGAACTTATTATTTGAAACGCTTTGAAAGAACGTTCTGCACAGATTGTGAATTTCTTGTCTAGTTTTCATACAGTTCATGTATTACTGTCTCGTAATTCTGAGAACGAGGTGTATGGCAACAGGAACACATTTAAGTATCAGTATTTGTAAGAACAGATATCTGTTTTCACATGCATAAATACAGTTACGGCATGTAAAATTTAAAACTTTTCCGGTGTGGAGGCTGCTCCATGAAATTTTGAGCGAACAGTGTGTTAACGTGCCTCAGCAATGCCTCTGCGAGGTTTAGGTTCCTTTCATCGCTGGCGGTGCAGCGTACCTGTGTATCAGACCTTAAAAGCAATTGATATTGACTTGGCTGGACAATTTAATAAACAGCAATTAATTGGAGGACCCAATGTGTTTCGTGGATTGCCTCTTAACATATCTTGTGATGTACAAGCTGTGTTTGGAGGCTCACCATGGCTTACCGTGGCTGTTGTTTGGGTCAATCATGCAGAATATGGTGGGCTTGAAGCATTTCCAGATGCTAACATTCTGGCAGACAGATGTGAAAATTACCGAACTATCAGTTTAATAAGTCACAGCTGCAAAATACTAACGCGAACTCTTTACAGACGAATGGAAAAACTGGTAGAAGCCGACCTCGGTGAAGATCAGTTTGGATTCCGCAGAAATGTTGGAACACGTGAGGCAATACTGTCTCTACGACTTATCTTAGAAAATAGATTAATGAAAGGCAAATCTACATTTCTAGCATTTGTAGACTTAGAGAAAGCTTTTGACAATGTTGACTGGAATATTCTCTTTCAAATTCTAAAGGTGGCAGGGGTAAAATACAGGGAGCGAAAGGCTATTTACAATTTGTACAGAAACCAGACGGCAGTTATAAGAGTCGAGGGGCGTGAAAGGGAAGCAGCGGTTGGGAAGGGAGTGAGACAGGGTTGTAGCCTGTCCCCGATTTTATTCAATCTATGTATTGAGCAAGCAGTAAAGGAAACAAAAGGAAAATTCGGAGTGGGTATTAAAATCCATGGAGAAGAAATAAAAACTTCGAGGTTCGCCGATGACATTGTAATTCTGTCAGAGACAGCAAAGGACTTGGAAGAGCAGTTGAACGGAATGGACAGTGTCTTGAAAGGAGGATATAAGATGAACATCAACAAAAGCAAAATGAGGATAATGGAATGTAGTCGAATTAAGTCGGGTGATGCTGAGGGAATTAGATTAGGAAATGAGACACTTAAAGTAGTAAAGGAGTTTTGCTATTTGGGGAGCAAAATAACTGATGATGGTCGAAGTAGAGAAGATATAAAATGTAGACTGGCAATGGCAAGGAAAGCGTTTCTGAAGAAGAGAAATTTGTTAACATCGAATATAGATTTAAGTGTCAGGAAGTCGTTTCTGAAAGTATTTGTACGGAGTGTAGCCATGTATGGAAGTGAAACATGGACGATAAATAGGTTAGACAAGAAGAGAATAGAAGCTTTCGAAATGTGGTGCTACTGAAGAATGCTGAAGATTAGATGGGTAGATCACATAACTAATGAGGAAGTATTGAATAGAATTGGGGAGAAGAGGAGTTTGTGGCACAACTTGACAAGAAGGGACCGGTTGGTAGGACATGTTCTGAGGCATCAAGGGATCACAAATTTAGCATTGGAGGGCAGCGTGGAGAGTAAAAATCGTAGAGGGAGACCAAGAGATAAATACACTAGGCAGATTCAGAAGGATGTAGGTTGCAGTAAGTACTGGGAGATGAAGAAGCTTGCACAGGATAGAGTAGCATGGAGAGCTGCATCAAACCAGTCTCAGGACTGAAGACAACAACAACAACAACAACAACAACAACAACAACATCATTCTGGCCTGGAAGACGTGGAGTATAGCTGAGTCTACAGGAATACTATCAAAAGTCCCATATGGTGGTCTTGTTCCTAGTATGCCATTTGTTTTGTCAACCAGAAGAAAGAAGAAGTTGAATGCTGATGAGTACCTGTTTATATGGGCTAAAGTCGGCAATGGTAACTGCAAAATAAAGATCAATGGTGACTGTATGTTGTATTATAGACAATAAAGTTCCTTATCTCCTTTCCCTATCTCCTTTTAAAAAAATATTAACAATCATCATATATGTAGTGTGGACTTGGTCACATGCTATGCACCACGTGACCTTGAACTGCATGTAATGTTTCTGACTTTGTGTATTTTATCTATGGCGTTGAAGTTCTTTGGCCAACATGGCGGCGCTAACTTGCAAGTTAATGACATCTGGCACATCTCCCGGAATTATGCAGAACAATTACGGTGTGTTTCTTGCTTCGCTGATCTTGGCAGGAGAGACTTCTTGCGTCCTCTCCGATTCCGAGGTTAAGCAAGTGGACGTCCTCGTTTGTAGTACTTTTAATCATTTTTGGGTTAGTGTTGTTTATAATTATACCATATTTGTACTAAGTAACCTTACATTCTGTTCTTATTTTCGTCCATCTACCTTTTGGTTTGAATGAGAAATCCTCAGAACATCTTAGCATCGAGAACTGTCCCGTTTGTTGTTTAATTTCAATGCTCCTTCAACAGCGTTATCGGGGTAATACGTACCACTGCCGTGGCGCCTCCCCACTGGCTTCCTGGTGCCACCGTGTGCTTACCGGAAGAGACTCGCCTGCACCGCGGTCCGGAGAGCCACAAGACCCCGTGCCTCGTGCGTCCGCACCTATTCATAGCACACGCGCGCCCACCCTGTGTCCTGTCCCGCAACTCGTCTCCGCTATTTGTATATCCTCGGATGTCTAACTATTCCCGCTCCGGGGTAAGACGATCCCCGACTTTATGGCCTTCGCTGTAGCTGCCGCAAGCTTAGTTTGGGGCTCCCCTCAACACGAACCGACCGAAACCCTGCCCCCTTGTTTCCATTCGCAGGAGGCAGGAGATGTATCGCCACAGGTGGGATACAGACGCACAGGAAGCGGGTGCGCTATAAACAGCATCCTTGAGACACATATTACGTGTATGATACTGGAGGCCTTTGATTTATAGCGTATACATGTGACACTGGGGCAATTAACAGAGAACATTGTAAGGCAGCACCACCTAAGTGGAAGAAAGGAGAAGGAGTAGAAGATGATTGGGACAGTCTGGTGTAGAACGGTAATAATAATTTACTTCTGGGACAGTTAACTTACTATTATTATGTACAGTTATAAGCCTTTCGGGTTCACTCCGCTCCAGGAGTTTGCCAGTGGTACGCCTTAAGTGAAATAGTTAACTGTGTGTGATTTCAAAGTGCGTCGCATTCCCACGTACTCTGTTTAAATGGCACATTTGAATGGCGATATTGAGAAATACACATATCCTCCACGTCTTGACAAAATTGAGTTATGATAATTTAAACTAATATGTGGATCATGATATACAGAAATCCCTTATTTTGTGCCATTTTCTGTGTTCTTACGCAGCCTTTGTATCAGCGAAATCGAAGACAGACCCTCACTTCTACAAAAGATAAGGGCTTTCCCAAAATTTTGCGTTGTCAGCGCTAATTTAAACAGAGAGAATAATCGGTATGTGCCTGTAAATGACAAGTAAATGCACGACCTAGGTCGAGTTCTACCATTCCTACCAAAAGAATAAATCGTTCAGAACTTCCATAATAGCATTTACAATTAGCCCTCACGTGTCAAAGAATTAATAATATGTGGAGTATAATTCAAAACAGATTGAAAAATAGGCATAATTTTTTGATTTTTGTCCACATTAGCAATTAAGTGTGAGTTAAATAATGATTTATGCTTTTTTATTACAAAATACTGAGGAAGCCCACGTGTTCACTAAGTAAATTTTAACCTAACATCAAGAAAACCACGGTTATCTAGAGTGCACAGGCATTCTGATTTTAACGAAAATTGAAAAGAAAACCGGAATTTCGACATAACTTTAAGAACTGTAATGTTTTTTTGGACACGTGGGGTTCTCAATAGTTCCATTAATTTGTGATTTGGCTCCATAGAAAGCACAAGCTTCGTCGCTTTTCATACCACCTTAATTCTGTCCTTGGAAACATCCAATTCGAAACGACACATACTTCCCTGTTTTGGATGTTCGCAAAACCTATGGCACCCCAGGACTACTGCAAGACGACACATATACATTTGTACCTGCAAGCAGATAACTATCATGACCCCATTCGAGACAAGTGCTGTCGTCGCTACAGTTGTTCACAGGGCGCATAATATTGCGGACTGCGGCTATCCGCCACAGATACTACACAAGGCTCTGCTGCTTTGAATCAAGGTGAGTGCCACGTATCAAGAGTGTGAAGAGTGGAAGCTGTACGCTTGTTTCACACTCCTTTCAAATTTATTTCACCTTTAATCTTACGATGACATGAGCTTGTTGCTCTCAATTTGTTACGTCAAAATCCCGCTTATATTTGAAGGAGGTTAGAAGAAGCGTTTTTTGTTTTATTTTTTCTTAAATGCAGCAGTCTCTCTCATGTAACTACAGTGGTTTCCTTTTCCCGCCTTGACTGTTTAGTTTCAAATCATGGGTGGGCGGTCTGAAATGCTCTGTAGAAGCCAAAGAAGTCTCTTTACTTATTCTCCCAAGCAGCAGTACCAGCTTTTATAATTTAGCTTTTGATGTATCTTTCGTGTCTGCACCGACTTTAGCGAATCACGGGCTTTCCCATCTCGTTCAGGTCGTCTGCTAAAACAGCGTCTTTTCTGCCCATCCGCATTGGCTAGCGGAGCGGGCGCCGCCTACATTCTGAACAAGAGGCAGAGGTTGACTCCGTGCCGGGTAGTCGTGATCCAGCTCTTGGTCGGTAAGCATGTGTGTTCCTAGTGGACACAAAATAATATTAAGTCGCGATGTGTTTGAGTTAAGAAATCAAAGAACTAAGAAAGTGTCAGCACTTTGTTGTTGCTCTGTTAAGTTATTAGCGTATTTTTCTACTCATTGCGTGTGAAATTCACTTAGTATTAAGCTGCGTAGCACTCTGTGCTCGTGGTTTGTCCCATATTCAATTTTCATACACGTCCACCCACTGTGTGCACAAGCTAGGTAAGGTCTTCCGCCCCTATTTTGATCAGATTTGTCTCTAGTGATTTTCACTCTTTTTCTTTAACTCGCGCGCTAAATGAATACGTACGAGTGCCAAATTTTTCCAGACAGAATGTACCTGTTGTGTGAGTAATCTTGAGAACAAGTGGCGAGTAGCTAATTCGTTGTTTTAGTGGAGTTCGTTGATAAATATCTGTGTTCACGATAGCAGTAATAATTTTGCTTGCCAATGATCCCAGAATTGTGTGAAGAATTTTCTCTAAAGTTACGTAAAAATGCAGATAGGATTCCATTTTGTTCTTTTAACCGTCCTGTAGCGAATTCTCTGCATGCTTATTATTCTCAGCTCTTTCGTGCCACTAATTTTCGTTCCGCAACAGTCAAGCTCCCGCTTATACTCCCCTTTTCCCGCCTAATCATTACACCTTTTTTCTTATAGAGAGAGATACCAGTGCTGAGCCGATAGCCAGACAAATCAGATTATATTATGGGATTATATAGTGAATTACAATAACTGACTTTTCTTATCATTTGTACTCCACAAGCGAGACATTTACTGTAGTAAATTTAATATTTGCCTACTAAAACTCCTTCCTAATTACCATGCCATACGCCCCCCAACCCCGCCCCTTCCCCTCCCCCCTCCAAACTCTGCTCCTTTACGCCTCCCAAACCCTCCCCCCCCACACCACCACCTCCATCCAAAAGACAGTTAACATAAAAGAATTTGCAAAGCACTTGTTATGGATTTCGTAACACTTGTAAAGAAAATATAAGGATTGTCGATTGGGCGGTCGGCTCTTGCATTACTATAATACTACTGCCTATTGTTTTGATCAATTAGATGAATGATTGCGCTTCATTTTGTTCTCTGATCCATCACGACCACTGCACATGCGACAAACATTTATACGTGAATTACTGGTCATTCTTACTCACAGAATGCTAACGTGTCTCATTAGTTAGCATTAAACCTAAATGCACTTGGTGTGGCGAAAGAGAGTGCTCTTTTAGGAGAGCTATAGTGAGAGATACTAATTGTAGTCATTTTATGCAAGTATCTTAACCTTTACCTAAAATTCTTTATTCCTTTTTGATTGAGCAACACCACCCTATCAACGTAAATTGTCCTAGAAATCAAATAATGCTTCTCTCTAGAAGTCAGCTCTTTTAAGAGGTACGGTTAAAAGTCGTGTCACTGCTAGATCGAATCCTCTCTAAGCATTAAGTGAATGTTACCTTTCACCCAGCATCAAAGATATCCACTGTCTTCGGTTCCATGTAGTATGACCCAATATATCGTAAGTTAGGTATGGGAAACCCGCTGTCAGTGTGAAATTTTCTACAAGCAGATAACACTAACCGTTCAAGAACGTTGGGTAGAACATCGACGCTACACTCGGGTGCTACAGACTGACCAATCAGTGGTAACCGAACGCTTCATTGAGGCAGTTCACTCGATGGACTACGAGGTCAAGATTCCATCGATTATATCATCCTTTTGAGACTCAGTTATTTATGTAGTCATCGATATCCGTCTGGTGAACGATTTATTTAACAGCACAGCGTTTTGGCTTGAATATGATGTGAATCAGGCACTAGTATAAACAGCTGTTAATGACGACTACATGGGGCACCTGTCGCTACGGCGTAAACCAGAACATATGCCATAATGTACAATGTTTTTTGTAGATGTTGATCTTAATACAGGGGTAACGGGTATAAGTGCAGATATTTTTATGTGTGTTCCCTTAATATGTACTTTCATCATTGTGTTGTTTGTTATTTTCTTTTTTTTTTTTTTTTTTTTTTTTTTTTTGCTCTACATCGAACAGTCTAACACAAACACGACAAAACGGCACAACATTTATGACCTGTTGTATTCTACAGCGTCTACCACAAGTGAGCTACGCCTGTCATAAACTAACAGTTTTGCATCCGCATGTCCACACTTAAACATCTGACCTCCAGACCATGGGAAACTAAGCTGCAATGACTTGCTCTTGCCATATGTACTTGGATGTACTAAACAACTAAACACCTCCCGAACAGGCCATGAAGGCCCAACAGTACTGAACGGCCGCCAACTCATAGGCGTCACGGGATGCGGATATAGAGGGGCATGTGTTCAGCACACCGCTCTCCCGGCCGTATGTTAGTTTCCGAGACCGGATCCGCTACTTCTCAATCAAGTAGCTCCTCAGTTTGCCTCACAAGGGATGGGTGCACCCCGCTTGCCAACAGCGCTCGGCAGACCAGATAGTCATCCATCCAAGTGCTATCCCAGTCCGACAGCGCGTAACTTCGGTGATCTGACGGGGACCGGTGTTACCACTGCGGACTTGGAGGTACTAACCAACCTAAGAACATACAACTTGCAAAGTCTATAATTATTATTCTGAAAATTATGTAAATACTGATGTAATGTTACGCAGTACACCATCTTCAGTCACCAATAGAAATGTCTACACTTACATTCTTTACACCCTGTAAGGATGTCTATCTACAGGCTGTTTCTCCAAGGAGCCGTCAGACGCACTTTCCGTTGTTTTTCGGCAGATATTTGTAATTTATCTTTTGCGATGTGGAAGTGGAATCGGTCCAAACAAATACCGCTGGTTACGTGTTTCACGTGATGCCCAATGTCAAAAGAAAACGTCGGTTTGTTTCTCGTTAAAAAGAAAATTACTTTTAAAGCTGAATTTTACGTGCTCATTCAATAGATTGGACCTAGATTAGTCTAGTGCGATATTCGATTTAACGATATGTATTAACAGTTGCCAGTAGTGCGACAGCAATTGAGTAAGGCTTTAAAAATTATTATGTTTGTAATGGGAAACAAGGAGACGCTTTCCATTGACACCGAGCACGGCTTGAAAGACGTATTGAACAGTATGTGTCTGGGATGACTCCAGCCATGCATTACAAAAACAAAATGGGAAATATCTGCCGAAACACCAGACAAAATATGCCTGATGACTCTTAAGAAAGGAACGAGCGAATTGTTTATACTCAGTAACCACTCTAATCCTTGCTGACCAGCTAGTGATGGAGAAAATATTGCCGACTACCAGAATTTGAAATTTCGCCTGGCCAACACAGTAGTATCCACTAATAGCTACTTTAACGTATAGACTATTATTTTAATAGTTCTAGCAATGCTGACAAAATGCACGGTGTAACTGCATTCCTGTGCATCAAGGCTTGACCATCATGAGTAGTTCATCACAAGAGCACAAAATGAGTGGCACTACCGGCCGATAATGACGAAGCATATGATTAAAAATTCAGACGTATTCCACTAAATTTTTCTTATTTAAAAGATAACACTTTTCTCTACCATATGTACCATATGGAGCTTCATTTGGAGCAGTTTTGCGATAAACATCTATTTCATATGTTACTCTCTATGACAGTCCGCTAAGAGTCCATATACCATAGCCACCGACTCCTCCGTGCAAGTAATGACTTTAACGCTTGTGTGCCAATAGACAAACCATTGAAGAATTTATAAGTGCAGTGTTATGCAGGAAGCCTTCACATTCTACGTAGGTATTATTCACTACAGGACACGGGTATCCTAATGGGAGAGCAACTCAATGTCATTTGAATTTCAATCCACATCTCTGTGGAAGAGATCTGCCTCTTCTTCGTCTTCTCCGGTTCTCTGTAGAGTTTGAAATTGTTTTATGAACTATGGCAATGTTGGTGACACTTAGCAGCCGGATGCCCTACCTGACGCCAATTTATATTAGTAAATGCTTCAGCCACCAGGGGGCTTCCAATTATTAATTCACGTGACAAACGAGACTGTAAACTCATCTTGATCATGCCTAGAGCCAGAGCTGATATTAATGATTAAAAAAAAGAAAGGATTAATAAAAAGCACGACAGCTATGTTAATGCACTTTTATAGTGCCACGACCGGTTTCGCTCTTTTAGAATAATTTGCCGAGTCATGCCAGTGTTATGATAAAAAAAGGTCTGGTTGTGGTATGTAAGTTTAGAGACACCATTTGAAATGGATAACTATGTGTTGGTGCTATTCATTTTGTGCCCTTACCGTTAGCTCCTCATGATAGTGAAACCTCCACGGGGAACAGTAAACGCATGCTGTGAACACAGACTGCCTATTCGTGATCATTCTGTATTACCAATCAGAATACTTGACATCAAATATCTTTACGTACATATTATGGTAGATCCTGGAGCGACAGGTGGTACTGTGTCTTTACGTTGAAGGGATGACACCTTCATGACTTATTTTCATTGTACTGAATTTCAGCGTTCCATTTCACCATCTTAAAGCACCTCTACTGCGTCAGATGTACATGTGGATATCGGATGATCAGCAAGATTAATCTCACAGAGGATACAATCTATCTCTGCTCTGCTGAACGTTCTCTCCTGCTGAGGTGTGAACGGCGGTAGCACATCAACGCATGTATTGTCGTCGTTCACATAATAGCATAGCAGACATCTGCTTTTAGTACCGTCCATGAGACATACACTGACGGAAAAATAATCGAACGGAAAGATGGAGTTGTGCGACATAAACGAAAGTTGGTGGGCATGTTTCTACGTCTGGAAGATGATCTATTCAATTTTCGCGCCAGTTGTGTAAGAGTGGCGCTAGTATAGCCACTATGAGGACGTAGATCAGGTCTGCTTTCAATACATACTGTAAAGGTCGTGAGCTTTAGTTATATTAGAGATTGGATGTGGTGAGTTGACGTCGGTCAAGACCGCGTTTAAGGTGACGAACACGCCGTTATTGACACCTCACAGAGTTTGAACGCAACTAATATCCGGCACCTGTACAAGAGAATGCGTAAATGTTTCCATACTTGCATTCAACATTCCAACGATTAGACCGGTTATTAATGTACCAACGCTTTCATTTGCAGTGGATTATCTTGCGTGTTCATTAACGTATGATCTTGCAAAGTTAATCACTTACATATACTACCCAGACAAATTAGTTAGTGAAATTTCTTTACTCTACATTACTTATGCCAACGGCCTTGCCGCGGTGGCAATACCGGTTCCCGTCAGGTCACCGAAGTTGAGGGCTGTCGGGCTGGGCTAGCACTTGGATGGGTGAGCATTCGGTCTGCCGAGCGCGGTTGGCAAGCGGGGTGCACTCAGCCCTTGTGAAGCCGACTGTGGAGCTACTTGATTGAGAAGTAGTGGCTCTCGTAAACTGACATACGGCCAGGAGAGGGGTGAGCTGACCACGTGGCCCTCCATATCCGCATCCAGTGACGCCTGTGGGCTGAGGATGACACGGCGGCCGATAGGTACCATTGGGCCTTCCAAGGCCTTTTCGGACATAGTTTAGTTTACATTAAGTACATGATGAAGTTGACATTCTTTTCCCGTTAGTGTATAGCACTGATTATCCGATATCCACAAGATCACCTGATAACAGAGGAGCCCAAAGATAGTGAAACTTTCTTTCTTTCTTTCACCGGTGCCATGCCCCGCACTGACGCAGGGTCCGGATTGTTAGGAACGGATTTGGCAAGGTTACGATGAAGGGGTTGCCGGATGCCATTCCTGCTGCCACCCCATACCCCCCGGGACGGAACTTGTGTACCCCAGCTGTCTGCGCCTAAGGTAATTTATGGAATAGTGCGAACGTGTTCAGATGTTGGCGAGTCGTGTATCTGAGGCGGAATGTGGGGACCAGCCCGTTATTCACCTAGCGGGATGTGGAAAACCGCCTAAAAACCACATCCATGCTGGCCGGCACACCGGCCCTCGTCGATAATCCGCCGGGCGGATTCGATCTGGGGCCGACGCGCCTACTCGAGTCCAGGAGGCAGCGCGTTAGCGCTCTCGGCTCCCGAAGATAGTGAAACGTAACACTCAAATTCTTTGCAAACGAAATAGCGCGTGTAAATACATCTGAAGGTGTCAACCCTAATACTTAAGAGATTTTCATCAATCATAAGTAACTGCGACGGTCACCGGATGATTCTGTGCTTCCCTTTGTGTCACTGCGGTTGCGTGTACGTGGCGTAGAGCCTAATTTGCAGGCCGTTTACAAGGGACTGAGGGCACGCGAAAGCTGCCTCGCGAGAGGAGTAACACGGACTCGCGCTTAGCCGGCAGAGCCACGGCGCCGGCGCCGGCGCCGCCGCCGCCGCCACTGTGCGCCGCCGGAAGCGCATTCCGCGCTGCGGTGCAGCGGGCCGGCGCGCGCCTCGCCTCTGCTAAACGCCGCAGAGATGCAATTTGCTGGCGCGTGGCCTCGTTACCCTGTGGGCGGCTGCGCACAGCACGGCACAGCGGGGCAGAACACGGCACGTGAACGAGAGGAGCGGCGGGGGCGGCGCCTGTGGCGGGAGGCGGCCGCGTGGCGCTCACACGCGCCGGGCCGCGTCGCGACGCCAGGAATAGACGACGCCTGCGGCGCACCGGAAGCCGTCACAGCTGCCCCGCGGCCCAGCCGTCGAACGCCCAGCCTCACACGCGCGCGCCGGCCTTGGAACCGACAGCGGCGCAACCGAGAGCTGCGTTATTGTCTGGTGCTTCCCATAACACCCACGTCTATGTGCGTACGCTGTGAACCGCTGTGACGTACAGAGGGAAGAAAAACCAAAATCATAACAGAAATTCCGGCATTAGCTGCAATCGGCCACGAAATAAGTCCAGTAGCGACAAGTCAAAGTTTGTGCCAGACCAGAACTCTAACACGAATCTCCCCCTTATCATGAGCCGTCGCATTAACCACTCCATCCATCAGAGTACGCTTCCAGTCCAACCGAAGTTCCCAAATACCGCAACCAGGTACGTAGCGCTCCATGTCGATTGTCCTCATTGCTCGCAGCCTCACATGACTCCTGCAAGAGGTCGACCGAAGAATGCAACCCCACTGAAGGTATCATTATTTGCTGTCAAGCTATATATATTTATACCAGTATGTGTGGAGTCCGTTTCGAAAGACCAGACATCACGCCTAGAATATATACATCTTCACGGTAAATAACGACACTTTCAGTGTGTATGTGCTTTCGAAAATAAGCAAAAGAACAGACACCACACATACGAACATATACATATAAAAAACACAGTACCTCGCCCAATGCAGTGTAGCAAACACGTTGGCATTTTAAAGAGTTTGGAAATTTGTGATACGGTACTATGAGACCAAACTGCTGATGTCATCCGTCCCTAGCCTGACACGCTACTTTAAGTTAAACTAACTTACGCTAAGGACAACACACACACCCATGCCAGAGGGAGGACTCGAACCTCCGCCGGGAGGAGCCGCGCGAACCGTGACAAGGACCTAAGGCCGCGCGTCTACCCCGCGTGGAAAAACAGCTTCCAGTAGCCTCGGAGTGGATACATACAGGTCTTTTGTGGCATCCAGAGGAACCTTATACCATTCTAGCTGCAAAATAGCGGCAAGTTCAAGTGACAATCGGTGAGGTGGACAGCAATAATGCACACTTCGCTCCAACGCAGGCTACAAAAATTCAACAATGTACAGATCTGGTGACTGTGTTGTTCAAGGTAGATGCGATAATTCATCCTCGTGCTCAGAAAAACCAGCCGTAGACGATGCAAGCTGTACTAACAGAGATTCGTCTGGGAACAGTATACAACCGGATGGACCCCATCAACGAAAATGGTCAAATAATCCTTGACAAAGATGCAACCTTGCGGAGTGACCATGGGACCTTTGTAATACCACAAATTTATTTTAGTCATCAGTCTTCTCACTGGTTTGCCAACAAGCTACGTGTTTGCTATAATGGAACCCTTGTCTAATATGCAAGTTAGTTGGCAGAATCACGATGTTATGTGTATCACGTCCAAATGGGTGTATATTGAATCTGCACAAGGTTTGTAACGCAGCCTTATAATGGACCTGATACAAAGCCTGCCTACGTGGTGTGGCTGGTGTCTCATACAGTTTATTCATTACATGAACCGATAAAAGATCGCCTCTAAAAAAGATGAATAGAAAGAATTCTGATGAGTTTATTATCTTTAAGTGGAACACAAAATTTGTTCAAAGATCAAGCATGTGTGTTGACGTAAACCAAACGTAAATAGTCCTCCCTTGGTAGAGGTGTAGGCCAAGAACCTAATACAGAAAGGAGGTACAATGGCCCTACATATGCAACGGCTGAGAGCAACATGCGACGGCTGCAGCTGAAAAATCAACTGAAACCCTACAGACTGCGGCTGCTTATATTACCGACAGTACAGCGCAATGCGGCCTGCTGATGATGGCTGCTACTTTGTTCAGCTGCTGCAGGGGCAAAAGATTCTTCACGTTTTTAAACATTATACGAGGGCTATCCACATAGTACATTACGTTTTGGAATTAAAAATAAATAAAGTATTGGAATTTTTTTTATTATATACAGATGAAAGCCACACTTAAATACTACATTTCTACATAGTTGCCATTTAAATTAAAGCACTTAGCGTAGCGATGGACGAGCTTGGAAATTCCTTCGTCGTAAAATTCGGCCGCCTGCGCCTTCAACCACGTGTTTACCTCTTGTTGAAACTGTGCGTCGTCATCAATACGCTGCATAGCCAACCACTTCTTCATTGCTGGGAATAAGTGGAAGTCGCTCGGTGCCAGGTAGGGACTGTACGGCGGATGAGGAAACAATTCCCACTTAAAAGATTCGAGAACTTCACGAGTGGCATTTGCCGTGTGGGCCCGGGCGTTGTCGTGAATCAGCAAGATCTTTGAGCCCAACTTTCCCCTGCGCTTGTTTTGTATTGCTCTTCTGAGGTTGTGCAGAGTTTGGCAATACCTTTGAGAGTTTATTGTAGTGCCTCTTTCCAGGAAATCCACAAAAATCACATCTTTTCTGTCCCAAAAGAGGTAACCACGTGGTTGAAGGCGCAGGCGGCCGAATTTTACGACGAAGGAATTTCCAAGCTCGTCCATCGCTACGATAAGTGCCTTAATTTAAATGGCAACTATGTAGAAATGCAGTATTTAAGTGTGGCTTTCATCTGAATATAATAACAAAATTTTACAATACTTTATTTATTTTTAATTCCAAAACGTAATGTACTTTTTGGATAGCCCTCGTAGTTGTGACAAACCTTTTACAATGTTTTAAATGGCCGGACAGGTGAACCTGTGAGTGAAATTACTCTGCAGCAAGGGCTGCAAATTATGCTATCTGAAACTAACTCAATCAAGATTCTCTTCTGCCCCACGCCCAGAGAGCGACTGCTTCACTGTGCTAGAAATCGGCCAATCATAGCCAATAAACAAAGCTTTCGCCAATTAAGACCTTACAACAAATTTGTCTATTTTTCCACTACCATACTCCGTCAACATAGGCACCAGTACCTTTCCCTCCCGCCAATTCCCGACGGTGACTGCAACCGCACGCTGACGTAACAGTCGAGCAGCGTATCGTGGCCAGCGTCATTACTTTGTGCGGGAAGGTTTTCACGACGGGCACCAACAGAAAATAATTATCGGGGAGCTTCGTGGGGCGCCGTTCTGTCGGTTATCCCATGGAGTACGACGACCATTTCTCCGGAACTTCTCAGACAAGAGCATAGCCGTAGTGCCGAGCAGGCGCTTTCCTGCCCAGAAGCAGGAGGCTTTTGCAAGAAAACTGCCCCTTCCCCCTCGCCTTTTTAAAAAAATCTCGAATATCCGTCTCTGTGGCCCCTGAGATCCGACATCAAAAGAGAAAGCTGCCAGCCAGAGTTCACGTCGGGGCTCTGCCGAAAGTTCCCAGCGCCTAGAATTCCCCCCACCACCAGCCACTATGAGCGGTCGGACTCCTCGCAGCCCAAAAGCTCCTCCTTGTCTCCTCCTCATTCTTGAGCAGAATAGTCGCTATTACAAGTTGAAATGTAGTACCGAACTCAATTAGTCTTTTTCCTCTCTCATTCCTTGTCCTAAGCTGATATTATCCTGCAATCTTTTCTTCTTCTCCTTCCCTTACAACCGCATTCCAGTCTTCAAGAGGTATTAGATTTTCATCTCTATTTAAGTACTGAATTACCCGCTGAATATTATCATGTATGTTCTCTGTCGGTTCATTCCCAGCTTGCGGCATCGGCATCTATACCTGAACTACTGCTGTCGGTGTTGAACTGCTGTCGATTCTGTTGAGATCAACCCTATCACTGAACTGTTTACAGTAACTCACTCCCTGCCCTACCGTCCTATTGAAACGAATCCTACTTCCGTTTCAACATTTTTTGCTGCTGTTGATATTACGCTGTTCTCGTCTGCAGGAATCCATGTATTCTTTCCATTTCTTTTCATTGACGCCCACTATATATACATTGCGCCTCTGCGTATCCCATTTCTGATTTTCTGGCTTCCCTACCACGTTCAAACTTCTTAGACCTCACGCCCCAACTCGCAGAATGTTATCCCATCGTTCGTTATTCAATCTTTTTCACTTGGTTGCCTTCTCCCTTGGCAGTCTCCTCCCAGAGATCCAAATGGTGGACCAATCCGGTATGTTTTACCAATGGACAGATCATCATGATACTTTTTCAAATACATTCCACACGCCCTGTGGATACACGTTGTGTGTCTTTAATGCAGCGTTTTGCATTGCCTTCTGCATCCTTAAGTCTATGATGATTGCTGATTTTTCCACATTTTAGGGGCATGTACCCACCCAAGGATAAGAACCTCTGTTCAGTCCTCTGCCACCGTTGAGTGGCGCTTTGGTAGAACGAGGGTGACTACTTATGCCAGAAGTCATCGGCCACCATTGTAGGTAATTTGTATTTAACGTTTAAGCAGTGATTAGGTACTAGCCCGGCAGGGAGGATGTTTTCGTTACTAATCAAAGATACCATCACTATACCACGATATGGCCGTCCAAATCAATATTGCGCCTCCGCCATGATTCATTCCTAGGACATAAACTAGGCCAGAAGTCGATAACAGTGCGAAGCAAGACTCATACGACCAAATGACTTGCTTCTACTGCTTCATAGCCCACGTTTTTTGGCTGCGGCACCAAGTTTTTCTGATACGGGTATTTGCGTTACTAATGTGTGATCTTGAAATTCCAGCCCACCTGCAATACCTTGCATATGGAGATCCCCTCGTGTTGTTTCGGTGCTGGCAGGGCTTGCGAGTGCGACATTCGGTTCTGCAGTGACTTTTGCAGCTGGCGTCCTCTTATTTTTCGTCACAATCCTCTTCACTGACGGTCTGTCTGAATGTCTCAGCCCACATTTTCGTCGCGTTGTGACTTCGGGGATGGTGCTTACCCGCTTTTCCTGAATGCTGTATACATCTCCTATACGTAGCCTCTTGAAACACCATACACTTCGGCTCACTTTGTTATGGAAGCACCCACCATGGAGCATCAACGATTTCCTCGCGTTCTCTTTCGTTTAGCTCCGGTACAGTTCAATCACAACTATACTGTACACTGTTCTGACCAAGGCCGCTGTGGCCGAGTGGTCTGGAACCGCATGACCACTACGGTCGCAGGTTCGAATCCTGCCACGGGCATGGATGTGTGTGATGACCTTAGGCTAGTCAGTTTTAAGTAGTTCTAAGTCCTAGGGGACTGATGACCTCAGATGTTATGTCCCATAGTGCTCAGAGCCACTTGAACCATTTTAACCACGGCTGACGGTTTTGACTTATTGAGGACGTTGTATAGGTGCCTTTCGTGGTTTATTACAGCAACGTCAGACTTGGCTACCATCAAACAGGAATTTCTCGCGGTGTTTCCATATTTTCGTCCAACACCTGCCCACCTTCATGCATACTGTGCAGACCACTGTGACGCACATGTCAGAAGCTACTTTACATGACACGACTTGCCAGGATTTCTTCCCGTTCCAGTCGCCCATGTAGATCGGGTACAATGACTTGTTTAAACGACTCTGTGCATCTGTACTCTCATTTTGTCTTCACCACTGCTACTCTGGCGATGTGGAAGAGGTTGAAGAGTATCTCTAGATTCTTAATACTGGTTCTTCTAACTCTGCAATAGATTTTCGCTGGATAATTGCATCTTGAAGATCCTGACAGTTTAGATTTTTCAGCGCCTTCGGGTCGCTCTCTCATGAATCAGTCACCCTGTGACCATTCGTTGGGACATTCTTCCTATACGGCCATCATCTCCTGTTGGGCCTATGTGACATGAGCCCCACAGATTTGAGCAACATTCTAAGATTCGAAGGAGATGTGATTTGTAATTTGCCTCTTTTGTACGCTGATGGCATTTTTTCTAGTTTCCTGCCAAGATCAGAAGCCAGCCACCTGCTAACCTACCAATGAGCCTACGTGATGATTCCATTCCATGTAACAACCAGGTATTTGTATAAACTAAATGGTTTCGGTTGTTACGAACTGATGTTGTAGTAATAGGATCCCACTTTCCTACGATTTATACACAGCACAATTTTAGCAAGTTACCCATTTTTGCACCACGGTGAAACGTTATTATGATCTAAGGAGAACGTAACTGAGCAAATGCTTAACTCTGCTTCTAGTCACTAAATAACAGGAAACCACTTGTTACAAAAACTTAATTCACGCGTTTCTGGCGTAGACGATCATCAGAATATTTGTCAAAAACAGTATCACATTTTCATGTAAGCACAAATTACATATGAGATATTTAGCATAGACCTAGTACGATGCATATACAACCTAGTTTACATCCACGAAAGAAATTCGATATGAAGTGCTGTGTGAAGTGGTAACTGTCCGAATATCGGTGCTCAACTGATTAGTCATTTGAGTACGATGTTAGCAGTGTTACAGCTTGACACGATAATTTCTGTCACATTTGTTTCTGATATATAACCACCGTTGTCTATGAATCCGAGTACTATTGCACTTAAAAAGTCACATTTAAAATGGGCGTGTACGAAAACAACGTTCTTTTGGACACATATTTTGATAAGGATCCATGCCCAAAAGGCGCCAGTATTTTTGTTATTTAGCACTCAGAAAACAGTATAATGCTCACAGGTGTGCAGCGAGATACTATGTCACCAATTAACACAGTGGGTAACATCGTAAGCTCCGTTATGCTGAACGTGTGTTGTGCTGTTGTGTACAGAGAAGTCACAAAGCTGGAAAATTACTGCGAAATGCCTGAAGACCAGCACGGGGACAACAGTTCGTGCAAGAACTGGCAACTGACCGTCAACGTAAACGAATGTGAGGCATTGCGTATAAAAAGGCGGAAAGACTCGTTATTGAATGATTACAAGATTTTTGAGCAATCACAAGAAGTAATAATATTCCAGAATGAAATTTTCACTCTGCAGAGGAGTGTGCGTTTATATGAAACTTCCTGGCAGATTAAAATTGTGTGCCGGACCGAGACTCGAACTCGGGATCTTTCCCTTTCGCGGGCAATTGCTCTACCTACATTTATTTGCTTTTATCTAATTTTGTTTGTTAGTGATCGTTCAGTTTGTTCGGGCGGACGTCACATGACGCTTGTTCAAGTTCATCGTTGATCCATTAATTCAGTTTTTTTATTACAGAGGGCAGCTAACCTTCTGACCGAACACGCTGAGCTCCCGTGCCGTCTGCCAACTCAGCTACCAAAGCACGACTCACGACCCGTCCTCACAGCATTACTTCTGCCAGTACCTCGTCTCCTACATTCCGAACTTCATAGAAGCTCTCCTGCGAAACGTGCAGAACTAGCACTCCTAAAAGGAAGGATATTGCAGAGACATGGCTTTGCCACAGCCTGGGGGATGTTTCCAGAATGATGTTGGCAGAGCACTTACCCGCGAAAGGCAAAGGTCCCGAGTCTGAGTCGCAGGACGGCACACAGTTTTATCTGCCAGGAAGTTTCGTCCCAGCGCACACTCCGCTGCAGAGTATGGAAGGTAAGAGAGAAGGTACTGGCGGAAGTACAGCGGTGAAGACGGGGCGAGAGTCGTGCTTGGGTGACTCAGTTGGTAGAGCACTTGCCCGCGAAAGGCAAAGGTCGCGATTCCCAGTCTCGGTCCAGCACAGAGTTTTAATTTGCCACGAAGTTTCAGTAATAATATTGATTAAAGGTCTGTGAGTATATGTAAAGAAGGATTTAATGTGGAAAACTAAGGAAACTAAGAGGACAGAGTGATTATTTGGAAATCCACAGGAAGTATACTCCACTCACAAAAGCAGCAGCTTGGAAAACCCTCATGTGGATGATATTTTAATTTTGTTCGTTAATCTGGGAACCTTACGAGAAAAACAGAAAATCCGTAGAAGATTAGAGCGATTCGTTATATGTTCATTGATTTAATGCGATGATGTCATGGAGATGCTCACCAAACACCAGCAACAGAGGCTGTGCATTACGGTACTATTTCGGTTATAATTTCGACAGCGGATTTTCCTAGAAGAGGCAACGTAATCTCGCGGAAAGACCATGAGGGTAAAATTAGATTCGAGTGTACACGGAGGCCTGCCAATAATTGTTTCTCATGTGTGTAAGTGGAAAGGGGGACAGTGATAAAACGAGTAACGTTCACCACAATTCATTATTTACTTGAATTTAAGGAAGAGTGGAAGCTCTAACTTTTGACAGCCTCATAACTTTCTTCTAAAATTCCAAACGGGTTTTCGATTTTAGAAACCTACATTTAAATGTAGAGGGGTTGACAGAATCTTTCACGTCTTATCAACCGTGTAACAGCTACTTGCTGCTCTAACTTTCGACGAGTTTCTAATGTATCTACAGGAAACACCGTACCGAAACTAACAGCGTCCCTGAATAACACACACAGGCCCTGAGTACTGACTTCTTGAATGAACTGGAGTAGGTTTGTGAGATAAGTATAAAGCTACTTGTTAGAAGAAAAATAATATGAAGCTCATAAAAATACCTATGAGTGGTATGGTAGTGTGCACCTGCATGTACATCTACTACACATATACACTTGGTAAGTTACTGTAAGTTAATGGAGTGGGTTACATTTACTTTACACATCACTGGATTTCGTCTCGATAGCCGATATCAGAAAACAAGTATCAAACTATAGCATTCTATTTTTAAAAAAATGTTAACCTTCATATCTCTGAAGCGACCGCACCTAACAACAAAAAACCAACGTCATATTATGGCCACCGTTGTCCCATGAAACTTTTGTCTCACAAACGTTTCAGCTCCTATCATACTTTTGGAGTTATTCTTGGTGCCAATAGCTAGTGACTTACCCTGTATATATAGATGTAAGAAATCAACAACACTGATTGGGAGAATGAAGTAACGCTAAAGAGATAATAAGTTTATGCTTGAAGACAGTTGTGTAATCGTTATCCATTGACATCTGAGATGATCTGATAAATGCACTGTACAAAAAAAACTAAAGAGTAACTTTTTTGAAACTCCGTAATAATACGCCACTGCGACGCAGACGTTTGAAATTTGGCTCAAAGGTCCCTAAAACCTCCTTCCGCAGTGCTGCAAAAGTGTGACGCCCTGTAACGTCACCTTCCGGTTCGGCGGCGTTCCAAACGAGGTCGAAGCTCTGTTCACGTCAAATGTGAGATACTATTGTCACATTGGCACCAAATTTCACCACAATTCTTCCCAGCACTACAGTGGATGTGTCACACGATAGGAAAGTCACGAACGCCATTACCCATTCCTTTAACTATGCACCCCTGCTTCTCTACTCCACTACGGTGTAGGTCAGCTCTCCTATGCCCCGCGTTGAAATCGTGAGCTTTCTTATAAATGGCCGAAGAAAATATTTGAGATACACCGCCGCTCAGAATTGATACAGAAACGCCGCACGAGGTGGCATTAAGGTTGTCACTGAAACCGCATCTTCCTTTGCGACGTTCTTTTACACACATTTTGCGGTTGGAAACGGCAGTTTTCTGTGCAGTGCGCAACAGAACGACACCCTTGACAACTTCTGACACCCACAGACATTGCATCCAACCTCAGAAATCATGTGGCTTTACCCCGCAGCCGCCTCCCCCCCTCCCCAACCACCCACGCACTCCGTGGATTGAAGAGCGACTGCAATTTTTGCTCTGGTGTACAAGGGGGAATCACTAGGGACCTTTCAAATTTATTCGACAAATTTTAACGTGATCCGAAGCGGGAAAGGGTGCTTCCGTTTTTTGAGCTCTCCTGTCTCGCCCCTTTCTAAGGTGTGATCGCGGGAGGAGGGGAATGACACTGGCACCTGCGTAAATAAAACTGAAAAGGATTCCTCTAAATCCCCCTCCCCCCTCCAGTTGGGCAACACTCTCAGTGCCATTTGCGCACCATTGTTATGCCTGTGGGCAAACAACCCCGTTATGCCCTCTAGCTAAGTGGCGCTACGCTGCTCCTCTAGCGCCTGCATGTTGCCGAACTGCGGGGTGTCAAAGTTACTCTGTTCATTTCACTTGTGCGCATGTCAATGTCGTACACGCCTGGGAGAGGGAGGGTGCGGAATAGGAGGGCTGAAAAAGCATAAACACCATTTGCTGCTTCCGATCACGTTTAAATTTCGTCATCTGGTTTTGAACGGTGGTTCCACACTTTATAACAGAGCAAAATTGTGGTCTTCCTACAATTTAGGGCGGTCAGATCATTTTTAATGGGGTTGCGTCCTGACGATATCCCTAGAGAAGGACTGAATCATCTGGCGTTTGCCAGAAGTGTTAAAGGCTTTCAAGAACGTCATTCCATTGCACAGTGCACTACAGACTGTCGTTTTCGACCGCAAAATGAGTGTAAATGAATGTCGAAATGGAAAATTCCATTGATGCCCTTTATGGAACCTTCAGAGCCCCTTCGTGTCTATTCTGAGTCACACTGTGTATCAAATATTTTCTTCGGCCTTTCGCAACAAAGCATCGTGATTTCAACCCTGGGCATAGGATATCTGACCTCCATCGTAGTGGGGTCAAGAGAAGCAGAGATGCGCAGGTAAGGGGGCGGGTTTCATGATTTTCCCATCGTGTGACGCGTCCACGGTAGCGTTGAGAAGAATTGTGGTGAAATTTGGTGCCAATGTGAGAATAGTAAGACGTGAAGTGAGCTTCGACCTTCTTTTCACGTATTTACCTCTTGTTGTTTATAGCGCCGCCGAGCCCGCTTTTGTACCATTATGGAAGAGGGTCTTAGGCACCTTTGAGCCTAATTTTAAACGTCTGCGTCACAGTGGGGTAATATTAGGGAGTTTTAAAAAAATGTAACCCTTCAATGTTTTTGTACAGTGTATTTATCAGATCATCTGAGACGTCAATGGGTAACGATTACAGAACTGTCTTCAAGCATAAAGTTATTATCTCTTTCGTCAGCATTACTTCATTCTCCCTATCAGAATTGTTGATTTCTTACATCTACATACACACTCCGTAAGCCACTGTGGAGTGATTGGTGTAGTGTCATCGTGCAAACATTAACGATTTCCTGTCTCACACTGAACCAGGGAAAATGACTGCGTCTGTGGCTTTGCACGTACCCTAATCTCTCTTACTTTCGCTATCCCTGCGCAATTTGTACGGTGTTGGTAGCAGTGGCCTGAAGTTGCTCTCGCCAACGTATCATCGAAATACCGTATGGGATTTGGAATCAGATATCTCACGGCCAGTTGATGTTGAAAATAGCTTCAACGGCAAGAAATTAGTTCATCAGAACAGATGGATACTGAAACTGGTCGACATGAATGTTTGAAATGTCGCAAATGTAGTTTCAGTACATGTCTATACATACATATTCAAGTCTATTATTCGAGTATCAATATGCTAGGTTCTACACATTCAACTGTAAATGCATCCATGGAAGAAAAGATATATAATAATACCTGACCTTGAAGGAAAGGCTACTATCTTACGTTGATTATCAGCTAATGGCAATTTTATTCTGTGTCCACAGTTCTATAATTAATTCCACAGGGCAAGATGACTGAAAAATTGCTCTAATTCAACTTACGATGACTAATATCAGACTAGTTTTCGTAAATATAGTTCAACACAGCACCAATAACGTAACTAATCACCTACAATGTGCCGTACACTAGGGTGATGCCACAATGATCAACTTCGACACACTGTTCTGATAAGTGAGTCAACTTAAATTTATGGAGAGTGCACTTATGATAACTAAGAAACGAAGAACGGTAGGTTGTCTAACGAATGGAAACATCGTATTTCAACACAATATCAGTAAACGATGAAGAGTTTGGATATAACTTTGGATGAGTCCCTGAGTTGGGCAGAAAATCCTGTCACCACGTCTAGGACGACATCCGCAAGTCTGTATGAATTCTAGAAGTTTCGAAATAAGTTTTCACAGGATGTGAAACGAGAACAGTTCCAGATCTTCCACTACTGCGATATAATCCAACACGACACGAATTGTGAAAAAGGCGGTTAGAGCCAATTATGACCACCTGTGCGTTATATCTACATCATCCGTTTATGCAAACATGTCAGTGGATCATAAATCTAGTTGTAGGGGACTAAGTTACAGGGCTGCCATACGCTATATCTACCGTATCGGCTTCTTTGTCGATTCATCCCACTTCCTTGTCACAATCGCAGCGAAAAATCTCACTTCTCTAGTATTTTAGCTGCTTCCGTGCACAAAGCGAGTGAGTTCGCTAACTGCTTATCTACCTCTTCTGCCCTCTTTGGAGTAAGTTAATCCACACTCTCCCTCTTGAAATTCAGAAAAAGCGAAAGCATTACTTTTTGTCAAACTCGTAATCATCATCTAATAAATTAACATTAGTAACCTCATTCCTCTGTCAAATAGTGACGTAAAAGCTCACATATTCTCCTAGTTGAGCGTCTCGTTTCTTTTACGGACACACATTACATTTCGTGATGAGATCGGTTTCGGTTTAGAAAGCTTATAAATCCCTATGAGTTCCTCGGCCAGTATCTAAGTTTGTTCCCATACTGTATGACCCACTGTGAAGTGATTAGAAAAGGATCCATCACATTCTACCATTTATTAGGGATTCTTCCCTTTGAATATATGCAGAAATGCCTCTGTACACGGTCTACGTAGCTTGATCATTTACTCACATTCTATACGGGAGCGGTAAGTACAAGAGTGTTGTATATTCCTTGATTACTCAGTTAAAACTCGTTCTTAAATGTATATCCTCACGCGACTACCTACTTAGATTTTTCAGCAACTTCTAGACGCACTCCCATGGGTGCAACAAAACTGTGACAATTCGAGCCGCTTTTCTTTGTATACGTTAGTCCTATATGAACCGGGTCTCTTGCTCTTGACGAATATTCTGTGGTGGACCGAACTAGGTTTTTTTTGTAACATATCTGCTTTGTACACTGATTATATTTTCCTCCTATGCTACCAAAGATGGGAAGTCTGTCACCAGATTTACCCACAACTGAACGTATGCTATCGTTCCATTTCATATACCAGCTGTGTGGAAAAAGTAATGAGATTAATTTTTTATCTACTAAATTTTCATTTTTTTCAAACAACAGCATTGTACCTGGCGGCCATAGAACCGAATATCTCTCTTCGACCATGGTTCTGCTCAGTGAGGTCGTGACATCAGGTGACTTCTGTCATTTGCCTTAGACTGGGAAACCGATGTTACCCCGCCCACCTACACCGGTTAAACATTTTTGCTTGTGGACTCTACAATAAGGATCCAGTCGCAGTGGTGGACCTGAACCACCTCATACCGGTGTAACGTTGTGCTTAATCTTTCCTGTACAGGAAGTTGGTGGCGAAAGGTCACCCACAAGTGTGACTGCTTCCCTTTACCGATCTGTAGTATATACGAGGTGCCTTCTCAGCTAGCCGCAAGATCTAACACGCTGCCTCCACAGCTAGGAGGCGTGCCGGTCCCCGGCACGGATCCGCCGGGCGGATTATTGTCCAGGACCACTGTGCCGGCAAGCCTGTGGACGGTTTTTAAGGCGGTTTTCCACCTGCCTTAACGAATGAGGGCTGATTCTCCTTATTCCGCCTCAGTTACACTATGTCGGCGATTGTTGCGCAAACGCTGTCTCCACGTAGGCGTACACCATTATTACCCAGCTCGCAAACATTTGGGGCTACACTCGTCTTGTATAAGGTGTTCCCGGTGGTTGGAGGGTGGGGGGGGGGGGGTGGTCCACTGGGATCCGAACCACAGAATAACCCTGGGTTCGGTGTAGGACGGTGGTGCGGTGGGTGGACTGCTATGGCCTGTTGTGCGGTTGTGAACCAGTGAGGACTACGGCACAACAAAGCCTCTCTGTCGTTTGTAGGTCCCCGGTTCAGTACACAATACAATATACGAGATGCAAAAGAAAAGTAATGAGACTGATATTTTTATGTATCAAAGTTTTGATTTTTTCAGAGAACAATACTGATCCTTTCAAAGCAGTTCCGTTCGGCAGCTATACAACGTCGGAATCGTTGTTCCCGGACTTGTCTGCAGCGCTGAGCTAACAGGGCCTTTAAAATGGCGGTAACACGTTATGTTATGTTAACCGGGGACCTAGAAACGACGGAGAGGTCCGTCCCCGCCACAGCCGCAGTGGTCCGCAACCCCACGACGAGTATCGCAGACAACTTCACGCCTCCGCCGCCCCACACCGAACCCAGTGTTATTGTGCGGTTCGGCCCCCGGTGGAACCCCCCCCCCCCCCCTCCACGGAACGACTCACACCAGACAAGTGTAACCCCTATGTTTGCGTGGTAGAGTAATGGTGTTGTACGCGTAAAAATTGTTGTGAGCCGAGGCGAGCCAGCAAAGCGCGTGCAGGGGAGCACGCAGCGCTGCTGGGCGGGGCGGGTCCGCGTGCCGATTGCCTGGCCTCTTTAGGCCTTCTTCTCGGTCTTCTTTGGCAGCAGGACGGTCTGGATGTTGGGCAGGACACCACCCTGTGCGATGGTGACGCCCGACAGGAGCTTGTTGAGCTCCTCGTCGTTGCGGATGGCAAGCTGCAGGTGGCGCGGGATGATGCGCGTCTTCTTGTTGTCGCGGGCCGCGTTTCCGGCCAGCTCGAGCACCTCAGACGCGGGGTACTCCATGACGGCGGCGAGGTAGACGGGCGCCCCGGCGCCGACGCGCTCGGCGTAGTTTCCCTTGCGCAGGAGGCGGTGGATTTGCCCTTGACTTTGCCTTCCTTTCCGCGTCCGGACATGGCGATGGACTAGTGGCGAGCGACGGTGTAAACGGAAACGAACGGTGCGAGCCGCAGCGAGTCGAGCAGCGGAGTGCGTACGTGGAGAACTTGTTTGCACAGCAATCGTCGACATAGTGTAGATGTGGCGGAATAAGGGGAAGCAGCCCGCATTTGCCGAGGCAGATGGAAAACCGCCTAAACTCCATCCACAGACTGGCCGGCTCACCGGACCTCGACACAAATCCGCCGGGCGGATTCGTGCCGGGGACCGGCGCTCCTTCCCGTCCGGAAAGCCGCGCCCACACGGCAACCGGGTGGGCGCGGTAACGTGCTTTAGAATGTTCTCCATACTCCCAAACTGACATCCTTCGAAGACATTTTTCAATTTCAGGAAAAGAAAAAAGTCGCAATGATACGGATCAGGTGGATAGGGCGAGGGGGGAGAGCTTTTGGGACAATAGGAGTGCCTTTCGGGGTAGAATATTCCATGATGGTGGTAACCGTGTGACTTGGGGCGTTGCCATGATGCAGCATCATCTCGTATGCAACGTCTGGTCTCACTCACTTAACACTTCTCCTGAGCTTTTCAAAGACAACTTTGCAAAACCCTTGGCTGACAGTTTGTCATGGAGGTACAAATTCTCTATGTACCGTACCACTACATTCAAATAGCAGATCAGCTTTGTTTCGATTTGTGATTTGAGAATGAAGGTCTCCCTGAGAAAGGCACATCTCCAAAGTGTTCTCGGTCTTCCAAAATTTATTTATTCCCGCGATAAAATTGTGCTCATGATAAGGGATATTACCCATTGGTGTATTTCAAGTTTTCGAAAATCGCACTCGCTGAAAAATGGTTCAAATGGCTCTGAGCACTATGGGACTTAACTTCTAAGGTCATCAGTCCCCTAGAACTTAGAACTACTTAAACCTAACTAACCTAAGGACATTACACACATCCATGCCCGAGGCAGGATTCGAACCTGCGACCGTAGTGGTCGCGCGGTTCCAGACTGTAGCGCCTAGAACCGCTCGGCCACAACGGCCGGCTCGAACTCGCTGATTCACTAGGTTTAACATAAAACTTGATGGCACAACATTGCTCTAAATTCCACTGTTCCAATTTCGTAATGCTGTGAAGATGGCTGCAGCGACAGCGTTTGAAAACGTGTTATTAAAAGTGTTCGGTAGTGCAGCGCGTTATTGGTTAGATTCGTAGACATTGAAAAGTAGGCACAGAACAACATTAATGTTTTGAAGTGCGTTCGCTCGCCGCATACGTGGACAAGCGGCCGATGGGCGAGCGTGTGTATCGTTCCGCCACCTCAGCAGCCGCGTCGCGCGTGCGGCCACGACGCAATAGCCACGCCGCGCGTCACAGTGGCAAAAGCAGCAGCAACAGCAGCAGCTGGGGCGCCGCGCTGCGTGAGTCTACCGGCCGCCAGCTGCCTTCCCTGCCGGCAGCAACTGCACCCACCGCTGGGAGCGTCAAGCGAGGGCAGGCAGCCAAGACAGCGTGCTTCTTCGTGGTAATAACTGAAGCCATAACTCACTGCCAAGTCACGTTTTTGAATATCTGTTATTGTTCCGGAGATATTTCAGGTCGCAGAATTAGGTGTGACACTATATATATATGGAAACCCCTGTGGTTCCTGTTTTATTTCTTCTCGTTTTATTTTTCCTAATACACTACTGGCCATTAAAATTGCTACACCACGAAGACGACGTGATACAGACGGGAAATTTAACTGACAGGAAGAAGATGCTGTGATATGCAAATGCTTAGCTTTTCAGAGCATTCACACAAGGTGCTGACATGAGGAAAGTTTCCAATAGATTTCTCATATACAAACAGCAGTTGACCGGCGTTGCCTGGTGAAACGTTGTTGTGATCCCTCGTGTAACGAGGAGAAATGCGCACCATCACGTTCCCGACTTTGATGGCTCTGGCTCTGAGCACTATGGGACTTAACTTCTGAGGTCATCAGGCCCTAGAACGTAGAACTACTTAAACCTGACTAACCTACGGACATCACACACGTCAATGCCCGAGGCAGGATTCGAACCTACGACCGTAGCGGTCACGCGGTTCCAAACTGACGCGCTTAGAACCGCACGGCCACACCGGCCGGCCGACTTTGATGAAGGTCGGATAGTAGCCTATCGCGATTGCGGTTTATCGTATCGCGACATTGCTGCTCGTGTTGGGCGAGATCGAATGACTGTTAGCAGAATATGGAATCGATTGGTTCAGGAGGGTAATACGGAACGCCGTGCTGGATCTCAACGGCCTTGTATCACTAGCCATCGAGATGACAGGCATCTTATCCGCATGGCTGTAACGGATCGTGCAACCACGTCTCGATCCCTGAGTCAACAGATGGGGACGTTAGCAAGACGACAACCATCTGCACGCACAGTTCGACGACGTTTGCAGCAGCATGGACTATCAGCTCGGAGACCATGGCTGCGGTTAACCTTGACGCTGCATGACAGAGAGGAGCGCTTGCGATGGTGTACTCAACAATGAACCTGGGTGCACGAACGGCAAAACGTCATTTTTTTGGATGAATTCAGGTTCTGTTTACAGCATCATGATGGTCGCATCCGTGTGTGGCGACATCGCGGTCGAATGCACATTGGAAGCGTGTATTCGTCATCGCCATGCTGTCGTATCACTCGGCGTGATGGTATGGGGTGCATTGGTTACACGTCTCGGTCACCTGTTCTACGCACTGACGGCACTTTGAACAGTGGGCGTTACATTTCAGATGTGTTACGCCCCGTGGCTCTACCTTTCATTCGATCTCTGCGAAACCCTACATTTCAGCAGGATAATGCACGACCACATGTTGTTGGTCCTGCACAGGCCTTTCTGGATACAGAGAATGGCTCTGAGCACTATGGGACTAAACTGCTGTGGTGATAAGTCCCCTAGAACTTAGAACTACTTAAACCTAACTAACCTAAGGACATCACACACATCCATGCCCGAGGCAGCATTCGAACCTGCGACCGTAGCGGTCCTGCGGTTCCAGACTGTAGCGCTTTAACCGCTCGGCCACTCCGGCCGGCCATACAGAGAATGTTCGACTGCTGCCCTGGCCAGCACATCCTCCAGATCTCTCACCAACTGAAAACGTGTGGTCATGGTGGCCGAGCAACTGGCTCTTCACAATATGCCAGTCACTACTCTTGATGAACTGTGGTATGGTATTGTAGCTGCATGGGCAGCTGTACCTGTACACACCATCCAAGCTCTGTTTGACTCAATGCCCAGGCGTATCAAGGCCGTTATTACGGCCAGAGGTGGTTGTTCTGGGTACTGATTTCTCAGAATCTACGCACCCAAATTAAGTGAAAATGTAATCACATCTCAGTTCTAGTATAATATATTTGTCCACTGAATACCCGTTTATCATCTGTATTTCTTCTTGGTGTAGCAATTTTAATGGCCAGTAGTATATATATATATATATATATATATATATATATATATATATATATATATATATATATATATATATATATACTCCTGGAAATGGAAAAAAGAACACTTTGACACCGGTGTGTCAGACCCACCATACTTGCTCCGGACACTGCGAGAGGGCTGTACAAGCAATGATCACACGCACGGCACAGCGGACACACCAGGAACCGCGGTGTTGGCCGTCGAATGG
This sequence comes from Schistocerca piceifrons, assembly GCF_021461385.2. Taxonomy (NCBI): domain Eukaryota; kingdom Metazoa; phylum Arthropoda; class Insecta; order Orthoptera; family Acrididae; genus Schistocerca; species Schistocerca piceifrons. The sequence goes on along the minus strand of NC_060141.1, from coordinate 443,241,783 downwards.
CGCTAGCTGAGCAGCATTTGTGCACCGCCGCCGTCAGTGTCAGCCAGTTTGCCGTGGCATACGGAGCTCCATCGCAGTCTTTAACACTGGTAGCATGCCGCGACAGCGTGGACGTGAACCGTATGTGCAGTTGACGGACTTTGAGTGAGGGCTTATAGGGGGCACGCGGGAGGCCGGGTGGACGTACCGCCGAATTGCTCAACACGTGGGGCGTGAGGTCTCCACAGTACATCGATGTTGTCGCCAGTGGTCGGCGGAAGGTGCACGTGCCCGTCGACCTGGGACCGGACCGCAGCGACGCACGGATGCACGCCAAGACCGTAGGATCCTACGCAGTGCCGTAGGGGACCGCACCGCCACTTCCCAGCAAATTAGGGACACTGTTGCTCCTGGGGTATCGGCGAGGACCATTCGCAACCGTCTCCATGAAGCTAGGCTACGGTCCCGCACACCGTTAGGCCGTCTTCCGCTCACGCCCCAACATCGTGCAGCCCGCCTCCAGTGGTGTCGCGGCAGGCGTGAATGGAGGGACGAATGGAGACGTGTCGCCTTCAGCGATGAGAGTCGCTTCTGCATTGGTGCCAATGATGGTCGTATGCGTGTTTGGCGCCGTGCAGGTGAGCGCCACAATCAGGACTGCATACGACCGAGGCACACAGGGCCAACACCCGGCATCATGGTGTGGGGAGCGATCTCCTACACTGGCCGTACACCACTGGTGATCGTCGAGGGGACACTGAATAGTGCACGGTACATCCAAACCGTCATCGAACCCATCGTTCCACCATTCCTAGACCGCAAGGGAACTTGCTGTTCAAACAGGACAATGCACGTCGGCATGTATCCCGTGCCACCCAACGTGCTCTAGAAGGTGTAAGTCAACTACCCTGGCCAGCAAGATCTCCGGATCTGTCCCCCATTGAGCTTGTTTGGGACTGAATGAAGCGTCGTCTCACGCGATCTGCACGTCCAGCACGAACGCTGGTCCAACTGAGGCGCCAGGTGGAAATGGCATGGCAAGCCGTTCCACAGGACTACATCCAGCATCTCTACGATCGTCTCCATGGGAGAATAGCAGCCTGCATTGCTGCGAAAGGTGGATATACACTGTACTAGTGCCGACATTGTGCATGCTCTGTTGCCTGTGTCTATGTGCCTGTGGTTCTGTCAGTGTGATCATGTGATGTATCTGACCCCAGGAATGTGTCAATAAAGTTTCCCCTTCCTGGGACAATGAATTCACGGTGTTCTTATTTCAATTTCCAGGAGTATATATATATATATATATATATATATATATATATATATATATATATATATATATATATATATATATATATATATAACGTCAGGGACTGCCTGGCATGCACTTTCCAGCACGGTCGATCCAAAGTAGTGCAGCAACAATAATCAAGAACTAGGCGAAGTTATAGTTAGACGACAACCTCGAGTTCTTCCGAGGCTTCCTGTAACATATATAGTAATATAAGATGGAAGTTATTCAAATGGAACATAATTTAATTCCTTTTAATTTTTAAGTTGATTCTCATTTTCCAAAGTCTGTTTTATTTCTGCATTAATATTATGATTGGTTGATGTTAACACGATTTATTACTAAATATGTAAAATAAAACATTGTATGTCGCCGTGATTAACGAATATGTAGTCCGCAGCTCGTGGTCGTGCGGTAGCGTTCTCGCTTCCCACGCCCGGGTTCCCGGGTTCGATTCCCGGCGGGGTCAGGGATTTTCTCTGCCTCGTGATCACTGGGTGCTGTGTGATGTCCTTAGGTTAGTTAGGTTTAAGTAGTTCTAAGTTCTAGTGGACTAATGACCATAGATGTTAAGTCCCGTAGTGCTCAGAGCCATTTGAACGAATATGTACGACCAGTTTAGAGTTTTCCGGTTACAGGTCTAAAATTCGCAGCAATAAGGTGAACTGAACTGAAATTGTTTATTTCCGTAACACACAACAAAAACACAACTTCGCTGATGACGCTCTTAAAAATCACGTTACGGCTGTACGGAGCCGATTCTCGGACTGAGCATCTGCTAGGGATGAACATACCTGACTACACCAGTCGCACACCAGAGCGTTGCGAGAGCGCTTGCAGTGCTGTCAGTCTCATTACTTTTCTCACACAGTTACTACTTACATATTGGCACATCCCTACAAATTGTTATACACAGGACGTTTTATAAGTGGAGAGATAATAGTAATGGTTTATTGTTATTGCAGTCATTGGAGGTTACGTTTCTTAGACAAATTTAGAACCAAGTTGCTAGTCGTTGCAGAAGTTTGACAAGTTTTCAAGATATTGCACGAATTTTCGTGCAGCCTTTTCCAGACATTACTTCATTACAACTAAATGCGTCAGCTGCAAAAAGTATGAGATTCCTACACTGCAAAAAAATGTTCAAATGTGTGTGAAATCTTACGGGGCTTAACTGCTAAGGTCATCAGTCCCTAAGCTTACACACTACTTAAGCTAAATTATCCTAAGGACAAACACACACACCCATGCCCGAGGGAGGACTCGAACCTCCGCCGGGACCAGTCGCACAGTCCCTGACTGCAGTGCCCCAGACCGCTCGGCTAATCTCGCGCGGCTTCTACACTGCACAACACAATTGAAGGGTCACTTTTTTCGAAACCCATAAGTGTTTCACACTGCCACGCAGAAATTTGAAATTTGTCCCAAAGGAATCTGCAAACTTCCTCTCTAATACATAAATGTATTCTCGATTAGGAATATGTACAAGCATCAGCTGTGGAATGGAATAACAATAGAGAAAATTTTTGCCGGATCGGGGCTCGAACTCGAATTTCCCGCTTATGGCCCGCTGTAAACTTATTTTATTTTTAATCAGAGTGACTTGGCACTATCACGGAACTTGAATAGGCCATAGTCAAATCAACACGTAATAATTTTTTAAATTTTTATTTATTTTGTAGTTTTTTCTTATTTTTTTACTTTTTATGTACACTGTGAAGCAATACGACGATGAAATCAGGTTACATTAAAAATTCCAAATTAAGCCTTCCATTTAGAGAAAAATTCCTATTTCATTGCAAGGAGTATATGTGCTCATGTATTTATATGCATCATTTATACACGTTATAGAATAGAACTGGAGCGATACTGAGGAAAAAACCAAAACAACACGAGCAGAGAAACTCTAACAAGCCCAGCCAAACAGGTGGGAACATACACAACAAAGAACACTACCTATCATCAGGAAAATTAAATTAACCAACACTTTGCTGCCAAAAACAAGACTCAGCACGTTGTCGAAGAGATCTTGATAACGTGACAGTCGCACGCATACACAGTAGCCGTGATCATGTACTGCCTGAAGGCCATGGGATCTTCTCCCTCGCCTTCTACGACACAATGAACGAAGTGTCCCAGCAAACACATTACGGTACGGGTTTTCGACTGTGAAAAGATGTAAGAGTCTGGGAGCAATATCACATCCGTAGCGCATACAGTCTCAGAAAATCGAGTAAGAAAGACCAATTGTGTCCTAATCCTAGACCAGTTTGCCATATGATGTCTTTTAATATCTGTACACGTACAACAACTACATAAGTCCGTGTCGCTAAGCTTAATACGGAAAAGTAGCTCATTCACGTTATTTACTACCGTATACCACGAGGACGCTACGCGCATCGGCAGAATCGAAGACTGGTATTCAACCTAATTGTCGGCTAGGTTGTTTGCGGCTGTTGTTTCTCAACGAGACTCGTGAGAGGGACTCCTTCCCAACAAGACTTTAGGAATTTCACGATGAAGACAGGTCTCCATAAAATCATAACACCAAAACAGCTCACTGCAAGACGAAGTCACGAATGTTTTTTAACTCATAATTTATGCGACCAACATCAATATGGGTCAAGGCTAGCAGGGAGGACACAGAAAAATAAACGAGACGCGAATATGTGAGTTTCTTGAGTTATCGTCAAAACAGTACGTCGCACGTATAGCATCTGCGTCTTCCTTCGTATATTAGCCAGGCCTAATCCCCCAAAGCAACGAGGCTTCGTCACCACCTCACACCGTAAGCGACAGATAAGTAACGACCGGACAACTGTTGTAGTTCCTTTGCCAATACCGAGGCAAGCGCATAAACTTGGGCCATCTAATAATCTTTGCATAACACATTTGTATCCAATATTCGGTCTTTCTGGAGCAGAGCAAGAGAACCCCTTTCATATTCTAGTATCGTTGCTTGAGTCTGTTACGACTCCTATTTGAGCATCGCCATTTTGAGTGGAGAACGATCAAGGATGATACCGAGAGACGTATGCCGATCCACTGCAGTAGCCCATGGAACAACCGCGTCATCAAAATCTCGCAAAGTAAGAAGCTGCATTTACATTCATTAAGTAGTGCACCTGAACTCCTTTAGTCGAGATATCACCGCAGGATTACGGAGCAGAACCACAACGTCATCCGCGTGTGCACGAACAGCTACGGTCTCTCCGGAAAGCGTCCAACCTTTCAGCTGGGATACCAACATCCGCAGTGAAGGCTCCACAGACAACACAAAAAATGTCGTCGACAGAGAGCTCCCTTGAGCACTCCCCGACAGATATTTATCGGGGCCATCATCTGGCCGTTAACACAACCACCAACGCTGAAATACCCGTAAACAGATTTGAGAGCACTCATGCGTCAGCAGTAAAGTCAACTGTCTCCAGAGTCAGAAGCAAAAAGTCGTGATTAACACCGTCAAATGCCTTATCAAAGTGTAGAAAAGCAAGAGAACAGGTAGCCGACGTTACAGCAGCGACCGAAACCACGTCACGACATTGAACTACAGGAATAAGAACGGTACGACCAGGTACGCAGCATTGATGTCTCTCAACAATCTTCTCCATCAGAGCCGACAGCCTACAATCAACTGCCCCCTCATAATCAACTTTTAACAAAGTAAATGGGCGAAAGCTATCAGCGGCAGCCGGTCCAGGACGTTTCAGGAGTAAATCAATTTTTCCCACTTTGAACGAGGTTGGCACTGCTCTCGCCTGTACCATTTCGTTCTAAAGGAACTTAAAGGTACCTTCCAACAGCGTTCAAAAGCGCACATAAAATTCCTTGGGAAGTACATTCAGATCGGGGAACTTTTGGAAAGGCGATCCCAGAATAAGTTTTCAAACTTCCTCAGGCTGAAAGGCAGCTAAGACCGTTTCATTATGTTCAGGTGTAAGTGTCGTATGCAAGGTGCTGACAAGAGTTGTAAAAGGAGAAACTGGACTCATCGATGTCGCAGATGTCTGCATAGTATTGACGTAAGACACGCACTATACCATCATGTGCCTTTACGACACGTCCTTCATTTGTCATGAGGGAATGAATACATGTGGGTCGGCGACGGTGTTGATGCCGAAGCAAATGATATAAGGAAGGCGGTTCTCCGTCACCAATGAACGTAGTTTGGATCGCGTTTTAAACCTTCCATTTATATCCTTTTCAAGGTCAAGCCTTTTCACGCCTAACATCCGCAATTCGCAGAGGGGCGTGGTCCGCAGCATCACAAAGATCACTCAGGATGGGACAATAATATTAGTTAATTTCTCCGAGAATCTCGTGCTTTGGGTGCAAAAAAGAAGTATCGAATCTTTCCTGGGTCTCGGTTTTGCCAGTTGAGTTGTGTCCACCAACCAAGGATGGAAAACTTCTTTCCAGTGGAGTACGCTCTCACATGGCTCGCGTCGCGTCATCGAGAGAGAGGTTAACTAGGTGAGCGACGTTTAACATCCACGTAGTGAGACACAATTTGAGTGGTTGCCGTTCAAGATTGAGAGCTGTAGTCACAGTGCAGTGATCCTTAAAGGAAGCTGGGATAACTTCAACATTAAGAATACTATCGCGCAAGCAGTCTGATAAGTAAAACGTATTTAATCTGCTACCAGAAGTAGCAGTAAAGTTAGTAAATTAAACTAACGTGGGATATTTACATATCCAGACGTCTTTCAGCGTAATGAGCGGGTGAATTCATGTAATTCATGAGAGAAATTAAAGTTTAGAGATTTATCTGCAGGACGCGACACACAGTTGAAATCATCAGTCAACAGAATACTAGGAGGACTCTTACGCAACAGATAAACAATACCCTCCTTATAAAAACGCGAAGGATCCACTATGCGACCAGTGCCAGACAGGGCATATAAAAGAACCAACGTAAGATTAAAAAGTTGACAACCCATGCCCCTGTCAGAATCCAACATTTACATCTCAGCAACAGGAATGCGTTTGCCAAAGAACAAGGCGGCCCAGTAGAATATTCGAGTGCTATATTAAAGTTCATACGGAAACTAGGTAAGGAGAAATTTCTAAATAACACCTCCTGTCAAAATACTATGTCCATACACGAATCATAGGTGAACCGATGCAGTGAAGCCAATCGCAATTCTGATTCCACATGATCAACGTTTAAGGAAAGGAGCGTGTAGGCCAGCTAAACAGGGATTTACGGAACGTACCGAGCAGCATTACGTAGAGAACTGAGCGTCAAGGCACACTGTGGAGTCCACAGATGAATCAACCCCCCCCCCCCCTCCACCCATAGTCCCCGTCATCGGAACCTTTTTTCTTAGACTTCTTAAGTGCCACCACACCGCTCTTTCTGTCAGCTACGTAGCATGGCGTCCTCTGCAGACGGGGGTATGAGAGAGGTCACAGGCACAGCTTCCTGCTCATACAATGAAGGCTTTGACGACCGGATGTTTCAGCTACCGAGAATTCTTCTGGGTTGTATGGCCGTGGTCCATGGAAGTCTTCCATCCCTGACGTTTCATCCAAAGCTACGTTGGACTCAGCACAACCAGGAGCACCTTCGAAGATGTCCAACGTAGCTTTGGACGTAACGTCAGGGATATAAGAGTTCAGGGATAAAAGAGTTCCATGGACCACGCCCATACAACTAGGAAGAATTCTCGACAGCATCCTGCCCCTCATAGCGAGGAACGTGTAATGCAGGTCCATTCATTAAGGTGGAAACATTCTGTGGAACCGTAAATGTACAGATGATACTTTGTTGCTAATTCTATTCTCCTCTGGAGCTGCAGCAGGCAGCAAATTCATGAAACGGTCGGCGGTTGAATAAGAAGGTGCAGGAGCAAATTGCCACGTCTCAGACTGTAAAGGGTGACACAAAGATAAGGAAGGATGGTTGGGGGGAGGAGGAGGGTCGACCCTGCTCCCTCTCCACACACAGGAAGCTCAGAACGAGACACTTCGCAAGTAGGAGGGATGAAGGAGATAACTTCTTCGCCACTCACCGTACCACGGACGGGAGGTACCGTATCATCGCGAGGAGCAATGGACAGAATGTATGCGGACGAGATTGGGGCAGAAGAAGGCACAGCCAAACCGTCACCCTCACCACTGTAAGTGCGACATCGCTTGTTTGTCATTCTTGAACCTTTTATCCTGGGGGAAATAGGATTCTGATCCTCTCGTGGAGGTAAATGCGGAAATTCATTTGCCGACTATCAGAACTGTCTTTTCCTTCATCCAAAGCATACGTAGGTATAAGGAAAAAGATCAGCAGCGATTAATTTGCGATACTGCACTAAAGGCGGCTTTAATACAAACACCTTCGACGGGCAATTAGATCGAAAGTGTCCATTTTCATTACATACGACGCAGGTTCCCACTTGACCAGTATACATAACACGAACGCGGTAACCAGCCCCTTGTAAATGTGATGGGATGCGAGATTGTGTTTAACACGCATTTTCACGGAACGAATTGCACTATAACAATATAAGCCGCATCGAGTAGACCAACGTTCACGACGGAAGATTTTCACGTCAGTAAGTACTTTAGAAAGTTGTCATCTACCTCCGGCGGGAGGTTGAACACTCGAACATTGGTAAGGTCAGTTTCAGCATCTGCGAGTGACACCGTACTAATAGAATTATCTCGATGATTGAACGGGACTTGTGAAACATGTTGCGACAGTAATCTTTGAACGCGAAGGGGATCCATAAATTTCACGTGAAACACGTGCTCCTCTGCGCCAAAACAGACGGTGTGGGCCTGATCAGAGTACACTTGTATTGTATCCACAAGCCAGTCGTGGATTTCTAGAGATCCTGGCTGAATGTGTCGTATTGTTTTATCGAAAGTAATGCTCACAGTACCTTTTCGTGGAATATACGTGGAAACCATGGTAGCCATAGTGGAGCGGCCGACGCTTCTACAAGTAGACGAACACCAACAAACAGTACGGCGGAGCGGACGTGCTACGACTCACTCGACAGACAGAACAACACTAACTAGGGAAACTGCACACAAGCGACGCTGCGGCAAGTGAGATAAACAGGAACCTTCCCGCTCGGCGCTTGAAGGGGAAATACCCTCTCGTCACACACAGGTATTTAGCTATCCGTGCAAGACTCACAGCCAGACCCAAACTTCCATATCTCGTCAATCATGCGTCTACACCCTGTACTTTTACGTCCATTATGTATATTCCCGTACAGGTGAGAATTGTTCTTGCCTGGTGCTGGCGGATAAATGCTACACTGCACTGCCTGTGTTATTCAGAGCATGCGTGCATGTCCGAAGGAACAGGTACTGCGACTACAGCAGTTATGAAATGCATTAAATATATTCGCAAGTGCGAATGTGGACAATCGTCAGCTAGCTGTACGATGGAATGACAACAATGAAATTTTTGTCAGACCAGGACTCGTGCCGGGATTACCAACTTATCGCCAGCAGTCGTCTTACAATTTGGCTAATCCATGCTCGATTTAAGGTTAGAAACATGGTTCAAATGGCTCTGAGCACTATGGGACTTAACATCTGAGGTCATCCGACCCATAGAACTTAGAATTACTAAACATAACTAACCTAAGGACATCATACACACCCATGCCCGAGGCAGGATTCGAACCTGCGACCGTAGCGGTCGCGCGGTTCCAGACTGTAGTGCCTAGAACCACTCGGTCACCCAGGCCGGCTCAACTGCCACACCAGAATAAAAATGTGAAGCCACGACGCCAGTCACTGTGCCAACGCTTTGGATGAAGTGCCAACGTGCTGAAGAGCACCTAAAACACATCGGAACCTTCGTCGCTTTCTCTGAAACGGTCGATAATCCGCACATAAGCCGAGACACAGACGAAAAATCCCCAAGATTGGCCATCTTTTAGAGAAACACGAAATTTAGCGCGGACTTCAATGAGAGATGCTTATAATATTTCTGCAGCGAAACTTCGACTCGAAACCTGGCAGAAAATCCAAAGAGATTCTGGTCGTTTGTGAAGTATGTTAGAGGCAAGACACAATCAATGATTTCTCTGTGCATTAGCAATGGAGATACTATCGAAGACAGTGCTGCCAAAGCAGAGTTACTAAACACAGCCTTCCGAAATACCTTCACAAAAAAAGACGAAGGAAATGTTCCAGGATTCGAATCAATCACAGCTGCCAACACGAGTAACGTAGAAGTAAATATCCTCGGAGTAGTGAAGCAACTTAAAAGTAAGTCTTCTGGTTCAGACTGTATACCTATTAGGTTTCTATCAGAGTTTGCTGATGCAATAGCTCTGTACTTAACAATCATATACAATCGTTCTCTCGAAGAAAGATCCGTACCCAAAGACTGGAAAGTTGCACAGGTCACACCAATATTCCAGAAAGGTAGTTGGAGTAATCCACTAAATTACAGGCCCATATCATTAACCTCGATTTGTGGCAGGATTCTGGAACATATATTGTGTTCAAACATTATGAATTACCTCGAAGAAAACGGGCTATTGACACACAGTCAACATGTGTTTAGAAAACATCGTTCTTGTGAAACACAACTCGCGTGAAATGTTGAGTGCTATTGACAAAGGATTTCAGATTGATTCCGTATTTGAGGATTTCCGGAAGACTTCTGACACTGTACCACACAAGTGGTTTGTAGCTTATGGAATACCGTCTCATTTATGTGATTGGATTCGTGATTTCCTGTCAAAGAGGTCACAGTTCGTAGTAATTGACGGAAAGTCGTCGAGTCAAACAGAAGTGATTTCTGGCGTTCCCCAAGATACTTTTATAGGCCATTTGCTGTTCCTTATCTATATAAACGATTTGGGAGACAATCTGAGCAGCCGCCTTTGGTTGTTTGCAGATGACACTGTCGTTTATCGACTAGTAAAGTCATCAGAAGATAAAAACATTTTGCAAAACGTTTTAGAAATGATATTTTTATGGTGCATAAATCGGCAACTCACCCCAAATAACGAAAAGTGTGAGGTCATCCACATGAGTGCTAAAAGGAACCATTAAACTTAGGTTACACGATAAATCAGTCAAATCTAGAAGTCGTAAACTCAACTAAATGACTAGGACTTACAAATACGAACAACTTAAATTGGAAGGAACACTTAGAAAATGTTGTAAGGAAGGCTAATCAAACACAGCGTTTTATTGGCAGGACACTTAGAAAATGTAACAGATCTACTAAGGAGACTGCCTACACTACACTTGTTCGTCCTCTTTTAGAATACTGATGTGCTGTGTGGGATCTTTACCAGGTAGGATTGACGGAGTACATCGAAAAAGTTCAAAGAAGGGCAGCACGTTTTGTATTATTGTGAAATAGGGAAGAGAGTGTCACTAAAGTGATACAGGTTTGGGGTGGACATCAATAAAACAAAGGCGTTTTTCATTGCGGCGGAATCTTCTCACGAAATTCCCGTCACCATCTTTCTCCTCCCAATGCGACAAATTTATTGAAACACAAAATCCCACATAGGTAGAAGCAATCACCATGATAAAAAAAGGTAAATCAGATCTCATACGGAAAGATATAGGTGTTCGTTCTTTCCGCGCGCTATACGAGATTGGAATAATAGAGGATTATAAAAATGGTTCGATAAGCCCTCTACCAGGCACTTAAATGTGATTTACAGAGCATCTGTGTAGATGTAGTCACGTGTTCACTTATTTTGCCTCCTCTTCCACTGAGCGAGGTTCCTGAGAAAATGAGTCCTGGCATCTGCCGCGTTCTCCTCTTAAGCAGCGCAATGTTGTTGAACCGCCGCTTGCTTGCCCATACGAAATACAGCGGCCTGTAGGACGCTTTAGTTCATCTGATTATAAAATCAGTCACAAGACGGAAGTACCGACCAAAAACCATCGTATGCTCCTAAGCACACTGTCCTCTACGTATAACACTCTCATCTACCAAAAGCATTTACGTCTACCTTGGAATTTTTCTTCGTTGACCTGAGGAAGTAATGTGGATAACAGAAAAAGATATTTCGGTTGTCAGTGGCTCCCTTCCAAAACGTTAGTTCTCCTCCAATAGCACGCGGAAAGAGCGACTCGCAGCTGCCGGTCGTGCCGTGAAGTAGCTGACAAAGTCTCGGGGACGAACACTTGTGGCTGCGGCGGGAAGCGGCCCACTGCCGCCGCGGTAATTGTCGCATCGCGTGCGGCTGCGGCGCCACCACGCCCTGTCTGATGGATGGACGCCAGGCGGCGCAACACTTAGTCTAACTACGCGTCCCTCGCAGGGCACACCTCCGCTGACACACGGACACTACAAAACTGCCGTGACGGAAACATTGTTCCCAGCACTGATAAGCCCTGCAATCGTGTTACTCCGACAATATGAACTACAGCAGCTGCTCCGTAATTCCATCAGCAAACGAAATGTAGCAAGTTACGGCTTTGTTCAGCCGACGTACGTTATCTCAGAAACTGAGGGGTAATCTACGTCTGTTTCTCACAAATATTCTTTCTAGTAGAATTCTTCGACGATAAATCTTATGAATTCTTAAACAAGTCGTTTAACTACCCATTCCAAACTGATTCGCCATCATGATACAGGACGTTTGATCATCGACAAGTAATGCACTCATTGCAAATTCCTTTAACCACTAAAATATAATTGTCTTGTTAAAACCGACTATGAGAAAGAATATGGTTTACTGTGAAAATGTACGGTTTCGTTTTCTTTCTCGCAGTCACTTTTAACTAACATTTCAATTAGTAATCAAGTTGTTTGTTGGGCGGGGGGCGGGGGGGGGGTGCAGGTGGTACAATACAACATGGTTAGTAATACATTAATACATCTTATTGTGGGCGGTCTGGATGCACGGCAGCAAGAATACAACATGGTTAGTAATACATTAATACATCTTATTGTGGGCGGTCTGGATGCACGGCAGCAAGATCCTTAGCAGCTGGGCGAAAACAGTAGAGATGAATGAGAGGGGAAAGAAGGAGGTGAGCAGGGAGAGGCAGAGACAGAGGGTTGGGAGGAGGCAATGGGCAGAGAGGTGATTAGGAAGGAGAGATAAACAAATAGAGGGCAGAGGGAGAATGGAGTGAGAGAAACTGCAAGAAGGCACTGCTGAGTATGCTATATCTCCATGGCCGGAGTGGACGCTGATTCCCTTTGTTTACAATACAACATGGTTAGTAATACATTAATACATCTTATTGTGGGCGGTCTGGATGCACGGCAGCAAGATCCTTAGCAGCTGGGCGAAAACAGTAGAGATGAATGAGAGGGGAAAGAAGGAGGTGAGCAGGGAGAGGCAGAGACAGAGGGTTGGGAGGAGGCAATGGGCAGAGAGGTGATTAGGAAGGAGAGATAAACAAATAGGGGGGGGTGCAGGTGGTACAATACAACATGGTTAGTAATACATTAATACATCTTATTGTGGGCGGTCTGGATGCACGGCAGCAAGATCCTTAGCAGCTGGACGAAAACAGTAGAGATGAATGAGAGGGGAAAGAAGGAGGTGAGCAGGGAGAGGCAGAGACAGAGGGTTGGGAGGAGGCAATGGGCAGAGAGGTGATTAGGAAGGAGAGATAAACAAATAGAGGGCAGAGGGAGAATGGAGTGAGAGAAACTGCAAGAAGGCACTGCTGAGTATGCTATATCTCCACGGCCGGAGTGGACGCTGATTCCCTTTGTTTACAATACAACATGGTTAGTAATACATTAATACATCTTATTGTGGGCGGTCTGGATGCACGGCAGCAAGATCCTTAGCAGCTGGGCGAAAACAGTAGAGATGAATGAGAGGGGAAAGAAGGAGGTGAGCAGGGAGAGGCAGAGACAGAGGGTTGGGAGGAGGCAATGGGCAGAGAGGTGATTAGGAAGGAGAGATAAACAAATAGGGGGGGGTTGCAGGTGGTACAATACAACATGGTTAGTAATACATTAATACATCTTATTGTGGGCGGTCTGGATGCACGGCAGCAAGATCCTTAGCAACTGGACGAAAACAGTAGAGATGAATGAGAGGGGAAAGAAGGAGGTGAGCAGGGAGAGGCAGAGACAGAGGGTTGGGAGGAGGCAATGGGCAGAGAGGTGATTAGGAAGGAGAGATAAACAAATAGAGGGCAGAGGGAGAATGGAGTGAGAGAAACTGCAAGAAGGCACTGCTGAGTATGCTATATCTCCACGGCCGGAGTGGACGCTGATTCCCTTTGTTACGGAGATTTTATTTAAAGTTCTGCGAAAGATTTTTAAGAGAAAAGTCAGTAAACTCGATACGTCTCGAAGATATCACAATATCGGTCACTGCGTTCTGCAACCCCTCGGAAACAAGAGGAGAAAAAAATCAGAATGAATTTTCACACTGCAGCCTCTATCACTGCAGCTACTTTCCGGCAGTAAATTACATGTTTCTGAAGTCATTTTCTTCGAAATAAAGTTTATTATAAATTTAGAAAGCGTCGTTTGTGTGAAACTCCGCTTTCATTTTCTCACATGACACCCTCCGTCAGCCACGGAGACAATTTATAGCAATTACATGTGTAGAATGTGAAATACTGACAATTACTGCATTATATCCAACTACATATCTAAGAAAAAAAAACAGTGGAAAACGGCGGAAACTACTTGTCGCGGTCTCTAGAGCGCATTCCTCCATTGTAATGTGACGAACATCCCACCGGTAATTAATTTCTTCTCACATTTGTTGCAGCGAATCGGGCGTAAATTGTGCAACGACACAGGCTAAATTTTTTGGTAGCGGAGGAGACACACACCGTGTTTAATGAAACCTCAGAGAGAGAAAGCTAATGTCGTTATGCATGGAGAGCGAGGTAGCCATGTGGTTGGACTATCACTGCCAATCCATCCCCATGGGAAGCCGTTATCGAGGAAACCTCGAATTTCGGTGAGGAAATGAGGTGCACGGTCTTGCTGGTAGTAAACCATCACATCTCTGTGATGTTCGTCGATCTGTGGAATTAAAAATTTTTAAGCATATCATGAAACCAAAACATGGAGCGAGAACGCTCAAGCAACTAGTGGAAGCAGCCATTTTAACTGCACACTACGCTGGCGCTCCAGTTAGCGGAATGGGGGTACTGATGTACTACGTGAATCAAACTTGAGGTTTCTGCTACAAAACGACACATCTACCACCTCTGCAACTTACACCAGTAAATGTCTAAAGTTGTAAAGTCCTTCTTAACACATCCTGCACTAGTGAATTAATATCAAATAGAAAAATTAAGTATGTGTTAAAAGAGGTGAACACCTTCTGCGAGGAATATGAAACGAAGATGCACTGTGAAGACTAAGGCAATGGTTTTACAGGGCAATGAAGTAAAATAACAGTAATAGTTTGTGATGAGTTAGTGGAACAAATTGATAACTTCAAATGCTTAGGATGCAAAATGACCTGTAACGTGCTATCTAAATCATATTTATCAGTCCATTGCTGGACTGACATGTCTCACACATAATTCATATTAAAGTCGTTACGCTGCTGTTCTATTCCCATCACTTAATAAAATATCTGTATGGACTGTGAATGTACATTACACAGTTTCTTGACATCTTTGGAAATGCCATTTTCGACTTCGAATGTCGATTTGAAAATAGGTCTCGGTCCGAAACTAGTCATCGAATGAAAAATAAAATACTTGCAACTTGGACTGGTTTTTCCTTCTATTAATTAACAGAAGTTGCTGTCCCAAGTTACTTCAGCATGATGGGAGCTAGAAAATATCTAACGCTTGTGAGAAGAGACGTCAGTGATTGACAGGATTAAGCCGTTTACTTTTTTACACACTGATCTACCAGAACATTATGACCACCTACTCAGTAGCCAGTACATCCACCTTTGGCACGGATAACAGCGGCGATGCGTCGAAGCATGGAAGAAATGAGGCCTTGGTAGGTCATTGGAGGGAGCTGTTACCATATCTGCACAACCAAGTCACCTAACTCCCGCAAATTCCGGGGAGGTGAGTGATGAACTCTGACGCCACGTTCAATCATATCCTAGACGCGTTCAGTTACTGCTATTTGGTGGCAACACATCAATAGGAACTCGCCACTGTGTTCCTCGAAGCACTCCATCACACTCCTGGCTTTGTGACATGGTGCATTATCTTGTTGAAAAATGCCCCCGCAGTCAGAGAACACGGTCGTGATGAAGGGGCGTACTGCAACCAGTCTACGATACTCCTTGGCCGTAGTGGTGTCTTGCACCAGTTCCGCTGGACACATGGATGCTCATGTGAATATTCCCCAGAGTGTAATGGGGCCACCGCCAGCTTGTTTCCGTCATTACAGGTGTCAACGAGCTGTTCCCCTGGAAGGCGACGGATTCACGTCCTTCCATCGGCATGACCGGGATTAATCAGACTATGCAATTCTGTGCCCCTGCGCCAACGTCCATTCCCGATGGTCTCGTGTCCTTTTCACTTGTAGTTGCCGATGTCGTGGTGTTGACATTGGCGAATGCATGGGTAATCGGCTGTGGAGGCCCGACTTTAGGAGCGTTCAGTGCATTGTGTGGTCAGACACATTTCTACTCTGCTCAGGATTGAAGTCCTCTATCTGTCCTGTTTTATCGGTCTGTCCAGCCTACGACGTTCGGACTCAACCCCTCCCCCTCTCCCTCCGACGCCTGGACGTGATTTCACCTTGGTTTCGCCACGTGTTGAAGACAATCACCCCACTCATCGAACAACTGAACTGCAGTTGATCTGGTACTTGATGAGCCAGGGTCATCGACATCTCCTGGGCAGTAACTTGGCGTCCAATTGGGCCCCCCTGGTCGTTTTGTCTTGACTTTCAGAGGCGAAAGAGAGTGCGGTGAGACGAAGCATCCGCTAGTGCAGGTAGAAGCTGCAACCAATGCATTGCTCAGTCCAGGCGTCTGGGCGCCGCATTCTCGCATATCTTACCCTGCGCAGTACGGGGTTCATACCTACGTTTACAGAAGTTAGGCAACGTAGCCTGATAAACACTTACATACATGCAGAATCTTAGTTTTTGCAAGCAATATCACCTAGCCATAACGCGCTTCGAAGGAACATAATTTTGTGCTGACTGGACGCCTTCCAAGAACGCAGTGCTGCGAGAAATGAGTAACACTTAGAGATCTCTGTGTTCTGCGAGAAGCGATGGAGCTGCACTGTGGGTAGTTGTTCCTTTCACCTTGTCAAACGATGTGGTAGTTGCCAGCAAAAATATCATTGGCCAGCATTTTGCAGAGCATTCCTCACTCGCACATGATAATTGCACGAGCATGTAGAAAAAAGATCTTTGTGATGGTGGAGATCACTTCGGCCAGAGGCACGGCACGATACACTTGATTCGGGAACATGGAACAGAGGACAGTACCTGTAGACGGAGAGGGGGTATTCTATCAATCGGCAGCTGATATGTTGCAGTCTGCTACAGATCACGCCACTCACAACTTTCCACTACTGAGTGCAGAATATGGTGAGGCATTACAGCTTGGGCGAGCAAGATATCACAATTACCGATGTCTGTAGGAGCCTTGTTAGATCCACTATGAATATAATGCTTTCCTTGAGCGACTGAAGACTCATTCAAGGCTTGATCAGTGACGTAATTATCTTTGAATCACTGTGTGTCCACCGCAGATTTATCTTCTCAGAACTTACTCGTCGATTATAGTTTCATCCCATCCATCTAAATAATCCAGTCTTGCCAGCATCTTCAAGTGTTAGATCAGTACTGTCCCACGTCAGTAACTGCCAATTTTCGTACTCTCTGCATTCCTCCAGAGCGAACTGATCCTGTAATAATTTATTATTTATGCATATGTTAGCAGGGAACTTGATAATAATCAGGAATTAATGTTGACTATTGTTTCATTTCATAGTTATATGATCTCCCTCTTTGTTATCGTCTGTGAGATGCAACATCCATGTCCCCTGTCCTACACCTCACATGCAACGCACATTGAGCCGCTGGCACTATCGAGTCCTCAACGATTGTGAGAAGCTACATCTTTGGCGGTCGCTAAGCAACCTCCTTCCTAGTGTCAAGCGAGAGGACGCTTGCGCGGCCGGCCGCGGTGACTTCTCTAACGAGCTGCTTTGGCTCTTGTTTACTTCCATCTTTCCGCTAGGTGGAGAAAAAACTCACTGACCAGCCAAAAGAGTTTGTTCCTTGGGGCTGTAAACCGACGAGCTTTTCTCGACATGGCGCTGTCATGTAAGTGGCTCTTGAGATCCAACACGACCTTAGTTCGCCTTTGCTACCTACTCCGTGGGTATACGCATAGACTGGACCAACAGACATATGGATCTGATGGATCTGTTTGGTGAGCACCTTGCTTGGTTCAGTGGTGAGCTTGTGCTCAGTGATTAAGCATACCTAGTTCCAAGGGAGGTACACTGGTAGCGGCATTACTGGGTTCTTTTCCTGACGTGCAACTGGAATACTTGCCTCCGTACGTGTTAAACAAGTGTCTGCCACATCTGTGCGGTGCGCAGGCAAGCTCCTATTTTTTTCCTTTGTTGTTGGAGCCTTTTGAACTGGTCTGTGTTGGCCTTCGGGCCACAACTACGTCTGCTGGAGGTGAAATGTTTCGTTTCAGCATGAGCCATTTGAGTCTTTGAGTCTCTTAGCCTCTAGACGTTACACTTTTTTAAATCTCTTGTTAATTTATTTAAATATTGTTTAAGTTGAAAAATAATTATGAGTGTAAATTTTATTGGCCCAATAACTGCCATTTAGAAAATTTTCTCTTTGGTGTAATGTGGACATTTGCTTCACATTTTAGCTTACTGAAAAGATTTTCTAGAACATGTACTATTGCCTTTGTTTGAAGTTCTAAACGCAATAGCTAGATATTCGTTTTCTTAATCGTACTTGTAAATTGTACTGTACCAACTTGTTCATTTAGTTACTGGTTATGACGGCTCATTGCTTGATCCCTGCATACTCTTGAAGCTTCTTGAATGTTGCTTCCTATCAATATGTCTAATTTTTGATCTTCATGTACCTAATGTAATTATGTTATTGATATCTCAGTGTTTTTAAGTTGTTGCTCATTTGCTTGAATACACTCTTTTGAAAAATTATTATTATTCACTAACTATCACTATCAATATTTCAATTTCTTTCTTGAATTCTTTGAGCTGTAAGAGTCACTCATCCTGCTGACGTAATCAAGTGTTTTTTAATAAAAAGCAAAGTGGAATTTCTCAATTTTATGGTAATTAATTTTAACATATATTTTCAAATGAATATCTTTCCTGGTGCAGATGTCAAGTTTTACTTGCCAG
This sequence comes from Schistocerca piceifrons, assembly GCF_021461385.2. NCBI lineage: Eukaryota > Metazoa > Arthropoda > Insecta > Orthoptera > Acrididae > Schistocerca > Schistocerca piceifrons. The sequence continues at coordinate 443,223,245 of NC_060141.1, read as the reverse complement.
TACCTTACCGCTCCAATCACCCCACTAGCTGCTCCACTACGCCTACAATGATGGAAAGAAATGGTAACAGCAAGAGGGATTGAAGCCATATAAACGAAAGTTGGTTGGTGTTTTTCTACATCTGAATGATGATGTCTAATCCAGTATCGAGTCAGTCTCGTAAGAGTGGCTCTAGTATTGCCACCAGTATGAGAATCGGTTTGCTTTAAATAGACGCTGTAACGGTCGTCAGCGATAGTTACCTTTTAGATTGGACGTTGACGTTAGTCAAGAATGCCTTGAAGACGACAACGACACCATTATCAATGCTTCATTGAGTTTCAACGACGTCCATAATAGGGCCACGAGGAGTTCCTTCTGCGATACCGCAGAAATATTTGGCAGGAATGCAGCAACTGTATATGACAACTGGCAGTGATGACCCCGAGAATGTAAAATAGCAAGCGGACCAGGATCTGAACGGTCACGTGGCACAACCGAATAGTTTGACCAGCACGTTTGGGTTATGCCTCTGGCGCATCGTATTAAATCTACAGCAGCAATCTGAGGTGCAGTTGGCATCACAGTGACACAACGAACTGTTGCAAATCGGTTACTTTTGACAACTGCAAGCCAGATGCCCGGATTCCACTCACCCCAAATCATACACATTTGCGATATCGTGCCAAGCGAGAGCTCATTGGAGGACAGGATGAAGATGCGTTGGTTTTTTTTTTATTTTTTTTTTATTTTTATTTTTTTTTTTTTTTTGACGATAGCTGTTTCTGCCTTGGTGCCAGTGATGGCAGTATATTGGTTTGAAGAAAGGGTTGAGGGCTTGCTACCAACCTGTCGGCGTGCTATACACACTGGACCTACACCTAGAGTTACGGTCTGGGGTGTGATTTTGCAAGACAGCAGGAGCACTCCTGTAGTTACCCCATGCGCCTTTCCTGCAAATTTGTTTGTCAATTTGGTGATCCGACATGTTGAACTGCCAATCATTAACAGCATTACAAGGGGCATTTTCCAACAGGATAACGCTCGCTCATACACTGCTGTTGTAACCCAACATGCTCTACAGAGTGTCAGCACGTTGCTTTGGCCTGCTCGATCACCTGATTGCTCTCCAACCGAGCACGTATGGAACATCATTGGACGACAAGTCCAGCGTCATCCACAAACAGCTTTTATTGTCCCTGTATTAACCGACTAAGTGCAACAGGAATGGAGCTCCATCTCATACAATGACATCAGGCACTTGTACAACACAATGCATGCACGATTGCATGCTTGCTTTCAACTTTCTACGGATTACATAGGTTATTAATATACCAGCTTTAAAATTTGCAATGGGTTATCTTTGTCAACGGCTTTGCTGCGGTGGGAAAACCAGTTTCCGTCGGATCAACGAATTTAAGCGCTGTAGGGTTTGTGCAGGACATGGAGGAACTGTGAGGAGAGAGAAAATCCTTAGAGGCCTTGGATACCTGGTTCTGAAGAAGAATGGAAGGTGTGAAATGGAATACAGAGTATACTGCTCCACATATTGTCACTTTTTATTTTTTTAATAAACGAAATTAGCCTTGTTTTATAGATTTAGATGCGGTCAACATGAATATCAAGCTTAAAATTGTCTCCTACCTCACGGTTACAAGTAAATGAGGCGTTTACTTTTCACAGTCACAATTTTGGACCTTATAAGAGCGATATGTAAAGGCCTTGTGACAAGGGTTCCTTTGCTGAGGTGGACGCTTCTAGCACAATTTGGATTAGCAACACTGCATTCCTCCATGACTCATAAGCGCTCCGAGCAACCACGTGAGCATTGTCGAATGAGAAACCAGATGCAATATTAATTGACGTTTGTCACGGCTGCCTGCTCTCGTGCTGCGTTAGTTCACTTGCTACTGGAACTAGTGTCGTGGCAGTTCGCCATGCATATGTGACGTGAAGTGATGAAACTGAAGAACTGTGTTATTACGTGCATGTGTCCGCTTTCTCAAAAATGCCCCACACCTGCAGTAACAAACTTGATAACGTTTGTTATATCTGTGCACATGTTATTTGTGGTTCAGGAAGGCGACCAATGAGTAAAGCAGTGAAAGAAGCATACCTTTCGTGTTTCGGATGTCGAGCTGAATATCAAGATAAATCGTGGGCTGCAAAAATGTGTTGCACCTCGTGATGATCTACTTTGAATGCTTCAATGCGTGGGAGAAAAGTCTCCATAAAGTTTGATGGTCCTGTTATTTGAGTGAACCCCCAAATCATGCACTGGACTGCTATTTTTTCTTAGTATGTCCCTTGAAAAAAGGAGCCAATACCAAAAGGAAGAGGAACATTACATAACCTGACGTACCAACTGTCACTCGCCCTTCGGCTCATGGCGAAGTACTGCCAATTCGTGTTCCCCTACTGTGACACTGTTAAGTAGTGGCAGCGACAATGCTGAACCGACACGTAGAAACGTACCAGGCGTCAGTAACACTGACTCTAAGTTTACACCAACAGCTGGGGAACCGCACAAAATCACACAATGTAAAATTGGTGATCTGATGAGGGATTTACACTTGCCAAAGCGTAAACCAGAACTCTAGGTCTCACAACTGCAGAAATGGAAATTTCTCGCTGACTCAGTACGTGTGTCTGTGATTTGGGTGCATCAGAAAAAATCTGGAGTGTCATTTCAGCACTAAAGGCGATGTTACATTCTGCATTGATACTGACGATTTGTCGAAAGATCTGATCATTACATAGAAACCACACATGTGGAGATTCTTTACAGATGGCTCAAAAACGTACCTAAAGGCAGTATCGTTACACATTAGTAATGAAAGGCCATCCATCCCTGTCATATATGTTGTCTTAGCTGAAGAAAGATAGTATTATAGGTAAGTTAGTTGCTGCTCACCATATAGCGGAGATGCTGAGTCGCAGACAAGCACAACAAAAAAGACTGTCAAAGCTTTCGGCCAAACAATACTTGAGCCATATACACAAGCTGTGGTCATGTGTGTGTGTGTGTGTGTGTGTGTGTGTGTGTGTGTGTGTGTGTGTGTGTGTGTATGTTGTCTAATTCTGATGGAGACCTGTTTGGCGGGAGGACGACAGTTCAATCTCGCGTCCGGCCATCTTGATTCAGGTTTTCCGTGATTTCCCTAAATCACTCCAGGAAAATGTCGGGATGGTTCCTCTGAAAGGGCACGGCTGACTTCCTTCCTCATGCTTCCCTAATCCGATGAGACCGATGACCTCGCTGTCTGGTCTCCTTCCCCAAACAACCCAACCCAACCTGCTTGACCGAAAGCTTTATTTGACAGTCTTTTTGTTGTAGCTATCTGCGACTCGGCATTTCCGCTGTATGGTGAGTACCAACTACACTTTTCATTATATTATCATTACTCCATCGTGGATTTTCCATCATCTGACTTAGCTAAAGAAAGTTATACCATGTGGAAACCTCTCGTAGACTGTCTTAACTACAAAAATGGAGGTCGTGTGTTTGCAGGGGGTTTACACTAAGTTTCGCTGTTATTTGTGTGATTGAGACGGTTAGACAAGAGAAGAACGCTATACACAGAGGGCAAGCCTCCAAGTACAACTGTGGTACTTTGGTCAAAATATGTTGTCGGAGCATCTACGGCAGTACGAATAAAATTATTATCCCACCATTCCACATTAAGTTGGGCCACATTGCATCATTTGTTAAGGCTGTGCACAGGAGTAAAGTCGGTCCCCGGTAGCTGAATGGTCAGCGTGACGGATTGTCAGTCCTCTGGACCCGGGTTCGATTCCCAGCTGTGTCGGGGAATTTTCTCCGCCCAGGGACTGGGTGTTGTGCTGTACTCGTCATCATCCTCATCGACTGCAGGTCGCCGAAGTGGCGTCAAATTGAAATACCGGCGCCTGGCGAACTGTCTACCCGAGAGGGGGCCCCTAGCCATACAAATAACTAAAACAGGAGTAAAGCAGCATTTCAGTATTCCTAAAGGTTATTTCCACCACTCGGAACAGAGAAGATGACGAAGAGGTATTCATTGGCCATAGATACAGTAGTTTTTGGGGGACACACTTTGAACTCACTCTAACTATTGAACTCCTGTATGTGTAGCTTTGTTTTTGTAACGTGACAGCATTGTTCTTGGGAAACAGAAGAGCTGAAAATTACGCTGGCCTTGTCGAAGAACTATTGATTACAGTAGCAATATACACGAAACGTAAAGCCCACCCTACGGTAACTTTGTACTAGGAGACATTTCTTATCGTGATATTCTTATTCGAGGCATCAAAATCTATAAAGACCGTATATGTATCATTCAGCAAAAGATCCACTGAGAGCCAGAAATGAGATTGTGCCACAAAGGGTGAACCAGAATAGAAGACACAAATACTGGAAAAAATTGTTGGAGGAAATGAAATTGGCAAGGACAGTGTATGTCAACAGACTGTATGGTAAGGGGAATACTTGAAGAAATATGATTGGAAGGAGGACCAGATGTAGAAGAATCATCATCATCAGTGTTCTATCAAAAGGCAGGTATTCACATGGTAGTTCTCCAGGCTGTCCAGTCTTCTGCGATCCTCTTCAGGTCTGCATGATTTCCTCTTCCCCTTATGTCATCTATCATCTTGTATCTCCTTCTTCCTCTCAGTCTTCTCCCACAAACCAATCCTTCAAAAGCATCTGCTAGCAAGCACTCCCTTCACGATGAATGTCCCAACCAGTTTTTTTCCTTTCTCTTACAACCTTCAGCAGACATCATCTTTCACCAACCCTTTCCAATACTCTTTCATTACTCACTCTTTCCATCCAGCTTATTCTCTCCATTCTTTTCCACATACACATCTCAAACGCTTCTAACCTTTTTTCATCCTCTCGTCTCACCGTCCATGTTTCTGCCACATATAGTCCACACTCCAGACAAAACATTTGCCAAGCCTTTTCCTTACTCCTTTATCTAATTTGCCACATATGAGTCTCCTCTTTCTGTTGAATGCCTCCTTCGCTATGGCATTTCGAGTTTTCACCTCCTGGTGACATCTCAAGTCTTCAGTTATTGTGGTTCCGAGATATTTAAATGCACTTACTTGGCTAATGATAGATTGTCCCGTTTTAATATTGGACACTCTTCGTCTTGTAGTGATGACCATACTCTTTGTTTTTGCTGTGTTTATTTGCATCCCATATTCCACACAAGCTTCATTCAGATCTTTCAGCATGTTATTCACTGTCCGCACTCTTTCTGCCACTAATACCTTGTCATCAGCACATCTTATACATTCTATTCTCTATATGTAGAAGAAGATCTACATCTGCATCTACATCCATACTCCGCAAGCCACCTGACGGTATGTGGCGGAGGGTACCTTGAATACCTCTATCGGTTCTCCTATTCCAGTCTCGTATTGTGCCTTGGGGAAGTCAAGAAACACGGCACCTACCTGGGAACCCGTGTCTATGGCCCTCTGAGTCTCGTGGACGAATAGCGCGAGCTTGATTTCACACGATCGTCTTTTTCGAAACGCATACTGATTCCTACAGAGTAGATTTCTAGTCTCCAGAAAAGTCATTATACTCGAACATAATACGTGTTCCAAAATTCTACAGCTGATCGACGTAAGAGATATAGGTCTATAGTTCTGCACATCTGTTCGACGTCCCTTCTTGAAACGGGGATGACCTGTGCCCTTTTCCAATCCTTTGGAACGCTACGCTCTTCTAGAGACTCACGGTAGACCGCTGCAAGAAGGGGGGCAAGTTCCTTGACGCACTCTGCTGGAATCCCATCAGGTCCAGCGGCCTTTCCTCTTTTGAGCGATTTTAGTTGTTGCTCTATCCCTCTGTCGTCTATTTCGATATCTACCATTTGTCATATCGGTTAATTGACGAGAACAGGGCAAATACACATACAACTGCAAAAAAAAAAAAAAAAAAAAAAAAAACACGGCGGGAAAAACGGGAGGACTGGTGGAATCTCGACTTGCGGTGATGGACCTGCTTAATGGGCAGAACATATCATCATCATGATCATCATCATTGTACTGTTCCGTCAACACATGTTCCTCTTGCACCGTGGAAACATCTTCTGATGTAACTACTGGTTGTCTTCGAGACGTCTGGCACATGCTGCCTATAAAACCTGGATGGGTTCGCACAGGGTGACGAGACAAACCGACGTGCGGATCGCCGGCGAAGCCGTCCATCCTGATAGGCCGCAAACACTGGCAGAAGCCCGGCGGCCGCGTGCCTGTGTACACGTGTGCCGGGTGGGCGCCCGGGGCAGCAGTAACCGCCGGGCCACGCAGGGTCGCCGCGGCTCGTAATGACGACGTATCGCCGTCGTTACATCTGGTTTACAGCGCGCTGAAACGTCACCTGCGATAAGAGCAGGCGCGCCGCGGCCCCAGGCACGGCGCAAACGGCGCCGGCTGCGAGGCTCCCCCAGACGTAACGCGCAGGCGCAGGACTGGCGGCGGCAGAGTGCCGCTGCGTGTGCATTACGCTGTGTAGATCACATAACTCTTAGGAGAACCCTTTATACATTTGAATACATTATGAGAGTGACAGTGATCAATGTGTTACAAATATCAGTAGTAGTGATTCTTCAGCAGAAAGAGGTTCCTACTCAATGGTCTGAAGATGACACAGTAGTGGTCGAAACCTGTCACCTTAATAAATAAATCGTGATCAAGACTGTTTTTAATAGTAAACGTTTTATACAATTGATGGCGATGGAAACAACTAGTTTGAATCATATTTAACAAACAGAACGCAAAAGGTTGTGCTGCATATTTCCATGTCATTCGAAGGAGAGAAATCACGGAGGGTGTCCCATAGGGCTCTTTTCTGTGTCAAATCCTATTCCTTACGTGCGTGAATGATCTTCCACTTAACATTTTTGTAGCAGAATTGTTACTTTTGGCAAACGAAATTAGTGTAGGAAGAAATAACATTGAGAGATAAAGCGACAGAAAAAATGTTAATGGCGTTTTTCGATGAATTACTGCGTGGTTCTGTGAAAGGGAATTCTCCTTGAATTTGGATAAAACACGATAGTCAGATGTATAGACAAAACAGAATAATAAAAGTAATTGATGCCTCACACGGAGGGTTTGTCATTTACAGGCCTACAGCAAAAGTTTAGTGATAGTAATGTCTTAATAAACAGCTGACAGTTATACTTTTAAGCATAAAATTCTTCAGTTGTTATTGTTGAGAAGGAAGACAATTTCTCAACATTTTCTATGAATAAGTCTTCATTGAGATTGGGAGTTAGACGTAGCTATAATTTCTAATTTTGGAAAGAGTACATCTGAGTTTATAATTTTGTAATTTACTTTAAGTATTTTATTAGTATAGACAGACACACCAACATGTATCGTGTTTGTTTCGGAGCGAACATTAGCTCCCTCATTTTCATTTCGCTACTTAATTCTAAGTCTCCATATGGTAACCAATGTTCGTTTACCATAAGCACACCATAGTTTAACTTTTCCAGTCAGTACTGGAATTCGAGACCTTTTCACATTGCAGGCTGTCGTTAACGATCCTCCTTCAGAATTATCAATATTTCATACTATTCTCTTTCCTCTACTATTTGTTATTTTCTTTTGCCCACTACAGTGTACTGAGTCACATTTACAGGGCCGTATTTTAAATTCTCAAGTTTATGTACATTCTGTAACTCCAAACTGTCCTTTTTTAGAACGAAATCTGGTAGGGATTGGGTCATTTTAGGAGTTTCCTTGCGAATGGTCATCCAACACAATGACTGAAGTGTTTCTCGTACCTTTTTCGCGGAGTAATTCGTCAGTAGCCTGCTTTACGTTAGTGGCAAATTTCCTGTTGCCACACTGATTCATGTGCGTTCCATATCCGATGAAACAGGTCCTTTCGTTGCTACTAATATCAAATAACTTTACATTCACAAATTTACCACAAAAGTATTTTGGTTTACTAATCTGTCTAATATGCCTGTTAACGCATGACCAGTCAGGGTGGTTATGGCGATAAAAATGAATGAAAAATGAATGGAGAGAACTAAACGCTAATAACAACGTAATGTGACGAATGCAGTTAGTGTCCAGTGCAAAACGCGCTTTGCACATTCGTTGAAAATTGTTGAAATGGCTCTAAGCACTATGGGACTTACCATCTGAGGTCATCAGTCCCCTATAACTTAGAACTACTTACACATAACTAACCTAAGGACATCACAAACCACCATGACCGAGGCAGGATTCGAACCTGTGGCCGTAGCAGCAGCGCAGTTCCAGACTGAAGCGCCTAGAACCTCCGCCTAGAACCTCTCGGCAACAACGGCCGGCCGCACGTTCTTACATTTCCTCCTCTGTGTTACCACTGATAATATGTAACTGTTCCTATTTGCACTGGGTATACAGACAAAAAAAAATGGTTCAAATGGCTCTGAGCACTATGGGACTCAACATATTAGGTCATAAGTCTCCTAGAACTTACAACTACTTAAACCTTACTGACCTAAGGACATCACACACACCCATGCCCGAGGCATGATTCGAACCTGCGACCGTAGCAGTCCCGCGGTTCCGGACTGCAGCGCCAGAACCGTAGGCCAGGTATACAGACATGCAACGGGCTATTTGTACTCTGCCGCACCAATGCAGAACACTTAAATTATGTAATTATCCAGCCACCTGATGCCTTATATAGGTGTTCTTATCCCTGCATGTGTGTAGCACTTAGGTCGTGAGTTCGTAGTTCTTGAGGTGAGGCTGTAAGATATAATAGTGAAATGACTAAGGCTCTCAATGCCACGAAATAATGTCAAATTTCAACCTGGCATGCCTGAGGCTTATCTTTAATAACCAACTGAAACAGACAAGTCCACAAACCCCAAACAAAACACTTTACGAGCGTACACCTGAAAAATCACATATATCACAGTTGAAACACGTATGTAACGTAGCAGCGATGGCGAGGCATGATAAAATCTTTGACCAGAGAGCCATTTATCGTAGTTAGTCTGCGCTTGACCGCGCGAGTGTTGCGAGCGGTTCTCTGTCAGTACGCTGGTAGTAGTCGTGCAGTACAGTTGCGAGCAGTCTGTCAGTGGGCAGTCTGTGAGCAGTGCAGTATGTCGGTAGTAGCAGTCGAGTGCAGTTGTGTGTGTGAGGAGTCGGCGAGCGTCCACATGGCATTCTGGTCAAGATGCTGAATGAGGTATATTGTTAATTAAGGTAATCATCAGATAATGTAAAGTTTATTTATTGTAATTAATTTTCAACAAGTGCCCCAATAATAATTTTGATTTCAAAGCAATATTTTTAACAAAAGAAGCATTTAATTGAACCAACGATTTCCTTCCATTTCCCTTAAAGAAAAGTTTCAGTTAAATTTAAAAAAAAAAAGTTATTTGCAATGCAGTTCCTCCAAGCCGTGGCCAACAATAAGAGCAGAAATTTGACAAGCAGTTATACTGAGGTAAGAATTTAATTCTGATTTTTGCACAGGGCCAAAGACCGATATTTGGGTTTAATTGAGTTATCATTATCACAGAGATTTTCTTATCACTGAATCGACTTTTATTTTTTGTGAGGAACTTATACTTGGGTCAGATTGCTAATTTTTGTTTAATTGTCATTGTCAGTAGATTTCATTGCGGGAGGTTACACTTGGCTCCCATTTATTATTATATTTTTTATTTAAATATTTCTGTGGGGACGATATTGCTTCTTGGCTCCATTTCTATGTAATATTTTCTTGTAAATTTTTTTGTGGGGAGGTTACACTTGGCGACACGCAGTCCAGGATCGTATTTCGTTGAGAATCTTTTGAAAAACAGTCAGATATCTGCTCTTATTTGCTTAGATATAATTAGGATTTGGAGCAACGCTTCTACTAATCTTGTGACTTTCTTTCTACAGGTCAATGGCAATTCGTTGCTCTGTTGTATTTGTGTGTTGTTTTTGCATTGTGCTTATTTATTTTGTAAAAAATTTTGACTATTGTAAAAATGCCGCGAAAGACTGTGAATAGTGTATCGCGAGGTATTATGAATGAAATTACCGACTCAAATAACTTTACCGATAGGACATGTGACACGCAGTGTAATGATGACAATCCTGCGTTCGCTAACAATCAGTGCATTACAACCACTAATGATGACTTTTATCTTAATGACGAACAAACGAACTCAATTGTCTCGTCTGTTAATTTGACGACAATTTATGACGCGGCACGCTCTATTGTAATGAGCGCTGCCGAGCTTAACACACCTGATTTGGAAAATTCAAGTAACGAACAGACAAATTTTTTTAATGAAAATGAACAAGATACACAAAGTACGCCAGAGTTATTTAATTCCGAAATAGTGAATGAGAGTGTACATTTGACACGGAAAGCTTTTTGTGAACCAAAGAATGACCAAATGGTCACACAAAACGTGACAATTGCATGTACTCCATCACAGAGTACTGAGAATGCAACAGCTACTTTAGGTTTGGATCAATTTATGACAATAATGCTACAGTTTAAGAACGAACTTAGTGTAGAAATCAGACAACAGAGTGAGAAAACAGACAACAATTTCAGACAACAGAATGAATAATTAGACGACAATTCCAGACAGCTTAGTGAACAAATTAGAGCCGTTGCCGCGCTGTGTCATGACACTAAGGAACAGTTGCGCGTGGAAATTGAGGCTTGTTCAAAAAAAAGTAGCGAAGAAATTAGGTCTGTTGCTCAGGAATTAAGGGAAATGCAAACAGCTACAACAGAAACACTTAGAGCGGAAATTAGTACAGTCGCTAAACAATGCTCTGAAAAAGCTACACAATTACGCGACGAGTTTAAAGCAATGACAGCAGAACTTTCGCGCACAATGGATGAAAAGATCGACGCGAAATTCGACCAACAGAACACTCAGATTGACGAACGCTTTAATCTCCACATACAAAACAGTGATACGCGTTTCCGCAAATTTATTCAGGATCAAAATAAAGTCAAACGTCAAGTCATGGAAACAATCACTGCTCAGAGACAAGAAGACAAACGTAAAATGTTTGCGAAGGCAAAAACACATGTAGACAACAGTATTGCTATAATGTCCGACGAAATTAATTCCATCAAACAGTCGAACACAGAATTACGTGACGAAATTTCTGACCTTAAATCGAAAACAGACACATACACAACAGATTTTCAAACAGTGACTGACAGACTCGAACAATTAGAACTAACACAGGATTCCGATGTCGTCAAAGCTGACGTTAAAAAACTGAACGAAACTACACGTAAGTTGCAAAAACAGATTAATGCGTCTGATTCTAAAACCGATGATCAGGTTAAAATACTGACTGAAAAATGTAATGAATTGGCCAGTCGTATTGATGCTATTGAAAGTAATAATGATAATAAATCAGATGATACTGCACCGATTTCATTTAACCAAACACCTGAATTTCAAAATTTACAGCAGACAGTTAATGAGATCGATTCGTCTAATAACACGTTGCGTAGAAAATTGTGGAGTTTACAACAAGAAGTAACAGAGATGAAAAACATTTCAGTTAATAATAACATACCACAACAGACGCCACTTTATGAACATTTGTCAGACTCACGCAGCGCGTATAATTTGGGTAATCTACAGAGAGTACGGGACTTAGATTCCGATCAACCACAGTTCAATAGATTCTCTTACGATCCTGAACCTGTTCCATCACACAGAGATGATAATTTCGATTACAAACATTTTCTGTCAGTGAGAAAGTTTAAAGTTTTTAAAAACGATAGAACGCAGATTCACCCACTGGATTGGATTCAACAATTTAGCTTTGCTCTTCCACCGACTTGGCCTGTAACACACAAACTTGAATTTATTTGCAGTTTTTTGGAAGGCGAACCGGCAACTCGTATGAGACCGATCGCGAGGCAATGCCATTCAGTAGAAGAGTTTTAGAATGCTTTTCTGTCAGCGTATTGGTCGAAGACGACACAGCGCGGAATTAAAGATCAGTTAATTAGTTTGCCAAATTACGAGAACTCAAATTTTCCCAGTGTGACGCAATTTTTTGAGCACATGGTGCAACAAAACCAGTACCTAAGTGAACCGTACAGTGAAGCCGCACTTATACAATTATGCATTTCCAAATTACCACGGTCATTACGAGTGTCACTTCTAACGGGCCAGCAAAAAGAAAATATTTCAGCATTCAGGGATCTGTTGCAACTTTTAGAAGTACAGCAATCTGATTATTCTTTTGTAAACAAATATTTTTCTTATAATAACCAAGGCCAACAAACGTACAGCAATTATGATCAGACGCGTAATTTCAATAGGAAAAGTAACAGACGCTTTAGGAACGACAACTACCAGAACTTAAATCACAGACAAAATTCAGATTATCAATATCGTCAAAATTTTCAGCAACAGGAAGCACATTTTGGTAACAATAGACGTTTTCCACCACAACAGCATGAAAGTCAGCCGGTTAGCATATATAACCAACAATGTAGTGCACAAGGTCAACCTAACTTTAATGTTTCGCCGCGTGGACGTGTAGTCCCTGATACAACAAATAGTAACGCACGGCAGCAAGGAAACAACTACGTACAGAGAAGACAGTATTTCAATTCCCATCGCAATACACCGTATAGGAATGACTTTCACGACAGACGTAAAAACAATGAGCATAATTACCAACATACGTTTAATAACAGTCGGTCTTACCAGCAACAAAGTAATCAACAAGAACATATTCTCATGAATGAACCCGACAGTAGGTATCATCCAGAGCGTAACACGTCTGGAAGAAGTAATAGAACAGTTCAAATAGTAGAAATGCCACAGAACCCTCCTGACAATAAAAAACGTCAGATAGAATCTGACCAGATACTGTACAGGTCGCATCTTCCAATAACACAAGCACTACCTTTGACACGCAAAATGTTGTTCACGAAAATGTAATTACTTTTGACGATATCAGAGACACTCTCTTGCAGGAAAGACCATTTGTTCAGAAAACTATTTCACATCTTGTCATCGAAATTAAAATTGGTTCATCGAAATTCTCAGCAGTAATTGATTCCGGATCACCCATATCAGTAATAAATGAAGAAACTTTCAACGAGTGCAACAAAGAGAATACTTATCCGACATTACCTTTAGGCAAAACAAAAGTGAAGGGAGCAGTATCGAGTAAAGGAGTAGACGTTAAATTACAGACGCATTTATCATTTTGTATTGGAGGTCATACTTTCCACTCAAATTTTTGGATTGTTCCTTTATTGACAACAGACGTTATTTTAGGTACGAATTTTCTGGTACAACACGACGCAGTTATTGATTTTCAGAATTCTTATTTAATGTTGAAGGATGAAAATATACAATTTGCTATAGAATTTCAGCACTCACTATCTGCGGAAGAGCAAACAATTAATCGCACAGAGGTCATTTCCGCATCACGTAACATAGACTGTAATCCCACATTGTTCACAGATACGTATGTGCACAACTATAACACTCCAGACGAAGCTGACTACGACATAATACAAATGATATCTGATAAAGTTAGACAAAGCAGTGCAACTACAGACGACGAACGCACGCAACTACGCAAAATTCTTTTACAGCAAGCTCCAGTTTTTGACAACATTCCTGGTACTATGTCCGGTTTTATGTATGAATTTCAAGTCAAACAGCAGGACACATTTAAAGCAAAGCATTATCCTATTCCATATATTCACAGAGAACAAGTCAAAAAAGAGTTGCAGGATATGCTTGATCAAGGAATTATAGAACCAGCAGTTAGTCCGTACATAAACCCGCTACATATTGTTAAGAAAAAAGATGGCTCACTTCGCCTCGTACTTGATTCACGTCACATTAATGACATTATTATTAATAAAACAGATCGACCACAGACTTTAGAGGAACTTTTACAGAAATTTCACGGTACAGCTATTTATTCCACATTAGATTTGAAATCGGGATTTTGGCAAATTCAACTTCATCCAAATTGCAGAAAATATACAGCTTTTCTCTGTTTCGGCGACTGTTATCAATTTTGCAAACTACCATTCGGGTTAACTATTTCTTCTGCAGCTTTTATTCGCCGTTTGAACACAATACTTCCGACAGAACTTAAGGACAGAATTACGACGTATGTAGACGACATTCTTATCGCAGAAGCTAACTGGTCTGAACACAATATGATTCTAGAACGTCTGTTACAAACTTTCCATGCACAAGGACTTACAGTTAACCTTAGTAAATCGCACTTTGGCAAAACTTCTATAAAATTTCTTGGACACGTAATTTCAGCAGAAGGCATTGCACCTGATCCGGAAAAACTTCAAGCTCTACGTGACATTACTATTCCTACAACGAAAAAACAATTACGCAGTTTTTTGGGCTTAATTAACTTTTTTCGTAAATTTATTCATCACTCTGCTTTAGACACACCCAGATTATGCCAATTAACAGGTAAAAACAGTATTTGGTCTTGGGATAAGCAAGCACATTCTGAGTTCCAATACCGTTTTAGGCGTACACATTTTTCAGGAAATTGAAGAAGATGGTTCTACAGTAATTAAAAACATCGCATTTGCAAGCCGCATTCTGTCACCTGCTGAGCGAAATTATTCCGTTACAGAACTGGAAACATTATGTGTTGTATGGGCTTTCACGAGATTTAGGCACTTTCTTTATGGCAGACATACCACCGTCTACACAGACCACAGAGCGATACAATTTTTACTTTCGGCTAAATTCACTCACGACAGGTTGAGCGGATGGAAACTTTATTTACAGGAATTTAATTTTACAATAGTTCACATTCCAGGCACGTAAAATGTTATAGCAGACGCACTATCGCGTTCTCTCAGCAACAATCAGCAAGACGTAGCAACCAACTTCTGCAAAGCAAATTTCAGTGTCATGTACATTCAGCAAGTTGCATTTGAAAACTTTATTTCATCGTCATTACAGGACATAGCAAAAGAGCAAAATAAAGACAACGTGTGGAAAGAAATTAAACACCTTTGGCAAGATAAGAATAATGTTACGATTAGGAACCACTACACTGTACGCAATGACATTCTGTTTCGCCGCTCTCATCCTGACAGCAACAATTGGTTATTATGCATTCCTGACGAACTGGTTAACAAATTAATTTGGTACACTCATTTAAGTTACGCACATTACGGAGCACGAAAATGTTTTCTTATACTGAGACAGAACTGTTATTTTACCAACATGGAGAAACGTATACGACGAGTTTTAGCGTCTTATAAAATTTGCCAGAAAGCTAAATCAAACACCACTTCACATGAACCAGAAAATCGAAAGGCAACCACCATTGGTCAAATATTAAACCCTTTATTGAATGAAGACACTTTATGATTCGACACACTATGATGCCATTCACTTATGCAATTATATTCACATGACTAGTTACTGATGATTATCGTATATTTTTTCTTGGCAAGTGCCCGGCAAGGTAAGGTTAGCAGGTCGTTTTTCTTGTCGTTACACATCAGACCGAGCACATTTTCCATTTTTTGTGTGTATATGATTGTACTCCAGTTTTGTTTGTATGTACTGTGAAATAGTTAAGATATAACACACACCAGTTGACTTTGACATTTGTTGCCCTATGACACCTCAAGATCGTGACTATTTTACATTTTTGCTGCTGCATTGTGATATTCTCTGTACATTTTTGCATCTGAACACTGTCAATGTCTTTGACATATTACGTTTTCTGTCATGTTATGCTGTATGGTTAATTATGTTACCATAAACCAGTCATTATTTAGTGGGTATATGATTTAAATGCAAGACATTAATCTCTGTTCATCAATTTCAGAAAGAAATGATGCGTGTAAGAAATAAATTCAACAGAAATGGGAATTTCACCTACGGAATAAACGAAAGAAGATGCAATAACTTTATGAGGAAGAGTAAATGGATCAGGACTAACAAGCATTAACAAGAATATACTATACTCATCGTAGAATAGCAGTCTTAACTAATTTTTTCTTTCAGAATACGAGGTGATTGATGCAGGCTGTCAGACAGAACTACACATCTTAGTTTTAGTGATGAAATATGCTAGAGATAAGGAATAGTTGTATAATGAGTAATGAAGTGATTTTTTTGCAGATGATAATGAATGCTGATGAATAATGATGAAGAATATGCTATTATGAATAATGAAGTTTTTCTTTACAGGTGATGATAATAATGAAGTTATGATAATATGGATAATGAAGTGATTGATAATGAAGTTTTTTCTTTACAGATGAGGATAATGTAGTTATTTAAGTATTTGTTGCAGTTTGTTTTGACAGCAGGTGTTATATTGCATAGTAGGATGACGGAAAGTTTTGGAAAGGACAGCTATGGAACACATTTTTATACACATTTCACTACCTGTTAATTCGATGTTCACTACTTTTCAGCATAGTGTGTGTTTCTTCTTTCAGGTCAATAATCGATTTTGTATTTTTTCCAGGAGAAGCTTTTCATGATACTTACTAAACCTGTTACTTATTATACCTGTTCTAGTACTTGCATTTTTATTTTTTTACCCATTTGTTTATCATTTATAAATGTGATCACATATACTGCCTTGTTACATAACCTTGCTACAGCTGACTCATGACGAGTGACGTTACCTATCCTCATTTGCAGCAATAGGTCAAAAGCAAAGAGTGTTATGCCTCAGCAATTAATTATCGATCCCTACGCAATGCATTGCTAACAAAAAAATGTATTAACAGTCCCAAATAGTGATACCAGTTCGAGAAAGTTCTGAGTAATGCTGAACAGCAATGAATAATATGTCACTTGGAAAATGATTAATTAATTATGCTATACTTTGTAACTGGAAAAAAATGTGATTGTTTCATAATGCTTTGTAATTAGGAGAAGGCTAATAATTCTTACTATATTCAAATGACAAATAATTAATTACGCTTTGTAACTGGAAAAGAATGTGATTGTTTGATAATGCTTTGTAATTAGAAAAAAAAGCTAATGATTCTTACTATATTGAAATGACAAGTGATTAATTATGCTTTGTAACTGGACAAGAATGAGATTATTATTGGAATGACAAATGATTAATTAACTATGCTATACTTTGTAACTGGAAAAGAATGCAATTATTTAATAATGCTTTGTAACTAGGAAAAGAAGGTTACTGATTCTATGTAAAACAATTAATGAACATTTTTCTGTAATACTACATACATGGTACAGAAATATTCAATAACTGGGCGATGAATGCCGCAAACTACTAATGAAGAATGGTATGTGACTTAATGTCTTTCCCCTTATGAGCTAACTACCCTGAATTACTGCAATGTCCATTTGTCCTGTCTATCCTAGTGATCATGGAGCACTATCTTTGGTTTTGCACTAATTCTACGTTGATGTGCCTTGTAAGAGCGTGGTGTTGACACGACATGCTGTCCACCACCGTGAGCGATGAAGACGTTATTATGGTCCCACTGTTTGGTGTACCTAATGTACTGCCAAAATGAAAACATGGAACATTACTACGACAGTTCAGTGTCTTGGCTACGCTGATAAATTCTGATGGGAAAAGAACTTCAAATTCTGTCACTTGGTGTTGTACTTCTGTGGAAAGATATGGACTTTCAGAACAGCTGTGTGCAATCTAAAGTGCTACAACCATGATGCAAACCTTCCCTTTCCTATCCTAATTTTGTCACATAGTGAAAATCATTTTTTTGCTAACATCATTTATGTTCATTGGTTATACATTTTTTTTGGATTCGCTGAACTCCAGTGCGAGTACACTTATGTCACTGGTCGACATGATTTTTTGCCATTATGTTTATTTGTTGTGAAAATGCTAAAGACATTTTTCGATTTGTTCTGAAGTACAGTATATGTACACTCTTGTCTTTTATATTGTATATACATTTTTATTTTAATGATATGTACTGAACTACAGCGCATGTGCACTTAGGTTATGTGTTAATATGTTTTCTACTGAACTTCAGTGCCTGTGCACTTTTCTCATTTTTCAATATGATTTGTACTCATTCTGTATACCTTTTATGATTTCCTGATATGTTCAATACTTCAGTGCATATGCACTTATGCCATTTGTTACTCATTGTATATACATTTCGTCATTTGCTGATATGTTCTCAACTCCAGTGCGAGTACACTCATGTCACTTATCAACATGATTTTCTGCCATTCTGTTTATTTGTTCTGAAAATGCTAAAGAATTTTTTCAGTGCGTGTGCACTCTGTTATCTGTCAAATAATTTGTATATACAGTTTTCTGATTTGCTAATATGTTTTGTACTCACATTTTGTCTTTGTCTGAAATGTTTTGTACTCGGTGCATGTGCACAACATTTAATTTATGTACTACATTTGAATATTCTGTAAATTGTAAAAATTTCTTGCGATGGCAAGTCCAAATGACTCACCATCGCTGCCAAATTTTTGCCCCCCCAGTGGAGGGTTATGAAACACGTATGTAACGTAGCAGCGATGGCGAGGCATGATAAAATCTTTGACCAGAGAGCCATTTATCGTAGTTAGTCTGCGCTTGACCGCGCGAGTGTTGCGAGCGGTTCTCTGTCAGTACGCTGGTAGTAGTCGTGCAGTACAGTTGCGAGCAGTCTGTCAGTGGGCAGTCTGTGAGCAGTGCAGTATGTCGGTAGTAGCAGTCGAGTGCAGTTGTGTGTGTGAGGAGTCGGCGAGCGTCCACATGGCATTCTGGTCAAGATGCTGAATGAGGTATATTGTTAATTAAGGTAATCATCAGATAATGTAAAGTTTATTTATTGTAATTAATTTTCAACAAGTGCCCCAATAATAATTTTGATTTCAAAGCAATATTTTTAACAAAAGAAGCATTTAATTGAACCAACGATTTCCTTCCATTTCCCTTAAAGAAAAGTTTCAGTTAAATTTAAAAATAAAAATTATTTGCAATGCAGTTCCTCCAAGCCGTGGCCAACAATAAGAGCAGAAATTTGACAAGCAGTTATACTGAGATAAGAATTTAATTCTGATTTTTGCACAGGGCCAAAGACCGATATTTGGGTTTAATTGAGTTATCATTATCACAGAGATTTTCTTATCACTGAATCGACTTTTATTTTTTGTGAGGAACTTATACTTGGGTCAGATTGCTAATTTTTGTTTAATTGTCATTGTCAGTAGATTTCATTGCGGGAGGTTACACTTGGTTCCCATTTATTATTATATTTTTTATTTAAATATTTCTGTGGGGACGATATTGCTTCTTGGCTCCATTTCTATATAATATTGTCTTGTA
Organism: Schistocerca piceifrons; assembly: GCF_021461385.2. Lineage (NCBI taxonomy): Eukaryota > Metazoa > Arthropoda > Insecta > Orthoptera > Acrididae > Schistocerca > Schistocerca piceifrons. The sequence continues at coordinate 443,203,946 of NC_060141.1, read as the reverse complement.
AATTTTTTTGTGGGGAGGTTACACAGTTCATGTATCCAACCCTTATAATTATGGTACATTGAATAATTTCAAAACTTACAATCTAAGATAAAAAATAGAAAAAAATGCATTACGAAGGAATTATCAGAATGGGACGCAAATGGCAGATGTGATGTACATGCACAGACAATCAAATGTTTATAATTTCAGAAAAATTTGATGATTTATTCAAGACAAACAACTTCGCGACTTGAGGAAGTCAACAACGCCTTCGTCCACCTCTGGCTCTAATCAAACAGTTGTTCGGCTTGGAAAGGGTGTTTGGATGTCCTCCTGAGAGACATCACACCAAATTCTGTCCAACTGGCGCGTTAAATCGTCAAAATCGCGAGATGGTTAGAGGATCCAGTCCGTTATACTCCAAATGTTTTCAGTTCGGAAGACATCCGGTGACCTTTCAGCGCAGACGCAAAGCAGTAGAAACTCTCGCCGTGTACGGTCGAACGTTATCTTGCTGAAACGTTATTCAAGACAAAGAACTTCACTACCTGAGGAAGTCAACAACGCCTCCGTCCCCCTCTGGCTCTAATGAAGCAGTTGTTCGGCTTGGAAAGGGTCTTTGGATGTCCTCCTGAGAGACATCACACCAAATTCTGTCCAACTGGGGCGTTAAATCGTCAAAATCGCGAGATGGTTAGAGGGTCCTGCCCGTTATACTCCAAATGTTTTCAGTTCGGAAGACATCCGGTGACCTTTCAGCGCAGACGAAAAGCAGTAGAAACTCTCGCCGTGTACGGTGGAACGTTATCTTGCTGAAACGTTATTCAAGACAAAGAACTTCACGACTTGAGGAAGTCAACAACGCCTTCGTCCCCCTCTGGCTCTAATGAAGCAGTTGTTCGGCTTGGAAAGGGTGTTTGGATGTCCTCCTGAGAGACATCACACCAAATTCTGTCCAACTGGGGCGTTAAATCGTCAAAATCGCGAGATGGTTAGAGGGTGCAGCCCGTTATACTCCAAATGTTTTCAGTTCGGAAGACATCCGGTGACCTTTCAGCGCAGACGAAAAGCAGTAGAAACTCTCGCCGTGTACGTTCGAACGTTATCTTGCTGAAATGTAAGCCAGAAAGGCTTACCATGAAGGGCAACGCTACGGCGTGTAGAATATCGTCGATATAGCGCTAGCTGTAGGGATGCTATCGATGGCAACCAAAGGTATCCTGCTAGGAAATGAAATGATGCCCCAGTACATCATTCTTCTTGCGGACCATTCGGCACAAGAACAGGACACAGAGGAAAAGACAAACCTACGCTCTATAAGGAAGCTTGCGGAGTACAGATGTAGGTACAGAATGCTGACTTCATTATTAACATCCTTGGGCACAAGAGCAGTCGAAGGACATGAAAGAGGGTGTGTAAAATCCGAGCTTTGCATTTGCTTTCAAGATGTATGACGGGGTACTTTTTAAACAGCAACGGATACGCATGCTAATACTCATCCGTTGCAAATTACTTTATTCAAATTGATACCAAATTGAGACGCCTGTCTGTCGTATTGAGCATGATGGTAACTCCATTTGGGAATGTATTTTTCTAGCCGGAGGAGAGGGTTCAAAATGGTTCTAATGGCTCTGAGGACTATGGGACTTAACTTCTGAGGTCATCAGTCCCCTAGAACTTAGAACTACTTAAACCTAACTAATGGTTCAAATGGCTCTGAGCATTATGGGACTTAACATCTATGGTCATCAGTCCCCTAGAACTTAGAACTACGTAAACCTAACCAACCTAAGGACATCACAGACATCCATGCCCGAGGCAGGATTCGAACTTGTTACAGTAGCGGTCGCGCGGTTCCAGACTGTAGCGCCTAGAACCGCTCCGCCACCTCGGCCGGCGGAGGAGAGGCGGAGGGACGTAGTTTCGGATAGCTACTGTTACGAAATGGTGTTACGTTTTTAACGGACTCATTTACCAGTGGTCGGTGTTTATGTCACCTGCGAGACAAATTTGTTGGTCATGCACGAGGCGGCAGTGGTGGGCGTCGCCGAACGCCCCTGCCCGGCAGCGGGCGCTACCTCGGGCGCGTCATTACAGCGGCAGGCGTGCTTATGACGCGGCGCGTGATGTATTTGCCCTGATGACGGCGCGAGTCGTTTGTCTTGCGCGCCCCGCGCCCGCTGGAGACAGATCCGCACTTGAGGTGCCTTCCCGCCCTTTGTATTCGTCGCCCGCGCCCGCTCCGCGGCCCCGACTGCGTCTCTCGCAGCTCCGCGCCCAGCCGCGCCGGTGAGACATCGGCGGCGATATTTACTGTGCCGCCAGAGCCCCATCCTTCAGGCCTATCAGTGAGCACATTTTTACCGCCGCCCGCCTGACGGACGGGCTAAAAAACACAAGCGAAGCCAGGCGAGGCGCTAGTGAGAGGGCTTTCCGGCTCATCCAAGTAATTTTACAAAGTGTGCCTGGAAATAACAGTGCTCGACGGTAGTGACACTCTCGATGTGACTGTGGTATCTGTACGTTCTGCATGTAGAGACCACATACGAGGTGCTTTCAGTAAGTAATGCCACAATTTTTTTTTCTCAGTCTACTTCGTTTTAGAAATTAAAATTTGTTAAGAGGCATAGTGGAATATTCCCGCTTCAACCCCTACAGTTTCCTGAAATTCCGGTAGGTAACAGTTCTATTCACAGTCTTCAAAATGACGTCTGCAACGAAAATGTGTTCCTAGCAGAGATGTCGCTGAGTTTCTTTTTGCGGAAAATCAGAGCATCGCAGATATTCATAGGCGCTTGCAGAATGTCTGCGGAGACCTGGCAGTGAACAGAGTTATGGCCAGTCATTGAAAGAGGCGTCTATGATCATCGCAACAAACTCGCGCAAATCTGTCCGGTCTCCCACGTACCAGCTGGCCGCACACAGCTGCGACCCCTGCAACATCGGAACGTCTGGACACTCCACTTTGAGGTGATCGACGGATCACTGTGTAACATCTCGCTGCACTACTGGACATCTCTGTCGGTAGTTCCGACACACTCGCCAACCATTTGGAAACCGCAAAACGTGTGCTTGCTGGGCTCTTCACCACCTAACACAAGACCATAAAGAGCTACGAACGACCATCTGTGCGGAATTGCTTGCGCGTTTCGAGGCTGAGCGTGAAAATTTCCTGTCGAATATAATCAGACGCGATGAAACATTTGTCCATTACTTCGAACCGGAAATAGAACGGCAATCCATGGAGTGGTGCCACACCACCTGTCTGCCGGCCGCAGTGGCCGAGCGGTTCTAGGCGATTCAGTCTGGAACCTAGCTACCGCTACGGTCGCAGGTTCGAATCCTCCCGAGCATGGATGTGTGTGATGTCCTTAGGTTAGTCAGCTGTAAGTAGTTCTAAGTTCTAGGGTCTGATGACCTCAGATGTTGAGTCCCATAGTGCTCAGAGCCATTTTTGAACCACCTGTATTCCGAGCAAAAGTTCAAAGCCGCACCCTAAGCTGGTAAAGTCACGGTCACGGCCTTCTGGGCTTCTGAAGGGTCTTTTCTATTTGATGTCCTCCCTCTTAATGCAACGACCAACTCTGAAGTGTATTGTGCTACCCTCACGAAATTGAAGAAACGACTTCAGTTTGTTCGTCGCCACAAAGATGCTGACAAACTTCTCCTTCCCCATGACTACACAAGGCCTCATACATGTCTGCGATCCGGAGACGAGCTCACAAAACTTCGTTGAACTCTTCTTCCTCACCCACCCTATAGCCCAGATCTCGTATCTCCGACGTCCATCTGTCCGGACCATTAAAGGATGCGTTCCGCGGAAAATAGTACGTGGGCGCCGTGGAGTTTCTCGAAGCAGGTTGAGTAGTACGATGTGAGCATATAGGCCCTCCAACTAAGGCGCGATGAAAAATAACAATTTGTAGCCAAAAGACTCGGGAATAATCTGGTGAATTGGAATCCTAAATAAAACCAACCCGCTTTCAGAAAAATAAATGCGTTGTTTACTTATTGAACGTCCATCTCATTCTTGGGTGTACCTCCGGATCGTATACTGTAAATCCCACAATAATTCATCGATGCAACTGCTCGACATCTTCAAGTGGTGGTAGTTGCTGCTGTTACTGCTGCAAGACGCGACTGATGATAATTGCTTGGCGGCGTCGAAATTTATCAGGCCAGGAGCAGACATCACGCATGCGCGGGAATACGCTATTCTCCAACTACGAGCGTCTTCCCGCGCAGGCGTAATGCCTGCTCCTGGCCTGATAAATTTCGACGCAGCCACGCGATTATCATCAGTCGTGTCTTGCAGCGGTAACAGCAGCAACTACCATCACCTGAAGACGTCGAGCAGTTACACAGAATAAATATTATCGGATTTACACAATCCGATCCGGCGGCAAACCCGTGAAATGTATTTGCAACAGGTCTGTAGGGAAAGCCTGAAAAGTAACGGCCTCGTATGATTTTGAAACAAGTTAATGAATGTTTTTTTCCTTTTTCGCTCGCGATTATACTTTTAAGTAGTTGAATGGGACCAAGTGTTGTAATGGTACATCATCATCTTCACGTGACTCTAGATTAAAAGCTGACTATTTCAATATTCGCGTGCATTTCTGGTAGTGTAAAGTCACTCTGAAGATGATATTGTTGAGTGACTGAAACGAAGCAAGAAATACTGAATTCGTAACTATTTACTCACGAACAGAACCAAAGTTCTATTTTGATGGCCATGCCTTATTCGCTCTTCATACGTGGGAATGGTCTCCTTTCAACAAACACAGGAAGAAATAGCTAAGACTGACTACCCGAAATACAGGGCATTTGCATAATAATGAGGGGCGGGGGGGGGGGGGGGGGAGGCGGCAGAGGGCTATGTAAGAAGTAAATAATCGCATTAAAATAAATCCGATGCGATATATGTGCAACTGCAACCATTTCAGTGTTACAACATTGTTGATTTCGATCAATTTGTTTTGGATGACGTTCCTGATATTGCCATCTCCGCCGTCTGTTCAACGCCGTTGGTTTTTTTTGTGCAGGGTTATTTAAAAGCTTTGGCCTATTGCAGTCGTCTTGAAACCCGTTTGTTTGTTTTGTGCAGGTCTATTAAAAAGCTTTGGTCTATTGCAGCCCAGTTAATATTGTTGATGAACTCGTGGAACGAATTGTGGATCGTTGTCAACGATTTAGTAACCCGCCTGGAATTCTTGAACGTGTATGGACGTGTAGGCTGCCTTCACATGAATAGTGGTCGTTTGGAAAACTGGTTGCCATGTGTTTGTCGTGAAGAGCATATCTGCAGTTCGAATCCACGGCGACTCTGTCGTAAGTTGTTCAGGTATTCAGTCATAATCACTGCATGCGTATAACGAAATGTCGTGACTGACTCACTGACTAATCGTCGAACGTCGTCCAGTGGAACGAATTGTGGATCGTTGTCAACGATTTAGTAACCCGCCTGGAATTCTTGAACGTGTATGGACGTGTAGGCTGCCTTCACATGAATAGTGGTCGTTTGGAAAACTGGTTGCCATGTGTTTGTCGTGAAGAGCATATCTGCAGTTCGAATCCACGGCGACTCTGTCGTAAGTTGTTCAGGTATTCAGTCATAATCACTGCATGCGTATAACGAAATGTCGTGACTGACTCACTGACTAATCGTCGAACGTCGTCCAGTCAACACCACTGGGGATAGAAACTAGGAACTTGGAGAGGCTGTTGGTCTTACGTTGTAAGCATCGTTTAAGAACGCCTAACTGAGTGAAGTAGGACATGAATAGTTTTTGAAAATATGACGCTGTTAAGGCAATTTGAAAGCTAGAACTATAACAATTGGTATTTCGTTAATCGGTCAGAAATAGAGAAATACCTCTTTCAGTATTTTTATAAATATAACCTTCTGAAGGTGAGATTGTATTAAATTTTTGTGTGAAAGTGAATCATTATTAAGGAAGTACTAAAGCATTTGTAAAGTTACATCTACGAAAACTGGTTATTGAATTCTCAGTTAGCAAAAAAAAAAAAAAAAAAAAAGGAAAAAAAATTAAAGCTTATGTCAGTATTTTTGGAAATTGAACATGAAAATGAATTAGAGGATGAAAATTTTTAAGAAAATATTTCGTTAAATTAAAAGCCTTTAAGGTAAATGTATGATAGCTGGTCCTTCACTTCTTAGTTACAAATAAAGAAATTTGTTAGAGAATGAGGATTTCATCACGAGACCTAAAAAAACAGTACTAAAGAAACCTCCAACTCTAGCTAACAGAATCGGTTTTTGGTTATAGAAATATTCAGGAAACACCGAAATACACGCACCTATGACCTAAATTAGCGTGAATAGTTCAGGTGATGTTGCAGTTTGCGAACAACATAAAAATTCCATTAAGTAGAAAACAACTTGTGCAGACCACACAGTTTATGCGAAAGAAGCACCGGGTGCTGAGTTAGTGCGATATATCGGTAAAGGCATTTGTGTTTGGACTTACATGGATACGCTGAGAACTCCTGAAGGCATAAAATGTCGGATAACACGGATATGTGTTGCCTTAAGCCTACATGAGATTCAATTCACAGATGCTTTAGAGCATTAAGCCCAGTGTTAATTTGGGTACGTGATAGTCGTAATAATGAACACGCGGACCCTATAGTGAAAGTATTGGCTTAAAACTGGTACAGCATATAGATGTTATTTGGACCGGCTACCCCTGACTGTGGGACAGTGGTTTGTTGTGCTCTTATCTTTTTGCTATTCGATAAAATTCCAAATACGTTAAGCCGAAGTCCTCTTTGAAAGTATGTTACAATACCACAGAAAACTGTATACGGAAACACTTAAAATTACTCGTACTTGTGTACGCCAGAAAATTCACCACATCGTCCACTATGCTTCACTGAAGCCGCTTCTCGAAGTATTTATTCGGAATGGATATATTTGAGGTAGTCTGTCTTAGCTGCCTTGCCGTTCAAGTGTAAGTAGTATTCACGTAAGTGTCCCCAGAAAATAACATTATATGGTATTTAAACAGCAACACGTTGTTAACGTTTGCGTACCTCACATGCGACTCCTAATCAAATTCTACGGACTATTGTCTAAGCTGTGCGATTGGATTCTTGATTTTCTGTCAAACAAGGTAACTGTTCGTAGTAACTAACGGAAACTCATCGAGTCAAACAGAAGTACGTAGTATCAGGCCTTCCACAAGGAAATGTTACAGATCTTCTGCTGTTCCTGCTCTACATAAACGATTTAGGTGACAATCTGAGGAGCCATCTTACACTGTTTGCAGATGATGCTGTTAATTACCCTCCTGTAAACTCATCAGACGATCAAAATAAATTGAGAAACGGTTTAGACAAGATATCAGTGTGGAGCGAAAAATGGCAACTGACTACATATAATGAAAAGTGTGAAGTCATCTATATGAGTGATAAAAGGAACCCGCTAAATTTTGGTTACAAGATAAATCACACAAGTGTAAAGGCTGCAAATTCAACTAAATACTTAGGGTTCACAATTAAGAATAACTAAACTGGAACTATCACATAGATGTGGTTGTGGGGAAGGCAAAATTAAGACTGCGCTTTATCATGGCGTTTCAGCTCGAATTGGTGATTAAAGAGTCGCAGGACTGTGGTGCGATTTTTGCAATACCCCTCGACGGCAAATTTTCGATGCAGCGAACTGCACAACGCTATAATTACAAATGCCAGTCTTTCCTCAGTGTAGCGTGCGCATTTTTATTTCGCCCATCCGTAACAAAGAAGCCTTAGTACATGAGTGAAGTCCTACTGTTGATTCTGCCAGACCGTGCACAACAGGTCTACTAAAGAGGTTACTTAGACTACGCTTGTCCGCCCTCATCTGGAGTACTGCTGTATGGTAACGGCTCCGCATCAGATAGCACTGACGAAGACATCGAAAAAGTTCAATGAAGGAAAGTTCGTTTAGTGTTATTGCGAAATAGGGGAGAGAGTGCTACAGATATGATATGCGAAAAGGGATGACAATCATTAAAACAAAGACATTTTTTGTTGCTGCAGGATCTTCTCATGAAATTCCATTTTCCAACTTTATCCTCCGAACGCGAAAATATTTTCTTATAACTTAAGAATAAAATATTTTATTATGTACCTGGTTTCATGCTCTTCAATAATGCGAGTTGTGTGAATGCCTAGAAAGTGCTCATGGAGTGAAAGTCATTTTGCAGAAATTAGTTAAATCACCCCAAATATTTCAGTTTTAAATTTTTTATTACTTCATACATCATTGAACTCTGTTTCTAACTCTGCTTACAAGTTCTTCGGTATATCACCTTATGACTCCTATGTGAATGCTTTATGGCGCTAGGCAACTCAGTGGGGTAAGCCGTATATGAATGTGTATCTTCTTTCACTAGTAAGTAACTATGAACGCAACATTTCTTTTTAAGTTACTATCTCTGTCTTGCCTTTAGAAAAAACTTCATGTTATGGAAGATAACTCCCATCTACAGTAGTAGTGGACAAGTAAATATAACTCAGGAGAAAGTCTTCTGTCATAATCTTGAACACAATTGGAAGTCTTGGCACTCATGTCTTCGTTAGTTCTGAATGTCAATCACTGATGTGTGTCAGGTTCCTTACAGATGGTCAATAAATTTTGGGAATATGATTTCCGCAGTTACATAGTCCAGTGGGTATTCAGGATGGTAGAATGTCGTCGCTTGATATCTTTCTAAGGAGTAAGCATACGGAATCGACTTGAGAAGCAAATGTGTAAGGAATGTACACATACTTACAGCAGAATCATGCGCTAGTGAGAATGAGGACTTATACTGACGACATACTTCCCGCATACGTTTTACACATCGAAGGAACATGGTATAGAAACTCAGTTCAGATTCTTCCTTAGTTAATCCATGTGTTTGTTTTTGCTTACCATACTCAAAAGATTTAAAATGATTATTACTCGTCATCGGTATACTGTGAATCATAGGAAACGATTGGTTTGGTGGTTCTCTCCTTCCTGAATCTCTTCGTTCTTTCGCTGAAGTTTCTACTCCTCTTCTGTGTTCAGATGCTCTTGTGCTTTGCTTTTCCTACAACCTCTTACAGTTGTCAAGCTTAATTAGAATTATCTCTTTATCCCAGATCACTTTCTGAGTGATCCCAACTTCCTCCGCGCCCTCTCGTATTTCCTCAACCCATTTTGTGTTTGCGTTTGGTTATGTAAAAGAAGATTTTCTTTGTCAATCTGCGTTTACTCACTCTGAAGAAGTGCACATAAAATTTAAATCTATGACTTTCTCCTCATGTTTGTACGACTCATTTTCCCTTTTCATCGATGTCTTTTCGATTCTTTTTTAGCAGTCCGAGGACCTTCCCTAAAATTTTCCTGTCCTTCGTGTTCAGCCCTTCCACTTCTCCTTTCTCATTCAGTATCAGACGTTCGGAATTGTAAAGTCGCTTCTGGCTTAACAGCCGTGATTTAGTGCCATATCTTCGCAATGTCGGACTCTATTCTTTTGTTACATCTATTCTTTACTAACCTCTATGCTAGTTATATCTTTCTAGCTCGTACTTTGCTTCTTCATCGAGCGCACTCTGTTGAATTCATTCACTAAAATACTTGAATTAACATGTTCTCTTGACTTTTCCAAATCTTGTAAATATACGAGTTTCTGCATAATGTTCGTGCGCAACGTTTTTCTTCAGAGGAGACCATAAGTTCCGTTTCTTCTGCTATCGCGTAAAGTTATTTGAACATTAATCAAGCTGCTTCATTATCGTTGGCTAACAACCAAATCATCAGCGAACGGTAGGCCCTCCACTTACAAATACAGCTTCCTTACCATCATTCATCCCCATTACGGTCGGAGGAAGGCAATGGCAAACCACCTTCACTAGGACCTTGCCAAGTACGGCGGTGCGGATCTCCCGCATCGTCCCCTACGCTCTGTTATGGAGTATGGGTCTTCATCATCATCATCACGAAACTGAAGAAATCCCTCCTAATCCTTCTGCTTTCGTAACTTCCTCCCATGTTCACATTACCTCTTCTGACAGTCCGTCTTCCTTCCCAGCCCCTGTCTTAATCTCAGTGGGTTCTGAAATTTACCCACGAAATTGTACTTCGGACATGTTTTGCTGTTGCTTTTGATTTATAATTGCACTAGTTTTCTCATGTATTCCGAAATCCTCCAAAACACTGAAGAATATCCGCTGCTCAGTAAAGTTGAATGTTTTTTAACGTCAACGAAAATTACTGGGCGATCAAAAAGTGAGTATAAATTTGAAAACTGAATAAATCACGGAATAATGTAGATAGAGCGGTAGAAATTGACACACATGCTTGGAATGACATGGGGTTTTATTAGAACCAAAAAAATATAAAAGTTCAAAAAATGTCCGACAGATGGCGCTTCATCTGATCAGAGTAACAATAGTTAGCATAAAAAGTAAGACAAAGCAAAGATGATGTTCTTTACAGGATATGCTCAATATGTCCACCATCATCCCTCAACAACAGCTGTAGTCGAGGAATAATGTTGTGAGGGTGTTGTGTGATGTCCTTAGGTTAGTTAGGTTTAAGTAGTTCTAAGTTCTAGGGGACTGATGACCATAGATGTTAAGTCCCATAGTGCTCAGAGCCATTTGAACCATATTTTGAATAATGTTGTGAACAGCACTGTAAAGCATGTCCGGAGTTATGGTGAGGCATTGGCGTCGGATGTTGTCTTTCAGCATCCCTAGAGATGTCGGTCGATCACGATACACTTGCGACTTCAGGTAACCCCAAAGCCAATAATCGCACGAACTGAGGTCTTGGGACTTGGGAGGCCAAGCATGACGAAAGTGGCGGCTGAGCAAACGATCATCAAGAAACGACGCGCGTAGATCTTTCACGCGTCTAGCAATATGGGGTGGAGCGCCATCCTGCATAAACATCGTATGTTCCAGCAGGTGTTTATCAGCCAGGCTGGGGATGATGCGATTCTGTAACATATCGGCGTACATCTCACCAGTCACGATAGCAGTTTTACTGTACAGCACCATCTGTCGGACATTTTGTGAACTTTGTTTTTTTTATGGTTCTAATGAACCCCATGTCATTCCAAGCATGTGTGTCAAATTTTACCTCTCTATCTACATTATTCCGCGGTTTATTAAGTTTTCCAATTTATACTGACTTTTTGATCACCCGGTACATGTTGTTAGCGGTACAAGCGAAAATATTTTGTTGGTGACTGAGGACGGTGTACTGAACAACAGTACATCTGTATTCAGTTCATTTTCAAGCAAATAATTATAGCTATGAAGAGTAGTATGTTTTTAGGTTGCTTAGTGCCTCCAAGTACTTCCGGCAGGAGCAATTCATTAACACATATTTCCCTTGGGCAGCAGGACAGGTGTTCAATTGTAGACCTGTTGACGCAACGTGGTTAGTCTATACTGACATTTAGTGGTGAAGTTACGACTGCGCAAAGAACATGAGGTAGTTAATTAAGTGACGTGTTTGCGGGAAGATTGTTAGACGCATGTTAAGGTACCAATAATCGCAATACCTTGTACAGTATTTCATTACGCCACCGCTGCGTCACCGGTAGTGCGACTGGCGGTGGTTTTCATGTTAAAGGACGTCTGGAACTTTGTTCACCGCATTTTACGTGTAAAATGGGAAATTTAAACTGTAAACAGTAGCTCGTTTTGCATTCCAGAGTAGGAGTCGAGTTTATTTATACGATCCTACAACGAGCGGGACATTGCGAACGGAGTATGAAACAACTTAGTACTTACAAGAGTTCGTCACTGTGGTGCTGTACGCAGACAGACGCGGGGCTGGCGTTGCCGCCACTTTGATAGGTCATTAGACGCAGATCGCGGCTGCCTCATCCTCGGCTATGACGAATACGACGACCTGGGGGCGGCGTAACGAAGAAAGGCACGCACGGCGGCGATCCGTCTTGCACGCGGCACGCCACGGCGGCACGTCCGCCCCCGGCGCGGGCGCTAATTAAATCTGATTACCTCGCCAGCCGAGTGAAATACTGACCCCCACCGGCCGACCCGCGTGCTTTCTGGTGGGCCGTGACCGCACCTTCTCAACGAGGGGCGGCCGTGTTCTCCATCGAGAGTGTCAATGTTTACTGTGTACTTTGCAGTGAGTAATGGATTTCGTTACCATCCTCTACCAGGGAGCCAATTCTGTAGTTAAAGATTTTTGTTAATTAAGGTTCTCCACTCTGAATCTTAATTAATGCTGAGGAACTGAGGGTAGATTCATCTTTTTACAAGTACTGGATTGCTTCAACACACAAACATGTTTCACCAGAGTTCTGGCACCCTCAATGGGTTCTTTCTTTTTTTCTGAAATACATACGGATTATGTTTAGGATATGAAATATATTATATAGACTTTCGTTGTTACTGAAATTGTAATTCACTTCATCCTTTATTTTACATTATGTATATGTATATGTATATGAGGCTGCTAATAGAAACCAGCCACAAGTCTGAATTACTACACAATGTTATCTGCAAATATGAGGTATGTTAAAACGTCGTCTGCATTGAATTTTGGTTTACATCTAACCTTATAATATATTTTCGGTTAAAATCGTGGCATGTACCGGGTTTTGCTCTTACCATTGCGGTGTTGCGCACTGAAACATGTATCCAAGTCATAGCAACGTAACAAGACGCAGTATTCACACATGAGCAGGAGTAAACGTGAGTAAACGCTGTCAGAATAAGAAAAATAATCCATGGTAATAAACGATGCTAAACATATCTCCACACTTCAGCTTCACATATCTTTACCGATGTCTACAGGTCAGTCCACCTACACAATAACATCAAGACCACATTTGGCACATAAACACAAACTAGCCTTAGCTCAGGGCTAGCCAGACACTGCAATGGTAAAACACTAAACGGGTATATATCACGATTTTTATCAGATCAAACATTATAAATGTTAGATATAAACAAAAATTAACTGTAGACGATATTCTACGAGTAACAAGGGTCCTTTTTGCAAATGACTTGGTGTACTACTTTAGACTTGTGGCTGAATTCAATAACAACAAAATAATAACAACAAAATCCGATATAACGTATTCTATAACCTAAACATAATATGAAGGGCTTATTTCAGTAGTGGTACAAGTCCATTACCACCACTTTTCTGCCTATAAAGTTTCTGAAATTAATGATCCAAACTAACAAAAAGAAAGATTCGTCTCTATCAAGAAGCCATATGCTTGAATATTTCTGGTATCTCAACTGCAGATTTTTCAGCGCTCATTTAACTTTAGGACTCTGTATCTCAAAATGAACAAAACTGGACTTGTACCGCTATTGAAATAAGCCCTTCATATGTATGTACGTTCGCATTTCAGAAAAATAAAAGTAGAACTCCCTGAGGATGACACAACTGTGGGGGAACATGTTTGGGTGTTAAAGCAGACCAATAATTTGCATTCTACATTCTTCATTATTTTCTGCGCTCACGGAAATTGAGCTCAAAATTCCAATGCAACAGTGGGTTAATGCTGTTTGGTTAATGCAGTTTACAATAATTAATTGCTAGCCAACCTGTCAATGCTTTGCAATTGCTAAATATGTATGGGTATTGCATATCCATCCTAAATTCTTCGCCGTCGCGATCTCTGCCCATCTTCTCATCCCCCTTTTCCCTCCGTACATCGCTTCCTCCCACACATCTCTCTATGCATAACCTCTTCCCCACTCTCACAATCTCCTCGATCACTCTCTCTATGTCCATTTCCGGCTAAATATTCAGTAGAGTGTTGTGTAAAAATTTTCAAGTAAATCCATCAAGTTCGTTTTGAGAATTTTAGTAACAACGTCTTCCACTTACATATTACGTATATATTTCTGTATGTAATATATGGTCCGCAGCTCGTGGTCGTGCGGTAGCGTTCTCGCTTCCCACTTCCGGGTTCCCGGGTTCGATTCTCGGCGGGGTCAGGGATTTTCTCTGCCTCGTGATGACTGGGTGTTGTGTGATGTCCTTAGGTTAGTTAGGTTTAATTAGTTCTAAGTTCTAGGGGACTGATGACCATAGATGTTAAGTCGCATAGTGCTCAGAGCCATTTGAACCATTTTTTTGTAATATATGAGAAAAATATATAGCTACGTCCGTCGGAACGTTCATTAGACTGGAAGTAAATCGGTAAAGAACTTTTCATACAAAAAATACCATTACCATCCACAATTGCTAAAACACATACACTCATCTCTCTCTCTCTCTCTCTCTCACACACACACACACACACATACACATAGATTTTATTTTACGACTTTTCCTGTAGATCTTCCAAAAATTTTGTTGCATACAAACCTTGTTCTGTCTGTTATTAATACAACAAAGATAAAATTCAACCAACACTCTCCCACAATTCTTTATTGATGATATTTCATACATAGGGCAATTGATGTTACTTCTGACTTTTACACTGGTTCTTCCAAACATTTTCTTTCATTCAGACCTTGTCCTGCCATAACGAACGCAGAAAGAAGCTCAAACATATCGGTCAAGTTTTTTTATATATAGATCAGGTAATAGCACCTTAGTGCAGAACAAGCATTAACAGCTGCACCAGTTACAGTAACGTAGATAGGGTGCACCACAATGAATTCATTTTTACTAATACGGTATATTTTGAACCATTTCAGTCACTGTTTACAAAATACGATAGAAATAAGAAATTAATAACATGCTCATTAAATAGTGACAATTCGTAGTGTTGGTTTTCCTAGATTTATTGTTACTCTGATACCATTCGACCACTGACTCAATGTAAAGCATAAGTGGATAGGTTTAATTTCGTTCGTGAATTATACGATACTGGTTTTCACATATACTTTACGAATATGTTTACATCGGTGTCACGTGATACATTAGAGCAGATAAAGTGAAAACTTAATTTAAAACTGAAATCAATGAACGTAAGTACACTCCTGGAAATGGAACAAAGAACACATTGACACCGGTGTGTCAGACCCACCATACTTGCTCCGGACACTGCGAGAGGGCTGTACAAGCAATGATCACACGCACGGCACAGCGGACACACCAGGAACCGCGGTGTTGGCCGTCGAATGGCGCTAGCTGCGCAGCATTTGTGCACCGCCGCCGTCAGTGTCAGCCAGTTTGCCGTGGCATACGGAGCTCCATCGCAGTCTTTAACACTGGTAGCATGCCGCGACAGCGTGGACGTGAACCGTATGTGCAGTTGACGGACTTTGAGCGAGGGCGTATAGTGGGCATGCGGGAGACCGGGTGGACGTACCGCCGAATTGCTCAACACGTGGGGCGTGAGGTCTCCACAGTACATCGATGTTGTCGCCAGTGGTCGGCGGAAGGTGCACGTGCCCGTCGACCTGGGACCGGACCGCAGAGACGCACGGATGCACGCCAAGACCGTAGGATCCTACGCAGTGCCGCAGGGGACCGCACCGCCACTTCCCAGCAAATTAGGGACACTGTTGCTCCTGGGGTATCGGCGAGGACCATTCGCAACCGTCTCCATGAAGCTGGGCTACGGTCCCGCACACCGTTAGGCCGTCTTCCGCTCACGCCCCAACATCGTGCAGCCCGCTTCCAGTGGTGTCGCGACAGGCGTGAAGGGAGGGACGAATGGAGACGTGTCGTCTTCAGCGATGAGAGTCGCTTCTGCCTTGGTGCCAGTGATGGTCGTATGCGTGTTTGGCGCCGTGCAGGTGAGCGCCACAATCAGGACTGCATACGACCGAGGCACACAGGGCCAACACCCGGCATCATGGTGTGGGGAGCGATCTCCTACACTGGCCATACACCACTGGTGATCGTCGAGGGGACACTGAATAGTGCACGGTACATCCAAACCGTCATCGAACCCATCGTTCTACCATTCCTAGACCGGCAAGGGAACTTGCTGTTCCAACAGGACAATGCACGTCCGCATGTATCCCGTGCCACCCAACGTGCTCTAGAAGGTGTAAGTCAACTACCCTGGCCAGCAAGATCTCCGGATCTGTCCCCCATTGAGCATGTTTGGGACTGGATGAAGCGTCGTCTCACGCGGTCTGCACGTCCAGCACGAACGCTGGTCCAACTGAGGCGCCAGGTGGAAATGGCATGGCAAACCGTTCCACAGGACTACATCCAGCATCTCTACGATCGTCTCCATGGGAGAATAGCAGCCTGCATTGCTGCGAAAGGTGGATATACACTGTACTAGTGCCGACATTGTGCATGCTCTGTTGCCTGTGTCTATGTGCCTGTGGTTCTGTCAGTGTGATCATGTGATGTATCTGACCCCAGGAATGTGTCAATAAAGTTTCCCCTTCCTGGGACAATGGATTCACGGTGTTCTTATTTCAATTTCCAGGAGTGTATTTCTTTTGGTTATTGTTTCGCATAATACGTAAACATATTGCAATCCACAAAATTTTCATAATCCCATTATTTCATATGGAATGGGGAAGAATAATTAAAAGTCAAAGTAGGAGACACTGATGCAGTTAATAATTTATTTTTCTTATGCAAATTCTCATAAAAATTTAATGAGAAACTTGTAGATTATATAATTGTTTAAAGGTTTAGTAGTTTCCAAACTAAATTTTTGTGTTTAGTACTTAATTTCATTCCTCCTGACTATAATTATGTAATTAGTTTCCGTGAACAAATTATTTTTAAATAAATGGAATAAAGAATCATAATGTAAAGAAACATTTCAATTCAGGAAGTTTCGGCAATGAATTTTAATTTAACTTAAACAATAAATATCACCATTTTGTGGCCATAAAAATTAATTCAAAAATATATGATTTTGTAAAAATTAATTTTTAAATTGGGACAGTATTGTAATTAGATAACTACAAATTTCTAGACCTTTTGAATGCAAAATTACAATCCATAACAAACTAGCTTATACAACGACTCAGCTTTAAGATGCGTTATCTGTTCTTACTTGTCTGTGTCACGTAAACGTTTTTTGATTCTGTATGTTCAACTCAGCTTTTGTTATGAAAACATGTGGTTGAGTGTTCTGTTCTCAATACGTACAGTATTATAAATGTAATTCATGATCTGCACCTACCGTTACTATAGATGTCGTTTGGGAAGAAAAACAAACAACAAACGAATTACAAAAGTTCAGTTTCGGTATCTATATCAAGGTCCCGACCCACACAGACGCTGATGACAATGGTTAGCTACGAATGTTATTCAACACCATGAGAAGAGATAAATACCACTATAAAAATTTGTATTACTTCTCAATAACAAATTCAATGTGTAATAGTGGATTTCTATATACCAGAAGTGTACTAACACCGAATGATATTTTATGTTGATACTTACTATCATAGTTGTTCAGCCGGAATTTTATTATCTCGGATGCTTAGATGTTACGTAGGAAGTCAATAGTCGCCCAATGTGGCCAGAGTGCTTAAGGGCGTGTTGCAAGTAGGCAATAACTGGTCCGTCGACAGCGTTGAGCAATTCTCGCTGCGCAAGAGAATCTACCCCTGGCAGCGTGTATGGAGCTGAAGATGGCGCTGCGTGTTAACGGCCGCGGCCAGTGCTGGACATAGGCAGGCGTCAGCTGGCTACGAGTCCAGGACAATCACTGAGTTCAGAGGCAGTGTGAAACGACCGAAAGTCAGGCCTAGCAGTGAAGAGCCGCTCATGGAGCCTCCCATAGAAGAGTTTCTGACAAAGACTAATGTTTAAGTGTCCCACATTAGACGGATATTTCCTGCATTTTTTTAAATTTTGCACTTTTTTTAATGAGCATGTCCACAAATTTAGTTGTTCATCTATGGCTCTTCCTCTTAACAGTCGAATTATTTAACAGCAGTAGTAAGCGTTCAGTAACAACGTCTTTTTCTCACGCTACAACATATACATCGAGACAGTGAGTTATGACCCTGTCTTTAGTTGCGTTTAGCTTCTGCTCTTCCTGCACACCCTCTGCGTTGTTGATAGTTACATTTTTCTGCTGTCTTCTGTCAGAGCTTTTATTCTGCAAATATCTGTGTTCCAGTGTTGCTGTCCGTGTCTACAGCAAAAACACGAACTGGGTACACATCTGCCTCATCTAGTCAGACAATAGCCACTGGATACCTCCTGCTGCCCATTTCTCTGCCTCTCTGTCTATGACTCAGGCGTCTACCGTCATATACTACATTACCCTATACATTACTCGTTACACGTAATAAGTATGGAGCAGGAGATCCAGTATGGAGTCGATCAAAGCGACTGCCATTACCACTGTGTAGGCCAAATAGAGTACTCAGCTACTTAAAGCAACGCTACTGCGCGATAAATATAAAGAAAATCTGTTTCTCTTGTTGAAATACTCATGCACAAATCTGGTGAACTGCTTGTCATTGCTTGAGTTGCTGTGCTCGGGAGAATTTTACGAATGGAAAATAAGGGGCGAGCACATGGAGCCAGCATCAATCCAGTCTAAACAGACACCCAAAAGGATCTCAAGTACTGGATGGGTAGAACTAAAGTGTGGCTGCACATATAGAGGTCCAGTCTGGGCTGTAATGAACGTATAATAGCGAATCCTGATAGATACGCTAATACGTTAATGCGGAACCCAGTTTACTGAAAAAAAAATTGTTCCACTTTTGGCCACTAGCTGCAAATCTGGGTCTGCGAATGCACTTTAAATAGCCACCTGGTCCATGACGCGATTCATGTATAACGTTTCTTTCATACGGACGATGCCATGTTTCCGGGAGGTGATGTTCACTAGTTTCTTGCATTGGAAAGTACTTCACATTACAGGATAAGAATGAAAATACTCTAAAATAAGAAGTGACAAATTATTGCGCAATGTTCCGCAGTCTATAGCAATAAGAGTAGAAGTAGTAAAACTCCTAGATGCACAGTGTGTGAAACCGATTATGGGAGATGTTGTAAATAAGCGAACATGTAAACGTTAGGACACGAAATAAGGATGATACACCAAATCATAAGCTCGCACAACAATCTATCATAGTGTTATGAACGACAAAACGTTTCACAGTGTGGTATTACATTCAAAAAGGTCGTCTTGTTACAACTTCCACCGCACTGACATCTCCCACATTTCCAATTTAATGTACTTGACTGATTCAACTCACTAACGTCGGATTACCACTAACTGCAGAGAACAAACGTATGATTACTACGACCAGATTTGAACCACAGTACTTACCCTTTCTCAACCGTCCTCTCAATTACCACTTTCTGAGATACGTTTACTGTACCACATAATTCATACACGTCCTCTTTGCCTAGTTTTTCAGACGGCTGTGATGCACTGAAATTTCTTCCATGTTCTCTTAGTGCTTCCCAGAATATGCGGAAACTGTATCCAGTAGGGAAGCATGTCCAGGCCGTCGACAACCACTTCTCCCTCTAAAAACCAACTGTATGTATGTCACTGTGTTCACAGCCAGTAACAAATGGCAGGTGAAGCAGCTAAAGCATGGTGGCTGCATGCGCTGTCCACATGAATTCAGTAGTATCTTTCCAGGGAAATACAGTAAGTAAAGGTGGAGAACAAGCGCAGCAGAAAGTAAGGTAAAATAATCTTCCATTGGTAAGAGCACTGGGTAATTCCATCCCATCATTGAATGGGAATGAGCCCTCTTGTGGAGTGTTAAATCGCAGTTTACTCTTTCCTACATAGTGCGATGATCGTGGAATCGCCTTAACAAGACGTTACATTGTCGTCGCGTGTGGTTTATATGCTGATCGAAGCTTACTCTAGGGATATAGCTCCAGTGTGAGGAGATGGCATAGTACAAATCCCTGCCTTAAAAACTGCCTGAGGAACGAAGCAAACGCCTAAAGTATTAATAAGGCGACTGTATCGCTTTACCTTAATGGCTCCTGTTAACTGTGCACAGGAAACAGTTTATTTTGAAACTTGCTGGTAGATAAAAACTATGTGCTGGACCAAGATTCGAACTCGGGACCTTAGCCTTTCACGGGCAAGTGCATTACCATCAAAGCTACCTAAGGACGACGCAAGACCCGTCCTCACGCTCTTAATTCCGCGAGTACCACGTCTCCTACCTTTCAGACTTCAGAAAGCTCTCTTGCAGAACTTTCAGAACTCCTAAAGTCAACAGTCGGCATTGACACCAACACATTAATATTGAAAACTTATTCAGCCGTATCGTAGCACCTTGGCTGTGCTTTGGTGGCCTAGTAGCTCCCTTGTATTCAACATGGAACTCAAAATCGGCCAACTGTGGCGAGTAAATAATTCTGTTGATTAACTTCTGAAGTTCTCAGTAACATTCTCTGAAAGGCAGGTTGTATACAATAAATGTACAAATCTTTGACGATCATGAGTTACTTTCTAAGAGTGTAATCCTCACCTGGGTGCTCCTTACTTTGCTGAAGGCATGACATCTCGTACGTCAGTATGCGCCATGTTCAATATGAAAGGCTTGCTGATGTCTGATGGATGCCGACGTTGCACATGATATCACGGAAAGCGAGTGCAGGGATTTCGGTCTGAGCTTCAATTAGCTGGGTAAGCCACTCATTACATATTTGCCGTTTTTTATGCCGTATAATCCGGACAGAATGAAAGCATGATTGCGTGAAGATACCTAGCTGCTAAATCATAATGCCAGTTAGGGTCATCTCCTACATCTAGCTTCGGCTATCAAGAGACGATTCGTCTCCTTATCTTTTGGAAATGCTGCTATTCACGGAAAAAATTGACACTACAAGAGGCCGGAAGAGCAGTAGAGCTGAAGGAAAACTACTTCTAGTCATTATGAGGAAATACTAAGCTGAAATTAACTAAGATTTATCTCCTTTGAAGCACTGCTGATGTGTAGGACCTATAACTGGATTATGATATAATAGTACCGTCAGATAATCCTCTTCCTGACCGGTGTCGTGTTATAAAATAACCGAAAAATGCGTTGGCATCAGGTGCGTCAGTGCAAAAGATAAATCTTGCCAAATTAATGAGGGCATACATTTTGCGATAACGTGGTCTTGGTAATAAGTCATGCATTTTTCCTCTATGATGATAAACTGACGCCTAGCGTTATCCTCGCTACATGTTCCTACTACCGGGACAAGTTCGTATCTTTTCAGCACGGATTTTTTTTTCAGAGAACTAGACTTTTACAGGTACAGCAGTGTCTCAGCTGAACCACAGATGGTGAAGTTAGTCCATGGTCTTGGATACCGTTGTAAGGTTCAAATAATGCGTACGTAATTTCCAATTACACTACCAGGTCTTTGTAGATTCCATTGTCTGCAAAAAGTAGGAGTAAAACCTTAGGTGGGTCTTTCAGTAAAAGTGAATGGAAGCAGGGAGGACGACTGAATTTAAGGCTGAAATTTTGATATTTGTCACTGTAAGAAAGGTCGTACCAGAAAGACGAATAACTGAAAACAAATCCGTTCTAACTTTGCCAGGCTATTGAAATATAAAAGATAAACTGTATCTTGACTGGCTTAAAAAACATAGTGGTAAAACACTTCAAGATGACCAAGACACGGAAAGAAATGAATTTGTTCAGAAAACTCATCGTATTAAACCGGGATATACATACAAGTCTAGTTTGACGGGAGATACAGTCAGCCATGGCCTTAATGAAGAAACAATCCCGCATTTGCCCGAAATAGTCTAACCAAACCACAGATAACATAAATGACGAAGTTAGGATTGGCACTAAGGTCTCCGCCATCTCTAATACAAAGCCAATATGTTTAACACAATGTAACCTCATTCGGTTTATCCGTGGTTTATAGTTTACTTAAAACCATTTTTCGAAGAGGTTATTTCATAATGCAAAAGTATACTCGCGTGCTTCAACAAGTAAGTTGCTAAACGAGATAGAGACATCCTAGTCGCGTTTACCAGCCTCAAATTTATTTTCGTTTTCAGCATACTCTCGATGTAAACTTAAACACTTATCCCTCGTTCCACTTGTGGCATGGAATTCTTGTGGCAAATTGTGCTCCTAACCAGTGACTTCTCGTGATGTAAAATGTTTATACATGCATATCCTTGTCCGAAAGAACAGATAACATTTCTATGTTTAATCCCGTGACCGGACATATAATATGTACAGAAAGTAGAAATTCGGATCTCTAGTACATTCGGGCAATGAAAGAATTCGTAGGTAACAAATGAAAACTTATACCAAGATTACGATTCGAATCTGGGTTTCCTGTTTACTTGGGAGATATCACCTTGGCAACAACACGAAATACCAAAGGATGTCTGCCCCGTTAATCCAAATTTCCATTTGCCGGCACACTGCCAATGTAGCGTCCCCTAACAATCTTTTTTTCCTCTGTTTGAGGGGACTGATGACCTCAGATGTTAAGTCCTATAGTGCTCAGAGCCATTTGAGCCATTTTCCTCTGTTTGCTCGTCGCATCACGCGAAGTCACAGACGAGTCGGGCGAAGAGTGCTGTTCACTAAATGGTTATGTTATTAGCCTTCAAGTCGTATATGTATCTACATGAGTGGTGTCTGTTATTTCGGAAATTCTTTCATTACCCGAATATTGCAGAGATCGGAAATTATCCTTTCTGAACATACATGTTACAAATTTATTTTGTTCCTTATATTGCTGCTACCGATATGACTGTCGTGTCCTGGGGCTAGCGATACACTCCTACACGGTGAAACAATGTGCCACCACTGCATTACCAGGTCATCCAAGACGCTCCTTGTTGGTGACTTTTTTTCCTTTACTGTGTCCAACCAAACAAAAATTTCCATTAAATAAAGTTCTAACCATATATGGGACGAATTTCGCTATGAACATGCCGTGCGGGCAGTTTCTCGGCTCACAAAAATAGCGATGTTCTAGTCGGATACGCTTTCGTAGCCATATTGGTCTGACTGCATATCATTTACCATTGGCCGCAGAATACCGTGTATCGACTACCATGGACGCGACACGTGCTGCCGTCTTCAAGATAAGAACAGGCGCCAAATTTAAAATTCATATCGGTGTTCTGGCGTGTGCGACTTATCGTTTGACTCAGCCTCGTAATATAAAATTGTTGAACCATTTGCGTCTTAACGTGTCGTCTGTTTCTACTTGTCTCGCGATCTTCCTCCCATGGTCGTTCAGTGTTTTTTCTAATGTTTCGCCAGCATGAGGCGCCATTCCTCGTGGCCGACTGGACTCGAGCCTGCATCCAGATCTTATATGTCGTTACCGCATCAGCATCTGAAGAAGAAGAAGAAGAAGAAGAAGAAGAAGTGTTGTTCACGACCTCCCTAGAGTTGTGGACAGAGTCTGCCGTATATTTTGCAAACACGTAGTAAATACTGTACACAAACCGACTAAGAAGTCATTGAGTGTTACAAATCAGCGAAGCACAAACTTTAAGTACTTGAAATTTGCAGATTACACAATGTGTATGTGGAAGCATATCAGGATGTCCGAACGATCCATAAATGATGATAGTGATGACGATGTCAATATTATAGATTGGGGCAGATGGAGAAATCACTTGTATGAGACCGAAAACATACTAAAATTCCCCGACACCTGGATGCCTCTGTGGAGAACTACGTTACCTGTTTGTTCAGAGTAGCACGTCAAAACATTCAACAAGAAGAGACCATAAGGAATACGATGAATGAGCTGTACAGAGCCTAGACGAAAGTTCTGTCACATTCACTTTAGAAACAATGATAATTTGTTCTGGAAAGCGAGCATGAAAGTTAAAACTCGGCAGCGGAAGCGGCTACTGCACAAAGGGAGTCAAAGAAGACTGTGTTACACGGACTGTATGCATGAGCACGCAACATGTCATGGTAGAATGGACCGTCCATTTACATGCCTTGTGTGGTCAGCGAATGTTAACGTTATTTGAGAATCAGAGATTTGCGCATCTGGCTTAAAACTGGCGTCGAACAGTTGTTTGATATACTGTGTACATATGTAAGTCTGTTGACCGTAGGCATATCACAGCGCTCGCCACTGTTTGGATGGCTAGCGGCCTATAAAAACGTATAATTCACATGCTTACAACGACGTCGAAAGTTAGAATTTGAGTGAGGATATCAAAAACGTATCAGTATGTCCCCTATAGTTCATCACGATCAACCTAACTATCTTCTGAAAAATTTCCTAATAATTACACAGGTTGTTGCAGCAAACCAATAAGTTCGTAACTTCGGTTTTAGTGCTTTTAGCAGTAATAGTCACGGGACCTGTGCGATATCATTCAGAAATATTTTTATTTATTATGAATCCATTGCGAGGAGTGAAGCGTTTCGTAAGTACCTGTTGGCTGCGAAATGGGTACTTCATTATGATTACACCGTAGGGAGACAGGATCTGGTCCTATTTGTTCGTGTGATTAGAACAAGTGCTTGTAATTAAATGCAAAAGGGTTCTGGTTTGCATGACATCATCTGAGTGCAAGTGAAACGCCACTGAAACACCATTGACAACAATACATTAATGCTGTCAAATTTGATAGTGACATGCCTTTCTTTGCAGTTTGGGCGAAGTAGGCTACAGGACAGCATGACTACGGTTCCATCCACATAAATGACCGACTGTACAGAAACGTTAAAAACTTTGGAAACCGAAAGCTGATTAACATTAACATTAATTTATTCAATAGAATCTTGGCAATGCTGTGAAAACTTTTAAATATTGAAGACTGCGAGAACAAACGCATTTTTTATTATTGCTATAGGAAAGACCCTTTTTAGATAGGAGAGCGTACTTAAATAGCCCCAGGGTCAAACTTTTGTGTTTTGTGTCTTGATACCATGGTAAATATTATTTTAATGTGCACTGCAGTGAAACTATCATCAGTTCAAAAAGTTGCAAAATAGAAGCACTGTACGAAGGCAAGTTGCCAAACAGTCATATACTAATATCGGCCACATATCCTGTCTTTGGGGTGCATCCCGCCACAGTCTACCGCGCAATCTACGTTAGAAATTCGAAGATTAGGATGCGCGCCACTTGAAACAGTAGCGGCTTTCTATGCCTCAAAGAACTCATAATTTCAATGTTAGCATATTATTCCTGTGGGGCATTTTAGGGTCAAAGTTAACGGCAAACATCTTGCAAATTTGGATGAAAGAAACAAAGAACTGAAAGAGAGTTCTCGGTATTCATTGACACACGACTCATCATGCAATCAACGCACTGCAACAGGAACAGTTGGAATTTATGGTCATGCGGGGCACAGAATGTCAACATTGTTTTTAAAATAGAAAGTGAAGATCTGTAGGTCGTCACGTAACTTAAGTCGTAGACAGTATTCTTCCCTCGTTACAATGTTCTTTCTCGTGGCTCCATTCTATGTAGAGAAGGAGAAGAGGCCCCAGTAACCATCTGAACATGTTTCAAGGGTTTTAATAACATTAGATGCACAAATGTCACCATTTACTCACTTCAAAGTGAATCAAAGGTGATATATATACAGGGTGGTCCATTGATCGTGGCCGGTTCAAATAACTAACGAAATAAGCTTCAAACGAAAAAACTACAAAGAACGAAACTTGTCTAGCTTGAAGAGGGAACCCAGATGGCGCTATGGTTGGCCCGCTACTGCGTTTTTTAAAAAGGGACCTCCGTTTTTATTACATATTCGTGTAGTACGTAAAGAAATATGAATGTTTTAGTCGGACAACTTTTTTCGCTTTGTGATAGATGGCGATGTAGTAGTCACAAACATATAGCTCACAATTTTAGACGGACAGTTGGTAACAGGTAGATTTTTAAAAAATACAGGACGTAGGTACGTTTGAACATTTTTTATTTCGGTTGTTCCAATGTAATACATGTACTTTTGTCAACTTATCATTTCTGAGAACGAATACTGTTACAGTGTGACTAACTGTAAATACCACATTAATGCAATAAATTCTCAAAATGATGTCCGTCAACCTCAATGCATTTGGCAATACGTGTAACGACATTCCTCTCAACAGCGAGTAGTTCGCCTTCCCTAATGTTCGCACATGCATTGACAATGCGCTGTCGCATGTTGTCACGTTCAAATGGTTCAAATGGCTCTGAGCACTATGGGAGTTAACGTCTGAGGTCATCAGTCCCCTAGAACTTGGAACTACTTAAACCTAACTAACCTAAGGACATCACGCACATCCATGCCCGAGGCAGGATTCCAACCTGCGACCGTAGGGGTCACGCTGTTCCAGACTGAAGCGCCTAGAACCGCTCGGCAACACCGGCCGGCCATGTTGTCAGGCGTTGTCGGTATATCACGATAGCAAATATCCTTCAACTTTCCCCACAGAAAGAAAGCCGGGGACGTCAGATCCGGTGAACGTGCGGGCCATGGTTTGGCGCTTCGACGACCAATCCACTTGTCATGAAGTATGCTATTCAATACTGCTTCAACCGCACGCGAGCTATGTGCCGGACATCCATCATGTTCGAAGTACATCGCCATTCTGTCATGAAGTGAAACGTCGTGTAGTAACATCGGTAGAACATTACATAGGAAATCAGCATACATTGAGCCATCTAGATTGCCATCGATAAAATGGGGGCCAATTATCCTTATCCCATAATGCCGCACCATACATTAACCAGCCAAGGTCGCTGATGTTCCACTTGTTGCAGCCATCGTGGATTTTCCGTTGTCCAATAGTGCATGTTATGCTGGTTTACGTTACCGCTGTAGGTGAATGACGCTTCGTCGGTAAATAGAACGCGTGCAAAAAATGTGTCATCGTCCCGTAATTTCTATTGTGCCCACTGGCACAACTGTACACGACGTTCAAAGTCGTCTCCGTACAATTCCTTGTTGTTGTTGTTGTTGTGGTCTTCAGTCCTGAGACTGGTTTGATGCAGCTCTCCATGTTACTCTAAGTTTCTTCATCTCCCAGTACCTACCGCAGCCTACATGCTACTGAATCTGCTTAGTATATTCATCTCTTGGTCTCCCTCTACGATTTTTACCCTCCACGCTGCCCTCCAGTACCAAATTGGTGATCCCTTGATGCCTCAGAACATGTCCTAACAACCGATCCCTTCTTCTAGTCAAGTTGTGCCACAAACTCCTCTTCTCCCCAATTCTGTTCAATACCTCCTCATTAGTTATGTGATCTACCCATCTAATCTTCAGCATTCTTCTGTAGCACCACATTTCGAAAGCTTCTATACTCTTCTTGGCTAAACTATTTGTCTTCCATGCTTCACTTCCATACATGGCTACGCTCCATACAAATACTTTCAGAAACGACTTCCTGACACTTAAATCAATACTCGATGTTAACAAATTTCTATTCTTCAGAAACAGTTTCCTTGCCATGGCCAGTCTACATTTTATATCCTCTCTACTTCGACCATCATCAGTTATTTTGCTCCCCAAATAGCAAAACTCCTTTACTATATTAAGTGTCTCATATCCTAATCTAATTCCCTCAGCATCACCCGAATTAATTCGACTACATTCCATTATCCTCGTTTTGCTTTCGTTGATGTTCATCTTACACCCTCGTTTCAAGATACTGTCCATTCCGTTCAACTGCTCTTCCAAGTCCTTTGCTGTCTCTGACAGAATTACAATGTCATCGGCGAACCTCAAAGTTTTTATTTCTTCTCCATGGATTTTAATACCTACTCCGAACTTTTCATTTGTTTCCTTTACTGCTTGCTCAATATGCAGATTGAATAGCATGGGGGAGAGGCTAAAATCCTGTTTCACTCCCTTTCCAACCACTGCTTCCCTTTCATGCCCCTCGACTCTTATAACAGCCATCTGGTTTCTGTACAAAGTGTAAATAGCCTTTCGCTCCGTGTATTTTACCCCTGCCACCTTCAGAATTTGAAAGAGAGTATTCCAGTCAACTTTATCAAACGCATTCTCTAAGTCTACAAATGCTAGGAACGTAGGTTTGCCTTTCCTTAATCTAGCTTCTAAGATAACTCGTAGGGTCAGTATTGCCTCACGTGTTCCAACTTTTCTACGGAATCCCAACTGATCTTCCCCGAGGCCAGCTTCTACCAGTTTTTCCATTCGTCTGTAAAGAATTCGTGTTATTTTTTTGCATCTGTGACTTATTAAACTGATAGTTCGGCAATTTTCACATCTGTCAACAACTGATTTCTTTGGGATTGGAATTACTACATTCTTCTTGAAGTCTGAGGGAATTTCGCCTGTCTCATACATCTTACTCACCAGATCGTAGAGTTTTGTTAGGCCTGGCTCCCCCAAGGCTGTCAGTAGCTCTAATGGAATGTTGTCTACTTCCGGGGCCTTGCTTCGACTTAGGTTTTTAAGTGCTCTGCCAAACTCTTCACGCAGTATCATATCTCCCATTTCATCTTCATCTACCTCCTCTTCCATTTCCATAATATTGTCTTCAAGAACATCGCCCCTGTATAGACCCTCTATATACTCCTTCCACCTTTCTGCTTTCCCTTCTATGCTTAGAACTGGGTTTCCATCTGAGCTCTTGATATTCATGCAAGTCGTTCTCTTTTCTCCAAAGGTCTCTTTAATTTTCCTGTACGCAGTATCTATCTCACCCCTCTTGAGATAAGCCTCTACTTCCTTACATTTCTCCTCTAGCCATCCCTGCTTAGCCATTTTGCACTTCCTGTCGATCTCATTTTTGAGACGTTTGTAATTCTTTTTGCCTGCTTCACTTACTGCATTTTTGTATTTTCTCCTTTCATCAAGTAAATTCAGTATCTCTTCTGTTACCCAAGGATTTTTGCTAGTCCTCGTCTTTTTACCTACTTGATCCTCTGCTGCCTTCACTATTTCATTCCTCAAAGATACCCATTCTTCTTCTACTGTATTTCTTTCCCCCATTCCTGTCAATTGTTCCCTTATGCTCTCCCTGAAACTCTGTACGACCTCTGGTTCTTTCAGTTTATCCAGGTCCCATTTCCTGATATTCCCACCTTTTTGCAGTTTCTTCAGTTCTAACCACAGTTCATAACCAATAGATTGTGGTCAGAGTCCACATCTGCCCCTGGAAATGTCTTACAATTTAAAATCTGGTTCCTAAATCTCTGTCTTACCATTATATAATCTATCTGAAACCTTTTAGAATCTCCAGGGTTCTTCCATGTATATAACCTTCTATCATGATTCTTGAACCAAGTTTTAGCTATGATTAAGTTATGCTCTGTGCAAAATTCTACCAGGCGGCTTCCTCTTTCATTTCTTAGCCCCAATCGATATTCACCTACTACGTTTCCTTCTCTTCCTTTTCCTACTGTCGAATTCCAGTCACCCATAACTATTAAATTTTCGTCTCCCTTCAGTACCTGAATAATTTCTTTTATCTCATTATACATTTCCTCAATTTCTTCATCATCTGCAGAGCTAGTTGGCATATAACCTTGTACTACTGTAGTAGGTGTGGGCTTCGTGTCTATATGGGCCACAACAATGCGTTCACTATGCTGTTTGTAGTAGCTTACCCGCACTCCTATTTTCCTATTCATTATTAAAGCTACTCCTGCATTACCCCTATTTGATTTTGTATTTATGATCCTGTATTCGCCTGACCAAAAGTCTTGTTCCTCCTGCCACCGAACTTCACTAATTCCCGCTCGTATCTAACTTTAACCTATCCATTTCCCTTTTTAAATTTTCTAACCTACCTGCCCGATTAACGGATCTGACATTCCACGCTCCGATCCGTAGAACGCCAGTTTTCTTTCTCTTGATAACGACGTCCTCTTGAGTAGTCCCCGCCCGGAGATCCGAATGGGGACTATTTTACTTCCGGAATATTTTACCCAGGAGGACGCCATCCTCATGTAATCATATAGTAAAGCTGCATACCCTCTGGAAAAATTACGGCTGTAGTTTCCCCTTGTTTTCAGCCGTTCGCAGTACCAAAACAGCTATTCCGTTTTGGTTAGTGTTACAGGGCCAGATCAGTCAATCATCCAGACTGTTGCCCCTGCAACTACTGAAAAGGCTGCTGCCCCTCTTCAGGAACCACACGGTTGTCTGGCGTCTCAACAGATACCCCTCCGTTGTGGTTGCACCTACGGTACGGCTATGTGTATCGTTGAGGCACTCAAGCCTCCCCACCAACAACAAGGTCCATGGTTCATGGTTCATGGCGGGGGGGGGGGGGGGTAGGGTGCATAGAAATATGGTACGGGTGCAATCGATGTTGATGTAGCATTCTCAACACCGACTTTTTTTAGATTCCCGCGCAATTTGTCTGCTACTGATGTGCGTATTAGCCGCGACAGCAGCTAAAACACCTACGCCTACTTGGGCATCATCATTTGTTGCAGGTCGTGGTTGACGTTTCACGTGTGGCTGAACACTTCCTGTTTCCTTCAATAACGTAGCTATCCGTTGGGCATTTTGATCACAGTAACCATACATCAACACGATATCGACCTTCTCCGCAATTGGTAAACGGTCCATTTTAACACGGGTAATGTATCACGAACAAATACCGTCCGCTCTGGCGGAATATTACGTGATACCACGTACTTATACGTTTGTGACTATTACAGTACCATCTATCACAAAGTGAAAAAAGTGGTCCAATTAAAACATTCATATTTCTTTACGTACTACGCGAATATGTAATAAAAAATGGGGTTAATATTTAAAAAAACGCAGTTGATATCCGCTTGACCTATGGCAGCGCCGTCTAGTGGACCAACCATAGCGCCATCTGGTATAAATATTGCTTTCAACAAAAACTTGTGTTTTCTGTTTTAAATGGACACCTCTCATAATTCCATACGCAATCAATAACATGAGAAATCACAATAATAATGGAGTTGGCTGCATTGCAATACGTCAATTACCTCCCGAGAAATAGGAACATGAAGTTGACACACGAAATGAACGAAACGCGCCGCTATTGCACTTGCGGGATGAAAGCAAGACCCGCACGTTGCTCGTAATCGCGACGTGATTGACGTACTACGATGCAACAAACGCTTGAGTATATATTGCTTTGTACACTGTTAGTACGTGGCCTGGGGATCATACGGATGTCCAGTAACCCAAAATGAAAAAAAGGACTCGGTGTACTTGCAAGTGCCTTTTTGAACTTTTCTACGGTAGTACGGTGGACATAACGGTAACCAAATACCGATAACCACCGGCTAGAGTAAACAAAATTACTGTCTGTCAAGGGATCACACAGAGAGATACATGCTATTTAAACGTGTTTAGAGGACATGTCACTGAATATCTTTAATGGCTACGACACAACTGAATGGTGACAGATGGTGCAACGTATGCAAAAACTTTCAATAGTACCAACAAACATATGTCTTTTCCTTAGAACACAAAATGTACTCCGGTACGCAGTCACATGTCTCACAACCAAAACGCTACAGTGTATGTTCGAAGAAATCACAATTTGCTTGGCAACACCGCTGTGCGCACTCCATCACGGCTCCAGTCACGGCTGTCAGGGCATCGCCTGCAGGGGTAATACGGAATTACATGTTGGCCATTATTGTTTCGACCTGCTGATACACCACTTCCTTCACATGTCCCTGGAGAAATAATTCGGCGTGAGAACCGGCGACCGTGCTGGAAATCCCTGAATGGCACTGCCCCGTCCAGTCCATCGTTGTGGGAACTGTTAGTGTAGCATCTGTCGTGCGACCATTGCATTATGTGCAGGGCATCCATCAAGCTGAACATTATTTGACGCAAATGAACAGGTACATCTTCCATCAGTCCAGGTAGGGTACATTAAGAGTGCCATTAAGAGTTCCATCAATGAAATACGGGCCAATGATGTGGTGTCCTACAATACCACGCCATACATTGACACTCAACTGACGTTGATATTCAGCCCAACGAATCCAGTGTGGGTTTTTGCCGGCCGGAGTGGCAGAGCGGTTCTAGGCGCTGCAGTCTGGAACCGAACGACCGCTACGGTCGCAGATTCGAATCATACCTCGGGCATGGATGTGTGTGATGCCCTTAGGTTAGATAGGTTTAATTAGTTCTAAGTTCTAGGCGACTGATGACCTCAGAAGTTAAGCCGCATAGTGCTCAGAACCATTTGAACCAGCCAGTGTGGGTTTTCGGGTGACCAGTAGTGCGTATTGTGTAAGCTGACGTTCCCGTGGTTTGTAAATGTGGCCTCATCGGGAAACGGTACCTTACACTTAAAGTCGTGGCATTGCCGTAGAACGCACTGATAGTATTCCAGGCCTTGAGGTAGCGCCACGTGGTATGAGTGGTATCTAAGCCTGTACAGAATTCGAATCACGCTTGTTCGAGGGATTTCCATCTGTCTCTCCCTTTCACAAATACTTGCATGAGGGTTTATTGCAACATTCATGAAGGTAGGGCGGATCGGATGACGTCCATTGGGGTACTACTGCACGTCTGTCATTTTTGCGATATTCCCCATACAGCAATATCATGTCAACCATTTTCTCAATTGCGAATACCATGTCGAATTCCTAGAACGGGTGGCTAAGTAAATTAATATCACGATTGCAACAGTGACACCAATTACAGTGCGCAGCACACCGGAGCCATGTATCTGTACGTACTTCCACACAGAACACAACCAGCTACATAGAGAGCCGTTCCCACACATAGCTCCGATTGCGGACCGTTGCTGCAATAAAGGCAGATGCGAAGGGTTGACCTGGGTGGTGTGACGGGGCGAAATACTCCGGTCTCTGTCGTTCTATAGTCTGTACGTAGGTAAATACAACACGCACGAGGGACACCATTATGTGCATATCAATGTTTGTGGCAGGAATCGTTCTTATTAATTCAGGTGCTACTGATAGCAGTAAAAGTAGGAACAGGTACGTCAACGACGTCGCGGTTACGAGCAACGTGCGGGATCATGCTTGCATCGCGGCAAGTGCAATAGTGGCGCGTTCCGTTCACTTTACATGTCAACGTCTGTACCAATTTCTCGGGATGTAACTGACGTATTACAATGCAACCAACACAGTTATTATAGAGATTTCTCGTGTTATTGATTGCATATGGCAGTGGTCTCCATATAAAAAGGATACCCACTGCTTACACATACTGCTTTAAGTTTTGTATCATACCAACTTCGCCATTTATTGAAATGAGAATGATGTCATTATTACGTTTTGTAATCCCAGTTTTATGAAAACGATTTTATTGAGTTAAGCTTCTACAGACTGTTACGGCCGAAGGGACAATATACTGGTCTCTCTCTCTCACGCAGAATTATAGCTATGTTAATGTGGTTCCGCCGTCACACTATTAAATAGTATATGTTGTTACATTTATAAATTATATGATTTGACTGCGTACCTAATAATACATTTTTAGATGTTATATTCGAACTTTAGAGTGTAAGATGTATTTCACTGACGTATATTAGCGGCCTCTTTGCGTCATTTGAAGCTGCCTGTCTCATTAAGCTGTTCCCCTTATCCATAATATGGTTGCACTTACGAATTTTGGTACATCGTGAATCGATGTCCTTTTTTGTGATATGTTTCGTTTTACTTGGTAAATATGTATGTGCAGTTCCGTACACAGTATACAAGGTGTCTTAGGAGGAATGGTCAATATTCAGTGACATGACGGAAACTGTCTTTCGAAGCAAAAAGGCCAAGTAAACATGGGGTCTAAAGTGCATATGTTATGGACTATGAGCACTCCTACGGCTTCTATGCCGTGAAAGAAATCTCTTTTACTTCAAGCCCTTTGCTTTCCGTACGTTTGGAGGAAGAAGTATAGCAAAAAATAAGAAAAATTGTCCAGTAAACATTGGCTATAAAATGCACACTATGAGCGCTTGTTCACCTTCGCTTCTGTACAACGTACGAAGGTTGGAACTTTAACAGTGGCAAATATTTATTTACAATTTACACGAAGCAGAGACATGTTTCAAAGTTTTCCTGTCCTTGGGAGTAGTCACAAACACTGTGTATAACTCCTTTCCAGCATTGTGGAAGTCGTAGGACACATTTAGCAGCGCCAGATGTGTTGATATATCGAGTGGAGTGGTCTACTGCCTGACGAACCTCTGTAACAGTTCTCTGTAACAGTTCTGAAACGAATGCCATAAAGTGGTTCCTTCATCTCAGGAATTATGCCCTATCAATAGATCAAGTCAGTTGCAAGTTGTGCCACACGAGACTGGGCATTGTCCTACAAAATGCTGTTCGTTTTCGGAACACAGCCTGCAATCCACCACAGTCCCAGGAATTAAGCCCTTGTGATTTCAACTTGATTCCTAAGATGATGGAAGCACTAATTAGCATTCGTTCAGAGCTGTTACAGAGATTCGGGAAATAGACCGCTCCTCTCGAACTATCAAGACAACTGGCGCTGCTAAAGGTATCCTACGAGTTCCACATCACTCACAAGTGGTTGTACACAATTCTCGTTACTACTCTGAAGGACAGTAAAACTTTGAAACATATATCTATTTTGTATTGCCACTATTTTGTATTGCCACTTTTAAAATTCCAACCCCCGCATTTTCTACTGAAAAATACTGATAGCTCTTAAGGTATGCATATTTAAGTTGCTTCGAACGATCGTTTCTGTCATACCCTAAATATTTACCATTCCCTCTGGGATGCTCCGTACAATTAGTTCTGACTTCTCTTTTTCTTGTGTGAAAGGTTCCGATGATAGAATAATCCAGAATGCTTTTTTGTATAGCTCAACGTAAAAACGCAACAAAAATATAAAATTATATTAATTATTTCATGTACCTGAAATATTGCTGAAATATTGTAACTCGATAGTGCAGATTTTCTCGTGGAATATTACGCTAAGCTATTGGTTTTAACGGTGCTGTTCAGTTCTAATCACATTCACATCTGCTGTCCCTCTTATGTACCTATCCAGACATGGTTCTTGTCATTCACAAAAACCTTTTTCAAAATATTTGGTAAATCGAACAGTTTATTTGTGTAAAGACATGTTGAAATTTGTTTAATCACGTAAGTTGCTGCTTCACTTGTCCCAATGAAGTGAAAGTGCAAATTGAAATATGACAACAGAAGCAGATTACTGCTTTCAATAACGCTTTATCTGAAAGGACTGCTAAGGCGAACACACATCAGAAGATAGTAAACTATTCACAGCTAA
Organism: Schistocerca piceifrons; assembly: GCF_021461385.2. Lineage (NCBI taxonomy): Eukaryota > Metazoa > Arthropoda > Insecta > Orthoptera > Acrididae > Schistocerca > Schistocerca piceifrons. The sequence continues at coordinate 443,168,910 of NC_060141.1, read as the reverse complement.
CAGAGTTCTCTGTAACAGATGGAGCTTCCTTCATTAGAACACTTAAAAATTTAAAAGTTTTCCTAGTAAATCTGGAAACCTGAGAAGCTAAAACAATGCAGCTGTTAAACGATAGCCCTTCTAGAAACGCTCCTACACAAAAGAGCAGTTGGTGGCAAGGTAGTATGACTCACCTCTTCTCGGTAACGGTGACGAGGAGACAGCTGTCGTCACGGTACGGGCGGTCTAGGTTCCCCACAACGCGTTGTTCAGTGCGTGGGCGTAACAAGCTCTTAATAGCATTTTTTGTTTTTATTTGCTCATTTCTTTGCTACTTTGTGCCTTTTACGTTTTTCCGAACGGTAACGCACCAGTAAAATACGTAAAAGCTCATAACGATACCTGAAAAAGCTCATTGCGCAGAGTATGCGCTGGCGCAAAACGACGAAGAGAGAGCTGTTGTTGCCTATCTAGCAGACAGCTAAATCACACACGTATTCATTAATACAAAGTTAGTATAAGGTTTGAAGTAATGCTAGTATGTTACGAAATAATTTCTTTTACGTTGTTTTACAAAAAGATAATACAGCATCACAGAGGCTGATCAGTTATTGCACGAACACTGAAATTTTCTAACAGAAGTGACAATATTGACGAAATGCTCATCTTTCTTTCCTTTCACAGACATAAGAATTTCCTTCCATTCGAATCCAATCATTGGAGCATTATTCGTGTAACCACATAAGTAGACTCTTGGTTGTTTTCCTCAAACTATATTAGCTTTCTTTTACCTGTTACAGGAATTCATTTAAACATAACAAAAATACGAAACATGGTTAATAAGGTAATGAAGATCGTAAGGAAGCGATATGTATCGCCTTTTGTCATTTGTTGTTCACGAAACCAAGAGTTATCATGAACTCAAGATGAAGGCCACAGCCGAAACAAGCTAGCCAAGAGTTATTCTGCTGCAGCTCGGAAGAGCACGGAAATTGAATGGGACATCACAAAGTTTTCTACATATGAATGAAATAAACTTGTATGTAGGAAATTCATTTTTCTAAAAACAAAAACTTGGTATAGGCATCACGTCATCTGAGATCTACTGCTGCAAAAGGTCATCTCTAGACTTTCCCTTACATTACGAAACCTCAAGTCCATGCATATTTGCTGCCCCAGCAAGTTTCTAATGCCATCTATCAGCCTCCCATTCGGTCGTCAAACCTGACACAACGGAAGTTCGTTGTTTCACTCATCATTCATTCGCTTGGGTAAATGTGAAGGATGGCTATAGTTAAACATTCACTGCTTGAGCTAGTGTAGAGAGAAAGCTATTAAAATACAAGCATCAGTGTATATTACAGTTGCACTCAACAGGGTCTTAGACAAAATGAGCAGGGCTTTATCTGTAAAACTGTTTTATCAGAACGACTGAAATAGTGCTGCTGCTCTCCGTGAGTATCGACGCGTCAAAGGAATACGGGGTGGTCCTTTTTCCACACCGGGCTTGAAGAACATGATTCGTAAGTTCCAATTAACTGGCGAATTGCCAATTGCTCCTGGGAGATGCCAACGGCCAATTGTGCCACAAATTGTTGAAGAAGTTACTGTTGCCATGGCCGAGAATGCAGACACATTGTGTGATTTTCAAACAGTGCAAGAGCTGTGTCACGACTGCTGAACATTCCATGGCCCACCGATCGAAATGTGCTGCGAACAATTGTGAAATAGGTTATCTGGTGTGGAGCTGGGTGGCCGTGGATGCAGATGGTGGTCACACAAAGCAACATTTGTAACCTGGAACGTAAACATGGAAAGCTATTAACAAATTTTAGGCTCTAATATAGAAATTAAAATGTGTTTCTTTCAGTGGTTTATTCGTCATTTCGCTTCCGCATGTCCTTAGAAATGTTTACACAAATTTTCACTCTCTTACGATCACTCGCTTTTCATGAAAGCCATCAGAAGTAGTGCTAATATAATTATAAAACTAACCTGTACCTCCACGACTATTTTAATTTAATTACAATTATAATTAATTATCTTGTTTTCGCATTGGTCTCTTTGTTTACTTGTCTCTGCAATTAAATCTCAAAGAGAGTATCTAAATTTTCCACTGAGGAACCATCAGTTTTTGAGTGGTTTTGGCAACAAACAAAAAGTATGTTACAGGAGCTGATGTCGCAGGGTAATGAAATAAGAATTTGTAGAACAGTATTCAAATTTTTTTTAAAAAGTCAAGAGTATTTGGCTGTTACAAAGATGACCTTCATCTACTGCATACATTCTACATTTCCATTTTGCATCTGCTTCTGCCCCAAGTCACTTTACAGATTGTAGCTAATGGTGCTTTGTGTTACACTACAAGTGGAAGTTCTCAGTGCACAACTCTTTTACAGTTTCGGTCACTGGAGCTTGACAAGCATCTCTATATCTCTTTCTGGCGTACGAAGCAGTCTATGACGAATCGAACCTTACCTACAAGTTTGCCCAAGGAGACTCGATTTTTAATAAAATAATTCGCATCTCACACAATTTCTTGCCTTCTTGTCAAATTCGTATCCATAAATTAGCTAGAGGAAACAGCTCTCTTCTTTTTTTCATTTCGCAGTATCAGAGTCCAATTACTGTGGCCGCATTGTCAGCTCGGAGATTGTGAACAAGAACAACGTGAGTTTGTCTGAAACATTCCCTGTAATCATGGAGGCAAAATCTTCGTGGTGACCAAGGAATCAGTGGGTACACGTAGCAAGCTGTGAATTCTGCATAACTCTCTGAATTATCTTTAAGGTGGTAATACAACAATTCATTGTACTGAGGCAAATATAATATTCTTATTCACGTTAAAATTCTAAGCCGTGGAAAAAAAATTGAGTCATGGAAGGTTCAGTCATACAACACAATACCGGATACGCACTCCAAACCACAGACGTTCCCGTGCAAAGACAAAAGGTCAAAAATCAAAGAGACATTTCGGACGTGAATGGGATAAAAGTGTACGCAACTATAGTGTAAGAGAGTCTTTCAATATTTGTCCACTAGTACAGAATGTAGTGGGGAAGTGGAAAGTGCCCAGTACAGTTTCCTTTAATATGAAAGTCGAAACGTTTCTGCGATAATAACATCAACATTGCAACAGACAAAAGCTTTTAGTTTACAAATAAACGCACATAAAACTACGGCGTAATAGGGGAATCCAAATAAACTTGTTTAGATACTAATTTTACAATATTCTTTTTTCTGCATCTCAAAAGATCCCAACAAATCGCATGACAAACAAGGAATAGTCTAAGCCTATGCTAATATAATAAGGAATATATATTCAGTTTCACGACATAGATTGACTAGTCATTCCAACAACTTGATAAATGTTTACAGAAATGAAGATACAGCTAGTTAATACTAAAAACAGTAGCTTTTCAGATGTAGGGTCTAATGAATGATGGTACATATAAACGTATGCCAGTTATCGAGAAAGGCAAGACATGTCACAATGATGGAGTATCAGTTAAAATCAGGAATACGTGCACTACACAAGCAACTTGCTTAATGGTTCACAGAAATCTTGCAGAGGAACAGAATATGAAAGTTCTTCGGTACAGTAAAGAATGATATGATTATTCTGACTCGCAAGAAAAGGGACGGACCAGAGATAAAAATTGTAGTCCAGTCGGCCATATCTCCGTAATCTACAAGACTTTCACTGAAATTGTCACCTACTCTATGACAAATACAAAGATTGGATTGTAATCAGGCAAAAAAGCCTGCTTTATAAATGGAAATAGCAACATGTTCACGAAAAAAGATACAGAATAATAATTGTAAAGTGTCACTCTGGGATTTTGTTGTTTTAGAAAGCCTTTGATCGTGCCTCTTCGAAACCTGTAGCAATAGTCCTTGATAAGGAGACAGTGATTGAGCATTTATTTGTATGCAGAAGGATCTACAGTGTTGAGCCAAAACAATATCACTACCACCCACCGTGAGATTGACTGCCGCACGGTGATACTTGGGGACGTGAGGTTGTAAGGGAAATATATGAAGGAAGCAGAGACGAATATGAAATCATTCTAGCTACGGTCCGCAATTTGGGGAATTTAGTGACATAAGCGAATTTTGCAAAGGGCAGATTGTTACGAATAGGCGCCTGGGAAAGTGCATCTAGGCCAACCTGGTTCGCTCAGTTGGACCACAGGACCCATTTCATTCCAAGTTAAGAAAACCCATACCAATATGGAGCCACCGCCACTTTGCACAGTGCCTTGTTGACAACTTGAGTCGAGTCCATAGCATCGTGGGGACCGCACTACACTCGAACCCTACTATGAGCTCTTACTATGAGCTCTTACCAACTGAAATCGAGACTCATCTGACCAGGCCACGGTGTTCCGGTCGTCTAGGGACCAAGCGGTATGGTCACGAGTCCAGGAGAGGCGCTGCAGGCAATGTCGTGCTGTTAGTTAAGGCACTAGGGTTGGCTGTCTCCGTCCATGGCCCATTAACGTCAAATTTCGCCACACTTTCCTAACGGATACGTTCGTCTATTTAACATGGTTGAAGGACGGTGAAACCGTGAGTAGTATACAAGGTGTTCGACGTCCACGCCTCATCACAGAACGTGGAGGTAAGACGCTTTCACACTCTGTAGACCAAAACAGGCGGAGATCTCTTACAAATCAGACGAGAGAGCACAGCGCTGATTAGGGCTCAAATCTTCCATAACACACCATTTAGCACACATCGTTCAACACGGTGCTCCGAAGCATACAACCCCTGCCTGCGCGTTCCCATTTTGACCCAACGATGAGATGAATTACGATTCGAAACGTAGACACTAACTGCCCTGATACCTTCAGTTACGACTGTAGTGACCAGTCTCGCAATGGTGATTGTTTTTCAGTGATCATGACTGATTACCACGATCAACAATAGAGAAGATGGAGCTGTCTGCTTCTTAAACAGGTCTCCTATGAATGCGATGCTGCCTTGCGTTGATGGATGACGGTTTCTGTCACAGGTTTCTACCTACAGTTTATTTTTCTCCTGTGTATCGAAAAACAACGGAGATTTTAGAGGGTTCTAGGAGAAAAATGAACTGTTGATGAAACCCGTGTCTGAGCCAATTAGAGCATTGCATTCATATCAGACAAGAGCATTCTATGCAGCAGCCAGCTTCATCTTCTCCACTAGCGATCGTGGCAAATCAGTCTCCATCACATTATAACAAATAACACTGCGAGACGTTCCGTCTATGTGCGCAGCTGGATGATGTTACCGAACACAGATTCCTATACTAGATTTGTTTCTCAAGATTCTCTCTACGACCAATCCAAGATTGTAGCATTATCTTTGGGACACCCTGTATATAAGATAAATAATGTGACAGTATCCACCAATGTCGGCTTCTTGACAATATTTTTACCGAAAATATTTAATTTTAAAGATTAAATTAAAGTCATCCGTTTGCGAAACGCATTATGTTCATTTCCCTCGTAAAATGAGTTAACAAATCCCTGTGGTTCTGCTGATCACATTTAATCCACAAAATGAAAAGCGATGAAATAATGGAGCTGTTGCAGAGCGTCATGTCCAGCAGTAATAGTGCTATAAAACGCATCATGTCGCTAACAGTAAATGAGATGCAGAACTCATTATCTATGGCGTATTGTATCACAGCCGTCCACAATACGGGCACGAATAGTCTCTACATTTGGTACCGGGATTGCGTAGACAAGAGCTTTCAAATGCCCCCATAAATGAAAGTTAAGAGGGTTGAGGTCAGGAGAGCATGAAGGCCATGGAATTGGTCCGCCTCTACCAATCCATCGGTCACCGAATCTGTTGTTGAGAAGCGTACGAACACTTCGACTGAAATGTGCAGGAGCTCCATCGTGCATGAACCACATCTTGTGTCGAATTTGTAAAGGCACATGGTCTTGCAGCACAGGTAGAGTATCCGGTATGAAATCATGATAACGTGCTCCATTGAGCGTAGGTGGAAGAACTTGGGGCCCAATCAAGACATCACCAACAATGCCTGCCCAAACGGTCACAGAAAATCTGTGTTGATGACGTGATTGCACAATTGCGTGCGGATTCTCGTCAGCCCATACATGTTGATTGTGAAAATTTACAATTTGATCACATTGGAAAGAAACCTCATCCGTAAAGAGAACATTTGCATTGAAATGAGGATTGACACATTGTTGGATGAACCATTCGCAGAATTGTACCCGTGGAGGCCAATCAGCTGCTGATAGTGCCTGCACACGCTGTACATGGTACGGAAACAACTGGTTCTCCCGTAGCACTCTCCATACAGTGACGTGGTCATAGTTACCTTGTACAGCAGCAACTTCTCTGACGCTGACATTAGGGTTATCGTCAACTGCACGAAGAATTGCCTCGTCCATTGCAGGTGTCCTCGTCGTTCTAGGTCTTCCGCAGTCGCGAGTCATAGGCTGGAATGTTCCGTGCTCCCTAAGACGTCGATCAATTGCTTCGAACGTCTTCCTGTCGGACACCTTCGCTCAGGAAATCTGTCTCGATACAAACGCACCGCGCCACGGCTAATGCCCCGTGCTAATCCATACATCAAATGGGAATCTGCCAACTCCTTTTTTTAAACATTGCACTGACTGCAAAACCACGTTCGTGATGAACACTAACCTGTTGATGCTACGTACTGATGTGCTTGATGCTAATACTGTAGAGCAATGAGTCGCATGTCAACACAAGCATCGAAGTTAACATTACATTAAATAACATTGAATTGGGCCAACTGGCGGTGAATCGAGGAAGTACAGTACATACTGACGAAACTGAAATGAACTCTAACATAGAAATTGAGCGTTTCCGGACACATGTCCACATAACATCTTTTCTTTATTTGTGTGTGAGGAATGTTTCCTGAAAGTTTGGCCGTACCTTTTTGTAACATCCTGTATATTGTGAGGCTACAGTGAAGATCTCTAGCTTTTTAAATAAATGTCTGCAGGATGATCTTGAATAAGCCCCAGCAATTATTATGATTACACGCTTTTGTGCAATGAACACTCTTTTACTCAATGATGAGTTACCCGAGAATATGATTCCATACGAAAGTAGATAATGAAAATAGGCGTGGTAAGCTAATTTCCTGAGATGCACATCGCCAATATTTGCAATGACCCTAACAGCGTAAGTAGCTGAACTCAAACATTTCAGCAGATCTTCAGTGTGTTTTTTCCAGTTCAACCGCTCATCAATGCATGCACCCATAAATTTTGAATATTCTATCTTAGCTACCGATTTCTCATCGAAGTCTATATTTACTAATGGTGTCATTCCATTTACTGTGTGGAACTGTACGTACTGTGTTTTGTCAAAGGCGTCTGACTTCATTTCTCTGTTGATGAGTGTGCAGAAAACTACGTAATGAGTTCCATCAAACTGCGGAAAGCACCCGTCAATATAGAAACGAAAGAAAGGAGACATAACCAGGAAGTGCAAGAGATGCAGCAAAGAGAACGACGGTAGAAACAACATTTACTACTTCACAGATTAACGTACGTGTGTTCTACCAGTTTTAGAACTGAAGCAATTAGTTACGCATATCTACTTGAAACTGTCTTTACTAAAGGAACCAGTGTAGTAATTTATTTTTTCATACCAATAGGGATTCTGCAGATGACGTTCAGATGATGTTAAGTGTTACACTAACGAAATAGTTCTCTTTTGTCTCAGATACTAAGTGCTTTGATTTTCTCCACCTTCTTCATGCCGGCATAACTCTGCAGAATCTTCCAATTACAGTGAAATATACATGCTGGATGTAAGACACATGCATTACAAACCCAAACAGCGGAGTTCAACGAAATATCATGTTGCGCCATGCCAGATTGTCAACACCGAAACGCAGCAGATGAAATTACGAGAACGAAGTTCGCAGGCGAAAAAAAGTAGTCGACTTGGAAGCAAGCATTCAAATATTGAACGAATCTGGTTACTGGAACAAAGCAAATAAAATCAGGAAATTGTGTCGCGATGGGTGAAGAGAAGTATAAGAACGGGCCTGTGGTGAGGCTAAAACATATCGAAACGTGGTCAACACCTGACCACTGTTACATCATCACCAATACGCCAAGGAATTACTTCGAAGAAAGAAAAATTCTTTGATTTGAATAATCAGGTTATCAAACATTATCAGGAAGTGATTCTTTCTTCGATCATCAACAAACTTTATCGAGTCATCCACTGGATTGTGAGTTTGAGCTAGGAGACTTTATCCAGGAGAGTGACGAACTATTCATATAATCGTGCTGAATAAAATATGTGCAATTATGGTTGTTCAAGACATGAATACATATCAGTTAGACGTTTCAAAAGAAATATTATGTTCCAGCAAACAATAATTTTTCAGTTTTTACCCGTACTAACTCGTAAGGTACCATATATACATCACTGAATGAATGTAAATAACTCATTATTAATGAGTTGTATTTCTACATTTACAGACAACTACTGCAGACAGATCTGTCATATACCTCCAACTATTACAGAATTCATTATATGCAGCAATTTTTTGTTAGTAACTATAAAAGTTTAAGTTCTAGATTATTAAAATGTGTTGGAGAATGAGGAACATCTTTTAGCATACTCTCCAAAGAAAGTAGCTCCTTCACATTTCGCATTAAGAAATGACAGCTTTTTTGAGATTCCTCAAATTTTATTCATTTGAATAAGAAGAGCCTTGCAGATCGGCACCTCATTGGGTAATAATTGTAAATATGAAGTAAGATTAAGTATTAAAAGTATTACCAATGCGACAGCCCAAGGAAACTGAGCCGAGAGTTCCTGCGATGCTCTTGGCGGGGTTGTTTCTCTGTCGAAGTTACGCACTTTGCAGCGTCCAGGTTGGCTGGCGCCCTCTATTTAGGGCTCACGAGGTGAGACTCGGTCGGGGCAGAGACGGGGACTCGGTCGGCGGCAGTGACAGAGGGAAGACAGCCCACGGAGCACCGCGAGTAGTCATTCGGCGCTTGGTGTACGGCGAGGACGCACGGTGTTGACATTCCGGCGCCTGCGTCTGCCGACGAGCGGAACTGGAGTGAGGAAGCAGTCACCGGTCAACATAGGCTCTGTTTAGGAGTCGTGTCTATTTGAAATCTTGAGGAGAGAGCGGGAATTTACCCTGGCGTGCATGTTTAAAGCGAGGTCCTGGACTAATGGTGACCCATTTTGTGGTCGAACTTTTGGATGTGATTGCTCCGCGTAGCCGCTTTGATTTTCACTAGTCATTCCTTAAGCCACTTGGACGTGGGTCCGGGGTACTTCGCATCCCAAGTCCATGTAACTGCGCTGTCCCGTGGTTACGTTGTATTTGTCTTAAATTACAAGGGTGGTCGATATTCGGCGATTCCTTTTTTATTATTATTGTTGTTATTATGTTATGTGGTCAATTTTGTGAATCGAAGTTTATTCTCTGTATAAAATGTGAGCCGCTAATTTAAATTGGAATTGCAAACTTCTTGTTGGCGACTATAATACACTACTGGCCATTAAAATTGCTACACCAAGTTGAAATGCAGACGATAAACGGGTATTCATTGGACAAATATATTATACTATAACTGACATGTGATAACATTTTCACGCAATTTGGGTGCATAGATACTGAAAAATCAGTACCAAGAACAACCACCTCTGGTCGTAATAAAGGCCTTGAAACGCCTGGGCATTGAGTCAAACAGAGCTTGGATGGTGTGTCAGCAGCCCATGCAGCTTCGACACGATACCACAGTTCATTAACAGTAGTGACTGGCGTATTGTGACGAGCCAGTTGATCGGCCACCGTTGACCAGACTTTTCAATTGGTGACTGATCTGGAGAATGTGCTGGCCGGGGCTGCTTTCGAACACTTTCTGTGTCCAGAAAGGACCGTACAGGACCTGCAACATGTGGTCGTGCATTATCCTGCTGAAATGTTGGGTTTCGCAGGGATCGAATGAAGGGTAGAGCCAATGGTCCTAACACATCTGAAGTGTAACGTCCACTGTTTAAAGTGCCGTCAATGCGAACAAGAGGTGACCGAGACGTGTAACCAATGGCACCCCATACCACCACGCCGGGTGATACGCCAGTATGGCGATGACGAATACACGCTTCCAATGTGCGTTTACCGCGATGTCGCTAAACACAGATGCGACCATCATGATGCTGTAAACAGAACCTGGATTCATCCGGAAAAACGACGTTTTGCCATTCGTGCACCCAGGCTCGTCGTTGAGTACACCATCGCAGGCGCTCCTGTCTGTGATGCAGTGTCAATACTAACTGCAGCCATGGTCTCGGAGCTGTTAGTCCATGCAGCTGCAAACGTCGTCGAACTGTTCGTGCAGATGATTGTTGTCTTGCAAACGTCCCCATCTGTTGACTCAGGGATCGAGACGTGGCTGCAGGATCCGTTACAGCCATGCGGATAAGATGCCTGTCATTTCGACTGCTAGTGATACGAGGCAGTTGGGATCCAGCACGGCGTTCCATATTACCCTCCTGGACCCACCGATTCCATATTCTGCTAAGAGTCATTGGATCTCGACCAACGCGAGCAGCAATGTCGCGACACGATAAACCGCAATCGCGATAGGCTATAATCCGACCTTTATCAAAGTCGGAAACGTGATGATACGCATTTCTCCTCCTTACACGAGACGTCACAGCAACGTTTCACAATGCAACGCCGGTCAACTGCTGTTTGTGTATGGGAAATCGGTTGGAAACTTTCGTCATATCAGTACATTGCAGGTGTCGCCACCGGCACCAACCTTGCGTGAATGCTCTGAATAGCTAATCATTTGCATATCACAGCATCTTCTTCCTGTCCGTTGAATTTCACGTCTGTGGCACGTCATCTTCGTGGTGTAGCAATTTTAATGGCCAGTAGTGTAGTAACAATTTTTCGCCGCCGAACGTTGCTTTGATATCGAAGGTTGTGTGCGGATTATCTGGACATTATCACCTTGAGCTAGTCGTTCTTTTTAAATTTATCAAGTGAAATTTCACATCATTGGAGATTGTTTAATGAATTATTGTTTTAATAGTAACAGCGGTTGTCACACTATAACGTTTAGCATCTCTTCCTGCATTTTAGTGAACTGTGTTTTAATACTGGGTTTGTGTGTTCTAGAAGCCATTAATGGTGTGCGCAGGCCGTCCTGCCTGTTGTTGTCAGTTGAGCTCTCGAGCACGGAGTTCAGACACGCGGCCGATGTGAATGCCAAACGTCGACAATGTGCTGATTGCTGTGTAGATCTTTCAGGCTATCATAACATCATATTGCCGAATGTTTTCATAATAGTTAATTCACGTACTTATGAGAGCTTGCTATTTGAGTATTTTCGAAACCTAATAAAGTTTACGAATTATTATTTTTCATATTCACAAGGCCTGATAATTATCTTAATTTCACGACTAGTGAGCTCAGATCTGCAGTTATATTAAAGTTTCATTTGTGTAAAGTATTTTTTTATTAATTTAAGGATGATGCCATAAGGTTGTGTTTCTTTTAATTTTTGTTTTAATTATTCTCATTGTTTTTATACAATTGAATAATCAGTGTAGATCACCGAATTTTGCAATTGCTAATTAATCATTGCGTCGTTACCAGTGCTGTGTTTTAATTAAAGTGGTGAAAATAAATTTTTGTATCCTCAAATGGGGTCAACATTCCACTCCAGCAGGCCAAGTGCCTTGCTCACCAAGCCTATACCTCAATACAAATGAAGAAAGTATTAAATGATTAGAATTATCATGAATCTTAAATTACATTATCGTGAATTAGTAACTATAAACTATGGTGGAACATTATTTTCATTACAGAGAAGATCGTTCAGTATATAGGGGTAAACCTCCCTCGTACAGTAATGTACTATGCAAGTGCCCTCACACGTGGGCAGGGAGACGCTGGAGCAAGGACCGGCAGAACAGACGTGCGACGTCGCTTGATTAAACCGGAGGGAAACAGCTTCAGAAGTCGTATTGTAGTTTGCCCTGGCAAACGCTCGCACATTGAATTTTAGCGCCCATCAACACCAGGATCTCTTGTAACACATCGAGGACCAGCTTCATTTTGGGTGTATGAGACAGTGGTTTAACGTTATGACGTAAGTGCGTCGCTAGTCCCATATCAGCAGCATGTGTCGATAAAGTAGCACTTATATCATTCAAGGGGAACATTATTGATGCAAGTTTTCTGTGCCCGAGATTGCCTCTGTGACGACGATAATGCTATCAGTTGTTTATTTCCTTACTTCCAACATATTTTTGGCCACTTTTACTAATACATTCTGTCTACATTGCACTGTATTATTTTATTACAAAAATGATAGTAAAATTCCATAGTTTCTCAAAAAAAAGTGCCATATTCGTACTGGAGATAGCTTTTGACATATTGACAATAGTGTGCTATGACAGCTATCTGATGACACTACCTGAGGTGCTATGTAGTTAGCGATAATTCACAGAAACCACTCGGTAACGAACATGTATAAAAACGTCAGGTTACAAGCATGGGAGCAATAGTCCCGTAAACTTAGGTCGACGAAGGTGAGCGAGAAGGCCAAACTACTGAAACTCCACGCCCCATCAGTCGCTCATTAGCCGTTCGTGCTCGGTCCTTTTGAGGCTTTGGATGCAGGAGTTGGACAAAATATGGTAACGCCAAAAACACATTACCTAATAAGTACAGGAAACACAATGGTATTCAAAACAGCATCAGTTTCTCTCGGAATGGACGGATTCAGGTCCTGCGAGGTTTTGAAGGGAATTTTATTCCATTCTACCTGCAAAATTTTGGCAAGATCAGGTAATGATGATGGAGGTGAACAGAGGTCACGTACCCTTGCCCCCAAAGTAGACCAAAAATGCTTAATAGTATTGAGATCAGGTGACTGTGGTATCCGGGGAAGATGCGACAGTTCAACCTCTTGCCCCCAAAACTAGTGCTAGACGGTGCGAGCTGTTTGAACAGAGGACCGTTTCGTCTTGGAACACAGCAACACGTTTGTACGATGGAATGGGTTGGGATGGGATCAGATGATAGTTTTGACTAGTACTGACTCCTGCGATGATAAGAGATACTGGTTTCCTCATTTATTTTTAACTATCGTGCATTCCCTGGATGTGTGTGATTAGATTGGAAGTCCTAAGAAACTTATTCTGAAATGTAGAGAGGCAAGCAGATGGCAAGTGCATGATGCTGATATTGCTAGCTAACTGTGGACGTAAATAAGTGTATATTAGTGTTTCTGTGGACTGGAACACATTCGATGCCGTTTGAATGTGTGACAGAAATCAGTTGTTGAAATCATTCACGACAGTAAATTCTTTATTAGTTGAAATAATCCCAAGGAAGTGCAATTCGTCGGCGGAAACTGCAGCCTTGCACTGCAATGAGCATAGTTCGTCTGTGTGAGAGTCTTACCATCTTGAATGAACGGAAAAAGATGTAAAGCATTCAAAGGAAATTCCATGCGGCTGGTTCAAATGGCTCTGAGCACTATGGGACGTAGCTTCTGAGGTCACCAGTCCCCTAGAACTTAGAACTACTTAAACCTAACCAATCTAAGGACATCACACACATCCATGCCCGAGTCAGGATTCGAACCTGCCAGCGTAGCGGTCGCACTGTTCCAGACTGTAGCACCTAGAACCGCTCGGCCACCCCGGCCGGCATTCCATGCGGGAGTGTCCTCCTGATCTCAACAAGCAACACTGGGAATGGCTATTTAATAACAAAATTTCTAGAGTCCTTATTCAATAACAAGAACTATTCTAATTTTGTTACTATATAAAGAGTGTTCGGAACTTCTCGTTAGAAACTTCTAGAACTTGTAGGGGGGAGTGAGTAGATAATATTTACAATTTAAACCCATGTCTGGAAGCATACGGTTTTCGTGCTACAACCGTTTGAATACAGATGTCGATATTTTCACAGACGGTTGCAGGACCACTGTTATTCACTACAGAATGTCAAATCAAACACCTTTCAGCCGTTTAAATTGTTATTTTATTGTGCTACCAGTTTAGGTGCTATATTACGCCATATTCAGGCCCTCTGACCGGCGTGTAGGAGGATTCCCTCCTTCGATCCAGTCAAAATAGGAGCCACTATTCAATGCTTGGTATCTGGGGGTTTCTCCATTTGAAAACATTTAGGTAACGCGATCACTCTGACAAGTAATTCATTAGGTGTGACACAGTACATCACTTGTTTCATAGTTCCACCCATTAATAGCCAAAGAATGTGCTCGCGTGCTCGTTGACGGGTTCCCTCCAACACGATGCAGTATGGACTCTTCCACTTCGGTGTGCGACTACTCCTTTGAGCGCCACAGTCACGTCTGCTGACGGGGAAGGTACCCGTTCTTGAAGCCGTTGCGTAATTGTGGCGAAGAGGGTATGCGAAGCATTCAGACGTTGTGGACAACGATCTTGATAAAGGGGACGAGCAACTCCTCATTCAGAAGGACCACGTCGGTATATTATGAAAAGTATACTCAGCAGCGTTGCTGTAACACTCACAGACACGTGAATGAGGCCCGAAACAGGTTTGGTGGCTAGAATATACATCAAATGACATGAGCCGATCTGACATAACCACCCCGATCATTAATACCCTGCTGCATACCAATCTAGCAAATACAATTTCAAACTGCTGTAGCATGGAAACGGCACATTTCCGAATATGGGGTATTATTCAAAACATGCAGGCCGATGTGGCCGAGCGGTTCTAGACGCTTCAGTCTGGAACCGAGCGACCGCTACGATCGCAGGTTCGAATCCTGCCTCGGGCATGGATGTGTGTGATATCCTTAGGTTAGTTAGATTTGAGTGGTACTAAGTTCTAGGGGACTGATGACCTCAGATGTTAAGTCCCATAGTGCTCAGAGCCTATTCAAAACATTATGTACTCAGTCTCTTCTACAAGTCCTATAATTTTGTAACGGGCATTGCCGAACGCTCAGCATACTGCATGAGGAAGTCCTGCCCATGGAGAGAAATAACGACAGTCTTTTGTCCGCCGCACCATCCGCCACACTCCTGCGACGGATATTGTGAAATACCGATATTTTGTTATGGCACCGTATACAACTCTCAAGAGTCGAAGACAGTTTGAACAGTAACCGGTATGTTAAGGAGGTTACGGGCCTTAGAGTCAACATGCCGCAAGTCCCCAAGTCTACATGCCATATAGCCGCAGGGCCACATGTACCACATGTATCGAGAAAGGTGCAAGGCGTCGAAGACTGATATTTACCTACATTTCTAGGGTCTTTATGTTGACTCTCAAGTCTGCTGCGTTGCTAATATTAAACATAGAAAAAACGTTACTCGAAACGTTAAAAGACTTCTTTATTGCAGTAATGCAGTAACGGTCGCTCGTCTTCATTTGTCATCCGATGCACTAGGTGCAGTCTAAGTAAACCCTTTGACATGTTCCTTATTGTCTTCCTTGCTCCTCGCCCCTCTCACCGCCCCTTTTTCCTTTTACTTTTTCTTGTTTCTTGTGTCAGTGACGGAGCTTTCGTATTTTGTAGTTAGTACAGATTGATTCTACTAGCATTCTTTGTATAATTTATTGTCTGTGCTTTTTATGATGCTTTAATTTTCATTCTATTGATTTTCATTTATAAACGTCCAAAAATAGAACATGTATTCGTATTTGATTGTATGTAATCCTATCTGTGAATGTATTTTGTTAATCTAAACATCGTTTTTAGCTTTAATTAGGCATTATTCAGAATTTCCCAAACCTGAGGGTAAAACTGAAGGTATTGTGGAGCGCCATGTGATATGCTGAGATAGAAGTCGATGTCGAGAATGGGTATTTTAGGTGCCACGAGCCCTTTCACATCTAACGTATGTGATGAAAGTGTTTGTGAATCTATTTGGTTGTCGTAAGAAACAACTGCCTGCCAAGTCGAAATAGCTGCCTCTGAAGTGCAAATCATTACGTAATGATCAGTGGAATGTTCACACGGTATAACGCCATTGTCTGCAGTTTACGGCAAGCTGACGAAATACGTTGCAGATTTGCATTTCGTGCGCGCCTCAGTGAGAAGAACATCGCAGAGAACTGAATGAAGAGACATATGAAAAACTGGACATGCAAACTGGAATTCTTTAGTTACCCGTTGAACCATACGAATGTGGAGGATATCTCGGCGAATGACGCCCATCTATCCATAGACTGTACTATCGCCGACAGACGTTAGTCCTCGCAGTTGCCTATTAGAGGAATCTCCACGTGCGACGTATGTGTCCTACAGACTTCTTCGCTTGGGGGACGAGATGGTTCCACCACTCGGGTAAAGACGATTACACTATTTGCACCTGGATATGACCATTCACACTGGGTACATTTTAACAGTCATGTCTTCAGCCGGCCGGAGTGGTCGAGCGGTTCTAGGCGCTACAGCCAGGAACCGCGCGACCGGTACGGTCGCTGGTTCGAATCCTGCCTCGGGCATGGATGTGTGTGACGTCCTTAGGTTAGTTAGGCTTAAGTAGTTCTAAGTTCTAGGGGACTGATGACCACAGCTGTTAAGTCCCATAGTGCTCAGAGCCATTTGAACCATTTGAACAGTGTCTTCATTGGAGGTAGAAAACGCGAGGTAACTTCTTTCACTAGTTGGCTTATTCACAATGACAGCTTTTTTTCATTCACATATATTGCACTATTATTAGTTGCAAATGGGAAAAGTTGTAGAACTATTCCGCAGTCCACGATTGCGAAACAAAAATATATATATTAAGAAAAGGCATCTATAAATTAACAACTCATTCGTCTATTGTTCCTAGTTTCGAGCACCGTCTGATAAAATTTCACCCACTGTAACCTACAACCTACTAATCGACTATAGCCACACTAACTTACAAACCGACTACCAAATAATGTCCGTAGCAATCAGTTTTCCTTGTATTTCGATAGGTGATTCATCTGCTTAAAACTTCAAGGCGATGTTTGTACATGAGACACATGAACTTACTGTATATTTACCTCGAAAACTTTTCTTTGCTTTCTAGTACTTACTGTCTGTATTTAACAATAAAGAGCTGTTTGTATGCTTTTCCATGTATCTGCCTTCCGTTCTGACAGTTCCACCTTTCAGCCGGCCACTGTGACCGAGCGGTTCTAGGCGCTTCAGTCCGAAACCGCGCCGCTGCTACGGTCGCAGGTTCGAATCCTGCATCGGGCATGGATGTGTGTGATGTCCTTAGGTTAGTTAGGTTTAAGTAGTTCTTAGTTCTAGGGGACTGATGACCTCAGATGTTAAGTCCCATACTGCTCAGAGTCATTTGAACCATTCTCAGCTCCATCTTTCTCAGTCTGCTAGCTGGAGCTTCTAGTGACGCTGGATATCGTGTTTCCCACGACAACAACCATTTCTAAACCTATAAAACTCTATTTGTTGCTATCTTCAGTTGCCACGCGCAACAGAAACGCCTTAAATGCGAGCAATGTTAATCATACGTGTGCTAATACGATTGCATCTGATGACCTCAGATGTTAAGTCCCATACTGCTCAGAGCCATTTGAACCATTCTCAGTTCCATCTTTCTCAGTCTGCTAGCTGGAGCTTCTAGTGACGCTGGATATCGTGTTTCCCATGTAAGTGAGTAAACAACCACGACAACAACCATTTCTAAACCTATAAAACTCTATTTGTTGCTATCTTCAGTTGCCACGCGCAACAGAAACGCCTTAAATGCGAGCAATGTTAATCATACGTGTGCTAATACGATTGCATCTCTCGTATCTCATATCCGTAAAAGATGTGAGTCTAAGATGAGATTGCCAGTCATATTCGATGTTGATAACGTCTAGCACCTGGGCAATATGTACTCTAGATGCCGAACTGGAAACGGAGGTCCTGTCCTATCGACAACGCCACCGGATATGTTCTTGGGATATTCCGTGAAATGATCTATGCGAAGACTGACGAGGCGAGAATAGGTAGAGACCTATACGCCGGTCTCGCTGTGCAGCATATCCGACTAATTTTGGGGTCAGTGGGGCAGATTCTTCGTGCGTGTTGAGACTGTCGATTTGCCGCTTTAAACATAAACTCTGAGCTGAAACTTTTGCTAAAAAGAGTAAATTGTGCAAACAGAAAATTTAATTTCGAATATTTGGCCCCTGTCGAACTATTTGGGGTCCTCTTCCATACGGATCAGGTTGTCTCAAAATGTTCGGAAAGTACGGCATACAAATACGAGGGGCGTTGAATGACGCCCTTTAGCCACCTTACTGGGAGGGCTTGTTCGTTGACCTCCCGGATCAATACCCTCCACGTCATCCACGTATTGCTTCCCAAGGAATGCATCCTTCATTGGGCCAAAGAGATGGAAGTCGGAAGGTGCTAGTTCCGGACTGTAGGGTGGATGCGGAAGTAGATATCAAAGATGTTTTGTGAGCTCATCTTGGATGCGCAGACTTGTGTGATATCGTTTCTTCAGCGTCCTGAGGGTACCACACTACACTTCAGAGCTGATCGTTGCACCATGAAGGAGGACATCAAACCGAATAAGCCTTTCAGAGTCTCAGATGACCGTCATCTTAACTCTACCGGCTGAGTGTGCCACTTTGAATTTTTTCTGCGGAGGAGAGGTAGCGTGGCGCCGCTCCATTGGATTGCCGTATTGCTTCCCTGTTTCATCGCCTGTAATAATGTTCGACAAAATATTGTCACTATCAGCCTCATAGCACGCAAGTAGTTCCACGCGTATGATCCTTCGTTACTCTTTATGATCTTCTGTTGTGCCGCAAATGTTTCATGCTACGTCATCTAATGGCTTTTATTTTGCCAATATCTTACTTAAGGCCCCCTTGAAGTCTAAGTGTTCTACTTCGATTTTTTCCTACAGAGGGAAATCTGTCCTGAATTGTTTATGGTTTCTCACTTTCGCCTTTCAAAAGGTGTTCGTACGTAATTGGACTATATGATCGAGAGTACCGGGATACTAGTATGTATGCGTGTTCACGCAGAATGGTGGTATGAACTTCTGTCATCTTTTGTCTGCAGAACACCTAAAGTCAATAGTATATCTCTGTAAAGTTGCAATGCTGTGCCATCGAAACTGATTTTCTTATAAACTGGTGAACTTCAAAGCCATTTATCTCAAAAATACCTGAATTGCACTTATGTCACTTTGCTAGTGACTTTCTCATTTAAAGCATACTAAAGCGTCACGCGTTATCACCAAGAGCTGCTGATAAAATATAGGTTTTGCTGAATAATCAGATTCGGTCGACAGGCATGTTGATAAAAAAGTCTACATCATATTAGATGATAAAATCAGTCGTGTCAAATTACGAAATCTGTGAAATCGTTACTATCGTCATAAAAATATGTCAAACAGCGCACACAATCAGATTATATTAACAGCTTGTAAGGCTGCCAAGTCATCTGTTGGTAATAAAAATTCGAAGAGGAAATACGAAGGAACAACTACAGCTAAATCAGTGCCAAGCAAACCTTACGTACTGACGGACAGGGACCGACGAGCATTGTGAAGTATGGGTGTAAATAACAGCAAGAAACAGTGGAAGCAGTCACTCGCCGGTTCCAAAGTGTTGCCAGCAGTCCAGTTACCGCAATGACTGTGCATAGACAGTTAAGAAGAAGCCAAACATTTCTGTAGTCAATACAAAGCGATGCCGTAAGCAGTGTAAAGAGCGACACCATAGTACAGTTGTAACTGGAGTGATGAATCATGTTATACCCTGTGGCAATACGATGGAGGAATTTCGGTTTTGTGGCTGCCTGGAAAAAGTTACCTGCTGTCGTTTTTAGTCCGAACAGTAAAGTACAGAGAAGTTATTTATCTTAATGCGCTAAAGAAAATGCTTAATGGGAAAGCATATGAGCATATTTTACAGCACTTTGTACTGCATACAAATAAGGAAACTTTTGGAGGAGGAGGGGGGAGGAGATTAGTGTTTAACGTCCCGTCGACAACGAGGTCATTAGAGACGAAGCGCAAGCTCGGGTGAGGGAAGGATGGGGAAGGAAATCGGCCGTGCCCTTTCAAAGGAACCATCCCGGCATTTGTCTGAAGCGATTTAGAGAAATCACGGAAAACCTAAATCAGGATGGCCGGAGACGGGATTGAACCGTCGTCCTCCCGAATGCGAGTCCAGTGTGCTATCCACTGCGCCACCTCGCTCGGTGAAACTTTTTGGGACGATGGTTGTATCACCCTGACAGTCTTAAAGCACCATCTGTGGGGTAATTGTGTCTGCAATAACATTCCAGATATGGACTGTCCTGTGTAGAGTCCTGGCCAGAACCCTAGGGGAAACCTAGAACGTCGACTTCTCTGCAGACTCTATTGTCCAATCAGTTTCGGTTTCGACTCTTGAGGAAGAATGGATTGTCAATCCTCCACAGTCATTCAGATTACTCATTCAAAGTTCCTGCAGAAGTCTGGCCTTATAATGGCAAATGTGAGGCAGACATTGTAAGGTCCACATAATAGAGCTCAGGATACATCTATATCACGCAGTGTACGCATTTCGTCTCAGTTTCATCTACAAATTTGTAAGGTGGCAGCTTGAATGAAAGTGAATTTCTCACCTTACATGAGATATTATATGTCGTAAGAAGTAGATAGATATGTCACCTGACATACTTCGGCGATTGTGAGCAGATTTGCCTATCAAAATGTGTAGCATGTAATCCAAAAGGGATGACATTTGATACAACGGTATCAAAACTCCGAACCCAAATCCTGCATGTCAATGAGCAAAAGGTGAAAAAAGGTGCTGGAAGAAACGCTTTATTTTGGGGGTAGATGCGAGTTGCATCGTCACGGCCCACATACTACTAAAGACCTCTAATAGGGGTTGGTGACCCACAGCGAGAGAGACAATGAACGCTCCAGGCGATACAGCGTGGGGAGCAGGTAGCAGCCCTTTGGAAAACTGCATTGGGGAATTTCCAAATGGATGCAAACAAGCCAGAGACGCAGTTGATCACGTGAAAGGCCTGTGGTACGCTCTCGATGTAGGTGTGTAACTTTTAGGCGTCAGGAGCGGGCACAAAATGTCCGATTGGCTGAAATAAACTTGGAAGGATTAAAGGGGGCTATAATTTGACCTAATTTAAAGGTAGGCCCTTTGTGGTTGGCAGGAGTAGTTACCAGAAGATGAAAGAAACGCTACAATTGGCCTGAGAAAGCCATGACGCGAAGCACGAAAGGACACAGGTGGGGGACAGTTTGTTACGAAAGACACAATACCACAACTTCGTGGACTCTCCCCTGAACCAGCGTAGAACAGGGTGCATCACGCTCTGTACGACGCCAAAGGAGGAATTTTTGTGTGAACACTGCGTTCACTTTGGCTGACATTCAGCTAGATGTTAGCTAAAGAGTCATTGCGCTCTGTTAACGGAGAAACGAAACAGTCACATAGTTAACTGTTCTTGTGAGAAGTGAGAGGGCATTGAAGTATACACGCTGCTCCATTTATGCATGTGTATATCGCCACATTTTCCAAACTAGAAACGAATGCATGTTTTCTTGCCTAACGAGAAATGTATGACAGTTTCAGCAGATAAAATCTGTAAAGATTTTGGTTAGCTTTTTATAGGATTTTGAGGGGGCGAGAGCAGCCATGCAGCCAACACGTCGCAGCTAAAGGTAAATGCCGCTCGCAGTGACGTAAAATTGTTAGATCACCAGCTTGTGTTCACTGTGAACTTGAGCAACCTTGAGTAATCTATTGGTGATCTTGTCACAAAAGCTAACCATCCTCTGTAGATTTGATTGTCATCCTAATTAGCACCGAACTTAGAACCGGAATCGGATAATTTGTGTCTAGAAATGTTCAGAAGTAAGAAAAATCTTGTAGAGAACCCTCTATTTAAATTTGATATTGTTGTGTTCAGTGTTATTTCTGCTAAACAGGATGTAATACATTATCTTGACAACTGACCTGAAATTGTCATCTCACAATCTATGTAAACCCGTGTGCTTCTTTGACAACAATAGGGAAATTAAACAAATTTTACAGGCAAACACTGATGTGCGCTGTCATAGAATAAGGGTCCCACTCCTAAACCCTGTAATTTATTTTAATGACGCTAACGCACACACATGGTGTTTTTGCTGTGTGACAAATGTAAAAATGAGTGGAGTGTCAGAAGATTTATCTTTACTGTTTTGCTGTCACGTCATACAAGATACATGGTCTGTCTTTGTCAGCCACTGCAACCCTTCTGAAGAGCATTTAATATGCATACGATATATACCTCTGTCTCTTATCTAACACAAGCCTCTAGACACCATAGGTATCTATTTCCCGAAGAACTATCTTGTAAATGACGTGTCAAGTATCTGTCTTTACAACTATGTGTCATAGTGCAATACACAGACCGACGTTTTCATTTAACCTGAGTAAGTGCACTGTTTAGTCATTCGTGCATGAAGTATCTGACTTACCATACTTGAATTTTTGCAGGTCTCCGTTTCTATTTCCAGATCGGGTATCTTTGTCTTATAGCTGATGTAAGTCAGCGAAATATTGCCCATATTGCTAGTACTTGTTATGTCTACAGTAGCTGCTATGAATCTTGTTTTCTTTCATCATTTATATACAAATTACAGTCTAATCACTTTCCTGAACTCTGTTGCAAGAGCAATAAGCATGTCATGGGACTCTATTGAGTTATTAACTAACCTATTTTGTATTAAGCTTTGATGGTCTTTTTGTTTTCAGTTTTATTTTGCTACTCGTCAAAACTGGAAACGATCAGAACAACTGTATGAATGAATGAGCGTATGGCATTGGTGGCCGTGAATCCCCTCGCGGACGGTTCGGCCGCCGCTCCACAAGTTCTTTAACGCCACTACGGCTACTTGCGAGTGAATGAGGATGAAATGATGATGAAAGACACATAACACCCTGTCATCTCAAGGTAGAGAAAATCCCTGAGCCCGCCGGGTATCAAACCCGTGACCCCGTGCGCGGGAAGCGAGAACGCTACCGCATGACCACGAGCCGCGGACAGAACAACTGTGACCGTTAATGACTCATTTAGATCACAAGTTTTACAGTTGAGTATAATTTGTGGCAATATCACTTTCCTTTTATCTTATATGCCGATAAAAATGCTTGTGAGATTCCAAGTAAACTGCTTCCGATTTCGCTTTTCGTTTAGTAATTTATCGTTGAGTTTGGCCACTGTGCACAACGATAACGCCATCACCATAAACACAAGGTTATGGGTATTAGTAGCCTATGTCACCTAACCATAGAACACTTGTAGGACAATGTAGAGGTTCTTGGAATCCAAATCAAAACTGAGATGTACAGATATTTCATAGCTCTAATGACTGACATAAATCACAATAAAAAATTAACAGAGAACGAAGTTCTCCAAACAAAATGACGCTAAGACTGCGGATTTATCAAAACGTGTGTACGAATATATGGAGAAGTACTACGAGGTCTGTTCATCTGGTTAGCTCGGTAAATCAGAGTTAAGGATACAACAAGATTCCAGAAATTACAGCCAAATTAATCAGCACAAGCTGTCTGGAAGAGTAAGCAAGTTGCGAACTGCTCGGAATATGAATTGCGCTACTGCAATTGTAGCACTTGTATTTCCCTAAAATCAAAATCAGAAAACCATGCGCCAATGAGGAGAAAACTGCGGCTGGGAGATGAGTGACCTATTCTGTTTTTTAGCGATAATTTAGTCATTCTTCTGACTACTTGGATGCGGTCGGTCACAAATTTTTTTACTGCTATTTCATGAAAACACGGGGTGAAACTGTGGAATATTTCCACTTTTAGTGTACGAAGCCTACCGTACTGAATGGAGCTGTGTTCCATCGATTAGTTGGCATTTTCATGCCAATCGCTATTTGGTACACCAAATTTCGGAGCGACAGCAACGGATCGTTCCTGTGCTGGTCG
The DNA here is from genome assembly GCF_021461385.2 of Schistocerca piceifrons. NCBI lineage: Eukaryota > Metazoa > Arthropoda > Insecta > Orthoptera > Acrididae > Schistocerca > Schistocerca piceifrons. Next base: position 443,144,963 of record NC_060141.1, on the reverse strand, counting down.
GGAGGCCTGTTGGTGGCTCGTGCTTTGATGTTCGAACGGAATAGGCAACGATAACGTCCTCAGTTATTGTCTGGGAATGGCAGTGGTGGCACGGTGCCTTCCACTCGGGGCTCGGAGAAGCGCAGTCGCCGCCAAAAAAATCACAAAGCAGGCTACAGCCTTACTTCCACGAAAACTGCCCGGCTCCCAGGGGATCTTCGCTCTTCCGAATGAGATTCGCTGATTGCCTGCTGCCGAAAATGAGAACACAGACACCACAGCCGGAGATTATCGTCCCAACTTTTCTCCTAGGAAATTGACCACGAAATGGTGGCAAAGTTGAATGAATATCGCATAGCGGTAAGAGACAGTGATGTGACAATGTATTTTACTGATCTTCTTCTTAATACTTGGTTACCTCAAATTTACGTAAAATTTCTTAAACCTTCTGATCCCGGCTACAAACACATTATTTCTATAACGTGCATGCTTGAATTATCACCCCTACACAATAACCATTTATGAAGATTGTCGGTAATTCAGAGAAATACACTCTAAGACAAAACAGAAACGGAAGTAAAAAGCAGGAATTATCCAAATAGCCCGAAAATCGGTAGATGTGACATACATGTGCAAACAAACAAATCATCACATCTTCAGAAATTTCTTTTCTCTTTTTAACAGCTTCACAATTCAGCAAGTCAGTAACACATGGATCCACCTCTGGCCATTATGCAAGCAGTTAATCGGTTTGACATTGGTTGATTGAGTTATTCTATGTCCTCCAAGGGAATATCGTGCCAAATTATGTCCAATTTTCGTGTTAGATCGTTGAAATCCCCAGCAGGTTAGCGGGCCATGCCCATTATGCTCCAAACGTTCTCAGCTGGGGAGAGATCCGTGACCCTCCTGGTCAAGGTATAGGTCGGCAAGTATGAAGAGGGCATTATCTTGCTGAAATGTAAGCCCAATGGGGTGAGTCATCACTCGCGATATCCGCCTCTCTACACCATCGCAATGGATAACTCTGCCCAACCATTGAAATGCCAGGCTTACCAAAGTGGTTCAAATGGCTCTGAGCACTATGTGACTTAACTGCTGAGGTCATCAGTCCCCTAGAACTTTGAACTACTTAAACCTAACTAACCTAAGGACATCACACACATCCATGCCCGACGCAGGATTCGAACCTGCGACAGTAGCGGCCGCGCGGTTCCAGACTGTAGCGCCTAGAACCGCTCGGCCACCTCGTCCGGCCCAGGCTTACCATTTGGCCGTGATGAATATTAACATGGTTAGCTCCGCTGCCAAGATTTAAATCCTGGGAGAAACAATACGAGCCACAGCAGTCGATTTTGCATTCGTTCAAGAAGTGCCAACGAATACTGTCCCGGGTTTCTATAGTTATGCAACGTAAGTGATGCCTGCTGATCCCGTAGCCACAGGCAGGGACTTTTTAACGATTCCATCAGCATACCACCTGGGAGCAGCGATCGACATCATCGATTTAGATCGGGCCTTCGATAGAGTGCAGCGTAGTTTTCTCTTACAAGTTGCCTTGAAGGGTAACAGAATGGGGCTTGGAATGTCGTCGACGCACCGCTGTGCTCTAAGAGTGTCCTGGAGAACAATCAGAGGGTTGCTGCTATGAAATGAAGTGGCACCCCAGACCATTAATTCTGTTTTTCGGGTCTCATGGGGGGCGACGGTCAGGTTGGTATGCCGCGACTGTTCTGATCGTCTCGAGACACGTCTTCGCTGTTGATTTGGATTCAGTTCGAAGCGTAACTCATCACTGAAGACAATTCAACTCCAGTCAATAGGATTCCAGGTTGAATGTCACCGACATCACCGGAAATGGGATTGTTGGCGTACAGAAATCAGTGGTAGTAGACGCAAATGGAGCCGTGAGCTAAGCCTCCCTTCCTTTAGACTCCTATTAATGCTCCTTGTAGTCAGTGGAGCACCTGCTCCACCTCGCATTGATGGTAATGGTGAATCCGTGACTCTGAGTGCCTCTCTGACGATTGCATGTTCCTCATGTTCTTTCGTCAGTCTAGGTCGACCACTTCCTTCCTCACACTCTCTTCAGTCACATTTCACTCATTCCAGCCAGCACCGTCGAATAGCGGCATCGCTCCTATTGATATACCGAGCGATTCGCCGTTTGCTCCAACTCGATTCCTCGAGCTCAGCTACACGTCCTCTTTCAAATGCTGACATATCCGTTTATTGGTTCAAAATGGTTCAAATGGCTCTGAGCACTATGGGACTTAACTTCTGAGGTCATCAGTCCCCTAGAACTTAGAATTACTTAAACCTAACTAACCTAAGGACATCACACACATCCATGCCCGAGGCAGGATTTGAAACTGGTTCCAGACTGTAGCGCCTAGAACCGCTTGGCCATCCCGGCCGGCTATCCGTTTATTGTTCAGACACCTATCTGAGTACACGGAATTAAATTCGCAAAGATTTTATGCCCTGGTACTGACATGTCCCCTGTTTACCATCCTCCACAGCGGCGGGGTAAAAATGCGCTTCAATGTCACGCTTGTATCCATCGGCTGCCAAAGTCGATAACTGTATGAATATCGCTTTGTGATCACTTTGCCTAATTCCTTCACGGTGTGTCTGTTTTGTGTGCATAATGAGGAAAACTATCCCTGAACAACAACAGAAAACTCGTTGCTGCTGTCCGCGTATCCATACACACAAAAAACACTAACAGTTTTTTTGATTCATAGGATTAATTCGCGATCCCTGCACTTGAACAGCTTACACGAAATAATGAGCACATGCGTTCGAGGATTATTCAGTATGAACCTAACAACTGACGAAAATGAATGTGAGCCACGAGGGTGCAACCACGTTTCACGCATGACGGGTCCCCGTCCCGGTCCCCACGAGGGACGCACTCAGCAGCGTGACGCGTCGTGGTGCGGCTGCACGTGTGTGTGTGTGTCACATCCGTGATGTAGGGCCCGCGGCGTCTTCAAACGGCCTGCTAGTGCGTCTCCGGTTACGCACTGTGCGTCCCTCGCGCAGCGAGAGGTTTTGCTGTGCGCTATCTGGGGTCGTCGGACGGGCGCACCCAGCTGCCGGCGTTCGTGGGCACCGGCGCAGGGCCATAAATCACACTGACAATCCCCAGCTCCACTTGTAAGTGCGCGCGGACACTTCTTACCCACTCGAATACTGCCAGCGCTGCTGCCCCGACACGTTACGCCTAATGCAGGTACTCTCTGATGCAGTGGCTGCCGCCACTGTTGCTGCAGAAGGTGTTAAGAAACTGATGGACCACTTCGTCAGGCTGACGTAGATCGTCAAGCTGACGTAGCATATTGTCTACGACACCTGTCAGCCAAGAAGAAGGTAGTACTTCGGTAGTTGTGAGCAACAAGCGTAGAAGCTTCCGAAAAAGTGGGTTAGTTTCCTTTACTCCTGATGAATGTGATTAAGAGAATGTTACATGGCAGACGCTTTATCCTTTTTTTTATTATTTTTTTCTTTTGTTCATTGTTGATCGTTGTGTTCGGTCGTTGCGGACGTCACATGACATCCATTCAAGTTCGTTTTGTTGATCCTTCCACTCAGTTTATTTTTTACAGTGGCCAACCAGATCTCTGACCGAAGACGCTGAGCGACCGTGCCGGCGGGGCAGATGAAAATGTGTGCCCCGACCGGGACTCGAAACCGGGATGTCCTGCTTACGTGGCAGACGCTCTATCCATCGGAGCCACCGAGGACACACAGGATAGCGCGACTGCAGGGATTTATCTCTGGCATGACTCCCGCGAAACCCACATTCTCAACGTATTGTTCCGCACTACATTCGCAGTGCCCCCGCCCATTATACTCATTACTCGCGGCGCGTCGCCGATTCCCGTAAGAGTTCGGGCACTGTTTGTGCATTCGCATAGAAGAAGAAGATGGTCAAGTGGCCGGTGAGCCTTAACTGTATATATACTAAGATGGTATGTGTTCTTTCGGACATGTCCGAAAGAACAGATACCATCGGTGACATGGCAGCTCGTTAGAAAGAAATTACAATGAAATGTACACCCTTAGCTGCTTACAGGCGTTGACATACTTCAACGTGGACGTCCGAAAGAACAGATACCTTCTTAGAATATATAAAGATGTTTTAGATATACGAGAAAATATCAATACGTCCTATCAGACGTTTACTATTGTACTATTCACATGATACGACAGTGAGCATAGAAGATTAAGAAGTACAAACACATCTCTTATAATGCTAATTTTTCATGTTGTTTAATGATTAATATACATAAGCATACCGGGCAGAAGAATACGACAGTATGTCCATAAACTTTTCACTACACAGTAGTCCGCAGATGCGCCGATTAATCGTTGGGCGATAACTGCGATAGTGTGTATAGAGCAGCCATTGGCTTACAGTATAAAATATTTGACTATTTAATACAAACGTAATTGAAATTTTAACATATGGAGAATACGTGTAATTGGGCTCACATGTTAACTACCTCCATTGTAGGGAAATATGGGACAAGCATATTGGGGCAACAACGTTTTGCTGCTGTTGTAAGAAGCCAACGAACGTGACGATATAGTCCAACTGCCAATGCGGTAATCATGGATCCCCCGCGTTAGTCGTGGTGTAATGTGGTCGATACTCACACGCACGGCAAACGTAACAGAAACCAGACCAGAAATACTGCAACACACGCCCAGGGGCTCACACAAATGGGGCACCTAAATGAACTAATAGACAGTATCTCTCACACAACACGCCATCTAAGAATATAAACAAATGAGGCCTCACAGGCCTTACAGGCATCGTCAAAGAAACGACTGGGTTAGTGCAGATGAGGACCCGAGTAAAACTGACTCCCCGAACACCGACATAGAGGACATAAATTCTGCTTAATAGCTTGTTTGTTCGTCTTTGGAACGAAATATGTCACTCATTCTACGTATGAGGGATCCAATAGTTTGTTGGTACGTTTGAGGAGGTATGTGGCATTAGATGTCTGCGCAAAGGTCTTGTAATTCGCGTAAATTATGGGCCGCTGATTTGCGTACGCGATGATGGCGCCCTATAGTGACCAAGATGGGTTCCAAAGGATTTACATCAGGTGAAGTTGGTCGCCGAGACATCAACGTGAATTCACTATAATGCTCCACAAACCACTGTAACACGGTTCTAGGTCCGAAACACGGAAATGGTATATTGCGCAAAGATGACATCTCCGTCGGGGAAGACATTAACAGCAAGGGAGGCCGGTGGTTGGCTGTTGTCAACGTCTCTTTGATTATTACCACAAGTCCCATGCAAGCGCAGGAAAATGTTTACGACTGCATGATACTGCTCCCACCATCCTGCGTCCATGGCACGTAGCACGTCTCGAGCCGCCGTTCACCTCGATGACGGCGTTTACAGAGAGGCAATCGACGTGGTGCAGCAGTAATACGATTCACCCGAAGAGCCGACTCGTTTCCATTGACGACGGTCAAAGTACGATGGTTCCGTGCCCACTGCACTCGTTATTGACGATGTCGTCGGGTCAGTATGTGAACACGTAGGGCTGGTCTGCTGCGGAGCTCCATGTTCAACAGTGTGTGTCGAACAGGGTGCTCCGAAACACTTGTGTATGCAGTAGCATTGCGCTCTTTCGGCAGAGATGCCATAGATAGCCATCTGTCCCACACTGCAGAGCAAAGAAGCCCCCGAACCGCACGTTCTTTGAAGAGTCGTGGACGTCCAACCATTTAATGCCTAGTAATAGCTTCACTATACTTGAAACACGTATGTAACATAGCAGCGATGGCGAGGCATTGTAGCATCTGTGACCAGAGAGTTTGCGCTTGACCGCGCGAGTGTTGCGAGCGGTTCTCAGTCTGTCAGTAGTCGTTGCGAGTCTGTAGCTCTGTCTAGTTGCGAGCAATCGCCAGTAGTAGTCGTGCAGTGCAGTACGCTAATAGTCGTCATGCAGAGCGGTCGGTCAGTAGTAGCAGCCCAGTGCGGTTGTGTGATGTAGGCGGTCGGCAACACTGGTCAAGATGGTGAATAAGGTATACTGTTAATTAATATAATCATTAGATAATGAAAAATTTTATTTATTGTAATTATTGTCCAACAAGTCCCCCAATAATAATTTTTATTTCAAAAGCATTTTTTCAAAAATTTGATTTTTTATTGAACTAAAGATTTCGTTGCATTTCCCATTTCATTCCACTTCTTTTGAAGAAAAATTTCACTAAAATCACAAAAAAAGAGAATATTATTATTTGCAATGCAGTTCCTCCAAGCGGTGCGCAACAACAAGAGCAGAAATGTGACATCCATTTATTCTGAGGTAAGACTTTAACTCTGATTGTTTTACACAGGGCCAAAGACCGATATTTCGGTTTAATTGAATTTCCTTATCACTGAATGGACTTTAATTTTTTTTTTGAAGGATTTACATTCGAGTCAGATTGCGTATTTCACATTTTTGTTGCCATTGTCAGTACATTTCATTGTGGGCAGGTTACGCTTAGCGCAATGTCCATTAGGATTCATAATTAAATATTGTCATATTTCTTTCTTTCAAATTTTTGTGGGGAGGTTACACTCGGCTCCCATTTCTATATAATATTGACATTTCATTTTTTTAAAATTACGGTGGGGAGGTTACACTTGGCGACACCCAGTCCAGGATCGTATTTCGTTGAGAATCTTTTGAAAAACAGTCAGATATCTGCTCTTATTTGTTTAGATATAATTAGGATTTGGCGCAACGCTTTTACTAACTTGTGACTTTCTTTCCACAGATCAACGACAATTCGTTTGCTCTATTGTATTTGTGTGTTGCTTTTGCATTTGTGCTTATTTGTTTTTGAATAATTGTGACTATTGTAAAAATGCCGCGAAAGACTGTGAATAGTGTATCGCGAGGTATTATGAACGAATTTACCGACTTAAACAACGTGACGAATAGTAATTGTGACACGCAGTGTAATGATGACAATCCTGCGTTCACTGACAATCAATGCATTCCAACCATTAATGATGACTTTTATCTTAACGATGAACAAACGAACTCAATTGTCTCTTCTGTTAATTTGACGACAATTGATGACGCAGAACGCTCTATTGTAATGAGCGCTGCCCAGCTTAACACACCCGATTTGGAAAACTCAAGTAACGTACAGACAAATTTGTCTAATGAAAATGAACAGGATATTCAAAGTACGACGGATCTATTTAATTCCGAAATAATGTCTGACAGTGTACATCCGACTGACAAACCTTTTTCTAAATCTCAGAATAACCAAATGGTTACAGTAAGCGAGAAAGGTCCAGATCCACCACTAAACAGCACAGAGAGTATAAACGCTAACTTTGGCTTTGAACAAATTATGGTAAGATTGCTACAACAACAGAGTGAAGATTTCAAACAACAACTTAATGAACAGGTCAAACAACTTAGGGAAGATAACAAACACTTAAATGAGAAACTTGACAATAATGACGAAAATCTCAAACAACTTAGTGAACAGGTCAGACAACAGAATGAGAAATTAGACGACAATTCCAGACAGCTTAGTGAACAAATTAGAGCCGTTGCCGCGCAGTGCCATGACACTAAGGAACAGTTGCGCGTGGAAATTGAGGCTTGTTCACAAAAAAATAGCGAAGAAATTAAGTCTGTTGCGCAAGAATTAAGGGAAATGCAGACAGCCGCAACAGAAACACTCAGAGACGAAATTAGCGGAGTCGCTAAACAATGCTCTGAAAAAGCTACACAATTACGGGATGAGTTTAAAGCAATGACGGTAGAACTTTCGCGCACAATGGATCAAAAGATCGACGCGAAATTCGACCAACAGAATACTCAGATTAACGAGCGCTTTAATCAGCACATACAGAACAGTGATACGCGTTTCCGCAAATTTATTCAGGATCAAAATAAAGTCAAACGTCAGGTTATGGAAACAATCACTGCACAAAGACAAGAGGACAAACGTAAAATATTCGCGAAAGCGAAGACGTATGTAGACAATAATATTACTACAGTGTCCGACAAAATTAATACCATAGAACAATTGAACGCGGAATTACGGGATGAAATTTCTGACCTTAAATCAAAAACAGATACACACACAGTAAATATTCAAACAGTGACAGATAGATTCGAACAATTAGATCTAACACAGGATTGTGATGTTATCAAAGCTGATGTTAAAAAACTGAGCGAAACTACGCGCAAGTTGCAAAAACAGATTAATGCGTCTGATTCTAAAACCGATGATCAGGTTAAAATACTGACTGAAAAATGTGATGAATTGGCCAGTCGTATTGATGTTATCGAAAATACTAATGACAATAAATCAGACGATACTGCACCGATTTCATTTAACCAAACACCTGAATTTCAAAATTTACAGCAGACAATTAATGAGATCGATTCATCTAACAACACGTTACGTAGGAAGTTGTCAAATTTACAACAAGAAGTAACAGAGATGAAAAGCATTTCAGTTAATAATAACATACAACAGACGCCACTTTATGAACATGTGTCAGACTCACGCAGCGCGTATAATTTGGGTAATCTACAGAGAGTACGGGACTTAGATTCTGATCAACCACAGTTCAATAGATTCTCTTACGATTCTGAACCTGTTCCATCACACAGAGATGATAATTTCGACTACAAACATTTTCTGTCAGTGAGAAAGTTTAAGGTTTTCAAAAACGATAGAACGCAGATTCACCCACTGGATTGGATTCAACAATTTAGCTTTGCTCTTCCACCGACTTGGCCTGTTACGCATAAACTTGAATTTATTTGCAGCTTTTTGGAAGGCGAACCAGCAACTCGTATGAGAGCGATCGCGAGGCAATGCTACTCAGTAGAGGAATTTCAGAATGCATTTCTGTCAGCGTACTGGTCGAAGACGACACAGCGCGGAATCAAAGATCAATTAATTAGTTTGCCGAATTACGAGAACTCAAATTTTCCCAGTGTGACGCAATTTTTTGAGCATATGGTACAACAAAACCAATACCTGAGTGAACCGTACAGTGAATCCGCACTTATACAATTATGCATTTCCAAATTACCACGGTCTTTACGAGTGTCACTTCTAACGGGTCAGCAAAAAGAAAATATTTCAGCATTCAGAGATTTGTTACAGCTCTTGGAAGTACAGCAATCTGATTATTCTTTTGTAAACAAAAACTTTTCGTGTAACAACCAAGGTCAACAACAGTACTACAATTATGATCAGGGACGTAATTTCAATCGGAAAGATAACAGACGCTTTAGGAACGACAACTACCAAAACTTTAATAACAGTCAAAATTCTAATTATCAATACCGTCAAAATTTTCAGCAACAGGAACAACACTTTAGTAACAATAGAGGTGTTTCACAACAACAACATCAAAACCAGCCGGTTAGCATACCTAACCAACAATGGAATACACAAGGTCAACCAGGCTTTAATGTTTCGCCGCGTGGACGTATAGCCCCTGGTCCAACAAATAGTAACGCACGGGAGCAGAGAAACAACTATGTACAAAGAAGACAGTATTTCAATTCCCATCGCAATACACCGTATAGGAATGACTATTACGACAGACGTAAAAACGATGAGCACAATTACCAGCGTACATATAATAACAGTCGGTCTCACCAACAGCAAAATCATACGCAAGAACATATTCGCATGAATGAACCCGACAGTAGGTACCATCCAGAGCGTAACACGTCTGGAAGAAGTAATAGGACAGTTCAAATAGTCGAAATGCCACAACATCCTCCTAATAATAATAACACGTCAGATAGAATCTGACTAGATACTGCACAGATTGCATCTTCCAATAATACAAGCACTACCTTAGACACGCAAAATATTGTTCACGAAAATTTAATTACTTTTGACGACATCAGAGACACTCTTTTACAGGAAAGACCAGTTATTCAGAAAACCATTTCGCATCCTGTTATCGAAATTAAAATTGGTTCATCGAAATTCTCAGCGGTAATTGATTCCGGATCACCAATATCAGTAATAAATGAGGAGACTTTCAACGAGTGCAACAAAGAGAATACCTATCCGACATTACCTTTAGGCAAAACAAAAGTGAAAGGAGCAGTATCGAATAAAGGTGTAGACGTTAAATTACAGACGCATTTGTCATTTTGTATCGCAGGTCACACTTTTCACTCTAATTTTTGGATTGTTCCTTTATTGACAACAGACGTTATTTTAGGTACAAATTTTCTGGTACAACATGACGCAGTTATCGATTTTCAGAATTCTTATATAATGTTAAAGGATGAAAATGTACAACTTGCTTTAGAATTTCAGCACTCATTATCTGCGGAAGAGCAAACAATTAATCGCACAGAGGTCATTTCCGCAACACGTAACATAGACTGTAATCCCACATTGTTCACGGATACGTACGTACACAACTATAATACTCCAGACGAAGTTGACTACGACGTAATGCAAATGATTTCCGATAAAGTTAGACAAAGCAGTGCAACTACAGACGACGAACGAACGCAATTACACAAAATTCTTTTACAGCAAGCTCCAGTTTTCGACAACAGTCCTGGTACTATGTCCGGATTTATGTATGAATTTCAAGTCAAACCGCACGACACGTTTAAAGCAAAGCATTATCCCATTCCATATATTCACAGAGAACAGGTTAAAAAGGAATTGCAGGATATGCTTGATCAAGGAATTATAGAACCAGCAGTTAGTCCGTACATAAACCCGCTACATATTGTTAAGAAAAAAGATGGCTCACTTCGCCTTGTACTTGATTCACGTCACATTAATGACATTATTATTAATGAAACAGATCGACCACAGACACTAGAGGAACTTTTACAGAAATTTCATGGTACAGCTATTTATTCTACACTAGATTTGAAATTGGGATTTTGGCAAATTCAACTTCATCCGAATTGTAGAAAATATACAGCTTTTCTCTGTTTCGGCGACTGTTATCAATTTCGCAAATTACCGTTCGGCTTAACTATTTCTTCTGCAGCTTTTATTCGCGGTTTGAACACAATACTTCCGACAGAACTTAAAGACAGAATCACGACGTATGTAGACGATATTCTTATCGCAGAAGCTAACTGGTCTGAACACAATCTGATTCTTGAACAACTGTTACAAACTTTCCATGCACAAGGACTTACAGTTAACCTCAGTAAATCGCATTTTGGCAAAACTTCCATAAAATTTCTTGGACACGTAATTTCAGCAGAAGGCATTGCGCCTGATCCGGAAAAACTTCAGGCTCTACGTGACATTAGTGTTCCTACGACAAAAAAGCAACTACGCAGTTTTTTGGGCTTAATTAATTTTTTTCGTAAATTTATTCATCACTCCGCTTTAGACACGCCTAGACTATGCCAATTAACAGGTAAAAACACTGTTTGGTCATGGGATAAGCTAGCACATTCTGAATTTGTGAACCTGAAACACGCTTTGTTGAATGCTCCACTGTTATCGCACCCAGATCTTACTAGAAATTTTTCCATTGCCACCGACAGTTCCAACACCGCTTTAGGCGTACATATTTTCCAGGAAATTGAAGAAGATGGTTCTACAGTAATTAAAAACATCGCATTTGCAAGCCGCATTCTGTCACCTGCTGAGCGAAATTACTCCGTTACAGAATTGGAAAGATTATGTGTTGTATGGGCTTTCACGAGATTTCGGCACTTTCTTTATGGCAGACATACCACTGTTTACACAGACCACAGAGCGATACAACTTTTGCTTTCAGCTAAATTTACTCACGACAGATTAAGCAGATGGAAACTATATTTACAGGAATTTAATTTTACAATAGTTCACATTCCCGGTACACAAAATGTTATAGCAGACGCACTATCGCGTTCTCTCGGCAACAATCAGCAAGACGTAGCAACCAACTTTTGCAAAACAAATTTCAGTGTCATGTACATTCAGCAAGTTGCATTTGAAAATTTTATTTCATCGTCATTACAGGACATAGCACAAGAACAAAATAAAGACAACGTGTGGAAAGAAATTAAACACCTTTGGCAAGATAGGAATAATGTTACGATTAGAAACCACTACACTGTACGCAATGACATTCTGTTTCGCCGCTCTCATCCTGACAGCAACAATTGGTTATTATGCATTCCTGACGAACTGGTTAACAAATTAATTTGGTACACTCATTTAAGTTACGCACATTACGGAGCACGAAAATGTTTTCTTATACTGAGACAGAACTGTTACTTTACCAACATGGAGAAACGTATACGACGAGTTTTAGCGTCTTGTAAAATTTGCCAGAAAGCTAAATCAGACACCACTTCACATATTCCTCCTTTATATCCCATTATACCTGTTAAATTAAGACATATGGCCGCAGTAGACATTTTTGGTCCGATTCCCAGAACTAACAGAGGTTTTTGCTACATATTTGTCGCTGTTGAGCTTACTTCAAAATTTGTTACTTTCACTCCATTACGCAAAGCTACTGCTAAAACTGTTTCGAAAGCATTTGTAAAACATTTTCTATCTCATGTAGGGCATGTAATGAAAGTAATTTCTGACAATGGATCTCAATTTCGTAGTAGCGTATGGACACGCATGTTACGAGCTAGAAACATTTCTCCGATCTATATATCCAAGTACCACGCTTCTTCGAACCCCTGTGAACGATTAATGAAAGAAATTGGTAAACTGTGCCGAATATACTGCCACAAAAGACATATTGATTGGGACACACACATATTCTCATTCCAAGATGTAATTAATTCCATTCCAAATGAATCCACTATGCTATCTCCGTCTGTTATACTGAAAAATGCTGAACCACCTAACAAAATTAAAGAATTAATAACATTTCCTACATCTCGTCGATTACGACACCATGAAATAATTAACATTGCGCTGAACAACATCAAACGTGCCGCAGAGCGCCGGAGAAGACAGCAAAAACAGGTTTGTACACACCGCGTCTTTCACGTTGGACAGAAGATACTAGTACGTACACACTATTTATCCAGCAAATTAAAAGGTAAGTGCAGTAAATTTGAACTTCTATACGCAGGTCCATATCGGATTCGCAGCATCCCTCACCCCAATGTTGTACACGTCGAAACTTTGAGAACTAGAAAATCGAAAGGCAATCACCACATCTCAAACATTAAACCGTTTATTGAGTGAAGCCACTGTATGATTCAACACACTATGATGCCATTTACTAATGCAATTATTTCACCTGACTAATTACTGATGATTATCGTATTTTTTCTTGGCAAGTGCCCGGCAAGGTAAGGTTAGCAGGTCGCTTTTCTTGTCGTTACACATCAGACCGTGCATATTTTTCCAGATGAACTTACGTATTTTATGAATAATTATGCAGTTCTATGTAATGACGTATTAATTTTATCAAATTCTCTCTCCATTAAAGTCTTTAATTCTCGCCTCTATTAACTACACTACATACAAGTTGAACACAACGAACGTCACATTTTGTTTTTTTTTTATGTACGATTGTATTCCAGTTTTGTTAGTATGCACTGTGAAATAGTTAGGATATAACACACACCAGTTGACTTTGACATTTTTTGCCCTATGACATCTCAAGATCGTGACTGTTTTACATTTTTTGCTGCTGCATCGTATTATTCTGTGTACATTTTTGCATCTGAACACTGTCAATGTCTTTGACACGTTACGTTTTCTGTCATGTTATGCTGTATGCTTAATTGTGTCACCATAAACCAGTCATTATTTAGTGGGTATATGATTTAAATGCAAGACATTAATCTTTGTTCATGAATTTCAGAAAGGAATGATGATTCTAAGAAATAAATTTAGCATAAATGGGAATTTCACCTAGGGAATAAACAAAAGAAGATGCAATAACTTTATGAGGAAGAGTAAATGGATCAGGATTAACAAGCATTAACAAGAATATACAATACTCATCATAGAATAGCAGTCTTAACTAATTTTTTCTTTCAGAATACAAGGTGATTGATGCAGGCTGTCAGAGAGAACTACATATCTTAGTTTTATTGATGAAATATGCTAGAGATAAGGAATAGTTGTATAATGAGTAATGAAGTGATTTTTGCAGATGATAATGAATGCTGACGAATAATGATGAAGGATTATGAATAATGATGTTTTTCTTTACAGGTGATGATAATAGTGAAGTTATGATGATATGGATAATGAAGTTTTTTCTTTACAGATGAGGATAATGTTGAAGTTATGTATTTATGCTACGTAGTTATTTAAGTATTTGTTGCAGTTTGTTTTGACAGCAGGTGTTACATTGCATAGTAGGATGACAGAAAGTTTAGGAAAGGACAGCTATGGAACACATTTTTTATACACATTTCACTACCTGTTAATTCGAGGTTCACTACTTTTCAGCATACTAATGCGTTTCTTCTTTCAGGTCAATAATCCATTTTGTATTTTTTCAAGAGAAGCTTTTCATGATACTTACTAAACCTGTTATTTATTATACCTGTTCTAGTACTTGCATTTTTATTTTTTACCCATTTGTGTTTATCATTTATGAATGTGATCACATATACTGCCTTGTTGCATAACCTTGCTACAGCTGACTCATGACGAATGACGTTACCTATCCTCATTTGCAGCAATAGGTCAAAAGCAAATTGTGCTATGCCTCAGCAATTAATTATCGATCTCAACGCAATGCATTGCTAACAAAAAAAATGTATTACCAGTCCCAAATAGTGATACCAGTTTGAGAAAATTCTGAATAATACTGATTAGCCCTGAATAGTATGTCGCTTGAGTAATGACTTCTTAATGAGACAAAAAAAGTATATATTTAAAATAATGCTTTGTCACTAGCTAATAACTGCCACTGTTTATTGTAATGAGACTACTTATAATGCCTGTGATTATTAATGATTTGACTGTAATTAACTGATTTTAATAATGACTTTGTAATGATCTGAATACTACTGAATGAGGAACACTGTTTATTGTAATGAGACTACTTATAATGCCCACGATTATTAATGCTATGACTGTAATTAACTGATTTCTAATAATGACTTCGTAATGATCTGAATAATACTGAATGATGAACTATGTTTTATTCTATTCAATACTTGCTGGCCACTGAGTGCCAATAATTAATGTCACTTGAAGAATTGTTATTAATTATGCCATTAATTAGCTCTTTTTTCATGTTGAGTTTTCATGTTTTGGTTAACGGCCAATGAGTGCCAATAATTTGTATCACTCAATGTATTATGTTAATGCGAGGCCAATAATTGACTCTCCTTTTCAACTAAGACTTCTGATGAACATTATTCTGTCATACTAAATATACTTTGTAACTGGCCAAGGACCGCCACTGTTTATTGTAATACGATTACCCATGATGCCAGCTAGTGATTCTTAATAGATTGGAATGACACATAATTAATTAACTATGGTACTGTTTAATAATGCTTTGTAATTAGGAGAAGACTAATAATTCTTACTATTGGAATCACAAATGATTAATTAACGACAAATGATTAATTAACTGTAATTAGACAAATGATTAATTAACGACAAATGATTAATTAACTGTAATTAGGAAAAGGCTAATGATTATTATTGGAATGACAAATGATTAATTAACTGTAATTAGGAGAAGGTTAATGATTCTTAATTACACTCTGTAACTGAAAAGAATGCGATTATTTAATAATGCTTTGTAACCAGGAAAAGAAGGCTACTGATTCCATGTAAAACAATTAATGAACATTTTTCTGTAATACTACATACTTGGTACAGAAATGTTCAATAACTGGGCTATGAATGCCACAAACTAATTAAGTCTCTAATTGTCAATATTATGTGACTTGATGTCCTTCACCTCACAAGCTGACTACCCTGAATTATGGCAATGTCCATTTGTCCTGTTTATCCTAGTCATCATGGAGCACTATCTTTGGTTTTGCACTAATTCTACGTTGGTGCGCCTTGTAAGAGCGTGGTGTTGACACGACATGCTGTCCACCACCGTGAGCGATGAAGACGTTATTATGGTCGCACTGTTTGGTGTACCTAATGTACTGCCAAAATGAAAACATGGAATATTACTACGACAATTCAGTGTCTTGGCTACGCTGATAAATTCTGATGGGAAAAGAACTTCAAGTTGTGTCACTTGGTGTTGTACTTCTGTGGAAAGATATGGACTTTCAGAGCAGCTGTGTGCAATCTAAAGTGCTACAACCATGATGCAATCCTTCCCTTTCCTATCCTGATTCTTGTCACATAAAGAAAAAATTTTTTGGTAACATCATTTATGTTCATAGGTTATACATTTTTCGATTTGTTGAATTCCAGTGCGAGTACACTTGTGGCACTGGTCGACATGATTTTTTTTGCCATTATGTTTATTTGTTGTGAAAATGCTAAAGACATTTTTTCAGTGCGTGTGCACTTTGGACATGATTTTTTGTCATTTATTGCGAAAATACTAAAGACATTTTTTTGATTTGTTCTGAAGTACAGTATATGTACACTCTTGTCTTTTATATTGTATATACATTTTTATTGTAATGATATGTTCTGAACTACAGTGCATGTGCACTTATGTTAGGTGTTAATATGTTTCCTACTGAACTTCAGTGCCTGTGCACTTTTCTCATTTTTCAATATGATTGTACTCATTCTGTATATTCAATACTTCAATGTGTATGCACTTATGTCATTTGTTACTAATTGTACATACATTTCATCAATTACTGATATGTTCTCAACTGCAGTGCATGTGCACTCATGTCACTTGTCAACATAATATTTTTTGCCTGTCTGTTTATTTGTTCTGAATATGCTAAAGAATTTTTTCAGTGCCTGTGCACTTTGTTATCTGTCAAATAATTTGTATATACATTTTTCTGATTTGCTACTATGTTTTGTACTCACATTTTGTCTTTGTCTGATATATCTTGTACTTAGTGCGTGTGCACAACATTTACGTTATGTACTACATCTAATTATTCTGTACATTGTAGAAGTTTATTAGTTAATTAAAAATTTTGCCGCGATTGGCAAGTCCAAATGACTCACCATCGCTGCCAAATTTTTGCCCCCCCAGTGGAGGGTTATGAAACACGTATGTAACATAGCAGCGATGGCGAGGCATTGTAGCATCTGTGACCAGAGAGTTTGCGCTTGACCGCGCGAGTGTTGCGAGCGGTTCTCAGTCTGTCAGTAGTCGTTGCGAGTCTGTAGCTCTGTCTAGTTGCGAGCAATCGCCAGTAGTAGTCGTGCAGTGCAGTACGCTAATAGTCGTCATGCAGAGCGGTCGGTCAGTAGTAGCAGCCCAGTGCGGTTGTGTGATGTAGGCGGTCGGCAACACTGGTCAAGATGGTGAATAAGGTATACTGTTAATTAATATAATCATTAGATAATGAAAAATTTTATTTATTGTAATTATTGTCCAACAAGTCCCCCAATAATAATTTTTATTTCAAAAGCATTTTTTCAAAAATTTGATTTTTTATTGAACTAAAGATTTCGTTGCATTTCCCATTTCATTCCACTTCTTTTGAAGAAAAATTTCACTAAAATCACAAAAAAAGAGAATATTATTATTTGCAATGCAGTTCCTCCAAGCGGTGCGCAACAACAAGAGCAGAAATGTGACATCCATTTATTCTGAGGTAAGACTTTAACTCTGATTGTTTTACACAGGGCCAAAGACCGATATTTCGGTTTAATTGAATTTCCTTATCACTGAATGGACTTTAATTTTTTTTGAAGGATTTACATTCGAGTCAGATTGCGTATTTCACATTTTTGTTGCCATTGTCAGTACATTTCATTGTGGGCAGGTTACGCTTAGCGCAATGTCCATTAGGATTCATAATTAAATATTGTCATATTTCTTTCTTTCAAATTTTTGTGGGGAGGTTACACTCGGCTCCCATTTCTATATAATATTGACATTTCATTTTTTTAAAATTACGGTGGGGATGTTACATACTTCTACCCATCAACAAAAGCAAAACGAGGATAATGGAATGTAGTCAAATTAAATCGGGTGATGCTGAGGGAATTAGATTAGGAAATGAGACACTTAAAGTAGTAAAGGAGTTTTGCTATTTAGGGAGTAAAATAACTGATGATGGTCGAAGTAGAGAGGATATAAAATGTACACTGGCAATGGCAAGGAAATCGTTTCTGAAGAAGAGAAATTTGTTAACATCGAATATAGATTTAAGTGTCAGGAAGTCGTTTCTGAAAGTATTTGTATGGAGTGTAGCCATGTATGGAAGTGAAACATGGACGATAACTAGTTTGGACAGGAAGAGAATAGAAGCTTTCGAAATGTGGTGCTACAGAAGAATGCTGAAGATAAGGTGGGTAGATCACGTAACTAATGAGGAGGTATTGAATAGGATTGGGGAGAAGAGAAGTTTGTGGCACAGTTTGACTAGAAGAAGGGATCGGTTGGTAGGACATGTTTTGAGGCATCAAGGGCATTGGAGGGCAGCATGGAGGGTAAAAAATCGTAGAGGGAGACCAAGAGATGAATACACTAAGCAGATTCAGAAGGATGTAGGTTGCAGTAGGTACTGGGAGATGAAGAAGCTTGCACAGGATAGAGTAGCATGGAGAGCTGCATCAAACCAGTCTCAGGAATGAAGACCACAACAACAACATACTTCTACCCATATCCGTAGATTCTCCAGACAGCAGCACGTGAACATTCTACCAACTTCACTGTTTTCGGGATGCTCTTTAACAGACTTTGCGCAATAATAATCTTCCCTTTGTCAGAGTCGCTCATCTCAATGGGTTTCCCCATTTGCATTCGTTATCTTCACTAAGGTGACCCCCATCCGTATCTGCTCCCTTTACATACTTTTGTTACTGCGTCACGTGTCCGTAACACCCTCAGGTGGCATCCAACGTCGCGGTGGGCAGTGGTCATAATGTTTTGACTTATCAGTGCTATACACGAAGAAGAAAATTTCGACATCCAAATGTAGGAACATTAAACATAGATTAAACCAGAGAAACGTGTATTATCATATAATTGTCTCCGGACATTGTACTCGGTACCGTGTTAAAACTGCTAGTATAACAACATAGGCCTTTGAACAGCAGCATAAATTAGGATAACAGTAAAAACATGATAAAATACATGGAGAGAGACAATACATAGCATACACAGTACCTATTAACAGTAATCTTTTATCGCGCACTATACAAACACAAAGTTCAATTTATGCCGTAGTATGGCCTGTTGTTGTGCCAGGCGCCACTGTAAATTTGTAAAACACTAACCTGGAAATACGTAGACCAGTATTTCAACATATCTTAGCACGTAAGCTTGGGAGGCACTGCACAGGGGTGTCAACTCGAGATCACATTTCAACAACTCTACCGTGGGCAGCGCGGGTAAAGGGACGTCTACCACTCGATCTGTCCTGCCCTCTTTTATCGCTCTTCTTAAATTAAAATTTTATAAATTTCTATTTCCGGTACGATGTATAATAGTTTTATAAGTAAAACTCAGCTACCATTTATAGAAAGAAAGGAGATAAAACATATCTACGAGGCCCCAACTCCACATTGTGCTGCAAGGACAATGCAGCCCGCGGCCTCTGCTGTGTTGTAAGAGACCTGCGCTGTGGGGACCGTTGGTTGCGGATAAGTGGATTAAATATACCACTACGATCAACACAAAACTTATTAGATGGCGGGCCCTAGTATGCAAATGTATCTAAGAAAAAATGTCCAATATAAATAGGTCGAGCAGTATCTGTACCTCGGCGTCTAAGATAACCTTATCTCAATCCTCTGGATTTTTCTTTCTAGCGTCATGTTGAAAGTGAAGTTCACAGCACTGATATCGATATGATTGAAGCACTGGAGGAGCGAATTGTATGACTTTTTTGAGATTTATAAGACGGTCTCGGAGTGATTGAAAGTTTTCGTAACTCGCTCCGTTAAAACGAGCATTTTGTCTTCGAAATGTGATGACAAGAAGTGAAATACTTCCTTCAGCATATGTCTGTGTACAGTATTTTATAACTTGCGATGAGCTGAAAATACTTGTTGTTACTGTACTCTATGGTGTATAGTTGACCACAATTAAATGAGTGCTTAACTGAAAAGTTTACATTTGAAGTAGATGTATACAAATTAGGTCAATATTTCACACCGAAGACTGTGGTGGCAAATAATTTCATGTTAACAGTTACGTCACAAAACACTTTGTTGTGGTTCCATGTATACTGGAACATTTTTACACATTATATCCTAATCCTCTCCCATGTGAGTTCACAAGTTCCCTGTCGATGACAAATTACGCCACAAAGCACTCTGTTGTAGTTCCATGTATGCTGGAACATTTTTACATATTCTATCGTAATCCTCTCCCATGTGAATTTTCGCTATTAATTTTCATCACTATTTTAAATACCTTGAATAAATCCAGGAAAGAAATCAAGCTGAAGTTTCATTGACAATAGCAGCACCAGCCGTTATTTATGGAAATGAAGCATGGTCAACAACAAGACATCTAGAAAGTAGAACACAGGCTCAAGAAGTGAGATTTCTAAGAAAAGTGGAAGGATGTACAAGGGAAGATAGAACAAGGCATGATGATATAAGGAAAAATTTATGAATATATACATCCCAAACGAAAAAGTGAAATAGGAAAGAATGGGATGGGAGGAGCATGTAGGCTGTATAGGTGGAAAAAGATTCCCGTTGAAGGCTCTCAGTTATAAATACAGTGGAGAAAGATATCTAGGAAAGCCATACAAGTGACGGACTCATGGAGTGGGATGATTTGCACAATACGTGAAATGAGGAAGACGAAAAATAAGAATGCTGATCAACGTTTACATATTTATTCCATAAGCTTATGTAGATTCTAGGCCTTCTGCTACACCGCACAAGTATCATCAGTTCCCTTTCTCATTCCATTCGTGTCGTGAGTGAATATTCCTCCACAAGCCTCATAATATCACTTTATTCTGATGATTCCTACGCAAAATGTTCGACAGTGGCAGCTTTATCGTCACACAATGTACTTTCAACAAACATTCTCTAAAATTAACAAATATAGTTTCACAAAGTTTCGTTTTTCTGCCAAAGATACACCCTTCACAACCGATCAGACAGTTGTTACCGAATATTACTCCAGAATTATAAACTGGTAGTTTCATTAAGACAGAGGGTTTTGAGGGTATAGTTGAAGACATACGTTGGTCATGCCCAATTTTTACACATAAACTGGCAGTTTGTGCTCTACACAACCTAGGAAGGAGGTCCAGGTTGTTATTATAGGACTAAGAACCGTGATCATTCTGCTGAATCAAAACTGCTATTTCTTCGATTATGGCACAACGATTATCCCGAGCGAAGGGGAAAGATTTTGTGGGCCGTTTTTGAAAATAGTCGATCAACCTCTTATGCTTTTTCGCATCAGCACTCTCCATTGAAATATAGTAAGCATAATTTCATCAAATGTACTGCAAAAAAATACAGAGTAATTCAAAACGAATGTAGCAACCGGAAACATCTATAACTATTTGCTAATACTTAAAATAAATCGATAAGAAATACAGGTAATGTAAAAGAACGTTCAAAACTACGACCGTTGCTCGATGTTCGCACTTTATCAAAGTAGCGTCCCCGAAACCATTGCATTACTCGTACCAGAAATGACGACGTTGTGTTCTGCTCTTGGTTACCTGCGTTTGTGGATGTCACTGCCACGAATTCCATCTTATGGGGCATATCAAGGACCGTACGAATATCCCTCATTTGGCGAAGGTAACTATAAATGCACAATGTCTGCATGTATTGCTAAGCCACTACACCGAAACTCGGAACGTGGAATTAATTTCTATTTTCAGGTTTCCTATCTGAGGACTTCCAGAGGAAACAAAAATTTTATTGAAAATAAAATTTTACGCTTAGTTATTGACAGAACGCAGAAAATTAAAATGCTGTCTTAATAAACTCATTAACTGGTATTATCTTTTTAAACTTCTAGCACAGTGAGACTCATGCTACATTTAGAAGCTTTGTGTTTCTCTTGAGGAAGCGTAACTGACCGCGTGAAAATACTCGAACTCTGTACGTCCATTATATGACAATAAGAACATTTATCGACGTCCACTAAACTTCACACGTAATTAAAAATTTTACAATTTTAGAGTGGCACCAATTTTAAATTTTATAAATTTACAATTTTACAATGGCACCACGCAAGCAGTGATGAAAGAAGAATTTTCATTGATTATTACGTTTCCACCATTCGTGTAGTAAAACTTTGATGTCAGACATGACGCTTAAATCTAATAATTTCTTGCTACTAACCCGTTTCTCAACACACCTTTAAAATATGCAGAAAACCAATAACCTATGTAGAAATTGTTTTGAACTTTGTTTTAAATACTTCGGAATTCTTATCGGTGTGTCGTTTTGCATTCTGTAGTTATAGCCGTTTCTAATGGGTGTATTCATTTTGAATTACTTTGTATTTCTTATCAGGATTTATTTCTGGGCATATCATCATGCGAATGATGATGTATGCGAAAACTGTAAAAGAAGAGAATATAAGTTTTTGAGATGTGGTGCTCCAGAATAATGTTGAAAATTAGGTGGGCTGATAAGGTAAGAAATGAGGAGGTGCTCCACAGAATCGACGAGGAAGGAATATGTCGAAAACACTGACAGGAGGAAGAAACACAACAGAATGATAGGGCATCTATTAAGACATCAGCAGATAATTTCGATGGTACTAGAGGGATCTGTAGAGGGTAAAAACGGAGAGGAAGACAGAGATTGGAGTATACAATGCAAATAATTTAAAAAGTAGTCTGAAGGTGCTACTTTGAGAAGAAAAAGTGGGGCACATCAAACCGCTTAGAAGACCGATGGAACAAAAAGTGTTTTGCTTACAACGTCATCGCGTAAGATTAGTTGGTAAGTAGAGATGCCACATCACTGTGGAAAAAGTTCCAAATTATGGTGTGAAACGTTTTAAACATCAAGTGCTCAACTACATTCTCATCCCTTATGTTTTGCTTGTTGGCTATTTATTCTGAAATGTGAACTAGCTGTATATGTGTTATAAACTGGTAATAGTGACGTTAAATCTTAACTCAGTATCTTGGTTGTCTTTAGTTTAAAAACGACTGTCTCACGTATACTATTGATTGATTAAAGTAGTGCTCTAGAATCTCATCTAACAGATTTAAGGAAGAGTTGGTTGTTTTGTGGGAAGAGACCAAACAGCGAGGTCATCGGTCTCATCGGATTAGGGAAGGACAGGAAAGGAAGTTGGCCGTGCCCTTTCAAAGGAACCATCCCTGCATTTGCCTGGAGCGATTTAGGGAAATCACGGAAAACCTAAATCAGGATGGCCGGACGCGGGATTGAACCGTCGTCCTCCCGAATGCGAGTCCAGTGTGCTAAACCACTGCGCCACCTAGCTCGGTTTAAGTAAGAGAAAACATGGTTGATAATGTGATACATCTTCATTATTTATAGAAACTTTGAGTATGAATTGAAGTCAAGATTATTGTTTCATCCTTTGTAGTTATAGATATGGAATTTATGACGCAATATCATTGGAGGTGAAGTATTCATTGCTTTTACAATCCACGCCGGAATATATATCTATTCAGTAAATATCAGCGTACGCAAAATGACATGAGAACTATTTTACTTTAACTGCCTATCTGAATCTCACAACTGAGGAATGTGGTTAGCGTGCTGATTCATTTCATAGGCAACAGTTTCCCTGGCTATAACAAATAAAAAAGATAATTTTATGTGTTTTCTCCAGTCTCTTACCAAAATATGTGTAGTAGCTCATTGAGAATTTCAATGCTATTTATATTCTTCTGTGCAGTCACGAAAAACATTATTTCTTTATAGACTGTGGTTTGTTTACTATGGCACAACTGTTTAAAGTACGCTTACGTCACGCAGAGAGAAAAATTAAAACACCTAGCAGATTCTTGAAGCACGTCCAAGAATGTAAATAGCTGCTAAATGGTCGATTCGCTGCCACATTGGTGTTCGGTCTAGAGGGGAACGTCGGGATGCTGAGTACGTATTTTTAACGCTGAGTCATTCATACAGGGCGGGCCGAATCACAAATTTATAGTCGCATTATGCTCTTTCTCCTGTGTAAGTCGACTCAACTAATAAGCAGGAAACAGTTGATGCCGGTACTGTCAAAACTAAACCTAACGTAATCAGTGAAATAACGCATTGAAATGTGTCTGTACTAAATTTTACCATTAAGTAAGTAGAAATTAGCAGTTGCACGTATAAGTATCTACATCTCACAATATTTTAAGATAAAAATGGAGAAAAAGTGTTGGGAAATTGGAAGGTCGCAAACTGTAAAAATTTAAACAACTTTCTGAAGAGTGCAGTCACAGCACAGAGATATTATGAATAGTAACACTTAACACTCAATAACCATTCAAGTTATCATAAAAATTATAACAAATAAAAAGTCAAGAATGATGAGGGATTTCCAAAAGCCGCATAGCTGTGTGAAAGTGATTAATTCACAGCAAGCGGTTTCACGTCAATATAGACACATCTACAGGTTAGTAATGGTTACATTTCCATACTGTAGATGGACAGTGACGGAGTCCCTCGTTTCGGGAAATTGCTCACGTTAAGAGGCGTACGACATTCGTGGGCTCTCATAATGAAGTTGAGTACACCAATGAGGTATAACACCTGACGTGGACAACTTCCCGAAAGCTAGGACTCCGTAATTGTCCATCTAAAGTATGGAAATGTAACCATTACAAACCGGAAGATGCGTCAATACTGACGTGAGACGGGCAGTTGCGAATAAAGCACATTCATAAAGTTATGCGGCTTTTGGAAACCCCTCAACATTCGTGGCTTTTTAATTGGTATAATTTTTTAGAAAATTTGAATGCTTATTGAGTGTTGTTATTATAAAACTTTAATTACAACTGTCAGACACACGGAATAACTTGTACCAGCCATTAAATAACATCTTTTATTTATTACTGAGAAAGCCTAATCCCATTAGCTTCTGTGGATACATTGGACTACTAGATTTGGAGTTATGAGATAAGGGACTTGTTCACTGTATGGCGATGTGAAACGTAATGTTATCCTATTCTGCATTGGCAACATTTAGTTTTTGCAATCGTTCGTCCTTGTCTAAGTCATATCCTGTGCAATATGAACCGACACTGATGATCAAACAACTGTATCAGTGTCATGCTTCAACTATATGAGGAGCATCCTGGTTGACGATCGAAGTTGCATAAGAAGTTTGCACATAAACTGTAACTCATGTGTTTATGAAGAGTACAGGAGACAGCACTGGTCCAAACCTGAAGAAAAGTTGCCGTACTGAAATGTGCACGTTCCAATACCGACAGAGGTAGGGAACGATGTGTCCTCTCATTCCCGTCTTTCTGTTACGTGGAAGTAGAAACTATTGAAAGTGTTGCCTGTGATTACCAAGCATCCCGACACATCCTTTAGCCCTTTTACGCAGTGAAGCACGCACTCCTTCAAGTACACGTAGCTCCATTCCTATTGCGTTACATACATTGGTTACCAGAGATAAGAAATGGAGCGAGTACGAGCACTATATTGAGGACTGTGTACGTTAGGAATCCAGGCACCGCTATTAGTCAGTGCTACACTGGTCTCTCTCCTCCGCGCTATGGTCCTGATAGCCATGGCGCTGCCGTCACTGTCTACCCGTCGAATCGACCGGTTACTAAATCGTGCGAGAGTGTGCCGGCAGTGGAGAGTTTTGAGTAGCATCTACACTTCTCTTGTTACCATGTTGAAATTTGCGTCTTTTGCCAAAGCTCAGCACAGTTTACAAAGATTCATTTCATTGACATGTTAATGTAGTTGTATATCCAACAGAATCCTGAAACAACGTTCTACTACAGGCCAGATCAATAGCTCATGGAAGAGTTCATTCGCAGTATAAAAGTAAACGTCTAATTTCTTCACTTACGTTGTAGCAAAACCATTCCGATTCCTATTTCAGAACCAAGGGGCCTTAAAAAATTACGTTATTCCATTAAATAAATCTGTATTTACTTGCGCTGTTGCGGTAGATAAAGAAGTACCACCTATTAAAAGCGCAATGTTTGTAATTCTTATCAACTGAAGACATAAAGTCTGTATATGAGTCCGCGATCATTTCATTTTTAGTACTTTTATTTTCACAAGTTCGCCGTGTTCACATAGATTTCTTTACACTCTATGACCGGTTTCGGCTAATCGCCATCTTCAGATGGTTAAAATATTCTGATATAAATCATCGTCAAGTTAAACATAACTTGACGATGGTTTATATCAGAATATTTTAACGATCTGAAGATGGCGATAAGCCGAAACCGGTCATAATTTGTAGAGAAATCTATGTGATCAAGACGGACTTGTGAAAATAAAAGTTTGTCATTCTGTCTTGACCATCTTAGACCACTCAGTACGGTTCATAGCTCGGGTTTCAAATTGTTGTCCAAGCACTCATATCTGAAATAGCTGAAGTGGCTGTGAAGTCGATGTGGGGGTATACCATCTCATGCATCTACTGTTAAAAATGAAGTAAAATCCACTTCTGACGCTCTTAAAAAACTTGCTGGTTCCTTGATTCACTGCTTGTACATCAGATAAAAGAGTCTCTTCCCAAAGTGATACGTGTATGGATGATGCACGCAAGATAACCTACACTACAACGACTGTAACTATTATTAGTGAAACTTGGTATATGGAGTAAAGAGTACCGTTTACCGTCTAATTTCCCAATGAGGAAAAAAACAGCAGTTAACTCTTCATCGGAGCTTGTTCGCAGTTCCGAGCCTTTGCAAATTTCTGAAGATTCAGTGAAGTCAGCATCTTTCGCAACAGATTTGGGTCTTAAAGTAGTGGTTGCTCTGAGAGACTTCACTAGACTTCCTTACACCAGTCATAGTTTATGCACTTTGCTCAAACGTACTTTGAAGAGAAGTCCTTCCCCTCAAACGACCTTATAATGTTACTCCATATGGTATTTCTCTAGCGTGTAATCTTTTAAATTGATCACTTGAGTCCTAATGAATTAAATAGCGATGCCGTGGCAAAATTTACAATTGAATTAAGATGCAGGAGTTACTCGTACATGGACGGAAGGAATGATAAGCACACTTGTACCACAAGTGTCCCCCTTACCGTGATCTTTTGACGCTGAGCACTGAAGACAAAACACAAGACATAAGATTATGTGTGTAAACATCTTGGGTAGGTCAACAACTACATATTCTTATTATTCAATGATCTCGAAACAAGATTGTACATTAATACTGCTTCAGATTACGATTACGTTCTACCTAGTGTCTAGCAGTACACACGGAAGTACACCAGGCCCATCGAAAATGCTGCATCTGTTGAAATTCCAGAGATGTCCGAGAAGTTCAGACCATGTGGACAAACACTGAGGACTATTGTTGTATCTCCGAATCGCTGCTACCGAGAAGGATGTTTGGCGGTGAAAAGAACATGAATAATCAGTGCTTCACTGGAATGTTTACCTAAGAGCATAAGTCTTCTGGACCATTAAGTCGTGAATGACATTTTATTTGTTCGCAGTTACAATGATCTATAGAAAACTTTTGGCTGCGTTTAATTGATGTCGCTACTATTCAGAAACTAAAGTAACATTACGATATAATGCTATTTAAATCTAATGATCCAGTTATCCTTTTGAACGATCTGTTAGAAACACCTACGATGACGATCATTGCCTCTCAGGACTTTCTTAAAATCCCGCTAACAAACGACAAAGAATTGTCGCACCACTCGTAATCCTCTTTAAATGACATCGGTTTGGTTTTTCATAAATGCAATTACAAACAGGCAGTTGTTGCAGACGCTATGACTGCGCAAGACGGATTTCTATGAACAACATTAATGGAACGAGAATACTTACATACATTACTAACTCCAATTTCACTTTATGTATTCTTTTGTTTTGGTAAATTGCGCTTACAGGCTGATAAAGAGATGCGTAACTATCGTTTACTTTTCTTTTTTTAAGAGACTGGTGAAAATCTATCTTAACACTTAATCTCTATTCAGAGCATAAAAGTCATCCTCGTATCCTGTTTTCTTCTACTGCCGTCACATACCAGACAACTAGACGGAGGTTTGTGCATGTCAAACACACACACACACACACACACACACACACACACACACACACACACACACACATTGATAAATTAAAACATTGTGACCACCGCCCACCGCGACGCAGACTGCCACCCGGTGTGGACGCGACGAGGTAACAAAACTATGTAAGCGGAGCAGACACGGATCGGGGGTCACCCTAGCTAATATATAGGCTGCAAATGGGGAAAATCAGTGAGATAAGCGAGTTTGACAAACGGCAGATTATTATTACGCAGAGCCTGTGAACAAGTATCTCGAAAACAGCAAAACTGGTCGAATATTTACTTGCTACTATTGTGAATATCTACGGAAAGAGGTAGAAGCGGTGAAATTACCACTAGGCGCTAAATTGTTGGACGTCCAAGACGCTCCGCAGAACGTAGAGTTCGGGGTCTTGTTCGCTCTCTTAAGTATGATAGACCAATATCTTTGGCATCTCTGCCGAAAGAGCACAATGCTGTAGCACGCACAAGTGTTTCGGAGCACACCGTTCGTCATACATTGTTGAACATGGGTCTCCGCAGCAGGCCACCTGTACGTGTTCACAAGTTGAGTGAGACAACGACATGGTCAGTTAGGACCGCAGTGGGCACGGCACATCGGGATTCGACTGTCGATCAATGGAAACGAGTCGGATCTTTGGGTGAATCACATTTTTGCTACACTAGGACGATGGTGATCTCAACGAACGCCCTCATAGAAGTAAACAGCCGCTCGAAACGTGCAGCGTGGCACAGCTTGCATGGAACCTGTGACACGCAGATAGCTGCGAACCATCTGCATCCCTTCATGCCTGATGTCTTCCCCAACGGCGGTGTCAACTTTCAGCAGTATAACTGTCCGTGTCTCGGAACCAGAACCGTGCTGTAACCTTCAAATACACCTCAACACTGCACCCACCAACAAATAGCTACAACAGGAAACACCCACGGGTGGAAGAAATTACGAACAAAATTCCTAAACATTAAATTCTACTAGATGACTTCAGCGATCATCTAGGAAAAGAAAAGAAACACAGTAGAATCACAGAACCGTACACCGATCATAATAGTACCAACGAAAATGGAAAAACACTGCATAAGTTTCTGTCATAATTTTAATTTCAAAATTACATCAACAGAATTCAAGAAACTAACATGAAATGTAAGGATCCGGAAATCGTTCAATAAAACAATCGGATAATTCCAGGCTGACCATATTGCTACCTCCAAGAGGAACACTAAAGAAGTTCACAATGTGAAAACTAGGAGTGGCTAATTCTAGTAGGGCCACCACTAGTTAGCCTTCTGCCGCCGTGCAGTGTGTCAGCAGTGCGCAAGTAGTAGCAAGTGGCTTATTTAGAGTTCACATAAGAGTAGTAGTCAAGTTGAAAATCTGTTTGAGTGCTCTTAGTGCACTTCTTTAGTTAAATCCATCAAATCATTGTGTAGTTTCGTATTTAGCAGGGGCAGATTTGCATTTTAATATCTGTGACGTGTAAAGTCGCGTAGTCGTCTGTCGTTTGTTTATTTCTTTCAAATAGTCTTCGTACGTTACTGACAGTACAGTTAGCCATCTGCCGCCGAGCAGTGTGTCAGCAGTGCGCAAGTAGCAGCAAGTGGCGTAATTTGGGTTCTTATAGGTGTTGTAGTCAAGTTGAAAATTCGTTTGAGTGTTCT
The DNA here is from genome assembly GCF_021461385.2 of Schistocerca piceifrons. Classification (NCBI taxonomy): domain Eukaryota; kingdom Metazoa; phylum Arthropoda; class Insecta; order Orthoptera; family Acrididae; genus Schistocerca; species Schistocerca piceifrons. The sequence continues at coordinate 443,115,075 of NC_060141.1, read as the reverse complement.
TAGCGCTCTTGTTTAGTTAAATCCATCAAATCATTGTGTACTTTCGTATTTAGCAGGGGCAGATTAGCATTTTAATGTATGTAACGTGTAAAGACGCGTAGTCGTGTGTCATTTATTTCTTTCAAATAGTCTTTGTACGTTACTAACAGTACAGTTAGCCTTCTCCCGCCGAGCAGTGTGTCAGCAGTGCGCAAGTAGCAGCAGTACTGCATTTACTAGGCAGTCTTGCATTTTAATAACCGTTTAAATTTTGTGTCGAATTGTTTGTGCTCTCTGTAGGTTAGTTCAGACGTTCTTTGCACAACAGTATTTAGCATGGATAGGGACTGCGTCTGCTGTGTTCGGATGTGGGCTGAGCTGGCATCCCTTCGCTCCCAGCTTCAGGCAGTGTTGGCTTCGGTCACACAGCTTGAGGCTGTTGCCAATGGGCATTACTGTGGAGGTCCGGTCGGGGGTTTGTCGGGGACGGCCAGCTCGTCTCACGAATCCCCCGATCGGACTACAGTTGTGGCTGCCCGGAATACTGCCCCCATTGAGGCTGATCCCTCACCCGTTGTAGAGTGGGAGGTCGTCTCGAGGTGTGGCAGGGGGCGAAAGACATTCTGCAGGGCTGAACGGAAGCCCTCTCCAGTCTGTCTGACGAATCGGTTTCAGAATCTGTCTCTGGCTAATATTGATCGTCGGCCGGACATGGCCGCTTGTCCTGTTCCAGAGGTTGCCCCTCAGTCTGCAAGATCCGGGCGGTCACAGAGGGTGGGCTTACTGGTGGTTGGGAGCTCCAACGTCAGTCGCGTAATGGGGCCCCTTAGGGATATGGCTGCAAGGGCGGGGAAGAAATCCAATGTGCACTCCGTGTGCATACCGGGGGGAGCCATTCCAGATGTGGAAAGGGTCCTTCCGGATGCCTTTAAGGGTACAGGGTGCACCCATCTGCTGGTGGTCGCTAATGTCGGCACCAATGATGTGCGTCGCTATGGATTGGAGGAAATCCTCCCTGGCTTCCGGCGACTATCTCATTAGGTGAAGATCGCCAGTCTCGCTAGTGGGATGAAAGCAGAGCTCACCATCTGTAACATCGTCGACAGGACTGACTGCGGACCTTTTGGTACAGACCCGAGTGGAGGGTCTGAGTCAGAGGCTGAGACGGTTCTGCGACCGTGTGGGCTGCAGATTCCTCGACTTGCTCCATAGGGTGGTGGGGTTTCGGGTTCCGGGTAGAAGTGGATAGTTCCTGTGAATTATTATGGGTGGAGGTTATCCTCAACAACCGAGCTAGGTTAATAATTGGTTCCTTTTACCGACCTCCCTACTCAGCAGCATTAGTGGCACAACAACTGAGAGAAAATCTGGAATACATTTCACATAAATTTCCTCAGCATGTTATAGCCTTAGGCGGAGATTTTAATTTACCAGATATAGACTGGGACACTCAGATGTTTAGGACGGGTGGTAGGGACAGAGCATCGAGTGACATTATACCGAGCGCACTATCCGAAAATTACCTCGATCAATTAAACAGAGAACCGACAAATGGAGATAACACCTTGGACCTACTGATAACAAACAGACCCGAACTTTTCGACTCCGTAAGCGCAGAACAGGGAGTCAGTGATCATAAGGCCGTTGCAGCATCCCTGAATATGGAAGTAAATAGGAATTTAAAAAAAGGGAGGAAGGTTTATCTGTTTAGCAAGAGTAATAAGAGGCAGATTTCAGACTACCTAACAGATCAAAACGAAAATTTCTGTTCCGACACTGAAAATGTTGAGTGTTTATGGAAAAAGTTCCAGGAAATCGTAAAATGCGTTTTCGACAGGTAAGTGTCGAGTAAAACTGTGAGGGACGGGAAAAACCCATCGTGGTTCAACAACAAAGTTAGGAAACTACTGCGAAAGCAAAGAGAGCTTCACTCCAAGTTTAAACGCAGCCAAAACCTCTCAGACAAACAGAAGCTAAACGATGTCAAAGTTTACGCAAGGAGGGCTATGCGTGAAGCGTTCAATGAATTCGAAAGTAAAATTCTATGTACCGACTAGATATAAAATCCTAGGAAGTTCTGGTCTTACGTTAGATCAGTAAGTAGATCGAAACAGCAAATCCAGACACTCTGATATGATAATGGCATTGAAAAAGAGGATGATACGCGTAAAGCTGAAATACTAAACACCTTTTTCCAAAGCTGTTTCACAGAGGAAGACCGCACTGCAATTCCTGCTCTAAATCCTCGCACAAACGAAAAAATGGCTGACATCGAAATAAGTGTCCAAGTAATAGAAAAGCAACTGAAATCACTCAACAGAGGAAAGTCCACAGGACCTGACGGGATACCAATTCGATTCTACACAGAGTACGCGAAAGATCTTGCCCCCCTTCTAACAGCCGTGTACCGCAAGTCTCTAGAGGAACATAAGATTCCAAATGATTGGAAAAGAGCACAGGTGGTTCCAGTTTTCAGGAAGGGTCGTCGAGCAGATGCGCAAAACTATAGGCCTATATCTCTGACATCGATCTGTTGTAGAATTGTAGAACACGTTTTTTGCTCGCGTATCATATCATTTCTGGAAACCGAGAATCTACTCTGTCGGAATCAACATGGATTCCGGAAACAGCGATCGTGTGAGACCCAACTCGCTTCATTTGTTCACGAGACCCAGGAAATATTAAATACAGGCTCCCAGGTAGATGCCATTTTCCTTGGCTTTCGGAAGGCGTTCGATACAGTTCCGCACTGTCGCCTGACAAACAGAGTAAGAGCCTACAGAATATCAGACCAGCTGTGTGGCTGGATTGAAGAGTTTTTAGCAAACAGAAGACAGCATGTTGTTCTCAATGCAGAGACGTCTACAGACTGGCGTGCCACAGGGGAGTGTTATGGCACCATTACTTTACACAATATATATAAATAACCTAGTAGATAGAGTCGGAAGTTCCACGCGGCTTTTCGCGGATGATGCTGTAGTATACAGAGAAGCTGCAGCATTAGAAAATTGCAGCAAAATGAAGGAAGATCTGCAGCGGATAGGCACTGTGTGCAGGGAGTGGCAACTGACCCTTAACATAGACTAATGGATTGCGAATACGTAGAAAGAAGGATCCTTTATTGTATGATTAAATGATAGCGGAACAAACACTGGTAGCAGTTACTTCTGTAATATATCTGGGAGTATGCGTACGGAAGGATTTGAAGTGGAATGATCATATAAAATTAACTGTTGGTAAGGCGGGTGTCAGGTTGAGATTCATTGGGAGAGTCCTTAGAAAATGTAGTCCATCAACAAAGTATGTGGCTTGCAAAACACTCGTTCGACCTATACTTGAGTATCGCTCATCAGTATGGGATCCGAACCAGGTCCAGTTGACAGAGGAGATAGAGAAGATCCTAAGAAGAGCGGCGCGTTTCGTCACAGGGTTATTTGGTAAGCGTTATAGCGTTACGGAGATGTTTAGCAAACTCAAGTGGCAGACTCTGCAGGAGAGGCGCTGTGCATCGCTGTGTAGCTTGCTGTCCAGGTTTCGAGAGGGTGCGTTTCTGGATGAGGTATGGAATATATTGCTTCCCGCTACTTATACCTCCTGAGAAGATCACGAATGTAAAATTAGAGAGATTCGAGCGCGTACGGAGGCTTTCAGACAGTCGTTCTTCCCGCGAACCATACGCGACAGGAACAGGAAAGGGAAGTAATGACAGTGGTACGTAAAGTGCCCTCTGCCACACACCATTGGGTGGCTTGCGGAGTATAAATGTAGATGTAGATGTTTCTCCACACCAAAGTAAAAGTTAAGCCCAACAGAATACGGACAGGGGTAACCCAGAGTTTCCTCACTGATCCCGAGAAACTATAACTCAACGAGATGATTATTGAAGAAATGCATAGGATGGATACCACAAACTGTTCTGAACTCGTGGAGAAAGTTAAGCAGACAATAAAATTAAGTCACCCCCCGACCAGCAGAAAACATAGGTGATGAAACACCACAAACGATGAAGCTGTCGGGTGCAAGATTAAAGCATGGCATTATTTCATTAGTCATAAAACAGCAGAAAGGTGGCATATATTCGCAGAAGTACCGGGAAATGCCTGCAAAGTTATTCGACGAGAAAAAGCAGATTCGATAAAAAGAGGATGACTCAAACAGAAGACTTTACCACGACCAACACCCGCTATTTTTAATTTTACAAGACCTTCAGAAAAAAATTTAGCTGGATAGCAACCTCCTATCATACGCTTCCAACGAGCTGATGGATCCTTAGAAACTATTACAAAGAATAACTGCGAAATCCTAGAAAATATTTCAGTACACCCAACCGTGAGAAGCCACCTGAAAACCTACGATTTGTAAAACCAGCAACAAATCCTGATTCGCTTCCACCATGACATGAAGAATTAGCCAAAATAATCAAATCATTGAAAAGACATTGGGCACCTGGCGAAGATGGAATTATTGCAGAATTATGGAAAGCGGATCCGAGGAAAATAACACCAAAAATTCACAGAATAATATAAGAAAACTGGAAAACAGAGTAAATCCGAGGTGAGTGGAAGAGCCCTTCGATACGCCCTCACCACAAGAAAAGATACAAAATAGATCCGGACAATTACAGAGTAATCTCACTTCATCCAGTAACATAAAATCCGCTCTAAGCCTTTGCTGAACTGACTTCAGTTTCAAGGGGGCCCACAGATTGCGAAGTAGTAGCTGGGATTCAAGAAAGGGAGGTCCTGAATTGAAGAGATCTGGAACCTCAAATCCATACTACACGCTAGACGACGCTGGAACTCAATAGTCACATTTATGAATTTCAAAAATGCTTACGATTCCGTTGACAGACGAGCACTGTGCAATAGGCTGGGAGAATTAGCAATCGACAGAAAGACCAGAAGCACCATCCAGTAAACTTTATCAGACACCAGCTCAAAACTGAAATTCATGGGAGAAAACTGAAATCCGTTCAATATTCACACAGGAGACTGACAAGGAGTCGGTTTATCGCCACTCTTGTTCAACATCGAACAGAAAAAGATCAGAGAACGAGAAAAGCACGTCAAACGTATCAAAATTGGAAAAGAGAAAGGGAAGAGGTCACTGTGTTAAATGACTGGGCTTTGCTGATGACCTACATTACCTCCATTATCAAACAGTAAAGATGAAGCCAAAGTAACGCTAGATATGAAATATCTCGTAAATCCGGACTCCAAATTTATGGTGAAAAGACTCAGTTTGAGGACACCAAATTAAATGGAAAACTTGCATAGAAAACACAGTACAGAAGGACATCACAGGTACTTTGGAGAAGCCATCCAGAGCACAGGACTGAACACAATCTCCAACACAGAAAGAATATTCATACTGTAAAAGCCGTACAAGCTGTGTTAGAATCACTACAACAAAAGAGCGATATCTCGTAATGCAGAACTAAGGCATTGTAACAATGTTGTTCTACCTAAAGCTTGTATGTGTCAGAAATCACAAGTACTAGAGGGACGACAAAAATTCAAGACCTAGAGAAAGAAGGAGGAAAAATGCTTAGGAGAATCTATGACGCTGTACTGTGAAACGGAACTTGGGTTAGACAAGCTGTAGAGGAACTCTACGAACATACATACAATATCATAAATAAATAAAGGAAAAGGCACCTACAGTTATTTGGACACCTATGTACAATGGATGGAAACCGACTCACTAAGAAAATTTTTAAAATCCTTAATGCAAGGAAATTAAAGATCAGTTGGATAAAGAAACACAAGACTACCTACAACAATTGGAAATTTCGGAAGAAGAAATTAAGAGCAGAGAACAGTTCAGAAATAAAATCAAAAACAAGAAACTTGAACAAAGCCCAAGCAAAGAAACGACAGGGAAAGAAATGAAAAGAGGAAAAGAAGAAAAATCACAACGAATTTATGAAGAGGTATTGGAAGAAAAGGAAAGAAGTTCACTTGCTCTCCTACAGGGGAATAATCGAACAGGCGCATTTCCTTTTCTCTTCAGAAACAAAATTATTATTAAACCGGAATTTTATGTGCCCATTCGCCAGAGCGGTCCCAAATTACTGTAGTGTTACATTCATTTTATCGATGTGTATTACTAAACATGAAGAATAACGGTACTCTAATAGCTACAGCACCGCCCTGGCCGGCATTGGCTGCTACGGACATGAAAAAGCATTGCCCAGTCGCAACTGAAGTTTTGAGTATTTTTCGTGTTTTACTCTTCCGGTTAACACATACTGAGAAAACGAGTAACGCTCTGTACTAATTTCGGGCTACTCTATTGAATTGACAGGTACAATTTTGATTTAACATTTTGTTAGTAATGGGAAATAAACTGAGGCATTCCCTCGACGCTCGGGCTCGTATATGATACGTAATGAGCAGGGTTTGTTTGTAATGACTCCATTTATATGGTGTGGGCAAATAAAACAAGCCCGGACAACAGAGTTCCAGGGTACAAGGAAACACTGCAGAGGAAAGAAAATACAATACTAAACCGAATATAGTAGGTGTTGAAAGTGTTCACCAATCATCGTTTTGGCCCTGGTCAGGAAGTTGCTGAAGGCAGAGCGAAACTGGACTACTGTAGTTGCTGCAATATCATTCGAAATGTTCTGCTGCAGTTCTTGGAGAACCGATACACCTTAGACTTGAGGTGACCTGGTTGGCCAGCTACGGACGCGACGAGGTTGCAGATCCAGGTGGACTATTCCCTAGCATGATCGACGTGAAATGCCTGTCTCTTGTACAGGCGTCGGATTGATTTGGCATAACTATGAAGAATTTTCTGGTGGAGCTACACCCATATTTTATGGTGCACGAGCACGTCTAGGAATGGCTTTTGACTTGCTCAAAACAGATCCCGTCTGACGACCTTTTCTGACTAAGTGTTGCATGGCACTCTTGGCTGGCACTTTGACATCTCAGCAAACAACGGATCACACCGTTTCCACGACTTTTTTGTCACGTAACCTTCCACAACGAACACCGCTGCTCTACCGTGAGTACCATGGTCCTCTTTGCACTGCCCCACTCTCGCTGACCGTCCACACTACGCTGAAAACTGCCGTGGTTATACGCATACATTCTCGCCCAGCCGTATCACTTGTCCGAGCCACCTTTGTTTGCCCCAAGACGTAGAATAATATTCACTGTTAACTGATCAGCATTAGTAGGGAACTAGCGACACAACCACGATCCGTTCGAGTAACACTAAGTACAGGTGGAGCCCGCCCGGTTAGCCGAGCGATCTAACGCACGGCTTCCCGGAGCGGGAAGGAGCACCTACTCCTCGGCACGAATCCGCCCGGCGGACTTGTGTCGGGGTCCGGTGAGCCGGCCAGTCTGTGGATGGTTCTTAGGCGGTTTTCCATCTACCTCGGCGAATGTGGACTGGTTCCCCTTATTCCGCCTCATCTAAACTATGTCGGCGTTTGCTGCGCAAACAAGTTCTCCACGTACGCGTACACCATCATTACTCTACCACGCAATCATGGGGGTTACACTCGTGCAGTGTGAGACGTTCGCTGGGGGGGGGGGGGGGGGGGGGAGTCACCGGGGACCGAACCGCACAATAACCCTGGGTTCGGTGTGGGGCGGCGGAGGGGTGAAGTGGACTGCGGTAGTCGTCGTGGGGTTGTGGACCACTGCGGCTGCGGCGGGGATGGAGCCTCTCCGTCGATTCTAGGACTCCGGTTAACATACAACATACAAGTACAGGTGGACGAATTGTCTGGCTTAGCGTTAATAAGTGAAAGGCACAAAACTCCCTTGTGATTAGTTTGTCTGCACGGAAAACGGTATGTAAATCTCTACAGTTGTTTCTGAAATTTGCTGGCAAAATTACTTAAACCCGACAAGCCTCAAGCGACGTGTTATAAAAGGACAGTACGAGGACAGGAGAGTGGAAATAAATCATAGGATCCGCAGGGAGTATAAAAAGAGTTGACGGAGCTCATTTCTGGTCTCTATTAGTCACTCCTTCTTGTAACGTCAGCACAATGTCTTTGGTTTGGCGTACACTGATGTCTTTAAATATCTCCATAGCCAGAACTCCAAAGGATTCAGTTAGAGTGAATAGGGATCCAATGTTACCACACCTTGACCAGTCGGTCGTCCATAAAAAGCTGTGATGAGGTAATGTTGCACGATACGTAGAGAATGGGGTAATGACCAATGGTGCATAAACCATAGTTGTTTTTCTGCAAAGGTGATGTTCTCCTATGACGTTGGTAATCCAATGAAGAAAATTCACTGGTGCACAGCACCTGTTAATCTGTTTGATAAAGTTTCTGGATCTGTGAATCTGTCGCCGACAATTCCTGCCCGTACTTTCATTCTGAAGTGACCATTATATCATACCTTCTTGACCACTCAAGGATTTGCTCTGCCCACACGTGTGTATTGTCGTAATATACCAAACCATCTCTTGTGATACCAATGTCATCTGTAAATAAAATTCATACTGCGTAGGTCTTCAACAATCTATTGTAGAAGTCATTGGCAGAACTGTAATCATGACTGGTGATCCATTGTTCTTCCTGCAAATTGTTTAATCTATGCATATCACTGAAATAGCCAGTTGAATATTTTTGCAGAAGGAATGGAAAGCTGTGGACAGCACATAGATTCCACAAGCTGACGACAGCTGCCATCAGCTAACCTATAACGGAATAATTTACCGTTCCCTCGTGGGATAACAGGCCATCACCGAACTGTTTACAGTACAGTATGTTCACACAACATGGAATCGCTAATCTTGAAACATAGTAAGTCCTGAGGGCTTGCCTCCCATTCATTTTATTACTGTTACGACATTTAATGAAAAGGATTGACAGAGATTTTGCACTGCATGTTTCGGCACCTAGTTGCACCGGATAATTAAAGAAGAGCGGTCTTCTTTCCGTTATCCAAGAACTTGTAATCTGTGCTGCCACTATGTGAGGAGAGAGGTGTTGCTCGGAGCGTTATCGCAGGGCCGCCTAAATGGGCCAGCATTCTGGAAAGGCAGAAGCTGTCGGCTGCAGATAGAATGACAGGCAACTCAGGCAAACTGGTAGCTGATTTTACTCACAGGGTGAGGCTTTGTACGAGTGCCGAAATGACGAGGAGTCACCAAGTGATCAGCGGTGTCCAGCTGCCAACACATGATGGCGTATTCTTCCCACTGCTAGTCTGAGTGCTTCTTACCACTTTCAGGCACTCTCGCTCGAGGAGTCGGTGCCCTCGAAGTTGTTTCCTGCCAGGAGAGAAAACTTTTTCAGAGTCTGCAGGTATCTGCGGGCCAGATGGCCCAGGATCTTTTGACAGAGAACCGCATCTGGTAGCATCGTAAAACGCTGGTCCTAAGAGTCGGTGACAGTGCCGCGCTGCTGGGTGCCCGACATTTGTCGCCTATGCAGTAGTTTTTGAGACATTTTGGTTCCCACACCAAGTGATTTTCCACGTGCGCTGAAAATAAATGGCATTAGTGGATATCGGGCGATGAAGTCAGAAGGCATACTGAGGGCATCAGCGTCTTTAGATGACAAGCCACTCCAATGGAGAAGGACTTTTTGCCTGTCTACTATAGGGAGCCGCATTCAACTTGTAGTCTCCACGTGGAGTGATTCTGGGAGTTCGTGAGTGGACGATGATCTAGAGGAGTTCTTTCGGGTATGGCATGGAGATTAAATGACAGAATTCACCCAGGAGTGGAGATCGAGTTGTCCAACGTTCGAGTCGACTAGCTGGTGCCCTGGTCGCGGATCTGCAGATTTTTGGAGCACTGCGCACGAGGTTTGCAAACGATGGTAGCTGTTTGTGGAGCATATTTGCAGCTCCGGAATATAGGGAGGCTTCCGTATGGTTTTACATCCTCAGCGGCGTACTCTTTCAATTTGCGGTAGCAACTGTTTACTTTATGCATGTATAACAACCTTACAGTTTAGTAGTAACCACTGTCACGTAAGACAGAGTCAGTCATATAGCTTTCATACTCACAGAGACAGGTGTTTCATAGAGAGTTCCAATCTTTCATTCCAACAATGCCACCCAACCATTCCAGTGACGTTTTTGCGATTTATATGTGTCTTACTGGATCTGCATTTCTTTTGAATCATTATGTTCGAGCATTACAGTCTATCCACGTTTCTACTGCAATAAATCGTTTCAGTGAATAACTTTTCTCGTTTCAATGCTATAGATTCCTTGTTTTTAATAATTCTGGAAATATTTGTGGGACATTTAATGTCTTTTATTCTTTTGTTACAAGTTGCCAGCTTGGGGTACCATATTTGGGCCATACAGTTTCAATATACATTCAGAGTGTCTTTCGCGCAACGATTTTAGTGGTGTATTTTAAGGGTGGTTCTGTGTCAGGGGTCATTCTGGTGCAAAAATTAGTTACAGGTAACTCCCACACTATCACACAACTGGAGCATATTGTAATCTTGTACTGCTAACTTAGTGTACAGGCAGCACAACCTCAACTGACGGATGCAGCAGATAGTTTTTTGTCCCAATTCTTTTGACAGAAAGCAATGTACTGTTTTTTTTTTCTTCGACACTCACTGTCGATCATGCTCCTCAATGTTATGTGGATTGTCTTGAGTTCTCTCTCAAGCCACATGAAACCGTATTCATCACTTAAAAACGTTTTTACAACTAATTATTTCACTGTCATAAACAGTTTGTATGACATCAAAAGCGTCTGTAACACTTTTACCCTGTTTAAAACAAAACATAGTTTTCAGTCGTTATTCTGTGGCTCTTTCCACGACCGACGTTCGAAACATGCTGTTAAAGTTTAGGTTATTACGAGCACTCTGTGAAGTCAGCGGTGTTAAATTTAAAACAGAACTTACCCCAAATACTACGCTGGTTAATTCATACATCAGTTCATAAATGGCGTTAGTAACTATGCAGATATAAAATCAGTCATATTTTCTAGGGAACTAACTATGTATACAATTACTTAGCAAATAAAGTTTGCGCTCTCACTCAAATTGTTGCTGGGTCATAAGCAGGGCCGTATTCACAGTGTGTGCCGTCCCCCCGCTCCCTCATGCAGCAATTTATATTCCCCCCCCTCCCCCCTTCTCCTCATCTTCAGCATCGCTGATCGTTTACGGACTATGCACAACAAAGCTGCGTAATTATTAACTTCATGACACAAGGCATATGTGGAAGTTAAACATTAAAAAATAATAAATTAACTACTATAGTTAAATAGCCGCTTCTACTGAATAATTACCACTTAATCGGTTTTGAAATAAGAAAGGACCTTTAAGCTGGTGTACAACTGTAAATCTTGAATTATGTGTACAAATTTGGATAGCCATAAATATTTTTTTTAAATCAGCGTGGAAGAGATGACAACTTGTCACAATCTTCTTTCTACGTAGACAACACATAGCTCTTAAAATGTACACATCCTTCACCAGAGTTGTTCTCTATGTTATAATTGTAGAAGGTTCCAAGTTACACAGGTCTGGTTCGGCAATATTTGAGACAAAAGAAAATCTAAAGTTAAATTCTCTGTAGACACTAATTCTCTTCTGTACCTCATCCTGAAGAGATTGTATAAAGTTAGAATATCTCATTTAAGTTCTTCTCCAGATCTCAACACACTCTGGTCCTATTTCCTCTTCAGGACATTTGTGTTCCTCTTCCGAGTCAGATGATTTATCAGAGAATTTCTTGCGTTTAATTTGATGTTTCCTTTTTGATTCTCAACAGCTGAAGGAAGTGGAACTGATTCAAAAATACTGATCTCCACAAATTTACTTTCATCTGAACCCTCGGGAATTGAAAGAGATGTCTGTAACTCAGCTGAAAACGTTGCAATAGATTCGTACGTTTCAACAGAAGCAAAAATATCTACATCCTCAGCTCAAAGTTTTTTCATTGTCTTGTCAAACTTACGAAGAAAACAGTCCTACACTGAAGTCGAATTTACAGCATGCACATAACTACGATCCTTGGCTGGGAGAATCTACAAGATATTCACGGTTGTTAATTTCCCCTTTCAACAATCCTCTGAAACATTTTTTTTCCTGCAAAATCGCTGAGAACCTTCCAGAACTCCAAAAGTTAGAAGTCCTGAGTTCTGTTTTCGTCTGCAGTTTTAGAGTTACGCTGTTCATTACTGTTTGAAACCGCAGTTTCAACTGAATGTTCAGAGACACACGGTTCACTTTCACTTTTAGTACTGAAACACATGTCACGTTGAGATATTTTCTGTAAAAGTTAATTATCCGTCTACCTTTTTTCTTCGGATTTCTTTCGATACGTTGCACCACTTAACGTAGATCGTCCGACCATTTTGCTAACGTGAACTCAAGGAAAAAAACTGCGATGGACGTACTGTAGACTCCCAGCTATCCGCCGTTATGTGGCGGAAGGTCCAGCTGGAGAACAAATGAACCGGATAGGCCGAGTTTTATAAATTTTCTCTTCCGGCCCCGTCAGCATAATTAAAAGCACACTTTTTTTGTACCAAAACCCAATTTTATTAATACTTTCTGACTTCCGTAATCACTACAACTGTTTTCGTTTATCGCCAATATTAGACTCTTTAATTAAAACACAAAGAACCGCACAAAATAACGGTTTATCAACACACGCACTTTGGCAGTCTGACATGAAAGAAACGAAGAACACAGGGTTGCCAAGAGAGCTTCTCTCCACGTGTGCCCATTTTTGTTTGTAACCGCTTCCAGGCAACATTCTTTGAAGACTGTGTTAGAAGCACAGTAGATGTGTAAACAATTTTGAAAGGTCACTCAGCGTGGTAGCCTGTGCCTGCTGCTAAAGCTTTGGAAAAGTGCAGCTCGTGCAATAAATTATTCCTTATTTTTGTTACGGAGAAGTATTATTATGATGTTAATCAAGTAGTCTCGTAGGCTACGGGATTAGCCGAGCGGTCTTAGGCGCTGCAGTCATGGACTGTGCGGCTGGTCCCGGCGGAGGTTCGAGTCCACCCTCGGGCATGGGTGTGTGTGTTTGTCCTTAGGATAATTTACGTTAAGTAATGTGTAAGTTTAGGGACTGACGACCTTAGCAGTTAAGTCCCATAAGATTTCATACACATTTCAACATTTTTTTTTATTACGTGGACAGTAAGGCTGCGTCAAACAGAGAGCGGGCTGCCCGTGCGCTGAGAACGGTCTGTTGCCCGTTGCCGGCTGCTATGGTCAAACTGAGCGCGGGCACGACGCAGCCATACGGTTATCGAGTGGCGCTCGCTGTGATCCAATCAGCTGATGTTCTGTAAACATGAGCAGTAGCTCTCACGATCGGCTGTTGTCCATTAAAAATTGGTAGCAGCCCTCAAGACGGTCAACTGTTGCCACTATTTACGCTTGCTTCGAGGAAAGGAAGAAAATGGTTCCAGACTGTAGCGCCTAGAACCGCTCGGCCACAACGACCGGCACGAATTTTTAATACAGGTGGACTAGTAGTAAGACACGAGTTAAAAGGAAGGAACAAATACTTTTCAACGCTTTGCCAATAAACTGTTGCATGCCCGAATGCTGATTCACTTAACATTAAAATATTACCCAAAAAATGATTTTTCGATGACAACAAGTTTCACCCCAAAATTTTGCCACCCCGTGCAGCTACACATGTTGCACCCACCTAAATACGGCCCTGATCATAAGTAATGCATGAAGTGTATTCTCAGACAAACGTGGAGCCTGAAACATTTTAAATTAGTGCCATCGCACATAGCACGCATCCCGCGAAATTAGCATGATGACGAATCAACTCTAAGAGATGAAGGTCATACAATTTTTATAGGTGTAATTTTTGTTTTTCCAAGATTCGTGCACTGTTGAAATGTTCGACAGTGTATCTATTTATTAATAATAATCTAGTCTCATTTTACGCAACAGAGAGCATGGTGTCACTGTGTGATATCGAAATAACTCACATGACAATATTTATGCAGGTCCGCTCATGTTTTGTTAAAGGAATTTCCTCAGCCTTTTAGGCCGTAGCCACTAACGATACAGGCAGAAACAGTCTCACAGGGCTCCATGAAAGGCATGTCCATTTGTAAAACACGTTAGATCGACATAGCAACAACTAGATAAATGCATGGCTACTGCCGACAGCACGTTTAGAACAGCTGCTAAGAACTTGAGACTCACCCCCTTGAAAGGTTGAATTCTGGGTTCAAAGTTTATCTCAATTGCTTGTACGCGTTGTAGTAGGCACAACGTTGCTATTGCGCCAGTATTCCTCTAAGTGTTCAAGTAGGTTTACGAATGTTTTGGAATGTACTCTGAAACGGTCCAATTGAATGTTATCAAGTTCTGCTCTGCGAACCATTTGCTGTCGAAAACCTGGCCAACTTTCCGTAGCTTTAACGAGCCAGTTTCTTGTGTTTAGAGTCACAGAAGTTCCTTGAACTTAATGGATATCTAAAGGTTCCTTTACCAAGAAATGGTCTGTCTAAGAACAAATCATAAGCAGCAGCCGCGCGGTCTGGGACGCCTTGTCACGGTCCGCACGGCACCTCCCGTTGGATGTTCGAGTCCTCCCTCGGGCATGAGTGTGTGTGTTGTCCATAGCCTAAGTTAGTTTAAGTTATAAATTATAATTAAATGGACATCTTAGCTACAAACAGGCGTTGATATACTTGATTAGGGACATGTTGAAAATGTGTGCTCCGACTGGGACTCGAACCCGGGATCTCCTGCTTACATGGCAGACGATCAATCCATCTGAGCCACCGAGGGCACAGAGGATAGTGCGCCTGCAGGGACTTATCCCTTGCACGCTCCCAGTGAGACCCACATTGCCAACATGTCCACACCACTACATTCGCTAGGGTGTCCATTTAATTATCATTACATTTCCAGCAAAGCTGCATGGTCATCAACGGTAACTGTTCTGGGAACAGATACTACCGTAATATATAGTTTAAGTTAGATTAAGCAGTGAGTAAGCTTACGGGCCGATGATCTAAGGAGTTAATTTAATGAACAGCAAACAGCACTAAACACCACCGTGAATACGGCGCTTGCTTTTTGTTCGCCCCCCCCTTCCCACCCCCCTCCGTCAAAGTCGATGTTAAAGGCAGTTGCTCATTAAGAAACACAAGCAGCTTAGAAAAAAGTCCCTCACACGTGATATTCATGTAAATAAAAGACGAAATCAGTACAGAGTCCTTAACCGCCTCTACGATTTTGACGTTTCTGAGCAGATAATGAGAGAAAGTCAGAGCATGCGTATGTTGAGACTGTCAGCCATGCAACGCTTAAAAATCCATCTTTACTGGTTAGTGTGTGGAGATTTCTCGACGTACCCAATGCTGCAGCTTGTTGTCAACATAGCCCAGTTTCTTGAGTTCTAATATCTGAAGCACAAAGGTATCTGGAACATTTCCAGGGGAGTGGCTAACGACTCGAGTGCGCCAGCCTCAAGTGCGCGGCAGCACTACGATAAATCTAACTGCAATTAAATTCCAGTCAAAAGAAATATATTTCAGCGAATAACATTTCATTAAAATTTAAATATTGACTCAAACTAGCCAATGTGTAAGAGGTACAGTTATATTGCCGACTAAGGTTATTAATGCCATACTTAGGTCAATGCGCTAAGTATTTTTTCCTGAAAACGAATTGTTTAAGGGATCTCATGTAGAACATATGCATTTTAACCAGTTAACTGTTTACAAAATACTGTCGTTAGTTTGCTTTATCGTGTATGGATACATACATCTCACGGTTAACACAATGTTGCTAAATGATACCAAGGTGGTTGAAACAGTACACCCAAGGAAAAAATCTAACACAGAATACTATAAAACTATAGATCGACACCAGGCAGTATGTCAAGATAACACAAAAATCACAAGTATTCGGGTAACAGAACAGAATTTCTTTTGTCAACAAATAGTAAAACAGAATATTAACTAGTGGCGAAGCTGTATGTTATCATCTGATGCCACGGGTGTATGTTATTATGAGTACGTATTAAAAGATATATCCAAGTCATTCGGTCGGAAATGGCCGAAAAGAAGTTTATCTGGATATCAGTCAAAGTACGTACGGAATATTGTTGACAATTGATGACTGGGTGGTTTTGTGCCCTGTGCTTAGAAATTACCCTTACTCATCTTACTTTGACGCCATCTACTAGACGTCTCTGCTTACTTAATATATTCAGCACGCTTAATAAGCTGTTAAACGTCTCCCACCCGTCCCTTGTATTAGTATTTCGTATAATCCATTCATTTCTTTAACATTATCACTTCATACCTAAACCGCTCCCTTAAATTTAAAAACCGCTGTGAGAGACAATATTAATAGTACTTTCGGTATCATCCTCTTTGATATTTTTACTCTCTGCTTGGTATTTCCCTATAATGCTTTTGACTTGACACACTATACTATTAAGATACCCCCGAATAATTTCACATTTCGGGCGAAATAGCCTTGAAAGAATGGAAAGCGCTTTCCTCGTTTTATCTCCTGCATGAAAATAAAAATACAGTAAATGATGTGTGGCCACAACGGTCGGCGCTAGTAAGTAGTAGTGAAAACTGTGTAATCCAAGCAAATTAACTTTGCGCTTCATTGTCGTGAAAGCGATTGTACCTTGATCTCACAATGAATGAGGATTAGCAGCTACAAGCGGACGCTACAGTTTTTTAGAAGTGTTTACCGTAATTTTTATAGACCTTTTAACGACCATATAGGTGAGACGTGGTGCCTTTGAATAAGTAGACTGTTCTGTCTGGCGCCATTGGCTCAAGTGTAGTATCGACAATCCCTCTTGCGGCCCCATTGCCAATATCTATAAGGAAGAGTTGGTATCTGTGGGTTGTGTCCTTAGGAGGTCTTTGCTTGACGTTCGGTGGCCTGAGAGCGAGGCACGAAGTTTTGGGACTGGCGGTAGTGTCGTGACAAGAGGTGGTCATGAGGACCGAGCGGCCAAAGTCACGAGCTCCAAAAGGATGACCTGCGCAGAGCGAAGATACCGGAGTACTTCACCGGAGTCAGCGTCGACTACAAGCTGCAGGCCGACATTCCATTGGTTGGTTGGCAACATTCGTGTCGCATAACCGCTCGCGGTCTGGCTTCCCTCTTCTACATGGCTTCCATTGGCACCATTCAGAACCGCTGCGACGCACCGTGGATCCATGGAACTGCTTGCTGATAAAGGGGAGTAACATTCTGTAATCCTCGTGGTAGTTTGTTGCATTGTCTACCTGCCCTCCTTATTATTTTCTGATTTATACCCGACCCTCGTAAATATAGGCAGTAGTACTGTCGTTTGAAAATTTGTCCCGCTATTATATTGCCTTTCCTTTCTGGTTTGTACCCGAACTTTAATGCTCTTATTTATCAGCTTTTGCTTGTAAATACAGCTGGAACAATTGTACTACGGTACAGGTTGCCGTTAAACAAAAGAAGGACCTTGTAGTTAGCTTTAGCTGTTAACCGGTTCAATTCTTTGACTGTATTTGCATTTCTCAGTCGTTAGTTATAATGTGAACAACCAGTTGTACTAAGCTGTTCGTTTCTGGGTTTGAAAGACCGGGACATTATTTCAGCTTGATCTTGTGCTTGGGCCATATGAGTTCTCTTGTAATAATTGTTCACAAGTAATGTTTTGCAATACAGCACTTCAGATTTCTTTTGCAAATATTAAAAGCTTATTCAGGTAAGGTTTAAGGTCAAAACAATTCTGCAAATTTGTTCACTGTGTTAAAGAAAATGTTATGGTTAAATGCTTCAATTTTTTGTAAAACACAGTTTATATATTGTTAAATAAACAGGTTGTGTGAAAAGAAAGTTATATTGGTGCGGCCTCCCATCCATGTTTTCCTTAATTCCAGTAAGTACCACGTATCAATAGGTGCCGAATGGTATCATCCCCTGTAGCCTAGCGGTTCTAGGCGCTACAGTCCGGAACCGCGCTGCTGCTACGGTCGCTGGTTCGTATCCTGTCACGGGCTTGGATGTGTGTGATGTCCTTAGGTTAGTTATGTTTAAGTAGTTCTAAGTCTAGGGGACTGATGATCTCAGATGTTAAGTCCCATAGTCCTTAGAGCCATTTGCACCATTTGGTATCCTCTGACAGACTGTCCCAAGCTTCTTACGCCTTTTGCTGCAGGTCTGCTATGGTTCTTGCAGGCCCTGGAGAACGAGTAAGTTCCCACTTCATCATGTCCCATACGTGTTCAGTTGTTGGGAGTTCCAGTGTTCTTGATGGCTCGGGAAATTATTGTACACCACGAAGAACACGTTCCGTCACGGCAGTCGTGTGTGGACGAGCCTTGTCCTGTTGGAAAAGCATATAACTTTCATTTCGAAAAAAATGGCTGAAACACGAGGATAGTAGCCTGTACAATGTAGCAGAGGTCGTTTCCTTGCCCAGATGAAACCACAAATGTCACCGTGAGTTGTAACTGATGAGACCCCCACTCCTCCCACATCCGGAAGCCTATGATGGGACCTGTGTATCGTGAGCAAATGCACTCTGGAATAGGCAAGTCAGAGGTCCACGCCACACACATGTACATGCATAACTCGCTTGCTTACAGACCCTACTCACTTCACTGAAGATAAATATGATCCATTCCACTCTTCCGTCAACCCTTTGACGACAGCAGCCATGTATGGCAGTGTGTTGGTTTCATGGCTAACATAGCCAGAGGTACAGGTCATACTATTTCAGCTGCAAGCAGATGGCCCGTAATGGTCCCTGATGACGCAGCCTATTTAATATGTGCCCGGATTTCAACCCTGGATGATGTTCGGTCGGCTGCTGACGCCCACACAATCCGTCGACCGTTATGCGTGTCTATAGCAAGTGAACGTACAGAACTCGTCTACAGGTGTTGGAATTTTCCACAGACCGCTGTTCAGTGCAGCAACCCACTACCTATATGCTGTGCTCGACATGTGTAGCAATCCGTCGACAGGTACTTCTAGCTTCCTGCAAGCGCACAATGCAACCCAGTTCCTGCTACGGTCGCAGGTTCGAGTCCTGCCTCGGGCATGGATGTGTGTGATGTCCTTAGGTTAGTTAGGTTTAAGTAGTTCTAAGTTCTAGGGGACTGATGACCACAGTAGTTAAGTCCCATAATGCTCAGAGCCAGCCAACCCAGTTCAAATGGCTCAAGTTACTCAGCACCAGTATGTGCTCGACGGTCAGGCCTGGTTGTACCTTACCGTGAATGTTGCAAACGCTGTTCACCTCTAAACTCAGCATAGTCACTGCCGGCAGAGGGCGCACAGGCAGCAATCCTGAGCGCCATCTGATCGCCAATGACCCAGACAAACGAATCACTAACACAACTACTCAATGCCCACATATTATACTCTTGGCCACTGAACACAGTTATTGAGGGTGTTGCATTTTTACGGCGTTTTATTAGTGTTAATGCCATACGAGATGACGAGAAAATATGCCTCCACTTCCACCTCCTCCTTCCACATAAGTGAAGTAGCCTGTGCGCAGAAGATGGTCGAAGTCATTAGTCATGCTTGCCGTCATGTGTGGAGCATAATTGCTGACACCTCTACAATGCTGTTCAGTGTGTCATGTCAACTGAAACGTTTAGTGTCACAACAGACATTTACAGACATGGCAACGTTGTGTGATGTAACAGGCGACTGTACAAGTTTGCTGTTTAACTGAAACACAGTTTGTGACGAAAAAGATAACTACCGTAAACATATTTTATTACTATTGCATCAAATAATATGGTCGGCTGGAGCGGCCGAGCGGTCCTAGGCGCTTCAGTCTGTAACCGCGCGACCGCTACGGTCTCAGGTTCGAATCCTGCATCGGACATGGATGTGTGTGATGTCCTTAGGTTAGTTAGGTTTCAGTAGTTCTAAGTTTGAGGGGACTGATGACCTCAGCTGTTACGTCGTATAGCGCTCACAGCCATTTGATCAAATAATATGAGCTCGTTTCCAGTTCTACGTTCGCTTATCGTTAACATCTTCGGTGAAGAAATCTATCAGAATTTAATATTTCGGCCATCATTGTACCATCTTTCTTTTCACTGCCGAGGTTTGGACGGATAACTGAGGTTTCGCCTTCATTTCAATGTAGTATGTTAATACTGTATTTGTGCTTTCGTCGTAGTATTCATATATTATGATGGTGGGATGTTGCTGTCTCTTTCTTCTTTCATGGTTTCAACGTAGTACATGGCCTTAAATAGGTCTACCTTTCTTCCATAGATTCTCCGCAGTCCCCTTACCAGAGATAAATGTTTGTTGCTGATTGCTCTGGTAGTATCTATTCATTTTTCTATCGCATTTGTAAACCACATAGCTCTATTTACGCGTCTTCATTTTTCGTTCGTTATCATTCGTGGTCAGCAATATGGTCGCTGATTCCTATTTCTGCGTTCACTGAGTCGAGGAAATGCCAGCAGTTGTACAAAGTTTCACTGTCGACTACAGTGTGACACCAAGTAATATACGTATTAATGAAGCGGGCTTTAAAGTGCCTGCAAGGAAAGGGAATTTTGGGAAACACACACTACATGAAGGGGCTTAGTGTATGGCATGCGTTCATCTTCCACGGTACAAGAGGAAGC
This sequence comes from Schistocerca piceifrons, assembly GCF_021461385.2. Taxonomy (NCBI): domain Eukaryota; kingdom Metazoa; phylum Arthropoda; class Insecta; order Orthoptera; family Acrididae; genus Schistocerca; species Schistocerca piceifrons. The sequence goes on along the minus strand of NC_060141.1, from coordinate 443,094,525 downwards.
CGCAGAGGAGGGAATAATAATAATAATAATAACAATAATAACACCTCATGTTCTGTTATTACCAAGCAACAGACTTAGGAACCAACACAACTGGATACAGGTCACAAGTATACACAACATTTATTACCAGATACCCAGAATTAAAATTTTTAACATAACAACGTCTAGCTGATCAGATCCGTGTAATAATCAAAAATAACATGATACCCCAGTCAGAATTAGAAAACATCAAACAACAACTACAACAAATACTGGAACAAAATAATGTGCAATCAGAAGAAGAAGAAAATACAGTAATGGACTCAAACATCCAAGAGCAAACAAAGAACAACACGCATCAATTAAACAATCAGAGGATAACGAAATCTTAAGACAGCCGCCAGAACAAGCACAAATAGAACATGAAGTGACACACATGTTAGAAATAGAAGAAAAATTTCAGTTGACATATACAGAATACAAAGACACAAATACAGACATTAGCCCATTCTTGCATAGACCACCAAATAACCCACAAGTTGAAACAACAATAACAACTATCAATACAATCATACACAACAAAATGGATGAAAATACAACTATGGAAGAAATACAACTACTGGTTTATGTAGGAGCACTCACTACACTAAATATACACACTTGGCAGAGATCAAAACCAACCAACACACAGAAGAAACCCACAAAACCAGCATGGCAACACAGGCTGCAGATCAGAATAGAAAAACTGAGAAAAGACATTGGACAGCTAACACAATTTATAAGAAATGAAATGTCAGACAAAAAACGAAATAGGTTAGGTAAAATCTCACAACAAGAAACGATAGAGCAATTAGATGAAAAGAAGCAGAAATTACAAGCATTGGCCAAACGACTTAGAAGATAAAAAAAAGTGAAAATAGAAAGAAACAAAACCAAACATTCAAAACAAACCAAAAGAAATTTTACCAGACAGTAGATAACACGCACATTAAAATAGACAATCCACCAAACATAACAGACATGGAACACTTTTGGAGCAACATATCGTCAAACTGGTACAACATAACAGACATGCACGGTGGATACAAGCAGAAACAGACACATACAAGATGATACTACAAATGCCTGAAGTGATAATTTTGCAGCATGAAGTCACCCGAGCAATTAATACTACGCACAATTGGAAAGCCCCTGGAAATGATAAAACAGCAAATTTCTGGCTAAAGAAGTTCAGCTCAACACGTTCACATCTAACTAAATTATTTAACAATTACGTTGCAGACCCATACACAGTCCCTGATACACTGACACAAGGAATAACTTATCTAAAACCTAAGGATCAAGCAGACACAGCAAACCCAGCAAACTGTCGCCCCATAACATGCCTACCAACAATATACAAAATATTAACTTCAGTCATTACACAGAAATTAATGACACATACAACACAGAACAAAATTATATATGAAAATCAAAAAGGCTGCTGCAAAGGAGCATGAGGATGTAAAGAGCAACTGATAATAGTTACAGAGGTGACACATCAAGCTAAAACTAAACAAAGGTCGCTTCACTATGCATAAATTGATTACCAAAAAGCTTTTGATAGTGTACCCCACTCATGGTTACTACAGATATTGGAAATATACAAAGTAGATCCTAAATTGATACAGTTCCTAAACATAGTAATGAAGAATTGGAAAACCACACTTAATATCCAAACAAATTCAAATAATATCACATTACAGCCAATACAGATTAAGCGTGGAATATACCAAGGAGACTCATTAAGTCCTTTCTGGTTCTGTCTTGCTCTGAACACACTATCCAACATGCTAAATAATACTAATTATGGATATAATATTACTGGAACATACCCACACAAAATCACACATTTGCTATACATGGATGATCTAAAACTACTAGCAGCAACCAATCAACAACTCAACCAATTACTAAAGATAACAGAAGTATTCAGCAATGATATAAATATGGCTTTTGGAACAGACAAATGTAAGAAAAATAGCATAGTCAAGGGAAAACACACTAAACAAGAAGATTACATATTTGATAACCACAGCGGCTCCATAGAAGCGATAAAAAAAAACACATGCCTATAAATATCTGGGATACAGACAAAAAATAGGAATAGATAATACAAATATTACAGAAGAACTAAAAGAAAAATATAGACAAAGACTAACAAAAATACTGAAAACAGAATTTACAGCAAGAAACAAGACAAAAGCTGTAAATACTTATGCTATACCAATATTGACCTACTCATTTGGAGTAGTGAAATGGAGTAACACAGACCTAGAAGCACTCAATACACTTACACGATTACAATGCCACAAATATAGAATACATCACATACATTCAGCAACAGAGAGATTCACATTAAGCAGAAAGGAAGGAGGAAGGGGATTTATCGACATAAAAAACCTACATTATGGACAGGTAGACAATTTAAGAAAATTCTTATAGAACGAGCAGAAACTAGCAAAATACACAAAGCAATCACTCATACAAATACATCGGCAACACCACTGCAATATCATAACCACTTCTACAACCCTTTAGATCACATAACATCAACAGATACAAAGAAAGTAAATTGGAAAAAGAAAACACTACATGGCAAGCACCCGTATCATCTAACACAGCCACACATCGATCAAGACGCATCCAGCACATGGCTAAGAAAAGGCAATATATACAGTGAGACGGAAGGATTCATGATTGCAATACAGGATCAAACAATAAACACCAGATGTTACAGCAAGCATATTATTAATGATCCCAATACCACAACAGAAAAATGCAGACTTTACAAACAACAAATAGAAACAGTAGATCACATCACAGGCGGATGTACAATACTAGCAAATACAGAATACCCCAGAAGACATGACAATGTAACAAAAATAATACATCAAAAACTTGCCATACAACATAAACTAATAAAACAACATGTTCCCACATACAAGTATGCACCACAAAATGTACTGGAGAATAATGAATACAAATTATACTGGAACAGAACCATTATAACAGATAAAACAACAGCACATAACAAACCTGACATCATACTCACCAATAAAAAGAAGAAATCAACACAACTAATCGAAATATCCATACCCAATACAACAAATACACAGAGGAAAACAGGAGAAAAAATTGAAAAATACATCCAACTGGCTGAGGAAGTCAAGAACATGTGGCATCAGGATAAAGTTGACATTATACCAATTATACTATCAACTACAGGAGTCACACCACACAATATCCACCAGTACATCAACGCAATACAGCTACATCCAAACTTATATATACAACTACAGAAACCTGTAATTATTGATACAAGTTCAATTACCCGAAAGTTCCTAAACGAAATGTAACATATACCGTTCAGTTAAAAGGAAGTCACGCTTGGTCAAGGTCCGCGTCACTTTCCATTTTTAATCAGACCTAAGGTCTGAGAAAGGAAAGAAGATAATAATAATAATAATAACTATTATTATTGTTATTACAGCTATAATAATAGTGTTACATCTTTCCACAACACACTTCTTGGAGGATTTACGCACGTCGATTCCATGTCATTGGGCGACAATTTTATTCGATTATAATGTTATCTCGCATTCAGCGTCTGTGTTTAACTTATTAGACGTTACATAACCCTTCAAAGCAATAAATTCACCAACGCCATTGATAGCCATCCTATTCATTCTGCATGCATTACATACTGAGTTAAAGATTTATGAGCTGCTCATTTTTGCTTTCAGCTAGTTTTCTGTTCAAATGCTACATGTTTATTTTTACCGTCGATTACCGATGATTTTGTGCTATTGACCTATCTGTGTAAAATCTCTTACAAGAAGCAATTTTTTTCTTGTGTGTGAAAGAAATAAACTATTTGATTACTTGTCTGACACGCCGCTATAGGACAGCATTGTAACGAAGTAATGTTTCATTCATGCCATCAATGTAATCGTGGGAAAGACAAGCGAAATGTACCCAGTTCTACAAGTGGAACTTTTCTAATCCTGGTAATTCGCGTGTCGTTACATAAAAATAACGGCTGATGAGATGCAATACTGACGTTCCTTTCGTTACCCGACTATCTCTCCTAAATCTCTCTTATTACGTCAGTAACACATTATCATGACTCCGTGCCTAGTTGAAAAAGGCTACCACTCACTTAGTTACGGCAATACTGAATTAATTAATGTGGAACGGAAACATCTAGTTGACATGAGGTCGTGCTGTTGGAATAAGATGAGGGGAGAAATCGACTGTTCTCGAGTCACGAAACTGCCTCGCCCGTCACCTGAAGCTGTCCAGGAATACCACGGAAAATATGAAACGGGAACGCTGGAAGAGATATTTGAAGCCTGCAACTTCCGAATACAACAAAATTGTAAATTAGTAATGTATCTTTATGTGATAAACTAGGGTTTAATGCTTTTAAATTAATTTTAGTGTGTGTTATTTCCTGGTGGATTCTCGTAGATAATCGATGACTCATTGGCTAAGTAGTAGACGGCAGACCGAAAGGTACGGACGTTGATACCGAGGCAGTTTTAGAGGGGAAACTTACCATCGGACCCTCAGATTTAGTCGAAAGATGGCCCAATGGATAGCCCATCAAAAACTGAACACAGATCAAGCGTGAGAACAGGAAGAAGGTGTACTGAACTGTGAGAAAAAAGCAAAATAGAAACGGTGAACGGTCCAAGATTAAAAGTGCAACGATGAGGGCAGCGCCACACGTGTGGCGCCGTGGCTAAGTGGCCATGGGGATGGTCTGCAAAGCTGTCGACCAGGGTTCAAAACACCCTCGTGCCGTTAAGTATTATTTATTTATTATTTTCACAACATTGTGAACTGTCCGTCTGATCACTGAAACATTTGTACTCTTTCTGTATTCTTGGCAGTTGTCAAACAATACATTAGTTATAGAATATGAGTCATGTGGTAAGACTACATTTGCGTCGCAAGTAAATGTGATGAATAGTGAGAGCAAGCGAGATACCACATAGACGCCTCAAAGAAATAAAAACAGCACATGTACTAGAATGAGATTTTCATTCTGCCGCGGAGTGTGCGCTGATATGAAACTTCCTGGCAGATTAAAACTGTGTGCCGGACCGAGACTCGAACGCCGGCCGTGCGGTTCTAGGCGCTACAGTCTGGAACCGAGCGACCGCTACGGTCGCAGGTTCGAATCCTGCCTCGGGCATGGATGTGTTTGATGTCCTTAGATTAGTTAGGTTTAATTAGTTCTAAGTTCTAGGCGACTGATGACGTCAGAAGTTAAGTCACATAGTGCTCAGAGCCATTTGAACCATTTGAGACTCGAACTCGGGGCCTTTGCCATTCACGGGCACGTGTTCTAGCATCTGAGCTACCCAAGCACGACTCATGCCCAGTCCTCACAGCTTCACTTCCGCCAGTACCTCGTCTCCTACTTTCCAAACTTCACAGAAGCTCTCCTGCGAACCTTGCAGAACTAGCACTCCTGGAAGAAAGTATATTGCGGAGACATGGCTTAGCCACAACCTGGGGGATTTTTCCAGAAGGAGATTTGCACTCTGCAGCGGAGTGTGCACTGATATGAAACTTCCTGGCAGATTAAAACTGTGTGCCGGACCGAGACTCAAACTCGGGACCTTTGCCTTTCGCGGGCAAGTGATCTACCATCTGAGCTACCCAAGAACGACTCGCACCACCGTCCTCACAGTTTCAACAAATGAACTGGTGTAAATTATGTTACAACAAAGAAATTCAAGAGCCGAAACTTCCAAAACGGATCGTAACTTCTTTGTTGCAGAGCAGAGGCAAACTGTGATATTGTGAAACTGTGGCGTTCTGTTGTTGCATCTTACGTTACAAACTGTTACGTTTTCATCATTTCCTTGTTAGTGATCACATTCGCATTCATATGAACACCTAAATAGGCAAGGAGACATATCTCATTCACTCACCAGGCGTACATATTAGGTGACTCGGTAAGAGATTCCTATTGTATGACACAAATACTGCTCACTAGTGCCGTGTGTGCCGCTCGAGACGTGTTTTCCGGTGGAGGATCTGGTTGACTTGTCACCGACCCCTATTCGAATGCCACTCTCTTTCCCTGCCAATAGAGTAAATGTGCAGAATCAGCTTTCATTGTAGGTCCTTCCTTGCACATCGCAATTGCAAGCAGACACTACACCAGGACACAGACACCAACTGGGTACAGTGAACAAGGAAAGAAAAAAAAATGGGGAGGAGAGAGTTTTGAACCCGGCTCGCCTTTTTTTGTAGTCGAACCTCGTGGTCGCTTACCCATGACGCCGGATCTGTTGCGCTGCGCTCCATGTTCCACTTCTTAATCTTGGAACATTCACTGTTTCTATTTCGCTTTTTTCCTTCATAGTTCAGTAGACCTTCTTCCTGTTTTCATACTTGATCCGTGTTCAGTTTTTGAAGGGCTGTCCACCGAGTCCTCTTACCACTAAACCAGTGGGTGGGGCGATGGGGTGTTTTCCTTGTTAGGAATTTCTCCTGTTGCGTATACCTTCTCTCACCTCTGGCGATAATTTTTTAATTGGATGAATACCTGTTGTGCCGTGATTATAGCGGTACAGTTGAGGTCAGCAGCCGGCGCCAAGTTATTGCGGTCGGGAGAGCGCTGGAATCATCAAAGCGCCACGATTTTTCGGCGGGTGAGACAGTGTTTGGTCTGGCGAGAAGCAGTGGAACGAGCGGGTCACCAAGGCAGTGGCAAGAGGGAAGCATTTGGAGTGTGGCTTCTTTAACGGGAGGAAGAGTGAGCAGCGGGGCAGAGCGGTGGCCGTCCAGTTGGGAGCACAGTGCAGAGGTAGCGGCGTCGACTGCATTTAACACTGGCGACCGGCTTGGTTGCTCGTGCCTGAGAGCCTTGATGGAGTGCGCGGGCGGTGCCTGCGCATTCTACTGCGTGGCCTGTACTTGAGTCTCCAAGTGAAATGTTCCTCTGCTTTATTTAAGTCCAACTGGATTGTCTGAATGTGCCAATGACAATGCGTGTGGAATGTCTTGATTCACTGATTTCCTGTTTATGTTCTGAACACGTTGCTTACATGTCTTTGCGTAAATTGTGCCCGTGTGCAGACCTTATTATTCTGTCACTGCTATTTTCTTATAGCATTGCTTCTGCTCGGATCTTTAAGGGCGTTTTACTTTTATTTTATGTCTATAGAAATAGAATTTCTTGTATATTAGCCTTTGAGCATATTTTATTTTATAACCAGATACCTATCTTGTTACAAGCGAACTCTGTTTGTTATTACGTCTCATTGTTCCTTACATATCTATACATCTCTGTGCTCCCACAACACCCTGCCACCGCTACTCCACAGGCGATGCTGCTGCTAAGCGTCCCACAGCAGTAATTCGTAATTTTTTAATCTATCATCACGCCTGTTGTTGTTATTTGTCAGGAGCAAATTCTCTGTGATTCTGTAAGGCAGGAAAGTTACTGATCAAAGACCAAAACTTTCAATCACACAGGAATTTTAAGAACGAGCATTTTTAAAATCGAAATACCTGACGTACTGACTGCACATTATCTATTGGGAATTATAGACGTAGTAGATTTATGTCATTAATGTGAATCAGTTCTTCCCAGATTTTACCAGCATTACCCAAGGCACGAAGAAGAACTGAAATGAGAGTGATAATGTCACGTACAAAAAAAATACAGAAAACAGGGGGAAGTTTTGATAAATAAAAGGCAGGGCAAAAACTAGTTCATGCGTGGTGTGAACTTATATGTCGAATTATCGTTAAATGAACTCTCACTGAAATACACCTTTACGTGTGCACTAATATCGTCACTGTGTTCAGTTTTACAAAATTTTAACACTTTTTACAGCAGAATCAAGTTTTTAAGCCGTGCCACCATTCAAGCTGCTGATCGGTACACACTCACTGAGTAATTACTGTTATATAGACGTCCTACTGACTTACTCACTGCCGGCCGGTGTGGCCGTGCGGTTAAAGGCGCTTCAGTCTGGAACCGCGTGACCGCTACGGTCGCAGGTTCGAATCCTGCCTCGGGCGTGGATGTGTGTGATGTCCTTAGGTTAGTTAGGTTTAAGTAGATCTAAGTTCTAGGGGACTTATGACCATAGATGTTGAGTCCCATAGTGCTCAGAGCCATTTGAACCATTTGTTTTTGACTTACTCACCCAGCCTGAGAGCACGTGACGTTCCCGACAAATTATCTTGTCTGTGGCCCGACAAGCCAGTAAGTTAATGTTGTGGAATTATTAGGTAACTACTAAGGAGCCGTATTATGCACTTCTTAATGTTTATTTTGTAACTTATTTATGATGTACCTTAGGCATCGAGTTTAACCCAAGATCGTGGAGAAGAGTAGCCACTGGAAGACCTTACTGATTTCTGTCTGATGGTAGATTTTGGTTTTGTTAGGTTGAGCCAAAGATTTTAATCACTAAGTTAGTCGACTCCATTAAGTGCCAAGGGCAATGGTGTTAGAGATCCTAATTGACTGGATTCAAGTCAGTCTCTCTGCAGTCAATCCAGCGAATACACCCGAGACATAGAGAAAATCGCCGCAATCGTTATGGAAACGGAGAAGCGTTCACGAGCAGCTGCTTTCAGTTCCCGCCGATCGTCCAGATTTTACTTTCCTTATGTTTCCCTCCATTATCTGAGACGATAACAAAGATGGTTCCTGGAGAAAAATCTAAGCCCAATTTTCTAAACTTCTATTCGCAGCCTTAGTTTGTACTCTCTCTCTAACAAGTATCTCGTCAGGACATAACCTTTCACCTTCTATTGCCATCCTCTAACATCACTCGTATCAACTGCCTAAGGCGAGTAATCGAGTTCTCGGTATAATATTGAAAGGTCTCTGTTGGATTCCTTTCATGTTAATTTCTTAAATCTGTTGTCATCTACGGCATAAATTCCACTCCTGAAATTACTGTGGGGTTTCTGACTATCTGGGAGGAGACTGAGCAGTGGAACGTGTTACTTTTACACATAATCAAGAACGATCTGTCACACTACTACACTTTAAAACACAGTTTATATGTCATTCACTTCACATAGTCTCATACGGAACCTACATCCGCTTTCTTTTATATACTGTATATGATAATATACTGCCATCCCTCTTCCCTTCTGTGTGAAAGGATGAATGAGCAAATGTATTTCAAGTAGCATGATTGATGGTAGCAGACAAGCCTGTCTGCTAGAGAACAGTAGGACCAACGTCGGAACAGGTAGCTATGCTTTCTAAAAGCAAAGAGGTTTCTATTCTTGTTATGGTCCCGTCCGTCCCTTGTCATGTTGGTATAGGAAGCTGCCTCTCTGGTCACTTCTGTTGGTATCTGCGAAGCACCCTCAGTAGGGGCCCACGGCAGTCTGTCCGCAGCGAGCGCCTGAAGTGGTAAGATCTCCAGCTAAGCGCGTCTCTGCTAAGTCCGTAGGACAATGGACTTCTTAAGTTCAGCCTAACTGAAAATTTAATCACCTTTATTTCAGGTTTAGATTTAAAATATATCTTAAACTGCAACGCAGTGTAATTCGAGTGTGAAGTCAGAATATCTTCCAGTAGTAGCTTTGTCACTACTTTGTGAGTAAAGTGGAACCACGTGTTGAGGATCCATAACTCTAACTAAGATCATCAATCTTAAATGCGAATGTGCGTGAGATTATAACGTCTCGTCTTGACAATATTTTTCAATATAGCAACTTTGCTTTATGTTCAACCCACGTGGGGTATACTTTGTGAGACCAGCAGCACGTGCTTATACAATTGTTTGACCGATCAGGTTAATAGTAACACCATAGTAACCAGTTCGAGGTTTTTCTTTTGTAAATTGCGTTTCGATGTAATTTATTTTAAATATCAAAATTATATATATATATATATATATATATATATATATATATATATATATTAACGGTTGTCGTAAGATGACTATTAAAAGATTATAATTAATGTTAGTCTGGTTGGTAATTTGGTGAGCCAGACTGGATACCTGATGAAACAGTAGCTCAGTAATGCAAGGTTAACCTTCCCAGATAGCTCACAGCTTGTAACCCGCTTTTATTGTTTTGAATATCAGCACCGCTTTCAGAACAACGTAATGCATCAACATTACAATATTCACAAATGTGGAAGCGTGAACGCAACGGAGCACGTTAAATGTCTTGGTTAGAGGACGCAATTTAAGATAATGATCGGGGACGTTAGCAATAAACACAACACTCAGCAGAAACTGTGCTTCCAATAGTGTTGTGGGAAGTCCAACCACGTTTGTCTGAAAATAATCTGCTGCTGATTAATACCCTGAAATATTTCAGCAATTGCCGAGACCATTGTAGAGTCTCGGGCAATTTCGTGTGCGAGGATGAGCTACGTGTTGCAGTGAAATGACGGATAACAACGTGAACTGAGAGTCGAAATACTGTCATAGCTCGACGACGAAACGTCTTCTCATTTCGCATCTTGCCGAAGTACAGCACAGCAGTGACGAAGTGTTATTAAAATGAAAAAGAAAAAGATTACATTTCTGCGATACATGCCAGTTACACAGTAAGTCCCAGAATTATGAAGGGAACTAAATGAACTGATCCAAAACTGTAAGGAAAACGGTGCCTTTCCTGCTGTCTCATATCGGAATACAAGTAAGATGCCGACAGTAATAGGCTGATCGGTTAAATGATTCTCCTTTATTTCAATTCATCTTTTCTCACATATCCTACAGTAGTCAGCGAGAACACTATGTGATCTAGCTGTAATAGGAAAATTTGGTACAGTCCCATCCAAACGATTAAGTACGAGTAATGTTTAAAAACATGTGTCGTAAGTAACGGAGCCGCCACTTGAGCATAGGCAACGCTGATGGTTCGCATATCTCACTACTAATTGTAAAAGTTACAATTGAACTATGCAGTTACGCATTAAATATAAATGGCTGTAAATCTGCAATAATACCGTACCAACCACCGTTATATTGATGTTGTTTTATTAGGCATCCAGTTTCAACCTTCCTTTCTCTTTATCTTTATGCCAATACAGTAAAGTTACAAGACAGCAGTTAAACACATAATAGTGTAACACACATAGCACTACGTAAGCGAAACAAATGATACACATTAATGTATATAAATAAAATAAACCAGCAGTGAAATAAAATATTCAGGTTATAATGTGAGATACTCCATGAACGTACAAGACGATATTCATTCTTAATACAATCACATCAGTCACACAACAAAAATAAAAATAAAACAGTACTGTCAATGTACTGCAAATATTAATCCTGTATATTCATTTTCTACAAATATGTGACGGTATACGCGACAATGATCTATTTTTATTTATTTTTTATACGTAGAGTAAATGTGTAGAATATCATCGGATACCTAAAGTAAAATTATAAGAAACAATAAACTGGCTAGAAATAATGTGAAGAACTAATAATCATAATAGAAAAATAATCATGACGGCTAATAGCCAACAAAAGTCGAATAACAAAACTGTCAGCTCAACACAGGACTTTCTGATTCACCGTCCAATTTATAACATAACACCATAAGATGTATGCCTTGCTATGGCAGTGAAAAACCTTATCTTAAATAGGCCATCTCGTATCGAAAGAAAGAAGAAAAGCCACATAAAAACATTACATCTTAGTGCAGCAATTGTATTGTAAACTTTAATATTAATTTGTGTGATGTAAACTGAATTCCTGAAATTACCTTCATTTCAGGTTAATTGCTCATAAGGCCTTCTTACTTGAATGTGAAAACCTACGAAAATATATTTTTGTTTTGTGACTGCTTACAGTAACTACATTGGAAATTGCATGCTTCAGACTTGCAGATTAATCCTCCTACACTTCATTTTATTGTGATAGTGGAAGAACCCAATCGACAGCACTGTCGTCCTTACGCTTCAAGTATCACTGTAACTGCACAATGATATTTTCACTCTGCAGTGGAGTGTGCGCTGATGTGAAACTTCCTGGCAGATTAAAACTGTGTGCCAGACCCACACTCGACCTCAGGACTTTAGCCTTTCGTTGGCAAGTACTCTACCAACTGAACACGTCCTCACAGCTTTATTTCCGCCAGTATCTCGTCTTCTACCTTCCAAGCTCCACAGATGCTCTCCTGCAAAGCTTCCAGAAATAGCATTACTAGAAGAAAGGGTATTGTGGAGACGTGGCTGAGCCACAGCTCGGGAGATGTTTCCAGAGTGGAATTTTCACTCTGCAGTGGTGTGTGCGCTGACATGAAACTCCCTATCAGATTAAATCCATTTTCCGGACCGAGACACGAACTCGGGACCTTTACATTTCGCGTGAAACTACTCTACCAACTGCGCTACCCAAGCACGACTCACTACCCTTCCTCACAATCTTATTTCCGGCAGTACCTCGTCTCCTACCATTCTAAACTTCACAGAAGCGCACCTGCGATCCTTGCTGAGTAGCACTCCTGGGAGAAAGGATACTGCGGAGACAGTATCTCGCACACTGTTTCAATCTGCCAGGAAGTTTCGTGTCAGCGCACACTCTGCTGCAGAGTGAAAGCCAATCAATCATTTCCTCCTATCGTTTTTTCATGGCAGGATCTTGTCAACAACAACTGAAAGGTAACAAGTATTATTGAGGACAATTGTTGATGCTTTTCCAAGATTTTGCCTTAATAATTTTATGAACCACTTTGTAAATGCAATGTGGTTCTTTGCTCATGATAAACTCCTGTCTCCTTTGATTTAAAAAACAGGGAGCCGTTCGAGAAAAACCAATCGGAGGTGTGTGTGTGTGTGTGTGTGGAAAAAAACAAGTTTGTGCCTTTGCCGGAAGGTACTAGCATTGTTCTTTTACTTGTGTCATCTGTATAGCCCTGGTTGACAACGTGAGCAAAACAGACCCACGTCCCATCAAGCCACACAGTTTGGTTGATATTCATGCCATGGATTTGCTTTAAAAACCAGCATCGCCTTGCAGCTATGTCCCCCCTCTCCACCGACAGTTTACGGCCACAAGAATAACTACAGAAAAATTCTGGGTTGTGTAATACGTGGGCGACTGCATTGCTTTAGGGTGACAAACAACGTTTTCCCCTCAAGATTTTCAAGCCTCAGCGTTTTTCCTGCTTTCTTTTACTTCACGAACATTTCCTTACCAACCTCCATACCAGAGTGTTTGTTTATGTTCAGAGCGTAGTAGTTCAATCGGTTACTGTTAACGGAAGCAGAGGCGGCCATTACATTTTCAGTTTCAAAGTAGGCAAACTATCACTGTCGTGTGAAATGGTTCAAATGGCTCTGAGCACTATGGGACTCAACTGTTGAGGTCATTAGTCCCCTAGAACTTAGAACTAGTTAAACCTAACTAACCTAAGGACATCAAAAACATCCATGCCCGAGGCAGGATTCGAACCTGCGACCGTAGCGGTCTTGCGGTTCCAGACTGCAGCGCCTTTAACCGCACGGCCACTTCGGCCGGCTCAGTCGTGTGACTCCATACGGCAATCCCCTGGCCAAGAGAACGTCGCGGAAATTTTCAACTCGTAAGTTTCCATTAACTTCTTGCAAACACTGTTCAATACCACAAACCAACAGTAACAACAAATAAAATGATAACTCCTGCAGCAGTAAAAATGATAAACGAAATCAACTACCACACAGGATAGCAAGCTGCCTTCAAGACAAATACAGTATAAGCTCCATACGGGGTGAAGGTTTGGCAACTTCTGGTATTTGCTGACGTTACAGGGATCGTAGGAATAGAGGAGTATGGTAAGTGTCTCATGCGTGGGCTCCAGCACCCTACCGCCCCCCCCCCCCCTTGTTTCTATTTTTGTAGTAGCTGTCAGTCCTTGAGTAATTGTGAGAAGACTGTAACTCTTAAGGGATTTCGACGTCTCCCTAGATCCGTTAAGAAGCTACTACCAATTTACATCTTGGTATGAACAGCGAGTTCACTTTTTTGTATAATACGGGCATTTAACTGAAATGGATCCTGTGCTGTCAGCAAGTTGGTCGGCACATGGCTGTAAACGTCGTAAAGTGACCACTTTCACTGATGAAAAATTACTGAGGATATTGGAAGAATCAGATTTTGATGTCGGTGATCCAGCTGTAACGGAACTTCATGACAAAAAAGGAGGTTTTGTAGACACAACTGTTAGCGGCAGCAGTGACGATGACTACTGGTAGGTTGGTAGTGGTGGTGCCAATCATCTGCAAGAAATGTATAGCAAGTAGATCTGTAAAAAGTCACAACTTGCAAACAAGGCTAAACTGATAGTACTTTTCCAGTACAAGATGCCACGTACATCCACACTACATGTTTCATCAACAGTCCGCGTGTATCTGTAATTGTATTTCAGACTATAATATAACAAAGAGAGTGGGGCTTGAGATCACCGGCGTGCACACGGCGTCTTAGCTTCTGCTTTGTCTGCATGTGGCATCATGGCTGTCAGTGAGCTAATGTTGTAAATTTTAGCCAGTTTCCTGTAGGACACGTACAGCAGAAATACAAACCACACAGAAAATATCAGGGATATAAAATTTTCTAATACTTTCGTGCAAGTGGTCCCCCATGCCTCAGAAGTATATAAAGAAAGTAGTATTTCAACTTTTGATAAATAAATGACTGCTTCAGTCATCCAGACATCTGATGTTGTCCGAAGATGATCTGATGACTAATATCGGCAGTTAATAAATAGTTATTCATGAACAGATCTTGGCGGCTCTGAAATGCGGGATCAGACAAAAATATGCAAACACGGCGAAAAATTCACACTTGAACATAAATGCTGATACCTGCCAAACCTCCAGGTTGCTCTGTTGTATGGGTGGTCATAATTCAAGAGCAGCTACTGACACAGGTCCACTGTGGGCTGTAGTTATTGATGTCGTCGATGTCGTTGTGGTTGTCTATAGTCCGAAGTTTGGTTTGATTCAGCTCTCCATGCTACTCTATATTGCGGGAGCCTCTTCATCTCCGAGTAATTACTTCTACCTACAGTTTTCTGAATCTTACTGTAACCATCTCTTGGTCCCCCTCTACGACTTTTACCCCCGCACTTCCCTCCAATACAACACTGGTGATCCATTGATGCCTCAGAATGTGTCCTACAAACTGCCCCTCCTTTTGGTCAAGTTATGCCTCAGTTCCATCCAGTAACTCCTGAATAGCTAAGTGGTTGACTCATCTAATCTTCAGCTTTCTTATGCAGCACCACATTTCGAAACCTTCTATTTTATTTTTGACTAGCTACATTCCACACAAATACTTTCAGAAAACATTTTCTAACACTTAAACCTATATTTAATGTTAACAAACATATCTTCTTCAGAAATACTTTCCTTGCCATTGATGGTCTACATTTTATATCCTACTTCGACCATCATCAGTTATTTTGGTGCCTAAATAACAAACCTCATCTACTACTTTAACTCTGTCGTTTCCTAATCTGATTCCCTTAGCATCACCTGGCTTAATTCGACTTATTTCGTTATCTTTGTTTTGCTTTTGTTGATGTTTATCTCATATCCTCCTTTCAAGACACTGTCCATTCCGTTATACAGCTCTGGCACGACCTTTGCTGTCTCTGACAGAATTAAAATGTCCTCGGCAAAGAACAAAATTTTTAATTCTACTCCCTGGACCTAAATTCCTACTCTAAATTTGTCTTTTATTTCCTTTACTGCTTGCTGAATAACACGGGGGACAGGCTACAACCCTGTCTCACTCACTTCTCATGCACTACTTCCCTTTTATGGTCATCGACTCTTATAACTGCTGTGCGCTTGCTATAAAAGTAGTAGATACCCTTTAGCTCGCAGTATTTTACCCCTACTACCTCCAGAATTTTAAAGAAAGTGTTCCAGTCCATAATGTCGAAAGCTTTCTCTAAGCCTAGAAATACTATAAATGTAGTTTGGCCTTTCCTTAATCTACTAAGATAAGTCGTAGGGTTAGCGTTGCCTCAAGCATTCCTACATTTCTCCGGAATCCAAACTGACCTTCCCCGAGGTCGGCTTCTACCAGATTTTTCGTTCTTCTACAAAGAATTCGAGTTAGTATTTTGCAACAATGAATTATTAAACCGACAGTTTGGTCATTTTCAAACCTCTCAACAAGTGATTTCTGTGGAAGTGGAATTATTACATTCTTTCTGAAGTCTGAGAGTATATCGTCTGTCTCTTACATCCTGCTCACAGATGGGAGAGTTTTGTCATCGCTGTTTCTCCATGGCTATCAGTAATTCTGATAGAATATCGACTACATTCGGAGTCTTGTTTGCTCATATTTTTCTGAGATTTGTCAAATTCTTCTCGCAGTATCGTATCTCCCATCTCATCTTCATTTACGTATAATCCCCTTTCTGTAATGCTTCTTTCGTCTCCCTTGTAGAGCCACTCTATATATTCCCTTCGCCTTTCAGCTTTCCCTTCTTTGCTTAGGACTGGTTTACCATCTAGTTCTTGAGATTCATACAGCTGCTTTTCCTTTCCCTAAAGGCCCTTTTATTTTTCGTGTTGGTGGTATCTATCTTTCCCCATAGAAATTTGCTTCTAAATCCTCACATTTGTCATCTAGTCATTCCTGCTTAGCAATTTTACTCTTCCTGTCAATGAAACGTTTGTATTTCTTTTTACCTGCTTCATTGGCTGCATTTTTATATTTCCTCCTTTCAGCAATTAATCCAGTGTTTCCTGTATTACTCAAGTGTTTCTACTAGCCCTCGTCTTTTCATCTATTTGATCCTTTGCTGTTTTCACTATTTCATCTCTCAAAGCCACCGATTCTTCTACTGCGTTTCTTTCCCCTGTTCTTGTCAATACTTCCCAAATACTTCCTCTGGAACTCTCAAAAACCTCTCGTCCTTCAGGTGCTATCTCCGTAATTTCCTATTTTATCCAGTTTCTTCAGTTTTAATCCATAGTTCACAACCAATAAATTGAGGCAGAGTCCACATCTGCCGCTGGAACTGTCTTAAAATTTAAAATCCGGTTCTGAAATCTCTGTCTAACCATTATATAAACAAGCTGAGATTTTCCTGTGTCTTCCACATCTCTTCCACGTACATAGTCTTTTGTTATGCGTCTTAAACCAAATTATTCGATGAGCAAGTCGAAAGACTTGCACCCGGCGAACGGTCTACCCGACGGGAGGCCCTAGTCACACGACATTTACGTTTTAACCAAATTATACCGATGATTAAATTGTGCTCTGTGTAAAATTCGCGGGCCGGAGTGGCCGTGCGGTTCTTGGCGCTACAGTCTGGAGCCGAGCGACCGCTACGGTCACAGGTTCGAATCCTGCCTCGGGCATGGATGTGTGTGATGTCCTTAGGTTAGTTAGGTTTAATTAGTTCTAAGTTCTAGGCGACTGATGACCTCTGAAGTTAAGTCGCATAGTGCTCAGAGCAATTTGAACCATTCTGTAAAATTCCACCAAGCGGCATTCTTCCTTTACCCCCCAGCCCACATTCGCCTACTATGTTTCCTCCCTCTTCGTTTTCCTACCATCAAAATTCCATTCCCCTAACACAGTGAAATTGCAGTTTTCATTCACTATCTGAATAATTTCTTTTATCTCATATTACCTTCGTTCATTATCATCATCGTCTGCAGAGTTGGTTGGCATGTAAATCTGTACTACTGTGGTGTATATGGGCTTCGTGTCTATATCGGCTACGATAATGGGTTCACTATGCTGTTCATTCTAGCTTATCCTCATTTCAGGAAAAATTGGAAATTTGTTGTAAGGACTATGGGATCAAACTGCTGAGGTCAACGGTCCCTAGGCCTACGCACTATTTAATCTAACTTAAACTAACTTACGCTAGGATAACACCCACACTCATGCACGAGGGAGGACTCTTACCTCCGACGGAGAGAGCCGCGCGAACCGTACCAAGACGCCCTAGACCGCACGGCTACCCCGCCCGGCCCTCATTTCAGTTTTCATACTCATTAATTAACTCACTGCTGCATTATCCCTATTTGATCTTGTATTTATAACTCTGTGTTCATCTGAGAAGAAGTCCTGTTGCTTCTGGCACTACATCTACTTCCACCTACCCATTTCCTTTTTAAAATTTTCTTACCGAACTTCCCGACTAAGGGACCTAATGTTCCTTGCTCCGATCCGTAGAAAGCTAGTCTCATTTCTCCTAATGACGACATCTCCATGAATAGTCCCCGGCCAGAGATCCGATTAGCGAACTATGTTACTTCTATAATATTGTATGACAGCTAACCTTGGTTGATATTTTAATGCGGAACCGTTTTACGCTGGGTAAAAGTTAGTTCCTATCTTTGTCGCCAGGTGCAAGTCCGTAGATCATCTCGTCGACGTCTCCGAAGTTCATATTGAAAAAATTTTCTACGCTTCGATTAATAATAAAATCAACATTATGGATTTCTCACTTGTTTGACTCTCTGCCGTGTACCGTTCCTAATCGATTACATACGGAAAGTTTTGTACGTCTTTCTTGCATTCACAGCACCAGATTTGCACCTGGTGACTAAAAATTGGAATAAATTTGTTCCAGTGTAAATTTGTTCCTCATTAGCGCATTAGGTTTCGCTGTTATATCCTAACTACAGCCCACTGTGCTCCATTGTGAATAGCTACACTTTAATTATAACTACCCGGTATTTGACCACGAATGGCACCTGTGAAAGATCCTGAATACGTTGCAAGTGTCAGTATAGATCGGGATGCATAGTTCTGAATGTATTACGTTGAGCTCAATGATATCAAACGTGAGCAAACTGTTGGTGCTAATGGTGGCTGCTTCTGTGACTAAGATAGCCGAAATGTTTGGTGTTTCAAGAGGGACGGTGTCGGAGATTTATACTGCTTACAGAGAAACCAGGAAAACATCATTTGCTGCACCACTATGCGGACGAAAGAGATTGCTGAATGATCGTGACAGTTGGTTATTGAAGAGGTATGTAACGAAAAATAAGCGGACAACAGATGCAAGTCTCTCTGCAGAACTGAATGTCGCACTCGCTAGCACTGTCAACCTCACAACAGTGAGAAGGGGTCTTCACAAGCAGGGCATTGCAGGGCGAGGTGAACTTCCAGAATCACACATTGATGCAAATGCCTGTAACAGGAAAACGTGGTGGAATAAATAAAACTTGAACTATGAAATAGTGGAAGAAAGTCGTCTGGTCAGATACACACCTCTCACCGAGTCTACGTCCCAAAACCGAAACATGACGTGAATTCGGTGATCCTCACAGCAGCCATATCATGGTATTCCACAGACCCGCCAGGGTAGCCGAGAGCGATAATGCGCTGCTTCCTGGAATCGGGTAGGCTCTAGGGCCCCGGATCGAATCCGCCTGGCGGATTACCGACGAGGGCCAGAATGATGGCCAGCCTGGATGTGGTTTTTAGGCGGTTTTCCACATCCCACTAGTTGAATACCGGACTGGTCCCCACATTCCGCCTCAGTTACATGACTCGCAGACCATTGAAAACTGGACACGCAAACAGATGCGGTACACCAATTCCATCCAGGTAGGAAGGGGGGGGGGGGGGGGTGGCAGGAAGGGTATCCGGCCACCCTCTGCAACTAACACAGGAAAATCAATAGTGGCAAATGCCCCAAGAAGGAAAGAAAGAAAATCGTGGCCTCATTGGTACTCTGCAAAGTGACACTACTGCGCGACTTTATTTTGGTAGACTTCGTCCATTCTATGGTACAATGTTTATTCGGAATGGTGATGCTGTGTTCGAGCGTGAAGTAAATCTAGTCATACTGCTTGAATCGTCCAGGGCTGGTTTTTTGAACACGGGGGAATTTGACATCTCCCAAGCCCACCACAGTCACCGGATCTCGTCATTATTGAGCCTGTGGTCTACTTTGGAGAGGAGGGTATGCAATCGCTATCCACCTCAATAATCATCACTTGCACAGGCCACTGTTTTGCAGGAAGAATGCCATAAGATACAGGACTTGTATTTATCAATTCCGAGACGACTGGAAACTGTTTCGAATGCCATCGGTTATCCTACACCATATTGGGCACGGTAATGTGCTATAATTCTATTGTCTCCATTTGTCAGTTCACTCGGCTGTGTGCATTATATTTTTTAACTAAATCTTTTGTTATTGTTTTCAGGAACAAAATCACATGGGAGCCTGTCAAATTTGTAGCTAATGTAACGTAATTACTCTTTTTTTCTGGCGTCTTACGATAAAGCACTGCAATATTGATACGATCTTATGTTACTCGTTTAGAACCCTGTTACTGTAAATGATACAACATTTACAACGATAAAGAGATAAAGAACCCCTAGTTAAGTACAGAGCAATGGAAAGTTTTTGCCAAAATACAGTACATCAGAAGACACAGACGATTGTAATCTGCAGATGTGCTGAAGTTCTGTTCTCAGAGGCCACTGCCGCCAGTTTAACGATAATTTTGATAATATGTCAATTTTCCAAGAAGAGAGATACGCAAATGTCTTTTTCGGAACCTCTAGAGTTTAGGAATCTACTCTGCGTCGTGACAATAACATTACACAGTTGTAACAGTAGTATTTTGTTGTGGAGTTATTAGTACTATAAGAACTGCGATGTTACATAGACAGGTTCCCAGTTTTTCAACGATAGTGCAAGTGGTTTCTTGTAAGGATATGCACGTGCCTCTCACTCGTTGGCTGCACACGGCAAGACGTCAACGAACCTACCTGCTGCGCATATGCTATGCAGCTTTTCTTCTGAGAAGACATTCTACACTTTTATTTCGAATCTCGCAAAACATTTGCGATATATTGTACAACCTCCGTACTGTCATTGGAGAACGCATCGCACCGAACTTTGGCGGAATAATAATAACAGTTTGCTGTCTTTCTGTTGTACGACGCATATTGCTGCAGATGAAAGGATGCGATAAATGATTCTGCACTCGGAAATATTGTGTAAATGTCAACCTCCCATCGCTTTTAGGGCTCAAATGGCTCTGAGCACTATGCGACTTAACTTCTGAGGTCATCAGTCGCCTAGAACTTAGAACTAATTAAACGTAACTAACATACGGACATCACACACATCCATGCCAGAGGCAGGATTCGAACCTGCGACCGTAGCGGTCGCTCGGCTCCAGACTGTAGCGCCTAGAACCGCACGGCCACTCAGGCCGGCCATCGCTTTTAGTGTGTCGATACACTTGGCTTCGAGATATTAAAGCTTCTGATACAGATGTACGGTTTTCAGACAAATCTCTACAGGGGTCGTTAGATTTCCTCGTGCACTTTCGTCGTGGTAAGGATGAAACAGCTGTAGCTATCACCTTATAAGACACACCGACACACCAAAGCAAAAATAGTTCTCCCAAATAGAATATGTGATTACCAAAATATTCAAAACTAGGAGATTACCATCGCCAAGCAAAGATAACACGATAAACTATCATTAAAGATACGTAGGACGCACATCTACGGCTTCACTAGAGGATCTGTATGTATTCGAGAAGAAATAATGTCTCCAAAGAATAATTCTGTATTGTGGCTGAAGGCTATTCACTACAGAATTATTACTTTAACCAAGTATTATACCTGCAGCAAAACAGGATATTCGTCCATATAGTAAACTAAGACACACGTCTTGTAGTGAAAGATAAAGAAAAGTCAAATCAGTTGCAATAGTACAAAATTTTTTGAGCGTACCTTTACCTTGGTATCGACGTCTTTAAAAAAGTGTTCATCAGAAGGATCAATTCAACGTACCTCCACGACTTCATGTAACCAGTGTTAATCATTGATCCTTCTGAAGAAGACGATTTTGGAGACTTCGAAACCTAAGTCATGGCGTTTCCATTAAACCTTGTCTTACTGTAATTTTTTTTTCGATTTTACTATTCAATGTGAAGATTACAGTTGCTGCCTCCAGACATGTTTAGAATTTAATTTAAAAAAAAAAAAACGGTTCAAATGGCTCTGAGCACTATGGGACTTAACTACTGTGGTCATCAATCCCCTAGAACTCAGAACTACTTAAACGTAACTAACCTAAGGACATCACACACATCCATGCCCGAGGCAGGATTCGAACCTGCGATCGTAGCAGTCGCGCGGTTCTGGACTGCGCGCCTAGAACCGCTAGACCACCGCGGCTGGCAGAACTTAATAACTAACATAGTTTCAAACAGCTGGCCAGTTATTATGAAAAACTTTCTATTGCCTGCATTATGCCACTCCTTACGCTTGTGACCATTGGCAAAATAGGACACTGTTGTGAATGCAAAAGTGTGCTTCATATTTAAAAACTGTTTCATATTGTCTCATGCGTCCACATTCTGATACGTAATGAATTTCTCACAGCTGTTACCGTGCGGCTAAGACGCTCTTTCCAAGGAATTACGTAAGCACTGTTGTGGAATTCGTTAGACAGACAATTTACGCTGCACATGTAGGGCTGTGTGGTCACCTAATTGGGGTCTTCCAATTAAAGAAGAACACATGTCACGGGGCGCCTTTTTTAGCCGCGAGGCGGACACATCTGTGTGAGAACGAGAGAACGGGAGCTGGCGCTCTCTTGGTATACAGCGGCGTCCCCGCCTCCCAGACGGAAGGCAATGTTTACCGAGCGGTAAACATAACACGAATGCCACATCAGCCCGAGCCCGCGACTTCTGCATGCAGATCGTACCAAAATACTCGAATGGGGCTACCGACGCACGTCAAGGACGTTTCATATTTCGCCAGCCGATTCGAAAATAAATAGCGCAGACCAGTAACTGAATGTTGCGATGAGCGCGTCTCCGGTATTAAATATAGCTTGCAGGCCTGACGGCGGAGGTTTCGTTTGGAACGATTGTAAGTGGAGTCAGTCTCGTTGGCAGCATGGTTAGCGAGGTGGATTACAAACGAAAGGGGCCCATGTTCGATTCCCGGCCAGGTCGGAGATTTTCCCCGTGGGAGCTATTGTATTGTCGTCAGATTCATATCGTCATAAATGACATTCACTCTTCCAATGGCTGTATGAGCACGTCACGAAATCCAATAAATGCAAAAAAGGTGTTAAGCACACCCAACCAAGACTTTGTCATCCCCAGGCGGCAGCACGCAAACATTGTGTAACGTCGCCTGTACCCTCAATAATGTACCCAACTGGCAAAGAAGAGAATATAAACATTTCTTCACGTGCTAAGCTGTTCAATGGTGATTAGGCACCCTAGAAATACTGGACTGCGCAGATTTGGACTGCTACCTTTTACACTCTGTTAGAAACAGTACCAGACATTTTCTTTCTGATTAAGAGGGGATTATTTAATGGGCTAGTAGAGGCACAGACTAATATACACAAAGCGACGTACGCTTCTGAGACAATTGTTGACATCGAATAGTTGGCACGACACTAGCGCACCTAGCGAGGAGGAAACCACTATTTTTCTACTTAGTTAACGAAAGAATAGTCGCATTTTTGCTCTCCAAGCATTAATAAATGATCAGGAGATACAAAGATAGTGAAATAAACAGCCGAATTTCACTGATTCAGTGACATAAGCTATAAAATATTCATGCAGAAATCCTTTCCACAGCTTATTCCGCTGAAAGCAAGAGAATATAAATACATACCTCAAGTATGAGAAGTATATATTCCTGTAGCTGCTAGTTCTTACCGTGATAGGCACATTCCGCTTCGCGTAAAAATTATGTATGGACTTTAATGATTCTTATGTTCATAGAATTCACTCTACTTTCCAATGCAATAATGTCTTTGTAAATGAAATTACTTTTACTTCAAAAGCGAATTTTGTTTGATGTTTCTTGTCGTTTGTAGCTCATATGTAGCAACATTTGTGGATCTGGTTTCTCCTGTGTTGGGAACCAGTTTTATTTCTTTTGACGTTTTGTTATCATATCTGTGTTTTTTAATCTTCAGACACAGTTGTGGTGACTTAATCTGTACCTTAAATATTGTAGGCATAGCACACCTTACATGTTCCCTAAATTCCACGTTCGCTGATTTGATTGGGAGTGAAGTGAATAAATCTTCACGTTCTTGAGTTGATATACGACATTTTGCTGCAAAAGATTAGGTTCTCTGCGGTTTCAATATATTTTATTTTTGTTCTTAAAAGAAAACTATATTCTTCGGAAAATATGTGTAAGTTAAAAGAGAATCGTAAACAAACTGGCCTGTAATGTATCATTTCATACCTTCCACGGTCCTAGGGAAACTAAAGAAGGATAAACGTGATATCGATTTTTAGTCAGTGCTGTTTTTTATGTCATTACGTTCACTCCATATTGTAAACTCTATGTTGGAAATCAGTGTAAACAATACTGTTGACACTATTCACACGCATTCGGCGGTGTGGCTCTCTGTCGGCTTGGAACTCCGCTGTCGCAGTGAGCAGGATAAATCACCTAAACCTTGCACTGCAAATACTGCGGAAACGAAAAATGCTATTGATGTACGGGTTCCACAGAATGAGTTGGTAGTAAGGGATTCGTATTGCGAGCCAATAAGCAGATTGTAATAATACATAGAAAATTTATCTTTCGTGTAAACACACACTTTCTTAAATGGAGCAATGCCTGTTGACATTAACAAACTAAAATTATGGTAAATTAGAATGTGAGGGGCTTTGTCGCACGAGTCGTTTTCAGGATACCGTATTTTGAACAGTTTCCACTCCGACACACGTTTGTGCCATTCAACCTGCGTGGTTGTTAGGTGCGATGTTGTTATGTTTGCCTACAGTGTGCTCGTGTGTCCCCTGAATGCATTGTGACATACTAGTCAGTTAGCGAGAGGCAGTAGATCATGAGTGGACGGTGGGATTTACCAATACAGAAACAGCCAACAACATACACATGGTGTGTGAAGAGTGTAGCCAGATGCAGCAAGATACCCCAATAGACGACAACCATCTCGGCACTTATTTAGCAACCTCCTCAACCAGTACAACAGAAGGAAACAGGTGACGAGTGAAGAGGAGTAATTCATGTTATTACTGCTGCTGCAGTTGATCCGCACGTTATCTAACGCGCAGTGACAGAAGGAAGTAGCACGAGTCAGCCGACTGTCGACTCATTCTCCACCGACAAAGGTTCCACCCATATCACACCTCTCTACATCAAGAGCTGGATGAAAAAAATGTCTATAAGAATTGTGTGAACCTCTGTACGTGGGCATAAAGACGGAATCTCCAGGTGTAACATTGGAGCTTGTTTAGTGTTGAAGCCACATTTACCAATCACGGTCAGGTAATCCTCGAAAACATGCACTATTAGTCTGATGACAATCCCGTTGGCTTCGTCATGTGGCTTCAGCGTCCATGGTGTAAATGTGAGGTATGCGATAGTGAACCAACAGCTCATAGGCCCGTTTTCCATAGACGGAACTCTGAATGCAGCCTCCTAAAAGACCATCCTCCACAGATACTGGAAGACCTGTTCCTACAGACAAGCAGGAACCTGTGGTACTGATAACTGTCTGGCCCACAGTGCGCGAAATACTACGGCATTGCTTCATCAATTGTTTCCAAATCTTTGTAATTGATGCAGAGGACCTGTCTTGGTCGGCCCGTTCTCCGGATTTTTTTTTCCGTGGGGAGAGCTGAAAGACGCTCTCTACAAGGATATACCATCGAGTGATGATATGCAACGACATATTACTGCAGCCTGCTCGGACATCTCCGCTAAAATGCTAGCATATGAGCTGTAATCGTTCCACACTAGACTGGAAGCGCGTATTGCCGCTGTCGGTGGTCATTCTGAATACAACCTGTGATGCTCAGTTGTTTCGTTACTGGTGAGAAACCACATAACTAGTGTATGCGCTTGTGCTGTTCCTTATCGTGTACTACCAAGTGTTATACAAGTGTTGGCGTGGGAAATTTTGAAAGTACGATATCTCGTTAACGACTCGCACTAGTATCCTGCAACAAACACCACTGACATTTTAATTTAATCTATTTTTAGTCTGTTATTGTCAATGGGCATTGTTGTAAATTTTAATAGAATTTTCTTTGCACAAAAATTACATTTTCTAAGTGTTACTACAATCTGTTCACTAGCTAACAACACGAGCCGCTGACTACCAATCCACTCTGCGAAAGTCGCATATCAACAGCATTTTTCAATTCCGCAATATTTACGATGCACGTTTTAGGTGATTCACCCCGTATAACAAAAGTACGCGTGAGTATAGACTGTGGTCGAGGTGCGTTAGGGAGCCTGAGCAGTAGTAAAACCAGGAGCGTATGCGTGTAGCGATGTGAACATAGGAATCATTTTCAATTACAGTGTGTACAGCACACTCTTCAAGAAGTCAGCGAGAGTGTGGAAACAAATATCTTGTTTCATATTTACGGTAACCTGAATTGTCGGGCCCTAATCATAGCGTGAATAACAGCCAGCAATCAACACTGAAGAACAACCTCTACTCTCGGCGGGATAACCGCGACATTTGGCCAACGCCTGAATCATTTTGAAAGAAGCAGAAACATGACTTCTCAACCACACTACATCCTCCAGTTAGCTACCTTCCGCTGTTTGGCCCACTGAAGTCGTGCAAATTTATGAGCTACTGCTTCCCCCGACTCCAAATGGCAATTAGAATGTTCGCTCATAAACTAAGTGACACGGACCTGCATTCGGTAACAGCAGTGACTCCTATCACGTTTAAAACTGATTGTCATTGACAAGTCATGATACTCGTCGCCTGCACAGAGTCCTGACCTAAATTCTATAGAACACCTTTGGGATGTTTTGGAACGCCGACTGCGTGCCAGGCCTCACCGACCGACATCGATACCTCTCCTCAGTGTAGCACTCCGTGAAGAATGGGCTGCCGTTCCCCAAGAAACCTTGCAGCACCTGATTGAACGTATGCCTGCGAGAGTGGAAGCTGTCATCAAGACTAAGGGTGGGCCAACACCATACTGAATTCCAGCATTACCGGTGGAGGACGCCACGAACTTGTAAGTCATTTTCAGCCAGGTGTCCGGATACTTTTGATCACATTCGCTGCCGTGACCTAGGTCAGAGATAGAGAGTCGCTAGCCCCTCTGGTACGTTCTTCGCCTTCGTTCCAGAAAAACCAGTACGCTTCTTAATGCGGAGATAACAGCTTTTCCGGCGATCTACTAACGCCTATGTCATACAGTTGAAACTTTTCCGATTATTATATAAAATTTCGGATAAATTACCCCATATCCGTAGCTGTATGACGCAGTGTCGTCAAAATGCAAGTGTCCATCTTGGACTAAAATACCACGATAGCAGGTTACGGTCATATGTGAGTACAGTAGAGTCATTTTCGACAGAATTCGATTTACATTTAATATACACCGTGGACTGAGCTCAGTGCTGCCAATAGCTTGCGTAAAGAATTAAGTGGCGTTATGGTTCCACTTAATTGTACACCTTTGGTTTAACTGTGTATGGTCACAGCCGTCCGAAAATGTATTTCGGGCATTACCTGGAATATAACGAGTACGAAACCATTTCTGAAAGATACGCATATATTCATTTAAGTTGCTTCGTTCTGCAATGCAAATATCACCCATGTTCGGTTACATCGTAGTCGGATGTATGGTGCTGCATATTTATTAAATAAACGTCACCAGAAGTTCCCAATTGTTGCTTGAATCATTCCTGTACAGCATCTTGAAAATTATCCCAGTCTTTCTACGCCGTTTCGGCCTTTTAGAAAACAAATGAAAACTATCTGCAGCTAGGTTAGCTCAGTATGGTGGATGCGCATGAAGATCCGCTACGTTCATGCTTCTACGCCCCCCGCGTGAGCTGGTTGACGTGTTGACGTACCGTAAACAAATTCTCGGTGACAGCATTCTCCGCCGTTTATTTTGAAAACCATGGCGCAGTTTTTGTAAAGTCTCGCAGGACCCATCAGCACAGACAGCGTGCTCTCTTGTTTTTAACACTTCAATGAGAATTGGCTTTTCACACCATATTTGTCTTACGTTGCAGACAAACTCACAAAGATTTTTGGGTGTGTTCCAGATTGTCGTGAGTGAAGCAGATTGACAACGACTCAATAAAACGCTCAATTTGTTGGATGGTTTATTCATACCAAACCGGACACACAGGTCCAAAGTAACATCCAAACATTGCATTCGAAGCAACCATTATCGCGAACGTCGATACGCCGGTGGTACATGAATTTCACGCAGACAGAAAGCGTTGATGTGAACCATCATACTTGACGACCTGGATCAGGTGAAACCAACACATCATTAAAGTAAATGTATGGCGTTGTTTGGTGGTAGATTGTCTAGTGGGAACATTGGTCTTTCTTAGAATAAACAGGTAATTATAACAATTACTTTGAGTTCTGGAGTTGTTTACGTTACCACAACTGCCTGATCACTGTGGCACAGTATTTTCCAGCAACATAGCGCAACCCTTATAACTGTGCGAGATGTTCTAGACCAGGTGTTCCCAGAACTCTGGAATGGCAGGGATGGTCCAATTTCCTGGGGCTCCAATTCGCCAGACGTTAGACCGATCTACTTCTTTCCTTAGAATTATGTCAAGGACAGAATCTCACACACCTGCCAATCACGTGAGTGATTTAAAAAAACCAATAACTTATGCCATTGCCACAGATGATGCAAATACGCTATGTGATCAAAAGTATCCGGACACCCCCAAAAACATACGTGTTTCATATTAGGTGCATTGTGCTGCCACCTATTGCCAGGTACTCCATATCAGCGACCTCAGTAGTCATTAGGCATCGTGAGAGAGCAGAATGGGGCGCTCCGAGGAGCTCACGGACTTCGAACGTGGTCAGGTGATTGGGTGTCACTTGTCTCATACGTCTGTACGCGAGATTTCCACATTCCTAAACATCCCTCGGTCCAGTGTTTCCGATGTGACAAAGACGATCTCGTCTTTTGACTGACAGAGACCGCCAATGGTCGAAGAGCGTCGCAATGTGTAATAGGCAGACATCTATCCAGACCATCACACAGGAACTGCATCAGCATCCATGCAAGTACTATGACAGTTAGGCGTGAGGTGAGAAAATTGAGACTTTAGGGTCGAGCGGATGCTCATGAGCCACATATCACTCCGTAAATGTCAAACGACGCGTCGCTTGGTGAAAGGAGCGTAAAAATTGCACGGTTGAAAAGGGGAAAAAGGTTGTGTGGAGTGACGAATCACGGTACTTAATGTGGCAATCCGATAGCAGCATGTGAGTATGGCGAACGCCCTGTGAATGTCTTCTGCAAGCTTGTGTAGTGCCAACAGTACAATACGGAAGCGGTGATATTACGGTTTGGTCATGTTTTCTTGGAGGGGCTTGCTCCCTTTGTTGTTTTGCGTGGCACTATCACAGCACAGCCTTACTTTCTGAGACATCTTTCTTAGCACATGTCATCATGCGCTATCCACAAGGTCAACCTGAAATAACATGCCGAACTGTTATATACAAAAAATTCTACCACTGACGTTTGATATACACTCCTGGAAATTGAAATAAGAACACCGTGAATTCATTGTCCCAGGAAGGGAAACTTTATTGACACATTCCTGGGGTCAGATACATCACATGATCACACTGACAGAACCACAGGCACATAGACACAGGCAACAGAGCATGCACAATGTCGGCACTAGTACAGTGTATATCCACCTTTCGCAGCAAAGCAGGCTGCTATTCTCCCATGGAGACGATCGTAGAGATGCTGGATGTAGTCCTGTGGAACGGCTTGCCATGCCATTTCCACCTGGCGCCTCAGTTGGACCAGCGTTTGTGCTGGACGTGCAGACCGCGTGAGTCCCAAACATGCTCAATGGGGGACAGATCCGGAGATCTTGCTGGCCAGGGTAGTTGACTTACACCTTCTAGAGTACGTTGGGTGGCACGGGATACATGCGGACGTGCATTGTCCTGTTGGAACAGCAAGTTCCCTTGCCGGTCTAGGAATGGTAGAACGATGGGTTCGATGACGGTTTGGATGTACCGTGCACTATTCAGTGTCCCCTCGACGATCACCAGTGGTGTACGGCCAGTGTAGGAGATCGCTCCCCACACCATGATGCCGGGTGTTGGCCCTGTGTGCCTCGGTCGTATGCAGTCCTGATTGTGGCGCTCACCTGCACGGCGCCAAACACGCATACGACCATCATTGGCACCAAGGCAGAAGCGACTCTCATCGCTGAAGACGACACGTCTCCATTCGTCCCTCCATTCACGCCTGTCGCGACACCACTGGAGGCGGGCTGCACGATGTTGGGGCGTGAGCGGAAGACGGCCTAACGGTGTGCGGGACCGTAGCCCAGCTTCATGAAGACGGTTGCGAATGGTCCTCGCCGATACCCCAGGAGCAACAGTGTCCCTAATTTGCTGGGAAGTGGCGGTGCGGGCCCCTACGGCACTGCGTAGGATCCTACGGTCTTGGCGTGCATCCGTGCGTCGCTGCGGTCCGGTCCCAGGTCGACGGGCACGTGCACCTTCCGCCGACCACTGGCGACAACATCGATGTACTGTGGAGACCTCACGCCCCACGTGTTGAGCAATTCGGCGGTACGTCCACGCGGCCTCCCGCATGCCCACTATACGCCCTCGCTCAAAGTCCGTCAACTGCACATACGGTTCACGTCCACGCTGTCGCGGCATGCTACCAGTGTTAAAGACTGCGATGGAGCTCCGTATGCCACGGCAAACTGGCTGACACTGACGGCGGCGGTGCACAAATGCTGCGCAGCTAGCGCCATTCGACGGCCAACACCGCGGTTCCTGGTGTGTCCGCTGTGCCGTGCGTGTGATCATTGCTTGTACAGCCCTCTCGCAGTGTCCGGAGCAAGTATGGTGGGTCTGACACACCGGTGTCAATGTGTTCTTTTTTCCATTTCCAGGAGTGTATATAGTGGTATCAGGCTCCGATGCAAAGTAAGTTTAGACTTCTATGTAAAAAGTTTGCCCAGTTTCCGCATAATTTTCGTATATGAACTAAACTAGAAGAAATGAAATCGAATTGATAATGAGGTGATTGGAGACGGACCACAATCATTCTTCCCACGCGATCTTCGCGAGTGGACCAGGTTTGGAGGGCTCAGTTAATGGTACGAAAAGTAACCTCCGTCACAAACCGATATGTGGCCTGTAGAGCATAATGTAGACGTAGACATTGAAAACAAGGTTGAGAAAGCAAATTGACCTTGAATGTCACTCGCCTAAAAATGTACAGAAAACAATAGATACATAAATAAGATTTGCATCCACTTCTTTGCACCTTCGCGCCATCACAGACCGTAAAGAAACTAAGATTTTCCGATGTGGTATAATGGTATCACTAACGCGTATGTTTGTCATCCCTGCTTTGCTGTCAACTACACTACAACAATTTGTAATTGCAAAGTGTGGAATTACAATAAGCATAAGCGTTAGAGAAGAAATTTATGTAACCATGAGCTAGAATATGCACAGCAAGCGAAAGAAACTACTTAGCGATGAGTGAATGCATGTGAGAGAGACTAGTAGTATAGAGTTCATTTATTCCTGCTAAGCGTTTATTCACTATATTCTCCGTACTATAGGCGATTATTGCTTTTAATTCACATTAGGTAAACTATTCACTGGACCTCAATAAATATATACCGCTAGTAATAACCTTGCGGAGGTCCATGATGTCCAACACGTGAATAATGACAATAAAAGAAATTCGAATTTTACGCCGACGCTGTGAGAAGACGAAGTTGCTGCATTTTGCTTGAGGTAGACCACACATTCATAATCCTTATTTTGGGACGACCAATAGAATACTCAGGCGATTAGCAGAACTCAGATTGGTACCATTGTCCAAAATATTTACTAAGCGAGGATTATATTGAAAGCAAGGAAAAAAAAGTTCCTAGTACGTGATAGATCAAGATGCCTCCAACAAATAGATGATGCTGTTATCAAAACAGCGAGTAAACTAAAGCTAAGATCGATTATGGTCTGCTTAATTTCATGTCATCCTCAGATAATACCACAAATTAGATTAAATTTGCGATGTAGTAAGAAATAACATTATTTAAAACTCCACCGGAGATATTCACATTCTCTATGGACATCATCTCGCGCCAAACGTGGTAAAGGTGAAAGAGGTGTTCCACATTTCTGTTTCACCCTAGGCTCGAAGAGCTGAATATATACCCTCAGCAAGAGTTTAATGCTAAGAGTGAAGAAATTAACAAGGAGACAGACAACTCAACTGTAGCGCACTAAACTAGCATTCGCAAAAAATCTGTGTTCTTACCTGTGTCCGATAACCTCCCCTCTTTATCGTGGTAATTCAGGACAGTAGGCAAACATGTCAGCTAGCATTATTTTGGAAAAAAAGTCATTGGGACCTATATGATAGGGCACAGCCACCATCAATAACATGTCATTAATCTAATGGCTACACGAACCAAAGACGTCTGTGTTACGGACGCAATACTACCCTATTCCATTACGCGAGGTGCTGCGCTCCATATGATGATGGTGACGATCATGACTGCAGTCTTGAGACATTCCCTCGCCTTGGAGCATTCATAACATCGTTGGCGGTTGTTTCTCTGTTGCCGCGCAAACGAGAATGGCAGCAGTTGGCCCGGTGTTGACAGTTTGTACTGCTCTTGACGTCGTCGCACTATACGTATTCATAGTTGCCTCGCTAGAAAGAAGCTCAAATTGTGGCCGAAGTTACACGACCAGAAACTGTTTACAAATAAGGTTATCGATTTTAGTCAGGTACTGACATGTGTGAATAGTACCTAACTGTCATGGTTTCAAAATGGTAGCAGTAGTTCTTTGCAGAAGAATGGGAAAACTGGCAGAAGACGACCATGGGTTAGATCAGTCTGGATTCCCGAAAAATGTAGGATCACGTGATGCAACACTGACCCTACGCCTTACGTTAAAATATAGTTTAAGAAAAGCCAAACCTATGTTTATAGCATTTGTAGAATTAGAGAAGGATTTTGACAATGTTGACTG
Source organism: Schistocerca piceifrons (assembly GCF_021461385.2). NCBI lineage: Eukaryota > Metazoa > Arthropoda > Insecta > Orthoptera > Acrididae > Schistocerca > Schistocerca piceifrons. The sequence goes on along the minus strand of NC_060141.1, from coordinate 443,061,531 downwards.
GAATACTCTCTTTTAAATTCTGAAGGGAACAGGTCTAAAGTATAGAGAGTGAAAGGCTGTTTACAACTTGTTCGGAAACCAAACGGCAGTTATAAGAGTCGAGGAGCATGAAGGGGAAAAAGTGGTTGAGAAGAGAGAGAGAGAGAGAGAGAGAGAGAGAGAGAGAGAGAGAGAGAGACAGTGTTGTAGTCTATTCGCGACGTTATTCATTCTGTACACTGAGCAAGTAGTAATGAAAACCTAAGAAAAATTTGGAGTAGGCTGATGACATTACAATTCTGTGAGAGACAGCCCAGGACTTGGAAGAGCATCTGGATGGAATGGACAATGTCTTGAAATGAGGATATAAGACGAACATCACAAAAACAAAACGAGGATAATGAGAAGTACTCGGATTAAATCACGTGGGGCTGAGAGAATTAGATTAGGAAACGAGACCCTACTAGTAGTTTAGATTTTCTATTTGGGTAGAAAAATAAGTGGTGACGGCCGTAGTGGAGATGATATATAATGTAGACTGACAAAGGCAGGGGAAGGTTTTCTGAACGAGTTAACATAAAATATAGATGTGTTAGGAAGCCTTTTCTGAAAGTATTTGTCTTGATTGTAGGCATGTATGGAACTGAAACATGGGCGATAAACAATTTAGACAAGAAGAGGATATAGGCTTTAGAAACGTGGTACTGCGAAAGAATGCTGAAGAGTAGAAGAGTAGATCGTGTGACTGATGAGGAGGTACTGAATATAATGGGGGCGAAAAGAAATTTGTAGCACAAACTGACTAAAAGAAGCAGTTAGTAGTACACACTATGAGAGGGAAGTTTGGGGGGGGGGGGTGAATGGTCAAACTCATACAGGTAGACATAAGATGAATGCTGTAAGCAGCTTCTGAAGTATGTAGCTTTCTTTAGTTATTTAGTTGTTCAGAGATGGAAAGGCTTGCACAGGATGCAGTAGCATGGTGAACTGCATCAAACCAGTTTTCAGACTGAAGACCACAGCAAAAACAAATATTTCAATCGATACTGGCCATCTTTAAAAGATACATACACAAAGGTAACTTGACATATAGTTACATCCCAAAATTCAAAACGCAGAATCAGAAATCAGTGTAAGCAAAATCAAAGCGTGGCCATGAACTACTCGAGTAGACACGGTATACTGCATTAGTCATAGACGTCACTGAAGTTATAGATGGTACAGTTTCATTAATTAGCCAAGCTTCGACATAATATAGTGTACCTTGAGTACGCTTATATTTGGTATATTTTCTCGGTGGCATCACTCTACAAGTATTGCACTTATTATGCACGGAAAGAGGATATATGGAACGAAGTGCTGATATGTCCCGTGACAGGGGCGTTTTCATTTCTTTTCATATACCTGTAAACTACTTGTCTGCTACTGATTGTCTACTGTGATATATTGTTCTACTTTGTTTATTAAAGGGCTGGGAATATTTTAGTTCATTTATTTATTTCATTGTACAATGTTATTCTATAGAAATACGTAACATAGTCATTCGCTCTTATATATTAACATACGAATACAATACGTAAGTACAATGATCTGTAAACCTATATTTACTTCAATTTGCTCCCGCTACAACTGTTTTGTACATTTCCTCTAAAAAAGAATAACTTTATGAAAGTCATATGAACTAACGCGCAGCAGCGGCATGTGGCGTGCCAAAATCCAGACGTGTCAATGCTCACGGTAGGGTAGTCTAAATAGTTTCCTGAGAGTGTCAGTCTGTATGTCACGACAATGGTTGTGGTTCTCAAATTCTATAATTTTATGACGAAGCTTCTTTGGCTAATGATTGTGACTGTACCATCTATATGTACTCTCAGTATGTTTGTCTAATGCTACCTATACTGTGTCTTCTCAGATATGGAAATCTTTCGATATTGCTTAAACTGATTTACGATTCTATATTTGGATATCTCTGTAGGTAGGCTGAGCCATACGCTTAGCCACTACTATGTGTAGTAGCTTTACAGATGGTCACTATTGGCTGAAATTATTAACTCGATTTATAAATATTTTGTGATCCTCGACTGGATCGCTGAAAAACTTTTACTATGACTATCTCACACATCATGAAGGTCAGGACATGTTTGTATGTTACCGCACGGCCGAGTGGTGAATACATCTGTCCGTTCTGCCGCTAGTCGTCTAAGGCGTTGTGATAGATTATAACGCTGAGATACTTTATGGTGATAAGGATGAATATCCCGAACTAATCGATTGCATACTTGTTTGACAGTCGCAAGATTCTGGCCACCACGAGTTGAAATACCACGTATCGATAAACTGCAATGACGATAGGACGTGGCCTCTCCAATGTCGAAATCCGACATCTATTGATCGCTTTGTGTTTTACACACACGAGGAGTACGATGATCTCACAAAGAACATGCAAATGCGATTGCTGAACGAGGAAGCTGCTGCATAATCTTTCCTTATATGTAGATCGTGCGGTAGCGTTCTCGCTTCCCACGCCCGGGTTCCCGGGTTCGATTCCCGGCGGGGTCAGGGATTTTCTCTACCTCGTGATGACTGGGTGTTGTGTGCTGTCCTTAGGTTAGTTAGGTTTAAGTAGTTCCAAGTTCTAGGGGACTGATGACCACAGCTGTTAAGTCCCATAGTGCTCAGAGCCATTTGAACCATTTGAACCTTGACTCCTACTTTGTGCAGCTGAGTTGGGATACCGGGCATTTGGATACTGTCCGAGTTCGAGTCTCGGTCCGGCACACAGTTTTAATCTGCCAGGAAGTTTCATATCAGCGCTCATTCCACTGCAGAGTGAAAATCTCATTCTGGAAACATCCCCAAGACTGTGGCTAAGCCATGTCTCCGCAGTATCCTTTCTTTCAGGAGTGCAGGTTCTGCAAGGTTCGCAGGAGAACTTCTGTAAAGTTTGGAAGGTAGGAGACGAGGTACTGGCAGAAGTAAGGCTGTGAAGGCGGGGCGTGAGTCGTGCTTGAGTAGCTCAGATGGTAGAGCACTTGCCCCGCGAAAGGCAAAGGTCCCGAGTTCGAGTCTCGGTCCGGCACACAGTTTTAATCTGCCAGGAAGTTTCAGTGGTGCTAAATTTTTGTGACTTTAATTTAGGATGCTGACATCGTTAACATAATCAGTGATTGCGGACTGAAGACAAACAGTTACAAGTAATCTGTGATTTCAGAAGAAGAGGACCAGTATGACACAACTGAAGACCTTGGTGAATTCATGGATAAGATTTTCGGTATGGAAACGTAACGAAGGTACGATATTCTCCTCGCAATTCAACCATAAATACTTCCATTGAGATATTATTAGGTGTACATTTATCGTAAGGTAGTTATTCACTGATAGGCCATACGACTGTGTATCTCTGTCAAATGCTCCATCCAGTGGCAGGGACGCACTTTTTATATGTATTTGTCTTTAACGCTGTTCTCAGTTACTAGGTTTCGTTGCATGTCATGACGAATCAACAAACACCAATACAACTATTTTCGCTAGGTATTTCATACCTCAGTAACCGCATCAGAGACACTATGTTCGATGTTCAAAATGGCTCCGAGCACAATGGGACTTAACATCTGTGGTCATCAGTCCCCTAGAACTTAGAACTACTTAACCCTAACGAACCTAAGGATATCACACACATCCATGCCCGAGGCAGGATTCGAACCTGCGACCGTAGCAGTCGCGAGGTTCCGGACTGAGTGCCTGAACCGCTAGACCACCGCGGCGGGCTATGTTCGATGTATCACTGAATGAAGACAACTACTCAGGTACAGAATTTATGAAGATTAGTTATGGAAAGTGTTACGTAAGTTAGAAAATATAGAGTAATATAATTTGGATAGGATATTATTCAGATTTATTAATATTAAGATAACAGTGTGGAAACTACAGCAACAAAATATAGAATGTGGCAGAAAGAAGTGTCTCTTGCGCAGACGTTAAACACTTTAAGGTTTTGAGTCTTAAACCAACATAGAAAACGAGAATGTTAGCTGAGAGATATAGCTTAGAGATATAAATGTTTTACAGATTAAATTGTGTTGTAGGATGTTGGTCTCTGTTTGTGTACATTCCAAGTCTCATTTAGATATTTAAGAAAGGAAGGTTTTTTAAAGCTGGATGTCTCTTCAGTGCTAATTTACTTTTAATTGATACTATCTTCAGAGGCGATAGAATGATGAATCATGGCTTTACATATGCAGAAGTATTCACACCTCTAAGTGCTGGTATGCAGGTAATACGGTACTAAAGGAAGGTGTATTGGTAGTAGAACTACATGTTCACTGTTTTATAAATGCTGAGCCACATAAATTTTACGAGAAATACATGTGCGACTTGGTCGAGATATTTATGAAGGTCTTGGAACATTTGTGAGGCGTTTAAGAGTTGTGGTCTGCTGTTTCACCTAAGAAAACATATAAAGCGACAAAATTTGTTTTCTCACATTAATACGGGCCTGCACTTTGCCATAAGGTAAACGGCTCTGAAGACGTTTATGACACTTCCTCGCCGGTAGTCCCAATTTTGAATGCCTGGGTAGTGTCACCGGGATTTGTAATTACATCTTTCTGAGTGTTTTTTAATCTCCGGAAAATGTTTGTCAAAGCTGCTTGCATCTCTGTCAGCGTCTGAAGAGCAATGTTTTTCCCACTTGTTTATATCATCCGATTGCATAACCACACCTGTTGATCCTGATGCTCGCCTGTTGCTCTACATAGGCTGAGTGACCTTGTCGTGACACTGATACTGTCATCAGTTTCAAAGTAACGTGTGGTTCCGTTAGCAATGTACAGACAGGCACATCCCTTTACCACTACTTAGCGCTCAGAGGGAAACCATTTCCTTATGAAATGGTTAACGCTGTTTATTAGCAAGCTGAAAGTTTGCATCTGCCATTGCAGTAGACAAAACATTCTATATCAAGGAGACATCGAAGATTACCTGCATAAAGAAATAGTAGTAGTTAAAGTCACCCCAATACTCCAGTATTAGCTAAAAATACTCGTATTCGCTGTATGTGTGTGTATTTCTACACGTGCTGTGTATATAAATATATAGCGTTCTGGCTTACTACTTAACGTGTTACATTTTCGTTTTGTTGCACTGTGCACTCGTACGCGTCCGATATTGCCTCTTAGGATACCTCGGATGGATCCCGTAAGGAGGAGCAATATTATAGCCCTTCGCAAGCAATATCTTTAATATAATGAATAGCAGTTCCATAACATTCTGGCAGAGAAAGAAAATGCTTTTTTGCTTTAGAGTCGGTTCAAGTTATGTGATACATTTCTTGTTGAAGTTGTTACCTTCAGACGTCGCAGCGTCTCGAAGAAACAATAAATCAAACGCCTTACAAATGTCAAGAGGCACAGAAACCATGTGGTAGCTTTCAACTATTTCCGTTAGCATAATCCTCTTTCGAGTATCTTATTAATTTCATGGAGAATGCTTCGTTTTACAATGGTGATAATATGAAGAAACTCATTTTTATACTACGGTATTATATGTAAACATAGATAAGTTGTTAAATTTTACTGCAGACAGATGTTAGTGAATCAGAAGAGGTTAACATTATCTTCATGCAGACTGCGTTACTTATTCACTCTTGCTATCACTTGTGATATTAATTTGCGCTTCAGATGCTGGACAAATTAAGAGCAAGTGTTCTTCTACGAGTTCGTGAACTACATATTTGACATTTCTCGGTGTTTAAGATACTTTTAAACAATTCTGAAATCAATTTATGCAGACCTTTTGCAACATACTTCATGAAAATCACTAATAACTGTGAAATTGATCAGAAATATTTCATGTAGGGTGTATTTCTTTTTTCATGTAATTCAAACTTTCATCGCTGGACAGCGAAGGGCGGGGGGTTCGATCAACGTCTTATGTGAGCATAAGACTGTCTTTTCATGTATTGATTGCCTCCCATGTAATTGTTTATCTAGAACTCTTCCCTTCCCGGAATTGTTCGTTTAGGTCTTCACTATTCTTTCTCCTAATCGTGCATAACTTATGTTTTATTTGGTAACTTTGATGTATTTACTACCTCAAGCTCTACATTTTTGACTTCACCGTATTTCAAACACATTTTGGTGTACACCTAAGGTCTTAGCGCCGTTAGTGTCGCGAAGGGGATAGTAATTGCGCAACATTTTGATGGATTAAAACTGTATACGGGACTGGAACTCAATAAGTATCGTGCCTTTCGCTGCTAAAACCTTTACGCATTTTAGTATCATATAGAAAGAACGTGACGTTAGCTTTTGAAACTCCCCGGAAACTCTCCTGCAGCACGGCGCTGGACGTCTTCACGGTAAGAGCGTTCCCCGTAAAAAGCACTCGTAGGGTTATTTTCTGTTTACCTGCAATCTTACACGGTTTCAGATACGACAATGTGTTCCAACTGGACCATTACTCGATTTATTTATTTGTTTTTGAATCAACATTTCAATATGGGTGCCATTATTCTTATGTGTAGTATGACACATAATTTCGTCCAAAATAGTAACATAGTTTCTCCCACACAAGTCATCTGCACATACCGCTAATAGATTTTGTTTTCGGCCCTTACATCATTCTCGTGCCTTTAAAGCTGTTCTGACGAAAGTGATTCTGTTGTCGAGTTTTGAACACTCGAGAATGTCCTGAACCACTCTTGTAAAGTTTATGGTGCACCAGGAGGAACCATTCAATAAAATCCACAATATACTCCAAAAAAGACCAATTCAATTTTTTTACTGTAAAGAAGAAAGATATTGAACACAATTTATCCGTATAGTTCAATCGCCTACATATTAGGATGCATCATTGTACAGTAGCTTTTACATCATATTTACAGAGTAGGGGTGACAGCTTCCACTGTATTTGTAGGCTTTGTTTTATATGCAATCAGTTTCGTTTTCACATTACAATGTACACTCCTGGAAATTGAAATAAGAACACCGTGAATTCATTGTCCCAGGAAGGGGAAACTTTGACACATTCCTGGGGTCAGATACATAACATGATCACACTGACAGAACCACAGGCACATAGAGACAGGCAACAGAGCATGCACAATGTCGGCACTAGTACAGTGTATATCCACCTTTCGCAGCAATGCATGCTGCTATTCTCCCATGGAGACGATCGTAGAGATTCTGGATGTAGTCCTGTGGAACGGCTTGCCATGCCATTTCCACCTGGCGCCTCAGTTGGACCAGCGTTCGTGCTGGACGTGCAGACCGCGTGAGACGACTCTTCATCCAGTCCCAAACATGCTCAATGGGGGACAGATCCGGAGATCTTGCTGGCCAGGGTAGTTGACTTACACCTTCTAGAGCACGTTGGGTGGCACGGGATACATGCGGACGTGCATTGTCCTGTTGGAACAGCAAGTTCCCTTGCCGGTCTAGGAATGGTAGAACGATGGGTTCGATGACGGTTTGGATGTACCGTGCACTATTCAGTGTCCCCTCGACGATCACCAGTGGTGTACGGCCAGTGTAGGAGATCGCTCCCCACGATGCCGGGTGATGGCCCTGTGTGCCTCGGTCGTATGCAGACCTGATTGTGGTGCTCACCTGCACGGCGCCAAACACGCATATGACCATCATTGGCACCAAGGCAGAAGCGACTCTCATCGCTGAAGACGACACGTCTCCATTCGTCGCTCCATTCACGCCTGTCGCGACACCACTGGAGGCGGGCTGCACGATGTTGGGGCGTGAGCGGAAGACGGCCTAACGGTGTGCGGGACCGTAGCCCAGCTTCGTGGAGACGGTTGCGAATGGTCCTCGCCGATACCCCAGGAGCAACAGTGTCCCTAATTTGCTGGGAAGTGGCGGTGCGGTCCCCTACGGCACTGCGTAGGATCCTACGGTCTTGGCGTGCATCCGTGCGTCGCTGCGGTCCGGTCCCAGGTCGACGGGCACGTGCACCTTCCGCCGACCACTGGCGACAACATCGATGTACTGTGGAGACCTCACGCGCCACGTGTTGAGCAATTCGGCGGTACGTCCACCCGGCCTCCCGCATGCCCACTATACGCCCTCGCTCAAAGTCCGTCAACTGCACATACGGTTCACGTCCACGCTGTCGCGGCATGCTACCAGTGTTAAAGACTGCGATGGAGCTCCGTATGCCACGGCAAACTGGCTGACACTGACGGCGGCGGTGCACAAATGCTGCGCAGCTAGCGCCATTCGACGGCCAACACCGCGGTTCCTGGTGTGTCCGCTGTGCCGTGCGTGTGATCATTGCTTGTACAGCCCTCTCGCAGTGTCCGGAGTAAGTATGGTGGGTCTGACACACCGGTGTCAATGTGTTCTTTTTTCCATTTCCAGGAGTGTATTTAGGTGCCTCTATGACACAAGATTATCATGCCATTGTAACGACAATAACCCAGAATCCACAAGTTCATCTGTTTTCATGGAGGGGCTTGAAGATAATGTAATATAACACAGCAATCGATTGCATATAAAATAATGCCTATAAATACAGCTGAAGGTGTCATCCATTCTACGAAAAGGTATAATAGATTTAAACAGTATATTGCATTTTGTTGCAGTTATCACTTACGAATAGCACATAGGTGGATGTCGATATTGTGAAATAAATAATCAATTCCCGTAACGTTCCAGGCGGAGTACTATTACAGGTTGGAGTCCAGCTCTGGAAGACCCATACGTTCAGTTAACAATTTCCAGTATTAAAAGAGAGTTAATATTAAAAACAACATCGTAGGTTGCCCAATGCCCTTTAATGGTTCACAAACCAAAGAAGAGCCTAGTGTACGATAGGTCCGTTTTTTAGTTTTAATTACAATACTAGGTTCTGTTCCACTGCGCCAAATTGACTGAAATAAATTTTCTGGAAAAAGAGCAAATTCATCTTGGCGTACTTATACACTGCGGCTGTTCACAGTGGGCCTGCAACTGCACATAGAAATCCACCACGAAGCTACAATGTGTACGAAATTTGTCAGCATACCGCCTCCAAAGTTCTAATCGATTCCGGGTTTGATGAAAAACCGACAGAAATAAATTATTATGTGTATTTGTTCTGTTGGTTTGTGTCTTTCTATCGGATCTTCCTCAGTTCTAGTGTGTAATTACAGCGAATAGCAGCTCGTCAGCAGAGTGAAAATTGAGTCATGAGTTATTGTGTCTGAATACAATGTGACAAAGGTGAAAAACTGGTAGTCCAGACATAGATGAAAAGTCGTCTAGACGGTATCTGTCGTTCTTCGTTATGTTATAATGGGTTACGGTGCCCTCAGACGTCTTGCCTCCAACTGTGAAACAGACGCTTTGTACAATGCAGTGAACCACTAAGCCGTTGAAAAGTCATGGTTACATACATATGTATTATTCGCTTTGTTGTACAACCAGTTTCAATCATACACAGAGGATCTTCAGGGGGGTTGTGACGTCGCAATCAGAAGTGTGACGATCCATAACAACTATCAAGCATGATGTTACGCACGAGCAACTCCATTCACCTATAAATTCGGATCACATACGAGGCGTGATCAAAAAATGTCATGAATGAATTTTTTTAACATCAGTTTTTGACACGAAAGCCATATGATGTACTTTGTCGGATAGCGTTATCCGCTGAGACAGGCAGCGTCAAGTTGAAACAGGTTCTGACGTGTCATTGCCTAGCAACGATGGTATGTGGTTGTGTTTATCGTGTCTGTCGCACATCATTTCTTTTGAATAACGCGTAAACATGTAAGTTTTGCTGCAAAAAAGTGCCAAAGAAAATAATGACATTTTGAAAATGGTGTATGCCGATAATGGTGTAACGCTGAAGGCTGCTAGTGGCACGAACGACATGAAAACGAAAATGAGCCTGTAGAAGAGTAGGAGGTCCACTAAAAGCATAAAAGAAGAAAATGTGGAAGAAGTGACAAAAATTGTTCCTTCAGACAGGCCAATAACTATTCGATAGCTTGCTGAAGAACTTAGCATCACGTTAGCGTCCGTGCAAAGCATTTTAAACGATAATTTTCAAATGAGACGAGTGAGTGCAAAATTTTATACCACACTGTTGAGTGGTGAACAGAAGCAGAAACGTGTGTCAGTATGCACGGAGTTGAAGGATCGTGTTAATTTGGATCCGGACATCATGTCCAAAATTGTAACTGGAGATGAAACTTGGGTCTGTGGTCATGACCCTGGGACGAACAGAAAGTCAGTGAATCTCCTCGCCCCAGAAAGGCAGGTCAGTCAGAATCGATTATCAGAGTCATCATCATTGCCTTTTTTCGATATTGACGGCATAGTACGAACAGAGTTCGTTCCCATGGGAACAGCCGCCAACGCCGAATTTTGCATGAGACTACTGCATCGATTGCGAAACGATGTACGGAGAAATAGACCACAAAAATGCGCCAATGGCTTCTTTCTTCATCACGACAATGCGACGTGCCACACTTCGCTTTTTATTCGCAAGTTTTTGGCCGGAAAATGCGTTCCTGTCTGTTCATATCCGCCTTACTCACCATTTCTAGCACCGTGCGACTTACGGTGCCTCCCAGAAATTAAAACTGTGAGTAAAGGAAAACGTTTCGACACCATTCCTCACACAGCCACGGCAAAGCAGCTGAACGCCCTTCGGAAAGAAACCTTCCAGAAGTGCTTCCTGTCATGGATTCAACAATGCGCCAAGGCATTGCTAGTTATGGAAAGTACTTTAAAGGGACTAAATCAAATTCCATATAAGCGTATTACTTTGCTTTCAATGAAATTTTTCACCGCATTTTTTTTATCAACACCCCTTATAAGGTAGTTATACTTGAAAGGAGCTGTTGGTTTGTAATATGGTGCTTAACAGCTATTACAGGATGCCACACATCTGATGACAATGTCACAGTACAAACGACTATAGTCTGTTTAAGACTGAAACTGGTTGTGTAATAAATTTGTTGATACAGACGTGTACAACGACGACTTTTGATCAATTGTTACAAGTTACAGGTTAATTCTTGCAGAGAAGATAACAGTACCCAGCCACTTTTTGTAATACTACTAATTTCCATAAATAGCTCCGTTACCGGTTTCGAACCGACAGGTTCATCATCAGACCCCTTGGTCCACTTCAGAACATTTCTCATGTATTTTACATAAGTGATCACTTTTTATTCCCCCATATGATGAAAATTACTTGCGGTTGTGGTGAAGTCGAAGGGGGAATAAAAAGTGAAAACAAATGTAAATTACAAGAGAAAGGTATCTTAAGCGGGGTAGGACGTCAAACGGACCGACTTGGAGCAGGAGAGGCACCACAGGACATTTTAATTTCCAGTGCCTATACTTTTACAAGTAAATACATAAAATTTTGTCAGCATGACCAGGAAGGATACAGGATTCACACTCATAACAGCGGAAGTTCAGAAACATAACAAAATACAATTTTTTACGTGTGAAATTTCATAATTTTTTCGCTTACTATTGGCTGCATTTGTTGCTATAGGTACACTTTTCTTCGTAAGTAAGAGAGACTGTTTGATGAATTTTGCACAGCATACAAACCATACTTACAGGTGTCTGAAACTCTAGAATCTATTTAATTTATGAGAAAATGAATGAGCTTTTACGGTTTAAGCTCAGTGTTTAGAAAAAAAATTATAGTTAATAATCTCAATTTTTACCATAGTTTTTAATAGATTTGGACAATTCTAGAGTTTCATACACCTGTAAGTATGGTTTGTATGCTGTGCAAAATCCGTCAAAGAATCTCTCCTACTTGTGAAGAAAAATTTACCCATAGCAACAAATGCAGCCAATTTTAAGTGAAAAAAAAAATGGTTCAAATTGCTCTGAGCACTATGGGACAAAATTTCTGAGGTCATCAGTCCCCTAGAACTTAGAACTACTTAAACCTAACTAACCTAAGGTCATCACACACATCCATGCCCGAGGCAGGATTCGAACCTGCGGCCGTAGCGGCCACTCGGTTCCTGACTGTAGCGCCTAGAACCGCTCGGCCACTCTGGCCGGCAATAGTAAGTGCAAAAATGATGAAATTTCACATGTAAAAAAAAATATTTTGTTATGTTATTGAACTTCCACCGCTATGAGTGTGAATCCTGTATCCTTGCTGGTCATGGTGACAAAGTTTTATGAATTTATTTGTAAAAGTATAGGCACTGGAAATTAAAATCGCCTGTGGTGCCTCTCCTGCTCCAAGTCGGCCCGTTTGACGTCCTACCCCTCTTAACGGGAATAAGTCGTCTGATGATGATCCTGTCGGTTCGAAACCGGTCATGGCGCTAATTATGTACACAAATACCGTTATAAAAAGTGGCTGGTTGCTCTTTTCTTCTTTGCATGAATCAATCTGTATTTTGTACGTAGCCACGGTCTATGGCTCAAATTGTCATTCTCACAAGTTGTACGTCATTGTGAACTATTAAACTCTGAAAGCGATCCGCAAATAAATTTCATAAACACAGCAGCTGCTTAATGGGATTTTCCTTCATCTAGAAAGAAAACAAATAATTCATCGAGAAGGGGGCTGGGTAAGAGGCGAGATAACGCAGAGCACCACTCACGGATCTTCTGGAAGTCCTGCACATCGTCCGAAGTAGCGGACTGGACGACGGCGACGAGAAGGAAGAGCAGCAGCGCGCAAGCGGCGTCGGCGACGCCCGTGGCCGCCGGCAGCCCCGTCCCTCCTCTTCGTCCTCTGCGTCCTTCTTCTGCGACGCCGGCCTCGCGGCGCTCACTGACCGGCAGCCTCCACCGGCGCCAGCCGCAGCAGCAGAGGCGGAGCAGGCAGCAGCGCGGAGGCCGATGCGACATCGCGGTGGAGCCGCCTCGCGCGCAGTCCTGTCAGGCATTCGTGAAGACACGGCGGCGGCGTCGATCGCTCGCCCCCTTCGCCGATCACCGCACACAGCCGGCCGTATCGCGCGCCGCGGACGGGCCGGCCGGTCGCTGGGAATAGTTTATCGCGTCACGTTCGCCCGGACGAAGGCGAGCGATAGTACCCCCGTATCGCGTCGCGGCGGACGAGACCGCCTTGCAGCCGCGCGAACCGTCGACAGACTGACGACGCGCGCCCTGACTCAGAGGACTCCCACTCTCTCTCCCTCTCTATCTCCCTCTCTTTCTATCTCCCTCTCTCTCTCTCTCTCTCTCGCTCTCTCTCTCTCTCGCTGCCTCGGCGGCGAGCGCTGCGCTATTTCCGAAATAGCCTCACCGCGGGCGCGACCACACTGTCACAACCCACCACCACCTCCGACAGCACCACCGCCGCCTCCTCCTCCTACACGTCGTCGCTCACCAACAGCGCGAGCGACAACAGTGCCGCTGACCGCTTCGTGTCCTCACCGTCCCTACCCCACTGCCGCCTCACTTCAGGAGAGCACACACACCACCTCCGTCCGTCGGACACACACACTACCCGTCGCCACCGTGCTAGGAGGCGACCGACGTACCACTGGAGCACCGGAGAGAAGAGTTGCCGCGGAGCTGAGCACGGGAGACGACGACACTGCTGGAGCCTGCCCGCCTCTTCCTTTCTCTCTCTCTGTCTCCCTCTCTCTCTCTCTCTCTCCTGCCACAACGCAGCCGTCGCCGCCGCAGTCGCGCGGGAGCACTCTGAGAAATGCGACGTTGACGGAACGCCAGGGTCCCCGGCCCAGCCGCCGGAAAGCCACTTTGCTGTCACGTCTCGCGGCGCCCGCTGCGAGGCATTAGCTTATTAACATCTCGACCCACCGCCGCCACAGTAGAGGGAGCGCTTAGCCCGGCTCACTTCGAGCGCACTGTGTGCGGCGGTCGCTGCTGCTACTGCTGGTGCTCTCTCTGGCGCGACACGGTCCGGATCCGCTGTCTCCGTCGCGGCGCGCGCCGTCTACGTGTCGCCTCGCATATGCGTATCTCTGTGTAGGTGAGCGTGACGAGGCGAGTGCGGGAGGGAGCGAGACTCTGAGCGAGGGGGGACCGCCCCAGCTGGAGGGGGACACGTGAGAAGCACTCGGGCGCCCGCCGCCTCTCGACCTGCTACTGCAAGCGCCGTTGTTCCGCGTAACTGACTCGTTTGCTCGTCTGTAAAGAAAGGGGGCATTAGGCGTTCCACTGTGAATACCGGCCGCGCTTCACACTTGCTCCCACTTCCGGTCGCGGCACGACCTTGCGCACTCTTACGTAGCTGTGTGAGCGTTGCCTGCCACTTAGAACGATTGCGCGTTTATTTTAGGCCGGCCAGAAGAATGCACTCCTCTCGCCCACGCGCGGTTAATATTATCACCTAGGCATCGCGGAATCGCCTGGGCTGTTGCACGGGCGCCTGCCTCCCATTGAGAACGGCGATGCGATCCTCGAGACCGCGCAACCGAGTCGCACGCACGCGGCTTGTTTTTGCCCCTGTCCGCCTACACGAAATATCCCCACGAGCGGCGTTGGAGGAGAAACGTGGCAACGGTCCAAGGTGGACCTTTAATGTGTGTTTTCTCTTAACCTCAAATATCTGCTTCTCCCTTCGTCTCTCTTTCTAGCACGTGTGCTCGTACACACACACACACACACACACACACACACACACACACTGAAACAGACACAGTCACATCTTGTGCCTCACAAATATCTTCCTGTACGCCCCTGCTTCCTGCTACGAAACTGATGCCACATGTGTTGCAGGGTGGCTGTGATGCCCAGCCTCTTAGTAACTATCCCCTACGCGGATGGGGGACGGGGAACGGAAAATGTAGTTCTCGGGGGAGGGGGGGGGGGGTGTAAAATAAAAGAAAGAACCCAGGTATGTTTAGTAGCGACTCTATGTGATTTTTTTTTTTTTAAAAAAGTCATTTCTGCAGTCACTACTTCGTGAGTACGTTATTACAGTGCCTCTGTCGCTAAGAAGAACCATGGAGTGTTATTCGAACCCTGATTTCCCGGTTAACGCAAACGGTCACTTTAAGCGGTTTAGCTATCCGTAATTCCCGTGCGAAGGAGGACATTTTAATTGGAAGTCGCCGCACGGTATCAGTGGATAAATACGGTACTGCAGTGCTAAAATGTTTCAAATGGTTCTGAGCACTATGGGACTCAACTTCTGAGGTCATCAGTCTCCTAGAACTTAGAACTACTTAAACCTAACTAACCCTAGGGCATCACACACATCCGTGCCCGAACCAGGCTTCGAACCTTCGACAGTAGTGGTCGCGCGGTTCCAGACTGTAGCGCCTAGAACTCTCGACCACCACGGCCGGCAAACTCCAGTGCCTTTCTTGTTAAGAAGACTGATGGGATGTTCCTTCAGACATGCATGCATACAGGAAGGAATAGTCACAGCGGCGACTGCCACCGTTATGAAATACGTGAAATGTATTCGCATTTACGAATATGAAAAACCATCAGCTGTATAAGAGAGCCGGCTGAAGTGGCCAAGCGGTTCTAGGCGCTACATTCTGGAACCGCGCGACCGCTACGGTCGCAGGTTCGAATCCTGCCTCGGGCATGGATGTGTGTGATGTCCTTAGGTTAGTTAGGTTTAAGTAGTTCTAAGTTCTAGGGGACTGATGGCCTCAGAAGTTGAGTCCCATAGTGCTCAGAACCATTTGAACCATTTGTATAAGGGAAAGACGACTTCCAATTAAAATGTCCTTCACTGTACGGGTACTACATAATGTGTGTACGAACACAGGTTGTGACACAAGTGCGGTATGGCCTACGGGTAGCAAAAGCCGTTATGGCGACCGCTCGCAAAAAAGGGGAATCCGGGTTCGAGTCCCTGTCTGGCAAAGATTTTTCATTACTTGTCACTCCCGTATACGACTGATGGCTGTTCCTGTTCCAATTGTCAATACATTTCACTACTGGCACGGAAAGATACGGGTGTTGGTTTTTTTCCGGGCGCTACCTGAGATTGGAGTGATAGAGAATTATTGTGAAGGTGTTTCGATGAACCCCTCTACCAGACACTTAAGTCCATGTAGATGCAGATGTAGATGAAAAGTAAATGGGCAATCTAATGACGAGGTCGCTCGACGGTATTCTAAATGCTCTGATGTCAACGAAGACAGTATGCTTCTTGTATTCTGTGAGAAGCTTAAGAACCAGGGTGATACTGAATTTGGCGTGGGGTGTCTTTAAAACCGGTAACTTGCCAGAAAAGCATTATTATGCCAAGGAGGATATGAGGCTCCTGAAAATGCACAGTTGGAGTACAGCATTATAAGGGGGCTAAAACTGATCGTAAATCAGGAGAAGAAAGAATGTAAACATTTTAAATGGAGTGACATCAAAGAATCTTAAAAAATAAATCTAGGAATAAATTACAAAATAAAGAAGTATTACAAAGAATAAATGACGATAAGATTGTGTGGACCACCTACCTATATCAGAAGAAGGAACTGGTTAGTGGGGCATCTGTTAAAATATTCAGTAATAACCTGATTCTGGGAGGAGCAATGGAAGAGCAATAGACTCAGACACAGTCTAGGATACGCAGAACAGGTTCTGGATTGCGTTGGGTATAGCTTGCACGTAGGGATGAAAAGACTGGTACAAGATACGAAGCGTCAAACAAGTTGAAGGACTGATGACTGATAATTCACTTTGGTGATTACATATTTATAATGATAGTTTACGTTTATTTTAAATTATGTTCGAAACAAAGCAAAGTTATACTGTGAGAGCCAAAAGAAAAGTAAGACAGAATTCTTGAAGGGGGTACAGTGGCAACATTTGAAATCAGGAGCTAACGAAGAATTAAAAAAAAAAATGGATAAGTAAGTTACGAACGGAGAAGTTCTATAGAGAATATATGACAAGAAGGTTCTGCGGAAGACGTGTATCGGGAGTGACATAGCTTATATTGCTGTTTCAGGATATACTTCGCGATGTGGATTTTGCCGATATGCTACTTACGTCCTGTTTTATACAGGTGTACTGTTAAATTGCACAAAACGTTTGCCTCCTCTCTGAAGCACGAGGAACGTGCCTTAGTTTGTGAGATCGGTTCCTTACTCTTCTGGAAAAGTACATTTCTGGAACACAGCTTCCATTGCTCTGCGATGTACCTTTCCCACAACCTAGAGACGAGCGCCTTTCTGAAAAGTAACGCTTCCGAATTTTTTATGTGAACCCTATTAGAGTTTTTAAATAAAACAAACGTTGTTAACTTTTTACATCTTTATTATTCATGCCCACATGCTTAATTCACAACATTCGTCCCAGTGATACACCAGTTCGATGATACCGTCACTGTAGAACGTTTCACTTTGTTGGCAGACGCATTACCTCACCTTTGCTTGCACTGCTTCATCGCTACCGAAGTGAAGTCCACGAGCATCTCTATGTTTGGGAAAAGACGAAAGACGAACGGGTCCAGGTCGGAACTGTATGGGAGATTATCGAAGACATTGAATACAAGGTGTCTGATTGTTGTAAGTGTCACAGCGCTTGTATCTGGTCTGGCAGGTTCTTTTGAAGAAGAAGGTGATCCATGTGTGAACGAACTTTTCTATTTCTAAACTCGATTACATCACGCTGTTTCCAAGCACCGACTAATAACGTTAGACACCACCATTACACAAGCTACAATTCGAAGCCCTCTAGCGGCAGAAGACTACAAATGTTAAGAATAAAGATGTAGAATGTTAATAACGGTTAATTTATTTAATAAAAAAATATAGAGGCACGCCTTCGTATAAGAACAGCGTGAGTAAGGTCACTGGAGGAACGCTTATTGCAAGAAATAATTGATTGTACCCATTTCGCCGGAAATGAAACCTAATTGAAGATGCACGTTTATTATACTGCGTCGCATTTTACGCCATTTTGCAACTAGAAATACAGGGTGAGTAACTAACTATCGCCACCAAGAATAACTCTAAAAGTATGATAGTATCTGAAAAGTTTGTGGTACACATGTTGCATGGGACAACGGGGGCCATAATATGACGATGGTTTGTTGTTGCTAGGTGGGGTCGCGTCAGAGATATGAAGGTCAACTTGTTATTTTATTTTTTTTTTAAATGACATGCTATAGTTTGGTACTTATTTTCTGATAGCGACTATCGAGACGAATCCACTGATGTGTAGCAGGAAGGTCTTTGAAGGTCAACGAAGGTCAAAAAAGGTGGCATGAATATCCATTTACATCTACATCTACATCTACATTTATACTCCGCAAGCCACCCAACGGTGTGTGGCGGAGGGCACTTTACGTGCCACTGTCATTACCTCCCTTTCCTGTTCCAGTCGCGTATGGTTCGCGGGAAGAACGACTGTCTGAAAGCCTCCGTGCGCGCTCTGATCTCTCTAATTTTACATTCCTGATCTCCTCGGGAGGTATAAGTAGGGGGAAGCAATATATTCGATACCTCATCCAGAAACGCACCCTCTCGAAACCTGGCGAGCAAGCTACACCGCTAGCGACTATCGAGACGAATCCACTGATGTGTAGCAGGAAGGTCTTTGAAGGTCAACGAAGGTCAAAAAAGGTGGCATGAATATCCATTTACATCTACATCTACATCTACATTTATACTCCGCAAGCCACCCAACGGTGTGTGGCGGAGGGCACTTTACGTGCCACTGTCACTACCTCCCTTTCCTGTTCCAGTCGCGTATGGTTCGCGGGAAGAACGACTGTCTGAAAGCCTCCGTGCGCGCTCTGATCTCTCTAATTTTACATTCCTGATCTCCTCGGGAGGTATAAGTAGGGGGAAGCAATATATTCGATACCTCATCCAGAAACGCACCCTCTCGAAACCTGGCGAGCAAGCTACACCGCTATGCGCCTCTCTTGCAGAGTCTGCCACTTGAGTTTGTTAAACATCTCCGTAACGCTATCACGGTTACCAAACAACCTTGTGACGAAACGCGCCGCTCTTCTTTGGATCTTCTCTATCTCCTCTGTCAACCCGATCTGGTACGGATCCCATTTACAGAAGCTGTTCGAAGTGCTGATCATTGGTATCAATGCAATACTGCAATCTTCTTATCATGGACTGAGTGGCGTTCCTTATCACTTTAGCACTTATCGAAGCACATGCTCTGACAATCCTCTCACGTGCATCATGCAAATAGCAAATATTCGCCGAATACGGCGTATCCATTTAAGGTGCCATTGACACGTAAACACCATTCGACAGTTTCGCAATACAACACCAATAGGAACGGTATGATTAGTATCTTCAAATCAAGCGCATGTGAATGATGTATTCCTTCGAAGAACAAGTCGATTTGCTTCTCATTTACGGAGGATGCCAATGAAATTTAGTGAGAGCTAGAGACTTATACGTTGAAAGATATCCTCAACGTACTCACCGTACACTTCGTACATTTAAATATGTGTATCATCAGTTAAGAACAACTGGATATTTAACGCATCGGAAACGTACCCAGCAATCGAAAGTTACTAACGAGGAAACGGAAATTAGTACTCTTGCCATTGTGGTTCGAGATCCTTGTGTTAGTTCGCGTCAGATCGCAATGGTATGAGGCCTGAGCCAGAGTAGTCTTGTTCGTGTTCTAGATCGCCATAAGTATCATGCTTACCGTATCTGTCTCCACCATAAATTAACTGGTACGGATTGTATGCGTCGCATTGAATTCTGCCGATGAGCTCAACTTCAGATTCAGAGGGATGACACATTTATTAATTTGATTTTATTTACTGACGAGGCGACATTCAAGAGCCGTGGAAAATATTAATTGCATAACATGCATTATTGGGCAACAGAAAATCCGTGTTCGTTGCGGCAAGTTGCACACAAAAAACCGTGGTCGGTGAATATATGGTGCGGGATTCTGGAGAGCTGAATTATGGGCCCTTATTTCATCGAAGGAAATCTTGGAGGTAGGTTCAAATGGTTCAAATGGCTCTGAGCACTATGGGACTTAAATATCTGACGTCGAAAGTTCCCTAGAACTTAGAACTACTTAAACCTAACCTAAGGACATCACCGTAGCGTTGAAGGTAGGGAGTACGCCACATTCCTGCAAGAAACATTAGGTTTGTTATTGGAAGAAATACCTTTAGGAACAAGGAACTCAATGTGGTATTAACACGATGGGTGTCCGGCTAGAAATGAGTTGCAGAGACAATTCCTAAATCGTTGGGCTGGACGCGGAGGAGATGCGTCGATGCCGGCTCGTTCGATAGACTTGACGCCTGTGGTTCTTTTCTGTGGGGATTTGTAAAAGACATTGTTTACAAATTCGTTCCAACTACACCTGAAGATATGGGAGAGAGAACTGTCAGAGCATGTGCTTCGATAAGTGCCGAAGTGATAAGGAATACCACTCAATCCACGATAAGAAGATTGCAACACTGCATTGATACCAGTGATCATCACTTTAAATACCTTCTGTAAATTAATGTTCATACCACCTTTGTGACCTTCGTTGACCTTCAAAGACCTTACTGTTACACATCAGTGGATTCGTCTCGATAGCCGATATCGTAAAATAAGTACCAACTTATAGCATCCCATTTAAAATGCAAAGTTGACCTTTAGGAAAGCACACTGAATAGGAGGGTGTCGAGGTCCTTATACATGACACTGATTAGACCTCTGATGACGTACGCAGCTTCCGTCTGGGGATATGCAGCTCCCACACGACTGCGCCGCCTGCAGATCATACAGAACAAGGTGCTACGAATCATCAGCAATGCTCCACGCTACACACGCACCGTGGATCTTCACCATGAATACCGCCTTGATACCCTCAAGGAAGTATTCAAGAAACACGCCACACGACTATACAGGAACTCGAGACACCCGAACAATCCTTTCATCCTCACTCTGGGAAACTACGATCACAACCACAGGTGGAAACAAAAGCGGCCAAAGACACTGCTAGCTAGGGCATAACCACCTATGGTAAACTAACGTACGCAAACAGCGACAAACGCCGGTAAGCTCCTGCATATCAGCAACACTGACTGGCAACTACCAGCTGCTATTAGAGCCGACCAACAGGCCACAGCAGGGACACCGACGAGCTCGCCCACAGATGCACGAACAATCTGCCAACACTCCCTCACACTGTGCCTCCGGTATATGACCTATCGGACACAAGACCGATAAAAAACGTAACTGTTGCAGGTTGCAGGACGCTGAACGAGGACTCCGTACCAGCACCCAGCGCCAGCCGTCGAGCAGCACAAACGCACAACGTCAAGGTATCGACATGCATGATACCCACTACTAACAAAACCTATCCTTGCACAACCTATCGCAGGCAGCAAGACAACCGCTACTGCTCTTGCCGCCCGACCTAACTTTCGCAGAGGTTTTTTTCCCTTGGCTCTTGCTTTGGCACTTCTTTTCCTCTGCCCTTCAAACCGCTACCCTTCGTCAGATTTCGACCAATCTATCTCCAGATGAGCGCGTATTAATGGTTAATCCTAACCAGACGTACGCAAACATCGCAGTACCCACATCCTGCGACACCTCACTTTAGTGAATACTAACCCCTATGCAGAGATGGCAGTAGACCTTTTGTGTTGGCCATCATGCCGGTGTTGGCGTGGAGGGGCTCCACTTCTATCTAAAAAAAAATTTATATCTCTGACGCGATTACACCTTGCAACAAAACCCAACGTCATACTATGGCTCTCGTTGTCCCATACAACTTTTGTCCCACAAACGTTCCAGCTCCTATCACTTTTTTGGAGTTATTCTTGGTGACATAGTTTGTGTTTCACCCTGTATAGCAGAATTAATTGGTATATTGAGAATTACTGACGCCTTAAAAATTTATTCTGTTTTTATCCCAAATGGCATTATCTGCTGATGTTTGACACTAATTTGTTTAGTATACTGTGATTATTTTATCCAGATTCAGGGTCAAATGGAACAAATATGGAAATCTTTCTACAGGATGTACACATCATCATCTATATAAATTAAGAAATTGGCATTCGAATACGTTTGATCCGCAAGTCTCATTTCTAAAATTACTCAATTAATGATGTAAGAAGGCCTATTTTCAAATTTTCGGTAGGATTTTTAGGTATCTTGCCTTGAACTTTAGATCCTGTTGTCAATTATACCAAATTCGTTGCTCAGCCAGTAAAGAGAATTATCATATCGGAAAGACGGCTTCAAAAGAATATTCCTGCGCTATGCTTCTAAGGAGCTGAAGGTACAGTTCACTTCAAGATAATTACTCCAATTATTGTTTATGAGAATTTGAAACTATATTCTGTGCTGGAACCAAATCTGACTACTACCGTTCACTGGAATGTACCAATAAGAGCCTGAAGCAAACTGATGCTCATTCGCTGAGGTTTCCCGCTGTCGCTTGAATGGTAACGAGAGGACAACGACAGTATGCTGCATTCGAACCACAGTGCGTCCTGGAATTTCAGGTTCAAAATGGCTCTGAGCACTATGGGACGTAACATCTATGGTCATCAGTCCCCTAGAACTTAGAAGTACTTAAACCCAACCAACCTAAGGACATCACACAACACCCAGTTATCACGAGGCAGAGAAAATCCCTGACCCCGCCGGGAATCGAACCCGGGAACCCTGGTGCGGGAATCGAGAACGCTACCGCACGACCACGAGCTGCGGACCTTCAGGTTCACACCACCGATAAACATCACATTTATTCCGCCGGGAGTGCAATAATTTTATCTTATATGTGTCTAACAGAGAATATCGGCATGGATGTACTATCCAAAGATGGTTCAGAATGTTTCAGAAAGCTCTCTCAACTGTTCACTTTTTTCGTCATCATTGTAGTGAATATTACGAGTGTACAGAAAACAGAGGGGTCTGATCGAAGGATACCATAAAAGAGATAGAGAAACCGTGAGACCTTTTTGAAACTTCTTGTTTACATCACTCTGCAAGGCTACCATGAGGAAGCGTTAAATGTGGATACACACACCAAAAAAAGTTTTGCATCACCTCGGTCACGAGAATTCTGGAACCTGTACAGAAAACTGGGATGTAGATGAACATAAACATCATTTCCGCCTTTTTTATTCCTCATGAAAACCACACATTGCATATTGTACCACAACACAGCGAGACTTTCAGAGGTGGTGGTCCAGATTGTTGTACACACCTGTATCTCTAATACCCAGTAGCACGTCCTCCTGCATTGATGCATGCCTGTGTTCGTTGTGGCATGTTATCCACAAGTTCGTCAGTCATTGTCGGTCCAGATTGTCCCACTCCTCAACGGCGATTCGGCGTATATCAAAGTGGTTCAGATGGCTCTAAGCACTATGGGACTTAACATTTGAGGTCATGAGTCCCCTAGACTTAGAAGTACTTAAACCTAACTAACCTAAGGACACCGCACACCTCCATGCCCGAGGCAGGATTCGAACCTGCGACCGTAGCAGCTGCTCGGTTCCGGACTGAAGCGCCTAGAACCACTCGGCCACAGTGGCCGGCTCGCCGTAGATCCCTCAGAGTGGTTGATGGGTCACGTCGTCAATAAACAGCCCTTTTCAATCTATCCCAGGCATCTTTGATAAGGTCCATGTATGGAGAATATGCTGGCCACACTAGCCGAGCGATGTCGTTTCCCTGAACGAAGTAATTCACAAGATGTGCACCATGGGGGCGTGAACTGTCGTCCATGAAGAGGAATGTCTCTCCAATATGCTGCCAAAATGTTTGCACTATCGGTAGCAGGATGGCATTCACGCATCGTACAGCCGTTACGGCGCCTTCCATGACCACCAGCGGCGTACGTCGGCCCCACATAAAGCCACCCCAAAACAGCAGGGAACCCCCACATTCCTGCACTCGTAGGATTGTGTGTCGAAGGCGTTCAACCTCACCGGGTTGCCTCCAAACACGTCTCCGACGATTGTCTGTTGGAAGGTATATGCGACACTCATCGGTGAAAAGAACGTGATGCCAGTCCTGAGCGGTCCATTCGGCATGTTGTTGGGCCCATCTGTACCTCGTTGCATGGTGTCGTGATTCCAAAGATACACGTCGCCATGGACGTCGGGAGTGAAGTTACACATCATGGACCCTCTTGCGCACAGTTTGTGACGTAACACGACTTCTTGTGACTGCACGAAAAGCATTATTCAACATGGTGCCGTTGCTGTCAGGGCTGCTGCGAGCCATAATTCGTAGGTAGCGGCCATCCTCTGCCGTCGTAGTACCTGTGCGGCCTGAGCGAAGCATGGCATTGACAGTTCCTGTGTCACTCTATCTCTTTTTTCATGTCCGAACAACATAGCTTTGGTTTACCCCGAGACGCCTGGGCATTTCCCTTGTCGAGAGCCCTTCCTGCCACAAAGTAACAATGCGGACGCGATCGAACCGAGGTACTGACCGTCTAGGCATGGTTGAACCACAGACAACACGGGCTGTGTACGTCCTTCCTGGTGGAATGACTGGAATTGACTGGCTGTCGGAGCCCCTCTGTCTAATAGGCGCTGCTCATTCATGGATGTTTACATCTTTGAGCGGGATTAGTGACATCTCTGAACAGTCAACGTCTATCTTCAGGAGTTCTGGGAACCGGCGTGATGCAAAACTTTTTTTGATTTGTGTATAAGTCTCGTATGGCATTTTTGGCTGGGGTGTCCCACAGAGTAGGTTCTTCCCGTGCAGCCATTGACTCCACTCCTTGCTGTGTCGTACATTCGCAGTATGTGAGTGTAATATACCGAGTATATATTCCATGTCGAATATGGGAGATAGAAGAGTTGAATCTCGGTGCTGGTACTTAGCCTACTCCACTCGACTAGCACTCAGGGGCGCCATCGATGTTAACATCCCCATCCGACAGACGAATCACCACCAAAAGGGAAACATGTGCTCAGTTGTTGAAACAGTGCGGAGTGGTTTGAAATTTAATCGAAGAGATTGGTGAAAAGACGGGTGATAAAGGAGTTTACGCCACTACCTCTCCTCATCTTGTCTGAAAGTGAAAATTTCGCCCTTCACCTACACTCTAAATGGTCCACACAAGTGTGCGTTAGCTACCACGTTTCAGTAGGTGCGTCGAGGAAGCGTTGTTGTATGGCTACTAGACGCGATCCTGCATGAAAATTTCAATTACGGTGCTCATCGGTGTGTGAATGCCATTTGTGTGGTAAAATAAGAATGTAATGATTGATGATGAACATTCCATTACGTCTCGCCGGCCGGGGTGGCCGAGCGGTTCTAGACGCTAAAGTTTGGAACCGCGCTACCGCTACGGTCGCAGATTCGAATTCTGCCTCGGGCATGGATGTTTGTGATGTCCTTAGGTTAGTTAGGTTTAAGTAGTTATAAGTTCTAGGGGACTGATGACCTC
Source organism: Schistocerca piceifrons (assembly GCF_021461385.2). Taxonomy (NCBI): domain Eukaryota; kingdom Metazoa; phylum Arthropoda; class Insecta; order Orthoptera; family Acrididae; genus Schistocerca; species Schistocerca piceifrons. The sequence continues at coordinate 443,036,272 of NC_060141.1, read as the reverse complement.
AGAAATTAAGTCCCATATTGCTCAAAGCCATTTGAACTATTTGAGACATTACGTCTAGGTCTACAAGAAGAGAAGCCTCTTTGTTGTTATTTAAATGCCCACTGTTCATCTTCCTTATTTTCTAAAATATGGGAGTTTGGCTTACATTACCTTCCTCCTTTATAATAGTTAAAATGATAGATGCTAATCTGTTTTGCAGTTGTATGCATTACCATTCAACTGATCATAGGCTATAGGCCTAAATAGTTTCAGCGTCGTCGTTATTGACCGTAGTAAGTCGGCTGACAATTTATGCAGCGTACTCAAAACATTTCAAAATTTTAACGTGGGGGAAATTCATTTAGATTAACGAATAGTTGTAACTCAGAGAATATGATCGATGTTGTGGCAATTCGTGCTTTGATAAACTCAGTTTTCTATTTCCATATCATTTTTCACTTTACTGATAAGAAATCGTTAATTTGAATCTTTGATCCTTCGCTCTTTTGGCACAGGTTTTCACCCCATTGGTCCAGACCATCTGCGCCGCATTCATCTCTCATTTTCGTTGCGTAATACTTAGAAGTATAATTGTTTACACCCGAAAGAACACCAATCGTAACCTTTGGGAAAGTGAAATCGACTTGGCGCAGGGCTATCCCATTCCGAGCACAGTTTTGATGGCTTTTTGATTCTGGGATAAAGTCACTGACCGCACCTAATCGTCGCACGAAATCTCATCTGCAGTACCTGAAATGTGTCAAAAACCAATGAGAGGCGTTTTCCCATTCTATTTGTCAGCTTCAGCATACATAGCATTCATCACACAGGAAGCCTTCTTGTGGTTGGTTTCCGACGTAAGAACTATGGAAGTTTCTTCTCATACACCGTGTGGTGTGTCGCTCTGCAGAGATGGGTAGTTACGCTGCACATTCGATCAACATTCCTAGGTTGTACACATACACGGATGCTTGAACATGCAGAAGGACTCATATTTAGGTTTTGGACATATTATTTCACAACTAAACTAAAATATCTCTAATGATATAGATCTGACAAGATTTTCGGAGCTTTTCTTTGGTCTTAATGTGTATGCTGGAATTGGTTATTCCCTCCCAAATATTCCCAAATATATTGCCCCTGCTCCACTGCCCACTGAAAGATCTCCTGGTGTTCGAATGGACAATAAGTAGGATTTAGAAAAGCTCGTTGTACTCTCCGGGATAGAGAATCAATATTTTAGAAAATTAATGTGGTATTAGCTATTTCACAACGCTTTCATCGTTGACCACCCCACAATATTATTTTCCACTTACTGAAATTTTTAATCGTTGCTTAATGGTTTTGAACGTCCTCCGTACGAATTATCTTTAAGAAATGTGCGACTTCCTCTAAACTCTACCGGCTGTTAATCATTAACACAGACACTGCAATCATTACAGACCTTCACCACCTTCAACGAAATTCAGTTGACTTCAGATCATCCAGAATAATGAATTGCATCAATTTAACGCAAGACACAAATACTAATTTAAAACTTTTTAATTACAGAACGTATACAGAGCCACTTCTGTTGCACAATATTTTGTCAGTTGACCATGGATTCGACTGCACTAGGCAATCTTCATCAGAATAAAAAGTTACATGGAATACATATAATCACACCATCGTCTAAAAGGTCTGAACAAAAGTACTCACGTCAAACGAAAATGGTACTGCCATGTTTGTCAACGAAATCATCTTGAGAGATTCAGCAACTGTCTAGATAACTGAGACAATTGTCGTTTATTTTTCCGTCTCAGTAGCACATGTTTCAATCAGATTGCATGTTTCAATCACTCTGGATCATCTTCAGATCTAAGTACTCTATGGTTCTAAGTGGACAAAACGAGTTGCTGACGCAACTCCGTAGATCTGAAGACGATCCTGAGTGACTGAAACACGTAATCTAATTAAAAATGTGCAGCCGTACGGAACAATAAATGAGAACTGTCTTAACTAGTTGACAGGGTAGCCAAAATAAAACTCGCCCGGAAAATATTTTTAACTTTCTTACTTCTTAGGTAGCTTAAATTCTACATCAGACTTTCATTTCTTTCGGTTCGAAGAATAAACTAAACCCTCTGTGCCTGACCGCAGCCTACACTTAACGCCGTGTGCAGGTTCCCAGTATGTGGAGCATCTGCTCCAAGAATCCTATTTACCACACTGTCAGCAGGTCTTCTGTCAGCAGGTCTTCGGTTATTACTGTAATTATTTAAATAATTTTGCACTAGCTTTTGTTTAAAAATGCTGTAATATGCTAATATGCGCTACAGTATGGAATAAGTGATAGTTTATTTGATCACGACAATACAGCGATATATATTTTCGTGGTGGCACTGGGTGTACATTGAGCAACTGCCTACACTTTCAAATTAGAGTTACATTGTTTCCATATTTCTAAGCGTTGAAAGTTGAGTTTTCCGTGTAGTGCATACATTTCAGCTATTTTCTAACATAAATAATATTCACTTTGAACATGCTCTAAAACTCTGGTGCACCAGAATTTCTTAAGTTTCGTGTTTGCAGCCATATTTTCTCGCACACCAATACAATACTACCGACGTAAACTTGTCATTAATAATGTCTAAGTACAGGACTGAGGAGCACAAATTTAACGTTGTACTTGCGGTAAAGCGACAAGACGAACTTTAGCTTGTTGAAGTCTGTATGTGACTTCTGAGTGAAGTGTAGCCTACCTGTATGATTTAGGATCCTCATTTTCTTAACTTTTTCAGGTGAGGCCTGGTTCACCATGTCAGGGTATGTGAATTCACGGAATATGCACCACTGTAGATCAAAACCCCCCTTCAGTACTTTGCATAATCTCAAGGTTAGTACTGTTTGACAACCTTCACGTATGCATGAGGCGTTCGGCGAGGAAATAATAATCAGCAGAGGCAGTGCAAACTTCTGGCCAAGTAGACTGCGTTATCTTTCTCCCTTTGATTTTTATCTGTGGGGAAAATTTAACGATGAAGTATATTCAAATAATCCTCATGCGGTGCAATTTGTTAGGCTAGTTTTCTACGAAAGTATCAAACATATAATTTCCTGAAGAAACATATCCGAAGATTTAATGCTAAAAGCTGTGAGATTGATAAATAATAAAAGGCTTTTACTAACTGAACTAGTTAGACAGCATTTACTTGAGGGCAATTAATCCAATATCCTTTTGTGTTGACTTAACCACACCACTGGAGTATTTAGGATACTAATAAAAGTTACTCAGGACAGTAGTATAAAGGACTATAACACAAAGGTAGTGAGAGAGAAACACAATTAAAAAGGAGACTTAAGATCGTTAAAATACCAGTCTAAACAAATAATAAGAATTGGATAACAAAACGCGAGAGTTATGTGCTTTGCAATATTTAAAGGTTACAGTAGAATATCAATAAAAATGGCTGTGATAAAGCTATGCGAAAATTGTGTTCTGATTTAACGCTTCATAAATCTTCATATACCTTAAGAAAAACGAACAATGGTTATAAAAAAGTCAACAGCTGAAGTGAGATATGCTAGATGCGTGCTTTGCAAATATTTAAATGTTACAGCAGAATATCAGTAAAAAGTGACTGTGAACAAGCGATGCAATAACTATATTGTGCTTTGGCACTTCCAAAATCTTCATACAACTAAAGAAAAACAAACAGTGTTGACAAAAAAGACCACAGCTGAAGTGATAAACTAAAACATTTAATACAAAATTAAACGTTTTTCATTCGAACCAGATGTAGAGAAGGTAGGTAATCAGTCGCAATAAACAATATTGATAAACACACACATGAAATATTAACTACGGAAAGCAGTAACAAGTGTTCAGTGCCAATTTTCCGGCTAGATCCGAGGGCCAATGTTAGTATGAAGTTCGCACCAAATAATTTTCCTTTGTTGTCGCCCTGGAGTAACAGATCAAAAGAATTACTTTCAAATGTTCATGGGCCAATCTCGTTCCATGTGCCGACTTAACCTAGTGAATTTTTGAAAATTTTTGCTGACAAAGTCGTTTCAAAACACTGATACCATATCACCGGCAAATTCCTTCAGTTTCGGAAACACTACATCAGGTAAGCAGCGTTAAAATTCACCAAGTTTTCCTTCTCTATGCTTCTCTTTCAACTAGCCCTTTACTTGCAAAATAGTAGGTTGCAACTGTAGTTCAACTGGGAAATCATAAAGGTTACAATGAAATCGGATTCTGGAATTGAAGAATGTCACTCTCATAGCTGTCAAGATCTGAAAATGTCTCCACACATTGCTTCCTCAAGGCAATTTTTTTTTTTTTGAAATTCAACGGTGATATCTCCGTGGACTGTAGCACAAAATTCTTTGAAACAGCGAAAATGAGAAATGTTTTCTCCTTCCAGTTGTGCTACAAATAATGTCAGATTTCTCCGAAATGCTTTGCTGTTTATGTAGAGATTACAGACGAGATTATCCTTTACCTGAAGTTTAGTTCATTCGTAGGTTGTGGATCAGCTCTGTCTCTTCACTAAAGAAAACATCTACTTGATTTTGTAGCTTGCAAAAACGAGACAGAATTTTTCCAAAGCTGAGGCACTTCACTTCGTTATGAGTAGGCTAGCCAAAGAATTTACAATAAGTTTATTCAAGAAAGGCGTGGGACTGGCAATGACTGAGTGCATGTCCCACAATGAAGTTCATATCAAGGAAGATTGCTTTCAGTACACAATAAATAGTCTTTCCCACACATTCAGGCTATCAACAGAGCGCCTAGAATCTGAAGATCTTCGAACTGAGACATGATCGTTGAAAATAGTAAATTTACGGCACATTTAAACTAGGAGTACACCAAAGAAACAATGAAGGAAATAAAGGAAAGGTTCAGGAGTGGGATTAAAATTCAAGGTGGAAAGGACTTCAATGATACGATTTGCTGATGACATAGCTATCTTGATTAAAAGTGAAGAAATACGTGGTGTGCTGAATGGAATGAACAGTCTAATGAGTACAGAATTTGGACTGAGAGTAAATTGAAGAAAGATGAAAGTAATGAGAAGTAGCATAAATGAGAACTGCGAGAAACTTAACATCAGGATTGATGATCACGAAGTGGATGAAGTTAAGGATTCATGCTACCTGGCAGCAAAGTAACCAATCACGGGCGCAGCAAGAAGGACATTAAAAGCAGAGTAGCACTGGCAAAAAGGGTATTCCTGGCGATGAGAAATCTACTAGTACCAAACAGAGACGTTAATTTGAGGAAGAAATTTCCGAGAATGTACTTCTGGAGCACAGCATTAGTATGGCAATGAAACGTGGTCTGTGGGAAAACGGAACAGAAGAGAATCGAAGTATCTGAGATGTGGGACTAGAGCTGAATATTGAAGATTAGGTGGACGAGCTAAGGAATGAGGAGGTTCTGCGCAGAATCGGAGATGAAAGGAATATGGGGAAAAGACTGACAAGGAGAAGGGACAGGGTGATAGGACATCCGTTAAGACATGAGGGAATGGTTCCATGGTACTAGACTGAGCAGTAGACGGCAAAAACAAAGACTGGAATACATCCAGAAAATAATTGAGGACGTAGGTTGCAAGTGCTACTCTGAGACGAGGAAGTTGGCACGGGTGAGAAATTCGTGGCGGACCCTAGCTAAGCAGTCAGAAGACTGATGACCTCAAAAAAAAGTGTCGGGTATGTTTCGATGATGATGTGTAGAACCATAGACCTTATATTTGTGTGTATAATCTTCGCCTCGACGTTTCTCCAAACCTGTGACCACTTTTGCGAGTACATTGCCGTTAGATGCCTAGGACTATGATGAGTTGAGTATTGCCAAACTCTGGCAGAGTATTTCTGCATTGTAACCTCTCCTAAATAGCTTGTTACTATTTATTAGTGCTCAGAGCCGAAGCGCTGCCTGCAGTCAACACATGACTTCCCTCCCACGCTTCTTATTGGTTACCAAGAATAGGTGAGAAGCGAGCACGTAGCCTGCGGAGTAGCCTGCCGGGGTTGCCGAGCTGTTCTATGCGCTACAGTCTGGAACCGCGCGACCGCTACGGTCGCAGGTTCGAATTTGCCTAGGGCATAGATGTGTGTGAAGTCCTTAGGTTAATTAGGTTTAAGTAGTTCTAAGTTTAAGGGGACTGATGACCTCAGAAGTTAAGTCCCATAGTGTTCAGAGCAATTTGAACCTGCGGAACACTTTGCACAGGAACCAACAACGTTTGCTGAAGCTACGATTCTACTCGGCTTGCAGCCGTCATCGTACTTGAGCATTGAAGGATAATATTAAAGTAAGAAATAAGAAATAAAGTAAAATTTTGAAATACAAATTAAATTATCCAGACGACCTTCATGCTGCACTCGAAATCCAATTGCCAATATTAGAAGTTAGTGTACTTTCGCTTTCATTACTTAGAGAAAGGAGAGGCATTAAGCTTCTGCTACGTAAGTGAGTCGTGGTTAAGGTAATTTTCCACCCCGTGAAACTCTAAAGACCTTACAAGTAAGCATAGTGCATTAGTTTCAGGAGGACCGCTTCTACGAACGCGGCGACGACAAAACCGCACTCTGCGACCGCCGCGGGAAGTAGCCACATAATGGCACTCTGGCCCGAAAAACAGGACGCCATGAATTTGCCCGAAAGCGCGCGCGGCTGAGTCACGCAGGATTTTCGCCTTGAATTCACTTAACAGCCACATAACCCCGGGGGCGGAGTTGTATTTTTGCTGCGTTAGCCGGAAATTCCGCAATAGAGCGGGCAGGCGTGCGGCTTCGAGTTACAGGGATATCTGGAATATTAAATTCCAAGTAGCGCCGTGCTTTAATTACATCGGTGGAGGCGTGTCGCGGCAGCCGGGCTCGGCGGTGCGGCTCTGCGGCGCGCGCAGCACTGCCCTGTGGCCGGCGCCGCAATTGAATTAGTCGCCGCCGCCGCCGCCTCCACTGCCAACGCTGCCACCCCCCGCCACCGCCACTGTCGCCGCCGCCGCCTCCACTGCCGCCGCCGTCGCACGACACACCGCCGGACGATATCCTGTAATTTGCCTCCCGCCACAAACAGCGTCGGTCGATCTCTTTCAACAGCCCGCCGCTGTTTCGATTAAACTCCATTTTCGTCCTGTCCTCTCCTAACCCCCCCCCCCCCATCCCGCACCCTCTCATCCTACTCACCATACCACCTTACTCCAGCGGATAAAATGAGCGCCACGTTGATTGAATTATTCATGTTTTCGCCTTTCGAAGCGTATATCGATATTTTTATAAACTCACAGCTATATGAAACCCGTGATGGCGAATTCCTTGCGGGACGCCTATGGAACAAAACATTCATTCTACGCTCTAAATAATTAGGTGTCCACAAATGATCTTCAAAGAGATTAGATTTTAATAACATCAGGTAATAACAAATGTTTTTCAACATGTGGCAAGACAGCTCTTAAACTGCTTTGCTGTTTAGGGTTCCGCACCCTATTCAGTAAAAACGGAACCCTTATAGGAACACTTCGTTGTCGGCTTGTCTGTCCGTCTGTTACGATCCCTTTTTTCTCAGGAACGTTTAAAGATATCAAGTTGACATTTATGTCAAACATTGTCTACTATCCTTCGGCGGTGTAAAATATCTAGGTTCTAAGTCAGTCAAGTCAAAAGATACCGTCATTTATGTCATACATTTCGAAAATCGAAAACTCACGGATCTGAACGTATAGACGAACTATCTAAATACATAATCAACGTAGGGAACTCTTAAAGGCGGCCGCGGTGGCCAATCGGTTCAAGGCGCTTCAGTCCGGAAACGCGCGACTGCTACGGTCGCAGGTTCGAATCCTGCCACGGGCATGGATCTGTGTGATGTCCTTAGGTTAGTTAAGTAGTTCTAAGTTCTAGGGGACTGATGACCACAGATGTTAAGTCCCATAGTGCTCAGAGCCATTTGAACCATTTTTGAACTCTTAGAGCGTGAGTCCTACTAGCACTTCCCGGTATCTGAAGGAAAATATGGACCTCACAGTAAAGGTTAGTGTGTAGCGTGGTTCATAGGATGAAGTCCGATCTCCAAATGCAACTTATGGACGTGGTATGGATGGGAATGTCCACCACGACCAGGTACTGTATCCGGGCATATCGTTTATGGAAATACCCACCACCGCAGCCAAGCCCGCTAACAAAGTTGTGAGTGGTGGCGCTCAAATCTGAGGAAAACAGGTTAGAATCCTGAAGGTGGATGGAATATTGACTGCCAGTATTTCGCCGGCAAGGCGAGGCCAGATGGTGGCGTCTCGGCTGTTTTCTCTGTTTAAATTCTGTTTTTTCCGATACTATTAATATTATTAGTGTCAGTTATTATTATTGTTGTTATTATTATTGTGAATATTTTTTAGTCTATTTCATACGTATTATAGCTGGTGAGATATAAGAGAGGGTCTCAAGGTACTAATCTGCTCCGGCAAAATAAGCAGTGTATAAATAAATAAAGTTCCCGACCACCATTCTTTCAGCTACTTTCTTGGATAAAATTCCGACCCAGTCTGCAGTGTTCAAAAAATGTTCAAATGTGTATGAAATCTTATGGGACTTAGCTGCTAAGGTCATCAGTCCCTAAGCTTACACACTACTTAACCTAAATTATCCTAAGGACAAACACACACACCCATTCCCGAAGGAGGACTCGAACCTCCGCCGGGACCAGCTGCACAGTCCATGGTTAAAAAAAATGGTTCAAATGGCTCTGAGCACTATGGGACTTAACATCTGTGGTCATCAGTCCCCTAGAACTACTTAAACCTAACTAACCTAAGGACATCACACACATCCATGCCCGAGGCAGGATTCGATCCTGCGACCGTAGCGGTCACGCGGTTCCAAACTGAAGCGTCTAGAACCGCACGGCCATACTGGCCGGCCCACAATCCATGACTGCAGCGCCAAGACCGCTCGCCTAATCCCGCGCGGCTGTCTGCAGTGTCTCATGAATCGATGGCGTATGACACTGTTCAAGGCAATGCGTCCGTTGGATGGGGACTTTTAAGTTCGGCAGCCCCCTTGGCTTTGTTCGAGAGGTATAAGCCATGTGCCGCCGCACTCATCGTCATCATAACGTGATAAAGCAACACTACACTCCCTCGCCTACGCTCCACAAATACGCGTACGACTCAACTCTCACAAATACACAGCGAAAGGGGCCAGTGTACGCAGAGCACCCTTTCACTGAGCGGCTGAGACCACCCTCCAGATTTTCCCAGTCAACAGTGCCAAACGGTGTTTCACCTTATTTCATTTATGAAAATGGGGCGGATTGCCCATCTGTTTCCGGTAACGCGAACAAGATTCGTGAAGTGTTTGCAAGGAGCACGACGCAAGCTGCATGTTCGGCGAGCAGAGGGTTTGGAATACTGTCATCAACAGAGGACAAAGTTTTGCATAAGAGGCTACGTTTCTAAATTTATGAGAGGCTGTTGTTTCAGGCACTAACACTGACGGAAAAATATCAGTGCCAGGGGCCGATGCAAACTTTTTGGGAAATATTTGTTTCACCTATGACTCAAATTTCGTGTTTCTAGCACAATGTAGCATAAAAATTCGTACGTGAGGATCGGAGTGACCTCATCTTAGACGCTAAATAAAAGGTAAGTTTCAATGTCAATACTATAGAGTCTTGTACCACAAGGAAGCAAGGCAGAGGACGTTGTTATGGGTGTCCAGTACCCTCTTCCTTCAACACCACAATACATGCGTAGATGAGTACGGTTTTTTTTACTTACATGAACTGGAAAAATGTACTTAACTTGAATAGAGTCTATGTTTTGTGTTACAAGCTCATCAGTTACAGTCCTCTTGCAGACTGATCTACGGTCGCAGGTTCGAATCCTGCCTCGGTCATGGATGTGTGTGATGTCCTTAGGTTAGTTAGGTTTAAGTAGTTCTAAGTTATAGGGGACTTATGACCACAGCAGTTGAGTCCCATAGTGCTCAGAGCCATTTGAATCATTTTACAGACTGATGCAATGTCAGTATCGGCTGTTCCAAACTTTAGTTTCTCACTGCTACTAAATTACAGTTCTGATAGACGTAAACTGGTCCCGCTACAGTCACTAACCTGGTCGCTATGTACTGTCACAGCCTGTGAGTAAACTGACAGACGCCAAACTGGATGATAGAGTGATTGAGTGAGGTCCTCTGGTCAGCGGCGGCGGCCTAACTACATGTCTTAGAGAAGACTTGGTGGCTAGTTGCTTGTGGACGTGTCCTTTGCCTGTCTCGTGATAGACGCGCTTGGTATAGCGCATACTAATCGATCTTCGCGCTTCATTTTTGCCGACCGGTTTCCAGGAGACAGCTTACACGAGCACAAATATCAGTTTACCTTCCATTCAGAAGCGTGTTCCACTCAGCGATTGATATATTGACTTGCAAATAACAGATTTCATCTATCAGTCGTCCTATTTAACAATTTTATTGGCAGATATAGATTTCAGCTAGAAGCTAGCCACTCTCAATGCACAATCATTTCTCATCAATGCATTTAATCCACAGTTCAACTGTGGATGAATCCCGACCAACAGGGATTACATGTATTAATCAAAAATGATAGTGCATTGAGAATGGCTAGTTTCTAGCTGAAATCTAGATCAGCCAATAAAAAAGTTAAAATGGATGACTGATCGTTGAAATCTATTATTAACAAGTCAGCACAAATATGTTTTTTTTAAGCTTACACACGACTTAACATAAATTATCCTAAGGACAAACATACACACCCATGCGAGAGGGAGGACTCCAACCTCCGTCGGGACCCAAATATGTTGTGCGGACTTATGCACAGTTGCGTCATTGGTCCACCTCTTTTCAGCGAATAATCAGTGGTATTCACTCAGTCTTCTGAGTCACAACTGGAACATCTGCAACCTAATGTAATAATCTAGCAGGATACGACACCACATCACTGATCGCTTCCATCAACTTCTGGATGAAAAGTTCGCAGATAGGTGGACTGGACTAGATGCTGGATCACTAAGGAAAAGGGAGACGAATCTGGAAAATAGCACAGCAGGAGCACAGATCTACTGTAGAAGGCCTACATTTAACAAAAAAAGGAATCAGAGAGTCAAGAATTAAATTATCTGCGGTGTTTTGGCTGTCAACGTTGACGAATTTGGAAAATAATATACTACACAGGAGCACAGTTTGTAAAGGGCTGTATTTAACAAGAACATTAATCAGGTAGTCAAGAAATAACAATTCTACACTGTTCTGACTAGCAACAGTAGTGAAAATCCGTTCTTTTGCTTTCTATGATCTACGCGCTGATGCCGTTGTTCTGCGCCTGTGTATACGCGCTAGCTGCCCCATGGCTGGCAGCTCCTTTTAGCTTCACATTCTGATGCTACGGAGCCTTGCAACAGGCGGCAAACTCTCACAGGCTTCACGCTCTGCGTGCGTGCGTCTACCTGACGAATTGTTCTTAAGTGAACTGACTAATTCTTACCAAATAAAATTCGCAGCATTAAAATTAAATAGTAGTTTTAGTTAGAAAACATTTACTATTACGGACTTTTAACGAGGACCAGAAAAATTCATTATGAGTATAATACGTGTCAGGACGTTAAACAATGATGGAAGGAAATTCACTGTTTTTGCCCGTCGTCATTTGTCATGTACTCGAGATACCATCGCGCATTAAGAGCTGCATTATAATAATGTAATCATCCTCCTATCTTGGTCGTATGTTTATTTCTTGAATCAATCTACAGCGTGTGAATTCACCATTTTTGAACAATGCGTTTCCATCAATCTTAAGTCTAACACATTGGAATAATCCACACTGACGGCCGAGTGAGTGAAAAATTCATCATAACAGTCTGTTAGCCAGTACTCTAAATTACATAATTTTTTTTGGCGTCTTGTATTGAGCGAGGTAGTGTAGTGGTTAGCACACTGGATTCCCATTCGGGAGGAGGAGTGTTCAGATCCGCCTCCGGCCACCCTGATTTAGGTTTTACTTTGTTTCACTAAATAGCTTAAGGCAAATGCCGGGATAATTCGTTCGACAGGGCACGGCCACTGTCCTTCTCCTTCCTTCCCCAATCCGAGCTTCTGTTCCGTCTCTATGACCTCGTCGTCGTCGGGACGCTGAGCACTATTCTTCTCCTCCTCCTCCAGCATCTTGCGAAGCGATTCTTTAGACAAATATAACACGTCTTTGCTACTTTGGAGCTGTTAGGGAAGAGTACATTAGTAAATTACAAATTGACATAATCCCCATTAATTTCCGTGCTCCTACACTGAAGTTAGTCCAAGTCATACTTAGTCATGTGGTGCAATTGTTAACTGAGGGGTGTTTTGATTCGTGAAATGTTTGGTTACCCGGCCGACCATCACAACTGTGGATTTTGTGTGGTGACCCTAAAAATCTGCAGGTGAATTTTGTGATAGTAGATTTGAAGTGATACGGGAACAGTAGAGTTCCAGACATAGGTCTAGACATGAGCATAGAGTTAAAATCGTTGATTATGTTGTACATAGCGGAAGTGCAAGCTACAGGCATTTTCTTGAACTTATATTAGGGATTATGACGAAACAACAACAGACGTAGTCGTCGGTACGGTACAAAATATTGTTCTATGAAAGGTTATAAGCCCTTCAGTTCCTTTGTAGCATATATGGTAAACCCAATTTTTATTGTTCTCTAGCTTAAGAAGAAAGTAAACTCACTGTGGCTGATTGTAGGATATTTTTAATGTGCTTTCCGTGCATTACCTGTTTTCCTTTTTGCGTGTACACAGTAGGTGACAGCATCTGTTGGAGAGTTGTTTATCGCGTTGTCACCAGTGTTATTTTGGATCGCAAGGCGTTTAAAATATGCTGTAATAAGCCAATATACCCTACACTATGGTAGAATAAATTGTTTAAGTTGCTCAAAATAAAAAAGCGAAATATTTTTTCGATATAGGACTGAGTCTACATTTGGCGCGGTCAATATCTTAAGCCTTCTAGTGGCATTTTATGTGGTTAATTTTGAGTTTACTTAGTACCTCATGTATTACCGTTATTTACTGACATAAACAATATTTGCACTAATCGCTTCCTGAAATTTGGGGAATCACACAAACTTTTTTTATATTTAGTATTTTTTAAATCTAGTATTTCAGTCACTATGCACTTATCACCAACATACGCTTTTCATTCAGAAATCTAAGCTCAGGACTGGGAAGGATAACTATAGTTTCCCCATATATGTGACCTTAGAGTTCATTTACAAACGAAAATCTTGAGAAATCTGATGAAGACACGTGGCTTCAAATCTCTTACAGAGACGTCCAAACCATAATTTTAACCGTCAGCAAGTTACTAGAAAACGTGGAACTTGTAGTAAAAAGACTGACTTAATGGTGTCTTTGGTTGTATGTGGGAAGTTAAAGCCTTATCTGGTCAGCAAATTGAACATAGATCTGAAACGTCGTAGGCAGTTAACGAGTGAAATCAGAGGAAAACAATAATTCTGAACATTTTTTTACTTTTATACGTGGATGTACGGTATTTATCTTACAGATTTCTTTCTCTTTACCTTTCCGTGTCCTCTAGAACAGTGTTTCTCAGCCGTAGTACCAGGACACATTGATTTGTCGTAAATACATGCCAGGCGTGTCGTGAGATTTTTAATGTCTTCTAATATTCCGCAGACACAAAATATAGGACATTAAAAAAATTATCGCAAAATCGTTTTATGGGTAAACCAGTTTTCAAGAAATCGCTTATTATCATGAGTGATTGCACGCACAATAATAAAAGGCATAACTCGTATGTACTTTGCAGTGATTTTATGCATAATAATAAAAGAACTGAATTGTATGGACTTTGCTTTATTGCATCTAGAGAACAAAATCACAAGTAGTAGTGTCACATGTAGGGATGTCGCAAAGGTGTGCAAGGTGCTCGGGTGTGCTTCAAAGGGAAAAAGTTTGAGAAACGCGGCTCTTAGAATACTTAACCGCTCTGTTGGATGGATACTGCGTGAGGCACTCATCTGAAAATGGCAGAATGGTTATCAGACGAAATATTGAGACATGATGTCAAGATCATCTAGCTGCAGTTCCGAAACATAGTGAATGTCCTGCAGGTTGTTTTTCTGACATGTAATAATGATGAACAGTTACTGGTTTCACGCACTGCTAAATGTACTTACTCCAGTGTTCACGCGAACTATAAAGCTGATTTGCTACAGTGTGATCGAATCGTAGCTCCAAACAGTAAGAGAACATAAACCAGTTAGTAACATTACTTCCCGAACTATATGATTTTAGAAGTAATTACTCAGTTGTGGACAAATGGAATTAAGGTTTCATCCCAAATAGGTGAAGGTCCTTTGCCGTAATTTGAATAGAACATCTTTGGAGAATGGCTCCAGTATTATTCACTTTGCCGAAATACCAGACATCAAATGCTAATTCAGTGTATACTGAAAATAGTTTGCTACTCAAGAGCAGAAAATAGTCAGTGATTATTTTCGCTTTACGCTACGTTTTCTGCAAGACACGAGGAAAGTTAACGCCTATTAAAAACCACTGTGTAAATGTTTTCCTTTATTGTTTTTTTCTTTATTGTTATTTCAATTCCCGGCAAAGAAGGTGGGCTGGCAGTGCATAAAAAGCAAAATGGTGACAGTAATAATGTTGTAAAAGCACCTTGGCGGACGATGTTTAGCATTATAACATAAAAATAAATGGCAATAAAAGAGAATATATAAAAAAACACATAAATGGAAAATAATGATTGTTTATGAAACTAGTTTGGCTAGTTTATATTATTGGCACTGATGAATGTGAATGATGCCGCGATGTAATGCTGATGCTGGTGATAATATGAAAATAATTGTCATGGTGAGGATAGAATGATGACTATGGAGTCCCATAGAACTGCAGGTAGCGATTACAAGTCGCAAAATGGATTAATTGAGGAGAAGAAAACGGAAGTATGATGTGAGGCGGAGCGTTGTTATTAGGGTTGGAAAGAGGGATATATGTCGGGAAGGTTTCGATTGTTGGAGACTGCGAGGTTGACTGCATGTCTTTACAGGACTTTAAGGGACTTACGGAAAATAGGGGAGTGAGAGGTGCAAGCAAAGTTGACTTAGGAGGGGGTTGCTAGGTGGATGAAGGATTTATAGGTGATGATAATGGTAGAAAGATGTAGACCTCAGGTGTGACATGTTAGTAGTTTTAGTCTGTTTCGGGCTTTGTATTGGATAGTAAGGAGATATGTGTTCTGTCGAGAATTAGTACTAAAGTACTTCCTTGTTTTAGTCAAGATGTAGTCAAGTTGTAGATGGAAATCTGGACGACGGAAACGCCGAGTGGTGCGACCAAAGATAGTGGTTTGGCTTTCTGTGGATTTACTTGAAGTCTCCGCATATCACACCATTCGACCAAGAGATTCAGATGGCGCTGGAGGGAGGCATGCGAGACTTGAAGGGTTTGGTAGCTTGAAGAGCAGTCAAAAATTGTATACCCGACTGAACGCTTTTTGGATATCAAGGGAGACAAATATGGCGGACTTCTATTTATTTAGTTGATGAGTGACTAGTTGGTAAAGATAAAGAAGTTTGCTGTCGATGGAAAGCCATATTCGGTATTTGGAACGAGTCGGTGGGTTGCTAGATGCTGATGGGTTCGTTGGTAAGAACAGCTTCAACTATTTTCTGAAAATTGACGTAAGGCTGTCAGGTCGATAGGATGAGTCTTCGAGGGCTGTTCATGTGGTTTCAGGAAGAGGATGACTTTCGGATAGTAACCTTTGCAGAGGACGATATTAGAAAGGATGGTAAGGATTTAATCATAGACTCTATGCCATTCCTTGAGGTGGTGACAGGTAATTGTATCGCTTGTTAGTGGGTGTTTGTGTAATGTCGTCATCTCTTATGGGCGTGTTTCGTTCTGTTTGTGGAGTGATATGTAAATGCTGCAACTATGGTGCTAGAGTTCTGTAAACGTGAAACAGGCCTGTATTTATGTGTCTAGCTCTCACAGAAAACAATTAACGCGTTGGGACGAAAGGCGGGATGATACGAATGGCAACGGTAGAACGTTTTGCTCAGATCAGAAGCTAATTCCTCACAGTTTTAAAACGTGCCGAGAGCAGACACGCGGCGGCAGCTACAAGGAAAGCAGCGTTTAATCTTGAAGAGTCGTCTGCGGGGAAGCCGCTGACTTGAGTAGAGCCATCTGGCTGCGGCGCTGGATTTCAGCCGGAGAGCGTAGCGGCAGTCGTCTTTGACACCTGCACGCCGCCGCGCCGGCCGGCACCCATTGTCTTCGCAGCTTGCTGCCCGCTATTTTTGGCCTCCTCAATTGAGTTAGCGACTAATTTCCTGCCCTGGCCCTATAAATTAAGGCGGCGCGCCGTCCTGAAACACTCTACTGTTGCCTCTCACTGGGCTACGACTGTTTATAAATTTAGAAGTCAATGGCCAGTTGACCTTAAGTTGTCCAAACAATAGGTAAATATGCGCTTGGTGTCTTTGGCCGCGAGTCAAGAGTTTACAAGCGGACGAATGACTCGCCGCAGACAACAGGCAGGGCAGAGCATATTTCTCCTTCCCAGCAACGGCACAGTAGTGTTCGGTAAACTGAAACCTGTACTTGTTATTACGTCCGATGGTGTCGCTAATATTATGGTGAAACACAAACCTGTCATCTTCAAGCAGTAGTGTAGCCTTTACAGCCTGACTATGACGAAGGGATGCTTCTTCGAAATATTCATTACTTCTAGTCACTCAGTGTGGCATAAACTCCTAGAGTTTTCACAAAGCTGAACTGTAGGGGAGCCCTCAAACGTCGTGTGCCATGTCCTTTCCTTTTTCTTTTGGGAGATTTACTACGAGTTCGTGACGTTCCAGTCCGTCTCCGTAGATGAAAGGCCAGCTCGGCTGATTGCCATGCTGCTCACCCAGGTTCGACTCCCTGTCAAGGCAGGATCTGTTATGTTTTGTTTGGTAGGAGGATTGTAACGGGCTGCTCTCAACCCCGGAGGAACTACTTGTGCAAGTAATCGTGGTTCCAAGGTCAGTAAATCCGACAACGATCCGGAGACTGATTTTCTTACCACATGACCACCCATCCCCCAACCGAGGGGGTCGTGGGAACAGGATGACACGGCAGTCGGTCGGGTCCGACTGGGTCATATAGAGTCAGGACGCTTTTATATGAGGCTTCATTAGAAAGCGCTTATAAAGCAAAAACATATTCCTTAATACTATTTTTAATGTATCTAAGATTTGTTCCACCATGTAACGCTACGCTTTCAGTCACACCACTTGTTAAAACAAATGGCTTTTGGTAAATGTGGAAGTAGTTGTCCCCTCGGGAACTGGAGAACAGTGATGTTCATTTTATAATGCCGTAACGGATGACGTGTATAGAAACGTCAGATTTTCTTTCCAAAGGATGCAGTTACCTGTAATGAAGTGGTGGTGGTGGTTAGTGTTTAACGTCCCGTCGACAACGAGGTCATTAGAGACGGAGCGCTAGCTCGGGTTAGAGAAGGACTGGGAAGGAAATCGGCCGTTCCCTTTCAAAGGAACCATCCCAGCATTTGCCTGAAACGATTTAGGGAAATCACGGAAAACCTAAATCAGGATGGCTGGAGACGGGATTGAACCGTCGTCCTCCCGAATGCGAGTCCAGTGTGCTAACCACTGCGCCACCTCGTTCGGTGTAATGAAGTATTATCTAAAGAAAGCTGTACAGAAATCCATTCAGTTCTTGATGAGACATCAAAGTGGTACATATATAAACAGCTAGCATTAAATGTTCAGTACTCTAGACTGAGCACGTAACGAAACGTAAATCATTGTATCCTACAACTACATAGGAAAGCAAAACTTAATGACGAGGGTAACTTTCCCTTGATGTGCCACTTGCAAGTAACATAGGTCGATGAAGATAGAGAGAACGGCTCTAGTATAGTACCCAAAGTGACTGAAAGAAATACGAACAGAAATTACACTTTTTGTTTGCACTGGATTCACAGCGATTAAGACATTACAAAAGGTGCGACATCTTTATTAATACGGTCAGTTATGTTCACAGACGGCAATACATACTCCGCAACGTGCCTTTCATAAGTTAGATAGGCAGTTCTTGGGATAGGGTGCTGTATTCTTTCACCAGTGTAACTGGTGGATGGTCGTCAGAGCACATGAGCGTTCTGCAATACGTCTCCCTAATGTAACCCACACGTGCCCAAGTCGGGGGAACGGCAATACAGCCCAATCGCCGAATATTCTCTCGTTTCAAGAGCTCCTGCACATTGCGCTGTTCGATAGGCTGCGCGTTGTCATCCATAAAAATGCAATTAGGGCCGAAGTATCCCTGAAGAGACGGAAATTCTACAGTGTCATAATAAGATTGCTCGGTGGATGTACCTTGTTCAAAGATCTGGATCTCAGAATGCCCATGCTACATTATGTTACCCACACCGTAACAACTGGAACACCAAAACGGTCACGTTCGACAGTGTTGGGCGTATCATCGTATGGCGAGAGGTGGGAACACGTTCTGAACCCAGGAACACAAATGACCAAAGGCTGAAACTGGTGTCGACTTAGTACATAAAGAAACATAAACTGTGAAAGGCGACATCATCAAGAAATGATGAAGTAAAGCTATGGAAATGGCGCAGTTAGTAATTTATGGGATGAGGATGAAGCTCAACAACGTTTCGTTTCATATCCCGAAACGAGAAAGCAGTAGGTTGTCCAGTTTCAACAAACAGTCAAGAGATTTAATGACTGCAGTCACGTAAAGTAGACAGTGTTACAATTTTTGTTCTGGATCCGATGCTTCTTTTGATTTAATGATATCGGTAATGGGCCTTCAAAGAAGACAGATGACTCAAAAATTGTATATTTGTAGATGACACAAGTGCGATTGTGAGTCACGTAAAACGTAAATGATGCTGATAATGGGGCTGTCGGTAAATTTACGATGTGGCTTTCAGAAAAGAAATTATTAACTGCAAGAAAAAGGAATGCATAAACTTTGTGATGATAATGATGATGTTAGGATTGTGGTGCGCTCAACTGCTCCGTTATCAGTGCCCGTACAAATTCTCAACCTTTTCTCAGTCCAGTTTCGCCACTTTCATGAATAATGATGAAATGATGAGGACAACGCTAACACCCAGTTATCTCGAGGCAGGTGAATATTTCTGACGCCGCCGGGAATCGAGCCCCGGACCCCGCGCTCAGAAAGCGAGAACGCGACTGCGAAATCACGAGCTACGGACTAAACTTTGTGAAACGCGACTCTCCTGAGTCGATTTAGCCGACCACTTTAAATTCTTGCGATTGAGGGTAGCTGCAAAGCTTTCTTGGAAATATCACGTTCAAGCTCTTGCTGCAGTCCACACAGTTGCTGTAATGTCCACCGTCTGTGACTCTGAAACACAAAGGCCGGCCGCGGTGGCTGTGCGGTTCTAGGCGCTCCAGTCCGGAGCCGCGCTGCTGCTACGGTCGCAGGTTCGAATCCTGCTACGGGCATGGGTGTGTGTGATGTCCTCAGGTTAGTTAGGTTTAAGTAGTTCTAAGTTCTAGGGGACTGATGACCGCAGCAGTTGAGTCCCATAGTGCTCAGAGCCATTTGAACCATTTTGAAACACAAAGTCTCGTTTATGTTTCTTAGTTTCACTCTCTCACTTCATACATTGGTAATTTTTCGGCCAACTCTGCATTCCAAAAAGAACGACCAGAATTACACGCGGCGGAAATTTTCGAACACGTGAAGATTGTTATTCATGTGTTCGCAATTCGAACTCTGCCGTAATGAGGTATTCAATACTGACTCTTTCAGAACAAAAGCTCAGCATTCATTCAGACAGCACTGGACAACAAAAAGAAATGTACCTGGATGACGCTCCCTGAGGCATTGTATCCAACAGTGTGCTCTCCTCAGTAGGTTCCATCTTCAACATGCATCCAAGAGAAACTTGCGTGATAAGACCGAGTACTCAAATCTCTTTTGAAGAGCTTTCTCGTGACACAATCCTTATAGTCTCTACAGACGTTTCCCACCCTAGTTCCCAATTTTTTCTGTGTAATCTGGTATTTACGTTCCACGAATTCTACAGTTTCTTTAATTTTCTTATTAGTATTCTGAAAACTGTGCTACGACTTTTATGAAGTAATTTCCACTGCTTTAGTCTCTTTTTACTAATACGTAACTAGCACGACGCGTTTCGGTGGTGTGCTGCCATTATCAGGTGCATGTCAGCTACAAGTACATTAATAATATTCTTCTCGGGTATGCAGCCGGATCATAACATCTTCATGACACAATATTTCCGCGGTCCATCTCGCCGCCACCTTCAGGTGAGAGTGCTGGTGCACGAACTCGTCGGAACTGACTTCCTAGCGCAAGTTGCGGCCCCTATATAGGCCAGCAGAAGACCCACAACGCGTGCGAGAGAAGGTGCCGTAACTGCCCTCTAGCGCAGTAAACATACAGCGCCGCCAGTGGTGGAAATAGGCGAAATCGAGATATCGCTGTCAAAAATTAAAAAAAAACAAAAATTTATTCCGACGATCGAAACACAGACCGTTGTTTTTTGATGTTGGATAACACCGGGTCCCAAGTCTTACTTAAAAGATAGCCCTTATCTCTATTAAGAATATTGTCAGATAAACGAATCTCTATGGATTCTTTTAAAACACAGTCCCAATAGCGAGATGCAGGGGCAACCATTTGTGTCTTGTCATACAGCATTCTGTGTCCTTCGGTGAGACAGTGCTCCGCCACTGCAGACTTCTCAGGTTGAAGCAGCCGTGTGTGCCGCTGATGCTCAACACATCGGTCCTGAATGGTCCGGATTGTCTGCCCAATATAAGCCTTCCCACAGTGGCAAGGGATCTTGTACACACCGGGCTTCCTCAAACCCAAGTCATCCTTTACAGAGCCAAGGAGCGCTCTAATCTCGGCTGGCGGACGAAAAATACTTTTGATATGGTATCTTTTCAGAATTCTTCCTATCTTAGAGGAAATGCTCCCAGCAAAAGGCAGAAAGGCCACCGATTTGCAGGTATCTTCTGGTGGTTCAGGCGAAGGTCCATACTGGAAAGCACGACGGATCTGTTTATCTGTATAGCCATTCTGCTTGAACACAACCTTAAGATGGTCCAATTCTTGTGTCAAGCTTTCTCCATCTGAAATGGCATAAGCTCTTCTCGCCAACGTCCGCAGGACCCCCGTACGCTGGAACGATGGATGACAGCTAAAAGCATGCAGGTAACGGTCCGTGTGCGTAGGCTTTCGATAAACACTGTGTCCCAGTGTCCCATCATCCTTTCTGTACACCAGAACATCCACAAACGGAAGCTTCCCATCACTTTCCACCTCCATGGTAAACTTGATGCTAGGATGCAGGGAATTAAAATGATCTAGGAGGCGGTCAAGAGCTTCTCTCCCATGAGGCCACACCATAAACGTATCGTCAACGTACCTCCAAAAACTAGTTGGTTTTAAGGACGCAGTCTTCAGCGCCATGTCCTCAAAATCTTCCGACCTGGCGGGCGCGCCGCCACGTGCGAGAGTCACACAGCTGCTCGATGCACCGCCTGTCATTCGCTTGGTGCGTGAGGCCTCCGACACTCGCGGGCGACGCGTCTTGTCCCTGTTATCCGCCACGCGGCCGGGCGGCGGGTTGCCTGCGCGGGGTGTGGCAGCGTCCTGCTGGAGAGCGCCGCCGCTGCCGGCGGCGGCTTCCTCACCTGACGCACGCCGCCCGCATTTATATGGTTTTAATTAGGACAATGTTTAGAATGAGTCAAGCAGAGGAAAGCAGCACGCATCAGCCTTCAAAAATCTGAAAACCGAAATTAATGCGAAGTTAACACAAGAGTACTTTTGTGTCTACTTCCTTAATATACACATACAGATAAATGCAACTGTGACAGGTCAATCAAAACACTTTCTATATCTAACATGAACACAATTAACCAATGTCCAAATATCAAATAACACTAAACAGAGAAACGTATACTTCAACTGTATTAGCAAGCTTTAATAATAAAAATATTTGGAGTTATCGTCGCTGCTGTAGGACGCATCCTGGGAATGGGTGGATAGTTCTTCTTGGGCACTATCAGATTGGACGCATAGGAGCGCCGTCATGAAACAGTCTTCGAAGTTTCAACGGCTTTCTTCTCAACCCACGACATCTGATGACGACACCCGTCGACGGACAGTGATTAACCTCACGAGTAAAGAACTGGACGACGCCACGCTGTCAGTGTTGGAGAAAGGCCTGAATTTTGCTCCTACACCGAGGAATGTGCCTTTCACCGAAATCATCTGCGCAGTCGAACAAGCAGTGTCCAGCTTTTCGGAGGACCAAGCTGAAGAGATTAGGCAAGAGGTCTCACATACATTGCGGCGGGCGCCGCCTCCACGGAGTAACATATCCTCTCTCGAAAGGGCAGCCGTCCGGTCCATTAGAGAAGACGAAGATCTGATAGTTCTACCAGCAGACAAAGACAACGCAACGGTTCTTCTGTCACGTGATGACTATCTGGGAAAGATGGATCTCTTACTTGAAGACTCAGCATACAGAACATTGCAGGACGACCCAACTGAACGGATAAAACGGAAGACGCTTTCACTGCTGAAGACGAGTTCTTTACCTGACGACGTTCTTAAAAAACTTCGTCCTGGTGCTGCCGTGCCACCGAGATTATACGGTCTACCCAAGATTCATAAGAAAGGTGTCCCGCTTCGTCCGATCGTGAGTAATTTGGGTGCTCCTACCTACAATCTAGCAAAGTATTTAGCATCTGTTCTTGGCCCTCACGTCGGTAAATGCGAACATCACATTTCCAATTCTATGGTGTTTATTCAGAGATTGAAGTCCTTGTCTCTTAGTCCCTCGGATTTACTTGTGAGCTTTGATGTCGTGTCGCTTTTTACCCGGGTTCCTCTGGAAGAATCCTTGCAATTAACTGGTGAGAAACTGGATGAGGAAACAACCATGCTTTGTCGCCACGTGCTGACGTCGACGTACTTTTTATTTAATGACAACTATTTTGAACAGACTGACAGAGTGGCTATGGGGAGCCCATTGTCCCCAATAGTCGCCAATCTTTTTATGGAAGATTTTGAGGACATGGCGCTGAAGACGGCGTCCTTAAAACCAACTAGTTTTTGGAGGTCCGTTGACGATACGTTTATGGTGTGGCCTCATGGGAGAGAAGCTCTTGACCGCCTCCTAGATCATTTTAATTCCCTGCATCCTAGCATCAAGTTTACCATGGAGGTGGAAAGTGATGGGAAGCTTCCGTTTCTGGATGTTCTGGTGTACAGAAAGGATGATGGGACACTGGGACACAGTGTTTATCGAAAGCCTACGCACACGGACCGTTACCTGCATGCTTCTAGCTGTCATCCATCGTTCCAGCGTACGGGGGTCCCGCGGACGTTGGCGAGAAGAGCTTATGCCATTTCAGATGGAGAAAGCTTGACACAAGAATTGGACCATCTTAAGGTTGTGTTCAAGCAGAATGGCTATACAGATAAACAGATCCGTCGTGCATTCCAGTATGGACCTTCGCCTGAACCACCAGAAGATACCTGCAAATCGGTGGCCTTTCTGCCTTTTGCTGGGAGCATTTCCTCGAAGATAGGATGAATTCTGAAAAGATACCATATCAAAAGTATTTTTCGTCCGCCAGTCGAGATTAGAGCGCTCCTTGGCTCTGTAAAGGATGACTTGGGTTTGAGGAAGCCCGGTGTGTACAAGATCCCTTGCCACTGTGGGAAGGCTTATATTGGGCAGACAATCCGGACCATTCAGGACCGATGTGTTGAGCATCAGCGGCACACACGGCTGCTTCAACCTGAGAAGTCTGCAGTGGCGGAGCACTGTCTCACCGAAGGACACAGAATGCTGTATGACAAGACACAAATGGTTGCCCCTGCATCTCGCTATTGGGACTGTGTTTTAAAAGAATCCATAGAGATTCGTTTATCTGACAATCTTCTTAATAGAGACAAGGGCTATCTTTTAAGTAAGGCTTGGGACCCGGTGTCATCTGACATCAAAAAACAACGGTCTGTGTTTCGATCGTCGGAATAATTTTTTTTTTTAATTTTTGACAGCGATATCTCGATTTCGCCTATTTCCACCACTGGCGGCGCGGTATGTTTACTGCGCTAGAGGGCAGTTACGGCACCTTCTCTCGCACGCGTTGTGGGTCTTCTGCTGGCCTATATAGGGGCCGCAACTTGCGCTAGGAAGTCAGTTGCGACGAGTTCGTGCATCAGCACTCTGATCTGAAGATGGCGGCCAGATGGACCGCGGAAATATTGTGTCATGAAGCCGTTATGATCCGGCTGCATACCCGAGAAGAATGTTATCAATTATTACGCCGGGAAAGCCTTCGTAGCTACATTATATTAACCGGAATTTTGATTAGGTTCACTTGCTGTGTGCCAGCGTGTGTTGAAACAAAACGCTGAAAGGAAACATACGTATATTTCAATGTGTACGTTAAATGATTTCGTCAGTACACTTACTTACATATTTGTCGGAAATTTATTTGTCGGGCATACAGAGCACAATGACAAGCAGATCACAATTTAACAGTTTCACATACAAGTGTTTACATCGTTCCAAAGAATTTTAACTAACATAAACTAGTTTGGATTGCTAAGACAATATTATACAGTGAAGAAGAAACTGTCTCTATTGACGTGTGTTCTCGTCGTGGAACAAATTAGATAATGCCGCGCAGGGTAGCCGTTTGGTGTAGGGCGCCTTGTCACAGTTCGCGCGGCTCCCCCTCCCTCGGGCTTGGGTGTGTGTGTTGTCCTTACCGTATGTTAGTTTGAATTAAATTAATTACTGTGTAAGTCTAGGGAGCGATGACCACAGCACTTTGGTCCCATTGAACCTTACCATAAATTTCCAAAATAAGATAATGTAATAACTTGGTAATTACCGGTCGTACTGAAAATATTATCTTTAAAAATAAAAAATAAATGTACCAAGTAATCGTATCACCTAATTTGTGGCATGACATAAATATATTTAAACTGAAAAGGTTTCATCTTCACTGCATGTTACTATCTACGCAACCCAGACTAGTTTATTTTAGCAGTTACACTCTTTGGAACGATGTCAACACCAGTGATTTGTTCGACACTGTTCTTTGTGTGCCAGAGAACTACATTTCCAGCACAAATGTAAGTTAATGCACTAGCATAATAATCTAAAGGCAAGTTGATCACTTAATTCACGCACTATATGTAGCACTACCAGATTCTATTTCGGGATATAAGGCCACTGTTACCCACACAGCAAGTGAAACTAATAACAATTAGGGTTACTACAATGTACACGTAACTGGAAAGCACAAGAAGACAGCAGTATACTACCGAAATGCGCCTGGTTAATTATATATTAGCAATAAAGTGAGTGAAGTAGGAGAAATTATTTGATAAATTTACAATACACTAGCAATCCTCAAAACATTCCATACAACGTGGACAACTGTAGGTTTACGGAAAAGCTCGTTTCATGGCGCAGTTGTCAGACAGGCTACTGCTGCTACAATGGCAGGTTATTGAGATTTAAGTCAGTTTGAACGTGGTGTTATAGTCGGCGCAAGAGCGATGGGACACAGTATTTCCGAGGTAGCGATGGTCTGAGATTTTTCCGCACGACAGTTTCACTATTGTACCTTGACTATCAGGAATCCGGTAAAACATTACATCTCCGACTACGCTGCGGCCGGAAAAAGATCCTTCAAGAACACGACCAATGACGACTGAAGAGAATAGTTCAACGTAACAGAAGTGCAACCCTTCCGTAAATTGCTGCAAATTTCAATGGTGGGCCAACAATAAGTTTCGGCGTGCGTTCAACGAAAAATCATCGATATGGGCTTTCTGGGCCGAAGGCCCACTCGTGTACCCTTGATGACTGCATGACACAAATCTTTACGCCTCGCCTTACGCCTCGCCTGGACCCGTCGACATCGATATTGGACTATTGATGAGTGGAAAACTGTTGCCTGGTCAGACGAGTCTCATTTCAAATTGTATAGAGCAGATGTACGTGTACAGGCATGGAGACAACCTCATGAATACATGGAATCCATGTGAGCATGGGACTGTTAAGCTGGTGGAGGCTCTGTAATGGTGCGACGCATGTGCAGTTGGAGTGATATGCGGCCCCTGATGGATACGACTCTGACAGGTGACAAGTTCGTTAGCATCCTGTCTGATCACCTTCATCCATTCATGTCCATCGTGCACTCCGACGGACTTCGCTAAATCAAGCAGGACGATGCGACATTCCGCAAATCTAGTACTGCTGCAGAATGGCTCCAGGAACACTCTTCTGAGTTTAAACACTTCCGCTGGCCACCAAACTCCCCAGACATGAACATTATCGAGCATATCTGGTATGCCTTGCAACGTGCTGTTCATATGAGATCTCCACCCCTCCGTACTCTTACGGATTTATGGACAGCCCTGCAGGATTCACGGTGTCAATTCCCTCTAGCACTACTTTAGACATTAGTCGAGTCCATGCCATGTCGTGTTGCGGTACTTGTGCGTGCTCGCGGGGGCCCTACACGATATTAGGAACGTGTGCCATTTTCTTTGGCTTACCATTGTAACAGCCGAATTAAAAACAAAGTCAGGAAAGGTTGAGACCTTCTTAAGAGTGTAATTTTTCTTCAAAAAGCCGGCCGTGGTGGCCGAGCGGTTCTAGGCGCTACAGTCTGGAACCGCGCGACCGCTACGGTCGCAGGTTCGAATCCTGCCTCGGGCATGGCTGTGTGTGATGTCCTTAGGTTAGTTAGGTTTAAGTAGTTCTAAGTTCTAGGGGACTGATGACCTCGGAAGTTAAGTCCCATAGTGCTCAGAGCCATTTGAACCATTTTTCTTCAAAAAAGTATTTACAGAGACAGCAATATTTTAAGACTTTTTAAGGTTTTGCGAACAGAGAAACAACTGTGTAAGCTGTAATAATTTTTGGTTTAATGTTGCAGTTGTATGACGCATTTACACAGTTTACAATGTGACTGTTATGACAGTTGTCAGACGAACGCATCTCGTCCTCATAAATAGATATAATCCTAAACACAACAATTGTAAATCTTAACTAGAAGTTTCTTTACAAAATTATTGTTACGACTATGTCATGTTCTTCGCCAGTACTACGATAAACAGATTCCAGTTCAAAGTTCGGTTCTATTTAGGATGACAATCAAGTGTATGGAGGATGGTTAGTTTTGTGACAAGTTGAGCAAAATATTGCCCAAGGTCGCTCGAGTTTACAGTGAACGCAGTGTACACACAAATTTCTCCTCTGCGTGATACAGAGCGTTATGCTGCATTTGACAGTTCAGAGAAAAGTCCTCGAAAATTTTGGTCTTGTCTTTCTCGTAGCCAAACTGTCTCCCCACCTAGGTGCTTTCGTTCTCAACGTCACGTCTTTTTTGACCAATAGGAGCGTTCCTCTTATTTTGTAGAAACTCTCTCTGCCAATCGCAAGGGCCCTACCATTGAACTGCATCGAAATCTCGGCACTTTACTCCTTCCTAGTTCGTTTCCGCGAATCGGACGTTCTGTGCCCACTCCAGATGCCTAAAAGTTATATGCGTGCATCACATGTTTACCACACGCTGTTCATGTGATCACGTACATCTATGGTTTTGTTCATATCCATTTGGAATTTAGAAATGCAGTTTTCTAAAGCTTCTTTCTTCCCTACTTCTGGTGGCCTGTTACTTGCTCTCTAGTATGCGCCATCTGTCTGGTCGCTGTCTCCCACCGCGGGATGCCCCCCAAGAGGTTTTCGTGGTGCCTCGCATGGTGCGATCTCTGCTTCTGCCTGCACCTGCTTCCACACAAAACGTTTCCTCTCGCTGCTTGTCTCACCTTCTGCTCATTGACATGCATAATATAGGAGCGGTGTGTTAATACCGTGATTGAGTGTCATCCCTTTTGCATTACATACTTATAGGCAAATCTGCTCATTACCGCCAAAGTAAGTTAGGTGTCATATTCACCTTCCCATTACGTTGTATAAAACTCTTATGTGAAGTGCGAAACTGACCTTCATTTATTATGCCACCTTACTCGTTCTAATTATAATTGGCATTTATGAATTCGGCTGCGAACTATGTAAATTTAGCTGCCTATCTCAGGGGCAGAGGGTACTTAGCGCAGTCACTGCAGTGGCAGAGGATGTGGCAGGAGGAACTGTCTTATTGTTTGCCATCCATTAGTCCCTATTGACAACTCACGGGCGTGTGCGTCTCATATCGAACCCCCTCTATGGTATAATCGTTGACATGGAAGAAACATGGACTCGTGAATGTGCCCTATAGACATAGTTGTCTCCAAAAGCAGTTGATATTTGTAGCAAGGAATATGAAATTAAGCTGTTGTAATAAAAAGCAGTGAGTACAAGAAAAATGACATTAAGAACATTTATAAAACATCGTCACTCATGTTGCATAATGCATTTAAATATAAGGACATTTACTGTTATTAATCCATCAATCGTCCGCTCACAAAGAGAACACAACACCAGTTCATCAGGCAATTACAGTGTCACAACTTTGGGTCGCTGAGGCTGGCATCATTCTGAAATGGAGAACAGGTGACACGAAGTGTTCTGAACGATGTCGACTCCTAACTGTCAATACTTGGGGGGGGGGGGGGGGGGGGAGGGGCGTGATGATTTAGGGGGGACGTAGTGATTTATCTTAAGCAGTAAAGGCTACAGCAATCAGTCGCCAATACTGTTTATTGCATACCCAGTTTTGGTCCTGTGTGGCCATCTTCAATGCAGTAAATGTAAGGTAAAACATTAAAACCGCTTATACGATTTCGTATGAATCAGCTGCACAAAGATTGAGGTACACGATATCCAGTTTTATGGCACTACACGATAAGTTCGTTGATTAGAAAAAAGTGTTTGAGGCCTGAAGGTGGAAAAATTAATTGCTGAAAGTGGTTGCTTTCAAAATAAAATAAAATATCTTAAATTGTACGGCTGCTGGTACAGTTTATTGAACTGAAAAGTACATACAAGCCCATTTGCCCTGGCCATAATGGACCAACAGAGATTTAAAGTAAATACTGTCACTGGGCACAGCTGCTTCCCCTGGGTAGTTTATTTAGGTTATCGGTCAATAATAAGATCGGTTCATATGCGGCTCGAGATACCATCCCACAATGTCAGTAATCACCATTGCTCTACAACATATTGTCACCACCCGTTCAAGAGCATGAACTGCTGCTGTATGCAGTCCACGAAAACGAAAAGTAGTGTTATAGGCGTTCTGCTGTACAATGAATTAAAGTAATATTTTAGTTTTTAGTGCACCTGAAGATGACGGTCTTATTACTTCGAAACCAGTCGTTTGAAAAAAAAAATTGTATGTTGACTCGACTGTTCTAAAAATGGTTGAAATGGCTCTGAGCACTATGGGACTCAACTGCTGAGGTCATTAGTCCCCTAGAACTTAGAACTAGTTAAACCTAACTAACCTAAGGACATCACAAACATCCATGCCCGAGGCAGGATTCGTGCCAGCGACCGTAGCGGTCTTGCGGTTCCAGACTGCAGCGCCTTTAACCGCACGGCCACGTCGGCCGGCTCGACTGTTCTCTTTGTTTTTAGTTATCTCAGTCATACCGCGTGAGTACGAATTGCTATATGACGACAGTGCAAAAAAACTGTGAGGACGACAGATTACGCAGGTAGTGTGTGCACTGATAAACCAATAGATTTGACCACTGCCCAACGTGAAGTTGGATGCCGTTTGGTGGTGTTGAAGACGCGGAAATAAAAGTATGTAGCTTAGCAGGCAGGGACGGGGGATCACCCTGGCGAAGATAAGTGTTGCAAATGGAGAAATACGTTGAGGTAAGGAGCTTTGATAAGGGTCAGATTATTATCACGCAGGGCCTGTGAACGAGTATCTCGACGACGGCGAAGCTGGTTGAATGTGCTACTGCCGTGAGCATTTACGGAAAGATACAGGACCGTGAAACTATCGCTAGATGGTTGGACGTCCACGACTCTTCACAGAACGTGGGGTTCGGAGGCTTGCCTCTAAAATAGGGTGGATGATAATATGTGGCACTTCTGCCGAAAGAGCACAATCTGGTGCACGCATAAATGTTTTGGAGCACGCCGTTCATCGCATGTTGTTGAACACGGACCTCCGCAGCAGATCACCTCTATGTGTTCACATGTTGACCAATTAGCATCGTCAATTACGATTACAGTGGGCACAGGACAATTGGGATTAGACCATCTATGAATGGAAACTTGTCCGCTCTTCGGGTGAATGACATTTTGGCTGCACTAGATCACTGGTCCCGTCTCCACAAATGCTGTCATGGAGGTGACGTGCAGCGCCCGACAGACGAAAGCTGGTGGGAGCAGTATTATGCTGCGGGAGACGCTATCCTGGGCTAGCATGGGACCTGGTAATCGAAAACACTCTGACAGCAGCGAACCACCAGCATCCCATCATTCTTGTGTATTCCCCGACGGCGATGTCCTCTTTCAGCAGTGTAATGGTCCTTGTCTCGGAGTCAGAGCCATGCTACAGTGGTTTGAAGAACATTACCGTGAACTCACGTTGATGCCTCGGGGATCAAATTCGCCAGATGTAAATTTTATGGAACCCACATGGTCCGCCATTGGGCACCATCACTGCGTACTCAAATCAGCTGCCCGTTATTATGCGAATTACATAACATCTTGGGCCACATACCGCCACATACCTACCAACAAACTGTCGGTTCCCTGATACGCACAATCAGTGTTGTATTTCACTCCAACGGCGAACAAACCAGCTATTAAGCAGGTGGTCATGATGTTTTGGCTCGTCAGTGGGGCTCGTCAGTGTGTATCGGCGGCGCATGGCAGCGGTCGCCGGCATCACGGCGTACCACAGCACGGCGCAGAGCAGCGGCGCACGGCGGACAGAGTCGCTGCGGGTCTAAAATTACAGCGGGGCGCCCGCCGAGCCACCCGTGGCGAGCCGTCGCATCATTAGAGAGCACCGCCAGCGCGGCACGGCGCAGCCCGTAAATATAACGCGGGCCGCCTACTCTTCCAAACACGGGCAACTCCGAAACCTCAGCCCGTGCCGAACCGAAATATTTTTCTCATATTCGCATAAGGCAGAGTCGAGTTGACTGTTCACAAACACCTGTCCGCATTCCGAACCGGTGATGCTAGACTACATATAATGTTTGTTCATTCGGACTTTCTAATCAAATAGGGTATTTAAGGGTAGTTCTCTGAATACTGCACTGGCGGAAAAAGGTAAATCATAACAGCAAGACAGGTTTTTGCGACATAAACTACACGTTTCCATTGATCCACGGTTGAACCCCGATGGTTCTGTGTGCACTGTAATCGTAACTGACGGTGTCGTAGGGTCAAGAAGTGAACAGATATAGGTGGTCTGCTGCGGAGCTCCATGTTCAGCAATGTACGATGAACGGTGTGCTCGCCGGCCGCTGTGCCCGAGCGGTTCTAGGCGCTTCAGTCTGCAACCGCGAGGCTGCTACGGTTGCAGGCTCGAATCCTGCCACGGGCATGGATGTGTGTGATGTCCTTAGGTTAGTTAGGTTTAAGTAGTTCTAAGTCTAGGGGACTGATGACCTCAGATGTTAAGTCCCATATTGCTTAGAGCCATTTAAACCATTTGAAATGTGTGCTCCGAATCATTTGTGCGTGCACCAGATTGTGCCCTATCGGTAGAGATGCCGCAGATCACTATTTATCCTACTTTACAAAGCAGACAAGCCTCTGAACCCCACGTTCTGTGAAGAGTCATGGACGTCCAGCCACTTAGCACCGAGTAGTTGTTTCGCTGTCCTTCTACCTCTTTCCGAAAATGCTCACGACAGTAGCACGTAAACATTCGACCAGCTTCGCTGTCTTCGAGATACTCTTTCACAGGCTCTGCGTAATATTAATCTGACTTCTGTCAAAGCGGCTAAACTCAATGGATTTCTCCTTTCGCAACCCATATCCTCGCTTGGATGATCCTCCGTCCGTCTGCTCGGCTTACGTACTTCTGTTTCCGCGTCATTTGCCAGCAGCACCATCAAACGGCGTCTAACGTCGCGTTGGGCAGTGGTCAAATAGGCGTATTTCTACACACAGTACTGGCCATTAAAATTGCTACACCAAGAAGAAATGCAGATGATAAACGATAATCATTGGACAAATATATTATACTAGAACTACATGTGATTACATTTTCACGCAATTTGGGGGCACAGATCCTGAGCAATCAATACCCAGAACATCCACTCTGGCCCTAATTACAGCCTTGTTACGTCTGGGCATTGAGTTAAAGAGAGCATGGATGGCGTGTACAGGTACAGCTGCCCATGCAGCTTCAACACGATACCACAGTTCATCAAGAGAAGTGACTGGCGTATTGTGAGAAGTCAGTTGCTCGGTCACCATTGACCAGACGTTTTCAATTGGTGAGAGATCTGGAGAATATGCTGGCCAGGGCAGCAATCGAACATTTTCTGTACCACAAAGGCCCGTACAAGACCAGCAACACGCGATCGTGCATTATCCTGCTGACATGTAGGGTTTCGCAGCGATCGAATGAAGGGTAGAACCACGGGGCATAACACATCTGAAATGTAACGTCCACTGTTCAAAGTGCCATCAATGTGAACAAGAGGTGACCGAGACGTGTAACCAATGGCTCCCCATACCATCACGCCGGGTGATACGGGTGATACGCCAGTATACCGATGTCGAATACACGCTTCCAATGTGCGTTCACCGCTATGTCGCCAAACACGGATCAACCATCATGATGCTGTAAACAGAACCTGGTTTCATCGGGCAAAATGATGTTTTGTCATTCGTGCACCCAGGTTCGTCGTTGAGCACACTATCG
Organism: Schistocerca piceifrons; assembly: GCF_021461385.2. NCBI lineage: Eukaryota > Metazoa > Arthropoda > Insecta > Orthoptera > Acrididae > Schistocerca > Schistocerca piceifrons. The sequence goes on along the minus strand of NC_060141.1, from coordinate 443,003,319 downwards.
CGGGAGCTCCTGTCTGTAACGCAGCGTCAAGGGTAACCGCAACTGTGGTCTCCGAGCTGATAGTCCATGCTGCTGCAAACGTCGTTGAACTGTTCGTGCAGGTGGTTATTGTCTTGCAAACGTCCCCATCTGTCGACTCAGGGATCGAGACGTGGCTGCACGATCCGTTACAGCCACGCGGATAAGGTGCCTGTCATCTCGACTGATTAGTGATACGAGGCCGTTGGGATCCAGCACGGCGTTCCGTATTACCCTCCTGAACCCACCGATTCCGTATTCTGCTAACAGTCATTGGATCTCGACCAACGCGAGCAGCAATGTCGCGTTACGACAAACGGCAATCGCTACAATCCGTCCTTTATCTAATTCGTAAACTTGATGGTACGCATTTCTCCTCCTTACACGAGGCATCACAACAACGTTTCACCAGGCAACGCCGGTCAACTGCTGTTTGTGCATGAGAAATCGGTTGGAAACTTTCCTCATGTCAGCATGTTGTAGGTGTCGCCACCGGCGCCAACATTGTGTGAATGCTCTGAAAAGCTAATCATTTGCATATACAGTATCTTCTTCCTGTCGGTTAAATGTCGCGTCTGTAGCACGTCATCTTCGTGGTGTAGCAATTTCAATGGTCAGTAGCGTTTGAAAGGCGAGTCTGTTCAAATTTCGAGCCGGACGCATCAGAGTGGTGCTAGTACCGCCATTGTGAGGATGCAAATCACATTAGCTTTAAGTACGTGCTTTAACGATCGTGAGCATTAGTTACCTTCGAGATTGGACATAGTGAGCTGATTTTATTCAAGAAGGTGACAAAGGCGCCATTATAAGCACATCACTGTGTGTGAACAGGGTCATGTAACTGGCATAATAGAAGCTGAATGTCCCTTCCGCGATGCTGGTGAAAGACTTGGCAGAAATGTATCTGACTGGTGGCAGCAGTGTTCGCAGAAATGTACGGTCACTTCGAGGGCGGATGGCACTACCGAGATGGTTGCCAATCGAGTTCGGCGAATGGCTGCTGCGCTTTGATACGTCTGTACCAGCAATTTCAGCGGCAGCTGACACCACAGTGACACAACGAACTGCTACAAATCGATTACTTCAAGGACAGTTCCGAGGAAGACGACCTGTACCATGCTTTCCACAACTCGAATCCACTTCAGCAGCGTCAAGTGAGATCTCACTGGATTGCGGAATGTGGGTGTGTTGTGGTTTCCGATGAAAGCTGGTCCTGCCTCGTTACCAGTGATGGCCGTGCGTTGGTTAGAAGGAGGCAAGTTGAACGCCTGCTACCAATCTGTTTACGGCCTAGACACACTGGACCTACACCTGGAATTACGGTCTGGGGAGCGATTTCGTATGACTGCAGGAAACTCGGGTAGCAGACGCACTGCAAATTTTGTACGTGTGAAGATTCAGCCTTGCCATCAATGAACAGCGCTCCTACAGGATAACGCCTGCTCACATACCAACATGCTCTACAGAGTGTCGCCATGTTGCGTTAGACGGCTGGATCGTCAGATCTGCCTTCAACACAGCAAGTATGGGAGATCATTGGCTGAGTGGTTCTAGGTGCTTCAGTCCGGAACCGCGCCGCTGCTACGGTGGCAGGTTCGAATCCTGCCCCGGGCATGGATGGTTGTGATGTCCTTAGGTGAGTTAGGTTTAAGTAGTTCTAAGTCTAGGGACTGATGACCTCAAATGTTAAGTCCCATAGTGCTTAGAGCCATTTGCACCATTTGGAGATCATCAGGCGACAACACCAGCATCATTCACCACCAGCATTAACCATCCTTGCACTGACAGACCAAGTGGAACGGGAATTGAACTTTATCCCACTAACTTACATCTGGCACTTGTACGACACAATACATGCACGACTATGTGCTTGTATTCAACAATCTGACAGTTACAGTATTTAGTAATGTACCAATATTTCAAATTTTTAGTTGCTTATCTCTAAATTGTGATCATTCATTGTTAATGGAATACGTTACCTGGGCTAATGTTTCCTCAGAATTTAAATTCTGTACATTTGTTATTTCTTGGTGTTGGAATTTGTTTTCCGTCAGTGCATATCCAGAAATAAACACTTGTTCAGTTATACAGGGTGTCAATAAAGCCCCGCTATCGTTTCAAAATATCATAGCTTGGAAACTATTCTACACAGGAAAACATTGTTTGTTTTTCACCGTTTAAGAGCGCACAAAGCTTTTATTTTGCCTTTATACCTCGTTGCAGATATTAATAGCGACGCATTAGAATGGCGACAGGTAATAAAAACGCAATGTGTCATCTGGTATGCAGAATCCAAATCTGAGGCAATGTTTCTGCGAAGTAATAGAAGCTGCAGCGATAAAAATTATCAGTTGAATTACTGAATCGTATCCTCAACTTCATCTGTGTTGCCACAGATTACGTGTTAATGGCCCCGTTGGTTCCGGGCATTCGTTACACGGGAGGAGTCTAGTTGATTTCAGCGCCCTGAGTGAAATGCACAGTGTTTGGTTAATTTTGACCAATCCGCAGTCTTATAAAGACGTCCGCGCTAGGTCGTAGTTCCGTTATCCTGAGTCTGTAATGAACTATTAGCGAGGAACTGATGTTTCTTAAGTAACTGGTTCGTTCTTTATTTAGTGGTGCGACTTATATTTATTTACGCAAAACACGATAAACTTACAAACTTTATCCGCAGTCCATTGATCAAGTCACGTTTTATTAAAATATTTACGCATTACGTCTGGGGGCGTCAGTAACTGATTGTATGTTACGGATTCTTAAAATGTTGTAGGTCATTATTCATTGACGAAATTAAGATTTGACCTACCGCACCAGACAACACGACTGCCCCGCTATGGCTAATTCATCTGATATGATTAAAAACTTTACTGAATTCACATAAAAATTTAAACATAATAGTTTGTGTCAAACACACGTTTGGCTTCCATAACTAACGCTTCCGATCTTACTAGGACTTTACTGAATTTACGTAAAAATTTTAATATTATTGTTTCGGCAGACAGCACGTCACTACCCCACGAATACCCCTTCCGATCTGATTAGGCGGCACCGCTGCTTCGTTTGTGAGATCCTGTCTAGGCGGAGCTCGAAAGACACCTGAAGAGCGTCGTCTGCCTTTTGGCATAGCTTCTATTTTTACTTTTAACATGTATGTCTGAATTTAGAAATAAGTAGTTGATAGCATATTATTTAGAGATATCTATTTCAGAATGTTAAGCAAATTTAATGTCTTGTTCTTCAAATATTAATGAAACAAAGCACTTAGGCGAGAAGCATCCGATAGTAACAGCCAATCATATTGATAGACTACAATTCTGGCGGTCTTTCCCACGAGAAAGGTAACACCTGTTACTGGTATCTCACACCACTGGTTACGAGATATGCACAAAGCTGCAGCCTCTACTGCTCTTAGGAAAGAACCTTGGCTTAATGGGGTGGTTCATAAACTTTAAAGAAGCAGAGAGTGTCGCAAACACGCCTTGGCAGAACGCAAGCTGCATTTCAGTGCATCCCTCAGAAGTCATTTCGTCGTGCATTAACCAAGTTTAACTGCTCATAAAGTGTTAAAAAAGAAGTTACTCTTTCTGCTTTCGAATTGTAAATGGTTCAAGCATTGCTACGAAGCTAACGTTCTCTGCGTTATGCATTCGCGTGTTCAAAGCTTGCTTCCATAGACGCTCACAATGACTACCTGCCAAAGTGCGTGTTCAGATGAAGCAATGTTTCACAATTCTGGACATGTGAATCGCCACCAAATTTGGATTTGGGACCCAGGAAACCCACACAACATGCACAGTATTGTGATGGGGCCACTTTTCTTGGAAGAGGAAACCATAAGGAGGAAAGTTACTTTCTGGCTACTCTGTTACAATAACATTCACACATAGACATACGTCATCAGCAAAGTGGGTAAATTCCCTAGGATCATTTTCCCATGACAGGCTTGTGTAACTCTTCCAGGTTAATTAAGACAGTATATAATGCAATATTCAAATCTCACGAATGTCCCATGTACACACTCTCATTTACACACATTTACTCACACAACGATATTAGACACAAATAATAATTTTCTCTGATTTTTGTCTTACGAAAACGAAAAATAATTAATGTTTTAATATGAAAATCTCAGTTATTTCTGCACACAGATAGTTCGGCCTATGTTTTCCAAGTACACCAAAAGATAAACTATTGTATGTCATAACCGAATTTAGTTCCCTAACTGTCAGTTTTGTATTTTTTTAGCAATTTTTTTAATGCCACGCGGATACTATGAAGGCCAAATTTTTACAAGCGAATTTCTTTCCAACAGGACAATTCCTCAACTTCCAAACTTCACAAAACTGTCCCTAAATTTGGAACTGCTATTATGGCCATGCAGTCTGGACATGAGAAGCCAAATATTTCTTCATTTTACACATTATTTTCACTGGCGCTAATAACATGACTGTCCGCGTTCAAAGCTAGCGAGCGACTCCTTTCTTCCAGTCTCACTCCCAGTATACCTTTCAGGTAACGAGTGGGAACCGCCTCAATTCCGATTGGCTGACCATACTCGCTGCCAATCAGAATGCTTGCTCATGATCACACTCTCGCTAAAACTGGCCTGCAAAAATCCTTATACACAGGCACATTTGCGTCAATCTGACATGCAAAAATTTAAGTAATGATTAACAAACGAAAACGAAAAGACAATAATACTGGAAATTTTCTTTAGATAGAGATTTTACTCTAGCTGATTTTCTGGCTGCCCTGTTAGAATAGCAATCGCACCTAGACATACGTCGTCAGCATAGTGAGTAATTCCACTGGGATCATTTTCCCACAACAGACTTGTGTAACTCCTGCAGATTACTTAAGACGTTATATACTGCAACACTAAAATTAAACGAATGTCCCAGATACACAATTTCATTTACTCAAAGGCTTACATAACTATATTACACACAAATAATAGTTTTGTCTGATTTTTATCTTACGATAACGAAAAATAATGAAAGTTTTAATATGAAAATCTCAATTAATTATTTCTGCACACTGTAAGCTAACAAATGATAGTGTACCGATTTGGAAAAAGGTTGCGTAATATTTAATGTCATTTATTTATGTTCTTATACGTGTTAAATGTACGTGTCTAGTAAGAGACCTTGAATAACGTTCCCACGGCAGGCGGTGACAGATTCTCGTGTGTCTCTCAGTTAGGCCGCTAGATGTCAGTCACTGAAGTTACATGGAGCAAGCTATCCTAAAACAAACGTTCGCTCGGAACAACTTGCGACGCTACAGAGTCACAGTTAGTGGAGCTTGTGGGAGTCAGAGGTGAGTTACATTTGAAAAAGGGAGCGAATACACTAGCATGCCAAAACGTTTTGGAAAATTTTGAAAGGTGCTGACGAAGGTAGTATGTGGCAGCTGATAAACCATTTTTCAGTCTCTGAAACTGGAGCATGTTCGATTTTTTGTGCTGAGATGAGATCATATTTTCGCTGGTCGCCTTGACATTCTAACAGCAACGAGTGGGGGACAGATCGAAATTCTGGCATTACAGCACAAACTTTGAGAGCTGCTGAACGTTTTAGAACTAATCACGATACTCTTTCTCTAATAGATTCCAAGTTATGATTTTTTGAAGTGACTGCGGCAATTTAAGGACTCGCTGTAGATCGGTTGACCCTAAAATCACGGTCTCGAGCGAAAATACCTAACAGCTCTCGGATTTCTTCACAAGTCAGGATAGAAGCTTGTCTAATTTGCACACGTTGGTGATAGGTTGTGTAACCCACAGCAACAAATAAAAACGTTTTAGTTACAATATTTACTGGCCATGTAATCGCCAGACCCTCATAACAAAATAAAGGCATTGACGATAGCAGTTCGAGAAATTTGGCATCTATCGTAAGATGCAATCAGTGACGCTTGACAATACAGTGAGCAAGTTCAGGCTCTTGTGCACGACGTGAGCCACAGATACCAGAAAAAAAATCCCTGTTGTCGAGCTTAGTTAACAAACTGTTACTATAGAGTAGCAAAGCGAATTTGGTCGTTTCCAGTGGAGTGGAGCGATGCTGACTCAAGAGTGCATCGGCAGCGGCAGTCAGAAGATAGTGGCGCCACTGTAGCTGACGGTAATCATTGCCATTTTAGAAATTCTGCAAGCGGCCGACTTGTGTGGCCTGCAGTCACATGACGTGTTTACCGCTCCCCAAGGCAGAGCCACTATGTCTGTTGTCCCTACCATCCATGGATGGTAAAGATATAAGAATTCATCACTCCTTTTAAATATCACCGTAGTTAGCAATATGCACCAAAGGGAGTAAGATGAGTTGAACGAGGATCTCCTCCAGTACAAATGGCAGGTGCTAGAAGATTAATGTCGGTTTCTAAACTAAAGCAGAATGCTACAGGGTGACAATATTGAACCATGTGAAATGAATTCGTCATAACTTCTGAACGGTTTGCGTTAGGACGTTCGAACTGCGCGGTTGGCCACGAGGCATGACGGGAATTGTATAGTGTGGTTTAGCGACGAAGCCCACTTTCGTTTGGAAGGCTTCGTCAGTAAGCAAAATTGGCGCATTTGGGGGTCTGAGAATCCGCGTTTCGCGACCGCGAAGTTTCTTTACCCTCAACGGGTGACTGTGTAGTGTGCAATGCCGAGTCATGAAATAATCGGTGCGATATTCCTTGACGGCACAGTGACTACCGAATGGTGCGTGAAGGTTTTATAAGATGATTTTATCCCAGTTATTCAAAGTGACACTGATTTCGACAAGATGTGATTTATGCAAGACGGTGCTCGATCCCATCAAAGCAGGACGATGTTTGATGCCCTGGAGAAGCATTTTGGAGGCCGCATTCTGTCTCTGGGGTACCCAGAGACCAGCGGCGTGGGCCTCGATTCGCCACCATATTTTCCGGATCTGAAAACATGCGACTACTTTTTGTGGGGCTGTATTAAAGACAAAGTGTACGGAAATAAACCCAAAACCATTGCTGAGCTGAATACAGCCATTCAGGAGGTCATCGACAGTATCGATATTCCGACAGTTTAGCGGGTCACGCGAATTTCACTATTCGTTTGCGCCACGTCATCGCCAATGAAGACAGGTGTATCGAACTTGTCATAACCTACATCCGAATATCTCTAGTGACGTTTACGTGTTGAATAAAGTGTGTGCACGCAGTAGTTTGTAACTAATTTACGTTTTTCATATAGTTCACTAATTGGTCACTCTGGATGTATCACTTCCCGCGCGAAGCAATACGAGTCCATTTCATTTATATTTACTTTCCACGAAGTCATTAATCTTGTTCTGATGGCAGCAAAATTTCAAAACGATACGTACGAAATTGTTGATGTAGGATATAATTGTAGCTGTTATACCAGAAAAAGGCATAAGAGTGAATGGAGTAGGTGGAGTACAATGACAAACGCAACCGGCGAGAAATGTGCAATGTACGTCGACTCGAAGACAGCCTACATCACTAATTGCTAACTTTGCTAGACACATGTAAAGAGGCTCATACGTAGTACTAGTTTCATGAAATGTATGTGTACGATATTTTTCTAATTTCATTTTTTGTAATTATACGCTCCAAATCTCTGGATTTTTAATATTTTTCGTCTATTTTAGAGATCATACTGAAAGAAACTAGATTAAAACTAAAATTGTAAATGAAAGCACAGGTCTCAAGCCAGATCAAGGTGCACCGGATTCTTTGTGTGATTGAATGTCCATCGACAACAAGAAGCACAGGCGATTCTTTTGTGGTCTTAGAATATTCCAAAACCTTTCTAACCGTACTAAAAGTAATACAGTAGTGACCCATTCCGAGAAGCGAACTTCAGACTAAAAGCCTCGACGCAAACCAATCTCAAACTCTTGTTTTTTCTCCGTCCTGGGAGACATCAGCGTTAACGGCATGCCAGTGAGCAGCTGTAGACATGCATATGACGGCTGTAATTGTCCTGAAGATGTTACTGCTCCTCCTCGCCTTTCCCTTAAATGATACTATTTTCGACTGACTTTCAGGATTAACTGACAAGCTGGTGTCATCACAGTTGAATATTTTGTCATTAGTCGGCTTGTATTTATCGATAATGTTATTAAGAATACGAACTGTGAAGCTGTTACTTTATTGAACCCCATCGCTCGTGCACCAGATGTATTTTATGGCTTGCGAATAGACAACGCCGTCGTTTGACCCAGTCCTGACCGGACAGACAAATTTGCTTTTCAAATCAGTGCGGTGAGTCATTTATTTCTGCTAGTTGATAGGCTAATGATCAGAAATCTTTCATCGTTAGACCAAAGTGTCTGCTCTCCGTTGACTTTAGGCACACTATCGGCTCCTTTTCTTGTTCCGCAGAGAACTAATTTTTAACTTTTCTGTTCTGATTCGTCATCTCAGTAGCAAGCATTCTGTTTAGTTTTACGAATTTATCTTCCCAACTTTGATGTGGATAGGTTAAATTCCTTAGATGATTTTGAGAATCCCACTTCAGAAGATAAAACGGCAGATACTGCCATTTTCATTGGTTTAACATGCCAATGCTGTCTATTACTCCAGACAAGCAGTGAAAACTCTCGCCGTGTGCGGGCGGGCATTAGCTTCCTGGATTGTTTGCTCAGGATGGATTGGCATGGAGGGCAACGAAATGGGGCGTAGGATATCGCTAACGCAACATTGTGCTGTAAGGGTGCTGATGATGACAAGAAAAGGAATACTGCTAAAAAAAGAAATGGTACCCCAGACGACCACTCAAGGTCGTCAGGCGACAGGGTGGTTGGTATCCCACTGCTGTCCGTGGTGGCTCTAGACACGTCTTCGTTGGCCATCAGTTCGAAGACGGACTCATCACTGAAGACATTTCTAGCCAGTCAGTAACATTCAAGGTTGGAAAATTCTCTGGAGTCAGCCTGGACAGCGCTGGGATACCATCCTGGCTGTCGCCCTCCGTACAGACTGACAACCAGCAGAAATAGATGGACTGGGATGCCATTCATTTTCACATCAGAACCCTTCGGGTTGTCATTCGCTGTATCCTTACAGTACAGCGGTACGTCGACTACATTCTTGGCTCCTCTCTGTTGTCATTCATGGCAACCATCCTGGACTTACATTTCAGCAAGATAATGCCCGCTCGCACAGGGCGAGAGTTTCTGCTGCTTGTCTTAGTGCTTGCCAAACCCTACCTTGGGTATCAAGGTTTCCGGATTTCTCCACTATTGACAGTGTTTCCAACATTATGGGCAGTGCCCTCCAACGCGCCAATTAGACAGAATTTAACACAATATCACTTAAGAGGACATGGAACAACCGTGTCAATCAGTGAAAAGAATAACTAATTGCATAAGGGCCACAGGTGGTCGAACGCGTTATGGACTTAGTTTGTGAATCCTTTCTCTTGATTGAATCATTCCGTTTTTCTGAAATTGTAGTCATTTGTTTGCGTACCCGTATACATCACATCTAGTGAATCCCCTCATTTGGATAATTCCTTCGTGGTGTGTCTTTTTTTTTCTTGGAGTGTATTACTAAAGTACAGCAAATGACATGCACTTTACGACTGGTTGGTTGGTTGATTTGGGGGACGGGACCAAACATAGAGGTCATCGATCCCATCGGATTAGTGAAGGATGGGGAAGGAAGCCTGCCGTGCCCTTTCTAATGAACCATTCCGACATATTCCTGAAGCGATTTGGGGAAATCACGGGAAACCTAAATCAGATGGCCGGACGCGGGGTTTAATCGTCGTCCTCCCGAGTACGAGTCCAGTGTACTGACAACTGCGCCACCTCCCTCTGTGGACTTTAAGACTACATGTCATTTAAGGGTGTAAAATAAACAATTAACCGCTCAAACTGCGTTGAAATTCAAGAAAAGTTATAATAACTAAACTGGCAACTTGAAGGACAACCGTTCGCTTACAAATCGCACTCCAAACCAAAATGGCTGCCACGCCTTTCCTTCCATTCAAAGATAAAGCTGTATGTGACTACAGTAGGGTGCAGTACTTTCTAGTCTACAAAATCGTATACTCCTGTTGTGTACAACATCCCGTTCTGTCCAGAGTTCCCCTAATGGGTTTATCATGTGGAAAAATATGCTTATTGCCTGGGTGACACAGACCACCAAGTTCAGTTCTTCACGCAGTGTTGATGACGCGAGTGACCACTATAAAAACGCAACGGAAATACTTTGTGCCTCACGACGTCAGTTAGAAATTCGAAAAAACGTTGATAAAGCCTGCGTGAATTTGATAGACCATTCCCGTGCTGAAAACGCTTCATCCTGTGCAGCGACTGGAGCGCGCCGTATGAGTTTGAAATTATGCCGCGTGGTATGTTGACGATCAGAACAGTGAACAAACGCCTCTTTGCTTGTTCAAATGTTCAAATGTGTGTGAAATCTTATGGGACTTAGCTGCTAAGGTAATCAGTCCGTAAGCTTACACACTACGTAACCTAAAATAACCTAAGGACAAACACACACACCCATGCCCGAGGGAGGACTCGAACCTCCACCGGGATCAGCCGCACAGACCATGACTGCAGCCCCTAGACCGCTCGGATAATCCCACGCGGCGGATCTTAGGACTTATCCTAGAAAATAGGTTCAAGAAAGATAAATTTTTATAGTTTTTGTAAGGTTTAGAGAAAGTTTAGGTTCAAGAAAGAAAAACTTTTATAGTTTTTCTAGGTTTAGAGAAAGTTTTTAACAACGGTGATTGAAATACACTTTTAGATATTTACACTACTGGCCAATAAAATTGCTACACCAAGAAGAAATGCAGATGATAAACGGGTATTCATTGGACAAATATATTATACTAGAACTGACATGTGATTATATTTTCACGCAATTTGGGTGCGTAGATCCTGAGAAATCAGTACCAAAAACAACCAGCTCGGGCCGTAATATCGGCCTTGATACGCCTGGGCATTAAGTTAAAGAGAACTTGGATGCAGTGTACAGGTACAGCTGCCCATGCAGCTTCAACACGATACCACAGTTCATTAAGAGTAGTTACTGGCGTATTGTGACGGGCCAGTTGCTCGGCCACCATTGACCAGACGTTTTCAGTTGGTGAGAGATCTGGAGAATGTGCTAGCCAGGACAGCAGTCGAACTTTTTCTGTATTCAGAAAGGTCCGTACACGACCTGCAACATGCGGTCGTGCATTATCCTGCTGAAATGTAGGATTTCGCAGGGATCGAATGAAGGGTAGAGCCACGGGTCGTAACACATCTAAAATGTAACGTGCACTGTTCAAAGTGCCGTCAATGAGAACAAGAGGTGCCCGAGACGTGTAACCAATGCCACCCCATACCATCACGCCGGGTGATACGCTAATATAGCGATGACGAACACACGCTTCCAATGTGCGTTCATCGCGATGTCGCCAAAAACGGATGCGACCATCATGATGCTGTACACAGAGCCTAGATTCATCCGAAATAATGACGTTTTGCCATTCGTCACCCAGGTTCGTCGTTGAGTACACCATCCCAGGCGCTCCTGTCTGTGATGCAGCGTCAAGGGTAATCGCTGCCATGGTCTCCGAGCTGATAGTCAATGCTGCCGCAAACGTCCTCGAACTGTTTGTGCAGATGGTTGTTGTCTTGCAAACGTCCCCATCTGTTGACTCAGGGACGTGCACGATCCGTTACAGCCATGCGGATAAGATGCCTGTCATCTCGACGTTTCACCAGGCAACGCCTGTCAACTGCTGTTTGTGTATGAGAAATCGGTTGAAAACTTTCCTCATGTTAGCACGTTGTAGGTGTCGCCACTGGTGCCAACCTTGTGTGAATTCTCTGAAAAGCTTATCATTTGCATATCACAGCATCTACTTCCTGTCGGTTAAATGTCGCGTCTGTAGCACGCCATCCTCGTGGTGTAGCCGTTTTAATGGCCAGTAGTGTAGAAGAGAGCAGGGATAAAATACAGGGGGGGGGGGGAAGGTTATTAACACCTTGTACTAAAACCAGAATGCAGTTGTTTTTGAGGAGGGAGGAAAACATGTCCGTAGCCAATCCCTGGTGTTATTCAAGTACAAAAATAAGAGGAAAAAACACTATGATGGTTTCCGATAAATTGTAATACTGTCAGAGACGTTGAACTGGATGCGTAATACGAGATTGGAAGGTGATCGTCAACAAAAGTAAAACGACGTTAATGCAATGTAGTCGAATTAATTCAGGCTATGCTGAAAGAACTGGATTAGGATGAAACACTAAAGTAGGAGACGAGTTTCAAAATGAAGTGAGCAAAGTTACTGATGATGCCATAAGTAGAGAGTATATAATTTTCAGATTTGCAGTAGCAAGTATATAATTTACGAAAAAGAATAATTTGTTACCTAGTATCTAGTTAGCATGTAGGAAACCTTTCAGATGGTGTGTGCCTGGAATATAGCGTTATATAGAAGTGGAATGTGGATGATACGTTCATACAAGAAGAGAATGTAGTCTTTTTAGCTGTGTTACTACACAAAATATCTGAAGATCTGATGGGTAGGCTGAATAATTAATGACGACATACTGAATTGAATTAAAAAAAAAGATATTTTGATATAACTCGACTAAAAGAAGGAAGAGTTGAAATGACACTTCCTGAGGAATCAAGGGAATGTCATTTTGGAAATGAAAGTATGGGGGCATAAAAATCGTAGAGGGACACCAACCCACTGTGATGGGTCAAAGGCATGTACGTTCAGATGTGGACGACTGCACAGGATAGATTTGCATGGAGACACACATCAAACTACTCTTCGGGCTAAAAGTCAGAACAACAACAACTAAAATTCTCCAACATTTTTACTTTTGCAAACCAGAAACTCAGACGTGTACCGCCATCCACGTGCGTAAGCAATCAGATCATTGCAGCAGCTGACGAGGAAATCGCCTTGAGCGTCACGTAGTAGTAACTTTATTTCGCTGCGCAGTCGATCCCTGAGATTTACTTCCATGGTGTCGCTGCCCGCTAGTAGTTGGGCGAATCCTGCCATCGACAATTATAGTTGGTATGGAGACCGGATCGGCGAAGAGTCTGCCGGCGCACACTCTATGTGCCCTGACTGAAGTGATGACCAGTCTTCAATGGTTTCGTTTTGAGTTGATGCAGCCGTACCAGGCCCGGGGTGCTGTGGGACCTGTAGGGGACACTGTGTGCTGTGTTTCTCTTGCCACATTGACCTTCAGATGGGGCCAGTCACTACAGCCGCGGTGTACGGCGACGTTCACGGTCCAAAGTAAAAAGAGTTTGGTGGATTCACTTTGGACAAATCGAGCCGTCGGCTAAATCCTGTCTTCACAGTTGTCGAGCACTCACAATGGATTGATAACTGGCTCTTGGAACCCATTTGTGGAGGCTACATCGCTGCATATTGAGAACGGTGGGCATCGACCAATTTAAACGTGTTTTCTTGAATTCACCGTGAAATAACTGGTTGGAAATGGTTCTCCCCCTTAACGTCGTCGGTGTTACGCTTTATTTGTAATTAACTGTAATGAACTTGCTTCCGTGTAATGTTATGGCACGTTGTTCTGCAGCTTTTGTGGCGTTCTGTTTTAGAAAAAAAGGTATTACTCCTGTAGAAATCGTAAGGTAGCAGTGCAATAGCACATGCCGATTTGTGTGTTTGTTGCTAGTTTACAGCATATTCTAGCTCATTAAATTCACAACTGTGTCTACTCGTAATTTGTTTGAAAACAGAGTGTCTAAGAATGCAGCTACTTAAAGTTTTAGAGCTGAGCTGTTACGTTTAATTGCTGTACTGCACGGCTTAGTTTGAAGTAGTTTGCCTTATAGACGCGTTTCTTAAGTTCTTGCTTATCTCTGCACATCTGGGCAGTCTAGGTGTTTCATCAAGTTTGAGTTATGTTACATATTTGTCCCTTTGTTGATTAAAAGTCACATATAGTCTGGAGCTTGGATGAGTTTTCTTTTAAAGGCCATTTTACACAGAGGTGGTGAAACTCGTGGGATATCTCATAACGTGTCGCACCTCATTTTCCCCGGCAAAGCGAAGCAACTCGACGTTATATGGACTCAATAAGTCGTTGGAAGTTCCCAGCAAAAATATTGAGCCACGCTGTCTCTATAGCCATCCACAGTTGCATAAGTGTTGGCGGAAACAGGAAGTCAAAAAAAGACTGTAAATGGTCTCCAAGTAGTTCAGTTGGACCAGAGGACCCAGTCCATTCCTTGTAAACACACCCCACGCCATTATGGAGCTACCATCATCTTGCACAGTGCATTATTGACAACTTGGGTCCATGGCTTCGTGGGGTCTGTGCTACATACGAAACCTACCAGCGCTTACCAACTTCAACTGGGACTTACCTGGCCAGGCCACGGTTTTCCAGTCGTCTAGGATCCAATCGAAACGGTCACGATGCCAGGACAGGCGCTACAAGCGTTGTCGCGCTGTTAGCAAGGGCACTCGCCTCGGTCGTCTGCTGCCATTGACCATTAATGCCGAATTTCACCGTACAGTACTGTCCAAGCTGATACGTTCGTTGTACTTCCCACTTTGATTTCTGGTGCTATTTCACGCAGTGTTGCTTCTCCGTTGGCACTGCCAGCTCTATGCAAATGCCACTCCTCGTCGTGGCGTAGTGTCCCTCGGCATACCCTTGAGAGAGCGGATCTCGGAAAATTGAATTCCCAAACGATTTCCGAAGTTGAATGTCCCATCGTCTGGCTCCAACTACTATTCCCCGTTCGAAGCCTGTTTTCATACTCTGTAACCAAGTCGAAAATCTTTCACATGAAACACCCGAGAACAAAAGCACCACCCTTTTGTGTAAGTGATACTACCGCCATCTGTATATGTGCATATCGCTATCCGATGTGTTACTGTAATATTTCTTTTTTGGTAATTGTTTTATGTGGTTCAAAAAGCTCAAATGGCTCTGAGCACTATAGGACCTCACTTCTGAGGTCATCAGTCCCCTAGAACTTAGAACTACTTAAACTTAACTAATCTAAGCACACCACACACATCTATGCCCGAGGCAGGATTCGAAAGTTTTATGTGGGTTTTGGACATTCCCGTCCGAACTGTAGTAAACTGTTCTGCAATGATCATCTCGGGTGGCCAGTGTTAGCGTTCAGTGAGGACCTATAGCTGGTAGTTTCGGCAACTAGAATCATTCAGTGAACAGAGTGAATTAGTTTCATTAGCTCCCAGTTTTAATTAACTGTGTAAAAGTTTTATGTAATAAATTTTGTAACTGCTGTGGATGGTCCGTTTAAGCATCTTGCGCTACCGGCCGAGACTGTAGTCTTTTTCTGATAAATTCTGTGATTTTATGTGATTTCCCTTTGCATTTGGGTGAGTAACTTTGTTCTGCTTGTGATTAACTGAAGTAAGTAAATAAACTTGAATAAATCGCACAGATCATTTACAGTGCTCTACAGTATCACTCTTTATGCGTATCTGCTACTCTCTAAACACTATGATATAGTTAAGACTGATAACACATAAAAAATTAGATACTACATGATGCAAGACACAAATGATGTAATTGAAACTATTCTGAATCATCTATTAGATGAGTATGTGCCAAGCAAGATCGTAACAGATGGAAAAGAGTCGTCGTGGTATAACAACCGAGTTAGAAAACTGCTGCGTAAGTGAAAGGAACTTCACAGCAAACATAAACGTAGCCAAAGCCTTGCAGACAAACAAAAATTACACGAAGGGAAATGTAGTGTCAAGGGAGCTATGCGAGAGGCGTTCAATGAATTCGAGAGTTAAGTTCTATGTACTAACTTGGCAGGAAATCATAAGAAATTTTGGTCTTATGTCAAAGTGGTAGGTGGATCAAAACAAAATGTCCAGACACGTTGTGACCAAAACGGTAGTGAGACAGAGGATGAGAGACGAAAGGCCGAAATACTAATTGCCTTTTTCCAAAGCTGTTTCACAGAGGAAGACAGCACTGTAGTTCCTTCTCTAGATTGTCGCACAGATGACAAAATTGTAGATATCGAAACAGACGACAGAGGGATAGAGAAACAATTAAATACGCTCAAAAGAGGAAAGGCCGCTGGACCTGATTGGATACATTTTACACAGAGTACGCGAAGGAACTTGCCCCCCTTCTTGCAGCGGTGTACCGTAGGTCTCTAGAAGAGTGTAGCGTTCCAAAAGATTGGAAAAAGAGCACAGGTCATTCCTGTTTTCAAGAAGGGACTTCGAACAGATGTGCAGAACTATAGACCTATATCTCTAACTTCGATCAGTTGTAGAATTTTGGAACACGTATTATGTTCGAGTATGACTTTTGTGGAGACTAGAAAACTACTCTGTAGCAATCAGCATGGGTTTCGAAAAAGACGATCCTGTGAAACCCAGCTCGCGCTATTCGTCCACGAGACTCAGAGGGCCATAGACACGGGTTCCCAAGTAGATGCCGTGTTTCTTCCGCAAGGCGTTCGATACAGTTCCCCACAGTCGTTTAATGAACAAAGTAAGGGAATATGGACTATCAGACCAATTGCGTGATTGGATTGAAGACTTCCTAGATAACAGAACGCAGCATATCATTCTCGATGGAGAGAAGTCTTCCGAAGTAAGAATGATTTCTGGTGTGCCGCAGGGGAGTGTCGTAGGACCGTTGCTATTCACAATATACATAAATGACCTTGTGGATAACATGGGAAGTTCAGTGAGGCTTTTTGCGGATGATGCTGTGGTATATCGAGAGATTGTAACAATGGAAAATTGTACTGAAATGCAGCAGGGTGTGGAACTAATTAACTCATGGTGCAGGGAATGGCAATTGAATCTCAATGTTGACAAGTGTAATGTGCTGCGAATACATTGAAAGAAAGATTCTTTATCATTTAGCTACAATATAGCAGATCGTTAACTAGAAGCAGTTAATTCCATAAATTATCTGGGAGTAGGCATTAGGAGTGATTTAAAATGGAATGATCATGTAAAGTTGATCGTCGGTAAAGCAAATGCCAGACTGAGATTCATTGGAAGAACCCTAAGGAAATGCAATCCGAAAACAAAGGAAGTAGGTTACAGTACACTTGTTCGCCCACTGCTTGAATACTGCTCATCAGATTGGGATCCGTACCAGGTAGTGTTGATAGGAGAGATAGAGAAGATCCAACGGAGAGCGCTTCGTTACAGGATCATTCAGTAGTCGCGAAAGCGTTACGGAGATGATAGATAACCTCCAGTGGAAGACTCTGCAAGAGAGACGCTCAGTAACTCGGTACGGGATTTTGTTGAAGTTTAGAGAACATACTTTCACCGAGGAGTCAAGCAGTATATTGCTCCCTCCTACGTATATCTCGCGAAGCGACCATGAGGATAAAATCAGAGAGATTAGAGCCCATACAGAGGCATACCGACAATCTTTCTTTCCATGAACAATACGAGACTGGAATAGAAGTAACTACCGATAGAGGTACTCAAAGTACCCTCCGCCACACATTTTCAGGTGGCTTGCGGAGTATGGATGTAGATGTAGATGTAGATGTAGAAAGTAATCTTGATTTCTCATAAGTTATTGCTTACTTAATATTGGGAGGAGAAAATCAATAATACTTTGGCCTTTGTCGGTCATGTTCTAGTGCTGCTGTAGTGTGAAACCATATTTAGAATATTGTCTCATACAAATGATCAATCACTTTTTAAATTCTATTCAGTATCGGTTCTATGGACTCTTAGCGCTCTTGGATAAGCAGCTCTTCGCAACTGTTACTTTTGTATAGTCACAGGGACGTAAGACCTTTCTGTCTCTTTTCGCTGAAGGCCACAGAGAAACACGAAGCTGGGCGGTTCGGCGGAATGCTGCCGCAGTTCCCAGCTGCGGAGCGCCACGTGTGCCCAGCGCAGGACGCCGCTGATGTCATGGTCGAATTATAAAACTTTTATTTATAAATGGTGCTCTACATACAGGCTCAGCTGTCAAAGCTTGGGCATTCTTAGGCCGCACTGGAGCCAAATGTGTAAACATTTGTGGGAGGTCGTCGTTTGTATTATAAAGAGTTTGTTAGCACAACGTGTCGCTCTTTACACTGACGTACTCGATGCTGATACACAGCCCTCTGTAAAATCGTTATTTCTGGGACTTCGTTCTGTTAGCAATCAATGAAAGACGACAGGACAAAATTATGTATTTACCTAGCGGCAGATCCGTTGCTTTCGTGACATCTTAGGCGTTTTCTTCAAAAATTAGTTACTGAAACATGTCACTTTTTTAATTTAAGTCCATACCTACTAAAATAGATGGAAAAATGTGTAAAATTACGTCCTTCATCTCCTAAACCACTGGACAGACTTCGACCAAACTCGTTGCACATATCCATTACTATCAGTGACGTTTCGCTGTTTGGATAAGAACCATCCACTTATAAAAGTTTAGGATATGTGATGTCACAAACGCTATGATGCGTGAAAAGGCTGTCACGTTGTGGATTAAGTTTAACGTAATTACTTCTTTTCTATTGACGTACTTTGTAGACAGTATCCACGTACGATAATATGGTGCCTGTGTTGTTCAGAAGTATGAATCAGTGTTCCTCTGGAACAGTCCCTGTGGCGGCTATAGCATGAAATACATGAAATGTATTAGAAGTTATGAATATGGGCAAACATCAGTTGTATAATGGAATGACGACACCAAAAACTTTTGTCGGACCGGCATAAATTTTCATTATCATCCCATCAGACAGCTCACAGTTACCCATATTCGCAATTGCTAATACATTTGAAGTATGCACATATGCAACAGAATATACCTAAAAAATTACATCATTCTATGATATTGATTACGAGATATGACGTCATAAAGGCTGAGATGCGTGAAAAAATGCCGAGGTTTCAGTACATTTATTCTTTACTGTTAAGATACTCCTGCAGTCGAGTCAAGGAAACTCTTGACACCTGGCAGCGCTTTTGACAGCCATCAACTGAGAATCACAAACGGCTACAGCAAAGAGCCTTCTATTGAGCAATGGAGAGGCGTTGCCATAGAGACGTTTACAACTCGCTTTTTAGACACGCAAAGCGGCTGTGTTCAGCGTAGAAGTATTGTCCAGGATCATTTCATACCGACTGCATAGCAGGACTACATGCCATGTTTCGTTTCTAATACAGAACTGGCAATAATGAATATCAGGACAGTGTCTGCCTGTACGCTAGTTTGAAAAAAAAAATCTAGTCAAATGGGGTAATGCCTCGATTTAGAAGACTCCGAAAAATCCGTTAACTTTAAAATTTAGTTTAGCGATGAATGTAAATTACTTCATACATTTTCTGTTAAGCCTATTTCCTATGTTAACATGTAGCCTAGTCTATGTTTATTTGTATGTTACGTGAAGTTTTCTGTATATGTTGGAGACATGTTCAGTGTAAAAGTAGTTACTTACTTAATGTGATGGCTACGAGTACCGTATAATTTGTGTACTAATATTTCTGTTGATAACATAAGCATACTCGTTCTCCTTTTAAACGTTGTTGGTATGTATTATGCTACCATCTATTTAAACAGTCATTTCCACTCTTCTCTCTGTTTACTGCATGACAGCGAAGTAGGAGAATTGGGTGCAGAATTTGTGGAGTGTAGCAGCTTAATGAGTTTAAGAAGTCGTTGTTCTAACCATGGATAATGATCCATCTAAGTAAAAGAGTGGTCGTTTAAAGCCAGTGTTCAGACAACCATACATCGTTGTACAAAATATTTCAAACACCACATGTCGCATGTAAAATAAATAGTTACAGCGCGTAAACGGATTCATGCGTTGTGACTTGCGAAACAGCCATGCGAATTTCTACACATACGAGCTCACAAAATAGAGGTACAATCGTCTTTGTCTGAATCACCGTGTAAACTGAAATAGGAAACACGAACTACATATTATTTTGATCCGTATGTGTAGTAAGTAGAAAATAAACGTTTAGTGTGGAACCCAACAGGTGATGAAAGAGTCGTCTGTGCTTAACGTATGCTTTAACCACGACGTATGGAGTGTCGTGTAACATTATCCTCTTACATTAGTAACGACAGGTTATTTCACAGTAGAAAGTGATTGCGTCCTTATCGGTATGGTAGAATAGCTAGCGTTTGTGACAGAATGCCAGAGCTCTGCACACATGCACCTCAGGGCCATTAGGGTGTGGGTCACAGTACTGCTTGATCACAGCATGGATAGATAAGTCTGTATCGCAATGACACATACACGTCTGGGATACGTCTGCCTGAGAGGTAACTAAAAAAACCGCAATATCTTTGTGAACAGACATTTCCGAACAGACGCCATCCGGGTCATCTGATGTTGACGTCTGTGTGCAGTCGCTTGTGTAAGGCTTTCTACAAGAACATGTGGTTTAGCTGCTATGCGCAAACGTTACAGCCAGATTTCAGGAGGTTATGTTGAAATCCACAGCCTACAAGTAACACACGCAGAATTTCACGCACTGTTCATGGGGACCAACGAAGTTTCGTAAGGGCTTCCCAAGAAGAACTGCTCCGTAAGTCTTCTAGAAACCTTATAGTCAGGTGATTTCCAACCACAAGCAGATTCGACGCATGGTTTCTGCTTCGAATCGTAGGCTAACCTGGCACGCCTCGCTACTCTCTGTGTGCACACCGGGTCCCTTTCGAATGACGTAAGCATGCGAACTCAACAAAGCCTGAGAATTTTCTGTCAACGTGTGGACTGACTTCGTTGGTGACAATCACAGTCGATTATATGGTCATAATCGAGAAAGTTTAAGGCTCATGCCGTTGGGAAGCACAGTTGTACAAACGTGCCTGCGTATGCGGAAGCTGTGGCATTTCACGGGGATCTTAAGACACATCAGGTGCTCGATAGACGCAAAGGTGGGGAGATATAACCGTCATGCTTAGAGAAACGGTGCCACCTTCTTTTTCCTTGTGTGGAAGTGTTGCAGGACTCTGGTATACGAGATCTCGGGGACAATGAGCATACATTTTGCGCCTTACTTCTCCTGGCTTGGTGATTACTTTATTGCTCTTATGTTAAAAGTAAATCAGTTGCCCGTTTTCTTAAAGTAAATTCAATTCACTCTTTCAATAATCAAAAGTTAATTTCTTGCATTACTCTAAA
This sequence comes from Schistocerca piceifrons, assembly GCF_021461385.2. NCBI lineage: Eukaryota > Metazoa > Arthropoda > Insecta > Orthoptera > Acrididae > Schistocerca > Schistocerca piceifrons. The sequence continues at coordinate 442,982,190 of NC_060141.1, read as the reverse complement.
TTTTGCATTACGTTACTCTGACATTACTAAAAGTCATTTCTTACATAAAAAATTTCAGTTACAGCCAGACAGTTATTTAACCAGCATTTACATTTACTTTCTAAATTTAGTATTTCAGAATAGCTGCAAACTCATTACTTTCTGATTCATTTATTTTCTCGTAAACGTGTTGTGTAATAGTGTGACAACCATCTGTTGCCACGCCAGTGATTACTTGTTTAATCTTCTTACCATTACCTTTTCTAAGATTCTGGAGATTCATTTCCCTAGTGAGCTGAACGACTGCTTAATTATCCTTTTTTACTAATCAGTATTTTTGTATTATAGTTCTTTTGTATTAAAAATATTACGTGGCACCCTTTTCTTCCCAGTGTGGCTCATGAGCTATTGCACTATATTCCACCCATTTAAAAAGTATCATCAGTATTTAGATTAGGTTTAGGATAGAATCTTCCTTCAGAAGGTTTTTTTGTACTTCTCCTACCAAACGGTATTATTTTCCTTCGTTAATGATAGCCTTACTCATTGTAAAATTTCATTAGGCATACGCAATCACGGTCAGTTAAATCACAGTTAAGTAGCTCGATTAGGAAGTGTCGTACTACAATACTGAAAGAAGAGATGAATTAGAGCTGGCCCGACAACACAACTGCCAACAGCAAGATAACTGGGATTTGAAAAAATCATCATTTGATACTCATTAATTGTTCACGAGTATCCAGACTTGCCAATGACAGAGAGTTCCGGCTGTATCTAGTTCACTTCTTGGGCCCCAATCTGATAAAATTACCAAAACAATTATATATATATATATATATATATACACATATATTTATTTATTTATTTTAAGCAAATACTCTTGCCGTTGGTAAAAGGCTTTAAACGACATGAGTGTGACCTTTTAATTACGTCACACCATACTCAGCTCCAACGTATGTCATACACTTATCAGATAAAAATTAGCCACCAGAAACGAGGTGGCTACAGTAAAAGATAAGTGCTCTCTAGATCAAATGTATCCGTTATGCATCCGACACATTTACGGAGTACTTCTAAGCTCTTGCAACCCTCGTCGAAACTAGTGTGGGATTCAGTACACGGATAAGTTCCCAATTGAGGAACAGCAACCACTCCTCCCAGGGTGCCACATCCGAATCAATACAATCGCTTATTTCCGGAAGCGAAACCCCGCATTACCTTCCTGACTTCTTCTTGGATCCGGAATCAGTTGCCTTTACCCAGAGAACGACCCCTCCACTCCTCACTTCGCTCTGCCTCCCTCGCTCTCTCTCTCTCTCTCTCTCTCTCTCTCTCTCTCACCTCCCCCCCACTCTCTCTCTCTTTCTCTCTCTCCCCCTCTCTCTCTGCAATCGTGGCGACACTTCCTTATACTCACTCTCCGTCACCGAGCCAACTGTGACACACACACGTGGCCGTGCGGCTACTGCCCACCATAGTTCACTTCCTTCTTTGCTTCCTCTGAGAGCATGCGCGTGAACATCTTGACCTCTAAAGTTTCACTTTCTCTTTCGTCTGTGGTGCCCCAACCCTATCATTCCTTGATCAAAGGTTATCTTAGCAAAGGCCTCGACGAGCAAGTCACCGAAGTGGCGTGAAATCGAAAGACTTGCACCCAGCGAACGGTCTACCCGACGGGAGGCTCTAGTCACACGACATTTACATTTTTAGCAATGGCCAAATAACTACGGAACTCCCCGCCACGGCTCAATAGTACGTGGAGTGTTTACCGTCCCTTTCAGCTCGAGGTATTGTCTTTCAGCTCGAGGTATTGTCTCACAGCCTTTGCACCAACGGTTTAGTGCACCTGGTGTCTGGAAGCTGTGAAGCACTTCGACGGCAGTTGACTTCCATTCAACAAGGAACGAAAATCGTGTGTCCGTATTAACTTTCTACGCAGATAGGAACATTTAGATACTTTCATGTTGTTTAATCACGGCCAGTTCCTCTATACCTTTGTTATCCCAAGACATAGCTACTTTAACAACTGAGACAGATGTACGGCAATCAAAGTGTGCAGATATCGCGTAAATGGAATCAACAGCTGTGAGTACCGTGCGTGAGTCGTGCTTCGGTAGCTCAGACGGTAGGTAGAGCACTTGTCCGCGAAAGGCAAGGTCCCGAGTTCGAGTCTCGGTCGGGCACACAGTTGTAATCTGCCAGGAAGTTTCATATCAGCGCGCACTCCGCTGCAGAGTGAAAATCTCATTCTGGAAACATCCCGCAGGCTGTGGCTAAGCCATCTCTCCGCAGTATCCTTTCTTTCAGGAGAGTTAGTTCTGCAAGTTTCGCAGGAGAGCTTCTGTAAAGTTTGGAAGGTAGGAGACTAGGTACTGGCAGAAGTAAAGCTGTGAGTACCGGGCGTGAGTCGTGCTTCGGTAGCTCAGATGGTAGAGCACTTGCCCGCGAAAGGCAAAGGTCCCGAATTCGAGTCTCGGTCGGGCACACAGTTTTAATCTGCCAGAAAGTTTCATATCAGCGCACACTCCACTGCAGAGTGAAAATCTCATTCTGGGAACAGTTCTTACAGTAGTACAGATAGTTACAGTACTGCCATCGTTTCGCAGTTAGCGTCTGTGAACTCTTCTGTAAGTCGTAAGAAAGTGAAACACTTACAAGCCGCCATTAATATGTCATTTGTTGTGTAGCTACCAGTTTCGGCACTTCAGTGCACCATCTTCAGGCCTTAGTTAACGCTGAAGGGGTTATTACGATCCACATATACATTGCGCCAATGACCTCAGGTGATGCCTGAAGAGACGACATCACAGTTACAGATAGTCTGCGTAAACCTGTCACGTAGGCCACTGACACAACTTATATATGGATCGTGATAACCCCTTCAGTATCACCTAAGGCCTGAAGATGGTGCATTGAAGCAGCGAAACTGGTAGCTGCACAATAAATGATATCATAAGGACAGCTGCAGGAGTTTCATTTTGTCAAATAGTGAACGACCGTAGCCCCCAGACCTCCATTCGAAAGGATGGATATACAAAAGCTTCTGTAAGTGTTGCATGTTCTGTACTGCACACTACTTATACGTAAGCGGAGTTATGTGTATGGGTGCGTTGTGTGTTGTAGCAAAATCTCTGGGGGACCTGCGACAATTTCAACAAAAGGCTGTACATCTATGTCGTACTGTCTGGATGAAACTGCTGTGGAGTTGAGACACTAATATCACATTTATGTGTATCAGGTAGATAAGCGTGGCGCTCTAGCGCGGACTTTTCTTGTGGGGTAAAGGGCGACTGGAGCGACGGACCCGAAAACCCTCCCTCTAAGAGTGCCACGGCGAATAGAAAGGTGGCACTCTGCCTGAAGTCAGGCAGATAGTCCGGTGAAGGGCTTGCGGCACAGAGTTCACCGTTACCTATAAGATTAAATACGGTTCATTTCTTACAAATGAATGTTTATTGTGAAATCAACTATACATGCCCCGTCAATTCATATCAGACATCGATAGTGGGACATAAAATAAAATATTTTGGTTGAACGCTACAAATTTTGTTTGAGAAACGTAGTTTTTCCTCGCAGTATTTTGATGTAATCTTACTGTCTGAAACTGTAAGTTTCCTATCGATTTTGTGTCCCTATTGGCTCTTGTGTGAGCAGTAAATGAACACAACACAGTTTACAGCCAACTGTATATCGGAAGTTTGGTTTCCATAGTACATAACCTTGGTTTGCTGGACGGCGTAAGAGACCTTTCACATGTTTAACTGAGAGATCAAGGATGCTGGTGATGGTAGCAGTGGTCTGGAAGGGTGGCAGTATGGCGTAGTGGTGGGACCACTGCGTATATCTGGGCATGTATATGCATAGTACATAAATATAACTGTCTTCATAATGACAACCGTAGCTTTAGTGTGGATATTTCTCTTCCGTCACTGATTTTTGGTTTTAGGGTATATTTTCGATATTTGCTATGGCTCTGTGTAAGAAGTATTCTTCATAGAGAATGTTCTTCGTTCGTTTTTACGGCATATGATTGCAATGTACGTTTTTATTCCAGTGTGGTTGCGATTCTCTGTTGTGAGACGTTCTGCATATGCTGTGATCAAGTGAAACTAATTCCGTCCCGCCGCAACTGTGAGGTCTTTAATTGGTCTGGGAGAAGACGCATCATACTAGAACACATTGAATATTACTTATGTATACCATATTTAAATGAGCAAGTCCATCATAAACTTCAACTGTTACATTGTTCCTGTACTGTGATGCTGACTTCTTCAGATGAGGTCACGAAATGGGCAGAGCTGTTGCTAGCTGAGCACCGTATTCACCTCAGAGTAATGGCGCTGCTACGCTGAGAGGGGAGGAGTGATGTCCACGAGCGCCTCCGATACGTCGTTGCGGATAGCAGCGAGGGCTTACTAATGCCAGTGGCATCGATCCGCACTGCCGTCTTTAGTATGAAAACGGTAGCTTTGACAATACCACAGCATATGTGGAGAGGGTATATTTATTCTTCTGTAATGTCGCGGGCCTAGGGAAGAGGGCTGGACGCCATAAAAGAGGGCCACTAGCAAGTAATACGCAGGGTCAGCATTAAGCCACAGCCCGCTTGGCGCCGAAGCCTACTAGTCATTTAGTGCCCGGCTGGTTGGAGAAACACTTCAGCATGCGACACACTCAGTTTTTGCAGCAGTAACACAACAGCAAAAATTCTTCGGTACGTATAAATACTGACCGCCCAGCCAGTGAGTAATCTATTCGGCGTTCTTCACAGGGTCGGCTTCCCCCTTGAGGCCACTCTGCTCCACCGTCACCTTGACAGGACCGCCTCCAGGGTCCCAGCCACGGCTTGATGGGCCTAGGGTTTAATTACGGCCCTCCTAGTCAAAGAACCAGTCCGGTGTTTGCACATTTAACCGTCTCATACTCCGAAAACTGTGTCAGCCTGCAGCATCATCCCCTAAAGTAGCTCAGTAGCCATAAATGTAATTCTCATTAGCTCTACTACCGTGACTGCTACTTTACGCACCTATAATAAACTCGGCCACCACGTCTGAGCCATTTCGCTGGAAATGTTCTGTCCGAATAGTGTCGCAAATTAATTCCAGAGTGTGGAGGTGCACCATCATGTGGGAATCATATCATCTGCCGAACATGTAGTGGAACGTCTTCCAGAACATCAAGCAGTTACTTTGAGAGGAATGCATGATACCTTCATGCAGTCAACCGAACAGGCAACATGTAGGGGCCCGAAAATCTGTCACCCAATATTCAGGCCCAGACGTTGATACCAAAGCGAACTTGATATCCACGGTCGCGGGTGACGTGCGGGTTAACCTCTCACCAATAGTGGGTATTGTGCATATTGAAGACGTCCTCACGAACGAATGCTGCTTCATCCGACTATATTACTGTGTTCACGAAGTCATCGTCGGCTTCCTGTTGTTGTCTGAATCATTCACAGGATTGCACCTGCTGATGGCGATCTGTAGGATGCAGGTCTTGCGTCAAACCATAATAATAGTGGTGCAGCCCATGCTCGTGCAGCACGTTAACGACCAGGCGTTGCGAGACACACAGCTGCCTTACTGCGCTACGTGTACTTCGCTGAGGTTCTTGGTACCTGACACCTAGAATAGCTTCCTCAGTAGCTGTAGTAGTGCGAGTTCGTGGATGACCTCTGTCACGCGGTGGTGGAAGGAGAGAACCTGACTCCCGAAAGCGTCGACGAGGATGTCTAGCAGCATATTCACGAGCAGCAACACCAGCCCGGATATCTGATGCAGCAAGGACCGGAAGCATATATACATATTAATCATTTGTGCATGCTATATGTCTGCCACAGTGTTTTAGAGGTTTAAAATGAGAAAATTCTGTAAGTGTACACATGTACTTTGGATTCTATCACGGGCGCATTACTCCGCTGGCAACCAGTCCCTGTATGGTGGACAGCTCATACAGTATAAACACGCCGTCAGTCCTGAGTGCTGGTCCACCAAACGCGTATTACCCCTCTGACAAATATTGCTCTGTATGATTCATCCTGACACCGCTAATTATGAAATGTTCGGTTTCGAATTACACTGTTTCCCTAACGGTGATGTTTCCACAGGATTCTTGGTATCTGACCCCTAGAGTAGCTTCCACTTCGTTCACCTGACCTAAATCCCCTGGATTTCTTCCTGTGGGGACACCTGAAGGAGCACGTGTACTCTGCCGACGAATGTGGAAGAACTGATAGCGCGTGTTCATGCTGCTCTCGCTACTGTGGACGCAGCTTTGCTGCGAAGGGTCCAGAGCTGTATGATCCGGCGAATTGCCAATGTTTGGACTAGCATAGAGGTCGCTTTGAGCATGTATTTTTCTAAGGGCAACGTATTCTGTTGTCAAGGTCCACGGTCAATAATATGGACATTATTATTGTCACTGGTTGCTAATGTGCGACATCTGAGCGCTCATAATAAATGTAGTATAAATGACAATAGATGTTGTGCTATTGTACAGTACTATCATCTTTAGCATCTCGAAATTGATATTGTTTTTTGTAGTTATTCTGTCCTATGACGGGTCATTTGCTTAAAGTGCCTTTTTCTTATTTGTCTAACCACCGCCGGCCGCGGTGGCCGTGCGGTTCTATGCGCTCCAATCCGGAGCCGCGCTGCTGCTACGGTCGCAGGTTCGAATCCTGCCTCGGGCATGGGTGTGTGTGATGTCCTTAGGTTAGTTAGGTTTAAGTAGTTCTAAGTTCTAGGGGACTGATGACCACAGCAGTTGAGTCCCATAGTGCTCAGAGCCATTTGAACCATTTGTCTAACCACCTATTTATGATCAGCGTTACAAACTGTGGTAAATTTAGGATACAGGTGACCTAAGGACCGATGTATATTACAGTACGAAATGTCAGAATGAAATTAGCAAATAAAAGAAAAAAAAGGGCCCTAACCCTGGATCGAACCGTCTACCGCCTCCATGCTAACTCTAAACTCTATTAACTACAACAAGGTACGATAGTCAGAATGCGTCGTGACAAAAGTAGGTACCGTGCATGTTGCTAAGTATTGCCATACTTCCACTCTTTCATGTCCTTTTTCTGCCGGATGTATTAGCCAGACGAAATTCTGTGCAAGACATATTTTTATCGCTGGCATATGAGGAGTCGCGCTGCGAAGCCCGAGTGCGCGAATTTCGCTTCACTCTGTATATTAACTGGTGCCAATTTGAATCTGGAAAAAAAATAAAAAATATATGCAGCATTCACGCGTGTAGCTAGTGAACCACGTATGGGATTTTAGAAATATTGCTTTTTGTGTTCTTGTCGAGTGTTTTAATAAAGCTATTCATTTTTCAGAAAAAGGCAGCCAGTTCTTAATATATGTTTTTTTTAAATTAACTAATCAAAAATCCCCTAAGTGATTCACTTTGAAATGTTATTTCAAAGTTGTCGTTAAATTTTCAAATAAAAATACTGTTCTGAAAGTTTGAAGATTTGAAATGTGTCATAGACATAAACAAACGAAAAGATCTACTTTTAGAAATCTCTAACCAGTGATCTGCGATCCCAGGACTTATCTGTCGTACTGTTGCCGTTGGGATCGAAATCATATCTATTAGTTTATCACAGAACGACTGAAATGTCGATTGTTGTAGTTAGATTATCTAACAAAACTTTACGATTCATTTGAGCCCTATCCTAACCATCGACGATGTTCTAAGCCCGATTTTATTCCCTTCCTGTGAAGCTATCCTGGGCTTCCATTTCAGGAAGATAATTCCCGTTCGCACACGGCGAGAGTTTCTAATCTTTATCGTCGTGCCTGCCAGGTCAAACCTTGGCCAGAAAGGTCACCGGATATCTCACCAGCTGCGTATGTTTGGAGAATTGGGTAGGGGCCTTCCTACCAGATCGGGATTTTGACGTACCACTTACACAAAATTTAGCGCGAGATCGCTCAGGAGAACGTGCAGCAACTATTTCAACGAAAGTCAAGCCGCTTAATTGCTTGGAGAAAAGCAAAAAGTGGGCCAACTCGTTACTGACTAGCTCAGTTTGCGACGCTCTTTCTCTTGAATAAACCATCCAATTTCTCCGAAATTGCAGTCGTTTGCATGTCTATCACATCTACCGATTTCCATGCAGTCCAGATACACTAATGACTATTAAAATTGCTACGCCAAGAAGAAATGCAGATGATAAACGGGTATTCATTGGACAAATATATTATACTAGAACTGACATGTGATTACATTTTCACGCAATTTCGGTGCATAGATCCTGAGAAATCAGTACCCAGAACAAACACCTCTGGTCGTAATAACGGCCTTGAAACGCCTGGACATTGAGTCAGAGAGAGCTTGGATGGTGTGTACAGGTACAGCTGCCCATGCAGCTTTAACACGATACCACAGTTCATCAAGAGTAGTGACTGGCGAATTGTGACGAGCCAGTTCCTCGGCCACCATTGACCCGACGTTTTCAATTGGTGAGAGATCTGGAGAATGTGTTGGCCAGGGCAGCAGTCGAACATTTTCTGTATCCAGAAAGGCCAGTACAGGACCTGCAACATGCAGTCATGCATTATCCTGCTGAAATGTAGGGTTTCGCAGGAATCGAATAAAGGGTAGAGCCACGGGGCGTAACACATCTGAAATGTAAAGTCCACTATTCGAAGTGCCGTCAATGCGAACAAGAGGTTACCGAGACGTGTAACCAATGGCACCCCATACCATCACGCCTGGTGATACGCCAGTATGGTGATGACGAATACATGCCTCCAATGTGCGTTCACCGTGATGTCGCCAAACACGGATGCGACCATCATGATGCTGTAAACAGAACCTTGATTCATCCGAAAAGATGGCGTTTTGCCATTCGTGCACCCAGGTTCGTCGTTGAGTACACCATCGCTGGCGCTCCTGTCTGTGATTCAGCGTCAAGGGTCACTGCACCCGTGGTCTCCATGATGCTGCAAACGTTGTCGAACTGCTCGTGCAGATGGTTGTTGTCTTGCAAACGTCCCCATCTGTTGACTCTGGGATCGAGACGTGGCTGCACGTTCCGTTACGGCCAGGCGGGTAAGATCCTGTCATTTCGACTGCTAGTGATACGAGGCCGTTGGGATACCACACGGCGCTCCGTATTACCCTCTTGAACCCACCTATCCCATTTTCTGCTAACAGTCATTGGATCTCGACCAACGCGAACAACAATGTTGCGATACGATAAACCGCAATCGCGATAGGCTACAATCCGTCCTTTATCAAAGTCGGAAGCGTAATGGTACGCACTCCTCCTCCTTACACGAGGCATCACAACAACGTTTCACCAGGCAACGCTGGTCAACTGCTGTTTGTGTATGAGAAATCGGTTGGAAACTTCCCTCATGTCAGCACGTTGTAGGTGTCGCCACCGGCACCAACCTTGTGTGAATGCTCTGAAAAGCTAATCGTTTGCATATCACGGCATCTTCTTCCTGTTGCTTAAATTTCGAGTCTGTAGCACGTCATCTTCGTGGTGTAGCAATTTTAATGGCCAGTAGTGTATTTCCTTCAAGGTTCGTTTTCTTTCTTTTTTTTCTTTTTTTTTTCTTTTCTTAGAGCGTATAACATATTATGTTCATTCATGTTTCGTTTAGACTTCCTGCTTTTGAAAAGTAACACAGTGCAGTTAATTACAAATTTCCTAGTATAGGGAGTGTTCTGGCAAAATATTTGGCTGACGAGGATAATTTTTAACACATAGAAGCTGGAATAGGTCGAGGAAAGCGAGTGTTCATCGGAGAGAAAAATAACGTTGGGTGTGTTCTGCGGAAGCATAACTTGATAGCTTTTTTATCGGTGTTTATAGACGAGCTGCCTCACGGTGCGGGAAACACACTCAGATAGTTTACTGCCAACGCAATCGTGTACAGATACCCTTCACCCTTGAGTAACAGCTGGGGAAATGAAAACGACGTAGACAGAATATCCAATTCATGTAATTATTGAAAGTACTATCTCTTTCGCTACTCGTAATCTTTATTTTAGCGGCCGGTTTCAGAATTTGCTCAACCCTTCTATAATCCACCTGCCACAGTGTGTAAAACGCACGCAACTGATAAGAGAATATGCACACATTCTCAGCAATCGTATGTTCACAAGATTTCGGACAAAGTTTGACGTAGTGTGGATTACGTACTTGTGAAAAAAAAGTAAATAGTAGCTTGTCTCAGGTGGAGGCCTGTTACAATCCTCCTCTTCACACTGTTATCTTCATTCTATACTTAGACTGCATCTGAGATTCTCCTTATTTAATTTATCTCCAGATTTTATTTCCTGACATGCCACTTGTATTGTACACTGATTGAGTGAATGGTTATTGCGTAGCTTTCAGCAATGTAGATAACTCATCTGTCAGTACCCAACTTACATTTCATATTTATGGTAGCTATTTCTGTTTAATGTATCTGGCGTTGGGGCTAGGGGAACTCCTTTCACTTGAGAAGGACTGCAGGTGAAACACTTTCATTGTCTCGAGAAATCAACCGTCACTTAAAGTGCGGTTTTCATGGTAACCGGCCACACAAAGTGCGGAGAGAGCCTTTCCATGTTAATCCTGCCGGTATCATGGACAGTAACACAGAGTAATGGTCGAAAAAGTGTCCAACACTTTCAGTAGCAGTGATACGGGTGAGTATTACGTAACTTTTGGTGGTGTTTTCAGCTGTTGCCGATATACCGCTATGTTCCATCTTCAGACTTCCTTCCACAAGCTAGATGTATGGCCGCATGTGCCTCCGTAATATTTGCCGACTCTTCGTTTCTAGGGAACGCAGTGCGAAGTTTACTTAAAACTGTCCGGAATTTTCTAGAATCGAGACCGGCAGTGCGAATGTGGCTACAGTCAGTTCTCGTTTCCAAAAACGTCAAGTTCATTGGCAGATACATTATTAACTGGTTGGTGGGAGCTACAGAATTAACTTCCAAATGCCTTATTGGAGGACTGTGATTGCCTGGAAAGATTGTGAGGAATGCTTTTCCGTGGTCTGAAGCAAAGCCATCAAAATTTAGGGACGTTCTCTTGGTTTGTACGTGACGCAAAGTTTTATATCCGTGAGTTTTTTCACGATGTCTGCCCCCTTCGGAGTCTTCGAGGTTCATCATTGAACTTGGACTTAGTTATTTTTTTGCATCCGCAATTGGTAATAGTGAAGATGTTGATGTCCGCGGCTCGCAGTGACAACATTCCGGCCCACACTGGCCACAACTGGCGGACACTGAAGTGCGTCAGATGGCGATACGTCAGCAGTCATCCCAATCGCAACAGCAATAAGATTTCTATTGCCATTCACTCATCAAACTTCGGAAGTCGCGACAGAGTGGGGGTAGTGAAGGTCATTTACGACTTACGGTCTCAATTTGTGCGTGATATGCCCTAGCGCATTACGCACTTATTTTGATCTGCTCCACAGTTTACTCATGGTTTCAAAAAGATATTTTTTCGTAGTCAGATAACCACTCGTGCTTCGATTGGTTATTGTGTTGATTCACAGGTGTTCACGGGTTTTTTGTTGATCTTTCTAATCCTTTCATTAGTTCTTAATCTGTTGTGTGGTCTGTTCTAAGTAATAAATTTTTTTAGTTCTTTTGTTATTATAAAATTTTATATCTTGGTTTGAGTTCACCGTTTCCTTCCTTTATGTGACTGGGCACCACTTTAACCGTATTTGTCCAAAGTTCTTTTTAATCTCAGCGTTAATAGGCTTTGCTTAATTTATATATTTCATGCAGAATGGTCCGATTTACCAGGTCAAACTCTATGATTGCATAGCGAATAATTTATCCAACTCAGTAATTTCTTCTATACTATATTCAAGAATCAAACCGTCAAGAGGCACATAAAGATCGAAATTAAGTACCCTCCGTTTATCAATGTGTAGTAGCTTCTGTCCAGAAATTTACTTGTCAGTTCTACAAAAACTTTTTCACTTATAGCTAGGTGGCACATATCTGCTACAACTAACATTTTTTTCTGTTTAAGCATTTTATTATCGGTTCTAAGCCGATTGGTTTTCTGTTTGCAGACGAAGTCCAGCGCAATCCAGAGGATTATCCCCGCTTTATATAGTGTTTTTGTGTCAATTAACATACTGTTCATGACCATCTGTAAATATTTACTTTAGTCTTAATTATGTGGGAGTGTTGTAGTTCCACATTATTCTCTCCAAAGCAACTAACATTCAAACGGTTTACTTGTAGATTCTTTCTCCCTTCAAAGATGCTCTGAAAGTCATCTATGAGTAGCATTCTAAGAACTAGTATCCGTGTACTCATAAAATATACGGATCTGACTCTGAGTAGCAGAGACTTCTGTCATACGTGCCACTGTGTTAACAGACTTACTATGTTATCTTACTCATGTTCTACCAAGAACAGGTCTGTGTATCTTTCTGCCATGGGAGTACCTCAACTTCACGCAGACATATTCGTTTTGTACATAAAAGCCCTTCTGCGCATGTTCATCAAGCAAACAAACTTGTTATCACTCAGGCAGTGCACAGAGACACTTAACATGATTAGATGGGCATTCTCTGGTTGAAAACTCTCACCGCGTTGTGTGGTGTCGGTTGTGACTGAGTGCATACACCTATGACGGAAAGGACTAAACTCTGGTGACCAGACTCTGGTACACCAAATGTCCTTGCAAATTAATTTAAAACAAAGATACTTTCAGGTAACGGAAACTTCGTTTTTAAATAATTTTATGATGGATGGCACAGTTAAGCATGAAACAAATTGATTTATTCTCTTTAAATGTTAAAGTAACCCAGAACAGAGCTGTTAGAAACGGACCAGGGATATAACACTTAAGTATATTCTTGGCACAGGTGAGTGTGGAGAATGGAATGCAGTTATGTTAATAATTCGTGGACACAGCCAGTGTCTTGCATAAGAAGTCAGTTAAATACTACAAGCACACGGAAAGACAGGAGGCGAAATGCGCAGTGGGAGCAACAAGCTGGATTTATGACTTTAAAATCGCATAACAGGCCACTGAAGGGAGCGACTTACCCTTGCGTCACAACGACGACCTCGCTTGTAATCATCTCACGTGCGCAGAGCGCGAGTAAATCTGACGGCGGCAGTAGCGACAGGTATGTCGGATTCGGCCGTCTCTTGTACTTAATTTCCAATTACAGACATCCTTCTAGTGGCAGCGAGCCTCACCTCATCAGTCATCTGCCCTATCCTAATATGAAGTCTTAACTCTGCAAAAGCTTTAAGTAGTGTCGTTCATTCTCTGAAAATGTAAGGTGAATTTTAATCTTGTAAGTCCTACTGCGAAGTTATTTCCTTCTGGCCGTATTCTTTGCTGTATCTCGTCATAGCAGGAACTCGCTGGCCGATAGTGGCAAAGACTGTGAGCGCCAGTCAGTAAACTCGAGTGAAGATGTTAAACAACCACCTACCCCAGTAGATTTTTCTCTATGTTGAACCAAAAAATCTGGTAAGTATGGAGCAAAGCAGAAAATACGTCCCGCTCCGAGGCTCAATTCTGAAATTGGATCGTCTAATGCTCTTCACGTAGACACAGAGAAAATCTGCGGTTTCTCCAGAAAATAGCACTAAAACCCCAGTCAGGGAACTGGATTCTGTAAGTTTAAACCGAATATTATTCCGGGGTATCGTAAGGAAATTTCGCACAGTCTGTAGGATACCACATCTGGCTACAGATCTCTCATGTTGCTAAAAGCCTTCTGCAAAGAAGTCAATGTCCCTTTCGTTAGAATAAACGAATGTCCCGTGTCCTACCTGGAGAGTCGGTTAGAGGACAAGAATGGGCGCGAATGCTGGTCTGTCTGTATGAAGCTTCATCTCTCCCCGGGACTCAAGATTTTTACGAAGGCCAAGTCCTCTTACAAGGATTCCCATCTCAAGCACCCAGTCTGTAAGCTTTCAACTCTTGGAAAGCTCCACCGTACTACAAAGGAAAGGTAAATAAACAAACAGTGAAATGGAAACAGCACTTGTCATGCTAACCTAAATCTGCAAATTACAGAGCAGTGTAACTGAATGACTACTTGATCAACCGAATTTGCATACCAACCCCTAAAATATTTTAGTGGACAGTTTCAAGGAAAAATGGTCACGCTAGAATGTGTCGCCTGAGGGGTAACACAGGAGAACTCGAGATGCTGGTGAAAGCCCACTGTGCACTAACCTGTATCAATACTAGCAGTAACCTAAAGCTGGCTCCCCACCTCACGACACCAGGAGTAACACGCACTGCCTCCCCAAAATATTTGAAGAATGGACCTCTCCTCAGATGTCCACCACACTCACTGACGATGGTCATCCAGGGTAGTGAAGAACCGCAAATTATCGCTAAATACAAAGCTTACCATTCAGCAGGAGGCCATGCTTCCCCGTCACAGCACTACTACAAACAGCCACTTGTGTTGTGATATTAACGGAAGCCTATCGATGGACGGTAATTCCCTGGATCGGCTGCTGTTAGTCTCAGTCAATGCTGCGGGTGATGGGTTTACGTTGTCACGTGCAAAATACGGCGATCGCCATTGAGGTGGTCAGATTCAGTCCCTCGAAACCTTGCAGTTCAGCATCACGCCAGTGCCATATCCGAATGCCTCACGAATCTGAATATTACATGAATCAACCAACCTACTCAAAGCAGACCGACAATGAGGCGTCTTTGAGAGTCTGTAAGGTGCTGATTATGCTGTCTCAGACGAATAAGCGACATCTTCGTGTTCTTCAGTGTGATCACCCAACGTCTGACGCTGATCACGTCTGTTATAGCTAACAACGTTAAAGACGAACAACACTAATGTATTCTGGTTGCCGGTCTATGCGCCATTGAGAATAGCAATTCTTCATCATTTAGACCCGCGCCCCACCCCGCCTCCATGGTACGTATGTTTGCGAAGTTACGCTGACATCCAACTATGCGTTCTGGGTGCTTCACTTTCTGGTCGCTGTCTCTCTCACATGTTGTTGTTGTGGTCTTCAGTCCAGAGACTGGTTATGATGCAGCACCCCATGCTACTCTATCCTGTGCAAGTTTCTTCATCTCCCAGTACCTACTGCGACCTACAACCTTCTGAATCTGTTTAGTGTATTCATCTCTTGGTCTCCCTCTGCGATTTTCACTTCCGCGCTGCCCTCCAATGCTAAATTGGTGATCCTTTGATGCCTCAGAATATGTCCTACGAACTGATCCCTTCTTCTAGTCAAGTTGTGCCACAAATTTCCTTTCTCTCCAATTCTATTCAATACCTCTTCATTGGTTAAGTGATCTACCCATCTAATCTTCAGCATTCTTCTGTAGCACCACATTTCGAAAGCTTCTATTCTCTTCTTGTCTAAACTATTTATCGTCCATGTTTCAATTTCTTACATGGCTACACTCCATACAAATACTTTCAGAAACGCCTTCCTGACGTTTAAATCTACACTCGATGTTAACAAATTTCTCTTCTTCAGAAACGCCTTCCTTGCCATTGCCAGTCTACATTTGATATCCTCTCTACTTCGACCATCATCAGTTATTTTGCTCCCCAAATAGCAAAAGTCATTTACTACTACAAGTGTCTCATTTCCTGAACTAATACCCTCAGCATCACCCGATTTAATTCGACTCCATTCCATTGTCCTCGTTCGGCTTTTCTTGATGTTCATCTTATATCCTCCTTTCAAGATACTGTCCATTCCGTTCAGCTGCTCTTCCAGATCCTTTGTTGTCTCTGAGAGAATTACAATGTCATTGGTTTTTATTTCTTCTCCGTGGGTTTTAATACCTATTCCGAATTTTTCTTTTGTTTCCTTAACTGCTTGCTCAATATACAGATTGAATAACGTCGTGGATATACTACAAACCCGTCTCACCCCCTTCCCAACCATTCCTTCCCTTTCATGTCCCTCGACTCTTATAACTATCATCTGGTTTCTGTACAAATTGTAAATAGCCTTTCACTCCCTATATTTAACCCTGTCACCTTCAGAATTTGAAAGTGGGTATTCCAGTCAACATTGTCAAAAGCCTCCTATAAGTCTACAAATGCTAGAAACGTAGGTTTGCCTTTCCTTAATCTTTCTTCTAGGATAAGTCGTATGGTGAGTATTGCTTCACGTGTTCCAGTATTTCTATGGAATCCAAACTGATCTTCCCCGAAGTCGGCTTCCACCAGTTTTTCCATTCGTCTGTAATGAATTCGCGTTAGTATTTTGTAGCTGTGACTTAATAAGCTGATAGTTCGGTAATTTTCAGATCTGTCAACACCTGCTTTCTTTGGGATTGGAATTATTATATTCTTCTTGAATTTTAGGCTATTTCGCCTGTCTCATACATCTAGCTCACCAGATAGTAGAGTTTTGTCAGGAGGGCTCTACGAAGGCTATCAGTAGTTCTAATGGAAATTTTGTCTACTCCTGGGGCCTTGTTTCGACTCAGGTCTTTCAGTGCTCTGTCAAACTCTTCACGCAGTATCATATCTCCCACGTCATCTTCATCTACATCCTCTTCCATTTTCATAATATTACCCTCAAATACATCGCCCTTGTATTGACCCTCTATATACTCCTTCCAAATTCCTGCTTTCCTTTCTTTGTTTAGAACTGGATTTCCATCTGAGCTCTTGATATTCTTTTCTTCAAAGGTCTCTTTAATTTTCCTGTAGGCAGTATCTCTCTTACCCCTAGTGAGATAAGCCTCTACATCCTTATATTCGTCCTCTAGCCATCCCCGCTCAGCCATTTTGGAATTCCTGTCGATCTCATTTTAGAGACGTTTGTATTCCTTTCTGCCTGCTTCATTTACTGCATTTTTATATTTCCTCTTTCATTAATTAAATTCAGTATCCCTTCTGTTACCCAAGGATTTCTATTAGCCCTCGTCTTTTTACCTACTTGATCCTCTGCTGCCTTCACTATTTCATCTCTCAAAGCTACCCATTCTTCTTCTACTGTATTTCTTTCCCCACTCTTGTCAAACGTTCCCTAATGCTATCACTGAAACTCTCTACAACCTATGGTACTGTCAATTTATCCAAGTCCCATCTTCTTAAATTCCCACCTTTTTGCATCGTTTTAATCTGCAGTTCACAAACAACAGACTGTGGTCAGAGGCCACATTTGCCCCTGGAAATGTCTTACAATTTAAAACCTGGTTCCTAAATCTCCGTCTTACCATTATACAATCTACCTGAAACCTTCTAGTATCTCCAGGGTTCTTCCATGTATACAACCTTCTTTTATGATTCTTGGACCAAGTGTTAGCTATGATTACGTTATGCTCTGTGCAATATTCTACCAGGCGGCTTCCACTTTCATTCCTTACCGCCATTCCATATTCACCTACTACGTTTCCTTCTCTTCCTTTTCCTACTATCGAATTCCAGTCATCCATGAATATTAAATTTTCGTCTCCCTTCCCTGCCTGAATAATTTCTTTTATCTCATCATACATTTCATCAATGTCTTTGTCATCTGCGGAGCTAGTCGGCATATAAACTTGTACTATTGTGGTAGGCGTTGGCTTCGTATCTATCTTGGCCACAAAAATGCGTTCACTACGCTGTTTGTAATAGCTTACCCGCATTCCTATTTTTTATTCATTACTAAACCTACTCCTGCATTATCCCTATTTGATTTTGTATTTATAACCCTGTATTTCCCCCCGCATGAACCATGGACCTTGCCGTTGGTGGGGAGGCTTGCGTGCCTCAGCGATACAGATAGCCGTACCGTAGGTGCAACCACAACGGAGGGGTATCTGTTGAGAGGCCAGACAAACGTGTGGTTCCTGAAGAGGGGCAGCAGCCTTTTCAGTAGTTGCAAGGGCAACAGTCTGCTTGATTGACTGATCTGGCCTTGTAACAATAACCAAAACGGCCTTGCTGTGCTGGTACTGCGAACGGCTGAAAGCAAGGGGAAACTACAGCCGTAATTTTTCCCGAGGGCATGCAGCTTTACTGTATGATTACATGATGATGGCGTCCTCTTGGGTAAAATATTCCGGAGGTAAAATAGTCCCCCATTCGGATCTCCGGGCGGGGACTACTCAAGAGGACGTCGTTATCAGGAGAAAGAAAACTGGCGTTCTACGGATCGGAGCGTGGAATGTCAGATCCCTTAATCGGGCAGGTAGGTTAGAAAATTTAAAAAGGGAAATGGATAGGTTGAAGTTAGATATAGTGGGAATTAGTGAAGTTCGGTGGCAGGAGGAACAAGACTTCTGGTCAGGTGACTACAGGGTTATAAACACAAAATCAAATAAGGGTAATGCAGGAGTAGGTTTAATAATGAATAGGAAAATAGGAATGCGGGTAAGCTACTACAAACAGCATAGTGAACGCATTATTGTGACCAAGATAGATACGAAGCCCACACCTACTACAGTAGTACAAGTTTATATGCCAACTAGCTCTGCAGATGACGAGGAAATTGAAGAAATGTATGATGAAATAAAAGAAATTATTCAGATTGTGAAGGGAGACGAAAATTTAATAGTCATGGGTGACTGGAATTCGAGTGTAGGAAAAGGGAGAGAAGGAAACATAGTAGGTGAATATGGATTGGGGGACAGAAATGAAAGAGGAAGCCGCCTGGTAGAATTTTGCACAGAGCACAACATAATCATAACTAACACTTGGTTTAAGAATCATGAAAGAAGGTTGTATACATGGAAGAACCCTGGAGATACTAAAAGGTATCAGATAGATTATATAATCGTAAGACAGAGATTTAGGAACCAGGTTTTAAATTGTAAGACATTTCCAGGGGCAGATGTGGACTCTGACCACAATCTATTGGTTATGACCTGTAGATTAAAACTGAAGAAACTGCAAAAAGGTGGGAATTTAAGGAGATGGGACCTGGATAAACTAAAAGAACCAGAGGTTGTACAGAGATTCAGGGAGAGCATAAGGGAGCAATTGACAGGTATGGGGGAAATAAATACAGTAGAAAAAGAATGGGTAGCTTTGAGGGATGAAGTAGTGAAGGCAGCAGGGGATCAAGTAGGTAAAAAGACGAGGGCTAGTAGAAATCCTTGGGTAACAGAAGAAATATTGAATTTAATTGATGAAAGGAGAAAATATAAAAATGCAGTAAATGAAGCAGGCAAAAAGGAATACAAACGTCTCAAAAATGAGATCGACAGGAAGTGCAAAATGGCTAAACAGGGATGGCTAGAGGACAAATGTAAGGATGTAGAGGCCTATCTCACTAGGGGTAAGATAGATACCGCCTACAGGAAAATTAAAGAGACCTGTGGAGATAAGAGAACGACTTGTATGAATATCAAGAGCTCAGATGGAACCCCAGTTCTAAGCAAAGAAGGGAAAGCAGAAAGGTGGAAGGAGTATATAGAGGGTCTATACAAGGGCGATGTACTTGAGGACAATATTATGGAAATGGAAGAGGATGTAGATGAAGATGAAATGGGAGATACGATACTGCGTGAAGAGTTTGACAGAGCACTGAAAGACCTGAGTCGAAACAAGGCCCCCGGAGTAGACAATATTCCATTGGAACTACTGACGGCCGTGGGAGAGCCAGTCCTGACAAAACTCTACCATCTGGTGAGCAAGATGTATGAAACAGGCGAAATACCCTCAGACTTCAAGAAGAATATAATAATTCCAATCCCAAAGAAAGCAGGTGTTGACAGATGTGAAAATTACCGAACTATCAGCTTAATAAGTCACAGCTGCAAAATACTAACACGAATTCTTTACAGACGAATGGAAAAACTAGTAGAAGCCAACCTCGGGGAAGATCAGTTTGGATTCCGTAGAAACACTGGAACACGTGAGGCAATACTGACCTTACGACTTATCTTAGAAGAAAGATTAAGGAAAGGCAAACCTACGTTTCTAGCATTTGTAGACTTAGAGAAAGCTTTTGACAATGTTGACTGGAATACTCTCTTTCAAATTCTAAAGGTGGCAGCGGTAAAATACAGGGAGCGAAAGGCTATTTACAATTTGTACAGAAACCAGATGGCAGTTATAAGAGTCGAGGGACATGAAAGGGAAGCAGTGGTTGGGAAGGGAGTAAGACAGGGTTGTAGCCTCTCCCCGATGTTGTTCAATCTGTATATTGAGCAAGCAGTAAAGGAAACAAAAGAAAAATTCGGAGTAGGTATTAAAATTCATGGAGAAGAAATAAAAACTTTGAGGTTCGCCGATGACATTGTAATTCTGTCAGAGACAGCAAAGGACTTGGAAGAGCAGTTGAATGGAATGGACAGTGTCTTGAAAGGAGGATATAAGATGAACATCAACAAAAGCAAAACAAGGATAATGGAATGTAGTCTAATTAAGTCGGGTGATGCTGAGGGAATTAGATTAGGAAATGAGGCACTTTAAGTAGTAAAGGAGTTTTGCTATTTGGGGAGCAAAATAACTGATGATGGTCGAAGTAGAGAGGATATAAAATGTAGGCTGGCAATGGCAAGGTAAGCGTTTCTGAAGAAGAGAAATTTGTTAACATCCAGTATTGATTTAAGTGTCAGGAAGTCATTTCTGAAAGTATTCGTATGGAGTGTAGCCATGTATGGAAGTGAAACATGGACGATAAATAGTTTGGACAAGAAGAGAATAGAAGCTTTCGAAATGTGGTGCTACAGAAGAATGCTGAAGATTAGATGGGTAGATCACATAACTAATGAGGAAGTATTGAATAGGATTGGGGAGAAGAGAAGTTTGTGGCACAACTTGACCAGAAGAAGGGATCGGTTGGTAGGACATGTTCTGAGGCATCAAGGGATCACCAATTTAGTATTGGAGGGCAGCGTGGAGGGTAAAAATCGTAGGGGGAGACCAAGAGATGAATACACTAAGCAGATTCAGAAGGATGTAGGTTGCAGTAGGTACTGGGAGATGAAAAAGCTTGCACAGGATAGAGTAGCATGGAGAGCTGCATCAAACCAGTCTCAGGACTGAAGACCACAACAACAACAACAACCCTGTATTCACGTGACCAAAAGTCTTGTTCCTCCTGCCACCGAATTTCACTAATTCCCACTATATCTAACTTTAACCTATCCTTTTCCCTTTTTAAATTTTCTAACCTACCTGCCCGATTAAGGGATCTGACATTCCACGCTCCGACCCATAGAACACCAGTTTTCTTTTTCCTGACGATAACGTCCTCCTGAGTAATCCTCGCCCGGAGATCCGAATGGGGGACTATTTTACCTCCGAAAGATTTTACCCAAGAGGACGCCATCATCGTTTAACCATACAGTAAAGCTGCATGCCCTCAGGAAAAATTACGGCTGTAGTTTCCCGTTGCTTTCAGCCGTTCGCAGTACCAGCACAGGAAGGCCGTTTTGGTTAGTGTTACAAGGCCAGATCAGGTAATCATCCAGACTGTTGCCCCTGCAACTACTGGAAATGCTGCTGCCCCTCTTCAGAACCACACGTTTGTCTGGCCTCTCAACAGATACCCCTCAGTTGTGGTTACACCTATGGTACGGCTATCTGTATCGTTGACGCACGCAAGCCTCTCCACCAACGGCAAGGTCCACGGTTCATGGGGGGGCCTCTCTCACATATTATTACAAACAATAGTCTGCTAATGCCGAGCGGCAGTCCTTCGTCTGCTTGCATCAAGGAGAGTGCGTATAGCTATCATTTACGTACACATGATTTTGAAGCGTTGTCTTCCGTCATTTTTCTTGATCCGACGACGTACTCAATTTTGACAGGTTTTTGCAAGTTTTTTATTGCTTGTCTGTGTTGGTCCATACAAAACCGTTCCATTCTTAGCGCACAGGACAACAGAACGTTGTAATATTGTAATGTGTTGATCTCGCTGCTTTCCGTCTTATGCTTGATGCAAAGCGTGCATAAAAGATGCATTCTACGATTTTTATAGTTGAGTTACGTAGATGTAGTTGAGGTAAGCCCTGCTCAGAACAACAAATGTTAGTTATTTAGTGCGTATGGTTTGTAATTATAATTCCATCTTGATACATTCACTGTTTTCAACTGCATTGTAACTATTTTATTCCTATAACGAAATATCACTTTTTTTTGCAGGTTACGTTCAGTAATATTAACTACATCTTCTGCTTATAGTGACTGATCTCTTATTGTGATCTACCTAGAAAGATGGAAGAATAATGCTGTTGTAATTTAACAAAATTTTTGTTTTCATAGTGAGACTTAACCATTATGTGCTATCTTTATACTGATGCGCTTGAGAAGTGGATTGCAACATCGAAACTTTCCGCAGAGAATGAACTATAACGAAAAAATAAAACAATGAAGATAAGAAATGGGACTACTATTGTAACCTCTCCGCACAAATTTTTAAATGCTAATCAAGATAATGGAACCAAGCGTAACCTCTCCGCAAAAATCAAAGAATGCAAATTGACCAAAAACCACAAAATAAAATTAATTAAATAATGAACCATGAACTGAATGTAACATCTGAACAGAAATAATTAAACCTCACAAATTTTATAAGGGCAGCAGCGCTGACCTTCGGCCCTGTGAAATAATTAAACCTGATAAATTTTATAAGGACAGCAGCGCTGACCTTCGGCCCTGTATTCTGAATAACAAAAGCAAAATTCTTACCTCAATAAACTGCATCTATATCTGCTCTTATCTATCGACACAGCTTCGTGCAATGCTGGCGTATATTTAATTTTGATTCTCGGAGGAAATGCATAGGAAATATTCTTTATATTGAAATGAATGCTTTTTCTTCAAAAGAGTGGAAAAATTCTTTAAATAGAAATGATTACTTTTCTTTAAAAGATTTACTTTATAAAAAATTATTATTGGGGCATGTTTTGAACAAATTAATTACAATTACCATACATTATTAGATTTGCGCAATGCTGCGTCTTTACCTTCTACAACAATACATATCGTCCCCAATCGTGACCAGAGTCGCGAGAAGAGCACGCCGCCGACGCATGCCGACCTCTGCTCGGTACAACTGTCCACTCGCTACTACTACTGCCGACTGACTACACACAACTGACAGAGTACAACTGCTCCTGCCGACTCGCTACATGGTACTATTCCTGCCGACTCGCTACATGCTACTCACTGACGACTCGCGCGGTCAAGCGCAGACTAGCAACGATAAATAACTCTCTGGTCCGAGATTCTGTCATGCCTCGCCATCGCTGGTAATGAATACATACGTGTTTCACTATTTACGGAAAAAAATCACATTTTTGGATTTTTGTAGCTGTCCTTTTTATTGAGACTTCTTTGCTTTGTGCAACTCTAGTTGAACCTTCCTGTTCCATCTATTCAATATCTTAAAGCATCTCTTCACTTGGATTAACATTTAAGCATCCACTCACCCACACCATCATCTAACTTTGTTCATTTATTTGGATAATCAGTCCTGTGACCCCACCAAGAATTCATCTCCTGTGCCAACTGCATCATCTCAAGAGTACCTCTCGTATCCAACGTTCTCAATTATTTGTTGGCCATACACCAATCTCGCCGGCCGCTGTAGCCAAGCGGTTATAGGCACTTCAGTCCGGAACCGCGCCGCTGCTACGGTCGCAGGTTCGAATCCTGCCTCGGGCGTGGATGTGTGTGATGTCCTTAGGTTACTTAGGTTTAAGTAGTTCTAAGTCTAGGGGACTGATGACCTCCGATGTTAAGTCCCATTGTGCTTAGAGCCAATTGAAGCATTTGAACACCAATCTTACCCTACACTTTTTACTCTCTATAGCTCCCTCAAGTAACATGGGAGTACTTTATTCGTGCCCCAACAGATCTATAACTATTCTGCTTTAGTTCGCCTTAGGTTATTCCATATATTCCTCTCCTTGCCGATTCTCATTTCCAATTTTACTAGTCCATCTATTTTTCAACATCCTTGTACAGCACCATCTGTCAGACCCTTTTATTCTCTTCTTTTCCTGTTTTCCCTCACTGATTCAGTTCGCTACAAATCCGTACTTCAGACATACCTTCTCAGATATTTCTTCCTCAAATTACAACCGATATTTGATACAAATATATTTATTGGGCCAGGAATACCCTCTTTGCCTCTGCTGATCAGATTTCTTATGTCCTCCTTTATTTTGTTTCCGAGATAGTAACATTACTTCACTGCTTCTAATTCGGGGCCACAAATTTTGAAGTTTATCATTAATCTGATATGTCCACATCCGAATATTTTCGTCTGACTCTCAGCCTACAGTAAATATTCATTAGATTGTTTACTCCATTCAGCAGGCGCTGCAATTCTTTCTCCCTTTGACTGAAGATAGCGGTGGTAACCTCTCCCATGAAATTCAGCTCCGCTTCAGAACTTTTCTTTTATTTCTGTTATGGCTTTTTCTGTGTATAAATTTAGCAAAACTGAGCAATAGGTATGAAACACTACAACCCTCTCTACACACAGCACTTAGTTACAAGTTTTCGGTTCTTAATTCCATCTTTATTCTTGTTCACATAGGTATTTTTTCCGTCTTCCTCTCTCTCTCACACTCTTTCTCTACCTCTCTCATTTTTTTTTTAAAAAAAAAAAAACCTCAACAGTCTTCTGACTGGTTTGATACGGCCAGCCACGAATTCCTTTCCTGTGCCAAACTCTAAATCTAACAGTAGCACTTGCAACCTACATCCTCAATTATATGCTGTTTGTATTCCAGTCTCTCTCTTCAGTTTTTACACTCTACAGCTTCCTCTAATACCATGGAAATTATTCCATGATGTCGTAACAGATGACTTATAATCCTGTCCCTTCTTCTTGTCGGTATTTTCTACATATTTCTTTTCTGCCGGATTCTGCGCAGAACCTCGTCATTCCTTGCCTCAAATGCTTCGAGTGTCTTCTGTTCCGGCTTTCTCACAGCCAGTGTTTCACTACCATACAATGCTGTGCTCCAGACGTACATTCTCATTAATTTTTTCCTCAAATTAAGGTATTTATTTGATATTAGTAGACTTCTCTTGGCCAGGAATGCCCATTTTGCAGTACTATTCTGCTTGTGAGGTCCTCCTTGCTCCATCCACCATTGGTTACTTTGGTGCCTAGAGAGTACAATTCCTTAATGTCATCAATCCTGATGGTAAGTTTCTCGCAATTGTGATTCCTTTTACATCTCGTCTTTCTTCGATTTAATCTAAATCCACATTCTGCATTCATTATGCTTTTCATTCGATTCAGCAGGTCATTTAGTTCTTCATGACATTCGCTAAGGATAGCAATGCCATTTGCGAATCGCTTAGTTGATATCCATTCAGCTTGAATTTTATTTCCACTCCTGAAACTTTCTGTTATTTCCATCAACACTGCTTAGATACTTAGATATAGATTGAAAAATAGGGCCCAAACGCTATATACCTGTCTTACACCCTTTTTAATACGAGCTCTTTGTTCTTGGTTGTTTACTCGTATTATTCCCTATTGGCTCTTTTATATGTTATAAATTACTCGGCTCTTCCTATAGCTTTCCCCTATTTTCCTCTGAATTTCGAACATCTTGCACCATTTGACACTGTCAGACGCTTTTCCCACGTCGATAAATCCTATGAACGTGTCTTGATTTTTCTTCAGTCTTGCTTCCATTAGCAACCACAACGTCAGAATTGTGTCTCTTGTGCCATTACCTTTAGAAAAGCCAAACTGATCATCATCCAACGCAGTCTGAATTCTTTTTCCGATTCTTCTGTATATTTTCCTTCTCTATAGCTTACACTTATTTTCCTGAGAGTTTTGAATAACTTGCGAAGTTTTACATTGTCGAATGCTTTTTCCAGGTCTAAATATCGTCTATATTTGTGTGCATAACACAGTGTGTGACAAAGATGTATTGTCTAAGTTTCAGGAAACATTCCTCACACAAAGAGAAAGAAAATATGTTATGAGTATATGGATATGGATACGGAACCATTTTAGTTTCTTGTTAGGGCTCATTTTCTACTGCTCTTTGTAATCACATTAAAGGGAAACTCGTGGGAAAAGGACGTATCAGCACAATGTGAAAGACTTTCCTAAATAAATGCCGGCCGCGGTGGTCTCGCGGTTCTAGGCATGCAGTCCGGAACCGCGCGACTGCTACGGTCGCAGGTTCGAATCCTGCCTCGGGCATGGATGAGTGTGATACCCTTAGGTTAGTTAGGTTAAAGTAGTTCTAAGTTCTAGGGGACTGATGACCACAGCTGTTAAGTCCCATAGTGCTCAGAGCCATTTGAACCTAAATAAATATTCAAAATTTCCTTCATTAGAAAAGATACACGGAAGTAGTATGGTAAGGGTGTTTCTAGTGCAATTTTGATATGAAATTCAGATGCAAATTAATTAAATGGATCAATTAATACCTCCCATCCCCATCCACCCCAAACTGCCCCCATCCCTGACCCCACCCATACCCGCCCTGAATGACGTCACGTGTGTGCTCAGCTGCACATGTGCCCCAGCCCCCTCCTCCCCCTCACCCATCGCAAATCCCCTCCCTCCAACCTACCATATTGGTGGGAATTTCGAATTTTGCTGGGAACTTCTTTGTACCAGGGCTGTACTGATGTCCCCCCCCCCCCCCCCCAGCAGGGAATTGATGGGAAATTAAAATTGGCAGTACCCCTTCTGGGAGTCAAACCCTGGTCCTCCTGGGCAGAAAGCCAATGTGTCCCCCCTAACACCATTAAACCACCAGAGGCACTTGGAATTGATGAGAAAATAAAACTGGCAGTGCTCTTGGATGGAAAGCCCAAGTGCCCCCCCCCCCCCCCCCTAACACATATAAACTTTCCAGATGCGGGATAGGAAGGTTGGGTTATTGTATTTTATTTATTTTGTGTGGGAAGCTGACGCAAAGATCGATCTTAATAACCTAATTAATCACTAAGATCGTGCCTAATTACATAACTATATGCATAGTGCTTTACAAGGACGGCATAAAAGCGCAATACAGCTCAAAAATTGATGATACCATACAACTGGGGTTATCCTGCTGGGAAAAAGTTTCGAAATACCACTGGAAACTAGTGACTGACACACTCGAACTTTACCCTACACCTACAAGCTGGCTGGGAAAAGGCGAGGGTGTAAAGTACTATCTTTATTCTTTTTGGTGGGAAATATGTTAAACTGACGAGATGCTGGTGCTGGAGAGAGAGGAGCTTAAAAAGTGTACTACCTGTAAGCGTACAGTATCTATTGCTGTTGGACGTTAGAGTTCACTATAGTTGCCTGCTCAAAATCCATCCTGCAACCCTGGTAATCGAAGACAATACATGCTACCACAACTGATAGAAAAAAACATGCGTCACAGTTCTAATTACACTTCGAAACTGTCGTGAAAAAAAACCAGCATTCGTAATGAACAGGTCACAATGCAGCACATGTACTTGGGGGAAAATCGTCATCCTAAAAGACTGCAGAGTGCAGAGAGAGTGGTAGATGAACATACATTCTTCTCGATGTACTATCACAAACTGCCGAAAACAAAGGCCTTCACACCTTATGAACGTTCTCCAAAAACGCAGTCTGCATTAAAAGAGGAATGCAGTTAGAGCAGTCAAGGTCACGGTCATGTGGATAAAACCATAGCAAATGTATATCGCCAATAAAAATATGATAAGACAGTGATGAAGTAGTTACGATAGTTTCATGGAATCAATTAGAACGGGCTGTTGTACATAACGTAAGATGGTCTCTCAATAACGGGGTCCAAGACGCTGTCATCGGATGACCACCTGAAACTGTCGTGGCTGCTTCATCACTGTCTTAACACAGTTTTATTGATGATAGACATGAATTATCGTTTTATCCACCTTACGAAGACCTTGTGTGATCTAACGGCACTCCTCTTTCAGTGTGGACTACATTTCAGAATGACATTCATAAGGAGACAACATTTCAGACTCTTATACCGTTAAAACAGAGCTTTGGTTTTTTTCTTTTTTTATTCTACCAAGAGTTCTGACCGTAACGACGTCCACCGTACAGCGCATAGTACCTGGCTTAGCGATTAGATGATTAACCATTCAAGAGATTACGCATCAAATCGGTTTACACCTTGAATGTTGGGGCGCCGTACATATTCTCTGGCCTGATGAACTAAAGAGTTTTTACCGCCAGAAGATACACCTACATGCCGCGTCCCAGTACCGTTAGGAGTCTTAGTGTGAAATTCCAAGCCGCACTGTTAGCTCGTGGCGAGCTGTGGCCTTAATATCAGCAACAGCTGTGTAGAAGACCGATGTGTTAGCTCCACTGTAGCAGGCATCCTGGCTTCGAATGTATGTGACTCATACTTGCCGGAAAATGGCGATGGAGCAGGGAGGCAAGATACAAGTTTTTGAGTACGCCATAGTTTATTGGCGAGAATTCTTTGATTTCGACATGAATACCGAGATACAGGTTCCTGGTCGCCCCTCCACGACATGGCCCAGTCCCCAAAATGAAGTCTGTATGCGCGTTCCAGGCCAGCAAATGGGCCACAGTCCTGGATCACCCTCCGTATTCGCCGGATGTGGCCCCAGCCAACTTTTGGTTGTTCCCAAAATTGAAATTCGGAATGAAGGGACATAGTTACCGTACAACTGAGGACATCCAAGAAAATTGTACTGCAGTACTAAATGCAATTCAAAGAACGGAACGTAGTGTGCATTTTGAAACACTTTTGAAACGATTTTAGCTGTGTACTGATTCAGGCGTAGACTATTTTAAATAAATAAAGAGATTTTGTGAACATAATATAGGAATTTTATTTTTCATAGCCACAGTCCTAAAGGAACTGGCACACACTTGGAACTATTGGTTGCGTTGCGTAATAAAGAAACCTCTAAACAACTAATGCGGCCTTGAAGAATTTTCATTCATTTTCAGAAGAATTGTTACAGAATTTTTAAAATTTTTTTGAGAATTTTTTAAAATTTCTTTACAATAACAGTGTATAATGTAAGTTGTGGTTGCCCTAGCTGGAAAATTGTGTGTACTTTATCTCTGTGTTTGCCATGATCAATGTGAATATGAAGGGAAGTAGGAAATGAGCTTTGACATGGATGTGAAGTATTTCTGGACCCATGTACATACAACATATTTTCTTTCTACGTGTGAGAAATATTTCCTGAGAGATGGGTCACACCTCTTGCGTTATCCTGTGTATAATCATTGGCTTGTGATTCTGTCTTGAACGGTTTTGCTTTCTACCTTCATTACTACGGATTATTATTATTACTATTTGCTTGCACTGCTGCAAATTTTCCGTAGTTAATTACATTGATTCGGCGTATAGCTTAAATATTATTTATAGTTTAACAGTGAGTTGACGTTGTTTAATTGATTTCATCTGTTATCATTATTTGGCGTTCCAAGACAGTGCTGGAGAACAAACGCCCTTGTGCTCAGCCGCAGCGCCACTCCACGCGGAAGCACGAAGACTCAGAGGCCAATTTCGTTTCGGGCGCTCGTCTTTTTAGTGCCGCGAGGCAGGATACAGCACTCTGAGGACTAAATGTTTATAATGCGGCATATTTCACGACGAGGCGGGCGCTATCTCGCTGGCGGGTAACGGCTCCTCGGGAGGCGGCTAAGGAGGCGCCAGCCGCCCCTCCCCCGCCGGTTCCACTGTGGTTGCTGGCTGCGCCGCGGTTGTTCGGACGCTGGGGCTGCCTGCCTGCCTGCGTTATTACGCCTCTGAGGGCAGTTGAGGATTGTCAGGGGGTGACGGACGCTGCGTGGCGGCCTGCCAGAACCACTCCCCCCCCCCCCCCTGCCATGCCACTGCCACCACCACCCAATCTGTGCGCCTGCGCAGACGCGGCTTGGTTCCTTGATTTGCTTTCTAACGAGCGTCTGAGTCGAGGCACTTTCCGTTTAATCTCATAGTCTTAACTTTTCATTTTTCATCCGTGTTCTTAAAATAGAGAAGTGGGGAACAAATCTAAACTTTGGAAGTGTACAGTGTAAGCTGCATGTTATCTCTCCGAGTTTTATAAAAAACATTCCCACTATTTCATTTTCCTTTTTTTTTCAGCAGATGACGAAAAGAGGCGGAAGAAACGTTCCAAGAGTGAAAGTATGATATCGGTTTTCGGCACTCATTCCATTGTGCCACAACATTTTGTAAGAGAGTCTTGTAGCCTATCGAGTAATAAAATGGAATTTCAGCGTATTATGATTGTTCCCCGTCATGAATGTTTCGCATACCTGGTCGAACTCAAGATTAGCATAAATGTACAGGGTGACCAGAAAGTCCGTTAACATTTCAAAATGCACTATTTCATGTTATAATTTAGGTACAGAGGTAAAAACTGACGCACGTTTTGAGATGGCATTGGGTCATATTGAGACAAAAACGAGTGTAGAAACTGAACAACAGATGGTGCTGGACAGCAACGCTTCAGTGACGCCGCATGATAATCGTGTATGAAATGAACTGTAGTGAGAAAAGCTGTCACATCATGGCTAGCCTAGTTGACAGACACCTGCTAGAAGGTACGACAATTCTATAGGTCAGCGCTGCAGCCATTCTGCTACACCTGTGGAAGATCTCTTGGGCACATCGTCTGGTGAGAAACGCGTGCTGAGCTGCCACGTCTGCCATGCTTGGCCTCCGAGGTCTCCAGGACTCAATCCGTGTGATTATTGGTTGTCAGGTTACCTAAAGTCTTAAGTCTACAGCGATCGTCCGACCTTACTAGGGCTGCTGAAGGACAACAACCGACGGCAATTTCTCATTGTACCTACTGATATGCCGGAAAAAAAAGAATCGAGTCAAGTCTCACTAATTTTGGGTTGAAAGAAACGGACTGAAAGACATTTGACAAAGAAAAAATGTTATTAGCTGTAGTTTCTGTGATTCCCAATATGTGGAAATATTTTGTTTTCGCGAATTAACATAATTTTAATTAAATATGTCAATAAAATTGAACGTCCAGCGAAATTTTTCCAAGAATAAAGCGATGGAAGAACCCCTGGCAAGTGGTTGGGTGTGGTGAGAACCATATGGTGGCTTCGTGAGCTCGTTGTATTTTGGCTTTCCTCTTGTGAATGAATTCCGGATACAGAGACCAGCTGTAATCTGCAAGCATGCCTTCACTGCAGTGGCCCAGATATCTCTGTTCCCTTACAGCAATTTCTTGATGGAACCCTTCCCCATGTCCATCGCAAGACAGTTTCTCAACAAGCAACGAAAAATCTAGGTAGGAGTGGTGGAAATACACCTTAAGGGATACGTTCCATAGTAGTTGATAGTCTTTTCGCAGGTGTTCTTCCACCAACTAAGAACAGACGTCTTCTGGTGCCTAAACATCCACGAATAAATTCCTTGAAAGCTTCCTAGGCTTCCTTTTCCTTCCCCTCCAAAACTCTGTTATATGCCGCAATATTTGCAATTTGACAAATTTGTGACCCAACAAAATTACCTCCCTTAACATTTGCATTACTTAACGTAGAAA
This sequence comes from Schistocerca piceifrons, assembly GCF_021461385.2. Taxonomy (NCBI): domain Eukaryota; kingdom Metazoa; phylum Arthropoda; class Insecta; order Orthoptera; family Acrididae; genus Schistocerca; species Schistocerca piceifrons. The sequence goes on along the minus strand of NC_060141.1, from coordinate 442,950,814 downwards.
ATTAGAATCTTAGGTTCTTAACGACCTATCCTTCTTTGTTCACTGATTTGAAAAAAAATTTTTCATCAACCCCAGAATTACATGTAGGGGTGAAAGAAAAACTTCTTTTAGGTCCACGAGAGGCTCAGCAGGGACATTTTTTCGCCGGGGTGAAGATATCTTGCAGGCCAGTGTACAGAAAAAGTAGCAGTACTTAGTATAGCCTAGCTGCATTCCTAAGAGAACAGCGATGACTTTCAGATGGCCAAAAGATTTCGCTTTTTGTTAAGCACATTTAAACGAGTCGAGGAGAGCCTTCATGTTTCCATAAATCTCCTTCATGTGAACAGTATGACCAACTGAATTAGAAGGAAGACAATTGCTGTTGTGAAGTAATACAGCTTTCAAGGTCAGCTTGGAAGAGTCTACGAGTAGCCTCCATCCCAGAGAGTCATTTTTCAAATTCAAAGATTTCATCAATCTGTTATCATCGCAGCAAACAACAAAACAAGGAAACAGATTCCTCTGGCGTCTGTAATGTGAGACGCTAACATCATGCTGGAGAAGATTCCATTGCTGTAAACTTGATACTAAAGGATCTGCTTTCTCATTTGACAAACCGAACTCCCAAATTAGGCCATTCAAATCCAGTTGACTTAGTTGGTGTGGTTTATTATCTTTACCATCAAAATCAGGTTCATGGGGTGCGTAAAGCTCTTCGGTTCTTCTTCCACACCGTCTTAATTTTAAATTACCACCTCAATGTTTTTGGGTGAAATAGGGAGGGGTAAAGTCTCTGATGTGGAATAAGTCGAATAGCATATGGAAGATTCTTATATTAAACTTTTCTTGTTTCTTTCATTGCCAATCCTATCTCTACAGGTGGGGTCAAGCATAAATAGCAGCCATCTATATGGCTTGTAGGTTCTCGTCAGACAATAGGTACAGAAAAAGCCATATGTCTTTCTTAGGTTTCAGCCACTCCCTTAGTACTACAGAATAAGAAATGCAACATACATGTGGAGCCCATGACCTGTTGGTCTCCTATAATCACACCATAATAATGCCAATACATAGTCTGCATAAGAGGTATCAGATTCCGTTTTTGTGATGCGAATGTTACTTCACCACATATGTAACAAAAGTTATTCACTGAATTTGAACGTTTTCGTGGCATTTTAATGGAGTTTAACCTTAAACGGCCCAAAACATAGCTTCTGCACTAACTACAACAGACACATATTATACTTTCACCCACAGCAACAATATGTTTGTTTATAGCCCACAAAAAACTGAAGAACATTGTGTTTGTCAGCTGATAGGTGAGATTTTATCGCCAAAACAAGAGCTAATCGGTCATCTTTTTGGTTATTTATGAATTCAGCGTGAGGAAATACTTAGCAATCTCCGATTTTTGAGCCCAAAACATTTTCATCACTGTCCAGTGAAATCAGTTATTTTGCTAATTATTGCTTTTGTTTCATATGAAACACCATTTGTTGGTGACTTTGTGCACTTTTTTTGGTTTCAGTAAAATAGCATGTCATTTAAAGTACGTGTGTAACTTTTTGTCTCTCTACCTACTTTGCTCCGTGAAGTATTGAATTTTCAAATGTTAACAGGCTTTGGGTGAAAAAAAAATGTATTGTTCAAAAGTGTGTGAAATCTTAGAGGACTTAACTGCTAAGGTCATCAGTCCCTAAGCTTAAAAACTACCTAACCTAAATTATCATAAGGACAAACACACACACCCATGTCCGAGGGAGGACTTGAATCTCCGCCGGGACCAGCCGCAGTGGCCATGACTGCAGCGCCCAAGACCGCTCGGCTAATCCCGCGCTGCCTATAAGGAAATTAAAGAAGGGGGTTGGGTTGTTTGGGGGAAGAGACCAAACAGCGAGGTCATCGGTCTCATCGGATTAGGGAGGGATGGGGAAGGAAGTCGGCCGTGCCCTTTCAAAGGAACCATCCCGGCATTTGTCTGGAGCGATCTGGGGGAATTACAGGAAACCTAAATCAGGATGACCGAATACGAAATTAAAGAACTCTTTGGAGAACAGAGCTGTAAGAATGCCCGGAGCTAAAAGGACAAGCAAGAACCATGCCAATAAAGCAATGCTGAAAGGTGGAATGAATATGTACAAAAGCTATACAAAAGAATTGAGACTTGAAGGCAATATTATAGAGAGCGGGGAGAAAATATTACAGATGAAAGTACGAGAGATGTGATACTGCGAGATGGATTTGACACAGCCCTGAAAGATCTAAGGAGAAACCAAGTAAGTGGAGTAGCTGAAATTCTCTCAGAATTATAGGAATCTTTTTTGTATAAGTATTCAATTCTCTGTACTTTCCTACAGATTTTACCGCCACATTTCCCTAAAATCCCATGGAAATTAGTGCTAGATTTCGTAACATGTATGCCAGCACCCTGTCCCTTCTTTCTGTCGATATACCACATCCAAAACGCTTCGATTCTCTTCTTTTCCGGTTTTACCTACTTCCATGACTTTTACAAGCTGCATGAATCCAGTTTGAAATTACTGAGGAAAATCAGCAAAACAGATAAGCAGAAACACCAATGCAATTGTTTATGGTACTCCACTAGACACGTGGAGTGACGGAATTGTATAACATCTACAGAGTGAGGTAAAATTAAGAAAATATTGCACATTTCTCACGTGGGTGACGTTTCCTAGTTCCCCTTCTCAGTGTGTAGTCAATCAACGAAATGAAATTTGCTTCTTGTGGATGTGATCTCTTAGTGAACATAATAAAGTCATCTTACGGCCAGTCCTGAGACTGGTTTGATGCAGCTCTCCATGCTAATCTATCCTGTGCAAGCTGCTTCATCTCCCAGTACCTACTGCCACCTACATCTTTCTGAATCTGCTTGGTGTATTCATCTCTTGGTCTCCCTCTACGATTTTTACCCTCCACGCTGCCCTCCAATACTAAATTGGTGATTCCTTGATGCCTCAGAACATGTCCTACCAACCGATCCCCAATTCTAGTCAAGTTAGGCCACAAACTTCTCTTCTCCCCAATCCTATTCAACACCTCTGTAGCACCACATTTCGTAAGCTTCTATTGTCTTCGTGTCTAAACTATTTATCGTCCACGTTTCACTTCCATACATGGCTACACTCCATACAAATACTTTCAGAAACGACTTCCTGACACTTAAATCTAAACTCGATGTTAACAAATTTCTCTTATTCAGAAACACTTTCCTTCCCATTGCCAGTCTACATTATATATCCTCTCTACCTCGACCATCATCAGTTATTTTGCTCCCCAAATAGCAAAACTCCCTTACTACATTAAGTATCTCATTTACTAATCTAATACCCTCAACATCACCCGACTTAATTCGACTACATTCCATTATCCTCGTTTTGCTTATGTTGATGTTCATCTTATATTCTCCTTTCAAGACACTATCCATTCCATTCAACTGCTCTTCCAAGTCCTTGCCTGTCTCTGACAGAATTACAATGTCATCGGCGAACCTCAAAGTTTTTATTTCTTCTCCATGGATTTTAATACCTACTACGAATCTTTCTTTTGTTTCCTTTACTGCTTGCTCAATATACAGATTGAATAACATCGGGGAGAGGCTACAACCCTGTCTCACTGCCTTCCGAACCACTGCTTCCCTTTCATGTCCCTCAACTCTTATAACTGCCATTTGGTTTCTATACAAATTGTAAATAGCCTTTCGCTCCCTATATTTTACCCCTGCCACCTTCAGAATTTGAAAGGGAGTATTCCAGTCAACATTGTCAAAACTTTCCCTAAGTCTACAAATGCTAGAAACGTAGGTTTGCCTTTCCTTAATCTAGCTTCTAAGATAAGCCTTAGGGTCAGTATTGCCGCACGTGGTCCTATATTTCTACGGAATCCAAATTGATCTTCCTCAAGGTAGGCTTCTACTAGTTTTTCCATTCGTCTTTAAAGAATTCGTGTTAGTATTTTCCAGCCGTCACTTATTACACTGATAGTTCGGTAATTTTCACATCTGTCAGCACCTGCTTTCTTTGGGATTGGAATTATTATATTCTTCTTGAAGTCTGAGGGAATTTCGCCTATCTCATACATCTTGCTCACCAGATGGTAGAATTTTGTCGGGACTGGCTCTCCCAAGGCCGTCAGTAGTTCTAATGGAATGTTGCGTACTTCCGGGGCCTTGTTTCGACTCAAGTCTTTCAGTGCTCTGTCAAACTCTTCACGCAGTATCGTATCTCCCATTTCCTCTTCATCTACATTCTCTTCCATTTCTATAATATTGTCCTCAAGTACACCGCCCTTGTATAGACCCTCTATATACACCTTCCATCTTTCTGCTTTCCCTTCTTTGGTTAGAACTGGGTTTCCGTCTGAGCTCTTGATATTCATACAAATGGTTATCTTTCCTCCAAAGGTCTCTTTAATTTTCCTGTAAGCAGTATCTATCTTACCCCTAGTGGGATAAACCTGTACATCCTTAAATTTATCCTCTAGCCATCCCTGCTTAGCCATTTTGCATTTTCTGCCGATCTCATTTTTGAGACGTTTGTATTCCTTTTTGCCTGCTTCATTTACTGCATTTTTATATTTTCTCCTTTCATCAATTAAATTCAATATTTCTTCTGTTACCCAAGGATTTCTACTAGCCCTCGTCTTTTTACCTACTTGATCCTCAGCTGCCTTCACTACTTCATCCCTCAAAGCTACCCATTCTTCTTCTACTGTATTTCTTTCCCCCATTCCTGCCATTTGTTCCCTTACGCTCTCCCTGAAACTCTCTAAAACCTCTGGTTCTTTCACTTTATCCAGGTCCCATCGCCTTAAGTTCCCACCTTTTTGCAGTTTCTTCAGTTCATAACCAATAGATTGTGGTCAGAGTCCACATCATCCCCTGGAAATGTCTTACAATTTAAAACCTGGTTCCTAAATCTCTGTCTTACCATTATATAATCTACATGAAATCTGCCAGTATCTCAAGGCTTCTTCCATGTATACAACCTTCTTTTATGATTATTGAACCAAGTGTTAGCAATGATTAAGTTGTGCTCTGTTCAAAATTCTACTAGGCGGTTTCCTCTTTCATTTCTTACCATCAATCTATGTTCACCTACTACGTTTCCTTCTCTCCCTTTTCCTACTACCGAATTCCAGTCACCCTTGACTATTAAATTTTCGTCTCCCTTTACTATATGAATAATTTCTTTTATTTCTTCATACATTTCTTCAATTTCTTCGACATCTACAGAGCTAGTTGGCATATAAACTTGTACTACTGTAGTAGGCATGTGCTTCGTGTCTATCTTTGCCACAATAATGCGTCCACTATGCTGTTTGTAGTAGCTTACCCGGATTCCTATTTTTTTATTCATTATTAAACCTACTCCTGCATTATTGCTATTTGACTTTGTATTTAAAACCCTATATTCGCCTGGCCAAAAGTCTTGTTCCTCCTGCCACCGAACTTCGCTAAGTCTCACTATATCTAACATTAACCTATCCGTTTCCCTTTTTAAATTTTCTAACCTACCTGCCCGATTAAGGGATCTGACATTCCATGCTCCGATCCGTAGAACGCCAGTTTTCTTTCTCTTGATAACGACGTCCTCTCGAGTAGTCCCCTCCCGGAGATCCGAATAGGGGACTATTTTACCTCCGGAATATTTTACCCAAGATGACGCCATCATCATTAACCATGCAGTAAAGCTGCATGCCCGCGGGAAAAATTACGGCTGTAGTTTCCCCTTGCTTTCAACCGTTCGCAGTACCAGCACAGCATGGCCGTTGTGTTTAATGTTACAAGGCCAGATCAGTCAATCATCCAGACTGTTGCCCCTGCAACTACTGAAAAGGCTGCTGACCCTCTTCAGGAACCACGCCTTTGTATGGCATCTCAACAGATACCCCTCCGTTGAGGTTGCAACTACGGTACGGCTATCTGTATCGCTGAGGCACGCAAGCCTCCCCACCAACGGCAAGGTCCACGGTTCATGGGGGGGGGGGGGGTGTAATTACAAGGTTATATATAAAAAATCAGATAACTACAATGAATAAATAAACAGGAAAGCGGATAAGCTACTACGAACAGCATACCGAACGAATTATTGTAGCAAAGGTATACACGAGCCCACGCCTACCACAGCAGTAAAAATTTATAAGCCAACTACCTCCACAGACGATGAAAAGATTTGAGAAATGTATGATGCGATGAAAGAAATTATTCGCGTAGTTAAGGGAGACAAAAATTTTATGGTCAAGGGAGACTGGAATTAGATTGTAGGAAAAGGAACACGAGGGAAAGTAGTACTTGAGTATGGACTGGGGGTGAGGAATGAAAGGGTAAGCATCTGGTAGAATTTTGCAAACAGCATAACTTAATCATGGTTAACACCTGGCTTAAGAAACACAAAAGAAGGTAGTATACATGGATGAGGCTTGGAGACACTGAAAGGTTTCAGATTGATTATATAACGGTAAGACAGACATTTAGGAACCGGGATTTAAATTGTACAACGTTATAAATTGTAAGACATTTTCAGAGGCAGATGCGGACTCTGACCACAATCTATTGTTTATGAACTGTAGATTAAAACTGAAGAAAATGTAAGAAGTTAGGAATTTAAGGAGATGGGGCCTGGGTAAATTGAAAGAACCAGAAGGGAGTTTCAGAGATAACATTAGGAAACGGTTGACACGAACAGAGGAAAGAAATACAGTGGAGGGTGAATGGGTAGTTTCGAGAGAGGAAATGGTAAAGGCAGCAGATAATCAAGTAGTAAAAGATGAGGGCTAGTAGAATTTCTTGGGTAACAAAAGATATATTGAAAGTAATTGATGAAATGATATAATATAAAAATGCAGTAAATGGAGCAGGCGAAAAGGAACACAAACGTTTTAAAAAATGAGATCGACAGGAAGTGCAAAATGGTTTAGCAGGGATGGCTAGAGGACAAATGTAAGGATGTAGAAACATATATAAATGAGGGGAAGATAGAAACTGCTTACAGGAAATTTAGAGAGACCTTTGAAGAAAGGACGAACTGTTTGAATGTCAAGAGCTCAGATGGAAAAACTGTATTAAGCGAAGAAGGAAAGGCTGAAGGAGTATAACGATGGTCTATATAAGGGCTATATAATTGAGGCCAATATTATGGAAATGGAAGAGGATGCAGACGAAGATGAAATGGGAGATATAGTACTGCGTGAAGAATTTGACAGAGCACTGAAAGACCTAAGACGAAGCAAGGCCCGTGGAGAAGACAACATTCCATTAGAACTACTGATAGCTTTCTTATGTCTGGTGAGCAAGATGTATGAGACAGGCGAAATTCCCTCAGACTTCAAGAAGAATATAATAATTCCGATCCAAAAGAAAGCAGTTGTTGACAATTGTGAAAATTGCCGAACTATCTGTTTAACTAGTCACGGTTTCAAAATACTAACGCGAATTCTTTACGGACGAATGGAAAAACCAGTAGAAGCCAACGTCGGGGAAAATCATTTGCGATTCCGTAGAAATGTTGGAACACGCGAGGTAATACTGACACTACGACTTATCTTAGATGATTGGTTAAGGAAAGACAAACCTATGTTTCTAGCGTCTGTAGGCTTAGATAACGCTTTGACAATGTTGATTGGAATACTGTCTTTCAAATTCTGAAGGTGGCAGGAGTCAAACACAGGTAGCGAAAGGCAATTTACAACTTTTACAGAAATTAGACGGCAGTTATAATAGTCGAAGTCATGAAAGGGAAACAGTGGTTGAGAAGGGAGTGAGACATGGTTGTAGCCTATCCCCGATGTTATTCAGTATGTATACTGAGCAAGCAGTAAAGAAAACAAAAGTAAAATTTGAAGTAGGAATTAAAATCCATTGAGAAGATATAAAAACTTCGAGTTTTTCCGCCGACATTGTAATTCTTTCAGAGACAACAAAGGACCTGGAAGAGGAACTGAACGGAATGAGCAGTGTCTCGAAAGGAGGATATAAGATGAACATCAACAAAAGAAAAACAAGGATAAGGGAATGTAGTCGGATTAAATCAGGTGAAGCTGAGGGTGTTAGATTAGTAACTGAGATACTCAAAGTAGTAAATGAGTTTATCTGTTTGGAGAGGATAATAACTGATGATGGTCGAAATAAAGAGGATATAAAATGTACACTGGCTATGGCAAGGACAGAGTTTCTGAGTAAGAGAAATTTGCTAACATCGTGAATAGATTTAACTGTCAGGAAGTCTTTTCTGAAATTGTTAATATGGAGTGTACCCATGTATGGAAGTGAAACAAGACTATTAGCAGTTTACGCAAGAAGAGAATAGAAACTTTCGAAACGTGGTGCTACAGAAGAATGCTGAAGATTAGATGGCTAGATAACTTAACTAATGGTAAGGTACCGGTACTGAACAGAATTGGGGGAAAGAGAAATTTGTGGAACAATTTGACTAGAAGAAGGGACAGGTTGGTAGGGCATGACCTGAAGCATCCAGGTGTCACCAGTTTGGTACTGAAGAGAAGAGCAAAGGGTAAAAATCGTAGAGGGAAAACGCAATATGGACAGGCTAAGCAGATTCAGAAGGCTGTAAGTTGCAGTATTTATTCGGAGACGAAGAGGCTTGCACAGGATAGAGTAGCATGGAGAGCTGTTTCAAATCAGTCTCAGGACTGAAGACCATAACAACAGCACCAGTAGATCATGCACCCCACCACAGACTGGTCTGCCTCCTACAAGAACTCACGCAAAGTGTCTACAATCGCTCCCCTGAGCTCTTCACTTATATCCCAGTCTTCACTTAACTCCCATAGCGTTGCGCTACTGTTTGCATTTCTACTGGCTGAAGGCCATCCCCACCAAAAATACTTCGTTCTTAAGATCTAAAGGCATAATTGGCAACAATATTTAAATAAAGAAATATCATAAACCTTCTGTTACCCTTAGATTATTCACAACACTTGCATCAATAGTTGGTTCATAAATAAATAAGCCAGCATTCTCACCCAACTGTGATTTCCATTAAATATTATGAAGCAATTACTTATGCATTGCTGACAGAAATGTCTTTTGATTTTCTTTACAACTGTGGTCTCTACTAGCACATGCAATTGACCACTTTTAGGTTAGCAGAGTTTTTAATAGAACTTGTACTCAACATTTAAATAAATGTTACTTGAAAAATAGTAAACTGTTCATTAAATAATTTCACAAGTATGACAATGTTAGTTTTAGATGCTGTGTTCATTTGCTGTGCAGATGTGGAGAATGCAATGTTGTTACAAATATCTGAATCACGAAAAAGATATAAAGGGCGTCGTAAATTAATAAATGATGTAGATACAGCTACATGGCTTTCACAGATTATAGCTATACGGTAATACTATCATCTGAGATTTCATTTGTCGAAATTTCTCGAACGAAATAAAAACTATAAATTCAGAGGTCCATTGTGAAGATGTTTTTTCATTCTGAAATATTAGATTCTGTAGTTTTAAAGATATTGAGATATTGTTGTGTCGTTGGATGGATGCACCTCATTTTACTGAGATACCAGATGTATTCAAAATTGTACTAATTTTTGATTAGAGTTATTGTCGAATCTCATATTGCTGTAACTTAGCCACCTTTAAGACTGTCTGACACTGCCATTTCTTGGAGCATCTGGTGCACAAATGTTGTGTCAGTAACAGTCGTCCAAATTCCCAACTTAGGGAATTTCCCCATTTCTAGACATGCGATCCTTGTCTTTACACCTGGACTCACTTGTACGAGTCATCTAGTCGGCGCTGGAACTGCTGTGGCGAGCCTATAGGCCTGGGCATAATCGCGTTCAGCTGTACGATACATTACTCCCACCTCATACCAATGCTGGGTGGCCGATTAGCTCGCCTAAATACATGTAACGTTACATCGGGCATCATGCAAACATATTTTACAGTGGATGAAGGTGCTTTAGGATTTACACAAAATTTCTTTATGTGTTGACATACCCATTAGCAATTATTTTAAGGGGCAGTAAACTATTGTTTGAGTATGCCTCCATAGGCAGGTTATCAGTCGTATAAACACAGTGAGATGGTGTAAGTATATAATCCACAGCTTCTCCTAAACCAGTGGATCAGTGGACCAATTTCAACCCCGGTACACGTAATGCCTACTGTTAGGCAACAAGGTGATGGGGATGGGGGTGAAAAAGCAATATAGCCCACAACACGCAAATACTCATACTTTAATCTTCTAGTATTTGAGAGTGAGAGGACTTGGAGACTCACAACAACTTTTACACACAATTTTAAACATTTACTACATTTTCGCTGTTCATGCAGACAAACTGCCACATGAAACAAGACGTTTTAATTTACTGCTTGTTTACCAGTATGTACCTTCATGACACATTTTGAGGACAGTATTCACATATACCACTCAATGTACCAGAAATACTACGTCGTAGTTCAGGAGATATGACGTCTAAGATGTGTGAAAGACTGCCACATCGTGCAAGACATTTAAATTTATTACTTCGTTGATGTTATCACTATTGGCCATACCTTTCGCAGACAGAACCCGCATGTGCCGTAGAATATACCTTCAAAAATATATACAGCACGACATATAGTTCAGGAGATATGACGTCAAATGCTGAGTTGCGTGAAAAAGTACCGCATTATGCAAGGCGTGCAATTTACTACTCCTTTACAACTAGCTCTGTTCGAAATATATTTAATTGACTGTTTCCACATATGTAGAATGTACCTAGTAAAATACACAACACGTAGTTGAAGAGATATGACTTCATAAACGCTGAGATGCTCGAAGAACTGGCACATCATGCATTACGTTTTAATTTGTTACTCCCTTACCACCAACTGATTCACAACACATTTCGCAGACAGTAGCCACATATACCAATGGATGTACCTCCAAAATTATATCATTGCACAGCAGATACCTGAGGAGGTGTGACGTCACAAGCTTTGAGCTGCATGAAACTACAAAACTAAATTCGCTAGAGGTACAGGAGAAGTATGTAGAGAAATAAGTGCGAAATATGTTAAATATATGTGGAATATATTTGATATGTGTTCGCCTTCGTGGGTAAACAGCTCATCCTAAATCCCTGGAAGGATTTCAATCAAAGGTATGTATCTCAGCTATAGCCTGAAAAAAATACTACAGGGGTATTGTATTGTATTGCATGTTAACCTGGGGCCTAGAAACGATGGAGAGGCTCCGTTCCCGCCACAGCCGCAATGAAAATGTGGAGCGTGTAGTGAAGGAGATGGATAGAGGAAGTAGAAAGGAGGTCAAAAACAGGGAGAGATGAGGAGGATATAGAACGAGAGAGGGGAGAATAGGGACAAATAGAGAGGGAAGGAGGAGCACGAAGTAAGAGAGAGGAGGAGAGAGGGGGAAGAAGCAGAGGTTCAGAATGGGGAGGAAGAGGTTGACAGAGAATGGGGCAGGAGGGCTTGGATGAAGAGAGCGGTATGGACAGAAAGCAGGGGGTGGATTTGGGGTGGTGGAGATAGACAAAGAGAGGGAGTGGAAAGAAGAACAGAGAGGTGGTAAAAGAAGAGGTGGTCATAGAGGGGTGTAAGGAGGAGACGAAGTAATAGCGGACTCGAATAGATACATACCAAGGCTACATCTTGTACTTACCTAGTACACACACACACACACACACACACACACACACACACAGAACAATGTTCACTGTTAACCCTTCACGCATAATACAATAACTACCATGCCTAATGGTTACTTAGGTCATATAGGCAGGTCTGATATATTGTGACATTTGACTTACATTTGACAAAGACTATACGGCGCAATTCATGATTGTGTGAAATAAATGAGCAGCAATTTCCAATGTAATGGCGGAAATTTCTTTCAAAAATGTTGCATATGTAGAGGAACTAGCGTACTCGTTCTCCTTACTTGGTCAAGTTGGCAGCGGTGGATTCTCACGAGTCCAGTCTACGAGCACACTGAGTTCGGAAATGACCTCACAGAAATTGAAAGCGAATATGTACAGCTCATTTCTGGTCTCTAATAGGTAGACGGTTCCTCGTCGTGGAAAGCACACAGGGGACTGCTGCCAACCAGAAATCCCTTCGCACTGTAACGATGCAAAGAAACTTGGCGTAGGTCTTCGTCATGGCCGACGGGGGCATCGAGCACAGCCTTTAAATATTGTTCACAGAAGCCAAGGATACGCTGTTTCCTGAATTATTCGTCCCAACTGTAGTCCAGCACGGCCATCCTCAGTTATGGTTTTGCGAAATCTGTCCAGCACTCAAGGGTGGAGCGGTAACTTTCCAGTTCTGCGTGAAGTGCTGCCACACATCGGCAGGCCTACGGGGCCGACCAGTACATATGTCACTCTCCTTTTTGATAGGATGGCGCCCCCTCCACTCCCACACTGGCACACAAAGGGTTTACTACCATGTCCGCATAGTGATTAGTGTTCAATAAGTCAGGGCTTTGCAGGATGGAGGTGCTGCAATGTTTATGTACGTCTGGTTACGATTAAAAACTAATACACGCTCGTCTGGAGATAGATTGGTTCAAAAATTTAATTAAGAGTAGCGGTACGAGGGGCAGATGAAGAAAAGTGCCAAGGCAAGAGCTAGGGGAAAAAACTCTGCGATAGTCGTGGAGGGTAGTAAGAGCAGCAGGGGGTTGCTTGATATTTGTGACAGATGATGCAAGGTTTAGGTAAGTTTGTAGTGGGTATGATTCAGGCGGATACCTTTGACGTTGTGAGGCGTTGTAACGCGGTGGCTTCAGCTGGGTCCCGACGTCGTTTTGTCGGCCAGCATCACTCTACCTGAAACAGATGGGTACATCACTGGTTACAGTCCGACAGGTTCCATACCGGATGCACAGTGTAAGATAGTGTAGGAGGTTTAATTGTGTATTAGTTTGCGAGTTTATTGGCTTCCATGCTGTTGCCTGTTGGCCGATTGTGTTAGCAGCTGGCAAGCAATATTGCTGATGTGCAGGGACTTGCCGATGTTGTCGCTTGTGAGTGTGCTTTAGCTCGCCAAACGTGGTTGGGCACTAGGTAGTAGTGTCTTTGGTCGCTTATGCTTCCACGTACGAAAGCATTGTTAACGTGTCTCGAATTCCTGTATTGTCGTGTGGCGAGTTTTTTTACGGGTTTCAAGGCCTTATTCATTGTGAAGATCCTCGCTGCTTGGGTAGCGTGGAGCGTTGATAATGATACGTAGCACTTTGTTCTGTATGCAGGCCGTGCAGACATTTAGGAACTGCAAATCCGCAGGCAGGAGCTGCGTACGTCAACAGAGGTGAAAATCAGCGTCATGTATAAGGACCTCGATACTATTTAGTAGATTTCCCCTGATGAACATTAGGTAGAGTTGACTGAGTGTCAAGTGTGACCTGTTGGCAACGTATTCTAGGTGGTGACTACGAATTATTTCACGACTGAGTCCTTGCATAAAAAGTTATTGGTTTACTTGCAACGTGAAATTTGGAAAAAATCCCGAGCTTTCAATGACTACCTCCGTCATCTTCGTCAGGGGTAAAACTGACTGTTGTGGACCGGTGAGACTCCAGCTTTTATAAGCAGTGGACGGCTTCTCATAGGCTGGATGACGTCGCGGTAGAAACGACGCTTACGGAGGTGGCGGCCTCTGTGTCTGTGTGGTACTCTAACGTAAGTTTCCAGTCCAGCTAAACGCAGATATCTTTCTCTCGGGAACATATTGGACTAGCAAGTATTGTTACCTGTTTACAGTGTTGATGCTTGCGCAGTTATTTCTTTCTGCGTGTGAACAGAACTGCTTCGCACTTGTCGACATATACTTTAAATGCGAACAGTTTTCGTTAGGCTTTACCGTGGCTTATTGACATTAAATGAAACAACAAGTTTACTGTTGCCAGTGACTGTTTACTTATCTCCAAGACGCGTTTCAAAGGATTAAACCTTCACCATCAGGTATATTTACATTTGATAGTATGACATTTGTGTGTGTTTTGTTATACGATTTTTAGGAGAAACTTGTGGCACTGTCTAATGGGGAAGCAAAACACTAATCCCGAACATGGTTTTGGGTTTCTTTCGACAAAAAATTAAACGTATATCTAACGGTAAAAATAAAATGAGTAAAAAAAAGTACCTCCAGTGGTCACAGGTTCCTTTCACTGTCATAACATATCACATGTACACTGTCATATTTCGTAAACAAATATGGCGCCTGGAAACTATTGGCTGCAAGCGTCGTATAGCAGAAGAGAAAACATTATCACAAAGTACAAATAATATATATCATAACAACATTACTACAGAATAAGTGTTAAAGGATTTGGAGGTGTTTGTTTTGATGTGTCGAATACATGCGCTGGAATAAATACTTCAGGTGGTACATAAATCCGATTTTGACCAGTTAAAATAGCTTAAACTTAAAATTCATTTATACAATCAGGTGAAATGCTACAAACTTTAAGGACAATAATCTTATTGACTACAGAGGTAAAAATGTACACAAATAACAATTTTGGTTGGAATTCATAGAAAAATATGAAAAGCTGGAGACAGAGGTAGAGGAAGGGAAAGAGAAAGTGAGATGGAGGGAGAAGGTGGAAAGTATGAGAGCAAACTTTACAAGGCAAGGGGTCTTAAGATTATTTCTCTTACATGTAATAACTGCGTAAAGGTTGCGGTAATACATTGGTTAATGCTTTAAAATATGCAGATGGATTTACAGTTTGTGCCAGTAGTTGATGTACATATAGTTTCAAGCTGACAAGGGAGGTACGAGCTCTTAGTGTGATGATATATCCGTAAATAAGTTCATTCTCTTGCACATTTTGCGGATGTCATGGTAGCATAACTAAATATTTATGGTAAATATTAAGATGTATGTATGTATGTATGTGTGTGTGTGTGTGTGTGTGTGTGTGTGTGTGTGTGCACTGCAATTTAAATTATGCAGACAGTTGTTGAAAACAGAGATTACCCTATTGTAAATATTATAATTTTGGTCATTTAAGATGGATTCAGGTTGTTTTGTTTGGTGTTTGTATTTCTGGAGTTTTTCAAGGATGTCTAGTTTTCTGCCTTTTGGTTGGATGTGTAGGATGCTGATACTTGTGTTGTTAACATGGTGTTTTGTTTCATGCAGGTGGGTGGCTATGCTGATGTGTGGTATTTTTTGTTTCTTAGTTCTGTCACATGTTCTTTGAATCTAATCTCAAATGATCTGCCTGTCTGGCCTATGTAGATGCAGTCACAGTCCAAAAATTCAAGTTTGCACACACCTGCATGATGAAGTGGGAAGTGGGTTTCGTGTGCTGATGTTGTGGGGTAACTTCTGTCCAATCTTGTTGTCTATAGTAAAGGATATGATTACGCCTTTTCGTTTGAAGACATTGGCAACCTGGTATGATATGTTACCTTGAAAGGGGATTGTATGGAAGATGTTATTTTCTTCTTGTTCCTTGTGTTGAGATTGCTTTGCCATTATTCATTGTTTTAGGGTGTCTACTATTGAGCTGTTATAACCATTTTCAATAGCTATTTGTTTTATTATTTCAGTTTCTTGATCACAATTGTCTTCAGAGAATGGTAGTTAGATAGCTCTATTGATCATGTACTGGACTGACAAGAGGAGTTGGGGATTGTGTTATTTGTTGTTGTTGGCTTCCAATAAATTTCAAGCTGATGTCTGTAACTCATTTTTCTAATGGTAAGGTCTAAGAAATTTATACTGCCATCTGTTTGGTGTTCAACTGTGACTTTAATTTTATCATGGAAGTTGTTGAGTAACTATATCAACTCACTGATGTCATCTTCAGTGCCTTTGATTAAAATGATGCTATAATCCACATATCTGTAGCTGTAGATGACATTTTTGAGGAGTGGTGATTGGAATTCAGGATTTTGTCTACTAAGTTACTTATAAATATTTCAGCTAGCAATCGGGAAAGATTCGAGCCCATTGCCAGACCGATTGTTTGTTTGTAGATTTTATTGTTAAATTTAAAATAGTTGTGTGAAACTATGAAATCAAGCAGGTCCATTAATTTAGTAATGTGAGTTGAAGGGATTTTTTGTGCTTTTGTAGGTTGTTATTGATTATCTGTAGTGTGGGATATATTGACACAGAGGAATAAAGGTTTTCTATGTCAAATGAGGCAAATGTGGCTCCATCAGCTACTTGTATGTTTTTGACATGTTGTATAAATTCTGTTGTGTTTTTAGTGTTCTCCCATTATTGAATGTGTATGCTCCTTTGAGAATTTTGAAGAGCATATTCTTGAGTTGGGATGTTGGGCTGTTCCTACAGTTCACAATAGGCCTGAAGGAGGTCCCATTTTTGTGTATCTTTGGTTGTGATCTAACGCTAGGTGCTTGTAGGCTCATTGTCATATTTCTTACTTGTTGGATGGTAAGTAGAAAGTTGATGTTTGAAATGTGTGTACCCTCTGTTTGTATTCCGATATGGAGACCAGCATCGCTTAGTTCGCGTATGAGGCCGTTGTGCTAGAGACTGTCTAAAGCTTTTTTGATGTCCAGGAACGTGGCCCCAGTGACTTTTTTCTTCTTGTTGCCCTTTGTTGTATGGTAAGCAACGTAAAGGAGTTGTTGTGTTGTTATGTGGTGATTCCTAAAGCCGAACTACTCCGGCCTTAGGACGTCGTTGGCGATGCAGTAGCCTAGCGATGCGTTTTAGTACAACTTTCTCGATAGTCATGCGAGAGAGCACTGTAAACTGATGGGTAGATAATTTTCTGAGAGGGATAAGTCTTTCCCTGTCTTCCTAAATATAAGGGCCTTGGACGCCTTCCAAAAGTCAGGGAAGTGTTTGTTTTGCAACATGGCATCCGTTATGTGTGCAGAATATTCTACTCCTCTATCTGTGAGCTCCTGGAGAACACGAATTAGAATGTCGTCTGGACCAGGGGCTTTCCCAGCATTTGAATGCTTAACAGCCCGTGTGATTTCGTTTCTGCTAATTCATCTGACCTCGTAGCGCGTTGGCTGCACTGCATGTCGTGTAACCTCCTGATCAATTCCAAGTCTGAATAATAAATATGGTGGCACCATATTCGGCATGAAAGACGCTGCAAGTGTTGTGGCCATAAACTCTGACTTCTCCTTGTCGGAGTATACGGCTTTCTTCCTCGCGCCAGGATATGTGGCATCTAGCCGTGCGAGTTTTTGCCCCCACTGCTCGTTTCTAAATGTTTGTATTTTCTTCCTTATTATTCCCTGGAGTCTGTTGACTAGCAATTAAGAGAATGAACGGCTGGTACGCTGCCAATATCTCCTGAGGTGGTCCTCATTGAGATAAGGCCTAGGATTTCCTGGTGCAGGGCCGTCGAGTAATGTTGAGGTGCTATATGTCGAAAGACGTCAGATAGCAGTAGTGAGAATCTCCATCGCTCAGTAATTTGCTTTATGTTGTTAATTTCGTGAGTGTACGGACTACAACTAACAAACGGTTCCTTGAGCAGAGTCCAGTGCACACCTTGTATTTCAGTATTCTGTGTGGTTGGTGTCCTGCAGTGTTTCTTCCGTGTGAAGTATTACAGGCATGTGGTCTGTGTCCAGATTTTTTTCAATCATAAAGTTGAATGTGGATGTGATGTTCTTCGT
Organism: Schistocerca piceifrons; assembly: GCF_021461385.2. NCBI lineage: Eukaryota > Metazoa > Arthropoda > Insecta > Orthoptera > Acrididae > Schistocerca > Schistocerca piceifrons. The sequence continues at coordinate 442,933,208 of NC_060141.1, read as the reverse complement.
GAGGGTTATGTCCATCATGTGTAGCCTGAGTTGGATCACACACAAGGCGAAATACGGCTCTAGTACGATGTAGTTTCAGCATAGTTCATGTTCGTATAGTTTCTTGCCGTTGGAGATACGTATTCGTGAATTCCAGTCTGGGTGTTGGGCGCTTAAATCTCCAGCCGCGACTACCCAAGATGCAATGTTTTGAACTGTGCCGATATAGCGTGTTAATATGTCCTTAGGTGGATTATAAAGCGACGTCATTGCGGTGTTAGCTACGTTGAACTTGACTCCGGCGGCCTTAACCTCTAGTCTCTCATGTGCAGGGTACTGGACGTTCGTGTCTTCAATGTCATTGTGAACTCGCTTGATGACGGCTGGTGCCGGTCCCCTTCCCGCCATCCGTTCAGCAATAACACATTCATACAAACCACCTAGCAGAAACGTCGGGAACTAACAGTGTTACGCAGGAATAGTGCTTCAAGATAGACTGCATTCAGTGTTGCTTCAAACATTTGTGTCAATTATTTACTCATTTCACAATTAAAGGTTACTTTTGTGTGACTAATTAATGTGTTAAAGAAAATGGAACCCCAACACATTATTGTGTCTGTACTATCCTGAACACATATAGAGCAAATACTAAATAATGAGTACTGAAGGTGCAGTAGTACAAATATAACAAAAATAATAAATGTTGGAAAGTTACCGCCTCAAATATTTATATTCACCTAAGGTTCTGCATGACATCAAAGTACTTTCGTCGCTGAGTGCACATGTACATATCAAAATGTTGATATGTACTACTGAAGATGCGGTTCATTTGGTATAATTATCATAGCAGTCTGACTCACGTCCTATCTCTAACGATGCCGAATTTCATACAACGATGTCTTAAGCAACTACTGTGGTTGCTGAGAACAATTAATTCTAGCAGACGTACACTAGCTGTAAAAATAAGTTTAGAACACTACAGAGTTCAATTAAGTTAAAGGTTATCCACGTTTTCATCCTCAGCGACCTTAGTTATATACAATGAAATAATAAGCAACCAGTTGCATATAAGAAATATAAGTTCTTCACCTATTCTTCAGAAGGTTTTACACATCGCATTATTTGCGAGTGCCAAAAATAAGCTTATTTTTGATGATGATAACGCAGTAGGTAGAAACCTCTTAAGCGGGGCACTAAGTGCCCGAAACCGGCAAAGAAATTCAATTTATTTTATGCAGCTGGTTGCGCATAACAGTCTACCTGGAATCTCAGGAGTTAACCTGCAAAACTGTGAAAATATTATGTCACAACATGTATCATTCAACGATACAAACAGAGAAACTACCCAAGTGATATGTCGACTTAATTTACAAAGAACATTACTGTGGATCAGCTACATTCCCTCGTGCTTGGTGTCTTCCCCGAAGTCGACGGCATGTTCCTGCAAGATGACTGTCCGTGTCACAAGGGAGGAATCGTGTTACAATAGACTGAGGAGCGTGACAGTGAACTTAACATTAACTACAACGCCTACAATAGCATTCACTTAAGCATTATATACAGCTTCAGAGAATTCCATATGTCAATTAAACTGAGTACTAGTGTTATTAACAGCAATTTACGTGAATGAATGCAATAAGTTTGTTTTCAAACAAGAAAACACCACATGCCGTCGATATTTCTTACTTTTGAGCAGACGTTTGGAGTCGTTTTATCTGCGCAGTTCAGGTTCATACTTTAAGAATGAAATTAAGAAGCAAGAGAAACTGAGAATGAAATGAATGTTTATGTTATAACAAGAAACGTCTTTCCGCTGTATGTCGTTAGTGTGTTTTGAGCACAAGTCTGCGTGAGCTGAGATTCACAGGTGGCTGAGAAGTTATCGGAGCGGCGGGCTAGGTTCTCGTTAGCAGCAGCGGCACGTATACGTAATCCGTTGCTCGCCGTCCTATGTTCCCCGATGGCGCCGTATAGTGCTCGCCCGACGCCATTAATCTCCCCGGGCTAGGAGTCGCAGGTTGGTTCGATCCACAGGCCACATCAAGTCGTTATTTATGATCCGTTTCTCTCGCCCGAGACTACCTGCGGCTAACTCTACTTCATCTTGAGACCGACAGTGGTTTTTCATAAGACTGTGGAAAGGTAAGGGAGATTAGCACAGGAATTACAGCTTTCTATGTTAAAGTGCTCAACTTCTTGCACAGATTTAAAAAGAGAGCACTCTTCCAATCAGTAGAAGCTACATACTCCATTTATGATTTTACATTTTGCTCTCTATGCTCCACCCGTGAAGTGATTACAGTTTGCTGGGGACGCTGTGAAGTTTTATTAGTGAAGACTGCCGAAACGTTGAAAGGTGGCTACACTGTGCCACTGCGCCAGAGAGTGCGCCAAAGAGTACTATTAAGCCGCCTCCACAGTGCGTGTTAAGAGCTCATGGCAGTCAGTGGTTGTTGAAAGTTCGTAGCAGTCAGTGCCTGTTTAGAGTTCATGGCAGTCAGTGCTACCAGAGAGCTCGTAGAGGACAGTGTGTGTTAAGAGTTCGTACTGAGATGTACTAGTGGGCACTGCTTGTCGTGAAGTCGGAGTAAGATGTTGTAGTAAAGAGTGTTGTTCCTTGTCTTATGCAGTGATTTGATGGGAGAGATAGCAGATGTTATTGTAATGAGTGCATTTCGTCAATATATGAAGGTAAAATTTATAATGTTCCTTTATTAGTTGTGTATCTGAAATAATGTGTCACTACAGGTTCAGTCAACAAAGCATCTGGCTTGTGTTCTTGGATTAGAGTGTAATTGTGATTTTTTTGCGTAATTATAGTTTTTCTAAATTTCTTTTGTCACGTCAGTATAATTGGTATCAAAATTCTTGTCTTGTTGGAAAAGAACCGTGCCAGATGTGGACGTTGAGTCACACTCCCACATACAGAACAGTTACTCTTGTGCTCATTGGTTTCGTAGATTTTTATAGTTGCTGGGGTCTTAATTAATTAACTGTGTTTACGAAAATTTTCTTACATTGTTCTTTGCAGTCAGATTGCGTAATAATACTAGTCAGGGCCAACCGATTACGAGACTTACGTAATCGGACAGACAGTTACAAAAGTATTTTCAATCACATAAAATTAATTAAGCCCCCATGCACGTGGCGACCGCTGCTTCGGATCGTCCCTTGGATTCTTCTGATTGTGAAAATTGTAGACTGTAGTATTGTTGTAGTAATTTGTAGTTAGTAATTGTAGTCTATTTTGCATGTGTAGATTTGGTAATTAGCATTCTTCTAATGATATTTTTCAAAATTTAATTTTTATTGCCTTGTATACGCGTTTGACAATCTTGTGCAATTATTTCAATTGTTCGATTGATCGTGTTTGAGGGAGACATTGCGTGTGAATAGTATTGTTGGAGATAAGGGGTCATTGTGTGTGATTTTCGTACAGTGACGAATCTTTCGTATATTTTGTAAATGATTACGCGATCAATGAAAAAGGCAAAAATGATGAATAGTGAGAATGACGAAATTGTTCACATGGCGAACTCGCCAACAGAGGAAAACAGTATGGTGGATAATGAGGTGTAAAACAATGTGATAAGTCGGGAAAATAGTCCGGAACCATTTCAAAATTTTTCTCAATCAGAAAATTCACAGAATACGAGATCAACGATAGAAGATTCTGGAATAGTATCGAACACGGATAGCTTTATAGCCATGCAGAAGGAAGCTGGTTTTGTGGGAAATGTGAAGGGGGAAAAGAATTTTGAAACAGTTACTATGGAGCAGTTGATGAGTGCTATATCAAATTTGGGATCACAGGTACGATCTGAATTAAAAACAGTTATGGAAACACAAATAGGAACAATTAAAACAGGTTTAGAAAGAATTAACTCGAAGATGGAAACTTTGACAATACGGTTAGGCTCACAAATAGGAACAAGTAAAACTGAGATGGAAACAATGGAAACACAGTTACGCTCACGAAGAGGGACAGGTTTCAAAAATACGAAAGACGAATCAAATAAAGAAATTAGAGAAGAAGTACAACCGATTTTAAATTCTCACAATAATAGTTTAATTTCAACAGAAATCAGACAAGAGGAACAGGACAGAGAACAGGAAGAAAGAGATCGCGTGATAGTACAGAATTTTTCAGAGTTAAATTTACAACGTGCAAACGATAAGAAAGAAATATTTGAAAGAATCGAAGAATCCGTACCAAATGACAGAATAAATAATCTAACACGACAATATGAACAGTTAACTACCAAATGTGTCAATACTGAAACCCGAGTCGCGACACTTACGGAAGACGTAAACAAACAGAAAGAAAAAATAAGTGACTCATCGGAAAGAGTTGAGAACATCTCAGATAAATTGACAAGTCTTAGTTTAGCAGAGGGGTTTGAAGAAAGCAATTTATTTCATTTACGGGATGCAGTAAGAGAGCGCGAGGCGCGTGAATTTAACAATAATCGACATTCGGACCGGGACAGACGCGGTAGGTCTTTGTCGCCACGAGGCGAAAACTTTGACTATAAACACTGTTTGACTGTTCGGAAATTTAAGATCTTCCGTAACTCTAAGAATGACATACATCCATGTTCATGGCTAGATCAATTTATGTACGCACTTCCGCCAAAGTTGCCATTAAGTCACAAACTAGAAATTATGTGCAGTTATTAAAGGTCCTCAGGGGATTCACTATTCTAAGTGAATATGTGCCGTAGCGAGCATAGGGCCCCGAGCTGTAGTGGTGCTATTTCCCTTTTAGTTTTCTGTACCGCTGCCTACTCTTTTACTATTCTTTGCATCTGTCAAAACAACTCTTCGACTATCAATCTATCTAGTGAGTAAGTGAACAATAACCGGATATGACTGTTTTACCTAAAAGTGACTTTGGAATTTACCGTTTGGACTTACTATATTTTCTGCAGCATTCATTCGTAGTTTAAATGAAATTTTACCTGTTTATCTTCGTGACAATATTACTTCTTATGTTGACGACATTCTTATTGCGAAACGTTCTTGGAGTGAGCACAACAAAATTTTGGATTCATTATTACGTATTTTTGCACGAGTTGGCATGACAGTGAACTTGGAAAAATCTGAATTTGGTCGTTCTCAGGTGAAATTTCTCGGCCACATTATTTCTACAGAGGGTATTCTTCCTGATCCAGAGAAATTAGATGCTATTCGTAATTATGCTGTTCCTACTACAAAACGTGATGTTCGTAGTTTCCTTGGTGTCTGTAATTTTCTTCGACGCTTCGTTAAATTGGACGATTTGGCCACACCTCGTTTATGTGAACTATCTGGAAAGAAATCTAATTGGTGTTGGGATGAGGAAGCTCAGTCAGAATTTGAACAGCTTCGTGATGCTTTAGTTGCTGCTCCACTTCTTTCACATCCGGATTTATCTAAAGAATTTTGTTTGGCGACGGACTCATCATACAAAGGCCTAGGTGCACATTTATTTCAAGAGATAGAAGAAAACGGCGTTGTAGTACAGAAGACTATTGCATTTGGAAGTCGCGTTCTCTCTAAATCCGAAAAGAATTATTCGATTACGGAACTTGAAGCTTTGGCTGTTGTTTGGGCTTTCACAAAATTTCGCACATTTTTGTTTGGCAGACATACTAAGGTTTACACCGATCATCGAGCTCTGGAATTTCTTATGTCAACAAAATTAACTCATGGCAGATTGTCACGATGGGCGTTGTACCTACAGGAATTTGACTTTAGTATTGTTTACATACAGGGTTCTTCTAATATTGTTGCCGATGCTTTATCACGTGCACCTATAGGTTTGAAACGAAGTGCTGAAGAGGACTGCAAAGAAAACAATTATTGTTTGATGTATATTCAAGGTGTTGCGTTTGAGAACTTTATTTCGTCTTCGCTCCAGGACATCGCTAAGGAGCAAAATAAGGATCCAATCTGGAAGGACATTAAGGAGAAGTGGAGGAGAAAGGAAAGCGTAGCGATTAGACAGCATTATTTAGTCCGCAATGACATTCTTTTTAAACGAAAATCGGTCGACAACTCCGTTTGGTTAGTTTGTATTCCTGATGAGTGGGTTAATAAGCTGATTTGGTATACGCATTTCAGTTATGCACACTTTGGTCCCCGAAAATGCTTTCATAAATTACGAGAAAATTGCTACTTCAGTAATATGGAAAAACGTATTCGATCTGTTCTTGCCAAATGTAAATTATGTCAAATGGCTAAGCCTCCAACGATTTCTCACAGAGCACCGTTGTTTCCTGTCATTCCAGCGAAATTAAAGGAGATGGCTGCAGTCGATTTGTTTGGTCCAGTGGTTCGTTCTACTAATGGTTTTGCGTACATTTTTGTAGCAGTGGAGTTGACATCAAAATATGTGTGTTTTACACCGTTACGCAAAGCAACAGCTCGTTCAGTATCTAACGCTTTCATCAAACATTTTCTTAAAGAAGTTGGTCATGTTGATAAGGTAATATCAGATAATGGATCACAGTTTCGTTCTAAAATTTGGCTTCGTACTCTACAGCGTCGTAAAATTAAACCAATCTTCATCTCACTTTTTCACCCTCAATCTAACGCTTCAGAGAGATGGATGAAGGAAATCAATAAATTGTGCCGTCTTTATTGTCATCAGAATCACAGAACTTGGGATCAGTATCTTCATATTTTTCAAAACATTCTGAATGAACTTCCTAATGACTCAACTTCTTTACCGCCTCTATTGACATTAAAAAATAAAGCACCGACAAATCGCATATCTGAAATCGTTCCTTTTCCGCCTTCACGGAAACTACGGCATTCTGAAGTTGTGAACATGGCTCTACGAAATATTGCATCTGCGGCTGCTAGAAGAGAGAAATCAGCTAAACGTCCTGGTCGTTTAAAATTCTTGTCAGTTGGTCAGAAGGTGTTAATTAAGTCCCACCGTTTGTCTCATAAAGGAAAAGGCTTGTGTCGCAAATTTTTTTTGCTTTATAACGGTCCATACAGAATTCGCAAAATTATACATGATAACACTGTTGAAGTAGAAACTCTTAAATCTCGACGCTCTAAAGGGATACATCATATATCAAACGTTAAAATTTTTGTGGAATGACATACTTGTGAAAAACTAACAGCTACATGTAAACATGCGGAGAGTACAAGGATACCGCGCTGTGTTTTGGCGGCGGCACATACTCAAAGCAACAGTCAAGTCTGCGCGCCGCACAAGGCAGTCGTTGACCGCAAACAATTGCTTCCTACGTCACGCGCCCACAGCTGATCGAGCGCTCAGTGCGAATGCACTGACAGCCGTAAACAAATACACAGTCTAATTTCTCCGACTAAATTCTGTACAAAGCTATAAGGACTTGTTGAATTGTGTTATTAACATTCAGTATTATGCAGGATACGGTTGTATAAAATATTTAAGAACTTCAGGTAAATTCTGTGCGTGTCCGACGTTAAGACGACTTGCTATCGAGAAATTTTCAGGAAGAATGTAATTTCGAAGAAGAAACTAATAAACTAAAAGGGTAACTATTAATTGAGTTCATTTTTCAGGTAACATATTTCCACTTAGGTACGTACTTAGACGTAATTTGCTGCTCACGATTACGTGATTCATACTTTGTGCTAATTTCATGTTCTATGAATTTACGTGTGAAGCGACGTGCTTGCGTACGTTAACTGATTTTGACAATGTTTATTAATGAACTGGGTTGTAACTTGTGTATATTATGCATCGCTTGGCTGCACTGCTTTTTCACTGATGTCATATTTTTTAATTATGTGCCTGCTGTGCTTATTTATTTAAATTGTAATGGTAACCTGATTTATTGTGCTGATGTGTTTAGGTATGTAAGTTATACTTTGTGATTTATCTGCTTGCGCCTTCATGTTTACTTATTAAGATTACATATGAACATTTATTTGCTTAGGCTGATATGATGCTAATGACTTGTTTACTACGTAAGATATATGTTTGCTGCTTTTTGTATGGATTACATATTTACACATTTCTGTTTTGTTGCCATAACTGCTCTTTAATTTGGTGTATAGAAATGCTGATATACTGTGTATGAACATAGAGTTTAGGTTACACTGTGGTATTAATTATAGATTGTTCACTTGGCAGAGCCTCGTTGTAGGGATTGTGCTGCATCCACTTGTTGACATTCTGTTCTCTACTGGTCTATTTACTCGCTATTGCTTGTTTTGCTTACGCTCAGTGCCTTATATTTTTAAGATAAGAAAATTAACTGCTATAATTCGACGAACAACATTAGTACAAAGAACTTCGTTGAAGTCACATGAGCTGAGGTTTAATGGAAGCTGTATAAATTCATGCTAATAGGAAGGAAGCTAACGACATGACATACCAATACTAGGTTTAGACCATTAACAGTTATTACACTGCATTTTTCGTGAGCGATTGAAATAGTAAGTGACACTTGACACAAAAAATACTCCACATGTTTGCTTCTGCTATGATTCTTGAAGTGGTGTACACACTGTGAAATATTATGATCATTCACACTCCGTAATCGTACTTAATTACTGAGAGTTATTCGAACTAAGTCTGTTAGAGGTCATGTATGCATTTCTTTTGTTTATAATTCATAATGAGCAGAAGATTTGGGTCAGATGGATTACACAGAGGTTGTGTGTGGACACTGTGTCTTCGGATTGTGTGGGATGCTGAATTGAAGTTGCACTAGGATTTTATCTGTACTTGTTCGAGGAGACTGACTAGAGGAAAGAGTTGTTATGGAAGTGAAATGATATTGGTGCTGAGGTTTATATGTATCGACGTATTATTGAGGTATTGAGATTAAGTTGATGATTATTGGAGTTTTTGTGGACAAGAGGTCAGGTAAATGATATTGATGATAAGACGTATTGAAGAGGTATTATTGAGGTATTATTGAGATTGTGTGAAGCTAATGATTATTGGAGTTTTGGTGTATAAGAGGTAAAGTAAGTGAGGAGCATATTTTTTTTGTTGGTCTTAATGGAACAAGGAGGATGAAGATAGCAGACTAGAACACTAAAATAGAAGGAAGATAGTCTATACACACACTTTGTTAAATAACGAAGCAGTATATACTTTTTTTGGAGAGAGGAAGTAATTGCATATCTTGGCTCACTGACAGTTGTTCAACAACAGTACATTTTGATCTGGCTTGGCAAACATTGGTCTTGACATGATGATTATGACGTTGACCTAACTATTATTGACTGTTATACATTGCTGCCAGTACTACTTGATACACATGATGAACATTAAATTTTGACAGAATTGCATTTACACAATTAACACTATTCAGTTACACAGTAGTACTTAATGTGGATGAAAGATGAGTGAGTGTGTTTTGTGTGTTTTCCTTTACTAATCCTACCCACCTATCTCCTAAGTATTATTTTATTTGTTTGTAGTGGCTTGCACTGACACCCATGAATATTATAGGTTTACTGGTATTTGTGTATTGTAATAGTTAATAGGATAATTATCTGATATCATTTGTGTGTTTGTTATGATTTGTATCTTACTGTAAAAGCATTTGTATGTGCATTCAAACTATTGTTCATGCCTGAACTGTCTGATTAGTGAAGATAAATATTCTGAACTGTTACCTGCACTTTTCAACATGATGTGTGACATTTGGTCGTGTTTAATTTCTGCTGATGAACTGTGTGATCAGTGATTGTAAAAAAAATTATGGACTGTTACTTGTACCTTTCCTTCATGATTGGTGCCACTAGGACATGTTTAATTTCTGCTCATAAACTCTGATGAACAGTGTGATCAGTGTTAGTGAATTTTGTGGAACTGCTTCTGCTGAGAGATGAGACTCTTTGGTGTCTGCACCTACTCAACATTGCTGGGTGCAACTAATGAACTGTTTCTACTGAAATGAAGTCACTTGTTGCTGTCTGCACCTACTCAACATTGCTGGGTGCCACTGATGGACTGCTTCTACTGAAATAATGTCACTTGTTGCTGTCTGCACCTACTCAACATTGCTGGGTGCAACTGATTGACTGCTTCCACTGAAACGATGTCACTTGTTGCTGTCTGCACCAACTCAACGTTGCTGGGCGCAACTGATGGACTGTTTTTACTGAAATGATGTCACTTGTTGGTGTCTGCACCTGCTCTCAACATTACTGGGTGCAACTGATGAACTGTTTTTACTGAAATGAAGTCACTTGTTGCTGTCTGCACCTACTCAACATTGCTGGGTGCCTCTGATGGACTGCTTCTACTGAACTAATGTGACTTGTTGCTGTGTGTACCTCTGGAACTTTACTGGGTGCCACAGATGGAACTGCTTCTACTGAAATAATGTCACTTGTTGCTGTCTGCACCTACTTAACATTGCTGGGTGCATCTAATGAACTGTTTCTACTGAAATGAAGTCACTTGTTGCTGTCTGCACCTACTCAACTTTGCTGGGTGCTTCTGATGAACTGCTTCTACTGAACTAATGTTACTTGTTGCTGGGTGTACCTGCTAAACTTTACTGGGTGCAACTGATGGACTGCTTCTACTGAAAAGATGTCACCTGTTAGTGTCTTTTTTGTATAAACTAATCATTGAAAGCATTTTATGTGAACATTTGTATAACCTGATTTTTTGTATATTGTGTAAACTATTATGTAAAGCCACATGCATGAAAAGAAGTTGTATTGCTTACTGTATTTCATATATTAGGTTAGTAAAAGGTCAGTGCAAAGCCAAAATTTTTAACTAGTTATGTGATGTTTAGGTATTAATATTATCTTTTATTTTTGTTTGTATTTTTCTGGACGAATTTGGTGGTATTTTCACCACCAATGCTGGCAAAAATACCATCAAATTCTGGCCTGTGGAGGAAGGGCATATGAAAGGTGGCTACACTGTGCCACTGCGCCAGAGAGTGCGCCAAAGAGTACTATTAAGCCGCCTCCACAGTGCGTGTTAAGAGCTCATGGCAGTCAGTGGTTGTTGAAAGTTCGTAGCAGTCAGTGCCTGTTTAGAGTTCATGGCAGTCAGTGCTACCAGAGAGCTCGTAGAGGACAGTGTGTGTTAAGAGTTCGTACTGAGATGTACTAGTGGGCACTGCTTGTCGTGAAGTCGGAGTAAGATGTTGTAGTAAAGAGTGTTGTTCCTTGTCTTATGCAGTGATTTGATGGGAGAGATAGCAGATGTTATTGTAATGAGTGCATTTCGTCAATATATGAAGGTAAAATTTATAATGTTCCTTTATTAGTTGTGTATCTGAAATAATGTGTCACTACAGGTTCAGTCAACAAAGCATCTGGCTTGTGTTCTTGGATTAGAGTGTAATTGTGATTTTTTTGCGTAATTATAGTTTTTCTAAATTTCTTTTGTCACGTCAGTATAATTGGTATCAAAATTCTTGTCTTGTTGGAAAAGAACCGTGCCAGATGTGGACGTTGAGTCACACTCCCACATACAGAACAGTTACTCTTGTGCTCATTGGTTTCGTAGATTTTTATAGTTGCTGGGGTCTTAATTAATTAACTGTGTTTACGAAAATTTTCTTACATTGTTCTTTGCAGTCAGATTGCGTAATAATACTAGTCAGGGCCAACCGATTACGAGACTTACGTAATCGGACAGACAGTTACAAAAGTATTTTCAATCACATAAAATTAATTAAGCCCCCATGCAACGTGTATTAGCGAACAAGCAGTACCCTTCGTTAGAACAGACTTCCAAAATTTCGAATCGTTCCGCAGATTAGACCACAAGTGCACAAACAATTGCACGAATTTGACGTGTGGCTCACGAATCCATTGATACTTCTCTACCGAGAAAGAGCATAGCGCATTTCAATATACAGGGTGTCCCAAAAAAACATCGACAAAGTTTAGGGGCAGTTTCCTTCCACAGAAAGAACTAAAGAATATCAAGCAATCATGACATCCAAAATGCATGCTTGAGAGGTATGAACACTTGTTCATTTTCGATACTATGAAACTGAGCTCCTCTATTATGAGGTCGTTGCATTCCATATTTTAGGAGGAGGAAGCATTGACCAAAACAAGAAAAAATGGCTAGCAAACATGGGGTCAAAACTGCATACGTTAAAAAAATGTGTTAAAAAATGTTCAAATGTGTGTGAAATCTTATGGGACTTAATTGCTAAGGTTATCAGTCCCTAAGCTTACACACTACTTAACCTAAATTATCCTAAGGACAAACACACACACCCATGCCCGAGGGAGGACTCGAACCTCCGCCGGGACCAGCTGCACAGCATACGTTAAAAGCTATGAGCACTAGCTCAGCTTAGTTAGCGTGAAACAAACCTCTTCTACCGAAAAGGTGCTCATAGCTCTTAAGGTATGCATTTTAGAGGCCATGTTTACCTGACATTTTTCCTTCTTTCATCCGTATTACCTTATCTCAAAATACGGAAGTCAAAGTGCCTGCAGCAGAAGAGATGTGTTTCACAGTATCCAAGATGAACAATCGCTCAGATCTCTTAAGATATATGTTACAGAGCCCTAGTTTACTGCACATTTTTTCTTGTTTTGGTGTAAGGAATCTGTCCCTAATGTATGTCGTTTGTATTTTGGGACACACTACATATCTCAGAATTTTGTGGTATACACTCACTTTTCCCTCTTTAGGAATTTATTGGCAATAAAACCTGCAGAATAATGTACACCGTTCCGTATGGTGTGAAACAGTGCAGTCTAAGCGTAGCTGGTATCACTTTTATGGAATGCAGCTCTGTAAATCTGGTAGTTACTTCAAGGACAAATTGACACATTACCTAGGCAAGCTGCAAATCTACGCATTCAATTATTTACTCTTTTTGACATTCATATTGAGTGTAAACCAACACAGTACTGACAAAGAAACATAAAGTAAACTTATTTTTTAAAGAGTTTTTATGTGTACACACGACTCTTGTGTCTCCCCAGGATCTGCCTCGGGTGTTTTCTCCTTAACAAAGTAGTAATGTTCCTACCACATATTGTAAAATATTATCTGTTACATATTGGGCGGTTTTGGAAAAGTTTTCAGCCTGATGCGCCTGTAAAAATATATTTGTGTCACTAGCAACACAGCTGAATTGGGGTGTGGAGTGACACATATCCAATGAATCTATTATCGTCCTGGTATAAAGCAGTAATGAGGATATAGGGAGGATACAGTGTATACGTATCCTCCAGTGCCAGTCACGTTTTTAGCTAGCGGCATGTGAAATGTACAATTAAACAGAATAATAAGGTGACACGCTGTAACAACTACTACGGCTTATGACACTAAATGTAACAATTGTGTTACTAAATGTGACACTTCTGTCACTCAATGTAACTGTGTTTTCTCTTTTGATGCTGTCAATTGTCAGGATGAGCATTCTAAAGCATTCTGTCAGGGTGAAAATATTAAATAAATTAACTTTTCTCTCTTAACATGTGGGCAGGGTGGGTTCTTCCTTGGCTCGGGTATGAGGTCGAATGAAACATCATTTTACATAAGATAAATTTTATTGAAAGTTTCGTACAACTGTATCTTACTGGGACGTTCTGGTTCGGAGAGCGGCAGCCGTGTCGTTTGCGTAGCCTTCTGCTGCGACAGCGGCGGCGGCGGCGGCGGCGGCGTCTGATTAAGCGTAGCGGTGTGTATCTCGTGTCGCCGTCTCGCCCAGCTGACCGGAGACGCGCAGCGCGAGGTCGCCGGTTTTAACTATTGCGAGCGAAGTCGTGCATCGGATGATACCTTGGGTGTGGCGTCCCAGTGTTTCTCTTCTCTAAGCGGCCACGTGTGTTGTGCGTCGACCAGCGGAGCGGCGCGGCGGGGCAAGGCCAGTGTCCCGAACTCGAACCACGGACTCCCGCTTGCCAGTCTTCGGCTGTCAGGTCTTCATCCCAGCTCACAGGTAACTACTGATGTGAGGCCGTCTCCTTCCCGTCCTCACGAGTCACCCGGGTATGTAAAAACCAGACTTCCAATACCTTTTAACTTCTGTCTTCTGGCGCCGCGGCTGCTGCTTGCTATTCCATTACAGCGGCGGACTTGGTGCGTCTGTGCATGATGCAGTCTCTTCTTGCATGACGGTCTTCAGCACCGAAACTGACTGAAAACTACTGCTACTCTTCTTTTCTTCCTTCGTCTCTCGTCTTCGTCTCCGTCTGTCTTCATCTGTCTTCCTCTGTCTTCATCTGTCTTCAACTGTCGGGCCCACCGCGTCTCGTGTATTTATTCACTTCAGTTCACTGGAGGTGAACGACTTCACGGCCATTGCCTCTTCTGTCACGTTGAAAAGCTTCTCGAAGAATCTTTTTGACCTCGGTCATTGGCTCTTGGAATGTAGGCGGGGGCCTCTGATCGCATGTGACGACTGAGAAACACGTGAGCCGGTCATTGCCTCTTCCGTCACGTTGAAAAGCTTCTCGAAGAATCTTCTTAACGTCGGTCATTGGCTCCTGGAATGTAGGCGAGGGCCTTTGCTCATGCGACAACTTAGAAACACGTGAGCCGGTCGGGCGATGCCCTGACGGCTGAATCGACAGCGCCCGCTTATGTGGAACTCGCTGACTCCACGGTCATTGTTTCTTCTGTTCTGCCCGCTGAATGCCAGTATGTAACTCTCTAAACTAAACCAAGTTTTCCATTTATATTCTAATTTCTTAGTTCACTTTGATTTCACTAATTTATTTACTTAATTAACACTCAACATTCCTCCACCCTTCGGAGAAATTCGCCCTCGAATTTACCACTCAACATTCCTCCACTCTTCACACGGAAAAAGCACAAGCACTGAAAACTCTCGACTTAGAAGATTGCACACGCTTCACATTAAGTACGTGGAAAATACTTTATCACTTTACAAAAGCACTGTACGGTCATGAATCACATAGTTCTTACATAAATGGTTGTAATAAGTGTAACAAATCTTGATGACAATGAATAAACTAAAAACAGATTTTGCACTTAGAAAATTACATAGCAACAGCTGTTTAATCTACCCTATACTAATGCAAGAATATCTATTCTACAGTATTGTTTATTTTAACAAGAGACTGTTTAATAAAGAATGAAGTACAATAAACAAAATTAATACACTAATGCTCAAAAGTAACTGCTGAAGTACACCAGTTAAGAGTGTGGTATCCAGTTAACAGGGATTTGATGAAGTGGTATATTATTATTTGTCTTATTTTTTCGTCTTAAATAAAAGAAAACTGTACAAAGCAGAAACACCAACACAAAGGTTCCAGATATACCCGTTCCTAGCATTATAATTTTAGTTTTGTGTTCACCTTTTAATTTTAAGACATGTTGCATCATAACATGGGCATCAATTTTGCCTTGCTGTGAGTTTATGAACATATCTAATGACTTCAGAAGGGAACTGTCAAGGGAGTCATTGAGGTAGGACAGGTTTTGTGTAGGAAATGCTTGCATGGCGTTTTCTGAAAAAAGCAAACATGGTTATAGACCTACGAAGCTAGTAAAAACAAAAATAAAGAACAGAAGGAATACATTGTTAACTACAAGATCTACATGTTTCTACGTTCAACTTTTCTTTCTTAAAAAATAAACCATTATAATTTATTAATTATTTACATTTGTATACTGTCCACAGTCTACTAAGATTCAACTAGGACATTCGCACCCTTGAACGAAGATTGTATGGTGCCATGTCTGTATGTTGTGCTGGCGTGGCCACTCTTTTTCCTTGTCGGGTACTTCCTCCACCCTTCGGAAAAGCAGACACTATTGTTGAAGGAATTACATCTGGAGCGCCCTTCAAAGGTTTTAAACGACTTGCATGGACAATGGTAGTTCGGGTGGGCAGTTGCAATTTAACGTTGACTGGTGACGTGATCTCAATAATTTGATAAGGACCTCTGTAGTTTGTTACAAATTTCTTCGTTTTTCCTTTAGCTATGTAAGGAGTTGAAAGCATAACCCACTGACCGATTTTGTAATTTGGATATTTAGCTTGGGCATTACCTAATCTTTCCTGTCGTTCCAAAGCCTTTGTATTAGATTTTTGAACCTTTTTCCATACCTCCTTCATCATTCGACTGAAATCTCTTACTGTTTCTCCGACTTTTCCGTTTTTCTGCCTGATTACATCAAAAGGGGACGGCATTTTTTTCCCATAGACCACTTCATAAGGTGACATGCCAGTTGCTTCATGCGTTTTGGCGTTGTATACCGACACGATTATTGGTAAATACGTATCCCAATTAGAATGTTGTTCGTTAATATAATAACTAAGCATCTTGCCAATTGTCCGATGAACTCTTTCTGTGCGCCCGTTGCACTGAGGGTGTAACGGAGTTGTGCGTAATTTGCGTATTTTTAATAAGTGGCATAGCTGTTTCATTAATTCAGACATAAAATTAGATCCCTGATCTGTGATAATAGCTTGAGGTACTCCAAATTTAAGTATCCAGTTGTTAACTAAAGCTTGGGCAACTGTATTTGCTTGCTGATCTGGGAGACTCACCATAGCTAGATAGCGTGAAAAGTGATCTATAATTGTAAGGACATACTTATTACCAGCAGGTGTTTTATGAAATGGCCCGTAGAGATCGACTCCGCAGATTTGAAATGGACATGAAGCCTCGGGGAGCCTCTGTAAGGGTATTTTTGAACGAGAAAGTTCAGCTCGTTGTGCGCACGCAATGCAATTGCGAACGTACTGCGCAACATCCTGCTTTCTGGTTTGCCACCAAAATCGTTCTGCTACTCGTCTTTCGGTTGTCCGCTGTCCACCGTGTCCTGCAAGGATATGATCGTGGGCCTCTGCCATTATTTCTTGTCTAAGGTGTTGGGGAACAACAATTCGCGGTCCAAGTTTTGTTTTACGGCATAATACACCATCTTCAAAGCAAAATTGTTTTTGAGTTGCGTATTTTTTACATTCTGTATCCTCATCTTGTGCCTTTCTCCAGTCCTCAGTATCTCGGCCTGTTGCTTCCAAAAGTGCTATTTTCCGACTTAGGCAATCTGCATTCGTGTGTTTTTTGCCTGGTTTATGGATAACTTCGAAATCCATTTCGGAAAGACATAGGGCCCAACGGGTAAGACGACTAGATGGATCCTTTAATCCAAGCAACCATTTTAAAGCTGCGTGGTCTGTAATGACCTTGAATTTTCTACCATACAAGTAGCATTTAAAGTATTTGATACCATATATAACACTTAACAATTCTTTCTCCGTTGTGGAATAATTTCTTTCTGCCGTTGTTAGTTGTCTCGAAGCGTAGGCTATGGGGTGTTCCGCGCCATTAATATTCTGACTCAAAACAACTCCTACTGAATGACCACTTGCGTCACAGGATAAAATAAATTCTTTATTGTAATCTGGGTAGGCTAATACAGGACTGTGTGTTAACTAATCTTTAAGGGTTTGAAATGCAGATTCACAATCTTCAGACCAATGAAATTTTGCGCCCTTTTTCAATAATTGGGTTAAGGGTCGGGCAATTTCAGCAAAATTTTGAACATATTTTCGGTAATACGATGCGAGACCAATGAAACTTTGTACCTCCTTAACGCGTCGTGGTGTTGGGAAGTCCTTAACTGCCGAAATTAATCGGGGATCTGTTTTAATTCCTTTTTCACTAATGACATGCCCTAGGTATGTAACCTCTGTCAATGCAAAAGTACATTTTTCCATATTTAATGTTAATTTAGCTTTTCTAAGTCTCTGAAAAACATTACGAAGACGCACAGCATGTTCATTAATGTCTCTGGAGAATACAATAATATCGTCTAGATATACACAACATTGCTGAGTTTTGATTCTTCGCAATACTCCACCGAGTAGTCTTTGAAAAGTTGCTGGTGCATTTTTCAACCCGAAAGGCATTCTTTTAAATTGCCAGTGGCCTCCAGGGGTAGAAAATGCTGTTTTATGCCTATCTTCAGGAGAAACTTCCAATTGATGATATCCACTACGTAGATCGATTGTTGAAAAGTATTTACTGTTACCAAAACTGTCAATGATATCTGTAATGTTTGGAAGAGGATAAACATCTGAGATAGTTTGTTTGTTAAGGTGTCTGTAGTCACAACAAAATCTATATCGTTTCGTACCGTCGGGAGACTTCTTTGGAATAATTACGATATTTGAATTATAAGGCGAATCAGAATATTCTATAATTCCATCTTTTAGATGCTGTTCTATAAATTCATCCAGTACTGGCTGTAAGTGATGCGCAACTCTATAAGGCTTCCTATAAACTGGGGGGCTATTTCCTGTTGGGATCCTATGCTGTGTGATGTCTGTTGCTGGCAATGGACCTTCTGCATTAAATAAATCTTGGAACTCAACTAAAACTGCTTCTATCGTGTCTCTATCCTTTCCTTTCAAATGCTCAATCTTCTGGCGCAATGCGGTTTTATAGGCGTCTGGTTTCTGACCATCATTAATATCTGACCAAATGAAATCTTCTTCTTCAAAAGTACTGACTGTAGCTACTAATATTCCCTTATGCAACTCTTTGTCCTCCACTCCGAAATTGTCAATATGTACCGGTACTTTTCTTTCTCCCTCAACGTCTTGAACCCGTACAACACTCCTACGTACAAAACAATGTGATACATCTAATTCCTCATTTTCCTCTAAAGGCTCTATTAGACACACTGTATCTGTAGGTACTTCGTGGTCAACGGTCATCCAGAGAAGTTTTCCTGAGCCAGATGGTATCTGATCCCGCGAATCAACCTTCAAGGACGTTGCACGCAGTATAGTTGATTTCGCCTTCCGGTTAGGGAAATCTTGCGGCAGAGGGCCCTTTGCAGCGGTGTCACCTAGCTGAGACACTATTCCGCTAAGTTCTACAGTTTGCTGTCTGAGGTCGATTTTAGCGTGATGTTTATTCAGGAAATCCAACCCTAGGATCGCGTCGTACCCGTCAGTTACCTTTGTTACCACTTCTACATCTTCCTGAAATTGTACACCGTGAATATAGAAAATCAATGATGTACATCCTAATGACTTCACTGTACCTCCTCCTACTCCACTCAATCTATACCTTGGAGGGTCATATTTCTTTTCTCCCATACATTCATTACTTACTATTGATACGTTTGCGCCTGTATCCACCAGTATCTTTGCCTCTTTATCCTGTATGGTAGCAGATAACCAGCATTCCGCCTTCACATTCGCCTTAATGGCATGAAATTTTATTGGGAACGCCTGGCGGCGGCTCCGACTTTCCCGTTTGAGTTTAACTGATTTCTATTTCCAAAAACTTTCTTAGACCTGCATTCCTTGAATGTGTGACCTATTCTTTGACAATTAGTGCATTCAGGTTGTCTGCAGTTTTTTGCTATATGTCCGTGTCGATCGCACCTAAAACATCGTACTCCTGCTGAAAATATATTTCGCTTCTCCTTGTATCTGGTGGCAATGTCAATTTCTTCAAAAGCTGTCGCCACAGATACAGCTTCTGCTAAATTTTTAGGTAACTCTGCCCTGACACGACGGGACGTTTCAGGAGGTAACCCACGTAAAAATGTATCCAGAGCTCTATTTTCTGCCTCTTGTAAAATAACCTTATTTGCTTCATCACTACTTGTCAACTGATAGGTGTTAATATTAACTTTTCTAATCCCATCTACAAATTTCTAACGACTCGTTTTGCCTCTGAGTGATAGTGTTTAACTGTTCCCTATAAAATCTACAGCTGTTCTGTTTTTGAAAACGTTTAAGCAATCCTTTCTTCAATTCCTCAAATGTTGGAGCATTCCGTAATTCTTCATGGTATAAGACGTGTGCTTTAGCCTCTCCTGTCAATCTTAACTTTGTCATTTGTAAGAGCTGTTCATCTGACCATGATCCTAACTTTGCAGCTGCTACTAAATCATCAAAAAAGGCTGTTATGTCCTCGCCAGGTTTACCTGAAAAAGGATTTACTAAGGCTGCTGCTGAGGAATCTAGGATGGGAGGGATTGAATTGGTTTGCCTAACCTCACTCAACTGTTTAAATAATGTATTATTATCATTTTTAAGCTGTGCTATTTGATTAACTAAGCTCTGAATAGCTTCCTCAGTAGAAACCGCTTGTGGTGCTGACTCTGACTTTGTACGATTTCGTGTCATCATTTTACAAACTGTTAGTTACACTATCTTACTATACTGAATTTAAAAGATGTTTAAATATTTCCGACAAACTCTTAAAATCATGAGAGAAAATACACTTCTAAATAAAGAAAATATTACGACTGCTATGCAAACCTCTATCCCTTCACACATTAAAAAAAACTAACTGTGGACCTTTAGTGACTATCATTCACACCTCATATTGAGCCAAGGGTTTTTTCTCTGACACCAATTGTAACAACTGCTACGGCTTATGACACTAAATGTAACAATTGTGTTACTAAATGTGACACTTCTGTCACTCAATGTAACTGTGTTTTCTCTTTTGATGCTGTCAATTGTCAGGATGAGCATTCTAAAGCATTCTATCAGGGTGAAAATATTAAATAAATTAACTTTTCTCTCTTAACATGTGGGCAGGGTGGGTTCTTCCTTGGCTCGGGTATGAGGTCGAATGAAACATCATTTTACATAAGATAAATTTTATTGAAAGTTTCGTACAACTGTATCTTACTGGGACGTTCTGGTTCGGAGAGCGGCAGCCGTGTCGTTTGCGTAGCCTTCTGCTGCGACAGCGGCGGCGGCGGCGGCGGCGGCGGCGGCGTCTGATTACGCGTAGCGGTGTGTATCTCGTGTCGCCGTCTCGCCCAGCTGACCGGAGACGCGCAGCGCGAGGTCGCCGGTTTTAACTATTGCGAGCGAAGTCGTGCATCGGATGATACCTTGGGTGTGGCGTCCCAGTGTTTCTCTTCTCTAAGCGGCCACGTGTGTTGTGCGTCGACCAGCGGAGCGGCGCGGCGGGGCAAGGCCAGTGTCCCGAACTCGAACCACGGACTCCCGCTTGCCAGTCTTCGGCTGTCAGGTCTTCATCCCAGCTCACAGGTAACTACTGATGTGAGGCCGTCTCCTTCCCGTCCTCACGAGTCACCCGGGTATGTAAAAACCAGACTTCCAATACCTTTTAACTTCTGTCTTCTGGCGCCGCGGCTGCTGCTTGCTATTCCATTACAGCGGCGGACTTGGTGCGTCTGTGCATGATGCAGTCTCTTCTTGCATGACGGTCTTCAGCACCGAAACTGACTGAAAACTACTGCTACTCTTCTTTTCTTCCTTCGTCTCTCGTCTTCGTCTCCGTCTGTCTTCATCTGTCTTCATCTGTCTTCCTCTGTCTTCATCTGTCTTCAACTGTCGGGCCCACCGCGTCTCGTGTATTTATTCACTTCAGTTCACTGGAGGTGAACGACTTCACGGCCATTGCCTCTTCTGTCACGTTGAAAAGCTTCTCGAAGAATCTTTTTGACCTCGGTCATTGGCTCTTGGAATGTAGGCGGGGGCCTCTGATCGCATGTGACGACTGAGAAACACGTGAGCCGGTCATTGCCTCTTCCGTCACGTTGAAAAGCTTCTCGAAGAATCTTCTTAACGTCGGTCATTGGCTCCTGGAATGTAGGCGAGGGCCTTTGCTCATGCGACAACTTAGAAACACGTGAGCCGGTCGGGCGATGCCCTGACGGCTGAATCGACAGCGCCCGCTTATGTGGAACTCGCTGACTCCACGGTCATTGTTTCTTCTGTTCTGCCCGCTGAATGCCAGTATGTAACTCTCTAAACTAAACCAAGTTTTCCATTTATATTCTAATATCTTAGTTCACTTTGATTTCACTAATTTATTTACTTAATTAACACTCAACAACGCATTTCACAACCACAGTAATTGATAGCCCCATAAATTGTTCTATTCGTCGAACGGCGGGTGGGAAAAGTAATTGTAGAGAAGCCTCCGTATTGGCTCTAAATTCTCGAATATCCTCGTCCTTGTCATTATGCAAGACTTATGTGGGAGGAAGTAATATGTTGTCTGACTCTTCCCGAGAAGTGCTTCTCAAAATTTCAGTAGTAAATCTCTCCGTGAGGCACAACGCCTCTTTTCTAACGTCTATCAATAGAGTTTGTTGAGCATCAACTAAACGATCCTGTGGCGAAACGTGTTACTCTTCAGTGGATCTTTTTTGTCTCTTCTGTGAGCCCTTCCTGGTAAGAATCCGAAACTGATGAACAATGCATTAAGAATTGGTCAAACAAATGCCCTATAAGACACTTCCTTCATTGTTGAGCAACATTTCCTTAACATTCTTCCTATCAATCTCAGTCTGGCATCAGCTTTCCCTACTATTTGTTTTGAGTGGTCATTTCACTTAAGGTCGCTCTGGATAGTTATTCCGAAATGTTTTACAACATGTGCTGTTTACAGCAGTCCCTCCAACTGGTTATGCAGTAGTGGTTTTCTTTTCTGATGTATTCGCAATATGTCACATTTATTTGCATTAAGGGTCACCTGCCAGACACCGCACCATTCTTTAGTCCTCTGCAGGTCATTCTACAAAGTGATACTGTCCTCTGGCGTTGTTACTTTGTCACAGACAACCCCATCATCTGCTGACAATCTTAAAGAGCATCTGACGATTTATACTCATATCAGTCATTTGTATACATTGTATTAAAAAATGGTCGTATTACACTTCCATGGGGTACCCCAGAAATAAGCTTTACATCTGTCGATTTTGTTCCATTAAGAGATGTGTTGAGTTATATTAGTATACTCGGTGGTACAGGAAAGCAGCACACTGATAGATAAAGTTTTCATAAAGCAAGATAAATTTAATCAAATAAAAACTTTTCCTGTTAAGAATGGTCTGTCTGATCATGATGCGCAGCTAGTTACAGTATATTATATAGCTCCATACAGTAATGCAAAACAGTCCTCCAAAATAGTGCGTTCCATTACCTATTTAACACTTCAAAATTTTAGGGACAGCTTGCAACAGTTAGACTGGGATGAGGTGTAGAGGGAACATTATCCTATTTTAAAATTTAACCTATTTTATGATACCTTTGTGAGTATAATTGAAAACAGTTTCTCTAAGAAAACAGTGAAATATAATTATAAGAAACCATGTAAAAAGCTATGTCTTACTAAAGGGATAAAAATATCTTGTAAACAGAAAAGGGAAATGTATCTTATAGCTAGGAGGAGTAATGATCCCAAAACAATGAACCATTATAAAAACTACTGCAGTGTATTAAGAAACGTTAATAAAAAGTTGAGAAGTATGTGCAGTATGCCGGAGATGGCACATCTGATAATAAAATTAAAATAATTTTGAATATTGTGATAAGGGAAACAGGGCAACTGAGAGCAAAGGAAGTCTGTATTTCTATGAAACACAATGGAAAGTTTGTTAACAAGAAGTCAGAAGCAGGAAACATTTTTAATTATCATTTTTAAGTTGTTGTAGAGAAAATAAGTTCCAGCTATTCATTAGAAAATGGAAGGCAGAATATGAAATAGGCAGTACCTATTTAATTTGGTAAAATTTTAATTCATCCCACCTCTCCTACTAAAATCAAGAAAATAACAAATTCACTCAACAGTAAAGGCTCACATGGAATTGATGGCATTTACAAGAGAATACTAAAAGCTTGTTCCCCATAAACAAGTAGGAGTCTTAGCCACTGAAATATGCTATTGTTAAACCATTGAATAGAAAAGTGTATAGATCTGATGCTAACGACTACAGCCCAATCTAACTTCAGACAGCTCTATCAACAATTCTTGAAAAAGTAATGTATTCAAGAGTAGCATCACATATTTGTAAAAATGAAGTACTAACATTTTCAACAGAAAATGCTATTTATGCTTTCACTGATCAAATATTAAATGCAATGAATAAGTGAACATCACCCATTGGGATATTTTGTGATCTCTCAATGGCTTTTGATTGTGTGAATCATGAAATTCTTCTCGAAAAGCTTAAGTATTGTGGTATATTTGGGACAGTGTACAAATGGTTTAATTCATGCTTAACTTACAGAATGCAGAAGATTGAAATTAACAGTACAGTTAGTCTACAAAACCAGCACTGTCCTCTAACTGGGGAGGTATCAAAATTGGTGTCCCACAGGATTCAGTCTTGGGTCCCTTATTATTCTTAATATATATTAACGACTTGCCACTCTATATTGATGAAGATGCAAAGTTGGTTCTTTTTGCTGATGATACATGTATAGTAATTACACCCAAGAAGCAAGAATCAGCTGAGGAAATTGCAAATAATGTCTTTCAGAAAATTATTTAGTGGTTCTCTGCAAATTGACTCTCACTAAACTTTGAGAAAATATAGTTTGTACAATTCTGTACAGTAAATGGCATAACACCATTGATAAAAATAGACTATGAGTGGAAGTCTGTTGCTAAGGTAGAATACTCAAAATTTTTGGGCGTGTGCATTGATGAGTAATTGATTTGGAAGAAACGCATCGATGATCTGCTGAAACAGTTAGGTTCAGCTACTTATGCTATTAGGGTTATTGCAAATTTTTGTGGTAAACATGTCAGTAAATTAGCCTACTATGCCTGTTTTCATTCCCTGACTTCATATGGCATCATATTTTGGGGCAATTCGTCATTAAGAGAGAAAGTATTCATTGCACAAAAGCGTGTAATCAGAATAATAGCTGGAGCCCTCCCAAGATCACCTTGCAAACATTTATTTAAGGAACTCAGGATATTGACAGTACCGTCTCAATACATAAATTCACATATGAAATTTGTCATTAATGACCCATCTCAATTCAAAAATAACAGCGAAGTGTTTAGCTACAACACTAGAAGAAAGGATGATATTCACTGTTCTGGATTAAATCTCACTTTGGCAGAGTAAGGGGTGAATTATTCTACCACAAAAATCTTCAGTCATTTGTCAAATAGTATTACAGGTCTGACAGATAGCCAACCAACATCTAAATGCAAATTTCTGAATGACAACTCCTTCTACTCAATAGATGAATTCTTAGATATGAAGCAGTAACTGTAAAAAAATTAATTAATTAAATAATTATTTTGTGTAAACAAAACTTACGTTGAAGTGACACGTTCCGCATCATTACGAAATGTTGTATTCATGATCTATGGAACAAAGATTAATGTATGTATATATGTATGTACGTAATTCTTCAGTCCAGTCACAAATCTGGTCCGATACTCGATAAGCTCGAATTTTTTTCCCTAAATGTCAGTGCGAACTGGCCTCAAATGCCTTCCTTAAGTCAAGGAAGTGGCATCTACCTGAGTGCCTTCGTCTACAGTGCTATGGGTCTCATAGAGGAGCAAAGCGAGCTGAGTTCATAAGATCTCCGTTTCGGGAATCCAAAAACGTAATAATACTTGAGGGTAAAACGTATTCCTTCAACCCACAAGAATTTAACATCAACGATATGGCTCTGTAATTACGTGTGTGTGTGTCCTACGCCCCTTCTTGGACACGGGAATAACCTGCACTTGTGTACAGCCGCTAGGTGCCATTCGTTGCTCCCCTTTCAGCTGCTGAAAGGGAGCAAGTTCTTTCGCATCACCTTACTAGAATCTTATAGACACCTCATATGGTCCTGATACCTTCACTACTAAGCAGTTCTAGTTGTTTCTCTCTTCTGCGAAGGATTATTTCAAGATCCGTCATATCAACGTTCCTATGATGAATGAAAGGAGGGACTGTGTTGCTGTCTTCCACGGTGAAACCATTTTGGAAGGCCAATTAAGGATTTTGTTCTTCTCTCTATTATTCTCCGTTGTAGTGTTGACTCTCAATGAATGAATGAATGTTTTCGAACTGCTTACTGATTTTACGTAGGGCAAAATCATCTTACGGTTTTTACTCAGAGCGATTCACAAAATTTTATTTTCGAAGTCACTGAACGCTTCGCCCATTGCACTCCTTAAGCTCATTTTCGCTTCGTTCGACTTTTATCAGCTAGGTTTCAACTTCAGTTTCCGTAGCAGTTTTATTACGCAGCTGTTAAACCTCGATTGGTCTTTCCCACCCCTGAGACCTTAATTGGACACACAGGGTGTGGCGTTTACATCCGGACAAATGATCCTTTTTTTAGAAAAAGTAAATTTATTAAAAACAGAATACAAATGAAAATGAAAATCCTTTTGCGTATAAACAGTGGGATCTTCAAATTTATGATTACTCAATGTAATTCCCTTCAGCCGCTATGACCCCCTTCGTCCTGAAGCGAACACACGCACTCTTTAAAACAGCGCTATCCATATTCGGGAATGGTGCTTCGATAGCGGTGCGTCCAGATGCGGCATTAGTGTGGCTCGTGTTTTTGGTAAGTCTTTCGACTACGCTCCAAACATAGTTTTCGAGATGGTTCTAATCCGAGCTATTCGGGGGCCAGAAATCCCTTGACCAGAACACGTCAACGTTATCCGAGAGCCATTCTTCTACTAAATGGATCGTATGAGGTCCTCCTCTGCCATCCGACGCATTGTTCGCTCGCTGTAATTCAATATTGACGCCAATTTCCTTAGCGGTCGCCTCGGGTCCTACGACATCAGCGCCTGAGCCTTTCCAGTGACTGCCTCGCCGGGTTAGCGGAATCTTCCTCTGGCTTCTCCGAACAATACCGTAAACACTTGATCTGGGGTACCTGAAGAACTGAACTATTTCAGTGGGCGAAAGCCCAGCACGAAGACTCGATAACAGCGGCTCTTCTCTTGTACTCCCCGCTTGTTACTCCTCAGCCATTTTGTGGTACTGACTCTTTACTAGATGCCTATGGCTTTCAAGAACGCCAATGGATACTTTCAGCGGAGCTACAATATGGCAGGAAAATAAAACTGAAATTTATCCGGATTGAAGCGCCGCACTCTGTAATTGTTCAAGGTATACTGAAGGATGCTTTTAAAGTATTTTCATTTGTGCTCCACATCTTCGTCCTAATAACTGAATATTTGATGCTGACTGCTCAGATGCTCCATCGTCTGTATTCTATCACTCTTGCTAAGCAAAAATATCCTCCTACATTAGGTAATATTCCTCGCAAATCCCCACAGTCGAAGTTTAATTCAGAAATTCAGTGTATTATAAACTTATTTGGAGACATATATAATGGTTTACTTAAAATAAACTGCAAAGCTACTTTTTTCTGATGACTTATGTATATCACTGTCAGATACATTTATTTTCACTAAAGCTAGTAGACAGAAGAACAACTTAAATAGTACGCTCACATTCTGTTTGTGTCACACTTGTTACTGTTTCACGTAACAATTCAATCCCTTTTTCTTTGAGTTTAGAATTTAATGATAATTTTCTGACCAACTTTTCTATATAGAACGTATAGCAGCAGCAGATCAAGAAAAACCACACACGCACTCTCTCTCACACACACACACACACACACACACACACACACATATATATATATATATATATATATATATATATATAAAAAATACACCCCAACCTAGGATCGAACCCTCAGCTGTTAACACAAAACTATATCCACTTCACCACCTGTACAGCACGTCCAAAACGTGCCAACAGAGAGGTCGTCACCACACAAGTGGTTACAGTGTTGCCATATTGCCACTCTTTAACGTCCTTTTTCTGCCGGATGTACCCGTCAGACGAAATTTTGTTACAGACATTTTTTTACCGCTGGCATGTGAGGAGTAATGCTGCTAAGCACGAGTGCGCGAATTTCGCTTCACCCTATATATATATATATATATATATATATATTCTCAGGCTACATCTGATGAAAAAAGAACCAATCGATTTGCTCGGACTGCCTAAGGGTGAAGAGAAATTCGCGCACTCGTGCTTGGCAGCATTACTCCTCACATGCCGTCTGGCAAGTACATCCGTCAGAAAAAAGACGTTAAAGAGTGGCAATCTGGCAGCATTGTAACCACCTGTGTGGTAACTACCTCTCTGCTAGCACGTTTTGGATGTGCTGTACAGGTGGTGAAGTGGATATAGTTTTGGGTTAACTGTCGATGCTTCGATCCTAGGTTGGGGCGTATTTTTATTATTTGCTAATTTCATTCTGACATTTCATATTGTAAGATACACCGTTTCTTTGGTCATATGTATCCTAAATTTATAACATTTTGTAATGCTGCACGTAGCAAATTCGTGGTTAGACGAATAACAAATAGACAGCTGGAAAAAATGAGCTGTCATAGGATAGAATCACTACGAAATCAATACCAATTCCGAGATGCTAAGGATGACAGCACAGTACAAGAACACAAAATCCACTTGCCATTTATACTATATGTAATATGAGCGCTCAGATTTCGCACACAATCAACCGGGGTGGCAGTAATAAGGTCCATATTTATGACCGCATGACCTTCACAACAATGTTGGCTCAAATGGCTCTGAGCACTATGCGACTTAACTTCTGAGGTCATCAGTCGTCTAGAACTTAGAACTAATTAAACCTAACTAACCTAAGGACATCACACACATCCATGCCCGAGGCAGGATTCGAACCTGCGACCGTAGCGGTCACGCGGTTCCAGACTGAAGCGCCTTTAACCGCACGGCCACACCGGCCGGCCAACTATGTTGTTCTCAGAACAACAAATGCTCAATGTGACCTCCCTGCACGTACAAACATTGCGCAACTCGCCAGATCATACAACTCTGGACCCCTCGCAGCAAAGCTTCGTCCATAGTAACAAGAGCAGCATGAACACGCACCACCAATTCTTCCACATTCGTCGGCGTAGTAGAGTACAGGTGCAGCTTCAGGCGTCCCCACAGGAAGAAATCCAAGGGATTCAGATCAGGTACACGCAGTAGCCATACAACTGGACCTCCATGTCCGAGCCATTTCCCTGGAAATGTTCTGTCCAAATACTATTGCCCGTTAATTCTAGAGTGTGGAGGTGCACATCATAGTGGAAACATATGCTCTGCCGAAAATGTAGTGGAACGTCTTCCAGCACATCACGAATGCATGATGCCTTCGTGCAGTCAACCGGTCGGGCAACATGTATGGCCCCAAACACCTGCCACCAAATATACTGACCCAGACGTTGATACGAAATCATATTTGATATCCATGGTCATGGAAGACGTGTGGGTTGACATCACGTCAATCGTGTGCATTGTGCATGTTGAGGACACCCTCACTAGTGAATGCTTCTTCATCTGACCATATTACAGTGTTCACAAAGTCATCGTTAGCTTCCTGTTGTTGGAACCATTTACAGAATTGCATCCACTGATGGCGATCTGCAGGATGCAGGTGTTACGTGATAGCATTATGATAGGGGTGCAAACCACTCTCGTGCAGCAAATTAACAACCATGATTTGTGTGACACACAGCTGCCTTGCTTTGCTGAGGTTCTTGGTTTATGACCTCCAGAATAGCTTCCACAGTAGCTGGAGCAATGCGAGTCCATGGATTACCACTGTCACGTGATCGTGGAAGGAGACAACCTGACTCCTCATGGCGCAGCTCCAGATAACGAAACGCATTTTTATCTAGATGGCGTCAGCGAGGATATCTAGTAGCATATTCACGAGCGGCAACACCTGCCCAGTTATCAGATACACCAAGGACCAGAAGCATATCCACATATTCATCGTTTGTGTATGCCATACATCTGGCACATTGGTTTAGAGGTTTCCAATGTGAAAATTCGATACGTGTATGCACGTACATTGGAGTCTATCATGGGCACATTACTCTGCTTGCAGCTAGTCCCTGTCTGGTGGACAGTGCATACAGTATAAACTCACCGTCAGTCCTTCACACTGTTCCACCTAATGCGCATTACCCCTCTGATAGATATTCTTCTGCATGATTCATCCCAAGACGACTAATTGTGAAATGTTGGGTTTCAAAATTACAGTGTTTCCCTAATGGTAATTGACGTGATGCCTCCACAATCCCATTGACAGAATAATAATAATAATAGTAATGCATTGAGATATGTATAAAACAGCATGCGGTTACCAGACTCAGTGCTGAAAGACATGATTAGTGGGACCATGGTGATAAGACATACAAATAGTAACCAAGTTTTGACATTATTCGCAAAGAATGTTGCTAATCCTACTGGTAACATAAGGCCCTAACGAAAGTAATGGACGTGAACGAGGCCAGAATAGTAGTTGGTACTAATGTATGGGAAAACTGGAGGAGGGTACATAGAAAACAGGTTTCGCATCTATCGATGAAGTGGTGCAAATAAATTCAGGCCCACGACGTGGTAAGGGCTTCTTTCAAAGCTGACCAATCTTCCGTTTCTATGACTGTAGCATGTAAGCGCAAATATTTTCTAGAGGACCCACTGCAGTAGCTATTGACGATTAAGATTAAAGATACCATGCCACTTGGACTACATTTACCAAATGAAAAATATATGACTTAATGCAGGATGAAACCATCGTCCTCCTGCAAGCTAACCCAAAACTCTATCCACTGTACCAACTGTACAACCAATTAATTGGTGCTGTTAGGGGTAGTTACCCTACATGTGGTTACAGTATTGTCAGACTGATATTCTTTAACGTCCTTTTTCTGCCGAATGAACTCACCAGCTTGCATGTGAGGAGTCTCGCTGTGAAGACCGAGTGCGCGAATTTCGCCTCAAGGTCCATCTTATATATATATATATATATATATATATATATATATATATAGTACCTCAAGCACTCGTTGTCGAAAGACCGCCTAATGCTTCATATGTGGAGCAGCACCAACGCCCGCGAACAGACACGTCTTGTAATTCTTTCTCATGGGAGTCTTTCATGCCACAGAATACACACCTGTAGCCCATGTCTGGGTGGCATCTGTGTCTTCGTGGTACCCATACATTTCTGATCTGAGTCTCAAAAACTCTACAATCCATGAACCACTTGCTTCGTCTTTCATCAGGCCGATAATCTTCTTGTTGTTTGGTTTTATTCTGAATGGATTGTCGGTCGCCTGTCCAGATGTGTCGAATTCTTCTTAGTTGTACCATATTGCTTTATATGGGTAACAGTCTTTCACCCGGTAGGTATCTGTCTGTATCCGTATAAAGTAACCTGTGATCAAATTGTGGCTTCGCATACTCATTTTTGAATTGGTACACGTGGGCCCTACAGGTGTCCAGATCGCACTTATCCATGCGGGCAGGATACCATGGAGATCTCCACAACAGCTAGTCCTTCATTGAAGGTGGAGGAGCCCTTGAAATTTGGCCTGAGGATCTCTTGCGTCATAACTGAAATCCCCTTTCATAAGATGGGGAAGGAAAAGCACACATGAAATGGCAGACGCACGACAATAGCATCAGTTTTCCTATGGCAGTTCACATTTATTTACAGAACGCATTACAGTAACAAACCGAACACAGTATTAACCATGTGGAAGAATAAGCAGCAGGACAATTTTTTTAACAAATAATCGGTTTAAGCAACTGATGAAAAGTCCCAAACCTCAAACATGAATTCAATAATAAATACAAAATTGCGAAATAAGAAGGTAAGACATTTCTTAATTAAAGCAATTTGGCCTTGGAATAATTAAAAGAATTACTCTCCCAAGACTTTAAGAACAAATCGCCACTTATGGCTCTTAAAATCATTTTAAAAAAATTTAAATTAGTTTCAGTATTAATCAGACTAGCATTGAAAAGAACATCTGCAGCTGCGATTACTGATTACTGAACCACAAGTCCAAATATTCAATTTTCAGAACAGACCAACCATTAAAGTTAAGAGCCAACAGTTACGACCCACCAAGATTTTCTTTTACTGGCATGGAATGAGTACAATATGGAAGTAAGGGCAAAATAATTTGAAAAATATCTCAAATACTGACCACTATAGATAGGAAGTTTTAGCACAATAACTAGAGGCTGAAATAAATTGATATAGCAAATCTGAAGGTTAATCAAAGATTGAACAATATCACTCGTTTCAGGAGAGACGATAAATATTTGACATACAATATTAATATAATAGCTTTTAAATAAGAACGTATGAAAAACAAACTTAAGAAATATGCTGATAACGCGGACAGCTCCACCAAGGTAATGCCGGCAGCCACAAACACTCCAGAAAAAACAATGCCGGTGCATAACATAAACGGGCTCGGCGGCCAAGAGCCACTCCAAAACCACAATTCGAAAAATTTGACATGTTAACAAACACCACTCAGGTGAAATATGAACTAAAAGATACAAATTAAGAAAATATAATTCGTCTACAACTTAATGACGTAAAACCCTCAAATCGACCCTAAAAATCAAACAGTAACATTACTAATAATAGCACAGAACAAACACTGATTAATAACATGAAACGGTAAGATGACGGCGTAATGAACGTCACCCCCCGAAGCAGCTTAATGCATAGGATGAAATCATTCATCTCAAAAAGTTACTGCAAATAGAAAAACAGTCAGTACGTCACTTAGGCCACGCAGCCAAAGACTTGTTTGTGACACAGTGAAATTTTTATGAGATACGGAAGCTTACCTCAAGGAGGTGGTACTTAATTCCGAGCATTTACAAGTAAGGCTGTCTTACAAGGCACTTAGATTTCAGAACGATCTAAAACATCATTTGAACAGCACACATGATTTCGTTATTTTTTTTAAAATAAATAAAATTTTAAATAATAAATCCAAAGTAATATCCCAAGTCGTTAAAAACAACCACTTAATAAACCAGATTTACCACAGAGCTTATAGGCAATTTAACAGCGCTAAATACCTAATTTCACTAAACACCAGGGTAACAACAAACGGCACCACGGCTCACAGGGAGACAGCCCTGATTTGAAGGCCACCATATTTAAAGTACTAGACGGCTTGTGGCATAAACAAATAACAGTAAGGCAAAACTTCAAATAGTACCTATAGCAGGAAGCAGCCACCATTACAACTGGGAACAGGCACTAATCATTAAATGGGTTAAACAGGTAGACCAATAATTACAATGAGTGAAAAGTCTTTTGAGAGCAATAAAGTGATAGTCGCAGCACAGTGCGAACTATTCCAGCCATTGCTACGTCACGAAGTGTTATTCCACAATTTCAGCTCAATGCCAAACACCTGCATCCAAAAACATGCAGCATGGACATAAGGGGGACAATTCAGCTGAAGCACATTAAAGGGCATGTTGAAAACTTTGAGCAGCCACTGACAGCACACTCGTAACTAGTATCTGCGCAAATAGAGCCAACGACCCACCCAGCCGACGGCCGCCATCTGTCAATAACGACCTCCGCTCCTCCTGGTAAGGCCGGCCGCAGTGGCTGAGCGGTTCTAGGCACTTCAGTCTGGAACTGCGCGACCGCTGCGGTCGCAGGTTCGAATCCTGCCTCGGGCATGGGTGTGTGTGATGTCCTTAGGTTAGTTAGGTTTAAGTAGTTCTAAGTTCTAGGGGATTGATGACCTCAGGTGTTAAGTCCCATAGTGCTCAGAGCCAGCCAGCCAGCCAGCTCCTCCTGGTAAACTAATTCACTTTCACGGTACTCTCTAACAATTCCTACTGTTATACTGGAAATTAAATTGTTCATTGATTTGTAAAGATCTTTTTTTATTGTCAAAGCCAAACGTCTGTTCGGTGGTCATACTAGTGTAATCTTTCTGCCAGCGATGTTGCTTACGTTCCAACAAATTTCAGATACAACCTGAGACAGTGCTGGAGATTTTTGCAGTGTAGAATGTATCTTTATTTCTTCCCACAGTTGTCAACTGCTTCATTTTGTCACCCGCCTGGATAGGCGGCGCGTGGGTCTGCTCCTGTGAATTGCTTCTGTAATATAGGCCGAGAGTGAAGGAAGCGTGTAGGAGCAGGAGAGGTGAAGCACTTCGGTACTGCATGTAACTTCAACACTTTTAATAGAGTCAAAATCACAAGGAAATATCAAATGCATACATAAGTTTGGCTAGGATGAGCACGTAAGTGTGAAGCCGTAGTCAATGTGTAATCCTGTGAAGTTAGAATGACTGTTCTGTATAATCTCAAAGCTAACAAATTCTCGTTGCTGGCCAAACTTTATCTGAACGTAACTAATACAAAAGTCTCAATAGTAAGGTAGCCCACTCGGTAGTAGAAGCGATATTTCCAGACCGTCTGCTCTTGATGAAATGGGGGGGGGGGGGGGGGGAATCAAGACGGCACTTGCTGAGCTCCTCAGCGTCGGCCAGAGGACTCTGTGGTCGGCGTAGTTAGTCTTCTCTCGTAGCGACAACTTAGGAGAGGGCGCACCTACATTGTGGCATCGTAACTATCGACGCCACACTTCAGGGTGAAAACATTTTGCAGAAGTAGGAGCTCCAGACACAGCGGCAAGTCGCTCTGCGCCTTACGCAAATTTGCAGGATATGACAGTTATACCTCCAGATCATATGCCTCACCAGAATCATTAACCACTTCATGAACCATTTTTTGCACGGCATACCTGTGAAGGTTGTTTACATCCCAGTAAAGGATGTAACTTAAAGCATCAAACTGCCCCTGCTTCTTCCTCATTCATGGGCTATTCACCTTCACATGCCTGTTCACACACTACCAAAGCTTCCCGCAAAGCCCATGTTCGAGAAAGTGCAGCACGCCAATATTGGTCCACAGTTCAGTATCGAATATGTTCTTAATACGGCATCCCACGAAACCCGGGCACAATGTAACAGAAAGCAAACTCCAGGGAGTATCAGCCCATCCATACACTCCAGAATTTCTAAAAAATATCTGTGAGCAAGTGTATATTGATGTTCATCTACAATTTAGCATATCCTCCAAAATTTCTTCCAATGAAATTCTGCCATACATTCATTGCGTCCTCATAATTCCTTACGGCAGTGTCCTTTTTAGTTTACTAGAGAATGCATTGATGTTGAGCAGTGTTGATTCATGTAATCTTCCAGTCGAATCTTGGTATTCCTGTGGGCAGACCCCTTTCTCTTTCACAAGCTGAACCTTTGCACCATCAAGATGTGAGTAGCAGGGTAGTGGCGGCCTCGGTGCAATTTTTGATGTGAAACTGATATGCAAATCAATTAACCTGATCAATTAATTACCTCATCCCCACCCACCACCACCCCTCATAACGTCCACCTCCGCCATTACCAAAACCCACCGCTGACCACACCCACTCCCGCCTCTGTATGACATCACATGTTTTTCTGAGTTTGCATGTGTGCCCCAGCTCCCTCCCCCCTGTACACCTCCACATCTCCCACCCTACCCTTTTCGCGAGAATTTCGAATTTCGGCGCAAATTTCGAATTTTGGCTGGAATTTATTTGTCCACAGGCTATGCTATTATCCCACAACACCCCAATGTCTGGAATTGGCAGGAAATTAAAAATGGAAGTGCCGTTTCTGGAACTGAAACCCTGAGTCTACTGGATGAAAAGCATCCCCCCCCCAACACTTGGAAACTGTTCAGATGCGGGAGAGGAAGGTTAGGTTCAACTGTTTTGTTTCGAAAATTACCGATCCCCGCAGAATGCCCTCGTTAGTTCGAAACCGTCATCAGAGTACAGAAAAAGCGAGAATATAAACTCAGAAGAAAGAAATCTATATTAAGCAATTTTTTTCAGCTTGTTGAATAAATAGACTACCTGAGAGCCTTTGTCGCATTCACTGTCTTTCATGCAAATGCGTATTACAAACATTTCAGTCAATCTACCACGCCATTGGATCATATGTCGGGTGAAAACACATTCATGTGCACCTCCATATTTTCGCGGCTCAAATACTGATCCATAAAATTTCGGGCGTGCATCCGCATAAATTTGACTTCTTCTTCTAATATTTCGGCTGAATACAGTCCAGTCATCTTCAGAGTGAGCCGAGGTGACTGACGCTCCAGTACTTGCTCCGTTATTTTAAAGCCGTAGACCGCACCTCTGCACATGTGGCCACAGATACACAAGGCGACTGAGACGTAAATCGGCGGCAAAGACGTACGGCATATGCATGGAAACAGATCTATAGCTGCGCAGTCGATCCACACGGTGATATCAATGTATCACTGCGAGCTGCACCAGTGCGACGTCTTTGTGATTTTATTACAGAAATTGCCGGATTTCAAGATTTGTCCAAGCTGAAGCCCCTACATCTATTAATAAAATTCGTCGCTAAGCGAATTTCAATTGCTTCCTTCACTACTGAGTCCCAAAAGGATAAAATCGAGGCTAAAATTTCGACGTTATCGTACACAGTGGAGTTCCCAGTGTCAATACAGTGCTCGGCAGATTTATTAGGTTGTAAGAGCCGGGTGTACCTGCGGTGCTCTGTGCATCTCTCCTGGATAGTACGTGTCGTCCGTCCTATGTATAAACGGCCCCACTCACAGGGGATCTTGTAAACTCCCGGCTTTCGAGGCACCAAATCATCTTTAATAGAACCCAGGAGTGCTGCTGTCTTTCGTGAAGGGCGAAAAATCACTTTCACTTCATGCTTACTGAGAATCCGTCCCATTTTTGACGATAGGCTTCCCACTTATGGCAGAATAGCCATCGATTTAAAACTTTCCTTGACTTCTTCTGATTTTCTTATACCCACAGTTGCTTTCATTTGCAGGTGTAAAAGCTCGTCCTCCAGACTGCTCTCGTCAGCAATGACATGTGCACAAAAATGTAAATGTGTGTAAAATCTTATGGGAGTTAACTGCTCAGGTCATCAGTCCCTAAGCTTACACACTACTTAAGCTAAATTATCCTAAGGACAAACACACACACCCATGCCCGAGGGAGGACGCGAACCTCCGCTGGGACCAGCCGCACAGTCCATGACTGCAGCGCCTCAGACCGCTCGGCTAATGCTACGCGGCTGACATGTGCTCTGTGTACTAGAGTTCTGAGTACACTCATCGTCTGTGAAGGATGGTGGCAGCTATTTCCACGTAAATATAAATCCGTATGGGTCGGTTTTCGATAAACCGCGTGTCCCAAGATGCCATTATCTTTATGCCGTACCAGCACGTCCAAAATGGAAGGCATCAATCTTTTTCAATTTCCATCGTAAACTGAATTTGTCTGTGGATGGAGTCCAGATGATCTAAGAATTCTTTTAGCTTGTCTTCACCATGGGGCCACACTACAAACTTGTCATCAACATACCTCCAGACACCGTGGGCTTCAATCTTGCAGATTCATGCCGCATATTGCTAGTGACCACGGAGGGCCTGGTGAGATCTGCGGCCAGAGAGGGTTCGGCATTTGAGCCACAGAAAACTGCAGAGGCTGGACAGCGGCCTGTCGGCAGAGCAGCTGGCCGTTCGAGGAAGCCTGTGTCTTTCCCATAGATGGATGGATGGAGGGAGGCAGGTGGGGGAGGAAGAGGAGGCGTGAGTGGGAAGGGTCTCGGTTTTCGACAGTTTGTGATTGTACATCGAGGAGAAGGCAATGTGTTAGGGTGATGATTTTCCCTAGTGCATTTGCTGCATGATTACCCATTCATTTTGAGTGCTGTTTTTTTCACGACAATTTCGACGTGTAATTAGAACTGTGATGCATTTTTTCCATCAGTTGTGGTAGCGTGTATTGGCTTCAATTACCTCGGTTGCAGGATGGTTTTTGAGCAGGCATCTGTAGCGAACTCTGATGTCAGATACTCTGTGCTTTTTAAACTGCTCTCAATTTAACACCAGCGTCTTGTCAGTTGAACGTATTTCCTGTCAAAAAGAATAAAGATAGTACCTTACACCCCTGCCTTTTTCCCGCCAGCTTGTAGGTGAATGGTAGAGTTTGAGTGTGTCTGACAGTAGTTTCAAGTGGTATTGCGAAATATTTTTCCCAGCAGGATAACACCAGTTGTACACTATCGCCAATTTTTTAGTTGTATTGCGCTTTTGTCTCGTACTTGTGTAGCTGTATGCATATAGTGGTGTAATTAGGCCCGATATTTGTGTTTATTTAGGTTATTAGGCTCGATCTTTGCATTAGTTTCATGACCAAAATAAATAAAGTACACTAACCTAACCTTCCTCTCCCGCACCTGGACAGTTACGATGTGTTGGGGGGGGGGGGGGAGTGGGGGAGGGGGCTCCACTTGGGCTTTTCGTCCAGTAGGATCAGGGTTTGAATCCCAGAAAGGGCACTGCCATTTGTAATTTCCCGTCAATTCCAAGTGCATCTGGTGGTATAATTGTGTTAGGGGGTTGCACTTGGACTTTCAGTCCAGAAGGACCAGGTTTCCAGTCCTAGTAAGGACACCATCATTTTTAATTCCCCGGCAATTCCCGGGGATGGGGGGTGCGGGGGGGGGGGGATGTCAGCATAGCCCTAGTACAAAGAAATCGCCGCCAAAATTCGAAATTCCCGACAAAATTTGATATTCCTGCCAATAGGGTAGATTGGGTGATCGGTAGGTTGAGAGGAGGGAGGGGGCTGGGGCACACATGCAGGCTCAGAACAACACGTTAAGTGTTGGGCAGGGTCAGGGGTGGTGGTTGGTGTGGTAGGGGCGGGGATGGTCATGGTAGGAAGCGACGGTGGGCGGGGGCGGGAGTGATTTATTGTTCAATTTGATATCAAAATTGCGTCGAGGCAACAACTACCTACTACTGATAAGCAGCTCTGGTGACACACATCTACCTGATTAATTGACTCACCAAGTTTCTGTAGAGACATGTGCATGAAACCTAGCAGATGCAGGAAGCGGAGCGATATTTTTGGTGTAATTTACCAGGAAATTTAAATATACTTTTCGCTGTCAGGAATGCACCCTACAAGGAAGTGAGCATACCTGGAAGAAAGTGAGTTCATTTTGTGGTAGTTCGTACCACAAGTTGCATGCATTGTGAGCTATACTACAGAATGTCCCCGATAGACGACAGTGCTTTCTACATGGAATTTCCGCATTTCTATCCAACGGCTGCTTACAAATGTGAGAAGCAAGTGCCTTCTCGATTAAGACAATATTCCCTCCACCCCTCCCCCTTAATAAGATCATGGGAATGATCTTGCGATAAATCCCATCGACTTCCCATCCAAGTTTTTCGAGCTAAGAGAGCAGCCATCTCGCAGAAGAATCCCCAATGTATGATTAAAATTTGTTGCGACTTGAGCCATACCAGCATAAAACTTGATATGCTGCCACATATGGTACGTGCCATACTGTAAACGTAGAATGAGAGGCAGTGGGTCGCTTTCACAAAGCGCGACAGGAGCTATGAGGCACTCTAAATCTTCGAATACTACGAAGGAACACTGTTTCCAATGGTAGGTGTTCTTAAACTTTAAGAACTTTTACCCCTTGGTAGGCATTTGCACAAGATACGTTTCCTGGCTCGATTAATCGATGAAGATCTGTTCAAGACTCTTGTGGTGGACGGGTTAATGCATCTAAGGCAAAAATGTACCACAATGGCTTGACAACTCGACCAAAAGTACATGGGATATTTTTTTGATCCAAACACAGCACTGTTTCTTGTATTTGGAGAATATCGTGTCCTAGGCGCTGATCAGCTAACTTTGAGAAAAGATGTATAACTACCCAACGCTCTACTTCTTTGTCCTGCACAGTGTGCTAATGGTCTTCTTCTTTTTCTTGCTTGCTATCGCCAACATTCAGGTGTGTATGTGAACGAATAATCTGGGGTCTGCTTCACGAATTTTAGTAGGTTCTCGAGTTGTATGGGCAGTGAGATGCCTTTGAAAGTATAATGCATGCAAACATCACATATTTCGTGTTTAATTGTACTTTGGGCACGTTTATGGCAATTTCTATCGCTAGCCAGAAGCGAATGCGCAAAGCAGTATTTATCCCTCTCATCTAGTCCCGTTCAGCGGTCATGTCCTGTGGAAGGGGAGGAAGCTAGACCATCTCCTTCATTAACTACACCATATCATGCGAGTATATATGAAGGTGGATTATGCGAACCTCTTTCTTGCATTCTACAAAAATGGCCAAGTATCTTATCACAATAAGTTTTAAACATGGCTCTTTGGTCAGCGACCACTTACAAACTTTGCCTCGGTCGCAAAACTTAAGGCTTTTGACCTGGTTTCGGCACTACTGTGAGTACCTTCGTCAGAAGCAAAACATTCAAACTGGCCTATAACATGACTACTGAGCCGTGCGCGGCTCATGTTCATGCCGTTTATTGCTTTGCATGCGTTTATCCTTCAATTACATTATGTGATCTGGTGCAATAAACACGACTTTCCTGACCCAGCACAGTCAGATGGTTCAAATGGCTCTGAGCACTATGGGACTTAACTTCTGAGGTCATTAGTCCCTTAGAACCTAGAACTACTAAAACCTAACTAACCTAAGGACATCACACACATCCATGCCCGAGGCAGGATTCGAACCTGCGACGGTAGCGGTCGAGCGGTTCCAGACTGTAGCGCCTAGAACCGCTCGGCCACTCCGGCCGGCCCAGCACAGTCGACAACTAAAAATTTAAACAAGAAATCGTACGGCGCTGACATCGTTCAACCCATATTTATTACGGTTTTGCCATAAAATTTACTCCGACGCATTTATTACTCCACAACTGCGTTCGATTTCTCCTCCAACAACACTCCACATACATCAGACGCTACACATCCCTTCTCAGTGGTCTGAGGACGGGGATTACCATCACCCTTCCTCCCTCTTTAAAAGGACTGCCGCCCCTAGCTGGATCACAATACTCGAAAACACATATAAAATACAATGCCTAATTACTCTACACAAATCCAATGATAGATGGCACGCAAACAAAAAAAAAAAAAAAAGCTACTAATACTCAACTACTTTCTAGATCGCAAAGCATACGGTACTTCATACTGTACCCTATCTTTCTGGATTTCTCCGTGCTTAGGCACCTCTCTTCACTCTCTTTTTCTTCCTCTTTCCTTCCTGTGACACACCCGGAATCATATCAGGGCAACCCTTAAATAGCCGTAACTGTCCAATGTATACTATCGTCGTTCTAGTTGGCAGCTGGAGTTTAACATTAACGGGAGATGTGGTTACAACAACTTGGTATGGCCCTTGAGCCGGCCGCGGTGGCCGTGCGGTTCTGGCCCTGCAGTCCGGCACCGCGGGACTGCTACGGTCGCAGGTTCGAATCCTGCCTTGGGCATGGGTGTGTGTGATGTGCTTAGGTTAGTTAGGTTTAGGTAGTTCTAAGTTCTAGGGGACTTATGACCTAAGATGTTGAGTCCCATAGTGCTCAGAGCCATTTTTTTATGGCCCTTGATACGTCGTGAGGAACTTCTTCGTTTTCCCTTTTTGCTTATAGGGGCTGGACAGCATTATCCATTGCCCCACATCATACTGCAGTAAACTTCCTTTCCGCTTTACTGCGTCTTCCTGCCTTTCCAAAGCCTTTGTAGTCGCCTTTTGTACCCGTTTCCAAACATCCCGAATTGTCCTTGCGAATTGACGTACAGATCGATCAGCCCTTCCTTTCTGTAGCTTCACTAAATCAAGCGGTGACGGCGTTTTCCGCCCGTACAATACCTCATATGGAAACAAACCGGTTTTTGTAGGGATTTTACATTGTACGCAAATAAAATATGCTTCAAATACTTGTCCCACTGATGGTGATGAGAATCCACTTAAAAACTCATTTTCTCGATTGATCTGTGTACCCATTCTGCCCTTCCGTTGGCCTGTGAATGCAACGCCCTCGTCCTCAACGTCTTTACGTCCAACAATTTATACAGCTCCTTCATTAAATCTAACATAAATTTGGACCCTTGGTCAGTAATTATTGTCTCTGGTACACCAAACTTCAAAATCCAGTTATTCACTAACGCTTGCGCGACCATTGCTGCCTGTTGATTTGACATAGCCACCATCTACACATACCTTGAAAAATGGTCTCTTATTGTGAGAATGAATCTGTTCCCCGATGGTGTTCGCCTAAAGGGTCCTAAGACATCGAACCTAAGAACAGAACATTGACATGTGGTTTCCGGTAACCGTTGTAGCTGTTTCTGTTTCCGAATCTACTCTCTGCGCGCATGGTATACAATTCTTGACATACTGATCCACATCTCCTTTCCTATCTCTCCACCAGTACCTCTCCGCCACTCTTCTATTCGTCACTCTACACCCTCCACGACCAGATAACAAGTGTTTATGTGCTTCCTTTAAAACCTCATCCCTCAACTTCCCTGGCACTACTACCCACGGCCCTAACGTCGTTCCCCTGCACAGAAGACCGTCGTACATATTAAATTGTGGGTGTGTCCGATACAATTTACAGTCGTTGTCAGCGTGCTGTAATTCTTACCCCATAACGCTAGGTCATAACGCATGACTTCTACTTTTGGCATCTTCCTACTTAGTGTATCCGCATTACCGTGCTTCTTCCCAGACTTGTGCATCACCTCGTAATCGAATTCACTAAGCCTCACAGCCCAACTAGCGAGTCTAGTGGACGGATCCTTCAGCCCTAACAACCACTTCAAATGGTTCAAATGGCTCTGAGCACTATGGGACTTAACTTCTGAGGTCATCAGTCCTCTAGAAATTAGAACTACTTAAACCTAACTAACCTAAGCACATGACAACATCCATGCCCGAGGCAGGATTCGAACCTGCGACCGTAGCGGTCACGCGGTTCCACATTGTAGCGCCTAGAACCGCTCGGATACTCCGGCCGGCATTCAACTGCCCAGAAGCATAGGCTACAGGATGTTCATTCCCATCAATTTCCTGACTAAGAACACACCCCAATGCTTGATTCGATGCATCGCATGCTAGTATTCTGACACTCTTCTGTCCACTCAAATTTCACTCCCTTCCGTAACAATCGCGTCAATGGCTGTGCTAAATCTGCAAAACCCTTCACGAACTTTCGAGAGAAACTGCAAATTCCGACGAATGACTGCACTTCCTTAACTGTTTTCGATTCCCGAAAATCACTTACAGCTTGCACCAACCACGAATCTGTTCGCACTCCGTCCTTACTTATCATATGACCCAAATAATTTACTTCTTCTAATGCGAAATAACACTTCTCCAGGCTTAACGTCAAACGAGCTGCTCTTAACCTCATAAAGACTTCCCTTAACCGCTGTCTATGTTGCTCCATACTACCTGAAAACACTGCCGTGGTTTCAGACCCGTCAAGACACGTTCTAGCAACATCTGAAACGTTGCCGGAGCGTTTTTGAAACCCAGTGGCATTCTAATGTACTGATAATGGCCTTCATGTGTAGAGAAAGCAGTTTTTGTACCATCCTCTGGAGCCACATCTAACTGATGATAACCACTTGTCATATCCATCGTAGAAAAGCACTGGCGCTGTCCTAAGCGATCCAAAGTCTCCGATATGTTCGGAATCGAGTATGCGTCTGTTACTGTCTTATTATTGAGGTATCGGTAGTCACAACAGAACCTGTATTTCTTAGTTCCATCCTCTAATTTTTTAGGCACAACGACGATGCCTGGTCCCCAGCAACTATTACTATGCTCTATAATACCGCCCGCAAGCTGCTGATCAATGATATCCTCCACAATCGGCTGCAAATACCTCGGTATCCTGTATAGTTTACGGTAACAGGTGCTTCATTCCCTGTTGAACTAATGGAGTTGCTGGTAACCGCGCTTGTGGAAAAAACAAATCCTTAAATTCCAACAATTATTCTTCCGTCTGCTCTCTTTCTCCTCCTTTCAAATGCTTCATTTGCTCACGCAATGCAGTTCTGTCGGCAGTTAGTGGTTGATCGCTTCGCCTACCTCACAAACACCAGTCTTCATCCCCTGGCACATCCAAATTTGCTACTAAAACTCGTTTCCTCGAATTCGCGTCGACAGCGCTAAAATTATCCACGTTCGCGGGAACTACTCGCCCGTTGTTCCCCTCCTGTACGCGTACACCACTACGTTTCACAAAACAACCCAATGAACTTATATCTTCAGTATCCTTCACAGGTTCAATAACACATACTGTACCAACAGGTAGATTTGGCTCCACACTTAACCAAAACGACTTCCCGGTGCCACTAGACACACACTCACGCGAATGAAGCCTTAATGCTAACGTACGCGGTTCAAGTGGTTTGTTCATTACGTTGAACGCCCCTCGCGACAGCTCTGCATTGACTACAGTTTCCCCTAGAGGAAATAACATTCCACCAAGTACCACAGTTAGTTGTCCAAGGTCAATTTTGGCATGATGTTGATTCAAGAAAACTACTCTTAGGCTCATGTCGTAGCCCTCGCTCACCCATGATGCTACCTCCATGTATGCATTACATCGGACATTCCCTATGCGAAAGTGAAGTCACTGACCCAAAGATGTGACCTCCTTATCTCCCACTCCACGCAACCTATAACGTGGTGGGTCTAACTTCCTTCGTCCCATTATATTCTTAGTAGCCACTGACATTTGCGCCCCTATGGAACCGATCACTGAACATTCCACCTCTGCATACGTATTCGTAGCACTGAAATTAAACGGGACCCATCTGCCGTTTGACTTTTGTCCACTTCTCCTATCTCTACTTCTCCATCCTCCA
Organism: Schistocerca piceifrons; assembly: GCF_021461385.2. NCBI lineage: Eukaryota > Metazoa > Arthropoda > Insecta > Orthoptera > Acrididae > Schistocerca > Schistocerca piceifrons. The sequence continues at coordinate 442,888,872 of NC_060141.1, read as the reverse complement.
CACTCCTGATTTCCACCCCTTCCTCTATGCCTTGGTGACTGGGTACATTGCCTCTGCACATGTCCCATACGACCACACTTATAACATTTTATATCCGCAGCAAATACTGTTTGCCTCTCACGTACCCCTGTTGTCACGTCTATTTCCTAACGTTGAATTTCCAGCGAATGGCCAAATACAAATCTTTCGGAGTCGCTGCCTGTAACTCATGATCCGAATATCGCTCAAAACTAACTTTCCCTATCCTAAACGGTGGTACCGCTACATATAAAAGGGGGATATAAAAGGGAGACATAAAGAAAACACTGTAAATGGAGATGATTGGAGTTAAAATACAAACTAATACGTGGAAATGCACTAGGGGACAGTTAAAAAGTCGTAAAAAGTCGACATAAATTTAAAAGAACATCGCTGGCAATTTGAACCACACTTAAAAAACACTGGAGTCAAAAGCAAGTTAAGTATAAAAAGCACACGAACAATCATGGACTATATGCAGGTCGAGCACACAATTAACACCACATCACGTGATGACATAGTGTAACGGCATCAAACACTACACTAACACTGCACTTCTTTTGATAATGGATAAAAACTTGTGAGGGTATTCCGGGGGGGGGGGGGGGGGGTGCAACGCAGAAGAGAAAAAGGAGGCGAGAAGGAGGGGAGAGAAAGGGAAATGAGGTGGGGGCGCCCCAAAGGAGGGTTTTGGAGGGAAGGGATGGGAGAGGAAAACAGCTGAGGATGGGGTGCACGGACTCAGGGGGTAGGAGGGAAATCCACTCTGGGAGAAGGAGGGGAGAGGAGAAGGGGGGCGACTAGGAGGGACTACAGTTGGTAGGAAGGTTAGATGTCGTGGCAAAGTTCAAAATCTGGGAGGCTGAGGTGCTGAAAATTGCTCTGATGAGGGTGATGGAGGGTGTGGAGGTGGAGAGAGGGAGGTATACAGCGATAGAGGCACAGCAATGGGTATTGATGGAGAAGAAACCAGCGGGTAGGGGGATCGAGCATCTGGACAGTGTAAAGGATGTGATGATGTTGGAGGAAAAGGGGGAGGTGGAGCACCAGGATGACGTCATACACTAGTTGTATGGGGGAAGGAAGGCAGATACGGAAGGCAAGGTGGAGTGTTTGGCGTTCTAGGATTTGGAGGGTCTTATAAAAGCGTGGGGGGGCAAAGATCCAGACATAACAGAGGATGGTGCTGATGTGGGATTTGTAGATGTGGAGGATGGTGGAAGGATGCAATCCTTATGTCCATCCAAACAGGAGTTTTTGGTAGTGGAGGCGGGAATGGGCTTTCTGCTGGATGGTCAGAAGATGAGGGGTCCAGGTGAGGAGATGGTCAAGGGTGAGGCCAAGGTATGTCAGGGTATGGGTGATGTAGATGGGATGACCGTAAATGGTGAGGTAGAAATCATAGAGATCGAACAAGCTGGTGGTGTGGCCTATGATGACTGCTTAAGTTTTGGAGGGGTTGATACGAAGGAACCACTGGTTATGCTAAGTGGTGAACTGGTCAAGGTGTGTTGGGACCGTTGAAGGGTAGGATAGAGAGCCAGGAAGGCGGTGTCATAAGCATACTGGAGGAGCAGACAGATGGGGGTCAGATCTGCAGTGAACAGTAGATACAGGTGGGCGACAGGATGGAGTCTTGGGGCATGCCAGCAGCGGGATAAGATATACAGGAGTTGGTGTTGTGGCGGGTGACATAGGAAGGACGGTGTGAGAGGAAGAATGAGACCAGATGGACAAAACCGATAGCCTGGGCGTAGGTTTGATTGCCATACATGGCCATAGGCATTTTGTAGATCGAGAGAAAAGAAATGGCGAAGCAATGGGAGTTAAGTTGGGGGGAAAGAAGGTGGACTAAGATAAGGAGTTGGTTTTCTACAGAGATGGACAGCTGGAAGTCACACTGGGTATGATGGTGTTGATTGAGGTGGCGATGGACACTACAGGAGAGGATGGATTCGAAACCCTTACTGAAGATGGAGGTGAGGCAGATGGGACAATAGGAAGAGGTGACAGAAGGGGGTTTCTTGGGTTTGAGGAATAAGATAATGTGGGAAGCCTTCCACAGGGCAGGGTAAAAGCCAGTAGAGAGGATGATGTTGTATAGATTGGCAAGGACAGTCAGGAAAGAAAAGGGACCTTCTCTTAGGTGGCAGGGAGTTTCTACATCTACATTTATACTCCGCAAGCCACCCAACGGTGTGTCGCAGAGGGCACTTTACGTGCCACTGTCATCACCTCCCTTCCCTGTTCCAGTCACATACGGTTCGCGGGAAGAACGACTGCCGGCAAGCCTCCGTGAGCGCTCGAATCTCTCTAATTTTACATTCGTAACCTCCTCGGGATGTATAAGTAGGGGAAAGCAATATATTTGATACCTCATCCAGAAACGCACCCTCTCAAAACCTGGACCTGAGTTTACAGAGGAGGTCCATATGAAAGGAGAGGAAGGACTGAGTCCTTGCGGGGAATCAGCTGGGAGAGGGTACAGGCAACCAAGAACTTGGGGTCTGGAGTTGACAGACGAAGGTGTGGTGGGTGGGGGCTTGGGTATGGGTGTCGGGGGGGGGGTGGGGGTGGAGTCTATGGAGATGATGATGGGAGTGGGAGAAGGCGGTGACATTTTGCGGGAAGTGGTGGGAGCAGAGTAGGCAATCACGCACTTCTGGGGTTTTTTTGGAGAATGTAGGATAGGAGGAGGGGAGAGGGATGGGGAGGAGAGGGAGGTGGCAGGTAGCCATTCCTGTAGACAAAGTGGAGGCGCTAGGAGAGCGGCTGGTTCAGTGGTGGCAATTGTGGCCTGGCATGACATGCTGTGGGTGGGGGACACTGATGATGAAGTGACAGGGGGGTGAGAGAGGGGAAGCCGACGACCTGGAGGGGTGGCAGTAGAGGCGGCAGTGGAGGTGCAGATGAGGGCAGGGGCAGGAGTGGGTGCTGCCTCAGGTGTATAGGCTGGGCATGGTGTGCAGATATGGGGGTAAACAGCAGGGGAAGAGATGGTGTAATGGGTGAGGTGTGAGGAGGGGAGGCGAAGTTTAAAGGAGGAGGCCAGGGGCGGCACTACAGGAAGATATAGTGGAAGTGGGGGAGGAGGAGGTGTAGATGACAGTGGAGGTGGGAAGGCTCAGGACCGACAGATGGCGACGGACGGACAGACAGCGACGATGTACGGGCGGCGATGATGGGTGGCGTACGGACGGACGGGTAACAGTGGGCAGCGACGACGGACGGTGGCGGACGGACGGACAGCGAGGATCAGACAGCAGGCGGCGGTGGCGGCAGCGAGTTCCAGACGGCGGCTAACACGCCGGTAAGCAGACGGACGGACGGACGGACAACGATAGCGGCAGGCGGCGGCGGTCGACAGACGGAGGAAGGAGAGCAGGTACCACTAGGCGGCAGCGATGACTGAAGGACGACTGTGGTCGGCAGTCAGGCAGGCATGCAGGAAGATGGACAGGCAGGCAAACGAACAGGCAGGCGGACAGACAGATGGACGGACGGACAGACAGACAGCAACAGCAAGAGCAAGAGCAAGAGGTGCATCGAAACCTTAGATTACACAGTGAGGGTAGCCCAGGCAGCGTAATCCGTCGACTTCGGATTGAGGCGATCCAGCCTTCCAGATGAAATCAAGCACGCTGCAGCGGCTTCTTTATCCACAGAGCGTGGGTCCACCGCGCGTGCGCGAAAATAACTGCCCTTTACCGACAGGCAGCTAGAGGGCAGTTACTGTCACGCACACGTGGTGGATCGACATCAGTGTGTAAAGGAGCCGCCGCGGAGTGTTTGATTTCAGTTCTGGCGGAACAATGCGACGGCATACTCACCTGAACATGGCGGCCAGGTCGACCGCCGAAATATTGTGTCCAAATGACGAGACGTTCCGTCTGGAGACCCGATATTAATACAACGAATTATTAGGCCGGAAAAGTTTACGGAGCCATATCTGTTCTCATCATGGCTGAACTGTTTATCATTCGTGTTCCATTACCATACAAAGCCAGATAATATTTCCCAACCGTTAAATTTAAATTTGATGTTAACTAGTACCTCTTTTTCCGAAGCGTTTTTCTTTTCACTGCCAACCTGTATTTTATGTCTTCACTACTCCGGCCATCGTCAGTCATTTGATATTTTAATTCCCTCAGCACTGTTTTATTTAATTCGACCATACCGGTATTTCGTTACCATTGTTTTAGTGATGTTCATGTTATCACCTCTTTTCATTACAGAATACATTCTGCTAAACTGATGTTTTTAGTCCTTAGCTCCCTCCGAAAGAACTACAATGCGGTCGGCAATCATCTTGTCACCCTTTCCATATTTTTATTTGGTTTCCTGTACTGATGGTCCACCTTAAAGTTTCCACTAACATGTGCTTCACTTTCATCCCTTTCCTCTCTCATAACTGCAGTATAGTTTCTAAAATGGTCGTAAATAACTTTTCTCTCTCTGTATTTAATCACTGCTACTGTCAGCAATTTAAAGAGTATATTCCAGTCGACATTGTCATAAAACTTCTCGAAATCTACAAATGCTATTAACATTTCTTTCTCTTTCTTCACGGTATTATATAGAGAGAAGTTGTAGGTGCGTATTACCTCCTGTGTTCCTACATTCCTCCGGAACCCACGCTATTCTTCTCCAAAGTGTACCACAGCAAATCTTTCCACTACTCTGTCGATAATTCGTGTTAATATTTTGCAAACATTACTAATTCAAGTGATAGTTTTGTAACTGCATTAAACCCCGTCAAAAAATCTTTGTTAATTTACAAATGTTACTAACGCAACTGTGTATTTTACGTTGTTGTATGTCGTACGATCTTTATTGCTTTCATGACTCTACATTCCACCTGAATCCAGACTGCTGTGGTCTGTGGTCGTGATTCACCAGTTTTTCCATTCTTATGTAAATCATTCCTATTAGCATCTTCCAGCAATGGCTTGTTGGACTGGTAATTCTGCAAGATTAGCACCTGTCAACATCTTGCTACCTTAGAATGTGAATTGTTACATTCCTCTTGAAGCCTGAGAATGTTTCCCTTATTTCATATATCTTCCATATCAGTTGGAGTAGTTTTGTCATGGTACTGATATGAAACCAGTATACAAAGGATACTGCTTACTAATCACTCATACGATCCATCCTAGAATACTGCTCAATTGTGTGGGACCCGTACTGGTAAGGAATGACAGTGGACAATGAACGTTTACAGAGAAAGGCAGTGCGAACAGCACAGGTTTGTTTTACTATTGTGTGACTGTCGCAGAGATGTTGAAAAAACTGAACAGGCAGACTCTTGAAAGCCGTAAACTAACCCATGGAAGCCTACTTCAGAAGTTTCAGGAACCGGCTTTGAATTCTGACTCTAGGAACGTACCACAACCTATCTCTCTCATAGGGATCGCGAGGAAAAATCACACACATTACACCACGCGTAGAGGCATTTAAACAATCATTCTTCCCGAGTTCCATATGCGAATGGAACGGAAAACGCCCTAATAAGTTTTACAATGGGACGTGCACTCATCCATGCACCTCACGGTGGTTTCCTGAGTATGGAACCAATTACTGAATTAGGACTTAATATCCAGCTCACAAAAGGGATATAAAGTTGTATACATGGACTGTACACTAGATTCAGAGTAAATCGCATCCTAACGGATTAGAAACACATGGACAGAAGTATAAAACTGGGATGCCGTTTGTCACCATGAGCCGCTAAATGGTTGGACGTCCACGACTCATCACAGAACGTGAGGTTTGAGGCCTGTCTGCTCTGTAAAGTAGGATAGATGGTAAACTGTGGACTCTCTGCAGTAGGAGAACAATGCTGTTCTCGCACAAGTGTTTAAGAGCACACCGTTCATCGTACATTGTTGAGCAAGGAGCTCCACAGCAGACCACCCCTACGTGTTCATATGTTGACCGAACGACGTCGTTAGTTATGATTGCAGTGGGTGGGCACGCGATCATCGTTATTCGATCGTGTCGGCTCTTCGGGTTAATCACACCTTTGCTACTCTAAGAACATGGTCGTCTCCACAGACGCCATCATCGAGGGGAACGGCGGCTAGAAACGCGCAGCGCGCCACGGACGCAGGCTGGTGCGAGCAGTGTTATGCTATGGGAGACACTCTCCTGCCCTTGCATGGAACACATGGTAGTAATTGAAGATACGCTCACAGCTGTGAACCACTTGCATCCCTTCATGTTTGATGTCTATACCAACGGCGATGTCATCTTTCAGCAGTACAAATAAGTGTTTATACTTGCGCGCCTTGCGGCTAGTCGCTGTGCGGCTGTAGTTTGGCTTACACGGAAGTACAGGCGCCCAGAGTGAACAAAATTGTGAATGGAATCAATCGCAGTCACATGTTGAGAAATAGGCACGCACCCACACGTGTGCCGCTACTTGTATGTGGTACAAGTTCAGTCGCACGGTGAATTGGCGCAAGGTGCACAGTTGTAAACGCACCTTAATTGTCAGTGTCTCGGAGCCGGAACTGTGCTACAGTTGACACCTCGGTGACGAGATTCGCCTGATGTAAGTCCTATGGAACACATTTGGTTCGCTATCGGGCGCAGTCACCCCGTGCGCAAATAGCAGCCAATTATTTACTTGAATTAGATGACCTGCACGTAGACATATGATGCCACAGCCTTACCAACTGAACCACTATTAAGGAAGTTGCATGGAACTTTAACACGTCTTCAAGTTTTCGGCATAAAGGCGGTCATACATAAGCGGACTATGTCATTCTATTCTTCGACAATGGTAATGACATCGAGAATACAAGGAAAATAATAGCGGAATATGAGCAAGACATTGTCGCCAATTTAAACAAAGAAAAGTCAACGACATTAATTTTAGGACCTAACAAGGACAACATGAATCACCCTTAGCTGCATAAGTAGAAACCAGAGAAAAAAATGGAATGCACATCACCACATACCCTTAAAATTATCAAGCTGAACTGCCAAGTCAAAGAACAAGGATTGAAGGCAACATTGCAGAAGCAGATCACGAGTCACCCGGAACGTTTCCAGAGAGTATTATACCTAAACCACTGCATTGCAGCAAAAATACAACATATTTCAGCAACAATCACAACGACCAAAACTTCAGCTCGCTGCATACTGGAGTTGACACGTTGGCTTATGTTGTTGTTGTTGTTGTGGTCTTCAGCCCTGAGACTGGTTTGATGCAGCTCTCCATGCTAATCTATCCTGACTAGCTCCTTCATCTCCCAGTACCTACTGCAACCTACATCCTTCTGAATCTGCTTAGTGTATTCATCTCTTGGTCGCCCTCTACGATTTTTACACTCCACGAGGCCCTCCAAAGCGGAATTTGTGATCCCTTGATGCCTCACGACGTTTCCTACCAACCGATCCCTTCTTCCAGTTAAGTTGTGCCACAAACTTCACTTCTCCCCAGTCCTATTCAATACCTCCTCATTAGTTACGTGATCTACCAATCTAATCTTCAACATTCTTCTGTAGCACCACATTTCGAAAGCTTCTATTCTCTTCTTGTCCAAACTATTTATTGTCCATGTTTCACTTCCATAAATGGCTACACTCCATACAAATACTTTCAGAAACACCTTCCTGACACTTAAATCTATACTCGATGTTAACAAATTTCTCTTCTTCAGAAACACTTTCCATGACATTGTCAGTCTACATTTTATATCCTCTCTACTTCGACCATCATCAGTTATTTTGCTCCCCAAGTAGCAAAACTCCTTTACTACTTTAAGTGTCTCATTTCCTAATCTAATTCCCTCGGCATCACCCGAATTAATTCGACTACACTCCATTATCCTCGTTTTGCTTTTGTTGATGTTCATCATATATTCTCCTTTCAAGACACTATCCATTCCGTTCAACTGCTCTTCCAAGTCCTTTGCTGTCTCTGACAGAATTACAATGTCATCGGCGAACCTCGAAGTTTTTATTTCTTCTCCCTGGATTTTAATACCTACTTCTAATTTTTCTTTTGTTTCCTTTACTGCTTGCTCAATATACAGATTGAATAAGATCGGGGAGAGGCTACAACCCTGTCTCACTCCCTTCCCAACCACTGCTTCCCTTTCATGTCCCTCGACTCTTATAACTGCCATCTGGTTTCTGTACAAATTGTAAATAGCCTTTAGCTCCCTGTATTTTACTCCTGACACCTTTAGAATTTGAAAGAGAGTATTCCAGTCCACATTGTCAAAAGCTTTCTCTAAGTCTACATATGCTAGAAACGTAGGTTTGCCTTTCCTTAATCTTTCTTCTAAGATAAGTCGTAAGGTTAGTATTGCCTCACGTCTTCCAACATTCCTACGGAATCCAAACTGATCTTCCCCGATGTCCGCTTCTACCAGTTTTTCCATTCGTCTGTAAAGAATTAGCGTTAGTATTTTGCAGCCGTGACTTATTAAACTGATAGTTCGGTAATTTTCACATCTGTCAACACCTGCTTTCTTTGGGATTGGAATTATTATATTCTTCTTGATGTCTGAGGGCATTTCGCCTGTCTCATACATCTTGCTCACCAGATGGTAGAGTTTTGTCATGACTGGCTCTCCCAAGGCCATCAGTAGTTCTAATGGAATGTTGTCTACTCTCGGGGCCTTGTTTCGACTCAAGTCTTTCAGTGCTCTGTCAAACTCTTCACGCAGTATCTTATCTCCCATTTCGTCTTCATCTACATCCTCTTCCATTTCCATAATATTGTCCTCAAGTACATCGCCCTTGTATAGACCCTCTATATACTCCTTCCACCTTTTCGCCTTCCCTTCTTTGCTTAGAACTGGGTTTCCATCTGAGCTCTGGATATTCATGCAAGTGGTTCTCTTCTCTCCAAAGGTCTCTTTAATTTTCCTGTAGGCAGTATCTATCTTACCCCTAATGAGACAGGCCTCTACATCCTTACATTTGTCCTCTAGCCATCCCTGCTTAGCCATTTTGCACTTCCTGTCGATCTCATTTTTGAGACGTTTGTATTCCTTTTTGCCTGCTTCATTTACTGCATTTTTATATTTTCTCCTTTCATCAATTAAATTCAAAATTTCTTCTGTTACCCAAGGATTTCTATTAGCCCTCGTCTTTTTACCTACTTGATCGTCTGCTGCCTTCACTACTTCATGCCTCAGAGCTACCCATTCTTCTTCTACTGTATTTCTCTCCCCCATTCCTGTCAATTGTTCCCTTATGCTGTCCCTGAAACTCTCTACAACTTCTCTTTCTTTCAGTTTATCCAGGTCCCATCTCCTTAAATTCTCACCTTTTTGCAGTTTCTTCAGTTTCAATCTGCAGTTCATAACCAATAGATTGTGGTCAGAATTCACATCTGCCCCTGGAAATATCTTACAATTTAAAACCTGGTTCCTAAATCTCTGTCTTACCATTATATAATCTATCTGATACCTTTTAGTATAATCCAGAATTCTTCCAGGTATACAACCTTCTTTTATGATTCTTGAACCAAGTGTTAGCTATGATTAAGTTATGCTCTGTGCAAAATTCTACAAGGCGGCATCCTCTTTCATTTCTTCCCCCCAATCCATATTCACCCACTATGTATTTTTTTATTCATTATTAAACCTACACCTGCATTACCCCTATTTGATTTTGTATTTATAACCCTGTAATCACCTGACCAAAAGTCTTGTTCCACCTGCCACCGAACTTCACTAATTCCCACTATATCTAACTTTAAGCTATCCATTTCCCTTTTTAGATTTTCTAATCTACCTGCCCGATTAAGGAATCTGGCATTCCACGCTCCGATCCGTAGAACGCCAGTTGTCTTTCTCCTGATAACGACGTCCTCTTGAGTAGTCCCCGCCCGGAGATCTGAATGGGGGACTATTTTACCTCCGGAATATTTTACCCAAGAGGACGTCATCATCATTTAATCATACAGTAAAGCTACATGTCCTCGGGAAAAATTACGGCTGTAGTTTCCCCTTGCTTTCAGCTGTTCGCAGTACCAGCACAGCAAGGCCGTTTTGGTTAATGTTACAAGGCCAGATCAGTCAATCATCCAGACTGTTGCCCCTGCAACTACTGAAAAGGCTGCTGCCCCTCTTCAGGAACCACATGTTTGTCTGGCCTCTCAACAGATACCCCTCCGTTGTGGTTGCACCTACGGTACGGCCATCTGTATCGCTGAGGCACGCAAGCCTCCCCACCAACGGCAAAGTCCATGGTTCATGGGGGGAAATGGTGGACTATGGAATATTTTTCCCAAGAGGACACCAATATCATTTAACCGTACAGTAAACTTGCATGCGCTCGGAAAAAAATTACGGCTGTTGTCTCTCCTTGCTTTCACCCGTTCGCAGTAGCAGCACATCAAGGCCGTTTTGGTTGATGTTACTAGGCTTGATCAGTCAGTCATCCAGACTGTTGCTACTACAACTACTGAAAAGGCTGCTGCTACTCTTAAGGAAGCACATGTTTGTCCGGCCTCTCAACAGATACCTCTCCGTTTTGGTTGCACGTCCCCGCAAGTCTCCCCACCAACGGCCAAGTATATGGTTCTTGGGGGGGGGGGGGGGGGGGGCTATAGGTGATTAATATTGGGTGGAGCGGTAGTCGCAGGTGAAGGAGGAGGAGGAGGAGGAGGAGGAGGAGATTACTGTTTAATATCCCGTCGACAACGAGGTCATTAGAGACGGAGCACAAACTCGCTATTAGGGAAGGATGGGGAAGGAAATTGGCAGTGCCCTTTCTAAGGAACCATCCCGGCATTTGCCTGAAGCGATTTAGGGAAATCACGGAAAACTAAATCACGATGGCCGGACGCGGGATTGTATCGTCGTCCTCCCGAATGCGAGTCCAGTGTGCTAACCACTGCGCCACCTCGCTCGGTGCAGGTGAAGGCGCAACTTGCTCTTATGGTATTCTACTTGGAACTACTCAGTAGCACTAACCGTTAGGTGCCGGCCGATGTGGCCGTGCGGTTCTAGGCGCTACAGTCTGGAACCGCGTGCCCGCTACGGTCGCAGGTTCGAATCCTGCATCGGGCATGGATGTGTGTGATGTCCTTAGGTTAGTTAGGTTTAAGTAGTTCTAAGTTCTAGGGGACTGATGACCACAGATGTTAAGTCCCATTGTACTCAGAGCCAACTAACCGTTAGGTTCCGTCACATTGGCCATTAAATCTGTTATCCTGTACCTGTTGTAATGATATTAATGTTTTTGATTAGTAAAATCTTGTCCATGTAAGACTGGTCAGCGTTGTAGTAAGATGGTCTTCCTTAGGGGCGAGGCATCTTGCTCCTTAATGATATTTGTGTGTAACATTTAATTTCTTGAAAGGGCTTCGCCTTCGTTTCCATTTATCACTGTGTGCTAAGTCGTTTCTGTAGTTGCTAAGTGTAGTTACTAGTCTGATCAACTGAAGTACCAGGGCTGCAACTGTCTGTTAAAAGGAAATCCTCTACGACAATTAATTATTCTTGGTGTAAATTGTTTGTACTTTCAATTAATTTGATAACAAAAGGGAGGAGATTTTACTTTGGCTCCACCAATGTGCAGCGCACTTAGCTATTACTTGTAACTGTCACCCTGCACCCATGAACTGTATTTACTAATTGAGAAAGCTCGACGGCGACGGTCCCTGCTCCGCTGTACGTCAGGTTTGTCTAGTCTTTGTTTCGCTGAGTTAGTTCCTCCGCGTAATCAAACGCACTCACGTCACAAACGGCAGACTTCGACAGCTGCATGAGAGTTGAAATGAAATGAAATGTCCGTGTCACATTGACGGCCAGGAGGCCCCATCCGGGTAAGTTCGGCCACCGAGTTGGAAGTCTTAATTCAAGCGACGCCACATTGGGTGACATGCGTGTCGGTGATGATGAAATGATGGTAACACAGCACCCAATCCACGAGCAGAGAAATCTCCAGTTCGACCGGGTATCGAACACGGGAACACTGTATGTTAGACAAACACGTTACCACCCAGCTAAACAGGCGGACAGGATTGCAATGTAACCAAGCCATTAGCTATTACTGCTTCTCTGCTGAAAATACAATACTCTCTTGACTCCTTTTGTAGTAACGGGACTGCCTCTACTGACAGCTAGTTGTCAATTCAGCATTACACAGTGGTGTCCGGATATCTTTGATCGGATGGCGTCTATGTTTGCAGTCATGGCACACAGTCAAATGCACATGACATAGTACTGTGTAAGTAGGATGTTTAGGTTTTTACGTTGGTAACGCCACGTAGCACTCTGTATGAAAATCACTGACTGTGCTGTGTGCAGTCTGTGGCTGATTTGCATTGTTGGAATATTTGCTGTTGTAGTTTTGGGCAGCTGGATGTGAACAGCGCGTAGCGTTGCGCAGTTGGTTCAAATGGCTCTGAGCACTATGGGACTCAACTGCTGATGTCATTAGTCCCCTAGAACTTAGAACTAGTTAAACCTAACTAACCTAAGGACATCACAAACATCCATGCCCGAGGCAGGATTCGAACCTGCGACCGTAGCGGTCTTGCGATTCCAGACTGCAGCGCCTTTAACCGCACGGCCACTTCGGCCGGCTGCGCAGTTGGAGGTGAGCCGCCAGCAGTGGTGGATGTGGGGAGAGAGATGGCAGAATTTTGAGAGCGGACGATCTGGACGTGTGTCCGGCAGAATAACGAAATTTGTAAGACTGGTCATGTGTGCCCATCAGAAAGAGTAAATCTGTAATACTGCGTATCATGAACTTTTATATATACATAAAAACAAAGATGATGTGACCTACCAAACGAAAGTGCTGGCAGGTCAATAGACACACAAACAAACACAAACATACACACAAAATTCAAGCTTACGCAACCAACGGTTGCTTCGTCAGGAAGGAGGGAAGGAGAGGGAAAGACGAAAGGATGTGGGTTTTAAGGGAGAGGGTAAGGACTCCATATATATATATATGATGACTTTTGAACATTATTTAGGTAAATACATTGTTTGTTCTCTATCAAAATCTTTCAGTTGCTAACTATGCCTATCAGTAGTTAGTGCCTTCAGTAGTCAGAATCTTTTATTTAGCTGGCAGTTTTGGCGCTCGCTGTATTGTAGTAGTTCGAGTAAGGAAGATTTTTGTGTGGTAAGTGATTCATGAAAGGTATAGGTTATTCTTAGTCAGGGACATTCTTTTGTAGGAATTATTGAAAGATTGTGTTGCCCTGAAAAATATATTGTATGTCAGTTAATGTTGATTAGAATAAGTAAAGAGAGAAATGTCTGAGTACGTTCAGTTTCGCTCAGCTGTTGGAAAATCAAATAACGTAAGAGGTTTATCAGCACTGTAATTTCTAATTTTCCGAAGGGGATGTTTCAACTGTAGTATCCCACTAGAGGAGCCTAAATAAATGGGCGCAGCTCGCTGATGAAGCGGAAATTGGTGGAGCTATTTTGTTCTGGCTTCTCTGTCTGTGTGTTACGGTACTGTGGCGCGATGATTTTAGTGTGTTCCAAGGCACGTATCTGCAAGAAAAAAAGAATTAACTACAAACCATATCGTTACATGGTGGATGGAGGGAGTGTGACAATTAAAATACGTGAATACCCTTCGTACGACTAAGCATCCAGCTCTTGTTCATTCAGCCAAATACAAAAGGAGGTGATTGTAATGGAGATTTTATTTTCTAGTCATCAATCTTCTGACTGGTTTGACGCGGTCCGTCAGAAATTTCTATCGCGAGCCGACCTTTTCATCTCAGAGTAGCACTTGCAACCTATGTCTTCAATTATTTGCTGCATTTATTCCAATCTTTGTCTTCCTCCACAAATTTTACCCTCTGCAGCTCCCTCTAGTACCTACTGAAGTTATTTCCTGGTGCCTTAATAGATGTCGTATTATCCTGTCCCTTCTTCTTGTCAGTGATTTCCATATATTCCTTTTCTCGCCGATTCTGCAGAGAACCTTGAGCTGTGTGACTGCTCAAGTTACGTGCTAGAAAAATCAAAATTACAGTTTAACCACAGCTACTCGAAGGAGATAGGAAGCTAGGGATCTTTGCTGGTGGACGAACTTGTGGCTGGCACACTAATGAACAAACTTCATTATTACGAAGTTACTAATCGGAATAACAACATTAAATTTAATTCGGACCTTTGTCCTCTTAAGAGAATATACAACTGACATTAACCGTCTGTCATGAGTTAATTTAACGAACAATATTTTAAAGATAATAATTAGATCTGATTGGAAAAGGATCACAGACAGTCAGCACCATAAGCCCACTGTTAAATTCACTGCTTACGTAACCAAAATTTACACAACACTAATGATTGACTTTGAGTTACTTATAAACATATCTCGTACGTCCCGGCAGACAGGCCAGATATTTAACTAAAGGATGGGAAGACGGCTTATAGACGGTGGTACTCTGAACCAACGAGTAGAAAGCAACCGCCAAGCAATTTCGAAGACGAACAGGCTGCAAACCAGGGCAGAAAACACGCCGCACACACACACACGATCTCAGCCTGCCCGCCAAGGCGGCAAACCCTATCTGCCCCACATACCAGACCATTTCTGCAACAGCCAATAATTCACGCGGCAGACAAATTTAACTCGTGATTCAGCTTTTCAAGACCATGTAAGGCTTACTGACTACGCGACTATCTCTAACGTAAGTGAAAACAAAACTGAGGCATTTACCAAATAAAAGAACAATTAAAATTAGACTGACTTACAAAGCTCTGCCCTTCATCTCAAAAGAATGTCCAACACCAAAACTGGGCGAAGAGCACACTAAATAACATACTCCATCAAATTAACACTGCAAGGAACCTTTACAACGAACAGTAAACAACACTTGGAAGCCTTAGACTTTGTAAATACCGTATGACGCTCTCTTATTAGGAACCATTCTTAGCTGATCTTCGACAGATACAACATACCACCATAAGTTTCACAAATCTTCACGGTTTAACAGCAGCTTATGAGTCATACGTAACTTAAAGTTTCCAGTTACGCGATGAGAAGATGACCAGCCTGAGATGACGGACCCGCCACCGTTTCGCACGCAAACGCGCCGACTAATCAGCACCGTAGGCTACACCCGGCATGCGGCAAAACGGCGAGGACAGCGGTCCCCAGGCACAGCGGATAGAGACGAGGGCCTGCCTTCAAAACATGCAACACATGTAGGCTCGTTGAACGCCGACCAGCGAGGGAGAGACACACGCCAAGCCGGAAGACCAAAGGCGGAACAGTCAGAGATACAAGACCAGAAGAGTGTCGATATCAGCGACGCAAGTGGAGCATAACTAGGGCCAATCGCCACGGCTCAAACCACGTCATTCTTTACCTCATGAGGCCACCTAATCTTCAGCATTCTTCTATAGTACCGAATTTCAGTTTTAGGTTCTCTTCTGTTCTGGATTTCCCAGTTCATGTTTTATTACCATGCAACCCTATGTTCCAAACGCAAATTTTCAGAAGTTTCTTCCTCAGATTAAGGGCTACATTTGATACTAGTAGATTTGCCTTGGCTAGGAATGGCCTTTTTGCCCGCGCTAGTCTGCATCTTAAGTTCTCCTTACTCCGTCCGTCATGGGTAATTTTGCTGCCTACATAGCAGAATTCCTTAACTTCATCTACTTCGTGATAACCACTGTTGATGTTGAGTATCCCGCTGTTCTTATTTCTGCTACTGATCTTAACTTTAGTCTTTCTTCTATTTACTTTAAATCCATATTCTGTCTTCATTAGATAATGTTCTGATACAGTATTATTTGTATCCTCCGTGACAAAGTCGCGTCGTTTCGCAGATGGAACTAATTGCTGAGCATTACGGTTGCATAGGCGAATGATCGATTTCGGTTTATTGGTAGATGTTTGGGGAAGTGTGGTTCATCAATAAAGGAGACCACGTAGACTACGCTAATGTGAGTTATTCTCGAGTACTGGTCGACTGACTGTTTGGGACCCGTACCAGGTCGGACTGAAGGAAGGCATGAAAGTCTATGGCGGGCTGCTAGATTTGTTACCGGTAGATTCGAAGAAATGGTAAGTCATATGGAGATGCTTCAGAACTCAAATGGGATTCCCTGGATGAAAGGTGACGTTCTTTCACTATTGAGCATGTTTAGAGAACACAGACTTGAAGCTGACTGCAGAACGATTCTATTGCGGCTAACATACATTCCTCGTAAGGGCCACGAGGATAAGATCTAAGAAATTAGGACTCACACAGTGGCATATAGATAGTCGTTTTTCCCTCGCTGTATTTGCGAATGGAATAGGAACATAATACAAGGTACTCTCCATAATGCACCGTACAATGACTTGTGTAGTATGTATGTGGGCGTAGATGTAGATGTAAATGTAGATCTAGATGTACAGTGGTCATTCCATTGAAACAGATTGTGTAATTATTGTTCACTTTCATTGACAATCATGGTGTCATCAGAAAATCTTACATTGATATTTAACTTTTTATACCTGGGATTCACAGTAATGTAGAACTTTATAAAAGACACCATACTTAACGCCAGTGACTGTAAGACTTTCTTTATTTCACGACTCCTTCGGCCTTAGGCCATTATCAAGTGCAGGTGAAAAATACAGAATGTTTATAAATTATTCAACAAAATCGTTGTGTATCTTGAGATTCGGCCGATTACACAGAATGCAAAATACCGTAAAATGTTATTTACATTTTTGTGGCACTAAGCAATGTAAACTTAAAATGACCTGACACATTTATACGTCGTTATAATTATTATTAAGTACATTCGTGCGGCTGTTACATAAGTGACTAGTGATGGGCTAACGAACTTGAGAGTCTACAGAGTATGTTGTTATATGACACATGGATATGTATGCTCGCAATATGTAATAGCGTCACAAATGTATTTAATAGTAATGAGAACGACATATAAATGTGTCAGCTCATTCTAAGCTGACATGGCTTAAAGCCACAAAAATGTAAGTAACATGCTTACGCAATTGCATTTTTCATTCTGTGTAATCGGCCGAATATCAAGATAGACAACGATTTTGTTAAATAATTTATAAAAATTCGGTATTTTTCTGCTGCACCTGATAATGGCCCAAGGCGGAACTGCAATCGTGAAGTAAAGTGTTACAGTCACTGGCGTAAATATGATGTCTTTTACATTGACATCTTTTCAACATCGTGATACCAACCAGCAACGCCCGTTCCCTGATACGTATTTCTCTGAAAGATATTCACATTTACTGTCCTTGTCGTTCACCTAAACTTATCGGCGGAGACATTTGATCTTCTGTTTATCACATCTCAATTTTACTTTCGATATTCGTTCACTTGGCCATTAGTTAAACTGTTATGAGGAGTTGAACATGCGTGCAGCTCATGGTCGTGCGGTAGCGTTCTCGCTTCCCACGCCCGGGTTCCCGGGTTCGATTCCCGGCGGGATCAGGGATTTTCTCTGCCTCGTGACGACTGGGTGTTGTGTGATGTCCTTAGGTTAGTTAGGTTTAAGTAGTTCTAAGATCTAGGGGACTGATGACCATAGATGTTAAGTCCCATAGTGCTCAGATCCATTTGAACCATTTTTATGAGTTGCACACACAGTGTCAGAATTAACACTCTACTTACACAGTAGTGACTGATTCCATGGTCACGCAGCTGATGCGTTTGATGGTTTTTATGGTGGGAGTATGTGTGATGATTTACGAGGTTTGTGTCACCTCCATGTAAACAGCGGAGTCACACGATATTGACTGGTAATATATGTTGTTGAACAGCAATGTAAACATCAAAACGACACTGTAGGAGCTAAGAATTTGGCGGGAGATCAGTATTTATGGTCTGCAGATCGGAGTGGAGAAGAAGAGCCGACGCAAATGGCGTTTCTTGAGGGACGGTGGATCCCGGGACGAGTGATCCTTGGGGTACGGTCGTCCGAGACCAATTTATTGCTCGGGCGGCGAGTGAGATAGCCCGGGGAACAGGCGCGAGCGCCGGCGGGAGATTTAACGCTTGTAATATAGCACGGCCGCGAACCGATGGCGCCGGCCGCCGTCCCCGGGGCGTCACTCGCGGCCCGGGCTGGCCGCTACCTGCCGCCTCTCCTCCCACGCAACGTGCGCAGCGCCGCGCCGCGCTGTTACACGGCGGGGTCCTCTTGTGCAGTCCAGCGTGGCTCCAGGCCGTGAGCCAACTCCGCTTGTTCTGCACTCCACAAGCTGCTCGTAAACATGTTGACCACACACCGTCTTTGACGCTCACAACTGTCCTCAATGACGTAACCAAGTGCTTGTACTGAAGGCAGATTCTGTCCCCGGTGGTTACAATGCAACAAGAGCTGTTGCAAGTCGAACTCGTGTGTTGGTGGACCAAATACCGTCTCTGGCGCAATCACGTGTTCGTGATGAACTGAGATACGGAAGGGTTTACAGTGAAGGCATCCTATTTCTAGTTTAAATCATTATTTAATTAATGAAAGTCTGTTCAGACTTGACAGACGAATTGAAGAAAATTTCTTACTGCGGGCTTCCACGGCTGTGCAGTTGTATTATGATGAAAAAACGACTTATGATAAATAAATTTTATTTATCATTCAGCTAGTTCAAAAAATGGTTCAAATGGCTCTGAGCGCTATGGGACTTAACAGCTGTGGTCATCAGTCCCCTAGAACTTAGAACTACTTAAACCTAACTAACCTAAGGACATCACACACATCCATGCCCGAAGCAGGATTCGAACCTGCGACCGTAGCGGTCACGCGGTTCCAGACTGAAGCGCCTAGAACCGCACGGGCACAGAGGCCGGCATTCACCTAGTTTTACGGTGTTAGAGCCACAACCACAGCGTCATACATTTATTTAATAACTTAACTCAAGCGGTAACCAGTAGACGACCAAATATTTCCTGTCCATTTCATTACAATTGCGTAGAAAATTTTGAATCGTCTACTAGTTAGCACTTAAAGTATGATTTCGTAGACTTCCCCGGCGTAATAACTGCTGATATTCTTCACGGGTTTGCAGCCGGATCATGTCGTCGTCCAGACACAATATTTCGGCGGACCAGCTCGCCGCCATCTTCAGGTGATTTAATGCTCGTGCACTGCCTCCATATGGAACCCGATTTTGTCCAACATTATACAACAACGGTCTTCCTTTCGATCACTGGATCGTTTCTGCCGTATTCTCCCACCGGCGCGCTGCGTGTCTACTTGCCGCCAGGAGGCGCTGCCAACATCTCGCGCAAGCGCGGTGCTCTGTTCGTGGTGTATAAAGGTTTCCGTCGTTGTGGCTGGAATTCAGACCCCTCTTATGGATCCTCATCTTCCATTGGCTCTTTTCCCCGGCCCCCTTCACTTTTCCTCTCCTTCCCACCCTTTTTTTCCCGTCATCTGACCAGTTTCCCCCCACCTGCTCTCGGGTGTGGTATGTCATATTTGTGTCAACTTTTTAGGCAGTGTTTAAGTGATTGTTCAGTGTTGTGCGTCTTTCCACAGTGTTGCGAACAGAAACCATGCTGTCGCTGGGTGTGCATTTTATGTCTCTTGTGAACAGAACTCAGACTGTCGCCGTGTTTTTTAATTGTCTGTCTATTATTTTTCTGCTTCCTGTGTATTTTATTATTATCATCAACCTTGTGTTTTATGTTTTAAGCTCAAGAAGTTTCTGCCATTTTACCTTTAAGTCACCGATTTTATCGCCAACTGTTATTATTTTTTTATTATCTTCATCTTGTTAAAACAAATTCTGTAGGCTGAAGAGCGGCGTAATAAGCTGCTGCCAGCCCGCCCCCTTTAGGGGTAATCGAAACTCAATAAAGGAAAAAAAATGGCTGGAATTCAGTTCCGGCGAGGCAGTGCACGAGCATTAAATCGCCTGAAGATGGCGGCCAGCGGGTCCGCCAAAATATTGTCTGGACGACGACGTGATACGGCTGCAAACCCGTGAAGAATGTCAGCGCTTAAAGTAAATTGAAGATTTGCCTCCAACGTCATGAACCTACACTGAAGAGCCAAAGAAATTGGTACAAATTCCTAATATCTTGTAGGGATCCCGCGAGCACGCATAAGTTCCGCAACATGACGTGGCACGACCTTCACTAATGTCTGATGTAGGGCTGGGTGGAACTGAAACCATGAATACTGCAGGGCTGTCATTAATCCGTAAGAGTACTTGGGGGTCGAGATTCTTTCTGAAGAGGACATTGCAAGGCATCCCATTTATGCTCAACAATGCTCATAATGCTCTTGTTTGGGGAGTTAGGTGGCCAGCGGAAGTGTTTAAACTGAGACGAGTGTAGCAATTCTGGACGTGTGGTTTGTCGCATTGTCTTGCTGGTATTTCCCAAGTCTGTCGGAATGCACAATGGACATGAATGGATGCAAGTGATCCGATAGGATGCTTAGGTACGTGTCACCTGTCAGAGTCGTATCTAGACGTATCAGGGATCCCATATCACTCCAACTGCATACGCCCCACACTGTTACAGAGCCTCCTCCACTTTGAACAGTCCCCAGATTACATGCATGGTCCATGGATTCATGGGGTTCTCTCCATACTCGTACACGTCCATCATCTCGATACAATATAAAACAATACTCGTCCGAGCAGGGAACATGTTCCCAGTCATCTGCAGTCCTTTGTCGGTGCTGAAGGGCCCAGGCGAGGCGTAAAGCTTTGTGTCGTGCAGTCATCAAAGGTACACGACTTGGCCTTAGGCTCCGAGAGCCCTTATAGAGGATGTTTCGTAGAATGGTTCGCACATTGGCACTTGTTGATCGTACAGCATTGAAATCTGCAGTAATTTGCCTAAGTGTGGCACTTCTGTGACGTTGAACGAGTTTCTTCAGTCGTCGTTGGACCCGTTCTTGCAGCATCTTTTTCCGGCCGCAGCAATGTCGGAGATTTCATGTTTTGCCTGATTCCTGATATTCGCGGTACACTCATGAAATGGTTGTATGGGAGAATCCCCACTTCATCGCTACCTCGGAGATGCTGTGTCCCATTGCTCGTGCGCCGACTATAACACTACTTTCGAACTCACTTACATCTAGATAACCTGCCATTGTAGCAGCAGTAAACGATGTAACAACTGCGCCAGACACTTGTGGTCTTATATAGGCGTTGCCGACCGCTGCGCTGTATTCTGCCTGTTTACATATCTCTGCATTTGAATACGCATGCCTATACCAGTTTCTTTAGCGCTTCTGTGTAAGTGGATCCTAAACATGTATTTTTCATGCCGCTGAGGCCATCGTTTACATTATCAGACGAATTGCAGTTTAAAATCAAAGAGGGTCGACGTCAAAACTTAAAAATCCTGTGGTTGTGCGAAAGTAACACATTAACGCGTATTAGTCACTCGCTGTAGGTGACATTAACGGTTCATAAGTGACGACAATAAGTTTTTGATTACGAATTGATGCATTACTCATCATTAGAGACCAGATTATATGAATTTGCTTGTTGCATACGCATTTGCATATTTGGCTTCTTTTCACCGGTTATTACATAATTTAACCAAAAACTAGTAACGATGCGTATTTTCGCTATATGTTTACAATATTTTAAAAATTTAGACGGGCGGTCTCTCGCTCCATCTAGTTTTGATGTCTCACAGATTGATCGCGACCTAGAACTGAGTGCAATTGCTAACCGTGAGGCAACTGCCTAGCGAAATCATTACAGAAGAGGAACAGGAAGAGACAGACAAAGTGAAATGCATCCTACGCAAATATTGCTTAACTCAAAATATACCAGATGAATCAACATTGCGTAAAAATTACATATTGGTACTTTACGTTGATGTTCTGGAAGAAATACGCAACTCAAGGACAGCAATATAAGGATTTCAGTTGACGAAACTACAGACACTTACGGCCGCTACATTACAAATTTAATTGTTAGTGCATTAAAAGAAGAGCCTTTCTTCTTCCTATTTAGCGGCCTGCAAAGAACTGGAAAAGGTAAGTCATTCTACAATCGCCAGATTTGTGAATGACGGTAACAGAAATATATATCCAGAATCTTCTTCAGATGAAAGGGTATTTGTTTTTATTTCAGATGCTGCTCCCTATATGATCAAAGCAGGAAAATCTCTCTGAGTATTTTATCCCAGTTTGATTCATGTGATGTGCTGTGCTCAGGGGAGTACATCGCTTTACTGAAAAAGTACGTTCCATGTTCGGGAATGTAAATTAACTGATTTCATCCACAAATAAAGTGTTTCTAGAAGCTCCTGCTTGCATCAAGACCTACAAAGAAGAATTACCAAATGTGGCTTCTCCTCCTGAACCAGTGGTAAATCGTTGGGGTACGTGGGCCGAAGTTGCGTTGTTTTACAGTGAACATTCGAGGCCATTAGAGGGGTAGTAAACAACTTCGATACTGCAGAGGCTTTGGCCATTGCAAGGAATCTTTTAACGATTCCGGCGATAAAAAAGACATTGATGTGCCTTATCATTCATTTTTCCCATATACCTGCGAGTATTAAAAATCTTGAAACTGAATGAATTTATTCACTTAACGAATAAAATTATTCTAGTGATATCCGCATTGCCGGAGGTATTCCCGAGAAAACGTAAAGAAAGTCTGAAAACATTTTAAACAATAACCCAGGCTTTTAACCCTTGTACCAAATTGGTAGTTTTATTAATGGAACGGGTGAACTTTTACCAGAAGCAATAAGTTCCAAGCCGGCCGAAGTGGCCGTGCGGTTAAAGGCGCTGCAGTCTGGAACCGCAAGACCGCTACGGTCGCAGGTTCGAATCCTGCCTCGGGCCTGGATGTTTGTGATGTCCTTAGGTTTAACTAGTTCTAAGTTCTAGGGGACTAATGACCTCAGCAGTTGAGTCCCATTGTGCTCAGAGCCATTTGAACCATTTTTTGAATAAGTTCCAACATATCACTTCAATTCAAATACTGCCCATTACCTCAGTTGATGTAGAACGGTCCTTTTCCGCTTATAAAAATGTTTTGAGTGATGTAAGGCACAACCTTACTACCGACCATTTGGAACAGTACTTGGTCGCTTACGTTTATAATAATAGAAAAAAGTAAAATAATTTGTAAATGTTGCTTTGGTCCAATTTTATTAATAAAAATGTTAATCGTGTTCAAAAAAATCCATGATTGTGCGTTGTTTTCTAAATAAAATACTACGGAGTTTTTCAGTGTGCCCCTCTGCGTGTGATATATCTCGAAGTTGGTCCTGTACATATCGACTGTTTCGCTGCGACTCACTCGTATCGCGTCCGCTTGTTACCGACAACAATAGCAAAGAAAGAATAATTTTTTAAACCGGTATGCGTCACAATTTAGCAAATGTTTAGAAAACAATCCCCCAAAGACCCCTTTCCTAACCTCTACCAGAACGTATTCAGAAAATGATGCGTTCTAAATTTCCCGATTTTTCGTGTAGCCGGCGCTCTTCCTCGTAACTGATATGCACAGATTCGACCTTGAGATATAATTCGCGCAGTAGCTACCATGTTTTTTCAATATCTGATCTTGCATATTTTGACACTTTTCATTCATTTTTAAGCATCTTTCATACAGATTTGCATGCATATTTTAAGGTTTTTATGATGAATATAATCCGATCCCTACGAGCATCACACATATTTGTGGAACGTAAAGAATCGAATGCTTCATTTGTGTGGCCAAGGAACCATTCAGTCAGTGACGGATTTACAAATTTTGCGCCCCTAGGCACACCATATTATATGCAACCCCCCCCCTCCCCCCCTCCCCCCCCCAAAAATAATGTTTTAAATAGTAACTATTACCGATCACTGCACAACTGCCGCTTTGGGTGGGAGCTCTGTGAGCTGTTTTCGTACTCTGCTATTCGTTGTTCTGAAGGACGCGGCGGCAGTCTAGTCGCGCTCAATCAAAATGTAATACGGTTCCTGAACTATATATGGTGTACGGCAGCGGATAAAACAAACTGCATTGTGTTAACACATTCTTCTGTCGAAAGACAATAGAAACGATCACAAGGAAAATAACTTTCTTTTATGGCATAAAAATTCAGTAGAGGTGTAGGAGACAACGAATTTTTGTTATACATTCACTTTTAATATGTCCTTTTACACGAAATTGTTGAAAATGAAAACAAAAATGATGTGTTACGATCTAAAAATTGAATCAAACGTGTCATACATTAGAAATTAATACGTACTTTTACAGAGATGCGTTCATAATTAAAATGAAACTGCGTTTTACGATCTAATAACTTGAATGTCTACCAGATTAAAAAAAAAAAAGTTCGGTTTTAGTACGTAAATGGATAGGAAAGCGTGTAACCTCCCAACACAAAATTGAATAAAAATAATAAATATGATTATAATTTTTGTGTAACCTCAGAACAAAATTGGTTCCCATTTATGATATCCGTACAGAAATGCATTCACATTTAATGTGCCCACAAAATTCTTTTCTCATTTAATGTAAGCTCGAAACAGAAAAATTCCTAAACCTCGTAATAAAAAATAAATTCAGTAACCTGGTAAATTTTGGACGACAGCAGTGCTGCGTCATGGCCCTGTAAGATCATTCTGAATAAAAAAAAGGAAAAATTCTTACCTCAATAAAAACGGTGAATATATATGCACTTAATAAAATTTTTCCGGCACGGTTCTGGCAATTCTGGCCGATAGATTTGTCATTTAAGAAAGGAAGCAACTGATTTTTCTTTTGCAGCAATAGGAATGATCATGGATTGGAGAAATTACTAGATTATTTAAATTCAAATGAATGCTTGTTAAAATTACTTTATATAACAAAGATTATTATTAGGACATTTTTTTAAGATTTACATGGGAGTTCAGATACATTACTAGATATGCGCGAGGTTGCTTTTTACCTTATACAATAATACTCAGGCTCCGGCATCGCTGCACCGCGACCGGCCCAGCCAACACGATACACCAGACCAGAGCAGACTCCAGACCAGACAAGCGCAGACTGGCGACAACTTACTGGTACAGCTACCACAGTTAGTACTCAGTCAACACTGCTCTCTGGTCAGCGATTCTCTCATACCTTGCATATCGCAGGCAGCGCATGAGCAATACATCTAAATTACATCTGCTCGGACCTCTTACATAAAATTACATCTGCTCGGACCACGTACATAAAATTACATCCGCTCGGACCTCTTACAAGCGTTAGGAATGAAAATGAAATACAGATTTGAATGCACGAACTAATAACTAAATACAGACGAACAAACACAGAAATGGATTTGCTATTACATAATTTTACAGACCAATGTGGAAAAATATAATTTGTTTTATAGTCTAATATTTAGGGTCTGTGTAGCTAGATGCTGCATAAGAAGTGTGCACAATACAAGGGCTGAACAGTTTTGTACTGAAGCTACTGCTCTCGCCATAGCTCTTTCTAACGGTATTAGCAAAGCTTATACGTATTTATCGACAGAACTGAACTACGTTATTTATTAACACTTTTTCATCTGAGTGTACTCTCCGATAACATATATTTCCGCCAGAACTATACATTTCAGCAGACGCCAAAAATACGCATCAGTTGTAATATACTACAGTATCAGTAAGACTTGACCGTACAGCGCCGAACGGCCTGGGTCATTCAGGTATTGTTTAGTATTGTCGGTCGCCTTCGGTCATGTCTGCACGTAAACAAGGTTTAGTTACGCATTCTGCCATCGGCAATTGTAAAATAAACAGGTAATATGTAGTTTGTGTATCCAATCAATGACCTCTAAGTTATAATAAAAATCACATTATAATCTTCTACTTTTAAATCTTATGTAAATAAATAAACACACTCACCAGTCAGCAAAGTTTGCGTCTGACTTTCACTGCAGAAAACTCGTTGATCATACCTTCATAATTAAGACGGTTATCACTTAGGAGGGCGGGTTCGATGTGAAGAATGGACAAGGTATTCAATCTCTCCTTAGACAACGTAGAACGTAGGTACAATTTCAGTCTTTTAAGAGCCGAAATCAAGCGTTCTGCTGAACAATTTGTAAGTGCCATACATAGAAATACTCTAACAGGAATATCAACATTGCGAAATACGGACTCTAACCATTCTTTTCGTAAAAATTTGTTCATTTCGGCTGGTATATCACTAATCTCAGAAGATTTCCAAAGTTCCGCGAAATGTGGACATTCACTAGGGAAGGAAGGCTCTAAATATGTTTCATATGACACTTGGAGTTTTGCTGCACGTTCAGCAACTTCGTCGGGTGAACTGTTCTTAAGGTTACTGAAAACTGCGAAGGAGTCCAACAGTGTTCTGTAGCTTTCTTTCCTCCTCACTAATTCGCTGTACAAGTTGTCGAGCACTGGGAGAAATGTTTCGACTCCATATTTTTCCCTTCCAGTCAGAAGAACTTCTTCTGATTCCGCTTCTTCCTCATCATGAAGTTTGCATATTTGTGATCTTTTATAAGTGCATTCATAGACTACATAAGTCACAATCGCCATGGATTTATTTTCGTAATAGGAAAACATGCTACGAATAGATGCAATAAAAGCTACAAGTGATTCATATAATTCATGCACTATTTTAGTATCAATGTTTACACTTTGCAGTTTCAGATTTACACTATTAAATCTCTGGAGTATGTCCTTACAAACAGTCATCATGAATACTGTTTCTAGTCTGCTGAGTTGTTTCAATAACGCTGAAGCCTCATTTCGCACAAGTGGTTTTTCTAACATATTATTGGCAATATGGGTGAGGGCATTGTTGACGCCGTCCCAGGGTTTCACGTAGGTTTGCACACGCTTTCTCTTTTGCTGACCAACGTTTTTTTTGATAAAAATTATACCGTTTTGCTTCCTGAAAGAAAGTATTTTATCCCTGCACTGTGTAGACGCAGAGAAAACATTATAAAAGTTTTGCACTACATTGGAAAATGAACATGCTTCCCGACGACAGCTTGCAGCACTAGTACCAACTAAATTCAAAGAACGTGCTGCAGGAGGCACATAATGCGATTTCCGATTTTCTTTTTTAATGTGTGCCTGCAAAACCAGTGTAGGTTCCTGACATATTGCTTGCGTTGTCACATGACTGATCTCTACAGTCTGTAATATCAGTGGAATTTGTTGACAGGACTTCTAGTACTGCCTCAGCTAAGTTTTCGAACTTGTGGCTCAGGTTTGGTAAAAGCAGAACTAAATGTTCAACAGGTTCCCCATTTCGTTCAGATATCTTAATATGAAAAATAATTGATCAATATGTGAAATGTAGAGAAATATTTAGCCTCTTTTATTTCACTTACAATAAAGAAAGATGCTCTATGATTTCATCACAGATTGTTCAAGAAAGATAACTTGTATGTCCCCGCCCTGAATTTCCATATCGTTCAATGTGCTGTGCGAGAAAACGATCAAACTCTGCTATAAGTTATATGTTCAAGAGATATCAAAAATTGACCATAATGTAATGAATGGACTCTTTCAACGTGTCCTCGTAGATGAAGTCCACGACTTGTTATCTTCTTCACTATTGTAAACACCCTTTTCAACACACTGTCTCAAAGTACCGAAATGGTTATCTGTTGTTCCAACTGACTTCTTTCTTGTTAAGAGTGATAACTCAGAATTGTTGTGTTCAAGTGAATTCTGGTAATGAGATACTATATTAGAAATATTTTTCCAATCTGCAATACCATTAGTAGCAATCGCGGCCTTACCCCCGAGCAGTTTGCATAGTGTACCAAAAAAACAGCACCAGTGCTACAGGGCTGTACTAGAAAATCACGCAACGTTGATTGACCATTTAAAAGTCTATGGTAAAATACATTTTTTTTTCAAATACCTGCTTTTGTCGCCTATTGATCTTCTTGAAGTAGTAAAATCACCAATACAATTTTTATTAATGCCTTGTTTTAAGAGGATGTCGATTGTTGAGTCATTGACACACCATTCTGTAGGATCGTCAATAACGTGGCTATTTCTCTTTGTAATGTCTGACCCGATACTTATTTCTTCGTGAAACTCGAAATCAGGAACAATTTGCTTCTCTTCGTCATTAACTATGGTTTCGTCTGTATTTACGTCTTTTATAACAACTGCAGTGCCGGAAATATCATCCATACTACTTGAACTCGAAGTAGAACCTGCAACATTTTTTGCCAAAAATTTGCCTACTCTGCCAAGCGTTTTTAGAACATTGGCCTCTCGTTCTCGCCTTTCCTTCCACAATTTCCGAAAAGCTGCCCCACTTAACTTTGCACGTTTGCTTTTCTCACTATTATTCATATTAAGGCACTTACAAAATAGTGAACCAACAGTAAAAAAAAATTCTAAAAGGAAAGAAAGAAAGACTGTATCCAGTTCCAATCGTGCGACACCGCACATGAGCATAAAGCTTTTTTCTTTAATCACGGCACACGAGCACGAAGATTTTTTCTTTAAACTGACCAACTCGGATTAATCGGCGTGACTGTGCTATGAAAGAATAACAATGCAGAATAATTTAATTTCACTGTCGCCTGTTTCTCTGTTGTCAGTGTTGTCGTCTCGTAAAGAAAACGGGACAGTCGCTTTTTTCGCTTCTGTTACCAGCGTCGTCGGAGTTTTAGCTGGGGGCGCAAATATGTTCTGAATATTCTTGTCACTGTATTTCTAATTTAAAAAGGCAACAATTTTTGCAATTTCTTGTAGTGAGGCGCACTGGATTGACTCTTATCCACTTATTCTTACAACATTTTTGCGGATTCTGTGGGCAGAGAAGACAGATTACAAACTTTAGGTGGTCTTGTTCGCAGTTGATGTGGTGTGTTGTATTTGTGTGGACACTGTTGTTATGTCTACGCGCAAATGAACCTTTTGTTCCAACATAAAACAAAAATAACCTTTCCTCAAAGAAGAAAAGCTTAGTTAAGACGTTTAATATAAAATTTTCAATGCCAAGTACTATTCGATAGCACAGAGTTGGGAACTTTGATATCGTGCAGGCTGCAGCACAATAAATGAGGCAAACGAAAGTTGATTTCTTCTTCTTTTTTTGCCAACAAAAGTAATTAAAT
The DNA here is from genome assembly GCF_021461385.2 of Schistocerca piceifrons. Lineage (NCBI taxonomy): Eukaryota > Metazoa > Arthropoda > Insecta > Orthoptera > Acrididae > Schistocerca > Schistocerca piceifrons. Next base: position 442,859,855 of record NC_060141.1, on the reverse strand, counting down.
AAATAAAATCTTAAAATTGTGGTGAAGTTTGTTTCACACACTATTAGATATTCTGCTTATTTTCTTTTCGTATAAACACGTGTTTAAAAATGTAAAACATTGCCAGTATCAACACGTTTTGTTACACGGGTGTCATTAAATCAATGCTCAAATATTGAAGACAACGAGCTTTCACATTAATTACAGTAATGGAGGATTGACTTGATACTTCCCCGTAATTCCTGCAAGAAATTTAAGTAGAGTCGTCTTTTACATACTGAGGCCTACACATGTTACAATATTTAAGAAATTGGTGATTAGTTTAACACAGCTTTCCAGGTGTTCAGGTATATTCACGGGGAATATATTGTAGGGTTAAGTAGAAGCCGACAACATTGTCGGAATAATAAGGTTTCATACACTGTATTGTAGTTTGCCATCCTGACAGCTTACTTCAAAATATTTTGAACGATCATGAAAATGATGCCAGACAGAAACCCAACGTTAAATTTCCATTCATTCACCAAGTAAACTATATATATTTGAAAGTTTGTATTGCCGAATCTCGTACTTAAGGCTTAATTAAACTGGCAAGTTGTTAAGCAATATTAAAATTTTTTGCGGTTTGCAAGCTCAGTTATTTTTAAGTGGATAAAATGAGTACATAATTTAAATGAAGTCAGGGATAAATGGTTCAAATGGCTCTAAGCACTATGAGACTTAACTTCTCAGGTCATCAGTCCCCTAGAACGTAATACTACTTAAACCTAACTAACCTAAGGACATCACACACATCCATACCCGAGGCAGGATTCGAACCTGAGACCGTAGCGGTCGCTCGGTTCCAGACGGAAGCGCCTAGAACCGCTCGTTCACCGTCAGGGATATTTGATGTGAACACCGTTCAAAGAAACGCGGAATAGAGAACACATCTGATGAATGGTATTATGCTGCTAACGAAAACTAAATTTAGATATGGAAGAGCTGTAGCAGACGGTTGAATGGTAGAAGGGACCAAAAACGTTCTTCACGGGAATTCAGGGAACTGTAACTTTGCAATTATTAGTGTGTAAACATTGCGGCATGGGAACATTTTATGGATTGGGGAAACCATTCTCAGTATTCTGCTAAATCATTAGACCATGTTCTTGACAGTATTCACGTTTTTTCGGAGTGATCAGTCGCCTGTCTTGGTTGATGCAGCTCTTCATGATTGCCTTGTGCCAAACTCTTCAACTCAGAATAACACTTGTATATTACGTTCACAATTTTTTGTCGAATTTACTTTAACGTCTCGATCCCCCCTGTTTCCATACGGGTTTAACCCTCTAAAGTTAACCTCTACTAATCTCAAAAGGCATGTCCTATCGTCCTTACCATTTCTCCAGTCAATGTTTCTCATAGATTTCTTCGCTCGACGATTCTGAGGAGAAACTTTTCATTTCTTACTATATCAGCTCATTCATTGCTAATCTCATTCCTGCTACTCATTTTTCCCCTACGCTTCCTTGTTCTTCCTACTTATTTCATTCCCATTTGACGTATATTGCTGTGTTTCCTTTTCTCCTGAACATTTTTGTACTTCCTCCTTTCGGCAATCTGTTGAGGTATATCTCCTGTATATACGATTACCATTAAATGGATCATTGTACTGAGCATAAGTGGCACACGCACAACATCTGAAAAAATCCGACATTGCAGAACATTATCTTGACACCTGTAATCCTTTGGAATATAGCAATGCGGAGATTCTGGCATGCACTTCCAGCTATTAGGCTAGTAAGTTAGTAAGGAAGCTGTTGAAATTAAATTAGCAATTATCTTTATGAATATGAACGGTGGTTTCTGTTTGAAATCTGCATGGTCTCACGCTCTCTCACTAGTCAAAAAACAGGAGGACAGAGTTTTACCATTGATACTTTGTGACGTCGGCCATCTATGGTTTGTGATAGTGCTAATGTTTACAATGTGTGTGAGTGTGTGTGTGTGTGTGTGTGTGTGTGTGTGTGTGTATGAATGTGTGTTATCTTTTCGGAGTTTATGCGAAAACAGAGGTTTCAAATTCGCTGCACAGCGCTTACAGCGCTTACTTACCACAGTTTTGCTTCGAAAGGCAGGGTGCACTACTGTGGAAATATCGGCGGTTGTCGACTGTGTCACCCAGCGGCATTCCCGTAAGTTATTTGCTCAGCTTTAGAAAACATCAAACGTATCCCGTCATTTATCAGTCCAGTATCCTATTTCTTCAGACATTCATGCGTTCGATTGAGTCTCTTAAACTCATCGTCATTACTAAACTGTTAACAGAATCTATTTATGCCCCTAGATACGCTTTCCAATTTAGTATTTAACTTCGGAACCTCGAACTGAAATTCTGGGGGTAAGTTCCTATGAGACCAAACTCCTGAAGTCATCGTTCCCTATGTTTACACACTACTTAATCTAACTTGCGCTAAGGACAACACACACACCCATGCCCGAGGGAGGACTCGAACCACCGATTAGGGGGAGTCGCCCCCGTGCGGCCCTCAATCTGATAATGATGTACTCCATCTAGAATCTTTCCGTGTCTCTGGGCTCTTTGTAGAAGTGTAACTCCTGTCTTGTGATTTTTGAACAGTATTTTTATGTTAGTAACTGATATATATTGCTTATCTCAATTACTTTCCCTTCTCTTTCTCCCGCTAACTCTTATTCTTCCCCTACTACCACACTGCAGTTTTCCATTGTTATTAAATTATCATCTCCCTTTATATAGGTACTACTGAGTTATCCGTTAAATATGCACTGTCTCTAAAGTTTCACCTTCTACTTACGACGTCGACATGTATATCTGAACTGTTATAACTCCCGGCGGAGGTTCGAGTCCTCCTTTGGGCATGGATGTGTGTGTTTGTCTTTAGGATAATTTAGGTTAAGTAGTTTGTAAGCTTAGGGACTGATGGCATTAGCAGTTAAGTCCCATAAGATTTCACACATATTTGAACATTTTTTGAACTGTTATTGTCATTGTCCATTTGGTGGCGATTCGGATAAGAACAACGTTATCACAGAATTCACAGTAGCTCACTCTATACCCTAATTCGCGATTCATAAAGATTGGTATATCCGGTACACCACTTTGAATGGCTCTAAGCACTATGGGACTTAACATCTGAGGTCATCAGTCCCCTAGACTAAGAACTACTTAAACCTGACTAACCTAAGGACATCACACACGTCCATGCCCGAGGCATAGAGAACCTCCACAACTCTGTTCGTATGTAAGGGCCAATTAAAATTAGATTGGGACGGCAGTGAGAATCTGGATCGAAGAGAGAGGCGTGCCAGGGTCATCCGTGCCGTTCTGTGAACCGCTGGGCCCAGGTAGCTTCGTGACTAATCCACATGCCTAATAAGCAGGAAACCTGTGTTCGACTCGCGGCCTTGGTACAAATTTCCTCTCACCTTTTCAGTCTACATACATAATTTGTTTTCCTCTCACCTCGTTGTACTCTTGGAAATGGCTTCGGATGTCACTTATTTGGCGAAAATAACGTCACTAGCTCATATTTTTGAAAGGTATGTCTTTTCTGTCGCAATTTTTATAGTTGTGTAACAGTTACAAGCATCACGTTATTTTCCGGTAACACGAACCACGTACCTGCAAAATGTATACATAATTCTATACTTCCATTATAATGCACCTGACGTGTTCTCAAAGCTAAGGATTGAGCATAATTTTTCTTTAATCTGTCTTCTTAGTGAATCGATGTGGTCCGCCTCGATTCCCTATCTACTGGCCACCTCTTCATCTCAGAGTAACAGTAGAATCCGTATGTCTGTTAAAAAAAAGAAGGAAAAGAAAGAAAAAACTTTGGTGCTATCATTGAAGACTGGGGGACAGCAGCTATAATATTCTAGACAACATTCTTGACAAGGAGCATATAATCAGTCTACATCTCGAAGTTTCGTATACCTTTATAATCAGTGTGCCAAACATTTCAATTTCACTATGTGATCAAAAGTATTGGGACACACCCAAAAACATGTTTTTCATATTAGGTGCACTGTGCTGCCACCTATTGTCAGGTACTCCATTCAGTGACCTCAGTAGTCACTAGATATCGTGAGGGAGCAGAATAGGGTGCTCCGCAGAACTCACGGACTTTGAACATGGTCAGGTGATTGGGTGTTGCTTGTGTCATACGTCTGTACGCGAGATTTCCACACTCCTGAACATCCCTAGCTCCACTGTTTCAGATGTGATAGTGAAGTGAAAATGTGAAGGGACACGTACAGCACAAAAGTGTACAAGCCGACGTCGTCTGTTGACTGACATAGACCGCCGACAATTCAAGAGGGTCGTAATATGTAATAGGCAGACATCTACCCAGACTATCACACAGGAATTACAAACTGCATCAGCATCCACTGCAAGTACTATGACAGTTAGGTGGGAGGTGAGAAAACTTGGATATCATGGTCGAGCGTCTCTAATAAGCCACACTTCAAGCCGGTAAACGCCAAACGACACCTCGCTTGGGGAATGAGCGTAAACATTGGACGATTGAACAGTGGAGAAAAGTTTTGTGGAGTGACGAATCACGGTACACAAAGCGACGAGCCGATCGCATTGTGTGGGTGTGGCGAATGCTCGAATAACGTCACCTGCCAGCGTGTGTAGTGCCAACAGTAAAATTCGGAGCCAGTGTTGTTATGGTGTGGTTGTGGTTTTCATGGAGGGGTCTTGCAATTGCAACCCTTGGTGTTTTGCGAGGCAGTACCATGGAACAGGCCTACATTGAGGTTTAAAGCACCTTCTTGCTTCTCAGTTGAAGAGCAACTCGAGGATGGAGATTGCATCTTTCAACACGATCGAACACCTGTTGATAATGCACGGCCTGTGGCCAAATGGTTATACGACAATAACGTCCCTGTAATGGACTGACCTGCACAGAGTCCTGAATGGAATCCTATAGAACATCTTTGGGATCTTTTGGAATTCCGACTTCGTGGCAGGCTTCACCGACCGATATCGATGCCTCTCCTCAGTGCAGCACTCCGTGAAGAATGGGCTGCTATTCCCCAAGAAACCTTCCAGCAACTGACTGAACGTATGGCTCAGAGAGTGGAAGCTGTCATCAAGGCTAAGGGTGGGCCAATACCATATTGAATTCCACCAATACCTATGGAGGGCACCACGAACTTGTAACTCATATTCAGCCAGGTGTCCGGATACTTTTGATCACATAGTGTATACAGGTTGGTCCATTGATAGAGACCGGGCCAAAGATCTCACGAAATACGCATCTAAAGAAAAAACTACAAAAGAACGAAACCCGTCTAGCTTGTGATAGATGGCGCTGTGATACTCAATAACTTAAAAGTACGTGGTATCGCGTAACATTCCGCCAGTGCGGACGGTATTTGCTTCGTGATACATTACCCGTGTTAAAATGGACCCTTTACCAATTGCGGAAAAGGTCGATATCGTGTTGATGTATGGCGATTGTGGTCAAAATGCCCAACGGGAGTGTTCTATGTATGCTGCTCGGTATCCTGGACGACATCATCCAAGTGTCCGGATCGTTCGCCGGATACTTACGTTATTTAAGGAAACAGGAAGTGTTCAGCCACATGTGAAACGTCAACCACGACCTACAACAAATGATGACGCCTAAGTAGGTGTTTTAGCTGCTGTCGTGGCTAATCCGCACATCAGTAGCAGACAAATTGTGCGAGAATCGGGAATCTCAAAAACGTCGGCTTTGAGAATGCTACATCAACATCGATTGCACCCGTACCAAATTTCTATGCACCAGGAATTGCATGGCGACGACTTTGAACGTCGTGTACAGTTCTGCCACTGGGCACAAGAGGAATTACGGGACGATGACAGATTTAGCGACGAAGCGTCATTCACCAACAGCGGTGACGTAAACCTGCATAATATGTACTGTTCGGCAACGGAAAATATACGATGGCTGCGACATGTGCAACATCAGCGACCTTGGCGGGGTAATGTATGGTGCGGAAGAAGGATAATTGGCCCCCATTTTATCGATGGCAATGTAAATGGTGCAATGTATGCTGATTTCCTACGTAATGTTCTACCGATGTTACTACAAGATGTTTCACTGCATGACAGAATGGCGATGTACTTCCAACACGATGGATGTCCGGCACATAGCTCGCGCGCGGTTGAAGCGGTATTGAATAGCATATTTCATGACAGGTGGATTGGTCGTCGAAGCACCATACCATGGCCCGCACGTTTACCGGATCTGACGTCCCCGGATTTCTTTCTGTGGGGAAAGTTGAAGGATATTTGCCATCGTGATCCACCGACAAAGCCTGACAACATGCGTCAGCGCATTGTCAATGCACGTGCGAACATATAGAAGGCGAACTACTCGCTGTTGAGAGGAATGTCGTTACACGTATTGCCAAATGCATTGAGGTTGACGGACATCATTTGGAGCATTTATTTTATTAATGTGGTATTTACTGGTAATCACGCTGTAATAGCATGCGTTCTCAGAAATGATAAGTTCACAGAGGTACATGCATCACATTGGAACAACCGAAATAACATCTCCAGACGTACCTACGTTCTGTATTTTAATTTAAAAAACCTACCTGTTACCAAATGTTCGTCTAAAATTGTGAGCCATATGTTTGTGACTATCACAGCGCCATTTATCACAAAGCGAAAAAAGTTGTCCAAGTAAAATATTCATATTTATTTACATACTACACGAATATGTAATAAAAAATTGGGCGTTCCTATTTAAGAAAACGCAGTTGATATCCGTTTGACCTGTGGCAGCGCCATCTAGCGGGCCAGCCATAGCGCCATCAGGTTTCTCCCTTTAAGCTAGACGAGTTTCGCTTTTTATAGTGTTTTCGTTTGATGCTTATTTCGTGAGATATTTGGCCCGGTCACGATCAGTGGACCACCCTGTGTACTACAAACGGTCGTAAGTACTGTGGTACAGTAGTGTGTCAGAAAATGTGTCAGAAAATGACGTCAGTTATTTAGAAAGTACCTCTTGTACATTCAGACCTTAGCTTTTAAGCTAAGAAAGCACAGGAGAGATTTTCACTCTCAGTGAGCTTATGTTAGTAACACGTGTCGTGTAAAGCACGCCGAGAGTCAGCTCGCCGTCAGTGTCCGAGAGTGGGGCAAAGTCTTAGGTGCCCACTGCCAGTTTAGATCTCTCGTGTAGACAGCAAACTCCGTCTCTAGTGAGCCGCTCACCTCAGCCATCAGAGAAGAAAAACGATCCCGGCGTTTCCTGGAGTGGTTGACAGTATCTTGAGTATGCTGAGCGGTCATATTGCATCCAAGATTTGTGCCGTATTTCGTAGCTATACGTTACCACGTCTTGGTAATATATCTGCCTTAATCATGCATTCATGAAATAAAAAAGGTGACGAAGCTGCTTGAGTCATAATATGTGACCTTAGCGCGTTTCTGTGCGAAAAAATCGTTCATTCTCCATCATAAATAAACAGCACGAGCAGGTAGCCCATTTCAAAACCAGGCAAGGTGGTGGCGCAGTGGTTAGCACACTAGATTCGCATTCGGGAGGACGACGTCCGTCGTTCGTGATAGGTTTTCCTTGATTTCCCTAAATTGCTTTAGGCAAATGCCGGGATGTTTTCTTTGAAATGGCACGGCCGACTTCCTTCTCTAATCTGATGGGACCAATGACCTCGTTGTTAGGTTCCTTCCCCCAAATGAGTCATACAACGAACCTATTTCGACATTCGTAGACTTAAGCAACGCTACACAGCAAATAAAATATAAAACACCATAAACATACAGTATTAGATATAATCAACAAACGAAAACAACAACAAAACTGTTACTGAAGAGACTAGATATCCCTTAACACAAAAATTTTACGCGCTAGCCGCTACGCCACACCAATACTGCAACACAGACTTAGAATAATATGCATAAGCATTCTCGGGACAGTTGAGACTACTGTCACGATTGATACGCAGTATTAGTGAATGTCAGAGGTGTGTCGGCAAAATATGATGAAAGCTACCAGGAAGTGAACTCAGGACGAAGTTATGTATTTAATTAGTTTGTACGAGGAAAAACCAGCGTTATGGAATGCAGTTACTGCAGTAACTGAGATAAGAAACACAGCTTGTTGGCTGAAATGACTACAGTTTTTAATGCCTCCACAGGCGAAGTTAATCAGAATATCCACAAATCAAGTGTTGCATAACATAGATTAATTGACATAGAGAAACAAGTGAATTTATGTTTCATAGTAATCGTTTTGGAACCAAGAAAATTATGTAACTTCAAGAAATACAGCTCTATCTATAATTTCTGGCGTGGTATTTATTAATTGAATTATTATGTTGAGAGATGAAGAAGAGATATTCAGGAATTGACGAGTTGTTCATTAAACCAATACAAGTGAAAACGTTCAAACAAATGTATGTCCGGAAATGCTTCATTTATCAGATATTTGCCCGGTGTGGCTTTTCAAGGCCTTTAGGTGTCAAGGTGCAATTCGTGTAATGTTATTTCACCGTTGTTGTTACTTTGCAAATTTTAAAGAGAATAATCTTAGCGGATTCTAAAAATATTAGTGTCAGAAGCTGGCTGTAACACTATTGGCTTTCCACATATTGGTATCTAGACTGGCAATATCGGGTCCGTTTATAAAGAGTATTTCCTCCGTCTACATCGCTGTCATCATCGTAAAATGTTGACATTGTTGTGGATTTTCCCTCACAATCTGTAAATGGTATTTCAGTATGCTCCTAAATCATCCCGCCGCCTAAGCCGCTCACTTACCCAACATAAACATAATTGTTTACATTTTTTCTTTTCACTAAACGTACTAAAAATGCAACTGCAGCCCGACGCACTTGTATCGCGATCTCTTGCTTCACACATAGAACAACTTCATAAAAGTCTCACAGAGAGTGATACCTCAGCTGTCACAGTCAATTTTGCCCTACTGTGTGTAAACGCTACAGACATTTGCTCTCCCAAGACTCTCAGACACTTCGAGGAAGTGCTCGCAAGGAGTTAACAGAAAGTAACTGTCAGCGAAAATTCACCCCTACTGTAAACAATCCTGTGAGTTCAGTCTGACAGTGCCAACCTGCCTGAGACCATAAAATTCACTCGTGCATCCCAGCTCTCACCATCGGCACGGCCAACTGCTACCTCTTGTTACTGCCAGTGCAAACTGTTTCTGTGTTGAGGATGAATCACGCAAACGATTTTCTAACGCTGAACTGAACGTCGTAATCAACATGAAGATCATTGACGTAATGATCAGCCGTTTACCTGCACAGTAGTGTATCCTCTAGACTTTCCTTTCATAATTGTTTCAAGTCACTGCACCTTTCGTTGCGTGTCCTCAGGGGATGTGGTGGCAAGTGAAGGGCCAACTTTGTGCGATCGTGAACGGGCAAAGTGCTTATGTGGGCCGGTGGAATCGGCGCTCAGAGCGTCGGTGGGGGCGGCGGCGGCATCGGGGGCGGTGGACGGCAGTCCGTCGCAGCGCACGCCGGTCGCGGCGCATTTGCATATAAATAACCCATTACGCAGTGTCCGGCCGCTCTTCTGGACCGTTCGGCACACCCGACTGTCGCCTAACTGAATTGTAAGTGCTAAACAGCACCCGTCCGCTACGCCGTGCACAATTAAGTGAATATTATTCCGATATGTAGATACGTCTCTTCTAACAACGCAATTTGTAGAAAGTGTCCCTGCTGCCGTCTTCAGTCCTCCATCCATTACCCGCAGAGTGGCTCTCGCAGCTTGACACGAACCGTATAGAGAATAGAATTACAAAGCGGGCCTTCACCAGCCACTGGATTTCCGAAGTAGAGTGTGTAACGGCCCGTGGAAACGAATGGAACGGAACAAATTGAGCTTTCAGTTTAACTTCTCGTCGACGGTATTATCGTTATTTACAGATCGCGAAGGAGAATGCATACTGCTGTTCTTCAGAAGTAATTTACGCCAGCTGCATGATACGTAGCTGTTTTCCCAGCTGGTAACAAAAACTAGCATGAGCAATAACAAATGGTTCAAATGGTTCTGAGCACTATGGGACTTAACTCCTGAGGCCATGAGTCCCCTAGAACTTATAACTACTTAAAACTAACTAACCGAGGCAGGATTTGAACATGCGACCGTAGCAGCAGTGCTGTTCGGGACTGAAGCGCCTAGAATCGCTCGGCCACGACGGCCGGCGACCAATAACCACTGGTATTTATAATGTTACGTGTAAGTATTCGCTCTGAGTGAAATTCTCGTGAAAACAACTGAGGATACATGGTGCTTCAAAATGAATATTCATCTTTTAAGGCTTTGTGCCATTTATTACATATAACTTCCAATTATAAATAATAAATCAAATGAAAGAGAAACACAGTTTTTCTTACAACTTACTTAAATTGAAGGTGGAAGGGGGAGAAGGGAAAGGAGTTAGGAAAGAACTAATGATACCAGCTGCATCGGAACTTTATGTGGAATCAGCAGCGACAAGTGGAAATACATGTTGAACCGTGGCTAGAACCCGTGCTGTCAGCATGCAGTTGTGCTAACCAACGCGCCATGCGGACACAATGCTTAGCGCAAATGCGCAGGATATCTCGGAATGCTCCCTAGTGGCCTCACATACTCGCCTAACATCTACTACCTGCAGGCCCCGTCGACTTCCTGCTTGTTTGCTAATTTTAGATTTCCGCTCGAGCTCGAACTTAAATATGAATCAGCACTGAAGATTGTGTATTCATTGCCTATCGACGCGAAACATTTATACGAATGCATTCATATAATTTCTTACAAGTGTTCACTGTGAACTCCTTCCGTCGCACATGAGTCGACAGACAAGTTTTCCCCAAACCTTGATCAGTGTTTCTGGAGTAATAGTTGACACCATATTGTTCCTAATATCGGGTAGACCAGCTGGTAGCGGGGGCACATATAAACGATCGTGTACGAACCTCCCAAAACTAAAAATCTCATGGAGTGAGATCCTGCGTGATCGTGAAGGTCATATACAACAATCATGTTGAGCCGTGCACGGCTCGTGTTCATGCCATTTATTGTTTTTCATCTTCTATTACGGTACTGCCGCCTCGTTTTCTTATTCCATTTACTGGCGTCACTAACTTCCGGCCTTACTTGCCCGTGAGCGGCAGGAGCAGCGAGTATTGATAAGTGCACTGTCGTACCATCTCCGGAGCGACCGATAGTATTTCCGGGTCGCCGTGTGTCTGGCAGGCAGGTGGAAACGGACCAACAGTGCAGTCGGGACGCAGCAGCAGTGAAGTCGGGGACGGAGCGTCGGTGACGCGCCGACAGCCAGTGTTCGCCAACCTCTGGCGACACACATGAACTGTCCGACGGAGGGAGACTGGAGTGGGACGACCGTTGGCTTGTCGTTCGGTTAGTCGTCTCATCGGCCGACGTATATTTGGTCCTCTCACAATTTCCGGGCCTGGGCAGTCGGTTGGTTGTCGTGGAGCAGCGAGGAAGTCTTGAACTCGCGATGTCTTGCCGGGCCCGCTGGCGGTGTGCACGCGCGGTTGCAGAGTGAGGTGCTGCTTGCGAGTGCTACGAAGTTCATCGCCCACCGATCTTGAACATGAAAGTTGAGCCCTCAATTAATGTAATATCGAGCCTCAGCTGTTTACATTTCTTTGTTTGATCCTGGCTGTCATTTTTGGGACATTCCAGCTAACAACAACGTGTGTGTATTCAAGTCGACTAAGATTCCAGCCGTCTTCCTGTGGAGTTTAATTCCATGTTATTGAAGGTGAGCCGGCCGGAGTGGCCGTGCGGTTCTAGGCGCTGCAGTCTGGAACCGAGCGACCGCTACTGTCGCAGGTTCGAATCCTGCCTCGGGCATGGATGTATGTGATGTCCTTAGGTTAGTTAGGTTTAATTAGTTCTAAGTTCTAGGCGACTGATGACCTCAGAAGTTAAGTCGCATAGTGCTCAGAGCCATTTGAACCATTTTTTTTATTCAAGTTGAACAGCGGTATCTTCTGCTTTGTGGCCGTTGATGTTCCGGTTACCTGCCCTGGTCGTTGACGTAATTTTAGGCAGCGTATTTTCCTCGTCATGTTGTTGCTGTACAGCGCAATGTGTAGTTCGACAGCTAAGGTGTTGTTGGTCGTTGTGGGCTCCAATATTCTGTCTGTCGTTTTGGTGGTTGCGTGGAGCGGAACTGATCTGGTTGAATGGTCAGTCGGCTGTCTGTCGGTTGGGTTACCTTCAGATTAAGAAGTCGTTGGACAGGCTGCCTGTCTTAGCTAAACGGGCGTTAGTGTTTCAATCCCAGGCCGACCCTTGGAAACTTCTGAGCGCCGTTCCTTGTGTGTTACATAGTAATTTCCCTGTTTGGGTTTTAATTATTTGCTTGATGTGTGGCCTTCAGCCGAGTATCAGTGTCTCTTAAATTAAATGATCTTGTCTTGCCCTTAAGGGATAAGATTCTTATGTTTTCTATGGGGCCTTCAGCCGAATTTTGATGAAATGTTTTAAGATAAGGCTTTCTGCCTTTTAACTGAAACCCTTCTTATTGCTTAACATTTGGCCTCCTGCCAAGTTCCATTATAACTTAAATTGCTAAGGCTTTCGGCCTGTTTAGATTGAAGATTTAAAAAATATTTTTGGGTGAAATCTCCAGAAGAACCTTGTATTTCAGTTTCTTGCTTAGGCCTTGTGTCTTGCATTTTGAGTGTGGCCTTCAGCCGATCTAAAGTTAATCAAGGAGCTCAATTAGAGATTTGAGTGTTTTGCGCCCTTTTTGTAATATTGTGAGTTGATAAATGATATTTGTATGTTGAGTGCAACTGACAGAAACTTACTTTGGCGCCTTTTCACAACCCAATCCGCCCTGTCCTGCTATCCCAGGAATTTCACTTGTCATTCGGCCCCTTGCTGCCAATCGATCGATTGAATACAAAGTCGTTTAACAAATGCGTTCGTTGGTAGCACAACGAGTTTTGTACACGTCCACCCCGTAGCTCGGGGTCATAGCAACAAGTTACGAAGATGGGCGTATAAGAACCCCAAACCGGTCGTGTGTTAAATAAAAGAATATTACAACTGTAGCGGTATTTCCAACGTCTGGCAACCGCGTACGGTTGTGCCCGTGAAGGTGCACAGAATCTTGCTGCCAAAGAAAGTTTTTGTGGTTCAGCTTCTTCCGGTTCAGGAAATTCTAGCGCAACACCACTTTCAGTGCCTTCTCCGAATCATCACTGAGACGACGCGATACAGAAAATCTCAATCGCCGTGAAGGAACATTTCGTTTGAACATCTGAATTGCCAGGTAAACCGTAGGCCTCTGGAATTGTTTATTCAAGACTAGCATTCCGCAACTGACTTCTTGGGGTTCCACATGGAAGATTTTCAATCGTTCCACACGTTTTACAGTCACTCTTGATCGTACCATATTCTTTCCTTTGCGCTCAGGTATGCAAACCACACTGGTCTTCAGCACAATAAAAACCACAATTTTCTACAACTCCAAAGCTTAGGTAAACCAAACTCCAACGAGCCAAATATCGTATAAGTCTTCTAGAGTTACCAGGAAGGCTTTAAGATACCTAGGAAGAAAAAGACCTAAACTTTTTCATTTCGTTGCAGTTAGATGTAGAATGACTTCAGTTTTGGAGACAGCTTGTTGTGTGTATGTATTGATAACTCACTCTTCCTGCAGTACTCGATTTATTCCCTGTCTTCCTCTACAGCTTCCTCTAGTACCATGGAAATCATTCCCTGACGCCTTAACGGATGTTCCTTGTGAGTTCAAATGGTTCAAATGGCTCTGAGCACTATGCGACTTAACTTCTCAGGTCATCAGTCGCCTAGAACTTAGAACTAATTAAACCCAACTAACCTAAGGACATCACACACATCCATGCCCGAGGCACGATTCGAACCTGCGACCGTATCGGTCGCTCGGCTCCAGACTGTAGCGCCTAGAACCGCACGGCCACTTCGGCCGGCGATGCGGAGTTCTCAGATGCCTAGTTGGTGCAAGGACTAGCAGATGGAAACAGCACTAGACTTTTGTTTGTGTGGGCAAATATACCTGAAATATGAGAAACGCGTTCTGACGAGCACACAATCCAAAAAGCACTGATATGTGTTAAACATAACTGATCACGAAGAAATAAATGAGATTTAACATAACATATAGTTATGAATAAATGTACTGCATCCAATACACACCTAGGTGTTTCGATGACATCCATGCAACTAAAATTTTCAAACGAAAATATCAATCGTGTGAAAGTCAATTCATTTTCAATGTTGAGTACAAAACCCCACAACTAGTTATAAAGAGTCTCTCCGTGCCCGTATTGTGGAAGGTTGTTAAACAGCACTCAGTTATCCTGGGATACATCAGCGTGTTATGCATCCAAAGCGACGAGAGTGGTTCATTTATCCTTACTAACAGAGAGCGTGGTGAACATTTCATTTAGGAAAGTGTTTCACACTCTGCTAGTAAATTCTTTTCCTCTGTGTTTCTCATTATTAAGTGATTATGAAGACGAGTAAAAAAATATGCTGTCACACGAAAATAAAGCGTTATAACATATTTTCTTCCTCTGAGTGTGAGGAATGTCTCCAGAGAGCTTGAGTATGTCTCTTTGGTACAGTTTCTACGTGCTGTAAGAGATCTTACATCTAATTTCTGCACCAACACTCAAGTTCAGTCTAAGTAAGATCTATAATAGGAAAAAAGTTTACATTAAAACAGAACTATAAGAAAAATTACAAGTAAATTAAAATTGCGGGCACTGGCTGATATTGACGAGATAGATACGGTTGGTTGGTTGGTTGGTTGTTTGGGGAAGGAGACCAGACAGCGAGGTCATCGGTTTCATCGGATTAGGGAAGGATGGGGAAGGAAGTCGACCGTGCCCTTTCAAAGGAACCATCCCGGCATTTGCCTGGAGTGATTTAGGGAAATCACGGAAAACCTAAATCAGGATGGCCGGACGCGGGATTGAACCGTCGTCCTCCCGAATGCGAGTCCAGTGTCTAACCACTACGCCACCTCGCTCGGTATAGATACGGTGCGAGATGGATAGAAAGAGAAGAGTGATAGGGACGCAAATAATAAAGGAAAGAGGGAGAAACCTGACTGTTGGCTGGAGAGAAACTGCTCACGTACGTCAATATTACAGATAAAAAGATGCTGACAAAAAAGGTTTCTTCAGATTTTCCTTAAATGCAACAGGAAAATTAAATCATGCACTGAGTGAAAGATAGCTTGTTCTGGAAGTGGACGGCAGCAAGGGAGAAGAATATTCCGAAAGTGATTTTTTGTGGATGAAAGTAGCAACGGCGTTATAAGAGACCTTTTGCTGCAATTGAGGTGAATGTCAGATTTTCATCTTTG
Source organism: Schistocerca piceifrons (assembly GCF_021461385.2). Taxonomy (NCBI): domain Eukaryota; kingdom Metazoa; phylum Arthropoda; class Insecta; order Orthoptera; family Acrididae; genus Schistocerca; species Schistocerca piceifrons. The sequence continues at coordinate 442,844,475 of NC_060141.1, read as the reverse complement.
ATGTGAGGTACTGGGATGAACGCAGAATGAGAAGGGCACATAGCATATCGTAGTCACGTTAAAGATATAGTGGCTATCACCCTGGCCAACTTGTCATTTTCCACTTTGTGTTTAAAGTGTGCCCGAATAAATGCTGGATTTGTGAAAAACCTCCGTGCACGATTTCCTTGAGTAGATACTGGGACATGATTCTCAGAAATTGCCAGCCAACAAGAAAGCATTACAAAATGATATTTCAACGACACATATGTCACCCTGTTGCACAGCATAAATTTATTTTGGATAGCTGAAATTTTACGTCAGCATTACTTTGATGGCTTGTGGAAACATTGCAGCACTATATGTAACTGATATTAGCAAATTTCGCCACTTTTCTAAATCGCTTGGAAGGGAAAAAATTGTTCTTTATAATATGGTTGTTCTGTACTTTAGTAAATGATTAAAGGTCCAAAATCATGCAGTTAATGGAAACGTTACGACATAAGCAAAAACATAAACTGTGAGAAAATAAAACACCTATAGCTGTCTTTATGACTTTATTTATTTTATAGCAACCAGTTTCGGCGTATGGCTGCAACGTCTTCAGGCCTGTATACATAAAACAGTAACGATAGTATTATCATCTTATCAATCAAGCAATGTACAAAACAGATGGAAAACGAACAGACACATCGTTTGTCACTTACCATATATATATATATATATATATATATAGGTAGGGAGGAGTTTTCGGTACTGACGTATAGCTGCTTGATAAGCGTTGTAATTGTTCAGGTCTTTGCTTGTTCTCACATTAGTGGATACACCATTTGTAACAACGATTTCTTGGGCATCTATTACATTCTGTCTTGTACCTGTACCGTTGCGATAACTCTCTTTTCTCCCTCCTTCATCGCTTCTTCCACCTACCACATATTGTGTGTCATGTTACTATTCTTTCATGAGTGTTGAGTATTGACTAGGTACTTGCCTATTAGCCACTGTCATTGACAGTTATTTCGTTGTTCCAGGATACAGTTATTACTGAACTTAGTTTGGGTTGTCTGTTCACACTTACGTTCGTACATGATAATAGTTTATAGCGTACCTTAGAGGATTTTCCGAGTAATGATCTACGCTGACGTGTACTTTGCTGTCTTTGGCCTCCATTCAGATATTCGGTGATTGAACTCTGTGTGTAAGCCATCGATTTACAACTAAATGTCTTCATATATCTCCGTTTTTCTTTCACACGAAGTTATTTTAGTCCTAAGTGACACTTTCAATGGTTATGCACCCGTTTCCAAGTTTGCATAAGTATGCGTTTACCATCACTCAGGTTCCGCTGGACTGGACTGTGGCACAGCCAGTGTTGTTGTAATGGTGGATGTGTTTTCAACTCGTAGACTGCTATGACGTGGTCATAGTCTTACATCAAAAAACCTAGGTATAGGGTATACTCACGATTTAATTATCGGCATGTTGTGTGGGCTCCTCAGTGGTCAACTGATACACTGGTTTGTCTATGAGATGATATGAATGGCCAGTTTGGGTCTTTTGAAACTTGATTGCGTGGGTATGATGGTTTTTAGTTTTGATGTGGTTCACAGACCAACGTGTGTACTGGTTACAGTTCAATAATTCATAACTGAAAGTTATGTTAGATCTTTAACGCCGCTTCCTTTGGACGCAAAGATGAAAATATAAAAACAGTGCCCAAAATCCAGTACAATCCCCAAAACAAAATCGAGTTTTCAATAAAAAAGAAAACCAAGTCCGACTGTGATAGCATCACTTGAATAGTAGCAAGATTACTGAAGATAAAGAATGTAAAAAGGAATAGAAAATAAATCCAGTATAAAGTAACTTAGTATTTATGCAAATGAAAGTAAAATAGAATCCCTTTTTTTCAAGTGAAAGTAAAAGTAGATCGCATAGTAGTATACGTATAGATCACTGAGTAGAACACGTGACCTCAAAGAATACTCCTTGTGAGTACTTTTTGAGGACACCGCGGAATACAGAACATAAAGTTATACATTATTAATGTGCTTCTAGCGCTTGCTTGATCGTGTAATAACTTCACGTGTGCTCTTGTACGTGGGCGATACGAGGTTGTTTTTAAAATTTGGAGATTGGCTAGAAATCATTAAGCTCGAAATCAGTAGATCAGCAACTTTCAGTATATCATTATGTAAAGTCAAGATAGGAAAAGAACCGAAATTTGTCTTAAATTGGTTATTATCAATGGAAGACGGAACTTTGTCCCAAAGTGATAGACTGTTAGTAATTTAACAAAAAAGGAAGCGAATATTAGTATCGAATTGTGAGAGAATTGACTGAAATTTACGGAACTAAATCCACCGAGCTTAGGGACAGGTTACTTCTTTAAGACAATGATAGGATGTGCTTAGACTATAAGAAACCAGCATAATACCATAATAACAGAGCGCTCTATATATATATATATATACATATATATATATATCACAACAGGGGATAACCTTAGGAAACCTAAAGATTAAATGTCTGGCTTTTGCAGACGATTTGGCGATTGTCACTAAAAGTATAAACGAAACAAAAGACGCTATTGAAAACTACACGAAATCGCTTCCAAAACTGGACTACAGGATTCTTACGAAAAGACACAGTTTATGAGCACAAAGAAACTCTCATCTGTGAACACAAAGTACGGCACGATTTACAAAACGGCAAACTTCAGATACCTCGGTGAAACAATACAAATTAGCGGACATAAAAGAGACTCAAACGAAGAAAGAAAAACCAAACTGGGTAAGGCATAAAAAGTAGTGTGGAGTCATTACAACCAGAAGTCTATCTCACAAAAAGCCAGATTACGCCACTCTGACACGGTGGTGATCCTCGAGACACTATATGCAGCATAAACCACACTTGTACTAGGGCATACATGTATCAGACAAGTAGAAAAAGTAGAACGGAAACTACTGAGAAAAATATTTGGCGCAACTAACAACAATGAAATATGGATCACGAAACCTACAGTGGAACTATACAAACATACGGAGACAATCACAGAAAAGATTAGAAAACACAGACTACAATTCTGTGGACACCTATACGGAATGCCATCACACAGAGTGACCAAACAGATCTTTGACTGGGTTACCACTAGAAACAACAAATTGGTGGCAGAGGTAAAAAACGACCTGAACCAACTCAGCATCACAGCTGACACAATAAACGACAGAATAAAGTTCAGAAATATCACTGAGAATAGTAAACTACATGAGATACACTGTGACACACGAACAGATCTAAAATGGACCGAAGAACGTAAGCATGATCACAGCCTGAAGATGAAAGAAATATGGCCACCCAAAAAGGCAATCAACATGAAGCCGAGGACACGAAGCCGACAAGAAGCGTTGACAGAGAACCAGAAACAGAAACACAGCGAGCGAATGATGGAAGTTTGGCCAGCAAGGAAGGCAACAAAAGGAATTGGCCATGTAGTTTAGTCCACTTCGTGGAGCATGTGATTGTTTGAGCTGGCCGGTACAATTAATACGCACTCGGCGTGAATATAGCGCAGCAGGACAGACTTCTTTTGTAAAGTTCCTTATCAGACAGTATACAAACTTTCTACCGCTAGCTAGTCGGAGTACGAACTTCATCAACGAACATTTTCAATAGAAGGAGCGGTTACATATCTAATTTATTTCTTCGTGATCACTTGTGTTTAACACAGGTGAGTACTTTTTGAGCGGTGTGCTAGTCAGAACGATTTTCTGATATTTCCGGTATATATCAAGATTTTAAACGTGGCTGAAACAGCAACTGTTGAAATTCTTCACGATGAAGGATGACAGCCAAAACAGTTCCAGGATAAAAATTTATTAAAATTCTTGAGCAAGGTTTCGGTATATATATATATATATATATATATATATATATATATATATATATATATATATAAACCTTAGCATCGGAAATGATTTTTTTTTTCCTTTATTGTATTTCAATTCCGCATCGGGGCGGGCTGGCAGCAGCATATGCACTGCTCTTCAGCCAAAAGACATAGAACAAACAATAGAAGACACTTAAAAATAACAAAGAAGAGAATATGGTGAACATAGATATAAAAAAGGGGCAACATCATGGAAGGCAATAGACAAAAAACTGGGTGACTGTAAAATGGAGACAAAAAACTGTAAGTAGCACACACAAAAAGCCACACACTGCGACAATTAAAAGAACACAAGGCACGGTATGACTGGAGCATAAAAGGTATCGACGGATGCCGTTGCACATAACAAACACTAACGGCGAACCTCAAGGCAGTACACTATTAAAATCAAACCTCTTGACCCACAGGAGAAACAGCACTAAACACAACACTGATGTGGCACACTGATGATGATCAAAACAGAGGATCTGCCAGGCGCAAGGGGATGAGGGAGACCGGAAGAAGGGAGGGAGGGGAAGAGATGGGGCAGATGAGCGGGAGGGCGCACTGAAGAGGGCCAGGTAGGGAGGGATGTGGGAAGGAAAGAGGCAAGTATGGGGTTCAGGGTCTCAGGGGAGGGGGGGAAGGAGGAAAATCCGATCTGGAAGAAGACGGGAATAGGAAAAAGGGGGCCCTGAGGAGGGGGGGGGGAACAAGCCCAGGTTATAGTTGGAAGGAAGGGTAGATGTCACGGCGAAGTTCCTCATCCAGGAGGAGGAGGCATTGGAAACTGCCCTGATGAAGGAGATGGAGGGTGTGGAGGTGGAGAGAGGGAGGGATACAGCGATAGAGGTGCGGCAACGGGAGGAGGGTGTAGAGGAAGGAGCAAACCAGAGGGTGGGGGGCATCAAGCCTGCGGATAATGTAAAGGATGCGGAGATGTTGGAGGAAGGATCAGTTCATACAGGACCCCGTGTGGGGGAAGGAAGGCGGATACAGAAGGCAAGGTGGAGCGCATGACGTTCAAGGATTTGGAGGGCCTTGTAAAAGCGGGTGGGGGCAGAGATCCAGGCAACTCTGGCATAACAGAGGATAGGATGGATGAGGGATTTGTAGGTGTGGAGGATGATAGAAGGATGCAATCCCCATGTCCAGCCAGACAGGAGTTTCAGAAGGTGGAGGCGGGAATGGGCTTTCTGCTGGACAGTCTGGAGATGAGGGGTCCAGGTGAGGTGTCAGTCGAGGGTGAGGCCAAGGAATTTCAGGGTGGGGGTGAGCAGTATGGGACGACCATAAAGGGTGAGGTAGAAATCATGGAGGCGAAAGGAGCGAGTGGTGCGGCCTATGATGATTGCCTGGGTTTTGGAGGAACCACTGTTTACACCAAGTGGTGAACTGGTTAAGGTGGGTTTGGAGGGTACGTTGAGGCCATTGAAGGGTAGGACAGAGAGCCAGGAAGGCGGTGTCATCAGCATACTGGAGTAGGTGGACTGGTGGGGGTGGCTTGGGCATATCAGCCACATACAAGAGATAAAGGAGAGGGGAGAGGACAGAACCCTGGGGGACGCCAGCCGTGGGATAAAACATACGAGAGTTGGGGTTTTGGAGGGTGACATAGGAAGGACAGTGCGAGAGGAAGGAAGTGACCAGACGGACAAAATTGATAGGCAGGGCGTAGGTTTGGAGTTTAAAGAGGAGACCGGGATGCCATACACAGTCATAGCCATTTTGGAGGTCAAGGGAAACAAAAATCGCAGAGCGACGGGAGTTGAGCTGTAGGGACAGAGGGTGAACGAGGTTGAGTAGTTGCTCTTCAGCAGAGAAGGAGGGTCGGGAGCCACAATGGGTAAGGGGGAGGAGGTGGTGTTGAGCAAGGTGATGATGAATACGGTGGGAGAGGATGGATTCAAAGGCCTTTACTGAAGATAGAGGTGAGGCAGATGGGACAATAGGAAGAGGCGGCAGAAGGGGGTTTGCTGGGTTTGAGGAATAAGAGGACGATGGAGGTCTTCCACAGGTCAGGGTAGAAGCCAGTAGAGAGGATGACATTATAGAGATGGGCGAGGACAGTCAGGATGGAATAGGGGCTTTCTCGAAGGTGACGGTAGGTGACACAGTCATGACCAGGGGCCGTGTTGCATTTGGACCAGAGGATAAGTTTAATGTCTTGTGTTGTGATGGGAGTGTTTATGTCGGAGGGGGAAACTGCCCCAAGTACTGGAGTCTAGGAGCAAGTGGAGCGACCGAGGTATCAGCACGTTCCATGATGGCGGGGAAAATAGAATAATGAAAGTGGGGATAATTGGGCATGGAGAAGACCTCGGAAAGGTGGGAAGCAAAGTGGTTGGCCTTACTGAGGTTGTCAGGAAGGGGGCGATCGTTATGGAGAACAGGGTAGTGGGGAGCGGAAAGGGAACCAGTAAGGCGATGGAAGGCCAACCAGTACTTGGAGGAGTTGATAGGGAGGGTGGCGTTGAGTCATGTGCAGGTCTGGCGCCAGTCTTGGCGTTTCGTTGCTGTAATAATGTTCTGAACATGTCGCTGTATTTGCCGGTGGCGTCGGAGTGTATCCCTGTCACGAGTGCGCAGGAAGGAGCGATAGAGGCGGCGGGATTCACGGAGGATGAGGACAGTGTGCGGAGGGAGAGTGGGGCGGTATGGGTGGATGATTTTAGTAGGAACATGGGCCTCCACAGCGTCAGTATTTACCTTCTGAAGGAAGGATGAGGTGTGGATGATATCGTCAGGATGGCGATAGGTAAGAGGGTGGCTTTCGACCTGGGTGGAGATGGAGTCCCGGTAGACATCCCAGTTGGCACAGTGATAGTCATGGACAACCTTGGGAGGGGGTGTAGGGTGCGAAGACGGAGGTGGGCGGTGAGCTGACGTTATGATGAGAAGGACAGGGAGGTGATCCCTACCTGTGGGGTCAAGGACGGCGACAGCAATACGCCCAAGGAGGTTGGCAGAGGCAATGACAACATTGGGGGTGGTGTCACTTTCAGGTCGGGTGTGCTGGGGAAGGGGCACAAGGTCACCTTGGATCGTGGAGAGGATCTGATGCCACCGCCGAAGCGCAGCAGGAGTGCGGCTATGGATGCTGAGGTTGGCGGCAATCACATAGGTGGAGAAGGTGCGGTCAATGTGAAGTCATAAGGAAGAGGAGCAGTGGAGTGGACATAGATGGTGGCACAGGTAATGGTGAGGGAGGGGAAGAAGACGCTAAGGAAAAGGTGTTCAGTGGGGTCATTGAGGAGAGGTTGTGGCCAGACGGGGACATGCTTCAGGTGGCCAATCGCAACTCCACCCTGCGCATGAGGACCAGGAGCGTCAGTGCGGTGGAGGATATAGGGAGGGATGTGGATAGAATGGTGGGGCTGGAGAAAGGTTTCGTTCAAGAGGAAGGTGTCGACCTGGTGGTGGGAGAGGTTGTGCTTGAGGAGGTATTTGTTGTAGAGGAAGAAGCGAATATTCTGTAAGAGGATGCGATACTCGTGCCGCGCCATGGCGGGAAGGAGGGGGGAAAGAGAGGGAAGGGAAGAGACTTAAACAAGGGTGTCAAGGCGGGTGAAGGTGAAGTGGGCTTGGTTGTGGGAGTAAGTGGCGAAGGTGTTCAGGTGGAAAACAGAGCGAGCGGCAAGGGAGATTTGTTGGAAGGTGTGGGGGCACTGAAAAGGGTGAATGTTTTGGAGTACAACGGTAAGGAACCAGATGGTGTCCTCGGCTGTGGGGGGTGGATGGAGGGAATTGTTGGGATGGACAGGGGAATCGACAGGACGAACTGAGACTGTAAGCTCAGGGGTGGCTGGAGGGGTTTCAGCTTTATACTTTCGGGAGTAGGTTGGATGGGGGCCATTGCAGGTATTACATGAAGGAGGAGCAGTGAGGTCAGGGCAGTTCTTTAGAAAGTGGGAGGCCTTGCAATGGGGACAGGTGGGATGGTTTTTCCAGTTGGGAGTCAGGTGGTCATGTACATCAGGCACCGCTGGCAATGGTAGGATTGGGGAGGGGATTTGGAGGATTCAACAGGGTGGCGATGGTGGTATATTAGGGCACCCTGGGTGAGAAGATGGTCAATGGATGGGGCGGACTCAGAGAATACCCACACGAGGTAGGTGGGACGAGAGGCATTGTGGATACGCCGGGCAGGGCGGATTTCCATGTCCGGGTGGGAGTTCACTTCAGCCCTCTGTGATCACCGGGCTGAGGTTGGTGATCACAGCGGTGTAGGTGGGGGGGGGGCGATGGGGAGGCTGGGGCAGACAAGGAGTGGAAGCGGAAAGGAAGAGTGTGAGAGAGGCATGGAGGGCCAAACATAACTCGTGGGAGTTTTTGCAGGAGGTCTGTGTGAAATGATGGGGACGGGGACTTGATAAGGACTGAGTCCCCGCGGGGAATGAGTTGGGAGCACCAGGTAAGTACTTTCGTATCTCCACGATGAGGGTACGAGCATCAAGGAACTTAGGACACAGGACAAAGGTGTGGAGGGTGGGGGCTGAGGTATGGGTGGCAAGAGGAGGGGTGGTGTCCATGGAGACGGCAGGAGGAGGGGGAAGTGGTGTTGATTTTTTGTGGGAAGTGGCGGCAGCAGAGTCAGTAATGACGCGCTTTTGGGGTTTTTTGGGGACTGGTGGCTAGGAGGATGGGAGAGGGACGAGGTGGAGAGGGAGGTGGCAGGTGGCAGATCCCTGTGGCGTAGTGGAGGCGCCAGGAGGAGCAGCCGGTTCAGTGGTGGCGACGGTGGCTCGGCGCGATGGGATGCGTGCAGGAGATGCAGAAGCGACGGAGTGGGTGAGAGAGGGGAAGCCGACCCCACCTGAGGGGCGGCAACAGAGGCGTACGTAAGGGCGGGGATAGTAGTGGGAGCTGTTGAGGGTGTGGAGGCTGGAGGAAGGGTGTAGAGGTGTGGGTATACAGCAGGGGAGGAGATAGGGGTATGGGTAAGTGAGGGAAGGGGAGAGGAGGGGCGGCACTCCAGGAAGTGATTGTGGGAGAGGGGGAGGGGGAGGTGTAGATGACAGTGGAGGTGGGAGTACTCATGGTGGACGAACGGCGACAGACAGACGGACGGGCAGCAGGCGGCGGCGGCGGCGGCTGCGATGGACAGCGAGCAGGCAAGCGGACGGACGAACAGTTACAGCAGGAAGCGGCTGCGACGGCGGGCGGGCAGACAGACTGACACAATCTTCGAAGACGGAGATTCCACCCTGAGAGTAGCCCAGGCTTTGCAAACTGACGCTTTCGAAGGAGGGGATCCAACCCTCTAGATGTCGGAAACGAGAAACACTAAAGCTTAAGTAACAGTGAAATTACCAGAGTAATACAGGCACAAAATCTTTTAGTTAATACTAAAATTACATCATGCAATGGAGATTAATAAAACAATTGTGCCAAAGGCGTCGTCAATAATTAAGACAACTTCCCCATTTGTACAACATGACTATGGGCACATGGTCAATGCGCGTAGTTTAGCACCAGTACTTCGCCTATGAACTATCGAGACAAGAGTGTGAAAGCACTAGGGCAGATGGTTTCGCCGAGAGAGGGCACTTGTGGTACGTGCCAGACACTCGCGCATATTAAAATCCATGGATACCTACATAAGCGCATCAAAATTATTAAAAGTTGTGCTAATTCAAACCTTCTGTTTTAATAAATAAAACATATCAGACCATTTAAAAACATTTATGTAAATACAAAATATGGAACCAATTTACCTGTGTCCTAGTGTCAAACAGATGAAGCTTGCGCTGTGGAGCACATCTAACTAGAGAGGGCACAAGTGTAATCGCGAGAAACTCGCGCAACGTAGGCGGTGAAATACATACTAGCGAAAACAACCAAAATGTTACAGTGAAACGAAACCATCTGTCGTTGTGAATAAAAACATGCTAGTCAGTTAACCACACATACACATATATATAGTCTGGCTGACAAGAAGTTAGTTTTATTGCTTGTTGATGCCGGTGAAATGCGCTTTTCCTGTCTTGTTGGGACTTTACGTATTTTTGATGTTTGCTGTTTGTGATTTTCGATGTGTATGTGTGGTTAATTGACTAGTATGTTTTTATTCACAACGACAGAAGGTTTCGTTTTACTGTAACTTTTTGGTTGTTTTTGCTAGTACGTATATCACCGCCTACCTTAACTAGCGGTTTTCGCGCATTGCACTAGTGCCCTCTCGCGTTAGATGTGTTCCATAGTGCAAGCTTCATCTGTTTGGCACTGGGACACAGGTAAATTGGTTCCATATTTTGTATTTACATAAATGTTTTTAAATGGTCTGATATGTTTTATTTATTAAGACAGAAGGTTTGAATTAGCACAAGTTTTAATAATTTTGATGCGCTTGTGTAGGTATCCACGGATTTTAATATGCGCGAGTGTCTTCTGGCACATACCACAAGTGCACTCTCTCGGCGAAACCATCTGCCCTAGTGCTTTCACACTCTTGTCTCGATAGTTCATAGGCGGAGTACTGGTGCTAAACTATGCGCATTGACCATGTGCCCATAGTCATGTTGTACAAAAGGGGGAGGTGTCTTAATTATTGACGACGCCTTTGGCACAATTGTTTTATTAATCTCCATTGCATGATGTAATCTTAGTATTAACTAAAAGATTTTGTGCCTGTATTACGCTGGTAATTTCACAGTTAGTTGAGCTTTAGTGCTTCTCATTTCCGATGCTAAGGTTTTTCTAATGAAAGTGTCTTCCTGTTCAGGATTTTTTTACTTCTGATGAAGGTATATACCGAAACCTTGGTGAAGAATTTTAATAAATTTTTTTCCTGCAATTGTTTTGGCTGTTATCCTTTATCATCCGGTATATATGTTATCGAGTCATCCTCTATCATGCACTGCGTCCTCATGGCTTACTTAATGTCCCTGTGTGTGATTGTTTCGTGGTTATGGGCGTTTATGATACATTCTACATACGAATGGCTTATTTCAATAGTGGTACAAGTCCATTCCTCCACATTTCTCTATATAATGCTTCTGAAATTAATAAGCCAAACAAACAGAGACAAAGGTTCATGTCTAGCAAGAAGCCATATGCTTGAATATATCTGGTATCTCAACTGCAGATTTTTCAGTGCTCATTTAACTTTAGGACTCTGTGTCTCAATATGAACAAAAATGGACTTGCACCACTATTGAAATAAGCCCTTCACATGTTGTGATCTGAGTTTGGTCTTATATTCGGCCTTCTGACATTTCTTGGACATACGTTTTATGTATATGACAATGTATACCCTTTAACTGTGTAGATCTTTTAGTTTCGTACTGTGACACGCCACAGAGGTCATGCTTCTTCTCTTTACTTGTGTGGATGCATGGTTTCGCGAAGATATGGATTAATTAAATTTTCTCGGGCTTCCAGCCGCGTCAGGTGGTTAAAATCCCACGAACTTTCGACTGAGCTCTCCTCAGTCATTGTCAGGTCGTAAAAATGACTTACCACTTGACAATGACTGAGGAGAGCTCGGTCGAAAGCTCGTGGGATTTTAATCACCTGACACGGCTGGAAGCCCGAGAAAATTATATTCTCTTTACTTGTTTATGTGGATCTGTGTCTCTTTTAGACATTTATCACCTTCTGCAGTTATTTTGTCTTTCGATAAGTTATTTCAGGGTTGTGCACAAAATATATATCCGACTGACCAATAAAAATCACGGAATTGTCAATGAAAGAAGTTATTAATAAAGAATACAATTATTAAATGTATTGAGTGGAAATGCGTTATGGTGTACGAAGGGCTTATTTCAATAGTCATACAAGTCCATTACCTCCACTTTTCTGCCTATAATACCTGTGCAATTAATGATCCAAACAAACAGAAAGAAAGGTTCATCTATAGCAAGAAGCCATATGCTTGAATATTTCTGGTAGCTCAACTGCAGACTTTTCAGCGCTCTTTAAATTTAGGACTCTGTATCTCACAATGAACAAAAATGGACTTGTACCACTATTGAAATAAGCCATTCATATGTTATTCACTGTATTGAGTGGAATTATATATATATAGTGGCAATTTGACAATGCATGTGTCTGCTAGTCCTATCAAATAGTTGATGTAAATTCACTATTCACTTGTAGAATCTTGTCCTCGTTTCTGATTCTGATTTTTATCTGTTTTTACATTGCTTGATCGATAAGTTGGTAACGTTATCGTTACTGGTTTATGCATACAGGCCTGAAGATAGTGCATTCAAGTGCCGAAACTGGTTTCAAAAAAGTAAATAAAATCATAAAGACGGCTGTAGGTGTTTTATTTTCTCGCAATAGCTAACGGACGTCGTCCTGGAGACCTCCTGTCAAAGGGATAGACACACGAAAACATAAATGGTCTCTTACTTCACGAAGTATGATCGTATTAAGAGTAATTTACAAACGAACTAGTCAGTTTCACCAAGCAAACTTGTAATATTATTGTCGAATGTCATGCGTCTGATCAGTAAATACAGCGTATACAACTTCCGCCTCCGTCACTCTTTTCGGTACGGGAGGACTCAGGTTCGATACCCCTCTACCTCAGATTTTTTTCTGAGGTAGCAAGGTTGGGAACGGGTTGGAATCCAGACAGAGAGCTGTTTTGGGGAAGAGGTATCAGCACTATTGACATTCATCTACTGGCAATAATGGCTGGAAGGATAGGGAAGATGTTGATAACATGTGCTATGACCTTAGATCGCTCCTTGTACTGCCTGGTAGCAGTAATGGGCCAGTTGGAACGGACACAAGGCCTAACGCATTATTGGTGTACGTATTTATGTTTTACACCGCTGTGTGAAATAATTAATCATTGACTATGAACTATATGAGCTGCCAATCATGCTTTTACTGTATTCAACACACTTAGTCCCCCATATGACACTCCAGTAGATCGAACTGACTGTATCAAGCGTTTCATAGTTTTCTGTTGGAAATACTCGTGCGCCAGATGAACCATGTGTAAAACACTGTCGCGTGAGATAATACACTGCACAAAGAAAGAATGTAACCATTCAAGATTCATTGTGTATAGAAATGTACAATAACAGTTGTGCTTGAATGGAAATGGGCATACGTTCATCTACCTAAAAATTTGTATGTTACGCTGTACGCAGAGACTAACTCGTACGACAGCATGAATTTCACAGATGTTTGATGCATGATAACGGCTTCTGGACTCTCGTCAAATCAGAACACATCTGCTGCCAATTTGCATGCTAAACAGAGAATCGTCCGTGAAGAGTACTGTTGCCATTGATTTACATTTCGGTGGACAACGTCGAGCGCCCAGTGTAAACACTCTGTTCTGCGACGGTAAAAACGCGACTGGAATTGCTGCACACAAATCCTTCTCATTTATAACATATGGACACATAGACTAGCGGAAATGAGCAAAGAAGAGAATAGAATAGTTTGAGCCCATCCCTTGCAGATATATTAAAAATTTAATGGGCTGTACTCGAAATGAGGAAGCCTTCCGCACAGCCGTAGAAGAAAAGAACGTGTAAGTGTTACCTCAGATGAAGAAAATTGGTACAGGACAAGAAGTCTGGTAGGCCGACAAAAAATGATGGCAAAAAATAAAATCTTGATGACATCAACCTCCAGTTTGGTGTAGCTACGACATAAGTTAGATTCGAAGACCCGTTCCTCTGAGCGCCAAAAATTGTCGTTCTAATAGGTGCAAATGACTGTTCTTGACAGAATATTTTGTATGCCAAACCTGTTGCTAAATATTGTTGCCACAATTACAAGCAAGCAACTACTAGTTCTCCAGCAACCTAACGTTTGGCGTAGCAAGTGATGAGTGTTCCTCAGGCGGGTTCTGATTTCCTCATTAATTATCTTCACTTCCCTTGGAACATTTGCCTACAGTTACATTTGCAAGCAATTGCACAGTGCAAGGCGGAGGGTTCATCGCCCTATATTATCGATCTTCTATCCTCCATTTTCGTAGTGAGGAAGGGAAAGTTCTATATGTATAATTTCCGGCCTTAATCCTTTCTGTGATATGTTTCCTGTGCATGATATTTCATGATGGCAGCATGTCGCTTGCTTGGTCTCCTTCGAACACAGCATCTCTAAAAACACCTAATAAAATGAAATGAAATGATCGTATGGCATTGACAGCAGTGTCATTCCTACTTGCTAAAGAGTCCAAAGACAGCAAGAATACTCTAAATTACTTACACCAACATTTCCTATACGGTTTCTTTTATAGATGAAATGCACTGTCGCATATTTAAACAGATAAAAGCATTTCTTCCACCTTCTCTCAATTCACTTGGTGGTCGAATTTCATATCGCTTCTTACTTGTTAGTATTACCCCTAAATGTTGACACACTGTGACGTGATCTAGGTGTTCACCACTCTTGTAACTTGATACGATCGGGATCTGACTGTTAGATGTAAGCAATATCTTACATTCATCCTCATTTAAGGAGAGGTGTCTCCCATTACGCCAAGTTGAAAATTTGTTGAAATTTTCATGCATTTACTGACATTAATCGCTTATGTCTATTGAAAACATTTGAGGTTTGTTTACTCTTCCTCGGGACAAACCTAATGTTGCTTTGGTTTCTAAGAATCATTCGCCGTACATCATAACATAACGAATTCTATAAGGGGCGTAATTACATAAAGCAGTAGCTCTATGTCAGAGGTACTGATCTTGGCTGTTGAGACACTTGCCACACTGTGACACAAGGTAGTGAATGGCTGTCTCATAAAATTGCTGGTGCTGCCATGTGAACCAGTTCCGAACGTACAGCTGGACGTCATCGTCTGAGGTAAATCGTTTGCCCCGCAGAGTAGTTTTAAGGGGACCAAAAATGGCGTAATTACAGGTAGAGAGATCCGGACTGTATGGAGGGTGCCCGAGAACCTCCCATTTGAATGTGTGCAGGAGTGCCGCGACTGTTGGCCGTATGAGGCTTTGAAATGTCGGGGAGCAGAATGACCCCACGGGTGAGATTACCTGGTCGTTTTGATTTGATCACTGGGGGAAGGGTGATCAAGGTTTACGAGTAACGCTGGACATTCACTGTTGTCCCGTGTTGCAGAAAGTGAATCAGAAGGGGGCCATCTTATTCAGAGAAGAACGTCAGAATAACGTTTCCTTCACTCGTGTGGACTACGATGTTCAGCTGTACGTACGGAACTGGTTGGCATTGCAGCCCCGGGAATTTCATGATACAGCCATTCACCGCCTTGTGTCACAGTGGGACAAGTGTCTCAACAGCCAGGGTCAATATTTCTGACGTGCAAGTGCTGGTTTATGTTTATGTCTCCGGATCGTCTCTTTTTGACCGCCCCTTATATTAATTAAACATTTCTGGAGCTGGTTACATTTTTGGGTAGATATACAACACGATCGTATTTTGGTTAGCGTCCCTATAAGCAGTATCAAAAAGCTTTCGAATTTCTAGGAAGGTCAAATCTACATATTCACCCACACATATTCTTTGCAAGATATGTTTGTATAAAATCAGCTGAGTTCCACAACAAAGGTTTCTCCTGAATACGGCCCATCGTTTGACGTAAGTTTGTTTTCCTCCAGTAACGAAATTAATGTTCCGAATACGTTCTAGGATTCTGCAAAAGACTGTGATAATTGTCTTTTGCTAGGGGCATTTGATACTTTAACTTTTTGTAAACAGAAACGACCCTCTCCGTTTTCGAGTCATGCGGGACTATTTGGTGTGCAAGAGATTCTAAATGCAAATGAACTAGAAAAGGGAATACGTAAAACCTAGCTCGAAATTCATATTTCGTTTTAAGTATATTTATTTTTGTTCGTATTTTCCAATGTCTGGGGTACTAATATTGACATATCTCATTTATGAGTTTGTGCGGCAGTCAAGCCATATTACGGTAATATCCCCATGCTTGCATACTTGATAAAGGCGGAATTCAGTGTTTCTGCCTTCACCACCAGAGATGTATACGAGAGACTGAATGGAAGAGTTCACTGGCTGGAAGAGTTCATTCGTTGTCTTTATGATATAGATTTCCTATGATTTTCTGATAATTATTTCACAGGGATCTTTCAGTGAAAATTACTTTAAGCTTCACGCTTTGCCCTTCTTACTGGCGTTTGAGTCGCCTTTAACACACAAACAGGAAAATGCTGCACAATTCACACGCAGACGATGTAGAAGACTTTCTTCTGCCGTGTAACCAAGAACTGTACAGACAGAAAGAAAAAGGCATGCAGCTGCTTTGCTAAAATTATTTTTTAAAATGGATACTTTCCCATTAATGCACCACGCATCTGTTGGATGAACCCCGAACGAAAGGAAACAAAAGAAGGAATAAAAATATATCACTTACTGTAAACTCAAAAGGAAATTGAAAAAATGCTTAATTAGACAACCATTCCGCAAATATGATTATCTAGATGAAAACATTGTGGGTCATTAGTGACGAAACGACACTTAGCAATACTCAACCTAAAGACGTATATCTGTCAGATACATGTGATGCACATACATTACTGCCAATAGCAGATAAGTAGAAGCTAACAAACACGAATGAAGAACCGACAGCGCCTTTTGCTTCGAGTAAACATAAAGAAATTTGCAGCAAGTCTACAACTGTTAATTATTAATTCCTTGGATAACAGCCTTCCTTATGCCATTTTCCTTTATGACCGAATATATTGAATACACTTTAAGTCCTAAGCTTACAGCAATCTTTCGTAAATTCAAAGAAGTTACTTAAGGTGCTCTGCTTCTTCCAGAAGATAGATAATATTTAGAAAATTAAATATTTACAGACTCACTTTTTTGCAAATGAACACAGGATAAACATAATACTAAGCTACGTAAAACAGTAACAGTTTTTGAGGAATCATCCTTTTCTCTGACAGGTAAATTAATCAGTAGCTTCCAAGAAAAAAAAAGTTTTTTCTTACTGCTTCCAAGGAAGGAAGGCTATGGTTTAAGGTCCTGCCGACCACGATCTCATTACACATGAATTACGTTCACGAATATAAGAAAGCTAAGGGAGGCACTCGCCCATGTTCTTTAGAAACCAAGCAACTAGGTATTCACTTCACTCTTTTCAAGTTAACCACTGACATTCTAAAATTAGATGAATGGACAGGAATTTGAACCCAGATCTTCATGAATACTATGCGCGCCCTAAAAGCCATGCATCATCAAGTTCGCTAAGCAGCATCAAAACGGAGGCAGTAGATATCGATAATGGCGATTAATAATTGAATTATAAGCCTAGATGTAACGTCTATCGTGATTTGTAGCAACTGTTGGAAAGCCGAGGCTGATTGTTTATTTCCTTGATGTTCACCATCGCTGTTTTAATACTGAGGCCGCCACACACGGCGTATAGGTTTAGACGTTATATTACAGGCAATTTGAAAGGTTCTGAATATAGTCGATAGCGCCTGAAACATGTAACCATCTATACCAAATCTCAACGCCACTGAACGGTCTTTTTATTGACAACAATGCGGGCAAAAAACAAGAAGTGTTAAAACTGTCAGATGGAAGCGTCTCTTAGGGACCATTTGCACCGCTATTTATAGATAAAACTGTGGTTTACATTTCTTCCGTTCTAACGTGAGCTATCGAAATGAATGATTCAAAAAGAACTAACAATGCATAGAATTTTCCAACTTAATGAACTACCTTCCTTCTTCATATTTCGTTTGAACGTCAAATAACAAGTATCATTGTTTCAGCTGTTAAAATAACAAAAGTGTATGTTTTATTTGCCCGTATAACTGCAGACATAATTGCTATCATTTCTTTACAATTGACTGGTCTCTGTTATTTACGGTCATCTTCAGAGCCTTCTGTGACAAGCATTTTGTACACACACACACACACACACACACACACACACACACATACACAAGCCATGCGTTGTCACAATAATGATGAAACCGAAGGACTACCCCATTCGTAGCAATGTTCAGTTTACGTGCAGGGCATCCCATCCGAAAATCGGGCTTAGCCAGTGGACACCATTTCGTGAAGATTACTGTCCGGCTAAGACCACTCGCGAAGTCTGAGAACCCCGGAGACAGCAGAGCTGTTTGTCGGAAATCAGAAGCCTTTGTTCTGCGAACGGTTGCACAATGGCTGCAATTGGCACCCTTCTGAGGCCGTTCGCCATTTCCCTCGTATTGTAATTCTATATCCGGGCCGCGACGCAGATGAAAGGCGGACCCAACGAATTCTGCGCACTATTGTGATGCTCACACGCGCTTTGATTGTTCACTCGAGACAGCTTTTTTCAATACTGAACTCATTCGAAACGGAGAAACACGAAGGTACTCGAATAATGGTGAATTCCCGGCCGCGGTCCCGTAGCTCGTCACTGAAAGACATCGTAGACCTCTAAGTAAGGTGAAGCGCTTTTAACAGTATTACTCTTGAAGTAATAATTTTCCGTGAGTGAGGATTATAATCATCAGCATCGTCGAATTTACATTTCCTCGTCGTGTAAAGAAAAGAATCAAGTCACACGATGCTTATTCAATTCTCAACATTACATACCACTATGGTATGATCTCGGCTGTAATTATTCATAAAAATGGTCGTATGAAGATGCCTATGTGACGGAAACCGGTAGCAGCATGAATGTGGACTTGTGGTTGACTGAAATAAAATTTATTATTAAATCAAATCTTATCAGTCTTCACTGGTGATGAGTGTATTTTGTGTCAAAGTTGATTAATTTCTGTCACATCCTGTTACCTCTGTCTACGACAGTTGCACAGTAAGGATACTCCACGCTACGGTCTCTTACAGTAGGAAACTATTCCATCCCATGTTGTGTGCCTAATCTTGACCACACAGCCGACATTGACTTCACTACGTACTGACCATTCGTGAGAGTAGAGGAGGGGGGGGGGGCGAGGAGGATATGTAGGTGAACCAGTCCATCACGTTGATGGAACGTTTATTAGATTCAAGTGAAGTGAATAAGAAATACAACATGCAACCAGCAATAAGAATGTCGAACAGATAGCGTCAAGTAGTCAAAGGCAGAGAGGGGACATGCTGAAACATCCTGGCAGTCTATTAGACACCACGCGAAATCAGAATCGAGATGTAGATATGAGTTATGATAATTAATTTAGAGATATACGCTTCAGTTGAACTAATCACAACGGGTTTCAGAGTTTTAAAATCCCATCTTCAGGTCTACGCGTTTATTATTTTTGGTAACACATAATTCTGAGGTCGGGCCAGTTTGTGCAAGAGCTCCAATATCTGCATATTGGAGGCAACTGTCCGTAACTGCATGCTATGTGTTACCAAACACAATAAGTTCATGGACCTGAAGATGGAACTTTAACGTTCCGAAACTGCCCGTGGTTTGAGTAAATAATTAAAATAACTGAAGCGGGTCCCTCTAAAATAATTATCATGCTTCTCAGTAGCGGATGCCCTACCTACCAAATCTGGTGCAGATATTAGGTAGTTTTCCTGGCTGTTGGTGTGCGGAACAAATGTGAAATGAGTAGAAGCGTCGAACTGCGATTAACACAGGGTACTCTGACAACGATGACTTACCTGGGAACCAACGTCATTGTCGAAGGCTCATTCTACGCTTTTAATTGTGTAGGTAGAGTTCGCTGTTCGATAAATGATCCACTTAGAATCAGGAACTTTCGATCAAATACAACTCTACGTAGTAGTGGGACAGAGGGAGTCCCAGTTGGGAATATTTGGGAGGTGTTTCAAGTTACTGCGTTTGCCAAGGGGAATCTCGCAGCAATATTGATCACAAACTGAGGGTGGGAAGTACTGTTAGTTTCATTCTCGGACAACGAGGGCGGATGTTTAAAGTTATGATATGTTGAATAACGTTACAGGCACAAATGTTAAGGAGTGTTTTTATGTAGAACAAAGTAATACGCTACATACAATATATAACTTTACCTTCCACAATATTTACAACTCTCAGAAATACCTTCAGGGCAATAATATGAGAACGCATATAAAAGCAAAGTATGCAGAAGGGGAGTACGAAACGAAATAAAACTTCACAGGTTGAAGGAGTATGCTATTTTGTTTCGGAGGTTACAACTTGGAGTATGATACCTCAAAACATGGGTTGGGATAGTTTTAATGAAGAACACATCGAAGGCGGACCCTCATATTTCGTCATTTGTGTTTCATGGAATACACTTTAATGCCTAACAACAACCGTTATGACGAGAAAGCAGGTGAACAGCCGGGTGTTAGTTTCCAACAGGCACAATATTTCGGCAAGCGACCATAAAGTGCACTGTTCGTCAGTGCACCTGGTAATGGCAATATGATCGTTTGCCGAAATATTGTGCCCGTTGGATACTAACACCTGTGAACTCGTCATGAAGTACACCAGGAGAAATTGAAGAATCATAACAACAATCATTATGTTACAAATTAAAAACATTGTTAAAAAGAATAACATCGCTCGCAGTAAGTTAAAACAGTTGAACTGCATCAATTCATTAATAAAGAACTTTAACAATTTGTATCATTAAAAAAAGGGCTTGAAACCAGAGATATACAGTTCCTAAATACATCTAAGAAGTCACACGAACTAGGTGTGGCTGCAGGTGGGTTCAACAAACCGAGTTTTACCAGTAAAATGAATTACAAATTACTGTCACTGAATGTACTATAAATTCCCAAGCATGGATCACCTTAAACAATTAGTCAACGCTCACCCAAAATACAGAAAGAGTAACAAGGCACGCCACCGATTGTGGCTGTTGGAAAGCCCTTAACAGTCTATACGTCATAATAAAATCCCTTAAGCAATAAACCATACACTCCACAAAAATTACAAGGTAAGTGGGGAATATGTGCAATTTAAAATTGACTCCGAACTGGTACACACCAGCAGAAACATTGACAATGACCCTTAAATAGATATACAAGCCCTTAAAATACAAGATAAGCTGGGAAGACATGTAATTTAAATGTGTCTTCAAACTGGTACACACAGGACAAACGTTGACAACGACCCTTAAATAAATATACAATCCCCCGAAATACAAGATAAGCTGGCAAATACAGCAGGCAGCTTTCACAGCCAACAGCCAACAAGTAGGCAAATTTTAAAATGAGTGGAGTTAGCTACTAACTGCGGATTAAAAGGAAAAACTCAACAGGTCATAATCATAAGTAAAAGGCTTTCAAACTTGACATCCTGCAGAACTGGCTACAAGGGTGTAAGGTTTAAACGAGCAGTTAAAGGAAAGGTATCGTGACAAAGAATTTTGGGCTTGCTGAAAACCACCTGAAGTTTATGTGTTTGTTGAATTTAAAATATTGAATAGATCAAGAGTCCCGAATTAACTGGCGACACTTCGCCATGTCACGTATCAAACAGTGAAATTTACTTTACTTGAGCCAACACGAGATGGCTGGTAGAGGCGCCATATTATAGGCCAACCTAGACGTCGTGCGACAATGGAAGTGTCGCGGCAGCAGAAAGAAAACACGTCTCTGCTCCGGGACCAGGAACACAGGAACACGTCGTTCGTTGCAAAATTACCCTTTCAATACACATAGCAAGAGAACAGTAATCTGCTCAAATATGGCTACAGACTAGAATATCTACGATGTAGGCAGTATTAACTTTTTTAGAAAGCGACTACACATACATGCTATAAGGTTAACACGCCTTGAAATTACTTGAAAATTAATAAAGTGAAACATCAGTACCTGCAAATGCAATTAGTCGGGTATACTCATGTATAAAAAGATACCTAGCCTCCGACACAGACAATTTCAAATTAATCAACTCGATTTGTAACATGCATGGAATATGGACTGGAACAAAAAATGATCATCAAATATACTGAGCGATGGCCACACACAGAATCACTCGGAGGCGCGTTAATATGACTGTTCCAATTCCACATAACACAGATGGAGCATTACCATAACAAGTACTTCACTCCACTCAGATGTTAAGGAGACGTGACTTCCAGGATTCCCAGCAGAGGTATTATGGCCTCCCACCATACAGGCGGCCTTCGAGGCGCCGCAAAATTTAAGCTTCCAGAGCAGGCCGGAGACTTGCCGACAAGGTTGCTCGCAGCATCCACTGTTCTTCCCGCAACGCGCCGCTGTCAATTCGTAACTCAGCCGGCAAGGCTTGCCTCCGACCGATTTAACCACTCGCGGCTTCTTACGGCCTTCACCGAACACAGGAGTCCCCCGAAATCAACAACTTGGCAGCCACGGGACCTCCAGCTTACTACCAGAACCAGGGCCCGGAAAAAACCCGCAACACACGCCTCGACTACGGACGCCAGCTCCCGACATACGGTCAGGATCGTTACCGACAAGCCAAATAGTTAATGGCGCTAGCAGAGCGCCATGACCGGCAAGATCAAAGCCGCCACTGCTCAAAGTAAAATAAACAAAAAAACCTTTGCACTATGAACTGACGTATCGTAGTGTTCTATACCCTCTGTCCTGAATGCTTGCACTGAATCGATTGGGATGGTCGTCACAAAGCCCTTGTAACTTCTCCAGATGTAACAACTGTTGCAAATGATTCTTGATATCGCTGTTAATGGCAATGTGACGGTGTTCGAGTTGTTTACACCCTTAAACCAGCAGGGATTGATGTGGGGATCTTGCTGGCCACGGAAGCGCCTAAAAATCATGTAGAAAGTGCATATAGACACGTGGCGTGTGTGGACGAACGTTGTCCTGTTGATAAATTGCTTTGCATGAGACTCAGGATGCCTCTGATGTACCGTTGTCCTGTCAGAGCTCCCTCAAACAATATCAGATGTGACCAGATGTGGTACGAGACATGTTCAGAGTGTAAATGCACTAGATTTCTACATTTTTAAAAAGGTGTATTTGAAAAATTACAATATATTGTTGATGCACTCGTTTCCACACATTCGTCATCCCATTCAATGCATGTGGTGAGTCGTAGCACAAGTTTCTTTATGCCATCTGCGAGGAACTCTTTCGCCAGCTCCTGGCGTCAGTTGAAATATTAATTACAATGTGTGCCTTCAGGAAGGTGAGAAAACGTTAATCCAAAGGCGCCAAATTGGGGAAATACGGGGGTGATTCAAAACATCCCAACTAAATTAGTCTATGGACATCTTGATGGCTAAGGCTGTATGAAGAAGAGCTTTGTTTTGCGAGAATATCACGATATTTTTATGCACTGGTGGTCTTTCCTGAGGCGGAAATTCAATCAAAATTGTATGTCTATGGTCCCTGAACAATGGAGCCATATTTTTTTGGCAGAAAATATGGTTTTGAATGTTTTGGCAGATGCGGAATTGGTGTGACTGTCTTTTCGTCTCAGGAGTGTCATGAGCCATCCAAGTTTCATCTCCAAGTATAATAGAAAATCCTCACCTTCCAATTGAAGTCGCTCAAGAAAACCGCGGGTGCTACTGACCTGACTTTTCTCGTGCTGCTCTATCAGTTGATTTGGGACCCATTTTGCTCACAGTTTCCGGTAACCAAGCGTCTCTATGAGTGACTCGTAGAAACAATTCTGGAGAGCTATAGAAAAACGGCAGAAATTTGCTTCACTGTGTGCGGGCAGTCTTCAGAGTTTCTTTGATTTTTTGCACCAACTTGTGAGTTGGAGCAAACATTTTTCCTGTTTCTTCTTAACTCCCTACACCATTTAAACACAATCGTTCTTTTCATAACATCTTCACTGCAAACCGTTTTCATTGGCGAGAAAATTTCGGTAGGTGAGATTTTAGTTTCTCTCAGCGTGTACAATGTTCAAACAACTTACGGGAACGCAGCCGGTAACGTAGTCGACAATCGCCGATATTTCGACAGGAGCAGACCCTGACATTTTCAAGACAAAACTGCAGTAAGTGAGCGCTGTGAAAGTGAATTTAAAACGTCGGTGCTCGGAGTAACTCCGTCAAGATAAGAAACACACACAAACAAACACAGTTATGCACACATACTCTGTAAACACTAGTGCCATCACAAGGTGAGGTGTCGTAATCAAAATATTGTTCCAATCTTCGCCAAAGTTGTGCATCATATTAATTCTCCTGCCGCCAGTCGCATCAAACACCGCGCTGTCCTAGGTCTTGTTCGTGAAAAGATCCATTAGACTCTTTGACAGCTGGATTTTGTTTCTAAGGAACTGTTTCGGTTTCATTTAATGTTGGGTTAAATATTTCGGATTTTTCTTGGGACTGGCTGGGTGGTGCTTCTTGGTTCATGCCTAACTAGAAATTTCATTCTGCAACTATCCAAAATGTGGCGAAGTTTGAACGTTTCCTTGGCTCGGAGTCTAATACTACATCTCGACGATCTGTGATAATTCTTACGGAGGAAGAAGCTCCTGACGACTCAACTTTATCCGTACTGGAGAAAGTTTTAAATTTTGGACAGTTATACTACCTTCTGATGTTGCAGAGAAGGCTAGGAGGGAGGCATGTCGTGTGATGACTGAGACACGTCAGCCCAAGAGCAATATGAGCAATATCACAGTGGCTGAGGGGGCTGCTGAACTTCGTTTACAATTGATCCAGATATTGATCTTTTAGCTGCAGACAAGGATAATGCTACAGTTGTTGTTGGCAAGCAGGATTACGTTCAAAAGATTCAGCGTATCACAGGATCGGTGCCTACCTCACAAAAAATATTGAAAGAAAGACCAACAGCGTCCTGAACAAAAGCTCCCTATCTACACTCCTGGAAATGGAAAAAAGAACACATTGACACCGGTGTGTCAGACCCACCATAGTTGCTCCGGACACTGCGAGAGGGCTGTACAAGCAATGATCACATGCACGGTACAGCGGACACACCAGGAACCGCGGTGTTGGCCGTCGAATGGCGCTAGCTGCGCAGCATTTGTGCACCGCCGCCGTCAGTGTCACCCAGTTTGCCGTGGCATACGGAGCTCCATCGCAGTCTTTAACACTGGTAGCATGCCGCGACAGCGTGGACGTGAACCGTATGTGCAGTTGACGGACTTTGAGCGAGGGGGTATAGTGGGCATGCGGGAGGCCGGGTGGACGTACCGCCGAATTGCTCAACACGTGGGGCGTGAGGTCTCCACAGTACATCGATGTTGTCGCCAGTGGTCGGCAGAAGGTGCACGTGCCCGTCGACCTGGGACCGGACCGCAGCGACGCACGGATGCATGCCAAGACCGTAGGATCCTACGCAGTGCCGTAGGGGACCGCACCGCCACTTCCCAGCAAATTAGGGACACTGTTGCTCCTGGGGTATCGGCGAGCACCATTCGCAACCGTCTCCATGAAGCTGGGCTACGGTCCCGCACGCCGTTAGGCCGTCTTCCGCTCACGCCCCAACATCGTGCAGCCCGCCTCCAGTGGTGTCGCGACAGGCGTGAATGGAGGGACGAATGGAGACGTGTCGTCTTCAGCGATGAGAGTCGCTTGTACCTTGGTGCCAATGATGGTCGTATGCGTGTTTGGCGCCGTGCAGGTGAGCGCCACAATCAGGACTGCATACGACCGAGGCACACAGGGCCAACACCCGGCATCATGGTGTGGGGAGCGATCTCCTACACTGGCTGTACACCACTGGTGATCGTCGAGGGGACACTGAATAGTGCACGGTACATCCAAACCGTCATCGAACCCATCATTCTACCATTCCTAGACCGGCAAGGGAACTTACTGTTCCAACAGGACAATGCAAGTCCGCATGTATCCCGTGCCACCCAACGTGCTCTAGAAGGTGTAAGTCAACTACCCTGGCCAGCAAGATCTCCGGATCTGTCCCCCATTGAGCATGTTTGGGACTGGATGAAGCGTCGTCTCACGCGGTCTGCACGTTCAGCACCAACGCTGGTCCAACTGAGGCGCCAGGTGGAAGTGGCATGGCAAGCCGTTCCACAGGACTACATCCAGCACCTCTACGATCGTCTCCATGGGAGAATAGCAGCCTGCATTGCTGCGAAAGGTGGATATACACTGTACTAGTGCCGACACTGTGCATGCTCTGTTGCCTGTGTCTATGTGCCTGTGGTTCTGTCAGTGTGATCATGTGATGTATCTGACCCCAGGAATGTGTCAATAAAGTTTCCCCTTCCAGGGACAATGAATTCACGGTGTTCTTATTTCAATTTCCAGGAGTGTATGTGGTCTCTCTCTTCACTAGTGCTCCTCTGTCTGACTCGTTATGGTTGACTGAGGTTGGGTTTGGTGCGGAATTAAAGAATCCATTTCAAATGTACTGACTTCGGCTTGTTTTTATCGAATGGCCAGTAGTATGAGCAAACAGATGGAGATGTAATGTGAAGCCAGTTGTCCCCTGTAATTGCCAGTTTGTTTAGGTAAGATTTCGAGGAACGTTCCTGGGAGTTGGCGGCTTTGAAACCTGCATGTTTCCTCAAATATGTAGACGATACCTATGTTGTTTGGCCTCGTGGTAGTGAGAATTTGAACGACTTTTTAGAACAACTAAATTCAGTCCACCCAAACATTCGTTTCGCGTTGGAGGCGGGAAAGGATGCCCGTCTTCCTTTCCTTGGTGTATTGGTTGGGAGGGAGATCGATGGTACATTAGGATATTCCGCCGTTTGTAGGAAGCCCACACACACTGATTTGTATCTGGAGGCTCAATCTTAAGGGTACTTCGTACGTTGGTCCGCAAGGCACATGTCATTTCAGACCCTGAGAGCTTGTCAGCTTAGTTATGCCATCTCGAAGCCACCTTTCGTCAGAACAGTTACAGTGAAAGACAGATCAGACATGCGTTGTGCTATCGACCAAGTGTGCACTGGGTGAGTAATAATAATAAAGAGGCGGCGCCAAAGTCTACTGCCTATTTACCTGATGCAAAAATAATTTCGAACAGGGTTAGTAGTATTATTAGGATATATGATGTTATTCAATCTGTATATTGAGCATGCAGTAAAGAAAACAAAAGAAAAATTCGGAGTAGGTAATAAAATCCATGGAGAAGAAATAAAAACTTTGAGGTTCGCCGATGACATTGTAATTCTCTCAGAGACAGCAAAGGACTTGGAAGAGCAGTTGAACGGAATGGACAGTATCTTGAAAGTAGGATATAAGATGAGCATCAACAAAGGCAAAACGAGTATAATGGAATGCAGTCGAATTAAATCGGTTGATGCTGCGGGTATTAGATTAGGAAATGAGACGCTTAAAGCAGTTATTGAGTTTTGCTATTTGGGGAGCAAAATAACTGATGATGGTTGAAGTGGAGAGGATATAACATGTAGACTGGCGATGGCAAGGAAAGCTTTTCTGAAGAAGAGAAATTTGTTAACATCGAGTATAGATTTAAGTGTCAGGAAGTCGTTTATGAAAGTATTTGTATAGAGTGTAGCCATGTGTAGAAGTGAAACATGGACGATAAACAGTTTGGGCAGGGAGAGAATAGAAGCTATCGAAATGTGGTGCTACAGAAGAATGCTGAAGATTAGATGGGTAATTCACACAAATAATGAGGAGATATTGAATAGAATTGGGGAGAAGAGGAGTTTGTGGCGCAACTTGACTTGAAAAAGGGATCGGTTGGTAGGACATGTTATGAGGCATCAAGGTGTCACCAATTTAGTATTGGAGGAGTGCGTGGAGGGTAAAACTCGTAGAGGGAGACCAAGAGATGAATATACTAAACTGATTCAGAAGGATGTAGGTTGCAGTAGGTACTGGTAGATGAAGAAGCTTGCACAGGATAGAGCAGCATGGAGAGCTGCATCAAACCAGTCTAAGGACTGAAGACCACAACTACAACAACATGTTATGAAGTGTGGTTTCCGACCACTATCTAAGATCAGGGTTCCTTTAGATTCCGTAAAGGATGATCTTGGTTTGCTCCTATCGTATTTCTTTCGGTTATGGAATGTCATATGTTCGCCATACTGTCAGGACTGTGTAAGACCGGTGTACTGAGCACAAGCTGCATACATGCTTACAGCAGCCGAGTATATCCGGCACCGGTCATTCTATGGAATATAACAACACGGAGATTGTGGCATGTACTTCCAGCTATTGCGATAGCGTTATTAAGGAAGCTGTTGAAAGTGAATTAATAAGTAAACTTACGAACAGAGGTGGTGGTTTTTGTTTAAATTGTGCGTGGAATGCTACTCGTGAACTTGTCAAAACATAGAGGGAGAGAGGTTATGCTACCTCACCTGTTGATTATTAATTCACTATCGATACTTTCTGACATCCGTCGTCTTCGGTTTGTTATGTACTAATTTTATAGTCTGTGTGTGTGTGTGTGTGTGTGTGTGTGTGTGTTATCTTTACGGAGTTTCTCTGAAAACTGAGGTCGTAATTTCACTTGTACAGCGCGTTACCTGCTACAGTTTTGTCTTGAAAATTGCAGGTTGTCGCCCTTTTGAAATGTCGTTGGTTGTCGACGACTTCAGCCGGCTGTATTACCGTAAGTTATTTAAACATTCTGGAAAGTGTTAATTCTTTCCACGAATAAGGAGCGGATCTCAGCACGTGGTTCGCATATGTCGGGATTTCTTACTGGCGCTTTTCACGCAACAGGACACCATAAGTGAGTTTACGTACTATCGCGTACCTTCGACGTTCGCCCTAGTCGGGGATTGCCCACCTCCCCTGCCACTCAGTGTTGCCAACCCTCAGAAAACAAAAACCCACATCCTCATACGGTCAAAGTACATTAACTTTCTAAACATGCCTCGTACCCGATGGCTCCCCACACTCTGTCGCGAGAAATAACACCACTGTGCCTCTCCGAAATATTTGAAGACTGGGATTCCTCACCAGGAACCTCGGAACCTCGATTCACCAACGGAACCTCGATTCACCGCTGAACAAATGCTATGGTATTCATGCTTCCTGGTCACCGCATTACTCTAAATCCATCATTTTGTTTTGTTGTGGTATCAGCAGCCTAAGCAGCGCATAATAATTCCTTAGTCCGGCTACTGCTAGTGTTCAATCAGTGTTAGAGGAAGCTACAGAATGCTGCAGTGAATCCATTCTCGGATGGAAGACGCAGATGGGAAGGTGTTCGATGTGCCTGACACACAATGCGATGACCCTCTCTTGTGCTGGTCACACTCAATCGACTGGAAATATGACGAGGAGTATGCATGGTGCTTAGCTTCCCATGTAGTCTAACGTTGCGCCAATATTAATTCCGAATGCTTCACAAAGCTGGAGACTCCGCGAGTCCACCAGCCGGTGAAATGCAGTCCCATAATGAGCCCACGTCCACATTCTACCAGGTGCTGATAACTCTGCCTCAAACAAGTACATCTTATCTCCATGTCATTCACAGTGAACACTCAACATCTGACGCTGTTCATGCCCCTTGTATATCGTACCAGGGTAAGTAACAATATTAAAAGCGAGCAAAACTAACGTACGCAGGAAGACATTTTATTTGCCACAGTGAACAGTAAATGCATTAATTTACATATCTGCTGATGTAACGTTCACATACGAAATGACTGTGGTTTTTTTATTAGGCAGTGTATTTCATCTGACCACTCTTGACGATAAAACGTATCCCCCCGAAACTGAGAGTGGGAAAAATAAATGAATTCGGCAACAGAAGTCGAACATTTTATTACGTTACTGTTTAGGTCACCATACTTCGTTGTGGAGGACGACAGCATTCCTTGTTGAACTGGAGGACGAGATCATATGACTAAGCGTTCTGCACGAAATATCGGCGTTATTCGCTGTTTCCTACGGAAATAGGTAAATCTGAATATTGCAACCAAGTGCGAGTAAATCCAACTGCGGTAGACCGCCGCCGTAGTTTCCATACACCGTAATCACCACTGAAAAATTTCTAAGTTGTGAATGCTGTTCAGCCTACTTAAAGTCATTGCAAGATTCGACCATTCACTGATCAACAAAAACTAGAAATCTCTGATTCCCTGGCTATAATAGCCATCATACCCAGCTCCAAAATCCTTTCCTCAGAGCAGCAGAGGATGCAGCTTTATACGTACGACGTAATCAGTGGTGTGAGGTACCGGCTGCTGACGGTACTCTTCGAGTGGAAAATACCGCCAGAATTTTTAGTCTATGAATGTGATTGAGTGATACGTTCAGAGGCTGTGCACCAAATTGTTAACTTCATTTCATTATTATCTTAATAACGGCGTATTGAACTTCTCCACATTCTATAACAGGTTCCTCTAAATGGCAGGAAATCACCTACCTATTTCGAAAGTCAAAATTATATTTAAAACTAAAAACAACAGCTAAACGAAAAAGCCAGACGAAGCTCTTCGTGTGTCTTCGGTGCTCTGCCTAATCCGGGTTACGAAGCGAAGTAGCGGAGCTGCCTAATGAGACCTGAAGGGGCTGTCATTGTAAGCAGACGTGGCGTCTGGTGAGATTAGTTACATTGCTGTTGTATGCAGACCTAGTAAAGTGCTAATCACATCGGAAGGGGTAGTCATGGCGTATAGATGTGTTGTCTGGAGAGACAGTTATTTTACAATTTTTTTTGTAAAATCAGTAAAGTCTTAATCATATCCATTGGGACAGACATGTCTAACGCGGATAAGTATTGTTGTTGTTGTTGTTGTGGTCTTCAGTCCAAAGACTGGTTTGATGCAGCTCTCCATGCTGTTCTCTCCTGTGCAATCCTCATCCTCTCCGACTAACTACTACATCCTTCTGAAACTGCCTAGTGTATTCATCTCTTGGTCTCTCTCTACGATTTTTATTTCCCATGCTTCCCTCCAGTACGAAACTAGTAATCCCTTGATGCCTCAGAAGGTGTCCTACCAACCGATCCCTTCTTTTAGTCAGGTTGTACCACAAATCTCTATTTTCTCCAGTTATATTCAGTACACCCTCATTAGTTACGTGATCTAACCACCCAATCTTCAGCATTCTTCTGTACCACCACATTACAAAAGCTTCTATTCTCTTCTTGGCTAAGTTGTTAACCGTCCATGTTTCACTTCCATACATGGCTATACTGCAAACAGATACTTTGAGAAAGGACTTCCTGACAAATCTGTACTAGATGACAACAAAGTTCTCCTCTTCACAAACGCTTTTCTTGCAATTGTCAGTCTATATATTACATCTCCTGCAACGACCATAATTAGTTACTTTGCTTCCCAAATAGCAAAACTCATTTATTACGTTAAGTGTCTCATTTCCTAGTCTAATTTCCTCAGCATAATCTGATTTAATCTGACTACTTTCTGTTGTTGATCTTCATCTTATATCCTCCTTTCAAGATACTGCCCATTCCGTTCAACTGCTCTTCCAAATCCCTTGCTGTCTCTGACAGATTTACAGTGTCATCAGCAAACCTCAAAAACTTTATTTCTTCTCCCTAGACTTTAATTCGAGCTCGAAATTTTTCTTTTGTTTCCTTTACTGCTTGATCAACATACATCGGGGATAGGCTACAAACCTGTCTCATTCCATTCTCAACCACTGCTTCCTTTTCGTGCCCCTTGACTCTTATAACTGCCATCTGGTTTCCGTGCAAACTGCAAATAGCTTTTCGCTACCTGCGTTTTACCCCTACCACCTTCAGAACTTGAAAGAGAGTATTGCATTCGACATTGTCAAAAGCTTTCTCTAAGTCTACGTAGATTTACCTTTCCTTCCCCAAGGTCGGCTTCTACCGGTTCCTGCATTCATCTGTAAAGATTCGTGTTAGTATTTTGCAGCCATGATTTATGAAATGCTATAGTTCGGTACCGGATTTCTTTGGAATTGGAATTATTACATTCTTATTGAAGTCTGAGAGTATCTCGTCTGTCTCTTACATCTGGCTCACTGGAGTTTTTGATGGCTGGCTCTTTCAAGGCTATCAGCAGTTCTAACGGAATGTTGTCTACTCCTTCGGCCTTGTTTCGACTTTAGTCTCTCATTGCTTTGTCAAATTCTGCACGCAATATCATAACTCCCTTCTCATCTTCCTCTACGTCCTCTTCCATTTCCATTATATTGCTCTCATTGCTCTCAAGTACAAATCACTTGTATAGTCCCATTATATACCGCTTCCATCTTTCTGCTTTTCCTTCTTTGCTTAAGAATGGTTTTCCATCTGAGCTCTTGATATTCATATAGGTTTTCTCCAAAGGTCTCTGTAATTTTCCCGTAGGCAGTACCTATGTTACCCCTAGTGATACATACCTCTACATCTCTACATTTGTCCTCTAGCCATTCCTGCTTAGCCATTTGGCACTTCCTGTCGACCTCATTTTTTAGACGTTTGTATTTCTTTTTACCTGCCGATGATTATGTTTGAGTTTTATGCAACTTAAGTGTTTATCAGGTCAGTTGGAGCGGTCGTACTGGGCAGAAGTATCGTCTGATGCGGTCGGTCAAACCTTAATTTTGTGCGGCAACAATGAATCCGTAAAATGTAATCTGTTACTAGTGTCGCAAGATAAAGTTTGTAAATATATATGAGTAATACGTGAATTGTTAAAATGCAGTGAACTGTGTTAATAACTTGCAGTTTCTTGTGTCCTGCTAAAATAAATACAAGTGGCCTCCGTAAAATTAGAAGGAACCATTTATTTACGTAACATCAGTTCATCGCTAACAAGTCATTAGAGGCTCAAGACAACACATCTACGACCTACGTGCTGCTGTCTGCACATGGGACATCTCAGAAATTGTCTTCATCGTCAGGTAAGCCGCTGCAGCACCTACACCTACTTTGGACTTTAGCATTTAAAATATTTTACTGGATAGGATACCTTAAGGCTACAGAGTTCACAATGTCGCATGAAGACGATTGTGGAATCACATATAGTAAGGACAAGGACAATTAGAATAGAACTTGTAATTGTATTAATTGTTACAATTATTTCAACCACAACTGTCATGGGAAGAGATAACCCGAATTACCTATGAAGATGGGACACGTGACGGGGACTTAACACGATACAAATCTTCATTTTCAGTTGGATCACAGATGTAAAAATTTGTAAAGCATAATTTGTGCTGTTGGCGACGAAATATGAAAGTCGATATAATAGATAGTCATTTTTATATGGCAGCTGGGATAATGTAAAAGTCAGATCCTATTTCTAGAGAACTATGGAGACATCAATAGAAAAGCTGTCAGGCGAATGAGGTATCTATAGCAAACATTTACTGGGTTTCATTTCGGGTTTTGTAATTTTATAGTGGAGGCGGTGTGGGTAGGATGGTCCGGTTGACCGCAATATCATATTTCCAGCGTCCGCTGCATTTCATTTCAGGGTTTTTCCCGTTGGTACAGTCATCCATCATGCGGTCCGATGTTTCTTACGATTAACTTTCGCGCCGAGGGGAAGCGAAGTGAATTGCAGTTTACGGAAGTGTTCGGTCCAGAAAGCTCTCGGCGCTAAGGAAAAAACACCCGCACTGAATTAACTACTGATGGGAGTCCTCGCAGGAGGCAGCACTTTAATACATTTCTGACGCTGGAAGAAGTGGGAACTCCAAGGGCCGGCGTCGGGGCTGAAATACGCGGAACGATCGCCCCTTCCGCCTGCTCGGACATCCTTCCTGTGGAACAGAAGTCACGAACCCACCACGTGCCTCAATATATCACTGTGCGTGCCGCAAAACCGGCGGCGCGTTGGAATTTAAGCAGGTAACGCAGGGAGTTTGAATAATGTTACGGCGAAACAAGGTTCGGAAGCTTCACGCTGGGATGAAACAAATATTCATTCTGCAATTCATTGCAAGTAGGAGTACGAACCGAAGATAATGCGTTATCTATTTGTGAGATTAGACACTGTGGTCCTTTCATCGGATTGTAGAGCTTTAGGATACATCCTTAACATTATACATTATTTGCGCACCAGTAAATATTTCATTTAACTTCTGTAATCAAGTGTACTATACCGCAACCGACGTTTCTCTGTATGGTGTAAGTTTCATGGACCTACGTTACGTGACGGTGACCCATATACGAATGTTCAGCCTCAAGTTTCGCATACATACATGAATACACACATACATTAACCTTTGTTCCATTAGATCATGAATACATTTCGTAACGATTAGCAACATGTCACTTTAACAGAAGTTTTCTTTACAGAAAATAATTAATTAACGTTTTCAAAATATCCACGGGAGTACTGCCGGTCTACAGTGTCCAACTGGCACAATATTTCGGCGATCATACATGTCGCTATCATCAGGTGAACTGACGGGCTGAGCTCCTGTGAACGTGCCGGCACGGAGATCCGTACGCTATGGCTGCTCAGAGGGGACTGGGTTCGATCGCGGCGGCGGCCGATTTAAATCGAGCAAACGTATAGTTGCGACGACACGGCGGACAGAGTCATCACACCGACGTCATCTCAGACGCCGTCGCAATCTGTTCCACCGCGTGACTGCGGCGCGGGGCGCGGGACGCGGATGGCGGAGGGAGTGCACCGCCGGCGGAGGGTATTTAAATCGGCCGCCGCTGTGATCGAACCCAGTTCCCCCTGAGCAGCCATAGCGTACGGATCTCCGTACCGGCACGTTCACAGGAGCTCAGTCCGTCAGTTCACCTGATGGCGACATGTATGATCGCCGAAATATTGTGCCCGTTGGACACTGTAGACCGGCAGTACATCCATGGATATTTTGATTATCAAGTACGCCGGGAGAAACTCAAGGATCACAATTAATCTTTTATTGTTTTATTTATTTAGTTTATTTTTGTTTACAGTTACTACTTCACATCTAAGAATTCATTTATTCAGTAGAAGGAGTTGTAATTCAGAGAGTCTTTTAATTTGCTTTTAAATGTTGGTTGGCCATCTGTCAGACATTTCACACTATTTGGCGAACGACCAAAGATTTTTGTGGCAGCATAATTCACCCTTTTCTGTGTCAAAGCGAGATTTAATCCAGGATAATGAAGATCATCCTTTCTTCTAGTGTTGTAGCTATGCACTTCGCTGCTATTTTTGAACTGCATCGGTTATTAATGACAAATTTCATAAGTGAATGTATGTATTGCGAAGGTGTTGTGAATATCCCGAGTTCCTTAAATAAATTGTGTTCTTGTCTGGGCTCCAGATTTTGTTCTAATTACACGTTTTTATGCAATGAATACGTTCTCTCTTAATGACTAATTGCCCCAAAATATAATGTCATATGAAAACAGTGAATGAAAATAGGCATAGTAAAATAATTTACTGATACGTCTATCACCAAAATTTGCAATAACCCTAATAGCCTCAGTAGCTGAACCTAACCCGTTCAGCAGATCATCGACGTGTTTGGTTCAAATGGTTCTGAGCACTATGGGACTTAACTGCTGAGGTCATCAGTCCCCTAGAGCTTAGAACTACTTAAACCTAACTAACCTAAGGACATCACACACATCCATGCCAGAGGCAGGATTCAAACCTGCCACCGTAGCGGTCGCGAGGTTCCAGACTGTAGCGCCAAGAACCACTCGGCCACTCTGGTCGGCCATCGATGTGTTTCTCCCATTTCCATTTCTCATCAATACACACACCCAGAAATTTTGAGTATTCTGCCTCAGCAACAGATTTCTGTTCATAGTCTATATTTATCAATGGTGTTATGCCAACTACTGTACAGAATTGTATAAACTGTGTTTTCTCAAAATTTAGTGAGAGTCCATTTGCAGAGATCCACTTAATAATTTTCTGAAAGATATTATGTACAACTTCGTCAGCTGATTCTTGCTTTTTGGGTGTGGCAAGTCGCTAATATATATTAAAAACAATAAGGGACCTAATATCTGTATGTGTGTGTGTTTTGCATTACTGACATGCGAAACTTGAAGACGAAAGTAACTTTCGTATATGTGTCATTGTCACGTAACGTAGCTCCATGAAACATTCGCTGTACACAGAAACTATTGCTACGTTACGGTACAGTGCAGAAGTTAAATGAAATGCGTACGCAATAAGACGAGCTGAAATAACAGTTTTATTCAAAGACAATAATAACCCCGAAGTCACCGCGGTTTGTGGTTGTCTCCTGGACATTGCAACAGACGGAACGTGGCTCTTAAGGATCAACAAGGAAGGCAATGCATGCTCTGCAACCCGACTTCACGCTGCCCACATCATTAGAAGGAATTTCCTGGTACGGTTCTCCATCTCTCTACCAGTGCGGTTTACAGCTGCTGGATGGTGGTTTGTGCTTTTCGACATTGTGAAATACGTCACCCCAGTGCATACAACGTGTGTTCGATGTAATTTAAGTCTGGGGAACGAGAAGGTCAATCTGTTCCCCGAATATTCTCTTGGTCCAAGAGGGCCTCCACCTGCGCCGTTCGATGAAGGCGCGCATTGTCTTCCGTAAAAGCGGAGTCAGGACAGAATGCACCACTCAAAAAAAAGAAAAAAAAGCACACGGTGAAGGAGTAGAGTATCACAATAACGTTGACAGGTGACCGGTGAAAGTAGCATGTTCAAAGATCAGGAAGCCAGCACGACCATGCAACATGATACCTTCCCGCACCGTAACACCTGGACCACCAAAATAGCCGTGTTCGACATTGTTCCTTGGCGCATTATATGTTGCCACCTCTCATCATATGAGGATACGTCCAGAGCCAGTACTCAAACTGAATCTGTTCTGATTCCAGAAGAGCACACGACCTCACTCCTCGCTCTTCCACACCTTATGTCCTTGGAACCATCGTAAACGGTGTTCTTATTCCCTTTGATCGACATTTGAGCATGGTTTATGATGTGTCGGCAGCTGGGCCAACACCTTGTAGATCGAGATGGCTGAAAATGCACGCTAGACTGACGCAGACGGGCGTGAAGTACTGGAACAGGCTACGTAATTAATGCTATGAAGAAAAGTACGTAGCTGGATTAATACTTATCTTTAATCAATCATTGTGGTACATCGCTCTTGACGATACACAGGAGACTTTAATTACAATCACTGTAAGGCTAATGGCGCCTTGCTAGTTGGTAGCCATTAACTTAGCTGAAGGCTATTCTGTCTCTCGGCTAATGAGAGAGAAAGGCTTCGTACATCTAGTCGCTAGCTAGGTCGTCCGTACAACTGGGGCGAGTGGTCTATCGTATCACGAGACCTGCCTTGTGGTGGCGCTAGGTCTGCGATCACACAGTGGCGACACGCGGGTCCGACATGTACTAAATGG
Source organism: Schistocerca piceifrons (assembly GCF_021461385.2). Lineage (NCBI taxonomy): Eukaryota > Metazoa > Arthropoda > Insecta > Orthoptera > Acrididae > Schistocerca > Schistocerca piceifrons. Next base: position 442,807,514 of record NC_060141.1, on the reverse strand, counting down.
ACCGCGGCCGATTTAAACAACCACCTAGCAAGTGTGGTGTCTGGCGGTGACACCACAGTTTAATATGTAACTGGTTTTAAAATTATAAAACATTATAATATAATGTGCCAGTGGTAACACCGATTCCCGTCACATCACCGAAGTTAAGCACTGACAAGCTTGGCTAGCCCTTGGATGTGTCACTATCCGGGTCTGCCCAGTGCTGTTGACAAGCGGAGTGCACTCAGCCCTTGTGAAGCCAATTGAGGAGCTACGTGACTAAGATGTAGCGGATCCGGTGGCGAAAACTGACAACGGCCGGGAGAGTGATGTGTTGACCAGGTGCCCCTCCATATTCGCATCCAGTGACGTCTGTTGGCTGAGGATGGTACGACGGTCGGTCGTTACAATTGGGGCTTCCTAGGCCTTATCGTATGGAGTTTAGTATTTTTTTTAAATTCTAATATAATGCACATCACTTTGAGGGAGTTACATAAAAGGGAGAGTCGACAACGGTGGGCAACAGGAAACAAACTGAAAGAAACACTGAAGCAGGGGACTTTAAACCGGTATATTAACGGAAGAAGATAATCGGACTTTTCTGCTGGAACTCCTAAAGTGATGACCTCTGTCTCCAGGAGGCGACTTGGTTACGTTTGTGTGACTGTTATATGGACTGCAAGTGGCAGCATAGGTGGAAGCTTTAGGACTTTGATTCTTTCACGAATCCATCGCAGTTAAGATTTTTTTCCGAGATATTGGCTTTAGAGGAAATGTAGAGTTTTATATTGGAGTGCGTTAATCGACGTTAGCAGTTTGAACACTTAATTGAATATTGCGGGAGGTACTTTGAGCCGGTGTGTGTTCATAATTTCTTGGCCCTCATACTGGGGAAACCGCATTGGGTACAGACAGATCATGTATGGATAACATCTTTATTTTGCAACAACTAATGGAGAAATTTATTGGAATAGCGAAGGAGTTTGAAAATTTAACAAATTTCGTATAGCAGAACTGTGGGAAACTTTAAAAGACATAGATATCGATGAGCACATTTTACACATGGCAGTGAATTGTACAGAGGTGATAACGTAAAGATTAAAAGAGGGTCAAAATTGTCAAACTTTGTTAACTTCAATTTATACGAAGAAGTTGCTCTCCGAAGATGGAATAACAGCTGTGGAGGAACGGGAATCATTGTTAATAATGTACACGTGTTTTTGTTTCGTGTTGCTAATGATCAAGCCATTAGAGCACAAGATGAATACGATCTTGAGTTCATGATACGACCTTTACGTCAGTAATATGACAAATGGGGACTACAGACAAGTCTAACAAAAGTCGAAAATCTGATATTGATATTCGAGAAATTAGAGGTAATACAGAAGCTTAGCGAGCAGTATTTTCCCACGTTCCATTAGCAAGTAGAATAGGGAAGGGTGACTCAGTTACGGTACTAGAAGTACCCAGCACCGCACAACGTTACGTGGCTTGCGGAGTTTGATGTAGAGATACATATAGTGACATTAGACTTGAAGCTAACATCAATTACTGAACAGTTACTAGAAACGTAGAACACTACTTAGGTGCATATGTGGACAAAAGAAGATTGGGTAGTACAGAATTAAAACGCGGATTACAACACAGCAGAAAAGTAATAAGGTGCATGAATTCTTTTTGGTGAGACAAGAACATTTCTAACAATAAGAAAGAAGTGATTAAGCAAGTGGTAGAATTTGTCCAATGTTATGGATCAGAACTATTAACATTACTTGCTGATCTCAAAAGAGGATTATTAACTGTGGAAGTGCATTATTTACAAACGAGCACCAGAATATCAGGAATCGAGAAACAAACTAACAGTGAGGTAAGAGCTAGAACGAAGCCAAATGAAACGGTGATAGAATTGAAAGAAAGTCAATAAAGTGATATGGGATCGGTGGCACAAGAAAAATTTTGAGTGGAAACAACGTGTCAGACGTAAAGATGGTGGACCGCGACGTTCCTGGAATGACGACATCAACAAGGAACCATCGCGGAGTATGTAAGGCGGACGCCTTGAGTAGTGACGCTTGGCAGAAGATAACTGAAATGTACAAAATGTTGTTATTTATTGATCTTTGTATTAGTTAATCATGTAACCAAAATAATAATAATAATACTCTGAGTCGTCTTAGTGAACTTGTCTGTCTGCTGACGTTTACTGAAATCTCTAGTGTAGTGCATACTTTGTGTAGTTAGGTGATAATGAGTTCGTTCTCTCTAGCAGTGCTTGTCATACTGCCTCACATCATTATGCGAGAGTGTAATTATTACTGGGTCCCATTTAACGATATTGGCCCTAGGACATAGTTCACTTCTACACTATCCTCTGCAGACCACCTTAGAGTGTGTAATGGAGAGTGCTATGTGTCCGCTACGCCTCGGAATGAGGCTGAATCTTTGAAACTTTACTTTTATGGTACTTTCGCAACACGTGAGCAGGAGGAAACAGTATGTTGGTATATTCTTCTTTGAAAATGGGGTCTCCGAACTTTAACAGTATATCACACCTTGACGCACAACACTGTCCGTTCTTGAGGTGTCTGCAAGTGGAGTAGCATGTGCATCTCCTTAACTCTTGTGCGCTTATTAAATAAACCCGTGAGAATGGTACTGCTGTTCTTTGAATCTTCGATATTTCTCCCATCAATTTCATATGTTAAGGGTCGCAGACTGAGATTTAATACTTCACTATCGGTAGAACGAATGTGTTGAAAGCAACCACTTTCTTGGGCGGACTCAATTTCCTGAAGATTCTTCCAGTAAGTATCAGTCTGGGGTGTATTCTGCCTACGGTTAGTTTCATGTGGTCTGTCACTTAAAAATCGATCCTGATGAACGCTTCCGGATGTTTACTGGCTGTCGCCGTTTCTAGTGACTGTACGGAAACAGCGGAACCAAGCATTATTGCTTGTACCGGTCTGATTATGAATGACATGTTTCACATGGCATGCTGCTTTGCAGTGTACGGTGAATGTTTCTGGCTGAATAAACATTTAACTTACAAACACTCTTGATATTATAATCGCTAGTTGATGTTCGTCCTGTGATGAATCTCTCCTAACTAGCTAGGTATTTTGCTTTTGTCATCCATTTTTTAAAAGAATATTCAGACTTCAAACTTAGTGCGTACCCTCCGTTTTCAAGTATCGGAGATGAAGGTGAAGTCCAGTTTCAGTTTAACACAGAGATCAAAGAAACTATGTTTATCCTGATGGGTATGGATTAAATTAATATTCTTCGCCCCGAGGGCGTTACAATTTTATGTGTGTTGAACGTACGCGCATTTGTGGTTTGATTCCTAGCCGTTTCTTTATTTGATGAACATTCTGCTGCTGAAAATGCCTTTTCCTTTTCTATTTTTATTTAAATATAGAGAATACGTGAATTACTGTAAGTACACAACTTATAATTGTCTATTATAACATCATGCCACGGTTGCGCCTGAAGAAGCAGACGGCTCCAGCGACTAATACCATAGGGAGAGTGTTGCCTAACAACTCAGTAGCTAGGTGTACTGGAGGGAGAAGATTTATTCGGTACGTTGATATTGCCAGGTCCTTTGAAAAGAGGAGTTGCTACATCACTTCAATACTGCCAGGGATATGGATTCGTTGGCATGGTGTGTTTTAGAGGCCAGAAACGCTGTCATTTCGATAATAGTAGCAGAAGAGACTTGCCAATACAAGGTGTAACGGGTATACATGCAGACATTTTTGTTCGTGACTGAGAACAGTGTTCTGAGTCACATCACATCAGTATTTACTTTAATTGCAGACTAATACTAGCAGCTAGTAGGATAGTACGCTTTTAGGTCGTCTGGTACCTCCTAGTATAAGCGGCATGAGTAGGCCAATAATGGTTATTTTCCATGGGCAGCAGGTCAGGTTTGAAGTGTGGGCACAAAATGGTTAACCTATACTATCAGGTGATGTCCACTTAGTGGTGCATTTGCGACCATGCAGGAAACATCAGGTAGCAAATTATAACATGAGTTTATGGGCAGACTGTTCGACGCAGAGAAAACACAACCAGTACACTGATGTGTGTACATATGTATATATTAAGGTACAACACATAAAAGTATCAACACATATACCTGTTACTCCCTGCCTGCTGCCAAATTCAGACTTCTCAGTCATTAACAACAGCTAACCACGCCATTCTGCGAGCCAAGGTCAGTCAGCAAGCGGCAACCGTCGCAGTCGTTCTTCACTAGATGCAGACCGCTACCTGCGCTAAGTGTGAATGCTGCCAACTTAGTGCCTTCCCTTCGGAGGACCACCTGCTGGGTGACTGTCTTCCGCTGTTGACAGCCTACAATGCTGGACAGTGTTTAGTTCCTGGCCTATCTAGTTTCTCAAGTATCACCACCTTGAATTGTGAAACACTGTCGCTGCTCGCCAACGCCCTACGCAAGTAGATGTAAGTTGCTGTCGCTAACACTGGGTACCCGGGCGCTAATGACCGTAGCAGTTTTGCGCCCTAAAACCATTAAAAAACACTGGGTACTGCGATTTGGTGAAAAATACTATAGTTTTTCATTTTATTGCAGATTTTCGTGCTGGTATCAGCCACATTATTCCTTTTGATATCAAGCCGTAACTGCAGAATTAAAGTTTGAAATTGTCTAGTTAAAACTGTAATAATGTTGAGTGAGTTCACATTTCGTCAACAGTATATAATACATACATCAAAAAAAGTTTTGAATCACCACGGTTCCCAGAATTCCTAAAGATAGATGTTGACTGTGGATACTGTACCACAGACATAGACCCTTTGACTGTTCAGAGATGCCACTAAACCCTCCCAGAGATGTAACCATGCATGAGCAGCGCCCATTAGACGGAATGGGTCCGACGGCCGATCAGTTCCACTCATTCCAGCAGGAAGGTGGTACACGGCTCGTGTTGCCTGTAGGACAAGCTTACCTAGAAGGTCAATACAACGGTTCGATCGCCCCGCATTATTACTTTGTGCCAGGAAGGTTTCTCAAGAAGGGAAGTGTCCAGGCGTCTCGGAGTGAACCAAAGTGATGATGTTCGGACATGGAGGAGATACAGCGAGACAGGAACTGTCGATGGCATGCCTCGCTCATGCCGCCCAAGGGATACTACTGATGTGGATGACGCAACCTACGGATTATGGCTCGGAGGAACACTGACAGCAACGGCACCATGTTGAATAATGCTTTTCGTGCAGCCGCAGGACGTCGTGTTAAGACTCAAAGAGTGCGCAATAGGCTGCATGATGCGCAACTTCGCTCCCGACGTCCATGGCGAGGTCCATCTTTGCAACAACGAAACCACGCAGCGCGGTACAGATGGGCCCAACAACATGCCGAATGGACCGCTCAAGATTGGCATCACGTTCTCTTCACCGATGAGGGTCGCAAATGCCTTCAACAAGGGAATCGTCGGGGACGTGTCTGGAGGCAACCCGGTCAGGCTGAATGCCTTAGACACACTGTCCAGCTGGTGTTTTGGGGTGGCATTATGTGGGCCCGACATACGCCGCTGGCGGTCATGGAAGGCGCCGTAACGGCTGTACGATACGTGAATGCCATTCTCCGATCGATAGTGCAACAATATCGGCAGCATATTGGCGAGACATTCTTATTCATGGACGAAATTTCGATCATGCACATCTTATGAATGACTTCCTTCATGATAACGATGTCGCTCGACTAGAGTGGCCAGCATTGTCTCCAGACTTGAATCCTAACGAAGATGCCTGCGATAGACTGAAAAGGGCTGCTTATTGACGACGTAACCCACCAACCACTCTGAGGGATCTACGCCTAACCGCCGTTGAGGAGGGGGACAATCTGGACCAACAGTGCTTTGATGAACTTGCGGATAGAATGCCACGACGAATACAGGCATGCATCAATGCATGAGGACGTGGTAATGGTTATTAGAGGTACCGGTGTGTACAACAGTCTGCACCGTCCCTTCTGAAGGTCTCGCCGTATGGTGGTACAACATGCAATGTGTGGTTTTCATGAGCAATAAAAAGGGCGGGAATGATGTTTATGTTGATCTCTATTCCAATTATCTGTACAGGTTCCGGAACTCTCTGAACCGAGGTGATACAAACGTTTTTTTGATGTGTGTATTTTCAGTGGCATTAGTGTTCAAAATGGCTTTGAGCACTATGGGACTCAACTGCTAAGGTCATTAGTCCCCTAGAACTTAGAACTAGTTAAACCTAACTAACCTAAAGACATCACACACATCCATGCCCGAGGCAGGATTCGAACCTGCGACCGTAGCGGTCTCGCGGTTCCAGACTGCAGCGCCAGAACCGCGCGGCCACTTCGGCCGGCGGTATTAGTGTGTGAGTATGATGTTTCACATCACTAAATTGTATTAAAATGTGCAACTGTCATTTCGATACTTGATTTGTATGTAAATACATTAGTATATTCAAGTCTTGTAATTTGCCTCGTTCAGTATTTTCAGTTACGGCTCCTTACTCAATATCACACAAATTTGCCGTTTAGGTTAAACACTGAGAACACATGAGGATACGCAAAGGACAGAAACTGTTTGTGTTTTAAATAAAACGACCTTCATTTGTGACTGATAGCAGATTTCCGTCAGCATTACGCTATTTAGTGTTAGGTACGAGTTCAACAGCATCGATAATTATAAATAATTCAGTGAGGCTATTGTGCAGTGTGGCCCCACCTTGAGCGCGTTTGAAAAATCGTCCTACCTTCCGTGGAGGTCACTGTCTGTCAGTCTTGCACTCCCTGGCGGCTGTTTTTGCGAACTGGGGAGGGCTGTGGTCTATGTATAGGGTCTTGTCTCGAGGAATGTGCTTCGGTACGGAATTAACGGGTAGCCTTGGTGCCTCATGTGGTGGCGATGAAGTTTTCCTTGTTATGTTGCCTAGGTCCAAAAATTGGTTGAAATGGGTCTAAATACTATGGGACTTAACATCTGAAGTCATCAGTCCCCTAGACTTAGAACCACTTAAACCTAACTAACCTAAGGACATCACACACATCCATGCCCGAGGCAGGATTCGAACCTGCGACCGCAGCAGCAGCGCGGTTCCGGACTGAAGCGCCTAGAACCGCTCGTCCACTGCGGCCGGCCTGCGAGTGATTAACTGTGATGTATGATCGGTAATTAATCACACATTTGCCTTATGTGATTCCTACTTCAACACTGCGGAGTACAGTGGCGGATGTCTTGGCTGTCTGCTGTGTTGTACACTGAGGTAACAAAATTCGTGGGATATATCCCCATATCGTGTAGGACCTCATTTTTCCTGGCGTAATGCAGCAGCTCGACGTGACATGGACTCAACATGTCTTCAGAAGTCTCCTGCAGAAGTATTGACCCATGCTGCCTATATAGCCGTCCATAATGGCGAAAATGTTGCAGGATTTTTAACACGAACTGGCCTCTCGATAATGTCTGATAAAAGTTCAATGGGATTCACGGTGGGCGTTCGAACTGCCCAGATCGCAACAATTGTTGCCCGGTAACATGGTGCATTGCCATCCACAAACCTTCCATCGTTGTTTGGGAACATGAGGTCCACGAATGGTAGCAAATGATCTACAGGCAGCCGAATGTTAGCATATCCAGTCAATGATCGGTTCAGTTTGACAACAAGACCTAGTCTATCCTATGTCAACACAGCCCACACCATTATGGAGCCACAACCAGCTTGCACATTACGTTGTTGAGAACTTCGGTTCATAACTTCGTGAGGTCCCCGCCACACTCGAACCCTACCATCAGCTCTTACTAACTGAAACGTGAACTCGTCTGTCCAGGCTGCGGTTTTTCAAACCAATCGATATGATCACGAGCTCAGGAGAGGTGCTGCAGGCACTGTAGTGCTCTTAGCAAAGGCACTCGTTTCCGTCGTCTACTGCCATAGTCCATAAACACTAGATCTCGTCTCACTGCCCTAATGGATGCGTTCGTCGTACGCCTCACATTGATATCTACGGATATTTCACGCAGTGTAGTTTGTCTCTTAGCACTGGCAATTTTACGCTAAGGTCACAGCTCTCGGTAGTTAAGTGAAGGCTGTCGGCTACTGTGCTGTCCATGGAGAGAGGTAATGCCTGATGTCTGGTGCTCTCGGCATACTATTGACGCTATGGATCTCGGAATACTGAATTCACCAACGGTCTCTAAATGGGATGTCCCATGCGTCCAGCACCAAGTACCTTTTTGCGTTCAAAGTCTGTCAATTCCCGTCGAGAGGCCATTATCACGTCGGAATCCTTTTCACACGAATCACCGAATCACATGAGTACAAATTACAGCTCCACAAATGCACTGTCTATTTGTACTCTGTGTACGCGATACTACCGTCATCTGGGTATGCGCATACCGCTGTCCCATTACTTTTGTCACGTCAGTGCAGGTGCTTGTGTTAAGACCATGTACATACTTGAAATCCGTGGGCTAACAGGACAGAGCGGATGAGCTTATATTTGAAGAAAGCGGCCAAGATAAGTTACTGTCAGTTGCACTCAACATATAAACTTTATTTCTTAAAACACACAATCACACAAGTAAGAATCAAAACTCTCAATGCTATAACGATAGACCTCATTCCATTTAATTTAGATCGACTGAAAGCCACATCGAAAATCCAGTGGACAAGGCCTAAGCAAGGAACTGAGGTACTGGTCTTCTGGACGCTTCACTTCTTTAGAAAACTTTTTATCTTCAGTATAAATAGGCTGAAAGCTTTAGTAAGATTTTTTTCCATAGAACAGTGTTACGGCTTAAGGCTCAGACAAAGATTTTCAAAGTTTAGTCTAAATAGGCTGAAAACTCGGCTGAAGGCCGCATATCAACAAAAACTTTAACAGGTTAAAGCCTAGGAAGGAGAGCTTTCAATTTGAAATGGCAGACGGCCTTATCTTAAAATATCTCGTGTAAAACTCGTCTGAAGGCCTCATACTAAAGAATAACAATCTTATGACTTAAGGGTAAGACCAAGATTTTGAAATTTTAATGTAAGAGGGATTAAAACTCGGCTGAAGGACACACACCACGCAGAAAAAATTTTACGGATTAAGGCCAAAAGGAAAAGCTTTGCAATATTAATAAGCTAAACCACGGCTGAAGGCCACACAGAGCGCTTAAGACTGAAATGGAAATCACTATGTAAAACACAAGGGGCGGCGCTCAGAATGTTTCAAGGGTCGGCCTGGGAACGTAACATAACACACGTTTAGGTGAGACAGGCAGCCAGACCGACGAACTCTTAATCGGAAGGTCACCCAACCGAAAGCCAGCCGACGACCCAACTAACAAGATCAGTTCCACTCCACCCGACCAGCAAAACGACAACGATATATCAATAACATAATGTTCTGAATATTGGTGCCCAATCTAGTCAAGTCAAAATAAATACCCAAAACTACCAACAGCACCTCATCTGTCAAACTATATGCCGTGCTGGGCACCATCAACACGACGAGGAAAATACACTGCCAAAAACTACGTCAGCGACCAGGGCAGTTAACCGGAACGTCAATGACCACGAGGCAGAAGATACCGCTGCTACTCTCCATTAATTAAGGAATGAATTAAATTAAGTTACACACTACACAGGAAGACGGCTGCAATTCTAGCCGACTTCAATACAAACACGTTGTTGCTCTTGAGAATCCCCCAGAAAGCGACAATCAGGATCAAACGAAGAGGTGTGATAGCAGTTGAGGCTTGACAGTAGGTGAAGCGAGCACTTAACTTTAGTGTCCAGGATCGGTGGGCGACGAACTTTGTAACCCTCGCAAGAAGCGCCTCACAACTCCAACAGCGAGCAACTTCGGATTGACTATGCGCCATGGAGACTTCGTCGCTACTCTACCCCAACCGACCGACTGCCCTCACCTGGAAACGGTCAAAGGACCAAACAGACATCGGCTGATGGGCCGACCGACAGAACTTCCAACCAACGATCGTTCCCGCACCAGTCTCCTTCAGTCGGACAATTCATATGTGTCGCCAGCGGTAGACAAGTACTGGCTGTCCGCACCTCAGTTCACTGGTGCTCCATCCCCAACGCTCCTTTGTCGCCGACCGCTGCTCCGTCCCCGACTGCACTGCTGGTCCGTGGCTGATGTGGACGAGCGGTTCTAGGCGCTTCAGTCTGGAACCGCGCGACCACTACGGTCGCAGGTTCGAATCCTGCCTCGGGCATGGATGTGTGTGATGTCCTTAGGTTAGTTAGTTTTAAGTAGTTCTAAGTTCTAGGGGACTGATGACCTCAGATGTTAAGTCCCGTAGTGCTCAGAGCCATTTGCTGGTCCGTCTCTAACTGACTTTCAGACACTCGACCGCCCGGAAATACTATCTGTCGCTCCAGAGCTGGTACGACAGTGCACTAACGATAGTCGCTGCTGCTCCCACTGACGGGCCGGTAAGGCAGGAAGTTAGCGACGCCAGTAAATGGAGTAAGAAAACGAGGCGGCAGTTCCGTAATAGAAGATGACAAACAATAAATGGCATGAACACGAGCCGTGCGCGGCTCAGTACCGTTTGAAATCTGGTCGATTTAATGTCTTTAGTGCTATGACATGTGTAATGTTTAATGGCGATGAAACAGTTTGCACGTTTCCGAGAGTATGACCAGAAAGTATTGCGTGCGTGTACTGTGCGCAATACCAGTCACCAAATTGAGACTGGAGGTCCCAATTTTCATTAGATGTCAACTTAATGGAGTGATATATAGGCACGTTCCTTATGAGAGTTGTGTCTGACACAGTAGCGTACTTGTCTGGTTGTATTTTAATTTGCTGTGATCTTTTGGTTCCTGCTTGTACGTACAGCGCAATGTTTCCTTGTATTGCTTTCGTCCCCGTTGCAGTTTTTTAATGACTTGTCTGTGATTGACGTGTGGTTTCAGAGACGCCGTTGTGTAATCTGCTTCTAGAAATGCGACAGCCTTGCGGCTCATTGTATGAAGTGTTTTTTTTATGCTTGTCCATAGTCTCCATAGTGCTTTAGTTGACCCCTTGTAATTCTAAAGGAAAAACGATTGCATATTTCTACCTTCGCCCGCTTCTCTCAGTGGTGGTCCTTACGGTTGTTTTGTAAGACCTGCAGGAAAAATGATTACCATGTGGTAGTAGTGATTGAATAGCCTAAGATGCATCTTACTTTTATTGCCTTTCTGACGTTAGGATTTGGCTGCTGCCTGGTTATTTATAAAGGATTTAGGTCCGCATCTTAAACTGAAGTTTACTTTTAAATTACGGATAGTGACTGTAAGAGCAGTCGCTGTATGTTATATGGACCTATTGCAATAGTCCTAAGTGGTTCCAAGCTAATTAAGGTACTGATTGTGAGTTCAGCAGCTTTAGTAAACTTTAATGTGGCTTAGAGCGACCGCTGTGTGCTTATTATGTGCACTAAGTTGGATTACTAACAGAGCACATAGACAAATTGACGGTGAATGCTCTTTTTTTGCGTGTGTGTGTGTGTGGGTGTGTGTGTGTGTTTTAGTGTCCAGTATTTATTGTGGCCAGATTTTCGTTACTAAATTTCCGGTTCATTTTTATGACAGTAGATAACAGAATGATCCATAACAAATATGAAGACGTCAGAACTTGTTAAAGTTTTACGATTAAATTATATGGGAATGCTTGAACAATGTCTTTGCTCTATGGTTACATTTTTTTATTTTTTAAATGTCGTCGAAGAGCAGTGTCGTGCCTTGCATTTTAACATAGTCGCTTATTCAATTCTCAGTGGCAGATTAAAGTATTTCCGCATTGGGTCCGTCATGGTCTTGTGGCAGCCGTCTGGGTGTGCGTTACCGTTGCCTCCCACGTTGCATCGGTACTGCCGGCACGGATAGTTGATTTCGGCGCCGGGGTGGTATATGAAAGGACATCGGGGGTCTTAATTGGCTCCCAACCAGCAAACTGGTGCTGTTTTTAGGAAAGAGAAAAGAAATAGAAAAGAAAAAGGAAAAGAAAATATAAAATGTAAAACTTACCAGGGTCACTCAGTCGCAGATGCCCACTCTGCACTTCCACCTTTTCAGGACATTAGGAATCAGCCTTCATAAAGGCGTGCTGAGTGTTAATCGGCAGCGCCTGTTTGAGAAAAGAAACCGTGAAAAGATATTTTTTTTTGAGAGATCGCTACCAGTCATAAAAATTATACCCTTACTTAAATAATTTTATGAAGCAACACGTTTAAAGGTATAAAACTCATCTTAAGGCTTCAATGAAAAATGAGAAACATTTAACAAAAGTAGACATAGACATTGAACTCTCTGTAAAGACGTATTGTACCCATCCGGTAAAGAAAGGAAAAGGTAATCTAACATCAGGACATATTCACCTCGTCAGCTAACAAATCTGCCATATCCAAGCCCGTAGACGAAACGGAAACCATACTGAAAAAAGCAAAGACTGCACACTTTAGACAAGAGCTGGAAAATGGGCATCTTAGAGGAAGTGGAAATATTCTTACATGGAAAAAAGTGAGGAAACAAGATTCTAAACGTAATTAAGGAGTTCAAGAACTAACATTTCTTCACCAACGTTAATACTGGTAAAACAAGAGACGTGACTGATAAGTGTATATGAAGGGCTTATTTCAATAGTGGTACAAGTTCATTACCTCCACTTTTCTGTCTATAATGATTCTGAAATTAATGAGCCAAACAAACAGAAAGAAAGGTTCATCTCTAGCAATTATTACAGTCTCTCATATTGGAATAACTTTCGTCAGCCACTATCAGAGCTGCGACAGCAAGATACTGTGACTGATAACACCACGATCGACACATCGATGGGTAAATAGAAACGCGGTCTGTTTTGACCTCCATTTTGTTTCTTCTTCTTGTGATATGTTATTTCTCTGCAGTTTATAAATAGTGGTTAAACAGATACAAGGATCCATAGCATTGGGAGCAGTTCAACATATGTCCAGAAGACAGACATTTTACATAAACAAAGTTAGTGATTTTCTTAAGATTCTTCATGTGAAGAGCAGACCAACAAAGGAAATCAATATTCCTCCATATTGCATTTCTTTCTCTTTCACAATGGGATAACCACAGCACATGCCTGAACCGTAAAGAACAACTGTAATGAAACTTCCTGGCAGATTAAAACTGTGAGCCGGACCGAGACTCGAACTCGAGACCTTTGCCTTTCGCGGGCAAGTGCTCTACCAACTGAGCTACCCAAGCACGACTCGCGAGCCGTCCTCTCAACTCTAATTCCGCCAGTACCTCGTCCCCTTGGGTAACTGAGTTGGTAGAGCACTTGTCCGCGAAAGGCAAAGGTCCCGATTTCGAGTCTCGGCTCGGCACACAGTTCTAATCTGCCAGGAAGTTTCATATGAGCGCACGCTCCGCTGCAGAGTTAAAATGTCATTCTGGAAACTACTGTAATATATATGCGTACTTTAGTTAAATGTTTTCGTACTGCCATTGTAAGATTTATATGAGACATATACCTTTAAACATGTTGCACCCGTACATATTTTAAGTAAGTCAACCAATTTTGTGACTAGTATCGGTCTCTGAAAAATCATTGTCATTGGATTTAACCTCTCTTCCATGACGAGGTCATTTATCACTGAGCACAACGATGAGCCGGATAGATATGTGGAAGGAGACGAGACGTCGCGGTATTCGCCTTGAGACATGTAGGAAAATCCACGGGGAAACTGAATATGTGTGGTCAGACCGTGACTCGAACAACATTTCTCACGAATGCAGCTCTAGTGCGGCACCCATTGTGACAGCTTGTCGGTTGCTCCACAGTAAGTACGTTGAGTTGGAAGTGACGCGCCGTTCGTTTCGTCGCATTTCGTAGAAATGTATTCAGAAATTTCAGTTGCAAAGACCGTAAGCCCCGACAGCAGGGGAGGAGATAGAGCGGATGTAACACTCGCAATCCTCCGCAGCCACCTCGTCGTGGAGGGAGGGGCGTGTCTCCAGGGAAATGTTCCCGCTGTCCTCGCCTGCAGACAAGGACGCGCTGATTGAGGAGAGCTGGCCGCTGTAGCGCAAGTCTTTCATACGGGGACCAACACACACTGGACAGTATACTTATTCGGCGGAAAACCAAGTGCACAGTCGCTTCTCGCTTCGTTTTAGATGCACGTCGCCTGTTACGATTTTTCCCTGTGCCAGTATTAAAACACGCGGCTGTCAAGTTTAAGTTCTCTCCCCGTTTCGGCTATTTTCCTACATCGGTTTGTTTTCATATTAGGCTGATGTCTCTCCAGTCTCCTCCTACTCAGTCTCCACTTAATGAACAATAGAGCATCTTGGAGAGCCGAAAATTTTGTAACTGGGAGTTGAAGGCTGCGCTTTTACTAACTGATGAGGTTGAGCTGAATAATATTCACTGAAATAATTATTTGCGGCAAGTTCAGTAACTTTGGAGGCTGCAGCGGGGATTCCATCGTGGCTGCGGGACCATCAGATTTGGATGCGTTATCGGGCCTGTATATGACATCGGTAAGGGAACCACGGCCCAATCACGTCATCTGTCTGTTACATTCGGCGGGCAACTCAGTATGTGAGACGAACACAGAATAATTTTATATCAGAACCTTTAGACTGAATGTAACGTTTAACATTTGATAAATGTAATATCACGAAATATGTATACCCTTGAAAACTTTCTACACTTGTAACAACAACAACGCTGTACTATTGTACATATAAATATTTTTTTTTCCATCTGATTTTTCGTTAAACTTGAGTAATTGATGTTCTGATTTCATTTGTTTTCTTGTTTCATGTCATTGTGTTAGGAAAACTGTAAACGAGTTTCAATGTGAATATTAGTCTTTATGTCAAATGTCAAGTAGTATTGTGATAGAATTGAAATGTAACAAATTTTGAAACTGTTGTAAGATGTTTAAAATTGTAACTGTGCGTCTGGTCCATACGTAGGCAATGTGTTAGGATATGTAGAATGCAAAACCTCGGGTGAATACCCTGTCTGTAAGGGAGCGGTAAAAGGTGGATGGCAGGCGAGCGCGGGAAAATGCACGCGGGCACTACACGGCACAACGGGCTCAGCAGTAGTAGTTGGAGTTTGGCATTGGTCTGAGCAACACGTTCTGGAGTGAGGAGGCTCTCCTGGAAGAAGTAGTTTCATTGAGCCTCGGGTATGCCGTTCCAACGCCCATACAGCATGGCAAAATTCCATAGGCACTATACGGAAAAGTATTGCGACGCTAAGAAGAAATAAAGTGCCGGTACGTCAAGAGCCATAGCTGTGGTTGTATGTGTGCTCTGTGCCTCGCCATCTCGCCGCCTGCCAACGGCCGCATCGGTACAAACAGGTTGAAACTTTTATTACTGTATTCGTACGGACCAGTGTTACTTTTGTTCCATACTGTTCAATAACAACTTAAATTTTACCAGAACTTTCCTATCATTTAATTATCCTCACAACTAACCTAGGCAGAGTCCTTTCCAAATGTTGTGCAATCCGAGTGTCCCAAGATGAAAAATTAAAGTTTGTGTTAATAATAATTACCTGCAGACCTAGCTATGTCAGAATGGTGCTTAAAGAACTGTTTTGTTAATGAACCAGTAAATGAATAACGAAGTTCTGATAAAGTTGGAAGATAACTTTAATATAGATTTAGTAATGAAGTTTAATTATTTAGAGACAGATATAAAGGTATTTAAATGAGTAGGAAATAAGATAAAGAGAGTAGTAACTCAGATATTGGAAATCTTGAGCGCATAACGGTGTCAGTAATTATTTTTTTTAATACAGTGATCACAACATTTTCAAGGTCCCCCCCCCCCCTTTTTTATTCATTTGAATTCTGAAGTGCTCTAAATTGATTTGACCAGCAAAAGTTAAAGTCAATATATATGTCAAAAGTTATCTGTGTTTTATCTTTATCAAAAAATGACATTTTGTGTGTGGCCCCAAAGTGCTATTTCTAGGGTAACCTATGCCCGATTTTAATCAGATCAATAGACAGTACGAAGTTTGGTAGTATACATTATAGTGTAGTGTTATGTATTCATGGTTTTTCCATATCAGTACAGAAAGTGAAACTATCAGTTCAATAGATTTTCTGGTTATAAAATTTACTAAATTATGCAGTGTTACTACGTGTTGTTTTGCATGGATGTACATCAACTTGTACAGGGAAGAAACTCAGTTAATGCCTAATTAGGCTGGCGACCGTATTATTAACAAACTGGTAGCATCTGCTGTGTTGCTTTTTGTCCGTCCTGACGTGTAGTTGTATTTCGGACTTATTTGACGTATCATTGTTATTACCGAGTGGGTGTAAGTCTGATTTGCCTCCATTCATGTACACGCGGTCAATATCTATACAAAAATCTTGTCTCGTAAGGTAAACCCCACTCACTTACCATAGTACAGGCTTTAATGAGTATTGTGTGCCCCACGCGCATGTTACACACTGAAGACCCAAAGATACTTGTACACCTGCCTAATATCGTGTAGGACCCCCGTGCAAACACGGAAGTGCCGCAGCACGACGTGGCATAGGCTCGACTAATGTCTCAAGCAGTGCTGGAGGGAATTGACTCCGTGAATCCTGCCGGGCTGTTCATAAATCCGCAGGAATGCGAGGGCGTAGAGATCTCTTCTGAACAGCATGTTGCAAGGCATCCCAGATATGCTCAGTAATTTTTGGGGAGTCAGGTGGATAATGGAAGCGTTTAAACTCATAAGAGTGCTCCTAGAGCCACTGTGTACCAATTCTAGACGTGTGGGTTGTCGCATTGTCCTGATGGAGTTGGCCAAGTACGTTAGAATGCACAAGGGACATATATAGAAGGAGGCAGATGATCAGGTAGGTTGCTTACCTACGTGTCACCTATCTCAGTCGTATCTAGACGTATCACGGGTCCCATACCACTCCAGCTGCACACGGCCCACACCATTACAGAGCCTCCACCAGCTTGAACAGTCTCCTGCTGCTATACAGGGTCCTTTGGATTCATGATGTTGTCTCCGTACCCGTACACTTCCATCTGCTCAGTGCAATTTGAATCGAGACTCGTCCGATCAGGCAACATATTTCCAGTCATCAACAGTCCAATGTCGGTGTTGACAGGCCAAGGCGAGGCGTAAAGCTCAGTGTCGTGCAGTCATCAAGGGTACACGAGTGTGCCTTCGGCTCCGAAAGCCCATATCGATGATGTTTCGTTGAGTGGTTGCCACGCTGGCACTTGTTGATAGCTCAGTATTGAAATCTGCTGCAATTTGAGGAACGGTCGCACTTCCGAGACGTTGAACGTTTCTCTTCACTCTTCGTTGATCCTGTTCTTGCAGGATATTTTCCGACAGCTGCGATGTCGGAGATTTGATGTTTTTTCCGGATTCCTGATATTAACGGTACACATACGGGAAAATTCCCACTTCATCGCTACCTCGGAGATGCTCTCTCCGCCGCTCGTGCACTGAGTGTAACACCAAAAACTCACTTAAATCTTGATAACCTGCCATTTTAGCAGCAGTAACCGATCTAACAACGGCTCCAGACACCTGCCTTATGTAGGCGTTGCCGACCGCAGCGTCATATTCTTCATGTTTACAAATCTCTGTATTTCAATACGCATGCCTACAACAGTTTCTTTGGCATTACAGTGCTGAAACCATAGATTCTCATATAGCAAAAGGTTGTAAAACTGATTCCAAAGTCTACCATACCCTAAACGTTTAATTGTGCAATATTAACAAAACTGTGCAGCCTAGAAGAAACAAAATAATTTAAAAGAATCTCTAAAATCCACATATTCTCTATAAAAAGAAAAGAAATTTAAAAACTGATTGTAAATGTTGTCATTACTCAAAAGATTGAACGTTAATGATGTGATTGTGCACACTCAGCTTTTAACAATTAGTTTCACTGTTTTACTTCTCCTTCAACCAGGCTTCCGCCATACAGTAATCAAGACAAGTGAACCCATACTTCGTTTAGTTTGTACTCACCGAAGAAGATTACGCCACCATAACAACACATGGGACAACTAATGAAGCCAGTTCCCCAATCACCACCAGACTCACTTAGAACAAGTAATCAAACCAGTTCCCCAACCACCACCGGACGCAACACGCATACCACAGAACTACCAGCGCCTAATGCATCACCTTGGTTGTAAGGCGTTACACGCTACGCTGCTTACACTCCAAAGTATCGCCAGTACAAGCAGTTTCATTTCTCAAGCAGCGCAATTTAGATAGGTTAGCGCACCGTAAGATAGATTTATTCCAAAACAGGCCATCCAGCATACAGCCCTTAGGTTTCCTTTGGCACTCTTATGTTACGTACCTAATAAATGTACTAGGCAAAGGTACTCTGGCGCATTGCGTCTATAGTTAAAGTTTAGGGGCGGTGTTACTGAGGTACGAGGAAAAAGCTTGTACTAGCGCTTCTAATTAAATTAAATGCAGCACTTACTGCAAGCATAAAAAGGGCCGCGCCGCCTGCGCTTTGTCTCAACTTACAAAATCATCCGTTCTCTGCTCACACATAATGTGGCTAATCCGTAGAGCGTAAGGCGTAGAGCGTAAGGCGTACAATATTTTCATGAGCACTACTGATAAAGGGCAAAACCTTGGCTGTTACACCGCGTGTGGCGCCAACAAATGTATTCAACAAGAATTCCAAATAAAATAAGGTCTTGCACGGTCAGCGCACATGAATAAATTTTGTAATGACGGTCCCTCACGAAAGTGTAAAACGTCACTATGGACTCGTATATCAGTCAACACGGGCATAGAGAATGAGCAATCGACAACTTACTACAAACTCAAACGAAACGTTTGGACTGTTTCCTGCCTACATGACAACTTGGCATCATGTGCAACTTAAAATGAACACATTTCATAACAAAAAGATTTTTAAGGCCCGAAGATGACAGCAAAGTCGGTCAAAACCGACTGTTTTAAATAAAGAAATATTATGCATTCCTGACTTTTGAATGTTTTTAGCAAGTTTAATAGATCGCTCCTTCTGTATTCTCAAAATGAGAAAATGCAATCCTTCATATCAGACCCAGACAATCCTGGCCTTGTTCCGTGCTCTTTGATGGTACACGTAAGCCACCGCACAAAATCCGTAGCTATTTTTTGGCTTCTGATGCCCTAATGTTACCATCAAATTCCAGTCCTGGTCGATATACATGCAATAGCAACTCTCTTCACTACAAGATTCTTTCTCTAAGCCAATAGTGAACGCTCGAAAAAAATATCACACGATAACAGCAACGATGGAACAAAATTAAATTACAGACCACTCACAATTTCGCCCACAAGAGCCTACCTGCACAACACGTCCACCAACTACGGCTACGACGTTAACTAAGTCAATCAACAGCAGACCTTACGTATAACATAAGGCCATCAAACTCAGCAAAAAGAAACAGTGTGCATTCAATAGTCGGGTATATCCATTTTGGAAGAACGACCCCGAAAGCTTTTGTAATGCAATCCTTTCAAGCTGATGACTCCGAGTGATGGGGAATCCACTGTTGAAAAATCTGCAGATCACGGACTCCAATGGTTAACTCTTTGCCTTGTTACGGCCGAGCCGCACAACGCTCTATCGGAAATACACTCCTGGAAATTGAAATAAGAACACCGTGAATTCATTGTCCCAGGAAGGGGAAACTTTATTGACACATTCCTGGGGTCAGATACATCACATGATCACACTGACAGAACCACAGGCACATAGACACAGGCAACAGAGCATGCACAATGTCGGCACTAGTACAGCGTATATCCACCTTTCGCAGCAATGCAGGCTGCTATTCTCCCATGGAGACGATCGTAGAGATGCTGGATGTAGTCCTGTGGAACGGCTTGCCATGCCATTTCCACCTGGCGCCTCAGTTGGACCAGCGTTCGTGCTGGACGTGCAGACCGCGTGAGACGACGCTTCATCCAGTCCCAAACATGCTCAATGGGGGACAGATCCGGAGATCTTGCTGGCCAGGGTAGTTGACTTACACCTTCTAGAGCACGTTGGGTGGCACGGGATACATGCGGACGTGCATTGTCCTGTTGGAACAGCAAGTTCCCTTGCCGGTCTAGGAATGGTAGAACGATGGGTTCGATGACGGTTTGGATTTACCGTGCACTATTCAGTGTCCCCTCGACGATCACCAGTGGTGTACGGCCAGTGTAGGAGATCGCTCCCCACACCATGATGCCGGGTGTTGGCCCTGTGTGCCTCGGTCGTATGCAGTCCTGATTGTGGCGCTCACCTGCACGCCGCCAAACACGCATACGACCATCATTGGCACCAAGGCAGAAGCGACTCTCATCGCTGAAGACGACACGTCTCCATTCGTCCCTCCATTCACGCCTGTCGCGACACCACTGGAGGCGGGCTGCACGATGTTGGGGCGTGAGCGGAAGACGGCCTAACGGTGTGCGGGACCGTAGTAGCCCAGCTTCATGGAGACGGTTGCGAATGGTCCTCGCGGATACCCCAGGAGCAACAGTGTCCCTAATTTGCTGGGAAGTGGCGGTGCGGTCCCCTACGGCACTGCGTAGGATCCTACGGTCTTGGCGTGCATCCGTGCGTCGCTGCGGTCCGGTCCCAGGTCGACGGGCACGTGCACCTTCCGCCGACCACTGGCGACAACATCGATGTACTGTGGAGACCTCACGCCCCACGTGTTGAGCAATTCGGCGGTACGTCCACCCGGCCTCCCGCATGCCCACTATACGCCCTCGCTCAAAGTCCGTCAACTGCACATACGGTTCACGTCCACGCTATCGCGGCGTGCTACCAGTGTTAAAGACTGCGATGGAGCTCCGTATGCCACGGCAAACTGGCCGACACTGACGGCGGCGGTACACAAATGCCGCGCAGCTAGCGCCATTCGACGGCCAACACCGCGGTTCCTGGTGTGTCCGCTGTGCCGTGCGTGTGATCATTGCTTGTACAGCCCTCTCGCAGTGTCCGGAGCAAGTATGGTGGGTCTGACACGCCGGTGTCAATGTGTTCTTTTTTCCATTTCCAGGAGTGTAGAAACAGAGGGTCTACCTGGCAACAAGCCACAGAGCCGACTGTCCTCGCAGTGCAGAGAATTCCAGCCGCAGAGGGCACTTACACGACATCCCAGCGGATAGCAGCGGTTTATAGCCCTATAAGTCCGGATCCGGCGAGCAGACGTGTGAGTTCAAATCGCCGGAAGGGTGGGCATCCGGGACATCCCCTTTGGCTACTGATACTTTCCAGGCCGTACAATGATCTCTGTCACATTCGAGTTATCCACTGAAATGACAGGATGTTACGTATCACAGCAGTTCGAGAGGGCCAAATTAACCTGATGGGCAGATCTACCAGAGAGTTTTGTTCAGTTATCGAAGCAGAATTTTCGTTCCGCGCGTCAAAACGGTGTGTTGTTCACACTATTCTAAAAGTTGATCAACACCATACCTCTTAGAGACAGTGGGTTCTACAGCTACATCTACATCTACATGATTACTCCGCAATTCACATTTAAGTGCTTGGCAGAGGGTTCATCGAACCACAATCACGCTATCTCCCTACCATTCCACTCCCGAACAGCGCGCGGGAAAAACGAACACCTAAACCTTTCTCTTCGAGCTCTGATTTCTCTTATTTTATTTTGATGATCATTCCATCCTATGTAGGTTGGGCTCAACAAAATATTTTCGCATTCGGAAGAGAAAGTTGGTGACTGAAATTTCGTAAATAGATCTCGCCGCGACGAAAAACGTCTTTGCCTTAATGACTTCCATCCCAACTCGCGTATCATATCTGCAACACTCTCTCCCCTATTACGTGATAATACAAAACGAGCTGCCCTTTTTTGCACCATTTCGATGTCCTCCGTCAATCCCACCTGGTAAGGATCCCACACCGCGCAGCAATATTCTAAGTGTCCTGCCAATGAAACGCAACCTTTGGCTCGTCTTCCCCACAATATTATCTATGTGGTCTTTCCAACTGAAGTTGTTCGTAACTTTTACACCCAGGTACTTAGTTGAATTGACAGCCTGGAGAAATGAACTATTTATCGAGTAATCGAATTCCAACGGATTTCTTTTGGAACTCATGTGGATCACCTCACACTTTTCGTTATTTAGGGTCAACTGCCACCTGCCACACCATACTGCAATCTTATCTAAATCGCTCTGCATCTGTTACTGGTCTTCGGATGACCTTACTAGACGGTAAATTACAGCATCATCTGCGAACAACCTAAGAGAACTGCTCAGATTGTCAGCCAAGTCTTTTATATAGATCAGGAAAAGCAGAGGTCCCAGGACGCTTCCCTGGGGACACCTGATATCACTTCAGTTTTACTCGATGGTTTGCCGTCTATTACTACGAATTGCGACCTTCCTGACAGGAAATCACGAATCCAGTCGCACAACTGAGACGATACCACATAGGCCCGCAGCTTGATTAGAAGTCGCTTGTGAGGAACGGTGTCAAAAGCTTTCCGGAAATCTAGAAACACGGAATCAACTTGAGATCCCCTGTCTATAGCGGCCATTACTTCGTGCGAATAAAGAGCCAGCTGCGTTGCACAAGAACGATGTCTTCTGAAACCATGCTGATTACGTATCAATAGATCGTTCCCTTTCAGGTGATTCATAATGTTTGAATATAGCATATGTTCCTTGAAATGGCAGTGGGCAGGCCACGTCGCAAGAAGAAAAGACAACATATGAATGAAGCTAGTACTGAAGTGGAGTCCGAGAGAGCACCGGAGGCCTAGAGGAAGACCACCAGGCAGATGGGACAAATACATCAACAAGATCGCAGGTAACAGCAGGCAGAGAACTGCCCAAGACCATCCCACTTGGAGAAGACTGCTGAAGGCCTACCTGAATCCATGACTCTAAGAGGTCACATCATTTAATGATTAAATTGGCTTACGATGATGATGATGATGATGATTTGTCTAGGAAACGTATTTAAGTGATTAATAATGCAAAATCACTTGTTAATGTAAGCGCGAGATAAGTCATTCCAAATCTTTGACACTGGTATATTAATAACCGGTGTAACCGCCAGAATGTTGGAGCGAGCATACAAGCGTGCAGACATGCTTGCATTGTGTTGTACAGACGGGGGACACCATTTTGTAGAACGGACCTCCATGCCTGTTTCACTTGATCGGTCAATATGTGGACGGTTAATGATGTTTGTGGGTGGCACTGGAGATGTCGCCCGATGATGCCCCATACATGCACGACTGGAGACAGATCTGGTGGTCAAGCAGGCCAAGATAAACATGTCGACACTGTAGAGCATGTTGGGTTACACCAGCAGCATTGGGGCAAGGGTTGTCCTTTTCAAAAACACCCCCTGGAATGCTACTCATGAATGGCAGTGCACCAGGTTGAATCACAAGACCGGCTTACAAATTTGCAGTAAGGTACATGGGATAGCCACGGGAGTACTCCTGCTTTCATACAAAATCACACACCAGACCATTACTCCGACCGTTACTACAGGTGTAGGTCCACTGAGGCAAGCACGCTAACAGGTTGGTTGTAAGCCCTCAGCTGACTTCACTCTAACCAACACACGGCCACCACTGACACCGAGGCAAAGCCAGTTTTGTCAGAAAACACTACAGACCTCCACTCCCTCCTACAATGAGCTCTCGGTTGACACCGTTGAAATCTATAATGGCAGTGTGGGGTCGGTGAAATGCATGCTGCAGGGCGTCTGGCTCGGAACTGTCCTTGAAGTAACCGATTTGTAACAGTTCGTTGTGTCACTATGGTGCCAATGGCTACTCAGATTACTGCTACAGATGCAGTATGATGCGCCAGACCATAGGACCAATATCATCACGTCTTTCCTCTCGGCAGTGCCACGTGGCCTTCGAGAGCCCGGTCTTCTTCCACCCAGACTTTCTAGTGACCACCGCTACCAGCAATGTCTAACGGTGGCTACATTCCTGCCAAGTTTTTCTGCAATATCGCAGAAGGAACTTCCAGCTCCTCGTAGCTCTTTTACACGACTTCGCTGAAACTCAGTGACGTGTTGATAATGGCGTCTTTTTGCCATAAAGGCAAACCTGACTAACGTCAATTCATCAGGTTCTATCTCCACTAACGCTCACGATCATTACAGCATGTATTTAGAGAAAACCTGGTAAGCGCACATGTCGCATTACACGCCCTATATTAGACACTTGTGACCCTTTGGTTAAATTGTCTGGCGGATGGCAAGTTTGGGAAATATGAAGTTAATATAACATACAATAATAGTAATAAGAATATCTAGAACTAAATTAACGACCCATAAATGATGTAGGACACACAGTTGCGATTTGGTTAGAAAGCAAACTAGTAGCGAAAGTGGTCGTATTTAGATTTACTATTAAACTCGAACGCATATCCATTTCACACTGTTCGATCACTCACAATCTCATCGCGAAATACAAGTCCGATATTGCACGTCGTCATTTACACGAAAAGTAAGAATTCACACCAGGCGCGCAGCGGCTCACCGCTCACAGACCAAGTCCCGCGGCACCACACAACGCGAAATTTTCTAAGTCGTTTCACTTCCTAGCTGCCTAAAGACCGACTGTCCGCTTTCGCATCTCAATCCGAACTGTACCCTTTGGTGTCTCCAGTCGAACTGTGCACTTTGGCGTCTGCACCAGCACTATCCTTCTGCCCCTCCCAGGCCGCGTTTCCCGCGTGCCGAATATCTTCGCTCAACTGATTAGGGCAGTTCCCTTTCCTGAAGCCGTCCATCTGATTGGCTACAGCTTATTCTACATAATTTTACATTTTAACATATTTAAATAATCCAAGCTTGACCCTTTCACGTGCTAAATAAAGTAATAAGAAAATCTATTGTTAAATTCTTTCACATAAAACCAATACAATTTCCTTCTTAACTCCGAACCTCACGGCCAATTGCCTTGCACCAGTGTGCTATCATAAATAATTAAAGAACAAAAGTAAATATTACGCACTAAACTTTACAACAAATATTCTGTTACCTAATGATTCAATAAGGTGTCATGCTGCCATAAAAAAATGGGTCAGATGCCTCTGAACACTGTGGGATTTAACATCTGAGGTCATCACTCCCCTAGACTTAGAACTACTTAAACCTAACCAACCTAAAGACATCACACACATCCATGCCCGTTGCAGGATTCGAACCTGCCACCGCAGCAACAACGCGGTTCCAGACTGAAGCGCCTAGAACCGCTCGGCCACCACGGCCGCCTCATACTGTCATCGTTCAATGTGTTATGTGTGGAGGAAGAATGCTCTGATGCTTCACTGAAAACTCTGATAATTTAAATTTATTGTATCTTTTAAGCAAATAAAGTTACAGAGTTGATATTTACATCGTTTGTTATTTAAATAATTCGCTTCTGTATGAAATGTCGATCGTTAAGATCAACCAAAGCGTTTAGATTTTAGCAATCAGGTCTTTGTTAAGAAATTTGCTAATTTCCATTTAACAGTAAATCCTAAACTATCATAGATATGATCAATATTTGAGTTTTATTGGGATCACCATGAAAATTTATGAAGGATGAGAAATTAAAATTACTGTGGCTTCATTCCCTGAATTACTACAGAATTAAAGACTTTCCATAAATGTTTTCCATTATGGCCGATCTTAGGTCCGCCAAATTTGACACTGCTGCATCGGCCTGGCCACAAACGCCTTCCTTATGACGTAGGTTCTCATCTGTCTCATTCGCACACTACAGCGCTAAGGCCTCAATAGACAACATATGCCTCTGAGATTCCCCATCTCGTGGTGAATCTGTGCCCTTCGTGACACACGGTCCTCGACGACATGGCTCGTTGCACAATTCCTGAAGACTGATTCTTTCGGCCATGTACTTAAATGACAACGAAATGCTCGTTAACTCACATACTCGACCAATTCGGTAGAGCCACGCAGCCCAGAATAAAGTAGGATGGAAACTGTTTCCCAGCTCTGTGTTTTTTGCTGCATCACTGTCCTTCATTTCAGTGCCATCTCTTCTTTTGCTTAGATGTCAGGCACATGACCTGTTGTGCCTTTATACCGCCATTACAATAACATGCGGTCATAGTTTTCATGTGTACTTTCTACTAACTTGTACGATCTTCTTTGTTAATACTGTGATGAATAATAGTATATCTGTGTGCTTTATGCCATTCGTCTTATCCTCAGCCTCTCGGCACCGTACCGATAGAGTGCTGGTCAAATTTATATTTCACCCAATAATTCCAATGTATCCCACTTTTAAGTTCATTAAGGGACTCCATGTCCAATTTATTATCACAGGAGGGGACCGCTTGATCTTATGTAGAGCCTGAGAATTCTATATTATTAACGTTTCCTAAATATATGTGCCAGTAGCATATCCACTTTTATTCTAAGTAGTTACTTTTATCATAAAAACCCCTTCTCTTCCTGATGTATTGCATATTCCGACGCCGGTTGTTGAAGCAGAATCACCCACGAGAGATGAACATCTGTGCCCTGAAAAGATAATGAAATTAATTTAATGAATGTTTATGAAACAAACCCCAAAGCCTATATCTAAGACGACACTTTTACTTACATGCTTGTCACAGTGCACTCAAGTCATCAATTACGCAAACCGTCATTATGCCTCTTATTGCCCGTGTTTCACACAGCTATAACATATGATAAAAGCAAGGACAATGGATAGTAGTCAAGCTGATGTGATGAGCAGAGTGAGGTTGACGTTAGAAAGATAAAAATTAACAACTTAAGTCCTGTTCACGTAAACAGGAAACCACAGTTTCTTTTCTGAAGTCTGCATCTAGGAGCGATGCAACTGTAGACACCCTATCACTTTAATACGGAATGAAGTTTCGATTCGGGTGTGGCTTATATTACACCTTAAAAAATTATATTTCACGGACACGACTCTATGGCAAGCTTAACAGACTTCTTTCAGAAATTGGAAATGGTCAGCCCGGCAAGATTAGATCTCTCCACAGATGAGCTAAGTGGTCCCACCTAGGTAGATGTTTTCTGCCGAATCATGGCCATACTTACCGTGAGAACGACACCTCCCTGGTCTAAAATCTCCTTCTTTCAGATAAGAGAGATCTGGAGTCGCTGATAGGCTCCTCTCAGGATAAGCAAAGTGAAGACTTGTTCCCCCGAGCGTGGAAACCCCCTGTGCTGGTCTGGTTTGCCTACCAGGCCAACAGAGTAATGAAGAGGGGAGGTTGAATGAATAGAGAGTAGTTCGGTTGGTTTGTGCAATGTGTGGGCTGCTTCGTTTCTGCTAATTCGGCTCCCGTACCGATACTTGGTGGAAAGTGGTGTGATTCATTGCCCATTTGGCCTTCTGGTCCTCCCGTGGTGGATAACTTCAAGTCTTTCCCTAGTGGGTCTGTGGTGGACTAAGAGCCAGTGTCAGTTTCCAGCTGTACTGACAGTGGAACTGCCAATCATCTCTTGTATATCGTGTTTCAAGAGGGTGAACTTATTCGTCCTGAGTTGGCTGTCTGACGTTTGTCAATGCCAGCACGAACTGTCGTGCCTGTGAGTCAAATTGGTTTGGCCAGAGCAGCGTACGTGTGCACCTCAACTGAAATCTGCCGGATTTCAGGGCCCTGATAGGGAAGCTTCCCGTGTTCAGATAACCAGAGGGCCAGGCCGCGTAGTTTGAAAATTTTCGTGGACGCGTCAAAATATTAGAGCTGGCGCAGAACACTGCTCTTCACCCACAGCACGCCGTTTTCTGCTGCTGCCTGAATCAAGGGGTGAAAGGGTAAAGTGTCGCTGCACCGACGCAGACTTGTTAAATGATATTCACAGCTTCCTGTTCTCAGGTGAAACAGTTTATGGTATACTTGGTCCTAGATGATTCAATTTGAATAGATTTTGCCCTTACCGTGGATTCATGTAAACAAAGTAATTTGCGTTATAAAAGGGATTAATTTCAGGGAGAATTTGTATAGCTTCCATCCCAATGAACGCTTTGCGAACCAAACACCATTCCTTTTCTGATTTGTGTTTGTCATTTTTCTGTAAGCTATATCAGCTGGTAGAAGTTACGTAACGATTAATAAAACATGTAACTCGGAGCAGGTGATTTTAGCTTACTAGCAATATAGATATTCAGGCATAGAGTCAACCTTTCTTTATTAGACTCTTTAATGGGTCGACGGTGATGTCAATAACGTATCCTCTCAAAGGGAAGAAACCTTCCCGTCATTTTGCCTTAATGGTTTAGGGAAATAATAGAAAACCTAAGCTGATAAGCCAACATAATATGACCAGTGTCCACTGTGACGTGGATGCCGCCTCGTGGAGTTGCGGGCACGTGATGCAGTAACAAAAGTATGTAAGAGGAGTAGACAGGGACTTGAGATCACCCTAACTAAGATACGGGCTGCAAATGGGGAAATCCATTGAGATAAACTACTAAGTCGCGCGAGGTAGCCACGCGGTCTTGGGCGTCTTGTCACGGATCGCGCAGCTCCCTCAGTCGGAGGTTCAAGTCCTCCCTCAGGCATGGGTATGTGTCTTGTTCTTAGCGTAAGTTAGGTTAATGTAGATAAGCCTAGGGACCGACGACCTCAGCAGGTAGGTCCCAAAGTCCTTATCACAATTTTCCAAGCGACTTTCACAGAGCCTATGAAGTAGTATCTCGAAAACGGTGTAATTGGTAGAATGATCACGTGCTACGGAGAGAGGTAGAAGGACAGTGAAACTACCACTAGGCGCTAAGTGGTTGGACGTCCACGACTCTTCATGGAACGTGGGGCTCGGAGGCTTGTCTGCTCTGTAAAGTAGGACAGACGGTGATCTGTAGTGTCTCTACCGACGAGCACAACGCTAGTGCAACCAAAAGTATTTTGGATCGCACCGTTCATCGTACATTTATGAACATGGAGCTCCGGAGTAGACCTCGCCTGTGTGCTCATAAGTTGACCCAACGATGAACGGCGGCTCGAAACTTACAGCGCGCCACGGACACAGGTTGCTGGGGTCAGTATTATGCTGTGGGAGACATTCTCTTTCGCACGCTGATAGTTGCGAACCACCTCATTCCTTTATACTTGAAGTCTTCCCAGACGGCGATTTCATCTTTCAGCAGTATAACTGTCCATGTCTCAGAGCCACAACCGTGCTACAGTGGTCTGAGGAGCATTATCGGGAACTCACGTTGATGTTTCGGTTACCAAATTCGCCTGATGTAAGTCCCGTGGAACCCATCAGGGTCGTTATCTGGCACCATCACCGCGTACGCAAATCAGCGGCCCGTTATATACGCGAATTACGTAACATGGGTGGAGACGTCTAATGCCACATATATCCACAAAACTACCTACACACTGTCAGATCGCTGGTACGGAGAATGAGTGATGTATTTCGTTCCAAACATGAACAAAAGAGCTATTAAGAGATGGTCATGCTGCGTTTGCTCATTAGTGTATACTCTGGATAAAAATGGTTCAAATGGCTCTGAGCACTATGGGGCTTAACATCTGAGGTCATCAGTCCCCTAGAACTTAGAACTACTTAAACCTAACTAATCTAAGGACATCACACACATCCATGCCCGAGGCAGGATTCGAACCTGCCACCGTAGCAGCTAGACTGAATTTATATAGTGTTTCATTCTGGAGTACCGTAAAAAAAGAAAAATAGAATTTCATCAACAAAACGAGAGTAATTAGGTAGGTTCTGCTAACCATCATTCCTTCTTCTTTTACCCACTGTTGTGACCTACAGACTTCTGGCTGTGGCGAGAATTGAATGTCGTATTATGTTAACGAAAATAGCAGCACTGACGTTTTGGCGTATCCGTCAGTATAGGACGGCATAATGAATCAATGCCGTGGTTTTCAATGGATGATAGAAGGGATATTTTTGGGAACTGAAAGAAAATTTCATTAAAACCTGTGAATACCTCGCGAAGTGCTAATTCATATTCATTGCCCTAATCTGTAATTTCGTTACAGTATCTCACGCGGTTCATCGCGCGGTACGTATTTTTAAGGCCACCTTTCGTAATTGATTAATTTAAGTCATTATTTAAGCAGATGGTGATAATTTTACTGAATATTTTGTACGTTTCGGAGAAGAGACCTTTCTAATTCTTAGTTGTTACGCTTTGATAAGTGAAGTACTAAAGATGAATTCTATGAAGGTGGATGCAAGAAAGGTGGTTCACAGTAATATGTGAGAAGTGCAGTTCAAACAACAGTTTTCTGCATGGTCTTTAATTATCATTAAAAAAAAGAACAACAGGCGTCGAACACAAACTTTAGGGGGTAATCTCATCTAAGATCATAACATCAGGTTCCCATAAAGAGTGAATCGAATTATTCTTTGTGTTTAGTTCTTGTTATTTGTCTTTTCTGATACCGTTCGCTCTACTCATTGCACCTTCTACTAAGCTGGTCTGTCTGTCGTGATCTGCCCATAGCGTGCAGTTGTCCGCCTTGATGTTGGAATGTATTTTTTTAACAAGTTGCTAACGACGGGCCATTGATAATAATTTTTATTCTTCTCTCATGCTCCCTCAGAGTCATTATATATCCCATATAAAACGTCTACTTTATGTTAACACCTTGTTGGTTGAAGAAGAAGAAGTAGCAGTACTTCAGTACTTAAGCAAAGGGTTTCAAAAAGAATATACATATAATAAAGTATGATATAATCATAATTTGCGATCACTGCGTCACGGCTCGGTTATGGGAGGAACGAATACATTTTCTAGTAAATTCATTGCCACTAAATGTCGATTGTCTTCTGTTTGCTTGGTTACCTTCTCATGTGGCAAAATGGCTACTTCGCAGCAGAAATCAGTTTGTGTTCTCGAGTTTGCAAAGTGTAATTAAGTGATTACAATGCAAAGATCTTTCAGAATGAGGTACCAAACTGATGCTCCGAATGGATGGGAAATTCGTAGCTGGTATCGAGAATTTGTTGAAGAAGGAAGAGCCCTGGCCAACCTCATGTTTCCGACGAAATTGTCGCACGAATGAAAACGGTTTTCCAATGTAGTACTGCAAAATCAACTCGCCATGCCATCGGGATCTGAAGCTGCCTGCAACAACATTTTGGCATGTTTTCAGACTTCGTGTGGTCACGAAGCCGCAAAAGTTACAACTGGTGCAGACTGTACCTCATGACGACAAACGCAGTTGTGAGGCATTTTCTGATGAACTTCAGAATGCTGTTAACAATGATAACACGTTTGAACACCGCAACGTGCTCAATGATGATTGACCTCTCACCTTAGTGGGACAGTCACAAAATGTTTGAATTTGGAGTCTACAGAACCAACATGCGCACACTGAAGATGTTCGAGACTCACCCGTAGTTAAGGTGTATGTTCGAGATTCACACAAAGTTAATGTGTTTTATGCAATAATACACTCATCTGTTTACGGACCATTCTTCTTTGATGGGAACACTACAAACACTCAGCACTATCCTGCTGTGTTACAAAACTTATCGTTTTCGAAGCTAAACGAGCACAGCTCCATTTTTCAACAAGACGGGAACATGCTCCCCAGAGTAAGAGGGGAATTCAAGTATCGTTGTCATGTTGTATGTGTCGCTGGTAGAAGGAATATTGAACATCTATAATGTAAGCTTGAGAGATTCGTAAAAAGTCCCAAATTTCATAGTTGTCTTATAGTTTAGTAAATATAAACGTTAGAAGTACGCAGGCCATTATTCTTCTTGCAACGCCGCGTCTATATAATATCTAGAATCAAAGTTTATCTTTACAAATGCTTAATAAATTGAACACTAAAGAGGCGTTTTGGCACATTTTTCTTTCCTGATTTACAGATCAGCTTCAGATACGTTTATAGTGGTTGCCATTATGTACAGAAATACAAACTAAAACGAATATACTGGTGTCACTGGCTAAATACCACTCATAATTGATACATTCCTTGATGTAAGTTGTTATCGTCTTTCAAGAATAGTAACGTATTCACTTTTCTTTCCATCGATGACACACAGTGTCCCGTCGCCATACAATTTAGATGACCCGTATGCCAGCAGTCTATTGTATTGCTAATCCCACATGCCTCTTATGTTGCCAGTTCTTTACAAATGTGACCAGCGGCAACACGCCTATTATAAATACAGTAATATGACATGATACAGCCCATGTGTAATTCACCACCACATTCCAGCCGCTGAACGCTTTGCATACATAAAAAAGTGTGTAACCTGAACGCTTTGCAAATAATTCACAGGTTATTAATTGGCTTGTCCGTGAAATTATCCATTATGATAATCACAAATAGAAGTGTGAGAGTGGGAGGGGGCATACACGTGAATATGTAATACGCAATAACTCAAGCGGACAGCAGTAACTCGCAAACATGTGATGCGCGTGACGAAGGGGAACGTTTAATTAACGCTCAAAACAGTGCACTGTTAAACGCACCCAGTGCTCCTGTAATTAAACCGTAAGTACATAATGTCTGATTATAAGGGCGGAGTCGTGTCCCCATTAGTGTAATGTAAATATGACTATGTGGTTTATGTAAGTGACGTACGGCATAATTTAAATAGCGTAAACGCTTATGTGTAAAAAGTTACCAGAAGTGTGTGGAATATGGTGCGCAGAAAAAGAAAATAAATTGTTTGAAACTGCCTGGGAAACACTACACCTGATGGAAGTTTTGTAGTAACTAGAAAATGTGGTTACTGGTGTCAATAAAGTGTTGTCCTCGTTGCTTTGATACAGTTTTCGGTATTTTATAAGAATAACATTTTACCGCTCGAATTAACCATCGCGTGAGAATGTTAGCTTTTGAAAGACGAGCAGGGAAGCAAGTAAAATCTTGGTACTCTACAATGAATGACTTAAAATAAGCAAAAGAAGACACATTTTAAAATCTCGCTTAGAGTTCTTTGCGTATTCGTAGCGCGAATATAAAATTGATAACTGCAGGAACAGTGAGTTATCCGCAATATACATCATAAGCTGTCTCCGAAATTCAAGTTACGCTACATTTATCCCCAATGATTGTTTAAAGCGAATAAAAAAATGGAAATGAAAAAAAAAAATTATTTTCTTCCTAGGTGCCTTGAAGCCTTCTGATAACTCTAGAAGACTTATATCAGAGGCGTAACAGACCCGTAGAAGCTAGGATTACCTACGTTTTGGAGTTGTAACTGCAGCAAATTATGATACTCGTTGTGCTGAAGGCCACATAATTTTATGTTCTACTCTAGATATAGTATTTATTCCGAGGGCAGTACAACTGGACTCGAGAACGCAGAATTATTTTAAAATCTGTTATATGAGTAGTACTGGCGGAAAATATCAAGACAGCTAGTACTCGTGTCAGGCAAACTCTGTTTTGGGAATCGTACCTGGTGACCGGTAAACAGCAAACCACATAATTTCACCACGCTCATAACATCTTCAAATTCACACCATTCCATAACCGTAGTATGTGAACATACGTAAGCGTGTTAGAAGGTAGTATGTAACAAGGCCAGGGGTGCATCCACTTCATGTAACTTGTATAATTTCTGTTACAAATAATTATCTACCATAGTAAGCCTATTAAATATATTCTGTACCAAATCCGTACACCATGTCAAAGGCTAACTTGATATGATCTTTCACAAGTGGCAGGAAATCAAAGGAACACCTCTTACATTACAACCATTCTCAGAAAGAGCTACGACGCTCAAACCTACATGGGTTTAAATAACCCACTCAGTAGGGGTATGATTCAATTACCCAACCAGCCATCATAATTTTGGTTGCCGTTAGTGTACCTCTATAATTCTGTTGGAAAAAAACTCTGCAAATATCCTGCTCGATCAGTTATCAACCAGAATTTGTTTTCCATGTCTAATGACTCCGTCGTTAGTCGGACGTTAAACCCATGAATTCGGTGCTTTCATTTTGATTTCAACGGCCCTTTGGCATTCATTTATTACATGTCATGCTTAGAACATATCATCTCTGTTTCTTTCCTGATACCTACATGTACAATGTACCTACATGTGTAATGCTGCAACCTGTCTCGTGTGCCCCCAAACCTTCCTTATGTTTCAGGCTATTACTGGAAATCGAATCAAAATCTCTCCATTATTTTCTGAGATTATCCTTAATATACAGAGAGAAAAACGCACTGGGGCTCTTTAATTTTTAAAATTCGTCGATAATTAAGAATTGGTATTTAGATATTAGTAAAATTGTCGCTACGACCGAAACCGGTAATGAATAAAAAATGATTCGTACAGCTGATAGCTAAAATGGGTTTCCGCAAGTCCCTGACACCAGTACCATATCGCTTCACTAAAATACTATGTATGTATGTATGTACGTATGTATGTATGGTTACATGTACATGTGGATGATTCCAAGTAGCTCTCCAAGTCATCACTAGATGGAAATGGCGTTATTTACACCGCGGTGGGAGACTTTATTTCATCACAGTTCAGACAATTTGCATGAAAAATTTATAGATTATACATACAAGCTTTTCTTTCAAACTAGTTCTATTAGTAGAAACCATATCAAAATCTTTACAGTAGATCGCGAGAATAGCACGTACATACAGCCAGAGACCGTGGTGGGGGAACGTTCTTAATATCTCTATAGGAAACATAAGAAAATACATACTTCTATTGCTTCATATTAACTAGACAGATGAGCTGTCTAGATCTTCAACTTCTTGGTAGACTGTTAATTAGAAGCTACGTTGGAGAAGCGCGTAAACAATACCCATAAATAAAGTCAGTTATTGGTACTTCAAAGAACTGGGTTGTTCCAGCTTGTACTGTTATTGAATTATGGCGTTGTTTCGTTATTGATATATTGTAATGACTTACGTATACATGCAATCTGCCAGTGCCATCACTGTCAACCTGTATGTGTTAATTTCACTGGAGAAATTATATTGGATTTATAATTTGCTCGTTGTTGTGCTAATTACTAACATCAATCTTCAGACGAGATCAGTATTGGGTTCAGATGGCTCTGAGCGTTATGGGACTTAACTGCTGAGGTCATCAGTCCCCTAGATCTTAGAACTACTTAAACCTAACTAACCTAAGGACATCACACACATCCATGCCCGAGGCAGGATTGGAACCTGCGACCGTAGCTGTCGCGCGGTTCCAGACTGAAGCGCCTATAACCGCTCGGCCATCTCGGCCGGCTCAGTATTGGGTGCTGTAGATAAATGCTATTCATATTTCATATTCAAAGTGCCAAGCTATAATAATAATAATAAAGGTCCTATCTATGAGAATACGTCGTATAACAAATATAGCATGAAGTATACCATATTTAGAGCTACAGAATTATCTTGAAGAATAATATCATGGTATACTATCTCCTTCACATCGAAAACATAAACCAATGAGGATTTCGACATATTGCTTGCTTGTTTTACTTTCTTTGGTAGTACTGCTGGCAACAGTTCCTCGCATAATTTCCCAATAGCCGTGGACAGTCAAATGTATTAAGTATTTCTCGACAAGAAACATTTGTCCTAGAACCACGCCGACGTTTCGTAACGAAAGTGAGATCATACGCGGTATTACAAGAAAATTTTGACTGCACGGAGAATTTCTTGGTCGTCTGGGCAACGTACTTTGTCTTTGTTGCGGAATCATTGACAGTTATAGACGTAACTTCGAGCGTACTCCAGCTAAGTATGTTAGGACCATGCTGCACACACAGTATGATAATGACCTGGCTGATAACTCAATATTATCCTCTGGCTTTGCAGGTGATGCAATTATCTATGATGAATTACTGTCTGAATGAGTCTGCACCAATATCCAGCGAGATACTGATAAGATTCAGAATGGTACATATATTGACGACGTGCTTAGAATATTCAGGAATGTAATATTCCGCACTACATGAAATCCATCCTGTGACTACAACATCAGCGAGTAACAACTGGAATCAGTCAGCTGATACGAATAGGTTGCTGCAATAATTTGTAGGGATATGAAATGAAATGATCACATAGGGTCAGACCTAGGCAAAGCAGATGGCATATTTTAATTAGTTGTGGCATACTCGAAAAATGGTTCTTGTGAAACATTTGTGTGATTCATCCTAGAGTATTTGCGGAATGATTGCTCGTGTACTAGAAGGTCTAAGAGGGGATATGAAGTCATACAAAGGAGGGCAGCACGAAAAATCAAAGATTTGAACTGTTGCAGAGCGCAATGCATAATCTGAAAAACCTGAACTAGCAGACGATTAAAGTTACATGCAAATTATCTAAGGGAATCATACTAAGTTTTAAGCGAGAAATGAATGGATGGGTAAAGGAAACCTAGTTAGTGGTACAATAGGAAATCCCCTTGGCAAGCAGTTCACAGTGATTTGGATGTACATGTAGATATATATGATACTGTTAGGAGACATCAACATAACCTTTGTTCAGACGAAAGCTTGAAACCTAAGGTCTTGGTTTTAACTGGGCTGGAGCCTCCATTTACGAAAATAGCAAAGCACTGCAACCAAATCTTCTTCAGCTTTCCTAATTTCCTTGTGTTGTGCAGCTAGTGCACAATCACCGTAGAATCTAAGTTTTAGAGATATTGTTGCACGTGTATCAGCAATATGCATGCTAAAGAGCAGAGGAGCTAAGATGAAATCTTGACGAAGATCATTATTCAATTTGATTCGATTGCTCCTTGTATTCCCAGTAATAATGTTCTATTGCTAAACATATTTCTACCAGTCTTACAGCCACACGAAGTAAGATATTAATTCTTGTCTTAATACAGTGTAGTATTTTTTCTTTTCGAGCTCTAAATGCCACCAATGATTTCAGTTGCCTTTGAAACTCACTTTCCATGTAAATCGTAAAAGAGGCAACCTAGTCTGAGCAGCTTCTGGTTGTTCGGAAGCCTGCTTGTTTATGTGGAAGTGATCCCAAAATTTAATGATTAATTGTGTTCTGGGTTATACTTTCTGACAGTTTGTAGATTACCCCAAGTAAGGGCAACTGGACAATATCTTTCTGATCGATTACTTTGCTTCCCAGATTTCGATATGGCTGTAACTATTTTTGCGTTCTCATTTCATGTGGTACGTTTGCTGTCTGAAAGTGAATATAGCCAATAGACTGGAAAACATGGAACTTTCTTTCGAGAATGTAAGCTCACAACAAAATATCTGGATATCTAGGAATTACTTTGCACAGAACGTTAAGGTGCAAGAAATACCTGACAAAAACAGTTCAAAACTCCGTACAAGCAGCAATATCATTCAGAAGCTACATCGTAGTATCTGGGGCTCTTTGGCACCTACGTTACGAACAGCCGCTTTAAGTCTGGTTTATTCATTAGTAGAATATTGTCAGCCCATCTGGCTAACAGCTCCCATACCAAGAACACACAAAGAACTAAATCACAGAATATGAATGAGTTCGGCATTATTAATACTCCCACCCTCTGGCTACCAGACCTAAGTCATATAGACTAGCAAGACTACTGTAGAGACAACAAGCACTTCTTAGAGAATGCAGGAAAATTCAGTCAACGAACTACCTTTTCACTCGTTCCGTGATTACATAAATGTTAAAAGGACACCGCCCCAGGAGGCGGAAGCTATATGACTAGAACATAGCAACTTCGATATTAACACACAGAGCAATCACAGACATTGGCTACAAGAGGGCGTTGATTAAATCAATGGTGAAAGTTGAAAATTCGTACCGGACTTACTGTGCAATACTGGACAAAAGTCTAGCAAGGTACTGCTACTGTGGATCTCAAAAAATTCCATTGCATCCCTGAAAAACCGACTGGCTTTGACCTCACGAGAAAATCACGTGTAATTCAATATCGAATTAGTACAAAGTTTAGTGAAAGTGAAGAGTCATTGTATAAACGCAAAGAAACTAGAGAGGTCTCAGAAGGGCGGCCGTGGAGCAGAACGGCAGGTAATCCGGCATATAGTGGAGACATATTCACCAAAACACTTCCTGAGTATGACCGACATTTCAATCAACTAAATTTGTAGTCTCTGCGTTTCTTAACGGATGCTATCCTTAGCTTATATTAATTAATGTTATTTGCAATAATTTCACGTAATAAGTAAATGACTATTTTGCCTGGAGAGTCCCTTTTTAGCTAAACATTAAGAGTGAGACTGAGACATATGGCGTCACGTACTGTTGGCGAGTGCCTCGGCCCACCACGGCCAGACTCGAGTGAGGTACTCAGAGAATAGCAGCCCAGCTCGGAAACTCCCCCGTAGATGGTCGCCACCTCCGCGCCGCCGGACCTCCATGGCAGGATTCACATCACGCGCCACCCCCGACCCGACAGTTCAGCCCCCAGCTTCCGCACCGCCTCCTACCCCATCGCCCTGCCTCACGTGCCGTTCGCCCGCTACAGATGTCTGAGGGCCTAATAGGCTCTCTCGTGACATATTGGCGCCCGGAAATAATACAATCTGCCCGGCAGAGTTTCACCGCTATCCTCCTCGGAAGCCCTCCCTGCCGCCTCCTCAACGACCCAGGGCCAGGAAATCGGTGATCGGATGGGGGAAAGCCAAGTATCGACAGCGTATTTTGTTTCGTCTGCTTTGCGGGAGTTTACTTGCGATCTGCGTTACCTTCCACATGCGACTCGAGTGGCGATAAACGTTTACTTGCATATCTGCTACACTGTCCACTAAATGCAAATACGTACTGGGTATGGGTAACAATTCTTCATCGTCTGCTAACATCATTATCAAATGAAAATATGTACAGCATAGGGATAACCACTCTTCCATGTCTACTAACATCAATACGAAATTCTGCTCACACATATTATACAGTAAATTATTACGAATAGCTTTCCACTAGTTAGCGGCACTGAAAGTGTTTTGAGATTAGAATTCCATGACTCGCAAGGGAGGCGTGTACCCAGCGAGTCACGAATTTAGCACATCTTTCTCGCGACTGCAGTGCGTACTTACATGTAACAAATACTACTTCTTTATGATTCACGTCTACAGCATTTCCGAGAATCGATGATCAAGGTTAGAAAAGCCTGTGGAATACAAGCTCGAGCGTCACTGATCGGCAATAGCGGAAACACATCAGGCATTAGATTAGAAAATGTATGTGCTGCATTCGAGCCTCGTCATTTCGTTTTCTAACTTTCCCATAAACACTGGTATCTTCACAATGAGTCATGTCACTTCTGGAAGAAGGAATTGTATTCATAACAATAATAAACATAGTGGCGATTTCTCAAGCCATTGGATCACGTTACTACATTGCTGCACAGGCGAAGAGAAATACCATCTCATGAATATCGCTTTACTCTTCATTTCCTTGTACTGCACTAGTTAACAGCTCCTATATTCTAACGTTGGTTGAGATATGCGTGGTTTGCCAGAAAAAAATCTGAATGCGAATCCCATTTCACTGTTAACCTTGTAAGTTTTATGCTATTAGTGTGGAAGTGGGACTCATAAAGCGTGGTTGTTACAAGTCTGTACATTAATTTTGCTTTTACTACGTATACTGAACCAGATGCTATCGACCTACTAATGACGACGAATATTGCAGAGTATAGTGTCGTCACCACTCTTTATCATACATCAATAACACCGCACGACAAGTGTACCACGTATACTACAGTGATTGCGGGTATTATTACCCATCTTATTAGGAGCAACATGACTCTTTGTAGCAACACTGGTACGGGTATTTAGAGAAAAACTGGGAAATGGCAACTGACGAGACAAACACAGTACGAGTTGACCTGCATGTAAGGTTGTCGCCTGAGCTGACTCCGCAGAAGCCGTTGTTCCACGGCTGGTGCTCTCGTGTGGTATTCAACGGGCTCCTAAAATTTTGAACTTCGCATTCTTGACAACGCCTGAGAAGCGTTTTATACAAGGTGTTTATAAATGAATGTCGGGGTTTTAACGCTTTATAATAAGTATTACATTAAACGTACAATTATCAACGATATATCAAATGAAAGAGCAACTCAAACAGTTGTGTTTGGCACCAGCGCATAAGCGCAGCGCTCAATGTTTCCGCGGCAATCCGCTAGACAGAGATAGTGGCGAAGATGCAGTTTGCAAAGATCGAATCTTTAGTTACTGTGCAACATGCATTCCGGCTGAAGTTAGGTTGTGGTCCTCCAAGTGATAACAACATTCGTAGACTGATGTCAGTACTGATGTCAGTAGCGAGCCAGTGGGTGAGTTGGACCTTCCATCGAGCTACGGACCCCCTTGAAGATGTCTCCCGCAGTCGGAGACGAAACGTTGGGAATCGACACGGAATTCAACAATCGACCACGGCATAACAGCCCGGATAACTATAATGGACATGATATTTCCGGCAGTGAAAGTCTACATTTTAGTATAATTACCAATGTGTCTGGTGAGCCAGTCCTTAAAAAAAAATTTCGGTAGTCAATAATGGAACATTGGTGAAAAATGCTCCTTCATTGCTGATACTTCACCGTGTTTGGATGGCAGGTGGGGCTCCTCTGTCATCCCCTGCCCCCATACCCCTCACATGGCTGTATGCGGTGATACTGATATCATGATTCCCAGTATGACCTTAGCGGTAATAAAGTACTGATTGTGATGTGACACGATACCTGGTAGTCCTCACCTCCCCTATCATAACTGACCTTGGCACGTGGCCATATGCTATTACTCTGGAAATGACCTTGGAGATACAGATGATGTGATGCTGCTGCTAACGAAATACGACATGAGGAAATGCATGAGCATGGTAGAATTCCCGAGATAATAAAGAAGTATTGATGCTGATGTCAGCTGTAATATGACTCTGTGAGCCTTCCTTGAATACTGTTGAGGTGCTGTCTTGACTCCTTCTCTCCTTGCACCCTACAAACGCCTTGCATGCCAGGTGACTCATCTAAAATTCGCAACCCAAACACTTGTGAAATGACCGAGCGAGGTGGCGCAGTGGTGAGACACTGGACTCGCATTCGGGAGGACGACGGTTCAATCCCGTGTCCGGCCATCCTGATTTAGGTTTTCCGTGATTTTCCTAAATCACTCCAGGCAAATGCCGGGATGGTTCCTCTGAAAGGGCACGGCCGACTTCCTTCCCCATCCTTTCCTAATCCGATGAGACCGATGACCACGCTGTCTGGTCTCCTTCCCCAAATAACCAACCAACCAACTTGTGAAATGGATGGTGGTGGTGATGGGATGTTTCCACACAAATGAAAAGTGTAACCAGGTGCGCGTGATTGCAGCTCACACAGGGATTTTAGTAATCAGTGTAACATTTACTCGTTTCAGGAAGTCTGGTTTTCACATAAGACAATGGCCACTGACATTAAAAAATAAAGTTATATTAATTTAAAATGTCAGTGTTTCTTTTTTCGCGGCTGTAGTGCACGTAGACCACGAGAAACTCCATTTTGAGCATTACAAATACAAGCAGTAGTCTGTTACGTGTGTCGAAACTAACTTAAGGTGAAAAAAGTGACTAAAAATTGTTTATATTCTGAAGAAGAAGGAGAATTGACCTTGAAACGTTGTGTTTAAAATACGGACCACAGACGTTGATACAAGCTTCAAGTCTGGTACCTAAAGACTGATGTGCGTTGATGTGCGTCCTGGCATTTCACTGGAAATTTTGGCACAGGCCGCAGCAATAAGTTGTTTCGTACACCTGTGACGTCACCGTTCCCTTGCTAATAGATTCTTGTAGCTTTCCTAGTGGAAATAAATATTAAAGAATTCGGACCCGATGAATCAATCGGCGAATGTATAGATAACTATTGTCCAATCAAGCGCTTGGAAGCGTTCGACAGAAAAAGTAGTCTTGTGACAGCGCTGGCTGAGATACCGTTGCCGCAGCTTCAGCCGCCTAATTGGAAGGATTCTTCTGTCCTGCGCACACAATGACAGCTTTCTTTCGCGAAGACTGAGAGTTTTGAGTTTAAGCGTATCTGATAGGTGTAGGTACGGTAGCGGGTGCGCGTATGTCTAGTGTGGTCTCATGTTCCTGTTGGATGTTAATAAGTGGAGGGAGGGGGTGAACATGAGTCCGGTCCATAGCGTACTCAGGTCGAACTGCGCCAAGGGGGCCGCCGAGCTTAACGTCGCCATAGGAAGAACGGATCGCCGTCAGCAGTGGGACATGCCTACACTTGAATTGATACTGCCCAGAGATATGGACAACGGCACAAAATCCGGTGATCAGGAAACTAACACCATCACTTCTCTTCCACGTTACTGCGCAGGCAAATCTAAATCCGCCAACAGCACGTAGCGTCCTAAGGCGGTTACTCACCTAAGTACTGGTCACTACCGACGTTTGTTAACTTCGGCGATCTGATAAAAACCGTCGTATTCAACGAGGCAGTTGTGCCATGGTGACATCGAGTTAGTAGACCGTTCTGTTTGGCGCTGCTGACTCAGGTGTAGTATCAACTATCCCTCTTGTGGCCCAATTGCCA
This sequence comes from Schistocerca piceifrons, assembly GCF_021461385.2. NCBI lineage: Eukaryota > Metazoa > Arthropoda > Insecta > Orthoptera > Acrididae > Schistocerca > Schistocerca piceifrons. Next base: position 442,765,080 of record NC_060141.1, on the reverse strand, counting down.
TCTATGACGAAGAGTTGGTATCTGTGAGTTGTGTCCTTAAAAGGTCTTTGCTCGCTTATATATACACGGCGTTTCCTGGCCCGAGAGGGAGACACGAAGTTTGGGGATGGGCGATAGTGTCGCAAAAAGAGGTGGTCACGAGGTACGAGAGGCCGGGGTCAGCGCGACTACAAGCAGCAGGCGGACATCCCATCGACTGGTTGGCAACATTCGTGTCGGACGACCGCTCATGGCCTGGCTGCCCTCTCCTACCTGTCTTTCAGCGGCACCACTCAGTAACCGTTGCGACGCATCGTGGATCCATGGAACTGCATGCTGATAAAGGGGAGTAACATTCTGTAATCCTGTAATCTGCCTGCCTGCCCTCCTTACTATTTTCTGGCTTGTACCCGACCCTCAGAGTGTTACTCGGTCGGCTCTTTGGTCGCAAATATAGGCAGCAGGACAAACAATCCTGTTGGAAGAAAGTCCGCAACTGAGCATTATACCAGAGGTTGAAAATACCGCTTCAGCTGTAAAGTTCTTTTATTATCACGACCGGTTTCAGGCTCTCATAAGCCCATCCTCAGGTGTCGTACTGGAAATAGCAAGAGGCGGGAGATAATTTTCATACATCGCAACACATAAGAAAAACAAAAAATTTCATAAAAAAAGGTTTTTAAAAACTTATAAAAAACACACTTCGAAACCGCCGGTCGGGCTAGATGCTATAAAACCTATGTCAATGCGAAAGTGACACCTGACAGTATTACATACGGCTGCCTGGGTAGGGAATAGACAAATAATAGCAGGACACTTACACTGTGCTGTGGTCCCCGAGCGCCGCGGTCGACGTGTACGGTTTGCTACGTATGAGCGCAGAATAGGGAGTAGCGGATGCGAACGAGGCAGCAAATTGGTAAACCAGAGTGGCCATAGTGCTGCCATCTATTGACGGAGATAAGAACGCGGGGCTACTCGCCCGGCCGTTAGCAATTTGAATTAATGGTTTACATTTAAAAAGAAGAAAAAACAAAAAAATACATAAAAATACACGATATAAGTGCATTGTGCGTCGTAAAGGAGCGTATTGAGCAGGTCGGTACAGAACTGTTGTAAAACTGAGCGGAAGTTGCCATATAAGATTATCATATAAACTGTAAATCGCAATGAAACTTTTCTTTTAGATGAGTGGCAAACAAGTTTTAAATTTAGCGAGGATATGTAAGTGGCAGCGTGGAACAATGCGCCACACTCATAAGTTAAAAGACATACACATGTGTCACTCCTATTTACAAGCTCTCATTACTGATCAACAGGGAAAGTAGCGAAACCTTACAGTCTGTGCTGTCAGAAAGAAATATGCCAATTAATAACTAGCAGCAATACCACTAAAAGGACACATTAAAAGGATGTGCTTATGAGAGCCTGAAAACGGTCGTGATAAAAAAAAGAAATTTAAAACTCAAGCGGTATTTTCAACGTCTGGTGACAGGCAGTAGTATCGTACCGAGACACAAGTTGTCATTTGAAAATTTGCCCCGCTATTATATTGCCTATCCTTTGTGGTTTGTACCAGATCATTAATGTTCTAATTAATGAGCTCTTGGTCGCACATACATCCGGAACAATTGTATTAAGGCACAGGCTGCCGTTAAACAAAGAGGGACCTTGTGGCTAGATTTGGCTGTTAACCGGTTCAATTTTTTGATTGCAATTGCATTACTCAGTCATTTGTTATAATCTGAACAACATGTTGTACTAAGCCTTTTCTGTCTTTGAAAGACCCAGGCATTACAGTCGTATTTTAGCTGGATCTTGCGGTTCCGCTGAGTGAGTTTTCTTGTAAGAAGTGTTCACAAGTAATGTTTTAAGACTTTCCTTCAGAGCGGTCTTAATAACTGACATTCAGTTTAACTTTGAAAATATTAACAGCCAACTGTCACCAGGGTTTTAGTCAAAACATAATTGTCAGAAGGGACGGGTTGGGATCAAGTCGCACCTTGGCTAGCTATTGAAATTAAGAGGTTCATTGCTTTGAAGTAAGCCTTATCATTGTTCATATTGCTTGCTAATCTGTTTAACCTTTAAGCACAGGTAAACCTTTTTACATACAGCTTGCAAATTAAAAGTTAAGTCATCTGTTTTGAGTAAGTCAATGACTCCTGTCATCAGTGTTGCTTATATAGTTTCCATGTGTTGCAGAATGGCATTTAATAAGACAGACTGTGTCCAGCGCGGTAGTAAACACCACTGTTTCACCCGATAACGGGCGGGCTGCAGGTCCCGCCATCCTGTAATCATTGTCATATTGTTTGTTGTTTTGCAATACAGCACTTCAGATTTTTTTATTTTTTGCAAAGATTAAAAGCTTATACAACTTAAGGTGTAAGGTCAAAAGAATTTTCTGATGAAATGCCAGAATTTAAGCATTGGTCTTTAGGTGCAGACTCGAAACTTGAATTGAATCTCGTGGTCAGAATTTTGATCAAAAAGGCGAGTTCTCTTTCATCTTCACAATCTGAAGCATTAGTTTATTCTATTTTTTCCTACCTTAAATCAGCGCTGACAACACAAAGACAACTGCCGGTATATACAGTATACAAAACTGCAGTTGTTTGTATTAGAAATCTGAAAAAGAAAACTGCATTGTCATTCTACTTCAGTTATATATTTGTTATTCCAATAGGAACGGTTCCAATTAAAAAATGTGACTATCTAACATAAACAAAGATTCGAAAGGATAGACCTGTCAGCAGACTGCAAGTTCGGGTCTTGTTACACTTAATTTATGAGAAAACAGCAGTGAAATAGCTCCTTCCCTTTCTGAAGAGTTTGCACTGCAAGTATACGTGGTATTTTCAAAACAACAAACAATAACGCTTCTATGATGTATATAAGCAGACAGAAGCGACGAATGAAGATGTGAACTAAAGCTAGTATTCGAACCTGGGTCTCCTACTCACTAGGCAGATGCGCTAATCACTACGCCACCCAGCACAGCTGCATAGTGTACCATAGCACACGTCCCTCCTCAATATAAATTCCCGTTCACACTTCAGCCCACTCTGTACTCCCCCTAAAGTGGGCTCAGGCATGAAAGGGCACAGTGGCTTAGCACAACTGCGTAGAGTACCACAGCACACCTCCCTTCTCAATACAAGTTCTCATTCACGCCTCAGCTCACTTGTATTCCCCCTACAGTTGGCTGAGGCTGAGGCCGACTGTAGGGGGAATACAAGTGAGCTGAGGCGTGAATGAGAATTTGTATTGAGGAGAGAGGTGATCCAGGATAGTCTATGCAGTTGCGCTTTTCCACTGTGCCAGGGTGGCGTAGTGGTTGGCGTATCTGCCTACTGAGCAGGAGATTTAGGTTCGAATCGTGTCCTTGGTAAATATTTTTATTCGTCCCTTCTGTCTACATTTGTACTGAGCCGTGCGTGACTCGTGTTCCCGTTATCATGTATTTTACACTCTGCTTTTAACGTACTTCCACCTCACTACGTTAATTTAAATTACTACCTTCACTGAGTTACTGCTTTGCCTGACAGAGGTGTTAGCAGCGCGTATCGATATATCCCCTCTCGTAGTATCTTTGCTCGACTGCTATTACTTCCCGGTCGTTGTCTGTCGTAAGAGAGTTCGGGTCGCGAGTTGGGGCTGCCAGTCAGCTGGAACGCGTCTGGAGCGCAGTCCGGACCTGCCAGTCGGGGAGTTGCAATGCGGCACCAGTGCAGTCGGGTTGGAGTTGCGAGGTGTGCATCGACATGGCTCGCCCGACCATTGCCGCCACGGTCTCGGTGGATCGTCGGTCGGTTGTCCTACCGGACAACGCGTTTTGGCTCACCGATCAAGTGTTTTTCCGGTTGTTCGTGTAGTTGGCGTCAGTCCCACTGACGATTATTTTAAATGTTGTCGGCGTAGTGGCTCTGAGAGTTCGGTCGTCTGATCGGGCGACGTATAACCGGTTCTCTGAGCGCTTCTAAGCTCCTTCTATTACCATCTTGTGGAACTTGGGTCAGTCCTTTCCTGGTGCAAGGATGTCATTTAGCCAGTGAGCGTGTTTCCTCTGCATGGTTGGGTCCGATCCAGTATTTCCGCCGTCGTGTGTCCGGAAGTGAGTGGGAGACGCACCAGCAGTGCAGTCCCGACGGAGCAGCAATCGCGGACGGACCAGCAGGTAGTCGGTCGGTTACTGCGGACGACGGAAGATTTCTCCCCGCGGTGCAGTCGCTGGGTCCACTGCCGCTCCCTGCGCAGTGTCGGAGTGTGTGTGGAGCTGTCCGATCGGTACGTGTTTCGAGGTTCACCGACCCATGACGTCAAAGTTGAGTGGTGCCTCGTCCATTCATGTTGTGGTTCGTTTCAGTGGTTCGCTGTTGGGGAGGTTTTCCTGTTATCAACGCCGAGTGTTTGTCCATATTTGATTGTGGATAATTACGACCGTAACATTTTGTGTTTGAGTTCTCATGTACTGAATGGTGGCAAGCAAGTCGTTTTGTTGGTCGGTCCTTGGCTGTCCGGTGGTTGGGTTCCGACGAATCGAGTGTAGTTGTGCTCAACACCTGTCTCGCCTGATGGTAGAATGACCTCCTTGGAGGATTCTGACTGCCGTTGTCATTATTGTCTTTCTCACGGCTGTTAATTATGTGTTTTCAGCTACTTAAAATTTAAGTTTTATGGTTTTTTTCTTTTTTCTTAAAAAATTTACGAAATTAATTGTGAGCTTTCAGTCTTGCAGCCTTATTTTTAAAAATTATCTTTCAAGCTTAAACATTGCGGCCTCCTACCTGTAAAAGATTACGGTAGTATGAAACTTCCTCGCAGATCAAATCTGTGTGCCTGACCGAGACTCGAACTCGGGACATTTGCCTTTGGCGGGCAAGTGCTCTACCAACTGAGCTACCCAACCACGACTCACGCCCCGTCTTCACAGATTTACTTCTGCCATTACCTCGTCTCCTACCTTCCAAACGGATTATGGTAATATATTTTAAAATTCTGGAACTTAATTGTGGCCTTCAGCCATTTGTATTGCACCTTGTTCTACCTGCTTTGCTTTGAGGCTTTCCAATTAGCTGTGATGTTCTTTTAAAGTACTTTATTGCTATTTTAATTTGATTTTATCTTGTTAGTTTTTAAGATTCCTTGTTTAAAGGCCTTCAGCCGTGAAAATGTTGCATTTTGTAAAGGTTCGGCTATGGTCATCTTTGGTTGTAAATGTGTTATTAAATTACAATAAATTACAATTAATTCTGGAACTTAATTGTGGCCTTCAGCCATTTGTATTGCACCTTGTTCTACCTGCTTTGCTTTGAGGCTTTCCAATTAGCTGTGATGTTCTTTTAAAGTACTTTATTGCTATTTTAATTTGATTTTATCTTGTTAGTTTTTAAGATTCCTTGTTTATAGGCCTTCAGCCGTGAAAATGTTGCATTTTGTAAAGGTTCGGCTATGGTCATCTTTGGTTGTAAATGTGTCATTAAATTACAATAAATTACAATTAGAAGATGAAACTGACCCCAACTTTTTTGCCCTTTCCACAATCCTAATCATCTGTTCTGCTCAGCGGGTTCAGCGGGCGTGTCATGTACATTATAGATGTCTGAGAGTTGAAAATATCTTTGTAACCACATAATTCCATTTCAGTAGCGGTTCTGTAGCACATCTGTAGCTCCTGTGACATTGCACGTTTTCTTCTGGTTTTTTTACCTGGCTACCTGCAGTCCCGTGAGGCCGTCCGTACCGGCGTCTCCGCCGCTGCTATAAAGGCGGGGTGAGCCGTCTCTGGGTGCAGCCAGCGAAGTCCGCCGCCTCCGGCGCAGGCGTCGCGAGGGCGCGCCGCGGGCCGACCCTCCAGCCGCTGCGCGCCAGAGATTAGCCACGTCCGGAGCCTCCAGCAGCCCCACACACCGCCTGCTGGAGAGGCCTTGTTAAATGAAGACGCCGCCCCGCCCCCACAAATAAGCTGACGTCACCGCGGGGGCGCGGGCCGGCGCTCACGCACGTGTAACATTCAGTCCGAGGCCTGCCGTGTGCGCACTGCACTGTCCCGTCACCGTGACCTGCGAAGCGCAGCGTCAGTTCGTCATATGACGGCTAGGGTATTACGAACGTACCGATATAAATTAACAACTACCAAGGTCGTAATCTTGAATGAGAGACTTTCATCAAGTAATACAAATACAGGCTTTTCCAACTTAAAGACGAAGTGGGTATACGTATACTGAGTCTATGTTGCTCAAGTTACTGGTAAGAGTAATTGGAAGCTTCTTTTTCAATAAAAAAAAGAGAAACTTGATGCTTCGTTTCGTTACTGGGGGCGGCACAGAAAGAGAGGTATCTTTTAATGTATATGCTAAATCCACGTATCTGCGGGGTGAAGGCAAAATACCGCACTTGGTAGTCGGCAAGCGGTTCCTCATCCATCAAAACCTAGTCCAGACAATAAGTCAAGTAGAAACGCGACTTCGAGTCTCTGGCAACACTGTGACCGCAGCGTGGCTAAGAACAGGTAGCAGTAGCATGAACTGTGCCGACGTTCTCCCATTAGCTCAGAGAGTTCAGGCAATGACATGAGGTATGATATCCGGACTCGTAGAACATTTTTCTTTTCTTCACTAAAGCATCAATGCATACGTACCAAATGCGGTATCTAGAACTTCTTACAGACGTTACAAATAAAGCCAACAGAAAATAACAGTAAATACAGTAACAACAGCCGCGCGGCATTAGCCGAGCGGTCTGAGACGCTGCAGTCGTGGACTGTGCGGCTGGTCCCGGCGGAGGTTCGAGTCCTCCCTCGGGCATGGGTGTGTGTATTTGTCCTTAGGATAATTTAGGTTGACTAGCGTGTAAGCTTAGGGATTGATGACCTTAGCAGTTAAGTCCCATAAGATTTCACACACGTTTGATTTTTGAACAGTAAGAACAACTATATGCAGTGGCATATAAAAAACACAATAAATAGGCTACACTAGGTTGCATATTATGCTACGCACACTAATTCCATTCCGTGCCTTTGACGTCCAGACTTATCTTCCAGGCTTATCTTCACAGAACATGTACGTTCATGTACGAGCAATGCTCACTTTACTGAATGTTCAAAGCCATCACCTTGCATTTGCGTACACTTCGCCTTTCACTGGATCATATTTCGTTGGACCTTACGTAAGACATCCGCACCCATCATTACCGAAGCGGCGTACACGCGTGTAGTTTGGTAGTGTACTTTCAAGGTTGGAGCACTATAAACTTCTTGCCTCCTTCCACAAATAAAAATCTAGCGGATTAAGGTCCGGGGAATGTGGAGCCCTGAACATGGGACCTCCATGATCAATAAATTTTCCTGGTAACGTTTCACTTAAATAGCTACGCAAATTCATTCCAAAGCGTGGCGGTACCTCATAACGCTGAAATGACGCGTCAGGCGAACTATTGGAAAGAAACGTGCGATACATGGGCTCATTCAACTTGACCGGTAATGGGTAAAGGCCCAAAATCACTCCTCCCACGTTTCCAGCTCACAGGGTTATGCCAAAGGGTGCCTGAAAGCCACGACATAGGGTGAAATATGCGTTGAGTTCCGATCTATAATGGCTGTTGTGGAGATTGAAAATACCGTCAAGAGTAAGGCTACATTCTTGAGTCCATATCAGCTTACTCATAAAACGTTCGTAATGTTCCATTTCATAAAAACCCATTCACAAAACTTTATTCGTCGAATGCGGTCTTCTGGCCACTGCTGTTGATTTAACGTGTAACGATATGCATGCAGGTCTTCGTTTTGCAACACTTTAACCACTCTGAGATATCTGGAACTACCTTGCAAAATCACGGGTACTTCGCCGAGGTGTTTGGTGATCGCGTCCGCTGTTTGTGCAGTATGCCTAGTTCTTGGTAGTACGTTATCCATTACTTCGTGACCTGTGGTGTAATGATGCGTGTGTTATGTTGTACAATTTCAGCCAGATTACATTAAAATTAGTTGTTTATTATTAATTAACATGAGTTTTTATTTAATTACTACTGTTCCCGACAAATGAAAGTTATTTTGTTAAAGAACCTGGTAACGTGTAGCAATGTTGTCTGCCAAGCAGTGAAAATGTCACAAAGCTAATTCTCAAAAGTAATCATTTATAACCAACAAACAAGCTAAATGTATGATAAGAAATCTGAACTAAACAAGAGTAATGTTTCTTAGTAATTTCAGTGCTCTTATTTAAAAGACTCTTTGCTAGTTGAAGTCGTTTATCATAGTTAACGCTACTGTTATCATGAGGTGGCAACACTTTTCTTTAAGAAAAATGAACAGTTTTGTCGCACAATACCACACGTACACAACACTAATGTATTTTCCTGTCAGAATATTTCATAAAAGTTGTTACGCAACTACCAAGCATCATACATCAACTGCTAAGATTTTGTATTACGAAAGATGCTGTTTGCATTCATAAAAGTTCGATGTATTCACAGTCTAATTGGAATTTATTACCTCAAATGGGTAATCGGCCACTAGTACACAATTATTATTGCAGTTAAAACCAACAAGATTTAAGTGTACATTTCAAATCAATTTAAAACTGCCGCTGCAATATTTCACAAAGATGACGGCTAATATAAGACAATCACTTATGATTCTGCTTCAGGCTGTGTTTTACACGTAATAAATAATATGTATTAAATCTTTTCTCACCTTCACTATATGCATTAACATTTGAAAATATTTCTCAATCTTACAAGACACATTAGCATTCTCCATTTCCAATAAACTGCCCTATAGATCAACAATAACTGCTCTTATCGGTAGGTGAGCAGAAAACTTAACATTTGTATACAGCGAGAATTACAATGAAATAAAGCTCCAAGCAAGGAAAGTTCATTTCAATAGCACATAACTCTATTTTCAAATATCGGTTAGCACCCTAAAAATATTTTAGTACATATTTTAACATACCTCTGTGTTACGAGACATCAGTCACATCATACGAGTACAATAATTCGAACAAGAAGAAGAAGAAGGATTTTTCTACAAAATAGTATATAAAAAAAGATTAAAATTTTCTTTATCTTTTTACATCGGTATTGTCTGGGTTACAATTTTTTACATAATATTTAATTATGTCGCTGACAATAATTATTTATTATTTTATTGACGATGAGGTCCTTTTTTATTAGTATTATGAGAATAGGATCAAAGTTCATTCACATTCGACTTACAATGCTGTCGAGAATATTATTTTGAATAAAATATAGGCATGGATATTACAGTTTGTGGGCAAAGATTATCGATTTCCTGAACACGTTGCTCCAGGCGACGAAGCATTTCCTTTTCGGAATGGCGCCTTTGAGGGCACCTTGCAGCATACGCCCGAGCAACAGCAACAGCTTGGTTTCGAATGCACCCAACACCGAAGGAATATCGACGTGCTCTTAGTCTGAGTACTCCATCGCTAAGCCGCCCGGTATGAGCTTCACAGGACCAGGTAAGGTAGCGCATTCTGCCTTTTAATGGCTCCCACTGTCATGAAATAGGCATTTGTATTATAGCAACGAATGTCTAAAAGCAAGAAACCAGACGTAAGTGCTTTCAAAATGCACCCGATCTGATGTTGCTAGATATTGTTTATTAAACCGTGGACCTAGAAACGAAGGAGAGGCGCCTTCCCGCCGTAGCCCTCAGTGGTTCACAATCCCACAACAGTCCACAGCAGTCCCACCCCCCTCTCCCCCCTCGCGTCACACCGAACCCAGGGGTGTTATCAGCGGTTCGGCCCCCCCCCCCCTCCCACTACCCACCCTGGAACGTGTCATACCAAATGAATGTAATTGTAATCTCATATGTTTGCATGGTAAAGTAATTATGGTGTACGCGTACGTGGAGACAGAGTTTGCGCAGCAATCGCCGACGTAGTGCAACTGAGGGGGAATAAGGGGAACCCGCCCGTGTTCGCCGAGGTAGATGGAAAACCGCACTAAAAACCATCCACGGGCTGGCCGGCACACCAGACCTCGACGCTAATCCGCCATCCGCCCTGCGGTTTTGTGCCGCGGACCGGCTTCCCATTCGTGAAGCAGCGCGTTAGACCGCGCGGCTAGTCCGGCGGGCTTGCTAGATACACTTTTATCTTGAATCTGGATGAGGAATGACACGCCGACTACGAAGTGTGGCCTTCCTTTCACCCTGTATAAATCAGATCAGGATGAGCTGTACAGTTAAGGAAAGTTAAGGATGCCTCCCTTTTTACGAGAGGTTGTTCTAAGGATTGCATTCATGACTATATTATGGTAACAAATTATACTTGATCTCTCTGTACGAGAGTTCCTTGTATCACGATCCTTAATTGAATGCGGGAAGTAAGGCTCTCTCGAAATTACTCAATTAAAATTAGAATGTTGTACTTTTTACCCAGATTTTAAAAGACTAGGTACTCTATTTCGAAATTTTTCACTTAAAATTGAAAAATTTGAATTTTTAACTATTAAGATTTTCGCTACAAAATCGGTGTGTTCGAGTAGCTTTCCAACTCATTTTTCTGAGTATGTCTCGCTACCTCCCCGTGTATGCTAGTACCCTCTCAGTGCAGAAAATATCGCTAAGAGATCAACAGAAAAATGAAGGAAAGTTTGTAAGTAGGCTGTTTAGGTTTTCTTATTGGTAACGCCACCTCTCTATGAAAATCACTGGCTGTGCTGTGTGCAATCTGTGGCTGCTTTGCATTGTTGTAATACTCGCCATTGTAGTGTTTGGCAGCTGGCTGTGAACAGCGCGTAGCGTTGCGCAGTTGGAGGTGAGCCGCCAGCAGTGGTGGATGTTGGGAGAGAGATGGCGGAGTTTTGTAATTTGTCATGAACTGCTATATATATTATTACTATTTAGGTAAATACATTGTTTGTTCTCTATTAAAATCTTACATTTGCTAACTATGCCTATTAGTAGTTGGTGCCTTCTGTAGTTTGAATCTTTTATTTAGCTGGCAGTAGTGGCGCTCGCTGTACTGCAGTAGTTCGAGTAATGAAGATTTTTGTGAGGTAAGTGATTTCTGAAAGGTATAGGTTAATGTTAGTCAGGGCCATTCTTTTGTAGGGGTTATTGGAAGTCAGATTGCGTTGCGCTAAAAATATTGTGTGTCAGGTTAAGCACAGTCATGTATAATTCTTCAAAAAGGGGACGTTTCGAGTTAAGGTGCTGGATTTAATGCTTTAACTACTCTACACTTGAGTGCAACTAACAGATCCTACATAAAATACTGTGAAACTGTTAGAAAAGCCCTTCTTTGCGATGTTGTCCAACTCGTGCCTCTCATTGGCTTCAGTGTGGGGTATGTCGTCAAAGTTTTCACCCTCCACGTCAGTTTCTCCAGTTTCTCGTTTTGTGGTAGGTTCCTATTGACAACACGAAGTCTCCTCACCTTTGATGATTTTTTACAGAAAAGTCAAGTCGTTGCTGGGGTCCAAGTCTCGTTGTTTTTGTTCTGGAATAAAGACTGCAGGATAAAATTTGCACATGCTTTTACGTTCTTCAAATCCCTCTGGAGAATGTCTTCAGCAACGGATTTACGGATTTTTGACGCTACCATGCTAACATGTTATGGCCACGTGTCTACTACTTAGCGCTGTGTGTTCACAACTGACTGGTCGGATGCACGTATGGTATTCACAGTTGTGACGACCCGTGTATGTTGACAAAAAAGTAATAAACGTAAAGGTAAGAACACAAGGATAATAATGGCCTCCATTGCTTTATCAAAATTGAGTTGTCAGTGTAACAATCAGTGCCTGTTACCACACTTTACTTATGGTAGTGGGGCATGAAATTTCAATCCGAAAACTTATAAGGAAAGACAAAAACATAGATTACAAATGAATACAGAATGGGAAATTAATAAGAGTAGTATTATGAGTTTAATAGAAATTAAATGGAGGTGAGTAGGACACATAGCAAAGGTAATTTGTAGTCAAAGGACTAACGAAGAACACAGGAGAAGGTCGAGGAAACGCACTAGTGGTATGTGCTTGTCTGGCATTATGGAAGAAACAAGAACAACTTCATCACATGTATCTGGAGACTTTAGTAGGTGGAGATGTTTGGAGGAAGCCTTTACCAAACATTCAGTGTCAAAAGACTGGCGGTGATGATACCAGTGATGATAACTTTATCAGAATTCAATATCGCCAGTTATTCCCATGGTGAAATGAACCACATATGTATGTTAGTAAATCAGGGAAGGCTGTGAGTGTAATTTTCCAGCCTTACATTAGTGAATTTCAAAGCTTCGCCCCAGTAGCAAGTTCCTGCGCAGGTCGGAAGCACGTACCGGCAGTGATTCGGACTCAAACTCACACAATTTGTGGCTGACTGGAAGCTATTCGGTGCTATGATTCACACTGAAAGCATACATCATGAAGTGTAGAAGAATGTTCCTCAAATTTCCTGTGTCTGTAAGTCAACATATGTCCTGAGATACTTGTGTGCTCGCGTGGAGCTCTTGTGTCGAATAAAATGAAGACAGTGATTTGTAAATGACGTTTTCCAAGTAAATTAAAATATTTTTACTTGGATGGTAGTTGTTGATTAAGGCAACCAGAACGGTATCTATTAAATCGGTAGGACGTCGTTACATTGCAGAGCTAGGATCAACTGAATATTATAACATCCCTCCCTGGTATGTAAAGCATAATGTCTCATGTAACACGTTTCTTGCAACTTCTCCCTGGTATGTAAAGCATAATGTCTCCTGTAACACGTTTCTTGCAACTTATCCATCTCTTTTTTAACAATATACACTTATAAATGAATGAAGAAACAGATGACGTTATAATGTGAATTATTACTTTTGGTGCTGCACAGTCACAGAAGATAAACTTGATAACCTATGGAATATTTGGAACTGAATGATGATTGTGACAAATTTAATTTGATTGGGTATGGAAGCAAATGTTTTGAACAGTTACAACCAAAATCTTTTTATAACTTTTTTTAGTGCTTAATTATGTGCAGTTCCTTTGATATTCGTGCCGTACAACATTAAGAGCCATCATAAGGTCGATAGAAAAGGTGCAATAAGTACTGGGAAGTTATTAACTGATTTTAATTTATCAGTGTATTTAACGTAAATTCACTGATTTTCGGCTTATCTACAGTCAATGTGGCAGACGTAGGTACGCTGCAACTAAACGTAGAATACTTCAGGAAGGCCCAAACCGCCGAAAACGGTAACTGTCTAAATTAAACAGCAATTATACCTGTAATAACTAATCAGTCGTAATATAAAGGTAACTTCAATATCCAATCTAAATAGAGATGAAATGAATTATAAATTCCACGTATCGGCAGTCTTTAAACTTCTTAAATGCTGACAATGTCCAGACATTTCATTAGAATTAGAGATACCACAAAGACGCAATCCCTAAGCGTTGGTAAACTGGAACATCACACTCCTTGTATTCTAAGTGTAATTTGTTCCGTGGTAGCAACTGCAAGAAACGCGTGTTTTTTTCATCGTAAGCGTTTCGTATTATTGAAGTAAAACATCATCAGTGGCCTGTAATTGAAGATAGTTGGAATTTGATTTGTTTGTGAGATCGAGAAACAGTTCATAAGTAATTTGTTTGTTTTTACTCACGGTAATTTCTGCTTGGGTTTTCTCCTACATCAGGAAATGCTGTCTACTTTCACGTCTTTGGTTTGTTTGTTGATGAGACGCTGATGCTTGTGGACTAATTCTTCACTGCTTTACGGGACTATACATTGTTTGCGTTTTTCACAGCACACTTTTCGTACATCATTGTTCACTGTTTATTCGTATACTTCTAATTACGTATTGTATTTTCTTGTGTTGTCAACGTTATCACTAGTTTTTATGTGACCTATACCTTTCCTTTCTCTGTAGTTAATTGTATGTGTGTTATTGGTTATGTTGCTGTGTATCTACACACTGTGTAAGAGTAATGAATCAATAGTGATGGTCTTTTTTTAATTTGTGGTGGAGGAAGAGGCAAAGTCGAGTGGACATAAGTGCATAATAGTGTGATGGAGTGTGATTTGGAGGATTAAGTGAGGAGCAGGATGTGAAATGAAAGGGAGGGGGGTTGGAGAAGAGGTGGAGTGTGAGAGGATAAAGGATGGAAATAGGTCTTTTCTTTTTCACGTGATTTCTTCAATTATTTTATATGGTATCTGGTTTCCAATATTTAATTGATCACTAAGCAACTGTTCGCTTTGTGTATGTGGAAAATTACTTGGAGAGGTAGGAGGTGACTGTCTTTACTGATTCTCTAGATGTTCATAACTTTTTCGGTGGTGCTTGGTCTGTGGTACTCCTGTTTTAGATGGTCCACAAATATTAATGGTTTATATCGTATTTCAGTGCTTTGGTGTGTTCTCTGTATCTTGTATCAATGTCCTGTGTATCGCCCCAGTGCATATTGTTTTCACAGTCTCTGCAGCTGAGCTGATGGATACCAGATTTTTGGTACCTGACAGGTTTTGATTTCAGTTTTGGGATGTGGTTTCCGCACGACTGCTACGGTCGCAGGTTCGCATCCTGCATCAGGTATGGATGTGTGTGATGTCCGTATGTTAGTTAGATTTAAGTAGTTCTAAGTCTAGGGGACTGATGACCTCAGATGTTAAGTCCCATTGTGCTCAGAGACATGTGAACCATGTTTTGAGATGTGGTTTTGTATTGAGTTGTTTGTTTTGTAAGCAATGTTTGTGTCTAGTTTTTTGATTTAGTTTCCTATTTTATATGGGAATTTGTTATTGTAAGTCACTGCATGCGATTCTTTGTGGTAATGCGGGTTGTATATGTTAGGATGCATCGGTTATGTGTGTCTTTATTTTTCTGTTTAGCTGTCTAGCAGTGTTGCTCTGTGCACATTTTTTATGCTATTTGTTTTATAATAGCCAACTCGTTTTGGTAATCATAAGTGTTTAGGGAGATCCTGCTTAGCCTGTTTAACACGTGTCTGATTGTTGTCTGTTTTTGATTTTGCTTGTGGTTTGATGTTGCATTTAAGACAGTGCCACTTGTGGTGCGATTTCTGTAGATCTTAAATGTGGGTTTGTGATCGTCTTTTCTTGTGGTAATGCGTAGAAAGTGTTTTCTTCTTCTTCTTCTTCTTCTTCTTCTTCTATTGTGAATTTTATGTTTCTTGTGTACAGTATTTGTGCCTTTGTGTAGTTGCTGCGCTTTATTTTTAGGTTCATCTACCATCCATATTACGTCATCCATGCACCTGTACCGATAGATTAAGTCATAGCTTTTCTCTGCTAGTATGTCTTGAAATATTAATTTTTCTGTATGGTCTATGGTAGTGTTGGCTAATGTTCTTGATATAGGTAAACTCATGGATAAACATTCTTCTTGTATGTACTATTCTAGATTGGATTCAAAATAATTTTGTTTTGTTAATCACTGTAACAGTTTTATTGTTTCATCTGTGTGTTCGTGAGGTAGCTTGTTGTGTGCTTTCAGGTTTTCTTCAATAGTTTCGCGGTTTCGTTAACAGGGACGCAACTGTCCATACTTTCTACATCAAAGGAGAGCTGCGTTACTGTTCAAGGGATTTTAATTTCTCTTATGTGTTCTACGAGCTGAAAGGTATTGCTTCTTTTTTTACCATTTCGATATTTGTAGTACTGGGTGACCTGTGGCAGCATTTGTTTTGCCATCAGGTATGTGGGATCTGCTCTGAAGTTAGTTGCAGGCCACTTATGATGCTTTACTTCAATAAAGCGAAACGCGTCTAGAGTGAACAGCAATCGATTCTTGTAGGTATAACGACGGAAAAAATACCTTTAGGAATTGCAACGCAATTACGGACACTATGGCCACACAAATGAAGAGTGTACACTACTTGTATTATGTAAACTACGGAATATACCAGTTTTCATCTGAACGCCTGAATGCAAAACGGCTTTATGCGTCCTGCGAGGACTTTCATGAACACTAATCATCGCGTTATCGTCTATAAAGTAGCTTTCTTCATCCACTATCCTACCCAATTCAATTTTAGTTGAGAAGACAAAATGAAAATTCCTATTATTGAATAATCAGATCCACAGAGAACATTATGAAAGTGTCATTATCCTATCCCACGCCGTCTTCCGTAGAATAACTTGGATGCCACAATGTTAAAACGTTCCCAATATTATTGGTTTAGTCACTTTTGCTGTGTATGTATGACAATACTGTCCCATGTATACCTAACACGTCAATGATTTTCTGAGGTAATTGACTGATTGGTATGTCAACGCCCCTACTCCCCACGCCCTTCCTCTAAGAGTGCAAGCACTGTTGTGTACAAACCAAGAGGAACCCAATCACACGCCGTCTCAAGTCAGAAATGTGAAATGGATCTGTGCACAAATCTTTTGAGGCTGCGAGATCTCCATTGTTTGTGCTTGATACCACGGAATGAAATTTTCACCCTAGCTGAGTGTGTGCTGATATGAAACTTCTTGGCAGATTAAAGCTGTGCGCCGAACCGATACTCGAACTCGGGATCTTCGTCTTTGCAATTTTTTGAATGGTTTCTGCTCAAGAAGGACTGAACAATACCTTTTACACGAAATACGGTTGGTACACTAGACGCCTTGACTTAACAGCAAGGGAACATAATTCCTAGTAAATCGAGCGGAGTACCGCAGTGTTTAGCACACGGGATTCGCATTCGGGAGGACGACGTTTCAAACCCGAGTCCGGCCACGCTGATTCAGGTTTTCCCTGATTCCTCTAAATCGCTTAAGACAAATGATGACATGTTTCCTTCGAAAGAGTACGACCACTATCCTTCTCCATCCTTCCCTAATCCGAGCTTGTGCTCCGTCTCTAATGACCATGTTGTCGGTTGGACGTTGAACACTAATGTCCTCCAGCTCACACCTGTTAACTATTTGATATTTGGATCTTCAGAGGAAAGCCTACTTTTGGCCTCCTACTCAACCAATATTCTTCTTTCATGTCGGAGAAATGTCACAACAGGAAGGATGTAGCACTTGTTTTTGACCTATTTTGTATCTGTACGGATTTTTTCACGTCAGTTTGTAGTATTGCAAATGTATAATGTTGTATCTGTCATGGAAATTCTTTGACTATGTGTACATGTTTCAGTTACGTGAATTTTTGAACGATGATGTTTAAATTTTGCTTGTGAATTTAAATAACTACTGCAATGATTGATATGTAATGTACTGTAAACGACTTGGTCCATAATTAGGGAACATAGAGTTGAATATAAAAGATGTAGGGAAGCCCCGCAGCTACGGAAGTAGTCTGATCGAGTGGAAAAGGTGTGGTTGGGGCGCAAGTGGCTACTCGTCCTTTGTAACGAGTAAGGAGTCTGGGCTGAGCAGTGCTGTGGTTAACACCTCACTAACAGCAAAGGGATCATAGTGGCTCATATTCCTCGAGTTTTGAGGCCAGATTAGCTTAAGGGCAGTACTTATGGGCCTCGGATGCTGAATTTGGTCATACCATTAGCGTGGTATGCTAATGGTACTAATGGCACTTTAAAAATGTTATTTCATACGCCAAGAAGATCAGCAATAGGGCGAGACTAACAGTACGGCCTTGACTGCAACGTCGCCAGGTTAACAGCCACTGCAAATTGCGCCACCTGTGCCACCAGCCTTCCACATTCTTTTTTTTTGTATTTGGCACTCTGTAAATTGACGAGGTATTTGTGAAAATTTCTTGATTTTAATAATAATCGTGGTGTTACTAAAAAATTCTAACTTACACTCGTGACTATCACAAATCTGGACAGGATCCTATCCCAGTGAGTTTAATGCCGAGTGTCCTAATTTATTATGAAAAACTGGCTGAAACTGAATGTAACGTTGTGTTGTCATTTTCATAGCCAATTACAATTTTGAGTAGGTCAAAATAATGCTATGGAAAGCACACTTGTTATTTAAAGAGTTTGTTTTGCTTTACTTAAAAAATAATTAATGATGATAATACTTACCTTTCCTCATACGTACTGGTGTAGTTTTCTTAATAGGTATGGTTCTCCACACCATGAAAGTTTAAGGGTCCTCATGGACAAGCCTAGTTATTTAATGAAGTAATACAAAGGCTCCTTCAGAGCCAGTGTAGTTAGATTTACATTCTGTTTCTTTGCTTCAAATCGAGTTTAAGAAAGAACTGTTTACTGTGTTACCTATTGTAATGCAAGTTGGTTCATGCACAGGCATAGAGACCCTGTATTAGGCAGTGAAGTTATTGACTATGATCATTAGTAGGCCCCTTGATTTAAAGCAGAGACATTTCAAGCTTTTCCCAATTCAATATTGCTGCTAGTTTCATGTGTGTCAGTATTTGGTTTTATAAATTGTTTCACCTACTTCATTTAAGGTACGTGTTGTTGAGAGACATATGTTGCTGTTTACTATCGCATGGACCATTTGCTTATCTGACTTACTAGTTAGTATCACATTTACCTCTAAGATTAGGTTACTCTGTTATAGTGTGAACAGATATAAGGAAAGAGTTTAGTGTGTGTGAAGGAAGGTTAGGTTAGCATTAGCACTGCCTTGTGCTTTATCTATTTGTTTGACACAAGAATGCCTAATTATGCAGGCGAACTGTTTTAATATGTAGAGTTACAACTTGCTTTTGTGCTGGGAGAACGTCTGTTCCTGACCTACCGTTTAATGTTGTTCATACGAGGGTTGGAACTTTAATATGGCAAATATTTATTTACAGTACGTACAAAATAGATACGTGTTTCAAAGTTTTACTGACGTTCAAAGTTGCCAGCGATGTAGAAGTCTCAGGATATTTTAGCAGTGCCAGTTGTGTTGACAGTTCGAGAGGCTCGGTCTATTGCCCGAGAAACTTGTAGCAGTTCTGAAACGAATGCCGTGAAGTGTTTCCGTCAGTTTAGAAATCGAGTGTATTGGGTGGTACAGCACTTCGCAGTCCCATCAGTCAAACAAATCAGTAACAGCTTGCACTGTACGTCCTTGAGCATTGTCCTACAAAATGATGGTCAGGTCCTGTAGAAAGCGTCATCACTTCTGTCTCTAAGCTGGTCGTAGGCTGTGTTCCAAAAATTAACAGCATAGAGACAAAAGTGATGACGCTTTCTGCAGGACCTGACCATCATTTTGCAGGACACTGCTCAAGCACGTACAGTGCAAGCTGTTGCTGATTTGTTTGACTGATGGGGCCGCTAAGCGCTATGCGACCTACTGCACTCCCCTGACGTAAGCCCTCGTGAGTTCAACTAGATTTCTAAACTGAAGGAAACACTTCACGGAATTCGCTTCAGAACTGCTACAAATTCGTCGGGCAATACACTGTGCCGCTCGAACTGTCAACACAACTGGCACTGCTAAGAGTATCCTACAACTTCGACATGGCTGGCAACGAGTTATTCACAATGCTAGTGACTACTTTGAATGTCAGTAAAACTTCGAAACACGTTTATGTTTTGTACGAGCTGTAAGTAAATAGTTCCCACTATTAAAGATCCAAGCCTCGTACTTTCTTGGAGTGTTTCGAAAACGAATCTTAGTTTGATTATTCTGTTTCCATTAGGTTGTCTCACGGTCAACTTTTCAAAAATTCCTCGCCAAGGTATAACGTTATCATCAATTGCTGTTCAAGATGGTCGGTGGCAGCGTTACAAGAAGACATGTAGTATTAGCAATAGATTCTTTATTTCAGCTTATTCCTTTGCTGTTGTGTTTCATTCTTTGTACTTACACCACGATAACTATTTTTTATGAACTTTAGGTGATCAACAAAGATTTTTTATGCTGTCTGAAACTTAAGGATATATGTGCTTGTCGCATGTGAGTGTGTCTGAATGCCTTTAGAGACATTCTGAAGGCAGGCGCTACGTGGAAGACTCTATCGACAAGCTCTACAGAGAACTTCACTGGTCTGGCCCCTGATGTGTGTATACCCTTTATTCCTGGACTGAATAAATACTGCAGCGTTTCGGTACGAAAGGTAATCTAATGATGTATTGTCCCAAGCAAATGCGGCGTGACAACCCCGCCAGCTAACGCCACAATGTGCGAGAGTAAAGTTTAGTTTGTAGTGTGTGCTGGACCTGCACAGTGCAGTGCACCGGCCGTGAATGTTGGGCTGTGGTCGGACACACATTTAGCCAGCAGGCGGGCATTTACATTTACTGTCGTGCTGACGGCCATGGACACAGCTTAGCGTAGAATATAGCGACCTGCAGACGTCGAGGTCATTAAAGACGAACCACATGCTAGGATGGAACACGAATGTGGGTGGAAATTGGCCGTTCCCTTTCCAAAAATACTACCGTCTGTTAAATCGATTTATAGATATCAGAAAAAACTGAGTGTGTACGTACAGACGGCGATCTGAATCGTACTGTATGAGGGTACGTGATTATGCACAGTATCTTACCTGATGCTATCAGTCTGTACATCTGACTGAATTTGTTTCAGACAAACATCGTCTATGGACTACATCCCTTTTTTCGCTCTTTGTAGCTTACGTTGTTCCTTTCTATAGCACTCACCATGTCACGAATATGAGGTGAATTATGCATTAGAGTACTAGACCCATTGTAAATACTTTGACCGTACACATTGGACAGGAAACCTATTAAAATCCATTCACAATCTGAAAATATTCTTATTCGTCATGAGACCTGCCTATGAAATGAAATGATCATGTGAAAGTTTTGGTAGGTAGACACCATATGGGTTTCTTCACCTGCCTATTGAAAGTCTTTCTACTTGACACCAGTTCGGCGACTTGCGGGTAGACGATGACGAAGTGAGGGTGAGGACAAAACATCCAATCCCCGAGCAGATAAAATCTCCGACTGCACTGCGAATCGAACCCGTGTCCTCCGCATGGGAGGTAATCGCGCTGCCCACTCAGCTCCTATAGCTCGTTCTGTATGTTATCAAAGTGTCTCCCATTAATAATATATAATCTGAAATCCACAACTTCTGTGGATAGATCTGTCTTTTTGGCGTGGATTGTTCAGGTTGCACGTCCTCAGTTCCATTACGCTGTATACTAGCAGATAAATCCAGCATTGTCAGGGTATCTA
Organism: Schistocerca piceifrons; assembly: GCF_021461385.2. Lineage (NCBI taxonomy): Eukaryota > Metazoa > Arthropoda > Insecta > Orthoptera > Acrididae > Schistocerca > Schistocerca piceifrons. Next base: position 442,744,044 of record NC_060141.1, on the reverse strand, counting down.
TTTCACCAGTTTTCGGATAGGGCCGAAATCAAAAAAAGAAAAAAATTAACTGTGTTTGTAGTGAAGTATCGAAAACATTTCATTTCTATGTATAAGTAAAAACATCCTTGAAATTATGAAACAGTCGTGCAAAGAAATAAACATAATGTAGTTTTACAACGTATAAGTACGGTATCTAAATAGAGAAAAATGGACCCCATACAGTTTCCATACCCTGGGCGCAGCTGCTTCCAGTGTCTAAAATGTGATTTTGTAAACGCCTCTACGGCAGCGCGTCTTCAAGGCCAGGTGAAAGGAATTTCGTTAATTTGACTCGACTGTACGAGTGTCTTACAAGGAACCTCTCGAGTGCGAGGTCGCAAAATGCCAATGGTGCTTGCGCCATTAAATGTCTCGTAAATTGTCTGCCATGCAGCCACAGTATTGACTGCTAATGGTAACAGGCCGGACTGGATGTATACAACGGTGAGCACTGGATGAGGCTAAGGAGAACAGATGAACTGTTAGTCGACAAGTAACTCATTGATACAAAGCAGAGAAATGGCCACGATAAACGAAGCATGCATTGCATTATATTTACATCAACAGTTGCCGAAGTTGACATTTCGTCAGAAAGAAACTGAAGGAATTTCGCAGAGTGGGAAAAAGTGGCTGATGAAATATTAGCGTATCTGAAAGATAGTCAATGTTGAATGTGCGGGGTCGTATCCGGAGGACTCTGCAGATAATCTACATAAGTCAATGATGACATTCGTGATTAACAAGTGAAAGTGGAATTGAAACCGATGTCGAGCCATTTACACTCATGCTCATAAATTGTGGATAATTGCGGAATGTAGTGCCACACAACGTGGCACTAAGCAAAACTGGCACTAATAAAATGGCTCTGAGCACTATGGGACTCAACTGCTGTGGTCATAAGTCCCCTAGAACTTAGAACTACTTAAACCTAACTAACCTAAGGACATCACACACATCCATGCCCGAGGCAGGATTCGAACCTGCGACCGTAGCGGTCGTGCGGTTCCAGACTGTAGCGCCTTTAACCGCTCGGCCACTCGGGCCGGCTGGCACTAATAGCATAGGCACATAGGGAACACACACGACACAGATGTGTAAGTCGACGGTATTGGTGATAAGTTGAGAAAACTGTCCAGAAACGCACGTGCTACATAACGCCACTGTTTCTTGCGCATGTACCCCGAAATCGCTATTGGGATATGATCGCCATGCACACATACACAGGCTGCACACGGGTTGGCATACTCTGGATCAGGTGGTCGAGAAGCTGTTGGGGTATAGCCTCCCATTCTGGCACCAGTGCCTGTCGCAGCTTCTGAAGTGTCGTAGGTGTTTGAAGACGTGCGGCGATACGTCGACCGAGAGCATCCCAGGCGTGCTCGATGTGGTTTAGGTCTGAAGAAGAGGCAGGCCACCCCATTAGCCGGATATCTTCTGTTTCAAGGTACTCCTCCACGATGGCAGCTCGGTGGGGCCGTGCGTTATCATCCATCAGGAGGAAGGTGGGACCCACAGCACCCCCTGACCTGTTACAGTTCCTCTGTCACAGACATGCAGGGGTGTACATGCACCAATCATAATCCCACCAAATACAATCAAACGACGACCTCCATATGTTCCTTTGAAGGACATTAAGAGGTTGGTATCTGGTTCCTGGTTCACGCCAGATGAAAACCCGGCGAGAATCAATGTTCAGGTTATACCTGGACTCGTCCGTGAACATAACCTGAGACCACTGTTCCAATTACCATGTACTGTGTTCTTGACACCAGATTTTACCGGCTCTCCTGTGACCAGGGGTCAGTGGAATGCACCTTGCAGGTCTCCAGGCGAATAAACCTTGTCTGTTCAGTAGTCTGAAGACCGTGTGTCTGAAGACAACTGTTCCAGTGGCTAAGGTAAGGTCCCGAACAGGGCTACCGGCAGTACTTCGTGGCCGTCTGCAGGCACTGATGGTGAGATATCGGTCTTCTTGTGGTGTTGTACACTGTGGACGTCCCGTACTGTAGCGTCTGGACACGTTTGCTGCCTGCTAGAATCGTTGCCACAATCTTGAGTTCACACTTTGTGGCACACGGATGGCCCGTGCTACGACCTGCTGTGTCTGACCACCCTCCAGTCGCTCTAGTATTCTAACCCTCAAAACGTCATCAATATGTATTATTTGAGCCATTTTCAACACACAGTCACCATTAGCACGTCTGAAAACGTCTGTACACTTACTCGCTGCACCGTACTCTGACATGCACCAACACACCTCTGCGTATGTGGACTGCTGCCAGCTTTACCGTGAGACGACCGCAGGCGAAATGCACCACATGGTCATATCAGAAGTGATTTACATCCGCAAACCGCCCACCAGAGCGTTGTTTCACCATGTATTAGCATTATCCTTAGTTTATGGGTATGAGTGTAGTTCATCATTCTTGCCCTACAGGGAGCCACAAATTCTGTCTTTAGTTAAACGTATTGAAGGACAATAGTCGTCCAGGGAGCGGATACTAAGCATAATTAAGTACATGGAAGATAATCCGCAGCATAGTAAAAACCAATTATGATGAGATTTAGTATAAGTCCCTGCTATATGACCGTTTAGAGCATAGGAAAAACTATGGATATTCAAGGGAGGACCAGGCCCACTTGTTACAAAAAGGATGCTCGATACAATCTACAGGCTATACCAGATAGTGACCAACTACCTTACGCACATCAAACAGCGCGCGACGTAGATTACATTGATTCCACGGAAAGCAGTGGATGGTTGCTCATCTTCAGACAGTGTTACACATTTGGAACTATACTTCAAACAAAATGTCAACTTGACCAAGTACAGGATACTGCGGAATCATCCTGAAAATTTGTGGATGAGACAACGAAAATTATTCTATCGTCCGGTAAGGAATTTGTTTTCAGCTCCGACCAATAGGGATTTGGAGAGGAAATGCATATGAAAGATACAAGGGAGTTGTGTCAACTAACATCAATGTCTTAACGCTTTTAATATGAATGATAAATCAGATGGAAAGTTTTCAGAATGAAATTTTCACTGTGCAGCGGAGTGTGTGCTGATTTGAAACTGACAGATTAAAACTGTGTGTCAGACTGAGACTCGAATTCGGGACCTTTGCCTTTAGCGGGCAAGTGCTCTATCATATGAGCTACTCAGGCACGACTCAGGACTGTCCTCACAGCTTCAGTTCCATCAGTACCTCGCCTCCTACCTTTCGAACTTCACTGCAGCTCTCCGGCAAAACTTGCAAGTCTAGCACTATTTCCTCCAGGAGTACAAGTCTTGTAAGTTGCGCAGGAGAGCTTCTGTGGAGTTTGGAAGGTAGGAGACGAGGTACTGGCAGAATTGAGTCGGTGAAGATGTGTCATCAGTGGTGATTGGGTAGCTCAGTCAGTGAATCCCTTTTCCACAAAAGGAAAAGGTACCGAGTTCGAGTCTCGGTCCGAACTACGGTTTCAATCTGATAGGAAATATCAAACGGAAAGTTCTTTATTGCGGTGCGAGAAGTTGGACGTGCTCTGCCCTCCACGATTCTCTCTAGTGTACGTGATCTTGCAGGGGCAGTGGGAAATATATACGTCACAGCAAGCAAGAGTGGGATAATGGGCGTAACAGAACTACAACTGTGGTGCGAGCATTGCTTTTGGCCAACAGCAGGGCAAAATAACTTGCTTTTGTTTGACTCTCGGTTTGCGTACAAAGCTCTTACGCCTCTAGAGCAAAAAGTCCCTCTTGAAAAGTTTAGTGATATTGCAGTTCACATCACTTGTAAACACTGAACAAATATAAGCTTTGGATTTTTATTTCCTCTGCGCCTATAAAATATATTATCGCACTATCTGCAGCTAAGCCTTAAAGGAAAGCTAGTATCACGATAAGCTCCACGACAGAATGTTTCGCATTCGGTTGTATGCCATCATATTCCATCAACTCTCATCATCCTGTTCAACTAATATAATTCTATATGTATTATTTACAGTGCATGCATAGCTGAACATGCTGCATGGTTTGTAATTCACAAGAAGTTTGCCTTAGATCTCGATGGTGCAAACCTTCGTGATCACTGGCGCGCCATTACTCATTCTTTGTTCATTCTTTGTTCATGTTGAGTTAATGGTTTGTTCTGAACATTCCATACAAGATACAAGCTTGATCTCTGCATTTTTCCGACACTCATTTCCTGCCGCCCTCCTGATACATAAGGCGATACAAAAGGTGATACATAAGGTTTCAAATGAGCCTCACTAAAGACTGAACGTGCGCACTCGCACTCAATGGGCTCCTTGTTAGTAGCAAAGAATAAATGTATTAAAACCCTGTATATATTGTGGCAAGTATTCATTCATCCCACTGTTTATGACGTCATATACTTTTACTATGTGTGATACAACGAAGTATCTCTGGAGGTATATGCAGCGCCGTTCGTGGATACTGTCTGCGAAATACACTGTGTGATCAAAAGTATCCGGACACCTGGCTCAAAATTACTTACAAGTTCGTGGCGCCATCCATCGCTAATGCAGGAATTGAGTATGGTGTCGGCCCATCCTTAGCTTTGATGACAATTTCCACTCTAGCAGGCATACGTTCAGTCAGTTGCTGGAAGTTTTCTTCGGGAATGGCAGACTATTCTTCATGGAGTGCCGCACTGAGGAGAGGTATCGATGTCGGTCGGTGAGGCCTGGCACGAAGTCGGCTTCCCAAAACATGCCAAAAGTGAACTATAGGATTCAGGTCAGGACTCTGAACAGACCAGTCCATTACAATGATGTTACTATCGTTTAACGAATCCGCCAGAGGCCGTGCATTATGAACAGGTGATCGATCGTGTTGAAAGATGCAGTCGCCATCCCCGTATTGCTCTTCAACAGTGGGCAGCAAGAAGGTGCTTAAAACATCAATATAGGCCTGTTCCGTGATAGTGCCACGCAAAATAACACGGGATGCAAGCATCCTCCATGAAAAACACGACCACACCATAACACCACCGCCTCCGAATTTTTGTGTTCGCACTACACACACTGGCAGATGACATTCACCGGGCATTCGCCATACCCGCACCCTGCCATCAGATCACCGCATTGAGTACCGTGATTCGTCTCTCCACATAACCTTTTTACCACTGTTCAATCGTCCAATGTTTATGCTCCTTACACCAAGCGAGGCGTCGTTTGGCATTTACGGGCATGATGTGTGGCTTATGAGCATCCACTCGACCATTTTCAAAATATTCAAATGTGTGTGAAATCTTATGGGACTTAATTGCTAAGGTCATCAGTCCCTAAGCTTACACACTGCGTAACCTAAATTATCCTAAGGACAAACACACATACCCATGCCCAAGGGAGGACTCGAAGCTCAGCCGGGACCAGCCGCACAGTCCATGACTGCAGCACCTTAGACCGCTCGGCTAATCCCGCGCGGCGCTCGACCACGACATCCAAGTTATCTCACCTCCCGCCTGTCTTAGTACTGCAGTGGATCCTGATGCAGTTTGGAATTGCTGTGTGGTGGTCTGGATAGTCGTTGCACTATCACAGCACAGGCCTACATAAATGTTTTAAGCACCTTCTTGCTTCCCACTGTTGAAGAGAAATTCGGGGATAGGGACTGTTACACATTACGACCCTCTTCAACTGTCCTCGGTCTCTGTCGTCCAACAGACGATATCGATCTGTACGCTTTTGTGTTGTACGTGTCCCTTCACGTTTCCACTTCACTACGGCATCGGAAACAGTGGCCCTAGGGATATTTATTAGTGTGGAAATCTCGCGTACAGACGTATGACAAAAGTGACACCAATCACCTGATCACGTTCGAAGTCCGTGAGTTCCGCGGAGCGACCCATTCAGTTCTCTCACGGTGTCTAATGACTACTCAGGTCACTGATATGGATTCCCTGGCAGTAGATGGCAGCACAATGCAATTAATATGAAATAAGTATGTTTTTGGAGGTGTCCGGATATTTTTGATCACATAGTGTATGTTTCGAACAGAGTTGGCAGCGAAAGAGTTATAAATTTAAACTTCAATCGAGGTGTTGCAGTTTTTCGAGCATCTGAGTGTTTATGACGTCAAGTCTCCTGATATCTGTCATTCAATTATATAATTTTGTTTGCTCGTTCAGTGGAAATTCGGACACTGCGTGAAAAATGTTATGAGAGAAGATTTCGTACAAAAGAAGTAGTAGAATTAAACGTCATGCACAGTACTTCAGTTTTTTGCATATGTTATTGTCTATGACATCATAGCTCCTGAACTCTGTTAGATATGTGGTTCTTGCCCCCACTGCGATTGTTGCCTGGCGGTAAAGGACATATACACCAAGTTTGGCTCAACTCGCTCCAGTGGTTTAGGAGGAGATGTAGAACACACACACATACACAAACACACACACACATATTTTTTTATAATATGTATGAATTTGGCTTCCTCTTACCTCAGTAAATAACAAACAAAAGCTACGAGTAATATTTGCTTATTATTATTCAGTACAAAAAAATTACACGAGTACGGTGCAGTGAAATACTGTCTTCCTCAGTGTTGCCACGTTCACCGTCGGCAAAAACAGTAATTCGCCATCCTGGAAACACAAGCACATCTGTAGCTGGCAAAGCATCTGCAAGCCACACTTGTCGATATCGTGTTACCACAACTGTCCAAATGCACGCCCTCAGTGGAAGTTACTTCTTTTATTCTGGTTTCTTGTTGCCTCATTCCCACCCGGTTAAGGAAGCCATACGTCAGAGTGAAGACGTGTCTTATAACTAATATTTGGTTCAATCTATTTTTAATTTATATTGATGGCACGTTGTGTGCATAATTGAGTATCGCGAAATGACATTAGGTATCCTTCCAAAACTGGCAGCTCTGTTCGCGTCTGAATCGTGTTTGTGATATAATAATTCACCTGAATTGAATGGGAGTTTAAGGGCTAAAATCATACAAAAATTAAAAGTACTACGAAGAAGCCCAAATAAAAGTAGAATAGTATGTTTGCGCGGTATATATCAAACAAATCTGTTTGAACAGAATGTTACGAAATTGAAACTGGTTTTAGTTAGACAAAATATTAGGAACGTGTCCAACGTATTTTTATCGATGATTTAATGAAATGACACTAATTGAACCTACGTCTTCTAATAAACTAAGCTATGAGAACTGACGTACATTGACCTCCAGGCTTTACTAAAATACGTCAGTTGCCAAAGACGTTTCTAAATGAGAGTATAAATTAAGTAAGCATTTCTCTCATATCAAGCTGTACACGATTAGTTTATGAAAGCTATCCCCGGCAAAACCTATTGTGCCACTGCGAATATGAAAGTGTCCTTACTTCTAATACATGTTAATACGGTTGGAGATAATTCCTACACATTTGTTACAAACAAAACTGAATTTTTAATATAATACGTTTTTAAATTGGGCTAAAAACTAGCACCATGATGGTTTCTAACCCTGTACAGAACTGAAAATTTGTGGTTGTGAATTTTAAACAGATATGAAAACACTAGTGAGATTTAAAACGATATATGTCCGGTATATGTAGTAGATAAAAGCAAGGAGTTAAACTACTTATTTATCAATTAATAAGTGCTGTAATAGTAAGGAGATATAATATTCATCCAACATTTAGTATTGAAGGCACCCCACATTTCTCGTTTCCAATCTTACAAGTATTTTCATACCCGTCAAAAATTCACGATCTCAAATTTTCAGGACTATCTACATATGTGTGGTTCTGTATGCGTATGGGCCTAGGAGAATGTATTTATACATTTAAGTCGGTTTCAAAACTTCTTATATTAAAATATATTTTCATTTAAATAATTATTTTTAGCTCTTTAGTCTTGTATGTGTGAAATCTTTCTATCGATTTTAACATTTTGAACGTAATACAAAAGAAACATATTATAAATTTCACGTTAGTTTCAGTTTTCCTTTTCCTGACCCAACCAATGTATTGCTTCCTCCTGCGTAAAACTCACGAAAGAGTCGTGAAGTTAAAAGTTAGAGAGATTTGAGTTCACACGATGGCTTACCATCACTCGTTCTTCCCACGAACCTTTGGTGACCGGAACAAGAGAAGCGAGTACACGAAGTACTCGTCGCCACACACTATACAATAAAGAGAGTAGGTATTGCCTAGTCATCCTCTTATGAGCTATGTTTAATGTTTCAGTTCTCTAGCTGAATAGCTTAAAATGCACTGCAAAATTTCTACCAAACAAACAGACAAGAAACAGGTCTAACAAAAATGTGGTAACATGCAGTAAAGAAAGGCCATCACAACAACTTCATCCAAAGAAGAAAGGTAATAAGACAAAGACCGGTAAAAAGATCGATACGGAAATGGACGGAGGACTTCAACCATTATTAGCAATGGCAAAAAGTATCTGTTATCATATATCAGAACCAACTTTTACTACGTAGAATTTTAGTTTATACTTTACAAAGCACTTTTTGTCTGTAGAAATCTAATTGTAATAGATCGAATGGTCGCAGCTGGTGCCTGGTTCATGAAAAGAGTTCAGTACCATTACATACCAGCCGTTCAAAAGTTCTATTAGGCAAAAATTAACTTTGAAAATTTTGGTGGTCTCATAAAGATAGGCTTTTATGTCTATAGTCTGAAGCGGCGAGTGATAATTTATAGCAGGTGTGGGAGTTGAACCCGGACCTCCTGCTTTCTTGGCAATTGCGTTAGTCACTATGCCACCATATTTACGCCATTTATTTGGGTCATCAATAACATTCTGGGTTATTTCGTGGATACCTATCGGTTTCTTTCTTCCCCAAACTTTGTACCCTCTACAGCTTCCAATAATATTATGGAAATTATATCTTACTTAACTCATATCCTACCATCCTGCCCCTTCTTCACGTCGGAGATTTTCCAATTGCTCCTACCCTCACCGATTCTGAGGAAAACACCTCGTTTCTTACGAGAGTCGTAAGTTTCAACATCCTTCTACAGCACCCGATCTCAAACAATTCAGTTTCTCTTTTTTCCGGATTTCAATATTCTTAGAAACTTTTTTATCAAGTTAAGTACGATGTTTGACACTGGTAGACTTCTTTTTCCCAGAAATTTTCTGTTTGCTATTTTACTTTTTGTGGCCTCATTGTTAATCCGTCATGGGTTATTTACATTCCAAACTAGAACTTCATCTACTTTTTGCTTTTTGGTAATTATTCTCATGTTAAGTATTTTAATAAACACATTAATATACTTGGTTCACTTTCAGTCCATATTCTGCCATATGGTATGCAGACTGGAAATCGTGCTAATCCCCGAACAGAGCATCAGGTGGCAGCAATTCTTTGATTTTGATACCTGGGAAATTAATGTCGAAAGACATGCCCTCTCTCTCTCTCTCTCTCTCTCTCTCTCTCTCTGTCTGTCTCTCTGTACCTCTCACAAGCGGCTACATTCTATTTGTGTTTGAATATTTGTCTCCAAACATGGAGACGGAGTTTTTTTGTCTCCTCAGAATATTTTGTTCCTGTTGACTAATTCTGGGGGCAAAGGGTGAGGTGACGCACTTTCATTATCAAAAATAAAGGGTAATAATCGATTTGTAGAACCCTATCAGATTAATTGCTTAACAGTTTTCAGGAGTCAAGTAGATCACTTAAAACTCTCACCATCAACTTATGATGATATTTTCAACATTTGAGAATCACACATAAACATTTTACATATGAAGTAGTTAAATTTCCGCTACAAACAGATCATAGTGCTAAGTATCTGAGGTCTTGTATGCACCCACATTTTGCCCCTCAACCACCATAACATATGCACTAAATGGTTCAAATGGCTCTGAGCACTACGGGACTTAACATCTTAGGTCATCAGTCCCCTAGAACTTAGAACTACTTAAACCTAACTAACCTAAGGACATCACACACATCAATGCCCGAAGCAGGATTCGAACCTGCGACCGTAGCAGTCCCACGGTTCCGGACTGCAGCGCCTAGAACCGCACGGCCACCACGGCCGGCTATGCACTAAACATATCAGGTGAAAAATCGTCCCAATCACACATACTTGTGATTCTGAAGAGTGCAGTGTCTACCAGCTGCTGAGAGTCATGGCTGTGCTACTGTCGAGGACAATGCATTGTTGCACAGGGATGGTCAGGAGTGACCTGCACATGCAGTAACAACTGCACACCCATCCCCTGGCATCCACGTGCTGGCCCTATTGAACGCTCAGAGTTCAGACTCACCAAGCAGTCAACTCATCAAAACAAATAGTGGGAAATAATCATCCAGTAGAAACATCTACCATATGGATTATTCTCATGGAACACACACGTACACTTCTGTCGCCACTCATCCAGCACATTGGTCACTTAGTCAGTCGTCTAGAGCGCATTGTCACTGGGAATTTTCTCCATGGCTGCAGGCAAGAGCCGACAAGTCGGAGCGTCCCTTGTAACTGCCCGTCACAGGCTACACTAATCTGTGACTTCTGTTCGACCAAAGGCTCATCTCCACTCACGTCTCAGCCTCGACCCACTGAGAGACAAGCCGGCATGGCTTGTATGGATAGTTCTAATTGCAATCCCACCCTCACATAGACTCTTCCCAGCTTAAAAAATCCACTTTACTTAATCCGACATGGTGATGTTGTTGACCACACACCTCGAATTTCTTGCAAAATGTAGATTTCTTCCTATTATACGAGCTATTTTCGAAGACAGATGATATCTTGCTATATACTCATTTTCACATCGCCAAAATTCGTTACTTGTTGTGAAAATCCTGTAACAGTATGGCATAGGCTATATTCTCTCTAAGTATTCTCTCATCAGGTAAAAGAATCTATTCAAAGCAGCTTAATATCTATTACTTTCTGCATCACAGGACAAGAATCTTAAACTCATTTTTGGCTCATGACGGAGTTCTATCTCTGTTACAAGATGCCCCATCGCTACTGAACTTTCTTAAAGTAACCAAATGCTTCGTCGCATATGAAGCCTCTTAATTTAACATCACAGAGAAGTTGTAAATATCAGGTTTATACAACACTTCAGTTTATAAATTCGGTAATGTAGATGATTTTATTACAATGGTCGTCTCTCCCTGTGTAAGTAGGAAACTGAAATTTCCTTAAAAGATATAGCCGCAAAGAAAAAAAAAAAAAGCCTGATCATGGCTCCAGCTTCTGAAACTAATCTGAGGTACTCTAGTCCTGTCTTCCACTAGTCTGACTGCACATTACTAACATTAAATTGACAGGCTAATTAATTATATTGATCATTAGAGCCACTTTGCAAGGCGAGTTATTTTTTTCCAGCAGTTGGATTACACTTGCCAGATAGCTCAAATGGAAATCCCTAAAGGGAAAACGACGTTCTTTCTGAGGAACACTATTGAGAAACGACATTTTAAGCCGACTGCAGAAGGATTCTCGGTCGCAGGTTCGAATCCTGCCTCGGGCATGGATGTGTGTGATGTCTTTAGGTTAGTTAGATTTAAGTAGTTCTAAGTTCTAGGGGACTGATGACCACAGCTGTTAAGTCCCATAGTGCTCAGAGCCATTTGAACCATTTTTGAAGGATGCTAACGTCGCCAACATACTTTTAGTTTAGGGACCACTAAGATGAGATACGATAGATTAGCGCTCATCAGGAGCCACATACGCAGTCTTTTTATCTCGCACTATTTGCGAGTGGAACCGAAAGAGAATGACTGGTACTAGTACAGTGTACCCTTCACCGCACACCGTACAATGGCTTGCAAAGTAAGCATATAGACGTCAATGAATATTTAGTATACCTATTAAGAAGTACTCCAGCCATTTATAGGCACACAAAGCTCATGGAAGAATGATATCTCGTATTTATCGAGAAAGCAAAAGACTGAAATTTTGCTGCTGATTGTCTGTCGTTAAAAATCTTCACATTAGCTAATAATTTTTCCTCTGTAGTCACTTAGCGAGACGAATGTAGAGGTAGTAATATGTTTGTCCACAGCACTTAGAAGAAGCGGTTCTGAGCTCACCTCCCAACTCCCCTTTCGTCAATGTATCGTTTACCTGCCGTATTCTCACAAATATTCCAGGCTTCCATGTACAGCATTTGAATTTTAATGATTTCCACGAGTAAGAGATATCATCCACGAAGATACAGGCCCGTCCTAATTCTCTCGAAATACTATCACGCTCCGACAGCACTCTTCCGTTAGTTACAAGGCTTTCTCGTCCTCCACCCGTCGCTGACTAGGTAGAGTGCTATCACAACTAGAAAAGTAGCACACTAACATGCAGAAGGAAATTCACAACCACGCAGAGTATACACGGACTCCAAAAAGAAATTTAGAAGCATAACATCTATAGTTCATCGATATAGAATGATAAATATCACCCTCTACATGTTCTACCTTAGATATGCGACAGTGTAATGGTGTCAGAGACTTTTCTGGCAGAAAAATCTCCCTCTCCCCTCCCCCCCTTCCACCCTCTCTCTCTCTCTCTTTCCTTGTTATTTGTATAACATCCAACGGAGTAAAAATACCAACTATAAAAACATCGCTAACTCGATATTACCACTTCTCTCTTTTCCGATATATCGAAACAAATACCGTCTATGTGCTGACATCGAGCATATGTGGCGATCTCATTAAATATACACATATTTGATCATCATTGGAGCAGGCGGCCAGTAATCGAAGTCACTTCCATGGACCTGTGTAATGTTTTGTCATCTGTACTGGAGGGAAATTATAATCCCATAGACTATCAATCATAGTACAGCGTTGCTGTGTTGTTGTTTCATAAGAAATTTGGTACACTTTGTATTGGTGTGTGACTACAGCTGTATACACACACATAAATTTTGTTTTTCTACCATTACTTTGAGCTCTACGTCAGATGCTAAACCGATATTGATACGTTCCGATCCACTGGCTCTCATGGAAAGTTCGACATAACATGTTGTAAACTGTGATGCTCCTACAACAGGCAGGATGGCTGAAATAAATGTCAAAAGCGGTCTTTCTTATTGACCAAACTGTGGAAGACTTCACAACATATGGAAACTAGTGGAGTTTGGAGCAATGTGGAGCGTTTCCAGACAGCTGTCTGAAGGTGATGATCTCTACATTTAATCTCATCTTCCATAGTGATGGAGTAGCGGATGTCTCGAAGTTCCGTTTTCGAAGGGACCCAGAGCACTGATTCCGCATATTGGTGTTTCACATTGCATCCAAGTATTGGATCGCTGTTTCAGTGTCTTAGGTGGTACTCATCCTGACCTCCAAATCCTTAGACTTTGCGTCTTCCATTTTTATGATTTGCAGTGCGTAAATACATGTGGAACAAGCGATATTCTGCAGCACTTAACCCACTGAGCACGGATAGTATGCACCATCAGTTTTCAATACCACTTGTGGCGGAATGTAAGGATTTTCATACACCAAGGTGAACAGGTAAGTATCCTCATCCCTCCACATTTTTGTCACATTCTCATCAATTTTACGTAGTTTGCAGCAATTTTCGTAATGTTCCCATGTTTCCCCTAATTTCAACGCATTTTACGCAGTTACTCGAGGTCCAAACCACCACTCTAGATGAGTTGTCATGTGGACAAAACTCTCATTGCATCGATCTCGTGATCTCATCAGCCAATGAAATTACATAGTGGGTCTTAAGTTCTGTATCGTTGTTAAACCATCCCCTCCATTACATTTCGGGGATCATACATATGTGGACATATACAAACCCTGTTATACATGACAAAAATACTGTTTCTTAATGGAGAAAGTAACCATTAGCAGATAGGAGGTGCAAAAACAACGTTCCTTAGCCGAAACACTTTATAAATTCGGTAAAATTTTATTACGATTTATTATCTCCGCCTATGTGAATGAGACTCGAAAAGTATTCTCGCATTTGTGGGATAAACCCGCAGATTGAAAGAGCTCACCAACACCTTTGATGATTACCATCCCAAAAAACGGATCATATCCATAACAGCATACTGCACTCTATTTCAAAACAGCTGCCCTTTGGTCTCTAGGTTTCACCATGAGTTCTGTTTCATACACGATCTCCCTAGATGCATGCGTGCTAGCACTCTTTATTGGTGTGTATTAGAGACGAGCCTGATACATTTGATAGCGTTGTGTTGATATAAAAGATGATTAAAAAGAGGAAGAAATGGAAGGTTTACGCATGATGAAGCTTCAGAGAGAAGGAATTTCGAGTATTTTACGTAAATCATTTGCACTATCAATTCTGTAGTGTTGTTGTAGTGTTTGGATTCCATGCCAAGCAGGTAATGGGAAGAGAGAAATGATCCTAGAACATAAAAAACACAGTCCCAAGGCTACACGATTCTGCTATTAAGCATGCTATGATGTTGAAGCAGTATGGCTTCAAATAGACGAGGTTTGCCCAGAAAGTAATGCCCGCATTTATTTTCTTCCACAATTCTTTATTGAACGTAATGAGAATTTCACACTTGAAAGAATGTTGTTTTACATACGCATCCTATTTTTCCACGTAATACCCATCGCGTTCTATGGCCTGCTTCCAGCGCTAAACAAGGGCGTGTATGCCTTATCGGTAAGAATCCTCCTCCGGGTGGCGGAGCCAGTGTTTATGTGGATCAGCTTCTCATCGACCTCAAAATGTCTTCCACAAATGGATTCCTGTAACGTCCCAAACAACTGGAAGTCCGAGGGGGCTAGGTTAGGGCTGTTAGGAGTGACAGCCGTGGATGGTCTCCCCGACCTCTGCAAATCGCGGATCTTCGCCGAACCGCCTTCTGATGACCTCAGCCTCCGTGCTCAGTGACTTACTATACTTTCGTCGACAGCAGATGCTCCATAGATTTTGCACAAGCGTTTGTGAGTATTCCCCACAGTTTCTTTCTCTGCAGTGAGAAATTCACTTATAGACTCCATTTTCAAATTGTCCTGCAACTACGCTATCTGTCTGAAGTGATGCAAATTTGGCGCTCTCACTCAGTAGACTTAAAGAAATACATGTGTAACGTTTCGCATTCGAAGCATTATTTCCGGCTACGAAAAAAAAAAGTCGGTGCATCTCTTTCCGGTCAACCCTCGTATTAGTTGCCTGGAACGAAATGCTGAAAACACTCCAACGCCGGAAATACATTTCGAACACATAGCATACATTCACCCTGCAAGGTTTCTATCCCACTCTGTGTGGTGAGGAACTTTATGACGATAAAATTACTACCTTATAAACAAAAACTGTATATTTTTTATATTACATGTACTAAACAGCTTTCTGAAGGTTTATGATGCCCACTCTTCACATTCGATTACTGTTTAGAAATTGTGTTATGTTCCATCAGTCCTATAAAATTATAGACAGCAACTGAAAATGCATGCAACAATGGCATCTTATGAGGAAATAGACAACCGCATAGCAGCGGTGTCTGACTTGTGAAATTACACGCCATGCAGCATTAACTCAGTAAACATAACATAGTACCTTCTGCAAAATACATATGTCAAGGAAATGCACACACAGGTACTGCAGTACCTCACAAGCCCGTGTTACTAACTTGGAGTCACTGTAGTTATGAAACTGAAGATGTGGAAGGGATATGGAGTGCATAGCACTCAACTTCGTTTGTCTAGACGGCGATGCCAAAATATGTTCTCGATAATTTAGGTGGAAGTGATTTATAACAAATCCATTGGAAATCCTCTGCTGACTGTGGTATGGAGACGTTTGCTTTTAACTGTCGTAGACAGATAGCGCTCTAAGTCACACACAGAACATGCAATTGTACACGAGTCGAATGTGGGTTATATCACACAACTGATACACTCGAAGAGAGCAATGGAAAAAATGGTTAAAAGTAAGATAAATGACATGCCGCAGCAACTCCCTCTCTCTAGAATGCATGACAAGTGTAATATTAAATCATATCTCGTTACAAACCCTCTAAATCGATTACTCTGTCTACTTTCTATCATCCTTTAATGAAGATCCATGTAAATTTAGAGGCACTTAGTTCTCTTTCGCAGGAAAGCATCCAAAACAGCAGTTAACATTTATGTATCTCTATTACCTCAATAAGATACAGCTGAATGTTGTTAATAACCATGCAGCAACTGTTCTGTAATGTATTTCTTAGCTGTTACTCTATGATTGTGATTGCTACTGAGTACAGAGAAGTACATTGTGTTTATTAAAGTTTGAAAGACGTAAACAGTCTTGCACGGGGTCAAATACGCGATCCATTCGGTAGTTGTATATTGCAGCCAACAAGCTGGTAATATAATGCTCTTTAGCTAAGAACACTTTGTAAAAATCTGTAAGGTGGTTGCTGAGAACTTTGGGGTCATACCTGGCCTTGTGATCTGACATATATAAATTTATAACTCTACATTTGGTGATCAACTACGGTAAACGATCTATTCCAGCCATTTTATCATCATCGTCGAGAAATGACTGTTTCCCTGATTCCCGGAGCTTCCATGTGAACTTTTTCTTGCTGTCATATACTCGTTCCCGTGTACAAGAATTTTCCTGCACCAAGCAGACATGTAAATACTCTCTCATTCTCCCTCGATTTCCCCACATTTTGGCATACTTTCCTTCAATTGATATGTATTTTCCGTGAATTTTTGTAATTATACAAATTTTATGTCACTTCTTCCCATCAGTCCTCTCCACGTATTCTAAAATTGCTTTTAAATGTAGTAGAGTTGTCAACACGTAGCACCACTACGCTATTTATCTGTACGTGTGTGAGTCTGTATCGGTTTCACGTGGGGACCCCCAGACCATACAGCGAATCTATTGCGAGCGAATCCACCATCAGACACTGCCCCAGATATGTGGAGGGTGGATTCACCTACGAACGTGGATTCACCTACGAACACTGTCCCAGCCATAACGCATGGTGGATCGAATTCCGAACCAAAAGCTTTCCATAACACGTGGTAGATCCACTTTAAAATACTATTGGAGACTTAATGCGTTGTGGATCCACCTTCAAACCCTATCCGCAACCGTGAGGCATGGTGAGTCCACCTTCGAACACTATCCGTACCATAAAGCGTGGTGGATCCCCCCTCAACTCGTATCTCTGACGTAATATGTCGTGCATCTACCTTTGATCTTTGTAATAATACTGCCACAAACCTTCCCTGTTCCATGGCGTCCCTCACAAGAAACCGACACAGACACAGACACAGAAAAACAACGCAATTGCGCTTGGTGTTGGCAACTCTACTACATTTACAAGCAATTTCAGAATACGTGGCGAGAAGTCATGTCATGGTCATATGAGCTGAGGTGACATAAAATCGATGAAATTACAAAAATTGACAGAATATTCATATAAACTTACGGAAAATACGGGAAAATGAGGCGAAATTGAGGGAGAATAAGGAAGCACTTACATGTCTGCCAGGTGCAGGAGTATTCTTGTACCGAAACCGCAAACGAAGTTGAAAAACGGCGCGGTGGCTGCTGGGAGCGACCGTAAAGGCATTTGCCATATGCGGTCGCTCTCATCAGACATAGCACCGAGGGTCAACTTTGTTTGCGCGTTTAATATATGAGCACGAGTGTGTGATAGCAAACAAGAATACGAGGAAACTTTGACATGAAAACTCGGGAACCATGGAATCAGTCATTTTTCGTCAACGGCGATAAGGTGGTTGGAATAGATTGTTTAACGTCCGTGGCCACAAAACGTAGATTAATAAATTTATCCATGTCGAATCACAAGCTAGGTGTAGCCCGAAAAGTATCGGCAACGACCTTATAGATTTTTATTAAGCGTCCTTTACTAAACAGCACTGTATTACCAGCTCGAGGTTGCAATATACAACTACAGAATGGATCACGTGTTTGACCCTGCGCAGGACTGTTTACTTGTTTTAAACTCTAGTAAACGGTATTACAACGTGCTTCTCTGTACTCAGTAACAATCACAACCATGCGGTGTCAGCTAAGAAATACCTTACAGAACAGATGCTGCATGGTTTTCAACAACATTCTGCTGTATGTCTATTGGGGTAATAGAGATACATACAAGTTGACTGCAGAGCCGTGCGTGGCTCGTGTTCGAGCCATCTCTCTCTTTTTACGTTCTATTTTTACTGTACTGCCACCTTGTTTTGTTACTTCAATTACTGGCGTTATTGAGTTGCTGGCTTGCCTGCCAGTGAGGGGCAGCAGCAGCTCTTATCGATATATGCCCCGCCGTATTATCTCTGGTGGACTTGCTATTACTTCCCGGTTGCTGTGTGTTGAGAAGTGAGTTCGTATCCGGCAGTAAGTTGACCGTGCAAGCAGTTGAGATCGCACCTGGCAGTCGGACAGTTGGGACGCGGCAGGAGTCGGTCGGGTTTGAGCGATAGTGTGTTTCGGATAGCCATCACTCGCCCGACCGTTGCCGGCACACATGGTTTCTATAGGGACGGTCTTGGTTGATCGTCGGTTGGTCGTCTTACTGGACGACATGATTGCTCGCCGATCTTTTATGGGTTGGAGATGTGTGTGTCTGAACTCGTGGTTCGTCTTTGTCACTGCATAGTCACTGTTTTTACCATTGGTCGCGTTCTTCGTCCAAGTGTGTGTGATATTGTGTGTAGCTTGTGATGTCGACTGCCCAGTTATTTTAGTGCTGTTTCCATGCTGATGTGTAGCAGTTGGTCGGTTGGCGCAGTCGTGACGTAGCACCAGTGGGGCATGCGGCGTCAGGAAGGTGCGGATAGCCATGACTTGCCCGACGACTGCAGACACACTTGTTTGAGTGGGGACGACTTTGCTTTACCGTCGGTCGGTCGTCTTGTTAGACGACGTGTATTTGGCCGGCTTTTGCTTATGGGATGGCTGTGTGCGCCGACTCGTGGTTCGTCCTCATTATTGCACAGTCACTGCCGTGAGCGCAGATGTTCGTAGGGCTGTGTGTAGTTATGTGATTTTCACTGACAAATTTATTTAAGTGTTGTCGGCGTACTGCCTCAGAGTTCGTCGGTCGTTTGATTAAACGTTGGTTTTCGAGTCGTCCACCCTTTATGGGTTGTCTGGGATCCGTTTGTTTGGTTCCACAGTCTCTGCTGTCAGCATCGGTGGAATTTTGGTGCAAGTGTGGAGCGGAACCGTGGTGCAAGTGTGGAGAGGAACTCACCTTAAGCATTGGTCTGTTGACGGTCGGTCTGTTGGGTTGTCGTCGGATCGTGAATGGTTGGATCGACTGCCTGTCTCTTCTAAGACAGCTTTAGTTTTTGAATTACAGGCTGACCCTCGAACGTCTGGATTCCCTTGTGCGTACTGCATTGTTTTTTAAAATATGTTCTTGTTGTTGGTACTTGTATGGCTTGTAGCCGGTTTTGTGTTTTAAACTAGAGTTGTTTTACTCTTAAGGCCTTCAGCTTAGTTTAAAGTACTGTTTCACCTAAGCCCTTTGGCTTTTTAAAAAGAAATTTTGAATTTTTAAGTCTTCGGCCTTCAGTCGATTTGAATTTAACTTGTTTTCTTCAACCTATTGAATTTTTAAGTATTTGGGCTTCAGCTGGTTCGAGTTTCAGTTGTTTGTTCGTAAGTCCTTCAGCATAAAATCAAGAACTGTTTCACGTAAGGACTTTGGTATTAATGTTTTGGAGTTTTAAGTGTTCGGCATTTAGCAGATTTGAATTACACTTGTTTACTTTAGCCTAACTAAAGGACTGTTTTAAGATAAAGCTTGCCTTTTAAATTTCTGATTATGCTTGCGCTTTAAGTTATTGGCCTTCAGCCGTTTTTAAATTAAAGTGGCTTTCAGCCGATAATTAAGTCCCAAAAACTAAAGCTCTGTGTCGAAGAAATGTTTTGGGCTCTTGTAAGGTTTGATCAAATAATAAAGTTGTATGTTCGAGTGTAAATGACAGACCCTTATTTTGGCCCCTTTATAAAATTTATTCTATCTGTCGTGTCCTGCGTTTTAAGCAGGGAGCTTCAACTGCTGTCTTGGATGCTTTCCTGGAAAAGAGAAACATCAGCCTCTAATGTGACATGATCGAAAGTAGATGGAGTAATTGCTTGAGAGTGGTTGTAATGAGGTATGATTTAATGGTAGACTTATGATGCATTCTAGAGAGAGGGAGATGTTGCGGCAGGTCGTTTATCTTACTTTTAACATTTTTTTCCTTCTTTTCTTGGGGTGTATCAGCTGTGTCATATATCCCGCGTTCGACTCGTATACAGTTGTATGTTCTATGTGTGACTTAGAGCACTATCTGCCTGCGATCGTTAACAGCAAACTTTTACATACCGCAGTCAGCAGAGAAATTCCATCGCATGTGTGGTAAATCACTCTGACGGAAAACCTGGACAAACAAAGTTGAATTTGAAGTACTCCATTTCACTGCCACATCTTGGACACAAGTTGAGTCTTCAGTTTTATAACTGCAGTGACAGGGGTTATGAGGTACTGCAATCCGTGTGTAAACATTTGCTTGACAGATGTCGAGTGTGGTAGAGAATGTTTTCCGTTCATGGAGACAGAGCAGGGTAGAGCCTAGTTGCAAATTTCAAACACGTTCGCTATGCGTTTATCTATTTCCTCATAATATGTCGTTGTTTCATGTATTTTCCGATGCTGACGATCATTTTACAGGACTTATGCAAGCATAGCGCAATTGCTGAACCTTAACGGATGTGAACAAAGGCTGCTATATACCTCTGAAAGCTACGTAATGCTTGGATCACAAAGAATTTTTTTTCCTTTTGTGTAAGTGTAGTACTTATATCATCTTAAAAATTTATCACCGCAATGAGTATGATAGAAAACAGGGCGAGTGTATATCATGTGTTGCAAATATATTTCCTGCAATGGAATATTAATAGCATTTCATTACACAAGAGTAATGTATCAGAAAACCACTGCTCTTTCGTCATAGCCTGCTTAATTGCAGAACCATGTGGCCTTAGTACTGTGTGTTAGTGTTCTACCATAGTTTCTCTCTTCAGTACCTTCTTGTTATGGAATCCAAAAACCCCAACAATTCTACAGAGTTGATATCACACGAGATTTACGTAAAATGTTTCAAACTCCTTCCACCTGGTACTCCATTATGCATAAATCATACGTTTATTCCTCTTCTAAATCGTCTACTACCAAAATACTCCCTAATATATCAGATTCGTATCTGTTACTCACCAATAAGGAGCGCTAAACCCTCAGCATGCAAGCATGTCGAAAAATCGTGTGTAACTGGACAGGTGACGTGAGTAAGTGTGGAATACTGTTCGTAGAATGGCACTTACAGTATTGGAATGATAATACCGGTCTATATCCTAGAGTCGGTCAGTCCAAGTTTGGAACGCATGTTGTACACGTTTCGAACGAAAAATATCGAAATATACTGATTACGTGGAATTCAGCTAATTCTGTTCCTTCACGACATGTCGTCTATGAAAGGTATGGTTCCTTCCTGCTTCTGGTCGATTCCAAATTAAATTCGAAATGATGTAGCAGGGAGGGTTAGTTAAAGACACAGGAAGCGTTACGAGATACATAGACAATTTTTCTCAGATTCCTTAGCCGATAGGTTCAACAAAGGGGTAGTCCGTTTCGAAATAGAGAGTAAGATCTTTCAATGTCCGACATAACCCTACAAATGTGAAAATACTTTGTCTCCCATCCACATAGGGGGAGAATGGAAAATCGTAAAAAAATCTTACCGAATTTAAAGAAGTGTTTCGGCTGACGAACGTAGTTTCAACACCTGCTCTCAGCCATCGGCAATTTCCTACGGGTTTTTTTTGGGGGGGGGGGGGGGTCAACAGTTTTCCAACTGGTTTGATGCATTTGATGCAACCCGCCACGAATTCCTCTCATGTGCCAACATATTCCTCTCAGTGTAGCACTCGCCACCTATGTCCTCAGTCGTTTGCTGGATGTATTCCAGCCTCTGTCTTTCTCCACGGTTTTTGCCCTCTAGAGCTCCCTCTAGTACCAAGGAAGCCATTCCCTGTTGTCTCAACAGATAAGCTATCATCCTGTGCCTTCTACGTGTGAGTGTTTTCCACATATTCCTTTCCTCTCCGATTCTGCGCTGAACCTCCTCATTCCTTACTTTATCCGTCCACTTGATTTTCAACGTTCATCTGTTGCACCACATCTCAGATTCTTCGTTTCTCTTTTGTTCTGGTTTTCTCACAGTCCATGTTTCACTACCATACAATGCTGTACTCCACACGTACATTCTCAGAAATTTCTTCCACAAATTATGACATTTGTCTGATACTAGTAGACTTTTCTTGGCCAGGAATGACGTTTCCTCCAGTGTTAGTCTGCTTCTGATGTCATCCTGTTCCGTCCGTCATTGGTCGTTTTGCTGCCTACGTAACAGCATTCCGTAACTTCATCTATTTCGTGACCATAAATCCTGATGGTAAGTTTCTCGCTGTTCTCATTTCTGCTACTTCTCATTACTTTCGTCTTTCTTAGATTTATTCTAAGACCATATTCTGCACTAAGAAATAGTATTTGGTGTGATGTGAAGGGCTCGCAATATATCCACACGTATATTACCACCGCAAAGTAATGGAGGATGTGGTTTACCAATAATACAGAAATTGAGAACCGTGCAGCAAAACAATTGGCTGATAGCATCACGCGATCGAGGTGGTAAGATGTTTTGTTGATGTGACAACTCGTCGAGAGTACTGTTCTGGACCTCTAGTATTTGAGTAAAATGCTTTGAAATTAGGGAAAACATTGTAAAATTACGAATATTGCTAGGAAAAACGTAAAATTTATGAAAATACGACAAGAAATATGGAGGGACGTGGATATTTACATGGACGTTGGACATTACAAAAATCACGAGAGAGAGAGAGAGAGAGAGAGAGAGAGAGAGAGAGAGAGAGAGAGAGAATTCTGTCAGCGAAGACAACATTACACTGTCGGATTTTCAGCGTGGTAATCACAGGAATACAAGAAAGGAGACGAGGACATGGAAAGGGGGATATATCTAGACTGTCATTCAGTATTGATGAACTGTAGGTGTTGCGCTTCTGAATTTCTTTGTGCAGTCCGAGTATACATTCCATGGTTGTGAATTGTCCCTTATGAGTTAGTGTACTATTTTTCCCGTTGTGATAGCTTTCGATCTAGTCAGTGAGGAGTGCAGAACTAGACAGCCTTTTAAGTGTGGAACATTGGTGTCGGAACATGATGGAATTTCGATATAACTAGCAGGGGCTGTGACTTGGCTAGGGGTGTCAGTTGTTCCTACTCTGGCAAAAACTGACTATCGTGGAAGAATGTACGTAAAATTACAATAGATGTGACGACTTTCTATCTGTAATTACGCTCTTTATTCTTCGACGAATATGTGATAATGACGATGTGCTGGGAGGATTTGGCTACTGGGAATCTACGGTAGGCTGCGCAAAACGACAACAAGATAATGTGAGTATAGACATGCCATGATTTTTCGGACGTTATACTCGTACACCTATAAATGATAGTCATGCTACTTGTAGAAAACGTTATGTTAGCGTTCCGACATACCACCAGAAGTGAACCTGTAAAAAAATGTATATGTCTAGCCGTAGGTAGACGATGTATTCGATGTGGGGAATTGTGATTTCAGTGCACCGACGAATATATCTGACCACAAACAACTGCACAATATAGCAAAGAAAGGGTTCAGCTGTATCTACAGTTGAATTATCACATAGTGATGGACGCCTGTGCTTTGTAACACTTCTTGGCAGGATGCAACACCTTCTGGAACTACTCACTGAAAACATATGTAGGCTATTCAAGAATATGATTGGCTGAAAAACGTAAATGTCAAATAAATTCCTAGAGATGAGAATAATCGAGACACCTTGCAATGTGAGTGTGGACGTACTATAAATTTTTCGGACACTGTACACATATAAACTATAAATGCACTTCTTGTTTGATACGTGTATGTGCTAGAGTGTAAAGGCACTGTGGTGAGTGTTTCGTCATATGCAGAGAAAATGATGTGGGTGGGACAATGACTGGTCCTAATGGAGGTATAGATCTGACATGGAAAACCGCAATTTCAATGCACTCTAAGGGGTATGAATGATTTTACGTGAAATAACATGTCCAGCCATAAGGGGAATATAGATTTATGTGGTAAAGTGAGATTCCCAGGGCCACAGCCGTCAGTAGGAGGTATTTCCGATAAAACAAAAATCTCCGCCCGAACAGGCCATGAAGGCCCAAAGGCACCGACCGGCCGCCGTGTCTTCCTAAGCCCACAGGCATCACCGGATGCGTATACAGAGGAGCACTTACTCAGCACACCGCTCTCCCGGGTGTATTGCAGTTTACGAGACCAGGTACTTTCGATATTTCGGTCATTTTGGAATGTCACCAGACTGGCTCTGTGATCGTAATATTGAATTGTGACTGCACTTATATATATATATATATGTTGCTGGACTCCTAGGACGATTTAGATTGGTATTTGGGAATGTAGCGGAGGTATCTGGTGGACAGACATGGACATTTAAGCGAGATAGCTCTGAGCCTCAAGAATCAGACAGATAGGGTTCAAGTGGGCATTTGACCTAACCGTGTCGCTATCTAGGCAGGCGAATAGCGAACTAACACTCAGTATGTGTTGGGAACTCTTCGTGATTGTGTGTGTTCCAAGTATTCTGCGACTTTTCTTTGGAAATTTGAGAAGAATCAATATGGTGAGTGTTTGCGCTGGACGATTATTCTCCATCTCCTTCTCTCCTCCCCTAATCCCCACCCCCCATCCCCACCCCACATGTAAATTCACCAGTTGACTTCTTGGCGGTCGCGGTAACAGACTCTCTAGCCTCTGAACATCCGGTACGGCCGGCATGTGAACAGGAAAAAGTATTTTCGGGAACCTATGAGATTCCAAATTTGAATGAAAGTTCCAGAAATCCTTGTTAGATTGTGATGTGGTGCCATCTGTAACGTCGCACTTCTTTGTCGTGGATATAGTAAGACAAGTATTACAAGTCTCTCTCTCCCTTTGTGTCATATGTTTGACATTTCCCAGAGTTCCAGGCGCCTCTGTGAGGTATACTGCCCTTCTGCACATTTCTCGTCTTCATTTGGTTGACAGAACATCGGTAGTTGTGTTGTTTGCATCGAGATGGTAAAACACCGGAGGCAGAGAAATTTGCTGGTTCTCTAGACTTGAGAAACACACATGATTATGAATATTAAAACCTTAGCGGACTTTGTTAAGTACCCGCCAGGTTAGCCGAGAGCGCTAATGCGCTGCTTCCTGGATTCGGGTAGGCGCGCCGGCCCCGGATCGAATCCGCCTGGCGGCTTAACGACGGAGGCCGGTGTGCCGGCCTGCCTGGATGTGGTTTTTAGGCAGTTTTCCACATCCCACTAGGTGAATACCAGGCTGGTCCCCACGTCCCGCCTCAGTTACACGGCTCGCAGACATCTGAACACATCCGCACTATCCCATGGATTACACTAGGCGCAGACAGTTGGGGTACACTAAGTCCGTCCTGGGGGGTACGGAGTGGCAGCAGGAAGGGCATCCAGCTACCCCTTAAATTAGCCTTGCCACATCCGATTAACGATGTCAACCCTGCATTGTTGCAGGAAAGAGCAGAAGCAAAAGAAAGAAACAAACAAACAAAGAAAAGATATAATTGACATTCGTTAAGAAATACGAGTTGGAACTACCAGTTTCCTCTATTTGCGAGTTTTCATGTAAGAAATCATAGGCGAGATACGTTTCTAGTTGCTTAGTGGTCTGCATCACGTTTCATGTAATGATATCTCTGAAGTTTCAGCACTCTAGATACATAATTTTCACTGTTTATCTTCGAAATTATTCTATGCGTACTGCTACGTGGCTGATATCGAGAACAGGTACATAAATTGTATGATATTGTGTATATAAATGTGTAAATACGTGGAATTTTGGAAATTTGCGAATGGTTCTAGACGATTTCAGCTTTTTATCGTTTTTTTGGCATGTAAAATCGGATATTACACCTGATATTGGTTTCCAGATTGGTAATTTAATTCTCGAGGGACGAAGAATTTCTCATCAACAGCACTGGAAAGTTAAATATTCTTGTAACTTGCCGGCCGAAGTGGCCGTGCGGTTAAAGGCGCTGCAGTCTGGAACCGCAAGACCGCTACGGTCGCAGGTTCGAATCCTGCCTCGGGCATGGATGTTTGTGATGTCCTTAGGTTAGTTAGGTTCAACTAGTTCTAAGTTCTAGGGGACTAATGACCTCAGCAGTTGAGTCCCATAGTGCTCAGAGCCAGTCTTGTAACCTCAGTGCCTAGAGAAGGTCGCAACGCGTTGCAGAAATTACAGCAGCAGGCAGGCCGGGCCAGAAGCGGAACCGTTAGTGGACGCGTTTATGCGTGAGGAACCATACCAGCTGTCCGTGGAGGGCGGCCCGCTCACGCATTAAGCCAGTGTGTGCGGAGGCAGGTGCATCGTGACCATTGGACGTGGTGAATGAACGATCGACCTCGTGAGGATATCTAGCACTGTGACTATACACGACGCATGTGCTTTTGATTCTGGGATGTGTGTCTTCGCAGTGTATGTATGAGAATCCGGTGGTCAATAGCTGTACGCAGGATGCAGAAGAGTCGATATTTTATGGTGCAACATACGAACTGTGTTTACTGCAGCGATATGATATGGTGGTACAACCGTTTGTAGTGATATAGCCTGGTTGGAGATCGGTTTTACACTGAAAAATTCAAGCTCTCTTCGGCAATAGCAGAGCAGTGGAACTGACTAAATGTCTCTGGTGATATTGTCTATATTTCATGATATGTAGACCACTATTGCAGGGTTTAGCTGTGAGTGCAATATGATTGCTGAATGTTTTCAATCTGTACAAAAATTGTTTTCCGCTGAAATTATCGCAATATGTCTGTAGAAATGGCGGACAGCGCTCCCACACCAGCATCAGCATTTTGGGGGGTAAATTCAGTAGCAAATGATCAGAGTGCTCCATTCACAGGAAGTCCCACCTCGTCAGAGTGTCACAACACTTCCTTTGTGTAGCGCATATGAGTTTCTACAGACTGGTTCGAACCACATAGGGGCAACATAAGACATCTACAGAATGTTTCTTAACGTCAGAGATTTATGTAATGTCTTCTTCGTTAGAGTGTTTAGAGACAAGTCCAGATACACTAGCCTCCTCTGGTTCTAACTGCTGGGATGCTGTCCCACACCTGCCATTGTGGCTTTGGAGCATCTCCAGATCAGCGGTTGTAAGCCTTTGAAAATTGTAGGCATTTTCTCGTCTGTAGGAGAGTGCTTAGAGTTTTAGGAGAATCTTTTACACATCCGATCTGCTGTACCTGTGTATTCACGACCTTTTGTAGGTTTAGAAATATGCCATGAACTATTGGATACGTAATTGTTCTGATTTTCTCGTCTGTACTTAGACACCATTCTGGATTTCCCGTTGTAGAACTGTGCTTTGAAAAGTGGGGAAAATAAAAAATAAATGTCGTAGAAACCATGACTCCAGAAGCAAAAATAAACAAAGGTAACTCTTGTTTTTAATAAAAGTGGTGAACACGGCAGTAGCTGTAGGACTCTGACAGTGCCTTCAAACAAAAGGCTGAAACTCGAAAAGAAAATGTGGTAGAAAATAGGGGGTGGCAATAGGATAGTTTCGAGCAACCTGTATTGGCGGTATTGTGGAATATGGCAGTCGATCTTCCAACTTCGAAGCAAACATACACACACACAGTCGGGGAAGTGGGGGCTGGGTGTGACAGAAAGTGGGAGTGGGGGTGGCAGAGTGTGGAGGACAGTTCACCAGCAGGTTAACACCACCAACACATTTCCTGTCAACATAAATAAATAAATAAATAAATACTTTACGTTCTTCCTCTCCTGCAGTTCAGCACAGACTTCTGCCCGCAAATTTCCAGGTGGGGGAGGGGAGGGAGGAAGTGAGGAGAGGAGTGGGGGTTAGTAGGAGAGCAGAAGAGATGCCAGTATCGTCATCTGATGGATGTAGTGCTAACTAGCTCATTCAGCCCCCTGCACATCTAGGCGAAAACACATGTCTCCACTTACGTAGCCAAATTAAGCTGTAAATAAATAAATAAATCCTCTCCAGAACAGCGTTGCTGTTCCACGCGATTTCCACGAGTTAGATTAGCCCAACTGACATTTTCCAGCCATTTCCAGAGGTGGCGCCCTAGGAAGGAAAAGGAGGAAGGGGGAAGGGAAAGGGAAAGTTAGGTTAGTGGAAGTAGCCCAATTGACATTTTCCCGCCAAAATTGCCAGCATTTCCAAGGGGTGGGAATGGGTGCGTGACGTTATGGGAGGGCCGGGCACCAACACCATTTTTAATAATTTATTTGACCTAGTACCCTCTGTGTTCCACTATCCCCAGTTACCTAAGAGCGCCAGCGGCCCCAGGGGTATAAGGTTCATATGTGATCTGATGTTTACACCCGTTAAGCAGATGTTACTGGAAAATGGTTGGTAGCATCTGTTCCTCTTTACTGACAACCACCATAAAGCATTTGTTCCCAATGTGTGCATCCTCTTGTGACACATGGAAAACAACTGGAATCTGCCACATTTAAAAAGTCACCAGAAAAAGTAGTGTGAATTTCCTAATCTCAAGTGCAAGTGAGAGATACTAAGACAGAACGCATTCAGACATTGATGAAAAGAAGATTAAGAATAGAAACATGGAATTTTAAGACCCTCTTACAAGCAAAGAAGTTGGTGACTCTGCAGGAGGTTATGGAAACAATCAGAATGTAAAGAAATGATTCAGTTACGGAATGGAAGATTTAGAAGTTACTTATTCTTGGTATTTTTTTTTTTCAGGAGAAATAAGCAAGTAATTCGTGTTGTTAGCAAAACATAACATTAGTGCCAAAAATCGACGTGATATCAGCGAAATATACAGAAGAGAAGTTAGTAACAGTGAATGTCCAACGAAAGACGAAAATCCAGCGATAATACAGATTTACGTGCCACACAGCAGACAACCTGCTGAGAGAATAAATGAAGACTACGATAAATCTGATGCTCCAATAGAGGAGAAAATAACTAATGGGTGTCTGCAATGTGGTCGTGGGTGAAACTGAAGATTGAAGAGCTGTGGGAAAATAAGGACTAGGAAAATGGCAGAGCTTGGAGATCTCTTAGTGGAAGTCTGCAAATGAAAGTCCCTATTTGTAAGAAATGCATTCTCTGAACAACTCAGAACAAGAAGACGCACTTGGACTAAATCGGTTGACTCAGATACCGTACACACCCTATTTTGACACAGTAAATTTTTCTATATCTTTTTTATTTTTTATTGTGAGACATTACCAAGAGCACATACATATTAAGACTATATCATTTGAATAGGAAAATATTTATTCGCCTAAAACAGACAGAAAAAAGTGCGAGAAAAAATAACTTAAATGAGATATATAACAAGGAAAAGTACAGAAAGACTCTGAAAACAAATTCAGCAGAAAAAAGCGATTGGATTAATCTGCATAAGAAAACAGCAAATGACAAAATAGTTTTTAAAAAAGACAAAGATAAGACATCAAGGGTAACAGAAAAAATATGTTGGTGAAGGTGAAAAAAAGAATATATGAAATCTTCTCCATAGATGTAATTAAAAATTATGCAGTACGTTAAATATTCAACTTCGACAAAAATCTGTAGTAGAAAGCCTGAAACAAAAATTCGAAGTAAAGACCTGCAAAAATTAAAGACTAAAGTTACTTTCGCATGGTGTGTGACTGTTTAATATAGCTCAGTAACATTAGCATCACACATAAAAAGAACTTCTACAGTGATAGTAAAGAAGAAAACTCGAAGAAATATGAAACGATACGAACAGGAATTACTATGTCCCGTCTTTTGTAATACCGAAAGGATCAACACAAATCGCAGTGCCTTCGTCTATGAGTGAGTACCAAAAAATGTGACATTAATGGCCGTATCTTTTGACTGCATCGACTTAGAAGCTCTCAAGTTTTTACACCGCCGAGGTACTATGACTTCAAAAGGTAGCATAAATTTCAACTTGGTACCTTCACCCGTTTGTTAAAAAAGGGGAAAGACTGACAACAAACTGATCCTGTAAGCTTTCCGTTTCTACCGACTGAGGTATTCACTCACACAACTTACATCGGGACCGAACGAACATCTTAAATGATGCATACGGAGAATGAATGTGATGTTAACATCATTCGGGTCCCTATAACAATTAACCTATAAATTCTTCCGCAGCAGTTACCATCACAGCTGCATAACCCACAGTGTACTACAGACGCTCCTCACACGTATATGACTATTTGTTACAATTAATTAACATAATTACAATGCCTATCTATTGCTAACTTTATTAAGAGTTTAACCGTTAACGAGAATGAATTCAATGTGCTCTCAACATTTTTTATGATCATAAATCTTTTTTTGCATACACAAAGTTTAGAGTAAAGCGTAGCGGTTAAATTTCGCTTTCTTACAGTCGGTCAAAACGATTTTACACATTCCGTATATCCTCGCAAGTCGGATTCCGCTTCTGTCGACCCAGCTGCCACCTGTTGGTAGAAACCTTCACTGACATCGTCTCTATCGAACGGATATGCGTGAATGCCATTGCCCTGCCACCTAGCAGCAGCAGCGCGAACTACTTGCTCACTGCACGTACGCTATAGCTTAACATGTCAAGGTTCAGAAATTCCCGTTCCAATTTGTGTATATTTCCAGAAAGTATGTATTTTGAAATACTGCAGAGGAAAATATTAGTAGCAAAATTAAGAACGAAAATCTAGCTTGACGAGATTCTAAAAAGCTACAGTTGTATTCAGTTTCATTTTCGGTGATTGATGGCTCCGTAATAATTTGCAGTTTATTGCTTCATTGCAGTAGGTACCATTACAGCAGTTTCACAAGAAAGTTCGCTATTACGGAGCTAGTTTAAGGAAATCCTTTTTTCAATTTGTGTTACTGTTAGAAACTGGTGATTGATTAGATGAAAGAATCTAGTTGTGAGATCCGTATGTAGTCTACCAACACTATGATTTCAGTGCAACCGTGGTATACACACACACATGAGGAGTAATCAAAAAGAATCACGGATGAAACAGGCGACATCGTACTGTATCTCACAAAGGTATTGTTTTAAAATTAGTTGGAGTCTTTGACCTACCGATTGAGCTCAACCTGAAAGACATTTGGCAGTCGTCCAGCTACTATGGCGATAAACTATAAGGGATACATCGCAACTCAATAAACCCTTGTAAGTGAAACACGAGGTCAAATTAATTAAAATAAAGCGCATTTCTATTGGTTTCCTACGAAATAAAGGCTCTGACGGAGGAATGAAATTCTACGACCTTGGAAGGCACCCAAAGCCTATTAATATTTAGGAATGTTAGTAACAAGCACAATTAATGCACAAGAGGGTTAAAGCGAGTAAATATAAATACTGTTTACTCAACGCTATTATTTGTTACAGAAATCTGTTAGAATAGCGATCATCATGTTAGATACAGTCGTCACGTCTTCATGGAAAATACTAGCGCATTATACGAAGTACACCATGCATCACACGGATCTGATCGAACACTGCCAGTATCTTGCCGAGAATATTTTCTTCGTCGGGAACTGACCAGTCCCTCCCAATGCCCACAAAAAATTAGGAAATCAGGTGGCATTAGATGAATGTTGCGATGTGGTTATTGGTCATACAGGGGTTGGACAAATATGCGAAAATACAGCGAGAAATGCTGCCTTAACATCAATACGGCCAACTGCGCTATTGTATTTGACCAGACTTGTACCTGTGCAATGTCCTCAGTACGTTGCAAGTGTCAGCTGTGATCAGAACAGCGCTCTGTATAGTTGTGATTGCATCAAGTCGAAGTTAAATGGTTTTGAACGATGATAAAGTGCTGGAGCTCTTATGGTGGGTTCTCCGTAACCAAGGTAGCCGAATTATTTGGTACTGAAGAAACACGGTATCCAAGATTAGTACAGTGTACGTACGTTGAGAAAGTGTGACACATGGTCTTTGAAGTGCGTTGTGACGACAAATAAGACAGATGGAAAAGTCAGCACAGAACTGAATGTCGTACTCGCAAACCCTGCCAGCTTCAAAACAAAACGGAGGAAGATTCCTAAGGAGGAAACAGCGGGGAGAGATGTAATTCCAAATCCAGTCATCAGTGACGCAGATGCCTATACTAGGAGAACATGCACGAGGCCATAAAACAGGGACTGTGAAGCAATGGAAGAAAGTCGTTTGGTCGGATGAGTGTTGTTCCACACTGTTTTCAACTTCCGGCCGAGTTTACGTCTCAGGAGTGCAATACGGGGAGGGTTAGGTGATGACTGAGGCAAACTTTCGTGGTAGTCCTTGTAACGTAACATTACTTCCAATAATTGTATGATCATTTAGTTATTCCTGACATACCAATGCTTTCACTGAATCAGCATTACTTGCAAGACCATAAGTTCCTGTTCCAGAGTTGTTGTATTTCTAATTGTCAATGGTTAGCTACAGTTCATATGTGACGTTTTGAACGACCCCGTATATCAACAACTCACTTAGGTACGGGGGTTATGGCCCTGACAATTTACGACAGGTAGTAACAGTTCAACAGAACGCATAAGGGCAGAGTACAAAGCTGGTTGCCCATAGCCAAAAGGAATCCGAGAGGAATAAAGTAGATATGCAGTATTTTAATTGCAATAGAGTCTACAGATAAAACAAGTATTCTGAATGATAGCAGTCTGATGCTCTGTATTTCGTTAGTTAGAATGAAATATGATTTTATTTTGGATTTTTCTACTAGAAATTTGGGCTTTGTAGCCATTTTCAAGGGAGTGGTGTAACTCATCAAACGAACATACACTGCCTGACAAAAATGGCGAAGCACCTAAAAGATATGATCGGATATCAATGAAACGTCATACATGTACACATTATCGGTGGTTATGATTAGAATTGCAGTTCTATGTGGCAGGCAGACAGGCCAGCAGAGTTGTTCGTGTTTCGTGTGAATATCATGCTGGAGAGGTATATGTGGACCCTGAACAACGATGTTGAGGACACGTGGATGCCACTTACCCGTCTCAGACAGCATTATCAAACCTGACAAAGTTGGAAAGGGACCTCACTGTGGTCTCCATTTGTCGGACGCCAGAAATGGTAGAATGTTCAGATTTGTAGGGCATTCGTATGTGACAGCGGTCCAATAGTGGATTGAATGGGAACTTGAAGGCACGCATACTCGTCGTCAATGTCCGGTCAATAGCGTCTACGACAAGAGAGGGTCGTTGTAATGTGCACCACTCACATCTTAATTTCGTTAACAAGAGAAACGAAACTGGCGTTCAATGAGTCGAAGCGTGGAATGTCAGATTCCTTAATCGGGCAGGTGGGTTTCAAAATTTAAAAAGTGGAATGGACAGGATAAACTTAGCTCTAGTTGGAATTAGTGACGTTTGGTGGCTGGAGGAACAGAGCTTCTGATCAGATGACACACGGTAATATATATAAAATCAAACAGGGGCAATCCAGGAGTAGGTTTAATAATGAATGAGAAACTAGGAATGCGTGTAAGCTACTATGGAAAGCATGGTGAACGCATTATTGCAGCCGAGATGGACACGAAGCCCACACCCACCACATCGGTACAAGTTTATTTGACAACTAGCTCAGCAGATAATGAAGAGATTGAAGAAATATATGATGAGATAAAATATTCAGTTTGGAGACGAAAATTTAATAGTGATGATGAAATTCAAAAATAGGAAAAGGAAGAGAAGCAAAAATAGCTGAATATGGAATGAGGGAAAGGGAGAAGGAGAAAGCCACCTAGTAGAGTTTTGCACAGAGCATAATTTAGTCATCACTAATACTTGGTTTAAGACTTATGAAACAAGGTTGTAAACCTGGAAGGGGACTGGAGACACCGAAAGGTTTCGGTTAGATTACATAATGGTAAGACAGAGATTAGGAACCAGGTTTTAAATTGTAAGACATTTCGAGGGGCAGATGTGGACTCTGACCACAATTTATTGGTTATGAACTGTAGATTATAACTGAAAACCTGTAAAAAGGTAGGACTTTAAGGAGATGGGACCTGAATAAGCTGAAAGAACCAGAGGTCGTATGAGCCGGCAGCGGTGGTCTCGCGGTTCTAGGCGCTCAGTCCGGAGCTGCGCGACTGCTACGGTCGCAGGTTCGAATCCTGCCTCGGGCATGGATGTGTGTGATGTCCTTAGGTTAGTTAGGTTTAAGTAGTTCTAAGTTCTAGGGGACTGATGACCATTGATGTTAAGTCCCATAGTGAACCATTTTTGAACCAGAGGTCGTAGAGAGTTTCAGAGGGAACATTAAGGAATGATTGACATAGCTGAAAGAACCAGAGGTCGTAGAGAGTTTCAGAGGGAACATTAAGGAATGATTGACATGAACAAGGGAAAGGAATATAGCAAAAGAAGGAGATGATATAGTGAAGGCAGCAAGAATCAAATAGGTAAAACGAGGGGGCCTAGCAATAACACAAGCGAAACTGAATTTGATTGACGAAAGGAGAAAATATAAAAATTCAGTAAATGAAGCAGGTGATAGGAAATATAAACTTCAAAAAATGGGACTAACAAATTGCAAAATGGCTAAGCAGGAATGGCTAGAGGACAAATGGAAGGGTTGAGAAGCATACATCGCTATTAGTAAGCGAGATATCGCCTACAGGAAGATTAAGGAATCCTATGGGAAAAGGGAACCACCTATATCAATATCAAGAGCTATGATTGAAACCCAGTCCTAAGCAAAGACGGAAAAGCAGAACGGTGGAATGAAGGTATAGAGGATCTACAAAAATGAGATGTACTTGAGGGCATTATTATAGAAATGCAAAAGGACATAGATGAAGATGAAGATGAGATGGGAAATACGATACTGCGTGAGGAATTTGACAGAGCACTGAAAGACGTAGGTCGAAACGAGGCTCAAAAATGGTTCAAATGGCTCTAAGCATTATGGGAGTTAACATCTGAGGCCATCAGTCCCCTAGACATAGAACTACGTAAACCTAACTAACCTTAGGACATCACACACATCCATGCCTGAGGCAGTATTCGAACCTGCGACCGTAGCAGCTAGACTGAATTTATATAGTGTTTCATCCAAGCTGTTATTGTCTTCAGTCCAAGACTGGTTTAATGGAGCTCCCCATGCTATTCTATCCTGTGGAATCCTCTTCACCTCCGAGTAAATACTATAACCTCCATCCTTCCGAAATTGCTTATTACCCTCACTTCTTGGTCTCCCTTTACGATTTTTACCGCCCCCCTCCCCCACACGCACACACTTTCCTCCGGTACTGAACTGGTGAGCCCTTGATGTCTGACAGTGTGTCCTATCAACTGATCTCTTCCTCTAGTCAGATTGTGACAAAAATTTCTTTTCTTCCCAAATCTAGTCCGTACTTCCTCATTAGTTACGTGATCGGTCCATTTATATTCGGCATACATCTGTAGCACCAGATTTCAAAGCTTCTATTCTCTTCGAGCCTAGACTTTTTATTATTCGTGTTTCACCTCCGTACGTGACTACATTCTATACAAATACCTTCAGAAAAGGCATCCTGACACATAAATATATTCTCGACATTAGAAAATGTCTCTCCTTGAGAAACACTTATCTTATCATTGCCAGTCTGTGTTTTATATCCTCTCTACTTCGGCCATCATCAGTTATTTGCTGCGCAAATAGCAGAACACATCTTACTGCTTTATGTGTCTCGTTTCGTAATCTAATTCCTCAGTATCACACGATTTAATTCGACTTAATTCCATTATGCTAGTTTTTCTTTTGTTGATGTTCATCTTATATCCCACTTTCGAAACATTGTCCATTCCGTTGAAGTGCTCTTCCAAGTCCTTTGTGGTCTCTGAGAGACTTACGGTGTCATCGGCAAACCTAAAAGTTTTTATTTCTTTGCCATTGACTTCAATTCCTACTCCAAATATTTATTTTGTTCCCTTTACTGCTTCCTCGGTGTACAGATTGAATAACATCAGGGATAGACTGTCTCACTCACTTCTCTATCACTTTCTCTGCCTCGTGATGACTGGGTGTTTTGTGCTGTCCTTAGGTTAGTTAGGTTTAAGTAGTTCTAAGTTCTAGGGGACTGATGACCATAGATGTTAAGTTCCATAGTGCTCAGAGCCATTAGAACCATTTCTCTATCACTGCTTCCCTATCACGCCACTCAACTCTTATAACTGCCATCTGGTTTTTGTACAAGTTGTAAACAGCCTTTCGCCCCCTGTATTTTACCCCTGCTACCCTCAGAATTTGGAAGAGAGTATTTCAGTCAACATTGTCAAAAACTTTCGCTATGTCTACAAATGTTATGAACGTAGTAGGTTGGCCTTAACTTTATCTATCGTCTAAGACAATCGTAGAGTCATTTTTGCTTCCCGTGTAGCTGCATTTCTCCAGAATCCAAACTGATCTTCACCGACGTCCGCTTCTGCCAGTTTTTCCAGTGTTCTGTAGGGACTTCGTGTTAACATTTTGCAATCATTTCTTATTAAGCTGATAGTTCGGTAATATTCACACCTGTCAGCACCCGATTTCTGTGGAATTGGAATTATTGTATTCTTCTTGAAGTCTGCGAATACGTCGCCTGTCTCATCATTCTTGCACAGCGGTGGAAGAGTTTTGTAATGGCTGGCTCTTTTAAGGGTATCTTCTAACGGAATGTTGTCTATTCCCGGAGCCTCGTTTCGTGCTGTGGTCGAGCGGTTCTAGGGGCTTCAGCCCGGATGACTATTAACAAGATGATAAAACTGGGATCAAGACTTTCTTCCGTATTGTCGAACGTGTACATCGAAGTGCAATGCCGGATATGAAGAACTGGTTAGGGAGTGGGATATCATTCAGAGTGAGATGATGTCGATGAGGCCACAGCCATCCTCATCGAGAGCCAACGAGAGTTACTGTACCTGTTGAGTGGAATGGACAGTCTAATTAGCACTTAATATTGGCTCAGGAGATACAGAAAAAGACGAAAATAACGAGAAGTGGCTGAAATGACATAAATGATAATCATAACATTATATAGGGGAGATTCTAATAGCTCAATGAAAGAAATTCTGCTACCATGGACGCAAAATAATGAGTAATGGAGGAAACAAAGAAGATGTAATAAGCATATTAGCTCAGGCAAGGAAGGGGTCTCCTGTTAAAAGAAGTCGTGTAGTAAGCCTCTGAGTAGGAATTTTCTGACAATGTATTCGTACATCTGGAACACAGCATTGAAAAAAAGTAAAATCACAGCTTACGGGAAACTGGAAAAAATAAACTCGAAGCATCTGAGATCAGAGACTACAGATGGATGCTGAAACTTACATAGACACAAGACATGAGAAGTTCTTTCGTAGAATCAGCGAGAAAGGATATATAAAAAAACTCTGCTACAAGAAGGGGAAGGATGATAGGGATGTGCTGCGATATCTAGGAATACACTAAGTGATCAAAAGTATCCGGACAGCCTCAAAATCATACGTTTTTCATATTAGGTGCATTGTACTGCCACCTACCACCAGGTACTCCATATCAGCAACCTCAGTAGTTATTAGACTACGTGAAAGAGCGGAATGCGGCGTTCCGCGGAATTCACGGACTGATTGTGGTCAGGTGACTGGGTGTCACTTGTGTCATATGTCTGTGCGCGAGATTTCCACACTCCTAAATATCCCTAGGTAAACTGTCTCCGATGTGATAGTGAAGTGGAAACATGAAGGGACAAGTACAGCACAAAAGCTTACAGACTGACCTCGTCTGTCGACTGACAGACACCACCGACACTTAAAGAGGGTCGTAATGTGTAATAGAAAAAAAAAGATCAAATGTGTGTGAAATCTTATGGGACTTAACTGCTAAGGTCATCAGTCCCTAAGCTTACACACTACTTAACCTAAATTATCCTAAGGACAGACACATACACCCATGCCTTAGATCGTTCGGCTAAATCCCGTGCGGCGTGTAATAGCCAGACATATGTCCAGACCATCACACAGGAACTCTAGACTGCTTCACCATCCACTGCAAGTACTATGACAGTTAGGCGGGAGGTGAGAAAAGTAGGATTTCATGGTCGAGAGGCTGCTCACAAGCCACACATCACGTCGATAAACGCCAAACGACGCCTCGCTTGGTGTAAGGAGCGTAAAAATTGGACGATTGAGCAGTGGAGAAACGTTGTGTGGAGTGACGAATCACGGTACATAATGTGGCGATCCGATGGCAGGGTGTGGGTATGGCGAATGCCCGATGAACATCATCTGCCAGCGTTTGTAGTGGCAATAGGAAAATTCGGAGGCTGTGGCGTTACGGAGTGGCGGTGTTTTTAATGGAGGGGCTTGTACCCTTTGTTGTTTTGCGTGGTACTATCACAGCACAGACCTACACTGATGTTTTAAGCATATTCTTGCTTACCACTGTGGAAGAGCAATTTGGGGATGGCGACTCCGTCTTTCAACACGATCGAACACCTGTTCGTAAAGCACACCCTGTGGCGGAGTGGTTACACGACAATAACATCCCTGTAATGGACTGGCCTGCACAGACACCTGAAATCTATATAACACCTTTGGGATGCCAGAATGAGATTTTCTCTCTGCAGTGGAGTGTGCGCTGGTATGAAACTTCCTGGCAGATTAAAACTGTGTGCC
The DNA here is from genome assembly GCF_021461385.2 of Schistocerca piceifrons. NCBI lineage: Eukaryota > Metazoa > Arthropoda > Insecta > Orthoptera > Acrididae > Schistocerca > Schistocerca piceifrons. The sequence continues at coordinate 442,705,312 of NC_060141.1, read as the reverse complement.
GGACCGAGACTCGAACTCGGTACCTTTGGAAGATAGGAGACGAGGTACTGGCGGAATTAAGGTTGTGAGGACGGGGCGTGAGTCGTGCTTGAGTAGCTCAGTTGGTAGAGCACTTGCCCGCGAAAGGCAAAGGTCCCGAGTTCGAGTCTCGGTCCGGCACACAGTTTTAATCTGCCAGGCATTTTCACCTTTGGGATGGTTGTGAACGCCGACTTCGAGCCCAGTCTTACCGACCATCGTCGATACCTCTCCTCAGTGCAGCACTCCATGAACGATGGGCTGCCATTCCCCAGTAAACCTTCCAGCACCTGATTGAACGTATGCCTACGAGAGTGGAAGCTATGATCAAGGCTAAGGGTGGGCCAACACGATACTGAAATCCAGCATTAGTGATACAGGGCGCAACGAACTTGAAACTCATTTTCAGCCAGGTGTCCGGATACATTTGATCACATAGTGTACTTTTCATGGTATTAGAATCCAGTATTGTAGGGGCCAATAGATATTGGAATACATATGGAACGTTTGGTATACGTGGTACTTTGTGGTGAACAGATTGGCATAGGAGAGGGATCCGTGGCGTATTATATTTGCTAGAGAAAGAAAAGAAGAAATTCTGTGCCTTTAGACGGAGTCCATTTAGAGCGAGTTCTTTTTGAGTGCACATGGGTTGGATGATGTATCGCTGGTGGAAGTATAAGTGATTAACTTACTAGAAAACATGAAAATCACTTCAAAATAAAGCATTAATGTCAGATGGTCTTCCTTTAGAATTTTGTTCCTTTCGGGTCATTTTCGACTAAGAGCTCAGCGCTGTGTATAAGGGGTAGTCAGATGAAAAGTAGAGAAATGAGAAAAAATTAACCAAACAGTTTATTATTTGAAAACTAACCGTCTTAACTGTTAATTCATTTATTCCAGTGTAAGACAAGATGGTCAATGCCTCCGTGGAAAAACGTTTGCTGTTGCCTGCGTAACCATAACTGTACCCATGCGTGCATCTCTTCAATCCAAGCAACTCAACGGCCATCAGTGTATTTCCTGAGAGTTCCAGAAATACGGAGCGATTGAGGCTGTATGGGGAATGTGGAAGGGCTTCTCAGCGAAATTTCTGCAGCGTAGTCAAAACAACCTTGACAACATCTTGGCCTGCCCACGCGATGCCACAGCCAAAATGCATACATCGCCATACCATATCAATAGTTCTGCTTCGATTGTATCCATAACAGTGGTGCCCAGTTTCATTCTCTTACGTGTGTTTTCACTTTAAATTTACGCTTAGAGTCAACATAGAACAATACCTCCAAAATCACATACCCATTCAGAATATGTTCCTCTTAATCTTTTATTTCTCATGTTTTTGCTCCGTTCGCTGCGAGATTATTTAACACATTAAAAGAACTCTACAGGAAAGCAAAAAAGAAAAAGAAAAACAAGCAGCTAAAAACCACAGATACACACACACACACACACACACACACACACACACACACACACACACACACACACACACTCATAATCACACGCAGTAGAGAGACAGAAAATTCGAATTCGGAGCCAAATTCATCTGAGAACAACCAAATGCCGACTGGATGGAATACAAAGTAAAAACGTTTCCAGTTTTTTGATGAAGTGAAAAATTGTTCGTTACGAACAAACTCCTAGGAAATATGTGTAGTATTTGAGTGTGTTTCTCACAAAATCATGAGAGCAGAATAAAAAGGATCCGCCAAAGCAAAATGCGAGTAATAGGAAGGATATGACACTAGCCAAAAGCTGAACACGTGAAACAACGTCATAAAGAATCTATCTAGCACAGCCTGGGGTGCTGAAGAACATCCACCCTTCTCAGTACAGCTCTTGAAACCACTATACGCAGTAGCTTTATACTGTGCCTCAGTATGCCAACATAGTGCTCTTGCAAGGAAACTGGAATCCCATCTGAACGAACTGATGGGAATTATTACGGATACACTAAAATCCACACCAGTCCCTTGGCTGCTTCTCGTCAGTAACTTTCCACGTCCCGAATTCCGACGCCAAGGAAAAACCGATCGGGAATGAAGGAAGCAGCATCACTTCTACTATTCCTAAGACTTCCTGTTTCATACTGTCTTATATGACGCTTCTCCATAAAGCCTGATGTCATTCAGTCTACTGTGTCCTAATGGAAGAAACAACAAGAAGTTCGAAATTAAATAAGAGTGGTGCAAGATGTGGAATGCCACATCAATAAAATATCAAGAGGTTGAAGATCCATCTGACAGCCTACCAGAATTTGACCTGAAGTGAGTGCACAAGACTGAACAAGATAAGGACCGTCCACACTAGGTGCATTGCTATGATCCGCAAGTCAGAACTCCGAAACAGCTTGCATATTGTCACAAACTGCACCCTTAGAAAGTATCCAGGGACAATCAGTGATTTTAAAAATTCTGGTCCCTCTCCTTTCAAATGACTTCATTCACTAGTTGTTGAACTCTTGTCTAAATGTTTCTATCTTAATTAACAGTCTTAATTTTATAGTTCAAATATCCTCCTTGTTAGTATTATTAAAATATTTATTTTCACAATTTAAACGTATTTCTTTGTATCTAAATCAATAAATATATAACTATATAACTTTAAAGAATTTACTAGTTTTATTTGTACAAAACTGCTATGGAGAAACAAATGCTCACAGTCGTTCTGCATATCAAGCTGGGTGCGAGACATGCATGATCAAATTCGGAAAACATGATGATACAAACTTAGTGCTCTGTTGACTGACGTTTAACAATACTGTTCCGCTGACGTACCTGAAATGACAAAGGGCTGTCGCATACTACGTTGTCCAACAGTTTTCTGAAAAATGCTTTACAGTATCGAAAAATTCCTGTACTTCCAGATCACGAGTCCAACAAAAGCAATGAATTATCTTCTGCATCTGATAAGAAGACGTTTCAGATCTAGTATTGAAAATTATTCTCTCAAATTTTTCCGGTTTTGCTTCGTCGATTATAAGATGTTCACAACAAAACGGAACTTATTTGAAATTTTTGGCCTTAATTTGCTTGAAGACAGGTACAAAGCTGTGGGAACAGTGACCCACTGATACTTATCACTGGATATGTTGTATAATGTAGCACAGTATTCATCGACTGCCTCTCTCTTTCTTTCGCTCGAAATGATGACCTGCGGTTTGCATGCAGTTCTTGCACTAAACCTGACTAATCCGCTTTATACACAGCATTGTAGAGGATAATTAGTAGCTACGAAATTATGTACAGTACTACCTATTAATGACATCTCGCCTACACGTTTATTTGAAATTAAGTCTGTAATTTTTCTACTTCTTTTCGCATATAATTTTCTAAATCTTTTTAACCAGATCTAAGAAGCCTGCAAAACTTTATTACTAAGAGCTACTACACTCCAGGTTTTCTTTAGTTTAGGAAGGTACAGCATTTTCGCTCAGGACTTTACTTAGCATAACAATCATTATTGGAAACACAATTCAAGGAATTGTCAGTATTACTTCTTTTTCCCTCTAATGTTTCTACAAATTGTAACAAAATATCGATATCATTCGTATGAGTTTACAACAAAATAACTAATAAATAACACATATGTAGGTCATCAGGAGATTTAGGTGATTTCGACTGCATGACATTTAGTTCTGATTTTATCTTTGCGAGGCTGAAAACATTAATGGGATACCACATTACTGTGAAACTCTGTAACCTTCACAAAGACAAATAATATTAGAAAGCATCAGAAAGCATATACGAAGAAAACACAAATAAAATAAATTCCGTTTCTGTCTGCTACAGCTACGGTAGTGGTGTACGTTTTTCTAGACGCCTGGCGGGTTACGAATTTGGCGGTTTTCAACACTATTTTTAAAAAAGTACTTGCAGTGCACCATAGCCACTAAAATTTTGATGGCAAAGTTCTTTCGATGTATCCTTTCTGTGTGAATATTTCTATGTAAGTTTAGACATGTCGGACTGGACCATTCCCTTGCTAGGCCTCTTAAATTTAATTTTGTCAGACCTTCTGGTAATAATTAAAATATCAGACGTTCAGTACATTTCCTTCAGAATTTGACGTAAAAGGAGAGAGCATTCTATGGGGCTCGTCATTTCTCGTAGTCTAGACCCGTTTACTTACTGAAAGTAAAAGAAGAATCCGCACATATTTTTTGGCTTATCCGGCTGAACTTCTCTATGGGCGGCTACTATGATTAATGAGAAGTCACCACTAAAACTCAGCACTTTCTCGCACTCCGTTACCTCTGGCGTCACGTGAAACGCATTGCATTGCAGTTGGCAGTAGAGCTTAGACATTTAAAGGAACCATTAACGGGATTCTAGCAATCTGAAGAGAATTCGATTTCATCGAAAGCTCATTCCATACAAGCTAGGACCCAATAAAAATTTTACTTCTCGTCGCACGCCATAGGTGTAGTAAATGTTCTTTACTATCAGGTGGAAGTAATTATAAGCAATTCCATAATATTTTTGTTGGAAGAAACTAGTGTGGAGGCGAAAATCTCAATAACTACTCGGTTTGAGAGAGTCGCCAGCACCACTAGCCGTTAAAATTGCTCAATAAAGGGAATAAAGTAACAGAAAACATAGTTGTAATTTCTCACCAATACTTCCATCCCTAAAAAATATATCGTATGGAAGAAGGAGAAGGAAAGTATATTTTTATGCGACTGCAGAAAAGGTTTTCAGGAGACTAACACATAATTTTCAAGTGACACGTATTCTGTTTTCGCATTGTCGGTAGCGTAAAACGGACGTTGTCTACTGCGATACATTTTGAACCCCTTTCTACAGATTTGTACCTTAAGAGATTCCTTTCTGGCGATACATGGTCTATCTTGTTTTGCTGTCGATGCTCCTCCGTTTATGTAACTACGTATTTCTTTTTCGGTACTCTGGTGAGCAACTATTGATGTCTACTTGTTGTGCCTGTAGAATTATTGGCCGTAGAAGTGTAACTGTTAATCCGATCGTTTGATGACTCGCTAGGCGTAGCTTACAAATTAAGCAAGATATATGTTTCAGTACAGGCATAAGAGGTCAAACTGCACCTCCCATACCGTGCACTGGTCGTTCACAACGGGACTACCACCACCATAACCACCGCTGTTCCCTCCCATACCTAGCTGTCTGAACAGCTATAGTCCTAGTTATTCTCTGCACCCTACAGGGAACCGACTGGTTATCTAGCGAAGTCGTGCCATTAACTTGAGCGTTTCAGCGAAAAATTCAAAAGCGAGAGCTAAAACGTATTTTTAATACAAATATATGGAAATGAAAAATATTTTTTTATAATAGTTATACCCTACCAACTGGGAATTAATATATACCATTAAGGCAGCAGAAATACCTCCTAAAGTATGGAAGGAGCAATTACATCTCCAGTTTTCAAGAAGAGTGAGGCTGCACAAGTATTCAGCTACCGAGAGGGTTCATGCTTTGAAATTGGTTAGAAGGACTTCACAACGCTGCTGCTAATCACATAAAAGTATTGACTGTAGCAACTGTACGCCACTATCAATGTTGCTTCATCCCTGAACGGTCGACCACATATTTACATTTAGGCAGCTGACAAATAAATTTACGTGATTTGTGGGGAATTAAACCTTATTTCCATTGATTTTCGACAAACGTACGACAGCATTGACTACTGCTTGTTGTGAAGAAAGTTGGAGGAATTTCACATCCCGTCTAAATACGTCAGACGAGTTGCGGCGTGCTACTCTTAGTCAAGTTGTCGAGCACGATTTGGCAACCAACTATCATCACCATCTCAGTAAGAGATCCATTGGTGTCAATTGTATTCAATTTGGCATTGTACGAAGTAATCCGTGACACTGAACGCATCAGAAAAGTGGAGATGGTGGGATCAAATAGAATCCTGGAAACTGCTGTAGATATTGTGATTCTTGGCGACACCTCGGTGCAAGTATGCGCTGATACTTCCCGATTTCCTCACAATTGGGCTGCTGCTGCATGAGGATGAAACCAACTATCTCGTTGTATCACGTTGTCATGCTCTCCTTCCTTCCATTGTTGTTGATGGGCATACCTTTGAACGAGTCCAAGAACTCAAGTACGCGAATTCCATACTGACAAATAAAAGCGAAGTAGTGAAACAAATTAATCGAAGAATAATAAGCGCCAGTCGCATGTTCTATAGTCTGAACAGTTGGTTCAAGTCACGACAGATATAACAGAAGAATAGGATGCAGCAGTACATTTCAACTGTGTGACGCGTACTTTTATATGACCATGAAATATGGCGACATCAGCAACAACTGAAGAAGCAATTTGTGCCTTTGAGAGGCAGATACTTCGAAAGACCTGTGGACCTTTTCACAGTACCATGGAAGGCAAATGGGAATGGAGAACGAAAGAATACCTCTGCCAGCGGTTTGGAAAGATAAATATTGGCCGAATACTGGAGCTCAAAAGCCTGCAGTGGTTTGGCCACATGCTTCCAGCTGCTTGATCCCTCCCATACCGTGCTCCATTCTCAACCTGCTGGAATACGCCCAAAGGGACGTCAAAGGACGCGATTGAAGGATCGAGTACGAACAACCTTTAAAGACAGGGTGACAATTATTGTACTATATGAAATAAAATCGTCATAACTTCTGAACGGTCTGCGTTAGGATGTTCAAAGTGCACGGTTGGGCGCGGGGCATGATGGGAATTACATTGTTACATTGTTTCTTTTAGCGATGGAGCTCACTTTAATTTGGATGACTTCGTCAACAAGCAAAATATTCGCATTTGGAGCACTAAGAATCGGCATTTCTGGATAGAGAAGTCTCTTCACCCTCAACGGGTGATGTGTGCTATGCAACGTCCAGTCACGGAATAATCGGTGCAATACTCATTGATGGCACGATGACTAACGAAGAGTACATGAAGGTTTTGGAAGATGATCTCATCCTCTTTATCCAAAGTGACCCTGGTTTCGACAAGATGTGGTTCATGGAAGACGGAACGACTCCATCGAAGCAGGAGAGTGTATCATGTCCTGGAGGAGCACTTTGAGGACCACTGGCATGGACCTCGATTGGTCGCCATACTCTCCGGTTCTGAACATATGCGACTCCTTTTTGTGGGGCTATATTACGGACAAGATGTACAGCAATAACGCTAAAACCATTTCTGAGCTGAAAACATTCAGAAGGCCATCGACAGCATCGATGTTTCGACACATCAGCGAGTCACGCAGAATTTCGCTTTTTCTCTGCGCCACATCATCGCCAATGATGGCAGCCATATAGAACATGTCATAACCTAAATCCGAATACCTCTAGTGACGTTTAAATTGTGAATAAAGTGTGTGCACACCGCAGTTTGTAACTAATTTACGTTTTTTTTCTTCATATGCTGCAGTAATTGTCACCCTGTATCTCATATGTTGCGACTGACTGATCACTATTGTACTTTTAGTAATGCGTTCTTTATAAATTTTTATAGAATGTTGCTTCTTTCTCGTTTTATTGTTCGGTTACTTTCTTTATTGGTCTGCTGTAGGCCTTAAAGGCCCGTTAACGGAACAAATGTGATGATGATATCATTTGGGAACATACCCCAACGTTGGTGTACGTTCTCTTGCATAGATTATGATTTTTGTACCCGACAACGCACAGCTACGCTGGGATGCCTGGGGCAGTTTCGTAACTAAGCGGTGCAATCGTCATAGTGTGTTTCGGCGATAAGTCTTGTCAGGCAGATCAAAAGGTGCTGCGACCTGTTCTAGTATCGGTCACACAATTGTCTTAGATATGCGTAAGGCGGTTTCTGAGGGGGAATCTCATAGGCATTAAGAACTGCCACGTTCGTTCTTATGGTAACGCTTCCACATGATGCTGAAAGTACAGTGGCGTTCAAGCGTTCGTACTGGAGGGAAATAATTTATAAGTAACCGGACCCTGTGGAGAGCTTTCGCTCAGTCTTGTAGAGAAGAGAGCAGTGCCTGATCACCGTCACGTTATTTACTTTTTTGAAAGAGCTTTAAGTAATTTTTACAGTCGCAAATGACAGGTGTAGAGTTCTAAACTACCACATGAAGAATGCAAAAGAATAAAAAAGATAATACTTTGTTAACGGTGAGATGATGCTACGTAAACCTTTTGCGAGGCAATAAATAAATAAAGTACTCCCTCTTAGAAATTTCAGACGAGAAAGAAGAGTCGGGAAAATGATATGTCATTGTTCTGAATTTGCACAACAAAATGTCAACGGTGTCAACTGGGCTCACCACAGATAAGTAAGTAACACTACTGAAAATCTTCGGAAACCTACACTGGACATGATTACAGCTGCATCAGATCTGACATCCCTAAGAAGTTTCATAGCAATGGATGGAGATAGCTTTATGAATGTGACGTGAGCGTTCCTTAGTCGATAGGGTGTACCTAATGCGAAATTGAAACATAGGACAAGTGTAAAATAAACGTATTTTTCTCACCTCTTGCCTGTATTTGAGTGCAAGAAGTCGAGCTCACTCCACCAGCAAAATAACAGACCACTAGTTTCATTCCTTTCCCAGAGAAATTTAAATCCAAATTGCGTCAGAGGCTTGAGGCATATAAACTAGCTGATACACGTTCTGGGTTTCCCGAAAAGGTGCATACAGTTACCCAAGAAGAGGTAACAGTAGCAGCTCCAAACTTAGTTGAGACGTATAGTAATGACGGTCACGATAAATTAGGAAACAGACCGGTCCATTTCAGGGGATTCTACCAAAATTTCAAAAAGGTGATGAGGAGGGTGACATTTTTTAGCGGACATGAATGTACAAGCTCTCTGAAAATCCTAATATCCTGGTCGCTCTAACAATATACATGTCACATTCTCAAACGTCAGTGGAGAAAGGTCACTTTAGAAACTGAATTTCCACGACAGAGAACAGGATGAACGTTTTACTTCGTCCAGTATTGAAACTGTTTTAAGACAACTAAATTACGAAGATATAAGTGGCTTAATTTGTATGAAATCTAGGCGGAACCTATTAGCCGGCACAATTGCGTTAAACTTTTATTTTAAGGCTGACTGATTGGCAAAGTACTGTATCAAAACTAAATGTAAGTAAAATTTACATGATTGTTACAGTAGTTTGTTATGTCTGATGTGCCTAACGTGTAATAGTACAAATTGTTTACATCACCTAGCTTTTAATATTGGAATATTGATTTCTGCATGGACATTACTCTGAACTTATCCGTCTTTTTCTTGAGAAAAAAGGAAATTAGTTGTTCTTACGTACGCTAATAAATTGTGTCGAGTACCTTAATGATTTCAGTTCTCTTCGGGTTTTTCGTATGAAGCCATAAACTTCGTAGCAAAGTTTTGCAGGATTTCTGTAAGAATTACCAAGTGCTGCAGTACTGGACCTTAGTTCGAAGATTTATCTAACATGCTACGGTATTTTTTGAGCTTATCGCTAAATAACTCCTTATACGGCCATCACCACGCATTCAGCCTAGGTGTCTATAGATTTTGAATATGGCTCTGTTCCTCATTATGGGATGTGTTGGAATTATAAAAAGGCTCAGAGACATATTTTTATCCATTGTCTCTATGGGTTTATTTTTGCTTATAACTTCTGCATTAACATAAAAACTCTTTATGCTATTGTTGCTTGTCAGTGAAAATCAGTGTACTTAATTTAAAGGTTACCACATTATTTCGATTTATCTTAAATATTTCCTTAAATGAAAAGAGTCAAAATTACGGGAAGAAAATTGTAATATTTGTTACTTTGCTTCGTCAGATACAAAACGTGGATTTCACATCTCCAAGACTATTCTACAATTCACACTTAAGTGAATGGCAGAGGGTTCAGTGAAACGATTTCACCGTATATTTCTTGAAGTTATCCCGGTGTACTGAATACTGTATGAGGTTTTGGGATCATGCTGACTTATTTCCACAATATTTCAGCTGGCAACCATGCAGCCGTCTTTAGGTGAGTGTTCACCACTGGAGACTGCTAGGTCACGGTGTTGGCTTTATAGCAAAAATCGGCGCGAAGATGCATGCCCATTGGCGGCCGTCACAGAAGCATCCTCTACCGAAATCGGAGCAATCGGCGCGAAGTTGCCTGCAGGTGAAACTACACTACTGGCCATTAAACTTGCTACACCACGAGTATGACGTGCGACAGACGCGAAACTTAACCGGCAGGAAGATGATGCTGCGATATGCAAATGATCAGCTTTTCAGAGCATTCACACAAGGTTGGCGGCGGTGGCGACGCCTACAACGCGCTGACATCAGGAAAGTTTCCAACCGATTTCTCATACACAAACAGCAGTTGACCGGCGCTGCCTAGTGAAACGTTGTTGTGAGGCCTCGTGTAAGGAGGAGAAATGCCAACCATCACGTTTCCGACTTTGATAAAGGTCGGATTGTAGCCTATCGCGATTGCGGTTTATCGTATCGCGCCATTGCTGCTTGCGTTGGTCGAGATCCAATGACTGTTAGCAGAATATGCAATTGGTGGCTTCAGGGGGGTAATACGGAACGCCGTGCTGGATCCCAACGGCCTCGTATCACTAGCAGCCGAGATGGCAGGCATCATATCCGTATGGCTGTAACGGATCGTGCAGCCACGTCTCGATCCCAGAGTCAACAGATGAGGACTTCTGCAAGACAACAACCATAACACGCACAGTTCGACGACGGTTGCAGGAGCATGCACTATCAGCTCGGAGCGCCTGCGATGGTGTACTCAACGACGAACCTGGGTGCACGAATGGCAAAACGTCATTTTTTCGGATGAATCCAGATTCTGTTTACAGCATCATGATGGTCGCATCCGTGTTTGGCGACATCGGGGTGAAGCGTGTATTCCTCATCGCCATACTGGCGTATCACCCAGCGTGATGGTATGGGGTGCCATTGATTACACGTCTCGGTCACCTCTTGTTCGCAATGACGGCACTTTGAACAGTGGACGTTACATTTCAGATGTGTTACGACCCGTGGCTCTACCCTTCATTCGATCCCTGCGAAACCCTACATTTTAGCAGGATAATGCACGACCGCATGTTGCAGGTCCTGTACGGGCCTTTCTGGATACAGAAAATGTTCGACTGCTGTCCTGGCCAGCACATTCTCCAGGTGTCTCACCAATTGAAAACGTCTGGTCAATGGAGGCCAAGCAACTGGCTCGTCACAATACGCCAGTCACTACTCTTGATGATCTGTGGTATCGTATTGAAGCTGCGTGGGCAGCTGTACCTGTACACGCCATCCAAGCTCCGTTTGACTCAATGCCCAGGCGTATCAAGGCTGTTATTACGGCCAGAGGTAGTTATTCTGGGTACAGATTTCTCAGGATCTATGCACCCAATTTGCGTGAAAATGTAATAACATGTCAGTTCTAGTATAATATATTTGTCCAATGAATACCCGTTTAGCATCTGCATTTCTTCTTGGTGTAGTAATCGTAATGGCCAGTAGTGAACATGTCAGCCCACCGTCGGAACTAACGCTCGCGGCGCAAAAAGCAAACAGAGTCGCCGCCAGATGTGTCATTATGAACAAAAAATTTTCTGTCAGGAGATATCACTAATTCCAACCCTTGTCCAGTTGAAAGACGCCATCACGATTTATAAGATCTTGTGCTAGACGTACTTCCATAGATATTTCAGTTAATGCATTCCAAAAGGATCACGCCGGAGCAAAGATTTTTGTGGTAGAATAATCTATATAGTATCCTGTGAATTCTCAGATCCGGCTGCAATCCCGAAACGTCATAGAACACACTTTCACACTATTTCTTACCGCTCCACTCTCGGACAGCACACAGAAAAAACGAAAACTTAAATTTATTCGCGTGAGCCCCGATTTCTCTTATTTTATTACAGTGACCATGTAGATGGCTGCCAACAAAGTATTTTCGCATCCTGGAGAGAACGTTGGATATGGAAAGTTAGTAAAAAGATCTCGCTGCTACTAAAATACCGTTTTAATGACTGCCAACCAAAACACGCGTATCATGTCCGCTACACTCTTTCCCCTATTTCACGATAATACGGAATGAGCTGCCCGTCTTTGAACGTTTTCGCTATCATCCATCAATCCTATTTGGTAAGGTTACAATACCACATAGTGCACGGGTAAGCGTAGAGTAGGTGGTTTCCCTAGTACACCTGCTGTTTCTTCAATGGCTACTCCCAACAAAACACAGTCTTTGAATTGCCTTCGCCACAACATTACCTATGTGACCGTTCCTACTTAAGTTATTCACAATTGTAATTCCTAGGCATTTATTTGGATTGATAGCCTTAGGTTTACGTGACGTATTGTGTAACTGAAATTTAACGTATTCCTTTCAGTACTGTTGTGGATGACCTGACGCTTTTCATTATGTAGGTTCAATTGCCAGCCAATTTTCGTACCATACAGATATTTTGTGTAAATAATTTTTCAGTAGGTTTAGATCTTCTAATGACTTTCCTAGACGAGAAAAGACAGTATGATCTGCAAATAATCTAAGTTGGCTGCTCAGATTGACGCCTGCATCATTTATATAGATTAGAAACAGCAGAGAGCCTTTAACATCTCCCTGGAGACCGCCATATTTCGCTTCTGTGTCACGTGTTTACTACGAACAGTGCCCTCTCTCACAGAAAATCACGAATCCAGTCGCATAACTGAGACAATACTCCATACACACGGAATTTGATTAGCCACTACTTGTAAGGAACGGTATCAATAGCCTTTTGGAAATCTGGAAACGTGGAATTAGTTTGAAATCCCCTATCTGTAGCATTCCTAACGTCGTTGGAATGAGCAGCTAGTAGTGTTTCACTAGAACTATAATTTCTGATACTGTACTGACCGTTTATCAACATAACGTTTTTCTCTGGGTAATTCATGATGTTCCAACACAATGTATTCTCGAAAAATTCTACTGCAAATCGAGCTTAGCGATGTGGGTATGTAATTATTCAGATTACTACTGTTCCATGTATTCAGTATAGGTGTGACCCGTGCTACTTTCCAGTCTTCATTGCGAATGTTTCCTCGAGCGAACGGGCGTAAATGAAAGCAATCTAATTGTTATACTAGTGGTTTAAGCTGTTTGATACATCGAGGATGTCTACTTCTTACCTACTCATATTGGCAGCGGTTCTTGGTGATGGAATTACCTTCACTATCATTGGTGTGTCTTGCCGCTGGTGTGCTTCACATACGACCAGGATCTCTTTGGAATTTCTACCAGATTTCCGCAAAAAGTTTCATTGGTGAAACAATTAACCTGTAAAACGTTACCAATCTTGAGGGTTCTGTGTTGTTTTAAAATGCTTTGCTCGTTGCTTCTGTAACGGTGTTCTGACCTGTGTTGCTTACCATTGGTGATCAGTACGATATTTTATTAATTAATTCTGTACAAATCTCTCCATTGCTGTCGATATTATTTCTTTGAAATTAAGCCACATCTGGTCTACGATTACATACTTAGCTCAGAAAGAATTGAGGCGGTCTCTTAGGAAGGCATCGAGCTAATTCTTAAAATAGATGTGTTTTGCGTTTATTTTTCAGAGTGTGGATGTTACGATATTCAGTCTCGCTACAACGACCTTGTGTTCACTAATCCCTGTCGCCTCCATAATGTTCCCTATTTGCTCGGGGTTATTTGTTGCTACAAGAAGTATGTTTTATCGCCCATTTAGAATCAGAGTCGACTCCTGAACTAATTGTTCAAAATCGATTTCGGAGAAAGTATTTAGATTGATTTTGGTTGTTTTAGGTCTACCACCGACCCTAAGCTTGTAGTTTTGCAAACGTATAGAGGGTAGATTGAAGTCACAACCAAGTATAGTTGTATGTGTGGAACACCTGTGTGAAATGAGACTTACTCTTCTTTGAACTATTCTGTAACTGTAACATCTGACTCGTGAGTCCGGTAAAAGGAACCAACTATTAATTTATTCCGATTGTGAAGAACAGCCTCTACCCGTATTACCTCACAGGAACTATGTACATCTATTTCGCTATAAGGTAGACTACTAACAAAACTTGCCAAGCCACCACAAAGTGTACTTAATATACCGTGTCGTTTCTGTACACGGTCGGATGATTTGTAAAAATTTCATTTGAGCTTGACTCCAGCTTTCAGTACTTACGACGATTTGTGCTTCACTGCTTTCTCCTAGCGCCTCGAGCTTAGTGTTGCGGTTGTAATTCTCTTCCATTAAATTGTAAATGTCCTGCAATTCGTACGTCTGAGAATTACCACAGCCTTACTCCCGCAATTCCAGGTTCTGTATACAGATGTCGCTAGCTGCCTCCCATCTGCGGGGAACAGCTTGTCGACAGAGGTCTCTGCCAGGTAGTATTCAAGCGCGGCCGCGAGATGGCAGACTAGGATTCTTACGTGTCACAACTAGGTGCCAAAACGGTATTGGTCATATGTACATAACACACGCGATAATATGACACATTAGCAACAGAATTTTTAATAAAGCAAATTTCAAAAGTGGCGGTAAAATGAATTTTTCATGCTTGTACGCTAAAATTCGGTGCGATGTGTAACACAGATACGATAGAAGGACTATTCAGCAGCAAACTACTCGCACCGCGCTCGGAAACAAGCTTCCGACAACTCTCTACCTTGTTGCCGCTTTCTGCGGCCTACTTCAGTGGATTAAAGGGAATGAAACGATGATTGCGTCGAAAAGGTCACTTCGATGAACGTATTTCTTCGATAGAACCTAAAATCTAGAATGAGGAAGTTATTTACACAGTTCTGAATGATTTACTTTCGCATGCCGTAATCTCTTTAAGACTCGGAAATTAAGAACAGAAGAAATAGTGAACAAATAATGAAATAAACGAATAAAAGGGCGCAGAGAATATTATTTATTTGATACACACAGCCGAGCGGGATTAGCCGAGCGGTCTATGGGCGCTGCAGTCATGGACTGTGCGGCTGATCCCGGCGGAGGTTCGAGTCCTCCCTCGGGCATGGGGGTGTGTGTTAGGATAGTTTAGGTTAAGTAGTGTGTAAGCTTGGGGACTGATGACCTTAGCAGTTAAGTCCGATAAGATTTCACACGCATTTGAACATTTGATACACATACAAGGCGGAAAGATAAGTTATTGGTACATCTGGTACGTCATAAATTAGCTACAGTGATAAGGTTAGAAGAGCGGAAGTGAAAATTAGAAGCTAAACCGAAGTTAGGAATATGTGATAGATATACATGGTGTAAAACAACTACGTATACAAAATTGTCGCGTGCTTGTACGATATAAAAATAACTTTTCATGTGACAAAATGTCACAGGTGCACTGTTTCCCCCGCTAGGGGTCCATCGACGTTTTGAAGCTTTAGATGTTCAGAAACCGCGTTCAAACTCCAATGTAACGAATTTATTTCAGAGATACTGCAGAAAATGTCTTCTGCTTATATCAGTCCACAACTAGTAAATACGTGCTACTAATGATCTAATGGGCACAAAACAACCAAGTGTTTCACGACTAATGGTTGCAGCTTCAACCAAACTGGCAGCCAGCCCTTCTGAAGTGTCTATCTGTTTCTTCTACACACGTTCAGTCTCCACCCACAAAAAGAAAGAAGTGGGAGTAAGGTCGTGAGAATGCGGTGTTCACAGTACTGGCCTAGTGGCGTCCAGGGTACGGCACTTTACTGGCATCCCCCGCCCCCCTTGTTTCAGCGCTCGGGTAGCAACATTTTATTCCACCCACCTCACCGCCTGGGGTACGACACTATACGTTATTGACGCCCCTCTCCAGAAGTTCATATAGTGATATAACACATAGAATAATATATAGAATAATATATTTTCTGGATAATTTTGTTTCTCTTGGAGAACATTTCGCCCCCCCTCCCCCCCCCCCCCCCCCCGCAAGTGGCACCGGAGGCATACAGACTCCCTTGCCCATCTCTCACCCTCTCATCCCTCCCTACGCCACTGTACTGGCCCGCACCTCCTAATCCAACAATTGCGGAAACAACCGAACGGCAAAATGTGGTAGCGCCCTATCACGCTGGAGCCATGTTCCTTGCCTGACTTCTAACCCGGAATTATCACCAACAGTACCATCCGGTCGTGAAAGCCTTCATTGTATGATTCTTGTTATATGTCCAGTCCAGTACAGCCTCCTCATCCTTAGCACTTTGACGATGTTATGGTTTATGTACAGCTGCCGTAATTCATTTTCTTCTTATCCCCTGTTACATATTATTTTCATTACATATCTACATCTACGTCTATATCCATAGTCCGCAAGCCACCTGACGGTGTGTGGCGGAGGGTACTTTGAGTACCTCTATCGGTTTTTCCCTTCTATTCCAGTCTCGTATTGTTAATGTTAAGAAAGATTATGGGTATGCCTCTGTGTGTGCTCTAATCTCTCTGATTTTATCCTCATGGTCTCTTCACGAGATATACGTTGGAGGGAGGAATATACTGCTTGACTCCTCGGTGAAGGTATGTTCTCGAAACTTCAACAAAAGCCCGTACCGAGCTACTGACCGTCTCTCTTGCAGAGTCTTCCAAACGAGTTTATCTATCATCTCCGTAACGCTTTAGCGATTACGAAATGATCCTGTAACGAAGGGCGCTGCTCTCCGTTGGATCATCTCCATCTCTTCTATCAACCCCATCTGGTACGGATCCCACACCGGTGAGCAGTATTCAAGCAGTGGGCGAACAAGTGTACTGTAACCTACTTCTTTTGTTTCCGGATTGCATTTCCTTAGGATTCTTCCAATGAATCTCAGTCTGGCATCTGCCTTACCGATTATTAATTTTATATGGTCGTTCCATTTTAAATCACTCCTAATGCCTACTCCCGTATAATTTATGGAATTAACTGCTTCCAGTTGCTGACCTGCTATATTGCAGCTAAATGATAAAGCATCTTTCTCTCTATGTATTCGCAGCACTTTACACTTGTCTCCATTGAGATTCAATTGCCATTCCCTGTACCATGCGTCAATTCGTTGCAGATCCTCTTGCAGTTCAGTACAATTTTCCATTGTTACAACCTCTCGATGTACTAAAGCATCATCCGCAAAAAGCTTCAGTGAACTTCCGGTGTCATCCACAAGGTCATTTATGTACATTGCGAATAGCAACGGTCCTACGACACTCCCCTGCGGCACACCTGATATTACTCTTACTTCGGAACACTTCTATCCATTGAGAATGGCATGCAGCGTTCTGTTATCTATGAACTCTTCAATCCAATCACACAATTGCTCTGATAGTCCATATGCTCTTACTTTGTTCATTAAACGACTGTTCGGAACTGTATCAAACGCCTTGCAGAAGTCAAGAAACATGGCATCTACCAGAGAACTCGTGTCTATGGCCCTCTGAGTATCGTGGAATAATAGCGCGAGCTGGGTTTCACACGTTCGTCTTTTTCAAAACCCATGCTGATCCCTACGGACTTGATTTCTAGTCTCCAAAAAAGACTTTATACTCGAACATAATACACTACTGGCCATTAAAATTGCTACACCAAGAAGAAATGCAGATGATAAACCGGTAATCGTTGGACAAATATTTTATACTAGAACTGACATGTGATTACATTTTCACGCAGTTTGAATGCATAGATCTTGAGAAATCAGTACCCAGAACACCCACCTCTGGCCGTAATAACGGCCATCATACGCCTGGGCATTGAGTCAAACAGAGCTTGGATGGCGTGTACAGGTAAAGCTGCCCACGCAGCTTCAACATGATACCACAGATCATCAAGAGTAGTGACTGGCGTATTGTGACGAACTAGTTGCTCGGCCACCATTGACAGACGTTTTCAGTTCGTCAGAAATCTGGAGAATGTGCTGGCCAGGACAGCAATCGAACATTTTCTGTATCCAGAAAGGCCCATACAGGACCTGCAACATGCGGTCGTGCATTATCCTGCTAAAATGTAGGGTTTCGCAGGGATCGAATGAAGCGTAGAGCCACGGGTAGTAACACATCTGAAATGTAACGTCAACTGTACGAAGTGCTGTCAATGTGAACAACAGGTGGCCGAGACGTATAACCAATGGCACCCCATTCCATCACGCCGGGTGATACGCCAGTATGGCGAGGCGATGACGAATAAACGCTTCCAATGTGCAATCACCGAGATGTCGCCAAACACGGATGCGACCATCATGATGCTGTAAACAGACGCTGGGTTCATCTGAAAAAATGACGTTATGCCATTCGTGCACCCATGTTCGTCGTTGAGTACACCATCGCAGGCGCTCCTGTCTGTGATGCAGCGTCAAGGGTAACCGCAGCCATGGTCTCCGAGCTGATAGTGCATGCTGCTGCAAACTTCGTCGAAATGGTAGTGCACATGGTTGTTGTCCTGCAAACGTCTCTATTTGTTGACTCAGGGATCGAGACGTGGCTGCACGATCCGTTACAGCCATGCGGATAAGATGCCTGTCATCTCGTCTGCTAGTGATACGAGGCCGTTGGGATCCAGGACGGCGTTCCTTATTACACTCATGAACCCACCGATTCCATATTCTCTCACAGTCATTGGATCTCGACCAACGCGAGCAGCAATGTCGCGATACGATAAACCGCACTCGCGATAGGCTACAATCCGCCCGTTATCCAAGTAGGAAACTTGATGGTACACATTCTCCTCCTTACACGAGGCATCACAACAACGTTTCACCAGGCAACGCCAGTCAACTGCTGTTTGTGTATGAAAAATCTGTTGGGAACTTTCCTCATGTCAGCACGTTGTAGGTGTCGCCACCGGCGCCAACCTTGTGTGAATGCTCTGAAAAGCTAATCATTTGCATATCACAGCGTCTTCTTCCTGTCGGTTAAATTGCGCTTCTGTTGCACGTCATCTTCGTTGTGTAGCAATTTTAATGGCCAGTGGTGTACGTGTTCCAATATTCTACAACTGATCGACGTTAGAGATATAGGTCTATAGTTCCGCACATCTGTTCGGCGTCCCATCTTGAAATCGGGGATGACCTGTGCACTTTTCCAATCGTTTGGAACGCTACGATCTTCTAGAGACCTACGGCACACCGCTGCAATAAGGGAGGCAAGTTCCTTCGCGTACTCTGTACATACAGGCTCAAAAACTGTTTTTACTATTTTTGTTTCGAATATTAATAGTTTTCCTTCGTCTTTCCTTCTAAATATTAAATCTTCGTATCCACATAATGTTACCAGTATGACAGTCGATTGGTTCATGCGAATTTCGAAGTTACGGTAGTAGAAAGTAATATTTTCCTTGAGATACATTTACTTGAGAAAACTGAAAAATATGTTGTTCACTGTTGCTAGAAAGAATGAGGTTTGCCGTCTTATGAAGGAATTTTATTATTACACATCTTATGTTTACTGGAAGATAGCCAAAGTGAATTCGGTACATTAAGTCGTGTTGCAGAATTTTGTTGGCAGGATGAAGGAAGCTGGTTCCCATAGAGGCAGAGGTAGCGATCGACCCAAAAGTCTCGATGGTGGATCACGAGAGTGGGGAGAGAAACGCGAGCCTTTAGACAAGGTCTTACTCGGCAGTAAACATTTAGGGAAAGCTGTAGTAAACGGGCAAGAAACGCCGATTTCACTTTATTAAATATTAATGATCAAAGTCCTTCCTTGGCATAGCTGGTCCGAGGAGAAGCCTACGGGTCATCAGAGCTTTAATACAATAATTACACTATGCAGTAAACGGCTATATTCAGAAAACTAACGAATATTTTTAACTTACCGAAGATGTTCGGAGGACTAGGAAGTTTCACGATGTAAGCAAGAGATTTCAGCTGGGCGCCAGTTCGCCTTAGGGTGTTCCTGGCGCCTGTTGATATGTGATGCTCTCAAATTTTATTAACTATTTGAGGGGAATCGTCCTTACATCTTCTAAGGATTCCAGTGAGCTACAAGAGACGATTTGCGGTACAACATCTGTGACAACTTCATAGAGAATATGTCGAAGGAAATCGCACTCACCGATTCACTAAGGTAATTCACGAAAGTGTCGTCTTAAATAGCGCTGTCTCGGGTGGGAAGGCTTGACATGTATACTGTATGTACTTCACTAACACCAATTTTAATGGAATCCGCCTGAACTGACAAACATGTACGGAGGTTTGGAAGCGCGTGGTAAGTTTTCAATTAGCAACTACTACTGTATCTGTTCTAGCGTAAATAATTACATTAAATTTAAAAAAGGAGTCGGTCGCTTTTTAGATGCTGAAAAAGTTTTACACGAACACTTATATATATGAAAACTGAGATGCTTGCATGCGATGCACAAAGAGAAGGTCAATGCTCAACACTTCACAGGCCTTTGTGCTTCGAACAGGACACAACCCCTATATTCCCTTTTCATACTTAATTCACTGGCCTAATCATTAGCTATATTAACACATCAGTAGGAAGTAAGAATGTCATGTGGGAAGCAACAAATTACTTACAATTTACGGGATTTAAAATTCCCATGTGTCACTTGCGTTAACGAGTCAATGTACAGAGCATTAAATGGATCGATAGGTGACAGTGGCGGCATGCTAAGCATTTGCTGATGAGTTCTGTAAAACGAAAACGAATTCTAAAAACATATGTAGTAATCTACTTTTCAGGACTCTATAAAGTGGAAGATTCTGCACTAAAGGATATTCTGTGAAACATAAGGAGTTAACCAGAAAAATTGTGCTTATTTCTTGAGTTTTTCAGCTATTTTGTATCACACGTTAAATGATAAACATTTATTACCGCATAACTGTTCTTCCGTTTCGACCCCAGTATCAATTATAATGAACAGTAATGAGTAACAGCTGACGGGTAACGAATTGGACGAAGCTACGTCGTCTGTCTTAAGTAAAGGGCTAAATTTTGCCCCTACTCCAAAGCCTTATCCGATATCATCTTTCATCAGTGCCATTGAAGAAGCTGTCCGACCACTGTCAGAGGATTCTGCGGAAGAAATCAGACGAGAAACCTGTCAAGCAATCACGAAGCATCGTCCACAAAGAAGCAACGTTTCCAAGGAAGAAAGACGTGCGATACGAAAGCTGCGTGAGGATACTGATACAGTCGTCCTGCGTGCTGATAAAGGTAATGCTACCGTCCTTTTGCCTCAGGAAGTCTACAAGGAAAAGATATGTGGTCTACTTAGTTCTGGTGCATACCGGAAGATTAACAAAGATCCTACTAACAAGGTGACAATTAGGACTGCTGCCTTGCTGAACGCTTCATCACTACCGAAGGAAGTCATAAGAAGCTTAAAAGTACGAGGTGCAGTACCACCGAGATTTTATGATCTTCCTAAAGTTCACAAGATGGGTAAGGATGAGCGTCTAGAGGACTTGTCTATGAGACATATAACGAGCACTATTGGTTCACCAACATATTTTTGTGCCAAATATTTAGCTTCCTTATTAAAACCATTGGTAGGAAAATGTAGTCACCACATTCGTAATTCTATGGAATTTATTCAGAGACTTAGCAATGTCAGGCTAAATAGTATGGATGTGCTTGTTAGTTTTGACGTAGTATCATTATACACCAAGGTACCTTTAAAGGACTCTTTAGCTCTTATCAGCCAACATTTTGATAATAACATTACGGCCTTATTTGAACATGTGCTTTTATCATCTTATTTTCAGTTTGATGATGAATTTTATGAGCAAATTGACGGTGTTGCCATGGGAAGCCCCCTCTCCCCTCTGGTAGCTAATTTATTCATGGAAGACTTCGAGTCCGCATCTCGTGGTCGTGCGGTAGCGTTCTCGCTTCCCACGCCCGGGTTCCCGGGTTCGATTCCCGGCGGGGTCAGGGATTTTCTCTGCCTCGTGATGGCTGGGTGTTGTGTGATGTCCTTAGGTTGGTTAGGTTTAAGTAGTTCTAAGTTCTAGGGGACTGAAGACCATAGATGTTAAGTCCCATAGTGCTCAGAGCCATTTGAACCATTTGAAGACTTCGAGGACAAGGCACTGGACTCAGCATGTTTTAAACCTACGGTCTTCTGGAGGTAAGTGGACGACACATTCGTGGTATGGCCCCATGGTATGGATGAATTACATCGATTTCTTGAGCATTTGAATTCCATCCATGCTAGCATTAAATTTAATAAGGAAATAAAAAAAGACGGCTGCTTCCCCTTTCTGGATTTTGTCGTTCGCCGTAAAGTGATGGCACATTAGGACATGCCGTATATCGGAAACCAACGCACACAAATCTATACCTTCATGCCAGTAGCTGCCATCACCCTTCTCAGAGCATGGGTGTTCTTAAGACCTTAGTGCATCGGGCGCATTGTATATCCGATGAAGACAATTTACAAGGAGAGCTAACATACCTCAAGAGTATTTTTAAATCGAATGGATATTCTCCGCAACAAATTCGTAGAGCATTCGATGCAAAACCTAAAAAGCAGGTATGTGATGGGGAAGAAGATAGTAACTTCTTCAGATCTAGGGCGTTTCTGCCCTGTGTGAGTGCTCTTTCTTCAAAGATAGGCCGTATTCTTGAGAAACACTGTGTTAAGGTGATCTTCCGGCCCCCCACGAAGATTGCGGCTTTACTCGGCTCTGTGAAGGACGATTTACTGCTTCGTAAGGCGGGTGTGTACGAGATTCCTTGCGGAAATTGTGAGCAGTCATACATAGGTCAAACAACACGCACCGTTCATGAGAGGTGTGTGGAGCACCGAAGATACACACGCTTATTACAACCAGACAAGTCAGCTGTGGCCGAACATTGTATTGATACGGGTCATTCCATGAATTACAGTGATGTGAAGATTTTAACATCCACCTCTTCTTTTTGGGAATCTGTATTCAAGGAAGCTATAGAAATTCGATTAGCCAACAATTTAATAAACAGAGATAATGGTTTTAATTTGGACAAAGCATGGAATCCGGCTCTTGGAGTAATTAAATTGCAGAGAAGTCGTCATCGTGTCACCGCCGCCGATCAAACATCGATAAGCACATCGAATGTCCGTACGCCTTCGCCACAGGCGGCGCATGTGTAAGCGTATATCTCTGCCGCCGACCACCATCTGTGACCCGCATGCGCAGTACCGCCGCGGTGGAGCATATAAGACCGCGCTTGGCACGTTGTCGTCAGTCTTGTGACTCGCTCTGAAGATGGCCGGACGATACGCGGCCGAAATATCAGTAGAAGAAATTTTATTTGCGCGGCTGCATGCCCGAAATTTAATGGATTAGCTATCTCTTCAGTTAGTTTTATTGTGGCTATCATTGTTTGGTCTGAAATTATGTATCATGAATCTAATGACAGGATATGTTTTATGTGATACTGTTGCTAACACTTCTACAAGAACATTGTGTGTGCAGTACATGCTGCGAAGAGTAATCGGAAAGTTTTAATTATCACAAAGCTGAGATCATAAAACTTGGTGATGGTGTCCGTATTTCTCGCCTTTCTCCCAATGATATGCACTGAAGATCCAACGAAATTGGTACACCTGCCTAATACCGTGTAACGCTCCCTCGAGCACGTAGAAGTGCCGCGACGCGATCGGGTATGGACTCGAATAATGTCTGAAGCAGTGCTGGAGGGAACTGACGCCATGAATTCTGCAGGGCTGTCCATAAATCCGCAAGAGTATGAGGGGGTGGGGATCTCTTCTGAATAGCACGTTGCAAAGCATCCCAGATATGCTCAATAATGTTCATGTCTGCGGAGTTTGGTGGCCAGCGGAAGTGTTTAAACTCAGACGAATGTTTCTGGAGACACTCTGTAGATATTCTTGACGTATGGGCTGTCCCGTTGTCCTGCTGGAATGGACATGAACAGATGCAGGTGATTAGATATGATGCTTACGTACGTGTCACCTCTCATAGTCGTATCTAGACGTGTCAGTCGTCCCATATCATTCAAAATGCGGACGCCACAAACCGTTACAAAGCCTCCACCAGCTTGAACAGTCCCCTGCTGACATGGAGGATCCATGGATTCATGAGGTTGTTTCCACGCCAGGCGCAAGGCTTTGCGTCATGCAGTCATCAAGGGTACACGAGTGGGCCTTCGGCTCCGAAAGCCCATATCGATGTTGTTTCGGTGATGCTGATGGCCCAGCATTGAAATCTGCAGCAATCTGCGGAAGGACTACACTTCTGTCACGTTGACTAATTCTCTTCAGTCATCGTGGTCCCGTTCTTGCTGGATCTTATTCCAGCCGCAGCGATGTCGGAAATATTATGTTTTACCCGATTCGTGACATTCACGGTACACTCGTGAAATGGTCGTACGGGAAAATCCCCACTTCATCGCTACTTCTGACATGCTGTGTCACATCGCTCGTGTCCCGAAAGTAACACTACGTTCAAACTCTCTTAAATCTTGATAACCTGCCAATGTAGCAGCAATAACCCATCTAACAACTGCGCCAGACATTTGTTGTCTTATGTAGTCGCCGTCGAAAAATGGCTCTGAGCACTATGGGACTTAACATCTATGGTCATCAGTCCCCTAGAACTTAGAACTACTTAAAACTAACTAACCTAAGGACAGCACACAACACCCAGTCATCACGAGGCAGAGAAAATCCCTGACCCCGCCGGGAATTAGTCGCCGTCGACCGCAGTGCCGTATTAAGCCAGTTTACATATCAGTGTATTTGAATAAGCGTGCCTACAGCAGTTTCTTTGGCGTTTCAGTGCATGAATTGTCAGAGAATTTTGTTTTCGAAGCCTGCATTTTCGTCGTTCAGAATATGTTCCAACCTGCCACATTCTGGTTCATTCATCCGAAGTTAGCGGAAGAATTCACTAGGCGTCATTTTGAGAGAATGCTGTTATGGCTGTACCGCTTTCAGAATTAGTTGGAGCGTTGCCATGGAATAAAAATACTAACTTGGACAATTTCAAGCGACGATTCGTATTCATGTCGTCCCGTAATGAAGTCAGGAGAATTCGCTATGTGTCCTGTGATGGTGTACGTCTCATGAACATAATCTGCTAGCATTACACTACTGCAGTCACAAAATTCCTCATTTCTTTTGCCTGACGAGGTTCCGTCTTCACTTTTTTCGGTGGTGGTGGACTTACAAGTTTCCACTGCTTGCTTTCCCCTTCAGTGTAGGAGCCAAGCTCTCGTCTATGACGATGACTTTTTCTAAAGACGTCACCTGCATTAGCATCACCACACAAGAGCATATAATTTAGCTTCACACATTTCCCTCACCATTATTTCACAGAAGCTACATACACTACTGGCCATTAAAATTGCTACACCAAGAAGAAATGCAAGTGATAAACGGGTATTCTTCGGACAAATATATTATACTAGAACTGACATGTGATTATATTTTCACGCAATTTGGGTGCATAGATCCTGAGAAATCTGTACCCAAAACAAACACGTCTGGCCGTAATAACGGCCTTGATACTCCTGGGCAATGAGTCCAACGGAGCTTGGATGGCGTGTACAGGTACAGCTGCCCATGTAGCTTCAATACGATACCACAGTTCATCATGAGTTGTGACTGGCGTATTGTGACGAGCCAGTATCTTGGCCACCATTGACCAGACGTTTTCAATTGGTGAGAGATCTGGAGAATGTTCTCGTCAGGGCAGCAGTCGAACATTTTCTGTATCCAGAAAGGCCCATACAGGACCTGCAACATGCGGTCGTGCATTATCCTGCTAAAATGTAGGGTTTCGCAGAGATCGAATGAAGGGTAGAGCCACGGGTTGTAACACATCAGATATATAACGTCCACTGTTCAAAGTGTCGTCAATGCGAACAAGAGCTGACCGAGACGTGTAACCAATGGCACCCCATTCCATCACGCCGAGTGATACGCCAGTATGGCGATGACGAATACACGCTTCCAATGTGCATTCACCGCGATGTCGCCAAAGACGGATGCGACCATCATGATGCTTTAAACAGAACCTGGATTCATCCGAAAAAATGACGTTTTGCCATTCGTGCACCCTGGTTTGTCGTTGAGTACGCCATCGCAGGCGCTCCTGTCTGTGATGCAGCGTCAAGGGTAACCGCAGCTATGGTCTCCGAGCTGATAGTACATGCTGCTGCAAACGTCGTCGAACTGTTCGTGCAGATGGTTGTTGTCTTGCAAACGTCCCCATCTGTTGACTCAGGGATCGTGAAGTGGCTGCACGATACGTTACAGCCATGCGGATAAGATGCCTGTCATCTCGACTGCTAGTGATACGAGGCCGTTGGGATCCAGCACGGCATTCCATATTACCCTCCTGAACCCACCGATTCCATATTCTGCTAACAGTCACTGGATCTCGAGCAATGCGAGCAGTAATGTCGCGATACGATAAACTGCAATCGCGATAGGCTACAATCCGACCTTTATCAAAGTACACATTCTCCTCCTTGCACGAGGCATCACAACAAAGTTTCACCAGGCAACGCCAGTCAACTATTGTTTATGTATGAGAAATCTGTTGGGAACTTTCCTCATGTCAGCACGTTGTAGGTGTCACCACCGGCCCCAACCTTGTGTGAATGCTCTGAAAAGCTAATCATTTGCATATCACAGCATCTTCGTGTTTTAGCAGTTTTAATGACCAGTAGTGTACATTTATGTATTTGACAAAATATATACTTACAAACACATCAGACCGTATGTAGAACGTTGTAAATAGCTGTTTTAATGCATCCAGATTTCAGGAAAGAAGTCATCATGCCCTGCAGTGCATCTGTACATGCTATCGTCGAAGTTTTGGGTCAAAACATTAACGGTACGGAACGTCCAGTAGCCTACACGTCCAGACAATTACATGTGGCACAAAAGAATTATTCAAGAATGGAAAAGGAACCAGTATCAAATCAAAGTCACAAGTACGTAAATCCAGGGTGTTTGGTGGATGGTACAGTACTTCCCAGTCCTATCGACCGAACAGAGCAGCCACAGCTTGCGCTGTATGCGCCCGAGCATTGTCGTGCAAAATGATAGGTTAGTTGCGCAGAAAGTGTTGCCGCTTCTTTCACAAAGCTGGTCACGGGTGGTGCTCCGCAAACGAACAGTAATACTGTGCACTGACATTGGCTTCAGAACTCTTCCAGAGATTCGACAGGCAGTAGACCGCTCCATTCGCACCATTAACAGAACAGGCTCTGCTAACAGTATACTACGCCTTCCACATCGCTGGCAACGGGTTCTACACGACGCTGGTGACTACTTTGAAGGACATTAACAGCTGGAAACATGTAACTCTTTTGTATCGGTTGTTAATGAACAGTTACCACTATTTAGGTTCCAAACCTCGTATAATAATTATATGTTACGGTTGTTCAAAGCAGAAAAATAAGTAAAGACTTACTATAGGTTAAGTGAACATTTTAGAGACTTTGACACATTAAACTACAATATTCTGAAGTGGCAGCACTCAGAACATGTGTGGGATTGGTCAGTTTTTGCCTAACGTGAGAAGGCCGATGATCGGTGGAATTTGCGCAGCAGCAGTCAGATCAGCGACCGAGCAAACGGGCAATGCTTCCAAGGATAACTACAACCAGCACTGTCCGCACATCAGTGGTCAATGCCCCAGAAACTGTCACCATTCTAAATTCACGTGTGAGACGTATTTGGAGATGCGGAGGACGACGGAAAGGGAATGCCTGACCACGCCAGCATAGAGGTAAAATAATGGAAAGCCGGCACGTGTGTAGACATTGGTCATGTTTCCGCACGTGAGAAGCATAGATCAACGACCAAAGAGTCAGTCGCTACCCTAGAAACTTCGCGGCTTTGGCAAAAACAATGAATAAATATCTCCGACAAACGGGATTTAGGGGGTCATTTGGAGGATGTCCGCCGAGGGGAGAAGTAACACACGAAGAAACATCGCCTGGACAGACGGACTGATGGTTAGTCAGCGGGCGTCATACTTCGCTACAACGACTTTACCGGACGAAGGGACTGCGGCGTCATCAAATGGGTCACCTGTGAACTCATAGGTTGATGAACTTCGCCAGAAGACGCCGAACCTGAGGGTCGCTGGTTCGATTCCGGGACGGAGCACTTCGCGCCTCGCCGTAGACATCTGTTAGTAAGGCAACAAGCGAATTCACAAGGAGAAGACTGTGCCGCCGCCACAGTGAATCATAGGTACTGTGCTGAATGGTAGAACAAGCCACTGGCTCGCCGCTGCAACACGACCCGTCGCCGCATCAGCTGTCACCGGAATCTGCGCGTTTCGTAACCGCGAGGAATTGAGAAAGTTAAAACATATAGTATCAGCCTGTTTGCTTAAAGGGCCTTAGGTCTCAGTAAACGACTGTAGGTGGAACCACCAACGTTTCACTCACACCTCACCCTCTGAGCCAAGGTTCAAATAGTTAAAATGGTTCAAATGGCTCTAAGGACAATGGGACTTAAAATCTGAGGTCATCAGTCCTCTAGACTTAGAACTACTAAAACCTAACCAACCTAAGGACATCACACACATTCATGTCCGAAGCAGGGTTCGAACCTACGACCGTAGCAGCAGCGCGGTTCCGGTCTGACGCGCCTAGAACCGCTCGGCCACAACGGCCTTTGAGCCAAGGAAAGAGCCCATTCTACCTTCCACACAGCGTCGTTTTCCGTCCCGCAATCCCTGGCAAATAATAACCCTCGCTCCCCTTTGTCACTGACGCTCAGTATCTACTGTCATTAAACCCCGACACACTACAGCGGTGTTTAGTCATAAGCTCCACATCAAAGAAATAACTACTTTGTCTCAAGTAACGTCACCTTCATTCACTGTTGTCATTTAATCTCGTCTTTTTAAAAACTTACATTTTATGCTTATAAATAAGAAATGCATCCACATGGTATAAAAATTGACTCCCACGAGCAACAGGTCACCTATGCCCTAACCATTACTCACTTACTCTTTCTCTACGTTAATCATCATGATCATTGCTTCATTCTATTACATTATGCATCATAAATCCTATAATTATCACCTCGAGTACCTAACGAACATAAATCTCAATATCCTCCCAGCTCTGTTTTCGTCCACTTACTTCCACATAAACAACACATCATAGCTATAATTCAAAATATTTCACTTCAGTAAACACAACTTCACTACCTCACGGTAGATCGTGAAAAACTTTTTTACATCAAAATAGATATTACTCTTTTTTTCAGACAGTTGATATACCATCTTACCAGCCTGTGTATCTCATCAAAAATGGTAGAAAATGTTACGTGTCCGTATTTTCATCAATGTGTATGGCCAAAAACAAAAACAAAAAAATATCAGGTGAACAACACATTGCAGATAACCTGTGTATCCTCTCAGAAATTGTTTAAAAAATACTGTCAGTGTTCAGGTTATTGGAAGTTACTTGTTCTTACTTGGCTTGAAGGTCAAACTTCGAAGTTAGTAGCAGATTTTTTAGCGTATGCGTCGTGGCAGCAAATCGCTCGATTTGTTGCGCAATAAATGAAGTTGATGTGCGACAAAAGTAGCCGCATTTTTATCAAAAGTTGCTTCCCACACGACAGGACTCGCTCTTGCATGCGGTGCGATAGCATTGTTTATCGGTAACTGTTGCTGCGAGCTGTAATGCAAGAAGTATTTTACAAACAGGTGACATGTAGTTATATCACCTGAGTACAACGAAATGTGAATAGAACTGAAGAACCTTGCACTTCCCTTCCTACTTCGTGCCATTGAAATTCAAAACGGCTGTATACCTTTTTAGAAAATCTATTCCTCAGTGGACAGAAGAGTAACAATCGAAAAATTCATCGAAAATTTACAACCGTGATACAAAATGAATAAATAGGTTTGAATGCTTCACGTCAACACTTTTTCCAGGTATCACTCGTTGTATTTTAATCTTACGTAAAGTTAAAATCGGACAATCTGTTGTTTATATACATTTGTGAGAGGAGCACAGAAATAGGGATACCTAAATCAAGGGTAGCCGAAAAATAGTACGATTATTGCCTACTAAAATGTTTATTATTGGATACGCTACAGAGTTTTTTTGTCATCAGTCTCTTGCAGTGAAGTGTCTCTGTCTTCAAAACGCACAAAATGTGTGGCGTGTTTTGTGCGATTTACAGTACTGTTTACTGCTGGAATCGCGAGACATTGTCCCGTATTGCTTCCTCGTTGCTGTTTGTCTCGTGGATTTGGTGATCTGGCCTCAGTTATTTCTGTCTGTGGTGCTAGGCTTACCCTTCCACAGCTTGGCCGCTGTGAATTATGATGACGATTACTGTGATTGTGTTGGTTGCTACTTACATAACTGTTGTGCAATGTATTTCGCGGATTTGATGTACCCGAATTATGGCCATAAGAATCTGAATTATTACCATCTAAGTTACAGTATCGTCTGTCATTAATTTCGTTGTAATTATGATCACGCCCGTAGTGTCTGTGTTTAAACTCAGAGCTCCGGAAATTACTTTTATCACAGTAATCGTTAATCAACTGCGAGAATTACACTCAGACGGACGATGTCGATTGTTTCTCTGTAACTGTTTCTGTGGTTGTGCTTGTTATGCGAGTTGCCACAGTTCTTGTTTCCATGCGATACGAAAGCATCTTGCGTTCCTTAGCTCTGTTGTGATTGTTATTGAGTCTTCTCTTGTCACTGTCTAATTCCTGTTCCTGAAATACGTTTCAGATGCTTTTAAATCACCTTGACATCTGCCTACCAAAATTGTCTCAAATGTGCAGGCAACTTTGTTAAACAAAGGCGAATTAGCTCTGACGAAATGTGTGGGGCCGACAAAAAATTCAAACTTTGTTAATCTCTTACTATTAAGCGCATTCTTGCTGCAGATTCATTTTCAAAATAACTGTACGGATATTCTAATTTGTGTTCCAAGTGGTCAATTGGGTGGTAAGGAATACAGGAACTGATCAATTCAAGCTTGGGATTGAATTTCGATATTGTAATTCCTGAAAACTTTGAATTAACGTACTGTCAAAAAGTTTTAGTAATGGAAGTTACAATTGTTGTGTAAACCAGATTGTTCTCTAATGTAACACGTCAGTGATTCTTTGTATATGGACGTGTGGTACTGTTTTCGTGGAAAAATCAGCTAAATGTCACAAATTTGTATGATCACCGTGTTCATCAAAACTTAATATCAACGTTTCCACTTGTTCGATAATTTCTTTTACCCTTGTGTTAAGCTGTTCCTTTTGTTCTTTTATCAGTGTAACTATCACGCTTGGAGCTACAATGTTGATTTTAGCTAACAATTAATCCTTGTCAGTGTGCTGGTTCGTTTTCATGTTTTCGTGTTCCGTTTCAGGGTTACGTAGCAAAGCTGCTGAAGATTGGCTGAAAGTCATTTTTATTTTTCTTCTGTAGTCTCAACTGATAAACTTTGCATTGTTAATTTTATTTCTTCCTGTGTTTTTCTCTTGCCTTCCTGAAATTTTTCGTATATTTTACCCATTTCATCCTGTGATTTTTGAAATCTATGACAAATTAATTGTAAAAAGTTTACCAGACTGGCATAGTGTAATACTGTATTATTACTCACTGAAGGTACTGTGTGAACTTCGAAAGAAATTGAAGCAGAACCTCTTTCTTACTATCTACTACTTGTAAGATTTCGCACAACTGTGACGACTTTCGTAAACTTTCGATAGTCTGTGGAGACTTATCGCCTAGCGACCCAACTTCAGAATTTACTTCAAGAATGAGATTTTCACTCTGCAGTGGAGTGTGCGCTGATGTGTTTCTTCCTGGCAGATTAAAACTGTGTGCCGAACCGAGACTCGATCTCGGGACCTTTGCCTTTCGCGGGCTAGTGCTCTACTAACTGAGCTACCCAAGCACGACTCATGCCCCGTCCTCACAACTTTGCTTCTGCCAGTACCTCGTCTCCTACCTTCCAAACTTCCCGAGTTCGAGTCTCGGTCCGGCACACAGTTTTAATCAGCGAGGAAGTTTCATATCAGAATTTACTAGTTCATTAGCCATCGTTTGTTCTCTCTCTTTTTTTCTTTTTTTAGTCATCAGTCTTCTGACGGTTTGATGCGGCCCACCACAATTTCCTCTCCTGCGTCAATCTCTTGCACTCAGAGTACCACTGGCAACCCACGCCCTCAATTATTTGCAGGAAGTATTCCAATCTCTGTCTTCCTCTACAGTTCTTCACCTCTACAGTTCCCTCTCTAGTACCATGGAAGTCATTCCGCTAAATCTTAAGAGATGTCCTATCATCCTGTCTCTTCTCCTTTTCAGTGTTTCCACATATTCATTTCCTCTCCGATTCTGCGCAGAACCTCCTCATTTTCAGCACCACATTTCAAACACTTTGATTCTCTTCTGTTCTAGATTCCTCACAGACCGTACAACTGTTCGCTAAATTGAGGATCCGCGCAATTTCCTGAAGTCTCATGTAAACTATCGGTAATTACTAGCTGATAAGGGTTGTTTACCTCACCCTGTGCCGACCCGTTATTTTGTTACACCTTGTGTGATCTTGTGATACGACGGACTTTTATATTGTTTTCTGTTATGCCAAACACGATGAAACACTATTTCTTGGGAAAAATTTGCTATAATGACCAAACAAACAAAAGAACTGTATTATCATGCACGCAAGTACTCAACACCTAATGAAATCCACACCTGTACTATTATGCCAACTGTATGAGTAATAAAGTAACCGATAATCGTCACAAGACATAAAATTTCACATGTTGAGCACAAAATTTTAAATAAATGGCCTGAAAAAGAAGTATAACATTAGCAACATTAGTGCGTGGTATTCTTTTGCTTTCAAGAAGTCTAGCACTGTCTGATTACGTTTTATCGAATGATTCTACGAACTGTACTGGCAGAAACCGTAGTCATGTGTAAGTTCATCTTCAAGTGTACAAAATTTTGCCCAAAATTTACCTTCCACTCTGTAAAAGGTTTACATATTAGCAGATCTGTGCACCCAAAAACTGTTATCTAATTTAAACTCGTTTGCTAACATTTGACTAAGCAGAACCTAATTTGAACCGAACTGAAACTGATCTGAATACAACATGTCTTTATAATAAAGCCGCAACTAAAGTACAACAGTTATTTCGGCCTGATCATAATTTTCACTTATCTCGCGTCTTGAGAACACTGTAGCAGATTTCTAGAAAGCACAACAGTAGGCAGCAGCTAAGCTAGATCTCTATTTTTTTTTAAATATTCTAAGCAATTGTAACTGGTTTATACCACATGGTACAATGTAGTAATGCAAAATCATAAACCTCTTTAAACATTGGGTTGCGGGAGGAACAATTACTAAAAAATGATATTCCAAGACAACGATTATACAGGGTGTTACAAAAAGGTACGGCCAAACTTTCAGGAAACATTCCTCACACACAAATAAAGAAAAGATTTTATGTGGACATGCGTCCGGAATCGCTTAATTTCCATGTTAGAGCTCATTTTAGTTTCGTCAGTATGTACTGTACTTCCTCGATTCACCGCCAGTTGGCCCAATTGAAGGAAGGTAATGTTGACTTCGGTGCTTGTGTTGACATGCGGCTCATTGTTCTACAGTACTAGCATCAAGCACATCAGTACGTAGCATCAACAGGTTAGTGTTCATCACGAACGTGGTTTTGCAGTCAGTGCAATGTTTACAAATGCGGAGTTGGCAGATGCCCATTTGATGTGTGGATTAGCACAGGGAAATAGCCGTGGCGCGGTAGGTTTGTATTGAGACAGATTTCCAGAACGAAGGTGTCCCGACAGGAAGACGTTCGAAGCAATTGATCGAGCCTATGACTCGCGACTGGCGAAGAGCTAGAACGACGAGGACACCTGCAAAGGACGAGGCAATTCTTCGTGGAGTTGACGATAACCCTAATGTCAGCGTCAGAGAAGTTTCTGCTGTACAAGGTAACGTTGACCACGTCACTGTATGGAGAGTGCTACGGGAGAACCAGTTGTTTCCGTACCATGTACAGCGTGTGCAGGCACTATCAGCAGCTGATTCGCCTCCACGGGTACACTTCTGCGAATGGTTCATCCAACAATGTGTCAATCCTCATTTAAGTGCAAATGTTCTCTTTACGGATGAGGCTTCATTCCAACGTGATCAAATTGTAAATTTTCACAATCAACATGTGTGGGCTGACGAGAATCCGCACACAATTGTGCAATCACGTCATCAACACAGATTTTCTGTGAAGGTTTGGGCAGACATTGTTGGTGATGTCTTCACTGGGCCCCATGTTCTTCCACCTACGCTCAATGGAGCACGTTATCATGATTTCATACGGGATACTCAACCTGTGCTGCTAGAACATGTGCCTTTACAAGTACGACACAACATGTGGTTCATGCACGATGGAGCTCCTGCACATTTCAGTCGAAGTGTTCGTACGCTTCTCAACAACAGATTCGGTGACCGATGGATTGGTAGAGGCGGACCAATTCCATGGCCTCCACGCTTTCCTGTCCTCAACCCTCTTGACTTTCATTTATGGAGGCATTTGAAAGCTCTTGTCTACGCAACCCCGGTACCAAATGTAGAGAATCTTCGTGCTCGTATTGTGGACGGCTGTGATACAATACGCCATTCTCCAGGGCTGCAGCAGCTCATCAGGGATTCCATGCGACGGAGGGTGGATGCATGTATCCTCGCTAACGGAGGACATTTTGAACGTTTCCTGTAACGTTCTGTTGCTGTGTGTTTCCATTCCATGATTAATGTGATTTGAAGAGAAGTAATAAAATGAGCTCCAACATGGAAAGTAAGCGTTTTCGGACACATGTCCACATAACATATTTTCTTTCTTTGTCTGTGAGGAATGTTTCCTGAAAGTTTGGCCGTACCTTTTTGTAACACCCTGTATAATGGAGTATATATTCAAAACGAAAGAGTAAAGCTTCGCGTATCTTCACACATAACATTGATCTGAACAATACTATGCTTACCAAAGTGAACAATGATTTAAAAATAGTATAATTTTAGCAAAGAATTTAAAAAAAAAAAAACCAGCTTAATCAGTTGATATGTTAATCATTGACACAGGCAAGTGGGGAGTCGCATGTAACAAACAGTTTATCATGTGATGTATTTCATTGCTCCATTGTAGCTTGTCAAATGTAAATGGTATTGTATAGCCGATGACTGTAATATGTTTTATTTCTTTGTAAGAGATCAGCAGCACTCTTTTTGAAATCTTGAAGCTTGTTTTTGATATCATATGCTACACCAATAACGATCAAACAGTCATCTTTTATGGTAGTAGATTACCATTCTGTCAGCTTTGAGTACATGACAAAAAGT
The DNA here is from genome assembly GCF_021461385.2 of Schistocerca piceifrons. Lineage (NCBI taxonomy): Eukaryota > Metazoa > Arthropoda > Insecta > Orthoptera > Acrididae > Schistocerca > Schistocerca piceifrons. Next base: position 442,670,066 of record NC_060141.1, on the reverse strand, counting down.
TAAGCCGACAAACCGACAAACTAGACGCGCAGTTCTGCAGTCTTACTTCAAACTTCTTCTTTTCAAAAGAAAAGAAAAGTCCAAATTTTGTATTCTTTTCTTCTTTCAAAGTATACATTATAATCGACCTTTTCATCTAACAGATAAAATGACCAAACAACACAGCACTAATGAACACGTGTATCACATACCAAACTTCAGCTAAGAATATATCAGACTGCGCAGAGGCAACGATTGAGCAACAATTAGACCAAAGATTGTCTAACAGTCACATAGCTCTCTCTCTCTCTCTCTCTCTGACGTGCACGTCGATAACTGAAAAAAATCCAAATGACACGCCCATCTTACACAGTGAATGGAGGGAGTGCCATGAATAACATACGAAAAGTACTGACCGTTGTGTAGTGAATGTGCAGGTGGAGTGCATTTGACGGCCACTTGTGTAACTTTTTCTTGAATGACTCGGAAACGATGACCTCTAGCGTAAACCTACCTCGGAACCAAATTAAACTACATTAAGTTTCCTACAAAACGAATTCTGTTCACTTTTTCTCTAGCACCAGACGTTTGCGCTCAGCTGTGGCTTAGGCGTTTGTTGTAGGCCAGCTTGCGGTATTCTCCCGATTTAATGGATCACAAGTTCCTCAACATCACTGATGTACGTTGTGAACAATTATAGTTTACATCCCGCTACTGCCGTCGACTTCTATCCCGCCAATAACCTGAAGACGTTCATTTTCTACACGCAGCTCATAGCAGGCTCCAAAGGATGAGAAGGAGCTGTGGCAACGTCCATCTTTTAAGAAGACCGCCGATCAGACACACTTCCGGTAAGACCGTATCGCTACTGTCAGTCCGTTATTAGGATCGAATGCTCGCTTATCACCGCCTTCGTCGTGACCGTCCATCACCTCTGCGGGGATCATCATGGATACCGCACACGACAACCATGTGAAATCCAGGATCGTTCCGATCGTGCACGTGACCAATAAAATCGAACGCCGTATTCCTTGTCTTCCACAAATGCAAAATACGACGGCAAGAAATATCATATTAGTTTCGTGACTACATCGGAGAGAATAAATTCGGAGGTGTCCCAATGGAGTATTTTAGAAACAAGCATAAGACACATAATTGACTTGGTGGATCTGTCAGGAGTTTTATAAAGATGTTGGATGTTAGTGCTGTCGTATGCATCGCTCGAGAATTGTAGGGAAACGGGAGAATATCGGTCGACGACCAACGCTAGGAGCAGGGAATGGCAGATGATCTTCAACATAAAGAGATATAGTGTTTTAGGCATACACAGATTGAAACATACACCGAATGATGCAGGGATCAATCAGATCGGTTAAATATCTGGAAGTACACTACTGGCCATTAAAATCGCTACACCAAGAATAAATGCAGATGATAAACGGGTGTTCAGTGGACAAATATATTATACTAGAACTGAGATGTGATTACATTTTCACGCAATTTGGGTGCATAGATCCTGAGAAATTAGTACCCAGAATAACCACCTCTGACCGTAATAACGGCCTCGATACGCCTGAGCATTGACTCAAACAGAGCTTGGATGGCGTGTACAGGTACAGCTGCCCATGCAGCTTCAACACGATACCACAGTTCATCAAGAGTAGTGACTGGCGTACTGTGACGAGCCAGTTGTTCGGCCACCATTGACCAGATATTTTCAGTTGGTGAGAGATCTGGAGAATGTGCTGGACAGGGCAGCAGTCGAACATTTTCTGTATCCAAAATGCCCCGTACAGAACCTGCAACATTCGGACGTGCATTATCTTGCTGAAATGTAAGGTTTCGCAGGGATCGAATAAAGGGTAGAGCTACGGGTCGTAACACATCTGAAATGTAACGTCCACTGTTCAAAGTGCCGTCAATGCGAACAAGAGGTGCATGGGGGCTTAATTAAATAAAATGCAAATATGTTTGGTAGCTGTAAGTCCGATTACGCTGTCTCGTAAACGGTTGGCCCTGACTAGTTTTTGTACGCAATCTGACTGCATAGAATAACAACAAACAATGAAAGAAAATTTTCGTTAACACAGTTAATTAATTAAGTCCCCAGCAACTATAAAACCTACTAAACCAAAGCACAAGTGTAATTGTTCTGTGAGTGGGAGTGTGACTCAACGTACACATCTGGCACGGTTCTTCTCCAACAAGACAAGAATTTTTAAATACCAATTATACTGACGTGATAAAAGAAAATTAGAAATACTATAATTGCTCATGGAAAGCAGAATTACACTCTAATACAAGAACACACGCCAGATGCTTTGTTGACTGAACCTGTAATGACGCATTATTTAGGACACTGAAATAATGAAAAAAAAAGAAACGGAATTTGTTACCTCATTTATATTGATGAAAATCACTCTAATCCTTACAATATATCTCCACACCGAGTCTCTACTACCACATCTCGACAAGACTCTTCAGTATCACATCTCAGCAAGCACTGCCTACTAGCACATCTCAACAAACACTCTCTGCTACGAGTTCTTAACAAGCACTGACTGCTACGAGACCTCGACAGGCACTGACTACTACGAGTTCTCCCCTAGCACTGTGTAGGCGGCTTAATAATACACTTTGGCGCAATCTCTGGCGCAGTGGCTCAGTGTAGCCACCTTTCATATGCCCCTCCTCCACAGGCCAGAATTTGATGGTATTTTTGCCAGCATTGGTGGTGAACTTACCACCAAATTCGTCCACAAAAATACAAACAAAACAAAAGATAATATTAATACCTAAATATCACATAATTAGTTAAAATTTTGGCTTTGCACTGACCTTTCAATAACCTAATATATAAAATACAGTAGGCAATACAAATTCTTTCATGCATGTGGCTTTACATAATAGTTTACACAATACACAAAAAATCAGTTTATACAAATGTTCACATAAAATGCTTTCCATGAATAGTTCCAGTAGTAGCACCCAGCGGTGGTCAACAGGTGCAAACACCAACAAGTGACATCATTTTAGTAAAAGCAGTTTCATCAGTGGCACCCAGTAAAGTTGAGCAGGTACACACAGCAACAAGTGACATTATTTCAGTAGAAGCAGTTCATCAGTGACACCCAGTAAAGTTGAGCAGGTACACTCAGCAACAAGTCACATTTCTCAGCAGAAGCAGTTCCATTAGTGGCACCCAGCAATGTTGAGGAGGTGCAGACACCAACAAGTGACATCATTTCAGTAGAAGCAGTCCATCAGTGGCACACAGCAATGTTGAGCAGGTGCAGACACCAACAAGTGACATTATCTCAGTAGAAACAGTTCCATCTGTTGCACCTAGTAGTGTTGAGCAGGTACACACAGCAACAAGTCACATTATTTCAGTAGAAGCAGTTCGTCAGTGGCACCCAGTAAAGTTGGGCAGGTGCAGACACCGACAAGTGACATTATCTCAGTAGAAACAGTTCCATCTGTTGCACCTAGTAGTGTTGAGCAGGTACACACAGCAACAAGTCACATTATTTCAGTAGAAGCAATCCATCAGTGGCACCCAGCAATGTTGAGTAGGTGCAGACAGCAAGAAGTAACATCATTTCAGTAGAAACAGTTCTAACAGTGGCACCCAGCAATGTTGAGTAGGTGCAGACACCGGCAAGTGACATCATTTCCATAGAAGTAGCTTCATCTGTGCACCCAGTAATGTTGAGCGGGTGCAGACACCAACAAGTGACATCATTTCAGCAGAAGCAGTCCATCAGTTGCACCTAGCAATGATGAGCAGGTCCAGAGAGCAGTCCATAGTATTCACTATCACTGATCACACTGTTCATCAGAGTTTATGAGCAGAAATTAAACATGTCCTAGTGGCACCAATCATGTAGAAAAAGTGCAAGTAACAGTCCATAATATTCACTATCCTAATCAGACAGTTCAGGCATGAACAATAGTTTGAATGCACATACAAATGCTTTTACAATGCTCTTACACTAAACATACAAATTCTAATAAACACACAGATGATATCAGATAATTGTCATATTAACTATTACAAATATTCAAATATCAGTAAACCTATAATATTTATGTGTGTCAGTGCAAGCCACTACAAACAAATAAAATAATATTTAGGAGATAGGTGGGTAGGATTAGGAAAGGAAAACACACTCACTCATCTTTCATCCACATTAAGTACTACTGTGTAATTGAATAGTGTTAACTGTGTAAGTGCAATTCTGTCAAAGTTTGATGTTCATCTTGTGTATCAAGTAGTAGTGGCAGCAATGTATAACAGTCAATAATAGTTAAATCAACGTCATAGTCATCATGTCAAGACCAATGTTTGCCAAGCCAGATCAAAAAGTACGGTTGCTGAACAATTGTCAGTGAGCCAAGATATGCAATTACTTCCTCTCTCCAAAAAAAAGTATATACTGCTTAGTGATTTAACAAAGTGTGTGTATAGACTATCTTCCTTCCACTTTAGTGTTCTAGTCTGCTATCTTCATCCTCCATGTTCCATAAGACCAACAAAAAAAAATATGCTCCTCACTTACTTTACCTCTTATCCACCAAAACTCCAATAATCATCAGCATCGCATAATCTCAATACTTCAACAATACCTCTTACGTCGATACATATAATCCTTATCATTAATAGCATTTACCTTACGTCTTGTCCACCAAAACTCCAATAATCATCAACTTCACATAATCTCAATAATACCTCAATAATACCTCTTCAATACGTCGATACATATAAACCTTATCGCCAATATCATTTCACTTCCATAACAACTCTTTCCTCTAGTCAGTCTCCTCGAACAAGTACAGATAAATACTTATGCAAACCTCATCATCCTATACAATCCGAAGACACACTGTCAACACACAACCTCTGTGTAATCCATCTAACCCAAATCTTCTACTCATTATGAATTATAAACAAAAGAAATGCATACATGACCTCTAACAGACTTAGTTCGAATAACTCTCAGTAATTAAGTACGATTACGGAGTGTGAATGATCATAATATTTCACAGTGTGTACACCACTTCAAGAATCATGGCAAACAGAAGCAAACATGTGGAGTATTTCTTGTGTCAAGTGTCACCTCCAATTTCCATTGCTCACGAAAAATGCAGTGTAATAACTGTCAATGGTCTAAACCTAGTTTTGGTATGTCATGTCATTAGCTTCCTTCCTATTAGCATAAATTTATACAACTTCCATAAAACCTCCAGCTCATGTGACTTCTATGAAGTTTCTTGTACTAATGTCGTTCGTCGAATTATAGCAGTTCATTTTCCTATCTTAAAAATATAATAGCGAGTAAATATACCAGTAGAGAACAAAATGTCAACAAGTGGATGCAGCACAATTCTTACAACGAGGCTCTGCCAAGCAAACAATCTATAATTAATACAATAGTGTGACCTAAACTCTATGTTTGTACACAGTATATCAGCAATTCTATACACCAAATTAAAGAGTGGTTATGACAACAAACAGAAATGTATAAATATGCAATTCATACGCATAGCAGCAGACAGGTCATTAGCATCATATCAGCATAAGCAAATAAATGTTCATATGTCATCTTAATAAGTAAACATGAAGGCGCAAGCAGATAAATCACGAAGTATAACTTACATACATATCAACACAACTAATCAGGTGACAATTATAATTTAAATAAATAAGCACAGCATGCACATAATAGAAAAATATGACATTAGTGAAAAAGCAGTGCAGCCAAGCGATGCATAATATACACAAGTTACAACCCAGTTCGTTAATAATCATTGTCAAAATCAGTTAACGTACGCAAGCACGTCGCTTCACAAGTAATTTCATAGAACATGAAATTTAGCACAAAGTATGAATCACGTAATCGCGAGCAGCAAATTACGTCTAAAGTACGTACCTAAGTGGAAATATGTTGCCTGAAAAATGAACTCAATTAATAGTTACCTTTTTTGGTTATTAGTTTCTTCTTCGACATTACATTCTTCCTGAAAATTTCTCGATAGCAAGTCGTCTTAACGTCGGACACTCACAGAATTTACCTGAAGTTCTTAAATATTTTATACAACCGTATCCTGAAAAATACTGAACGTTAGTAACATAATTCATCAACTCACTATAGCTTTATACTGAATTTAATCGGAGAAATTAAACTGTGTATTTGTTTACGTCTGTCAGTGCATTCGCACTGAGCGCTCGATGAGCTGTAGGCGTGTGACGTAGGAAGCAATTGTTTGCGGTCAACGACTGCCTTGTGCGGCGCGCAGACTTGACTGTTGCTTTGAGTATGTGCCGCCGCCAAAACACAGCGCGGTATCCTTGTACTCTCCGCATGTTTACATCTAGCCGTTAGTTTCTCAAAAGTATGTCATTCCACAAAAATTTTTACGTTAGATATATGATGTATTCCCTTAGAGCGTCGAGATTTAAGAGTTTCTACTTCAACAGTGTTATCATGAATAATTTTGCGAACTCTATATGGAACGTTATAAAGCAGAAAAAATTTGCGACACAAGCCTTTTCCTTTGTGAGACAAACGGTGAGACTTAATTAACACCTTCTGACCAACTGACAAGAATTTTGAACGACCTGGACGCTTAGCTGATTTCTCTCATCTAGCAGCCGCAGATGCAATATTTTGCAGAGCCATGTTCACAACTTCAGAATGCCGCAGTTTCCGTGTAGGCGGAAAAGGAACGATTTCAGAAATGCGATTTGTCGGTGCTTTGTTTTTTAATGTCAGTATAGGCGGTAAAGAAGTTGAATCATTAGGGAGTTCATTCAGAATGTTTTGAAAAATATGAAGATACTGATCCCACGTTCTGTGATTCTGATGGCAATAAAGACGACACAATTTATTGATTTCCTTCATCCATCTCTCTGAAGCGTTAGATTGAGGGTGAAAAAGTGAAATGAAGATTGGTTTAATTTTACGACGCTGTAGAGTACGAAGCCAAAATTTAGAACGAAACTGTGATCCATTATATGATATAACCTTATCAACATGACCAACTTCTTTAAGAAAATGTTTGATGAAAGCGTTAGATACAGAATGAGCTGCTGCTTTGCGTAAAGGTGTAAAACGCACATATTTTGACGTCAACTCCACTGCTACGAAAATGTACGCAAAACCATTAGTAGAACGAACCACTGGACCGAACAAATCGACTGCAGCCATCTCCTTTAATTTCGCTGGAATGATAGGAAACAACGGTGCTCTGTGAGAAACTGTTGGCAGCTTAGCTTTTTGACATAATTTGCATTTGGCCAGAACAGATCGAATACGTTTTTCCATATTACTGAAGTAGCAATTTTCTCGTAATTTATGAAAGCATTTTCTGGGACCAAAGTGCGCATAATTGAAATGCGTATACCAAATCAGCTTATTAACCCACTCATCAGGAATATAAACTAACCAGAGTTGTCGACCGATTTTCGTTTAAAAAGAATGTCATTGCGAACTAAATAATGCTGTCTAATCGCTACGCTTTCCTTTCTCCTCCACTTCTCCTTAATGTCCTTCCAGATTGGATCCTTATCTTGCCCCTTAGCGATGTCCTGGAGCGAAGACGAAATAAAGTTCTCAAACGCAACACCTTGAATATACATCAAACAGTATTTGTTTTCTATGCAGTCCTCTTCAGCACTTTGTTTCAAACCCATAGGTGCACGTGATAAAGCATCAGCAACAATATTTGAAGAACCCTGTATGTAAACAATACTAAAATCAAACTCCTGTAGGTACAACGCCCATCGTGACAATCTGCCGTGAGTTAATTTTGTTGACATAAGAAACTCCAGAGCTCGATGATCGGTGTAAACCTTAGTATGTCTGCCAAGCAAAAATGTCCGAAATTTTGTGAAAGCCCAAACAACAGCCAAAGCTTCAAGATCCGTAATCGAATAATTCTTTTCTGATTTAGAGAGAACACGACTTCCAAATGCAATAGTCTTCTGTACTACAACGCCGTTTTCTTCTATCTCTTGAAATAAATGTGCACCTAGGCCCTTGTATGATGAGTCCGTCGCCAAACAAAAATCTTTAGATAAATCCGGATGTGAAAGAAGTGGAGCAGCAACTAAAGCATCACGGAGTTGTTCAAATTCTGACTGAGCTTCCTCATCCCAACACCAATTAGATTTCTTTCCAGATAGTTCACATAAACGAGGTGAGGCCAAATCGTCCAATCTAACAAAGCGTCGAAGAAAATTACAGACACCAAGGAAACTACGAACATCACGTTTTGTGGTAGGAACAGCATAGTTACGAATAGCGTCTAATTTCTCTGGATCAGGAAGAATACCTTCTGTAGAAATAATGTGACCGAGAAATTTCACCTGTGAACGACCAAATTCAGATTGTTTTAAGTTCACTGTAATGCCAACTCTTGCAAAGATACGTAACAATGAATCCGAATTTTTGTTGTGCTCACTCCAAGAATGTTTAGCAATAGGAATATCGTCAACATATGAAGTAAATTTGTCACGAATATAAACAGGTAAAATTTCGTTTAAACTAGGAATGAATGCTGCAGAAAATATAGTAAGTCCAAACGGTAATTTCCGAAGTCACTTTTGGGCAAAATCGTCATATCCGGTTATTGTTTACTTACTCTCTAGATAGATTGATAGTCGAAGAGTTGTTTTGACAGATGCAAAGAATAGTAAAAGAGTAGGCAGCGGTGCAGAAAACTAAAAGGGAATAGCACCACTACAGCTCGGGGCCCTATGCTCGCTACGGCACATATTCACTTAGAGTAGTGAATCCCCTGAGGACGTTAATAGCCGCACATAATTTCCAGTTTGTGTCTTAGTGGCCAATTCGGTGGAAGTGCGTACATAAATTGATCTAGCCATGAACATGGATGTATGTTATTCTTAGAATTGCGGAAGATCTTAAATTTCCGAACAGTCAAAAAGTGTTTATAGTCAAAGTTTTCGCCTCGTGGCGACAAAGACCTACCGCGTCTGTCCCAGTCCGAATGTCGATTATTGTCAAGTTCGCGCGCCTGGCGCTCTCTTGTTGCTTCTCGTAAATGAAATAAATTACTTTCTTCAAACCCCTCTGCTATCTGTGATTCCAAATTTCTTTTGCTGTCTTTTCCTAAAATTTCGCCTTCGATCTGTTTGACTTTCTTTCGTAATGCCTCAACTTCCCTTTTAACGTGTTCATTAAATTTTCCCTGATTTTCAACATGCTTATTTATGTTCTGGTACTCTTCGGTTTCTGCAAATGGCAATGGTGCTGTATCATCTCAATCACTGTCCTCATTTAAACTAAGACTTGTCAATTTATCTGAAATCTCCTCAACTCTTTCCGATAAATCACCTATTTGTTCTTTCTGTTTATTTACGTCTTCCGTAAGTGTCGCGACTCGGGTTTCAGTATTAACACATTTAGTAGTTAACTGTTCATACTGTTGTGTTAGATTATTTAATCTGTCATTTGGTACGGATTCTTCGATTCTCTCAAAAATTTCTTCCTTATCTTTTGCACGTTGTAAATATAACTCTGAAAATTTCTGTACTATCACGCGATCTCTTTCTTCCTGTTCTCTGTCCTGTTCCCTTTGTCTGATCTCTACTGCAACTAATCTATTATTGTGAGCATTCAAAATCGGTTGTACTTCTTCTCTGATTTCTTTCTTTAATTCATCTTTCATATTTTTGAAACATGTCCCTATTCGTGAATCTAACCGTGATTCCAAAGTTCCCATCTCTGTTTTTAATTCAAATCCTAACTGTGATCCAAGTGAGTCTAACCGTGTTTCCATTGTTCCCATCTGTGTTTTTAATTCAGATCTAAACCGTGTTTCCATTGTTCCCATCTCTGTTTTAAATTCAGATCGAAAATTTAATATTGCACTCATCAACTGCTCCATATTAACTTGTTCGAAATTCCTTTCGCCCCTAACATTTCCCACAAAACCAGCTTCCTTCGTCATAGCTGTAAAGCTATCTGTGTTCGATACTATTTCAGAATCTTCTATCGTTAATCTCGTATTCTGTGAATTTTCTGATTGAGAAAAATTTTGAAATGGTTCCGGACTGTCTTCCCGACTTATTAAATTGTTTTCAACTCCATTATTCATCATACTGTTGTCCTGTGTTGGCGAGTTCGCCATGTCAACAATTTCGTCATTCTCACTATTCATCATTTTCACCTTTTTCATTGATTGCCTAATCATTTACAAAACATAAAAAATTCGTCACTGTACGAAAATTACACACAATGACTCTTTATCTCCAACAATACCATTTACATGAAATGTTTCCCTCAAACACGATTAATCGAACAATTGAAATAATTGCACTAAATTGTCAAACGCGTATACAAGACAACAAATCAAATTCTGAGAAAAAAATACCATTAGAAGAATGACAATTACCAAATCTACACATGCAAAATAGACTACAATTACTAAACTACAAATTACTACAACAATACTACTGTCTACTATTTTTACAATCAGAAGATTCCAAGGGACGATCCGAAGCAGCGGTCGCCACGTGCGTGGGGGCTTAATTATTTAAAATGCGAATATTTTTGGTTTTTGGTAGCTGTAAGTCCGATTACATAATGTCTCGTAAACGGTTGGCCCTGACTAGTTTTTGTACGCAATCTGACTGCATAGAATAACAACAAACAATGAAAGAAAATTTCCGTTAACACAGTTAATTAATTAAGTCCCCAGCAACTATAAAACCTACTAAACCAAAGCACAAGTGTAATTGTTCTGTGAGTGGGAGTGTGACTCAACGTACACATCTGGCACGGTTCTTCTCAAACAAGACAAGAATTTTTAAATACCAATTATACTGACGTGATAAAAGAAAATTTGAAATACTATAATTGCTCATGGAAAGCAGAATTACACTCTAATACAAGAACACACGCCAGATGCTTTGTTGACTGAACCTGTAATGACGCATTATTTAGGACACTGAAATAATGAAAAAAAAAAGAAACGGAATTTGTTACCTCATTTATATTGATGAAAATCACTCTAATCCTTACAATATATCTCCACACCGAGTCTCTACTACCACATCTCGACAAGACTCTTCAGTATCACATCTCAGCAAGCACTGCCTACTAGCACATCTCAACAAACACTCTCTGCTACGAGTTCTTAACAAGCACTGACTGCTACGAGACCTCGACAGGCACTGACTACTACGAGTTCTCCCCTAGCACTGTGTAGGCGGCTTAATAATACTCTTTGGCGCAATCTCTGGCGCAGTGGCTCAGTGTAGCCACCTTTCAGAGGTGACCAAGACGTGTAACCAATGGCACCCCATACCATCACTCCGGTAGATTCGCCTGTATGGCGATGACGTACACACGCTTCCAATGTATTCACTGCGATGTCGACAAACACGGATGCGACCATCATGGTGCTGTAAACAGAACCTAGATTCATCCGAAAAAATTACATTTGGCCATTCGTGCACCCTGGTTCGTTGTTGAGTACCCCATCGCAGGTGCTCCTGTCTGTGATGCAGCGTCAGGGGTAACCGCAGCCACGGTCTCCGAGCTGCTAGTCCCTGCTGCTGCAATCGTCGTCGAACTGTTTGTCAAGATGGTTGTTGTCTAGCAAACGTCCCCATCTGTTGACTTAGGGATCGAGGCGTGGCTGTACGATTCGTTGCAGCAATGCGGATAAGATGCCTGTCTTCTCGACTGCTATTGATACGAGGCCGTTGGGATCCAGCACGGTGTTCCGTATTACCCTCCTGAACCCACCAATTCCATATTCTGTTAACAGTCATTGGATCTCCACCAACGTGAGCAGCAATGTCGCGATACGATAAACCGCAATCGGGATAGGCTACAATCTGACGTTTATCAAAGTCGGAAACGTGAAGGTACACATTGCTCCTCCGTACACGAGGCATCACAACAACGTTTCACCAGGTAACGCCGGTCAACTGCTGTTTGTGTATGAGAAATCGGTTGGAAACTTTCCTCATGTCAGCATGTTGTAGGTGTCGCCACCGGCGCCAACCTTGTGTGAATGCTCCGAAAAGCTAATCATTTGCATACCACAGCATCTTCTTCCTGTAGTACGTCATCTTTGTGGTGTAGCAGTTTTAATGGCCAGTAGTGTATGTGTAAGGAGTGATTTAAGTTGCGTCGAACTCATAAAAGCAATCACGGTAAAGCTGTAGTCCGTTCACGTAAGATGTAGCTTACAAAACATTCGTTTGACTGATATTTGTGTACTGCTCCATTAGTGTGTGCATCATGTCCGACATGACTGATGGAATAAATTGAGAAAATCCAATGAACAGCGTTGCATTTCGTTATGATATCATTTGGTAAGTGTGAGCCAAAAGGCACGCAAGGACTTTGAATGAGATTTTCATTTATTCTTCTCTCCTCTCTTTTCTTTCAGATCCTGGCAGAGTACTAACTGACCGTCCTTGGTCTTTGTATCTGTAAAACATCAATGGAAACTAATGACGAATAGAACCTTTATTCACCGTTATTACGCTTTCATAACTTTTGACTTGCCCTGTACAACTCCAAAGGAGCGTGAATTCCAAGAACAGTCAAATTAGTGCCTCCTCATATACACAGGTGTTTCACAATTACACCGACAGATTTCGAAGCGATGTAGAAGGTTGCTTGAGCAACACAATAAGGATGGGAACCCGCGTCCGAAAACGTCATCTTACGATTCCACTAGGCATCCTCTCCAGGAGCAGACGTGATGTTATACGTTAACACACCGTGGGCAGGTCGAGACTTCGGGCTTGTGGTATTCGGTGTGAGCAACTGACAGTAACGATCGTTACTTGAACACGTGCATTGCTGCGATGCTCCGGTGTCATGTTGGCAGATGCTGTCGGACACGGGCTTCTATCCACAATGTATTGTCTGCCGGAAGCTCCAACACAATCTGCGGTGTTTTGCTGTACTACAGCGTCGAAATTCGGGGGCGAATTACACAGCAGCCATCGCGGTCTACTCCTCTTGAGTCTGCGGCAATCGGCCTCATTACATGAAAACGACAGACATTCCGAGACGTCGGTGCATTCATTGACAGGAAAGCGCATTCATTGACATAAACCACGAATGCAAGGAAACGAGGAGGAAATATGTTTGCAGACACTGTGACAGGCATCAGACAACTGGAGCTATTTATTCCGTTGGTTAAAATACGCTGTGCAAAGCAAACAACATGGGGCCGTAATCAGTCACTATTCGTTCCCTTTTATAATTACACATAATTTATTTAAAACCAGTAATTCGAGACTCAATAAATAGAAAATGCCACACGTTATTAATGAATAAATAGACAACTGTGTAAATAATATTGTTTTCAGTGAGTTACAAGTTAGCGAATCACCATTAAATAGAGATACAAGAGATAATAATCAAGCCACTGTGATCTGGGCAGAAGGCCATTCCTGGCGTCTGATGCCGTCTGCTGTGTTTGTGGCGACTTGCTTTTAACATTTCAATACCTGTAATTTTTAAGTTGCAGCGAGTTTTAAACAATTCTTAATTTATTACCATTCCTGGAGTGTAAAACAACAAATACAATAGCAAGAGTTAATTAAAAGAAACAAGCAACTGATCCAGACGGTGCCCCGGGAATCGACCTCAGAGAAGGTCCACCAACAAACACTTTCACGAGTTATGTGACTGGCAACCAAGAGATGCATTCACTTCACGAGACTAGTCGCAGTCTAACGAATGACTAGTGATAGTGTTGCTGAAGCTACCTGACGCCAAATGCAACGATGGAACAGTACGCCAAAGCTGGAACCGGTGGTCTGCACTACGTCCCCAGAACACTATGTTTAGAGCGCCCGGAACGAGAACGGAACCACCACCACGAGAGTAGAAAGCACTCCGATCGCTCCTCTTCGCCTCGGCGACACCACGAGGAGCAACACGAACCCAAGTCACTGGAGAATCGCGAGATATCACAATACTGGAGGTTACTCTACTTGGATTGAAATGCACTCATCTTGAAGCTTGCTGGGTCGGGTTTACAACGAGGTCATGCACCCTCGTGACCACAGCCCTTCCATCGGGCAGTCCATGTGTGCCACCAGCAGTCCTGGCGTGTTCTGCCACTGCACGGACCTGGCTTCTCCTGAGTCCCCAATCGGACTCGCACACTCACACGACCTGGCGAAACAAGGACGTCCTCCCAAAGATAGGGCAACAGTTACTACATATCGATAACCGCCGCTGCTGCCACTAGCGGACGCTTGCGAAACCGAATGGCGCCAGTCTACACGAAAAGAAGACAAACAACCGCAAGCATGCCAACTAAACCATACCCTCTGGCCTGCAACAGAGGGCGGAAACCTACAAACAGCACCAGCTTGAGCCGCAGCACGGTTCACAAACGTTAAAAACTAAATGTTCTTTTGCGATCAAGACTTCTTTCTCCACTTGCTTAAATTAGTTTATCGGATCGCTGGTATTCCCACCAACAATGCTTTCGCCATTTAGGAATTAGATACAGTTGTAGTAGGTGTTCAAAAAGCCTGTATTAAGGTCGCAGCACTTTTGATATCTGCGAATCATTGACTGCCACAATCGCTCGAAGACACAGGGAATGGTGCGAACATTGTCGATCACTGGGTGTAACCTCTCCACTAGGCCTCTGGTGACCCCACAGGGGGTTTCGTACACCACGTTGTTCAGATGACCCAACAGAAAGGACGTAACGCGACCGAGGCGGCCATGAGGCAGTGTCACCTCGACCAATCCAGCGATCCCCAAACATTCTGGCAGGTCGTCTGAACTGTACTGGTGCCCCATCTCGCTGGAACCACATATGTCGACGGACTGAAAGTGGCACCTTCTCCAGCAATTCCGGCAGCACTTCCTGGATGAAAATTCAATAGCTGTCGCCTGTTGAGGAATGATTGACCATGACAGCCGATACACTGACGGTGAACCATTCCTGGTGACGGCGTTTGTGGATAGAATGGGGATTGGCCTCCACCTATACAAGGCTGTTGAGGGCGTTGATCACGTCCTCACAGGTGAAGGACGTCACTCAGTGAACAACACACAGGCAGTGTAATACGGCTGCCTAGCGCAACGCTGCAGGAACTCCTAACGCGGATCAAGCAAAAGCGCCGAGTGGGAGCTTCGCATTGGGCATTCTACAGCGCGGGCGCTTGTAGATGGTTCTGCGTCGAATCTCGGTAGTACGTCCTCTGTAGACTGCTTACTCTTCATCCACAACCTAGGTCGTGTCGACACACTGTGAAGCTAGCCGTTGCACTCAGACGCCGATGGATGGCCGAAAGTGCCCAGTGCTGTGGCTGACGTCTACTGGGATATGGTTGCCCACAGATGCGTAACGCTGCCTGCTCATTGTCTCTCGTCTCGCTATACGCCGTATGCATGTCGCGTTGCTCTCACCAGGTAAACGTGTCCTTCATGTTACGTACCAGAAAGCGACAAACTACGAATGAGAGCCGTGTTCCTCCTGCAGAAGTTGGTCGTTCCCGTCTGCCGCTGGCGTTGTTAGCGGTCTCCACAGTGTTGGTGTGACAAGCGTGGCCGTGTTCAGCGCCATCCGACGTCCAGACTGCTGTCAGGTACACTGCGAGTCGGTCTATTCGCTGTCTGTCGACGTACGTCACGGCTGCTGCAGAAGGGAGGCGCAGAGGCGGACACCGGGGCCTGTAACTTCGACGCACTGTAGCGCCGTTGGATAGCGTTCCGGACACGGGTTTCTATCCTCATTGCGTTCCTCAAAACACCTTCAACGTCCTCTCACAGTTTGTCGGTGTAGTTATGAAACGTCTTTTATATCTCGCGAGAAGACAATGGAGGTAAGATTAGATTAGATTAGGTTCATCAACAGGCATTCTTCCTGCACACCATTCGCGACTGGAACAGGACAGAGGAGAAATAACAACGGTAGACGCAAGGCCTTCTTCCACACTCCATAAGGTATGTAGCAGAGTGTTGATATTCACACGAATTTTCGAATGTCAAGTAGCAAAATGTCTCACTTAAGGGGAGACGAAAGGCTATTTTTATCCCTATTCTACCGATCCTATTTTACCCTCTGAATAATAGAACTTTTCAAAAGAACTATAAATGT
Organism: Schistocerca piceifrons; assembly: GCF_021461385.2. NCBI lineage: Eukaryota > Metazoa > Arthropoda > Insecta > Orthoptera > Acrididae > Schistocerca > Schistocerca piceifrons. Next base: position 442,653,962 of record NC_060141.1, on the reverse strand, counting down.
TAAAACAGTGAAATTTTTACTGAATGTGTGTAACATATATGCCTACATTTACAGTAAGCTGAACAAAGTACCTCTTATGGATTTGAAGAAAATTCTTTTATTATTTTACTAGTAAAATTTCATTTTTAAAATACATTAATTATTATAAAACCATTCTGTTCGGTTGGTGGTTCTCAGTTTACTCGTAATAACCTATTACAGTCATGAGTACAAACTGACCAAATTTCATATTTCCAACCAAGTTAATTTAGAAAATAATGATACCAAAAGTAAAAAAAAAAGTTTTGAGATAAATCAATTTAAAATTTAGTATTGCAAATTTAGAGGGCTATTACAAATGATTGAAGTGGTTTCATAAATTCACTGTAGCTCCATTCATTGACATATGGTCACGACACACTACAGATACGTAGAAAAACTCATAAAGTTTTGTTCGGCTGACGCCGCACTTCAGGTTTCTGCCGCCAGAGCGCTCGAGAGCGCAGTGAGACAAAATTGCGACAGGAGCCGAGAAAGCGTATGTCGTGCTTGAAATGCACTCACATCAGTCAGTCATAACAGTGCAACGACACTTCAGGACGAAGTTCAACAAATATCCACCAACTGCGAACTCCATTCGGCGATGGTGTGCGCAGTTTAAAGCTTGTGGATGCCTCTGTAAGGGGAAATCAACGGGTCGGCCTGCAGTGAGCGAAGAAATGGTTGAACGCGTGCGGGCAAGTTTCACGCGTAGCCGCGAAAGTCGACGAATAAAGCAAGCAGGGAGCTAAACGTACCACAGCCGAGGGTTTGGAAAATCTTACGGAAAAGGTTAAAGCAGAAGCATTTCTTAAACAGGAGATTGGAAAACCGATGGATCGGTCGTGGTGGAGATCATGATCAACAATTCATGTCATGGCCTCCACGCTCTCCCGACTTAACCCCATGCAATTTCTTTCTGTGGGGTTATGTGAAAGATCCAGTGTTTAAACCTCCTCTACCAAGAAACGTGCCAGAACTGCGAGCTCGCATCGACGATGCTTTCGAACTCATTGATGGGGACATGCTGCGCCGAGTGTGGGAGGAACTTGATTATCGGCTTGATGTCTGCCGAATCACTAAAGGGGCACATATCGAACATTTGTGAATGCCTAAAAAAACTTTTTGAGTTTTTGCATGTGTGTGCAAAGCATTGTGAAAATATCTCAAATAATAAAGTTATTGTAGAGCTGTGAAATCGCTTCAATCATTTGCAATAACCCTGTAGAATAGTTATTGATGAGAATCGTTACCACTAATATTTTCCTGCATCATACTGAAAACCATATGAATCATATTGATTTCCTTTTCCTTTCTTGGTCCTTATACTTTTCTGTCTAGCTTCTTTTGTGTATTTGAAATTAGCAATTTATGCTTTGCGATTTCTCTCTTTACCTATTTTGACCTAGGATTTTGCAAATATTTCCACTTCATTGTATGCCATACGTCGAAGACATCCAGTTTTCTCGTCACACCATTATTGAAGCGTAAAGTAGCATCAATAAAGGCCTAATTTGAGGGAAATAACGTACAAGAAATAGAAGAAACCTGTGTATTATCTCTGCATGGTGCAAACAAGAAGGCGTGGTATTTACATGTCTGATCACAGAGAGTGTCAGGTAAACCATCTAAATCACGAAAAAATTGTCGTATTTATATGAGACAAAAACTGTTTGACGCAGGAAATAGAGGTCATTTTAAATTCGCAGAAATCTAAAAATCGATTTTTTGACCCAGTTTGCCTCCCGCCTCCTCTTAATAACTGTAAAGTAACATTCTATAATTAGTTCAGCGACTTTCCTAGTACGGTAGGGGCAATAACATTTACGTGAATCAAGTATTTGCTACAAAAACGCTGTACCATAGCCTGGAACCCGAAAGCTGGTACCAGTTGCAGTGTGTGGGTAACAAAAATTCTTTTTTCAATATTTTGGGTAATTACTGTTCGTGTTTAAGAATATAAAATGCTGTCATAATCTACTGATTACGAGGTATAACTTTATGTTAAAAGTTTAACGTAATAAGAAAAACATTACAGTTAGAAAGCATTTGTCTTGAAGGACGTAACACGTAGCACGCAAATACCGGGTTTTTATACACCCAGTGTTTCAGAATGAGAGCACTTAGCGAATTCCAGCAAATTTTACACATAATTTCATACCGTTATGAAGTTTTCTGGCTGACGCCACCGCACAAAATGATGAAAGGAAAAAATAGAAATGAATTATTTTATTAACAAAAGTTTTGTACACTTATGATTACTTTTCAACCCAATCACTGAAAAAATTTAGACATTTATTGTACCTGTGGACAAGCTTTGAAATGCCCTCTTCAAAAATTGTTGCCGCCAATGATTTCAAATAAGCACTGACATTGTTTTGAAAACGTTCGTTGGTTTGAAAGTGCTACCCTCATGGCCACGTCTTCAGTTCAGGGAAAAGGTGAAAGTCGCTGGGTGTCCGGTTAGGACCGTACGGCAGATGATCGAAAATGTCCCATTGCTATTGTTCGAGGAGCCGTTGGGTCGTGCCAGCAGTGTGTGGACGAGCGTCTCATAGATCAACACAATTCCTAAAGTCAGCATTCCTCTTCGTTTATTCTGAACGGCTCTACGCAAATGTTGTAACGTTTCACAAGAAGCAGCTGTATTGATAATGGTTCTGGGCTGCATAAACTCTACGAGAAAGACAACGTTTTGGTCCCAAAACACGGTAGCCATAACCTTTCTGTTGTTAAATGTTTGTTTGAATTTTTGTGTTTGTTTGGTGAATTTTTGTACATCCATTGTTGTGATTGTAGTTTTATTCCCGGTGTGTCATATTGGATCCAAGTTTAATCTCCAGCAACAATTGATTTCAAGAAGTTTTCTCCTTTATTACGATAACGGTGAAGCAAATTCAAAGCTGACGCCATTCGGTGACTTTTGTGGGCGCACGTCAACATTTTTGAAACCCAACGAGCACAAAGTTTTTTGTAGCCTAAACGCTCAGTACCGATAGAGCGTACGACAGATCTTGAAACTTCTGGAATTTTCATAGACAAAGCAGTTATGGTGAAACTACGATTTCCTCTAACCATTCTCTCAACTAGTTCAGATAGGTCGGCCTGTAACGACAGACTTGCGTCCTTGGCCTCTTTCCTCATGCACGTCATTTCGGCCTTGTTTAAACATTTGACACCATTCACGCAGAACACCATCAGTCATGAAGATAACACCGTACACTCGGCTCATTTTCTGATGAATTTCTGCTGCACTATTCCATTCTGCTTGCAGAAACCGAATTACACTCCGTAATTCACACTTGGCGGGAGCAACAATGACGGCAACCATGTTTACGTGGCTGTAGTGCAACGCCCTCACCTTGAGGTCGACAATGGCGGAGTGTGTAGTGCGATATCTGCGCAGTACCCTACATTGCATGTCCACTTTCTCCCGCTCGCGTAGCTTCTATACTAAGCGATTGGAGGTTGAAACAATACGGCCCTCGTACCTGGCTCACAAAGTAGATATTGGCTTAAATGGCGAGCGTAAAACTTCAACATCAGGCATCACACTTAAATTTATTACTTATTTGCTACTAACTCTACTAGCAACGCACTTTTCGTGCTGTATCGTCGTACCTCACTGAATGTACCTACGAAAGTATATCATTATACAACTCGAAGTACCCGAAATATGAAGTCATAAACAATGAGATGCGTAGAAGCGTGAAGAACTAACTTTCGCTGAAAACACAGCTGCAAATTCCCCTATTACATTCATCTAGTGTTTCATGATGAGAGCACTGAATGACTTTCAACAAACTTTAATGACATAGGTTACTTTTGAATGATGGCAAAATCGGTTGATTTTATTGTGTTACTAAATTTTGTAGTCTTCCTGATTACTGTTGCATCCCAGGGTAGTTCCAGACGTGAATTAAAGATCTTCATTGGGACTTGAGGAACCGAGCTGCCTACGTTAGTGAAAGACAGTCTGTCGGGAAACGGAAAATACTGAGCCGGACCACGTGAACACAGAAGTGACTGCGACAGGTGGGACCGGCCAAGCGCCCAAGTCCTCGAACAGAGCATAAGGACACCATGGTGATAGAAAGGTTCCATCATATTGGTGATAAAGCAGAGAGTCACAACAAGCCCGAGACACAGCCCAGCGGTAACTATTCGGCCACCGATACAGTAGAAAAAGAGCCTCTGAAATATAAAGTTACGTAAGTGTAAAGCCACCAGGGGAGCTGCCAAATGAGAAAACTAAAACGCATGAATTTGTTGATACCTCCACCTCAGAAGAGCGCACAGACGCGCCTCCATAAATGCTACGCCCTTTTCCTTTATCAGTAATCTCAGTTTCAGCTGTTCTGTGCTGGAGTAAGGCTAAGATAGTCGACCTTCTGGGCACCTAGTCGTTATCGATCACCTATGAAGCCGCAACCTTAGCTAGAGAGACTGTGGCGTTACACACCGCAGTGCCAACGTCCTGGTCATCACTGATGGGGTGTCGAGACTGCTAGCAAACAGCTGGCCTTTTGGAGGCTTCACCATTGGAGCCAAGAAGCAGTTCGCCATCGGCCATCTTGAGGGGGAGCTGCTGTCGCTACTTGCCCCATTTCCACATCTGGCACTCATGCTGCCGGCTTCTGCATTCTAAAATAAACTGGTCACTCTCTACACAACAATTAGTACTTCATGCTGGGCTGGAGAGCGAGTCTCCTGGCCGCACATCTGCAATGCCAACGAGCGTGCTTCAGAGATCAGCTCGCAGAGTTGCTGCAGTCCATCGTCGTCCACCACTGGCCGCACTGTTCATGCCAGCCTCCGCACTATGTGGCATCGGTAGGCCATGACGTAACGAGCCGTCTACTAGACACCATTACTGCCATCCAGACGCGTGTCTGCTACTACACACCGCTGGCCTGACTGAGTTACAAGCGCCCAAGGAAGGCAATTCGGTATTTCTCAAGAAAAATTATGTCATTGTGAATAATGTTTTCTTACCGTTCTTGACCGGAATCAGATGCTCGTCACTGCACCCTGCTTGGCACAGTCTTGGCAAGTGAAGTGTTCTTGGACCAAACCCCTATATTACATTAAGATATTGTTTACTGATTTTAGAATGAAAACTTTTAGAGTATATGCTGCCTCGCCACCGGTATTTAAATTATAGAGTACCATTAGTACTAGGCAAAATAACTGAAAAATCTTTGCTTCCATAGATTCTGTTTGGGATATATTGTAACTGGTAACACTGATGATTTTCAGCATCTTTAAATGATTCTCTTTGCTCCCCTTTGCTTTGGTTCGGTGAAGTGTTTCTTTTATGGCCTACAGAAAGTTTATTGCCTAAGCGCTGAAAATTGTTATGAATATAGATGGTCAATAGTGACCAATAAATGTTAAAAATGGTAGGAATCAATAGGCCTGATAAAACAAAATTCGTGGGAAACTAGTTTACAAGCAAAGCAGCCCATACTACTAGGAGGTACCCATGTATCAGTTCTTCAGGGAGGATTTTGGTGTTAATACTGATGCTGTTTGTAGGGATCCTAAATCCGTCCTGTTGGTCTCTGTTTCAGTTTCTTTCATGCAGTCTACACCATCAAATTGTTATATTCCGCTATTTCCTTCATTAAAGAAGATACTTCGCTATCAAATAACTAATTATGAAATCACATCACGACCTCCCAGCCCCTCCTCCCCCCCCCCCCCCCCCCCCACACACACACACACAGCATTTAACAAATAATGATGAAACAAATCTGGAATTCTATTGGCAGGCAGATATAATTTCTTTTAAGCTGTTATATATTCATTTATACAAAATGTGTTTATCTTGCAAGGGACCTCATACAACAAAAATAATTTCATAGCTGATTTTGCTGAAGTATGTGTCAGCTTTCAGATATTTATTAAAGGACTTCTTCTAAACACCATGAGCTGCACTTGAAAGGTTTATTTGCCAACCGTTATTCGTGTGTGTAGCCCGTCACCAAGGGTGCCTGCTATAGAGGAACAAACAACTGTATGCACATCAGTTTCTACAACATGACAACTGTATATATAATACCAGAAGTATAAATCTACTTACATTGTGTATCTCTAAAGCAGTGAGTTGTGTGTCAGTTAATATAACAGAAAAACATATTCTGGAAACTCATTACATCTAACTACATAATTCACAGCAATGCTTGTCACTCACGATCGCAGAGAGAGGCTTACTTCCACTCAGCAACAGACAGGCTAATGAAATGCTTTTTAAATATGGAGAATATTAATGCTGAATTATATACACTGGAGAAGGTAACGCGCGTCCGCAGCTCATGGCGTGCGGTAGCGTTCTCTCTTCCCACGCCCGGGTTCCCGGGTTCGATTCCCGGCGGGGTCAGGGATTTTCTCTGCCTCGTGATCACTGGGTGTTGTGTGATGTCCTTAGGTTAGTTAGGTTTAAGTAGTTCTAAGTTCTAGGGGACTGATGACCATGGATGTTAAGTCCCATAGTGCTCAGAGCCAAGGGGACGCGACAATGAACCAAAAGTAGTTATGAAATTGTACACAAAAGAACTGGAAGAACATGCTAAGAATAGGAATCATGCCACAGTAGGAAAAAAAAGAACAAGTAGAAAAATAGAAGCATATAGCCTTAGCACACTGACAGAAATCCAATAAGTATTCACAGCTAAAGCAATGATACACACTGAAACGAACACTCAAACAAATTACAATATATTCAGATGCAGAGATGGTGGTAAACCTAACTGAGAGTCAAATTGGGCACGTTAGCTATTTTATTGTACTTATATAGGGCAGACAGGAAACGATCATGAGACACGGTGGAGAGAAAATTTTTATTTCAACAATTCCGGGTCTACCTTGGCAACGCACCCAAGGGATAGTCGTCATTCGGCTAAACATATAGAACACAATTTGGAGGTCTTACTTAGGGAAAGCAAAGGAGCCATGCGGAATATTTTAGAGGAGGTACATATTGTGAGAATTAGTAAGTAGAAACATTCACAACCTCTAAAAAATCAAACAGATCTTTGTGACTTTGGATTGTTAGGGACTTTCTGCTAACTTTTATCATGGGGTCGCTGTATAATTTTACTTATTCTTGTTATAACCCATCTGTCTTCTCATTCACTCATGTCCTATTTCCAATACCCCTCTCCCTTCTCCTCCTTTATTCCCCTTCCCCTATTTTTTCCTTTCTTTTTTCCATTCCAGCTATCATTCCTCCTTCCTCCAACCTTCTCCCCCTCTCCATCTCACCCTTATCTTTCCGTTGTGTTCTATCAGTTTACGTCATACTCTTTTTATTATATTTGTATTTCACATAATAGCAAGTGCTTCTATGCAATGGTGTATTAGCACACTGTTTAATATTTTTACCTTTGTCCAAGGCAACACAGATGTGTACATCTGTCCGAAAACTCAGTGGCAGATGGCACCCACGCCTAGCACTATTGTTGTCATCCGCGCACGACGCCGGTTTACACTGTTTAGTATTCTGCTGTTACTGGTAGTCCTTATGTGCGCCACAGAGATTAATTCGTCTTTTAAGGCAGGAAGCCAATTGTGACAGCGCTACTACTACGCGGAATAAATGTTCATTCCTCAAACACACACACACACACACACACACACACACATACATACACGTATAACATCACCTGGTTCCGTGCCTAGGTCCTGTTTCCTTCGTGTTATTTAGGATGGTGAGAAATTTCGTCTCATACAGACTTTCGTTTTAGGGACACACCTACTATTTCTGTGGCTATTATGTATTGTCAAAACAAGGGTGATTGGAACAGGTGTATCTGCCACTGTCATCTCAAAATTCAGACGTTCGACAATTTATGCCGCTTTCACATACCACATTTGAGTCCGACATTATTGTTTTAATTATTATTTCATTTGAATCTGTTTAGAGCGCCCGTTGGACCTTCCTCACAGTCACTTTTATAAAATTTTTGTTTTAGGGACATTTGACGCTCTCCAAACGTAATTTAGCAGTGACAACTGGTTTTATTTAGTGTGACTACTGTTGGCGGTAACTCCAGTTACTGCTCCTCACTGCACCTTGGAACACGCATTTTCCCATTTGGATAACATGGGATGTTAGAACTCGTAAGTAATTTTATGATAGCGCCTCATTTCTTTCGTTATTAATTCGCATTCCATGATTTTAATTTTTTAGTATTAACAATAATGAACTTATTGAGTCAGTAGTATGACTTGTAGAAGTCTTGTATAGAATTTTCAACTCAGAAAAACGCCTTAGGACATATCTGCATGATACGAAACTGGTTGTACCAGTCTCTAAACGACTACAGTAAAACAGCTAATGCGGAAAAATGGAATCTCAAATAATTTTACCACCATTTCAACATCTTATTATATTTTAGCTTGTTTGAGTGTTCCTTTCAGTATGTATTACCATACTGGGGTCACATTTCCGACAAAATAAATCGTATGTTTAGAAAAACTAGTCTGGAAATTGGATTTATGACAGAGAGAAAATATGATCTCGTCTTACACACAATATAGATACGAGCGAAAAATACAACATATCTGGCGCATATAAAACAAAATGTAGTGAATATAATACATTTTATGTCAGGCAAATAGGTTGAAACTTCAAAACGAGATTTAGAAAACATATTAATGTTAATGATGCCTTTCCCTCAGTATTCAGCGTCCATTTAGAAGAATACAAGCATTCTGCTGATGAAATTAACAAGAAACAATTTCATTCTTCATAACGCAGGGAATAGCAGATTATTAAACATTCTAGAAAAATTGAAATATACAAGCATATGGTGAGATAACCGGACAACATACGTAACGAGAGAGCGTAGTTAGGGAGTAAGACGTATATATAAAATTTCATCTGTGTTTGGTTCGAAGTCTCTCCATATCTTGCTTGTAAAGTCGTCTATTTGAGGTAATGTTTTTAATTATTTTGCAATTTCTTGCCTTTCGCATATTTTACCTTCATGTACCAACTGCCCAAATATTGTATCTCACACATACGAATGCGTGGCGCAGATGTACATAAACATGGTCCTACAAATAGCAAAAGACAGGCACTCTTTGACCTGACAGTGTCATGTTCACTCTATTTGACTGCTATGTCAGACATGATCAAGAATTGTCCCTGCCTAAGATCTGACAGCAATACTGTACACTACAGCCTGTGTAGTAATTGGCAGGATGGATTTCCTATCCTGTCATATTAAATGACATGCAAGTAATGGGTTTAGAAAAAATAAATGTTAGTAGACTCATATTTCTGATACTATATATACTGCTGTCATGTTGTGGAAACTGATGTACATGCAGTTGTTTGCTCCTCTGTATCAGATGCCACTGACGATGAGTAATATAACCGAAGCCGGTACGGAAAATAAACGTTTCAAGTGCCACTCATGGTGTGTAGATGATGTCCTTTTGTAAGTAATTGATATACATTCACCAATGAACGAATAAGCACTAAAAGGAGTTCAATAGGAAGCTTGAGTCAGAAGATATGCAGCAGGATGGAGACTCATTGGTAATGTTCTGAAGTACATCTTAATATCACCTAATTCTTCAATCGCAATTTCAAACAAATTGTACTCTTCAGAATTTGGGTATCCATTTCCCCTGATCTTTGTAAATAATTACATTAAATTTTTTCTGCACCTATCTAGTAGATCGAAACTTTATTGGGGATTCAATTAAATCATAAAGAAATAAAATTTTTAAATAAGAAAAATTTTAAAAATTAAAATATAAGGTGATATTTCTAAATTATTCAAAATACTTGCAAATTGTTCAGATAGTATTCTGAGTTAAGTGGGATAAACTACAAAACTTTAAGACATATGCAAAAGAAATATTACATGAAAGAAATATGAGCCATGCCAGAACGTTTCTGGGCATCAGCACCCTTGCTTCAAGTTCTAACGGTTTCTGACGACATAAGACGGTGTGGTACTGCGGTGCAAGACTCACACGTCTCTCGCAGTTGACTTACGTATTGTGGGCAGCTGATCTTCTTCTCGGGTCAGACGGCTGCTTCGATCTTCACAAACTCTTCTTCCCCGAATACTATAGCTGGTTTAAAGGATTTCAAAATAGACCTCTTTTCCACTCTTGAAACGATTCTGTCTCTGAGGATACTTTATATTATCATCTCCACAATAAAACAACTTCAGAAGTTTCACATAATCGTTCAACTCTCGCAAGCCAGCCCCGTCTTGGACCATTAGGTACTAACAGATACAATTACGATATGTTTGGTTTAATAACCACTATGAAATCAGTTCTTGCTTCTAGCAAGTCCAACACCAGAAAATAAAATGTAAGTGTCTTTATTTCAATACATAATTCATTTGTTTACAACAAATACAGTCGTTACACCATAAAGGAATAAAGCTTGCTGCATTCTTGTACTGGACATACAGCTTAAATGGCGCGACCGGCAAACACTTGTACGCGCCGACCGACCGTCACTATTGCAGTATTCTGTCGATACACGTCCATCCTGCACACACAGAAACTGGCGTCGAGGTAGACACATCTCAATTCTCTCACCCTCGTACTTAAAATATCGGGTGTTTGAGGCGGTGGAAAGCGGAGTGTCTCTAGAACTTACACCGAAATTCTCGAAGCACTACATATCCCTCCGCTTAGCTCGAACACGCGATATTTTATACATAATTATCATGTACCGTAAGGACACATAGGAAAACGCTTCATCTTTCAACACATCTTTTCTATCAATAACAGTGAATATGCTTATTCTCATTACTTATTTCTCAATTTAAGACGTGAATCTTTCAGTCCCTGTCTTATACTTATTGTCCCAGTTCTCCCGCTCCCGCTTCTCTAGGCACATGCGTTGATTGTTAATTTCCTGTCTTTATATGCATGTAAATATATATGACAGCGATAAAAGAAATAACAACGAGGAACTGTCACATATCAACAATGTAATTTGTGCATCTACTGAGATGAACATCTGTCTTTATCCCCATGCACCCTTTGGTGGTTCGGACATCGCTTCAGTTTTCTAATCCGTAATTTTCTTGTTAGTGTGTAACATTTCTTTGTGTGTGTGTCTATGTGTGTTTGTGCAGCCTGATTCTTCGTTCTACTTATGTGAAATAAGTTAGCAAACCCCTACGGAACGGAAAATGGTGAAGGACCAGAGACAATTGTCTGTGAGGGTTGTCTGAAAGTTTTGGTGTTTGTTTAGTCTTAGTCATGCTTGTACTTATACTACACACCCCTTCCAAAACTAATATAAACCGTTCCTTATACATCCCATCTCATAAAAGGCACAAAATGTTCTATAAAAATAGAAATTGATACACTACGATAACACAGTTGTTCAGTCATTCAGTTTATACCATACTTTTATACACACATAGAATCCTCTATTCAGTTTACGTCGTCTCGACATCAATCGGTTAAAATAGTACGATCATATTATACTTCCCACTTATATAACATTCTATTCGCTTCACTTCATATCTAATCACTGTTCACCCGTAATTCTCTCAAATTGCTCTCAACCTTTTAGTCATATCCGGTCTCCTACGTACTAACATTATAGGATAGCTTAAGAATTCAAAAAAAGATTACAGAATAGTTTAAGATTTGAAGGGAGTTCGGTGCAGGAGAAAATAGTACAGAAGAAACACCGAAAATAACTAGGGATCCGACGGCCGTCACTCCGTCCCTGGGAGACAGATGTGATTCCGCCCGGATCCCATGGAGCTGACATTAACCTCACTCGATTACTTACAGACCAATACATCTCATTAAATTTTGTGTGAAAACATCCCCAAAACAAAACAGTTACCACTTTACTAGGAAACACAACATTAGGTAAAGTTATTCTATTTTATACTTTGTCATGGACAAGTTTGAATTCTTCGCACAAGTAGTCCATGACCTTGCTTGCATCTTTAAGTTCGGAAAAAGCAACCGTCGAAATGTTTCCGGAGATTATACTCTCGGTAACTTCTCTATCCTTAATTAGTTCAAATGGTTCCGCCAAACCACGTACATTTATAATCTCAAAGTTGGCTATGGACTAAAATTATGTTTAACATTTGAAGGGAGTTCGGTGCAGGAAAAATAGAACAGAAGAAACACCGAGAACAACTAGGTATCCGGTGGTCTTCACTCCGCCCGTTAACATGGAACGTTAATGTCCCTGGGAGACAGGGACCATATTAGCTACTCGAGAACTGTCAACTCGTGCACTGACACCTGTAATTTTCGATTGAACTATTGGTAATAATTTGTCCCGTTTCTCAACACTCTCCATTAATGTGTGTAACATACGTTTCACAGCGTCAAGCGTAACATTACAGACGCTTTGAAATGATCCTAGTTTTCCGCTCAGTTCCGTTTCTACATTGTTACATTTATCTTCAACGTCCAAATCTAACTTTTTAGTAAAATCTTGAAGTTGCTCATCCCGTCTCTGCTTAAATTCAGTAACAGTTCACTCTTTAAATCTAACTTCAGATTTTCTACCTTATTATTTAAAGCGTGAAATTCAGTAGTTAATAAAACTATAATTTCTGCTTCATTGTTCAAGGTTTCACTTAGATTACTTAAAATTTCACTCTGAGCATCTAATTTTTCACGTAACGTAACAATTTGTGCTTCTAGTTTTTCACTTAAATTAGCACTCAGTTCATTTCTCAAGGAAGCATTTTCAGCATTTAAATTTTTACTTAGAGTTGTAATTTGAGCATTTGACTCTGTTCTTACTGAGTCTAACTTTCGACTTAGTGTTTCATTAAATTTGCTACCTCAGCCCAGTCTACCGTTTCCTTATTCACTGTCATAGCCATGGCTGGTTCTTCTAGTTGCTGTTCTTGATGCATAGCCTTACTGATTTTGGTAATTTCCAAGAATGATTGCCTGTCGAAATTGGAGGGCTCCGGACGATATATATCTAACGTGCGATAGTAAATCGATTATGGAAGTCTCGTGGCGTGCGTTATGATAAATTATGTGTGATCGTCATTTTTATCAGTTTGCGTTGTTTCTTCAGTTGGTGTACATTACATTCCCGCCATAATTGTTTGTGATTCCATTGGGAAATCGACACGGTTTCTCTTGATAGCGAGTGTAATGTGTGCTGCTTCTCAAGTTTCTTCTGCGGCTTGCCTCACATTGGAAACTCTTAATTCCGTGCATTTCAATCATAGACAAATGTTTGGCTTTTTGCCGGAAATATGGACCACTGCAGGACGAGGAAAGGAGGGACTGTGTTGACTGTGGTACTGCGAAGTCTGTGAAACTTCCTAAGATGAGTGTGGACGCTGAGATTCCGTTGCAATTTCATTACGGACTTTGCGGAAAGCGAACCAGCATCAGGAAAAATACGTGGTTCGAGTCCTTCAAATTATCAATTCAGACGAGCGTAATTCTTGTCTCATGCTGGATTAGATATTACAAGTTGCAAGCCACAGCATCAAAATCTGAGTTATCGGCAAATACCCTGCGTGACTACTTCGGGTTTTGCCGAGAAGTGTGCTACGTGATAGTGACAAATGACAATGTGCCAATTGGTGGACCGAATAAAATAGTAGAAGTAGACGAATCTCATATTGCTAGACAAAAGGATCAGAGAGGACGATCTTCTAAAAGTGAAGTGGATCATATTTGGGTTTTTGGTGGGATAGAAAGGGAGTCACGCACGTGTGTTGTTGTGAGGGTATTGTCCCGGACAAGGTGACTTTAGTATGTCTCATAAAACATTTCATACTGCCTGGAACAAACGTCATCACAGACGGGTTTCAGTTGTACCAGACTCTCAAAGCTGAAGGGTCCGAGTACGAATTCGTTAACCACTCTGCGAAGTTTGTCTCTTCAGATGACGCCAGTATCCATACCCAGAATATAGAACGATGTGGAAGTCTGTCAAGTCTACCATAAAAAGAGAAGGGTGTCCAGGACAGAGAAACGAACTGTATTTGTTCCAGTACCTATACTTTCACAACTTGCGTTTGCAGGGGAAAGTCGACGCATGCGGCACTCTGTCGATGTTCCTGCGCAATATTGGCAGAGTTTACCCTGGGTACGGGAAAAAAGGAATTGCCCCTGCAGCTTATATATCACGTGGACTCTCACAAGACGATAACACCGACGACGAGTAAGGTAAGTCGTCTCCTTTGAATTTCCAAGTGCCTCTCTAACGCTTTTCTTTTGTCGTTGCTGTAGTGACAACTTGAAACATCCTCGAAACGCCCGCCACGAGACTTCCATAATCGATTTACTATAGCACGTTCGATATGTATCGTTTGGAGCCCTCCAACTTCGATAGGCTATCATTCTTGGAAATTACCCCCATTTTGGACCTAGTAATCATCTAAAATAAAATTCACCACTGAGTACAATAACTACACTAACAGTTTATCATTCACATTTCCATCAACTTTACAAAACAATTATTGTTTTTCTCTCACCCGGTGTAGAGTTCTAGCTGCGTTGGTGAGGATGTGTAATCAGCGCCGGTGGACAGCACAGGCGCCGGCGGCGTCGAATGTTGGTTTCGGTGTCGTCGTCGTCGAGTGCGTGCTGAGTCAGCACCGGTGAGCAGCACATGGTGCAGTCGGCGTCGGTGGCTGGTCACTGCGTCGGCATCCGCGGGATGTACGTGTGTGAAAACTGCTTACTCTACACACCCAATCTTCTTAGTCGAAAAGTTGGGGTATTGTATCGTTTTTTTTTTCTCTACTACTTTCTCCCGTAGTTTGCTGCGTTGCACCCGCAACATTCTTCCATTGGTTTATTGTACTCAATACAATTACTTGAAACAGTTCTCACATCTTGTTAGGCCTGGTTGCTATGGCAACTCATAATATCTTCTTCCCGTTTCTGTCTTAAAATTTCCGTTTTCTTCGGGTCCCGTCACTTAGATCGCCACATTCGAAGGGTTTCTGACGTTTGTGGCCCACAAAATCTGAACTACGTCTTTCCTCTGGCAAGTCCAAGACGTGAAAATCAAATATAAGTGTCTTTAGTTCATAGCGAATGAATACTTTGGACTAGCTGGCAATGGGTGTAAGCTGACGGCCTGCCACTTTCACGCAGCTGTGTGTATGGGGTACTGTGCCCAGCTTCCTGTTGATATGGATTCTGAACTAATGGCATCATAATGGAATGGTACTCAACTGCGGCTATACGCATGTGAGCGACGTTGATATAGAGCCCATTGCGGTTCGTATGGCGTTTTTCTATTTCATTGGGTTGTGTTAGAGTTGCTTGTCTTGCCTGTTCCAGTGTTCCTGCTAAACAAGTTATGTAAGTGCGCGGAGCTTTCGTACAGATGAGTGGCCTGCGTGTACAATATGAAACTTCTTTCCATGTTTGCCCCTACTGTTTCAAGTCTATGTTCACCTTGGCTTGTTGTTTATCTACCTGTGTCTGTAACTATGTATTTTACGCGCTGCAAAGGACTGTTATGTTCTATAGACACGTTTAATTGTGAAGCTTCCCGCCATTCCAATACGTTAAATATTTACTGTGCTGGTAGAAATGACGTTGTCTATCAGAGTTTCGAAATACAGACTTCAGGTTGATAGTGTTCCATTCTGTAAGGTTTAGTGTGCCAACGCTATGTGAAGACTTGGATGTGTGTTAATCTAACTGATGTCATATATATCCTTCTCTGCGTAGTGTTTAGTTGGATATTTATTTTAACAAATTTCTTGTCTGCTTCTAAATGTGTCACCGTTTGATTCTTTCAAGTTTAGGGCTCCAATTGGGCTAAGGTTAATCCAGCTGATGTTCATTGTAACGTCCCATTAGAAAAAGTTTGAATGACTGTGCTGGTAAACTTCTACGTTATTTGTTACAAAGACAACTGAGTAAAACTGAACAACTCAGAGAGTTCTCTCTTTACTTATTCTGATCATCACTAAACTGACACATTTTTTTCTAACGCTACGCAATCTGACTTTCAACAATCCCTACAAAAGAATGGTTCTGACTAACAATACCCCATACCTTTCATGAATCACTTACCTCACAAACATCTTCGTTAGTCTAAATACTGCAATACAGCGAGCGCCAATACTGCCAGCTAAATAAAAGATTCTAACTATAGAAGACACTAACTACTGATAGGCATAGTTAGCAAATGAATGATTTCGGTAGAGAACAAACAATGAATGTAATAGCGTTCAAACAGCGCTACTTGGCTTCACCAACATAAAAAACTAAACAGAACATTTACAACGTGTGCTATTTATTTTTTATTTTGTACGTTTTTACGTAATCATTTATTTTAAGAAATTTGGTGATTGCATGTAAATGCCTTCACCATGCACAATTAGAAAGTATCAATGATTGCGAAGCTCAGTAACCACACATTGAAATATTTTTCGTTACAATCATCATCTTTTTCATTTCAGAATGCAGTTTTAACACCATATTTGATGTATTAGTTGCTTTAATGGAAAGCGTATCCGGGTTTATAATGTATTCTATGTAATGTGCATGAGGTGTTACAGCCAAGCATACTTTGGATGGGGGCTTAATTATTTAGAATGCAAATATTTTTAATTTTAGTAGCTGACTGTCCGATTACGAAGTCTCGTAACCGGTTGGCCCTGACTAGTATTAGTACGCAATCTGACTGCATAGAATAACAACAAAGAATGAAAGGAAATTTCCGTTACCACAATTAATTAATTAAGTCCCCAGCAACTATAACAGCTACGAAACAAAAACTACGAGCAACAAGCACAAGTGTAACTGTTCTGTGTGTGGAAGTGTGATTCAACGTACACATCTGGCAAGGTTCTTCCTCAATAAGACAAGATATTTTAAATACCATTTACACTGAATTAATTTAATAACACTGAAATACTATAATTGCACGTAGAAACCCGAATTACAGTCTAATACATGAACACAAGCCAGATGCTTTGTTGACTGAACCTGTGACCAAGAGCCATTGTTAGTTAGGAAATAAAAAAAAAAATAAAAAATGTTTTTTACCTTCATATATATTGACTAAAAATACACTCTGATCATTACAACATCTCCATTCGAACAACATCTGCTGTCTAGCCCATCAAAACAACTGCACACGACACGGCCTCAAATAATACAGCTATCAACATCCTCTCAGCAAAGCACTAACCACCACATCTTCTGAACAAGCACTGACAGTGGAGGCGGTGGAATAAAACTCTTTGGCGCAATCTCTGGCGCTGTGACTCAGTGTAGCCACCTTTCATATGCCCCTCCTCCATGGGCTAGAATTTGATGGTATTTTTGCCAGCATTGGTGGTGAAAATACCACGAAATTCGTCCAAAAAAATACAGACAAATATAAAATATAATATTAATAAGTTAATATCACTTAACTAGATAAATTTTGGCTTTGCACTGACCCTTCAATAACATAATATATAAAATACAGTAAGGAATACAAATGCTTGCATACATGTGATTTTACATTATGGTTTACACAAGTATCATTCAATCAATGGCACCAGCAATGTCAAATAGGTGTAGGTAAGAGTCTCATAACATTTCACAAACGGTAAATATACAAAAAATCAGTTTATACAAATATTCACATAAAATCCTTTCAATAGTTCAATAAACAAGCAGCACTCCTCAGAGTAGTTGACAGTTCCAACAGTAGTACCCAGCAATGGTCAACAGGTGCAAATAGCAGTCTCATAACATTTCATCAACAGTATTTAAACAGCTCCAACTGTGGCATCCAGCAATGACGAGCAGGCGCAGACACCAAACAAGTGACATTATGTCAGTGGAAACAGTTCCGTCAGTGGTACCCAGCAATGTTGAACAGGTGCAGACACCAACAAGTGACATTATGTCAGTAGAAGCAGTTCCATCAGTGGCACCCAGTAATGTTGACAGGTGCAGACAGCAACAAGTGACATAATTTCAGTAGAAGCAGTTTCATCAATGGCACCCAGCAATGTTGAACAGGTACAGACAGCAACAAGTGACATTATTTCAGTAGAAGCAGTTCCATTAGTGACACCCAGTAATGTTGACAGGTGCTGGTAACAGTCCATAATATTCGCTATCACTAATCAGACAGCTCGTCAGAGTTTATCAGCAGAAATTAAACATTTCCAAGTGGTACCCATCATGTTGAACAAGTGCAGGTAACAGTCCATAATATTCACTATCACTAATCAGACAGTTCATCAGAGTTTATCAGCATAAGTTAAACATTTGTAAGTGGCACCCATCAATGTTGAACAGATGCAAGCACGAACAACAGTTTGAATGCACACACAATTGCTTTTACAAAATTATCATCAATGCTCTTACACTAAACATAAAAATAATAATAAACACACAAATGATATCAGATAATTCTCATATTAAATATTTCAAATACACAAATATCAGTAAACCCATAATATTTATGGGTGTCAGTGCAAGCCACAACAAACACGTAAAATAATATTTAGGAGATAGGTCGGTACCAATTATTTGGGATTAGGAAAGGAAAACACACAAAACACAATCACTCACCTTTCATCCACATTAAGTACTACTGTGTAATTGAATAGTGTTAACAGTGTAAATGCAATTCTGTCAAAGATTTGATGTTTGACACGTGTATCAAGTAGTAGTGGCAGCAGTGTGTAACAGCCAATAATAGTTAGTCAACATCATAGACATCATGTCAAGACCAATGTTTGCCAAGCCAAATCAAAATGTGCCGTTGCTGAACAACTGTCAGTGTGCCAAGATATGCAAATGCTTCCTCTCTCCAAAACAAAAAGTATATACTGCTTAGTGATTTAACAAAGTGTGTGTGTAGACAATCTTCCTTCCACTTGAGTGTTCTAATCTGCCATCTTCATCCTCCTTGTTCCATATAAACCAACAGAGAAAATATGCTCCTCACTTACTTTACCTCTTATCCACCAAAACTCCAATAATCATCAGCATCACATAATACTTCAATAATACCTCTTACGTTGATACATATAAATCTTATCATCAATATCATTTACCTTACCTCTTGTCCACCAAAACTCCAATGATCATCAACTTCACACAATCTCAATACCTCAATAATACCTCTTCAATACGTCGACATATATAAACCTTATCACCAATATCATTTCACTTCCATAACAACTCTTTCCTCTAGTCAGTCTCCTCGAACAAATACAGATAAAATCCCAGTGCAAACTACAATTCATCATCCCATACAATCTGAAGACACAATGTCCACACACAACCTCTGTGTAATCCATGTGACCCAAATCTTCTACTCATTATCAATCATAAAATACATTTTGGTTACCTTGTCCATCATTAAATAAAAGAAATGCCTACATGACCTCTAACAGCCTTTAGTTTGAATAACTTTCAGTAAGTAAGTACGAGTACGGAGTGTGAATGATAGTAATAATTCACAGTGTGTACACCACTTTAAGAATCATGGCAAAACAGAAGCAAACATGTGGAGTATTTCCTGTGCCAAGTGTCACTTACTATTTCAATTGCTCACGAAAAATGCAGTGTAATTACTGTCAATGTGTAAACCTAGTGTTGGTATGTCATGTTGTTAGCTTCCTTCCTATTAGCATAAATTTATACAGCTTCCATAAAACCTCCAGCTCATGTGACTTCAATGAAGTTTCTTGTACCAACGTCGTTCGTAGAATTATTGCAGTTCATTTTCATATCTTAAAATTTAAAGCACTGAGCGTAAGCAAAACATGCAATAGCGAGTAAATATACCAGTAGAGAACAGAATGTCAACAAGTGGGTGCAGCACAATCCCTACAACGAGGCTCTACCAAGCAAACAATCTATAATTAATACCATAGTGTAACCTAAACTCTGTGTTCGTACACAGTATATCAGCATTTCTATATACCAAATTAAAGAGTAGTTATTACAACTAAACAGAAATGTGTAAATATGCAATCCATACGCAAAGCAGCAAATATATATATCTTACATATTAAACAGGTCATTAGCATCATATCAGCATAAGCAAATAAATGTTCATATGTAATCTTAATAAGTAAACATGAAGGCGCAAGCAGATACATCACAAAATATAACTTACATACATAACCGCATCAGCACAATTAATCAGGTGACAATTATAATTTAAAACATAAGCACTGCAGGCACATAATAAAAAAAATGTGACATCAGTGAAAAAGCATAGCAGCCAAGCGATGCATAATATACGCAAGTAACAACCCTATTCATTAATCAATCATTGTCAAATCAGTTAATGTACGCAAGCACGTCGCTTCACAAGTAAATTCATAGAACATGAAATTTAGCACAAAGTATGAATCACGTAATCGCGAGCAGCAAATTACGTCTAAAGTACGTACCTAAGTGGAAATATGTTACCTGAAAAATAAACTCAATTAATAGTTACCTTTTTAGTTTATTACTTTCTTCTTCGAAATTACATTCTTCCTGAAATTTTCTCGATAGCAAGTCCTCTTAACGTCGGACACACACAGAATTTACCTGAAGTTCATAAATATTTTATACAACCGTATCCTGAAAAATACTGAACGTTAATAACATAATTTATCAAGTCACTATAGTTTTATACTGAATTTAATCGGAGAACTTAGACTGTGTATTTGGTTACGGCTGTCAGTGTATTCGCACTGAGCGCTCGATCAGCTGTAGGTACGCGTGACGCTGGAAGTAATTGTTTGCGGTCAACGATTGCCTCGTGCGGCGCGCAGGCTTGACTGTTGGTTTGACTATATGCCGCCGCCGGAACACGGCGCGGTATCCTTGTACTCTCCGTATGTTTACGTATAACTGTTAGTTTCTCAAAAGTATGTAATTCCACAAAAATTTTAACGTTCGATATATGATGTATTCCCTTAGAGCGCCGAGATTTAAGAGTTTATACTTCGACAGTGTTATCATGAATAATTTTGCGAACTCTATCCGGACCGTTATAAAGCAGAAAAAATTTGCGATACAAACCTTTTCCTTTGTGAGACAAACGGTGAGACTTAATTAACAACTTTTGACCAACTGACAAGGTTTTTAAACTACCAGGACGCTTAGCTGATTTCACTCTTCTAGCAGCTGCAGATGCAATATTTTGTAGAGCCATGTTGACAACTTCAGAATGCCGCAGTTTCCATGAAGGCGGAAAAGGAACGATTTCAGAAATGCGATTTGTCGGTGCTTTGTTTTTTAATATCAATATAGGCGGTAAAGAAGTTGAATCATTAGGGAGTTCATTCAGAATGTTTTGAAAAATATGAAGATACTGATCCCAAGTTCTGTGATTCTGATGACAATAAAGACGACACAATTTATTGATTTCCTTCATCCATCTCTCTGGAGCGTTAGATTGAGGGTGAAAAAGTGAAATGAAAATTGGTTTAATCTTACGACGCCGTAGAGTACGAAGCCAAATTTTAGAGCGAAACTGTGATCCATTATCTGATACAACCTTATCAACATGACCCACTTCTTTAAGAAAATGTTTGATGAAAGCATTATATACTGAACAAGCTGTCGCTTTGCGTAAAGGTGTAAAATACACATATTTTGATGTCAATTCCACTGCTACCAAAATGTACGCAAAACCATTAGTAGAACGAACCACTGGACCGAACAAATCGACTGCAGCCATCTCCTTTAATTTCGCTGGAACGATAGGAAACAATGGTGCTCTGTGAGAAATAGTTGGCGGCTTAGCCTTTTGACGTAATTTGCATATTACTGAAGTAGCAATTTTCTCGTAATTTATGAAAGCATTTTCTGAGACCAAAGTGTGCATAACTGAAAAGTGTATACAAAATCAATTTATTAACCCACTCATCAGGAATACAAACTAAAATACAAACTAACCAAACAGAGTTGTCGACCGATTTTCGTTTAAAAAGAATATCATTGCGAACTAAATAATACTGTCTAATCGCTACGCTTTCCTTTCTCCTCCACTTCTCCTTAATGTCCTTCCAGATTGGATCCTTATTTTGCTCCTTAGCGACGTCCCGGAGCGAAGACGAAATAAAATTTTCAAACGCAACACCTTGAATATACATCAAACAATAATTGTTATCCTTGCAGTCCTCCTCAGCACTTTGTTTCAAACCCATATGTGCACGTGATAACGCATCAGCAATAATATTTGAAGAACCCTGTATGTAAACAATACTAAAATCAAATTCCTGTAGATACAGCGCCCATCGTGACAATCTTCCATGTGCTAATTTTGTTGACATAAGAAATTCCAGAGCCCGATGATCGGTGTAAACCTTAGTATGTCTGCCATACAAAAATATGCGAAATTTTGTGAAAGCCCAAACAACAGATAGGGCTTCAAGTTCCGTAATCGAATAATTCTTTTCTGATTTAGAGAGAACACGACTTCCAAATGCAATAGTTTTCTGTACTACAACGCCGTTTTCTTCTATCTCTTGAAATAAGTGTGCGCCTAGGCCTTTGTATGATGAGTCCGTCGCCAAACAAAAATCTTTAGATAAATCCGGATGTGAAAGAAGTGGAGCAGCAACTAAAGCATCACGAAGTTGTTCAAATTCTGATTGAGCTTCCTCATCCCAACACCAATTAGAATTCTTTGCAGATAGTTCACATAAACGAGGTGTGGCCAAATTGTCCAATCTAACAAAGCGTCTAAGAAAATTACAGACACCAAGGAAACTACGATCATCACGTTTTGTAGTAGGAACAGCATAATTACGAATTGCGTCTAGCTTCTCTGGATCAGGGAGAATACCATGACCAAGAAATTTCACCTGAGAACGACCAAATTCAGATTTTTCCAAGTTCACTGTAATGCCAACTCTTACAAAAATATGTAATAATGAATCCAAAATTTTGTTGTGCTCACTCCAAGAACGTTTAGCAGTAAGAATATCATCAACGTATGAAGTAATATTGTCACGAAGATAAACAGGTAAAATTTCGTTTAAACTACGAATGAATGCTGCAGAAAATATAGTAAGTCCAAATGGTAATTCCCGAAATCACTTTGGGTAAAATAGTCATATCCGGTTATTCTTTACCGACTCTCTAGATAGATTGATAGTTGAAGAGTTGTTTTGATAGATACAAAGAATAGTAAGAGAGTAGGCAGCGGTGCAGAAAACTAAAAGGGGAATAACACCACTACAGCTCGAGGACCTGTGCACGCTACGGCACATATTCACTTAGTGTAGCGAATCCCCTGAGGAAATAAATAGCCGCACATAAATTCCGGTTTGTGACTTGGTGGCCAATTTGGTGGAAGTGCATACATAAATTGATCTAACCATGAACATGGATGTATGTCATTCTTAGAATTGCGAAAGATCTTAAATTTCCGAACAGTTAAAAGGTGTTTATAGTCAAAGTTTTCGCCTCGTGGCGACAAAAACCTACCGCGTCAGTCCCAGTCCGAATGTCGATTATTGTCAAGTTCGCGCGCCTGGCGCTCTCTTGTTGCATCCCGTAAATTAAATAAATTATTGTCTTCAAAGCCCTCTGCTATCGGTGATTCCAAATTTCTTCTACCGTCTTTTTCTACGATTTAGCTTTCAATTTGTTTGACTTGCTTTCGTAACGCCTCAAATTCCCTTTTAACGCGTTCATTAAATTTTCCCTGATTTTCAACATGTTTATTTGTGTTCTGGTACTCTTCGGTTTCTGCAAATTGCAATGCAGCTGTATCATCTGAATCTCTGTCCCCATTTAAACTAAGACTTGTCAATTTATCTGAAATCTCCTCAACTCTTTCCGATAAGTCACCTGTTTGTTCTTTCTGTTTATTTACGTCTTCCGTAAGTGTCGCGACTCGGATTTCAGTATTAACACATTTAGTAGTTAACTGTTCATATTGTTGTGTTAGGTTATTTATTCTGTCATTTGGTATGTATTCCTCGATTCTTTCAAATAATTCTTCCTTATTGCGTGCACGTTGTAAATTTAACTCTGAAAATTTATGTACTATCACGCGATCTCTTTCTTCCTGTTCTCTGTCCTGTTCCTTTTGTCTAATTTCTATTGCAATTAATCTATTATTGTGAGATTTCAAAATCGGTTGTACATCTTCTCTAATTTCTTTCTTTAATTCATCTTTCATCTTTTTTAAACATATCCCTATTCGTGAGTCTAACCATGTTTCCATTGTTTCCATCTCTGTTTTAATTGTTCCTATTTGTGAAGCCAACTGTGATCCCAAATTTAATATTGCACTCATCAACTGCTCCATGTTAACTCGTTCGAAATTCTTTTCACCCCTAACATTTCCCGCAAAATCAACTTCTTCCGTTAAAGCTGTAAAGCTATCTGTGTTCGATACTATTTCAGAATCCTCTATCGTTAATCTCGTATTATGTGAATTTTTTGATTGAGAAAAATTTTGAACTGGTTCCGGACTATATTCCCGACTTGTTGTTGTTGTTGTGGTCTTCAGTCCTGAGACTGGTTTGATGCAGCTCTCCATGCTACTCTATCCTGTGCAAGCTTTTTCATCTCCCAGTACCTACTGCAACCTACATCCTTCTGAATCTGCTTAGTGTATTCATCTCTTGGTCTCCCTCTACGATTTTTACCCTCCATGCTGCCCTCCAATACTAAATTGGTGATCCCTTGATGCCTCAGAACATGTCCTACCAACCGATCCCTTCTTCTGGTCAAGTTGTGCCACAAACTTCTCTTCTCCCCAATCCTATTCAATACTTCCTCATTAGTTATGTGATCTACCATCTAATCTTCAGCATTCTTCTGTAGCACCACATTTCGAAAGCTTCTATTCTCTTCTTGTCCAAACTATTTATCGTCCATGTTTCACTTCCATACATGGCTACACTCCATACAAATACTTTCAGAAATGACTTCCTGACATTTAAATCAATACTGGATGTTAACAAATTTCTCTTCTTCAGAAACGCTTTCCTTGCCATTGCCAGCCTACATTTTATATCCTCTCTACTTCGACCATCATCAGTTATTTTGCTCCCCAAATAGCAAAACTCCTTTACTACTTTAAGTGCTTCATTTCCTAATCTAATTCCTTCAGCATCACCTGACTTAATTAGACTACATTCCATTATCCTTGTTTTGCTTTTGTTGATGTTCATCTTATATCCTCCTTTCAAGACACTGTCCATTCCATTCAACTGCTCTTCCAAGTCCTTTGCTGTCTCTGACAAAATTACAATGTCATCGGCGAACCTCAAAGTTTTTACTTCTTCTCCATGAATTTTAATACCTACTCCGAATTTTTCTTTTGTTTCCTTTACTGCTTGCTCAATATACAGATTGAACAACATCGGGGAGAGGCTACAACCCTGTCTTACTCCCTTCCCAACCACTGCTTCCCTTTCATGTCCCTCGACTCTTATAACTGCCATCTGGTTTCTGTACAAATTGTAAATAGCCTTTCGTTCCCTGTATTTTACCCCTGCCACCTTTAGAATTTGAAAGAGAATATTCCAGTCAACATTGTCAAAAGCTTTCTCTAAGTCTACAAATGCTAGAAACGTAGGTTTGCCTTTCCTTAATCTTTCTTCTAAGATAAGTCGTAAGGTCAGTATTGCCTCACGTGTTCCAGTGTTTCTACGGAATCCAAACTGATCTTCCCCGAGGTTGGCTTCTACTAGTTTTTCCATTCGTCTGTAAAGAATTCGTGTTAGTATTTTGCAGCTGTGACTTATTAAGCTGATAGTTCGGTAATTTTCACATCTGTCAACACCTGCTTTCTTTGGGATTGGAATTATTATATTCTTCTTGAAGTCTGAGGGTATTTCGCCTGTTTCATACATCTTGCTCACCAGATGGTAGAGTTTTGTCAGGACTGGCTCTCCCATGGCCGTCAGTAGTTCCAATGGAATATTGTCTACTCCGGGGGCCTTGTTTCGACTCAGGTCTTTCAGTGCTCTGTCAAACTCTTCACGCAGTATCATATCTCCTATTTCATCTTCATCTACATCCTCTTCCATTTCCATAATATTGTCCTCAAGTACATCGCCCTTGTATAGACCCTCTATATACTCCTTCCACCTTTCTGCTTTCCCTTCTTTGCTTAGAACTGGGTTTCCATCTGAGCTCTTGATATTCATACAAGTCGTTCTCTTATCTCCAAAGGTCTCTTTAATTTTC
Source organism: Schistocerca piceifrons (assembly GCF_021461385.2). Taxonomy (NCBI): domain Eukaryota; kingdom Metazoa; phylum Arthropoda; class Insecta; order Orthoptera; family Acrididae; genus Schistocerca; species Schistocerca piceifrons. The sequence goes on along the minus strand of NC_060141.1, from coordinate 442,627,811 downwards.
CTGTAGGCGGTATCTATCTTACCCCTAGTGAGATAGGCCTCTACATCCTTACATTTGTCCTCTAGCCATCCCTGCTTAGCCATTTTGCACTTCCTGTCGATCTCATTTTTGAGACGTTTGTATTCCTTTTTGCCTGTTTCACTTACTGCATTTTTATATTTTCTCCTTTCATCAATTAAATTCAATATTTCTTCTGTTACCCAAGGATTTCTACTAGCCCTCGTCATTTTACCTACTTGATCCTCTGCTGCCTTCACTACTTCATCCCTCAAAGCTACCCATTCTTCTTCTACTGTATTTATTTCCCCCATTCCTGTCAATTGCTCCCTTATGCTCTCCCTGAATCTCTGTACAACCTCTGGTTCTTTTAGTTTATCCAGGTCCCATCTCCTTAAATTCCCACCTTTTTGCAGTTTCTTCAGTTTTAATCTACAGGTCATAACCAATAGATTGTGGTCAGAGTCCACATCTGCCCCTGGAAATGTCTTACAATTTAAAACCTGGTTCCTAAATCTCTGTCTTACCATTATATAATCTATCTGATACCTTTTAGTATCTCCAGGGTTCTTCCATGTATACAACCTTCTTTCATGATTCTTAAACCAAGTGTTAGTTATGATTATGTTGTGCTCTGTGCAAAATTCGACCAGGCGGCTTCCTCTTTCATTTCTGTCCCCCAATCCATATTCACCTACTATGATTCCTTCTCTCCCTTTTCCTACACTCGAATTCCAGTCACCCATGACTATTAAATTTTCGTCTCCCTTCACAATCTGAATAATTTCTTTTATTTCATCATACATTTCTTCAATTTCTTCGTCATCTGCAGAGCTAGTTGGCATATAAACTTGTACTACTGTAGTAGGCGTGGGCTTCGTATCTATCTTGGCCACAATAATGCGTTATTCCCGACTTACTAAATTGTTTTCTACTTCATTATTCCTTATACTGTTCTCCTATGTTGGCGAGTTCGCCATTTTAACATTTTCGTCATTCTCCCTATCATTTTTGCCTTTTTCATCGATCGCGTAATCATTTGCAATACATACAAAACTCGTCAATATACGAAAATTACACACAATATGACACTTTATCACCAACAATACCATTCACACGAAATGCTTCCCTCAAACACGATTAACGAACAATTGAAATCATCATAATTGCACAAAATTGCCAAACGCGTATACAAGACATCAAAAATTAAATTCTGCAAAAATACCATTAGAAGAAAGACAAGACAACTACAAATGTTCATTACCAAATCTACACATGCAATATAGACTACAATTACTAAACTACAAATTATTTCAACAATACTACTGTCTGCTATTTATCAGAAGATTTCCAAAGGACGATCCGAAGCAGCGGTCGCCACGTGCATGTGGGCTTCATTATTTAGAATGCAAATATTTTTAATTTTAGTAGCTGACTGTCCGATTACGAAGTCTCGTAACCGGCTGGCCCTGACTAGTATTAGTACGCAATCTGACTGCATAGAATAACAACAAAGAATGAAAGGAAATTTCCGTTACCACAATTGATTAATTAAGTCCCCAGCAACTATAACAGCTACGAAACAAAAACTATGAATAACAAGCACAAGTGTAACCGTTCTGTGTGTGGAAGTGTGATTCAACGTACACATCTGGCACGGTTCTTCCTCAATAAGACAAGATATTTTAAATACCATTTACACTGAATTAATTAAATAAAACTGAAATACTATAATTGCACATAGAAACCCGAATTACAGTCTAATACATGAACACAAGCCAGATGCTTTGTTGACTGAACCTGTGACCAAGAGTCATTGTTAGTTAGGAAATTAAAAAAAAGTAAAAAAAAAATAAAAAATGTATTTTACCTTCATATATATTGACTAAAAATACACTCTGATCATTACAACATCTCCATTCGAACAACATCTGCTGTCTAGCCCATCAAAACAACTGCACACGACACGGCCTCAAATAATACAGCTACCAACATCCTCTCAGCAAAGAACTAACCACCACAACTTCTGAACAAGCACTGCCAGTGGAGGCGGCGGAATAAAACTCTTTGGCGCAATCTCTGGCGATGTGACTCAGTGTAGCCACCTTTCAACTATTCTACCAGTTGTAAGGCCAAACATTCCCTATTTTATTGTTAACTATTTTAAGTATATTTCCACTTGAAAATCTGTTGTTAAAATTTTTTGTCTGAAGGTCAAAAGTTATAAGTTGTACTTTGAGATGAAACTATAACGATCTGCTATGGTGAAGTCGCTACTACGATGTTATGTTTAGATTTGGTCTTTTATTAATATATACTGAACTGAAATTTGTCCAGTACAACCACCAACACCATCCAGCTCCCCCCTACCGGTGCTCCCTGCCCTTTCAAAATAAGTGCTGATTTTCACAAAATGCTGAGCTGAAAAAGTATCCTGTTGGCGTAAGCAAAATTTTAAGTCTTTCCTAATCAATGTCTAGCTTACGTGATTACGGATAAATATTTAACACATTAAGCCACTTGTAGAGCAGTCAGACGTTTGAAGCTGCTTTAAACCTGGCAGTTTATAGGTGGAGCAGAATAGGATCTCTTTTGCATTATGGAAGCCCTCTTCATTCACTGCAGAGGCTTTCTACTTTATTCTTGTGTTGGCATAACTGGACTTCGGACGTCCCTGTGAGAATATCAGAGGCCGTTATTTCTTGTTGCGTATTTTGTATGTCCTCCTTATTCCTCGCTGCTTGCTTTGATTCGTATTGTCAACTTCAATAAACTTTCCTGTAGCCCTCTGCGCTCCAAATATTGCTTAACATGTGAATCATCGCATGCGTAGCTTTCGTTTCCCAGGGACAGGCGGGGAATAACGGATAATCGCCAGATATAAAGTAGCATCCTAATGAAAAGCTAAGCCTTTGAGATATTCTGCAAACCAGGGATCCGATTTCCGCACAGGCATGTGATACGAGGCTATCCGAAACTTGTCTCGTTAAATTTTTATGAGCAAATGCCCAAGATGAGCAGCGTCTCTACTGTTGCGGACCCCACGCTCGCGTCAGTTATGTAACGGTTTATATTTGTGAGTCTTCCTCTGAGAAAATACGGTGGTATATATAACTGACATTGCCAGAATTGCGGGCGATCTATAGTATAATGAACTCTGGAAAAGCTCCAAATAGGGTATATCGCTTGCGAAGTACTTATTTAGATGACTGCTTTTAGTAAGGCTATGTTACCATCTTCCGACCTGAGAGGACACAATCAGGTTGACAGGGTAATAATTAACAAAAGGTGTTACCAAAATAATACAGTTGACATGTTAATAATATGGAAAAGTTACATACCCTCTGCTATATAATTCATACAGTGTCCGCCATATGCGCTTTTCATAGTGTCATATAAGAAATGTTTGTTTAAGGACCGTAAAACACTGGATTTTGGCTTGTCATAACTAAAATAACTTCCGCCCCGATAGCAAAGTGGTCAGCGTGGCGGTCTGTCACTCCAAGGGGCACGGGGTCGATTCCCGGCTGGGTCGGAGATTTTCTCCGCTCAGGGATTGGGTGTTGTGTCGTCCACACTATCATTTCATCATCACCAGTAGAAGGCAACGGGAAGCCACCACTGGAATCACTTCCCTAGACGCAAATGCGGTTGACCTCTCTGACGAGGCTTCCTCCATGACAAGACCTGCCGTAAGGCAGATCACAAAGTAAAAATAAAAATAAAAAAATTAAATAACTGTACACACAAAACATAATACTAAAATGCTGAATGCCAATGTTCATGCTCATACCACAGTTGAATGCGGACTACAATATCGAGCAAACAAGAACAGAACATCATTACCTCATCAGATGGCACTGCAGTAGTACCACTTGCAGGTTGATTCTACATAAAGTAGAACATAATTATACAACACAAAGATTTGTTACCGCATTAATTACAAAATTTGCATTATAACAAGGACTTGTTCATAACTGAAAAGGGTTTTGTATAGTCGTCATTCATTTTTGACTCCCAATCCAACTAGAGACTTTAGTGGTATCGAGCAGAGAGTTTTAAAAATAATTCTTATATTAAAGGTAATTCTTAAAACAGTCTTAATAGTGTATAACTTGAACGTCAGACAAATGTAATGCCATATAACAAGCAGTGGAGCTAATCCTTTCCCATACTATGTACTATACATCGAAATACACGATCGTATTGTTAGGTTTCATGAGCAAGTGATCATTCAGAGACAACTCCATTAATTACTGAGTTCCATTTGTGATCGTATTATATAACTGTAAAGTATTGTGCTACATAATTATCATTTAAGTCAAATATCTAAGTACGTTGTACTCTGTTACTCAGTGTTTAGGTTACTTTCTGTTTGGAGCTAAAAATTGGTAAAGGCGTTACATCTTACGTTGACATCTCGGACACAGTGAAAATTATAATAAGTGAAGATCGTTCATTAACATTTGTTACCCAAGTCCAGGTTCATCATGATGTGTCGCTCAGTGTCTTTGTTTTTTATATCTGTTTTTGTCTAACCATCGAATGGAGGCTTTTAAAAATACCGTATTTTATCACCTCATAGGTAAATATAGCCACCGTATGAATAAAACTAGATAAACAAAGAAGGTGTATTATACAAATAATTCCTCTTACCTATGAAACTAGCAGGATGACGTGTCAGGTATCGTTAACAGTTGTTGTTCACCAGAAGCACTTATTTATGGTATTCTAATTTACTTGCGGTGCTTGCACTGCTTGGTAGTGAACGACGTATCTAATAGTAACATGTAACGTTTATGCATCAAATGAGGTTTTATAAAAAGCATCACTAGTATGAATAATACCATTAGACAGGAGATGATTTTGCGTTTATGCATGAAATGAGGTTTTATAAAAATCATCACTAGTATGAATAAAACCATTACACTAGAGACCACAACAACCAATAGAGGAACTGTATAATTCTAATCACTCTTCATTACACAAAAAACTATTATTTCAGTGGCTAGATATCGCTCACAGCAATATGATAAATACCCCTGCTTGCATGTAATACTTTTAGCCCAATGTCTAGGCATCCTGAACAGTTGATACCTATTGGAAGCATCCTAATTTGATTATTCTGATGTACCACTAGATAAACAGGCAGAATAATAAAATGTTACAGTCGTGTTTGTAGTTTTTAACTACTAGATCTAAGCCTCGACCTATTACAATGTATTGTGATGTGATCACATCAGCAATTCTTACTGTGTGTGGCATTATTGCTACTAGGATTATATTTTTCCCTATCATATAGTTACATCTGAGAACTATTGTATTGTACATACAAACACTGATGTATAAAGTTCCAGATCCTTATCGTAGAATACTAGGCTAATATGTAGTTATATACCCTCGCTTTCTATAGTGAAGAGACACGCAAGCCTTTACTGTAATTCACTAGCGTTGCTCAGTATTTTCTGGTAATATAGGACTCCTACACACAATAATTCCAATACATATAAGATTTGTTATACGTTTCTAAAAAAAATCCATATTAGTTTCCTCTTAGGCCGTAACGTCTCCTGCCTTGAAGTATCTAATGGAAATTAAGGCCTGCCTTTATTATGACAGAACTTCGAAGGACAGCACTTACAATTATGAGTGGATCATTTTCCCTTTACATTTCTTTGGTACTATCCAATGTTACGTTGGTTTTACCATAAAACAGGTAAAACACTACTCATCTATTAGCCTTAGTGGCTAGATATGAAGTATTTTTCTTGTATTGTTCTTTCAGCTCAGCGTACCATAGTTGAAGCTACACCATACATTATGCAAGACATTTATGTCCATAGAGGACATCTGTCAGTTTTTAATAAATGTCATCATCTTCAATCATAAGCAAATCATTCCCAACTTTCTCGAGGTCTTCCTGTAACTCTTTTCAGGTACGGCTTGTATTTCAAGATCTTCTCTAGAATTCTGTGACCTAGCATTCTCATTAGGAGTTATGTCCCAAAATGTACCTGGTTAAATTAGCTTTGCCATTTTGCTGTTCAGTATTTTACTGTAATGTTAATAGATCTTCGTTAAAACTATTTGTGTGAACTGTTTAATGTTTCTTTCACTTTAATTACTTAGTCGATTAATTAACCACTGTGTTACAAAAGACTTCGCTATACTTTAGCTACTGAAGAATTTTAAATTGGCATGGAACTATAATTTATCAAAATGACCTTAAAAAACTTGTAATTTGACTTCGCTAGACTTTAGCTACTGAAGAATTTTAAATTGGTATGGAAGTATATTTTATCAAAATGACCTTAAAAAACTTGTAATTTTTGTTTCTGATGTGATGTAACCGTTCTGTATAGGAGAGATGTATGAACCTGTTAGTGACCTTTTGCATAATATTTGGTGGATCATTTCACCTCTAACGGAAGAACAAGCACATTGTAAGTAATTTCTTGACGTAATTTAAGGGTGATACGGAAATTTTATTTATTAAAAAATGGCTTTTGAACTACTGTATTAGAATAATACTGGATTGGTTGTTTTTGTAGTACAGAGGGCATTACTTATACTACAAGAAGCAGACCAGGCTGCTGCTCTTGCAATTAACGATCTGTTTACTTCTGCCTGTACACCAGTAAAGTCATTTGGTGACAAATACTACTGCGAGTTTGTTGGATGCTAAGTCACTCAAATGGTATGTTGAGTCGAATGGACCACTGCTATTGGTTAACGTAGTGCTTTACTTATCTTTTATACAGATCAGTTCTGAGTCAGTAACTTCCTTGTGTTTTAGCAATAAATATGGCTATTTATAGTATAAATCAGGAAATACAGGAATAATATAAAACCAGTAGGATTGCCATTGATTTAGTGTTCCTATCCTTCCTTAATTTTCTGCAGTCGCTCTGCACATTGGTTCCTTGTGGAATCAAATTTGGTTGCTTTATATGGACCGGAGCCTTTCAGCCAGTAAAGAAAATATCCTGTATCCATATAAAGTAGCTTGACATCAGCGAAATTTAGTTTTGAAAACTGCTACTGAAGTCGTTAGATTTGAAGTTTAGAGAGGTCCATAGTACAAGTACTAACATAGAAAGTCTTTGCAAACTTCGCTGAAACCTTAGCCATCTCCACAGCGATTAGTCCATCATTGAAGATAGTAGCCCGTTTCAAGTTTGGCGTGGTGACGTAACCTCTTGCGGCATAGCTGCAATCTGATAGACAAACTGAAAGAATTTCGAAAATCGTTTAATATTCACAATTGTTTTGCTAAAAAAGTGAGTTAATCATTATTTTACAAAAATCTTTTTCAAAATCATGCAATATGAAAGCAGTCTATTCGCTATTATGATTAATATAATTCATCAACCAGAAACGGCATGTGAAAGAGATGATACTGGTGATTCTAACGAATTTCATTCCTAACCTGAGATATTGCTAAAGGTTTCCCTAGTGTAGATTATATCTTTCCTTATTCCCGATCATTCATAAGGTTGAGGACGGAAGCATTTCAAGGTACTAGGTGCCACAGATGCAGTGGCAATTCGTTATGCACGCCTTGGCAATCGGCGGGACATTCCATTCCAGGTCAACCTCGAGAATATACCCCCTATAAGCACCAGCAGCCTCACTATGGACGATTTTCTTCAATGTGACGATTTCTTCTGAGGACAGTTTTCGGAACTCTTCAGATGGAAGACTGCTGGATATCATGTCCATAAACATCGTTTAATCCAAATAAAGTAAGTAACATGAAAACTACTACGACAGCCAAGTTTGAACTAATTAATACTTTTTATCTTGGCTTTAAGAGTTTTCTCAAATTAAGTATAGATCATTTTTCCATTTTCTTCTTTTGAGAAACTTCAGTGAAGGGATGCAACGCAAATTGCCTTTAATCCTCCTCATGGATTTGCAGCTTATTCGCATTGGCGTACCTATAGATGTACTGGCAAGGCCACCCGCAAATCCTGCATTCAGGAAAAAGAACATATCATCATCAGTCAACATTTTTATGCTGATATGTGTCTTTTTTAAGACTGTGTTCTTTGAATGTAGTGTTGCTGAGTAATAGGAGGCAGGATCCAGAGTGTATGTGCCCATGTGTACACTCCAGAATTTCTCGGATAAGTCTGTGAACAAATGCACATCTGACTTTATATGCGGTTTAGCTCATCCCCATAAAATGAAGATGTTTAAATGCTACCAAACAATCACCACATGCCTGTACTTTGCATCTATTATGGTAGTACTTATGAATTTGCTGGTGAATGCAGTTATATTGGCGAAATGTTTTCATGTAGTCTGCATCTCATCCGTATATTCTCATGGAAAGATCCCTTCTCTATGAGAAGCTGAAACTTTGCATTATCAGGATATCCAACTTTGGTGATATGCATATTCTCCCGAGACTTTGTTTGAGCAAGTTTCTGAAGAGGTGCATGTATGATTCGTAGCAAATCTAGGGAGGGTAGTGATATTCTTGACTTGATTTACTTGGAGAATGAAACTTACTTACCGTCTCGTCAGATATGGCTCTGACACGGGCTACATAGATTTTCAGGACACGAATTATTGACGGATTAATGGAAAAGTTTGTAGGAGGCTAAACTCAGGGAAGATCACTTTCAGTTCCGAAGAAGTGCTGGAAGACGTGAGGCGTTACTAATCTTACGGCTTATCTTGACAATAGATTAAAGAGCTGCAAGCTTACGGTTGTAGCTTTATTAGACGTAGAGAAAGCTTTCGGCAGCGTTGTCTGGAATATTCTCTCTGATATTCTTAAGGTAGCATGGGTAACATGCACGGAGTAAAGGAATGGATATGACTTGTACAGAAACCATGAGGCTGTCGAAGGGCAAGAAAGTGGAGCAGCGGTTGAGAAGCGAGTGCGATAGCGTTCTAGCTTTTCCACGGTGATGTTCAATCTGTACCCTGAACAAGCAGTAAAATAAGCAAAAGATAAATCTGCAGAAGAAATTAAAGTTCATGGAGGAGAAATAAAAACTTTGAGGCTTGCCTATTGCATTGTAATTCTGGCAGAGACAGCAAAGGACTTCTATGTACGATTGAACGGAGTGAACGGAACCTTGAAATGAGGATATAATATGAACATTAACAAAAGCAAAATAGGGGAATGGAATGCAGTCGAATTAAATCAGGCGGTGAAGAGGGCATTAGATTTGGAAATTATACTAAAAGCAGTAAATGCGTTAATCTATTTAGGCAGTAAAATAATTGATTACGGCCGAAGGAGGGAGAACATCAAAGATGTTGACTGGCAATGGCAGTGAAAGCGTTTCTGGAGAAGGGAAATTTGCTAACAATGAATATACGTTGAAGTGTTAGGAAGTCTTTTCATAAGGTTTTTGTCTTTTGTGGAAGTGAAAAGTGGACATTATACAGTTCAGGCAAGGAAGCTATACGAGCTTTTGAAATGTGGTGCTATTGAAGAATTCTGAAGATTAAATGGGTAGATTGCGTCACCAATGAGGGAAGAGTGAGTAGAATAGGGTCAAAAAGAAATTTGAAGGACAGCTTGAGTAAAAGAAAGGAACGGATTACAAGACACACTCTGAGCCGTCAAGGACTCTCCAATTTAGTACTGGAGGAAATTGTGTGAGGTAACAAGTCCCAAGGGAGACTTAGAGACGACTACAACAAGCAGGTTGAAACGTATGAGGGTAGCACTAGTTATTCGGAGATGAAGAGGCCTGCACGGAATAGAGTAGCTTGGAGAGCTGTATAAAACCCATGTTTGGGCTCAAGACCTCAACGACAAAAACATTCTCAGAGACTTTATAATTTTTTTTAATTCCAAATGATTGGTCTTTGTAACTTTTTACATTCATTTCTTCCTTGCTTAAATATGGGTTTTTCCCACCCTAAAATGCTTAAAAACCCTTTTTAAACAGAAATTAATTGAAGATAGTATTTTTCTATTCAGGATATTTGCATGCAGTGTTGGACGTCACCAACAGCTTATCATTTTTCAATCGTGTCACCTTAAAAGTAAGCAGTGATGTTACAATACTGCAGTAATTTTGCGTGCCTACTGTTCGTTCTGTGCCCTTGGTGTTTTATTTATGTGGCTACCCACAGATCTCCAGGGAAATCACTGTGAATAATATAGTCAGTGGCGTTGAGTATTGAACCGTTGCCATTGATTCTCAAAAAGCTTAATTTTGCCGTACTTGGAAGCACCAGTATTTTAAAGACCATTCATTCAGCATCCCAAGAATGAGGAAAAATAAAAGAAGTGATATCAGTCATTATTACGATCGAAAAGAAAATGCACTGCAATATTGCAATGAAAATATCATTTCGACCCACACGTTGTTAATCGGCATTTATATCGAACTATTCTTAAAGATATTCTTCAGTGATTTAAGGTTCCAACACTTCACAAGAAAGAAAAAAACACAGGACAAGTATTCTGTAGGTATTATCGTCTATCGTTCCTTTTAAAAGAAATGAAATTTTTCTACAAAGTTAAGATGTTAATGAATACCTTCAGAGCAAATGGTAGACAGCTGTTTCCAAGTAAATGGTCGCAAATATTATCCCAAAAATCGCCAGGTCTTGATACATCCAACAGACGTTTGCAAAACACCAGTATGTGTGAGTGTCGCAATCATTTAAATTTCACAGTCACATGATATTGTCAGAATATTGCATCACCATATTATTTTAGAACGCTTTCTGCCATGGAATATCACTGTCGTTTCTCCATTACGTGTCACTACCATAATGCACAAAGTGCTTATTCAAAAACGAGGAGCCGGCCGCGGTGGTCTAGCGGTTCTAGGCGCTCAGTCCGGAACCGCGCGACTGCTACGGTCGCAGGTTCGAATCCTGCCTCGGGCATGGATGTGTGTGATGTCCTTAGGTTAGTTAGGTTTAAGTAGTTCTAAGTTCTAGGGGACTGATGACCACAGATATTAAGTCCCATAGTGCTCAGAGCTATTTGAACCAAAAACGAGGCAACTGTAATGTTTCTCCGTAACCTGACTGCCTAGTGTAAATAGTATTACTACTCAGACATACGGGAATTCTAACCTCGATATATTCCATGAGTTTTATGACTGTGACGATACATGTAATATTTGACAGTGCCTTGTATACGTCAAACATAAGAATGCTTACCGTTGTGTAGATTCCTAGATGAATGAGCACATACTATTTGGATGTATCAGAAGGTCTCTTGAAGGCCATCTTCAGAAAGGGAGTACCTGGTACAGAATTTTGGACATCAAATGATCGTCTCTAGAAGCACACATTCTGCAAAACTCTGTGCGAAATGCATACGAATTGAGTATCGGAAGGTTGTCTCTCACTTTCAGTCCTGTTGCAATGCCGTATGCAATGCCTCAGAAATGTTTGTCTTCACGGTTTTGTACTCATGCATGCGTTCATATCTCCCATCTACTCTGAGGAATTTAATCAAATGTTCACTTTATCGAAAACCCCTTTAATTGCCCCCCATGGCAGCGCAGGTTTCAAATTTTCCTCTAAGGTGCCTGCAACGATCCTGTATGATGGTGCAAAAGCGTGGTGCCTTACGATGTCACCCTCGGGCTGAGCTACACTCCAACCCTTTGACATCGGGACATGCAGTTAAGAGTAGAAACAGTGCTTTCATAAAGGGCAACAAGCTATTTTATGCTAACAATATCAGTTCCTTATCGAATATATTATTAAAGCAGAATATTCCCCCCTCTCCTTTTTATAATCTTTGTTTAAAGTAAATAACATTTGAGTGCCTCTAGAGGATACGAGGTCAAATCAGTACATTTGCAGCTCGGGCTAAAGCCATTTAATAGAAAGATCTTGAAGTACACTATTAATCCCTAATGTTTGAGGATAGACAGCTGGTACAGTACAGTTACTTAAATCTAAAGCTCTATTGAGAAAGATCTTGTGAGGGAAAGGGTACAGGTTTGCATGAGAGTTCAGGACGTAAAATATACAAGAGAACTTAAGTTGCTCGCCCTGACGGAAGGCCTGAATTTCTGTTCTTAGGCCAACCCTCCGCGCCGAGATACAACAAATAACAAGGCGGTGCATAACATCAACAAGTGCCCACGCCTGTGAGACGTAGAGAAGCTGGCCGCAGCTGAGGCAAGTTGGTGCTGTTAACAGAAGGTATTAAATAAGTGAGCTATAAATTAGCTGTTTAACAAAAATAAATGAAGCGCTTACGAGAACATACCGAAGATTAGCAACTTATCTTTAACTCTCGTAACAAAGATCGCTATCTAAGGGAAAGAACATAAGGAATAAACGCAGTCTCAAGATTTAACCAGCAGGCTAGTCACAATTACGATCAGAGGCTCATCGACAAATGCAGCCGATAACCGTCGGGCCACCAAGCTCATTGTTGACGTATATTACAATAAGGCAGAAAAGAAAGAGCTTACTTCTACAGAACTGGAATTAAGCAGATTGTCAAGTCCATTAGGAGCTTACACAATACTTTAAGCCAGGAAATATGCGCTGACGAGCCAGAGAAATTCGCACAAAGCCCCGCGAGCACGCAGAGGTACTGCAACATGACGTGGCCTGGACTCGAAGTAGTGCTGTAGGGAACTGACATCATGAATCCTGAAGGGCTGTCCATAGGTCCGTAATAGGACGAGGGGGTGGAGATCTCATCTGAACAGCACGTTGGAAGGCGTTCAAGATTGCTCATTATGTTCGTGTCTGGGGAGTTTGGTGGACAGCGGAAGTTCTTAAACTCTGAAGAGTGTTCCCGGGGCCACTCTGTGGCAGTTCTGGACGTGTGGAGTGTCGCATTGTCCAGCTGGAATTGTCCGTAATGCACAACAGACATGAGTAGATGTAGGTGATCAGACAGAACGCTTACGTACGTGTCACATGTCAAAGTCGTATCTAGACGTAACAGGGATCCCACATCACACCAGCTGCACACGCCCCATACCATTACAGAGCCTCCACAAGGTTGAACAATCCCCTGCTGACACGCAGATCACATGGATTCATGAGGTTGTCTCCATACTTGTACACTTCCATCCGCTCGATAACAATCTGCAACGAGACTCGTACGACCAGGCGGTATGTGTCCAGTCATCAACAGTCCACTGTCGGTATTGACGGGCCCAGACGAAGATGATATTTCGTTGAAATATTCAGCATGTAAATCAGCAGAAATTTTCGGAAGGGTTGCACTTCTCTCACGTGAACGATTCTCTTCACTCGTCGTTTGTCCCGTTCTTGCAGGATCTTTCTCCGGCCGCAGCCATGTCCAAGATTTGATGTTTTACCAGATTCGTAATATTCACGGTACACTCGTGAAATGGACGTACGGGAAAATCCCCACTTCACCCCTACCTCGGAGATGCTGCGTCCCATCGCTCGTGCGCCGACAACACCACCAAGTTCAGACCCAGTTAAATGTTGACAACCTGTCTTTGTAGCAGCAGTAGCCGATCTAACAACGGCTCCAGACACTTGTTGTCGCATATAGGCGTTGCCGACCGCAGCAACGTATTCTGCCTGTTTACATATATCTGTATTTGAATACTTATGCCTATACCAGTTTCTTTGGCGCTTTAGTTTATTACACAATTGGCATACGTATTAGACACAGAAAGTTCAAATCCACACCTCCACAATGAAAAAATAAAATTCAAATCCTAACATAACCAGCAGCAGAAAATACCACTAATAATCTTAATTGACTTTAGACTAAGGTATTCATATGGCTAATTAAACATTCCAGATGAATAAAAATTTCACGTAGCCATCAACAAGAATACTCTGACCCCCTTACACCACAAAACTCTTTAAAGAATAGTAAAAGACTAAACGCCAATTATCAACACACTTCTTCGAAAAAGGGGCGGCCACAAACATATAAATGAAACAGGGCAATTCGCGAAGTAATCACTAATAAAATAATAAATAACTTTAATTAAATAACTGCCTTCTGCCACTGTACCTGATTTTAAGCTACCAAATTACACATGAATTAAATAACGCAGAAAACCATCCTTAGAGAGGAACTGAAAGGCACAATAAAAAAATACCAATAAATAAAAAAATGCGGCTCAGTCAATAATTGCATTTAATTGAGCCCCTCATTAAGCCACCTAGACAAGGTAAGGCCAGAAGTTCTTGTAGTTCGACCAAGGCTCACAAAAGGTACAAAAAGTGAAAGGAAGTAGAATATTGTCAAGGCCGCACAAACCAACAGACGTCAAGAGGAACGGAATGCATACAACGTGACGCCGTCTCCCAAAGAATTGCAGCAGGCGAGAACCGCTAAGGCCATGACCAAAACAAGTACCCGAGAAATATAGCTGCCGCTGGTAGTCCGGGACGACGGTCGTTCTGGTCCGCCGTACCGAGCCGTTCGCTCGCCCTCGTCGTACTGGCTCCCTCCGCGTGCCGCCGCCTCCTCGATGCAACACGAGAGGTGTAGCTTCGCAAGGAGAATCGATACACAGAGGGAAATGTGGCACCATTGACACATACGACTACGGAAGGCAGTGGAGAATCTACACTCCTGGAAATGGAAAAAAGAACACATTGACACCGGTGTGTCAGACCCACCATACTTGCTCCGGACACTGCGAGAGGGTTGTACAAGCAATGATCACACGCACGGCACAGCGGACACACCAGGAACCGCGGTGTTGGCCGTCGATTGGCGCTAGCTGCGCAGCATTTGTGCACCGCCGCCGTCAATGTCAGCCAGTTTGCCGTGGCATACGGAGCTCCATCGCAGTCTTTAACACTGGTAGCATGCCGCGACAGCGTGGACGTGAACCGTATGTGCAGTTGACGGACTTTGAGCGAGGGCGTATAGTGGGCATGCGGGAGGCCGGGTGGACGTACCGCCGAATTGCTCAACACGTGGGGCGTGAGGTCTCCACAGTGTCGACATTGTGCATGCTCTATTGCCTGTGTCTATGTGCCTGTGTTCTTGTCAGTGTGGTCATGTGATGTATCTGACCCCAGGAATGTGTCAATAAAGTTTCCCTTTCCTGGGACAATGAATTCACGGTGTTCTTATTTCAATTTCCAGGAGTGTGTAAGGAGCCGTCGCCATGGCTTACAAATGTTACAGGTTTGTTCTTCCTACTCATTCGCATTAACTTATACTGTTCCACATTCAGAGCTAGCTGCTACTCACCACACCAATTATATGTTTTGTCTAAGTCGTCCTATACCTTCCTACAGTCACTCAATTTTGACACCACAAAACGATCAGCCAATACCCGCGGACTGCTGCCCACCACGTCTGCCAAATAATTTATATATGTAGAGAACGGTGCTGTCACATTTCCCTGAGCAACTCCTGGCTACACCTTCGTCTCTGATGAACATTCGCCGCCGCGGAAATCATTCTCGGTTCTGTTACTTAAAAAGTCTTGGAACCACTGACATATCCGTGTACTTATGCCACATGCTCGTACCTTCGCTAACAGCCTGCAAAGGGGCACTGTCAAATGCTTTCCGTAAATCTAGAAATATGGAATCTCCCTGTTGTCATTTATCCATAGTTCTCAGTATATCATGGGAGTAAAGGGCGAGCTGAGCTCCGTACGAGCAATGCTTTCTAAAACCATACCTGATCCGTGGACTTAATCTTTCCAGTCTCAAGAAAGTTTATTATATTGGAACTGAGAATGTGTTCAAGAATCCTGCTGGAAACCGGAGGTGGGGATATTAGTCTGTAATTATGTGGGAGTGTTCTTTTAACTCGTATACTGGTTTCACCAGCGCTTATTCACAGTCGCTTTGGGCTTTGTGCTGGGTGAGAGGTTCACTATAAATGCAAGCTAGGTAAGAGGCCGACACAGTAGCGTACTCTTTGTAAAACCGAATTGTAATTCCACTCCAGAGGCGTCAAGGAGTAAAATCCGTATAAAAGTTGGTGTTATGATCTTCCCATCGCCTGATACGTTCACCGTGGTATTATGTAAAGTTGTGGCGAAATTTTGGGACAGTGTGGCATCATTAACCCACCTCACACCTCATAGGAATTGATATCTGGCTCACTTTTCTAATGTGTCGCCACGATGGTGTTTCAGGCTCGCTAAGACCGAGGGTGACGTCGCAGGGCTCCACGATTTTGCACCTTTACTGGGTCACCTTTGAACCAAATGTCAATGATCTGTGTTGCAATTGGAGGCATTTACGGAGTTTTGAAAAAATGACCCTTAAATTTTGTCGGGAAGTGTAGTTGTTGTCATCCTTCGCTATTTGTACGTAGATAATTATCACTCATTTGAAATCCGTTACTGAATTAAGGCCGCCTCCAGAATTCTTTATCAAATACTGCCTTCAGCCACAAATATCTGTAGAGATGAGGGAAAACAGTATGACCATTGTCCACCGCGAGACTAATTTACCCGTAATGGCGTTTAAGCCGCGTGAACTGGCAAGGAAAGTGTAAAAATGGAGTAGAGACGAATGAGGGATCAGTCTATGGGGGGGTGGAGCGGAATATGTAACACCTATTTTCGACTTATTTTGGATCTGTATCGATATTTCTATGTCAATTTGTAGTGTTACTTGTATAGAGTGTTGTATCTGTGATGGAAATTCTTTGACTATGTATATATATTTCAGTCACTTGAACTTTTTGAACGATGTTATTTAAACTGTGCTTGTGGATTTAAATAACTACTCGGATGATTGTTATATAATGTACTGCAAATGTTAGTGAACTTAGGGTTGAATGTAAAAGATGTGGGGAAGCCCTGCAGCCATGCCAAGTAGCCTGGCGGAGTGGACAAGGTGTGTTTGGCGCGCAAGTGGCCACTTGTCTTTTGTGACGGGTGGGGACTCTGTGCTGAGCACTGCTGTGGTTAACATCCAGTTAGCAGTATCGGATCATTATGGCTCATATTCTTGGAGTTTTGAGGCCAGAGGAGTAGTATTCATGGGCCTCGGATGCGGCGTTTGGTTATACTACTATCATGGCATGGTTTTTGGCCCTGTAAAAATATGATTCCGACGCCAAGAAAATCAGTAACAGGGCAAAGCCAACAGTACTGGCCATCTTAACAGCCACTGAAAATTACGCCACCAGCGCCACCAGCCTTCCACTAAATTGTTTATTTTTGGCACTCTGTAAATGAACCAGGTATTTTTGAAATTTGTTTCATTTTAATAATAATCGTCGTGTTGCTGAAAACTTACACCCGTGATTATCTCAAATCACAAACGTGGACAGGAATCCTGATCTAGTGAATTTAATTCCGTGTGTCTTAATTTATTATGGAAAGTCTTATTCGGCAGATGTAAAAATAGTTATGATTGCTTTGTAATGCTTGGAGTTACAGCGTTTAAGGTTCAATTTTATTATAGTTTGAAAAATATTCTACTTCCAGTGCATTTTTAAACCAATCTACAGTCACTTTCTTAAATAATTCGCCTAACTTGAAAAGCTCCTGAAAATAGTAAAGTTGTTAGTTAAAAAACAATAATATTGATTTGAAGTGAAAAAGATTATTTATTCTTCCGTTTAAGCACTTTGATGAGAACTACAAAGTTTTATCAGTGTTAATATCATGAGAAAGTGTTTGAGCTTGAATTTAATGTTGTGTTCGCATTTGCACAGAAAACTAAATTTTCGGTAGGTAAAAAGACTGCTTGTTATTTAAAGAGTTATAGTGTGTTGTGCTTCACTTAATTAATAATTATTGATGAGAATACTTACCATTTCTCATACATCCTTTTGCAGTTTTGTTAATGACCATGGTTCTTCAAACTATGAAAGTTTATCAAACCTCATGTGCTAGGCTAGTTACTTAATGAAGCAAAGTAAAGTTTCCTTCAGAGCCAATACAGTTAGATTTGCATTGTGTTTAATTGCTACAAACTGAGCTTAAGAAAGGGATATTTACTGTGTTACCTATTCTATTTCAAGCTGATTAATGCACAGGCGTGGAGACCTAATACTAAGCAATGACATTATAGAATATGATCATTAATGGACCTCCTGAGTCAAATCAGAATCATTGCATGCTCTTCCCTGTTTAGTACTGCTATTAGTTTCATGTGTGTTGGTGACTGGTTCTATACACTGCTGCATCTAGTTCATTTAAGGTACGTCTTGTTGAGAGACATATGTTGTGGTTTGCTATCTCATTCACCACTTGCCCGTCTGACTTCCAAGTTAGTAGTACATTTTTCTGCAAGATTAGGTTACTGTGTTGTCGTGTGGACAGGTACAAATAAAGGTTTTAGTGTGTGTGTGTCCAGGAAGGTCAGGTTAGCCCTAGCACTAACTTCTGCTTTTATATTGGTTGGTACAAGAATGCCTATTTAGTCTGGCGACCGATATTAATACGTAATATTACAATTTGATTTTGTGCTGGGACAACGTCTGTTCGTGATCCACTTGATTACTGTTGGTTATGCTATACTGGAGTGTTTCGGAAACGAATCCCAATCTGAATGTTCTTTTCAAATTAGGTATCTCATGGTCGCAACTTTCACAAAAATTCCTCGCAGAGGTTTGACATTAGCATCGATTGCCGTTTAAGGTGGTCGGTGTTACCGTTACAAATCCACTGACTAAGTGGCTTTGACAAAGTACTGATTGTTATATCCCAGTGACAGAGAACGAGTATCTCAAAACGGCTGTTCCTGTACTACTGTCATGAGTGTCTAAGGGAATTGATATAGCAGAATGAAACCACTGGTAGGCGACAAAGTGTAGGACGCTGATACCTCGTGATACAAAGTGGAGGTCAGATGCTATGGCAGATATACACGCTGGAACAAATGCAGACGTCTCAGAGCACACAGATCCGTGGACGATGTTGAAGATGAGGCTCTGCACCAGACGACCTTTGCGTGCTTGCTGTCATGCTGACTCTACGACAAAGCCAGTTGCTGTTGCAGGGGATAACAGAGATTAGACTTTGGATGGATGTAAACGTGCCACCATATCAAATGAATAATGTTCCACGTGTCTTCATGTCCTGACTACGAAATTTGCCTCATCTGAACCGGACAGAAAAGGTGTTGGATGCTACTTGGCGCTAGCTTCGCCGCGACAAATCGTCATCTAGTAATACCTGGGAACTTTGCGACTTGTACGTAGATACCTGGTGCCACAAACCTCCAGAAACTTACGAAGGACTTATCGAATCGACGCTTCACAGAACTGCCGCTGTACTGCGATCCGTAGGTGGATCCACATGCCATTAAGCAGATGGTTATAACGTTTTGGTTCGCCAGTGTGTGTTTTAGTATATACGAGGACTATTCGGAAAATAAGGAACGATAAGTCGCGAAATGGAAACCAGAGTGAAAATCAAAACTGTTTTATTTGCAATAGTTAGCTACAACTTTCAGCTTCTTATCTTCATTGTCTCCGGTCCGACGTAGACGTTTTTCGTAGCGTTGTACCAACTTTCCAATACACTCGTTATAAAAGGCAGGCGCCAGTGCTTTTCGCCAATTGTCTATGCTGGCCTACAGCTTGTTGTCTGTGCCAAAATGTCTTCATAGCTAGTGGTTCATGTGAGCAGAGATGAAACTTAGAGGGAGACAATTACGGGCTGCATTGTGGGTAATCAAACATTTCCAACTGAAAACGGTGCAGGGCGTGCGGCTGAGAATTGTCTTGGAGAAGAAAACGAACGTCAGTTACGAGCCGTTGGCTGCATAGTTTCAGGCGGAACTTCTCACCAGGCCCTTGTACTTGGTGGGAGACACTATTGTTCTAGGTATCTTTATGTGCTCCCTGTGTTCTCACAGCTAAAACGAACGACGTAACGCGATCGACGGGCATACTAGAGACACTATCCAACACACCTGTGGAAAACTGCATCCGATTTTCACTGTTTTCCATTTCGCGACCAATCGTTCCTTACTTTCCGAATAACACTCGTATCTTCGAATGGCAGCTAGCCACCATTTATTAAGCCGTCTTCTTGGCATTTCCTTATCTCTCGCAATTCCTACAGAACATCCACGATCCTTCGACCTCACCTCCTATTCCGACTTTCCTTTCTGTCTTTATTGTGTCTTTCTGTTCACTCTACCTCTTGATCCGTTTATGTGATTTTCCTTCTCTGTTAGTAATTTCCGTATGTGATCTTTCCATTTAACCTGTACAGCCTTGATTTTTAATGTTTTTTGTGGATATCCACATCTCACTCTCATCAGTCAATACTGACAAGATAATGAATATACACTCATCGTTTAAGACGCATCAGAAGCTTACGTTTGCCAACAGTTTTTATTACACCGAGAGTAGTATTTTTTACTGTCTCATTTGTTTTCTATGGTCCCCTTCCAGTCGTTTTCCTCAACTGTCGAAGACACGTATTCGTTAACTGGTCCGACGTCTGCATTGTTAATGTTTGCTGTTTGCTTCTACATGTGTTGCTTGTGTGTTATTACTGCCATAACTGATTCGTGCCGTAGATTAAAACTTGCTGTGTTATATACTTCCATTAATTGTTGATGCTTTACTCTACGGTTCGGGGTCCTAAGCTTTTCCGCTGGCGCTACACTTTGAGAATCCCAGAAGTGTGATGGAATACGTTGTTTATTATAAAAGACAATAATTTTTTTTAAAAAAACGAGACAACGTATTGTATCCAGCGAATTCTTCAAATTTAAATCACAACTAATAACACAGAAATCATGACAAAATTTTAAATTATTGGTATCGACAAAACGTCGAAAATAAGCGATGTTATTAATAGTTTTCCGCGAATCCCTCATTCGCTTCCCGCAGAGTGCCAGTGTTCTGCGGAACACAATTTGGGAACTCCTGCTCTACAGGAAAACAGTACAATACGAGTATAATCAGTAAAACGAATGAGGTTCAGGAATGCTGCATTAAAATCGCATACCTTCTTCGTTTCCCCAAATTACGTGTCTGAAAATTTCTGCAGGGCTTTAGACGAAATTTTTCTTAATATTGAATCTCTTCCCTAACCCGTTTTTAATTCTGAATTTCCTACTACCCTAAATAAGTACGAGTACAATGTCAAAATGTGGCAGGGATATATATATATATATATATATATATATATATATATATATATATATATATATATATATATATATATATTTGAATATACCAATGTGTGGTGAATCAGTGCATTGTTTCTCAGTGACTGTTAGTACAGATTTCACTGAGTTGCATTCAAAATATTTTCGGTAATCCATCACTTCGAGCAAAACCTATCATCTACACACAAAACTTGCATCTATAATTTTCTTCGTAAATTCTAACTTAGTCATAATTCTATATCTATATGGAACATTAAAATCAGATGTTTTCATCGTATTCACAAGCACAACTTCCTTAGGTTATAGGCGCAGTAGCTGAAAAACGTCATAATATTTCATTAATTCTTTCTGCTACTTCTCATACGCAAAAATTAGAAAATAAAAACCAATTTTATTTCGAGTGGCATCACGTGACCCTGGCCACGTGACCAGTCTGCTTTAGCTCATAGGTCCAAAATGGCAGAAGTGGTATCGTAATTGAAATTAAGGATTAAAAAATTCGTAATTTCTTTTGTTTAAAAACAGTCTCTGTTGCAGAGGAAGCAATACTTTCATTGACGCGTTTCGCTCTTCTGGTGCATGATCAGAAAACTGTAATATACTGCACTTAAGTATATTTAAAGTTTTCTGATGATAGCACAGCAGGGCGAAACACGTCAATAGAAGTGTTGTTTTCCCTGCAACGAAGACTGTTTTTCTTTTGAAGTAGTAACCAGGGTTGCTGTAAAAAATACGCCATGGAGAAGTAAGAAATTCCTTTGTACTGCATCTCCTGCGAAATGAAAGGGGAGGTGTGGGTGGCAATCATTTCGATTAGTTGTCGTATAGATCTTCATTTCTGCCTTTCCCTACAAGTTTTGTCCAGCACACCTCCCTCTATTATAATCGAAGAGTATTTTCCCCTTATTCCTTACTCGCGTTTGTTCGGAATATCTCTTTCGTTTTTCAACTGTCAATGAACTCAGTTTTCAGCATAATTCCGTAAGACGACATCTGAAACGCTTCGATTTCCTTGGCGAGTTTCTACCTTTTCATGATTCCGTACCATTGAATGCTATACTCCAGCTGTACGGGAGGTTAAAGTATATGTTTGGCACTAGTGAACTTCTTAAGCAAAAAAGCGCCCTTTTCTTTTTGTTTTAATTTATTCATTAACCTTTATTCATCCAAGGGTCATCACACAGTCATACGGCAAAGTGTCAAGGTAATACACTGCTAACCAATGGCTTAAAACTCCATTCTCCAGAATATGAGAAGAGTGACTTAACAGCTTCACTGCTCCATTCGTTTGGCCCCTATTATACAATGTTTCCTGATTTACAAACACTACGTTCCAAGTAACTCATAATATAAAACACAGTTATGTTCTTCATCGGCGATCACAATAAAGACAGACGCTGGAGGTTCCTCTACTGTGAAACTGCTACTACACCCATTGCACCAACTTCAGTCTGATCAGAAAGTTCCTTCTATGCCCGCACATATTCAGGTATGTATCTTATTCCATCTTAAAAAACATCGTCGGCATCCTCCCATGATCAGTGAATTGATGAGCTCAGGAGAATGACAGTAGATTAGTAGCATGCATTTTACTTCTTGACGTATTCCTTGTGAAAGCAGTGAACAGTGACCATGTATGAAATGTGACTGACTGCTGCAAATTTCTCCTTGCATTGTGGCCAATCAATCTGAGTCCTCTAAGTAACCCTTAATTGCGTTTTATGCATTACTTACGAAGAATCTCTTAGCTACCTCTTTAAACAGATGTATTTCAGTACGGTTTTTTATTTTCTTTGTAAACTTGTGATACACCTTCCTCCACTGATAGAAGATAATATTTTCAATTTTTTTTCTTGATGTAAGGCGAAATTGCCTCTTGTTTCAAGATTACGTGTGGAACTGTTAGTGAAGTATTCGGCAATGTTTTCAGTGACCCACGCCACAAACTGGTAGATGTACTCGCTCTGCTCAGGAAGGATGTCGATTTTTATTTTAAACAGTTCTTTACAGTGAGCGCAACTATTACTTCACGCTATTGTTCCTATAGCCCTTCTCTGCAGTGTAAGAACGGTGTCCATGTTTTGTGCCTCGAATCCCCAGAAAAGAAACCCATAGCTAAGAACGGAGTGGAAGCAGCAATAGTACGTCATCACAGACACCCCAAATTCTGGTCCTAAATAGCACAATAACATCATTTCTGGTCCTCCAGAGTACTGTAATCTTCGATTGGCTTACTCTCAATCCATACTGAGTCCTCTGTAGACTGTTCACCCTGCTCGAAAGGGTCTGTGAATCTTCGATATTTTCACAGAATACAAGGGTTCGAAAAATTAAGTACATATGATACACATATTTTTTGCCTGCTGTTATAAATTTCCTTTCCCCGCATACATTGACATTCTAGTGCTACAGTACGGTAGTACACCGCTAAAGTAGGCAAAACAGCCGGCTGTCGTGTTTTATTTTGATTTTACTAGTGTTGTGCCGTCATCACATGGCTCGAGGATCGAGGTGTCGCAGCAAATTTTTGAGGTTATATTTTTTTGTTTATTAATATCACTCCTATACCAATCTCATCGAACAATCGTAATGTTGATTTATTTCCTGCCTGTATTTCATTCACATTTCTGAACTTTGTGGTGGTTAATGAGGACACGTGTCAGAGACTAATCTCAATTTGCAGCTAATGAACAGAGTCAAATATTGTCACAGTAAATACCTAATGATAAGTAAATATTAAGTTTAATGACTCGTTACTAAGCGAACGATAATTTATTGCGTCACGACCGTTAGATATGTAATATATATTCACGTTAATGGTTTTGGCATGTATCTGTCATTTTCACATGTGCTTAATCCACTGAAAAACTTCAAGCAGATTCGTGAGGTAATGCAGTTTAATGTTGTTAGAAGCTTTGAAGGTTATCAAATCACTTAGCATTTCAGCTAATGTAAAAGACTTCTCTTCATTTTTACTTGCATCTGTATGAATATTTTTAATGGATTAAGCGCATCTTAAGACGGGAAGTACTTGCTGGAATAAGTAATGTTAATGTTGTTTATGTACCTGGTAAATGTACCTTAACAAGTTATTTTCTACTTCAGCCCATCAAGGCTTGGGTATTACGCCTGTTACGATTTCACATAATTTACCCCATATCTTTTTCAGCCTTCCTACATCTTTTATTCCTGAGACCTTGTGCTTATTTACAGCGACTGGGAATTTGTTGTAATCCATCTGCCTGAGGTGTTGTCTCCATCCCTCCTTGCACTCGTCAGTCCTGTCATTTAAATTATAAATTCCCAATTCTGCCCTTCTGTCACAATTTTTAATTCGGCCCCTACTCGAGCAGCTTTCGACAGTTCTTAAAAACCTCATTTTATTTTTACCTTTTTTTGTCTCTGTCCAGGATTCGCTGCCGTAAAGTAACATAGATACTGCCACTGATTTATTCAGTTTCAGTTTTATGGCTTTTCTAATTTTAAAAAATTAAATTATTGTGTATAGTTCCCTACATCTCTTGACATTTTTTGGTTTCCTTTTCTATGTCTTTGTCTGTGTCGAAACTAATGTAACTGAAACTGGACAGATGCTCGGATACTTTGTTTTCGACAACAATCTCAGATCAAAGTAGGAATTCCCCATAGTGGACTCTAGATTCTGATCTAGTAGCAGGCATTTTTGTATAGTAACTTTTTCTTCCCAACTCATATAACTTAGAGTGTTGTAGGTCTACCTCTGTCTTTTGTAATACAGCATAACATTTAGATGGCAGGTTATTTTCATCATTATGCCTTCACAGACTTCCTCCTTCGAGTTACTTATGAGGTCTTCAATATAAATGTTAACAGGTCTGGTGACATGGCACATCCCAGTCAGAATCCTAGATTTATTATTCTCTTACCCGTTTTGAAATGCCCGCATTTATGATTATTCTGGTGTTATCTTGCGTGTTTTTCATTACTTACAGAAGACGCGTGGGGCACCCTCGTTTGTCCTTTATTATGTATAGTCTATTTCTATTGGCTGAGGCAATAAATTCAACATGTGTTTAGAAATTGATTTCTTGTCGTTTTTCTAAAATTCTCTTGATGCTAAAAATATTTTCGCTGCGCGGGCAGCGTTTCACATTTTGCTGTTCTCCAAAATATGCCTGTGTTGTTTCTTTCAAGAAACTGTTTATAATTTTTGCTTAAACTTTATTCGTGAGCCTTGTACCCCAGTAATTGTCACATGGGTATCTTTCTTGATTTTTAAAAATAGAAATTACTTCAGTGATAGTCCAGTCATTAGGGATTTTATAATTTAGTCAGATTTCATTAAAGAAGTGTAACAACCTTAGTTCGCACAGCGCCCCTCCATACTTAAGAAGCGCACCATTTATTTCATATGGTCCATAAATCTTGCGATTTTTGAACCTTTCAGAATATGTCAAACCACACCAATAAATTGTTTATGTCAAATTAAAAGAACTGCTCACATGTTTGTTTTTTATTGCTCTGCGTGCAACGCAGTTGGGGGAATACGTTCGCTTGCCGTTCGCTAATGCAATGGCATTCCATGAGGAGTTCAGAACGTTTTCGGGAGAGCATATGAGGGTATCAGCTCCAAGTGCGAGTTGGTACGAGGTGCAGTACGCAGAGGAGCTGCTAATGAAGCCGGCTTGGGCCTAGGCCACCAGTGGGGGACAAGCCGCTGTGTCCGGCGGTGCGGGAGATACGGCTGGACTTCGGCGCGTGTTTACGGAGTGCTTATGCATCCAGATAACAGCAATGTCCGTCGCAGAGCTGGCCAGCTGCGGGTGGAGGATGTGGCGCCGTTCCGCAACTATCGCCGGGGATGAAGCTCTTATCTCGCGCGAAAGAGGGCTCCGGCCGGCCCAGCAGTGTTTCCGGGCGCAAAGTAGTCTCCGGTGGTCACGCGGAGGGACTCAGCCGCCGCTCTCAGCCAGTGAGCCGGCAGAGGCTCTGTGCCATTCCACGCCCTCTTCACTAGGCGACGACTTTTCGGTTAAAGCAAGTAAAGCGCAACACGAATATTGCTCTTATAAATATAACGGAAGAACTGAAATTAACTATGTGCGAAGAAGAATCAGTTCTTATGCCCTTTTTGAATTTCAGTAAAGCATTCGATATTATCGCATTTTACATGCAAAAAGCACATACAAGATGAGCCGTGGCTGGCTCATGTTACGCGTTGGATTAAACCTTGGTTGCTATTCTGTGTTTTAGTGTCCCGCGGTTATCGCGATTGTGCTGTTTTTCTCTCTCTCCGCGAGTGGCAGCAGCGGTTGTGTATCGATATTCCCACCTTGTACTATCTTTGGCCTGGCGCTTATAGTTTCCAGCTGTGCTGTCTGCGAGCAGTTGGTCAGTTGGCGTGGAGCAGTTTGGCTGGGGCCGGTCGCGGCGTCCACGCGCTTTCGTAGTGTGTGGTGCTGTTCCCATTGCTACGAGGTCCGTGGCTCACCGACCCAGGACACGAATGTTTACGTTTGACTTAATCCACCAGCAAGTCGCGACTGTTCACATTGTGTTGTTTGGATTTCGTTGTCGGCTATTGGGACATTCCCGCGGGCATCAACGTGTGTTTTCAAGTTGGCAAATTTTTGTCACCCTCTGGTGGAGTTTAACTGTACTTGGTTATTTTTAATTGAAGTGCAGCAGCGGAATCTTCTGCCTTGTGGCCGTTAACGTTCCGGTTACCTGCCCTAGTCGTTGACGTAAATTCAGGCAGTGTATTTTCGTTATCGTGTTGTCGGTGTCCAGCACGGTGTGTAGTTTGACAGCTCAATGTATAATTGGTTGTGGGCGCCAATATCTTCTACGTTGTTCCATTGAAGTTTCTGTTGCGTGCTGGTCGGGTGGATCGGAGGTTATGTTGTTGGTTGGTTCGTTGTCTGTCAGTCGGTTGCGTTGTCGTCGGATCGAGAATGGTTGGACCGACTGCCTGTCTCACCTAAACGAGCGTTAGCGTTTGAATTCCAGGCCGACCCTCGGAAACTTCTGAGCGCCATTGGGTGTACTGCCTTCTCTTATTTGTTCCTGTTGTTTGTATCTGTATGCCTTCTAGCCGATTTTTAAATTAAGGTTGTTTTGCCCTTAAGGCGGTTGTTTGGGCCTTCAGCCTATTCAAGGTACTATGAGACTATGAGTACTATGGGACTTAACTTCTGAGGTCATCAGTCCCCTAGAACTTAGAACTACTTAAACCTAACTAACCTAAGGACATCAGACACATCCATGCCCAAGGCAGGATTCGAATCTGCGACCGTAGCGGTCGCGCGGTTCTAGACTGTAGCTCCTAGAACTGCTCGGCCACTCTGGTCGGCTAATTTAAGGAACTGTTTCAAGTAAGACCTTTAGGTTTTTTAAAAAATTTAATTTTGTTGAGTCTTAAGTGATGGTATTTCAGTTGATTTTGAATTAAAGTTGTTCGGCTTTTAAGGTGTCACATTGTTTGGACCTTCAGTCTAATTAAAGATCTGTTTTGGGGTAAGGCCTTCGGCCTTTTAAAAATTTATTTTGGTTTGAGTCTTAAGCGATGCGTCTTCAGCCGATTTTTAAAATTTAAAGTTGTTTTGTTCATCAGGTGTGAGATTGTTTGGGCCTTCAGTGTAATTGAAAGAACTGATTTAAAATAAGGCCTTCCACGTTTTAAATTTCTGATTTTGGTTTGAGTCTTAATTTATTGGTTTTCAGCCGATTTTAAATTAAAGTAGTCTTGCTCTGAAGGCGTGAGACTGTATGGCGTATTCCGCCGGTTATTAAGTTCCAAAAATTAATGTTGCGTTTTTTTTTATTTTCTTGGCTCTTGTAAGGTTTGGTCAAATAAATAAAGGTGTATGTTCGAGTGTAACTGACAGCCGCCTATTTTGGCCCCTTTCCACAATTTAAACTACCTGTCATGTCCTGCGGGTTTAGCATGGCGTCTTACAACTATTTTTATTTACGTGCTGTGCATTAGTTTCGGTCGTGCCTAATATTCTGTCAGCAGCGTGTAATAATTGGAACAAACAAGATCATAATGTAGCGATTAAGTATTAGATGTCCGACAAGGATCAGCAATGGATCCGTTAGTTTCCCCATTAGCAACTGATGCAAATGGAATGTGCTACGCCGCGAAGCACGTGTTCGATATTTATAAAAAATTGTGCGAATGTTCATCACAAAACCGGTATTAAATGATTAATATTTCATTCCATGAGGAGTCAGTAACAAGTGCGATACCCCACCGACTTCATACACTTTTTTAATCGCTGTGGCATGAAAGCAAACTCCCTCTGTACGTCATCTTTAAGAACCTCTGTCACTTGGACTGTAACGAACAGCCGACAGCAATTTAAACATAAGAGTCACAGTATTTCTAAGAACTAGAGAAACGTAAAAAAATATTTTACGCTTGGGGTTAAAAAGAAACTAATAGAATAACTATCGCTCCCATCTTATTATCATTACGCTAGTTTTCAGGGATATCGATTTGCGAGTTCGCCATATGGAACGAGATAAACGTTTGGGATACATTCCTGGTGTTCGTATTCCGACCGTATCGCTTCTACATACAGACAACTATCGTGGCTGTATGCAGTTAAGGATACAGTCCAAGGTACCCTCAGATTGCTCTATCCTCAGCACAAAAAATTTCACTCGGTCCTATTTACTTCCACTCTGGCACTTATATCTGAAAGTCATAGTAGACATTCTTGTCACCTAGAAAATAAGTGCCTCTGTAATACTACACAACACAGTCATCTTAATAAAATATTTTTTGTATCGGAACCCGACTCTACGACTCAAAACCGTCTTCCAAAATATGTGAGAGAAATGATTTTTCTTCCAGTCTTCAAACGAAAGTTAATGGTACGTCTGTCTCACCTACGAAATTATCAGTAGCTCACTCAGTGTAACATACCTCCCTTCTCCTCCTCCAACCCCACTCCTTCACAGATCCCTCTATAGCAAGTTGGCCTTCCCTTTCATTACAGTAAAGGTAACTGCCACTTAAGTCATCTCACATATTAATGGCCTTTATGTTTCTAATGATACGAATTACGGTTTCTAAACAGCTGAAGTAATTTATACTATTGTTGTTCTAAATATCTGTTATTATTATTATCACTACTGTTGTCGTTATTTTCCACTATTGCTATTTGGACTAGTAAATATAATAATTCTTATAATGCTAACAAAAATGTGTAATTAAATGAGCCACAAATACACATAGAATTTGAGAACCTTGGTAAACAAGATTTGGTAATAGTTTTTAATTTGTACAGTTCTTGGTTCGAAGTAAGAGAGGACCAACAGACCCAAATAAAGTCAGCGTACATCACGCCATAAACAAAACCATCAGTTACCTGTCTGTGTTCGCTATAGCGAAAAGCAAAAGTGATATCGCGATCTTTAAGATGTGTACAAAACGGCCACCTTAGGCAGTTCACATCATCATAGGAAAAGGAATGCAGGTGTAAAAGGAATGCAGGTTCTCAGCCATGGTCTATGGGTGGCGTCTTTGACTACCATTCAAAATGTCCTAGGGCCCGGATTCGAACCTCGCCACAGGTTAAATTCAGGAGCGGCGGCGAAAGATTTCCGACATATCAGGTAACACTCACGGCCTTGTCAAAGCGGGTGGATGAACGCATAGAGGATCAAGGCACTATCTCGCCCTAATTATGGGAAAACCTGCTCGAGCAGCAAGAAAATTTAAAAAGGGAAACACTAAGGCTCAGACTAAATGTAGAGGGAGTTAGCGAATTGAAATGGGAAGACGATAAGGATTTTTGGTCAGACAAGTACAGGATAATATCTGAAGTTGGTGTAATGGGAGTAGGAATCGTTATGAAAAGAAAGATAGGGCAAAGAATGTGTTACTATGAACGTTCAGTGCCAGAGTTGTTCTCATCAGAATCGGAAGCAAACCGTCACCGACATCCATAGTTCAAATATACATGCCGATTCCCCAAGCAAAGAAACCATGGGTAACAGAAGGAATATTTCAGTTGGAAGACGGAAGAAAGAAGAACAAAATTTTCAGGTAAGTTGAAGAATACAGAAATACAGGTCACTTAGGAATAAAAAGAATAGAAAGTGCAGGGAATCAAAATCGAAATGGCGGTGTGAAAGAATGAGGTTAAACCGAAAAATAGATGACTGTCGAAAGCAGTGATTCAGCATATAGAAAAGAAAAAACAACCAGCAATGGAATTAAAATCAAGGGCGGTAAAAATAACAGTGCTTGGGAATTCCACTCTTGAAAGCAGAGAAGAGAGCGCTCAGGTGGAAACAGTATATTGACAGCCTCTATAAGGAACAGGACTTGTCGGATGACGTAATAGACGGAGAAACAGGAGTCGACAGAAGAGACAGAGGGATCCAACATTAGTATCAGAATTTAAAAGAACTTTTGATGAGCTAAATTCCAATAAGGCAGAAGGTGTAGGTAACATAACTACAAAATTTCTAGTACCGTTGGGGGAAATGGCAACAAAACCATTGTTCATAATGATGTGTAGAATGTATAAGACTGACTATACACCGTTACACTTTCGGGAAAACATCATCTATACAATTCCGATGATAGCAAGGGTCCAGGAGTGCAAGAATTATGGCACATTAAGCTTAACAGCTCATGCATCCAAGTTTCTGACAAGAATACTATATAGAAGAATGGAAAAGAAAATATAGGATGTGCTACTTGATGATACGTTTGGCTTCAGAAAAAGGAAAGGCTCCAGGGAGGCAGTTCTGACATTGTGGTTGATAATCGTAGCAAAACCGAAGAAAAATCTAAATACGTTCATAGTATTTGTCGACCAGGAAAAAGTGTTCGACGGTGTAAAATGTTGCAAACTATGAGAGAAATAGGGGTAAACTCTGGGAAAGAATGGGTAATATGTAATATTACAAAAACCAATAAGGAACAATAAGAGTAGGATACCATGAATGAAGTGCTTGGATTAATAAGTGTAAAAGACAGGGATGTAGTGTTTCACCCCTAATGTTCAATCTATATATCGAAGAAGTAATGACGAAAATAAAATAAAGGTGCAAGAATAGTACTAAAATTCAAGGCGAAATAATATCAATAATACGATACGCTGATGAAATTGCTATACGCAATGAAAGTGAAGAAGAATTGGAGGATTTGCTGAATGTAATGTACGGTCTAATGAGTACGGACTGTGGACTGAGAGCGAATCGATGAAAGGCGAAGTAGCAGAAATGACCACAGTAAGAAATTTAAGAGCAAAATTGAGTAGACAAAGTTGAGGAACTCTACTACTTAGGCAGCAAAATAAGGCCAGGTGGACGGAGCAAGAAGTACGCAAAAATGCTGACTACTATTGGCAAGGAAGGCATTTTTGGGCAAGAGAAGTATACTAGTGTCAAACATAAGCCTCAATGTTAGGAAGATATTTTTTCTGAGAATCAATGTTTGGAGCACAGCATTTCACTGTAATGAAATACTGTCGAAGCATTTCAGATGCAATATTACAGAACAATGTTGAAAGTTCGGTGGACTGATATGGTAAGGAATGAGAATCTTCTACATAGAAATATCAAGAAGAGGAATAAATGGAAAACACCGACAAGAGGAAGGAACAGGATGTTAGTACATCTGTTAAGACGTCAGAGAATATCCTCTGTTGTACTAGAGGGAGCTGTAGGGGTTAAAACTGTAGAGGAAGAACGGTTGGAATACAAACAGCAAATAACTGAGGACGTAGGTTGCAATTGCTACTCTGAGATGATGAGGTTGGCACAGGATAGGAATACGTGGCATGCTTAAGACACAAGTGGTTTATTGGGAGAGGGATACATCGACCTTACGTTGGGGAAGCCTACTGGATGCCGGTATTTAGGATCAGTATGTCGCCGGTTGTGACCTATATTTGCGAGAGGGCAGCACCTTGGCCTGCTATACCTAAACTTCACATGGTAGCGGTGGGGAGAGTAGATTGGTGGCCTGTGTAGCATCACACCCCATCAGCGCTGACACTGCAGCTTGAACACTATCGGCATGATTAGTGGGTCCCTGTGTTTCCAGACTATAAGTCTTCTTTCATCTTACGTGCAGTTTCATAATTTTTGTGTACAATTCTTTTAGGTCACAAACTAATGAAGAAATAAAAGATACATTGGTTAAGAGTTTGGATATCAGAAATAGGAACGTGTAATGCCCCAAGGACAGAAAACCCCAAGTAACAAACATTGTGGAAACTTAAAGTAGGGAAGTGAGTCATCTTGACTGTGACGGCAACTATTGACGATAAAATCTACACTGGTAATATTTTGATTAACACCTATATCATTCAAATACTGAGAATAGCATACAAAAAGGGGAGATAAAAAAGGATTTTCCTAGATTCTTTATCAAACATCTATGGAATATATTCAAAATCATATGAACGAAGGTTAAATCCAAGAAAGTAATTCAGTCAACGGTAACATTTACCATGGAAGGAAGTGGTAGCCGCATCGAAAAGAAAATTCAATGCGACTACAATGCAACTCGGATATGGAAATATTCAGTTAGTTAGTTGCTCTTGAGTCGCTCTAGAGTACTTTTGCGATAGTTGTCTGGACGCAAACGCTATTAGATCGTTTCAGTTTTGGAAGTTCGATAATTCTTGAGGCAGAGACTGAAGTATTGCTCAGTCATTCGACTGATGAAAATTAATCATTACCATTCTCAACGCGACGGTATAGTAAGACGAGTGTTAAACTTCAATTGAGTGATGGTGGTTAATCGGACTTAGCCCTCGTACTGATGAACAGTTACAAACCTTGAGAGCAATGGATCAACGAAAGAAAAACAATTCGTAGTCTTTAATAGGACACAATAAAACGAAGACACGAAGAAAGACAAGTACGCCGATCAGTCAAAAGTTGTCGTCAGCGTCACAACTATTGCACTAAACAGTAGTTAATCTTGAATGACATATCGGTGTTCGTGTGTTGTACGGACAAACAATTAAGAAAGAACAATAAAATTTGAGTCAAAAGGTAAATCTTATGTGTCGCCTAACTCATTAAACGGTCAATACAATGTGTATTAATGCACGTTGATTGATTTTTTAAACATTTTAAGTTATTAAGTCAGTACATGACTAATGGACAGTGAGGAGTGATTAGTTTAACCTAGTATTACGGCGTATATATAAAAAAACATTTACTCCAGCATGAGTTATCTTTGGAGTTACGTCGAACCTTTGTTAATAACTGGACGTAGCAACGGGATAGAAACGGAATAGTTGACAGCAAATTTTTCATACTCGCTATCTATGATGTGAAAACGACCGTAATGATGAAATCAAGAATCAAGATTTTATTTCATCACGGAACTAACCGGGCATAAAAAAAAATAAACGATTACAGTTTATCAGTTCCCACAAACTGAGAAGACTGTTGCGGACAGATAACAGAATATTTCTAAACCACGCGAGGAGTTGTGTTCTTACGAGAGTTACAGGTGCTGTTCCGCGTCACACGGACGGGGACGAACATCGTCACGAGTCGCGTCTCTTCCCGGCGAGTGAAGAAGGAGAGAAGGGACGCCACATCAGTTGGCGCCTACATCGCGGAGCTCGAAGACGTCAGGCGACACACCGTTCGCCTACAGCACGAGGCCTGATGACGCCGGACTACACATCGTTTGGCGCTTCACATCGACGACGCCGGCAGAGACAACGTGCGGAGCTCGACGCCTCTGCGACTGCCACGTGGGGGTCAACGCTTCGTTACTTCAAGGTATTGCTGACGGAGCGACGCAACGCGTCGGAGAACCGTTCGAGAGCAGAACGTCAGTCGAGACAGTGTCATAAGCTGCCGGCAGGGACGTGGGCGAAGCTGCTACAACCCCAAATAGACGATAATCAGTAAGTACTAATCAAAATAAGTGATTATTCAGGTACCGTAGATATCATTGTTTTACCATATTGGTAATAGTGAGATATTCATTGCGCTTGTGTCAAGAAGGAGTAAATGTAGAGTCGATTGAATATTGTACCGTAATTAACAAGATTTTACCTCGTGTCAAAGCGAAGTAGGAGTTTACGTAGCGATTTTGACAAAAACATTCCCGAATCTGGTGATGAACTAAGTGAATTATCTGAACATGAGGAGATTAACAGAACAATCGTTAACTTAGGAGGAGAATCTTTTAAAGAGTCGGACAAAATTAATACTCCTAGTGGATCTAGTTCTGGAATGGAAAGTAAGGTTATGGAACTAGATGATAATAATTTTGATCCCAATGAGGAAGCACGCAATGAATGCATGATGAATGTTGCACAAATCGGTTCAGGAAATATAGATGTACTTAGTGCTATACTATCAAAGCTAAATACTAAGCCAGCTGAACAACAATTGATATTAAATGCTACATTTTCTGATGTAGCTGAACAACAAGCAACTTTAAATACTAAATTCTCTGAACAGATGGAGATGTTAGAAAATATATTATCCGACATCGATGCTAGAATAATGGTGCAGCAAGTATCTATCGATGCCAAATTTTGGGATCGACGACAGGGCTTAGAAAATAAATTTGCAGAGCAACCGGCTATAATGTTTGTTGCTTGGGGGAACAAGTTTATTCAACAGCAGGTTAACATTGATAATACAGAATCCAGATTAGTTAATCGAGAAAAAGAAGAACTTAAAATTATTGGCCGTATAGACAAGATCCATGAAAGTGTTATTAATTTTTCAGAACAGTTTGAGATCTCATCGGAACGAATTAACAACTTGAGTGAGAATAATAACAGTGTGACCTAAAAGATGTAGAGATTAAGTAGCCGTTTTAATGATTAGGAACAATCAATTACTAATCCTAAACCGGAAAATCAACAAATACGCAGCCTTATAAAATCTACCTGCGAGAGAAGACGTCCGCGAGTACAACATAGCTCGTATACAGGTGAACCAAGGGAAGTAAACAGCCAATCGGATTAAGAGGATGATCGCTATGTTCAAAAAAGTTGTATATCATCTTTAAAAATAGAACATAGTATTTTTAAAAGTAGACAGTTTTCTATTTTTTCGAGTGAAAAGAATAACATTAATCCCACAGTATTTATTAATTCTTTTAAAGGGATATTTCCACGTAGTTGGACAGAGTATCACAAACTACAATTCATAGTATCAAAAACTGTAGGAGAAGCAGCACTGTGGGCGGCTGAGATAAGTGAAACCTGCAATACGTGTTCCGAATTTGAAAAACTATTTCTAGCAAAATATTGGTCAATAACTAGACAAGAAACATTACGTAAAGAGGTTTATCAGCCTGAATTTTACAATTCAAGGAAATAAACACTGAGACAATATTTAGAACGTTATTTCAACAAGATACCTAACGGTGACCGTTACACAACATTTTCGTGCAAACATCAGTCCAGCTTCCAAAGTGACATCGCCTCTTATTAAGTGTTCTCTTCCTCCACAGGATGACCACAGCATTTACGAAAAGACTACGTAGTATCAGTATGACCTTATTGTAATTTTTTTATGTCATTTAGCCTGAAGATAAGTTTTAACCCTCGAAACATGTCACTAAATAAATATGTAATACAATGGTTTACAAAGTTTGTGACTAGTAGCGGTAATTTAAAAAAAAACTTTGAACCTTATTAACATTCTACACCTTTATTCTTCATGTTTACATATTTGCAGCCCTCTCTCTAACACAGTGGTAGGTATTATAACTACATCGGTATGTCAGAACAGCATACTGTTATCGAGTTTCGAATTTGAGGACTTCGTTCACACTCGGAGCACCATCTGCTTCAGTATGACTATGTCAAACCACACACAGGCGAGTCGACTTCTGCAACAATTTTCTTTTTTCCCACAAAGACAGTAAGAGAAATGACTAGCTTACAATGGAATGTTATAAATAAGGTGACAGCAAATTATAGTCATCAACTACAGCATTCATAGAACGAGAAATGATATTCAGTCTTCAACAGTACAACATGGGAACATATTTAACAACGTTCTCCATTCGAAATACATCTTCACTTTCTTCACATTTTCTTCTTCTGCAGCCTAAGGTTCCTCTTCACCAACGGCCAGCAGCAACTTAATCATTCCGCAATCCTTATTCATTTGTCTTCGTCTCCTCCATAGTAAATAATGGAGACAGAAGAGCAGAGTCGAACAGCAGCGTTGCAGAGTTTTTTCACTGCCTTGTCATTGTTGTTAGTTTCGGCCATCTAACAGCATCCATAGGGAGTTCAGGATCTTCCTTTGCAACAGACACCAGATGTTCGCCGTCATATTCTTTTATCTGCTTTATTAGTTATTTACTTTTCAGACGTGATTTTTGATGGAGCTTAGGGTCGGGAAAGGGCTGCCGAACTATTAGGAACACTCCACGGCACCGAGGCTTCGAGGTCCATTCTATCGCCTTCCGTGGCGAAGCTGCGTGCCCCTAACATATACCCATTCTGTTGAAGACAATTAGGAGCATGTTACCACATTTTCTTATTGTGGTCCGGATACTTATGTGTTCCTTCCCAGTTTAGTTTCTGTATACATTTTATATTCAAAATATTCATCACTTCCAACATTGTTAAAAAGGTAGCCTGTATATTTGCTCATTAAGCAGATTACTGCATTATTCGTCGCTTTAGAGTGTTATCTTCCTTCCGGTATGTAGAAAATGTTATTCGGTATATTGTCTGCCGGAGCTCTTGTTAATTGAGAAACTTTCTCCCTGGTCCAACTCCAGTAGATAATACGATCTTCACACATGTACCGATGAGGCTCAGTGTCTATAAAGTTGCAGTTAGCGCAGGGGCTAGCCTCCCTTAAACCGATGTCAGAGTTTCTCTCATTAATGCTGGTAATGTTGTGGACTACGTTGTACCACGACGTTCTCGCGTCAGACGAAAGAACATTACTACATATGTTCTGACAGACTACATTCGATGCTATTCCGGCGTATTTAGTTGCTAAGTTGTTTTTCCTTTCATATTTTGTCCTTTCTTCTAAGTCGATTTTTCTGTAATGTTTTTGATTTTTAATAGTTTCATGCTGCTTTCAACACAAAATTCCCTAATACGATTTAGTTTAAGACTTCTTTCTCTAGCATGTTGGTAGGCGGTACTACAATTTCCGGTCTGACAAGGTCGTATGGTTGTGCTACCAGGGTTGTTACATGTAATGCTCGATGTTCGCTTAACGTAAGTACAATGCCATGGCTTTAGACTTGATGTCGGTTAGTCACATTTCTCCACTGCTTGGATCCCAAGCTGCTGTTTTCACAGGCACCCGGAACAATGCCGCATTCCATAAGAAATCTGTGCAGGTGGGCACGATCGTTTTCGCCAATAATAACGGAATCGGGAGAACCTGTGTCATGTAGTAGGCCTTGGCTAAAATACACGTGTTGATAAACCGTATTTCCTGGAACTATTCTGCGCTATGTTGACAATTTTCATTCAGCGCATCTTTGATTTCCCTTCCCAACTCCAGTCAATTACTTGCTCATATTTTTAAAAGACAGATTCCATTTACCCTCCCACTTGATGCAGAAGAATATTTTAAAAGCTTCATCTCTAGTTGTAATACGTCTGTGTGGTCTCTGATGATTATCACTACATCGCCCACTGTCTTTATTCCTTGAACGACAATGTCTGTCTCATAATCATCGATCATGCTCCATACACTTCCAATATTCATCTCTTTCCGAAATCCAATATTGAACTCTTTTCAAAATTTAAAGGAAATCTTCGAGATCTTTACTTTGAAAGGGATGAAATGGTGCAAGCAGAGATCGTGGTGTTGCTCTGTCAACCAAGTCAAACATTGTACAGTGACGGTATCAACAAACAACTTCCTCGATGGGAGAAATGTCATCGCCGTGGTTACCATCTTGAGAAAGAAACATATAGACATAAAGCGTAAATATGTAGATTGTCAATGACATTTATTGTGTTGTGAGGGATCCACTTGTATGTAGAGACCGATTTTGTAATGTAATTCATGATAAATGACCTGAAACGATTGTCATGTGAAGAAGAGATTGTATTTTTGACGCCCCTGAACGAAAGACGTTGCCTGAGTGGCAGAATCGATTGCAAGTGGGAGTGCGTGGAGCGCTGTAGCCGTTTCCGTAGCACTCTGTCATAGGTAGTATGTAAGACTTAAAGCTACTGACTAGTTTTAAGAAATTAATTGTTGCTTTATGGACGAATGATATTACCAGGAGATCAAAAAGTCAGTATAAATTTTAAAACTTAATAAACCACTGAATGATGTGGATAGAGAGGTAAAAATTGACACACATGCTTGGAGTGACATGGGGTTTTATTAGAAACAAAAAAAAAACAAAGTTCACAAAATGTCCAACAGATGGCGGCTGGACGGCAAAACGTCAGTGACTGCGCATGACAATCGTGTATAAAAGGAGCTGTAATGAGAGAGAGAATCAGATGCGCCAGCAGTCGCAGCATATTGACGTTACCTGAAAAGGCGTTTCTAGTGTAGCTGTATTATCAGAATGGGGAATGCGCTAGTTCAGCGTTACGATCCTATCGCCATAGGAAGGGGATTAGAAAGGGTAAAGGTCCGTTGGCAAATGCAGCTGTGGCGAGAATGATTTCGAAGTTCGAAGCCATGGGTTGTTTAGACGATAGACACTGTAGTGGCCGACCGAGCACAAGGCGTTCAGGAAGAATTGGAGACTGTAGCGGGTTCGTCTCTGCACGGGGAAGTCAGCGCTCGTGCAGTCGCACGTCGCACCGGCATTCCATACACTACTGTTTGGCTGGAACTTAGGTGTACCCTCCGATGCTATCCGTACAAAATCCATCGGCTTCATGAACTGTTACCTGGCGATTTAGTGAAGCGGAGGGCATTTGCGAGGTGGGCGATTCAAAAGATGGCGGAAGATGACGATTGATTGAGTAACGTGTTGTGGGCCGACGAAGCTCATTTCACGCTCCGAGCGTCTGTCAATGCCCGCAACTGCAGAATTTGGGCTACCGAAAATCCTAGAACTGTCGTGGAACCTCCATTGCACGACGAGAAAGTCACGGTATGGGTTGGATTTACCACATCTACCGTTATCGGGCCTTTTTCCTTCGAGGAGATGCGTGATTATGGTTTTGTAACTGCTACCGTGACGGGTGAGAGGTACGCCGATATGTAACAGAATCGAATCATCCCCAGTCTCGCTGATAAACACCTACTGGAACGTACGATGTTTATGCAGGATGGCGTGATGATTATGTGCTCAGCCGCCGCTTTGGTCATGCTTGGCCTTCCAGGTCCCCAGACTTCAGACCGTGCGATAATTATATTGATTGGCGACTCCATGGAGTGTCCCGTGCACAACGACCAGATAATGGATATACTTGGAAGGAGAGAGAGCATTGGTCGTATTTTTTTGTTTTATTACCCGCAGAATCGATTTTCGATGAGTTTATGTAATCGCTCTAAGCTTGTTGACACCAGCGCCTACCAATTTAAATTGTATATTACAGCACTGAGGATAGTCACTAAGTGACCGAAAATCGATTTTGCGGTTAATAAAACAAAAATTACGACCAACGCTGTCTCTCCTTCGAAGTACGTGCGATAATTGTCTTTGGGGTTACCTGAAGTCGCAAGTGTATCGTGATCGACCGACATCTCTAGAGATGCTGAAAGACAACATCCGATGCCAATGCCTCACCATAACTCCGGACATGCTTTACAGTGGTGTTCACAATATTATTCCTCGACTACAGCTATTGTTGAGGAATGATGCTGGACATATTGAGCATTTCCTGTGAAGAACATCACCTTTGCTTTGTCATACTTTGTTATGCTAATTATTGCTATTCTGATCAGATGAAGCGCCATCTGTTAGACATTTTTTGAACTTTTTTTGGTTCTAATAAAACCCCACGTAATTCCAAGCGTGTGTGTCAATTTGTACCTCTCTATCTACATTATTCCGTGACTTATTCAGTTTTCTAATTTATACAGACTTTTTGTTCACCCGGTATTTATACTCACACAGATCCAGTAAATGTTAGGTCATAGTTATATCTATAAAAGTGTAAAGTGTATTGTTAATCTGTGAGGCTGTAAGATTATCAGGAATTAAAGTGACACTGATCGTTATCAGTTACTGAGTATTTCCCATGGGAATTATAGAACGGTAATGAATTTACACTGTAACTCAAATGTAAAGCAACTGGAACAAATTTGTAAGGTAATTAAAATCTTTGTATTTAGTTTCTAAGTATGCAGCAACGCAATGTGGCTTTCGCTAATTTTGCAAATGTTCAAATGTGTGTGAATTTCTAAGGGACCTACCTGCATAGGTCATCGGTCCCTAGACTTACACACTACTTAAACTAAGTTAAACTAACTTATGCTAAGAACAACACACACCCATGCCCAAGGGAGGACTAGAACCTCCGGGGAGAATGGCCGCGTAGCCCGTGATAAGATGCGTCAAACCGCACGGCCACTGCGAGCGGCGCTAATTTTTTCAGTGCTAACTTTTTTTCAGTGCTAACTCTTGAATGTAGGAATGAAGTGCTTTCCATCAGATATAATACATAGGTTCATTAGGTATACCCAGTTTGTTATGTTTTGCAATATTGATACATTGTAGTTGTTGTTGTTGTTGTTGTCTAGAGTCCTGAGACTGGTTTGATGCCGCTCTCCATGCTACTCTATCCTGTGCAAGCCTCTTCGTCTCCCAGTACTTACTGTAACCTATATCCTTCTGGATCTCCTTAGTGTATTCGTCTCTTGGTCTCCGTCCACGATTTTTACCCTCCACGCTGCCCTACAATGCTAAATTTGTGATCCCTTGATGCCTCAAAACATGTCCTACTAACCAGTCCCTTCTTCTAGTCAATTTGTGCCACAAACTCCTCCCCAATTCTATTCAATACCTCCTCATTAGTTATGTGATCTACCCATCTAATCTTCAGCATTCTTCTGTAGCACCACATTTCGAAAGCTTCTATTCTCTTCTTGTCGAAACTATTTATCGTCCATGTTTCACTTCCATACATGGCTACACTCCATACAAATACTTTCAGAAACGACTTCCAGACACATAAATCTATACTCGATGTTAACAAATTTCTCTTCTTCAGAAACGCTTTCCTTCCCATTGCCAGTCTACATTTGATATCCTCACTACTTCGACCATCATCAGTAAATTTGCTCCCCAAATAGCAAACCTCCTTTACTACTTTAAGTGTCTCATTTCCTGATCTAATTCCCTCAGCATCACCCGACTTAATTCGACAAAATTCCATTATCCTCGTTTTGTTTTTGTTGATGTTCATCTTATATCCTCCTTTCAAGGCGCAGTCCATTCTGTCCAACTGCTCTTCCAAGTACTTTGCTGTCTCTGACAGAATTACAATGTCATCGGCGAACCTCAACGTTTTTATTTCTTCTCCATGGACTTTAATACCTACTCCTAATTTTTCTTTTGTTTCCTTTACTGCTTGCTCAATATACAAATTGAATAACATCGGGGAGAGGCTACAATCCTGTCTCACTCCCTTCCCAACCACTGCTTCCCTTTCATGCCCCTCGACTCTAATAACTGCCATCTGGTTTCTGTACAAATTGTAAGTAGCCTTTCGCTCCCTATATTTTACCCCTGCCACCTTTAGAATGTGAAAGAGAGTATTCCAGTCAACATTGTCTAAAGCTTTCTCTAAGTCCACAAATGCTAGAAATGTAGGTTTGCCTTTCCTTAATCTATTTTCTAAGATAATTCGTAGGGTCAGTATTGCCTCACGTGTTCCCACATTTCTGCGGAAACCAAACTGATCTTCGCCGAGGTTGGCTTCTACCGGTTCTTCCATTAGTCTGTAAAGAATTCGCGTTAGTATTTTGCAGCTGTGACTTATTAAACTGATAGTTCGGTAATTTTCACATCTGTCAATACCTGCTTTCTTTGGGATTGGAATTATTATATTCTTCTTGAAGTCTGAGGGTATTTCGCCTGTCTCATACATCTTGCTCACCAGATGGTAGAGTTTTGTCAGGACTGGCTCTCCAAAGGCCATCAGTAGATCTAATGGAATGTTGTCTACTCCCGGGGCCTTGTTTCGACTCAGGTCTTTCAGTGCTCTGTCAAACTCTTCACGCAGTATCTTATCTCCCATTTCATCTTCATCTACATCCTCTTCCAGTTCCATAATATTGTCCTCAAGTACATCGCTCTTATATAGACCCTCTATGTACTCCTTCCACCTTTCTGCTTTCACTTCTTTGCTTAGAACTGGGTATCCATCTGAGCTCTTGATATTCATACAAGTGGCTCTCTTTTCTCCAAAGATCTCTTTAATTTTCCTGTGGGCAGTATCTATCTTACCCCTAGTGAGATAAGCCCCTACATTTTTCCTCTAGCCATCTCTGCTTAGCCATTTTGC
This sequence comes from Schistocerca piceifrons, assembly GCF_021461385.2. Lineage (NCBI taxonomy): Eukaryota > Metazoa > Arthropoda > Insecta > Orthoptera > Acrididae > Schistocerca > Schistocerca piceifrons. Next base: position 442,585,392 of record NC_060141.1, on the reverse strand, counting down.
ACTTCCTGACGATCTCATTTTTGAGACGTTTGTATTCCCTTTTGCCTGCTTCATTTACTGCGTTTTTATATTTTCTCCTTTCATCAATTAAATTTAATATTTCTTCTGTTACCCAAGGATTTCTACTAGCCCTCGTCTTCTTACCTATTCGATCCTCTGCTGCTTTCACTACTACATCCCTCAGAGCTACCCATTCTTCTCCTACTGTATTTCATTCATCCATTCCTGTCAATTGTTTCCTTATGCTCTCCCTGAAACTCTGTACAACCTCTGGTTTAGTCAGTTTATCCAGGTCCCACCTTTTTGCAGTTCCTTCAGTTGTAATCTGCAGTTCATAACCTATAGATTTTGGTCAGAGTCCACTTCTGCCCCTGGAAATGTCTTACAGTTTAAAACCTGGTTCCTAAATCTCTGTCTTACCATTATATAATCTATCTGATACCTTCTAGTATCTCCAGGATTCTTCCTTGTATACAAATTCTTTTATGATTCTTGAACCAAGTGTTAGCTATGATTAAGTTATGCTCTGTGCAAAATTCTACCAGACGACTTCCTCTTTCATTTCTCTCCCCCAATCCATATTCACCAACTATGTTTCCTTCTCTCCCTCTTCCTATTCTCGAATTCCAGTCACCCACGACTATTAAATTCGTCTCCCTTAACTACCTGAATAATTACTTTTATCTCGTCATAGAGTTCATCAATTTCTTCATCATCTGCAGAAGTAGTTGGCATATAAATTTGTACTACTGTAGTAGGCATGGGCTTCATGTCTATCTTGGCCACAATAATGCGTTCACTATTCTGTTGGTAGTAGCTTACCCGCACTGCTATTCTTTTTATTCATTATTAAAGCTACTCCTGCATTCCCGTATTTGATTTTGTATTTATAACCCTGTATTCACCTGACCAAAAGTCTTGTTCCTCCTGCCACTGAACTTCACTAATTCCCACTATAACTTCAACCTATCCATTTCCCTTTTTAAATTTTCTAACCTACCTGCCCGATTAGGGGATCTGACATTCCACGCTCCGATCCGTAGAACGCCAGTTTTCTTTCTCCTGATAACGACGTCCTCCTGAGTAGTCCCCGCCCGGAGATCCGAATGGGGGACTATTTTACCTCCGGAATATTTTACCCAAGAGGACGCCATCATCATTTAACCATACAGCAAAGCTGCATGCCCTCGGAAAAAATTACGGCTGTAATTTCCCCTTGCTTTCAGCCGTTCGCAGTACCAGCAAAGCAAGGCCGTTTCGGTTAGTGTTGCAAGGCCAGATCAGTCAGTCATCCAGACTGTTGCCCCTGCAACTACTGAAAAGGCTGCTGCCCCTTTTCAGGAACCACACGTTTGTCTGGCCTCTCAACAGATACCCCCCGTTGTGGTTGCACCTACGGTACGGCCATCTGAATCGCTGAGGCACGCAAGCCTCCCCACCAACGGCAAGGTGATTGATACACAGAAGTTAAGTTTTGGAATCTTTTTTGTCAAACGATGTCAGACTTTTTGTCAAGTAACAATCCAAGTGTTTTTAATTATGACAGGAAGTGAGAATTGCAGAGCAATTGAGAAGTTCACTGACTTTGAAGTTAATGTGAAATGTTTCATATCAGATTTTGTGACGGAGAAACATTATTTTGAATTCAGTTTTGAAACTGAAGCATTTGGTGTTAGGATATCCCCTTATCAGTACCTCATCTTCTTCCATGTCGTGTTAATTTGAACCTAATGAATAATTTTTTAAAGAAATCATTTTTCAATCACAGTCAAAAATTATTAATTTGCCAGAACCAGAAAAGTGTTATTGTTTGTAACAGCTTCAGTGTGGGCAGCACTGCACAACGCTGAGCCAATAGCCAGTATTTTCACTGAACATTTGCAGAGTTATTCATTTATCAACCAATCTACTCATATTATTTGTATGAAGCTATTTTACGGCAGGCATTGCACTTCATTGTGTCAATATTGAATATTATCTGTGCCCGCTGCGGAAAATACAGAATATCAAGATTACATACTTTGCGATTATAAAGCTAAGGAAAATTTGTTTGTTTATTTGTACAGGGAATTTTATCAGTTTATTATACAGTGTCATAGAACTCAGTGCTCACGAGACTGAGTCAATTTCAGAGGGATTGATTTCATTATGAATACTGAGTACTGGTTTCCCAGATAAAATTGTTCAACTAAAGATCACACAATAAATTTGCATGACACAAACACTAAGAATTTCGTATTCATTAGCAAACAAAAACACCAAATCCTTTTAATCGAACGTTACAGTATTTAAAAAGAAATAGATTTCGCATAAAGTATATGAAGGCATTGTTTTTCAGCACGTCCTAGTATCTAGACCCGTGGGCTATTCAATTTTAAGAAAGTAATTCGATTTGTTCAGTGTTTCTTGAATTGTAGCATCCACTCACAGCGATCATACCCGATGTAGTGACGTTTAAGTGTTTAACTAACAGAATTCTTAAATCTCTACTTACCTACTCTAGGTCGTTAGCTTGGATACAGTGTTTCAAAATATTGATCCACTTACACTACACTTTATATATATATGAAGATAGAACCAATGATTTCAAGTTAACCATCGAAGCTGAAAGTGAGGTTGCATGATTGGTCTCTTAGATCTCATGGATGATAGTGGCTTGCTCATTCGCTCGTTTGTTACCTAGTGCGAGTCGAGTCCACACGGCGATGTTACAGATACAAAAACTGTTTGCGTTCTTCGTTCAACGAGTCACAACTGTACAGCATGATTTTATTCTACCGCACTACTTCTCCCATAGTGTGTGGCTTTTTTTGTTGGTAGTTTGTGACAGACCGTGTCTTAGCGTCTTCCCTTCCAACAAATGTCGTTGAACTGTGACGCTGCAAATAATCAGCAGCGAATACTCTAGACATGCTCACAAAAGTATGCTGACGATTTGACTATCATCTGCATGTTTGTAGATGCGTCCAATGGTGAGCAGATCCTAAAGCAAACTATGAAAGTACTCCAAGGTTGTATGTACAGACATATAGCAAGTACGTCCTTATAAAAACTGGACGGCTATTTTTAAAATCAAATTTTTTTTACAATACACCTCAAATATCTATTTTCTTTTGTTTTTAAATGTAGGATATATATGACTTTCGAAAATCAGACAACTCTGCTAGAAATTAAAAAGAAAACTGACGTCCTTATGCTACAGCAAAAATTGGGTATCAAGTAGCATTCCTTTAAATGTGCTAAGCCATTAAGTTACATTAGACAACCTGCATCATGACCCATAAACATAGGAAATATGTAACGTACAGCTCCTTTTTGTAAGAAAGGTTTACAGTTGTAGGAAATTGGTTAAGAAATACCTACAGTGTTCGTAAGAAACTGCTCGTCATCGTAGTATAGCGGATGGCTCAAAGAGTAACGCAGATGTAATGTAGTCAGGTATTACACTGACCTTTAGCGTTACGATCGATCTCGCAGCTACAAAGGTGGGCGATGTCAGTGCACCAGGTCGCAACTAAGCTGTGGGTGTGAGACATATAGCAGACTCCATCTTCGAGGTCGCGCGGGCATTGGGCGTTTGACATGAGGCTATATCGAGGCTATACGAAGCGGGTCAATAGCAATAGCGTGGTAATGACGCTAGACGCCGGCATCCGCTACGTATCATAACAGCGTAAGGATCGTCCATAGAGCAGAAAATCCTTCGTTAATTCAGTGCTGAAAAGCAACAAACAACGAGCAGCAATACTAACCAGAATTACGTGCGCACTCCAGAACTGCTTGTACTAGGGGTTTGATTGCGATGTGACAGATGCAGGAGATCAGTACGTAAATGCAGGAATAAAATAAGAACCAACAGAGATGACTAAGTGGTTCGTGTCAGTAGGCTAAAAAAACGGTGTCGTAACTGAATGTCAACACAAGTGGCCCGAAGAACAAACATGCTGTGGGATCTTTTCATCGGGCTGTGTGAGAGGTAAGGAAAGAACAACTGGCATAGTACTTCGGCGACATCGCGGAGCCGGCCGAAGTAGCCGTGCGGTTAAAGGCGCTGCAGTCTGGAACCGCAAGACCGCTACGGTCGCAGGTTCGAATCCTGCCTCGGGCATGGTTGTTTGTGATGTCCTTAGGTTAGTTAGGTTTAACTAGTTCTAAGTTCTAGGAGACTAATGACCTCAGTAGTTGAGTCCCATAGTGCTCAGAGCCATTTGAACCATTTTTTTTGACATCGCGGAGCAGAGAGAACGTATCATTATAACGAGGCTAAATGTAGTAACTCAGAGATGTCATAAGAACACTTTACGGGATGCATACTTCACATTAAGGAACTCTGTGAAACTCTGAAGTTAGACACTAGTGAAGCCGAGAAGTCTGACAGACTCGGGAAAGGAGAGCACATTCGGTGACCGATATGAGGAAGATCACGTCATCACCTGCTATAAAACCTCCGTCCTTCCCAAGCTGATTATCAGTGCTAGGCCATTCCATCTGCATTGCGGATACTGATATAAGGCCTTTTATGTTAAGTTGGAGGATGCTATGGTAAATTAAACGAGTGTCTACAAAATGCGGCGAACTTCGAGTCCGTGGGGACTTCTGACCAGCAAGTCGCATTCCATCTTGCCGCAACGGTGACTGACTGAGCGGCTCTTCAATGAATGAAGAATCAATCTCCGGCCCGCAACCTGTTCAATTTACGCGCTGGCCGCCTGTGTCGAAGCTATTGGCTCACTACATCTACGCCTTACCTGCTGCAAGTTGGGACCGCCACTTGGGCTGTCCGTGTTACTGCTGGGTCTTCCGCCAGCACACCACCTCGACAAACGACAACATGGGTGTGCAAATTTCTGGGGCAGAACCTAAGCCTAGCTTTACTCATCTAGAGCGTAGTTGCTCTGACCGACATCCACTGGCACTCCAAGTTGCGGGGACGTAAGGTCGCCGCAACCTCGAGCGACGGAGCCGTAGTACTCACTATAAACATTGCAGGACTTGTACTAAGCAAATTCATCACTCTTTCAAGCTGTGTGGACTGAGTATTGTCGCTGTTGAACAACGCCGGGCAAAAGAACGGAGTGTTTGTAAAACTCTCGCCAATACATGACTGTTAACAGTGTAACCTCCCAACAGATAATTTCCGTAATAAAATGACTAATCTCCCAATAAAAAATGTGACTCATATACAACCTTTCAATAATTGACTGACTGTGAATCTAAACTGATAAATTTGGACGTCAGCAGTGCTGCGTCATGGCCCTGAAAGATCATTCTGAATAAATTGAAAATTCTTACCTCAATGAAGTCGCCGGATAACGCGTATATATTTGCTCCTATAAGATTTTTTTCTAGCACAGCCCAGTGCAATGCTCGCCGCTGGATTTGTCATTTATAAAAAGAAACAACTGATTTTTCTTTACGATAATCGGGATGACCATGGATTGAAGAAATTAGTAAATTCTTAAATTCAGATGACTGATTATCAAGAAGTTAATTATGTAAAAAAGATTATTATTAAAAGATTGTTTTGAAAAATTTACATGGGACTTGATATAACAATAGTACATATTTAGTTTAACAAACTACATATGCGCGCGGCTGTTTTTACCTTATACTACACCGCTCAGGCACCGCCATCGCTCCCCACGACCGGCCCAGCCAACTCCATACACACGACTGCTAGCTACTACTTACTCCTACTGGCACTGCTCTTACTGCAACCAACACTGCTCTCTGGTCTGAGATTCTCTTATAGCTTACATATCGCACGTGAGCAATCCATCGAAATTACATCTGCTCGAGTGCGCTAGCATTAAGTTCCTTAGTCAAGGACGTCTTACAATAGAATGATCTTTTATTGGTTCCATGTACTCGACAGGAGCACTCACCTCGCTCTCCGCTCGATCTCCTGGTAACAATGGGATCCCGGACTCCGCCCATAACACTGGTTTCAAGAAGTGAAGCTGATACATAACACTGTTGTCAGTCGTGGTTCTGGTACACTACCTTCGCGTCAGAAGGTGGTTCTAGCACACTCTGTGTGGTGCGGGGAGAACTTACAATCGCATCAAAGGCATTGTTGTTGGACGTCTATTGCCATAGCCCATTAATATCCAATTTCAGCGCACCGTGCTAACGGATACGTTCGTCGTACGTCCCACATTGATTTGTACTGTTATCTGAGGAAATGTTGGTTGTCCTTTAGCACTGAAATCTCTACGAAAACACCGCTGCTTTCGGTCGTTAAATGAAGGCCGTCGGCCTCTGCGTTGTCCATGATGAGAAGTAATGCCTGCAATTTGATATACTCGACGCATCCTTGACACTGGATGATTTAAGAATATTGAATTATCTAATGAAAAGAAATGTCCTATGTGTCTAGTTCCAATTACCATCTTGCGTTCAGAGTCTGTTAATTGCTGTCGTGGGTGCATCACATCGGAAACCTTTTCCATGGATTAAGTGAGTACAAATAATATCTCCACCATTGCATTGCCCTTTTATACGTTGTGTAAACACTACAATCGCCATCTGTATATGTGTATATCGCTGTCCCATGACTTTCGTCTCTTCAGTGTAAAGACTCAGAGATTTGGGATGATTTTGCGGAAGAGACCAAACAGCGAGGTCATCGGTCTCATCGGATTAGGGAAGGAAATCCGTCGTGCCCTGTCAGTGGAGCCATCCCGGCATCTGCCTGAAGTGTTTTAGGGAAATCACGGACAACCTAAATCATGATAATAATAATGAGCGTATGGCATTGGTGGCCGGGAGACCCCTCGCGGGGCGGTTCGGCCGCCAGTCCACAACTTCTTTAACGCCACTACGGCGACTTGCGAGTGAATGAGGATGAAATGATGATGAAAGACACACAACACCCAGTCATCTCGAGGCAGAGAAAAATCCCTGAACCCGCCGAGAATCGAACCCGGGACCCCCTGCGAGGGAAGCGAGAACACTACCGCAAGACCACGAGCCGCGGACACCTAAATCACGATGGCTGGATGCGGAATTGAACCGTCGTCCTCCCGAACGCGAGTCCAGTGTACTAACCACTGCGCCACCACGCTCTGTACTCAGATTCCTTTTGCAGGAGGCAGATAGAAGCCCTTGGACGTGTTCGTGAGAGATATTTCAGCTGGTACTTCGCGAAGGGCAATTATGGAAAAAGCTAGTGATTTGTATTTGGCTATCAGAATTGCCACACTATTAGAGGAAATAGATATTGCGATTCTAAAACGGTGTGGCGAAGGTGTTTTCTCCTCTGATACTAAATGCTACAGATGTGGACAAACGGAACACATGAAGAGTAAAAGTCGCCAGACAGAGTCGCAGTAAAACAGTAAACAGCAATAAAGAACGTTATAATAACCGGTCTTTCGTAGCATATGATCGAACTTGGAAGTTGGTTTCAGTTGCAGGAGAAAGCCACTAGTGTAGCAATGTCGCTAGGTACACCCGTCATGAAGGCAGTATTAGCTCAACTGCATAAATGTACACTAAAGGTCAATTCACAGGATAATGTACCAGAAGGTAAAGGAAAATTGTTCTGGGATAATGGATATACAGAGCTACTGAGGGAATTGTTGTGCAAGGCAGAACCACTGGCAGGCAACGAAGAGATAGGTAAGCCACTTTATGATGCACAGGTGCGTAGTATTCGTTTCTGATATAGTTAGAGAATTTATGGTCCCAGTGAGTGAAGACAATTTTGGTATGGACGAGATGAGTCTGCCTAAGTGGCTGTTGGTTGCCAGATTGAGTGTCTTGGAAGAAGACGATGCTGACAAGCCGGGTGGCGACCATAGCCATGCCCATACCACTAACTATTCCGTGCTGTGTGATAGAGTTAAACACTAGCAAGGAATAGAAAGAGGACATGAAAGATTTATTGCTTATGTTCATTTGCTCACTCCAGTGGGTCCATTACCAGCGACGCCGATTACACAGCAAAGGATACCAACAGGAACCAGTGATCTGGAATATAAGAAACCACGAGTGCCAAAGCATTTATAATGAAGGAGTTCATTGATCATCAGTTGACTTAAGCAATCATTCAGGATAGTGACGGCCCCTGGAGTGCAAATGTTGTCGTTATGCCCAAAAGATATAGGTGCTGTCGCAGTTATCGCTTCTCAAATACAAAAGCTGTCATTGATGTTCATCTCATCGCTAACTTTATGGAAACACTCGACAGCCTATATCAATGTAAATACTTTTAGGCTATGGATTTAAAGAGTGTCTACCAGCAGCTTGAAATGAAACTGGAAGACCGGCTAAAGAAGTATTTTCCACAACGTGAGGACATTAGTAGTATCTTAGAAGGCTGTTTGGTGCAAAAAACACAGGAGCGATATTCCAGGGACTCTTAGATGGAGTGCTTCCCAGACCAAGAGCTAAGAAATGCATGATGAATTAATCGTATTTGCAAAGGATATCGAAGAACGCATGAAGTAATTGGCATCTTTAGATGGTTACGAACATCGCACTATGTGCCACTTGACTCAGACCGTAATGAACTATCTAGGACATGTGAATGGCCAAGAAGGAGTAAAGCCTGATCCACATTCAATACCAGCAGTTAAGAACTTTGTACCACCACTAACTACAAAAGAGTAACATTCTTTTTCAGTCCTCTGTAACTCTTACAGGAAATTTGTAAAGGATTTTGAGCAAACTGGTGAGTTCTTGATCAACTGCTAAAAAAAGGACTAAATTTCGAGTGGTTAGCAGAGTGACACGTTCTAGAAATTTCAGCATGCTTTAGTATCCAGTCCTTTGTTGTTATTTCCTAACTTCAAACATGGCTTCATTCTGTCCCATGATGCAAACAATAGAGCAGTCGCTTGTGTCTTGAACCAGATTGTGGAAAACATTAACGAATGTCCAGTGGCTTATGCATCTACACAGTTCAATAAAGCAGAGTTCAGTTACTCAACAACAGAAAAAAAGATGTTAGTTGTTATTTGTGGTGTTTCCTACTTTCACTGTTATTTGTACCGACACACATTTAAGGTAGGGACCGATCATGCTTCCCTTAAGTGGCTATTTGGATTGAAAGACCCTTCGACTAGATGAACATTGTGGACATTTAAATTAAGTGCGTTTAATTATAATGTAGTTCATGAACAAGAGAAAATGCACACTAATGCAGGCACGCTAATTATACAAACTGGAGTTCTGCCAGCACTAGGTAAAAGCTTGTCAGAATGACAGAAAGCACAAGCAACGGACATAGATGTTTGAGTTTTTAGGTCATGGCCACAGTTAGCGACTAGTTAAAAAAGCGAACACAAAAATACTTGAAAGTCTAGAAAAGGTGGGACAATGTTGGCGGAAGCTACCATACTATCAGCGCAATCTGCCGATTAACCCATATACGCCAAAAAGGAGAACAACAAAGTTTGTGAACTGTTTACCTTTAACTTCCGTTTGTTTTAAAGTTTCTAGTTTGTCTTTATGTCATGTACCTCTTGTAGGTGGATGTTATACAACTACGTACAGGGGTCCATGTCAGGTGATAGAGATGACATCAGCAGTGAATGTGAAGATACAGTCTCTGACGTTGATTGTCCATGTAAGCCAAAAATATTTCCGTGCAGTTACAGATATTTTTCCACAGATTCCAACACCACAGGTGGTAACGAATAAAAACCAGAAATCAAAGCTAATTAGCATAAATGTAGCATATCAAATGCAGTAAGAACAATTGTTTTGTTTACGTTTGTTAATTGTGTACATTTGTTTCTGTTTCAATCATTGGGTTTCGTATTTTTCAGTTTGGGGTTATTGTTTATACTAGGTAGTTTAATGAGTACATACTGTGTAGTATTTAGCAGTAAAATGAGGAGACATTCCTTTCTCTCAGGTGGCATGCCATCATGGGTAGCCAGGAAGAGTATCGTATTATTGCTGATCCTACACCTCATACAGTGGGGAATAGGTGATTAATTTCGGAACCAACCTCATTACTCTGTAATTGTGTTCTCAAGACAACCCAGTGTCCTTTTGTCGGTTATCAGTGGACGCTTGTTTTAACTCCAAATGCACTGAAAATGGGGAATGAGGTGCACGAGTCAGAAGATACCTTTGAGGAATAGCAGAAATAAGTTGAGAAAAGGGGAAATACAGCGAAAATGGAGGAGGAATAACGCAGATTGCAACTTCCTTACAAGACTCTCAGATAATAATTGAAGGAGGTAATTTGTCAAGTGCCATGGAGATGATTCGTGAAAAGAGATGATGGAAAAACGCGTGTAGAGAAATTTGGAAGACACTATTTGGAACAGTAGATGATATTAGAAATTCAACTAACACACTAGGGCAGGTACAAGCACTAGCAGACGTTACGAGCAGTAATATGGAGTGGGGCACCATCCATCTGAGGAACATGGAACAACTACACTAAGACCACAAGAGCGGTATCGGAATTGGCAATGAATTTAATGCAGTACACAAGAAGTGGTAATCAGATTATAAATGAAGATCTTAGAAGGGTGCAGAACCAGCTGCAGGAATTAGATGAGCAGATAGGTGCAGCTAGACTGACGCATTTTGACAGGTGGTATCAATGATGCAAGATTGGGGACAGTAACTTTGCAGGGGGCTGTTTTCCACGCCGCACCTGAGCAGGTAAGCACTACACTATTGCCACAACAGCAGTTGTTAGCAGGAGTACGAGAAGAGCAAAAAGGATTTTGTAACTAAAATGTGGCATATTGAGGAACCAGCTGAGGGTATCTTACCAAATGTCACTAGGTGACGAGAGAATGGCCGGAGCGCGATTACGTTTTCCGGTAGTAAGCTTAAACGTCTATATCAGTGTTTTTATACACCCTTATCATTTGAAACGGAGCGTGATAGGAAAATGGGTACAAGAACGCGCTAGCTATGTGCTGATATTTTCAGAGAACAAAGAAGTATGTGCACTGAAGTCTAGAGAAGGGTTATGGGATTCCCAGCAGGAGAATATTACGATCTTTGCGACCAGAATGGTCCAAACTGACATGCACGAATGTGCAGCACAGTTGTTCCTGGAAGGTAGAAAACAACTGAGTGTCACAGGAATTATAAATCCTTATCCGCATTTCCAAGGAAGAGGAGCCAGTGGATGTATTCCATGTAGACTACAAAGAACATAATTTTGAACTGGTATACGAAAGAAAAGCCGCAGGGTTTGTCCAAAATGCAATAGAAAATAATGAAATCTTAATAAATGGAACGGTTTGTGGCATAGCTAGAACAACTTTCCGCTTACTAGCAACAGTTATGGCTACAACAGTTGTCCAGAGACGTCTAACGTTTCCAAACGATAGGCTAAACTCCGATATTCTTCCCTCAGCGGAAAATTAATCGCATTATGGATTTCCTCATGACGGATCTTAAACTCCATCAGACAGTACTCTGATAAGTAGCGCAATCAGGTTACAAACATAAGCATTGGAGCTACAAGTACAATATACAGTGGTTCTAGTCTTTATTTGCGTAATTTAGGTTTGCTGCATGTGGAAAACTATGAAACACCCAGAATTACGTGTGCATGAGCTGCCTGTTGCTAGGTTTGGTAGTATGACAGGAAACGATATTGAGTAGTTAGAGTGAATCATGGGTCTAAACACTAGGAAGTTGGAATAAGGAAATGATTAGGAATTAATTCAATATTTTAAGCGGATTAGGATGTGTAACATTGACTTCCGTTTCTGAAACAGGAATATTCCATGGTCGATGGATTAAAAAGATATGTAGACTAAGAGTAAGGTGTGAAAAGTGGAGTCGAATTTTATTAAGAATGGGAAAATTTCCACAGTAGAACGGTAAGTAAGCCAAGAATTTTTTTTTATTAATAATCAAGGGGGACGGCTAAGTGCGGCCTGTCTGCTGCCTATGAAACTGTGTCGTACTGAAGGTCGACACAGGCGGCCCGAAGTAAGAGCAAGGTACGGGCTCATTTCATCAGACTATGTGAGAGGGAAGCCAAGAACAACTGACTCAGCAACTGAACAACAGTACGGAAAAGTCTGAAGGTTCTACTGAACGAGGCTTAATGTAGTGATTTTAGGTAGAGATATCACAACAACACCTTTCAGGATGCAAACTTCTCATAAAGAAACGATCTGAAACCATAAAGATAAGCTTTCGATCAACCTACATCGCTACCAACTCAGGAAACGATAGCAAATTCGTTCAGCAGTGAGGCGGGTATTACGTCATCGCCTGTTGTATTACTTCGGCCCTGCTCAAGCTCATACACAGGCCATTCCGTCCGTATTACAGAGACCGATGGAAGGCGAACTGTGTTAGTTTCCAGGATCCTCTGGTGAATTCACCAAATGAAAGGCTACAAATGTCAACAGGCTGCTGCCAGTGCTGCAAATCCAACCGGCACTTCTGATCTGCTAGTTGCATTCCTGCTAGTGACAACGGTGACTGACCGAGGATGGGGGCCGGGCAAATACTCCGTGGCTGTAGAACCGATCCACCTGCCTGCAGGATTCTCAACTACGGCCATGGGCGCCTGTTTTGCGATTACTGTGGCAGTACAAGTACCACCTAACCTGGTGTATACTGGGACAGCATCTTAGGCTATATTTCTTGTTGTTGCTGAGTCTTCCGCCTAGATTCCATCTCGACAACCAACACCAATGGCAGACACATTTCTGGGAGCGAGCCTAAGCGCGGCTTTACTCTTCGAGAGCACTGACGCTTTGACGGATGTCCACAGCCACTCCGGCCGCCGCCTTCTCATGTCACGGGGCCGCAGAACCGATCAAAGGCAACGCCAGGACCTGTGCTCAGTAGGTTCCTCGCTGGGCACTGACGTGTCACATCGTACTTTCAAGCAGCGCGGACTCAGCACAATCGCGGCTAGGCAGAGCCAGGAAGAAGACGTAATGATTGAAAACTCTCGCTACTAAGTGATTCTCAACTGAATGATGTTTCACTGGCGCCACGGCGCTCTGCAGGGCCACACACCCTCCGCTCTCACGTACACTTCCTGATAACAACGCGACACCCGCACGGGTCGTAACACTTTCAAAAAATCTAAGTCTTTCCATTTGCTTAAATATTACGGATATTGCGTGTCCTTCTCACTTCATATCGTGTGATTATATCTCAAGTGATCTAGCATTAGAAATATCTTTGACTCGAACACTGCTGTCAAATTTTACGAGAAGATTTGGAAAACGATGGAAGAGAGGCTTTCAAATTCTTAAACTTTAATACTTTGTCAATAGGATAGCATTAATAAAAGTCTACGAAATAGAGACATTTCGCCGGATGCTGTGTCCGAGTGGTTCTAGGCGCTTCAGTCCGGAGCTGCTCTGCTGCTGCGGTAGCAGGTTCGAATCCTGCCTCGGGCATGGATGTGTGTGATGTAGTTAGGTTAGTAAGGTTCAAGTAGTTCTAAGTCCAGGGGACTCATGACCTCAGATGTCAAGTCCCATAGTGCTTAGAGCCATTTGAACCATTAGGGACATTTCAAAAATACTGTCCAAGTGAGAAGTACAGTAGAGGAAATCGGTATAAATGCTAGGTAAATAGTACAATGTCTGAGCTGTGGAAGTATCGAATTTACCTTGGCAGCAGTAGACACACAAAAGACATAAAAATCACGACGAAATTACACAGTTTCATTCATAACACGAGTAACAAAGTAAGGCATTTGCATTTCCTGGATAGATGATACTCGCTAATCAAGTGAAGTGCCTATTTTGCCACACACGAGATTAGTGATCAGTACTGTCAGTTCACGTAACCAGTTACGATTTTTCATACAAGGGGGACTTAACTTTAAGAATACGACGATGTGTAATGACTGTCACACACTGAACAACATTTTAAACTGGTCTGAAGATGGTTCGGCAATGGCCCGAAACCGGTAATCAATAAAGAAAATTTTCGAGCTTGACGAATGGTTTGTGTTCATACACGTTTTACATCAACAGTTCACGTATCTCCCATGGTAACGTCATATAATTACATAACAGTGGGGAAGAGATTGTCTAACAATTCCATTGCAAACTTGGTGAAGAACTGTCTTCTGTGTAAGGTACCACCACAATATTAAAGCCACAAGAAATGACATGAGAGGAAAATAGAAATGAAGGTAGCACATCTTAGTCCCCTTAGCCTTATGACTAGTACATCAGGCAAAACATGCAGAACAGTACTATACGCTGCAATCTCCCAGGTCACTACCCATTGACTTTTCACCTTTATCCAATGGGATTCCTGCTTTAACGGTGAGTACATTTTGGATCCTATATTCAACGATCCAGAGAAAAACGTGCTGCAAGTGGCAAGTTACTTTGCTGTGAGCAAATACAGAGTGCGAAACGTTATTTAATGCACGGAGCTGTGTTGACTCCTTATCGCATGCTGTAGAAGGTCATGTTTAAGGTTGTCTCTATGAGAGCTCTAGTTTATTTAACGAAAGTCCTCTAGTTCCTCAGTGAGCTAACAGCTCCCTCAGAAACCGCTCTAAGCCATCCTATATCACTATCCGCTTTTGGGACAGGCTGGACGAATCAGCATACAATAAACGGAATTTTCATAGTTTTTTGCTTCTCTTTATGCCCATATCACTTTCATTCCTTCAAAATTGACTCCGTTTCTTTTGTCAGACCAGTTTGTTGCGGTATTCTCGGATTTTTCAGAGTGGTTAGGTATTAAGTCGTGAATTTACTGCTGAAATCTTTTTTCTCTCATGTATATCGAGTTATGTTATCCTTGCCTCCTTCCCTGCTTCCTTCACGTCTTCACTTACCACTGCAATCTATTTTATTGTTTCGATTTTAGCTTTACTGCGGCTTTCGTAGAATTTCAAAACCTTGTAGTTAAACTTTTTGGTTCTCTTATTTTAATATATTTAAGGACTTTAGCCTATGTTTTTCATATTAGAAAACCGTTGGTAATATTTTCAGTTTCTCTATTTGTTCTTAGTCGCTATATTCCTTCTTCAGTGGACGTGGTATGTCCACAAAGTAAGTTCTGTTTGGTTACATAAAACAAACGTGTACAGATACAGAAAATAATTTTTATTGCACAAAAATCTACGAATGTTAAACTACTTTTCTACATAGCTTCCGAAATTTTGTAGGCACTTCTCATGGTGTGGCACAATTTTTTGTATGCCTTCTTCACATAAGGTTGCCGCTGGTATATTCAACCATGTGGTAACATGTTCTTTCAGCTCGTCATCATCGTTGAAGTGTTGACCACCAAGGATAGATTTTGGGTGTAAGAAGACTTGAACGTCGCTGGGAGCGAGGTCTGGGCTGTACGGAGAATCATGAAACGCGTCCAAGTGACATGCCCGTAAGAGTTGTTTGGTCACATTCGCCGTGGGAGGTCGGGCAATATCGTGGGAAAAAAAACACCTTTTGACAGTAATCCTCGGCGCTTGTTCTGTATTGCGCGGCGCAATTTCTTAATGGTTTCGCAGTAACCACGTGCATTGATTGAATGACCTCGTGGTAATAAATAAATCAGCAAAATGCCTTTCCTGTCCCAAAAAACGGTGCACATGACTTTTCGAGGTGTCAACATTTGCTTAGGCTTAACTTTCGTTGGGGATGAAGTGTGCCTCCATTCCATTGATTGCCATTTTGTTTCAGGGATGTCATACGATACCCAAGTTTCATCCCCACTGACTAACCGAGAAAGGAAACCATCGCCTTCCTCATTGCAGCGTGTCAAAGACTGAAGTGTTCTGCCCATCCGTTGTTTTTTGTGTTGTTCAGTAAGAATTGTGGGTACCCAAGGTGAGTAAACTTTTCGAAATTTCAGTTTTTCAGTAATAATTTCATGGTAGTGATCGTGAGCTTTGCGCAACTTCCATAGCAATGGAACAAAGTGTAAACTTACGGTTGTGCCTAATCTTCTCTTCAGTTGTGTGAACCAGTTCATTAGTAACCACAGACGGGAGTCCACTTTGTCCTTCATCGTGCACTTGACCACGTCCTTCATTGACCAGTCTGACCCGTCTTCTAATCATTGAATCATTCATTTTGTCCGTAAACCTTGCAGATTTACCGATGATTTTGCTTTGGTTTAACTCCCTTTGCACCTAAAAAACGAATTACAAATCTGATTTCACACGCAGTGGCATTTTCAATTACGGCTCGTAACTTGGATACAGAATTACGAGACTTTTCCTGAATGGTTCCGCCTAGCTATTTAGACAGAGAAACGCGCTCTATTTCTCGGTAGATGCACTGTCTAACAAGACAGTGAAGTTCCCAGAAGAGGAGGAGGAAACGAAATGAAACTTCACGGACTGAGAGGGTACGTGATGCTATTTCTACAAAAGGAAGACACAGTTACGAAGAACTTTTAAGTATAAGCCCACTTACGAGAATGGTGTTGCACCCCCTCTGGCATGGATGCATGAACTTGTTCCGTTGAGAAAGGTGTCACAAAGCCTAGTATCCGCAACCGAGGCAAGCTGGCGCGCAATGTTGCTCGTCCTTCGTAGCATGATTACTGGCACTGGGGTGGAGTTGACGTCCACGCCGGTCCCACATATTTTCTATCAGGGGCAGATCTGGGAATCTTGCTCGCCACTGGAGTACCTCAATGTCGCACAGACAGTTCATAGAGATACGTGCCATATGTAGAAAACCATTGTACTGTCGAAATATAGTACCACATTACTGTCGCATAGGGGGTAACACATGAGGATGCAGGATTTTGGTAACGTACTGTTGTGGCATCAGAGTTCACTCACTGTCAGTCGTGGCCTGAGCCAATACGTGATGTCTGCCAACAGTGTAACACCAGTAATAATACCTCTGCGTCTCTCCAAAATACTGGATGGAAGGGACCTCCCTCAGGTCGCCGCCATACTAGCTGGCGATGCTCATCCGCTATAGCGCAGAACCGCAGTTTATCGCTGAACACTATGGGAAACTACCTGTGAACAATCCATGCTTCCAGGTTTTGGTGTAAGTCCAAAAGTATCCGTTCGAGTTGGTACGTCAAAGGCAATTGGAGGATACTCAGCACTGTAGAACACTCAGTAGAATGTCGTTTATTGAAACTGAACTACTCTTCTCGAACAATCACTATATACACACAAAAACAAATAACTTGTAAATGACCATTCATCGAGAGCATCAGTGAGGTTCGTCGGAGCTGGTCCTAACTCGGCGAGGAACTGGCTGTATTGCTGCTGCGCTGGCCTTACAAAGCCGGCGGAGTACTCCAACTTTCCCTGTATCAGTGAGGTGACCTCTGCAGAAAAATGTTCGCATTAGTCTCTAGCAAGTTCTGTTTGTGTTGAAGAATTGTTTTCTTCTTGGTTGCGCCTGCAAGTGCTTGTATACGTTATATGGTACACAGAGGTGGCTTGAGTGTAGTCTGCCTAGCAGGGGCCATTTGTGGCAGATGTAACAGCAACCTACCCTTCAGATGGTAATTTCCCAATCCGGCTGGTGTTTGTTTTCAACCAATGGCGAGGGAGGCGTAACATGTTCGTCTGTTTCTGCCTCCTCCTTCATGGGCTAGTGGTTGTTCATCTGCTGCGTCGGCTCCAAGAACTCGGGTGACTGTCGCTCTTAGTTCTCGTAGCAGCCTGTTGTTCAAAGCGCGTCGCTGCATCTGCGGAAACGCTAAAGTGCGTTCTAACACTTTTAGAAAACTCCTCTTTCTGTTGGTTTGGTAAATAGATCGTTGTACGGCACATATGCATACATCGCACTCAGCTCTAAAATTCTACAGAAAATAGCCATCGGCCATCGTCTTGTCCTTCGGATTTTAGAGTAAATTGCGCATTTTTTGTCCATCTCATCTACAGCCCCTTCGTGGAATCATAATAGGTAATAATTTCAGGCTTCTTTGTATGCCTATCTGTTCCACCAGAAGGTGCATTGATGAAACTAGCATCACTGATTTATTTTTGTAGGTACATGGCAACATAACGTCTTTGTACCCGTGAAACCAAATAATGCAGACCCTATTTCACGGTTTTTGTTGGGAAGAAATGCGTTCTGTACTTATTTCTATCGTTTTCACGGTTCTGACATACGTAAGTACCTATTTTATCGGATAACTGAGCAACTCATTAGTTGCAAGCCAATTGTCAGGAGTAATATTGCGATGAGAGCTGTAAATTGGTTTACATAAGCGGACAAAAGATTGAGGTAGTACCCAAAATTTCATTTCTTCGGAATATACATTTTTGCCAACGAACTCTTTTCCAAAATAGACGTACTCTTCGCAGAGGTAATTGGTCTTACTGTCGCACATATAATTTTGATGCCGTATTCACACATTTTTGTGGCATGTAGACAAAGAAATAAGAACGGCCTCGGAAAGATTCCACCATTTCAATGACAGTTATACTCTCTCCTAAACTGTACAAGCTTTAGGAATTAGAAATAAATTTTTCAAATAAAACGACAGAGCTGCAAGCTTACCACTCAATGATCTTCCTCTCCTACCTGCTCCACTGTCGAATCGTAAAGTACAAGAAATCTATGTTTGCTCGTAATTCCACAGAAAATTTCTCGGCCAAAGCCATCAGCTGCAAAAATACAGCCAACATTTTCATGATTTGATTTGAACAATTCCCAACCGAACAATATATACCAAATAATTCTCTCGGTTCTGATGACTCTAATTCTTTGAGTTCAGGCCGATTTTCGCGTGGGAATTTATTAGCCACTAATTTTTTATTCGCCAATTTCAAAATTACATCCATTATTTCATTATTCATTAGCTTACACCAAATGAAAAGCGGATCATGATTTTCATTTTTGGGCAACTTTAAACAGGGTAATTTTACCATGATGTTAAGCGAATGAGTTCTAACTGCTCTGTTGTTGTTGTGGTCTTCAGTCCTGAGACTGGTTTGATGCAGCTCTCCATGCTACTCTATCCTGCGCAAGCTTCTTCATCTCCCAGTACCTACTGCAACCTACATCCTTCTGAATCTGCTAAGTATTCATCTCTTGGTCTCCCTCTACGATTTTTACCCTCCACGCTGCCCTCCAATGCTAAATTTGTGATTCCTTGATGCCTCAAAACGTGTCCTACCAACCAGTCCCTTCTTCTTGACAAGTTGTGCCACAAACTTCTCTTCTCCCCAATCCTATTCAATACCTCCTCATTAGTTACGTGACCTACCCACCTTATCTTCAGCATTCTTCTGTAGCACCACATTTCGAAAGCTTCTATTCTCTTCTTGTCCAAACTATTTATCGTCCATGTTTCACTTCCATACATGGCTACACTCCATACAAATATTTTCAGAAACGACTTCCTGACACTTAAATCTATACTCGATGTTAACAAATTTCTCTTCTTCAGAAACGATTTCCTTGCCATTGCCAGTCTACATTTTATATCCTCTCTACTTCTACTAACTACTCTGTTAGGTGCATATTTCTACCACTTGTATCTGTTCTTGCCATAAAAATTCCTTGGCGTTCTTTGTCCGGGATGCAGGTCTACCTCTCCATTGTATGATGGAACATCTGAAACTTCCATTTCTGAATGACTGTTGTAGTCAAATTATTCGCTTTACGAATTCTCGGGTGCATCCTCTGCAATTCTACTTCTTTGTTTTCTTTTTTTAACGGTATGTTGCTGATCGACCTTTGTTAAACTTTTATGGCTAGGCGGTCCATCTACTTCCGTTTTTATCTGCACACTACCAATAAAGAAGAATGACAGAATAACCCCTTTGTTGTAAATAATTACACTAGATCTGAGGTGCGGTCTTAGAGACCGCAGTTAACATTTAATAAGTTCTAACTCACGTATCTACGGGATGAGCTGGTAGACTGGCGATCACCTAATCCTGCTTGCACCTCTCCGAAGCTACTGAGAGGGTGACGGAAAACTTGGTGTGGGAAAGTACCGTATTCAGGTACTTCGCAGACCGCACCTCAGCAGTAATACGTTAAAACGAACTTCCAAAGTTATTGTCTTTTTGCGCAAAAGTTTGGGTATGTTCTTCCAGTATAACGGAGCCCTTACAAATTCTATTCAGGTGATACATCATCTAAACCTAAAAAAGATTTATTCCAATCCATGATAGGCTCACTGGTTCAGCAACCGGATTTCATAGTCAGGCTCCTTAAGAGAGAGAGAGAGAGAGAGAGAGAGAGAGAGAGAGAGAGAGAGAGAGAAAGAAAAGAGAAAGACAGAACGCCGAGAACCACTAGATCAAGAACTTACATATTCACAGGACATGTATATTAGTATATTCTGCAGAAATAATTAGCATTTGAATCTTGCCGGCGTGCGGATTCAAGGTCAACATCGATCTTACGGTGCACCACCACTTACCGGTGAAAAGTGCCTACGTCTCATGTTGTCACTGTAAACCGAAGGTAATAGATCAGTGTGACTTGAGCAGACGTGCAGATTGCCTCGCACACGTATTCGCGAACCATTCCATCACATCAGTGACTTTGGGAAAGGGCGCTTACTGGCATGGGAGAATGTGATGCATCCATCTAGGATATTGCTGCTCGTGTGTGACGAAGCCTTCCGGCAGTCCAACTGATGGGTGCAGATTGGTTCACGGAAGGCCGTAGAACACGACGAGATGATTCACGTCGCACCACCTACACCATTTCCCGATAAATAGACACTTCATCCGAATGGCACTGTAGGACAGATTTGCATGCACCTCGCCTCTGCCGCAACAGTGGAACACTGTAACACATCTTGCATCACAAGGGGTGACAATCCGTCGCCATTTATAATGACACGGGTTATATGCGCGTCGTCCATTTCTCCTTCTACCGTTGGTTAATGTTCAGAAACGTACTAGACGGCAATGGTGTCTGGAACGAGGTCAGTGAGGACAGGAATGGCACCAGATAGTGGTTGCGGATGAATCCAGATTCTGTTTGTTTGAAAATGATGGCCACATTTTCGTTCGCCGCAGACAGGGGCAGTGGCATCACAAGGCATTACGGTGTGGGGTATTATTGGCTGGAACCTCAAATTAGAGTTGATGCGTGTTCAGCGCACTATGACCAGTGTGACCTACTTGAATGACATCCTGCGACCCTTTCTGCACAACCCCGCAGACGCATTTTTCAGCAAGACAGTTTACGACTACATGTTGCTGCACAAACATGTGAGTTCGTGGTGTCACAGGACGTCAGCTTTTGGCCCTGGCGCGCCAGATCGCCAGACTTGTAACTAATGTAAAACATGTGGCATACGATGAAACGACGTTTACTTTGACCCAGCGCGAGCTACCACAGGCAACTTTGGAATCAGGTGAATGCAGGATTGATGGTTATACCACAGGATGCCATTTGCGCCTTATAGGCTTCGTTGGCGTTACGCTTGGAACAAGTTATCTGGGCCCACGGCAGACCCTGTGCCCACTGGACAACAGGACACGTGCTGAATCGACGTGACCGAAATTCTAATCATTTCTGCACAACATACTAATGGGCATGTCCTGTGAGTATGTACGTCTTATCTCTAGTAGCTCAAGTTGTTCTGTTTTTAGTGAATATGAGTATCCGTTGCAAAGTTACATTTATTACAAATAATCCATTTCGCCAGATTAAGGCTTCCTCAGATGTTTCTACAAGAAAACGAAAAGCCAGGATGTAATTATATAAAATTTCAAATTAAGGGATATTAAGCTGTTAAACGCGTACGTCACTGCTCAGAGACAAGAAGACAAACGTAAAATGTTTGCGAAGGCAAAAACATATGTAGTCAACAATATTGCTACAGTATCGGACAAAAATAATACCATCGAACAGTTGAACACCGAATTAAGTGATGAGATTTCTGACCTTAAATCATAAACAAATACACACTCAGTAGATTTTCAAACAGTGACCGACAGACTCGAACAATTAGAACTAACACAGGATTCCGATGTCGTCAAAGCTGACATTAAAAAATTGAACTAAACCAACACATAAATTACAAAAACAGATTAATGCTTCTGACACTAAGAACGATTATCAGGTAAAAATACTGACTGAAAAATATGATGAATTGGCCAGTCGTATTGACGTTATTGAAAGTAATAATGCCAGCAAAGCAGACGATACTTCACCGGTTTCATTTAATCAAACACCGGAATTTCAAAATCTACAACAGACAATCAATGAGATCGATTCATCTAATAACACATTACGTAGAAAATTGTCAAGTTTACAGCAGGAGGTAATAGAGATAAAAAATGTTTCAGCATTTAACACATCACAGCAGACGCCACTTTGTGAACATTTGTCAGACTCACGCGGCGCGTATAATTTGGGTAATCTACAGGGAGTACAGGACTTAGATTCTGAACAGACACAGACAAATAGATTCTCTTACAATACTGAACCTGTTCCGTCATACAGAGACGATAATTTCGATTACAAACATTTTCTATCAGTGAGAAAATTGTAAGTGTTTAGAAATGACAGAACACAGAATCACTCACTGGATTGGATACAACAGTTTAGTTTTGCTTTTCCACCGACTTGGCCTGTAACGCACAAACTTGAATTGATTTGCAGTTTTTTGGAAGGCGAACCGGCAACTCGTATGAGACCGATCGCGAGGCAATGATACTCGGTAGAAGAATTTCAGAATGCCTTTCTATCAGCGTACTGGTCGAAGACGACACAGTGCGGAATTAAAGATCAGTTACTTAGTCTACCAAATTATGAGAACTCAAATTTTCCCAGTGCCACGCAATTTTTTGAGCATATGGTACAACAAAACCAGTCCTTAAGTGAACCGTACAGTGAATCAGCACTTATTCAATTATGTATCTCTAAATTACCACAATTATTAAGAGTGTCACTTTTAACGGGTCAGCAAAAAGAAAATATTTCGGCATTCAGGGATCTGCTGCAGCTTTTAGAAGTGCAGCAATCAGATTAATCCTTCGTAAACAAAAATTTTTCATATAACAACCAAGGCCAACAAATTTACAGCAATTATGATCAGCCACGTAATTTCAATAGCAACGGTAACAGACGCTTTAGGAACGACAACCACCAGAACTGTAATAACAGACAAAATCTTAATTATCAAGGTCGTCAAAATTATCAGCAACAGGAACCACATTTTGGTAATAATAGACGTTTTTCACCACAACAGCATGAAAGCCAGCTGGTTAGGATACTTGACCAACAATGCAGTGTGCAAGGTCAGCCAGGCTTTAATGTTTTGCCGCGTGCACGTATAGTCCCAGCTACAACAAATAGTAACGCACGCCAGCAAGGAAATAACTACGTGCAGAAAACACAATACTTCAATTCCTATCGCAATGCACCGTATAGGAATGACTGCGGCGACAGACGTAAAAATAATGAGCAAAATTTTCAGCGTACATATAACAACAGTCGGTCTTACCAACAGCAAAATCATCCGCAAGAATATATTCTCATGAATGAACCCGACAGTAGGTATCATCCACAGCGTAATACGTCTGGAATAAATAACAGAACAGTTCAAATAGTCGAAATGCCACAGAATTCTCCTGACAATAACAACACGTCAGATAGAATCTGACTAGATACTGTACAGGTCGCATCTTCCATTAATACAAGCACTACTTTTGACATGCAGAATGTTGTTCACGAAAATGTAATTACTTTCGACGAAATCCGAGACACTCTTTTACAGGAAAGACCAGTTGTTCAAAAAACCATTTCACATCCTGTCATCGAAATTAAAATTGGTTCATCGAAATTTTCAGCAGTAATCGATTCCGGATCACCTATGTCAGTAATAAATGAAGAAACTTTCAACGAATGTAACAAAGAGAATACCTATCCTACATTACCATTAGGCAAAACAAAAGTGAAAGGAGCAGTATCGAGTAAAGGAGTAGATGTTAAATTACAGACGCTTTTATCATTTTGTATTGCTGGTCATACTTTTCACTCAAATTTTTGGATTGTTCCATTATTGACAACAGACGTTATTTTAGGTACGAATTTTGTCGTACAACACGACGCAGTTATTGATTTTCAAAATTCCTATTTAGTGTTGAAGGATGAAAATGTGCAATTGGCTTTAGAATTTCAGCACTCTTTATCGGCAGAAGAACAAACAATTAATCGCACAGAGGTCATATCCGTATCACGTAACATAGACTGTAATTCCACATTGTTCACGGATACTTACGTACATAACTATAATACTCCAGACGAAGCTGACTACGACGTAATGCAGATGATTTCTGATAAAGTTAAACAATGCAGTGCAAATACAGACGACGAACGCACGCAACTACACAAAATTTTTTTACAGCAAGCTCCACTTTTCGACAACATTCCTGGTACTATGTCCGGTTCTATGTATGAATTTCAAGTCAAACAGCACGACACATTTAAAGCAAAGCATTATCCCATTCCATACATCCACAGAGAACATGTTAAAAAAGAGTTGCAAGATATACTCGACCAAGGAATGATAGAACCGGCAGTTAGTCCGTACATAAACCCGCTACATATTGTTAAGAAAAATGATGGCTCACTTCGCCTCGTACTTGATTCGCGTCACATCAATGACATTATTATTAATGAAACAGATCGACCACAGACATTAGAGGAACTACTACAGAAATTTCACGGTACTGCTATTTATTCTACATTAGATCTGAAATCTGGATTTTGGCAAATTCAGCTCCATCCGAATTGCAGAAAGTACACAGCATTTCTCTGTTTTGGCGACTTTTATCAATTTTGCAAATTACCATTCGGTTTAACTTTTCTCCTGCAGCTTTTATTCCCGGCTTGAACACAATACTTCCGACAGAACTTAAAGACAGAATCACGACGTACGTAGACGACTTTCTCATTGCAGAAACCAACTGGTCTGAACACAAAGTGATTCTTGAACGACTGTTGCAAACTTTTCATGCGCAAGGACTCACAGTTAATCTCAGTAAATCGCACTTTGGTAAAACTTCTATAAAGTTTCTCGGACATGTGATTTCAGCAGAAGGCATTGCGCCTGACCTGGAGAAACTTCAAGCTTTACGTGACATTACCGTTCCTACGACAAAAAAACAGCTGCGCAGTTTTTTGGTTTAATTAACTTTTTTCGTAAATTTATTAATCACTCTGCTTTAGGCACACCTAGATTATGCCAATTGACAGGTAAAAACACTATTTGGTCCTGGGATAAGCAAGCACATTCTGAATTTATGAACCTGAAACATGCTTTGTTGAATGCACCACTTTTATCGCACCCAGATCTTACCAGTAATTTTTCCATTGCCATCGACAGTTCTAACACCGCTTTAGGCGTACATATTTTCCAGGAAATTGAAGAAGATAGTTCTACAGTAATTAAAAACATCGCATTTGCAAGTCGCATTCTGTCACCTGCTGAACGAAATTATTCCGTTACAGAACTAGAAACATTATGTGTTGTATGGGCTTTTACGAGATTTAGGCACTTTCTTTATGGAAGACATACCACCGTTTACACAGATCACAGAGCTATACAATTTTTACCTTCAGCTAAATTTACACACGACTGGTTAAGCAGGTGGAAGCTTTATTTACGGGAATTTAATTTTACAATTGTTCACATTCGCGGTACACAAAATATTGTAGCAGACGCACTATCTCGTTCTCTCAGCAACAATCAGCAAGACATCGCAACCAACTTCTGCAAAGCAAATTTCAGCGTTATGTACATTCAACAAGTTGCATTTGAAAATTTTATTTCGTCGTCATTACAGGACATAGCACAAGAGCAGAATAAAGACAACGTGTGGAAAGAAATTAAACACGTATGGCAAGATAGGAATAATGTTACCATTAGAAACCATTACACTGTACGCAATGACATTCTGTTTCGCCGCTCTCATCCTGACAGCAACAACTGGTTATTATGCATTCCTGATGAACTGATTAACAAATTAATCTGGTACACTCATTTAAGTTACCCACATTACGGAACCAGAAAATGTTTTCTTATACTGAGACAGAACTGTTATTTTACGAACATGGAGAAACGTATTCGACGAGTTTTAGCGTCATGTAAAATTTGCCAGAAAGCTAAGTCAGACACGACTTCACATATTCCTCCATTATATCCCATTATACCTGTTAAATTAAGACACATGGCCGCTGTAGACATTTTTGGTCCGATTCCCAGAACTAATAGAGGTTTTTGCTACATCTTTGTCGCGGTTGAACTCACTTCAAAATTTGTTACCTTCACTCCGTTACGCAAAGCTACTGCTAAAACTGTTTCGAAAGCATTTGTAAAACATTTTATATTTCATGTAAGGCATGTATTGAAAGTAATTTCCAACAATGGACCACAATTTCGATCTGCTATATGGACACGTATGTTACGAGCTAGAAACATTTCTCCGATATATATATCCAGGTATCATGCTTCTTCGAACCCTTGTGAACGATTAATGAAAGAAATTGGTAAACTGTGTAGAATATACTGCCATAAAAGACATATTGATTGGGACACACACATACACTCATTTCAGGATGTAATTAATTCCATACCAAATGAATCCACTATGCTATCTCCGTCTGTTATACTGAAAAATGCTGAACCACCTAACAAAATTAAAGAATTAGTAACATTTCCTATATCTCGCCGACCACGACACCGTGAAATAATTGACATTGCGCTGAACAACATCAAACGTGCCGCACAACGCCGGAGAAGACAGCAAAAACAGGTTTGTACACGCCGTGACTTCCACATTGGACAGAAGATATTAGTACGTACACACTATTTATCCAACAAAATAAAAGGTTGGTGCAGTAAATTTGAACTTCTATACGCAGGTCCATATAGGATTCGCGGCATTCCTCACCCCAATGTTGTACACGTCGAAACTTTGAGAACCAGAAAAAGTAAAGGCAGTCACCATGTATCCAACATTAAACCCTTTATTGAATGAAGAAACTTTATGATTTGACATGCTGTAATGCCATTTGCTAATTTTTATGATCACGTATGCAATTATACTCACATGATGATTATCGTATTTTTTCTTGGCAAGTGCCCGGCAAGGTAAGGTTAGCAGGTCACTCTTCTTGTCGTTACACATCAGACCGTGCATATTTTTCCAGAGAAACTTACGTATCTTATGAATAATTATGCAATTTTGTCTAGTGACATATTAATTTTATTAAATTCTCTCTCCATTAAAGTCTTTAATTCTCGCCTCTACTAACTGCACAACATACAAGGTGAACTCAAAGAAGGTCACATTTCTTGTCATCATTTTTTTATGTATGTACGATTGTTTTCATAATTTGTTTATATGCACTGTGAAATAATTAAGATACAACACACACCAGTTGCCTTTGACATTTTTGCCCTATGATATCTCAACATCGTGACTGTTTTACATTTTTTGCTGCTGCATTGTGATATTCTGTGTACATATTTCCATTTGAACACGGTCTATTTTTTTTCGTATTACGTTTTCTGTCATGGTATGTTGTATGCTTAATTATGTTACCATAAACCAGTCACTATTTAGTGAGTATATGATGTAAATGCAAGACATTAATCTTTGTTCATCAATTTCAGAAAGAAATGATGCGTGTAAAGGAAATAAATTAAACAGAAATGGGAATTTCACCTACGGAATAGACGAAAGAAGATGCAAAAACCTTATGAGGAAGAGTAAATGGATTAGAATTAACAAGCATTAACAAGAATATACTATGCACATCGTAGAATAGCAGTCTTAACTAATTTTTTCTTTCAGAATACAAGGCGAATGATGCAGGCTGTCAGACAGAACTACACATCTTAGTTTTAATGATGGAATATGCTAGAGATAAGGAATAGTTATGTAATGAGTAATGAAATGATTTTTTTTGCAGATGATAATGAATGGTGATGAATAATGATGAAGAATATGCTACTATGGATAATGAAGTTTTTCTTTACAGGTGATGATAATAATGGAGTTATGATAATGAAGTGATGGATAATGAAGTTTTTTCTTTACAGATGAGGATATTGTTGAAGTTATGTATTTATGCTATGTAGTTATTTAAGTATTTGTTGCAGTTTGCTTTGACAGCAGGTGTTATATTGCATAGTTTAATGACGGAAGGTTTTGGAAAGGACAGCTATGGAACACATTTTTATACACATGTCACTAGCTGTTAATTCGAAGTTCATTACTTTTCAGCATAAAATGCATTTCTTCTTTCAGCTTAATAATCCATTTTTTGTATATTTTTGCAGGAGAAATTATTTATGAAATTAATGTGCTATAAGCAGTTGTTCATTAAATCTATGTCATTTATGAATGTGATTACATATACTCTACTTGTTTCATAATCTTGCAACAGCGGACTCATCACGAATGACGTTACACATTTTCATTTACAGCAACAACCCAGAAGCAAATCTTTTTTTCTTGCTTTCCTCTATAATTACCCAATGCAATGCGTTGCTAACAAAAAATGTATTACCAGTCCCAAATAATGATACCAGTTTAAGAGAATTCTGAGTAATACTAATCAGCTACGAATAATATGTCACTTGGAAAGTGAGTGCTACTGATTACGGTATTGAAATGACCACTGATTCTACTAATGATGCTTTGTAACTAGGAAATGAATGCTACTGATTATGCTTTGTAACTGGGAAAAGAATGCTACTGATTATTGTATTGAGATAATTACTGTATTTAAATGACCAATGGTTAATAATGCTTAGTAACTATGAAATGAATGCTACTAATTATGCTTTGTAACAATAATGAATGCTACTGATTATGCTTTGTAACTGGGAAAAGAATGCTACTGATTACTGTATTGAGATAATTACTGTATTTAAATGACCAATGATTAATTAATAATGCTTTGTAGCAGGGAAATGAATGCTACTGATTACGGTATTGAAATGACCAATAATTAATAATGCTTTGTAACTAGGAAATGAATGCTACTAATTATGCTTTGTAACAAGGAAATGAATGCTACTGATTATGCTTTGTAACTGGGAAATTAACGCTACTGATTACGGTATTGAAATGACCAATGACAAAGTTGTCTGTAAATCAATTAATGAACATTTTTCTGTAATACTACATACATGGTAGAGAAATGTTCAATAACTGGGCTATGAATGCCGCAAACTACTAATGTAATTCCCAATGAAGACTAGTATGTGACTTAATGTCCTTCAC
This sequence comes from Schistocerca piceifrons, assembly GCF_021461385.2. Classification (NCBI taxonomy): domain Eukaryota; kingdom Metazoa; phylum Arthropoda; class Insecta; order Orthoptera; family Acrididae; genus Schistocerca; species Schistocerca piceifrons. The sequence continues at coordinate 442,556,261 of NC_060141.1, read as the reverse complement.
TTTCTGACCTAACTACCCTGAATTACTGTAATATCCATTTGTCCTGTATATCCTCTTGATCATGGAGCACTATATTTGGGTTTTGCACTAATTCTACGTTGGTGTGCCTTGTAAGAGCGTGGTGTTGACACGACATGCTGTCCACCACCGTGAGCGATGGAGACGTTATTATGGTCCCACTGTTTGGTATACCTGATGTACTGCCAAGATGATAACATGGAATATTACTATGACATTTCAGTGTCTTGGGTACGCTTATATATACTTCTGGGAAAAGAACTTCAGATTGTCTGACTTGGTATTGTATTTCTGTGGAAAGATATGGACTTTCAGTGCAGCTGCGTGCAACCTAAAGTGCTACAACCATGATGCAATCCTTCCCTTTCCTATCCTAATTCTTGTAACATAGTGGAAATCATTTTAGCTAACATGATTTATATTCATGGCCTATACAATTTTTTAGATATATTCTGAACTACAGTGCATGTGCACTTATGTCACATGTCAACATGACTTTTTTTTGCCATTATGTTTATTTGTTGTGAAAATGCTAAAGAATTTTTCAGTGCGTGAGCACTTTTGTCATTAATCAATATGATTTTTATATACATTTCTCTGATCTGCTAATATGTTCTGTACTCATTGTATATATTTTTTGTCATTGTCTGAAATGTTTTGTACTCGGTGCATGTGCACCACATTTAATTCATGTTCTACATCTGAATATTCTGTGATTGTAAAAGTTAATTACTTTAAAAAAAATTTGTTGCTCATGGCAAGTCCAAATGACTCACCATCGCTGCCAAATTTGCCCCCCCCCCCCCCCCCAGTGGAGGGTTATGAAACGCGTACGTCTCATATGTACCAGCGATGGCGAGGCATGACAGAATCTCTGACCAGAGAGTTGTTTATCGTTGCTAGTCTGCGCTTGACCGCCCGAGAGTTGAGTTGCGAGTTGTACTCAGGCAGAAGTTGTGTGTGTGAGGAGTCGGCGGGCGTCGACATCGGTCTCTGGTCACGGTTCGGGACGAGGTATATTGTTAAATAAGGTAATGAAGCAGCATTGCGCTCAGCCAATAACATCAGTCAATTGTAATTAATTTGTTCAAGAAATGCCCCAATAATATTTTTGTTTTCAAAGCAATCGTTTTTTCTTAAAAAAAGAATCATTCCAATTGAAACAATATTTCCTATGCTTTTCCTCCCAGAATCAATTTATCTGATTAATTATTGCACAGGGCCTATGGTCAGCGCTGCTGCACTATTATTGTGGGTTTAATGATTAATGTTCATTTCTCAATTTTTGTGTCGCGTTTACATTGGGACATTATTGTTCAGTAATCTTGTGGGGAACTAACTTTTGGCACGTTTTCATTATCATTGAGTTTTCTTCTATTTTTGCTGGGAAGTCACACTTTGGGTCTATTCACATTAACATTTATATTGTTTTGTAAAAATCTGCTGAGAGGTTACGTTTAGCACGATGCCCATTTACATTTAAAATATTTTCATTTATAATTTTTGCGGGGAGGTTACAGCTGCACTAATTTTTTTTTATAAAATGGTTTTAACAAATTTTAAAAAGCGAATTAACACTCACGAAAGGCTATCAATGAAATCTATATGGCTGACTGGTAGTATGGTTATCAGAACGATGGTAGTAAACCATCTAAAGGAAGAGTGGTCGAAGTAGCTACACTGGAACAAAATCAAGGCTATAAACTTAAAAGGATAAAAATCAGGGATAAATGTATGAAGCCAAACATAAATGGTATAAAGCCGCACAGAGAAGTAAAGGGACGAAAATTATCTTAATAGTTATAGCGGCCAGATGAGGTGCAGCGTGGAGCCAACGTATATCGGATAAACCTAGAGAGCGGGTGAGTAAACGGTCTAATAGACGGCCACGTGGAAATCATACTTCCAGCGCTAGTAAGGCGGTACGTCAACAAAAGGCAGTAGTGTCCCAAAAAATTAGCTGATCTAGGCGTTAAACTATAGAAAACAGCTGTAGGTAATAAGTAAAAGTGTTTAGGTAGCACCTTGACTGACAATGTATGGTAACACTTAGGATAAAAATTCAGAATACATAGAAATTAAAATAACATGAAGAATAAAGGAAAAAGAATAATGCGATCCTTTATTGTCTTTTGGAAACATTTGATTCAGCAGGATTACGTCGTCTACTAATTTCTAAACATCCTGATTAGGACAGGGAACCAGACACATGTGGTGGCTCTGAGCGTTCCCAACTGCGTCTTTCAGTTGGACGTCCACTTTAGCTATGTGTGCACTTGTCATACAGCGTGACGAACAATAGTCAGCCACACTGTAGACAAGAGTTGGTGTTGAAGTACTCAATGTGCTCGTTCCACAACCTTATGTCGTTCCAGCCAGATTCGAGAAGATAGCATTACGGGTGCTAGATGTGAGCTACACGCTAGAATACGAACAAATATAACGCTCAAGTATTTAGGCTTATCCTCATGCCTGATGCGTTGGACATTCGTAGAGTTGTTGTTTTTTTTTATATCTTTTGATTCGGTGCGTTATGGTGTAGGTCGTATCGTTAGTGTTTAGATGAAGAGACCATTTGGAGTGGTAGGTGTTCAAGATGAACAAGTGCTCATAGCTCTTAAGGTATACATTTTGGAGCACATATCTGCTAGACAATTTTTTTTAAATCCATAGTACCCTCCTCTGAAAGTTGCTTATCGTACGGTCTTAGCAACAACAGTATGGGTACATATATTCCACTGTCTGAGGTATCAGAATGATTTTTTCTTATAACTATCGACTCCGTCGATTTTGGTCCAGGGTCTTTACCACTAAGTGATACATTTAACTTTCTGTATCATCCTCAAAAGTTTGAAACATCATCACAGAATAACCCTGCAAGAAAAACTATTATTATTAATCAACTAATAATCCACTTACACAAACAATAAAATAACATTTCGGCACTCAGTTACAATGTCACAACTTTGGGGTTCCTGAAACAGATAACAGTCGACGCTAAATGTTCTGAATGGTGCCGACTTTTAACGATCTGTGGTTGGGGGCACTTTATCTGACAATAGCTGCATTTTTAAAGATATTTAACATCGGTACATACTCGGCCGTAGGTGCCGACCTACAATCCCAGTACAGCCTATTGAGAAAAAATGTTTGACGACCGCTGGTGTACTCTGAAGTACCTAAGATCATGGGTTACTGAGTAATATAGTGTCGGACCTCCTTTTTACCGAGATAGTGCAGCAAAGCGATGTGGCGTGAAGTGTACAGGTTGTTGAAAGTCTCATGCGGAAATATTGAGGCATGTCGCCTATGTGACTGTCCATCATTGCGAAAGAGCTGGTGGTGCAGGATTTTGCGTGCAATTTGATCTCTTGATTATGCCCCTTAAAAGTTCAATCGGATTCATGTCGTGCGCCGAAATGACCAGAATATTATTCAAAGCTGTCGGTAACAATCGTGGCCCGGTGACACGGATTATTGTCATCCATAAAAATTCCATCATTGCTTAGGAACTTGAAGTCCACGAATAGCTGCAAATGGTCTTCAAGTAGCCGACATAACCACTTCCGGTCAATGAGGACCCATTCCATTGCAGGTAAACAAAGGCGACACCGTTTGGGGCCACGACCAGCTTGCACAGTGCCTTGTTAACGACCTCGGTCCAGGGCTTCGTTACGTCTTCTCCACACCCGAACCCTACCTTGAGCTCTTACCAATGGAAATTGGGATTTATCTGACCAGGCCACAGTTCTCCAGTCGTCTACTGTCTAACGGATATGATCATGACCCAGGAGAGGTGCTGGTTCCGACGTCGTGCTATTGGCAAAGGCGCTCGTGTTGGTCCCCTGTTACCATAGTCCATTAAAGCCAGATTTCGCCACACTGTCCTACCCGATGCGTTCTTCGTACGTTCCACATTGATGTCTGTGGTTATTCCACACAGTACTGTTGGTCTGTCAACACTGACAATTCTACGCAAATCTTGCTGCTCCTTCTCGTTAAGTGAAGTCCATGGCCATTGAATTGAACATGGCGAGAGTAATGTCTGAAATTTGAAATTCTCAGTACACTTTTGACACTGGCGATCTTTGTATAATGAATTCCCTTTTTCGAAATGAAATATCCCATGTATCCAGCTTCAAAGTCTGTTAACTCACGTCGGAAACCTTTTCACATGAATCAGATGAGTACAAACCACAGCTACGCCTATGCACTGCCGTTTGATACCTTGTGCTCGCAATACCACGACAGCCTGCATATGTGCACAACGCTATCCCATGATTTATGTCACTTCAGTGTAGATTAATGTAACAGAGCGCTCGGCGCTCACTTCTGTCTTCGGCAAAACACCGGCGAGCAGCGAGTAGTCTGCTGCAGATCTATAGGTGCTCCCTCGGAGTAAGTCAAGTACCGAACTTCGCAAGTACTCCGTATGTTAGGAAAATTTACTGCAGAGAAACAATAGAATGCCTGTTGACATGATAATCTCTACCAGACGTCATCAGAGCAATCTGCCTCGTTCACAAGCAGAGCGGCCATCGGTGACATCTGCGCTGCTATTGCAGGGACTATGTGCATCGGCAAGTCCCGTGTTCGTCGAGTGACGTGCGGTATCGTTCCCGCTGCGGCCTAGCTAAGCAGCGGCTCGATAGCTAGCAAGCAGCATACGCTCTCGCTCCGGGAATGACGCATGCCCCGCAGCGCCCCATCAATCGGAGATCTCGCCATGTCTACCCCAGGGAAGTCAAGCCCCAGGGATCTCATCTACACCGCACCGCAATGCCGATCCGGCGGCCACTAGGTATGACATTAGGCAGCAGCCCCACCGAGCCGCCAGCGATCTTCCTTTTGTTCCCGGGACTCGGTGGCTCTGGCCTGGTAATGTTTCTGTACAACTTAGCCTTGTACTTGTGCCTTTGCGACTAAGGGCACCAAGTACTTTGACTGCGACACACTAATACCAGATCAGGATTACCTTTCACTTGTGTTACTCTGACTCTGCCTTATACTGAACTACTGTTTTGTGTCTTATACAAATTATGCTGAAATACAACTTGGGAACCACCAGCTGCATGCGTGCATACTACAAAGCACATAAAAAGAGATTGTCAGTTAACTCTCAGCTTAAACCAGTGAAATATTTGGGAAATATTTTGCGTTTAAATAGGCACAAAAATCACTATTGTTGGATTAAATGACTGCTGAACTATCACTGGATGCTGTCATATGCACTGAATAACAGGGAGTGTGCCTGTGGAGCGGAATCAAGTGTAGTAGCCACATAAAACTGATCGTCTGTAAGGTATATGCCAGACTGGGTAACTGAACGAATTCTCAGGAATTGTACACTGCTTGTCTGACATAATTTAAGCGATGCTTGAGTTTATATCTCCATCTGAAACCTTTATAAAGTTAGGCTAGTAGAGGAAATGGACTACAGACAAGAAAGGCAGAGCGCTTCGTCACGAATTCGTTTCATAAACATGAAACTATTACGAAAATGCTCGTAATCTACAGTAGTAGATTATTAGAGTATTACGGTGATGTTTGCAGTTAAATTTCCAAGAGAGTGCTTCCATTAAACGGGGAAAAATCTTTTGGAAGCTCCTAATCTCACGAAAATGTCACGAAAGTGAAAGCTAACAGACCAAGCTCATATGAACTATAATCGTCACGCGTTCCTTCGTCGTAGTACTTGCGACTCAAGCAGGAGATGTAGAAGTGGCAGTTGCTACTAACTCCCTTAGGCAACACATCGTAAGGTGACTTGCGCAATATACATATAGATGTAGCTGAAATATTACGACGAAGTACTCGTAACTTCTTCGTGCCATTTTCCTTCTTACGCATTTGAGTTAAAGTGGATGAGGACGAACCTCAATAATTTTGCACATATCACAAAAAAGCCCACTTGCAAGTAAAACACTCTAAGGCAAAAAAAGAAAACGATCTACCATGAACCGGTGGACGTGAGGTACGCGTATAGAAAGAGTTTCACAAATCGAGCAAGTCATAAACAAGTTGGTCCACTACGGCTCCTAAGCAAGCAGTGATTCGGCTTAACCTCGATTGACAGAGTTCCTCCTGAGGAATACAGTGCCAAATTCTGTCCAACTGCCGTCTTAGATAGACACAATCGCGATTTGGTTGGAGGGCCCTGCCCATAATGCTCCAATTATGCTCTGTTGGGGACGGACCCGGCAGCCTTCCTGGCGAATGTAGAGTTTGGCAGTTAGGAACACACGTTCTCACCGTGTGGAGAACGACATTGCCTTGCTGAGGTGTACGCCCAGGATGGCTTTGCATGGAGGGGGGAAAACCGGGAGTACAATATTGTCGACTTACCGCTTTGCTGTTAGGGTGCCGCGGTTCTGTTTATCTGGCAGTATGGCAGGCGACAGCCAGGTTGATATTCCACTGTGTCTGGGACGTGTCCAAACACGTCATCGCTAGGCATCGGATCTCATTTCGAAACGGGACTAATCACTGAAAATAATTGCACACCAGTCAATGAGATGTCAGACGGAAGACGTGCATCAAGACGACTCGGACAGCCGTGGGATACCAACCTGAGCGTGCGTGCCTTACAACCAGACAACCAGACAACCAGGAGTGATGGTCAGGGATGCTTTTTCTTTTCATTGAGGGACCCATTTGTTGTCATCCACGTCACCCTTACAACACGATATTCTATGCACCGTTTTGTTGCCCTTCGCAGCAAGCCATCCTGGTCGTCTTTATACGCGGTAAAACCTACCATATTCTCGAATTCAGAATGCTTGGAGCATTATGGGCAGGATCCCCCAACCAGTTCGGAATTCTTACTACCGAATGCACCAATTCGACAGAATTTGGCGCTATATCCCTCAGGATGATATCCAACATCTATGTCAATCAATGGCAAGCTGAATAATTGCTTGCATAAGGGCCAGAGGTGGATTAACGCGTGAATTCCTTGCGCAATTTGTGAAGCTATTACTCGCGAATAAATCATCAAGTTTTTTCTCAAGCAGTAATAATTTGTTTCACTGCAAATGTAAATGAGATTTACCAATTTCCGTGCCATTTGGATGATTTCATCGTGGTGCGTCGTCTTTCCTTGGTCTGAGGTTGTATTATGCAAATATGCACCTACCGTACTGTGTGATTCAAACCTTTGTACTTATTGAGTTTCTGAATGGAATATGTCGTTTCTTCTGTCAATAATGCGAAAAGGTAATGCTGAAGAACATTCAAGAAGGTACTGAAACGAAAAGTCGTGTTAAGTAGCTAAATTTGAAATGCACAGTACACTCAAAATGTGAATGTTGCCTTTGAAAGAGTCCTATAAAGTCCACAAACGTAACGAATTTTGATGTAACAAAAATGTTTCCGCCCGGACTATAGTCTCTTTGGAGACCACGTATGAGCACTGCGAACCGTTTGTGAAACATTTGCTCAGGATAAGTACCGTATGACATTCTTCAAAATTTCTGTGTAGCTGGATGTATCTCAGGATACTCGCATTCGTACGATAAGACGCAGTAGTGAAATCGATGTCGTCCTTTCCCGTCACCATCACCTCATTGGGTTTCATGGTGGTAAAGCTCCCTCCTGTTATTGCTTTGTTCTGCATCACTGCAGCATCCATGTAAGGATGCATTGTGACGCTTGTTTAGCGGTAGTTCCTCCAGTTGCCTTCGTTACCTTCAGTGAATTGTAGAAAACGTAGTTCCTCTTTTATTCGGTCCAGTTTGTGCTACTGGACTATTCCATCGCTACTTGCTGGCAAAATCTCTTATTTACCGATCAATACATAAACCATGGATACTCTGCAATACTTATTTCTTAAACCAGTTTTTGATTTCGTAGTTCATCGTCAGATAATAACTACTACTCACCGAGATTGTAGAATGTCGGCGAATAGTTTCGAGAAAGGTATTGCGTGAGTAACTTTTGTTCCATACGAGTAAAGAACATCTTAGACTATGAAATATGTTGGTTCCATTCCACTCTTCTATACTGTTCGAAAAATTGAATGTTATCATAAGTAAAATCAAGGTCCTGGTGGAGTGCTTTTCCGTTACCTTCCTCCTATCAGTTATGAAGTGTAAAGTGTGTATCTGTGCCGTGTGGATGGCTGTGATCAGTGTTTGTATAGTGTAGCGTTGGGATTGTGTTGTCTGGATGAAGAGAAGCGAGAGGGTACCTCAACGTAACCTACTGCTCTCTCGTACCAATGTGGCCGCCGTATTTAGCGCCGCCATCCGACGTACGGACCTTCATCAACAGTGTCACATGCCCTCACTCTATGAGACGCTGCGGAGTAGTGATCAAAAACTTTACAGCACCACCTCTCATTCCCGTACTAATCGGGGTAGAGAAAATTTTCCACCACTAGGGTTCAAACCAGCTTACCTCCGAGTCGAGCGTCACTCCATAAATGTGCGTTAGCGATCTCGGCTATGGACGTGGGTAAAAAAAGTGTAGCTTAGCCGAATGTCCTGGTCACATTACCCGAAACTGGAGTATTAATTAAACTGCTCTCATTTACGAAATAACGATACTTATGGCATGTGTCACATAAAGACGTTGCAAAAAGATGAAACTGTTTAGGATTAATGTATCCGTTGATTTCGTTGAGCTCCGTGGCAGTGAATTCTAATACTTTAAGAAATACAGAAACCAGTCACATTCCATATGTTTTTATTTTAACTCTCTTTAGGGTTTAAACATAACTACCACTGCGTTAGCACATCATTAACAATCGACCCCGTTTTGGATGCTGCAATAGATAGGCAGCTGCAGCATCCACAATGCAGTCTGCATGTTAATGATGTGCCAATGAGGATTTATATATGTAATGCACCAGTTGAAGGTGAACGAAAGCCCGACTATTGGGATATAAAAATGTACAGAAAGTGGTTCGTCACAGTGTTTCTTAATCTAATAAGAAAACAATTCACAATTTCATTGTGTCTCACTTTGGCCTATTCCAAGAACAGTACAAGGAAATCCCTTTTCATCATTCTTAAATAATACTTAATTCAGCAGCAAAATCCTTCAGTTTGCACCTATCCTCTCCCAGTGAAATATTCTGGTGAAAGCATATACTATACTCATCATTCACACTATCACAATTAGGCATGAAGAAGGTTAGGTGTAGTTGTTAATTTCTGTACCGACATGCTATATTACGGCGGTTCATGAGAACGTAACACCCACAAGTACATTGAAATTTTTCTGCTTAGTGGTTACACAGAATATTATAAATAATAATAGTACTAGACTAAAATTTTACGGTCATATCCAAGACTCCCAACACCCAGACTCTCCCACAAAATTTTAATGTACACTGAAAAATTGAAAACCATACCCTGGATACAAGAAACCAAAACAGATCTAGAAAATGCACAAATAAATTCTTCAGAAGTTATAAACAGAAATGTATACAGGCAAAAAATCAATAGTTGGAAAGTACAACCCGAGAATGAAGTTTGCAAGAGACAGGGGACAAAATGGACAGAGGAAAGAAAGAGAATTCATGGGGAAAGAATGAGAGAAGTTTGGAGAATTAAAAAATTGAATCGGAAAAGCCTTGCGTGATCCGTATGGGTCCAATCGCACATAATAATAATAATAATAATAATAGTACTGCCTCGTATTTTCTTATTGCCTTTTAACACTAATTCAAACTGAATGTCTTTCTAGTGTACTCAGATTTTGAATTCAATGAAGAGAACTGCTTTTAATTTCCTAAACTGACAGACTTAACTGAATGAATGCAGGATCGTTTACACTTTAGGCCTTTAGTTACTTCCTCACACGTCCCAATTAGGTCTGTATTCTTGGAAAATGAATTTTGATTGGCTGTGCAATTGGTTCACATCGAAAATTTTACAATCCAAACGTTAATGACTAATTTCTCGGCTTAAGTTTTGCGGATATGGTTTGCGCTTAGCTTGACTATGTCTCTTACTCACCAAACAGTAATAAGTAAGAGAACCGCATGGCAGTAGAAATAATACAACAGTATATTTAATATGACAGTGGACCATATATTCACTGCGAAATATTGATAAATAAAAGAAATTAATAATGAGGGTCACATAGCTTTTATTAATTATGACAGGTCGTCTCATTGATTACACACAACGACGCTCTAGTCAATATTATATCAAAATGGAGCTCCGTGTTAACACTAGCTGTCGGCAGCTTATGCAATGAAATAAATTTATTATAGAAGCGGGGAACACAGTAAGTAAGAATGGCATTATAACTACGCAAGTCCTTTCCCAGTTTTGTTTGGCTTATAACTAAATGATGATTAAAATGTGGAATGAAGAAACAAAAAACAAGAAACGAATAAAGCTAGATAAGGACCATTATATAAAATCACTAATGTATGCTGATGACCAGACTAAAGTAGCCGCTTCACAAGTTGAATTAAAAGAGATATTTTTAAGTTAAATCGAACTGATCAAAATGTTAATTTCAAAATGTCTGTAGAAAAGACAAAAATAGTGACATTCCAAGATAAATAACAGCGAGATAAAAAAAGGTGGTAGAAAACGAAATACTAGAGCAAGTAAGTCATTGAACTAGACGGTTTGCGACACTTCCTTTGATCATTACAAATATATAAATAATTAAACAACAATTTTCAGGATGTCTTTGGAACAATGAACATAACATTAAATATGAAATAAGAAACGCAGTGGAAATTCTATAAAACGCTAGTCGTTCCATTGCTACTTTACGGATCTGAGGCTGGAATAGCAAACAAGGAAGAATAGTGTCGTGAGAAATGAATGTCCTCGTATCAGTTAAAAGGTGACTCATTAAGAAACGAAAAAATTATAAATAAGCTTAAAATATTTACAGTAACAGAAATAGTCGACACCTACCGGAAAAAATTGAAGGATCACGGTAACAGACTGCAACCAGGCAGATACCGTAAAAAAAGTTACGTAATAGAAACCTAAAGGGAGAAGAGATGTGGCTCGGCCTGGGAAGCGCTGGCGTTAAGAAGATGAAGCCACACCAGGTTCCTCGAAACGAATTCATGAATGTAGATTTTGATATTGATGATGATGATGATGGTGATGATGTCTTTAAAATGCCCACAAATTAAACACTGGTATCCCACCTGATGTACATGCATGAATCTAAACTCATATTTCGGTATGTTTCACTTGTATTGTTAGTCCACGATACAGGACTAGACGAAAATTGTTACCAATTTGTGCAAGTATTGCCTTAAGATCTGTCTTCAAAGCTGTGAACGTTCAACATTGATCATGATTCCGGTTCATATTCTGTGCATCAGTTAGACGATGTATGTCTTAGAGCTACATGACGTCACTTGGACGCTTAAAGAATTGCTCCAGCTATTGAGATCTATTTCGAAACACGGACAGTTTCACGAGGTCGTCACATATTCTGTTTTAAATGAGGTAAGACCTATTCTGCCCTATTATAGGACGGTTTAGAACATTTTTCTCATTGCAACCGTACTGATTATTCTTGGCAATGGAAAAATACAGTAAAGTTCCTTACTGTCATTTCTATAGCGTATTTAACTCGGCAACGTACAATTCAAAGCACAACTTCTTCAAGCCTACAGCTGGTAGTCGAAAGGCAAGTCAAAACGCCAGAAGCCTGTCTGTACTATGATTCAGTAGTTTCCATACGCGTTACAACCTGTTCATGTTTAAGGTAACATGAAACAACCTAATTAGTTTCCCTGTAGAATATTTAAGAAAAAACAGTTAAAGATCACACTATGGTTGTCTAATGAAAGTCGACCTAATTTCCGATGTATTTTGGAACTTGTAGTATCATCTGTGAAAACTGTACGTTCTTATACTGCAGTGAACAACACGTACAAAGTGATCTTTTATTCAAAAAGTTTTGCTATATTGAATACACACGGCTATTCATGGAAGGAACAAATTTCAAACATGTATTGCTTCCAAATTACAGAGTATAGGAACACAACTCAAGCGTTCCAGGAAAGAGAAAAGTTCAAATTTTTATGCTTCAGTGTGAATACCATGTGTTACACGACAGTTATCAAGACGGTGGCTCACTTCCTGCCACACACGAAGCAGCTGGTCTCTCCTTATAGAATTCTCACCTTCGACAACGCGACGTCGCAGAATTTCAACAGGGATAAAGACGCAGGTTTTTGCGCAGACCTGCAGATAAACGTCACAAGGTGTGAGGTTTGGAGAGCTGGAAGGCTACCGACGATGAATTTCATCTTCTGCTCCTCCTGTTCCAATCCATCGTCCTGGAATTGTGTCAATCAGGTAACGTCGGACGTCTTAGTCGCAAGAACCACAAAATATGTGACATCGGAGTAAAGAAACATGGGTTAGAAAAGGAACTAAAATCGCTCGACAAAGGAAAGGCCACTGGACCTCACGGGGTACCAACACATACATAGAGGACGTGAAAGAATTTGCCCTATTCTAGAAACAGCGCACGGTAGGTCTCTGGAGGTGCGAAGCCTTCCTAATGGTCATTGCCATTTTCAAGAAGGATCGTCGAACAAATGCACAGAATCATAGGCTTGCATCTCTGACGATGATCTATTGTAGAATTTCGGAACATTTTATGCTCGTGTATTATGACGTTTCTGGAAACCCAGAAAACAATAGATACAGGTGTCGTGGAAGATGCCGTCTTCCTCAATTTCTGTAAGGCGTTCGATACAGTCCCGCACAGCCAGCTGGTGAACAAAAATTCGAACATATGGAATGTCAGACAAACTGTGTGATCGGACTGAAGAGTTTCTAGAAATCAGAACAAGGTATATCTTTCTCAACGGAGGGAAAGAATTCAGACCTTAAAGTAATTTATGGCGTACCCCAAAGTAGCGTTACATGGCCATTACTTTTCACGATGTATCAACGAAAGGATAACGTTCTACGAGTCGGGGCGTGGAATGTCAGAAGCTTGAACGTGGTAGGGAAACTAGAAAATCTGAAAAGGGAAATGCAAAGGCTCAATCTAGATATAGTAGGGGTCAGTGAAGTGAAGTGGAAGGAAGACAAGGGTTTCTGGTCAGATGAGTATCGGGTATTATCAACAGCAGCAGAAAATGGTATAACAGGTGTAGGATTCGTTATGAATAGGAAGGTAGGGCAGAGGGTGTGTTACTGTGAACAGTTCAGTGACCGGGTTGTTCTAATCAGAATCGACAGCAGACCAACAGCGGCAACGATAGATCAGGTATACATGCCGACGTCGCAAGCTGAAGATGAACAGATAGAGAAAGTGTATGAGGATATTGAAAGGGTAATGCAGTATGTAAAGGGGGACGAAAATCTAATAGTCATGGGCGACTGGAATGCAGTTGTAGGGGAAGGAGGTTACAGGAGAATATGGGCTTGGGACAAGGAATGAAAGAGGAGAAAGACTAATGGAGTTCTGTAACAAGTTTCAGCTAGTAATAGCGAATGCCCTGTTCAAGAATCACAAGAGGAGGAGGTATACTTGGAAAAGGCCGGGAGATACGGGGACATTTCAATTAGATTACATCATGGTCAGACAGAGATTCCGAAATCAGACACTGGCCTGTAAGGCGTACCCAGGACCAGATATAGACACAGATCACAATATAGTAGTGATGAAGAGTAGGCTGAAGTTCAAGACATTAGTCAGGAAGAATCAATACGCAAAGAAGTGGGATACGGAAGTACTAAGGAATGACGAGATACGTTTGAAGTTCTCTAACGCTATAGATACAGCAATAAGGAATAGCGCAGTAGGCAGTACAGTTGAAGAGGAATGGACATCTCTAAAAAGGGCCATCACAGAAGTTGGGAAGGAAAACATAGGTACAAAGAAGGTAGCTGCAAAGAAACCAAGGGTAACAGAAGAAATACTTCAGTTGATTGATGACAGGAGGAAGTACAAACATGTTCCGGGAAAATCAGGAATACAGAAATACAAGTCGCTGAGGAATGAAATAAATAGGAAGTGCAGGGAAGCTAAGACAAAATGGCTGCAGGAAAAATGTGAAGACATCGAAAAAGATATGATTGTCGGAGGGACAGACTCAGCATACAGGAAAGTCAAAACAACCTTTGGTGACATTAAAAGCAACTGTGGTAACGTTAAGAGTACAACGGGAATTCCACTGTTAAATGCAGAGGAGGGAGCAGATAGGTGGAAAGAGTACATTGAAAGCCTCTATGACGGTGAAGATTTGTCTGATGTGATAGAAGAAGAAACAGGAGTCGATTTAGAAGAGATAGGGGATCCAGTATTAGAATCGGAATTTAAAAGAGCTTTGGAGGACTTACGGTCAAATAAGGCAGAAGGGATTGATAACATTCCATCATAATTTCTAAAATCATTGGGGGAAGTGGCAACAAGACGACTATTCACGTTGGTGTGTAGAATATATGAGTCTGGCGATATACCATCTGACTTTCGGAAAAGCATCATCCACACAATTCCGAAGACGGCAAGAGCTGACAAGTGCGAGAATTATCGCACAATCAGCTTAACAGCTCATGCATCGAAGCTGCTTACAAGAATAATATACAGAAGAATGGAAAAGAAAATTGAGAATGCGCTAGGTGACGATCAGTCTGGCTTTAGGAAAAGTAAAGGGACGAGAGAGGCAATTCTGACGTTACGGTTAATAATGGAAGCAAGGCTAAAGAAAAATCAAGACACTTTCATAGGATTTGTCGACCTGGAAAAAGCGTTCGACAATATAAAATGGTGCAAGCTGTTCGAGATTCTGAAAAAAGTAGGGGTAAGCTATAGGGAGAGACGGGTCATATACAATATGTACAACAACCAAGAGGGAATAATAAGAGTGGACGATCAAGAACGAAGTGCTCGTATTAAGAAGGGTGTAAGACAAGGTTCTAGCCTTTCGCCCCTACTCTTCAATCTGTACATCGAGGAAGCAATGATGGAAATAAAAGAAAGGTTCAGGAGTGGAATTAAAATACAAGGTGAAAGGATATCAATGATACGATTCGCTGACGACATTGCTATCCTGAGTGAAAGTGAAGAAGAATTAAATGATCTGCTGAACGGAATGAACAGTCTAATGAGTACACAGTATGGTTTGAGAGTAAATCGGAGAAAGACGAAGGTAATGAGAAGTAATGGGAATGAGAACAGCGAGAAACTTTACATCAGGAATGATGGTCACGTAGTCAATGAAGTTAAGGAATTCTGCTACCTAGGCAGTAAAATAACCAATGATGGACGGAGCAAGGAGGACATCAAAAGCAGACTCGCTATGGCAAAAGAGGCATTTCTGGCCAAGAGAAGTCTACTAATATCAAATACGGGCCTTAATTTGAGGAAGAAATTTCTGAGGATGTACGTCTGGAGTACAGCATTGTATGGTAGTGAAACATGGACTGTGGGAAAACCGGAACAGAAGAGAATCGAAGCATTTGAGATGTCTTGCTATAGACGAATGTTGAAAATTAGGTGGACTGATAAGGTAAGGAATGAGGAGGTTCTATGCAGAATCGGAGAGGAAAGGAATATGTGGAAAACACTGATAAGGAGAAGGGACAGGATGATGGGACATCTGCTAAGACATTAGGGAATGACTTCCATGGTACTAGAGGGAGCTGTAGAAGGCAAAAACTGTGGAGGAAGACAGAGATTGGAATACGTCAAGCAAATAATTGAGGACGTAGGTTGCAAGTGCTACTCTGAGATGAAGAGGTTAGCACAGGAAAGGAAATCGTGGCGGGCCGCATCAAACCAGTCAGTAGACTGATGACCAAAAAAAAATAATGTTAATGACCTAGGAGGTATCATCATAACTCGTTCTATGAAACTTTTCGCAGATGATGCTGTTGTATGCATAGAGGTCGTGCGTTAGAAAATTGTAGTGAAATGGAAGAAGACTTTGCAGATTATCGACATTAGGTACATGGAGTCGTAATTGAGCCCCAACATAAACAAATGTAACGTATCACGTATTAATAGACAGAAATACCCATTGTTTTGTGATTACACGATTACAGCACAATCAGTGGAAGTAGTTCATTCTATAAAACATGTGGGGGTATGCGTACCGAGCGATTTAATTTGAAACGACCAGCGGAAACTAATTGGAAGTAAGGTAGATAGCGGACTGAGATTCACTGGGAGAATTCTCAGGAAATGTAGTCCATCAACAAAGTAACTTAAAATGCCTTCATTCTGCCAATAGTTAAATACTGCTCGGTTATTCGTGATCCCTACCAGATAGGACTCCTAGAGGAAATAGAGGAGATCCAAAGGAGAGCAGTGCGTTTCGTTACAGTTTCATTTAGTGAGCACGAAAACTTCGCGGAGTTGGTCAACCAGCTCAAGCGGAAGGTGCCACAGAAGAGCCGCTCCGCATCACGGTGTGGTCTAATGTTAAAGTTCCGAGTGAATATAGATGCAGACGTGGTCAGTAATGAAGAACAAAGAAGAACTGGTACATTCAAAACCGAGCCTGCATAAGGAATTAATCTGTTAACAGTAACGTACTGGGTTAAATGCCACTCGGCTACGCTGATTCCAATTTGTCGAAGTACCCATTGGTTCCGCAACGTGTCGCTCTCATCAGGGCTGTGTGGCCTCAGATTGCGTGTCTCGCCTGAGAGCCAACCGCTGCCAACGAGCCTGCAGCGTGCCTAGATTGGAGCGATGATTGGCCCTTTCCGTACAGCCACCGGACAGCCGTAATCCGTTCAGCAGCAGAGGGGCTGTTGGGCGGTCCGACGTCGCCCTCTCTGAGTACATTAATAGCATCGGCTACTGGCAGCAGAGAATCTCCGACGATCGTACCAAGTGAATATCTTCACGAATATCGTTAACAGACTGTGAGGGCTTTCAGGGAAGAGTAGCTTGAATTTGAAGTAATCGAATCCTTAAATATGAAAAAGGATGACCGATTTTTTTAAATCTTCATTCTTAACATCAATTATCGCACAATAATAACCCATCACCTAAGTAGTTAATGGGTTTATGTTGTTCAGTTCTACGTAACTTTACAAGCAGCTATAACAAGTAGCGATGTTACAGTTAATTCTACAGTGGTCAAGCCACTTCTTTTACTATTACATTCTGCTGAAGCTACTTAATTCTACTCTCAATACACTACCTGCAGCGTTACAAGTGTGCCAGAGATCTTTAAACCTACCATGCTCGCCGTTTCACCGAGCTAACCCCCAAAAATGTTTATCTTCGCTCCAGTCTACTACTGTTAGTATCTCCAGTTAACTACATCCTACTATAAAGTAGTCTAATTCTATAACTGAAACTAAGTGCAGTTGTCTTCATCGGTTAATGGCGAACCCACCCTCTGTTCCACAGCGTGGCGGTTTCCGATCGTAACGGCAGTCGGCCAGTCTACACCTGGCGGTACGGGGTAGGTGCGATCATGCTTCATCTTCTGTATCCTGTGGTTAGTTACTATCCCTCAAGATATCCCATAGCGTCTTGAATTATACGTCGCTTGCCATATTGCTATGTATTTCAAAGGTGTTCTTTCTTCTGTTATCAGGTTTTATGTGTCATACTTGGGTAGTTGCTGAATTCGGCTGCCACGTCATAATGTGTGGGACATTCGTAGACAATGTGGTCAGGGGTGCCCTCCATCGCTCCACAGTCAATCGAAGATGTAGCCCGCTTCCAAAAACCGGCACAAATATAACGGATATTGTCCATGTCCCGTGAGAAGGTGCAACAATTCTCCATTAGGCTAAAAATACTTTAATTGTTGACGCTCTCTAATTATTGGCAGCAGTTGATGTCTCATCTGCGTCCCAGGAATCCTGCCACAGCTCTTCCCATTTCAATCATAATCTTAACCCCCAGCCTGAACCCCACAGAATTTAAATTGTTCTCTAAATTTTGCCCTTTTTTTACCCAATACCAAGCTGCTTGCTCCCTTATCTCAATGTCAAGGGGGAAAAGCCACATTAACATCAACAATGTTCCGCCCGGACATGCCTCTACAAAACGTAGTAACATGTTCCGTTGCACTCATCTCACCGTCATGACAGGCATGACCCTCGTGAGCCTGTGTGTTCAGGCTCCTCAACCGCAGCCCACTATACAAATAAGAATAGTATTATGATATAGATTTATTAAGTTTGCTGGTAGATGTAATCTATTCTGCCCAACCCCAGTAACGTTGTTGAGCACCTCCAGGAACATTGGGTGACAGTGTTAATATGCGCGGCGCAGTTCCACTTCTCATCTATGACGAATTCGCGGCGCCTAAGAACTGGTGAGACATCACTCCGCGCGGTCGGAGTTCTAACTGTCATTTTAGAAGCAAATAATTCGATTTGCTGGCAGCAATTTTCATTTTGTATTTACGACACCATTCTGTTAGTAAACTCATTGCCCATTCTACCTGTGGCTCCAAATCCTTGCGGCAGCGGACGCCAAGTAGCAGGCTGTGTAGGCTATAACTTCTAGCACATTGTTGCTTTGTAGGCTATCGAACAACGGCTCCATGTTGATATCCCAAAAGAGTGGCGTCAGGACAGAGCCCTGTGAACACCTCATTGCTATCTTCTTACTAACTCGCCCGCTAGGGAACGATAGCCAAATCTCCCTTCACTCAGAACAGCTCCTAAGAGAACCGTATAGCGGCCCTGGAACTGTTTTTCTCGTAAACAGGAGGAGAGCGAAAGCCAAGACGTTTGGTCAAAGGTGCCAGTCATGTCCGCCATGTTGGCGACTAAGTACTTATGCGGAGCTGAGCCACAGATCTCGGCCACAACTGCAATAGCATCAGTCGCCGATCGTCCTGGCCGAAAGCCAAACTGCCAGCCAGCAACAAAATGAAACACCTACAGCCATCGTGATTATGATTGTATGGCTACCAGTTTCAGTGCACAATGCACCACCTTCAGGCCTTAGCTGATGCCGACAGGGTTAACACCATCCATATATACTGTGTATCAGAGGCCAACATTTATAACTGGTTTCTGCAGATTACCTGTAGCCGCAATATTGTAAGCTACAACGGCTCCATGTTGATATCCCAAAAGAATGGCCCCACGACAGGGCCCTGGTTGGAAAGACGACATTACGGTTACATATAATCTGTGGAAACCAGTTATAGATGTTGGCCTCTGTTATATCATGTACACGGATGGTGTTAACCCTCTCGGCACCAGCTAAGTCCTGAAGATGGTGCACTGAAGCACTGAAACTGGTATCCATGCAATAAATGGCATCATAGGGACGGCGTAAGGTGTATAATTTTCTTACCTGAGTGAACGGCCTAAGTCCCCCACACCTCTAATTGCAAGGGTCGACATACAGAAACTGCCTGTCAGTCAGCAGCTTCTCGAATAGCTTCCCCAGTATGTCTAATAAATAGATTGGCCTATGCGGTTTATCCACTGCTGGGTCTTTGTGTGCATCTTTCTTTATGATTATAATGTTGAACATCTTCCAAAGAGCGGGAAATTTTTGCAGCCTAAGAGAGGTCATGTGAGAGGTGCAACTATCCGAGGGGTAAGGAACTGCACCATCTCTGCTAGTATGCCGTCTGGCCCTGAGACTTAACTTCTCTTCAGGGTTTTATATGGGCAGCAGTCTTCTTCTCTGACAATGGGTATACTATCGTTTTATTTATATATTCAGCCCGGTCGGCTTTTGTGTGTCCGTTGGCTACTAGGAGATACTTTGCTAGTAGTAACTGTTCGCCCTTCTGACGACTGGCGCATCTGTCCTAGCTCGTCAAACAATGGCAATGGAGACGCCGCTATTGCTCTCCTTCTGGTTGGTACTTACCAGCTCCTCGGCATACTCATCCATTTTGTCATCACCATCTTATAAAGATGGAATGTCACACTCTCTTGTCAGGCATTCCCAATCAGTCTTGTTATAGGTAAGTTGAACTTACCATAACAAGTCCCAATGGCACTATCAGTCACTAAGCGTGAACCAGATTAGATTGTGAGCGGTAATGGTGACCCTGTCATGAACCATCCATATCTTAACCTTGTCTGCGGCGCTGGGCGTCATGAAGGTGACATCTGTATTTGTGCCCTCACCTCTTCCGCTAGTGTAGGTGGAAGGATTACACGGCCTGTTAGCTATCACAATTTGATCGGCCACTTTGTGCGTTTCCTCGTCGCTGGTGAATGTGATCATAACCATTCTTTCGCCAAGATATGCCTATGGTCTACTGGTCCTGCTTACAAATGCCCCGATTTCGAAAACTGCAAATGGGACAATCCATTGAGATAAACGACTTCGACAAAGAACAGATTAATATTTCGCACGGCCTGTGAAAGGGTCTCTCGAAAACTGCTTAGCTGGTCAAATCTTCAAGTAGCACTATTTTAAGCACCTATGAAAAGAAGTAGAAGGGCAATGAAACTATCACTATGATCTGAATTGTCGGCCGTCCACAGAACGTGGGGTTCGGGGGCTTGTCTACTCTGTAAAGCAGGAGGGATGATGATCTTTGGCATCTGTGCCGAAAGAGCACAGTTCTGGTGCACGCACAAGTGTTTAGAGCACACCTTTCACCGAGCATTGTTGAACATGGAGCTCCGCAGCGGACCAACGGTACGTGTTCACGTGTTGATCCAACGACATTGTCAATTACGACTGCAGTGGTCACAGAACTATCAGGTTTCGAACATCGATCAACTGAAACTTTTCGTTTCCTCGGGTGAATCACATTTTTATTACACTAGGTCGATGGTCGTCTCCACAAACGCCGTCATCGAGGTGAACGGTGCCTCGAAACGTACAGCGCTCCTCGGAAGTAAGCTGGTGAGAGCAGTATTATGCTATGGGAGACTTTCTCTATCTCTCTCACGGGAATTGTGGTAGTAATCGAAGATAGCTGCGAACGACCTGCATCCCTTTATGCTTGATGTCTTCCCCGACGGCAATATCACCATTGAGGAGTATAATTGTCCGTGTCTCGGAGCTAGAACCTGCTATAGAGGTTTGCGGTGCATTATAGTGAAATGTAGTTGATGCGTCGGTCACCAGATTCGCCTGGCGCCTGGTGTAAATCCTATGGAATCCATCCCGGTCTCTATCGCCGGCCGGTGTGGCCGAGCGGTTCTAGACGCTTCGGTCTGGAACCGCGCGACCGCTACGGTCGCAGGTTCGAATCCTACCTCAGGCATGGATGTGTGTGATGTTCTTAGGTTAGTTAGGTTTAAGTAGTTCTAAGTTCTAGGGGAGTGATGACCTCAGATGTTAAGTCCCATAGTTCTTAGAGCCATTAGAACCATTTTTGAGCCGGTCTCAATTGCGTCCCGTCATCGAGTACGCAAATCAGCGGTTCGTTATTTACGCAAATCACATGACGTGTACGTAGACATCTAATGCCGCGTTACCTCCACAAACCCACTAACAAACTGTCGGATCTCTGATAAGAGGAATCAGTGATGCATTTCTTTCCAAAAAAGGGCTAAGAAGCTATTAAGCAGATAGTCATAATGTTTTGAATCATCATTATATATTAGTTTGCAGTAAACGTATCAAACACAAATTCAGCTTCTACATAGGTACAGTGAGTAATTAACACAATAAGAATAATGTTTTAGCGTCTGTCTTAGTAATTAAGTGGTAATAATTTTTGTAATCATGGTTTTAGATTTATTTTATTGCACGTTATAGGTAGTATACTCTAGTGTTATCACATAAATGTTTTCAGTAAGAAATACATGTTATACTAGCGACAGCTGTCGGTCCAGTTGTGAACACCTGTCAGTTACCGGTTAGCGCCGCCCTGTCTATCGGACCCCTGACTGTAATGATATACTCCGTTGTGAGTGATGTAAGGCAGCTGTATGTAATGAATAACAGTTTATATAACTGTTTTAATTATGACATGCCCATGCATCAGTCATGTAGTTGATAACGTTCTTGGAAATGCATAAGAAACAATACTTTCACTAGTATTTTAAGATATATGGAAAAACCTGTCTGTTGAGGTATGTTATTTCTCCTTCCTTTCTGTTATGTTGTACCTGATACTGTGTATTACAATTTTTTTGTATCTAAACAGACCGCAGACAATATTAATGCTTTCCAGATCTGAAGATGGTAACACTGATTATCGAAACCTGTTATCAAGAATAGTGATTATTATTAGAGATTTTGGCAAAGAAGTTTATCTTCTCTACTGTGTCTCATAATATAATATGATCCGTCCGGATATCATCTCAGCATTGGCATCTGTCACCATGGGGAAATTCACTCGAGCTAAAACTAACGAAAGCAAGCGCGAAAGCATCATTTAGTGTGGGTACCCAGGGGGACCACGTGTGTGTAACTGAATAACGGAGTAATCAGGAGCGAAGACTCAAAAGCGGCTTAAAACTAACTAGATATTATGCACTATACGCAAAGAATTTAAAATTAAACTGGAAAGCGTTGATGTAAGTTTACTGACACCCTATCTCAAATACATCACGACTTAATCAAATTTCTGGTCCACTAGGAACACACCTGTTTACAGAGCAAGGGCTGGAACACGATTCCTCGTTACAAATTCAATCTCTGTCCCTTGTTCAGAGCGGAGGCCGAAATTTTTAAGAGAAGAAGGTGGCGCCCGCTCCACTGGGCAGTGAGGATGGGCAGAAAAGCCGCTACAGCAAACTGCTGTTTTAGCAGATGATCTGAACGAGGCGTGAAACGACCACGATTCGCTAGGATTGGTTCAGGGAGACCTCTTTGCGACATGAAATACACGTCACAAATGTAGTTCTAGAGTTTGGTACTGCTGCTTGGGAGAATGAGTGAACGGATTACTGTGGCTCCACCCAAGCTTCCAAACTAAACGCTCAAGGAGGGAAAAGTAAACCATTATGGCTACCGTCAGACAGACTGCTGCACATTAGGAAAAATAAAACAGAATAGCATGCTCTCATCCTCTGTCACGTACCAGTGTGATTTTGATATAGCAAATTAAGGGCAACAAGGTGAAGCCATCGGAAGACTTAAAAACTGTCCAAGAGTGAGTAGAACTCGCGCGCTGTGGGCTCCATGCAAACTTAATTACGTACGTACGTATAGTTCATCCATCCAGAGAATCGAGAATCTAACGATTGTATACCGTTTTCGGGAATTCCAAGACCGAGTAAAAATCTGTAGAGTCGATATAAGACTAGGCAGGGCGTACAAAAATAAGCGAGCAGGGGACTTCAGTTTAAATACTCAGATTTAATCAAATATTTTCTATGTACTTACTAAAACAGATTACAGCTCACATTTTACGTTTACGTGCCGTAATGCTCGTTTATTGTGTTTTTGACGAATGATCAATGGACCGTATGTAGTATGAGCAAAAAGATATTTTACAAGTGACATAGTAACAGCTCAACAGTTTTCAGATTTTATCACTGTACCTCTACTGGGAAACCTTGCTTATTGCCAGATTTCATGATCGTAGGTCAACTCGAAATACGCTATAGGATTTATCTGTGAGTTTTCGAGTATCATCTTACATTGATCAGCCACCACATTATGACCACCTACCTGACAATCGGTACGTAAACCTTTGGCACCGATAGCAGAGGCGTCGCGTCAGGCGTAGAGGCAATAAAACCTTGGTAGGTCGCTGGAGGGAGTTGGCACCACATCTGCACATACGAGTCACCTAATTCCCGAAAATTCCAGGGAGAGGGCGATAATCTCTGACGCCAAGTTCAATCACATCCCAGATGTGTTCTGTCGGGTTCATATTTGGCCAGCTGGGGGTGGGGGGTGGACGGGATGGGGGAAGATGGCAGCACATGAATTGCAACTTGCCACTGTGTTCCTCGAACCACTCCATCACACTGCTCTCATTGTGACATGGCGCATGACGTTGTAGAAAAATGCCACTGCCATCGAGAAACATAATCGTCATGAAGGAGTGTACGTGGTCTGGAACTAGTGTACGATACTCCTTGGCCGCCATGGTGCCCTGCACGAGTTACACTGGACCAATGTGTGCACACGTGAATATTCCGAGCACAATGAGCTGTCGCCAGCTTGTGTCCACACCGCAGTACTGGTTTCAAGGAGCTGTTCGCCTGGATGACGACAGATTCGCGCCCTTCCATTGGCATGATGAATAAGACATCTAATACCGTGTGCCCATTACTGTCGTACTTGATATATCGCGCTGTTACCACTGGATTATGCAAGGATCGTCGGCTGCGGAGGCCCATCGTTAGGTGTGTTCGGTACACTGCATGTTCAGACACACTTGTACTGCATCCAGCGTCAAGATCTGATGTATGCTCCGTCGCAATTCACTGTCTGTTCTGTTTTACGAGTCTACCCAGTCTACGACGTCCGACATTTGTAATGTAGGGTGCCCACCCAACACCACGACGTCAGGACATGGTTACACCTTCGTTTCGCCATGTGTTGAAACTCCTCGAACACCCGACAAGTCGTGCAGTTTCAGAAATGCTCGTTTCTACTCCTCACGGCATCACAATCTATCGTCGGTCAAACTCAAATAGATCGCGTGCCTTCCCCATTCTATAATTGGACAGCACGCTCACTGTTACTACATGCACCGTGCGTGTGTCTTAGTAGTAGTTGTTCCTCGCCCGGTGGCGGCACTGTCACCTGCACGGGTTTATATCGATATATCGATATAACATAACCTTCTAGCTGATGAGTAAGTGACACAAATCACCATATCTTTTCACTGAATTGACTTACAAGCTTAGAAATTACACATCGCCAAGGAACCGTAGGCCTTGGTATGTGACAAATTTGAATTTGATACACCAACCCCTTCAATAGAAAATAGTTTCGTAACAGGAAACAGACAGACGAATAAAAATTGACCAAAAATATATTTTTTGTGTATTATAAATAAAACTCAAGTGATCCTATAAGGGTTCCGTTTTTACAGACTGGGGCACGGAATCTTAAAAAATGAAATAAAAGAGGAAAGGAGTGTGAAACAAGGGCACACCATTCTACTTTTCAAAGATTTCTGAGATAATTATATGTGCCACAACTTATTTTTCCGTGAAATTATATGTCGATGAAATGTATAAACGAATAAGAGGACAATGCCAGATTGCTGCCCGCTGTGGCCGTGCGGTTCTAGGCACTTCAGTCCGGAACCGCGCTGCTGCTACGGTTGCAGGTTCGAATCCTGCCTCGGGCATGGATGTGTGTGATGTCCTTAGGTTAGTTAGGTTTAAGTAGTTCTAAGTTCTATGGAACTGATTACCTCAAATGGTAAGTCCCATAGTGCTTAGAGCCATTTTTGACAATGCCATATATTGAGCCTCATCGCACTGTGCACTCAGTCTGTATGTTCAAATGTTCAAATGTGTGTGAAATCTTATGGGACTTAACTGCTAAGGTCATCAGTCCCTAAGCTTACACACTACTTAAGCTAAATTATCCTAAGGACAAACACACACACACCCATGCCCCAGGGAGGACTCGAACCTTCGCCGGACCAACCGCACAGTCCATGACTGCAGCGCCTGAGACGGCTCGGCTAATCCCGGGCGGCCAGTCAGTATGTGGACAGACTGTAATTGTATATTCATGTTACTCATATAAACATGGTCCTTGAGTCGTGGCGGCTTCCGTGATAGCGCGCTCGCGGTCCTACTGGAGCCACTTGTGCCCGCATCCCATCGGCTCTGGCCCTTGTTGCATCATCTGTGCTGGGTGATCTCTCTCGGACTGCGTGGTGGAGAGTGATGTGTCGGACACGGAGCTGGACGAGTGTTCCTGGGTACGCGGCGTCCTGGCGATTACAGCGAGTCAACATCGTTGATCGTTGGGCTATGGGAACTCGCGTTTTCCCGCAGCGTTCACTGTTGTTACCGCTAAGTTTAATGGACAAGGAGGAGCTCTAGTCACGTGCAACTTGGTTACGACGTGCATCAGTCGACTGTGGTATGCGAAATACTCCGAAATGTGTTGAACAACCTGTCAGCGGCAACAAACAGTAGGGCAGTATTATCCGCTGCCTACCTGGAGTTCTGAATGTATTAGCTTCCTTGGTATTTCCTTGAAATTATCTATGAAAAAAGTATTATGCTTAAAGTATATTAATTCTGCGCGGTGCGAACTGGACAGAAATCCAGTTTCATCATGCCTTCCGGTGACCCGTTTCGTGCTGCGTGTCTCAATTTGGAGGTTTCTGTATGTGCCAAGCTAGTATTTTGGAATGTTTATCTTGTAGCTGAAATCATGGTTTACTGAATCTGGCTTGCAACTAAAGTTGTGTGCACTTAGCCTATAGGTAGTAATGTGTGGTTCATATGTGAGTGCGTGCTTGTATTTGCCCACTCTCTTACTGCCTGTTGTGGAACGCTTCGGGTCATAGTTATACAGTTTAACCGGCCATTTGCCTTTGGTTACAGCGTCTATTAGCCCTAATAGGCCTCAGTAAAGACGTACCTTGATTTTTAAATCTTGTTGGAATTATTATGTACATAGTCTTTTAAATGACATTCTACATCGCTTTTGGTATTGCTGGGGAGGTTAACCTGCAATGTTATGACCGGGCCGCTGCCGTACTGAAGTTTTTTATTTGAATTTTCAATCGCCCGTTAGCTGTTACTGTGTGTGTTACTTATTTTATTTCCCTTCTGCTTCGGCGGCTTTCCGTCATCGCACGGAGGCTAAGTGTTGACACGTCACAAGCGATTCTGCAGATCTTCCTTTCCAGCCTTAAGCTGAGTAGTTTGTTGTTACTGTTTTGGTATCGCGCCATGGCGGGGGTGTCGCCGGATTAGGAAGTGATTGACTCAGTATTTGTGCTATTGAAGGCCCTTGTTGGGGCAATTGAGCACTGAGTTTCTTGTTTTCTTTAAAAAATCAAGAGTTTAATTATCGCTATCATTTTCATTGTGTTTCAGGGGCATGGTAGTTTATTTAAGTACTTAACGTGATATATGTGGCCGGCCGGTGTGGCAGTGCGGTCTAGGCGCTTCAGTCTGGAACCGCGTGACCGCTCCGGTCGCAGGTTCGAATCCTGCCTCGGGCATGGATGTGTGTGATGTCCTTAGGTTAGTTAGGTTTAAGTAGTTCTAAGTTCTAGGGGACTGATGACCACAGATGTTTTTAAGTCCCATAGTGCTCAGAGCCATTCCAACCATTTTTTGATATATGTGGAACAGGCTTGTGGCCAGTCAGTGAAGTGCTACTGTCGCTTCTGTTTTAGATGTGTGTAGCCTTTGAGCAGCTTGGCCGTACCTTCTCTACATGAGAGCAGAATAATCTATGGAGATGTATGCATTTCAATGTTAACCTAAGGACATCACACACACCCATGCCCGAGGCAGGATTCGAACCTGCGACCGTAGCGTTCGCGCGGTTCCAGACTGTAACGCCTAGAACCGCTCGGCCACCCCGGCTGGCTTACACTTAGGAGCCAAAGAAAGTGGTACACCTACTTAATATCGTGTAGGGCCCCACGTGCACGCAGAAGTGTCGCAACATGACGTGACATGGACTCGACTAATGTCTGAAGTAGTAGTGGAGGGAACTGACACCATGAATCTGTCCATAAACCCTTAAGAGTACGAGGGAATGGGGATCATTTCTGTGCAGCACGTTGCAAGGCGTTCGAGATATGCTCTATGATGTTCATATCTGGGGAGTTTGGTAGACAGTGGAAGTATTTAAACTCAGAAGTGTGTTCCTTGAATATCTCTGTAGCAATTCAGGACGTGTGGGGTGTCGCATCGTCCTGCTGTAATTACCCAAGTCCTTCGGAATGCACAATGGACATGAACCGATGCAGATGATCAGACGGGATGCTTGCGTACCTGTCACCTGTCAGAGTCGTGTCTATACGTATCCAACTTGTGTCACCCCCACACCATTACAGAGCTTCCACTGGCTTGAACAGTCCCCTACTGACATGGAGGGTCCTTTGATTCATGAGAGTGTCTCCATACCCGTACAGGTCCATGCGCTCGATACAATTTGAGACGAGACTCGTCCGATCAGGTAACATGTTACCAGTCATCAACAGTCCATTGTCGGTGTTGACGTGCCCAGGCGGAATGCTTTGCGTGTTCAGAAATGGTTCAAATGCCTCTGAACACTATGGGACAACATCTGAGGTCATCAGTCCCCCAGGACTTAGAACTACTTAAACCTAACAAACCTAAGGACATCACATACATCCATGCCCGAGGCAGGATTCGAACCTGCGACCGTAGCAGTCGCGCGGTTCCGGACTGAAGCGGCTTGAACCTTTGTGTGTTCAGTCATCAAGAGTACACAGAGGGCCTTCGGCTCTGAAAGCCCACATGGATGATGTTCTGTTGAATGGTTCGCACGCGATCACTTGTTGATGGCCCAGCATGGAAATCTGCAACAATTCTCTTCAGTCGTCGTGCGTCACTTTTTTGCAGGATCTCGGAGATTTGATGTTTTACTTCATTCCTGACATTCGATGTACACTCGTGAAATGGTCATGCGGGAAAATCCCCATTTCATCGCTACCTTGGAGATGCTGTGTCCAATCTCTCGTGCGCCGAGTATGACACCACATTCAGGCTCACTTAAATCTTGATAACCTACCTTTGTAGGAACAGTAACCGATCTAACAATTGCGACAGACTGTTGTTGTCTTGTATAGGCTTTGCAGACTTCATCCCCGTATTTTCCTTTTGTATAATTCTGTATGTGAATACGAATGCCTAAACCAGTTTCTATGGCTCTTCAGTGTATTTCACAGGCCTATTGGTAACTGTCAGTTGACTCATGACTGAATTGTCATTAAATGAACATATTCGTTTGAGAATGATAAATGACGCTACAAGTTGGGCCACCGTTGCACGTGTTTTTCTTAAATAAATCACGATCCTTGTTCTCAGTCTCAGTCCGATTGTCCCGCTATGCGACAGTGCGCTAATCAGACTACAAGCAAAGTGGTAAGTGCGAAATGACGACGGTGAAGGTAGTAAGCCGTGTTTGCTGCGTTGACGTGTGCCCTCTACGAGCCACGCAGGGGCGCCGCTAAGTCGCAGCCGCCGGGCTGGCCTCATATTGACCAGAGGGGTCGGACTGGCAATATCTGGCCGGGGACACGCCCCGTATCAAAACTTATAATGTTTACAGAGGGAGGGGCGGCGACCGGCGGGCGCGCCTAACGCCGAGGTGGGCCGCTCCCTCTTCCGCCTCACTTCGCCTCGCCTGGCCGTGCGCGGCGCTGCTCGGCCCCCACGCACTGTGTCGCAGCCCTATTTGAGGAGGACGGCTGCCGACCTATGGGCGCTGAACGGGAAGCCGGCTAATGCGCTGAGTCCACAAGAGGCGGCTGCCGCGGCTCTCCTACTACGGTGGCAGCCGGCTGGCTGTCTGCAAAGCCCGGCCGAATACGCGCCGCGGGCAGTGGCGCAGAACACCCGGGCGCTTAACTGTTGACGGTCGCGTACAGACTGGGCTACGAACTTTTTATTATTCAAAAGGAAATGCTAGCCGGAAAAACTGACTCAGCGTATACCAAAGTAAAAATAACCTTCGGTGAAACTAAAAGCAATGGTGGTAATACTGTCAGTGCAACCGGAATTCCATCAGTAAATACAGAGAAGAGAGCGGATAGGTGGAAAGAGTACACCGAAGGCCTGTCTGAGGGCGAAGATTTGTCTGATGTGATAGAAGAAGAAACAGAATTCGATATAGAATAGACAGTCCATCAGAAACAGAATTCAATTGAGCTTTGGAAGACTTAAGATCAAATAGCGCAGAAGAGATAGATAAAATTCTATGATAATTTCTAAAATCATTAGGGAAAGTGGGAAAAAAACGACTATTAACGTTGATGTTCGAGTCTGGTAATATGCCGTCTGAATTTCGCAAAAATATCATCCTCACATTTCCGAAGACTGCAAGAGCTGACAAGTGCGAGAATTATCGCATAATCAGCATAGCAGCTTGTAATGGTACTTGAATTACGTAACCATTACTGCACCTCACCTGAACCTCTCGATACCAGTAATATTCTACTGTGTTTCTGTAAAGTAGTTAACATATTTCTGAGACAACATTCAGATTTGATTTCATTTGTGATACATCGATATGTTTATATTGCAATGATATTATTCTTATGTGTATTCTTTCTTTTGTCACTATGATCTTTGACGTACTTGTAACTCTGATTTTTGGGCGCGTAAGCGATTATTAGTTTATAGTTTTGTTAGTTAGTTGTTAGAGAGTCGGACGTTGAGAAGGTCAAGTCTTGGACGTCATGTTGGATAGACGCATATTGTAGTCAGCTTATGAAATGTGAGCTTTAACAGTGACTGTGAGGAAGATGTTTTCAAGTATGTTTTGTATTGTGAAGTGATGTTTGTGTGTTACGTGCTATCGCAACAAAAGCAATAAAAAAGAAGTGTAAATTAAATTCGGAGTGCATTGACAGTAAATCGAACGACCAAAGTAATGAGAAATAGCAGAAATGAGAACAGCCAGAAGCTTAACATCAGGATTGATTGTCACGAAGTAAATGAGGATTAGGAATTCTGCTACCTAGGTAGCAAAATAACCAATGACGGACGGAGCAAAGAGGACACAAAAAGCAGACTAGCATGGGCAAAAAGGGGCATTCCTGACCAAGAGCAGTCTACTAGCATCAAACATAGGCCTCAGTTTGAGGAAGAAATTTACGAGAATAATCGTTTGGAGCACAGCATTGTATCGGAGCGGAACACAGACTGTGGAAAAACCGGAACAGAAGAGAATCGAACCATTTGAGCTGCGCTGCTACAGACGAATGTTGAAAACTAGTAGGACTTATAAGGTAAGGAATGAGGAGGTTCTGCGCAGAATCGGAGAGGAAAGGTATATGTGGAAAACACTGACAAGGACAAGGGTCAAGATGATAGGACATCTGTTAAGACATCAACGACTGACTTCCATGGTATTAGAGGGAGCTGTAGAGGGTAAAAACTGTAGAGGAAGATAGAGATTCGAATACGTCCAGCAGATAACTGAGGACGTAGGTTGCTAGTGCTATGCTGAGATGAAGACGTTCGCACAGGAGAGGGTTCGTGGCGGGTCGCATCAAACCAGTCAGAATGATGGCGCAAAAGAAAAATCAAAATAATAACAAATGTATTCTTCATTGCTAACATCCCTGCTTTTAAAATCCAGTTGTCCCAACAGCACTATTCGAAAACAAGTGAAACCGCAAAAATTAACCCCCGTGGAATTCATGTCAGATTTTAAATCGAATTTTCTGCTGAGTTAGGTTCTCTTTTAATCTAGTGTAGATCCTTGAAAGAAAATATCGTGCACTGTAGTTGGAAGAAAATCCAGGTTGTGACATTTCTGACTTTATGTGTCATTGTATTGACTCCGAAGACAGACTTCGCGACAGCGAATTTAAATGTTAGTTGAGTATCATGTAAGAAGTGAAGTGATCTGCAGACATATTTTCAGATATTAACATTTCTTTGCCACAACATCTTTACAGTTTACTGACGATTTAAGAAATCCTCATTTATTGTTACGTCTCAGCTGCGCATCTATAGTTACGTTACATGTTTCGATCACTCAGGATCTTCAGATATAAACCAAAGTAAAACTAAATAGGTATTTTACAGTAAATAGAAAAGAAAGGAATTGTACATAAATGTAAAACTGACCTAAGTAGTTGCGACAGAAATCCGTCTTACTCAGAAACACGTAGCAGAGTACTGTATTTTGGAACTGCCGTCATAGTTTTAAGCAAGCGTATATGGGACGTGGGAGAGGGGGAAGGCGAAGTGCAGTGAGGCTGAATGTGGGAGGAGCAAGGAAGTAGGTGAGCGATGGTGGTGATATCATGAGTTTAACAGTACAGGTCGTACTAGAATCATGGAACGTATAGTTTTGTAAAAAGTCTCATTAAATACTAATAGCGCAGAACAATGAACAGGTAAAATGTAAATGGCATAAAATAGTAAAATGATACAATAGGGGAGGGGGATTCAGAGCGGGAGAAGATGTCGGGAAGGGGGGGGGGGGGGGCGAGAGGGACGCTACGGATTTAATAACACAGGGTCTAATGCTAAAATTGCAGTAAATCAGTTATATAAAAAACCTTCTTTTAAAATAGTAGAATGGATGGGTAAAACTATAAAAGGGGATAAAATAGTAGATTTAAAGAGAAAATAAAGTAGCGAAGACTGTTTTAGAATCTCAAAATATTAAAAGTGTGAAACTTTGTAACGTTACTCTGAAGGTAGAAAAAATAGAAACTCCATAAAAGATTTTACGTGGAGATATTATGATCCTAGTCCAGAGCAATGGATGTATTAATAGTGAGAGGGCCGGCCGGAGTGGCCGAGCGGTTCTAGGCGCTACAGTCTGGAACCGCGTTACCGCTACGGTCGAAGGTTCGAATCCTGCCTCGGGTATTGATGTGTGTGATATCCTCATGTTAGTTAGGTTTAAGTAGTTCTAAGTTCTAGGGGACTAATGACCTCAGAAAGTAAGTTCCATAGTGCTCAGAGCCATTTGAACCAATAGTTAAAAGTGTAAGCATCGTAAAGTTATTGAAGGAGAAATACTTAAAGGATCTAGAATCACATGAAGTGTCAAAATATAATGTTGTGATCTTCAGTCTTACGACTGGTTTAATGCAGCTATCCATGCTGGTCTGTCCTGTGCAAATTTGAAGTATGGAACTGTGAAAATAGTAAAACAAGAATTATAGAAGCGAAACTGTGTGCAGAAACTGAAGTTACTGGAAACAACGTTAGACAGTCAAGGTTTAGTGCATTTCCTTCTGCTTTGGGAGCGTTCTAGGGAGCGCAGTTTTACAATAGTATGGGAACGAGTCTGCACACCGGCCTGTTGCTACTGTCAATTACGGCAGCGATGAGCAATAGCAGGATGTTCTACGCTACATTCATATTTATTTTATTACCAGCACTGTCGAACAACTTTAGCATTGGATAATGCAGGTGAAACACTTCATGTGCCTTCAACGCGCCAAAAATGCACATTGTCCAAAGTGTTTCGGGCTGACTATAGGAGTCGAATTTAAGACAGGTTCGCGTGAGCGTACCGAGTTGTAGTGGCTGCACGGTACAGTGTAGAAGGTAAATTTAAAATCTAATTGACGTATCGTCTATGTAATCAAGTCAATCAACTGAATCTCTAAGAGCAATGAAAAACAGAAAGTGTAATTAATAAGTTTATTTAATTATGGAACTGTTAATTATGTGAACTGTTTTATGAATAATGTTCATCATTATTATGCATTTTATGAGTACAATGTATGATACTGTACTCGAACATATATTTTATCGCTTGCAAGTAGTTTTTTAGTTAGTCAACTACGTGATTCGTGTGTTTATTAAAAGACTACTGGCATCCCTATATAAATTTGACTTCTTGTTTTCTAGTTCTAAGAGCCTTGGTCCCATTACTAGGCTGTTTCTTACAGCCTCAAACAAAGAGATCCGAAACCACGCTCTATGAGCTGCCTCTGAGGAAGGAACGTCTGTAGAAGTCACCAAGTGAGTGGACAACTAGACACTGTGTGTTCCGCCTTGGTATGGCAGATACAACTAAGATCTCTCGAAAAGTCTTCCTTCGCTGTACAAATGTGACCAGGTGCATTCTGTATGTAGTGATGCAGTTAAAGGAAAGCGAGGGACGATTATTGCGGAATCTTGCGGAAAATCCTACGTCAAATAACTAAGTGCTCGAAGGCATCTGTTCAGATATGTGTGACACATGTCTTGTATAGAAATAAAATACATCATGACGAAATTTAATTTGATCTGTTAGAGATGTTAGGTGGAGGCCCGTGACTGATAGCAGAAAACTTATTCCGCAAACAAACCCATTAACTTTTCTGTTACCATTTATGTTTATCATTTTATTTACGTTTACTTGATAGGTTTGTGTGCGTGTGTGTGTGGGGGGGGGGGATGGGTGTGTGTATGTGGGTGGTTGTGAGTGTGTGTGTGGGTGGGTGTATGTATGCGTAGGAATGAACTAGTTTATCACACAGAAGCACAAACTCGAATTGTGGACTGGTGAGGATGGAAATCGCTCCTATCAAAGGGGCTATAAAGGCATTCGTCTCGAGCCATTTTGAAATATCACAGAAAAATTAAATATGGTTGGCCGTACGGGAATTCGAGACATCATCCGTAGATGTTAATTTACACGTTCCTGAAAGCGCTCAAGAAGGCGCGTACTCGAGTGGTTTGGAAAATCCGCGTGTGATTAGACGAACCACGGAACGCACAACAAGGCTGCACAAACTGAACAAGTCATCGTGGCGTCGAGTGCTAAGAGGAAATACAGAATTTTCATTTTCTCTGCGTCCGTTGCGCTATAGGCGCATTGTCATATTGACAACATGCCTGTGGGAATAGTGTTTTAAACCATTTGGGTCAAATTAAAACAGGTGATAGCGGATCCACAACCGACTACATTGAGACGGGGAACAAATTGTCGGAAATATTTATTTATTGTGCTATGGATATACTCAGCATACACAATATAACATCAACGTAACTCATAGTAATGGTTCAAATTGACGATCGCCAGTCTCAATGCGTGTATAGCAATGGCGTATAAAGTTCTGTAGTACTTTCCCAAGGATCACTCGTACCTGTTCTACTAGAGGACAGGTAGCTTGGACACTAGTAATCAGGCCTTGTTTCGTTTCCGCGGGAGTTAATACACCAACGTCTTAACGTAATCCGAGGAGATAAAGCCCACAGGTGTGAGATCCGGCGTTAGCGCTGGGCATGGTACAGGAAGTCCCAATCCACCGATTAGTGTATTTTCTATTCAGGTTCTCGCGGAAATTAACATAGAAGTGGGCTGATGCACCATCGTGTTGAAACCAAATCCTTTCGCGGCAGCAATGGACACAGATTCCAAGAACTGTGGCAGCCCATCTCGCAGCAACACCAGGTAATGTGGAGCACTCAAACGGTGAGGCAGCAAATAAGGTCCCGTTAGCAGATCTTCAAAAATGCCAGCTCATACCCAACATAGAATAGATGCTGGGAGCCAACGATGGGCAGATAGCGCGGGGAATTGTCCTCACTTCAGACGTGGCTCTTGCGGATGTTGAAAACACCAAATCATGAATAATACAAACGGTATCAAAATCGGCACTACAGCATTACGGTGGATAATCCATTGACAGACAATTCCGTTGGTCCTAGTGCTTGCACACGTTATTTATCATAGGGGTGTAATACCTGTTCCACCAGTACTCTCCAAACTGAATGCATGGAAGGTGTGATTCACAGGAAACTTTGTTCGTGCTTATTGCTGGGTGGTCGGCCACACGATCTAACACCAATTCCTCAAACTCTGGTGTTCGACAGTGTCTTTAGTGGGAACCTTGGCAGTCTTTCTGTGGCATGAACGAAACCTTCTCTCGTAAGTTGGCATCTACGGAGACCACCTTCTTCTGATTGGGTGACGTCTATTGCGAAAGTGTTCTCTTTACATTCGTGCTGATTTACAGGCTCTACATCCGGCCACACTTTACATTAAATGCATGTTTTCCAACTCTCGTGAAGAGTGTCGTTCCATGTTTGACAACAATTCACCATGCATACATCACAAGGTGTAAGAGTGGACACCTAACACCTGGGACAGTGGTGTGCGTGCGGCACAGGTTAATGCGCTCGCGTGATGCACGCGGCTGTCACATGATACATGTGCTAAGAGCTAAGTTCAGTGCAGTATGTCCGTTTGGTGGTCAGGGCTGTACGCTGTTTATCACCTGCTGCCTGTTCCATTGTTGAGCAGACATCCGGAATCATTGCGAGATTTCGGCACAACTGCACCCGCCATTGCGATACATGCAATGAGACTGATAGTCGTATGAACATTTACTGTGACCTACGCTGTTGTTATGCGGTCTGTTCTGTGTATGACCATAACACAATAAATTTGTTGTGGTCTCAGTATCACTTATTTCAATTTGACCCAAAAGGTTTGAGACACCCTGTTTATGAATTACATCGCTATTGTTGTTTTTAAAATATATTACGAAGAGACGTCCAATGTCCTGGTAAAAATGATCTACTGATGAATAAAACTACTAGTAGTAGTAGTTGGTTCAAATGGCTCTGAGCACTATGGGGCTTAACATCTGAGGTCATCAGTCCGCTAGAACTTAGAACTACTTAAACCTAACCAACCTAAGGACTTCACACACATCCATGCCCGAGGCAGGATTCGAACCTGCGACCGCAGTAGCAGCGCGGTTCCAGACTGATGTAGTAGTAGTACTAGTACTCCAATCGCATCATGCTGTCGTGGGAGCTTTGACGAGCACATCAGTGGACGTCTTCAGTGCACGAAGCAAATGCTTCGATTTCTGTCGGCCGTATTCGTGTATCGCCCATGCTCTTTCACACACGGCGTGGTAGAAACGAAGCAAGGGTATGACACACAAGCGAACGAATTTGCGCTGTCTGCCCATGTCGTTACAATGCGCCGTCGCTCGTATAAGTAATGAGCTAAAGGTCCATGAAACAACAATTTTTCATGACAGATATGCAATGACCATGTTACATCAATTTAAACACAATTAAAGACAAGTTATAAATCTATTCTGACTTTCATACTGGTGTTACATTGGGATTTTATGCGGTTGTAGTTTCTCTCTCTCTCTCTCTCACACACACACACACACACAAACACAAACACACACACACAAACACACACACCCTTCCCATCCTCTGAAATAACTGCTAGAATTTGGTTTCAAATTGATGCGTTAAAATAATAAAGCTTCCAAATCGATTTATACTAACGATCAATGTCATATCATTTCTGTGTCATTTTATACCTCAATATTATCAGGAAAATTTCCTAACTTTTGTCTTTCAACAAACTAAAAATTAAAGGTGTGCAGACAACTACCTTACGTAACAAACTCTTTGGGCTGGAACAAAAAGTTGCACCAGTAACACTGTTGTTTCAATCAATATCAGTAATGGTCATGGTAAATCCTACCGTAAAATGTCATCATCATCATCTTCTTCTCTTCAGGTGTTAGGCAGGAATCACCTGTTACGGTGCCCATCTCTGTCGGGGTCTTCCTCTGTCCTTTCTCCCATGGCAATTATAATTTCTTGCTTTTAAGGGAAGTCTCTCACTCTCTATTCTTTGTAAATGTTCATTCCATTTTCTTCTCTAATATCGAATTTTATCATTGAGGCTAAAGATTTGTAGTTCTTCTCTAATGTCTTGATTCCTTAGTCTGTCTTCTCTTGTGCAACCTTTAACTGCTCTAAGAAATTTCATTTCTTGTGCCTGAATCCGGCTTTCTTGCTTCGTGGTAATCACCCAGGTCTCACTTCCATAGAGCAATGTGCAAACTGCAACGGTTTTGTAAAATTTAATTTGAGTGTCTTTCCTGGTTTTGTTTTTTTAGGGTTCTGTTAATTGTTCCACATACCCGGCTGGATTTACTAAGCTTAATTTCAATATCTCTGCTGTAGCCGTAGGTCATTTCACATCCGAGGTAATTGAAATGGGAGAGGATGAAAGGCGTACTTATTTCCGGCGCTCTTAAGTAACCGGAACCCTGGTCCTCCTAGAAGGGGGCTGAGCAGATGGCTGGTAACCAATTCTCAGAAAACATTCTGCCGCATTACTGTCCAATGAGATCCTTGTTGACATGTCACAGTCTATCAGTAAACTGCTCTGGAAATAACAAGTCTTTTATTTTGCCACATACTGAAATTATAACCATTATCTCTAGACGTACTGACACACTCCCTACTCTTGTCGTCTTCAACGTTTCTTTTCCTGATAAGTGCTGTTGACGAATGCTTGTCTATAATGTACCGATATAAACTGCTCATACACTGTAATGAGTCTCGATGATCGTAGGTGTGGCTTATACTTCTCATCTATGGGAAGTAGTTCTCTAGGATATCATGGTTAATTTTTGGAGTCAGGAGAAGATGGCGTACCGAGCGAGGGGCAGCAGGACACTCCGCCAACTCTCTCTGATTTATTTTAGAACTGGTAAATAGAAGAGACCTATTAGTTCTGCGGCACTTTCAAGAAAGCAGGAACATGTAAGGCATATCAACTTGTGACGAGTGAATCAAGAGCCATTCGTAACTAGTAGCTGCTGTACACCAACAATAATCAGTTTCATTTGTTATCTTATCTTTTCTCTTGCTCATGAAAG
Organism: Schistocerca piceifrons; assembly: GCF_021461385.2. Taxonomy (NCBI): domain Eukaryota; kingdom Metazoa; phylum Arthropoda; class Insecta; order Orthoptera; family Acrididae; genus Schistocerca; species Schistocerca piceifrons. The sequence continues at coordinate 442,518,133 of NC_060141.1, read as the reverse complement.
TGCAGTCCGAAAACATACTTCACTCTTTCATGCCTTTAGGGTTTATTCGAAATGAGAACGTGAAACGAGCTACTGACCCGCCGTAGAGATCCAGCTTTTAGCAGGAAAGATTCTTCGCCGTAATAATGCTAAGCACTCGCATCTGAATGGAAGAAAATTTGTGTATCAGTTCTGACATACTGTCTGACTTTCAGGAATACATCTTTGTCCTGTATTTAGTACGCCGCTTATTAATTCCTTCACTTTTCTTGAAGAAGGGTCTAATGTTACCAACAGGTAGTCTTTATATGCCACTTTCCCATTTCAAGACATGAATGACTTATCGGAGAAATGATTTGTGGCAAGTTTCAACAGTGGAAAAAATCAGCAAAAACATAGAATTTGATTTTGCAGATCGGGGGGATTGTTGCAGTTGAAGTACCTCGCTGTCGTCCTTTTCGTCTTTGTGTGCCTGTTCATGCGAACGTGAACGGCAGAGTTTGGTACATTAACAGAAAATAATCAAATTTATACGTCAGATTCGAACACGCACAAACGTCTGAAATCGCGCCTTGTTCGTGTTTTACGTCTCAGCACTCCTTTCACCATGCACGCACGGATATAGACTTGATTTCGGTTCCGTGCAACATGCTGCAGCAGGCTGGAGGTAACGAGTTCAAGCAGTCTGTGCAGCACAGCTGAAACTTGCAGCGCTGTACAAAGGAACGGTAAAAGGCGCTATCAGATTTGGGAGACGGTGAAATAGATTCAGCGGGGGAGGGGAGTGGGCATTGCCGGTGGGGCGGGGTTGGGGGGCGGGGGGAGGGGGGCGAGAGGCCGGCGGGAGGGGATGGACATTGGTATATCTCTGCTGCCCACCAATTTGAAGGGGCAGGCTCCTAGAAAATGTAGTAGCAAAACAATATGGCAAATACCTTACGGCAGCAACGGGCAAGTGACGTCAAAATGTCGACTCCTGGAAACAGAAGCGGCCAAATAGTGTCAATTAACAGTCAGTGCCGGTTCTTTGGGTTTCGTTGTGACTGCCAAAAGGTTCCAGGACTGTATATCACTACGTGAGGAAAGTTAGACGTACAGCCGACAATAACAAAAAAAGAGGAACAAATTAGTCGTGGAACTCATTAGATTCTGATACACTGCCAATAATCAGGAACATACGTTAATATTTCCCAAATTCTAAATAGGTGTTGCTTAATCCAATTGAAAAAATTGGGTTTTTCTAAGTTCGGTGTGATGTACATAAAGAAAGTGCAAGGAAATAGCATCACTGAAACTTATAAACACTGAGTCTGAACTTGTGGGTCATTGAACCCTCTGCCAGGCACTTTATTGTGAATAGCAGAATAATCACGTAGATGTAGATGAAATATTACGGCACTTCGTAATTCGATAATTAACAGCGACATGTCCAGATGATTTTCAAATTAATTTTGCCTTCGTTGTTACTCTTTTGCTATCCTAACAATATTCTCAGATTCGCCCTTCGCAGAAGACGTTAGTCTCTTCGAAGTTTCCTGGTCATATCCCTACATCTCCAACTATCTACGCACTTCCACTAATGCTTGAATAGAGATTACGAGTACAATTATGTTCTGCTAAAGGATGTAAAATGATGAGTGTGAAAATAAGAGCTATAACTACTGTAAGTAAAATTTGCCCTTTTTTTATTGTGTAGGTCGCATCCTTTTTCAAAGGCATCTCCGAGATATAACGCAATACCAGAAAACACAGCGTTATGCTTACGCTATTATTTAATTTTATTTGCTTTGTCACATATCAATAAGAGCAATATGTCTAGGGGCGGTATTGGTAGCGAAATATGCGAAACGGAAACTAACGGAAATTGCAAAACAGCGTTTGTGAATTCACTGAGTGCAGTGTCTTCGATTGTACTGTGAAGAATTTATGAGAGTCTGATTGCTTTGTCCGACCTAATGCGACGCTCACCGAAAATGTATGCTAACCTAATGAATTTCAATTTCTTTTTCCCTAAGCAAAAAGTATGTTTTAGCACCGGACCATGCAAGCACTGTTACTGCTAGCAGCCATGGCACGAGAAGCAGTGTATCGTGCAACGACCCGCACCAGTGAGCGCTGTTTATTACGCCGTTCTGAACGCTCAGTATCTGATCTCCTACGCAGAATATTAAACCTGAGCACTTAACCCCATGAGCTGAGTAGATTGCTTCGCATATCGATTGTCCTGTTTCACTACACCAGCAACTCCAATCCTAAGATATTTCGAATAGTGCTGCTCTACTTATCAAGTATTTTATGTACACGTCCATTTCTTGTTTATTCGTGTATCTCAAATATATCAGACGAACGTGTTTTCAATTGTGCACAGAAATTTGAATTTCTTTAGTTTGACTGAGTCGTCAGAAGTATCAGTATTCCTAACTAGTCACCTTCTTGTTATTGATTTCATTCCCAGTTTCATCTATAATTTAAAACACATATTATGAATTTTTCAGCAAGTTCATTCTCAATTCGCAATGCATTCGATATGTAGTTCTATGTATTGGATTGGTGCATAAGCTCGCAGGGTTTTTCAAGTGGTTCAAATGGCATTAAGCACTATGGGACTTAACATCTGAGGACTTCAATCTCCTAGACTTAGAACTACATAAACCTTAGTAACCTAAGGACATCACACACATCCATGCCCGAGGCAGGATTCGAACCTGCGACCGTAGTAGCTGCGCAGTTCTGGACTGAAGTGCCTAGAACCGCTCGGCCACAACGGCTGGCTGCAGGGCTTTTCCATAAGTTAAATAAACTCAACAGTTAGACATAACAGAGGCATTAGTCTTCAATAATACACCCTCCTTCACTGTTCACAACACTCTGCCAACGCTGAGGTAAAATTGCGATTCCGCGACTGTAGAAATAACGTGGTTCTGAGGAAAAGAAGTCGTCGAGTCATGTTCGGAGTGCATTTTTATCCGGAAAGAAAGTTACTTGATGGCTGCTCGATAGAGAACGTAGGAGGTGAAAATCTGAGCTAAATAAGGTGGGTGCGGAAACACTTCTCAACCCAACACCTGTATGGTGTCTAGCAGAATTCGGGCGGGCATTATCGTGGTATAGCGTCGATTCACGCAGTCTTCCTGGTCGTTGATCTTGGCTTGCGCCTGTACGACGCCTCAGTTGTGGACAATTTATGTCAGCAGTGATGCCAACGCCTCGGGGGAGCAATTCTTAGTAAACCACACCGTCGCTGTCCCACCGGATGCGTAACATTATCTCTTGTGGACATACGCATAAAGATACCTTTTGTCGTTCCCAGTAACGATACAGGGTATGAACGCTCAATGTTAATCATGAGCCAATTGATGAGTACATCCGGAGATGCACCTGTGGCTACCCGCAAATTTTTGTGATTTTGGCTAAGATTGTGCGGTATCCATACGTCCTGTATTTGAACTTTCCTCATTGCATTCATCACATTTGCCAGTTCTCGGGTTCACAGACGAGTATCATTGTGAACTAATGTGTTTAAACGATCTTCATCAAACCAAGCAGATCTTTCTGAACGTGAAGCGTCACTAATGTCAAAACGATCCTCCTCAAAAGAGGGATAATAATTTTCTTGTCATCCTCCGAACGTTAGCACTATCCGCATACACATGCCAATGTTTCTGGCTGTCTACGCTGCTGTCACGTCTCTATTGAATTCAAACAGAACAGTATACGGGAAACGTTAAAATTTCTCCACTTGACACTCGATTTTCTAGCGTCCACAGGTATTCATCATTTCCAAACGACAACATGACAGTGTGTAAACTCAAAATTTCGGAATTTGTGGTAAAGTCTTACGGGACCAAACTGCTGAGGTCATCGGCCACTAAGGTTACACACTGCTTAATTTAACTTAAACTAACTTACGCTACGGACAACACACATAGACACGCCCGAGGGAGGACTCGAACCTCCGAAGGGGGGAGCCGCGCGAACCGTTATATGATGCCTGAGACTACGCGGCTATCCCGCGAGGCAATATGTAAACTGAAACAGCAACAGTGAACTACAAATAAAAAATTATGGCCGACATATAAAACGACAGCAACGAGAATACCAACATGCAAAACAAAAGCGCTACGAACTTACGCACAAACCTAACTCTATAAAGTTTTATGGATATGGTGTCTGTTCTTTCGGACAAGACCTGCAGCCGTCTAGATCAAAGTTAGAATTATATTGATACCTTCAGCTGCTAACACGCGTTGATACATATCAATGGGGACCGGTGAAAATCAGTGGCCAGACCAGGACTCGAACCCGGGATCTCCTGCTTAGATAGCCGACGCTGCATCCATCTGAGCCGCTGAGGACACAGAGGATACCGCCACTGCAGGGACTACCTCGTACACGCCTTCCGCGAGACCCACATTCGCACGTTGAATGTCCACACACTGCATTCGTAATGTCCCACCCCAACACACTCATTACTCGTGGAAGACATTCTTACCAAGTCCCGCGAACTATATACTTATATGAATATGGTGTCTGTTCTTTCTGACATGCCTGAAAGAACAGACACGATATCCATATAAGTATATAGTTCCGGCAACACCGGCCATGACCATCTTCTTCTGTGCGGATGCACTCATATTCCTCGATCTCTTACGGGACTTGCTAAGAATGTCTTCCACGAGTAATGAGTGTATTGGGGTGGGACACTACGAATGCAGTGTGTGGACATACAAGGTGAGAATGTGGGTCTTGCGGGAGGCGTGCGCGAGATAGTCCCAGCAGTCACGCTATGCTCTGTGTCCTCGGTGGCTGAGATGGCCAGTCTGCCGCCGGCAGTGCTGCGAGGCGGTCACGCGGCAGAGCTCTGCGGGCGAGGCGCGCACGGTGTGTTTGTGTTTACTTCGGCCGCTGTAAGTGCCGTTTTCCTTCTAGACCACCATGGCGCACAACTATCGGAAGAAGACATTACGTTTCAACTTTTGTTCCGACTTCGCCCGACCCAAGGCCCTGGAGGTAGAACGATTTATACGCGATGAAGTTAAAATACCACCAACGGATCTAATTGGTATCCACTTGTCCATAGTTAGCAGTACCGTCTACGTCAAAATGATCAACGATGCGGCGTGCGACAAGGTGCTTCAAGAGGCAAAACGTGGACTGCGCTTTTGTCATTCCGACGGCAACGTCGGACCCGTTACCGTCGATCACGCAGGTCTCGGCACACGGACGAAAAGGATCTTCGAACTGCCGTTCGAACTACCTGCAGACGTCGTCATCGAGGCGCTCCGTCCCTATGGCAACGTTCTGGAACATGTTGCCGAATGATGGGTCCAATTTCAGACGTATCCAGTTTTAAACGGTGTTAGACAGGTCCGCATCGAGTTGCAGAAACACGTGCCTTCCTATCTACGTATCGGAGGCTGCCGTGCCATTATAATGTAAGACGGCCAACCTCGGACCTGTTCCGGTTGCGGGAAAGAAGGTCACCTACGGTCTCAATGCATTCAACGACGTGTCGCGCAGCTCCCGTTGTCGGAAGCGTCCGTCACACCCACGATGACCGCCCTACCAGTCACTTACGCAGCGGCTCTTGCCACGTCTATAGTTTCGTCCAGTCCGTCGCCCGGTCCTTCCGATCGGCACGTCCCACCGTCCCAGTCACCAAGGGACGGTGCAGACGTCCCACTTGACAACCTTGCCGCCGAACAGGCTCCTGCACCGGACGCTGAGGAGACCAGTACATCTTCACAACACGTGTTTGACAATTTCATTGTACCCACCGACGCCTTCGAACCAGGTCGACGCTCCTCCTTGCCGTCGTCCGACACTGAGGAACACGTGCGCAAACAACGCTCGCCACGTAGGCGCAAACGCCGTTGCCGTTCACCCACGGGCTCTCAGAGCGTTGCCACCCGCGACGAGGAAGACGACACCCAAGCAGCCGACATTTCCACGCAGAGGTCGGCGGACAACTTTCACGATAAACAAGACATTTCGCAGGACGGGACCACTATGGAGGTCGCCACGCACAATGTAACGATCGGTGCGCCGGTTGAGACGTCAGTCTCCCCACCGACAACTCCAGATCTCTCTCACCACGACGCAATTCCCATGGACATTGGACAGACCCACGGCACAGGAGCATGGGCCGACGACATTGAGGAAGGTACGCCCCATCCTCCGGATGAGTTGCCTCCGCCGGACGAGGCTGCCTGTTAACATCAAATGTGAGGCATTGGAGCTGATGGGACGGGACTTCCTGTCGGTGCCCTCCTCTTACTTCCCTTGGTGATGGTAGATGCGCGTCCACCACCACTGAAACAAACGTACCGGTTTGCCACACTGAACATCAACATGATCGGCACTGCACCCAAGCTGCAACTCCTATGTGACATGCTTCGGGCCTCTGACGTCGACGTCGCCCTTCTTCAGGAAGTACGCGTTGCCACACTACCACCAGTCTACGGCTACGACTCATACACGTCCCCATGTGATCAATCAGGGCGTGGAGTGGCTTTCTACATACGCGAAGGAATCCCACTCACGGACACGACAATCCTTCCCTGTGGAAGAGGCATGGCTGTTACCATCTTCGACACGCGCGTCATCAATATCTACGCTCCGTCTGGCTCCACGAACCGTCGGCAGCGGTCCACTTTCTTCGGACATGACGTGGCGCCCCTGTTTTCTGGACGCTATGATCGCCTTATCATGGGAGGCGATTTCAACTGTGTCCTCCATCCGCAGGACCAAGTGCCTGGTTATTCGCCATGCCCGGCGTTGCTCACCTTAATCGAAGATTTTCATCTAGTGGACGTTTGGGAGAAAATTCATGGCAATACCCCCGGTTTTACCCATTATACAAAACATTCTGCGAGCAGACTGGACCGGTTTTATGTCTCTGCTCACCTCGGCAATGAAGTCGCCCAAGCGGAACGATGGCCCCTTACATTTTCGGACCATTGCGACGTCATTTGCTCCCTGGCTCTGCCACCTCAGTCAGTGTGGCGCAGCAGAGGTTACTGGAAGCTTAATACCTCCCTCCTTAATGATCCACACTGCCGACAATGTATTGCCACAACAGTGGCGTCTTGCGAAAGACGCCTTCCGCAGTACACATCCACGTTCCATTGGTGGCTCAAATGTGCCAAACCTGCAATCAGAAAGGCCTTCATACAATGTGGCAAGGAAGCAGCAGCATGGCATCGAGACACCACAAATTTTCACTACGCCCTCCTCTGTGAGCTCGATGCGCTCCCTCCATCACCTGACACCCATAGGGAACGACAACGTACTAAAGCTCGTCTCCTCTCTCTTCAACGTGCACGACTGCATGGTGTCGTGGTGCGTTCCCGACGACAAGACCTCCTCCACGACGAAACCCCATCCACAATCCATGCCGCATCCGACCATAGTCGTCGACGTCGGCTTTTCGTACCCAACATCACGACCTCCGATGGTGTTCACCACACAACACAGGCAGCAGTCGTGTCGGCCTTTGCTGAACATTATCGCCAATTTTATGATGATGAACCGATGGCGACGCCCATTCCTGATGATCTCCGTCCTTCCTTTGATCGGACCCTCACCGTAGCGGAGTCAACGTCCATGATGTCTGCAATCACCGCAGAAGAGGTGGTAGATGCGATCAACAAAGGGGCCAAGAACAAATCACCCGGACCAGACGGTCTCCCAGTGGAGTTTTACCGGGCGTTCACCAGGTTAATGCTTCCTCGCTGGACGGGAATGATTCAGGAACTCTTTACTCCGTCCTTCCCAATTCCACCTGAAATCGTCACTGGCATTCTTCTACCTGTGCCTAAACCGAAGGGAGGGTCTCATGTCTCTGCATATCGCACCCTTACACTACTGAATGCAGACTATAAAATCTATGCACGCCTCTTAGCAGCGCGCATACGCACCGTCTTACCTAAGCTCCTTTCACCTGAGCAGACTGCACGTGGTTGTGGGGCCACCTTACAAACGGCCCTAGGAGAATGCCGTGACCTCATTGCACTGGCGTCGGTTTGTCGCCTTTGTGCAGCACTGGTATCCGTCGCTTTCACGAGTGCCTTTGATCGCGTTCGACACCCATTCCTCCTCATGGTGGCGACACGTATGGGGTTCCCATTGCTTTTTGTCGATGCCATTCGCCGGTTACTATTTCCCGCGATCTCGATGGTACAAGTCAATGGGAGGCTTGTAGGACCGATTCCTATACGCCGCTCTGTGCGTCAAGGATGCCCTATGTCTACTTTACTATATGCCATTGCACTTGAGCCCCTCATCACTGGACTTACCTCTAGACTGCAGGGCCTCACTTTGCGTGACTACACCTTTCACTGTAGGGCTTATGCGGACGATCTCCTCTTTCTCACCTGCTCCTCCACGGAACTCAATGACGCCATCCAATGGATCCACCAGTATGGACGTCTTTCTGGTAGCATTCTTAATGTCCGTAAATCGACTATGATGCACATTGGTCGCGGCCTCCCGGCTATGGTGCCGACCCCACTCCCAGTCAGTGCCACCCTTCGTTACTTGGGTATCGAATTTACGAGCTCCACACACCGCACAGTGGCCCTGGCTTACCGGCGGCTTCTGCAGTCGATTCGGCACCATGTCCGCGGTCAAGTGCACCGTAACTTAAACCAACTCCAACGTGTGTCCTATGTCAACATCTATGTCGCCCCTAAACTGGTACACGTCGCCCAGATCCTCCCAATGCCGTTACTCCTTGGCCGCCGCATCCAAGCAGCCTTAGGATATTTCGTGTCAGCAGGGGCACTTTTCAAAGTCCGCTACGACACTCTAACACTGCCTCCTGCAAAAGGTGGCATCGGACTCATCAACGTGCGGGCACGCTGTTCTGCACTCTTTGTCCACACTCTGTTGCGGCACTGGCAGGGGCCGGTCCCGTGCTTAACACGCAGTCTCTTAGATATGCACCTATTTCTCCATTATTGTACTACGTCGCCAATTGTTTCATAGAACTCAGCTACGTTCGGGCCGATCTTCCAGTCACCCGTCCTCCCCGTACGAAAGATTATTAGCGTTTGTTTATGCTGTCCAACCCTTGCGACCCCATGGTGCTACAGCATCCTGACATTAACTGGCGCACGGTTTGGGGGTGTGTGCATGCACCCTTTTTAACGTCGTCTGTGTCTGCACTCTGGTATGTTTTAGTCTATGGAAAATTCCCGACTAATAGTCGACTTTATCGCATAGGACTGGCCACCTCCCCACTCTGCCCTGACTGTCAGCTCGAAGACACCGACGAGCACCGTCTTGCGTGCCCGCTGAAACACAAGGTATGGCTCCTCATCCAACGAATCGTGGGCTTTTACCTCCGTGCCCCGCCAACGACGGAAACCCCGGATTTCCTGTTGTTGCCCCAGACATTTCACTACCCTCTTGCTAAGCACCATACCCTAATCTGGTTTCGAGGACAGGCTTTAGAATATCTCTTTCAGAGTGGTACGCATACAGTCCTTGACTTCTGGTACAAAGTTGTGACCGCGCATAGCACCCTCACCCGAAAACCATCTTACCGACAAACTTCTGCCGGTTATCTCCGCAGCGTCTTCCTTGACCCCCCTCAAAGTTGGGGTGTACCATGCCTACCTGTCACATGATGCAACACCCTTATCCACGTTCTCATGCATCGACCAAAAACAAACAATTTTTTTTAAAAAAAGGGAAGAAGACAGATTATGTTATATTTTGTTGTATTTAATGTTTTTCTTTTTTAATATTTCTTTTTGTTTAACTAACAGTCATTTGTATATTTTTAAATGGTGCCTTGAAGAACTCTTGCATTCAATACAAATTTTTAAACAAAAACAAAAAAAGAACAAAAGAAAAACAAGGAAAACAGGATATGTTCTATTTTGTTGTATTTGATGTTATTCTAATAATTTGTTTACCTAACACTCATTTGTATATGTTTAACTGGTACGTTGAAGAACTTTTGCTTTGTGTATCTATATATATGTACTCTCCGTTTGTTCAATAATAAAGATTAAAAAAATAAAAAAAAAGCGGTTAAGGAGTTGTACTTGAAATCCAATCGGTTCTACCCGCACAGGTTCAAATCCTGTCCGCAGCGAAAATTTTAATATACGTCTACATAAAGCAAATATTGCGAAAAAAAAAAAGATGGCTAGAGCGTGTGCCATGTAAGCAGGAAATCCTGGGTTCAAGTCCCGGTCCGGGCACACATTTTCACCTCGCCCCGTTGATATATCTCAATGCCCGTTAGCAGTTGTAGGTATTAATATAATTATAATCTTAACACTGTAAATTTTATCACCCTATCCGCTACAATCTACATAGATTATTCATCTTTGCGATCAGTTTGTTACTGTCCGTCACTGTTTCATCTTGTTCTTCCTTTTCTTCATCATCATAATTGTGATGTTAAGCACCTACTCATCATCCTTAATAGGAAAAGGCTGTTCTCTAAACACCTTCTAGTAATATTATCGTCAGTTCAACGCAGCCAATTACATCCCAGTTATTTTTATGCCATCTACCTGTCATCAGTTAAGAAGTCTTTTAAATGATATCTTGTCGCAATACTGCCAAGGATATTTACTTTCTGTTGCAGTAACATTCGAGTAATTAACGCCTAGACCGCATAGTATAATTTATGAACTGTTATATTCAGAGCTACACCCACTGACAAACTCTCAGACGGTGTTCGGGTATAGATTCAGAGCACAGTATGATTTAAAAAGAAAGATTTTAGTTGCTTGTTATTGACAAACTGTGAAAGACACAATTATATTCTGCATGTCAATGGACAGACGACGGTTCGAACTTCACATGTTCCCACAGACACTATACCATGCACTCGACATGAGCACCACGTGTTGCTTGAGATACATCGAAATGGTTTTCCATTTCATTCCACACACAAATCAGCACGTCTCTGTTTATTGAGTAGACAGCTTCAACAGTTCGATTTTTCAGTCAGAACTTGAAGAGTAGCAGCTATTGGTGGGACAAAGACTCTGTCTTATGTGAAGACACACAGATAAAAATCGCTAGAAGTGGGTTCTGGTGACTATGAGGCAAAAATCAACGAACAACATTTTCTTAGCCATTTCTTTCAGTCCAACGTTGTGGGATGGTGCTGTTAAAATAGCGCTAAGACCTCATGGTGAAAAGGAGGCGAGCTCCACATGCAGAAAAATGAAATTATTGTACTGTTCGTGAAGTTGAGGAAATAACAAATCTTGCAGCATGTCCAGGTATGACTTCCTGTCACAGTTTATGTTGCGAAAGTGAGAGGTCGGTAAACTTTGTAAACAGAAACGACAAAAAGCACATTCAGTGTCGGTGAGTCTTTTTCATGTTCGGCGATGACGTCAGGATTTTGTGAGGTTCCAATTCTTACATTATGGTGGTGTACTTTAAGCGGTGGCTGAAACGTCGATTCATCCGAAAAGATGAGTCGTTAGGAAAAAATGTCCTTTGCAGTATCCTGGAGAACTGTAATGCAAAATTCGTATCGTCTGCTATAGTCTCCGGGACGTAATGTTGCAGAAACTGCAACTTGGAAGACTTCATATGCAGGTATCGTTTCAGAACATATCATGGCGTTGTTTGGGGAAGGTAAAGTTCCTAAGCCTGCCGGTCTTCAGGATTTCCTTGGGCTCCGTGTGAACGCATCTCGGATACAATCGACATCTGAAGTGTGTGGTCAACCACTGTTCTTACTTTGTATACACCCAACTTGTCAGTCATAAATCTTTTTGTGCAAAGGCGACTTCTTGCTGAATCAACAGCGGAATGCACCGTGCACTTCAACAGTGGATTGACTGCGCTCCAATTCCAGCACGCAAAATAATATGTCTTGTGGGGTGTTCACCATAACGTACTGTGTCAAACTGAATCTTTCTCTGTCCAGTAACATGCGGAAAGTGTTTCTACCTTTCATGGTTTTTCTGTAATAATCAACCGAAATCTGAAACTTCCTGGCAGATTAAAACTATGTGCCGGACCGAGACACGAAATCGTGACCTTTGCCTTTCGAAGGCTCACGACCCGTCCTCACAGCTTCAGTTCTGCCAGTACCTCGTCTCCTTCACGGGAGCTCTTCTGTGAACCTTGCAGAACTAACACTCCTGGAAGAAAGGATACTGCGAAGACATGGTTTAGCCACAGCCTGGGGGATGTTTCCAGAATGAGATTTTCACTCTGCAGCGGAGTGTGCACTGGTATGAAACTTCCTGGCAGATTAAAACTGTGTACTGGGCCTAGACTCGAATTCGGGACCTTTGCCTTTCGCGGACAAGTGCTCTACCATATGAGCTACCCAAGCACTCATTCTGGAAACTGATATCTGTTCGTTCATTTTGTACGTTGGTATAAGGGAGCGATGGTGTCTGGAAGCTTGATAAAGAGTTATCGTATTACGTTTGGTCCGGTTAATTGGTTTTGTAGCATTCTTGTCACGAACGTCAAAGTGTAAGCAAATGCTTTGTAGAAATAATAAATCTAAACCTAATTGGGAAGTGACATTTATATTTTAGCTCACCAACACTTTAAAAATTTCAGGAGCTTTTGTTGCTGGATATGGAATGTCCACGACTGCTCAGTGTACTTTTTATAGTGAAAAGCCAGTGGTACGACGACCGTAATAGAGTGTGTAGGCTGACTAAGAACGGGCGTTGTCTTTCGACCGAATATGGAAGAAATTACAGCCAAGAAGGCAGCTCGTGGATACAAGAAACCGTTTATTACTGTTTGATTACATTCATTAGACTTTGATGCTAACAGATTCAGTGGCAAGCACAGCAAATACATCGAAAACGGCGTCTCTCGCTGCGCCGACTATCAGCCCTGACTTGTAACTGACACCGCTGACTGTGTGCCACCGTTATGGCGTAGCAGACTCATTGAAGCATCGCTTTATCGCCAGTCTGTAGAGTTGTCGGCACGGCGAAGACGGCTGTCGCTGTGAATCAGTAAGGCTGTCAATTGGCAAAGTGGGAGGAAGTGCTCCGTAGATACCACAGCAGAGCTGAAGATGGATCGATCCCCCAGATCACAGCTCCGAGAAGGCGGCAGAGGACTGAGTAGCCTAAGCACCTGGATGGTCAGATGGCGGAAGGAGGTTTGAGGGTCGTCCGCAAAGCACGCAGAGCTGTCGCCATACAACTGCCCAGCTGTTCGATTCTGAAGTGCTGATAGTTTGGGGGAGGGGGTCAAATACTGCTATTCCAGGCTGACTTTACAGAAAGGTGTGAATTCGTGTACCATTCAGAAAAGGCCAGGACAGAGGCCGATCCGCAAGGTCTGACTGTCGTCACGCGATAGTTGTCCAAATTGCAGTACCCTCCTGAAGTATGGTGCACTCCCAGGTCATTGATTTCCCTGAGAAGTACTTAGTCTCACCTTTATCTAGCTTAATGATGTAGGCCTAAGTAATGACTTAAAGTTTGTGCCTGCTGTAGGATTCTAACACTGCTTTCATGATTACTAGGCTGATGCGCTATCCGTTACGCCACCACTTCTGCTGCAATAATCGACGCCGCACTGGCTACCCTAGTATGTCTCCCTGCCTTGTAAATACTAATGCAACTTTAAACGGGGAATAGGTATTGGCAATTTGTGATAGGGAGGGAGACGTGTTAGAGCAGCCCTTGCATGTGTGGCGGCTGCAGCGCCAGTGTAGCCCAATGGCTAAGGCATATGCCCAGTAAGCAGAACTGGATGCAATCTCGGTGATGGTCTCTTCTTCAAGCTGTGACACCTGGTCCTTTCCGCTATTTACACTTCTCTTGTGGCTTCAGTATCACTTGGCTAACAGACTGGGTTTAAGGTCCGTTACTAATTCCGTCTCTAGTCAGAATGTTGTTCGTTCATGCTGCTATTACTGCTGCGAACCCATAGGATGGAGGTTGGCAGGGATAGAATTTCGGAATTTTAACGGCTTTTTTATGCTATTTTCTCGTTTTGAAAACGAACCTGCCCAAGTAAGGTGATCACACCTTCGCTCTTAGGTGAGCCAAACTCGTTCGTAAGATCACAAGCAAAGACCTCAGTGTAGCTCATGTAGCACAGAAAATGCGGAAATCGATCTATGTGTTAGTGACACAAATTCATAAGTATGGCCGGCCGGTGTGGCCGAGCGGTTCGAGGCGCTTCAGTCTGGAACCGCGAGACCGCTACGGTCGCAGGTTCGAATCCTGCCTCGGGAATGGATGTGTGTGATGTCCTTAGGTTAGTTAGGTTTAAGTAGTTCTAAGTTCTAGGGGACTGATGACCTCAGATGTTAAGTCCCATAGTGCTCAGAGCCATTTGAACCATTTCATAAGTATGTGCCAGTAATCCTCATGTAAATAAATGGAACACGAGAAAATTGACTGACTTAAAAAAGACACATTTCACTGGCAATAGGAGAGTTAATTCCCGTCATAATAAAGGTACTCCAAGAATCTCCTGTACTAGGGGAAAACTTTTTTATTCCCTGAATATTAAACTGGGACTAATTGAACATTTCAGTAAATGGTTGATTGTCGCTCATCACTTTATTAGACAAACTAGCAGAGTATCCGGCGTTGCCGGGGTATGTACACACACGGAAAAAATCGTAGCATCAAGTAGCGGCACTGTGAGGAAGTAAATAAGGTTTACTTTAAATCGCTGTAACTGTTGTGAGCGTCAGTTACCTTTCAGATTGGACCTGGTGAGCTGGTGTTATCCAATGATGATGATGATGTTTGGTTTGTGGGGCGCTCCACTGCGCGATTATCAGCCCTCGTACAAATTTCCAAACTTTGCTCAGCGCAGTCTGATGTTATCCGAGGACGCCATTATCAACTCCTCACTGAGTTGGGAAGCGGTCGTCTAATAAGGCTATGAGAAGCTGGATGTTCCATCTGCAATACTGCAGGAAGACTTGGTAGGAATGTAATGACTGCTGGCAGCGGTAATCACGATAATGTACGTTCGCAGAAGACCGAACTTCGGACTACCACGTGGCACCACCCAGGGGAAGACCACTGTGTTTGGCGAATACCTCTAGCACATCGTACTGCATCTGCAGCTGCAACTTGAGCAGCAATTGGTACCAACAGTGACACAAAGAAACGTTAGAAATCGGTTACTTCAAGAACAGCTCCGAGCCAAAAGACCTGTAGCGTGTATTCCACTGACCTTAAACTACTGCCGTTTGCGACCTCTGGTGTCTTTCCTAATGAAAGCTAGTTCTGCCTCGGTACCAGTGATAACTGTGTGTTGGTTACATGGAGGAGGGTTGAAAGCCTTCAACCAACATGCCAGCATGATAGACGCGCTGGACCTACAACAGGAGTGATGGTCCTTGGTGCGCTTTTCTATGACAGGAGGGGAGCTCTCGTGGTTATCCCATGCACCCTGACTGCAAATTTGTAAGTCAGTCTGATGATTCAGACTGTTTTGCTGCCTTCATGAACAGCATTCCAGGAGACGTTTTCCAGCAGGATAACGCTTGCCCACATACAATTATTGTAACCAGAAATTCTCTATCGAATATCGACATGTTGCCTTGAGCTGCTCGAACACAACATCTGTCTCCAACGGAGCGCATATGGGACATCATCGAATGGCTACTCCAGTGTCATTCACAAACAGCATGAACAATCCCAATATTGGCGGACCAACTGCAACAAGCATAGAGCTCCATCCTACAAATTGACATCAGCACCTGTACAACAAAGTGCATGCACGTTTGCATTCTTTCATTTAACAGTCTGGCAGCTACACCGGTTATTACTGTGCCAATACTTCCCATTTTCAATGAATTATCCCGCTCTTACATTAACTTGTGACCTTGCAACATAAATCATTTCAGTACATTACCTACACAAATGTATTCCCGACATTATATTAAGTTGCATTAATTATTTATTGGTGCTGCAGTATTTATTCCGTCACTTTATTTATTCCAAACTTCCTCCTTTCCTTACTCTCACTCTATCTCTACCAACACCTCTCACTGTCCATCTCCTCCATCCCACACTTTATGACCATCTCTGGGCCCTCTCTGTCCATCTCATCCTCCCCACTCTATCACTCTGCTTCTTCCCCCTCAACACTTTTTCCTCTCCCCCCACTTATTCTGTTTTTTTTCCTCCATCTCCCTTTGTTAATCTATTCTTTGCACCTCTCTATTTCCATATATCCCTCCCCCTCTCTCCATCCACTACCTCTTCCTACCACACTCTGTTCATTCTTATCCGATATCACTCCTTCTCCCATATCTCCGTCTATCTTCTCCTCTTCCCTTTCATTGTCGTTTTTCCTCTCCCTCTTTCTGTTGATCTCCTCCTCCCTCTACTCTCTAACTTTCAACTCCACTGTCCTTGTACGTCTCTTCCTTATCCCTTTCTATGCTAATCTGCTCCTCTCCTCTCTCTTTCTCAACTTTACCCTCCTCTATCTCTATCCATTCCCTACCTACGTCTGTCTCCTCCATCCCACTCCCCACCTGTCCATCTCTCCCTCCTCCCTTTCGTGTCCACGTTAACACACTCACCCCAATAGAAGGCTGGTTGTTCTAACGGCTGAGTACTTCTTTCTTGAGTGTAAGTAACCTGCGTACTGAATTTGACTCAAATCATTCCAAAAGTTAAGAATAAGCTTTTTACTCAAGCCTTTGCACGCATATGCATATGCCAGATCTAATTCACATATATTTAACGTACGTCACCCATCTTGTACACATATTTCACCTGTATGTTTCGTGAAATTCGCCCTGCTCTTAAATTTTCACGCAGATGAGTGTTTATGACTACATGACTCCTGAACTATACGGTGTACAATGATACATTTTGCTCGTACATTCATTGTTACATGTGCATATCGTCTGCGAAATGTGTTGCGAACAGAGTTAATAGTAACGAAGTAATAAATTAAGACGTCATGCATGGTCGCTTAGTTTCTCACGCATCGCGGTGTTCATGATGTCATATCTCCTGAACTATCTGTCATACAATGATATATTTTTGTAGGTATGTTCGGCAGCACATGTAGATACTGACTGCGGTATGTGATGAAAATAGATTTAGTAGCAAAGAAGTAATAAATTAAAACGTCGTGCATGATACGGTTGTTTTTCATGCTTTTCAGTATTTGACAGAATATGTCATGATCTGTTCTTTTAGGTACATCGAGCGGTAGATGGCGATACTGTCTGCAGAAGTCTTCTGAATAGATTTTGTAGCAATGAAGTAACAAATATAAACGTCTTGTACGATAACACAGTTTCACATGCATCTCAACGTTGATGACATCGTATCTAATAAACTAAGAGTCGTACAATGACGTAATTTTTCTGGTGTGCTTGATGGTGTGTGTGTATTCCGCCTGGAAAATGTTTTGCGAATGCAGTTAGTAGAAAGTAATTAAAAAAGTAAAACGTCATGCTTCAAGTGGAAGTTTTACTTCCTGAACATCGGAAATATAGTAAGCGATAGCCATTTCTTCCTTTCATTATTTTGTGGACATTATCAGACAGAAAAGTTTCGGAAAAGTTCGAAATTTTGCACAGAGTCTGCTGCGAGTCTGTAAATGCTCTCATTCTCAAATGCTGGATAACTTAAAGTGGGCGGATTCTCGTGTCACGGGCTACTCTGATTTTTCGCCCCTCCCCTATCTCTTTCGTAGGTGGATTGTTCCAAAATCCAGTCTCAATCTATACGGCCAGTAAGTGACATGTTTGTCAAATTTGTTAGAAGTCGGCCCATTGGTTTAGGAGGAGATGTGAAACATGCAAACATATGTTATAATTAGTATGGATCTTTCTCCAGATAGCTGATGAAAATGTGAAATGTGGAATCCTTACTGGGCCCCAAATTCGGATCACAATGACAAATTCCGGAGGAAGTAATGATGGACTCCAGAAGAATGTAATTCATGGGAGCAACTCATAATGCCGGGGCAAAGGTTTCTAGGTAAGATATGAAGTGAGAATTACCTTCTGCTTATATATGCCCTAATTCAAATCTACAAAGCCATCGGATGCAGAATATCACTTAAAATACACTAGCTGGATTCAGATACTGATTTATTGAGAGAGAATTTGGGATACATGAGATAATAACATGGTGAACGGTTTCACCAATAGATCTACAGAAACTATAAAAAGGGATGTACATTTGCATGTAATTACGTATATGTATTTATGTTGCACCTTCCCCGTAAACCATGGGACCAATTCAAACCAACTTGGTACAAATATCATTTACTGTCTGGAAAGATCTGGAACAGCGGGACCGCTACGGTCGCAGGTTCGAATCCTGCCTCAGGCATGGATGTGTGTGATGTCCTTAGGTTAGTTCGGTTTAAGTAGTTCTAAGTTCTAGGGGACTGATGACCTGAGAAGTTAAGTTCCATAGTGCTCAGAGCCATTTGAACCATTATGTCTGGAACGAATCTTTCTGGGGTAAGGCGGGAGGTGAAAAAACAACCTAGTTCAAGAAGCGGGAGCAGGTGTCCAGTATTTGAGAATGAGAGCATTCAGGAACTTACTAGATATTTGATGGTCATTCAGTGGAATTGGTACCTGTAGCGGGACATATTAATTTTTACTTTTTTGTTACGAACTATATTTGTGAAGTATTTTACAGGCGGTATTCACATATCCCAGAAAATGATACAGAGAAATTACGTCGTTTCGCGGCAGTTAGTTTGGGAGATATGACGTCATATACTCTGATTGGGTGAAAATCTTCAGCGTCATGCTAGATCGACAAATTTATTCCTTCGTTGCTACTAACTCTATTCGCAAGACTTCTTGCAGACAGTTCTACATCTGAATCTGTCTAGAAAAAGGTATCACTGCATGACACAGCGCAGGATACATGACGTCATAAACGCCGAGAAGCATGAGTAACTGCCGCATCTTGCGTGACGTTTTAATTCGTTGCTTCTTTACTACTAAATCTATTCGCAACACAGTCCGCAAACGGTGTCCACTTATGCCGCTCAATGTACCTACTAAAATATATTGTTTTAGCACACAAAATTGAGGAGACATGACGTCATAAGCACTGAGATGCATGAGAAACTGCTGCATCATGCATGACATTTTAATTGATTACTTCTTTACTGTTAACTCTATTGACAAAAAATTTCGAAAACAGCAGACACACACACACCACTATATGTACATGCAAAATTATATCACTGTGCCACACATAGTTCAGGACACACAACATCATAAACATCGAGCTGCATGAGAATGAAACTGCAAGGCGAAATTCGCTAGACATGTTGGTGGCATATTTACACAAATATGAGTGAAGTACGAATGAAATATAGTTGACATATGCTTAATGGCAAAGCCCCCAGTGAAGAGCTCATCCCAAACGCCTGACATGGTTTCAGTCAAATTGGGAATACATATTACCTACAATCTAGAAAGAAATATTATAGGGGCAAGAAAACTTGCCTCCTTTTGGTGTGAGGGTGATAACATGGACTCATAATGAGAGAGAGGTGAAATTCAGAGGTGAACAGCGTGGGGGAGAAGAATACAAGCACATGTAGGATGTGGAGGAGAGAGGGAAGGGAAAATGGACAATGAGAGGGAGAGGAGAAGATAGACAGAGGAAGAAAATAGGAGGACATTGACAGAGACATAGGGAGGAGTATACAGAGAGAGCTATGGACGACAAGAAGACGAACAGTTAGAGGGGAAGGACGAAATGGACAGATAAAGTGCAGAGGAGGAGAATGGTAGAGAGAATAAATAGGAGGAGATGAACACGGAAGGAAAGCAGAGGAAATGAATATGGAGAGGGAATTGGAGGAGATGGACGGAGGGAAGGAGGGGAGAAAATTGACTGAGAGAGGGGTAAGAAGAAACGGAATTAGAGGGGCAGAAAGAGTGGAGAGAAGGAGAAGGAGTAGATGGACAGAGGTGGATTAGCAGATTTTCAGAAGGAGCAGGGACGAGTGCAGGGTGCAAGGTGGACGAGATGGAGAGAGAGGGTCATGGGGGTGAACGAGAGAGGTGAAACGAGGGGACGGACTAAAAGAAAACAGAAATAAATGCATACCCAGGCAACTGTTGGTGCTCAGCTAGTTAAAGCTGTATGTATAGTTATGGGGGACTATGTATTAGGCCTAGCGTAGCAAATGAAGGATTACGTTTCTCCCAAACTAAAGACTGCAAAGTCTTCTGCGTATTATAAGAAACGCTGAAAATGCTGTGCTTCTAAATATTAAACTTTCTTATGTATTATTCTGTTTGTTGAACACAATAGTTACTTACGTTAGACTAGTTTCAGTTCACTAGAATGGAATACCTTGAAAGTTCATCAATATGTTAAAATCGGAGCGTTGAAATGTCATATACGATCTGTAACAAAATTAAGATAATAGAAAATTTGTTTAAATTTTTACTAGTCTGAGATTCTGGAGATAAGTCAAGATCTGAAAATTGATGTTGAAGAGATAGCAGTCAAATCAACGACATGTGCATATGATAGGACACGAATTCGAAAACATTGCACAGAAAAAAAGATGAAAATCCTAACTTTTCTTGAGACTACATGTGAAAGTGCATTAGAGACAAGGTATTGTTTGGTGTAAGTTTCGATAATATCCCTGGCCAAATTGGACAAATAACTTTCGTATACGAATTATTTGAAGAAATCGTTTATACTAGTAACTTGAATGTCGCCTGTGTGCTTCCTTGCAACTCTTATGAAACCTTGTTTTGGGTATGATGGAAGATTCTGTGGAGTGTTGATATTCTGATATATAATTTCTCGAATTTACATCTAAATAACTCCTAATTTTACTTTATCATAGCACATATAAATTGTTCTGCAAGAAGCTATAAATAAAATGGCCTTTGTCTGCAAGTTGATTTTATAACTCTTTTATTATATGATCTATTTTGCCGCCACTGGTCCCATTCTCAGATGCACTTTACACAGGCTGAGTCAATAGTTCGGCATACATTCAGTACCTCTTTCTCTGGTTGTTCATTGTATAATCTCCCTCCCATTTGCACAGATGAACTTCTAGATGTTACTTTCCAGATGTGGCCTTCAATTCTGTGTCAGTTTTTGGTGACAGTAGGACATTTTCTTTGCAGAAAGTATGCTTCTCTTGTTCTGACTGGTAGGTCCGTCTTGATTAGTTGTCCTTTCTCTGTCACTTTTTCTGAGGTATCTAGGACACTTTTGATGTTGAGCGATTTACAAAATTTGTCTGTTTGTTGTTGGTCGTATGCTGAAACTGTGTGTAACTGAATTTCTTTAACGATACAAGAACGGTCTGTGTTTCAAATTCCGATTACAAGTTCAGATCTATAAACAATGTACCTATTTTGCTTTTGAACATGAGCTTATTCATGAAAATTAGTTTTTACGAATCTGACTTCGTTGTTAATGAGAATTGCACGTGTCAGTAAATTAGAGTGCGTAAAATAACGATTCACAAGAATACTCAGAAAGACTAACTATTACGTAATTTTGATGCGTCCTACTACAAAAACGTATTTGCTGAAATTACATGACACTTCACTAGTTGAAAATTGTTCTTTATATTCTGTTAAAAAAATTTCATTTAGACCCTACGACAAATTCTTACCTTGCAACGAATAACTTAACTCTGTGTCGCTCCACGGACAGAATGATGAGCTGAAATATAGAACTGTGCACTAGTTTTCTTCTTATTCTTATTTCAGTATCTAAATTGCTGTTCGTAGTAAATTAGTTTTCGACACTGTTATCAAAATTGTAAGCACTAGGTGAGTACCAGGCAGTACCCAGATATGTATTTATTCTGTTCTCCTTGCCCTCTCAATCTCATTCACTTTATCTACGTCAATCTCCTTTGCCCCCCTCTTTTCGTCCAACTCGCCAACCACAAACTCTCTGTCCATCTCCTCCTGCCCCACTCTCTGACCATTCCTCGTTTTTCATATATCTGCCATTTGCTCCTTCCCCTCTGTCCATCTCCCCCTCCTCCCCTAATTCTAGACCCTCGTCCCCTCTCTTTGTCAGTCTCCTGCTCGCTCCTCCTCTAACTCCTCCTCCTGCCCCTCTCTGTCCAACTCCCTATCCTCCCTCTCCCTGTTCATCTCGTTCCCTCTTCCTTCTCTTTGTCTAATCTTTTAATCGTCTGTCCATTTCCTTATTCTCCTCGGTATAATCATCTGCTCCTCCCCAACCTGCACATCTCACCTCCCACTGAGTTTGTTCATCTCCTCCTCTTTCCTTTCTTTGCCCATTTCCTCTTCCCTTTCTCAATCCTTTCCCCTCCTTTGTATCTGTTCATCTCCTCCTCCTTCTCCTCCTCCTCCTCCTAACTGTTCCTGTCTTCTCCTCCCCTCTCCCCCTACTGTCTGCCCATCTCTTGCTCCACCTGCTCTCTATCTCATCACACTCACCCTAATAGGAGGCAGGTAGTTCTTACTCCTATAGCACTTTTTTACAGATTTTACCTGTGTACCAGATCTGATTGGTGTCATTCCAGGGATGAGATTTTTACCCATGAAGTCATCTGCATATGTATACAAAAAACACGTTTCAGAGATATTTAACATATTTCACATGAGGGGAAGCGAATTTGGTGAAGTTATTTCATTTGAACAACCTCAACTTTTATGACATCATATCTCCTGAAGTATGTGCTGCATATTGATATAATTGTGCAGATACATACAATGTTATACGTGACTACTGTCTGCGAAATGTGTAGTAAACAGAGTTACCAGTGAAGGAGTAATAAATTACCATGTCATGCATGGTGCAGCAGTTTTTCACGCATCTCAGTGTTTGCGATATATCTCCTGAACTTTTATGTGGAACAACGATATACTTTTGTAGATACGCCAGTGGCATATATGGATACTATCTGAAAAATGTGTTGTGAAAAGAGTAGCAACAAAGTGCTTAAATGTCTTGCATGATGTTGTACTTTCCCATTCCTCCATCCTGTCCACCCTTCGCACTTCATATTCTTCCTTTTGTATGTTTCTATCGACAACTCAAACCATCTCCTCTTTAGTGAGTGGTATCCTTCAGTCTTGAAGTATTTATATTCTACAAGAACTTTCCACAACATTTATGCACACTTACATGTCTGTGTACATCGATTTTTGTAATTTCTATGTATTGTTCACACAGAAGTGCAGGGCGTGACAATGCATATCAGTCTAACAAATATTTATTTTTGAAGACTGGATTTATGTTTGTGAGATATTTATGAATGACAAAAGGAAATACTTTGAAATTATAGTCTGTCCTCTTAGTGACATAAAATTAGACACAAACTAATATGAACAATCAGCATTGTCTTTCTTGGAATGGTCATACAACACAATTTCTGCTACTACAGAATATTTGTTTTCTTGGATTCCTAATGCAATACTATTTAAGTAACCTAGATGGGGAAAAGCTAATTACAATACTGAATGCATGATTCATGGCTCTCCCTGATTACCAAGACGTAGATATTATTGGACACAATGAATCATTTTTACCATAGTAATTTCTGAACCACCACTTGCAACAAACAGACTCGAAAGCTACCTTTTTCTGAAGCGGTGTCTCTTTAAACAATCATCTTAAAAATCATCCTTAATCACACATCATGGAACACCTCAAACAGAAATCTCTGTGCGGCACATCCGCCATCCAATCTGCTCATTCCGGCATTATACAACACCCCGCCTCGACGACTGGAGAACTAGCACTGCCCAAGGCTGTGACTCGACTCGAGAGTCACCTAAATGCTTGCCCACGATGACTTAATAATGCAACATCGGAAAACCAGAGACTCAAGTGTTCTGCGTTCAAAGATGCTCCAAATGATAAGACATCAAACAATCTTAGATTTACTGCCATATCACTTAGGGAATGAACTCTGGTCTTATTATAAATCCTTGCCTTATTATTCTCTAATCTTTTTGTCTATGAATCTTATTTGGCCATTGATAATGTTTGCCGCTAAATGTTTCGGTCACATAAATGAGAACTGTCATAGCTCGTAATGCTTTTACTAACATATTTGGGCTTAAGCTGCATCACATGGCGAGATCCTCCCACCTGAACTTAAAAGAAGTTTGTTACGTCTCAGTTGACAGCAGAATAAAGCTGACATCGTCACCGCTACGCTACAATAACGATATGAATAAACGCGTCTCCTCATTAGAACGTAGGATACGGTACATGATTGTTAAATTATCTTCTCCTCGTATTCAAGATTGATTGCGTGGAAAACAATAGTGAAAGTCATGTGTTCTCATAACGAAATTACCTTGTGTATTGAGATATGTTTTAGCTGGCCTCTTAGTTTGGTGCTAGGCAGGCATATAAATGAACACTTGCAAATTATACTGTGAGAACGGTGGTAGGTTGTTGTTTGAAATAAAACGGATCAGTCAGTGAATCTCTTTATAAGTCCTCACCATTAATAAAATGAAGAAAAATTGCGTAGTGGCTTCAAAATATCTTTACTATCTTTCTCCGATGAAGCAAAACAATCAGTACTAGTAAGGGAAACAGTGCTTCAGTCTGGCAGAGGTCGTGGTTTGCGGAGGCCCGCTTCGGGCGAGTGCTCAAGCGCGGCAACTCCACTGAGGCGTACTCGCTGCGGTTGCAAACATCGGAGGATGTGTGTGTCTGTGTACAGTACATGCCAGGCGCAACCACGCGCGGCCTCACAGAAGTTTGTTTGAAGAAGCACATTGTTGACACCGGCCACTGTGTGCGAACTCAGTAGCAGCAGAGTTTGCTGCGCTTGGGCAGATGACTTCTTCCGACCGACAGTACCACCACGCATCTACGGAAGCACCACAGCTACAGAAACAAAAAGCTGCATCGTTTGCAGGCATCAGTGGGAAGAAAAAATTATTACACATTTTATGAGATTATGACTAACTGTACTATAAAACTGGCTATTTCATGTCGTAATTCCCCACAACATTGTTAGGCACAGCTTAAGTCCTAGTAGAAACCATTTTTTTGGGAAATATTCTTCGGGTTACGTTACAAATTTCCGTTTTCTGTATATTACTTATTTACTTGCTGATGCTACGAAGTAATCCCGCAATTCTATTTGCTAGCTGTTGCTGGTTTTACAGGTGCAGCTATGAGAAATATAAAAGAAATTCATTCATAAAACTATTACACGTTATTGCATATATCTCATACACCATCTTAACAACCAATCAAGAAGCTTAAAAATACCAAATATCTCGAAAATAACATATAACTAAATAAATTTTGTATGGAACAACGATTTAGTTTTCCTGGAATAAGTGGTGTTTTGCAGCCAGATTCTACATTTTTGTCGTTGCTGTAGTCTTCGTTTCCAAGCATGGTTTGATGCATTTCTCCATGTTAGTCTGTAGTATAGAACTCTCATCAACTGCATAGCTGGTGTGACCTCCAGCCTCTGATACTTTTTTTTTCTTTTCTTGTCTTAATCTCCTTCCACAATTACTACCACCTGCACATAAACGCCCTGTCAACTTGTCACTTCTTTTAATTAAGTTTTGTCATAAATTTGTTTTTCCCCTGTTGGATATAGTACCTCCTCATTAGTTACTCGAGCTACCCATGTGTTCTTCAGCATACATCTATAGCACTGCATTTCAGGAGCTTCTACCATCTTGTTATTTGAACTAAGTTTCGTGCACGTTTCATCTCAACAAAAACCTACACTCCAGAAAAATATCTTCAGGAAAGATTTGCTAGCACTTAGACAAATATTAAATGTCAAACAAATTATCACATGAGATAGGTTGAAGAAAAACAAACTTACATTTACAGCATTTGCAGACTTAGAGAAAATGTTTGGCAATATTGACAGGTCTACACAATGTAACTTTGAAGGTAAAATTGATAGCATACAGTGAGTGAATCGCTTTTTTATAATTTTTTAATAGGAACTTTGACTAAATTATTTAATGGATAAACGCTAGCCATCCCACGTATATCAGGGCCAGTATAAGATTGCTTTACACACTTTGTGCAGATTCAGTATAAGCCCATATGAGCGTGATTAGCTCATTAGTACTGATTAGATTCTGCCCCCTAATTTGCATAACAGTTAAGGTTCCCACAACAGCAAACACGGGGCTAGTTTCCATATTGGCAACCCAGCCAGGATTCATTCCCTACAGGTCACACTTGTACAATATGATCTCTCTCTCCTTCATCAGCTACCTGAACTTTTTTTAAAAAATCGGTTGTAAATTAAAGTTGGCGGCGCCTATGTACTAATCGTCTGTGTGATAATTCTTGTGTTTGCTCTATCTTTTATTTAGCCAGTTATATTCTATGGTGACTCATTTATTTTGTGTTTCTGCAGCTTCTTCATGATACTTATCGTAGATCAGTGTTCTGATCATGAATGGGGAATACGCTCCATTCAGAGTAAAGTGAATTCTGTTAACCTATACCGTATGAAACGTATTGAAGTCATTATAATAATCCAAAACCTGTTAGAAACAGACAACAGGTCAGACAGTCGGTGCCAGCGTAATGGCGTGCGAGAATCCAGAGTTGCAACTCCTCTTGTCAGTATGGCATATGAACTACCGGAGGATACTATTTTAGCTTTCCTGAGAGAGATGGAAATAAAAAGAGAGGAAGCAGATGAAAGAAGGAAGGAAGCAGAAAGAAAGAGGAAATAGAAGGACTATGAATTTCGTAAAGAAATTCTCAAGGCGGAGACAGAGAAGGGGAGGGAGGAGGCTGAAAATGCACGAGGTGCAAATTTTAAAGTAGATGTGGCAGAAGCCAAGAAATAAGGTATCACAGCACCCGGGATAGCTAAGCACAAGAATCAGCGAGTCAGAAAGCAAAGACCTGCACCAGTAGACTAAGAAAAGGTTATATCACGGCAAAGCGCATCTTGAGCAAAGTCACAAAAATAAATGATCACCTTCAGTAAACATTCGAAAGAGTCACTATAATGGAAGGTCTACAGGACCGTGTATGGTTATTTGGGTCTCTGTTGGTTCAGTCTTTCCCTATGGGTTCCAGTTAAAGCGTCGCCCTGCGGAATTAGAACAGAGACATGATCAGTATGCACTCGGAGATCCATTGTGGACAGATGCAAGAAGCAACACCGGACACCCTTAGCGGTAATTCAGGTCTATACGATGGTCGCTGTAGACATGATTTAGCATATCGCGTCGAACCTGTTCAGGTATTGGAGTTGATGAGATGTTCAGGAGTGGAAGGAGCATCAGCTTTCGGTCACAGACACATTCTGTTCATCCTGAACTTTCAGAATTTCAAAGATGTAGGGCATACTTTACATCCCAAGATTTTACTGGGACGGTTTGGCAAGTCACTAGCCTGAATGTGGCCACTTACATCAAACCTAGAATATATTTGTGCTTAACTGGACGCTGCTCTTCGTCCAACGAATTTAGACGCATTTCTTACCACATACTGGCTGCGAGATATGCAAGACCGCAAAAAGCAAGAAATCATCATATGGCCAGAACTAGATGCTTTTTGATACAAAAGCCCTCTCAACAAATTCGACGCACTGCTTAGAAAAAATCAATTCATAGACTCTTCATGGAGCACGTATGAGATAATTCAGTTTTTCTTCAGCAAACTCCACGCCCAGTAGCAGCATGCGTCAGTTGGAAGGTGCCTTGACAACACTGAATCGTTTAAATGTTTGCTGTTCGAACTGAAACTTGTGTCAGACAAACAATGTGATGATGATGATGGTTGGTTTGTGGGGCGCTCAACTGCGCGGTTCTCAGTGCCCGTACAAAGTCTAAATCTTTACACAGCCCTATCTCGCCACGTTCACGAATGATGATGAAATGATGAGGACAACACAAACACTCAGTTCCCGGACAGAGAAAATCCCCAACCCGGACGTTAATCGAACACAAGACCCCGTGATCCAGAGGCAGCAACGCTAGCCACTCGATCACGAGCTGCAGACTTGACAGACGAAGTGCCACAGAATGAAGGAGGGCAAATGAAGGGAACAATCAGCAACGCCATAAGAATAAAGAAAGGAGGGATGACTAAAACAAACCACAGGGTGTGTGACAGAAAAGAGTACCACAGCCACAGTAAGAATTACGGAGAGCAGGGTTACAGAACTGAGAATACCCTTGGGTTTAATAGCACCTGAAGTGAACAAGGTCATAGCCAGCAGAGAGACAGTTGATGGGGCAGACAGAACCACAATAATAACAACGGTGACAGAATCGAAATTAAAGGTCCGAAACCGTCCAGTGGACTACACACACTGAAGTGACAGTCATAACTGAAGCCAGACGTCACATCTACATAACCCTACTGACGAGTCTGAACAAATTAATGTCTTTCACGCTGAAACTAACGTACACATTTATTCTAAAGACCTCAGTATTATTTTGCCCAGCCAGCAATAGGCAACAAGAGTAGAAAAAGTCGCAGGTGGATGTCAAAGGATAAGCGGTGAGCTGCTAAACAACCTTATAACCGCCATCTGACCCGGGATCCCACAGTCCTACAACCGCATGACAACTGGTTGACTTCAGAAGACTCTGGACGTCTCTTGGGTATGGTCATTAAAGCCAAACCACTAGACATGACGGAACAAAATTGGAGAGAAAAAGTTCACCTAATTAAAAGCTGAGTTAAGAGAATAACACCTGTTCAACTTAGGCAGTTCGCAAAGGTGATGTACATCTGATATTGTCAGTCTTTGGGCCATCTGGAGTGTATGATAAATGACGAAAATTTCACAAGCCAAGATCGCTAAAATGCATTTTCCTGGATGACCAGCTTTGGCAGAGCTATGCTGCCATCATCGGATACTCTGCCCTAAAATTTTAAAGCATACGATCCGATGACGACAGCATAGCTCTCACGAAACCGGTCTTCCAGGAAAATGCATTCTTAGCTATCTTGGCTTGTGAGCAATTCTTCAGTTTTCAGATCGCAAGGGGATTATTGCGTACATGTTACATAGTTGCAAAATTCAATCACGTTGCAGTGAGCTTACATAAGTCAACCAACTGTGCAAGAAAGATTTCATGTGGAGTTAGAATCTTCCCAAATTACTCTTTCTGCCACCACCGCCCCTCACTACAGTAGATGGGTAGGGCTGCACAACATGTGTCAGCATTGTATGGCAACGCTAACTTACGTATTTCGTAGCAACAGTCTGTAAATTCCGTGATGATGACTACCACAACAGGCGGTAAAATGGAAGATGAGTGGAAATCTCTAAAAACAGTCATCACAAAAATTGGACAGACAAATAAAAGTGCAAGGAACATAAATGTGAGGAAACAGTGGCTAACACTCAGGATAGTGCGGGTAGATGTAAATAATACACTGAAGGACTCTATAAGAGAGGAAGAGCTATGTGGTGAAGCGGTAGCAGAAGAATTATGAATTCGATTTGGAATACACAGGTACCCAGAAATACAGTTAAAGTCTGATTGAGCTTACAGCCAAATAACATACCACGAAAACATAACATTTCTAAGCCATTTCTAAAACAATAATGGGGAATATCAAGAAAACGTGTTTTTAAGTTGGTGTGTAGACTGTATGAGACTGGAGACGCACAATCAAACTATTGGATAATATTCATACGATTCTGAAGATGGAAAAGAATAAACGTGACTTACCGAAAAGTCAGCTTAACACCTCGTGCACTAAAGTTGATGACAAGATTAATATATATAATAATGAAAAAATATTGAGATTCTCTTAGGGGAAGGTCAGCTTGGCTTAGGAAGCTAAAGGCACGAGAGATGCAGTTCTGACGTTGCGCTTGATAATGAAAACAAGACTTAAAGAAAACCAGCTTCATAGGATTTACCGCCTTAGAGAAAGCTTCAGATAAAGTAAAACTATGCCAAATTTGAAATTCTCAGCTAATTAGTATATTCTATACGAAACTTCGGTGACATGCAAAATTTGTAAGTACGAGAAAGGAGTAATAGGACAGAAGACCAAGAATGAAGTGCTTTGATGAGAAATTCTGCCCTACTGTTCAATCTATTCATCAAGGAAGCAATGCAGGACACAGTTATGGATTTAGGAGTGGGATTAAAATACAGGGTGAAAGAATATCAAAGAAAAAATTCACTGATGACATAGCCATCCTCAGTGAGGCAAGGAGAATATAAAAAGCAGTCTAGAACAGGCAAAGAGGACGTTATGGCCTAAAGAACTCTTTTTACGTATACAGACTGAAGCGGCGAGAGACCCCGGTTCGATTCCCGGTCTTGGTAAAAATTTTCACCTTGGTTCGATTCCCGGCCTAGGTATAAACTTTGACTCGCAGCTTCAGTCTATACACAAAACATCACATCTGTATGAGACCAATAAAGTCTCTGAGACTGAGTCATTTCGTTTGTCTAAAGAACTCTACTAATAACAAACAGTGGCCTTAATACGAGGAATAAAACATATGATCATGTAAGTTTAGAGTACAGAATTCTAAGGAAATGTTTCATAGACTGAGGGAAAACCGGAAAAGAAGAGAACTGAAGTATCTTAAGTGCTACAGCTAGTTGTAGAGATGTAGAGGAAGGATAAGAAATGAGGGAAGCATCGAAAAGAGGAAAGGACAGGATGAAGAGAGTTATGTTGAGACAAAAGTGAATAAGATCCATAGTACTAGAAGAAACTGTAAATATTAAAACTGTAGGGAAAAACACAGACTGGAATGTTTCCAAGAAATAACTCAAGACTTTGGAAGCAAGAGCTATTCTGAGACAAAGAGTTAGGTACAAGACAGGACGTCGTGGGAGGGATGGCGGCATCAAATAGATGACTGATGAGCCAAAAGAAACTGAACCTGAACAGCTTCAATTAGCAAAGGGTTTAGTAGCTCGGCCGTAGACCAAAATAAGTGTGGGATGTAAGGTCTATTAGCGCTCCATTTCACATTTCCTCGAGTTCACGGGCAGCTTCAATCTGCATTCCTACCCCCCTCCCCACCCTCCCCCAAACAGCACCCCATGTATGATAACAGTACAGTCTGCTACTTTCGCAATATCTCATCAGTCTGCACACGACCTATGGTTAACACATACGACTCATATTCAAAATGAGAGACATTATCATTTACATTTCCTATCTCTTCCCTAAATCTCTTCAAACGAGAGTTCGAGGGGCTTGATTGTTTTCAATATAACTACTATAGAATAACCAGAATAACCAACTGTGGTGGGTTAACGCTGCATGGCACACCAGAGCAGGATTAAGCATCCCGACCCTTTGGAGGCAATTAGCTCTCATTCGAAACAATACCATTCCGATACCGTAATTGGTGGTAAAATGCCTTCGAAGAAGAGGTGCAGTTCAACATCATATCATAAATCTTCATTACAGAGCAGTCTTCAGTAAGTTGAAATCATATCATCCGATAAAGTGGTTTGACTCTAATGTCCTCAGGTCATGCGCATTTTGAGAGCCAACCTCATCTTTCTTCAGTTAAGTAGCCCTCTCATTCTTATTACCGTGTGCTGCGTCTAATTTAGCCGACGTTCAACGTATAAACAAAGTTCACTCTGTTTGCGCGACTGCAAATAGGGCAGCGCGATTCGCGGTAAAATTCGGAAATTTATGATAAAGCGTTATCACGATAAGTGAAATTTATTACTAATTTACAAAAACCAGCTGTTGCGCCCAAAACTAAATTGTAAAACCCACTTGAGCATTTTGATTTTACACAACTATATGAGAGGGTTCATCTTAAATTAACAGCAGTGGCTGCATATTTCATGTAAAACATCTAAAAACACTGCTTACATTCAGAGTGAGTGGCATATTTGGAAACAATGCTAATGTACTTGGAGGGTCTTTCTGAAATTGTAACGTGTGAGCTGTGTTAAGAAATAAGTCATTATCGTGAACGGTTTGTTTATCATCGTGAACTGTGTATTGAAGCCCTGTTCTGCATAGTATTATATGAACATTTATATCCCTGTATACAACTGGAACGCGATATGACCACAAGTAACTGAAGAACAGTCGCAGAACACAAACACCTAATGTATGCGAAACATTAATTAATTTACATTGCTATGCACTCTAACGTCCACTAGTAAGTAATCGCTCATCAAATCTTATCCAGAATTAGACAATATGTATACTTTCAGCTTGTAGCTTACAGCCGTGAGGAAGTTTCCCCATATCTGCAATAGCTGAGTGAACAGTCAGAAAGATGGATTACTTAAATATTTCCTTAAACTAGTGAGATCATACACTTTAAAAGCAAAACGTGGATACACTATTGAAAACAGGGAACACATCACTATTATGTCCTCTACGAAATGCATCATTGCTAAAAACGGCGCCGTGCGTAGTCTTCCGCAGTTGCCTATGTTCCAGAAGAGCGTCCACTGACCTATATTGTAGCACCAGAAAGTTACTAATTGAAAATTAATGGGCTGAAACAGCTCGGTATATATGATTTATTCGATTATTCATACACTGACTGATCAGTGATTCACGAAAGACTGTAGCAAAAGGTCTCGAAAAAAATGACAGTGTAATACCATGTATGTAAAGAAGAAGTATCAGAGAAATAATTAACAGAAATATTACAAACAACTACTATAGAATCAAATTTTCAGTCTACAGCGGAGTGTGCGCTGATATGAAACTTCCTGGAAGATTACAACTGTGTGTCGGACCGAGACTCGAACTCGGGACCTTTGCCTTTCGCGGGCATGTGCTCTACCAACTGAGCTACCCAACCACGACTCACACCCCGTCCTCACAGGAGGCGAAGTGATGGCAGAATTGAAGCTGTGGGGTCGGGGTGTGAATCGTGCCTGGGTAGCTCAGTCGGTTGAGCACATACCCCCGCAAGGCAAAGGTCCCGAGTCCGAGTCTCGGTCCGGCACAAAGTTTTAATTTTCCAGTAAGTTTCAACTACTATGGTGGCCTCAAATCCATCAGACAAATCTCAAAGATCATATGGATCCTCAGTTCACATAACATGAATTGAAATTCTAGGAAAAGTACCACATAATCACATGTTTTCGAGATGCATGTTCAAAATGGTTCAAATGGCTCTGAGCACTATGGGACTTAACATCTGAGGTCATCAGTCCCCTAGAACTTAGAACTACTTAAACCTAACTAACCTAAGGACATCACACACATCCATGTCCGAGGCAGTATTCGAACCTGCGACCGTAGTGGTCGAGTGGTTCCAGACTGAAGCGCCTAGAACCGCTCGGCCACTGCAGCCGGCTCCTAATAACTCGCTACAAGTTCTTAACAGATTGATTGCAAAGTAACAATGCAAATACTTTTCTGTCGTACGTCTCAAACGACCTACACAACATCTGTTGACCACAACGATAAGTAATAATACGGATCTCAACAAAAATCTGCAACACTGCAATATCGGGAACCGCGAAATGACGACCAAGCAGAAAGTAGAATACAGCACGCCAAAGGCAGGAAACAGCATGCAGGTTACCGAGTGCTCTTTTGAATCTACCCGGTTTAGTGGCCAGACAACTACGAAAGATGTCATTCGCTGAGGGGTCACCAGCACATCAAAGCATAACACATTTCAGTGGTATCAGAAAGAGATAACCCAATATATATGGCTCAACTAATCGTACCCGACCGTAGGATAATCTTGCAGCGGATTAGAAAGATACATTCGCAATTTTAGAAAACAAAAATTATGGACAAATATGAAAGTGCAATAGAATAGGAAACTCTCAAGTGCAATGAAAGATGAAATTGAACACGTAAAGATATCTACACTTTATGCAAAAATAAAACATACATAAATAGGTCTAAAATATGTCGTAACACTTTTGATCAATACACATTAATATACCGGGTGATCAAAATGTCAGTATAAATCACGGAATAATGTAGATAGAGAGGTACTAATTGACACACATGCTTGGAATTACATGGGGTTTTATTAGAACCAAAAAATTACAAAAGTTAAAAAAATGTCCGACAGATGGCCTTCATCTGATCAGAATAGCAATAATTAGCATAACAAATTAAGTCATAGCAAAGATGATGTTCTTTACAGGAAATGCTCAATATATACACCATCATTTCTCAACAATAGCTGTAGTCGAGTAATAATGTTGTGAACAGCACTGTAAAGCATGTCCGGAGATGTGGTGAGGCATTGGCGTCGGATGTTGTCTTTCAGCATCCCTAGAGATGTCGGTCGATCACGATACACTTGCGACTTCAGGTAACCCCAAAGCCAATAATCGCACGGACTGAGGTATGGGGACCTGGGAGCCCAAGCATGACGAAAGTAGCGGCTGAGCACACGATTATCACCAAACGACACGCGCAAGAGATCTTTCACGCGTCTAGCAATATGGGGTGGAGCGCCATCCTGCATAAACATTGTACGTTCCAGCTGGTGTTTATCAGCCAGGCTGGGGATGTCGCAATTCTGTAACATATCAGCGTACCTCTCACCCGTCACGGTAGCAGTTACAAAACCAGAATCACGCATTTTCTCGAAGATAAAAGGCCCGATATCGGTGGATGTGGTAAATCCAACACATACCGTGACTTTCTCGTCGTGCAATGGAGTTTCTACGACAGTTCTAGGATTTTCGCTAGCTAAAATTCTGCAGTTGTGGGCGTTGACAGACCCTCGGAGCGTGAAATGAGCTTCGTCGGTCCACAACACGTTACTCAACCAATCGTCATCTTCCGTCATCTTTTGAAACGCCCACACCGCAAATGCCCTCCGCTTCACTAAATCGTTAGGTAACAGTTCATGATGCCGATGAATTTTGTACGGATAGTATCGGAGGGTACGCCTCAGTGCCAACCAAACAGTAGTGCATGGAATGCCGGTGCGACGTGCGACTACATAAGCGCTGACTTCCCCGTGCATAGATTAACCCGCTACAGTCTCCATTTCTTCCTGAACTGTCTCAGCAGCATTACGCCTTGTGCTCGGTCGGCCACTACGGGGTCTATCGTCTATCGTCCAATTTAATCCGTGGCTTCGAAATCATTCTCGCCACAGCTGCATTTGTCAACGGACCTTTACCCGTTCGAATCCCCTTTCTACGGTGATAGGATCGTAAAGCTGAACTAGCACATTCCCTTTCTGATAATATAGCTTCACTAAAAGCGCCTCTTCAAGTAACGTCAACATGCTGCGACTGCTGACGCATCTGATTCTATCTCTCATTACCGCTCCTTTTATACACGATTGTCATGCGCAGTCACTGTCGTTTTGCTGTCCAGCGCCATCTGTCGGACATTTTGAGAACTTTTTTTGGATCTAATAAAACCCCATTTCATTCCAAGTATGTGTGTCAAATTTTACCTCTGTATCTACATTATTCCGTGGTTTATTAAGTTCTCAAATTTATACAGACTTTTTGATCACCTGGTAATTTAAGAGGTGATGTAGATAACCAGTTATAGTGCTCACCGAATAGGAATGTCGTATGAAACGATCCTACACGAACAAAACATTAGAGTTTCAATGTCACTGTGTATATGGCCCATTACTGAATGGCAGATTTAATAATGCTACAATAAAAATAGATTGTTCTACATACTAGAGAATCAACGAGTTAGGAAGTCATTCAAATTTCATTTTATTTTTTACCTTTGTTGTAATATAGTAATGTAACAGTGTTATTAGAACAAGGTAGCATTTGCTATACGTCTCGATATTTGTATGCTATTCCCCAAAACTGAAGTAAGTTTCACACGTTCGCGGCTGTTTTGAATAGATAGTTGATATTTGTAATTATTCTAGTTATTGCGAGTACTAAATGAATTTTGAGTGAATTATTTACGATGGCAATGTGAAATCACTCGACGCGCTACACACAGCTGCTAGAAATCTGTAATTATGCTCAGTAGCTACTGGGAACTTAAGACCAGGTACCAAATTTTTTTTGTACCAATAACTAGTTCTTCTTTGTTAACGTAGTCCCCTCAAAGAGCAACCTTACTTTCCAGTATTTTTTCAGTGAGGGGCAGATTACTTTGTTGTATCGTATTTTAGGAAAGTTCAGTTCAGCACAGCAGCTTTGTAGTTTACGTAATGTGCAAAATTAATATTTTAAATTCTGACATTATGTTATTACATTTTAAACCTTTCTTGAAACATCCCTCTGCCAACAGAAGATACTGTACTCTCTACAGTATCTATTTATGTTTTACGTAAATGCATGCAAATATATTAAGCAATATCTGTACAATTGAATCATACATTGCAACTGTGATGCATTAAGCAAGAACACGGGTTTGCAGACTATATACAATTATTAAAGCCGCCAAGGTTCTACGTACCAATGAGCACTGAGTAAGTCCACTGCCGGTCCAGCCAGATAAAACTTCAGTTTTTCCGACAATTTTTCGCAGCGGTAGCAAACACATTGCTTTCTGAAAACATTATCATCGTAATGGAGTGGCAACTTGTTATGACAAAACAATAACGCTTTTATTTGGGACCGCTGCTCCGACAAAGTGTTTACATTTACGTCCGCGTATTATGCTCATAGCGCACAATGCCCGATCCCGTGGGTGGTGCGCGAGCAATACGCAGTCCATTGTCCCTTTCTTTTGAGTTAGAACTGCCATTTTTCGGATACAAAGCAACACTGTTGTCACTGTTACGCAACATGAGCACTATGCATCGTAGGCCCAGTCCTGAAGACCAAATCGCTCTAACTCTGGGCGTCATATGAATGTTGTGCGACTTTTTCCGGCTG
Source organism: Schistocerca piceifrons (assembly GCF_021461385.2). Taxonomy (NCBI): domain Eukaryota; kingdom Metazoa; phylum Arthropoda; class Insecta; order Orthoptera; family Acrididae; genus Schistocerca; species Schistocerca piceifrons. The sequence goes on along the minus strand of NC_060141.1, from coordinate 442,481,463 downwards.
TGTTTCGAAACCTTTCCAAAAAACATTAAGTCGAACAAGTAAAACTAAAAAGCAGAGCACGGGGAAGTGGGTATAATAAACAATGCTGAAGATATGCCCGGCGTCTTAGAGTGATGGAATGGTACAGTCATTTGCTACAGATACTTTAGGGATATTTCATGGATCGTTCAGTACAGAGAGTGCGAAACTTTTTACAACCGACAATATAGATAAGACACATTTCTTGCAGATGATTCCAAATTAACGTTTCTTCGAGATGTGTGCGAGGTTTCTAACCGTTCTGACAAAACACCGAGTCGCAGTGCGCTATGAAAATGTGTTTCACGCAACTCACACCTTACATGCAATGCGTTGTAATTTCATTATTTGTTGCGGGAAAAGGAACTGTGGTGATCGTCCGTAAACGTTTCTGTGCAAAGTGTGGTAATGATGTAGTTGGTAGGAATTCTGTTGGGCGTTTTATAAAGAGCGTTAAAAATGGTTCAAATGGCTCTGAGCACTATGGGACTTATCATCTGAGGTCATCAGTCCTCTAGAACTTAGAACTACTTAAACATAACTAACCTAACGATACGACAGACATCCATGCCCGAGGCAGGATTCGAAGCTGCGACCGTAGCGGTCGCGGGTTTCCAGACTGAAACGCCTAGAACGGCTCGGCCAGAACGTTAAAGCGTCGAAGTGCAGAAACACGATCGGCCGAATTCGGGACCTCTTGCCACAGCCATTTTTCCCAACGTAGTGGACGTGGATGCATAACTTTAAGCCGGAAACCAAAAGGGATTCGCTGTAGAGGATCTATCCGCGATCATCAAAGAAAAGAAATTCAAGGCATATCCCTCTGTGTCAAAGCCATGACGACAGTCTTCTGCGATAATGATAGTGTCGTTCTCGAGGATGTGTTGCAAGAAGGGTCAAGCATTAATCCACAAGCGCATCTGAATACTACGAATAAGCCGAAGAACCATTTCAACGTAACTGCCCGACAAAGTGTGCAAAACAGAAGTTGCTCCAACGCGACAACGCACTCCCACACGCAAGTCTCAGAACCTAAGAAAATAAAGGCAAATTGAGTTGAACACCATTGCCTCATCCACCCTGCAGCCCAGATAGGGCGCCCTTATATTTCATCTCTTTAGGCCATTCACTTATTTGAGAAAGAAATTTCGGAGAATGTACGTCTGGAGCATCGCATTGTATGGGAGCGAAGCATGAAGTATGGGACAACCACAAGAGAAGAAAATGAAAGTATTTGAGATGTGGTGCTATGGAAGAAGGTTGAAAATTAAGTGGATGTATAAGGTAATACATGAGGAAGCTATACGCAGAATCGGCGAGGAGTGGAATATGTACCAAACACTCACTAGAAGAAGGTACAGGATGATAAGACATCTGTTAAGACATCAGTGATTAACTTCCATGACACTAGAGGGAGCTGTAAAGCTTAAAACTATAGAGGAAGACAGAGATCGGAATACATCCAGCTAATAATTGAGGACGTACGTTGCAAGTGCTACTTTGAGATGAGAAGGTTGGCACACGAGAGGAATTCTTGACAGGCCGCATCAAACCAGTCAGAGGACTGATTGCCCACAAAAAGGTCATTCTCTGGGTGTAACACGTGATTCATGTCGTGAAAACATGGCTACGAGCACAGGACAAGAGCTTTCACCATCAAGAAATAAGTGCTGAACACAAGACTCCCGTAGAACCATAGACCATGATGGAGACTATGTGGGAAAATAGTACAGGTGAAATTAATATTGAGTCATATTGTCATCAAATTCTAGATCTAAATTTGTTCTGAGGGAGTTCTTCGGTACTAATTATTGTACGGACCACGCAAAATCAACGACATAACACTATACAGGTTAATTCTTTCAATAACTAAAAACGTCAAACACCCACATCTGATGGTGAAATTCAAATAAAAACGAAACCGATTATAATAAATAAGGACAACCGTTCTGATCACGGGCTGTGAAAAACTTAGATAACAAAGTTGTGGGACACTGTCTCACAGCGTAAAAAGCTGTAGTTTGCTTTTATTCTCTCCTCTAGCAAGCTGCATCATTTACATTGTCTAAACTCGACGAAAACGGCAGATCTCTTTACCATTCATTTTTATTTGTTAACTCTGGGCGCCGCATTTAAAGTTAGCCTTCATGTAGTGATTTACATAATCTCGGCAGTTAATTCCTCTGAACTGTTCCGAGTCAGCATCGTAGAAGCTTAAGAATTACGATGGCAAAGTCACATCGTTGAAGGCGGTCTGTGTGCTGCCAGAAAAACAGTGTACAGCAACAGTGAACAGTGCCCTCAGAGTAGTGGGTACGCCTGAAGTATCTGATTAAATAGCTAAAAAAAAAAAAAAAAGTGTAAAGCGAAGAGAATAAGTTAAAGGATTTCTTGCAATGGGTGAACATTTTATGACAACCTACATCTGTGTAGCATAACAGCCTCTTGGTTTGAATAAAGTATGTTCACTGACGCCACGTATTTGACATATGATTGTCAATGACAATGTTGTTTCAGTTGTATTAGAAGTCAGAGGAGTCCATACCATATAAGCTGGTTCGTTGCGGGAAACCTGTGACCAATCGTGCTATATAATGTACTTAAAATAGATGTTTAAGTTCAACTGTTGAGCTTTGCAGGATCGAAACGTAAGAGTGCGACCGTGTGATAAGGGTAATAACAGAACTTCTGTTGTGATACAATTAGAACTTCAATTTCGCGAACTGTTCCAGTTTGGGGAACCGACGATACTACTTTCATTTTCTTTTTTTTAATATAAATTTTATCGACTGGAAGTTACAAATCAACGAGAATATGCAGATACAGATAATTCGTGTAGACGTACAAACATGGAGAAGGACAGTAATTTTCGATACATTTATGGCAAATGTAAGATAGTCCATTATAATTCGGGCAAACGGATGCAGTTTACACGGAGAAAGAGTGATTGCATGAAAGAACTGCATTTGCAGTAACAACACTGCAAACCGCTTATTACGCATGTACACTGTAAACAACTACATGTTTAAACGTAGGGTGCCGCCTGTCCCGGGAAAACAGCGGTGATAGCCAATTTGGTTCAATGTTCACGTAATATTTATCGGACAAACTGCAAAAAGGGGGGGGGGGGGAGGGTGTCTTTGCAGAACGGCAGAAAATTGCATTCTAATAGAAGTGGGGATATTATGATATTCAACCACAAACTTTCTTTGCTCATACACGAAATGTCTCATTTGAAGACCGAATGCATCACTGTCACTTTCAGCAATCCAGGATAGTTCAACATTTGCACAGATACTCGTGCTTCCTGAGACGTATATCTCACGGCATGTAAACACACATACGCCCAAGCACTGAAGTTTTTTGAAGAGAACAGAGGTGTTCTTCTAGCTCACTGCACATAGGTAAGTAGTCTTTGATGATAATCATGCTGCCTGTTTCTGAAGAAGAAAGCAGTTCACTGCTTGCATTAACATTATTGTACGCACGTTTGCCCTAGCTCATTTTATTCGGATTCCTCTGTGTTTATAGCTGATAAGTTCGTAGCCGCTACTTAGTTTCTTGATAGTGGGGATAGTCCGTAGCGGTCGCGCGGTTCCAGACTGAAGCGCCTAGAACCGCTCGGCGAAGTCTATATAATTTGTTTTCTGTAACAGCAGCTTCACACAATTGGTTAGTGTATATTCTCAGCAACAAAGAGCCGAATGCTTCCCTCGCTAAAAGATACAGGCGTTAAACAGCTGAGATATGAGTCCCTTGGCTTTAAAGCGTTTTATTTCATTATCATAAAATAGGAGTAATGTCCTGAAATACAGTCTCATATCACTAACGTAGATTTGCAATAGGATTATGGAAATATGTTCGAACGTTGGTAATTACCACGAAGAAAACGACTTGTTAACACATAGTCAACATGGATTCAGTAAACAATGTTCTTGTGAAACACATCTAGCTCTTTATTCTCATGAAACAATGAGTGTAATCGACAGAGTATCTCAAATTGATTCCATACTTATAAAATTCTAGAAGACTTTTGACACCGTGCGTCACCAGCGACTTCTAATCAGTGTGTCTATGGTTTTGTCCGACAGTTTTGAGGCTGGATTTATGCTTTCGTGTCAGAAGGGGTCCAGTTCATGATAGTTGACGGAAGGCCATCGATTAAAACACTAATGATATCTGGTGTTCGCCGAGGAATTGTTATACACACTTACGGATTGTTTGCAGATGGTTCTGTCATTTGCCGTTTAGTAAAGCCATCTGGACATCAAAATCAACTACAAATTTACTTGGACACGATAGATGTATGGTGCGAGACGTGGCAGTTATCTCTCAGTAAGTGAAGTGTGGTCGTCCACATGAGTATGAGAAGGAAACCTTTAATGTCGGTTGCACCACAAATAACGCAAGTCTAAAAGTTTTTATTTCATCTAAACACCTACGTATTACAATTACAAACAACTTTAACTGGAATGAACACATAAAACTTTTGTGTGCAAGGCGAACCGAAGATTGCGTTTTATTGACTGAACACTTAGAAAATGCAGTGGGTCTACTACAGAGACTGCTCGTCTATTCTCTTCTGATATACTGCTGTGCGGTATGGGATCCGTACTAGGTATCACTGATGGAAGACGTCGGAAAATTTCAAAGAAGGGCAACTTGTATTATGTAGTGGACTGGCCCGACAGCCAATCCACTATGACGGGTAGCCGAAAGGCACGCGTTTAAGCTCACGCAGTCTGGCATAAGGTCTGGAACAGGTCAGAGAAATAAGACTAGCAAAACAGGAAGTAACTGGTAGAATACTTAACTTTAATCCATAAGTGGTGTACATCGGTCTGACGGTAAGGGCATCACAAGTTAAATATCTATTGATAATGGCGCTTTGCTAGTTCGTAGCAAATGACGTAGCTGAAGGCTATGCTAACTATCGTCTCGGCCAATGAGAGCGTATTTGTCAGTGAACCTTTCCTAGCAAAGTCGGCTGTGCAACTGGGGCGAGTGCTAGGACGTCTCACTAGACCTGCCGTGAGGTGGCGCTCGGTCTGCAATCACTGACAGCGGTGACACGCGAGTCCGACGAGTACTAACGGACCGCGGCCGATTTAAAGGCTACCACCTAGCAAGTGTGGTGTCTGGCGGTGACACCACATTTTGTATCATTACGAAATAGCAGAAATAATGCCACAGATACGATATGCGAGTTAGGTGGCAAACATTAAACCAAGGTGGTCCTCGTAGCGGTGAGCTCTTTTCACGAAACTTAAATCATCAACTTACACCTCTGGATACGAAAATATTTAGTTGACGCCAACCTACACTCGGAGTAAAGTGTTTCTATTTCCGGAGTACTATTCAACAAGGGAACGGTAAAAAAATTATCTGAAAGTGGCTGGATGAGCCTTCTGGCTAGCACTTAATTGTGGGCTGCTGAGCTGACGTACAGATACACTGGTGGATGTAGACACCTTTTTCGATTTTATTTCAATCATGAGGGAAAATATTTATTGCAGCTGTTCTCTTTCTCTTAACTTACCGTTCAGGCTTACCAAAATATTTCGAGATGAGCTGCTGTGGAAGATAATGTGTAAAGAAAGAGCTCATGACCTTTCAGAGGAACCATCGTAGTAAAAGCCGAAGCTATTTAAGTAAGTAACATAGAATGTAACTGTTCATGGGCGAATGGCAATTGGTTGCCCTTGATAATTTACGTGACCTCGATGCAATATTAGGGGCTCTGCAGTAACGTTAACGGCGTGCCAATTCTATAATGACACATGTAGCTGCATAAAAAGGAGGCACATTCACACTGATAATGCACTTTGGATTTCAACCGCTTCAGTTGCTACGGAAAGAGAATACTGGACAGTTTCACCGCAAAGGCAAGCAGTTAATGTGAAATAGAACTTCATATAAGCCTCCTACGTCGAGGCATTGACCATGGTAATGATAGACCATTTATTGTTTTCTTCTTACATCTGCTGGAAACACAATGTCTTGCTGTGACAGTAGTCTGTCAGACCAGCTGGAAAATGCCATTCAGTGTTCGACTGCAGTTCTGAAATCATTAAAATCTCTCAAGTTATTGGGTTGGGGCACAATTCCGCAGCGTTTTGCCTTAAGTTAAACGCAACAGATACACATAACAGAGACTTAGTCAATTATAATATATTCTCTTTCACTACCCTCCTTCATTGTTTACAACAGTCTGCCAACGCAGTCGTAACTTTTATTTTCAGTGACTGTAGGAAGGACGCGATCTTGAGGGGAAGGACTCGTCGAATCATATTCGGAGCGCATTTTCATCCGGAAAGGAAGTTCGTTGAAGGTTGTTCGGTGGAGTGGGGTAAGTCTGAGTGTGCATGGTCAGATATAAGGTAGGTATGGAGTTATTTCCCAAGTCCTGTATACAATGCTGAGCCAGAAACTTATGACCACCTACCTAATAGCCGGTATGTTCAAATCTGGCACTGATAACAGAGACGATGCGTCTTGGCATGGAAGCAATGATACTTTGGTAGGTCTTGGAGGAGTTGGCACCACATCTGCACACGCATGTCAGCTAATTTCCGAAAATTCCGAGGATGGGGGTGATGAGCTGTGATGCCAAGTTCAATCACATCCCAGGTGTATTTGATCAGGTTCAGATCTGGTGAGCATGGGGGCTAGCACATCAACTGGAACATGCCTCTGGGTTCCTTGAACCACTCCATCACGCTCCTGCCCTTGTGACACAGCGTATTATCTTGCTGAAAAATGCTGCTGTCCTCAGGAAACATGATTTCATGAAGGGGTGTACGTGGTCTGCAAGCAGTGTACGATACTCCTTGGCCGCCATAGTGCCTTGCACGAGCTCCATTGGACCTATGGATGGCCACGTGAATATTCCGAGCACAATGGAGTTGCCGCCAGAGCATCCGTTCCGCAGTACAGCTGTCAAGGGGCTGTCTTCCTGGAAGAGGACAGATTGGCACCCACACATTGTCATGATGAAGAAGGTATCGTTATACATCAGACCATGTAACGCTCTGCCCCTGCGCCAAGGTACAGTGCCGGTGGACATGGGCCCATTTCAGACGTAGTTGCCGATTTCGTAGTGTTAACGTTGGCACATGCGTCGCTCGCCGGTTTGGGAGCCCCATCGTTAGGACACGTTTGAACTCTGCCCAGCGTTAAAGCCTGATGTAAGCCCTGCCACAGTTCTTCGCCTTTTCTATTATACCAGTCTATGCCGGTTATGATGAGTGACATCTGTAATGAGGGGTAGTCCCCAAAATTCACAATGCCTGGATGTGGTTTCAACTTGTTTTTGCCATGTATTGAAGACACTCACCACAGCGTTCCCCGACCACCCGACAAGTCATGCAGTTTCCGAAGTTCTCGTGCCGAGTCTCGGGTCCATCAGAATCTGCCTCAGGTCAAACTCATATAGACGGTGCACTTTCCCCTTTCCAGCCGGCCTGACAGCCTGGAACCGCGCTACTGCTACGGCCGCAGGTTCGAATCCTGCCTCGGGCATGGATGTGTGTGATGTCCTTGGGTTAGTTCGGTTTAAGTAGTTCTAAGTTCTAGGGGACTGATGACCTCAGACGTTAAGTCCCATAGTGCTCAGAGCCATTTCCCCATTCCACACACGGACAGCACGTTCATGGATACTACATGCTCCGTGCGTGTGTTTGACTAGCAGTCATTCCTCAACAGGTGACGCTGCTGTCGCCTAGACTTATTTGTGTCGATAGTATGTCCGCAGTCATAAGATTCTAGCTTACGACTCTAATGTTTTCTGTGGTGTCACCGCCAGACACCACACTTGCTAGTTGGTAGTCTTTAAATCGGCCGCGGTCCGTTAGTATACGTCGGACCCGCGTGTAGCCACTATCAGTGATTGCAGACCGAGCGCCGCCACACGGCAGGTCTAGAGAGACTTCCTAGCACTCGCCCCAGTTAGACAGCCGACTTTGCTAGCGATGGTTCACTGACAAATTATGCTCTCATTTGCCGAGACGATAGTTAGCATAGCCTTCAGCTACGTCATTTGCTACGACCTAGCAAGGCGCCATTACCAGTTACTATTGATGCTGTACAACATGTACCGTCAAGAGCGATGTTCACCAATTATGAATTAAAGTTAAGTATTCCAGTAGTTACGTACGTTCTTTGCTACTATAAATTCCTTGTCCTGTTCCAGACCTCACGCCAGCCTGCGTGAGCTTAAACGCGTGCCTTTCGGCTTCCTTTCATAGTGGATTGGCTGTCTTGCCAGTCCACAACATTTTCGTCAGTCTAGCAGGATGCGGGCGGGCATTGTCGTGGGGTAGCATGACGTCACGCTGTCTTCCTGGTCGCTGTTGGTCTGCTTCTCCAAGACGTATCAGTTGTTGACAGTAAATGTCAGCAGTGATAGCTACACCTCTGGGAAGCGGCTCGTACTAGACCATTCCGCCGTTGTTCCATCAGAGGCCTGAAGGCTGCGTGTAGGTCTTTGTACAGAGAGTTGCTCCTTTGTTTGGGCTCAAACATTCCCTTCTTTTCTTAATGTTAACATAAAAACAAAGTTTCTCGCCTCCAGTAACGACACAGGATAGGAATGATTGGTGTTGTTCACGAGCCAAATCATGACGAGCAGTCAGAGGTACAAATATGGCCACCCACTGATCTTTGTGATTTTCACTTTTAGCATGGGGTACCCATGCACTGTATTTTTAAACGTTCCCCCACTGCATGGAAATGTGTCACGACATTGGAATGATCACAGTTCTTCACGTTTGCCGGTCCTCGAGTACACTGACGTCAATCACGGTGGACTAATGCGTCTGAACGATCTTCACCTAGCACCGAAGACCTTCCTGAAAGTGGATTCACAAATGTCAAAACGATCTTCCTTAAACAGAGAAAACCGTTTTTGCGTGCTCTCGAATTACCCTCACATAAGGTGCAAATGTTTCCGCCTCCCTCTGCTGTTGTCACCCCTCTACTGAACTCAAACAGGAAAATATGTCGGAAATGTTTCTATTTCTCCACTTGGCATCCCATTTTCTAGCGTCCATAGTTCCATTCACTAGCTCCAAATGACAAAATGCCTACGTGTAAACTCAGGACTGAAATACAAATAGAAAATGATAATAGATAAATAAACCCATAGCAATCGGAATACCAATAAGCAAACCAAAAAGGTTACGAACCTATGCACCAACGTAATATATTCAGAGACGATTTCCTACTGTCCGTTCTCACATAAGCTTTGCCAATGGGAAGTCTGATATCAGCTTCGTATATCGTTTATGAGGCGTATATGTAACATCCTACAACAATTTCGGACAAAGTGTCAATGTTATATCAAAATCTCGAAATGAGAATCATTGATTTAGATAAGTGGAATGTACCTTGAAATCGACAGAAGGGAATGTGGAAGCTATAAAATCTATAATGGACGGTGCTCAGGCACTACGGAACCATTTCAAAATTGCTTAAACATTTTGCCACTAATATACCGTTCTAAATAACAGAGGAATTTTTGTGTAGACTCATAAATTACGCATGTGTGATTCTGCGCATGGTCCGTTTATAGAACACGACACACACACGAAGTTATTGAAATGTAGGCCCTACGTATGTGACACACGTTTCTATTACTGGCTTGACCGATATAATCGTAGCGGAAATATTGCTCCTCTTTTGCTAGCGCAACATATGGTATTTCTTAGAAGTAAAATGATAGTCCTCAGACTTTTGTTGCATTTTTCATTGCTCATGTTGCCATGTGATTTCATGATTCGTAATGAAGTGACGTGACGCTGATGTAAGAAGCAGTACTGTTCCGTGAATTGTCTAACAAACTAAGCTGGCACTTGTGACTATGTCGCACGCAGCAGAGAACAGTTTATAACCACAAATATTTCCAGTTCCAACACGTATAGCTTTATTGTGAGCAGTAGTGATTCCTTTCTAAAATACCAATAAGTATGATGTGCAGAAAGATTGCTGCGTTCAGCAGATCGGAGTTTCTAAGACTGCCAAACATTCTGACTCGGAAGACATTGGCGTAGTGGAAGCTTCTCAGTCTGGCGTCCGTATTGTGCTAATGTCAATTAAATTTGTGTTCATGAATCTTAGGCAACACCTGAGTCATGTAAGGAACTGACTTCTACACAGTATTGTTTTTACTGTTTCTTAAAGTAGTCGTGACTTTTTCGCCCATATGTATAAAATAAACTATCGTGCTGTCATGCAGCCTTTATTGAAGGTGGTCCACATGGACGTTCCACAGTTCCATCCAATGATGAAAGAAACAGGACAGTATTGTACGATATGGGTAACCTGCGATTGGGAGTACGTTAAATAATAACTAACCTCTAGACACTTCGGTAGATGAGATCAGAAACACCGAAATTAAACTTAAAAAACTCCTAAGTAACAAGATGTAGATTTTTCTGTGTTGGGATGGCTATGGTCAGTGTTTTCATGAATGGTAAAGGGATTTTCCTCATCGATTTTAAAGGGCAGGTGCACGTTCCAGGAGTCGTTTGTATAATGAGCAAGAAACCTCGATAAAGTTTGAAAATTTACCCTAATCGCCAGAATTGGCACTCTCTCACTTCGACACACTACCACGTCTAACGAAATTTATAACAGGTAGCCGTTTCGAGTCTACTGAAAACATTGTGCCAGCCGCATTTGTGTAATTGGCCGACCTACCAGACTGTATTCTAGGAAGTGACTCGGCTGGAGAACATCGGACAAATTTCATTGAGTTAAAAGAAAACTAATAGAAAAGTAAGTTCTGGTTTGACCTAACAAAAATCTTTCGCCGACAGGACGTGAAACTACCATCTCGAAGTTTTAAGTTTCGAGTTCTAAGCTGCTTAATGCCATTTTCATATCTTTAGTTCATTCACTTACTCGTGCCTATAAATGCATAAAGCTATTACGCAGGGGCCATGGACTTAATCATATTGCTTTATGGCAGATTTGTTGACTGTGGCCTGTGGAAATGGTCAGTGCAAACTGACTTGTTTACCATTGCTATGAGCTGGTCGTGCTCAGTACGCTATTACGGGGAGTAAATAGTAATTTAGTTGTAGTTCACAGACCTTTAACAAAGAGGTTTGTAGCGCCGCGGAGGAGTTACCGTCTATGTCGACACACACTTCCAACCAAACACATCTGAATAGATTGCTGAGCAACGAATACTTCGTTTGAATTTTCTTTTGTGTGATCATAAATCTTAGCTGGAACTCCGAAAGCTAATGTACGCTGTGGCACGAAGAGTAGCTGATACGCCCGAATTATTCCCCGTTTCCCGGCTTTCCACTGTCATTCATGGAAGGCGAGCGGGGGAAGAAGTATCGCCGTTTCTGTTTCGTTTCTATTCTTATTTTTACCACTGTTGTCTGTACGGTAGATACAAACTAACGTAAGTAGACTATTTCTTGGCTTGCAACGGAACAGGGGTTCTAGGAGTTTGGGGAAAAAAACTCGACACAGCGCTTTTCCCGTGTCGTACATCAATGAATTTGTCGATCATTTCTATGTTGCTTTAGCGAGGGCTCAGCAAACCAATAATGAAGCTCAATGTTCTTAATTGCATGGGATTAACGTAAGAGATAGAGCGGGTTCACCCGAATGTTACCCACGAATTATCTGATAACTATTATTTTGCAAGCGGTCTTTTTATATTAGTTAAAATAATTTACGTTTCTTATGAGAAATATTTGCCTTCTGTCTTCCCTTCTGATGTAGTTTCGCTATCGTTCCACCTTCAGTGACGCAAGTATGATGGTTCCAAATACATGACAATAGTAATCAAGTGATTGAGGACTATGTAGGTTAGAGTCAAGTTGTATATTAGTGTAACACATTACAGTCACTCATGTTGAGCGTCGTTTACTATGTTGTACAGAGAGCTCATCATCTTGAGTTCTCCTTTATTTTGCAACATCATTCTTGTGGAAAGAACGCGCTATATACAACGGCATCTTCTACAAAACGCCTTATCGGTCTGCGGAGATTGTAATTCATTTGTAAATAGACTAGAATGATTCATTTGCGTATTTTATCTAAGGGCTACCCTACCTGCATTCGTTTCCAATCACATGCGGCGCTGCGTAATTCAGACAGTTAACGACAACCTATTCCTTGATGAGGAGCAAGTTTGTCGTCCATTGAGTGAAGAAATTAGAGGACACACAGGTCCAGTGTTCCCTCCTCTACCAAGTGTCGTCATTTTATTTTTCGTTCAACTCTCATTTATTCCTACTGCTGTGACTTTGGGACTCGTAACAACAGATAATACGAGACTACTAAATTACCAGGTCACAAGCAAACATAACATGTTACCCAAGCGTTCGGTCAAAACATGTGTAAATTTGCTTAATACACTCAACAAATGTTGAACTTCATCTACCTCTAAATGTCAGAGATCAGTCTAGAAATCACCAAAATCTAACTGTACATAACAGACAGGCCTAAACTTGTTTCTGATGTAGTCTAAGGTACAATACGTTTGACATTGCACCCTAACACTGAGTCCGTGGATAGTTGTTTGGTGACGAATATTTTAGTGCTCAGTGAGAACTGCCGAATTTTTAGTTAACATGTAACTCTTCCAATAAAGTTAATGACTGCCGGTTAACATTCTGAATCAATTTACATAGTGGTTTTAAAGTACGAAATTTACAAATCTTTATCCTTCAGATACTACACACAGTTCAGCAAGGACATATTTCTGCGGAAACCCAGCAGTTCACATGCCAATTCGTAGTAAAGTACGGCACAGATAAAAGCTAAGGAGGACAAACTGATTCCTCTTAAATGGATATACCCCTTGGGTGGCCAACCTGTTCGCTTTCCCCAAATCCGTTTCCGAAAATGTCATCTGTCGTTAACTTTTTCGTACCTAAACTGACAATTCCAACTGAAAATCCCGGTTTATTATACGTAATTCAATTTCCACTATGTTGCCCACATTGTCTACTCTCGCGATTTTGAGGGGAAGAGATTCTGGGCGAGTTACTCTTTTATCCTCCTTTTCAGATCAGCAGACGTAATGCTCTTCATACACCGTTCAACTTGATCAAGTCCAGGAAACTACTAGTTTATATATTTATTGATTTATTTTAGCAGAAACTACACACAATCAGTTTTCCGGCTCACCTGTCAAGTATATTACCAACAAGATTATTCTAAATTAACATCAACACATAATGCTAAATGGCCATATAATGCTCTCAGTATAACTCACAATGGTTTCTTGTTGAGTTTGTAACCGAAAACAGTGATTAGTAATTAATTCATTGTCTGGCCAAACTGACCATCCTTGGTGAACAATCCTACCACACAAGCTGCTCAAGGTACCCCATTCTCGAATAACCTGGTTAATAATGCTAGCTGACTACTAGTTCATGGGTAAATGATGTGAAGAAGTACAAGATCGAGGCTTTGAGGAGAATTAGCGTGCTGTTGTAATTTACCCAAAACATACTAAAGTTCTACCGTTTGACTACTAGCCTCCACTGATAATTTAGTAGTCCTTTGTATAATAGCGAAAATACAGTTAGGTAAGCGATGAAAATACTTCCATATCTCCATACCACCGTCATTCCACCAAACACACAGTCTCGCGATGGTTACCATTATCTGATCGTCAGAAATTTTCTTCCACTGCGATTAGCGTGGTGATGAGTTCCCTAACTTTCTTTGGCAACTTTTCGATTTCTACACCCTGCAGTACATCAGTAATAACTTCACATAAATGTCTTACCCGATCACTTAGGTGTTCGCACTGAGATTACACACGAAGTAATTGTGACTGTGACGGGTAACTATCCTGAAGCAGGACTATACTGTTTTGCACAATATTGAGAGGCTCAATACAAAGAACAACGGATTTACTTACCTCGCCGGGATAGCAGGTTTCAGCTGCGGCCGGCAGCCCGGTGGACCACGGAGACGATGTGCCAGTTCACTAACGCTGCCTCTGAACACCTGGTTCCAAATATCCGGCTAATGTATTATCTGGTCTTTCCTAAAGTGCCCAATTCCAACCAAGTCAGTTACACCCAAAATGAGAACAGTTTCAGCTGGGAACAGCACACTACACGCAGAAACAGTACAACCAGAAATTATCCTTTTGATGGATTTTATAGCATGACAACCCACCCACAAAGAAAAGAGCAATTCATTTTATTTAACAAGTTGTATACTTTATTTGAAAAGCATGTTCAATTTGACAAGTTCAAACGAATAAAACTATTTATAACGATCACAAAAACAACCAGCAGTACAGATTTAGTTTTTCAGATTTAATGAATATTAACATTTCAGATCGTGACCTCGCATAGATATTACGTCACTCTGATGCTTCTACTTCAAAATAAATTCCGTAAATCACAGTATGAATTCTGATACATCTAGAAAAGACAGAAAAACATTTCAATTAACAAATGTTCCACAATAATAATCGATCATAAATAAACCTTTGGTTAACACATCCGTTAACGCCTGCAAACAATCCCCATCACGACAGACAGTGAATAACAATAAAACTAGATAAAATTTTAGCTTTAGATACATCAGTGTAAGACTAAATAAGCAGATCGAATAGACAATAACAAAGCCTTGTTATTGTTTCAAACCGGGAGTCCGTGTATGGCGAAAATGCTTTCGCTAGACAATGGCCAAAGCCACTCTCACCTCGAACTTGTGTAGGCGAAGCAGCCGTGTATGTGATGATACCTATCAAATAATCATAGATATGACAGCAATGTCTGCTGAAGTTATATAAAATGGGAATACGGCGGATTATAATGGACACTTCAGTACCTGTCCTCTTTTCTTAGCGTTTCATTTAACAATACTGATAAGAAAACTTGTAACATTCTGAACATCAGTGATTCATTTCTCGGCTAAACAAACAGAAAACTCCCAGCATGTTTCCTGCCAGCAGACACCATGTGTTTCATTGACAGGCAGGATTTTGACGGTTTTTTATTTATTTATTTGCCTTTTCACTAGGCAGCTTTTTTAATGCATTTTCAATGTCTAACTACATGCGTTACAATTTGACACATTCTTCTTCCCTTTAACTATCTTGTGATTTAATGAGAGTGAAATGTATTGTACATATGAACTATTTGTATTACTTCACGTATCTTCAATTGTGTGTAAACCAAAAGGAAAAACGCATTGGCCCTTAGAGAACTTTATATTACTAAAATGTGTGGATGGAGAAGAACAAATGAATATGGACAGTTGACAACAGCAACCGGTAGTTGATGTATGAACGGAGAAGAAACATCAGATAGTCAGTAGAAAATCAGTTGTCAGACAATTACAGTGCGTAATTAGCTTTTCATAACTGGGAATCACAGTCATGTGAAATATTTTGTAAAGACATCCTGTTTACACCAGTGACTGTTAAACTTTTTATTTCCACTATTGCAATGTCGGCCTTAGGCCATTGTCAAGTGTAGATGTTTTGGCTTTAAGCCCTGTCAACTTTATACAGGCTGACACATTTGTATATCGTTGTCATTTGTTGTTATATACATTCGTAACGCACTACTTAGCAGCGTTACGAATGTATATAACAGCAAATGACAACGACATATAAATTTGTCAGCCCGTATAAAGTTAACATGAGTTAAAGCTAAAACATCTGCACTTGATAATGACCTAAGACCGAAATTGCAATAGTGGAAATAAAAAGTTTAACAGTCACTGGCGTAAACACGATGTCTTTCAAAAAATTAAAGTGCCGTTAGGCAGTGCTGAGACTTCTCACAATTTGACGGATTTTTTTTATCTGTTGTACAAATGTCTCTTGAATCAAAAAAGAGAGTGTTAAACACCAGTTCTCACTGTGTTACACATTTACCACATGTTCCGGGACTACTCCACCCCAACATCAAGCGCTATAAAACAAGGCAACAGATCAGTACGTCACAGTATGATACCTACTCACAACCACGAAAATACCTATGTTGTTTATTATAACATAAACGTACCTCAGTATTTCTGTGCCATCAGGCATCGTCAAAAGTAAAAGACCAGCAGCAAACATGCATTGTCAGAGAACGCTTTGTGGAAAATCGTATTCTGTCTCACGCTTGTAAACTACCAGAGACAGTACCATTCTGCGATGTGTCTATCAAAGCCCACAAAGATGCTGCAGTCAACAGTAAAATCTTTGAATGTTATACGTAAAGTCCGTGCAAATCCTAGTAATACACCTAAGCTGCAATGTGTCTACATATAGAGTGACCAGTAGGAAACATTAAAACTTACCATCTCTAAGTAGAATCGGTTGATGGATGCTTCTCAAGTAGGACATCGCTAATGTGAGCCTAGAAATATCCCTTAGACGATTACATTTAACATGGAGACGTTTTCTTCTCTTGAAGAACCGAAAACATTGACTCCTTCTAAAGTTGACAGCAATGTCCATTTTCCTGGAAAGGGCAATACATTCGCACTGTCTTTGGTACTACCCAATGAATACTGCTCGTTTTTGAGGTACCTGTCCACCGCTGATGAACCATTCTCTTTAATATTATGCTCTTTAAACCTTATTAGTTTCTTCCCATTTGCCCCAAGTACTGAAATCGATAATGCTGACAATGTACTTCGTAAACTTCCGCTTTCACCATCCACTTCTCAGCTGTACCAGTTTTATGCTTCAGCTTCGGCTCCAGTTTGTTGTCCTTTCTAAATGCAATTTTAATCCTAATGTTGTTGAATAATCTGGCAAATTTATTGAGATTAGCTGTAATCCGCAGCTGCGCTAGCTTATCAGTAGTTTTGTTACGTTGACTCATTCTGAGTAAATAAACTGTTGTACGTGCTATAATGTCAGCTGCCCTCACGTGTCTGCCTGTTCCAGTAAGCATTAAAGTGACGTCCACCTCAACACACGATGTGGCAGCGTGCTCAGCATCACTATTGAGTGGCGTGTGTGAAGAGGCGCGGGCAGGGGCGAGCATCTATGCATTGTTCTATTGAAATAACTATACATTACGTAGTGTGCACATTATACAACAAATTCAACAATTTTTAGCTTACTTTATGATCGCTGTTGTTAGAAACGATGTTCTATCACTTACTTCATAATCTTAGGGGGTCTATTTTTTCTTCCTAAATTACCTTCATATTTAATATCATTGACAATGTAATCGTGAAAACGCAACATACATAGTTATTTTCGCATGTAATGACACTAGTAGGGAGGTACAGATGAAATAAGTTGATGATTCTGCAAGCATTGTATTCATTAAGTTTAATTATATTACATACAACACGTCAATTAACAAAAGTTAATTCACAAATGTGATAAAGTTCCAACGTCAAAGTGTAAAAAGTTTGTTGAAGGTGTGAATATGGTTCCCTATGTCACATTATATTCTTCAAACAAGATAAAGTTTTAAGATACAATGTGTATTTTTCCATGATCTGATTTTAAAGACGTTGAGTTCCTATATTGCCCCAAGCTACCCTCAAATTTCTTGTGAAAACCACAGAGAAAATCGTCAAATAGTTTTGGAGACTAACGTGTTCGAAAAGGCAGGCAGACAGGACGATTTTAGATTAAATTTGAAATCATGATATCTGTTTTTCTCGTGATCCGATTTTGATAAGATGAAGCCTATATGTCGCCTTAATCTGGCCTCAAGTTACCAGTTAAAACCCCATGAAAATTCGTCTTGCATAAACAGACAGATACTATGATTATAGTTAAAATTTTAGTTACGACATCTTTTTTATGACCCAGTTTGGATGGAATAAAATATATGTGATTCCCCACGCTACTCTATACCTGCTATAACTCCGTGAAAATTCCTCTTATAGTTTCAGAGATTAGCGCGTTCAAAGAGAGGGATACGACTGATCTACAGTTTTATTATTAGCATGGATATACAGGGTGAGTCACTAACTATTTCCACCAAGAATAACTCCGAAAGTATGATAGGAGCTGAAACGTTTGTGGGACAAATGTTGCATGGGAGAACAGGGCCGTAATATGACGTTCGTGTTTTGTCGCTAGGTGGGGTCGCTTCAGAGATATGGCCAACTTTTTTTTTTTTAATGGGATGCTATAGTTTGGTACTTATTTTCTGATAGCGGCTATCGGGACGATTCCAATTTTGTACAACAGTAAGGTCATTGAAGGTCAACGAAGGTCACGAAGTTAGCATGAACGTCCATTTGCAGATGATGTTCGAAGTGATGTGTAGAGGAAGGAGAAAGTGATATGAACACCGTCCAATGTAGTACATCTGTATGCTTGTAAATACTGCGACGCGACTGCAGTACACAGTTGACGTGTCAAGTCGTGAAGGTTGTCTTTCAACGTATTGCTCATCTTTCGGTTACGGTTATCACAAGTAAGCGGTGAAACGTGTGATCTCTCAGACATCATATAGGGCAACTTGTTCGTGCACGGTTAGCGGGAGCATCTGTGACGAAAATGGCTGAACTGAGGAAGGTTTCCGCGGTAATGGTAGCATACTCACAACATGGTAAAACATCATCGAGCAAGAGGTAGAGCGACCTAGTACCGAAGCTAACTGACAGAGACCGACGAACGTTAAAAAGTATTGTGGCTAGACAACATGAAAGTGCTGCTGCAAAAGTAAACTGAACACCCACTTCACAAATAATGTGTCGACAAAAACTGTATGGCGGCAGCTTCACAAGGCTAACTTTCATGGAAGGGATGCAATTGCGAGACACGTAATAAAGGAAGCCATCGCTAAAGTGCGAAACAAGTGAAGCTGCCATCATAAAACCTGAACAAAATGTGGTATTGTCCGATGAATCACCGTTTATATTGTTCCCTATAAACGACCAGGTTTATGTCTGGGGAACCACAAATGAGAACTGGCATGTCTTCTTCCGGCAGTCAAGTGTGGGGGAGGTTCGGTTGTCATTTGGACGGCTATATCGTAGTACTCATTTGGTCCTACTATTACCACTGGCAGGATTACTGCGGAACACTGTCAGATATCAAGGTCATGATGTACCCATACACACAGCCAAAAATGTTGAGGCCTGGTTTGCGGAGCATCAGAATGTAAGGAAACACAGCCACAGAACATCGCTGAACCATTAGGGGGAACTTTAAAGCAGAAAGCGGATTTCTAGGAGCAGATTTGAAGCGGCATCATCGTTGAAGCAATTGGCGAATGTTTTGATGTAGGAATGGGAGGACCTCCCGTTGGAAACTATTCAGACACTCTTCGAATCTGCTCCAGGAAGAACTGCATGTGATCACGTAGACAGTGGTGGCCGACCTCGTTATTAATAAATAAATATTATCTATATGTCAGGTATTCATATTATATTGTTCAAACCCAGTAGACACCTCCCAGCATGCCATGACTCTATATTTTGTGCGAATTGTGCGGATTGCCCTCGGTTTGTTGGTCTCTGTGTCCAGTCGCTGCTTCAGTCCTATCTATTAAACCTGTGTCAAAACAACTTTCTTAATATATTTGTCTGTTTCTTTATCCTTGTTACTAGGACCTAGCGGAGTGGAATGAATTCTATAAACTACATTTTTGAGGACTACTATTTTATGTTTATGGGGGTGGTATGAAGACTTGAAAATTACTGCGTCTGTAAACGTAGGTTTCCTGTATATTCCTATGCATAGCTTGTTATTTTTATTCTGCATCCTCACATCAAGATAATTAAAAAATTTCTGTTGCTTATGTTCCACTATAAATACTACACTCTCATGCATCCTGCTCAGTTCACTCACCAATTCATTTGTTTGTTTCGCGAATCTTCAATACACTCTATGTATATCGTCAGATTACCTCCAGTGATTACGTAGTTTACCATAGAACTTAACATTTTCTTTGAAAAAAATCTGTTTTTTACGCGTGAAAGACGATATCTGCCTTTTGCCCTGACAGTCCAAAGTCCATTGCTAAACCATTCTCCTGTACATAAATCTTAGTATTAAAGTTAAAGAGATGAATTATAATGGGAATTTAATAATCCTCTACACTACAGTCATCTGTTCCAGCTTCACTTATTTTACCAAATTTAATAATCTTCTAAAGTCATCTGTTTCAACTCTAGTTATTTTATCAAGCTCATGTAAGATGTTTTTTATAATCTGTTTCAGTTATTCGACTGGCCTAGATCTATGCAAGTTAGTTACACCAAAACGGCCAATCTACACTATCATTTAATCTTCATTCTTGTATCAATTGTGCCACCTTCCTAAAATTGACAGCTGAAAATATTTCATTGGAACTGTACAGTTACAAAGCATATCAGTTAACTGCTTAAAATATTGTGGTGAAAATACCATTGTTTCAATGGCAATGGACCTGACCACTTCACAAACTTTATGGGTCTTAATGCTACCATCCAGGTGAGGAATACCTGGTTTCGTTACACTAAGGTTTCTTAATTTTGTTTTAGTACACAAAAATTGTCTTTCTTTTTAACGTTTCTTAAGCCATGCTTGAAAAATACTAGTACCGGTACAGCTATATTTTGCTTCCATGATCCCATTAGAGAAAGAGCTTTCGCCTTTATTCATGTAATATTCTTATTTCACGATTCCTACGATGCCTTCGTCACCTATCACCACTAACGGTTCAACTTCTTGCAGCTTCAGACTTAACTGTTTTATCACTTTCGCGTCTCTGCACATCCACCAAATTAATTATTCATTTTAAATTCTTACATTAGCTCCTTATGCTAAACTACACTGTTCTTCTCTCGACATTTGTATGTTGTCTGCCATCGTTTTGGTTGTCGCCACAAGTTTACGTACGATGCTAAGTGCGGGACACTGTATTTCAAGGCTGTACGGAGAAGAGCAAATTCATCACCAGGGAATTCCACGTTGAGTTAGTTTTTAACCTTAGTTACACTTACCCACCCCAGTTTAAAAGCAACCTTTCTTTTCCACTGAATCTAGTAACTTCTTTCCATGCGTCTTGATTATAATCTCTTTCTATGTAAGAAAGAAAACACTGACATTCTTATATACTTGTACGGCAGACAGTACTTTCGGTAGAGTAAATATGCTTTATAAAACTCGTACCAAACATGGACTTCTTCTTGTAGAATACTCTAATTTCACTATCTATTCACATTTTTCATATATTTTTACCCAACTTATCCGTTAAACTACCCTTTGACTTCATTTTTAAATTCTGCGTTACATAGATGGTCATTACATTACGGTTTTGTTGAAACTGTTGTGTTATGTAACTTTCAAAATTGTCATACGGAGACCTATCCGTGTATGTTTTCACGTATTTCTTTATCGAAAGTAGCAATGATGAGACTGATCTATGTGGCTCGCTGGCGATACATCGATTTGAACGTTTGTGCCAGCGTGCGCTGCGTGTTAGGTATGGGTGCCAACGCCCCTTGCTGAGTTCTTTCGCGCAGCTGGGAGGTGTGTCTCCGAGCCAAGGGCAGTTAGGAACTGACACCATTTACCAGCGGACGCCTCTTGCCTACTACGACTTCTGGGCTATCTTCAGCATAAGTTGACAGCACGTTTGCTGGAGTGGTATTCTTTGGGGCCCTTATGCCCACGGCTAAGCTGTGGACGTGCAGCGCAGCCTGATGGCGTCTTTCCTGGGAAGCAATTAGTGCTTTCTGCCTGACGGTACTATTTTACCTCGACAGTTGCTAATGGCTGGTCCTGTTCTGAAGAGACCGTGGTGAGAGCGTAATGCCCCATCTGCAACGTATTTCTGGTACACTGTCTCACCTTATAATCCCTTTGTCTTCGGAACCTCCAGCAGATGTCTGTCTTGTTCCTAATCTAAACCGAACTTGATGAGCTAAACTACAGTGATGAGCTGCCTCTCGCCACTGAGTTAATTTGCTGAACTAATGTTCAATCTTGATTGGCCTCGTTATTGCCTATGATTTGAATGAATTAAATATTCTAGCAGTTAAAGTTTCAGCCGAGCTATGGTTGTTTTACCCTGTTGCTTTGTTTCTTAAATGGCAATAATAAACTTGAGTGTTTTAATGTAATGTTTGTTATAAGCTTTCATATTCGGGTTTTGCGTTGGGTACATGCGTTAGGTTGCAGTTGGGTCAGAGCTCTTTCCTGCTGCTGAGCCACGACTAAGTATACACGTAAATTTGGGATATTCTAGCAAATATCGGGCATCTACGGCTTGAAGGCAGTACTTAATGGACCGATTGGCATATCAGACGGCAGGTGTAGGCGATGTTTATATTTGGAAAACGGTTCTGCGCGGGACGTTTACGACACCGCTCGCAGACTAAAAGCCACAGCCCGTCACTGTGTATGAATGTGCTGTAATCAGGGCAGCACAGGGCACTGACCTGCTATGAAGAACTCATGCGGTGCAGTTACAACAGCGCCTAGTGACCTGGGTATAGGAGCCGAGGAGGGCTGAGGAAAGCTGATGGTGCAATTATCAAGCAGCACACCACTTGTCCCCTCCCAAGGGTCAGAGGCGCAGGGAATCATATATATAAGCAAGCCCAGGGGCTTAAAGCACGCACTCGTGTAGCCAGTTTGTCCGTGTCTTAACCAGAGAGAGTGGCGATTGTTCAAGTTGCAAGTCAAGTACGGCGACCTTTTGGTGATGGATACCGGCGGATAACCGACCCACTGAAGCTACCCCCAACCTCTGCTACACGGATGCGTCATTTCTGCAAAGGGGCACATCACACCTTGGAGCTGCACCGTCACGAGGAGCCAGATGGCTGCTGGCCTTCGCTCTCTAGGTGACATCGTCCCTCGAAGTGTAATCTGCCGTCCTCAGGAGCAGGCTGGGTGCAGAAGTGCCTGTGGGCACTGAACGGGCTGTCATGGGCAGACGACCAGGGTTGCTAAGACTCACTACAACGACGACGACGACGCTCTACATGAGGTCCACGGGTAGAGTCTGTGAGAGCAGTCAGCAATGACCCGGGCCACTGGCACAGTTAACGCATGCGGTGGTCACTTAGCCGTGGAGTGAGTACGATCGCTACGTCCATAAGACTGGGCAATCGGTCACCGACGCTGCAGATTCGGGCACTCGCATGGCACTGATCCACGCACGCCCTGGGGCGCCATCTGGAGGTCATCAGAGGGCCCGCTGTGTACCGTCAATGACATACTTCTGTGTTTCTGTGGACGCTTCGGCGTGAGTCATCCCTCTTTTCCAAACCATACTTCTTGTGCTTACAGCTGCAGAGGATTGTAACACTGTGTGCTATACCGGCCTGCCCGGTTTGCCTATTCACGCTGTTAAGCCAATGATCTGGGGTTTGTGTATTCATGTCATTACTGGCTGCTGGTTGTTTGCGTGGCTGGTTGCCGTGTGGCTGCACTCGCTAACTCTTGTCTCCGCTCCCGCCCTGGATTTTTTGAAGTACCTACCAAAACCTGACTAATCTGTTGTCTCGTTATGTATGTCCGTAATGAATTTGAGCCATTGTGATGCCACTTGCTTATGGCCAATCTTAATCGGTTACAGATGTGGCTTCTTCGATATTTTTCCGTCAGTAGTCTGTTACATGTGGCACCGTCACGGTACCTCGCCTAGAGACGAGGGTGACTGAGTGCTGGGCTGCCTTACTGGTGGGGCCATCACCTATTTTTGCTATCGTCTGATATTTCTTTTCAATTTAATAGTAGTAGCTGAAACCTGAAATGACTAATTAATGCATTAATCCCATTGTGCGTGGCTAATTAACCCTCACATTGTAAATAAGCTAGTGTTTAGATTCATTTAGACACGACAGCAATTTGCCTTTGAGACTGTCTACTTCTAATGTTAACGTTCGTTAATCGTAGTATTATTCGTGTATTTCCAGTTTAGGCAAATTTTGAAGAAGTGGAATTTTGTTGCCTTGCAGGAGCAAAACTATTTTTAAACTGATTCTGTATAAGATGGTCATAGGCATGGGGAAATTAGCAACTATTTGGTCCCACTGTTTAGGTGTATTTAATTATTTTATTGTTTTCTCATGTACTTGATTTTAAAGTTTTAGAGGACTTTTACGAACTTTAATTACTTTTACAGGGAGAACATTCATTATTTGAGCCCCTGTCGTTAAGTGAATTGAGCATGATTATGGTCTGCCCATTAATTTTCTTTGGATTTCAGTTTATTGTGGTCTATGAGATACAATGGATAAGTAGGCTGTTTAGCTTTTTATGTTGGTAACACCACGTAGCACTATATATGAAAATCACTGACTGTGCTGTGTGAAGGCTGTGGTTGGTTTGCATTGTTGAAGGATATGCTATTGTAGTGTTGGGCAGTTGGCTGTTAACAGCGCATAGCATTGCGCAGTTGGAGGTGAGCCGCCAACAGTGGTGGATGTGGGGAGATAAATGGCGGAGTTTTGAGGATGGATGATCTGGATGTGTGTCCATCAGAGACTGTAAATTTGAGAGACTGGATGCCAGGAACTGCTATATATATTATGACTTTTGAACACTATTAAGGTAAATACTTTGTTTGTTCTGTATCAAAATCTTTCATTTGCTAACTATGCCTATCAGTAGTTAGTGCCTTCAGTAGTCAGAATCTTTTATTTAGCTGGCAGTATTGGCGCTTGCTGTATTCCAGTAGTTCTAATAACGATGATTTTTGTGAGGTAAGTGATTCATGAAAAATATAGGTCATTGTTAGTCAGGGCAATTCTTTTAAAGGGCTTACTGAAAGTCAGATTGCGTTGCGCTAAGAATAGTGTGTGTCAATTTAGTGATGATCAGAATAAGTAAAGTGAGAAATGTCTCAGTACGTTCAGTTCTGCTCAGCTGTTTGAAAATCAAATATCATAAGGGGTTTATCAGCACAGTCATTTATAAATTTTTCTAAGTGGATGTTTCATATGGCGACCCTGCCAGGATACCTTACTGGAATCTTCTGATTTTTTTCTTGTAGTTTGTGTAGTTAGTGTTGCTATTGTTTATTGCTAGAGCATAATTATAGAGAGAATTTCCTTTGTAGTTGTAGTTTTTCATAGTTGTACAGTAAAACAGTTGTGGCATGCATTTAGATTTGCACCAAGGATTTCGCAGCTGCACTTGCAATTAACTAGACATTATTTTCAGTGCTATGATATGTGTTTTCTTATTTTTGGTCCTCAAATTGTGCTTTTCTTGTTATCATGTGAAATACATGTTAATTATTGTGAGTGAAAAATGTAACACTAGACTCCAAAGTAAATTGAGAAATGGTAGTGACGATGAACGTAGTTATCAGCACCACCGTGTAATGAATTAACAGGCATTCAAAGTAATAATTTGGTAATTGTGCATAGGGAAATGGAGCGGGTGGCAAATAAAAGTGTGGACAGTGAAGCAGTGAACAGGGAAGCATTAGCGATCGATTGGTCAGCAACAGCTCGCCTCAGGACGCCAAAATGACAGGACACAATCTTGCAAATACTGTAGCTTCAGGTTTTGCGTCCTCACCTTTTTCTCAAATACGTCAAGACGCATTTTCTGCTTTTCAAAATGCGAATAATGTCGGTTCAAATGCACTGCCAAATAGCATTGAGGAACATGTTTCAGACACCAGTGCATTGGTATTTAATTAATACAACAAAAGGGCAGAAAGGCTTCAAAAGTTAGACCCAATCGAACAAAATCTTCAAAAGTTAGACACAATGGAACAAAATCCTCAAAAGTTACACACCACGCTTTAACAAATACGGGAAGGTTTAACTCCTGAGTTACTTAAAATCGAAGCGAAATGTCAAAAAGTCCGTAATGAAATAAAAACACAAATTTGTGAGCATTTTCAACCTACTTTTTCGCGGCATGAAAATGCATTACAGAATCACGAAGCAGCCATAAAAGAACTGCAAACTATTGTTCATGAAAATCACGAGACCTTGCGGTATAAAATTGACTCAGTTGCATCTACTGATTCGGTTACACTACTTGCAAAAACTCAGGAAAACTTAAAGGACACAAAAGATACTCTCAAAATTGGTTCCGAAAGACACATGGAGGAAATTAGTTCATTGTCAGAGAAAGTAGTCGAACTTTCGGATCAGCTAAATAATTTATCTATGAAGGTAGATGATGATCTGAATGACACAAGACCAGTAGTCTTTAATGATACAGAAGAGTACGAACAAATTAGGAAATTCAACCAAAATCAAAATCAAATTAATACGCAACACCAAAGAGAAATCCGGGAAGTACAAGATCAGTTGACACAGGTAATACAAGAATTACATATTTCAGAGGACACTCGCGCTCCAATACGGGAAGAGGGACGTCATAGAAATACGGAACAGCCACAAAATAATAACACAGGGCACTTCGGAAATTATGAAAGAAATTGGCAAGGTACACCGAATTTTGAGATGGACCCGCCGAAACGACGTAACAATGACCGTCATGCGACTCGCCAACATGATGATTTTGACCACAAGCTGTTTATTAGTACAGGTAAATTCAAAACATTTAAGAATTCCGGTAACGACATTCATCCAAAAGCGTGACTTCATCAATTCTCTCATTGTTTTCGTCCTAAATGGTCATTAGAGCACAGATTAGAATTTATGTGTGGCTATTTAGAGAATGAACCAGCTGTAAGGATGCGATCAGTCATTCACGATAGTCTCAGTGAAGGAGAATTTTATTATGCCTTCCTCTCAGCATATTGGTCTCAAGCTACACAAGACCGAGTAAAACATAGCTTCATAATGATGAAACATTTCGAACAATCTGAATTTTCCAGTCTTGTGAAATATTTTGAAGACATGTTGCACAAGAATCATTACCTGTCAAACCCATACAGCCCCTCAGAACTCATCCGCATTTGCTTAATCAAATTGCCTGAATATTTAAGACACATTATTTTGGCAGTACGTTGCAAAGACGACACTGAAGCTTTTCAGGGACTGTTACAAGAATTGGAAATTAACACTAACAATCACGGGACGAAAAAAGGAACACAACAATAACAGGTCACATCCGTCACAATTTTTGCGATGCAAGAAATGATAACTGGACACTACAAGGCTATTCTTACAACGTAAATCGTGACCAAAACAGACACCACCCATATGACAACTGTTGGCAGAGTCATAATAATTACAAGGAATGATCACCTCTCCACAGTAATGACTATCACAGAGACAATCAGAGAAACAGACAATATGGGAACCAAAATAATTATTATCAAAGGAGACAGAATAACGTCAGACGCAACGGTCCACCGTGCAGTTACGATTCCGGGAGAAATTCTCCACCACACGACCGACAAAAGAGAAACTATGTAAACTACCGACGAAACGTCAGACCTGAATTTCATCAGAACTGGCGGAATTCAAACAGGACAGGGCCCTCTCGACAAGGTGAATTTGTAGAGGTTGGGTCTCCTACTCCTATAACGACGTGAGCCAACAAAGAGACAATAGGCAATGACTCACACCGCTGGCAGCCACGAAACGTACTTATGAAACTGACGACGCAGCTGCCGTGGCTAGTAATTACGTAAAAATCGAAGGCATTAGGGACGTCTTACTCCAGGAACACGACGTAAAACATAACAACATTGCATATCCTGTGATTCACATTACAGTAAATGACGTAAAATTTACGGCAGTACTTGACTCTGGCAGTCCCTTTTCAGTAATTAGTGAAACAGCCTTTACCAAATGCAATAAATCGAACGATTGCCCCACACTTCCGTTACGTAAGATTAAATTACAAGGTGCAATCGTTGGAAAAAGTGTAGATGTACGCCAACAAACCAACCACAGCCTTCACACAGCAAAGTCAGTGATTTTCATATAGAGCGCTACGTGGCGTTACCAACATAAAAACCTAAACAGCCTACTTACGGATATTATAGGAATTTCGGCATAACTGGCTGACTGAGTAATCATGTTTACTTTCCCTGAGGGGTGACATCAGTTGTTAAAATTCTCTTTGAATGCTGTATGAAACTGATTATTTCTTGTAATCATTGCAGCCAATTAAATTGAGTGATTGTTAATCGAGTTCTGAATTTAAATTGAGAGTATATAGCTAGGCTCCTGCCCCATTGTAAGTATTTCTGTTCCGCCTTCCATTCGACAACCTCTTGGGCTGTACCTTGCTTCGTTTTAGCTCTGATAGACGCATTACAGAACTTATAGTCTCTCCATTCGAGTTTCATTATTTACTAGTACACATGGCGTCTGCCAGGTTGGGCACATTCCAGCTTATCCGTTCTGAAATCATAGTACAACTGTTTCATGAATCAGTACTGAGAACAATACTCACTTATTGTCGAATGTGTGATATATTTCCTACAGCATTTTTCAGGACTATTTTGATAAAGTGCGGTAAATAAAAAAAGGGTATACATTGCAATTTTACTAATACTGACAGCCACACAAATATCTACATTGTACCATAGCACAACTTACCTTAATATTTCTATGAAATTACAAGCAATTTCAAACATAAAACACTTCTTTGAACATCTAATGCTGGCGCGTAACACGCTCAAAATACTCAGATGTAGACTAAAGGCAGCTGCCCCTCACCTTGCAGTCATGGATGTAACTACTTTCTATACAATGGTACTAGTATAGGAAAGGACAGATATTACAGAAAACGTCTGCACGTGGTAAAATATCTGAAGATGGAATACATGAATTTTTACGAAAATTAAATATTTTTGCTACATTTAATTTGTATTAAGTTTAATGGTCAGCGTTATGAATAAGATAATGATGTAGCAATAGGTTGTGGAATGGCGGGTAAAGGGGCAGATATATTCTTGGAGGCATATAAAACAACTTTTTTAAATGAAAATATTAAATACCGTGATAAACTACATGGATGCAGAAGATATGTTCGTGATGTACTTGTACTGTATCAAGAATCCAAGGAAGAGCAAGAAATAGATGAATTTGAGGGTGACAACCTGCGAATGTATTTAGTGTTTAGGGTACAACATAAACAACAGGGAATTTTAAAAAGTAATGATGTGAAGAACGATAAAAAGGATAAAAAGCTTGTGACAGGAATATATAAGAAGCCGATCTTCACAGGTGCAGTAAGTGATCAGATCTCATGCCACACCTATCAGCATAAAAAAGCTTTCTTCAAAAACGCAGTGCAAAGTGTTGTTTCCATCCCGCAAAGCCTTAGGAACATGGATGAAGAAATGAAAACACTTAGACCGCTAGCGGTAGAAAATGGTTTTGAAGTGGGTTTAATGGACAGAGGTGATGCAACGACAGGACACAGAAACCAACAAAACGAGATAAATCCGCATAAACACACAGTCATGCCGTATTAGGGAATTATCTCAAACTATTACAAAAAATATTAGTGAACAATATAGTGGTATAAGTGATAAAGCATAACGCATAAAAGAAAAAAAATGAATATGAAGGTAACTATCAGCCACCAAAAATTCATAATAATTAGACAAAAAAGTAAAAAAAGGACATGCACTTTTTTTATCATCATTCTCCAGACTGGTTTTATGCCACCGGCCAGGGTTTCTCCGGTGCCAACTTATTCATCTCAGCATATCACTTGCCAACTGCGTCCTCAATTATTTGATGGATTTCTTCTAATATCTGTTATCCTCTACAACTTTTACGCTCTTCAGCTCCCTGTAATACCGTTGAAGTTATTTCGTGATGCCTTAACCGACGTCCTACAATCCTGCACTTTCTTCATGACAGTGTTTTCCATATATTCTTTTCCTTGCAGACTCTGTGGAGAACCTCCCCATTCTTTATATTACAAGTCGACCGAACTATCGACATTCGTCTGTAGCACCCCATGTCAAAGTCTTTGATTCTCTTCTTTTCCAGTGTTCCAATAGTCCATGTTTCACTGTCATACAATACTGTGGTCCATAACGTATATTCTCAGAACTTTTATCCTCAGTTAAGGTCTACGTTTGATTCTAGTAGAGTTCTCTTGGTTAGGAATGCTCTTTCTTTCAGTGTTAGTCCCCCTTTGCTCCGTACGTTATGTGTTATGCTGATGCCTAACCAGCAGACTTCCAACACTTTACTTAACTTCATCTATTTCGTGATCACCAGTCCTGAAGTTCATTTTCTCGCTGTTCGCATTTCTCCTACTTCTCAGTCTTTCGTCTTGCTTCGATTTACCCTCAATCAATATGTTGGACTCATTTGACTGTTCAGTCCATACAGCAGATCATTTAATTCTTCTTCATTTTAACTGAAGATAACATTGCCATCGGCGAATATTATTAATCATATCCTTTCACCTTGAATTTACTCCCACTGTTGAACCTTTCTTTCATATCCGTCATTGCTTCTTCGTTGTGGAGCCTGAACACCAGGGACGATAGACTACATCCATGTCTTATCCCTTTGTCATTCGAGCACTTCGTTGTTGGTCTTCCACTCTTATTAATCCCTCTTGGCTGTTGTAAATACTGTATATTACCCGTCTTTCCCTATGACTTGCGCCTATTTTCCTGGACTCGCATTCGGGAGGACAACGGTTCAATCCCGCGTCCGGCCATCCTGATTTAGGTTTTCCGTGATTTCCCTAAATCACTCCAGGCAAATGCCGGGATGGTTCCTCTGAAAGGGCACGGCCGACTTCCTTCCCCATCCTTCCCTAATCCGATGAGACCGATGACCACGCTGTCTGGCCTCCTTCCCCAAAACCAACCAACCAACATATTTTCCTGAGGATTTCGAACATCTTGCACCATGTTACATCGTCAAACGCTTTTTCCAAATCGACAAAAATCCTTTGAACGCGTCCTGATTTTTCTTTACTCTTGCTTCCACTATCAGCCGAAACGTCAGAATTGCCTCTCTGGTGCCTTTACCTTTCCTAAAGCCAAACTGATCGTCATCTAAGACATCCCCAATTTTCTTTTCCATTCTTTTTTATATTTTCGTTATCAGCAACCTGTATTCATGAGCTATTAAGCTGACTGTACGATAATTGTCGCAGCTCCCGGTTCTTGCAATCTTGGAAATTGTGTGGATGATGTTTTCCCGGAAGTCAGATGGTATCTCGCTAGATTCATACATTGTACACACCAACGTTGGTAATTGTTGTCCTGCCACTTTCCGCCAATGATTTTAGAAATTCTGAAATTTTATCTATCCTTTCTGTCTTACTCGATTTTAAGTCTTTCAAAGCTCTCTTAAATTCTATCACTGGATACTCTGTCTCTTCTATACCTACTCCTGTTTTGTCTTCTGTAACGTAATCAGAAAGGTCTTCCCTCTGATAGAGGTCTTCGATGAACTTTTTCCACCTGTCCGCACTCTTAATGTTACCACCGTTACTTTTATATTCACTGAAAGTTGTTGTGATATTTCTGTATGCTGCATCAGTCCTTCCAACGATTATTTATTATTCCATTCCTTCGTATTTTTTCAAGCAACTATTTCACATCAAATTTCTTTCATTGCCTATTTGTTTCATTCCTGACTTGTATTGCTGTTTTCCTGAATTTCCTTGAAAATTTTTGCCTTCCTCCTTTCATCGATCAACAGACATATTTTTCCTGTTATCCATGGTTTCTTCGCCGTTATCTTCTTTGCACCTATGTTTTTCTTTCGAGTTTTTGTTATTTCCCATTAAGGAAATGTCCATTCCTTTTCAACCGAATTATTTACTGAGCTGTTCCATATCGCAGCATCTGTAGCCTCAGATAACTTCGACTGTACCTCCTCATTCCTTTGTTCTTCAGTATCCCGCTTCTTTGCACATTATTTCTTCCTGACTATTCTCTAAAACTTCAGCCTACCATTCAACGTTACTAAATTGCAATCTCAGTGTACATCTGCTCCTGGATACACATGCAGTCCAGTATCTGATTTCGGAATCTCTGCCTGGCAATGAGGTAATCTAACTAAAATCTTCCCATATCTACAACTCTACCTCTTAAACTCGAGACATTTGAACAGAGTTTTAGCTATTACTAGCTGGAAGTTATTGTGGAACCTAATTAGTCTTTCTCATTCTAATTACCAAGCTGTTATTCCCCTATAATCCTTTCTCCTCCTGCTTTCCCTACCATGTAGCTGTAGATGTAGGGAATATGCAGCAGTCCTCACTAGTTAGGAGGCCTTGGTCAGTTGCAAAGTCTCACAGAAAGCAGAAGATTCTGCTTCTAGGTAGTTCGCACCGTAGAGGTGTGGGTTGGCAGTTGCAGGGAGTGTTGGGGAGTGAGTACCGGATCACCAACATTGTGAAGTCCTGTGGAGGGTTGGCTCAGGTGACTGACAGTATAGGGGAGTTACGTAGGAATTTTACGAAGGAGGATCAGGTAGTGACAGTGGGTGGAGCACGGAACAGATAGGGATGTGGAATATGATGTAGGTGGTGACCTGGTAAAGATAGCTACTCAAGCAGGTGGCACTAATATGCTTTTCATGCAACTGTTTCAGCTTCATGATCGGCCTCATGTTAATGTGGCTGTTATGCACATTAACATGGGGCTGGAAAGGGAGCTGATGGCAGAGGGTATGGGTCACATTTCAGTGGTGCCAGTTGGGTCTATCAGTAGATCAGGTTTTAATAGGCATGGCCTGCACCTAAATAGGTAGGGGAAGGGGAGGCTGGCTAAACTTATAGGTGACAGTGTAGTGGGTGGTGGTGGGATCACTCATGGAAAAATTCTTGTAGTAGTTGGTGTTAGAGCTGCACCTATTTGAGACTGAAGTCAACTGATAGGCATACCTGCTTAAAGAAAGTCCCTCTAACTAAGGGTTCAATTCAGAGGACGTCATGTATCCATGTAGAGAAGGAATTAGCATATTTCATCAGAATATAAGATGTATTAGAGATGAAGTTAGTGAACTGATTACACATGTTGACTCTGAAATTATTGGCATGTCGGAGCACCACTTAAATAATTGAACAGTTCAGAGGCTTCTTTACCAAGTTACAGATTGGCTGGCTGTTTACCAAGGAGTTCCTTGTTTGGTGGGGGCGCGGCCATGTACATAAAAAACAGTATCTCATTTGAGTCCATAGATGTATCACAGAACATCGAACAGATATTTGAATGTTGTGCAAGGGTAGTTGAATTGAGAAACAAAAGTTCTAACTGTTGTTATTTATAGGTCCTATAACTTTGACTTCAGAGCATTTCTGCTCAAGCTACAGTGGGTTTCTGATTCACTTTATAGGAAATACCAGAAATTAGATATATGTGGTGACATCAATGTAAATTTTGTATATGATGGTGCAAGACAAAGGATGTCGGTAGATGTCATAAAATTCGTATGATTTGATGCAGACTAGAATGCAGGGGAACAGTAACAGAGCCATAGACTATATTTTTATTCATTCTTCACTACTAGATAGGCATTCTGTTAGTAAAAGGGTGAATGGCCTTTCATACCATGATGCACAAATTTTAACACTAAAAGGATGTAGGAAAGTTAATCTAACAGCAATAGGGACGTTTTTAAACCTTGTCAAGGAAAATGAGTGGCCGGATATTTATAGTGCCAATAACATTGACGATAAATAAAATGCTTTTCTAAGCACATTTCTCATGCTCTTTGGGAGCTGCTTTCCATCAGAACGTTCTAAATGGGTTACTAGCAGTAATAGGTAGTACACTATTGAAGATTCATTTTGTGAACATTCCTGGTGAATTAAATAAAAATTTAGTTTCTACAGGGAATCATATAGCTTTCCTGGCAAATGCCTATCTGAGATTGATTTCTGAAACACTCCTCTGTGATATAGATAAAGTAGAGATTGAGTCAATAATTAAATCAGTGAACAGTAAGGACTCTCATGGTTATGATGAGGTGCCTAGCAGAGTATTAAAGTACTGTGCAGCACATGTTAGCCCTGTATTATCCATATTTGTAATTTTTCCTTTATGGATGGTCTGTTTCCTGAACAATAAAAGTACTCAGTTGTATTTATTTAATTTATTTAATCGTATGCTTCAGGGCCTCCTGTTGGGCAGGTCCTTTGCCGGGTACCGGTCTTTCAATTTGACGCCACTTCGACGACCTGCAGTCGATGAAGATGATAGGATGATGATGAGGACATCACAACACTCAGTTCCTGGGCAGAGAAAATTCCCCGTCCCAACCAGGAATCAAACTCAGGCCCAGAGGATTGACAATCCGTCACGCTGACCAGTCAGCTGCAAGAGGCGGACTACTCAGTAGTAAAGCCGCTTTATGAAAAGGGAGAAAGGGATAACGTAGACAATTTCAGACCTATTTCAATGCCATCAGTTTTTGCTAAAGTTGTTCAAAAGGCTGTCTGTGTAAGGATAAATGATCATTTTATATCACACGATTTGCTACCAAATGTACAGTTCGGCCTTAGAAGTCGTTCAACAACCGAAAATGCTGTATTCTCTTCTCTCTGTGACGTACTGGACGGGTTTAAACAAAAGGTTTCGAACGCTAGGCATATTTTTTGATTTAACTAAAGTGTTTGAGTGTGTTGATCACAAAATATTGCTCCAGGAGCTGGACTATTATGGAATACGGGGAGGAGCTCACAATTGTTTCACCTCTTACTTTAGCAACAGACACCAAAAGCTCACTAATCACAATGTTGAGAGTGGCTGTGATATGGGGTCTGACTGGAGTATGGTCAAATGGGGGTTGCCCCAGGGATCAGTGTTGGGGCCACTCCAGTTCCTTCTTCATATAAATGACATACCCTCTAGTGTTATGGGTAGTTCTATAATATTTCTGTTTGCTGATGACACTAGCTTGGCAGTAAAGAATGTTGTGTGCACCATTGGCTCGGTTTCAAGTAGTGCCATTCATGACCTAAGTTCATGGCTTGTAGAAAATAAACTAACGCTAAATCTTAGTAGGACTCAGTTTTTACAGTTTCTAACACACAATTCAACAAAACCTGGTGTTTTAATTTCACAGAATGGGCATAGGATTGGTGAAACAGAACAGTTCAAATTTCTAGCTTTTGAGATAGATTGTAAACTGTCATGGAAAGCCCACGTTCAGGATCTTGTTCAAAGACTTCATGCTGCCATTTTTACCATTTGAGCGGTATCTGAAGTGAGTGTTCGATCGTCACGAAAAATAGTCTATGTTGCTAATTTTCATTCGCTTTTGTCGTCTGGTATTATGTTATGGGGTAACTCATTCCATTCTGAAAGGATATTTTTGGCTCAGAAATGGGCAGTTCAGGCAATAAGTGGTGTAATTTCAGAAACCTCTTGTCGATCCCTGTTCACGTGTATGGGAATTTTGACATTGGCGTCTCAATATATGTATTCCTTACTGTCATTTCTGTCTTAACAATATTAGCTTATTCCAAAAATAATCAGTTTTCACTCGGTTAATACTCGGCAGAAATGAAACCTGTGTTTCGGTCAGACTTCCTTAACTCTTGTGCAGTAAGGTGCGAATTATACTGGCGCATCGATTTTCAATAAGCTACCACTCGATTTCATAAATCTTAGCAGTAATCCACGCACTTTCAAATCTAACTGAAGAGTTTGCTCTTGGGTCACTCCTTCTATTCTGTCGAGGAGTTCCTTGAAAAATTAAGCTGACTCTTGTTGTATTGTTGATTGCGTTAACTTAAACTTATAGATTGACCTTTTCGGCATCATAAATATTTTATTTTTATCTGTTATTACTTTTATGTTGTAATTTCATGTACTGACACGTTTCATGACCTTGGAGATTTGCTCCTCAATTTGGTCCTACCGAACTTGTCGTTTGAATAATAAATAATAAGTAATCGCATTCCCATCCCTCATGACCATAAAACACACAATGTAAAATCACATAGTGTTATTAGCACGTAGATATTCGCAGATTGTAAGTAATATAAAACACATTAAAGTCAAGCGAAAACTAAAGGAATTACTGTATCGACAATAACAAACATAGAACGCA
Source organism: Schistocerca piceifrons (assembly GCF_021461385.2). NCBI lineage: Eukaryota > Metazoa > Arthropoda > Insecta > Orthoptera > Acrididae > Schistocerca > Schistocerca piceifrons. Next base: position 442,445,607 of record NC_060141.1, on the reverse strand, counting down.
GACGAGACGGTAAAATAGGAGAGATCCCATCTCTCGACAGGTAAGTACATCAGTGCCCGACATCTTCCTTCGTGGATGAGCGGGAAGAAGCAGAAGCAATGTGGCTCAGACACACGATCACAGAATATCACAGAAAATATTGGAAAGGTATTCCTGATTAAATCCAGACTGTTCCTGATGTATTAGGTGTGGAGTTCTTAAAATTCAATTCTTACATTTGAACTATAAATTTCTAATTTGTCAATAGATCTATCTTGTTAATCCTTGAGTGCTCTGTGCAGCGCTTCCATACTGCGCTCGCTATCCTTAACTGTATGCCACTCAGTAGCCATGGACACGCCCAATGTCATCCTGTTCTGAGTGTATAATTGCTCCTTATATCGCAGGTCAAAAGAATGACCTGTCTGCTGAATACAGAACTCATCGCAGCCCTTACACTTTGTTTTGTATACTCTATACTTACTAAACTTTATTGCTCTGGTATGATTCATTGCCGAAGGCGTGCTTTTTTGTTGGGCTGTCTTATGGAAACTTAAACTAACATTCGTTTTCCAGAAACAGTGTTAAATTTTGTCTTGAAACGTGACCATTACAGTTTATTACTGCAAATCTAGTTTTAGTGCTGTCGTTAGTACGGGAGGGAAACGCGATATATGCATTGTCTGAAAGATTGTGGCAACTAATTTTGTTATAAATAGTGAAAACATCGGTTGCACTATAGCCGTCAGCTATCTGGTTTAATATATTGATATCTTTGTTTCATTTTGTTTTAATATCGATTATTAAAACTATGTATTACAGAATAAAAGAGAATGTTCTTGTAGCGCTGCGGATGAAATGACTGCGCTTTAATAGCTACATGAGTACAAGTTGGCTTACTAAATTTTCCAATCATATGTTCATATTTACAAATGACATACAAATCAGGGAAATTACTGAAACAGTTTAGTTCCAGTTTCACGGTGCAAATGATTTTAGAGTGCAAGTCATTTAGAAGGGAAGCCTAAATATTTATTTGATGTTCATACCATTTGAACAATATTAGGACGTCGTCTATACAACATTTGTACCAAACACTTCTCTCTTTCAGATTTCTATATTTACGACAAAAAATCATTGTGTAAATTGATAATAAAAGTTTCTGCCTAAGTTCCTGACAGACAATTATCAATCATGTAGCCCATCTTTTTGCTAATAAATTTTCTCTTTAAGTTCAAAGTACTTATAGGTTAAAAATAAATAAGGGTGACACTTTTCATTCGATGATTCATCTGAGCTGAATTACTTACAAGACGAAAAGATACCTTTAGTTACTGTAAACTTTCTATCGCTCATACACTGGCATAAATATTAGCATTATCTAAAGATGCAATCTTGGCATCATTTGGTATTTTAATGTCAACCGAAGTTTTTGCAATTTCGTTACAATTTTTATCATTGAGATAATGTTCAAATGTATAGGAATGTTTTAATTTGTTGTTTAACTCGTTACTGATATCATAATTTGGGGAACTAATAATCATTTTATCGTAATCAGTTCTATTGCTTTTTCAGTTTTCTGCATTTTGATTTGGGACCTTAACTGTCGGATACTAGGATTCGTGATTAATACTAGGATTCGTCAATTTAACGGAACTATTTTCTCTGTTGTTGAAAAGCAAGACAGTTTTATCTGTATTTATTTTGAGGTTATTATGAAAAAGTTCGGACCAGTACTTTTTGATCTCAACGGTGCCGTTAGAGCTTATAAATGATTTCGTTTCCATAACGTATTCAGGACCATAAACAATGACGGCTGAATGAACTCGACTTGCTTTAGTGATGATTTCCCTCTCTTCTTTGGGGTTTTTATTTAGGTTTTTTAAAGTTTGAACCTCATTAATGAAAGGAAAAAGAGTAAGTTTAATACTTAGTACTTAGTCGTTTCGACAGCAGCGTTTACCCTATGAAATTAATCCAGTTTTGCTACCTCTGCTGTTTTTTAAGTTTTCACAATGATTTATTTTAATCGGTTTGTACTCTGGGCGGATAGTAAACTACAAACTTTTATGTAGCATTGTTTGTTTATCGTTAGCTAAGCTAAATGGTGTTAAATTTACCACACTGTAATAAAAGGATGTTTTTTCTGGGATTCCATTACACATGTTTCACTACATTCATTAAACAAATGGAAAATCTTCCTATAATTTCGTTTGCAAATGGGTTCAACAAAGCTATTGACAAATGATTTAATGTTGTGCTTCACATGGTTCACTACGTAACAACGATTCACACGGTTCAGTGCGTGACAACGTGCTATTCAAACTCGAATCAGCAATCTGGACAACTTGTACTAATGGGGACTTGTTACCTACCATAATTCTAGAATATTCTGCAGTAATGCCTAACTGTATTCAATTCTTGTTGAAGCAAATTTTAAAGTATTCCTCCAGCTGCTTGACGAGGCTTATGAGGCTTATTGATATGAATTCCTTAGATAATTGGGAAGTAAAGATAAGCGGCTTACATATTTTGAGAGAGGGCATTTTGAAAAATACTATTATGACAAATCATTTAATAGTTAAACTGACACTGCATTTCAGTTGATATTCATCATTACTTTTCAAGAATAATATTACTGTTGTAATCAACAAAATACTGAACTAGTTACGTACTTTTTCGTAGATAGCACGATGCATTTCGATGAGTTATTATCATTATCAAGCGAAAATATTTAGAGTGGCACTTGTGAGGTTTGCGTGTATGTGTTTTTGCCTCTCTTGCCCTGCTTTCGTCGTTTTATAGTTTTAAGGTACTCTGCCTCTTCCATTGAGCAAAAATCCACAAACCATTCACAGCGCCCATGTCAAAGCAAAATATGGCACAAAGATATTCCGAGAGTATTGCTTCCGACGAAGTTTGGATACAATCAGACGATTTCCACTTTCCGTGAGTACGTTATTAAAATGCCATTTATAATGTCTATACTAACAATCATGGCTATTTATACTATTTTTTTAGATTAAATTAGATGTATCTCTCGTTCCAATTGAAGGATAGCGAGGATGGAGAACATGTCGGGAGAAAAGAATTTGTACAGAACTCAAATTGTGGAACATTTACATTATTTTATATGATTAGTAAAATACATACACATAATCTGTTTCATCTAAGAAATTGATCAATGGAGTAGAAGAAATTGGCCATCAGTAAATCGTTTAGGTTCCCCTTGAACTGAACTTTAAATATTGTATGGTTGCTGGCAAGTTACTGAAGCAGTGTTTTCCTGAATAACTGACATCTTTTGGACCAAAGTAAGTGACTTTATATCTTTATGAAGATTGCTCTCATTTCTAGTATACTTATTTCTAAAACTATGAAGCAGTAATTAAAACCCCTTTATCCCTGAATAGGCCTCTTCAGGCTGATCAACAGTTCACACCACAAATAAATCTTATCACCCTTTTTTGTACCCAGAAAATTTTAGTTTGGATGGATCAGTTACCCTGAAAAATAATCTCATATGACATTATGAACGAAAGTAAGCACAGTATGTCAGCTTTTTCATTTTTATCTCCCTTATGTCTCACAACATTCGCACAGCTAATAGAGATCCGCTTGGGCGCTTCAGTAGTTCTGTGGTTTCCTCCTCCACTTTTTCTACCTCTTTGTCATCATATTTCGGGCGTATACTGGTGGGGAACTTCTTACAAGTTCTGAATTTCATGTAGTGTGCTTTTTAAACGTTTATTGAGAGAGCACTGGCCAGTAACCAATTGTTAATGCCCATGAAAATTTCGTTAATTGATCTTTCTAAGACTACACTAGATGTTATTTATGTTTGTATCACCTGCAACCAAAACAAACTTCGCATCTTGTAATGTTACTGAAAAAAGCTCATCGATATACCCAAGAAAAAGCAAAGAACCTAAGATGGAACATATTGGGACGCCAAATTGACTTAGTTCCCAGTAGAATGATAAATTATAGCTGAAATCATATATCTTTCCTAATGACGCCCTTTATTTCGTCACAGAGATATATTAATTTGTTGTAGACTTTCTAAGGACTTCGATTACGATGAACGAAATTAAGCTAACTTTACAGATATAACAGTAGCTGATACACTTTTTTTTTTTAGACATCAGTCATGTGACTGGTTTGATGCTCCCTCCCACGAATTCCTCTTCAGTGTCAGCCTCTTCAGGAGTAGCACTTGCAAACTACGTCCTAAATTATTTGCTGGATATATACCAATCTCCGTCACCCTCTGTAGTCTTAGGCTCTGCAGCTACCTGTAGTACCGAATAAGTTATTCCGTTATGTTGCCACAGACGTACTAACGTCCTGTCCCTTCTTCTTATCAGTGTTTTCCGCATATTTCTCTCCTCGCCGATTCTGTGGAGAACCTAATCATTCCCTGCCTGATTTCCAACATTCTACTGTAGCACTACATCTCAGATGCTTCGATTCTCTCCTTTTCCTGTTTTCCCACCGTCCTTGTTTCATTACCGTACAATACTGTGCTCGAAACACAAAGTTTAAGAACTTTATTATTGATATTAAGGGCTATGGCTGACACCAGTAGAACTGTATTGGCCAGGATTGTCCAATTTTGACAGTAATTGCCTGCAATTTACGTCCTCCTTGCTCCATCCGTAATGGGGTATTGCTGCCTAGGCAGCAGATTTCGTTAATTTCGTGATCCCCAATTCCGATATTAAGTTTCTCGCTGTTCTCATTTCTGCCACATTTCATTACTTTCGTTTTCTATTTACTCTCAATCCGTATTTTGTACCCAGTAGACTCATCACTCCAGTCTGGAGATCCTGTACTTCTTCATCACTTTCAAAGGTGATTGCAATGTCACCGAGGAATCTTCTCATTGATATCATTTTACCTTGTATTTTAAATCTTCACCCTGTATTTTAAATCCAGTCTTGAATGTTACTTTTCTTTTCCATCAGCGCTACTTCGATGTAAAGACTGAACAGTAGGGGTGAAAGACTACATCCATTCCTTACACATTTAAAAACCGAAGCACTTCTATTTTGGCTTCATCTCTGTTGTTCCCTTTTGGCCCTTGTACATTTTGTATATCATCCGTATTTCCATATTGCATTCCCCCATTCTTCTCAGGATTTGGAGGATCTTGCACAAATTTACATTGTCGAATGCTTTTTCACATTCACAGATTCTATGAATTGTACTGATTTATCATTAGTCTTGCTTCTATTACTAACCGCAGCCTCAGAACTGCATCGCTGGTGCCTTTAGCGTTACTAAAGCCTACCTGATCGTCACCTAAATAAAGCACACTACAGTGAAAGGTGGCTACACTGAGTCACAGCGCCAGAGATTGCGCCAAAGATTATTATTCCGCCGCCTCCACTGGCAGTAGTACTTCAGATGATGTCGAGGGCAGTTTTTGTTCTGTTGGGCGAGAGAGTAGACGATCTGAGTGTTGACTGAAATGTGGTACCGTTCGGTTGGTGTAATGTATACATGGAAGAAGATGCAATTGTCAGAATATATTTGAGAAAGGAGATGGGGTTTTGATTTATGATACTGTTGTAATGGACTATTTTCGGCAACATATAATGAGGAAACAAGCTATTACAGTGTCCTTTAATAACAATCCCTCTTGCTCAAAGGTACAGTCAACAAAGCAACTGGTTTGTGTTCATTTATTAGACTTGTAATTCTGGTTTCGATGTGCAATATTAGTATTTCTGGTTTTTAAATTAGTTCATTGTAAATGGTGTTTAAAATATTTTGTCGTATTGAGAAAGAACCGAGCTAGATACATGTACATTGAGTCACACTACCACACACAGAACAGTTACACTTGTGTTTTGTTGTTTCGTAGCTTTTATAGTTGCAGGAGCTTAATTAATCAATTGTGTTAATGGAAATTCCTTGTCATTCTTCATTTTTATTTTATGCAGTCAGATTGCGTGCTGATACTGTTACGAGACTTTGTAACTTTGTTGACTGTACCTATGAGCAAGTGGGATTGTTATTAAGGAAAACTATAATACGTTTTACCCCATTATATATTGACGAAAATATTCCATTACACCAGCATCATAAATCAAAAGTCCATCTTCTTTCTCAAATATATTCTGACAGTTGCATCTTCTTCCATCTACACATTACACCAACCGAACACTACAACATTTCACTCAACACTCAGATCGTCTACTCTCTTGTCCAACAGAACAACGACTGCTCTCGACATCCTCTGAACTCCTACTGCCAGTGGAGGCGGTGGAATAATAATCTTTGGCGGAATCTCTGGAGCTGTGACACAGTGTAGCCACCATTCAACAGTGAAGCTGCGAGACAACGATTCCTAAAATGATGTGAATCGACACTTCTTTCTTTTGTATCACTTTATTTAAATTACTTAGCTGATATTTATTTAGTTGCTGAAATAGCCAGTCTCATCGCCTTGCTTGCCCCCTCTGCTCCACGCACCTACAACTTTGCCACTCTTCCGCACTTCGCTAGGTAAGGCCATGGCGTGTTATTTACAAGTACGGCCCAGCCTGACACTACCTGACACATGTCCCTTTCCTGCCGAAACAGGGCGTATTTGTCTTTTACCGTCGCGCCTGATTATGCGCCACAACAAGACGCGGGCAGGCGCGCACGCTCTCCGCGAGATGTGGCTGCGTTCGGCAAACACGGCCGCTGATTGCCACGGCGCCGCCACCGCCGCCTCCCAGCCTACAGGCCGGCGTCGCCCGTCGTGCAGCGCCCAGCGTCTGGGGGCGGCGCCCAGAGCAGCCAGCTAGGCCCACGTCTGATTAGCCGCGCCGCATATATAATGAAATTGTCTGCGCCGCCCCCCGGCTGTTGACTCGGCCGGCTGCGGCTCGGGCCGCCTCCACTGGCTACGCCCCCGCCAGCTCTTGCGGCGAGCCACCTCGCGGGACAAGCGAGTCTTCCCGGATAGTGGAGCGCGCGGCGCTACCCATTGTCTCGGCTCCTGCATCTTGCAGCATGTATTCAGTTTTAATGCGGGCCCGTGATCTCTCGCGTGCGGAGCCCAAAAGGGCGAAGCCGCTCAGAGACAACCCTGCGCTGTGGCTAAGGCTGAGTAGCGACGATGTCTCGCGACCACTGGTGAGGAGTTAGAGACAGCAAACAACGAATGCAGTTGAACAGTTACAGGCCACTTCCGTAGATTTCTGCTAGGTGCTCGACACTGAATCACATCGTATACCAATACTATAGTCAGATTAAAATTACTTGATACTTGTTTACACTTTGGAGCTACCATCCTCCAATCAGAGAGTTCAACTTGTAACACGCCCGGGAGTACAATTGGGGGTGTGGGACCCTTTAAACTGGCTGTCGTTTCTGGACCGTGCGCCCTGTCTACACCACGTACCTGGTAATCCCGCGGCGGCCGTGCTGTTCTGCTACACACTGCTGTTGGCTTGCCTGAAATTATCTATCGAAATATGCAAGCGGCTTTAGGGGAGCCACTCAGCGTTAAAACACAACACTGTCCTATGTCTGGTGTGAACATCTATATTCTGAGTCGATATGGAAACCACAGGTTGCACTGTTTACACTCTAAAACGTAAATGTTTATCCCAATTAACAATATTAATGATTATCAGTGCAAAATCTAATTCATACGAGCGTACGCGTAACCGACACGACGCGCGTGATTCTTGATGATGCGGAAGCAGAATGATCGAACGAAAGTTCTTACGCTTGTCACACATACACATATCGGGTAATATTCCTCCTTGTCAGTAGTAATGATATAACACTGTTCGTAAAGTTAATTTTTCAGTTCTCAGTTCTCACTTGTACGAGCGTGCGCGTAATCGTCGCGTCGCGGCTGATTGTTGATATGCGGAAACGCTATGATCGAACGCATGTCCTCACGCTCGCTACAAGACACTGGCACTTGACTGCACTCTTTTATGGTAACTAATTTTTACTGATTCACATTCGTTCATTCTGGGAAGCGCGGATGATCGATGCTGTGTGACATGCAACGACAGGAAACATAAATACGTTATCGACGGCACTTTTCATTTTCTTCATTACTTCTTGACGCACTTTCCCATGTATCACTTCCATATTTCATCACTTTACTGTAACAGTACTTGAAGCAACACTGAAACCTGAATACTAAAAAAGCCTCTCACATGTAGAGCTACACTCTAGACAACATAACAGTTCCGTGTTCCGCGCTCGTCCGTCTACAGACGCGGCTGTCCGCAAAGATACTCCACAACTAAGCCAGCGATATGACAATACGCTTACAAACATCACGCCCGAACTGTGATAACAGTGGGTCAATTACTTCCATTTCCTTGCCCTGACTTCTTTCTTGATGTCTCCGGTTCCCGGATCGTCATCACACGTAAAACCACACAAACACGCACACACGACGATATTAAGGAAATACACGCTTTTCATTCACACGCCTACCCAAACGGTACTGGATACTTCCACACAAGACCCGATTCGGCGTCATTTTTACTGTTATTATAATCACAGAGATCGGTTTGCATTAGGTAAGCTTCTCACGGCACTACGTGCAGCTGAATTTTTGAAGGCTGCATTTCATTGTTACAAAGACTGTTACAAATAGACAAACCAATCCCACACTTGCAGCATGGCGCTCTGACTGGCACCTTAAACTCACGTGCAGAAGATCACAGGTTCGAATCTCGTCAAATATAGTAATTATTTTCATTTCTAAATCTAATCAAAAGTGTTTTGTTATTATTCTTATTCAGCTAATGGGTATCATGGTATTTTTATTTCTAGTACTTGCTGTGTCATTTTCATCATCGTATTGATATTTTCGTTCTCCCTTATTTATCTTCCAATCATTCTTTTTTCGTTTGGAAACTGTCTGTGTCGCCAATAATCTCCAACCAAGTGGCAGCAACGACTGCCCATCGGTTGGTAACGCGGCAGCTCGTGTAACCAGTGTGAGGATAATTTCATGTAGCCAGTGACAGCGAGAAATTACAGTTTGCTTTTAGCGCTGAAACTGAATTTTTCCGGTCTTGAGTTTGGTCATAGAGCTTAGCTTTAATCACCGTGAACAAAGCGATTGTGGTTTTTATTCTGCCTCGGACTGTTGACTGGCTTTTTCTCCAATACATTGTACACCACGAGGCTGTAGTCAGCTCAGGACAGGAGGCTAAATTCAGGGCTACCAAACGCGTCGCTGTCGCACGTCAGTCGTTGGTCAATTAAAAACGGCTGTCGACAGAGCATCTCGCATTTCCGGCGTGCCTCGCGGGGCCACTACGAACACTGCAGCACGTTACACAATAACAAATGGTTCAAATGGCTCTGAGCACTATGGGACTCAACTGCTGAGGTCATTAGTCCCCTAGAACTTACAACTAGTTAAACCTAACTAACCCAAGGACATCACACACATCCATGCCCGAGGCAGGATTCGAACCTGCGACCGTAGCGGTCTCACGGTTCCAGACTGCAGCGCCTACACACTAACAGCATTTATGAAGTGACCCGCCGTGTTTGTGTGTCAGCTTAATCGAGCGATAGACTTCCGCCGATGTGGCAACACTGTAGTGGCAAGACAGACGTCAATTATTAAGTAATTTTAATCAGGCCATGGAGCTGTTGGATAATGCACGAATTCGTTATTGTCAAAGGGAGGCCACGACGTTCGGGTCAAGAAATTACTTCCAACTCCGTACCATTTTTATAGGCAATGCCACACCCCGCACAGGCCCTCCGCTGGACACCAGGAACTAGATGCGTCTTCCGCTGCACGCGCCCAGCGAATGACAGGAGGTGCTACGAGCAGCTGTGCGTCTCACACACGCGGCGGCGCGCCCGCTGATTCGGCCGTCGCTCTGCTGGGACTTCGCCAGCTCACAGATCTTGCTCTACGCGATTAGAATCGGTAGTTTTCGTGTTCCTCCATTCCGTTACGTGAGCAGATTCGGACTGGGCGAAACGTTCTTTTACTCGGATATTTTATTTTGTGCATGCAGTCTATATCGATTAGTATTATCTTCATAAGGCAGTGTGGTGAGTACTGTCGCCGGCCGCGATGACCGAGTGGTTCTAGGCGCTTCAGTACGTAACCGCGCGACTGCTACTGTCGCAGGTTCCAATCCTGCCTCGGGCATGGATATGTGTGATGTACTTAGGTGAGTAAGGTTTAAGTAGTTCTAAGTTCTAGGGGACTGATGACCTCAAATGTTAAGTCCCATAGTGCCCAGAGCCATTTGAACCATTTGAGTACTGGCAATGATGTATTTTTGCTTCTCTGGATTTGCGTAATATCAGGAACTGCGATCTCTCTTTTAAGTTAGACGAAATCAATATCAGGCACTCGCTGGCTGGGTTTCGTACTGTGTATACTGTGACATCGGAGCGCTGGGTTCTTCAATGTGGATAATGGCGTACGGATAGTGAGGATCGACATTAATACCCATGGGCCCTCTTTTATTTCTGTAAGGGGATTCAAACCTCTGTGAGGGGCATCCCGCGACCTGCTTAGGTTGCTATGCCACGACTCGCATCCATGCGGAATGTCCTCGTATGCGTCCAGCGCGTCTTGTCTGTCTTTACCATCCTGAGACTAGCAAGCTGTGTCCATGCTCTAAGCCGTACGCAGCTGTTACGTGTGGGACGCGAAGGCAGGAAACAAACGCAGAGACGGGGCCGCTGGGGCACAAACTCTCCTCCGTCGTTTGCGCCACAGCCGCAAGACAGAAAATAGTCCCCTGACAAGTGAGAATTTTTTGGTAATAATGCGTATTCTGGCACCCTAAAACAAATTACTGTCGTTTCGATCATATTAGACAGAAGGGATTGATAACATCCCACGGAAATTCCTAGATTAATTGAGTAAAGTGTTAACCAAGAAAACATTGAAATTGATGTTAAAAATATATGAGAATGGAGCCATATTATTGTATTTTCAGAGATACGTCATTAGCGCAATCCCCGCAATCCCGACGGTAGCAAGAGCAGGTAACCGCACGATCTAACTCACAATCACCTTACAGTCTCATGTATCACAGTTGATGACGAGAATAATATATAAACTAACATAAACAGAATCGAGGAGTAGTCAGACGACGATCAGTTTCCCTTTCAGCAAGGAAAAAGGATCAAAAGACAGTTCGGACGTTCCCTTTGAAAATGTACTGGAAGTTTACAAAAAGTCAAAATACTGTAATGGGATTTGCCGACCTATAAAATGCCTTCCATAATTTCGAATGATACAAAACGTTCGAAAATCTGAGAAATATAGGAGTGTGCCGTAGAGAAACACTGGAGTTACATCATCACTACAAGAACTAATAGGGAGCAATAAGAATGGAAGACAAAGAACTACGTGTGCGGAAGAAAATGTATGCAAGGCAATGATGCTTTCTTCTGACTCTCAGTCTGTACGTCGAAGATGCCATCACTAAAATAATCTGTTACATATAATACTTCCAAAAAATTATTTGAAGGAGTTCATTAATTGTCATTAAAATCTTACTTGTTTCAAATCAGTAATAACAACATCCAAAACAATGACACAGAAAAATATCCAGTGAAGGACATAGATAGTAGCTAGCTAACAGTGAAACTAAATCGTTATTCAACGTATGTTACAAAATCTCACAGTTCATATCCCTCGATCAGGGAATAATAACCAAGTTAACGTAAAACCGTAGCTTAAGAGGAATAAGATAATATCACTATTAAAGCTTTATGTTGTACAGAATAATACAATATGCAAGATACTACAAGGTTTAACGGAGAAGTAGCTTAGTGCAAATCATTACACTAATTGACAGTCTTCTTCCTGAGACGCACACACACACACACACACACACACACACACACACACACACACACACACATGTCATCCAACATCATGAACAGCATTGGACAGTAAGTTTCTAACAAGCCTTTGGCACAGTTACACATCAATCCGGAAAGGTATCACGACATCAGATCTATAATCTGACAATTTGAGAAACACTGTTTTTAACAGAATCAACACGAATCTACCCCGAGGCCTTTCCAAAAAGAACTTCCAATGAGACCGAGCAAGGTAGTCAATGTCAGTAACATTATGGGAAAAATTTGCATTTTGCAACTATTCATTAACGTCAGAAGTTTGCGACACATGAAAATTTGTGGATAATCTGGACTCGAACCCAGATTTCCCGCATATTGCGAGCGGTCGCCCTAATCACTTCGGCTGTTCAAAGATGCGTCCAGTTCCTCCAGATCCTGCACCTGTGTTTTACCACCTACGACGTGGGACTAATAGCCCCAACCACTCTACATCCTTGAACTGGAAATGATGGTACCTTGCATACCCGACATAATTCTTTGTATAAATCATAACACATAACGCTTGTCGTTGCTTCTGAGTACAAGATCACGGTCAACGGGTCATTGCAAATTTTTTTGTGCACTGCAGCTTGCAATACGGATTTACCTGTCTTACTGCAAGTATTCGGTTCAGTGCATAGTTCATTGCGCATATCCTGGCGGTCGTTGTAACCTAATATGTTTATAGAGTTTGTGGAAGTGCGATTACAGAGTTTGTAGAGGTGCCTTCAGTTTTCTCCTTGACCACTACAGGAAGGCATGTGGTGGTCGACGTTAGCATAAAGGCGTGGACGGGCCGGGTTGGTTTTCGGTCAAACCTCTGCTCACTGGTCCTGATGCTGCTGCATAAAACAACTGCTTTCCTCCTGCACATTACTGTGCTCGGAATTACTTCTGTGTTGAATGTTTCCGTCAGGTGGCTCCCATCGGCTGAGCCGCCTGTTGGGTAGCCCACCTGTCGGCATCAGCTCGACAAGTTTTAGGCTGTTGGGAAGTAGGTTTGTTGTGTGTCATGACGTCTTCGCGTATCTTTCTTTTATTTCCTTCTGATTAATGACGTACCCGTTCCCATTTAAGTTCGTGTACACCGCATTCTGTTGTGATTGCTTCTAACCGCCGTTACTATGGTTGCCGTAGTTATGCTAATCGTCCCTTTTTCTGTTTCCTTTACAATTGCCTTTATTATTATTGCCTGCCGGAGTGGCCAAGCGGTTCTAGGCGCTTCGCCCGGAACCGCGGGACCGCTACGGTCGCAGGTTCGAATCCTGCCTCGGGCATGGATGTGTGTGATGTCCTTAGGTTAATTAGGTTTAAGTACTTTCTAAGTTCTAGGGGACTGATGACCTCAGATGTTAAGTGCCATAGTGCTCAGAGCCATTTGAGCCATTATTATTATTATTACCACCTTTCTGCAGATGGTAACTACAGCTACACGAGCTAACCTTTCTTCGTGGATCAAATCTAGTTAATCCACGATGGCTAGAAAACTTTCCGAGTCATCTTCAGAGACTCTGACCGGAACAACTAATTTATGTTTTAATATTCGTAACACCTCTCCCGTTGTCATGGGTTCGTCCCAATAGAGAGTTTTACTAATATGACTCTCAGTGTATTTTCTCATGTTACTTCGGGTTATAAATGTTAGGTTTGTACTCCTGTTGTCTTAGATATTCTTGGGTAAAAGTACTCCCAGTACTTTCTTAGGAAGTTTTATCGATTTCTTCGAGTGTTTGACAGCTGTCTCCATTGCCTATTCTGTACATAGTTCGGCCTCTCCTGTAACATGTGAAGTCACAAACTGTATTTTTTGTCTCTCCGTCCAAACCTTGGGCAGAACGTGTCCCAAATATTTAATGAAAATGACCGGATGCCTGGTCTTTTTCGCTGCAGAAAATGTTTGGAAATGCCTCTGTGTTTTGTTAGGCTTTCTTGCAGTTTAATTTCAGCGTAGCTCGACTTTTATTCGCCGGCTAAAGCTGCCACAGGGAAAATTGCTGCCTGATAACAGCTTTCGTTCCCGTATCATATATGGCCTTGAATGATATTTAGTTCAGCAATTTGTACATTAGTCTCATTATGTTCTAACAGTGCAATTCAATCCTGTATTTCTCTCTGCCACTGCTGAAGTTGCTCCATGCCCATTACAATTATCCGGGCTGTTATGCCGTGGTCGGTTGCTGAGTTCTGTGTCGATTCCCAACGTTTCGTCTGCGACTGCGGGAGACATCTTCAATGGGGTCCGTAGCTCAATGGAAGGTCCAACACACCCACTGGCTCGCTGCTGACTGCCGCTAAATTCTGTGTCCGCGCGCTTCCCCTCCACGGTGTGACGTCACGTGTTTTGAAAACGTCAGTGCAATTGGCCGCTGTCCGTCGCCGTCGATCGCCGTTGCCATCACCCAGTAGAGGACGGGTGGTACACATCTTCTTTAACACCGGCATCCATACACCGTTTAATTTCACGCCCTCCTCCTTTCGGTTGAAATTATTTGGGTGTTTAGCGATTTCGATTGCCTCCCTGTACAGCCTTTCGTAATATCCGCTTGTGGCCGCTAGTACTTGAGTCTCCTCGAAACGAATATTGTGGTTCCCTGGCTGGAAAGCATGCTCCGCAACAGCTGATCGTTCCGTTTAGAACCTCTTCTACAATTTCCCTTGTGCTCTTCCAAACGTTTAGAAACAGTTCTTTTAGTGGTACCCACATAAACATCACCACAGCTGCATGGGATCCTATACACTCCAGCTTTTTCTAATGGTTTGCGAGCGTCCTTGGCAGGCTTAAGGTATTCCTGTATCTTCCTGGTGGGCTTGTAAATTACGATAATACTCCGCTTCGTCAAGATCCTCCCTATTCTTTCCGTTACATTTTTAACAAACGGCAGGAAAACCTTAGATTTTGCAGTAGCCTGTACGTCAGTATGATTTCTGCGTGGCTGCCTCAACGCCCGTTTTATTTCGGCGGACGCATATCCGTTCTTCATTAGTGCATTGTGGAGATGTTCCATCTCAGCGTCGAGCAACTCAGGTTTACAAATATATCTAGCTCTGTCCGCTAACGTCTTGATAACACCCCGCTTCTGTTGTGGGTGGTGGTTCGAATTCCGGTGCAAATAACGGTCCGTGTGCGTGGGTTTGCGGTATACTGAGTGGCCCAAACTACCATTTTAGTTTCTAAAAACAAGCACATCGAGGAAATGTAATTTGCCGTCTACCTCCTCCTCCATTGTAAACTGAATTCTCGAGTTTATACTGTTCAGATGTTCGTGGAACCTGCTTAGTTCCTCCCTACCACGTCTCCACAGCACAAACGTGTCATCCACGTATCGGAACCATACATTTGGTTTTTTGCTGGCAGTGTCTAAGGCCTGTTCTTCGAATTTCTCCATAAAGAAGTTTGCAATTACGGGACTTAGGGGGCTTCCCATAGCCATGCCATCCGTTGGTTCATAAAACTGTTCATTCCACTTGAAATATGTGGTCGTCAAACAACACTTAAACCTGAAATGTCGGCAGGAAAAATTCGATCCAGCTGTTCCAATACATCATGGTAAACAGACGAAAGGCTCTACAGGGAGGCAATCGAAATCGCTAAACACCCAAATAATTTCAACCGAAAGGAGGAGGGCGTGAAATTAAACGGTATATGGATGCCAGTGTTAAAGAAGATGTGTACCACCCGTTCTCTACTGGGTGATGGCAACGGCGATCGACGGCGACGGACAGCGGCCAATTGCACTGAAGTTTTCAAAACACGTGACGTCACGCCGCGCCGCGGAGCGCGCGGACACTGAATTTAGCGGCAGTCAGTAGCGAGCCAGTGGGTGTGTTGGACCTTCCGTCGAGCTACGGACGCCCTTGAAGATGTCTCCCGCAGTCGGAGACGAAACGTTGGGAATCGACACAGAATTCAGCAACCGACCACGGCATAACAGCCCGGATAATTGTAATGGACATGATATTTCCGGCCGTGAAAGTCTACATTGTATTATGATGTTGCTCCGTCAACGTGTGTTGAATCTGGCTTAGTTCATTTGCAGGTTCGCCACTACCGAATGAAGCTTCGTTTGTGAGTTTTTGTACCATATTTTGTACCTCAGTGGTCACATGTTCCATAATCTCTACATCCTTCTGCGGAAACCATTGAGTTATTTCGTTTTTCAATCATTTTCGATTGAGCCTTCAAGTGCTCTTCGACCTGTTCAGTTAATTCAAAAGAAAGCTGGTCTAGCTTATTTGTCACTTCTTTTAATTTAGTGTCCAGGGCGTTGAGCTTCCTGGCACTTCTTCACGTCATTAACAATTTTATATACTGCTTCAGGTAAGCCACTATATACTTCCTTCATCGCAGTGATTCCGGTTTTAATAGTTTTTAGCTGCTCGTCTGGGTTTGTTAGAATTTCGTTTACTTGACGAGTGTTCTCGTCCCATACTTTCTCTCTGGCCTCTGGTATCTCTTCGCGTTCTCTTTCTTTGCTAGGTAACTGTTCGTCGATTTCTGTTTCTTTGTTCTCAAGTAATTCACTAGCTGCTCGAGCAGAACTTTATCTCTTTTGTTTCTTCTTCTTGTAACTTCTGAAAGAACATTGTAAAGAAATCATCACCAGGCATTCTTGTCGGTGTTGGTTTCATTACTGCAGCGTTTGACCTTGCCTTTGCAGAGGTCGATTCTGCCTGTTTATATCGTCCGCTAAGTTATTCGTATCGGATTCACTGGGTTGTTCCGATTCCGATCATATCATAGTTTCTTGTGACAGGGGTTCAGTTAACTCACTAGTTTCACCTGGTAGTCCTTGTAAATTATAATGATTCTGAATCAGAGTATACTGATTTCTTTCTCGATTGCTATCTAGGCACGATGCATAGTATAAATGAATGCAGTCTTTTTGGCTGGTAACTCGACAGCCAATTCCTGCGTCAGATGTTATTTCGACGGCGACCGTTACTCGCTACAAAATACAGTAAAATCTTTACTGAAACTTCACACGAATACACTTTCTTGCTGTAATATATACAAGACATACACAAAACAATACCTAAGTTTCAACAATAAAATGTACCGTGTGGTATAAAAGGACTTTCCTGACCTATCAGCACAGAAAACCGAACGAAACACACTCTACTCCCCTTACGTTAGTTACATTTAGCGATAGATCCATGTTGTATGTTATATATCCTTGTGCAGGTATATAATTCCTTGTCATTATTACCTCTCAATGCGGGGCAGGTTTGGGGATTCTAATTATCCAGCCAAGCACAAGTGATAAACATGTGGAAAGACACATTCATCAGTTAATTACAAATACAGGAAAAATTCAATACAATACAATCATTATTTCTATTGAAAACTGTATTTTTCGTAGATACGACCCGCGCCTTAGCCGGCCGGGGTGACCGAGCGGTTCTAGGCGCTACAGTCTGGAACCGTGCGACCGCTACGGTCGCAGGTTCGAATCCTGCCTCGGGCATGGATGTGTGTGATGTCTTTAGGTTGGTTATGTTTAACTAGTTCTAAGTTCTAGGGGACTGATGACCTCAGAAGTTACGTCCCATAGTGCTCAGAGCCATTTGAACCAACCCGCGCCTTAGGACACCACTTATATCGTCTCTCTCTCTCTTCTTTGGTACTAAAGTGTTTTGATTTTAATGTAAGATGTGGTCGAGATTGTTGGGAAATAGTTACAAAATATTTAACACACTGTTGGCGTCGCGAACATTCTGCACGCTTGTAAATGCGACTCCCATTATACGCCGACGATAATCATGATTGTGACGCAGGCGTAAATATTAGTAGAAATGGGTATAGTTTTGCTTGTAATGGTTTAAATACGTTATCCACACTCGCGGCTAGCTCAAAGATAATCATAGGTAGCATGAAACTATTATAGTTATTGCCGGTTAAATTTATTGTTCCGAAGAGAGAGGCTATATAACCACCTACGCAGCGTAATGGTATGTACTCACAATAAATAATTTCATTGGTCTCACACTTGCCTCATTTTTAAGTTAAGTATTTCCCTTGACAGAAATAGATTTAACTGCAAACTCAAAGATATCGTGAAGCAAACCTAAGACATGTTGCGTACTGCAGTTAGATTTATCCATGCAATTACGTAAAAAATTCTGATGAAATGAACTTCGCAAACATTAATGCTAGAAAATTTTTACCTATATTCAGAGTAGTCATTATGTTAACTTGAGGCTGAAGCCCAATATTTAATATTTTAATTAAGCTCCACGTATTGGTCGCCTGTGCGCCACTGTGACAAAAGAAAGCCAGCTCACTTTAAATATTTTTACTCACATATTTCCACAGGGAGGGAGAGGTTTTGAATAAGAACAGGAGGAATTCACTTTTTACCATATATTGTGATAGAAAACACGTACATCAAATACTTAGTGATTGAGAAAAGCTAAGCGACTTAATTCTTCAACATCAGAGACAAAAGAAGTATTCCATCTTTGGAACAAGTATTTTTTAACCCTAATGAGATAAGCTGTTCGTAGCTATAAATAATATCTTTACATTATTTAGTTGCTCTTTGATATTAAAATACATATTTTTGCTTCTTCTTCCTCGCTGATGGATTACTTAGGACCACGCGTAATCAACATTTGTTGGCTTTCCTTTTCGCCCAGTATTCCTTCATAAGCAACGAATGGGGTAGCCTTCGTTGCGCAGATCCGTGTGTTTGTGATTTTTCTGACTTCATTTCTGTCATCTAGATTTGGAGACCCTAATTCTCTGAGGTCTTTTTCAGTCTGATTGCACCAGTTCGGTCTTTTAGTTTTGTTCTTTAAAAATGTGTGGATTTTGTGCGTTACCCTGTTTTAGTCCATTCTTTCTAAATGCCCCATGAATTGGATTATTCTCATGTGCATTGTGTCGCTTATTTTGGAGATATTTTCATTGATTTCTGCATGGGGTTTGGATAACGCACACCATCTTTCGTTGTTTGTCCTAGGATTTTCCTAATTATTTTACGTTCTTTCACTTCTAATTCTCCTTTTAGTGTTCTGTGTTGAAGATTTAATGTCTCAGATGCGTAGAGAGCTTCGGGTTTAATTACTGTTGTGTAGTGTCGTATTTTGCAGTTCCACAAGAGACTCTTTTTGTTGTAAACGTATATTATTAACATTTTAACATAAAAATATGATATAACGAGTTTTAGCTTTTATAGTGATCTGTCGTATTAGCTATGGTTTTTGTGGACAGAAATCCATTCATTTTTATACTTTCTTTACACCTCACATTTACACCTCTGGTATAAGTTTAGTTAAACTTTTATAGGGGTTTCCAGGAGACGTCACAATAGTTGGCAATAAGGCGCACAGTTTGAAACTGCAACTAGCACGCTACTAAACAAACTAACTGTGGTACGCCACAGAACACTTAACAAATACCAAGGACCGTTAATTGAACTTTCCATAGCCAGAAAGGTTCTTTAGGCACTTCTTTGTACATGGAAGACAGCGGTAGTGCCAGTCACGTACTTGCAATCCAGACACAGTCTTCCCGGGAAACAGAAGGACATTGTCCTGGCCACTCTCCATATGTAAGGCGCCGCTGTCTTGGTGTCGCCAGCCGCCAACTACCATTCAGCCCCGTAGACATGCGCTTCTCCCAAAACAGATTGCAGGACAGGCTCCTCGGGATCAGCAGACTACGGCTTGTAGCCATGTGCTCGACGCCGTTGTCGGTATGCTGTCACAGACCAGCCGCTCACGACCCTGGCTCCATGCTATGACCGTTCCTTCGCTCGCAGGAAGCTTCCAGGTTCACACCATCACGGGGCAAAGACGGCATCAGCAGGCTCACCCTCGGATTATTCGACGCCGCTATTCTTGTGTAATTAGCCAACGGCTGCCCATCATCTTCTCAGACGCTGGTTTCAAGTTACATGCTGTCCCTCAACTGCCCGACACAAACTTCCTTACTGCTGTGTCACTGTCGATCGTTCGTCTGCGCGGATGTTTTGATGGTCCGCGTAGGTCAGGACTTCAACTTCGCTGCATAATCATGGCACTCAATCAAAGCTCTAAAAGAAATACGTCACTCCAATGGAGACAGTAGGGAGCCGGTTGGAGAGTGGTAATGTACTGGGATTAATTATATTTTTTATTGCCTCGAACCACCCTGTTTTGGCGGTTCGGTACTTTAAGGGTAAGAATTGGTTACTCACATTCTTCCAGCTCCCTCTATGGCTTTGATTTTTTCAGCTTGTTTATGGCAAGCACGATGTCCCAGCTTTGCTTTGGTGGTATTTTCAGATACCTTGTTTGTGGTTTTTCATGCTTTTTACTGAAATTTAAATCAATCATGATTTCTGTACATCGCATCACATATATCCAGATCCTGGCCTTAAACACCACGTCTTATACATTATCATTATTTGTGTGGATTGTTTCTTACAGCCATCACCATTGATGTAAAAGGCGGTGGGTTTGGAGGAGAACTGTTCCACTTGGGAAAAAACAATCCCCCCACCCAGAAACCAAGAAAATCTTTAGCGTCCCCGAGGAGCAAACCCACCCCCAGAAATCTTATCCCACCAGACAGACCCTTTTACCTCTTCATCTATGCTCTCCAGCTATATCATATTACATACTGTTTATTATATCTGGCGAATCTTCTGGATTTTGGGCAGATGATCAGGGACTTCAGCCTATAACTTTCGAGATGTAGGTGTGCCAACACATTGGTGTTAAGAGAGCCCACAACGCTGGGGGAGAAAGGTTAACTAGTAAAACAGAGCGAAATTGTCGTTTGATTTAAACGTCTTTGAGGCTGCCAGATAAGTCGAAAAGCTAGTTTCCTTTCATTACTTACCTAACTCAGCCTAGGACATATTCGCCTCTTTTTCGCTATGATAAGAGAATTTTGCATTCAGATTGCCAACTTCTACCCTGCCAAAATTTTAACATTAGATCCCCACTGCTTGACAACCGTTGTAGATTTCTGTTGACTCGAGTGACAACTGATCCCGTAAACGTTTCTCTTTTGCTGTCTTTCGAACCATTACACAGTTACCGCGCATTCAATTCACGCAAGAACGAATTAGACGAGCTAAATTTGCTTCGAGTTTAAAACATCGTATCTCGACAAAGGATATAAATTACTAGACCAAAAATTTCGTTTTGACTTTAACCATTTATCCACCTTCGTTCAAAGTTTGAACCGATTCGAACAAGTCTTAAGCTTAGAAGTGACGCGCTTCAAAAGCTTCCCACAAGACCTATTTTTGCACGTAAAATCCAAACGGGACAAGAAATCCGAACGAAGATGACTTGTTTTTGCGAGTAAACTGCGAACCGTTCACGTACAAACGGTGCTAGTAGGTGAGCATTACTTGCAGCACAGTTCAAATATTTTGCTAAAGAAATTAATCAGTTCGTCCAATTTACCTGGGTGCCAGTTCCGGTTCATCATTCAAATTTTTCTTAGTATGCTGTAAAATACCTACAGTAAGAAAGATGTACAAATGGGTATACAAACGGCCTCTGGTTCGGGCTACACCAAAAGCTTTTAACCAACGTTCATAATTCCAACAGGAACAGAGCAACAAGAATGTCCCCCGCCCCCTCCCCCTCAAACCCTCATTCTGCGTGCGGTCTTTTCATGCGTATTTCTTACAGCACTTCCGTGCTGTAACGACACTTGACGGATCTCTAAAATTAAATCTAGGGCGCTCTGTTGCTGCTATAAAAAGCACTCTAAAGTAATCATACAGAGTCGTACAGATGAAGATTTTTACACTGACATGAAGACTGGTAGCCATGGAAAGAAAAGGTGTAATCACATCACTGTAGGCTCTAAAACCACTCAAGGTAAAGAGACGAATAACTGTTAAAATGGACAATGTATGTGATGTAACTGAAACATCCAACTAAGCAACACTGAATGAAATGCAACCGCCGGCCTGCCCTACAGTCTGGAACCGCGCGACCGCCACGGTCGCAAGTTCGAACCTGCCTCGGGCATGGATGTGTGTCATGTCCTTACGTTAATTAGGTTTAAGTAGTTCTAAGTTCTAGGGAACTGATGATCTCAGAAGTTAAGTCCCATAGTGCTCAGATACATTTGAACCATTTATTTTAAATGCAGCCACCGCTAAACACTAGTAACCGTGTGTAAGTCTCTTGTCTCTATCTCTCTCTTTCTCCGTGTGTGTGATTGTGTGAGTGTGTGTGTGTGTGTGTGTGTGTGTGTGTGTGTGTGTGGTAAGACTGCCATGTATAAATTAACACCATCACGCTCTGTAGGCGCCTAAGGTATGCAAGTATCACCATTCAGTTGAGTCATGGAATTTGTGGCAGATGTAACATTAATCAACAGAAAAAGAAAACAGAAATTATGCTGACAAGGAATTACATATTCTTTCTAGATGAAAGCTCCAGCGGTGTCTACTGGGTGGTTTGCTATTTCCTCTGTTTGTTTCGGCACCAAATCCACGACATACAGCTGCTGCCACAGTTCACTCAATGTCTGGTAAAAATACAGTCCTCAATTTTACACAGATTCGTCGACAGGCTTTGACAACAGCTGTCATGTTTCCAAGGAAACGTCGATAGAAAAATAATTACGAACCAGAAGCGCACCCGGCAATTGATTGAATATTCAATTTGTTGGGGAGATATTAAGCAATCCGAATCCAGGTCTGCTCTACACTGTGGAAGGAACTGTGACGTCCTCTGTTAAGTCTCCAACAGCAATGAGATCCTTCGTCACCTGCATTTGTGAAGTACTTGACTATATTGCAACAAATTAACATACAGGGATTATAGTTATTTCAGCGTTTCATTATGAAAATCCCCTTGGGCCTATTCAGGATATCGCCGTATTTTGAAATATTGATGTCTCACTTGATAGAACAAAGCAATATGAACCTCGACCAGACAGAAAAAAAAAAAATCATTTTGTCGACGTCCTCACTCCTTGGGTGACAGCAGAAAAATTAAGTTGAGTAATACCTATAGGAGCCATATTTTTCTGTACATCATCATCTCATCCCCATCGACGCGCACGTCGCCGAAGTGACATCTAATAAAAAGACTTGCACCAGGCGACCGGTCCACCCGACAGGAGGCCCTAGCCACACGACATTTCATTTCATTCCTGTACATTTCGGGTTTTCATGAGTAACCCTCGGCAGACAGCAATGATTTTACATTTGAATGATGAGATGCACCGTATTAAGAGGAGTAAAAGTCATTTTCGTTTCTCTCTGTGTATATTGAACTCCTTGGGTTACTTCGTTTCGTATTTAATCGAAGTGGTATATGTATAAAAAGCTGCAATTTCATGTTTCTTCCTCGTCTTTCAGATTCCTTACTCTTTTACACAAATTATTATATTTCTCAGCAACATATCACATGCTATTTCCTTGTACAGACACGTCTGTAGTTTTCAAGACTTTTTCAAGTTATACACAAATATTACAAGCTTATCTCTTAACATAATAACGATATTCTGAAACTACTTCCATCTGCAGCGTCAGGATTATTTTCACTTAACTCTGAAGCATGAGAAAATATCTGTCGATTCCTTAACGTAAGTTTGGTGCCGTAGATTAGAGCACTTTCTCAGTCTTGGGTTCAAAATTCGTCCCGTGTGCACATTAAACGCTATGGTGGAGTGCAAGGTTTTTTAGACACAGTTATCTATTTTTGCTAACTGTTCTGTCATCTTTCCCCACATACCAGAATAAAATCGATCAAGCATCAGACAGTTTTGGTAAAGAACAATCGGCACTAACCAAAGTCCTACGCAGATGACAAATTCAAGAAATAATACGTAAATTCACCCACTCCTAACTTTATTTTTATTTGCCATAATTGATCCAAACCAACAAGCATTGATTTCTTAAAACATGATCACTGCAGTGTGCATATACATGTATACAGTTCGCTTGCGATCGTTATTACATCCTATCCTGTAGCTTTTTAGCACTGTTAAGAAAATTTAATGAACTGCTTTCATTTGAAGAACTTCAGTTCTCAGTAATCATTGCAGTTTATGGAATTATCGAAACATATTCCCCTTATAAAAAACAACGTATACATAAAGGACTGAATTCAGTCAAAAGTTAATGACAATCATGAATCAAAGGGACATATGTAATCCAAGAATGAACGTTCCATCCACTTGTACGTCACAGCAACGACATCGTTTATGTACCAGCAAGTATTTACTGTCGCTTTGCGGTATTCGAAAGAGCTTACTGTTATGAAAGAAACACTGTCAATGATAAAAACGAAACTAAATTAGGCCACTATAGAGACCTGATGAAGCGTGCGTAAACGGTACGTCCTTTCGCTAAATTTGCGATTTAAGTGCTCGCTAGTAATCTGATTGTCTAATGAGGGAAAATCTGAAAAACATTTGATAGCCTACATGACATAAGTAATTAGATTGTCTGTTCAGACAAAGCTTTGTGCTTTGAAATACGCTCTCGAAACGGAGATTGAGATTATCTACATTCCCTGGAAATACAATATATAATGCATGTTGAACACTTCCTACAAAAATTTTCTTTATCTTTAAAAAGAACTTTTCTCACGTATTCAGTAAAGTACTAATACAAAAAAGTGCTCATAACGCTATAGAAATTTTGTAAAACATTTTATGCATTACTGGAAGGCCAAGAACGTGCATTGATTGAGAGCTTAAGCCCTATCTTTTGTGGTTTCAGCTTAACTATTTTCAGATAATTGCGCTACAGATTGAAGAGCATAACTGAATCCGTATTAGCTCCATTACAGCTTCATGTCTCGCTACGTACCATTACCGCCGGAATTGTGGCTGACAGTTCAGGTTGTCAGCGTGGCGTGCCGGCATGTGACCTGTCGTGCCGCTGACAGCAGGTAATAACAGCTGCGCCCGTTCCTGAGAAAAATAAACTGCATTCGCTAGGGAGCTGAACCCTGTGCATGCTTTGAGTAATTAGATATATCTGGAAATAAGCTTTGTCCTTAAAAATTGAAATCCTTGATCTAATACCGAACCATAATCCAGTTATATACACATCCATTATGGCAACATTTTAACGGAATATATGGCTGGATAATTACGCACAACATATACAGTAGAATACGCTTCTAAAATCGAGAAGCTGATATTTGACACGGGATATAACTAATACACTACTGGCCAATAAAATTGCTACACCATGAAGATGACGTGCTACAGGCGCGAAATTTAACTGGCCGGAAGAAGATGCTGTGATATGCAAATGATTAGCTTTTCAGAGCTTTCACACAAGGTTGACGCCGGTGGTGACACCTACAACATGCTGACATGAGGAAAGATTGCAACCGATTTCTCTTACGCAATCATGAGTTGACGGGCGTTGCCTTGTGAAAGGTTGTTGTGATACCTCGTGTAAGGAGGAGAAATACGTACCATCACGTTCCCGACTTTGATAAAGGTCGGATTGTAGCCTATCGCGATTGCGGTTTATCGTATAGCGACATTGCAGCTCGCGTTGGTCGAGATCAAATGACTGTTAGCAGAATATGGAATCGGTGGGTTCAGGAGGGTAATACGGAACGCCGTGCTGGATCCCAACGGCCTCGTATCACTAGCAGTCGAGATGACAGGCATCTTATCCGCATGGCTGTAACGCATCGTGCAGCCACGTCTTGATCCCTGAGTCAACAGATGGGGACGTTTGCAAGACAACAACCATCTGCACGAACGGTTCGAAGACGTTTGCAGCAGCATAGACTATCAGCTCGGAGACCATGGCTGCGGTTACCCTTAACGCTGCATCACAGACAGGAGCGCCTGCGATGGTGTACTCAACGACGAACCTGGGTGTACGAATGGCAAAACGTCATTTTTCGGATGAATCCAGGTTCTGTTTACAGCATCACGATGGTTGCATCCGTATTTGGAGACATCGCGGTGAACGCACAATGGAAGCGTGTATTCGTCATCGCCATTCTGGCGTATCACCCGGCGTGATGGTATGGGGTGCCATTGGTTATACGTATCGGTCGCCTCTTCTTCGCACTGAGAGCACTTTGAACAGTGGACGCTACATTTCAGATGTGTTACGACCCGTGGCTCTACCCTTCATTCGATCTATGCGAAACCCTACATTTCAGCAGGATAATGCACGACCGCATGTTGCAGTCCTGTACCGGCCTTTCTGGATACAGAAATGTTCGACTGCTGCCCTGACCAGTACATTCTCCAGATCCCTCACCAACTGAAGACGTCTGGTCAATGGTGGCCGAGTAACTGGCTCGTCACAATACGCCAGTCACTACTCTTGATGAACAGTGGTATCGTGTTGAAGCTGCATGGGCAGCTCTACCTGTACACGCCATCCAAGCTCTGTTTGACTCAATGCCCAGGGGTATCAAGGTCGTTATTACGGCCAGAGGTGGTTGTTCTGGGTAGTAATTTCTCAGGATCTATGCACCCAAATTGTGTGAAAATGTAATCACATGTCAGTTATAGTATAAGATATTTGTCCAATGAATACCCGTTTATCATCTGCATTTCCTCTTGGTGTAGCAATTTTAATGGCCAGTAGTGTACATTATTCTAAAACACACATCAGAAAAATACAGGGTGCCACGGCTAAAGTGCAGATACTTCTACTGACTGTGGACGCATTGTGAAGGACATTACTTTAGTACATACGTAATTTGCAGATTAATAATTGTATCTGTTACAAATTGAATGTTTTTATGTTGGCTGGTACCACTACGTACATGTGGCAAGATCAAGCCATTAACGCCTATACCCCCCCGGGCAGCAGGTCAGGTGCTGAAGTTAGGGCATGTTGTTGTTGTGGTCTTCAGTCCAGAGACTGGTTTGATGAAGCTCTCCATGCTACTCTATCCTGTGCAAGCTTCTTCATCTCCCAATACCTACTGCAACCTAGATCCTTCTGAATCTGTTTAGTGTATTCATCTCTTGGTCTCCCTCTACGATTTCTACCCTCCACGCTGCCCTGAAATACTGAATTGGTGTTTCTCTGCCTCGTGAGGACTGGGTGTTGTGTGCTGTCCTTAGGTTAGTTAGGTTTAAGTAGTTCTAAGTTCTAGGGGACTGATGACCATAGATGTTAAGTCCCATAGTGCTCAGAGCCATTACTAAATTGGTGGTACTTGATGCCTCAGAATATGCCCTACCAACCGATCTCTTCTTCTAGCCAAGTTGTGCCACAAATTTCTCTTCTCTCCAATTCTATTCAATACCTTCTCATTAGTTATGTGATCTACACATCTAATCTTCGGCATTCTTCTGTACCACAACATCTCGAAAGCTTCTATTCTCTTCTTGTCTAGTGAGGACAAAGGGACGAAAAAAGTTTAGAGTATACTTACAGGCATACTCTCCTTTGTGGTGCAGTTACAGCCATGAAGAAAACATCAGGTCCTAAAGTTTGTGACTGGCGGAACATTGTTCGACATAGAGAAAAAACGACCAACACATTTATGTGTGTACATATGAAAGTACAACATATAAAATTATTTCCGCTTGTACTCGTTACAGCCTATGTAGCTACTATGTGTTGGTCCATCTATACTCTGGATGAACATCATTTGTTGAACGTTCCATGATAGAAATACGATGTAAATGAACTTCAGTGACAATCTGTAAGTGATTACAACAGAGTGAAATAACATACGCTGAAACATATGGAAAAAACACGCAAGAAAGTTTTGAAGCTGTTATTGTGGACTTCTTACATGGCCTATA
Organism: Schistocerca piceifrons; assembly: GCF_021461385.2. Classification (NCBI taxonomy): domain Eukaryota; kingdom Metazoa; phylum Arthropoda; class Insecta; order Orthoptera; family Acrididae; genus Schistocerca; species Schistocerca piceifrons. Next base: position 442,418,048 of record NC_060141.1, on the reverse strand, counting down.
TGTCGGTTATTTTGATTTACAAAAAATCCAGTATTTTTATTTTATCCGTCAAACGTTAAATTATTTCCCTATCTATAACTGAAGATAAGAGAACAGAGATGTCTAGGGTATGGTGTTCCATAAGGAAGCTAAAACTAAGAGCGACTGGTAAGGCTAACGTGTGCAATTCAAGACGGATCTGTCGGGAAAGTGGTGACTCAGATTTCGAGTGACAACAGTAGCCAGCAGAGACCCACATGCGTGTGTGTTACTCTAGTCTTAAGAAATGAGGGCCTGCTTTAGATACTGTGTCAATATACCCACAAAGAGGACATGCTGAGAAATGAATGTAAATTCGTACTCACACTACTGGCGTGCATGTAAATTATGACTTCTGCATTTCTCTGTGTGCATAAGTGTTGTTCGTAATTAATGTGATCACTCTGGAGGACACAGAGATGTCCCATACTCTCATGAGACCGCATTATCCGCCCCTGACAGCTTTTCGAAGGGTCCTCATTGTTGGTCTCCATTTAGCCGACTGGCTGAATTGTTCAATATCGAGATTTTTGGTCTATACAGATGTGATACTGGCTCGAGGTAGGAATGCTCGTGATGTTCCAGCCAACCACGCTCGACCGCCACAAGGGTGGACCACCATATTGCAACCAAGAACATCGTAACACTTTAAAACCTGCGCATGTCGTTCAAGAACACATGAAGGATTCCCTGGAATATGTTTCATCTCACACTAATAATCGGGCGCTAGCAACTGTAGCACTGTGGAATTACCGGCCACATATAGGCTGCCGCTTATAAAATAACGCAAATGGTTGTTTCTAAAAAGAGGGAGCTTCGACTGAATGAGATAAATGGCATCGTGTTCAGCGATAAATCGCAGATCTACTCTACTCGACGGTTGTCGGTGAGAATGGTGCCCACCTGGAGAGAGGTACCACTGTTTTAGAGAAGCGTAACGGTGTTAAACCTTGTGGCGCGATGCAGGGACGTATAGGGTATGACTGATACTGACTGCACAACTAAACGTCATTATGGGTCGTCATGTGTTATCTTCAATATCGCTGTATTTTTCAACAGGTCAATGATCGTCCACCGGCCGCTGTGACCGAGCGGTTCTAGGCGCTTCAGTCTGCAACCGGGCTGCTGCTACGGTCGTAGGTTCGAATCCTGCCTCGGGCATGGATGTGTGTGATGTCCTTAGGTTGATTAGACTGAAGTAGTTCTAAGTCTAGGGGACTGATGGCCTCAGATGTTAAGTCCCATAGTGCTTAGAGCCATTTGAACCATTTGAAATGATCGTCCACGTATAACTGGTCCTTAGGAACTGTCTACGTGATAATTAGGTAATCACGTGCCAACTGAATTCCCTGACCTATAACTGGTGGAACAGACGTCAAGTCCGATCCAGTGCCAGGACACAGGAGATCAAAGACGAGATACTTAGTCGTGGGACTAGTAATCTAAACAGATGATACAAAGCATTTGTGGTAACATTCCCAATTGAATCACTGTTTGCATCGAAGCTGTAGGGTATGCGGCATACATTGGCGCCTCCTGACAACATAGCACATGGACTACCAAAATGAACAGTTTTTGATGTTGCTGAACACCCGTCATACGATATTTTCTAAAATAACACAGCGCCTTTTGACTGTTTCTTTGTTCGTTTAAGGTCAACCCAGGTTTCGGGCCTTTATGCCATTTCCAAGTATTTGATTTTATGTTGGTTCAAATGGTTCAAATGGCTCTGAGCACTATGGGACTTAACTTCTGTGGTCATCACTCCCCTAGAACTTAGAACTACTTAAACCTAACTAACCTAAGGACATCACACACATCCATGCCCGAAGCAGAATTCGAACCTGCGACCGTAGCGGGCACGCGGTTCCAGACTGAAGCGCCTTTAACCGCACGGCCACACCGGCCGGCTGATTTTATGTCTTTAACATATAAAGCAGAACACTTAACATGTGCACCTAAAAATGGCACAAATTGGTTGTGAGCCGTGTATCGACTCGTGCTACACCTTATATTTAGATTGCATTGGTTTTCCTTTTCCTCCCCTGACATGTTTGTTTGATATGTTGTCTGTCATTAAGTGGCTGCTTGGTTATCTTTTCCCTCTGCTATCGATATCTGCGTTTGCTTCCGGGAAACTACTATGCAGGAAGTGTTGTAACCTCGTGTCATGGCGCGGAAGTAGGGGTGGTGCGCAGAGAGAGTCTGGTTGACACGCGAGGGTAGTGTGGCTCGCCAGCGCGGACCATGCGTGGTCGGTTGTATCGGGTCGCCACGTGATGTATGTCGGTTGTGTGTAACGAGCGAGTCGAGTTGACGGAAGAGCTCCTCGCGGGTTGATTGTACACAGAATCGCCCCACGAGTGAAATGGCTCTGAGCACTATGGGACTTAACAAAAATGGTTCAAATGGCTCTGAGCACTATGGGACTTAACATCTGAGGTCATCAGTCCCCTAGACTTAGAACTAATTAAACCTAACTAACCTAAGGACATCACACACATCCATGCCCGAGGCAGGATTCGAACCTTCGACCGTAGCGGTGGCGTGGTTCTGCCCCACGAGTAGTTGCTGTTGATTTCACCTTGGTTGGACGTTAACAAGCTTCTTTAAGTCCTCTGTTTCAACACTGGAGTTTAAAAAGGAGACACCTAACATGAAAGAGCGGTCACTACCCGTCAACGTTGCAGAGAAGACGTGAACTCCGGTGACAGAGCGTGTTATCGCGTGACAGTGACGTGTTGGGTACACTGGCGACGCGCGCGCGGTCGGATGTGCGGATCCTTGCCATCGGAGATCGTGTACTGCCTGTTCGAGCATAACTGCAAGTTACGTTAGTGGAAGGTTTAATCATTAAGTAATACGTTTGTGTAAGCAGTGTCTCTTCTGCCTTGTGGCCTCCGGCGACCGGGTTTCCTGTCCCCGTCACCGGTGTAACTGAAGACAGTGATCTTTCCTCCTCCTCTCGTTACTGCCCGATGGGAGGTGTAATTTTGGCAGCTCAATTGTTTCGCTATTCTGTCGTGTGTTATGAGTAAATTCATGCTTTTGTTGGTTGATCATGTGGTCGCTCATTCAGAACGGTGTGGTGTAATGTTTCGTTGCACGAGGTTAGCTCTAATTCTGTCAGCAAGTTAAACCATCTTGTTACAAGTTTTCGCTGGCTAAAACTCGGTTCAGTGACCAGACTGAGAGTGGCAATTGTGTGTACGGGCGTATTTAAATTGGTCAGTATTCTGCCTAGCCTGAGCGTCCCTGAGTGGGTAATTTGTGGCCGCCTTACACGGGTCCGTCGTATCTGTTATGTTCTAATGATATTGCAGGACACTTTTGTTTAAAAACGTTTTTAAATTCCTCCATTCCTTGATTGCCATTAATCCTGTGTTTGCTGAGAACTTTGATTTTTTTTTAATGCCGGTGTTGGTTGCTTCACTACTTCACCGTAATTTATTAACAAAGTTCTGTATTTACTTTAGTAGCCCGTTTACTAATGTTCTTTACATTTTTTTAAACTGTTGCATTGCTGTAAATTACTTGATTGCCATTAACGGCGTGTTTTGAGAGGTTGTTGATTGTCGTACTGTTACTTCTATTTTGTTTAAAAAAAGAACTTTTTTTTTAAATTGTTGTATTGCTATAAATGATTTGATTGCCGTTAGCGGCGTGTTTAAAACGCTGTTTATTGCCGTACTGCTAGTTTCTGTAAGGTATGAATAAAAGATGTGTGTGTGAAAATCTCAACTCGTCAGTAAACTACTAGAAATTTGGCCCTCTTTCCCAACTTGTGGTAACCGTAGCCACTGTGTGTGTGTCAGTTGTACTTAAACAAACAATAAAACAGTCAAATGGCGGTGTGTTCGTTTGAAAAAACACCAATATGAAGACGTTTCTGTAGGAATTACGTTTTGCCAACTCTAACTGTATGAGGATACGTCCAGTACTGTCGAACGTGATGGCTCTGGTGATCAAGGTATTATAATGTGGGGAGACAAAATGCTGCATAGGTGTACTGACCTCCGCGTCTCAGAACACGGCACACCGTTCACCATTAGTGTGACCCTGTACTCCTTCCCCGGGTTCGTCTTTTCAGGGGTGCATTCAGTAGTGATTTCATTTTGTATGAATGACAATGCGCGGCCGATCCGAACAGCTTAGGTGGAGAACCTCTTGGAACGACAGGTTATTCGGCGAATGGACTGGTCTACCCGTGTCACTCAGAACGTGTGGGATACACTGGGGAGGCATACTGCAGCACGTCCACGTGCATCACCGACCATCCAGCAGTTGTCATCCGCGCTGGTGGAGGAATAAAACTCCCCACCACAAGAACTCCTTACCATCCTTGTGGCCAGCACGGGAGCTCGTTGTAGAGCAAGCACTGCCGCCTGTGATGATTACACACCTTACTAAGAACCATCTCCAGCCATTTGTAATGTGCTCAGCACCATCAAGAACCGTGGTGACATCAGTGTAATCATTTGGTTTTTGAGTGAAAGTGTCATTTATGTTCGTCTCATCAAGTATTTCTTTCAGTTACCTTCTGTACTATACTGTATGAGTTGTTTCTATACGCGGCCGTGCGTTGTAGCTGCGTGGTCAAGGCGCCTTGCCACGGTTCACGCAGCTCAGCGGCCCCACCTCCCTAATTAAATTAAATTAAATCTACTTCATAGAACTATGTTATTTGGTGGTGATACATCATGCGAAAGTTACTTCTGTCTTTAAGTTTTGTGCAGCATTCCAGTACCAGTTAAGAGGCTCATACTGCTAAATTCTTTGTAAATTTGATGTTGTTTTGTAATTACTGTAATAATATAACATAATACCTCAGTCCGTGAAGTTTCATTTCCTTCCCTCCACTTTTTGCGGAGAGTGTCTTTCAATCCCAGAACGTTGTCCGCTGAGAGAGGATCGGTGTTGGCTCAATCTTAACATGTTCTAAAATTTTTGCGCCGGTGTCCTGGATCGGATAAAATTCTGGCACATATTCTTACGGAGTTAGAACACGTGACAGTATCAAGGGTGACGGAAATACGGTTGGGCGACATTTTTGTCGCTATTCGAGACTTAGCCAATTTGGAAACAGCCGTTTCCAATTTTTATTTCGGCATCTATCATCCTCAACCAAAGAGGACGCAACACTGCTCATGCGCTAATCGCAGATAGCAGCTGAAGGACGGGTATGTTTAAGAAACGATAGTTCCGGAACGAAAAGCTATATTGCCAAATAAGAGGAGAAACAAAGCCTTGCCCGGTTAAGTGGATTAATTACTATAGGTTATCCCGCCCACCCGGCTAGCCGCGCGGTCTAACGCATTGCTTCCCGAGCGGGAATCCGCCCGGCAGATTAGTGTCGCGGTCCTGTGTCCCGGCCAGCCTGTGGATGGTTTCTAATGCGGTTTTTACATCTACCTCGGCGAATGCGGGCTGGTTCCTCTTGTTCTGCGTCAGTTACGCAGTGTCGGTGATTGCTGGGCAAACTCAGTTTCCACTTACGCATACGGGTACACCATAATTAAACTACCACAGCAACATTTGGGGTGCCACTCGTCAGGTATGAGACGTTCTCGGGAGGGGCGGTTCCACTTAGGGCCGAACCACACAATAACCCTGAGTTCGTTGTGTGGCTGCGGTGGTGTGGGTGGATTGCTGTGGTCTGTTGTGGGGTTGTGAACTACTGAGGGCTAAGGCGGGGCGAAGCCTTTCCGTCGTTTGTAGGCGCCCGGTTTAACACATACATACATACATACATACATACATAGGTTATCCCAATCAGCAATTGTCAAACAATTGTGTTTATTCATGTATTATTTGTGCTTGGGATTTACGACATCACAGAAAGCGAAGTCTTGTGTTCTGAATAACTTCTAGCGAAACATATTGTCTAGTTTTTCTGCAGACAAAGCACTTGGTTGCAATCCAAGTTCCTTTGTCAGGGGAAACGAATGGCGAGTACCCTTTTCCTACTTCCATCAATAAAGTCATATATATTTGTTAAATGTTGTAATAAAGTGTTTCTCCGCAGCTGCCACGTGTTTTATGAAACACATAATCATATTTTAACACATTAGTGACATGTAATAACAACACTTACACTTTCCTATTTAACTTCATACTAAGGTAACAATTTCTTATGCAACAGAAACAATACTATACCGAATAGTGTGTGCAGTCGCAGACGTAGACCCACGTGTACAACAAAACTAGTAGAAACTTAATGCTTGTGACAGCATCTGAAGGTCAAACTACATGTCATATATACTTTTATATATATCATATATACTTTTTCGCTGCTACAAACGAACGACTACAGTCGTTTGTTAACTCATGTATAACTTCATGTCGGCCGCTTTGGCCGAGTGGTTTTAGGCGCTTCAGTCCGGAACCGCGCTGTTGCTACGGTCGCATGTTTGAATCCTGCCTCGGGCATGGATGTGTGTGATGTCCTTAGGTTAGTTAGGTTTAAGTAATTCTAAGTTCCAGGGGACTGATGACCTAAGATGTTAAGTCCCATAGTGCTCTGGGCCATGTGAACCATTTTTATAACTTCTTTTCTAGTTTACAATGTTGGGAAGAAAATGGCGGTATTTGGTTCCTTAGAGAACTTCATACCAGTGACTACACCTTCGGTGAAATTTGAAACAAGGGTGGCAACGTTAAGAGTCCAATGGGAGCACCGCTGTTAAATCCAGGGGCGAGGGAGGACAGTCAGAAGAGTACTTTGAAGGCCTCTGTGATTGGGAAGAAGTGATATTAGCAGAAACACGAGTCTGTATCGGAGAAACTGGAGATCCAGCATTAGAACCAAAACTTAAAAGAGCTTTGGAAACCTTAAAATCAATTAACGCAAAGAGGATGTATGACATTCCATCAGAATTTCTAAAATCATTTGAGAAAGTGGAAGCAAAACGATTATTTATGTTGTGGAAAGAATGTATGAGTTTGGTGTGTGCGTTTGGATCTCGTGGACGCTCAGATGAGTTTTGGGATAAAGCATCTGACCTTTGGAAAAGCCCATTAATATAGTTCCGAAGATAGCATAACAGCTTATGCATCCAAGTTACTGACAAGAATAATTTACAGATGAGAGGATAAGACTATTCAGTATCTATTAGGTGGGTACCAGTTTGGCCTTAGGAAAGGTAAAGGCATCAGAGAGGCAGAGCCAACATTGCGGTGGGTAATGGAAGCAAAACTAAAGAATAATCAAGACACGTTCATAGGATTGGTCGACCTCGAAAAAGCTTTCCAGAATTTCGCCTGGTGCAAGATGTACGAAATTCTGAAAAAAATAAAGTTAAGCTATATGGAAAGACTTGTTCAAAATGGTTCAAATGGCTCTGAGCACTACGAGACTTAATATCTGAGGTCATCAGTCCCCTAGACTTAAACCAAACTAAGCTAAGGACATCACACACATCCATGCCCGAGGCAGAATTCGAACCTGCTACCGTAGCAGCAGCGCGGTTCCGGACTGAAGCGCCTAGAACCGCTCGGCCGCAATGGCCGGCAAAAGACGGGTAACACACAGCATGTACAAGAGCCAAGAGGGAAAAAGAGTGAAAAACCGAGAACATATTGCTTAGATTATATATCTAAGAAGCAACGACGTAAATAAAAAGAAATTTTTAACTGTATTATTAAAATTCAAGGTAAAAAGATATCAATGATAGCATTCGCTGATGACATTGCTGTCCTCAGCGAAGGGGAAGAAGAATTACATTGTCTACTGAATGGAATGAACAATCTAATGCGTCCAGAATACGGGTTGAGAGTAAATCGAAGAGAGGCGACAGGAATGAGGAGTAACAGAAATGAGAACAGTACGAAACAAAAGTATTCGTGATCACGGAGTATATAAGACATACTGCTACCTAGCCAGCAAAATAAGCCCTGACGGACGGAGGCAGGTCACCAAAGGTAGCCTAGCACTGCCGAAAAGAGCACACCTGGCGAAGAGAAGTCCACTTATTTAAGGAAGAAATTTCTGAGAACGTACGTTTGGAGCACAACATTGTATGATAGTGAAACATGGAAAACCGAAACAGAAGAGAATCGAAGCACTTGAGACATGGCACTACAGAAGAGTGTTGAAAATTATGTGAAATGATGAGCTAAGCAATGAGGAGGTTCTCCTCTGAACCTGTGAGGACAGGAACATACGGAAAAAAGTAACAAGACGGAGGGAGAGGGTGACAGAACATGTGTTGAGTCATCACGGAATAACGTCCATGGTACTAGAGGCAGCTGTAGAGGATAAAAACTACAGGGAAAGTCAGAGATTGGAGGACATTTTTCAAATAATTGAGGATGTAAGTGGCTAGTGCTACTCTAAGCTGAAGAGTTTCGCACAGGAGGGGTATTCATGGTGGGCACCATCAAACCAGGCAGAACACTGGTAACCCAGAAAAAAAAATTGCTTGCTGTTTGTAGATCGGTTGAGTGTGTTCCAGCCTCATCATTTCCTCTAATGACACTAAATATTCCAAACGAATTTTGTGTACGCCTTTTGTCTCATTTAATTATATGTCTTCCAAATTTCTATCGAACAGTCGCCGTAATACTGGTTCCACTATTTATTCTAAATCGAATTCCATTAATTCCTCTATCATGTCATCAGATGGTCTCTCCTCGTAAAAGCCTTCAGGGTATTCTTTCCGTGGCCGAGCAGTTCTAGGCGCTTCAGTCTGGAACCGCGGTGCTGCTAGGCTCGCAGGTTCGAATCCTGCCTCAGGCATGGATATGTGTGATGTCCTTAGGTTAGTTAGGTTTCAGTAGTTCTGAGTCTAGGTAAATGATATCAGATGTTAAGTCCCATAGTGGTTAGAGCCATTTTTGTATTCTTTCCTCCTTTGTGCTCTCTGCTCTGCGTTTAATAGTGGAATTCCAACTGCAATCTTTTGCTTTTAATTTCACCGATTTTTTTACCCCCTTATGTATGTTAAATCTTCCCTTCCGACGACCATGTTGTTGTATACAAACCATATTACAGCAGTTACCTATTCACATTCATAACGTTATATTTACGTATATGATGCAAATAATAGCTTTTGTATAAAAGACTGGTCATTTTCTGCTCCTCTTGAGTTGGTGAATAATTTACTCAGACCTACCCTCCAAAATTTACAAGGAATGGTAACCAAGTCATTTAGTAAGGACAAAAAGTAGTATAAACGAAAGATGCGATAACATAATCAATTAACGCGATGCTTTCAGTACCTCGTGTGATGACAATACGCGAGTCACGTACACATCGACATAACTGACAGACGGATCCCGCGTTGGCCAACGGTGCCGGTGCAGTTATTAATGCCAGCTACGCCGCAAGCTTATTGAAGAAGTATGACATGACATATCGGACCATCGGAATGCATGATGTCTGTAAACACTTAGCTGTCAAATCTTGCCGAATCTGACACGACGCGACATCACAGCACCATTCGTGCTTGACGAATGGTAATATCACAACACGTCTAAAAATACTTGTTTACAGCACATGATGTAACTCTACCATCATATCAGAGAAGCTTCTTCAACTTCACTCCATGTCAGTTAATGTTTACCACTGAGCACGTAATACATGAGTTAACAAATGACTGTAGTCGTTCGCTTGCAGCACCTAAAAAGTATATATGATTCATGAAATGTATGTTTATATATATTTTCACCGTCAGATGCTGTCACAAACATAAAGTTAATACTAGGTTCGGTCTACACGTGGACCAACGTCTGTGACTACACAGACTATTCGTTATAATATTGCTTTTGATGCATAAGACGCTGTTATCTTAGTATTGTCCTCTGATGTAGGTATAGCGTATTTGATTCATAATCAAATAGTATTCGGTCCCGGGTTCGAATCCCGCCGCTGCTTAAATTTCGTTTAATAACAAGCATTGGCGGCCGAAGACTTCCGGCATAAGAAGTCAGTCCTCATTCTGCCAACGGCTTTGTCAAAGATGGCGGAGGAGCGGACATAGGTTCAGGGCACTCTGTTGTCCTAGGGGTGGGTAACTGCCCCTAAAGGTCGAAGTATCATCAATGGTCAACGGCATGAGAATGCAGAAGGCAAAGGAAACCACCGCATTAAAGACACATAACGTGTATCGAGAGGACATGTGGCCTCTAATTGAAGAAGCGTAGTGATGATCTCTTCATTGGCCAAAGATTCCGGAGTAGTCCCCCATTCGTATCTCCGGGAGGGGATAGGTGGACAGAATACGCTGGAAGCCTATATGAGGGGGAAAATTTGTCTGATGTGATAGAGGAAGAAACAGGAGACGATTTAGAAGAGATAGGGGATGCCAGTATTAGAATTAGTATTTAAAACAGCTTTGGAGGACTTAAGATCAAATAAGGCACAAGGGATAGATAACATTCCATCAAAATTTCCAAAATTCTTGTGGGAAGTGTCATCAAAACGATTATTCACGTTGGTGAGTAGAATGTATGAGTCTGGCGACATATCATCTGACTTTCGGAAAAGCGTCATCCACACAATCCCGAAGACAGCAAGAACTGACAAGTGCGAGGATTGCCGCACAATCAGCTAAACAGCTCATGTATCCAAGTTGATTACAAGAATTTTATACAGAAGAATGGAAAAGAAAATTGAGGCTGCGCTTGCTGAAGATCAGTTTGGCTTTAGGAAGTAAAGGCACCAGAGAGGCCATTCTGACGTTGCAGTTAATAATGCAAGCAAGACTAAAAGAAATCAAGTCAGGTTCATAGGATTTGTTGACCTGGAAAAAGGGTTCGACACTATAAAATAATGCAAGATGTTCGAAATTCTGAGAAAATTAGGGGTAAGCTATAGTGAGAGACGGGTCATATACAATATGTACAACAGCCAAGTGGAAATAAAAAGAATGGACGACCAAGAACGAAGCGCTCGTATTAAAAGGGGTGTAAGACAAAAATGTAGCCTTTCGCCCCTTCTGTTCAATCTGTACATAGACGAAGCAATGATCGAAATAAAATAAAATTTCAGGGGTTGAATTATAATTCAAGGTGAAACGATGTCTACGATACAATTCGCTGATGATATTGCTACACTGAGAGAAAGTGAACAAGAATTACATGATCTGTTGAACGGAATGAACAGTCTAATGAGTACAGGGTGTGAACTAAGAGTAAATCGTCGAAAGACGAAGGTAATGAGAAGAAGTAGAAATGAGAACAGCGAGTAAGGAATTCTGCTACCTAGGCAGCAAAATAACCAATGACGGACGGAGTAAGGAGGACATCAAAAGCATACTAGCAACGGCAAAAAGGCCATTTCTGGCAAAGAGAATCTAGTGATATCAAATTTCGGCCTTAATTTGAGAAAGAAATTTCTGAGAATGTACGTCTGGACTACAGCATTGTATGGTAGTGAAACATGGACTGTGGGAAAACCGGAATAGAAAAGAATCGAAGCATTTGAGATGTGGTGCTACAGACGAATGTTGAAAATTGGGTGGACTGATAAGGTAAGGAATGAGGAGTTTCGGCGCAGAATCGGAAAGGATAGTAATACGTAGAAGACACTGGCAAGGAGAAGAGATACGATTATAGGACATGTGTTAAGACACTGCCATGGTACTAGAGGGAGCTGTAGAGGGCCAGAACTCTAGAGGAAGACAGAGATTGGAACACATTCAGTACGTAACTGAGGACGTAGGCTGCAAGTGCTACTCCTAGATGAAGACTGGTGAAAAAAAGCAAGTGTAAATGTTGTTATTACATGTCACTAATTTCATGATATAATGTTATTGTGTTAAAATATGAATATGTATTTCATGAAAGATTCGGCGGATGCGGAGAAATATTTTATTAATTCACTAATATATACGACTTTATTGGCAGATTTTTTTTTTTTTTTACTGCACTTCGTTCTTTATATGTAAAGTTGCTCTAACATTTCTTCTTCATCTGCAAGATGAAGCTTGGAAGAACACATTATGAAACTGTGGTTAACTTTAACATATGCAGGTGTACCTGAGACGCAAAACATGGCTTAATCGCAGAATAATGATGATGAAAAATTGGCCAATTTTTCATACATACCTATACCTGACTCTGAGAAGCAATTTGACAGAGTGGTTTTTGATCCATTCTGTGAGACACATAAGTAGACAGATGTAACATACAAAGGGTTGCTTCAACACTAGGTTTAAAAAATGCCAAACAGTGTCAGGATGAAAACCTTTGTTTAATGACTGGTCTTTTCATTACGCCGTCTTGTCTTGTGGTAAAGCGGTATGTCTTTTAACGGTGAGTAACGCAATTCGAATTAGTACTTTTCGACACACCTAGCTGCACAAAAATCACATTAGATATTATGATTATACTTGAATAAAAGAATCTGCTCTCTATGTATTAGCATATAAAAATTAAATGACTTGTAAATCTTTATGGCTACACGTAATATTAAAATCACTCTCTGCTGCTTGCAGAGGTTCATCATTTTTTTCCCTAACGAATAGCTTAACAGTGATTTGTGACACGTAGGCTTCAAACTTGGCTTCGTAACGTCGTTCGACATTCCTTGGAATTGCACAAAATATATTCTTGTGTAGCCTGCAGATGCTCCTCTATATAGAATTCGTAACTTTTCGACGTAGGATATAATCAGTATCGTTAGTTAGACGTTGGCTCTATTATGCAACAATATCCGATATATCTCATCGCTTCGTAATGACATGCATTACGCAACAGATTTTATAGACCAATTGCTGTCTCTGAACACGTGTTCGCTTTCTTTTCTTATAATCAGATGTAATAGTATTTTATAGCCCAATTTCGCATTGGCTTTGTGACCTCTGGCTTCTGTATGGCATAAAGCTAGCATAATTATCATTGTGTGAGTATTTTATTAATAAAGCTGTGTGTAACGCATTTGTTATCTTCGAGCCGTAAGTACCGGTTTATAATTTACATTTCTCATGGACGAAAACTGATCGTAGCCATCATGATTTGTAGTTAACGCCTTAATGTATGTTATGTGACCTCTGTTACCGCATGCCACGATAAATTTTTGGTGTTCACGGTGCCAAAGTTGTGCTGTTTAACCATCAAAGTCAGAACAGTAGGAACTGTAAAAAAGTCGGCTTTTAAACTCCATCGGCGTTAGTGCCTGGGTTTTATGTCAAGTTTTAATATTTGTCTTTCAAAGATGATTAGGTATTATAATATACTTTTTCATTAACTTGGAAAGTGATGGTTCGAATAAAAATTCTGCTATCGCGAATGTCATAAAGTAGAAAATACGATTCTTCCGGTTTCTAGTGGAAATAACAGAGACTGCAGTCGTAATGGGCGAGTTAGTGACGCTGTAACTACCACTGTGACCTACTGAGAAGTTCTAGAAGATGCACATTGTCCGCCGAGTGGTTCTAGGCGCTTCAGTCCAGAACCGCGCGACTGCAACAGTCGCAGGTTTGAATCATGCCTCGGACATGGATGTGTGCACCGTTATTAGGTTAGTTAGGTTTAAGTAGTTCTAAGTCTAGAGGACTGAAGACCTCAGATGTTAAGTCCCATAGTGCTCAGAGTCATTTGAGCCATATACAGGGTCCAGTGACATTACTGTGATCACCGCCTATGTTCGACGTCTACATGCACTAACCATTCACAGATGGCAAGTGGGAACACTGCCAGCGGAATGCATATAAAGCTTGTCCGGGTGGGCCCGAAAAACAGTGCGGTCGTTGTCGCAATGTGGGAACGGAGCGTTTTAATTGACGTCCAGAAGGGCATGGTCATTGGCTTTCGGGACAAGAGTGGAGGTATTTTCAAAACGGCTAAGTCTGTAACCTGTTTACGTGTCGCTGTGGTTAAAGTGTACCGCGCATTGGAAAATGGCGCTATCTAAAACCGATGCTGAAGGCAATTGTGGTACAGGACGGTCATAGATGACAAGGATCGACGACGGCTGCGTGATGTGTACGGTCGAAAAGACGTGAAAATTTTGAGTAATTTGCCGCCAACGTGGTGCAAGGGCCTACCAACAGTGTCTCCTGAACGACGTTCAGCAAACGTTACAGCTTATGGTTCTCCGCAGCAGTCGCCTGGTTCATGCACCCAGGCTGACTGCTTTTCATCGGCGACGTAGGCTGGAATTCAAATGGTTGAAATGGCTCTGAGCGCTATGGGACTTAACACCTGAGGTCATCAGCCCCGTAGAAGTTAGAACTACTTAAACCTAACTAACCTAAGGACATCACACATATCCGTGCCCGAGGCAGGACTTAAACCTGCGACCACAGCGGTCGCGCGTTTCCGGACTGAGGCACCTACAACCTCTCGGCCATAGCGGCCGGCCCTGGCTGCAATTAGCGCACCTCAGTCCGCATGGATGTGTGTGATGTCCTTGGGTTGCTTAGGTTTAAGCAGTTCTGTGTCTAGTGGACTGATGATCTCAGATGTTAAGTCCCACAATGCTTAGAGCCGTTTTACCGTTGGTGTATACGACGCGAAAAGTATGTGAGCAAACACACTTTACGTCGTCGGTACGATGGAGACTAGGGGAGGGAGCTTGATGATCTCGGGAATGCTTCCGTGGTAGCCCCTGGGTGACCTCGTCCTTCTGGAACGGACAATGGATCATTAAAAGTGTGCATCTATCATTGGTGATCACGCCCACCCCTATGTGAAGTTTGTATTTCCTCGGAATGATGGCCATCTACCAGAAGGACAGTGAAACGTGTCACATAGCTCGCAGTGCACGTGCATGGTTCAAGAGAACCACGATGACTTTACCCTATACCCTATTACCCGGCCCACCGAACTCCCCGGATTTAAATCCAGTCTCTGGAACCATCTCGTTCTGGCTATGCGCGTCATGGATCCTCAACCGAGAAACCTAGCACATTTGACCACGGCACTGGAGTTGACATCGTTCCATATCCCTGTTGCTACCTTCCAGAACTCCACTGCTCTCTTTCTGCACGTTTTGTAGCTGTCCGGTTATTCAAGCGCGTGACAGGTGGTCACATTGCATACGAAGTGTGAAAGGTATATAACAGACCTACTGAGGAGACTGCCTACCCTACGCTTATCCTCTTTTAGAATACTGCTGCGCGGTGTGAGATCCTTACCAGATAGGACTGATGAAGTACATCGAAAAAGTTCAAAGAAAGGCAGCACGTTTTATATCTTCGCTAAATATGGGAGAGAGTGTCACAGAAATGATATAGGATTTGGGCTGGACATCAGTAAAAGAAAGGCGTTTCTCGTTGCTACGGAATCCTCTCATGAAATTCCAATCACCAGCCTTTCTCCTCCGAATGCGAAAATATTTTGTTGACACCGATCTACATAGGGAGGAACGATCACCACGATAAAATAAGGGAAATCAGAGCTCGTACAGAAAGATAAAGGTGTTAATTCTTTCCGCACGCTATACGAGATTGCAATAATAGAGAATTGAGAAGGTGGTTCGATGAAACCTCTGCCAGGAATTTAAATGTGACTTGCAGAGTATCCATGTAGATGTAGATGTAATTACGCAGCGTAGATTAATTCACGTTTTGCAAGAAATGTTATATTGAACCAGAGATGGTCAAATGTAGTATCGATTGTGTAGTAGCGTCGCTGCTCAACAGCGATTGCTTTAGATCGAGTCATACATGGAGGACTTTCAATCGCAAAGAGGTGTTAAATCTGAGGCGCGCTGGTTGTATACTTACTCGCTACGGGCAGTAATGATTCTTTTTTTTTATTTGTGACATACTATGATGTTTGTTAACTGTAAAAGGAATCTCACAGAAGTCGGAAATAATTAAGGTAAAGAAGGTTGTTTTGTTACTAATGCAATGCGCGTATTCATAAGTGATGCCTGAGACAATCTATAGTTCTCACATCCAGTGATTTTTTGAAGCTCCTGGTTAGTGTATAATCAGTTTATTTAGTTCTTTAATTTTGAGCATTATTAATTTCCAGAGAGTCAAAATACAAGTTTTAAAGTTAGTGTCGTACGATTACTTACCCCACGTCAATACGAGTTCCAGGTCCATGTCATTGTTGTATAACTATTTTTCTCCAGAAGTTATTGTCGCAGTCATATTCGATTTAATTAAAATGTATGCTAAGCAACAGCCTTTCACAGTACCTGTTTGCTAACTACACCATTTAAAGTACCGATAGAGAGCAGTGCGAAAAGCGGAACCATTGCGCAGATAAAGGTAAGAAATTTTATTATTTCAGAGATAGCATTCATTAAGAACAGCGACCCTTATTTTCACACTGATCAAATTTTGTTTTACTGCCAGGGACCGCGCGAAAATAGCCGAGCGGTCAAGACGCTGCAGTCATGGACTGTGCGGCTAGTCCCGGCGGAGGTTCGAGTCCTCCCTCGGGCATGGGTGTGTGTGTTTGTCCTTAGGATAATTTAGGCTGAGTAGTGTGTAAGCTTAGGGACTGATGACCTTAGCAGTTAAGTCCCATAACATTTCACACGCATTTGAACTTAGTACCAGGGCCAATTTCAAATCAAAAGTGTTGTATAAGATTCAATTTTTGTATTACGTAAATTCATGCAGTTTTAGTTTGGTTTTAAATTGTCGACAGTTTATTCTCTTGCAGTTCAATTAAGTTTGTAAGCTCGCAGTCAGAAAAGCTCAGGATAGGGCAGAGCGCATAAGTGACGAGATAAAATACACGTTCACATGCCGTTCCAACAGTTGTGTTTCCGACTAATGCCAATTACGTAGTTTGAATCATATTTCAAAACGTACATGTTTCACTTGACGACAACTTTGTGCGGATCTAAATTCTTTTTGGAATCTTCTGAAATAATACAGTGAGGCATACGCTCTGTTCTTTGTTACTCAGTGTAGTTAACAATTTTGCGCTGCGCATTTCTTATTCTGTGTCAGTTATTTCTAACAGGTTCATTAGTACTACGCGTAGCTCAGTCATGGACATTGCCGAAAATACTCATTTGCGAAATAACTCTGTTGAAATGAACACAAATTCTGACAATCCTGCATTGACGACAGTGCATCACACGACAGCCATTGAAAGTGTGTCTTCAATGCCAGTCAAACTACCTTGAATTTATCTTTATCTGCCGATGTCGCTATTAGACAGAAGGTACATTCCACAAATGCGGAAGCCCCTGATACACATACTTCCCATGTACAAAATTTGCACTCTGACCATTTACCTTGTAACCTCCCCACAAAAATATTTAAATTGAAATATGAACGAAGTGTAACTTCCCCACGAAAATGTCTAAAATAAATATGTACCATGAACCAAGTGTAACCTTCCACGGAAATAATAGTAAAATTAATTTTAAATATTGTAACCTCTGAACAAAATTGGCTCCCATTTATAATCTCTGTGCAGAAATGCATTCACATTTAATGTTCCCACAAAATTCTTTTCTCATTTAATGTTAAGTTTGAAACAGAAAAAATCCTAAACAACAAAATAATAAAAAAAATTCAGTAACCTGGTAAATTTTATGACGACAGCAGCGCTGCGCCTCGGCCCTGCATTCTGAATAAAAAAAGCAAAAATTCTTACCTCAATAAAAACTGCGAATATATCTGCTCTTACCTAAAAAATTTTCGGCACAGCTCCGTGCAGTGCTGGCCTATGCATTGTGATTCGTGAAAGGAATTAATTATTCATTGGATAAAATCTTTAAATTGAAATGAATGCTTTTTTAAAAAATTACTTTATATTTTAAAAATTATTATTGTGGCATTTTTTTAAAAAAAATTGGAATGACAATTCAAATACTTTACTAGATATGCGCAAGACTGCTTCTTTACCTTAAACAATAATATCGTCCAGAGTCTCGACCAGAGCAGACTCCCGACACGCGCAGACTACTGCCGACTACTGCCGACTCACGCAGACTACCCAAGGCTACTGCCGACTACTGCATACTATAGAAGACTACTGTCGACTAGCGACAAGCAACAGCTAACTACATACAGCTCTCTGGTCAGAGACTCTCCCATGCCTTGCCCATCGCCAGCAACGCATACGTCTTGAATAACCCTCCACTGGGGGGGGGGGGGGAGGGGGGGGGCAAAAATTTGGCGGCGATGGTGAGTCAATTGGACTTGCCATGAGCAACAAATTTTTCTTAATTTACTAAATTTACAATCACAGAATATATACATATATATATAAGTGCAGATCATGAAATAAAATATAGTGTACATGCACTGAGTGCAGAACATATCAAGCAATTACAAAATGTATACACAATGAGGACAAAACATATTAACAAATGACATAAAGTGCACACACACTGTAGTTCAGAATATATCAGCAAATCACAAAATGAATACGCAAAGAATACAAATCATATTAACAAATGACATAAGTGCACACGCAATGTAGTTCGGAATATATCAGCAAATCGCAAAACGTACACGCATGGATACAAATCATATTAACAAATGACATAAGTGCACACGCACTGTAGTGCAGAATATCAGGAAATCACAAAAAGTATACGCAATGAGTACAAATCATATTAACAAATGACATAAAGTGCACACGCACTGTAGTACATACGTAATGAATACAAATCATATTAACAAATGACATAAAGTACACACGCACTGTAGTTCAGAATATATCAGCAAATCACAAAACGTATACGTAATGAATACAATAACAAATAGCAAAAGTGCACACGCTTTTTTTTTATTTTTACAAGAACTAGGATAGGAAAGGGAAGGATTGCATCATGGTTGTAGCACATTAGGTTGCACGCAGCTGCACTGAAAGTCCATATCTTTCTACAGAAGCACAACACTAGGTGACACAATATGAAGTTCTTCTCCCTGAAGTATTAATCAGTGTAGCCAAGACACTGAAATGTCGTAGTAATATTCCATGTTATCATTTTGGTAGTACATTAGGTACACCAAACAGTGGGACCATAATAACATCTCCATCGCTAAAGGTGGTGGACAGCATTCTTGTAAGGTACACCAACGTAGAATTATTGCAAAAACCAAATATAGTGCTCCATGAGCTTGAGGATAGACAGGACAAACGGATATTACAGTAATTTCTGGTAATTAGATCAGAAGGTGAAGGACTTTAAGTCTTATGCCAGTCATCATTGATAATTACACTAGTCTAACTACTAATCTGAGTAATTTGTGGCACTCATTGCCCAGTTATTGAACATTTCTGTACCATGTATGAAGTATTACAGAATAATGTTCATAAGTCTTTTTTTTTTTTTTGTACAGAGAACATTGCTACTCATTGACCAGTTACAAATCATCAGCAGTCATCATTCAAAACAGGAGCTAATGAGTGTAGCATTAAGCTACTAGTATTCATATATATAGCATGAGAGTGACATAATATAAATTTAAAATGTAAGAAACAGTGGCATTCATTGGCCAGCAAGTATTGAATATTACAAAATATTTTTCATCATTCAAGTGACATACGACATATTTAAAATAATTATTGGCACTCATTGGCCAGTTACAAATCATCAGAAGTCATCAGTCAAAACAGGAGTTAATGAGTGTAGCATCAAGCTACTGGTATTCATATATATGGCATGTAAGTGACATAATATAAATTTAAAATATAAGAAACAGTGGCATTCATTGGTCAGCAAGTATTGAATATTACAAAACATTTTTCATCATTCAAGTGACATATAACATATTTAAAATGTAACACTCTGTAGCTATTACTCAGAGTCTGTGGTTGAAAAAAATTATTCAGTATTACTTATAACTCTTTTAAATTGGTATCATTATTTGGGACTGGTAATACATTTTTTTTTGTGCTAGCAATGCATTGCGTTGGGATCAATAATTAATTGTTGGGGCATAACAATATTTGCTTTTGACTTATTGCTGCAAATGAAGATGGTAACATCATTCGTCATGAGACAGCCGTAGCAAGGTTATGAAACAAATAGAGTATATGTGATCACATTCATGAATGACACAGGTTTAATGACTAACTGCTTATAGCACATTAATTTCATGAATAACTTCTCCTGCAAAAAATACAAAATGGATTATTAAGCTGAAAGAATAAACGCATTTTATGCTAAAAAGTAGTGAACTTCGAATTAACAGGTAATGAAATGTGTATAAAATGTATATGTTCTCTAGCTGTCCTTTCCAAAACCTTCAGTCATCATACCATGCGACATAAGACATATTGTCAAAACGAACTGCAACAAATACTTAATTAACTACATAGCATAAATACATAAACTTCAACATTAACCTCATCTGCAAAGAAAACTTCATTATCATTACTATCATCACCTGCAAAGAAAAACTTCATTATCCATATCACCATAATTCCATTATTATCATCACCTGTAAAGAAAAACTTCATTATCCATATTAGCATATTCTACATCATTATTCATCACCATTCATTTTCATCTGCAAAAAAAAAATCACTTCATTATTCATTACACAACTATTCATAGTATAGAGTTCCTTATTTCTAGCGTATTTCATCACTAAAACTAAGATGTGTAGTTCTGTCTGACAGTCTGCATCAATCGGCTCGTATTCTGAAAGAAAAAATTAGTTAAGACTGCTATCATACGATGTGTATAGTATATTCTTGTTAATGCTTGTTAATTCTGATCCATTTACTCTTCATGACGAGGTATTGCATCTTCTTTCGTTCATTCCGAAGGTGAAATTCCCATTTCTGTTTAACTTATTTCTTTTACACGTTATTTCTTTCTGAAAATGTTGAACAATGGTTAATGTCTTGCATTTAAATCATATACCCATTAAATAAAAGCTGGTTTCTAGTGATATAATTGAGCATACAGCATAGCATGACAGAAAACGTAATATGTCAAAAACGTAGACAGTTTGCAGGTGCAAAAATGTACACAGAGTATCACAATGTAGCAGCAAAAAGAAAAAAAAAATGTAAAAATAGTCACGATGTTGAGATATCATAAGGCAAAATGTCAAAGTCAACTGGTGTTTGTTATATCTTAAATATTTCATAGTGCATACAAACAAAACAGTAAAACAATCATACATACATGAAAAATGGAAAATATGCACGGTCTGATGTGTAACAACAAGAAAAGCGACCTGCTAACCTTACCTTGCCGGGCACTTGCCAAGAAAAAATACGATATCATCAGTAAGTAGTCACATATATATAACTGCATAAGTGGTCATAAAATGTGTAAGTTCTTCTGGCAAAATGTACACTGTCTGATGTGTAACGACAAGAAAAGCGACCTGCTAACATTACCTTGCCGGGCACTTGCCAAGAAAATATACGATAATCATCAGTAAGTGTTCATGTGAATATAATTGCATAAGTGGTCATAAAAAAAATCAGGAAATGTCATTACAGTGTGATAAATCATGAAGTATGTTCATCCAATAAAGGGTTTGATGTTGGAGATATGGTGGTTCCCTTTGGTTTTTCTGGTTCTCAGAGTTTCCACGTGTACTACATTGGGGTGAGGAATGCTGTGAATTCGATATGGACCTGCATATAGAAGCTCAAATTTACTACATCTACTTTTTCCTCTATTAGATAAGTAATGTGTGCGTACTAATATCTTCTGCCCAATGTGGAAGTCACGGCGTGTACAAACCTGTTTTTGCTGTCTTTTCCGGCGCTCTGCGGCACGTTTGATGTTGTTCAGCGCAATGTCAATTATTTCACGGTGTCGTAGTCGACGAGATGTAGGAAAGGTTACTAATTCTTTAAATTTGTTAGGTGGTTCAACATTTTTCAGTATAACAGACGGAGATAGCATACTAGATTCATTTGGTATGGAATTAATTACATCCTGGAATGAGAGTATGTGTGTGTCCCAATCAATATGTTTTTTATGGCAGTATATTCTACACAGTTTACCAATTTCTTTCATTAATCGTTCACAAGGGTTCGAAGAAGCATGGTACCTGGATATATAGATCGGAGAAATGTTTCGAGCTCGTAATATACGTGTCCATATAGCAGATCGAAACTGTGGTCCATTGTCGGAAATTACTTTCAATACACGCCCTACATGAAATAGAAAATGTTTTACACATGCTTTCGAAACAGTTTTAGCAGTAGCTTTGCGTAGCGGAGTAAAGGTAACAAATTTTGAAGTGAGTTTAACAGCGACAAACATGTAGCAAAAACCTCTATTAGTTCTGGGAATCGGACCAAAAATGTCTACAGCGGCCATGTGTCTCAATTTAACAGGTACAATGGTATGTAATGGAGGAATATGTGAAGTCGTATCTGACTTAGCTTTCTGGCAGATTTTACATGAGGCTAAAACTCGTCGAATACGTTTCTCCATGTTGGTAAAATAACAGTTCTGTCTCAGTATAAGAAAACATTTTCTGGCTCCGTAATGTGCGTAACTTAAATGAGTATACCAGATTAATTTGTTAACAAGTTCGTCAGGAATGCATAATAACCAATTGTTGCTGTCAGGGTGAGAGCGGCGAAACAGAATGTTATTGCGTACAGTGTAATGGTTTCTAGTGGTAACGTTATCCCTATCTTGCCAAAGGTGTTTAATTTCTTTCCATACGTTGTCTTTACTCTGCTCTTGTGCTATGCCTTGTAATGACGGCGAAATGAAATTTTCAAATGCACCTTCTTGAATGTACATGACGCTGAAATTTGCTTTGCAGAAGTTGGTTGCGATGTCTTGCTGACTGTTGCTGAGAGAACGGGATAGTGCGTCTGCTACAACATTTTGTATGCCGGGAATGTGAACAATTGTAAAATTAAATTCCTGTATATAAAGTTTACATCTACTTAATCTGTCGTGTGTAAATTTAGCCGATAGTAAAAACTTTATCGCTCTATGATCTGTGTAAACGGTCGTATGTCTTCCATAAAGAAAATGCCGAAATCTCGTAAATGCCCATACAACACATAATGTTTCAAGTTCTGTAACAGAATAATTGCGTTCAGCAGGTGAGAGAATGCGACTCGCAAAAGCGATGTTTTTAATTACTGTAGTGCCATCTTCTTCAATTTCCTGAAAAATGTGTACGCCTAAAGCGGTGTTAGAACTGTCGGTGGCAATGGAAAAATTTCTAGTAAGATCTGAGTGCGATAAAAGTGGTGCATTCAACAAAGCATGTTTCAGGTTCATAAATTCAGAATGTGCTTGCTTATCCCAGGACCAAATAGTGTTTTTACCTGTCAATTGACATAATCTAGTGGTGTCTAAAGCAGAGTAATGAATAAATTTACGAAAAAAGTTAATTAAACCCAAAAAGCTGCGTAGTTGTTTCTTCGTCGTAGGAACAGTAATGTCACGTAAAGCTTGAAGTTTTTCCGGGTCAGGCGTAATGCCTTCTGCTGAAATTACATGTCCAAGAAATTTTATAGAAGTTTTACCAAAGTGCGAATTACTGAGATTAACTGTGAGTCCTTGTGCACGAAAAGTTCGTAACAGTTGTTCAAGAATCAGATTGTGTTCAGACCAGTTACCTTCTGCAATAAGAATGTCGTCTACATACGTTGTGATTCTGTCTTTAAGTTCTGTTGGATGTATTGTATTCAAACCGCGAATAAATGCTGCTGAAGAAATAGTTAAACTGAACGGTAATTTACAAAATTGATAACAGTCACCAAAACAAAGAAAAGCCGTGTACTTCCTACAGTCCGGATGGAGTTGAATTTGCCAAAATCCCGATTTCAAATCTAATGTGGAATAAATATCAGTACCATGGAATTTCTTTAGAAGTTCTTCTAGTGTCTGTGGGCGATCCGTTTCATTAATAATAATGTCGTTGATGTGACGCGAATCAAGTACGAGGCGAAGTGAACCATCCTTTTTTTTAACAATATGGAGTGGGTTTATGTACGGACTAACTGCCGGTTCAAGAATTTTGCGTAATTGTGTGCGTTCGTCGTCTGTATTTGCACTGCTCTGTTTAACTTTATCAGAAATCATCTGTATAGCGTCATAGTCGGCTTCGTCTGGAGTATTATAAATGTGTACGTACGTATCTGTGAACAATGTGGAATGACAGTCTATGTTACGTGATGCGGAAATCACCTCTGTACGATTAATTGTTTGTTCTTCTGCAGATAAAGATTACTGAAATTCTAAAGCCAACTGTACATTTTCATCCTTTAACATTAAATAGGAGTTTTGAAAGGCAATAATGGCGTCGTGTTGTACCAGAAAATTCCTACCTAAAATAACGGCTGTCGTCAATAAGGGAACAATCCAAAAATTTGAGTGAAATGTATGACCTGCAATACAAAATGATAAATGTGTCTGTAATTTAACATCTACTCCTTTACCAGATACTGTTCCTTTTACTTTCGTTTTGCCTAATGGTAACGTAGGATAGGTATTCTCTTTGTTACATTCGTTGAAAGTTTCCACATTTATGACTGACATAGGAGATCCAGAATAGATTACTGCTGAATATTTGGATGATCCAATTTTTACTTCGATGACATGGTGTGAAATGGTTTTTTGAACTACTGGTCTTTCCTGCAAAAGAGTGTCTCGGATGGCGTCAAAAGTAATAACATTTTCGTTAACATGATTCTGCGTGTCAAAAGCATTGCTTACGTTACTGGAAGATGCAACCTATACTGTATATAGTCAAATTCTATCTGACGTGTTATTATTTGCGGGAGGATGCTGTGGCATTTCGACTATTTGAACTGTTCTGTTGTTTCTTCCTGACGTATTACGTTCGGGATGATATCTACTATCTGGTTCATTCACGACAATATGTTGTTGCAGGTGATTTTGCTGTTGGTAAGACCGACTGTTATTAAACGTACGCTGAAAATTGTGCTCATTACTTTTACGTCTGTCATGATAGTCATTTCTATACGGTGCATTGCGACAGGAATTGAAATGGTGTGTTTTCTGTACGTAGTTATTTCCTTGTTGGAGCTGAAGCTATACATGCAGGCGGCGAAACATATAAGCTTGGTTGACCTTGTACATTACATTGTTTGTTAGGTATGCTAACCGGTAGGTTTTGTTGCTATTGCGGTGAAAAACCTCTATTGTTACCAAAATGCGTTCACTGTTGCTGATAATTTTACACATACTGATGATTAAATTTTTGTCTGTTATTAAAGTTCTCGTGGTTGTCATTTCTGGAGCGTCTAATGAAAACTGTCACTTTCGGTAAAAACTTGTCGTATCAGGTTTTCTTTACTCTTTCATAATTATAGATAGATCGATAGTTAAAGAGCTGTTTTAATAGATATAAAGGATAGTAGAAGAGAATGCGGCAGCGCAGAAAACTAAAGATGAAATAGCACTACTACGGCTCGGGGCCCTGTGCACGCTACGGCACTTATTCATTAAAGCGTAATGAATCCCCTGAGGTTAATTACGCGCTACAAATAAATTTTAGTTTCTGCGTTACAGGCAATGCCGGTGAAAATTCAAAAGCAAATTGTCGTATCCAGTCCAAAGCTAGTTTCTGCATTACAGGCCAAGCTAGTGAAAGTACAAAAATAAATCGACGTATCCAGTTCAAAGTGTGTACCTCTGTTCTGTCATTTTTAAATACCTTAGATTTTTTTAAGGATAAAAACTGCTCTTAGTGAACGTTATCGTCTCCGAATGTGTGAACAGGTTCAGGATTGTGTGAGAATCTGTTTGTTTGTGACACTTCGTATTCTAAGTCACGTAGTCTCTGTAAATTACCTAAGTTACACTGGCTGTGTGAATGTGACAAATGTTCGGAATGTGCCATATGCTGTGACGTGTTATTGACTGAAACATTTTTCATCTCTGTCACTTCTTGCTGTAAAGTTGACAATTTTCTACGTAATGTATTATTGGACGAACCTATCTCACTGATCGTCTGCTGTAAATTTTGGAATTCAGGTGTTTGATTAAACGAAATCGGTGAAGTATCGTCTGATTTGCTGTCATTATTACTTTCGATAACATCAATACGACTGGCCAATTCATCATATTTTACGTGTGGTTTCGTTCAATTTTTTAACGTCTGCTTTGATGACATCGGAATCCTGTATTAGTTCTAATTGTTCAAGTCTGTCGGTCACTGTCTGAAAGTCTACTCTGTGTGTATCTGTTTTTGATTTACGATCGGAAATTTCATCACGCAATTCGGTGTTCAACTGTTTGATAGTATTAATTTCGTCTGATACTATAGCAATATTGTTCTTTACGTATGTTTTTGCTTTCGTAAACAATTTACGTTTATCTTCCTGTCTCTGTGCGGTAATTGTTTCCATGACTTGTCGCTTTACTTTATTCTGTTCCTGTATGAATTTACGGTAACGCGTTTCACTGTTTTGTAGGTGGTGATTAAAACGTTCATCAATTTGACTGTTCTGTTGGTCAAATTTCGCGTCTACTTTTGCATCCAGTGTGCGTGAAAGTTCTGCTGACATTAATTTAAACTCGTCGCGTACCTGTGTTGCTTTTTCAGAGCATTGTTTACCGACTGCACTAATTTTGTCTCCAAGTGATTCTGTTGCAGCAGTTTGCGTATTCCTTAATTTTTGAGCAACAGATCTAATTTCTTCACTACTTTTCCTAGCACAAGCCTTAATTTCCTCACGTAATTGTTCTTTAGTATCATGATATTGCGCGGCAACGGCTGCAATCTGTTCACTAAGTTGTTTGTTCTGTTCATTTAGGTGGTCGTGTTTTTCATTCAACTGTTTGAAATTTTCATTAAGTTGTTTGTTCGATTCATTAAGTCGTCTTGCTCTTCTTTAATTTCATTAATTTGTTGTTTGAGATTTTCACTAAGTTGTTTGTGATTGTTGTCTTGCTTATCATTCAACTGTTTGGAATTGTTGTCTAGTTTCTCATTAAGTTATTTATTCGATTCAGTAACGTGTAGCAATAATGCCATAACTTGATCCAAGCCAAAATTAGCGGCTCTATTCCCTGTACTGTGTGATGGTGTATCTGCAATTGTCACGTGCTGTGTATCCATTTGGATATTCTGTGATTCTTTAAAATGTTTGCTAATCGGATGTGCACTGTTAGTCACTACCTCGGAATCAAATAAATCTGCCG
Source organism: Schistocerca piceifrons (assembly GCF_021461385.2). Taxonomy (NCBI): domain Eukaryota; kingdom Metazoa; phylum Arthropoda; class Insecta; order Orthoptera; family Acrididae; genus Schistocerca; species Schistocerca piceifrons. The sequence continues at coordinate 442,391,044 of NC_060141.1, read as the reverse complement.
TACTTTGAGTACACTGTTCATTTTCGTTAAAAAAAAATGTCTGTTCACAATTCAAATTTTGTAAATCCGGCGTGTCGAACTGGGCAGCGTTCATTGTAACAGAACGTCCCGCGTCATCAATTGTCGTTAAACTAACAGAGGACACAATTGAATTTGTTTGCTCAAAATTAGCATTAAAATCATTACTAGTGATCAGTACGCACTGATTGTCTACAATCAGGAGATTATCATCATTACACTGAGTGTCGCAAGTATTATTGGTCAAATTATTAGCGTCGGCTATTTCGCTCATTGCACATCGCGATGTACTGTTAACAGTTTTTCGCGGCATTTTCACTAATCAAAATTAAGCACAAATGAAACAAGGTAAATGCAAAATGCAACAAACACAATTACAACAAAGAGCAACAAATTGCCGATGATCTGTGAAAGAAAGAGTGACAAATTAGTAAATGCGTCGCGCCAGATGCAAACTACATTTAAGTAAATAAGAGCAGATATATGACTACTTATCAGAAGATTCTCAAAGAAATACGATCCTGGCCGGATGTCGCCAAGTGTAGCCTCCCCACAAAATATTTATACTAAAATATGAACCAAGTGTAACCTCCCCACGAAAATATTTAAAATAAATATGAAGCATGAACCAAGTGTAACTTCCCACGGATATAATAATTAAATTAATTTTAAATATTGTAACCTCTGAACAAAATTGGCTCCCATTTATAATCTCTGTGCAGAAATGCATTCACATTTAATGTTCCCACAAAATTCTTTTCTCATTTAATGTTAAGTTCGAAACAGAAAAATTCCTAAACACCAAAATAATAAAAAAAATTCACTAACCTGGTAAATTTAATGACGACAGCAGCGCTGCGCCTCGGCCCTGCATTCTGAATAAAATAAGCAAAAATTCTTACCTGAATAAAAACTGTGAATATATCTGCTCTTACCTAAAAAAATTTCGGCACAGCTCCGTGCAATGCTGGCCTATGCTTTGTGATTCGTGAAAGGAATTAATTATTCGTTGGATAAAATCTTTAAATTGAAATGAATGCTTTTTTTAAAATTACTTTATATTATAAAAATTATTATAGTGGCATTTTTTAAAAAAAATTGGAATGACAATTCACATACTTTACTAGATATGCGCAAGGTTGCTTCTTTAACTTAAACAATAATACTCATCCTCCAGAGTCTCGACCAGAGCAGGCTCCCGACACGCGCAGACACGCGCAGACTACTGCCGACTACTGGCGACTTACGCAGACTACCCATGACTACTGCCGACTACTGCATACTACAGAAGACTACTGTCGACTAGCGACAAGCAACAACTAACTACATACTGATCTCTGGTCCCAGACTCTCCCATGTCTTGCCCATCGCCGGCAACGTATACGTCTTAGAACCTTTAGAATACAATCAAAATGACAATACCCAAATCTCATCAGAAATGTAAAATGCTGACACTGTTAAACAGGTTACGCAAAATATTTAGAACACTGATGGTAAACTATCGAATTATGCCATTATGCTGATGTTTCAACAAATCTTGGATGGTAACAAAAAGTCGCATAAGAAAGATGACGAACGTTTCACTCAAATTAGTGACGCGATGAACCAACAGGCACAAAAACAAGAGTAACTGTCATACAGTATAGAACAACAAATTAACGAATCTTTTGAACAACAAGAACCGCCAATTACTCAAGCTACACTTACAATCCAAGCGCAAAATGAGACCATTCACCAACGAAACAAGAAGATTGAAACCCGGGTTTACGAGCGACATGAAATCAGCAAAAATGCTGCGTCTCACGTAGAACAATACATAGACAATTGTAACAGCAAAGTTTTCTGTGATCTTAAAACCGCACAAGATACGAACAGACAGCTCCAAAGCTATTTTACAGCATAAAACTCAAGTAGAAACATGTTTGAGTCAACAACACGAAAAACACCAAGAAGACATACAAATTGTCACCAGCAGACTTCAGCAATTAGAAATTGATACTGATTCTACCGTAGTCAAATCTGACATACTCAGACTTAACAAGTGTACAAAGAAACTGCAGAAACAGATCGACGAAAAAGAAACCATCAACACTGCTAAAATTTCGTCACTTACTGCTCAAATTTCATCGCTTACTAAAAAACTTGATTGCCTTTAGTACAGAGGAGAAATTTTAGAAAGTATCACCAATACTAAACCTGGAAACACACTGCCTTCTCCTTTCATTCAGTCTGAGGAATTTCAGCCTATGAGTCGTGCTGTTAATGTAATGAGCTGAATTCATATAGCAAAGCACTAAATGGTAAAGTTAACAGTCTACACTACCAAACCGCCAGGTTTTAAGCTCAGACATCATACAGTCGAGTAACCTCAAAAATAATCAGGCAGAACAATTTGATACTACACAGCTGGAGCACAATCTTGACACATTACGGCTTGTGAGAGAAGTAGACGCAGAACAACGTCCGCAAAAACATTTTTAACACCAATGAATCGTCACCGAATTTCCCACACGATGGTTTCGATTACAAGCATTTATTGTCAGTACGTAAGTTCAAAGTATTCCGCAATTACAAAACAGGTCTCCATCTCTTAGACTGGTTACAACTTTTTTCATTCTCTTTACTATCAAATTGGCCTACTACCCATAAATTGAAATTCAGTTGCAGTTTCATGGAGAGCGAGTCCGCCAACAGGACGAGCCCTATTGCAAGAGAATGCTACTCATTGGAAGAATTTCAAAATGCCTTTATGTCAGCTTATTGGTCGGAAACTAAACGACAACGAACTAAAGATCACTTCATCAGTTTACCCTCCTTTGAAAATTCTAACTTCCCAAACCATCACGCAATTTTTTGAACAGATGTTTCAACAAAATGAGCACCCTACAGGGCCACATGGTCAGTCAGTGTTAATACAGCTATGCGCGTCTAAATTACCATATTCATTACGAGTCTCCCTGTTAACGGGGCAAAAAAAAGGAAGTATTCCTCCATTTCGCGATCTTCTACAACTTTTAGAAGTGCAACATTCTGACTATTCCTTTGTCAATAAAATTTTTTCCCAAAACACCAACAGCAGTAACACATATTGATATCATAACTTACCAGAACATTTTAATGACAGACGTAATAAGAGGTTTATGAATGGCAATCACTTTCAGAATAATTTTCACAGACTTCAGAATTTTAGTAATCAAATAATCACAAAATCAACAACAGTTCCAACAGTTTGGTGGCAAGAACCAGAATTTTCAGGTTTCACAAACAAAACCAGCAAGATAGAAATTCTAGATAACAATATTCTCGGCAAGGTGAACCCAACTTCAATCGCTCGCCGCAAACTTTCGTGAACACGCAACAGCATAGCAAAATACTTCACCCCAGGAAAATAATTTCCCCTGTATAGAAACCAGACTTTGCATATCAACCTAAATGTTCCGTGTCAGACTAATTATAGCAACAAACGAAGAGGTGATAATCAGAATTTTCTGTGTAATTATGGCAACAACAATTTTTCGCAGAATCAAGGACAATTTCAACAATATCCTCCACTTAATCTGAATGAACCTGACGTACATTTACACCCACCTCAAAACCCTAATGACCACAATCGCAGAACTGTACAAAATACTGAGATTCCACAAGATGCTGCGACAAGTATTAAAATGCGGATTACTACATGACTAGAGAACCACCCCGTTGCATTAGCCTGCAAAGACGATCAGCAGTCAGAACCTCACGGAACAATAACTGAAAATGTAACCACCTTACATGACATTAGAGAAACACTTTGACAAGAAACGAATCAGGCTAAGAAGACAGCTTCACACCCCATCATTAAAATACAAATAGGTGCACATAATTTACTGCTGTGATACATACAGGTTCGCCTCTTACTGTGGTAAGAGATGCTGCATTAAATAAGTCTAACCACGATAGTTCCTGTCCGACTTTTCCACTGACCAAAACAAAAGAACGTGGCGTAGTTTCTAGCAAATGCGTCGATGTAAAACTACTCGTAATGTTAGGTATGGACTTCCTGACCGAATATAAAGCAATTTTGGATTTCAAAAACTCGTACCACATCCCCGTTGGTACCTACCTACCATCTGCACGTTTAGTAGCGGTCCACCCTGCGAAATGCAGTTATTCAAGCGTGTGAAATGTGGTCACATTACATAGGAAATGTGAAAGCTATATACGCAGTTTAAATTAATTCAAGTTTTCTAAGAAAATGTTATTTTGAACCAGAGATGGTCAAACGTAGTATCGATTGCGTGGTACATCAGCGATCACTAACTCGAGGTGCCATGGGTAATGTGTTAGAGTGACTTTAGGCTGAGTTATGTATGGGGAACTCTCAAACGCAAAGACGTGTTGTATCTGATGTGTGCTGTACTTACTCGTTACGGACGGTAACTTTTTTTTTTTTTTTTTGTAACATACTATGCTGTTGGCTAACTGTAAAAGGAATCTCAACAGAAGCTGGCAAAGAAAGTTGTTACTAATACAATGAGCGTATTCATAGGTACAGTACCCGCAGCCAACGATTTTGTAAAGCTGATTGCTAATGTATATTCAGTTTATTGAGAGTATTAATTGTGAGCATTATTAGTTTCCAGAGAGTTAAAATAAAAGTTTTAAAGTTACTTCCAAAAAGTTGCTTACCCCAAGCGAATACGAGTTCCCACATACATTTCATTTTTGATTAACCATTTTTCTCCAGAAGTTATTGCCTGAGTCATATTCGATTTAATTACAATGTATGCTAAGCAACAACCTTGCGCAATAGCTGCTTGCTAACTACGCAATTTAAAGTATTAGCAGAGAACAGTGCTAAGTGCGTTACCACTACGAAGATTATTTTTTAGGGAATAGAATTAATTAAGTTAAGGAACCATTATTTTCAAATTGATCAAGTTCTGTTTTATTACCGCGGCCGATTTCAAGTCAGTAGTGTTGCATCAGATTCAGTTTTTGTATTACGTAAATTCATGCAATTTTTGTTTGGTTCAAGTTATTGACCGTTTACACTCTCGCAGTTAAATTAATATGTTCGCAGTCGGAAAAGTTCAGTACAGAACACGGACACATGGCATTCCCATTCTAAGAGTTGTGTTACTGAATACTGTCTGTTGCGTAATTTTGATACATGGTTCAAGTGTAGTTATCCGAAATGTTTTAAATGACACGTTAATATTGGCTAATACAATACGAATACGGAGATTTTTGTTTGTAATATTTGCGATACGAATTGTATAATACTGAACTGAACCCATTGCTCACCCACGCAAGTACCTAACAGAAAAAGGAATAAATTACATTTTTCTTATGATACCTACTTCCTGAAGCAAAGTTCCACTTCGAGAACAAGTAACGTGTAGTAAAATGCCGCTTTTAATTCGCGCACGACTAAACTGTCGAAATCACTAAGTGCCCATAATTTATTTATATTATCTCTTTCTCTCTTTTACAAAATTCGCTTTACTAACATGTATTGTAAACTGTCTGCAGCGTAAGGCATTGAAATTGACGTAGCGCTAATCTGTGATGTAGTGAGGAAGAATATGTTATGTACAGGGTGAACATTAATTCATTCGGCAGTCTGCAGGGATGAATTCCTGACTAGAAATGGAGGAAAAAAGATTGTGTTAACATGTGTCCGGAAATGCGTCGTTGCCACGGTACATGGCACTGATGAATGAGAGTTCCTCTAACGACGCGCCTAGTGTTGTAGGCTGTTTGATCTTCTGTAGTCACAGATGACCATTACACAGGTTGATGATGCAAGTTCTGGGCAGACTGCTTCGTCGATAAAGAGGAATGATGTCAGAAATCCATATCTTTAATGGTCTTGCGCAAAAATCATCGACAAAATCCATCCGTAGAGGAATATCGGCTACTGATAATTCCTACTCTCGTTCCAGGTGCCAGGGATAGTGGCGGCTGTCATGGAGGATACACACAATCGTACTTTGGCCTACACTATGTTATCGGCCCACTTGCCTTAAGCTTATAGCAGGGTTCTTCTCAGTATCCTGTAGAACGCGATCCTCCAAGTCTGGTGTACACACAGTACGTCGCCTCCATGCACGTTCGTCTGTCTGAAAGGATCCATGATCGCATAGACGCCAAAAAACGGCTTGAAATGTTGTGTGATGCAGTTGGTGTCTGTAACAGTACCTGTTTTGGTACAGACACGCTGCCTCTCTACCGTTTCCATCTGCTTGGCCATACAGAAGCACCACTTCAGCTTGTTTCCGACGTGAATATCAGACCGTTCTGCTGCCTACAGTACTCTGCATCAATTACACAGCCCGCAACACACAAGGAACAGGTGGCACATGGACAGAGGAATTTTTTTTTTCGTCATCGCCACCTACCGTGGCGAAGACGCATTTCCGGGCACATGTTCATACGACAGTTTTCCTTCATTTCCAGTCAAGAATTCGCCCCTGAAATTTGTCGGTTTTATTAATGTTCAGCCTGTATATATCCTCATACCCATCAGAGCCTCTACTCCTCAATTATTAGCACAATTGACTCACATTCTGGAGGACAACGGTTCAAATAGCAGAGCGGCAAATCTGAATTAATTTTGACGTGATTTCCCCAAATCACTTCAGGTATATTCTGGGATGGTTCCTTTGAAATTTCCTTCTCTTATCAGAACTTGTGCTCCGTTTCTAATGACCTCATTGATGACGGGACGTTAAACATTAATATTCCTCCCTTCTTGGTTCCTGAGTTATTTAACAGTTTTGCCTATCTTGATTCCTGTAGCTGTGTTTTACATAGCTTTCTCGGCACGCAGGCTTTCGTGGTTTCCGCATAAATATCAACATTATGAGTGCTTTTATTTAGTGAATTAAATAATTTACTTTAACAGTCTCAGTTGGAATTTGTCACGCATGATGACTAGTTTCGGTTACTTAATGACCATCTTAGACTCAAATTAATCACCAGTTGTGAAAGGCATAAATGCTTATAAAACAACACAGTCATTAGCTGTAAAATAAAAGGAACAGAACATTTTATTTAACAAAAATGGTCAAATGTGTGTGAAATCTTATGGGACTTAACTGCTAAGGTCATCAGTCGCTAAGCTTACACACTACTTAACGTAAATTATCCTAAGGACAAACACACCCATGCCGGAGGGAGGACTCGAACCTCCGCCGGGAGCACAGTCCATGAATCCAGCGCCTTAGACCGCTCGGCTAATCCAGCGCGGCTTTTATTTAACGTCCAAGCTCTTAATACGATGTTATTATTAAGTTTTTTACAGTCTCGCATTTCATGTAGATTGGCTTTAGCATGATCGTATTCAGATGTACGTACCTGACGATGAGGTCATAGAATTTTACGCCTCTATTCCGTACGCTACGCAGTATGTACTTCGAATTGTTGCAGGTCCTTATATTCTCATAGAGAAGCGGTGTCTCTCGTATTCATTAGTGCCTTCAGCTGAGCCGCGCGACGTTCCAAGAACTCGAGGCCAACTGTGGTACAATCCGACGAAGAAAAAGACCTTTCCTATCCTACCGGACACTGAGTCCAAAGACTAAAAAAGGCCACCTGCTTATAACAGGAATTTCTTTGACATTGACGATTTGACACTTAGCCAACTGTCATTCCGTCAAGATGGTGTACTCAGTAATGAAACAAAGCAGTAAGCTCTGCCAGATATATCGACTCTTAGACAATGTGTCTAAAAGTGTATTTTAATATGACAGTATGCTATCTTAGGGAATTTATAACACTTGTAAGTAAGCATTATAAATATGGATGCTTATACGTTTATATCAATTGTATGTATTTCACTGTTATTTTCGAACCTGCTTTTCAGAAAACACTTGATAATGGAACTTTGAAGACGAAATCATGATTGTGTGAGTTTAAATGTAACACTGTATATAAACTACAGTCTAATGGCGGTGCTGACTTTAAAGATATATATTATGACTGTGGCCCCGCATTATGAAAAAAAATTACTTTTAATAACTGGTCAGATGAATGGTGTGTACGTTAAAGCCAGATGCCGGAGACACTTGGGGACAAAAGTTGTTTAACAGGAGGAGCCAAACCGCTTGGGACCTTCAAATCAGGTGACGAAGGCAGCTAGTTCTGTCGATTAGCCAATAAAAAGCAATTAGACCTATCAAAATTTCTTCAGAGGAAAAAGGCTGACTCAGCCCACCAGAGCAGCAAATATCTGCCATCCGTAGCAAAAGGTTTGTTAATGCATTGGTTGCTCCCTCATTTTTGGTGTGGGCACTCAGGGTTCTTCCATTGGTAGATCCTCTATTACTGTCATTAATGGAACTCTTCCAATACCTTTGCCCTCCTACCTTGTTTCACACCACAGCTTACCATTATTCGTGTAGCCATTTGCAAAAGGAAGAACAATTCGTCTTGTCATGCGATTTCGATGTTTCCATTCTTGAAGCAAATTTGCCAATGGAACAATTACTTTATAGAAATTTTCACTGTGAAGGCAACATCTCATTAGTTAACAGATTGTCCCAGTCACAAATTTTTCCTGTTAAATATATACATCTTATACACACAACAAAATAAATTCTGCATCACCTCGGTTCCGGAGTTCCGGATACTGTACAGAAAATTGGAATATAGATCAAAATAAACATCATTTTTGCCCTATTTATTGCTCTTGAAAACCACACATTGCATGTTGTACCACCATACAGTGAGACCTTCAGAGGTGTTGGTCCACACAGCGGTACCTCTGATACCCAGTAGCATGTCCTCTTCCATTGGTGCATGCCCGTATTCGTCGTGGCATATTATCCACACGTTCACCTAGGCATTGTTGGTACTGGTTGTCACACTCCTCAACGGCGATTCGTCGTAAATCCTTCAGAGTGGTTGGAGGGTCAAGACGTCTATAAGCAGCCCTTTTCAATCGATCCCAAGCATGTTCGATAGGGTTCACGTCTGGCGAACATGCTGGCCACTCATGTCGAGCGATGGCGTTATGCTGAAGCACGTCATTCACAAGATGTAAACGATGGGGGCGCGAATTGTCGTCCATGAAGACCAATGCCTCGCCAATATGTTGCCGATATTGTTTCACTATCGGTCGGAGGGGTGCGTATACGTGTCGTACAGCCTTTACGGCGGTTTCCATGACCACCAGCGGCGTCACGTCAGCCCCACATAATGCCACCCCAAACCAGCAGGGAACCTCCAACTTGCTGCACTCACTGGACAGTGTGTCTAAGGCGTTCAGTCTGACCGGGTTGCCTCCAAACACGTCACCGACGATTGACTTCTAGAATTATGGGTTACATGTCCCGTGGTTTCCATTACCTTCTGCGTCCTCATGCCGTTGATCATTGCTGATTCTTCAGCCTTTAGATGAAATTCTCCACCCTAAGGACAAGAGTGTTCCCTGAACCTCTGTCTGCTCTTCCGCCCTGTATGACAAGGCCATTAGAAGAGTGAGGGTGATTTCTTATACTGGAAATACTAGAATACTCCCGATGACGTCGTAGGAAAACTAATTAAGCCGCTGTATCGTTGATGCACAAGATGCACTCCTAAAGCGTTGGCCTACTGAAGAAAAACATTGCCTGTAGAAACATAGTCGTCTTGCTACGACTATGATAGGGTCATGACAACATAGTGAAATATGTTTAGTGACGCTGTTACAGCTTTGCTACTTCCTGGAATGAAAGAGAATTATCTTGTAACATTCACTTGATATAGTCGCGGTATACCAATGAACGATGCCGAATGAATTCCACTGTGGAGTGTTCTCGATTTACCAGGGGAGATTACTTTCACGCAGCAACTACAACTAATCTCGTTGTTTACATTGCGAACTATCTGTATGAGCCATCGCAACGGAAATGAGGAGGCGATGAATGCTGCAGTTGTTCGCTTGCTCCATGAAAATGACGACACACCGTAAAGAGTAAGAGCCAGTAGCTCTCAATTTCAAACCGGTGCGATTGTAACATTTTGTCTCATCTGTGACAGAGCTACAGTTATATGGAACTCAGAATGACATCTTTAGAAATTTTTTCATCATCAGACATCTCACTACGTTAGGCATCCAGTAGACCTAGAGGTAAGAAACGTAAAAAAAATGCGAAACTGCTACTGAAAATACACAAATCTGTTAATGAAACCGTGTCACTGAACACTGCGTTACCTGTGTTTCATTTAGCAACTAATCTCACAGCCACATTGTCGTATCCACTATGTAGTCTGGTAAAGGTACTTTAGAACGACAAAAAATTTCATATTTCATTTAGGGGGCCTTTTGTTGTAAGACATTGTGATAAGACACGAATTGTATTAGCGTAGTGCATATTCATAGCGTTTCCCGTTAGGATATGAAGCAAATTAGACAAAAAAATCACAGAATTTGTAACAAGAAATTCGATTCGTTATCAAAAACCGTCTGAAGATTGCGGGTAGTTTTCTGATGCCATGCGTGTAGAAACTTGCTGATTTTGAGTTAAGTTACATGTAAAATGCAATCGCAAAAACAAAACAAAAACAAACAAACACCAAAAACTAACTTTCTTATTGGTTGATTGATAAGGAGCGGGAAAAATAAGAATACACGGGTGCCAGATTAGAAGACACAGGGTAGGAGTGTTTGCCAGCTAAGCTCCTTGCTGCTGCCTTCCAGGTCGCATTTGTTACTCTCCAACAGGAAGGCATCTCATTCATTGACAACAAAACTGTGGAGGACACATCCCTGTGAAGCAGTTCGTAACACAAAACACCTTCTTTGTGCCACCAGATGTATATTAATGACAATACATTTTGTGGACGTAGGCAAGTCCTCGTTAGAGATAATGGTTCTTACGCCTTACCCGCTATTTTCTCCTCGTGAAGATATCTACAGGGTTCACTGATTTAGGTTTACGGTGACCTCCTTAAATTTACTACGGCAAATTCCTGGATCAATCCTTTGAAACGGCACAGACGACTCCCTTCCCCATCCTTCCCCGTTTGAGGTTCTCCTTCACATCTAATCTCTTTTTCGATCAGATGTTGTACCGTAATCCTTTCTTTAAATTTGAATGCAACTACTGAAGACTAGTGTCACAATAAAGTTAATTGGTCATCACGCTTGTCAAAGTCATTGACCATAGAAGTAAATTGCTGAAACGTCATTCATCGACACTAGTTTGTCTTCCTGAATGTGGCAATGAAGTTACCTCAAAGTGAATGTAATTGAAACGATTCTACTACACTATTTCGATAGCAGTAACTTCATACAGGGCATACAGTTTCGAAGTGCCTCCACTCAAATGCGTTGCCAGAATTTTGTCAAAAGGAGGCACGCTTTGTTAAAGAGAACCTTAAAAAGTCCCTTCTTTTTCATTTTATTCTGAAACCACATTTATTTATTTATTTTATGTATATTATTTGCTTTTGGGAGGCCTTCTTACAAATAGTATTTTTCCATAAAATTAAGGACGGAAAGCTTTTCTTAAGAAAATGTAACAATTCTTCTCAACAGTGCGTATAGTAATGTGGAATTAAATATTTCTTTACCTGGAAATCAATCGCCATTAACAGATTCAAACTCGAGTATATGTATTGCTGCTTGGTTAAAAAAACATAGCTCAGACTTATAAGATTTACTGTTGTAGAGCAGAAGAATCTTAAGGTTCAGATGAGTAACTTATGAAGTTAAAAGGGTTCAGATCTCTCTTGAAAATAGCTATCCTTCTCCTACTGCAGCCTTGTACTTAAATTTACGACTTATGTGAAACCGGATCAGAATTACTTCAGTTTATCAAAGCATACAAAGTTCCTGATATCAGTCTAAAATTTTGTAAAGAATCTTTCACTTGAATAAAATTCTTGTTTCTCTAAGCGATCAAGAACTGCTTTGAAAATTATTATTTCAACACATCTTGAGACTATAGATTATTTTTTTACAAAATAACACGGAATGTAAAAATACTATGAGCTACTGTTTCGGGACATTATCATTGATTCACGCATTAATTACATCTTGATTTCCAATGTATGTGACTTCATAGATGAGTTTGTATTTATCCATGATAATGAAGTTCAAAATGGTTCAAACGGCTCTGAGCACTATGGGACTCAACTGCTGCGGTCATTAGTCCCCTAGAACTTACAACTAGTTAAACCGAACTATCCTAAGGACATCACACACATCCATGCCCGAGGCAGGATTCGAACCTGCGACCGTAGCGGTCTCACGGTTCCAGACTGCAGCGCCAGAAGCGCGCGGCCACTTCGGCCGGTGATAATGAAGTTACGCCGTCTTTGATGCTAATAAACCCATCTACGATGTAGACATACGTTGTCGTTTATATGAGGTTTATTTACAAATAAGTTAGAGTTGAGACGATTGGACTCACTGTTCCAAGTTTATTACGAATGTGACATTGCACAGCAGAACATCTTTCTCATAGTAAAACTCGAAGATACGATATATCGCTGTTACACATACGACTCACCTTTATGCAGAGATATATTGTACAAAATGACGATCGCTAGCTACCTTTCAATGTAAATATGGCTTCTAGTCTTGGAGTCTCCGAAGAGATCAGCCTGGCTTCGATGTTAATCTTTTCATTTAATCAGAGGGTTTGCATTTTTAAAGGAATTAAAATCTGTAAGGAATGAAAGGAATTCGGTCATAAATGGCTGTGATTTCTGGTAAGGCACCAAGCCCTACATTTGCTTCAATTGAAAATGGGAAACCACTGTAAACCATTTTCAAGGTTGCCAGCTGGTAGATTAGAAACACCTCCCCTCCCAATCCAGTTACTGCTACCTCAGTGCCTAAAAGCAAACAGCTACCCTACTCAGTGGATAATATGGAAGAACTTGATGATGTATATGGTTTCCAAATAACATGAAATATATCACAACAAAAGATGGAATTCTGGATCCAGAGCACAGTCGGTTCGGACAAATTCAAGCAGCCCTGTCATTACAAACCCATTTCGCTTTCCAGAAACCTCCCTCCATTGTCTCGTAGGCCGATCAGAACCGATTTTCTTAAATGAATACCGCCAGGGTGACCAGATTTGGGATATGTGCCATTTGGACTGACAACAACAGAATTTTGAGCGAAATTTTTAAAGAAATACAACCATTGCCGTCTGGTCTATATTTCTATTGATCAACGCAATCTTGGGGCATCATAGACAAATTAAGGTACATTTTTATGCACTGATGTAACTTTGATGATAATCGTAATTATGTTTACCGCTCCGATGCCCTGTGAAATACTGAAAGATTGCAACCCCAGTCTTCTAACCATCTCCAGATAACGACTATAGATAGGTAATGAGGCTATTATCAAAGTGCCTACACATTTTTAAATTCTTATACGGCAAGTGGATGCATAAAGATTGGTTTTCGCCTTCTGTCTTTTTACAAACTTATCCATAATTAGGAACTATCAGAACAGCATACAGTTTAGAAACAGTAAATGGCAGCATTCATATTAAATTCAGTTGCAAGAAGAACTGAAATGATAAACAAAACAACTGACCCACAGCTTTTCTTGGTCAAAGTAGGGTCAGGCGACAGCCGATAGTGCTGTCGATATATCGATAGTTTAAATCAATCGATAGAGCTGTTGACTATTGTTAGTGCGTATCCGTTTTCTGTTGTATGATTAAAAATCGAAATATAAGGGGAGCTCAAAAAGTTTCCTTTCCAAGGGCGTGCAGTCCAGAATCGGTATGTCACTTAGGTAAAATCGCCGTGGGCACTGAGGCAATCATCCCGACGCAACAGGATAAGGGTACCAGTATGATGACAAACAGTGTCCTGTTGCATGAAGATGTTGTAACTGTCTGCTGAACATCATCGTCCGACAGAAATTTTCGATCGTTCAGAGCCTTTTTTTAGAGACCGAAGGTGTGGCAAACGCTTGAGGAGAGATCTGGACAGCAGGGGTCTCGAGTGTCTACCAACCGTGTAACTGCCGTATAATGACATTTGTGATGTGGGGACGTGTCTTATGATACAGCAGTAGTATCCCTCGCAACATAACACAACGGCTGCTGTTCTCTACCGACAGGCTGCTCCATACATATTCTTGAATCTCCAATGGATGTCGATCACTGTTTGTCCTTCAGCAGCAAAGAAAAGAATAGGAGCACGTCTGGTCCTGTTTGGACGCATTCGGTAATAACGTTGACATAGCTCACGTTTCCGCATTACCGCAAGCACGTCTGAACCACAGGAACGCCACACTAACTGCTTGCCTACATGTCGGTGCTAAGCTATGCGCATCGGAGTCGCTCGACATTGCATATACGCTGCAGCAACGCGCTCAAACAGAAATCTTCCGGTAGCCTCTTACATCTTTCAGATTCACTACACGTCAGCTAGGTTGTGTGTAATTTAATGTAAGAGATGGCGGGATAAGAACTCTTTGGATATTCCCCCCCCCCCCCCCCACCATTTTTGCTGCTTCCTTGCAGTCCACTGCTTTCACCCTTTTATTAAACACAGATAGAATATTTTTAAAAGACATCATTGTCACCGTTGACTGTATGAAATATTTATTATTACGATTGCAATTTCGGCCTTAGGGCCATTTTCAAGTAAAACTGCAAAAGTTACATTCTGTTAGAACATAAGACTACCCGACGTGAGTACATGTCGTCATCAATTATGACTGATTATTAGAACGATGGTAACATTGACAATTCAGCACATTTTAACAACATTTTACAGTGTAATAAGTGTCGTGCTCATCGGATATTGTGGGACTTCCGCATTCAAAAGGTTGCATTTTGACGACGACATGTACTCATTTCAGATAGTCTTATATTCTGATAGAATGTAACTTTTGCAGTGTTACTTGAAAATGACCGTAAGACTGAAATTGCAATCGTAATAATAAATATTTCATACAGTCAACGGTGGCTATGATATCTTTTAAGAAATATTATATGACAGTGAATCCTAACCATGAGAAGTTAAACAATTAGAATACAAAGTCAGAAATGTTAGAGTTTACTCAGTTTTAGACTCCGGTTTCTAATGCATAAACTATTCAAGTTGTCATGGCGCGAGCTGTACTATGAACTTGAACAAAATGAGACCATAGTTGAATACCCCTATGGCTACATGCCGTATAGAATGGCAACGTAACGTACTGAAATACAGTATTATATTATAGGCAACGTTAGATAATGTTATAATTGCTAATTCGGCTGCAGGAAAAATCGCTGAACATTATATGCTCTACGCCCGATGCGTCGTGATCACTTGGGAGGACGCCGACCTGTATTAAACAGCCACTGGCTGATGGACCTGAAATTAGTCTTATCATGACAAACACTCATGAGCCCTTAAACAAACCTTTTTCCGCAAGATTTTTGTATTAGTGGCCGATGTGAAAATGAACGAAACAGTCTTTGTCCTGGGGCCAGTCTGATATTGTTAGCAGACAGACGGAATACGGCTTACAATTGAATGGAAAAGGATGTATGTATGTATGTATGTATTTATTGGACTGAGAATCTAGAAAGAATGGAGAGGCTTCGTCACCACCGTAGCCCTCCGAGGTTCACAACCCCACAACAGGCTACAGCAGTTCACTCACCTCACCGCCGCCACACACCGAACCCAGAGATATTGTGCGGTTCGGTCTCCAGTGGACCCTTCCGGGAACGCCTCATTCCAGACGAGTGTAACCCCAATGTTTGCGTGGTAGAGCAATTAAGGTGTACGCGTATGGGGAGACCGTGTTTGCGCTGCAATCGCCGACATAGTGTAGTTGAGGCGCATTAAAGGGAACCAGCCCGCATTCACCGAGGTAGATGGAAAACCACCTTAAAATCCATCCACAGGCTGGCGGACACACCGGACCTTGACACTAATCCGCCGGGCGGATTTGTACCGGAATCTGACACGCCTTCCCGCTCGGGAAGCTGTGCGTTAGACCGCACGGCTAGCCGGGCGGGCCAAAGAAAAGGATGAGGTAGGTATCATTTCTTGGCCTTCGCACTGCACGACGATGGCTACTAGATTACGAATAGCTTATTCACAGCAACAGCTGAAGTGGAAGTTAACAAATCTCCCACCGTCTGTTGACAAAATCATGATGCTAACGCATCTGAAATTCGGTGACTAATTGGACTGGGGCTAACGTAGAATGGGTTAGGTGAGGGTGCGATTCCCGCTCTGAGTACCTATTTTTAACTGCCGCAGACCCTCCATATCTCCAGTAAGGCCAAGTGAAGAACACAGGATCGTGCTGCGGTTCCAAATCAGCATAAAACATGTCCATTCGCTGCTGGCTGGAACCGTGTTGGGTTATTTTTGGCTGCCAGAGGCGGAAATCACCGCTTGCAGAAAGTCTGTCCCTAGTATATTTTTTTGCACTAGTAATATTATGTTACTTCACAGAACAATTACCGTGTAAGGTCATATAGGTCCTTCATTTATTATTGTAAGTTACCTTGAAGTCTTGGAAATATTGGCAGTGGACTGGGATTCGAGCTCCAGTTCGAAGTTTTCTCTGTATTTGAACCCTTCGAGATGATACCTCACATCGTTTCCTTGTTTCCTCACGATGCCAGACTACTCCAGGTAACTACGAACGGCTCAGTTATAACTATTAGTGAAAGAGAATTTGATATTCATAACTCTTCGTGTGGAGTCAACAACGACGATATTCCTGAAGCATGAGTTGCAGACAGCCCAGAACCTTTGCTTCGTTACCTCTAATCGAACTTGTGCACATCTAACTAATGGCGAAGAAACAACAAATGTTTCATGTCTATTCGTAACTGTAGGACAATAGCGAAAGGTGCCGAATTTGGATCCCTGTCAGGCAAAAATCATTCGTATCATCGTTTTAATTAACATTTTTAATACCTGACTCCTAACTGTGCGTAGTTAACAATTCATATAATTACTAGGTTTACTCCCTATCCAGCACCCACTACTTTGCATCATAGCGTTGTACTTTATTACATAATTTTAGTGGTTACTTCTCAGGGGCAATGTACTCTTCAAGAGGTTCCCGTTGGAGTGCTAAACGTATCATTGTTACATTTGCCCTTGAAAACTGACACTGGTAAAAACTTCTAAGTTTACGTCTTTTTATGCCTAGTCGAGTCTCGATCAGATACGTAAGCTTGTTTATGATAACTAACAATAACTCATCATATGATTTAGTGAGTGTGATAAGATTTTTGAAGTGTCACTTATTGTAATGATGTTTAACTTACAAGCATTAGCGACTGTCATCTCTAATAACGTCTTTTCTAATATTTGTTGTGTGGCGGTATTAGTTTTAATCTGGACTGACTGCCATATTGAGCAGTGTTCTCTATTGGTCTCTCGTATTAACCACTATTTGTAGTCAAACGACTGTACCCACAGGATTTCGGCGTTTAGTAGATCTGCGACACAGCTGCGTTATACTCCCCAAGTATACAAGACGTAACAACAAAGTAGGAGACCAAGAATGAAATACTCGGATTAAAAAAGGCAAAGACACGTATTTATTCCTTCGTCTCTACAGTTCAGTCCGTGCATCGCAGCAATAATAACGGAGATAAAAGAAAGATTCAAGTGCGGGATTAATATTCAGAGTGAAACGATTTCAGTGATAGGATTCGATGCTGACATTGCTATCCTAAGTGAAAGTGGAATGGAATGAACAGCATAATAAGTACAGACTGTCTACTGAGAGAAAATCGAAGAAAGGCGAAAGTAATGAAAAGTAACAGATGTGAGAACAGTGAGAGACTTAACATCAGGATTGAAGACCACGAAGTAATAGAAGTTAAGGAATTCTGCTACATAGGCAGCAAATTAACCCATGATGGGGGGAGCAGGGAGGACATAAAACACCGCCTAGAAATGGCAAAAAGGACATTCCTGGTCAAGAGAAGACTACGGTTATCAGACATAGGGCATAATTTGCGGAATAAATTTCTGAGAATATAGGTCCGGAGCACAGAATTACATGTTAGTGGAACATTGGCCTTGGAAATTGGGGAACAGAAGAGAACTGAAGCATTTATATGAGGTGCTGTAGACGAATGTTGAAAATTAGCTTGACTGAGAAGGTAAGAAAACAGGAGGTTCTCCGCAGAATCGTCGAGGAGAGGAATTTACGGAAAACACTGACAAGAAAAAGGGTCCGGACAGGTTTCGCAATCTGCAGCACAGCATGTGATGTGGTTAGAAGTAAGTAACTGATTCTGGCTGAGTCTAGTGGTGCATTATAGTCAATAGCATTTGGGTCACTGGCGTGGCGCTTCCCTACTCGCAGTCCCAGCCCTGAAGCTCTGACTATCACAGGCTGCGTCGTCAGCTATTGTGCAAGTGTACCTTCAGGGGTGTGTTCCAATCGGTCTAGCATACTACATTTTTAACTACGATAAAATGTTAGCAAACACGTATTTCATGCTTTGTCTGAGCTGTAGAAATTTTGGGATCAGTCTCTGCTCGCCATAATAGTAGGTAAATATTCCTCTTTTCCAATATACTTGATTCAATATCCGACGACGTCACTTCTATGTCGTTCCAAACTCAAATGGTGACACGTTAATGTACGAATTTTTCCAACAGTGTGTTCCTGTGTTCCATGAAGTAGTGGTTTCTCCCACTGAACGGAAAATATCCATTTCCACTATAACGTTCACAGTACCTTACTTCGTGTAACCCCTCTTCCCCCAGCACTTCTTAGATTAATAACGTTCATTCAGGTTTGTGGCAACCTGACGACTGAAAGAAGATCGTCATATCAGACACGTTTCGCGGTACTGAATTAAACCTTATGCCTAAACCATCCTGTGTACTGCATCCTGTGCGTATAGGGAACTATATACAGCGATTATTTGGAAATTACTAAAAGGCATCCAATATAAACATAGTTGTGTTCCACATAGATACCGTTATGGGATCTTACAAGTCTCTCTCACATCATTTCTACACAACTCGTCCTACATAGCCACATATGTCAGCTCCTTTCCTATAGCATGCGTTACGAATATATATTTAGATTTTTCGACCGAAATAGTTTATGTCTTCCTCCAGTATCCAACTTTGATACACGGTTGCCTATAAAAAACGTAGGTTGTCATATGCTGTCTTACACGTATAGCTCTTCTGTCTTCGCACTCCAAATAGCTCTATACCCCTCACAATGAGCTTCCAAAATTATTTCCTATTCACATTCAGTTAATATTACGAGTCAAATATATACTCTTAAAACAAATCATTTGCTCTTCATAAATAATATTCTGTTCGCATTTCTTGACAGTAGCGTGAGCACCAGTCTTGAGCACTAGCCAACGAGTGACTCACTCCTATGTCTTGAAAGCGCCCACATTCTGCCTGACAATCCTCTAGCGTTGGCGAGAAACTGTAACGTCCAGAGCATCTGGAATGAGCTGTTATTATTATTTATATTAAGTGTGGATACTGATCCGATACCCTTATAGAGGCGCAAACCTCTAATACATATGGCTTGTATGGGCGATGTCGGACTCAGAGTCGTGGCCCAAATGCGGTACTATAAATCACCGGGTGATTATAACTGAAATGCGGCTACTCATGGCAGATAAGCTAATGCGTTATCGCGAAATAGATTTACACTGGAAAATAAATTAGTTCCAATTATGGTCAATAGGTGAAGATCTGGTGCTGTGCACTTTATGGCGGTATGACATTCACGCTGCCATTTGACAAGTCGTAATGTGAGGGAACAGTATGGCTATCGGTAAGAGAGAGCGTATGCCGTTAGTCAAACCAATTCCCGACAACGATGACAGTAATACAGTGAGAGACTATCACCGACTTAAGGGTCTGAGGAGAGGCGTGATATTAGATGATGTAACGAAGTAGATACTGAAATTCAAAAAAATGGGACGACCTTGATGTGGTATTTGGAATAGGAAGGCGTCCTATCACGGTGGGAGCTTTGGACGCGGTTGCTGCTACTGTAAGCGACTACATAGCACGTAGCCCGGGCAGTGCTATTGCTCGTGCAGTGTCACAAGAACTTTCTGTCCTTTGGTCAACAGTACGAAAAGTTTTGAGGTTTATTTTACACTCGTGCCTGTGCAAGATCCAGAATGTGCAGCAACTGAAACCTCGCAACTCGCACCAACGTTCTGGATTTGCTCTTCTGTTTCTGGTCCGGATCAAAGTTGACTGCATGTGGCCGGTCAATATTATATGGATTGACGAGGCGCTTTTTACTCTACAGAACGCAGTGAATATACAGAATTGGCAAATTTGGAGTACCGTTAAACCACCTGTTGTGCACGAAGACCAATGCACTCGACTTATATGACTATATGATGTGTATTCATAAGCATCTTTAGTCTCGGTCCATTCTGCTTTGAAGAGAATACATCCAGAGGGCCTATCGGGTGAACTATGACGGCTGCACGTTATCGAGTCTCCTTGTACAGCATGTGGTTCCTCCCCTGTAAGAGAGCAGTTGTGTGGATAGCAGTGTTTTTATGCTAGGTGGGGCATCACCTCAGGTCTCTCTCCCAGTAAATGTTCTTTTTAGTGCAACCTTCCACGAACATGTTATCTCCAGAGGTTTTCTGGACGGTGGCCTGGAAGGTCAACTGATCTGAATCAATGTGACTTTTGCCGCAGGGCAATTCCACCATAAAAAAGAACATTTACGAGGGACACGTTAGGTGTTTACTTCATCTGAAGGCTAGTATGCGACACCAAACTGCCCAGATTGCACCGGAATTGCTGCGAGCGTCGTTTTATGGGTGCAGCATCTCGACATCTCCGCTGCTCATACTGAACAAATTGTATCGGCGGCGGTTAAAAATAAAATCAACAGTATGTTTTTTTCACTAGTTTACCGTTTTCTGTCTACGTCCCGTTTCTAACCCAATGCATAAGGAAATATTTCTATACGTCTTTCTTGGATTCACAGCGCTTGATTTGCACATGTTGCCAAAACTGGAACATATAATTTACGGTGCTGTATTAAAGCATTAGAATGTCTACCACTTTTCGCTGGCATGCGGTAACTGCAGCCCACACTGGATCTTCGTTAGTATTTGCTCTTTAACTGCAACCACTCGGTGTTAACGATCACACATAGAATATATTTTTAAATTCGAGGGCAAAATGCACTGTTCTTTTGAAACTTTTGCCTGTATATAATATTTTATTTTACCACTCAGAATTAGCAGAGATATCGGAGGCATGATACTTTTATTGTTTTTAACGAAGGTGATGATATTTATTGGTTAGTAAAGTCTCATTACAATAAAGGCTGTCATGGCCCGGGTTTACGTCTGTTAAAAATTACGAACTGAGAGGCCACGGGCCAACAGAAAATTATTCATTGACATCCACATTCGTTAACAGGCCAGTCTGAATCACAGATATTATAACGATATGTTTACGTAATGTGTATACATAAACATACAGTTATAAATGTCCCCGTTCGTAGTCGCTAATTATAACAATATGTTTACTTTTGTGCTGTAACATATAGCTATAATCAGCGGTGGAAACATATTTGCGAACGCAGACCGTGTGCGGCTGTTTCTTGTTAGATCGTCTGATCAGTCGGAAGTTGCATTGCAGAGGAGAGTAAATGCCTATTCAAAATACACTCCTGGAAATGGAAAAAAGAACACATTGACACCGGTGTGTCAGACCCACCATACTTGCTCCGGACACTGCGAGAGGGATGTACAAGCAATGATCACACGCACGGCACAGCGGACACAACAGGAACCGCGGTGTTGGCCGTCGAATGGCGCTAGCTGCGCAGCATTTGTGCACCGCCGCCGTCAGTGTCAGCCAGTTTGCCGTGGCATACGGAGCTCCATCGCAGTCTTTAACACTGCTAGCATGCCGCGACAGCGTGGACGTGAACCGTATGTGCAGTTGACGGACTTTGAGCGAGGGCGTATAGTGGGCATGCGGGAGGCGGGTGGACGTACCGTCGAATTGCTCAACACGTGGGGCGTGAGGTCTCCACAGTACATCGATGTTGTCGCCAGTGGTCGGCGGAAGGTGCACGTGCCCGTCGACCTGGGACCGGACTGAAGCGACGCACGGATGCACGCCAAGACCGTAGGATCCTACGCAGTGCCGTAGGGGACCACACCGCGACTTCCCAGCAAATTAGGGACACTGTTGCTCCTGAGGTATCGGCGAGGACCATTCGCAACCGTCTCCATGAAGCTGGGCTACGGTCCCGCACACCGTTAGGCCGTTTTCCGCTCACGCCCCAACATCGTGCAGCCCGCCTCCAGTGGTGTCCCGACAGGCGTGAATGGAGGGACGAATGGAGACGTGTCGTCTTCAGCGATGAGAGTCGCTTCTGCCTTGGTGCCAATGATGGTCGTATGCGTGTTTGGCGCCGTGCAGGTGAGCGCCACAATCAGGACTGCATACGACCGAGGCACACAGGGCCAACACCAGGCATCATGGTGTGGGGAGCGATCTCCTACACTGGCCGTACACCACTGGTGATCGTCGAGGGGACACTGAATAGTGCACGGTACATCCAAACCGTCATCGAACCCATCGTTCTACCATTCCTAGACTGGCAAGGGAACTTGCTGTTCCAACAGGACAATGCACGTCCGCATGTATCCCGTGCCACCCAACGTGCTCTAGAAGGTGTAAGTCAACTACCCTGGCCAGCAAGATCTCCGGATCTGTCCCCCATTGAGCATGTTTGGGACTGGATGAAGCGTCGTCTCACGCGGTCTGCACGTCCAGCACGAACGCTGGTCCAACTGAGGCGCCAGGTGGAAATGGCATGGCAAGCCGTTCCACAGGACTACATCCAGCATCTCTACGATCGTCTCCATGGGAGAATAGCAGCCTGCATTGCTGCGAAAGGTGGATATACACTGTACTAGTGCCGACATTGTGCTTGCACTGTTGCCTGTGTCTATGTGCCTGTGGTTCTGTCAGTGTGATCATGTGATGTATCTGATCCCAGGAATGTGTCAATAAAGTTTCCCCTTCCTGGGAGAATGAATTCACGGTGTTCTTATTTCAATTTCCAGGAGTGTATAATTATTTTTGGATAGCTCAACATGAATTTCCTAAGGGACCGTAGTTTATGATGCATTTACCAGTAGAATGTGGCGCGGAGAAAATATTTCGCCGCATACAACTTCCGTCCGATTTCGACGAAAGAATTCGTGTTTGTGAACACTCTATTTGGCAGAAATATAAAGAAAATTAAATAACTTCATGAAGGAGTGAGACATAGATTCTATATTAAATAAATAGTCCATACACCACTTCAATTTAACTCTGAATTTATGGCAATTAATAGACAAACTTACACTGCAATGAAGGATTTAACATGGATGCCGTTTTGACTGGCACTTCTCGTAATGAAAACAATTCCTTCGACGTTTTCACATACACGTCGCACAATACGTCTACTGCTAGGCACTTTTAGTATTGCAGATTTACTTTACACTAAAACAATATTATTTTTAACGATAATAATACGGCGGCAAGACATGCGCGTCCGACACAAGTTACAAGAGACAAGAGAAGAATGAGTAACTGTTCATCGAGAATATCTCGTACATAAAAAAAGTATAAAAGTGTTCTTCTTCTGTCCGTTTTTCGCGCCGCGGTTTTCAAAGTCAATAACTCACTGCATCTCTGACGGCGCTTCGACAATAAACGAGTTACGTCACAGGTCGTTCACCTTTTACATTCTCGCAACATTATTTGCTAACTCTAGCTGTTGCCGAGCGACTGCTCGATTAATGAATGATTTAAAATGATAAGGCAATCACATAATGTTACAATATGCACAGTAAAAACACTGGCAGCTGCGACGAAAGTTGAAAGTCCCGCTAATTAATTGAACCGAATTAGTTGTATATTGACGACAGCTAGCGTGTGTGATTTTCTGTGCGGTTGTTCCAGATATATTTTGGAGCCACAAAAAGAGGTATTTATAGCGATTTAGGAGAGCGGAAGAGGAACTTTCTATTTGGACAAAAAAAGTCGATCGCAGCGGACCGTGATTAATGTTGTGATGAATACGATATAAAACTTCATTTGATTAATGTTTTAGATCAGAATATGTGTATTCTATGTGATTTTATAGAAAGGAGATTTTTAAAAACACCGTTGGAATTTTAAACAAAATGATGAGTGATTTAATTAAACTATAACGTGAATGCCGACATGCCCAAAAAGAGAATGTCTAACTATTAATTAATTGTAAAAGCTATGTCACCGATCACGTGAAGAATGGTGGCAATCTCTACATATCTCGTTAACAACCGCGCATTCCGTTATAAGCATGTGCTCTACAGTGATCCTCAGTACTCACGGACGGCTGCGTCATATTCTGCCATATGGCTTCATTGTGTTATGATGTGAATCGGCAGACGAGATAATCCGAGAAGCCAAATGCTACATCCCCATTACGAATGGTGAGTGGGTGGAAGGTGGCCAAAGCGATCTTTCGCCGTAGGAATCTGAACAGCCAAGCAAAAGGTTAGTTGACTCAAGTACAGTTTATACTTTATATATTGTATTTTACTCAACGTGTTGCTGAAGAACTGATACACTGTTGATAGATTGTGGCAGAAGTGGCTAGCTATACGCAGAGACCGGACACGGGCGTACCGGGTCTCTACGTACAGCTAGACACGGAAGCGCATCTATGTACACTGAATGCTTGCTGGTAGAGCTAACTATCAACAGCTCGGCGTAACGTTCGGCACCACGTAATAACATGGAAATCGAACTACAAAAGGGTACCCACGTGCCCATCGTTATAACATTGTCCAGGAGACCTTCATTGATAGGCGGCCTTGATTGGTCAGGTCATGCTATCAATAGCGATGTTCAAAACGCCGCCCATGGTGCCCGGAGGAAGGTTCATCGAGGCGCCGCTCCGAAATGTCCATTAGCCATGATACTACAGAGTAAGATGTGAAATAAAAGGGAATGAGTCCGCACCGAGCATTCCTGGCCTTTGTTGGCTTCACGTTTCTTAGATACACTGTAACCTTGCCACAACGTAAAATTTCTGGCAATACCGGGAATTGAACCCAGGCCCTCTGTAGGGTAGCATGAGTTGGAAAACACTCGGCTACGGAGAGAGACTATACCACTCATGATAACTTATAAAGACTAAACACTACTAAAACCAACAAACTGCAGTGACAGATTTCTAACTAATGAAGGGAGAAAGGTCTTTTGAACATGTGTCCAGATATCCATCGTTGCCCCGGTAGGCGGCGCTGACGAGTGGAAGTTCCTCTGACCACGTGCCGTGTGTTAGTTGCATGTTGCAGATTGTGTGATGGAAGCAGCGTACTGTAAGCAGCACAATGGAATAAGCACCATGGGCGGCGTTTTGAACATCGCTGCCGTGTACGGCCAAGCCGCTGCAAACGGTCGAGAGGCAGGATAGCTAGATCAAAAAAAGTTTAGTCACAGACAGCAACCTCATCACACAACATTTAGAGCCCTTTTTTGGCGTCTCTATCATCATGGGTCGTTTCAGACAGACGAACGTGCAGGGAGGCGGCACGTACGCCGCGTTTGGAGGAATGGGTTGTACAGGATATTGAGACGACCCTCACTACAAGCTTCAGGCAAATTGCCTGCAAACAAAGTGTAAGCCAAAGTGCGATTGTATGTAACCTGCATGACAGCCGCTGCTGTATCACCTGCAACGAGTGCAAGGATTATCAGCAGCGGATTTTTCTCTTCAGGAAGAATTTTGCCGATGGTTTTTGCAACAAACCACCACAGTTATAATGTTGCCGTCATCAGTCCTCCTTACTGATGAAGCAGTCTATCATGCAAAGTGTGAAATAGTGCACAGCACCCCATGGAAGCCACTTCGAACATCTGTTATGACGTGCGTGCAGATGGAGATCTGTAATGTGTTCAGGGACGATTTGTTGTCGTTGAGCGCACACCGTCCATTTCCGGTCATATGTCCATACGCTCCATTTCTAGTGAAGAAACCGTCCGCATAGTTTGTCAGTTTTGTTAATGTTTACCCGGTATATTCGGCGCAACTAGCAGTGTTTCATTTCTTCAGATGCCTCCCGCAGGAGACGAGTGAATATACTGACCTCGCCTTCTCAGCCCGGACGTTTTAACGTTTTAACTGAAACGACTGTCACTCTTTTCTCTTTTGTAGGTGATAGTTATGACACACATTCGGAAATGTAACGATGAGTTTGAAACTACGATAAGAGGCTGAAGTGGCATACTTCAAATGATAAAATCGTCATGGGACCACCAACACTTACATTCAAATGGTTCAAATGGCTCTGAGCACTATTGGACTTAGCATCTGAGGTCATCAGTCCCCTTGAACTTAGAACTACTTAAACCTAACTGCCGGCCGCGGTGGTCTAGCGGTTCTAGGCGCTCAGTCCGGAACCGCGCGACCGCTACGGCGCAGGTTCGAATCCTGCCTCGGGCATGGATGTGTGTGATGTCCTCAGGTTAGTTAGGTTTCAGTAGTTCTAAGTTCTCGGGGACTTATGACCCCAGATGTCCCATAGTGCTCAGAGCCATTTTTGAACTTAAACCTAACTAACCTAAGGACATCACACACATCCATGCCCGAGGCAGGATTCGAACCTGCGAGCGTAGCAGCAGCGCAGTTCCGGACTGAAGCGCCTAAAACCGCTCGGCCACCGCGGCCGGCACGCTTACATTTTCGGTAGTCTAGTTAAATTGCAAAAAGTTACTACCGAGAGGGTGAATATCGAGAGGCTTATAAATTTTTTTCGTATTCTTGTAGAATCAACGCTAGCATCCAGCTTGTGTATTGTGTATTGACCCGGGGAGTTAGAAACGACGGAGAGGCTTCACCCCGCCGTAGCCCTCAGTGATTCACAACCCCACATCAGGCCACAGTAGTCCACCCATCCCTCCGTTACCATTGCGTGGTTTGGCATCAAGTGGACATCCCCCTCCCCCCCCCCCCTGCCCCCTCTTCTGGGAACGTCACATACCACACGAAGTGTAGCCCCAAATGTTTGCATGATAATGTATCCATACGTGGAGACAGAGTTTGTGCAGCAATCGCCGACGTAGTACTGTGAGGCTGAGTAAGGGGAACCAGCCTAATTCGCCGAGGCAGATGGAAAACTGCCTTAAAAACGATGCACAGGCTGGCCGGCACACCGGACCCCGACACTAATCCACTGGGAGGATTCGTGCCGGGAACCGGCACGCCTTCCCGCTCGGGAAGCAGCGCGTTAGACCGCGCGACTAGCCGGGCGGGCAGTATCCCGCTTACTCTTCCTTCTTTATCGCGAATTTCTCTTTTTTTTATTTGTACCGTCACACTGACTTTACAGTCAAGTATTGGAAAATTATTCTGTTTTCGTATTTCCCCGCAGCTGGGTTCCTTTCCGCACCACCTAATCCGCATTTTTAGCGTACATTTTAATAAGCGCTTGTGATTACCACAACGCTGTTTGGGGGCAAATAATTTAGCGTAGCGCGGGGCAGCGCTCATGGCCGGCTGAGCGAATGGCCAGATCTCGTGCGTGCTAATGAATGGCGTCGGCTGGGTGGGCCAGCCGCCGGCCGGGCCAGACTCATGAATAGTGAAAGCCGCCGCCGGGAGCCGCGCCGCATTATGCCGGCAATCACCGGCAGGGTCGCCAGTCTGGCCATATCCGCCGTATCGCGCATGCGCGAACCTGCCGCTGATGCCGTCATCGCCGCTGCCGCCGGCCGCGCTGGATTTATATCGAATCTCCCCTAGATCGTATCTCACGCTACGGAGCAACCTCTGCATGCAACATGTGTAACCTCGGAAACGGCAAATGTCCCGGAACAATGTTCCACAGACACACTGAGTGCATCGGAGCGAACGACGAATATTTCTAGTTGCTCTTCGAGTAGAGAGAAACGTATAAGTATGTAGATTTGTCTGCAACCTATTGTAACCTGCACATTCAAGCTTGGAAACCGTGAGCTGCACACAGGAATTTGGCCACAGCCGATTTTCAATAAACTACACTACTGGCCATGAAAATTGCTACACCACGAAGATGACATGCTACAGACGCGAAATCTAACAGACAGGAAGAAGATGCTGTGATATGCAAATGATTAGCTTTTCAGAGCATTCACACAAGGTAGGCGCCGGTGGCGACACGCTCAACGTGCCGACATTAGGAAAGTTTCCAACCGATTTCTCATATACAAACAGCAGTTGAAAGGCGTTGCCTGGTGAAACGTTGTTGTGATGCCTCGTGTAAGGGGGAGAAATGCGTACCATCACGTTTGCGAATTTGATAAAGGTCGGACTGTAGCCTATCGCGATTGCGGTTTATCGTATCGCGACACTGCTGCTCGTGTTGGTCGAGATCCAATGACTGTTAGCAGCATATGGAATCAGTGCGTTCAGGAGGGAATGGCGTGCTGGATCCCAACGGCCACGTATCACTAGCAGTCGAGATGACAGGCATCTGATCCGCATGGCTGTAACGGATCGTGCCGCCACGTCTCGATACCTGAGTCAGTAGATGGGGACGTTTGCACGACAACAACCATCTGCACGAACAGTTCGACGACGTTTGCAGCAGCATGGACTGGCAGCTCGGAGACCATAACTGCGGTTACCCTTGACGCTGCATCACAGACTGGAGCACCTGCGATGGTGTAATCAACGTCCAACCTGGGTGCACGAAAGGCAAAACATCATTTTTTCGGATGAACCCAGGTTCAGTTTACAGCATCATGACGGTCGCATCCGTGTTTGGCGACATCGCGGTGAACGCACATTGGAAGCCTGTATTCGTCATCGCCATACTGGCCTATCATCCAGTATGATGGTGTGGGGTGCCATTGGTTACACGTCTCGGTCACCTCTTGTTCGCATTGACGGCACTTTGAACAGTGGACGTTACATTTCAGATGTGTTACGACCCGTGGCTCTAGACTTCCGTCGATCCCTGCGAAACCCTACATTTCAGCAGGATAATGCACGACCACATGTTGCAGGGCCTTTCTGGATACAGAAAATGTTGAACTGCTGCCCTGGCCAGCACATTCTCCAGATCTCCCACCAAGTGAACACGTCTGGCCAATGGTGGCCTAGCAACTGGCTCGTCACAATACGGGACTCACTACTCTTGATGAACTGTGGTATCGTGTTGAAGCTGTATGGGCAACTGTACCTGTACGCGCCATCCAAGCTGTGTTTGACTCAATGCCCAGGCGTATCAAGGCAGTGCTTGTTCTGTGTACTGATTTCTCAGGATCTATGCACCCAAATTGCGTGAAAATGTAATCACATGTCATTTCTGGTGTAATATATTAGTCAAATGAATACCCGTTTATCATCTGCATTTCTTCTTGGTGTAGCAATTTTAATGGCCAGCAGTGTAGGTACGGCCAGGTCAAAGTTCCAACTAGCGCTCGTCGTTATCTTGCAGTGGAAACGTGGGAAATTGTCGGGGAGATACCACTGACGGACAGTTACAACGAATTGGCGTTAGCAATGTTACACGTACTGACGATAAAGGAGAGGAAGGAGAGAATGTGCTCACGGAAAATGTGAGAAAACATGCAAGCAAAGAGTGATAACTACATAAAATAATGGTATGCAAAATACCAAGGAAGAAACACGGTGCCCAGCAGCCACACAGTAAACACTGTACTGACGATAAGGATCCATTTATTGTTAGACAGAAATTCCTGCAATACTCAATATAGTCAGGTCCATTGTGGCTCTTACTGCGACTCGATCTGTCGTCTTTGGTAAACTTCTGTAGCTAAACATGCAGCACCAGATGAACTGTGGAAACCACGAACATCTAAATACTTCTTTTTATTCGAAACATAAGCGATGAAGCTTGGACTATCTAGTTTCCAAAGACACTAATGCATTAAGTACGGAAAACAGCCTTCGGTAATAAGCCGAAACTGAAACAGTCAACTATTACTCTTCACAAGTTGTAATAACTCTTTCTTCAAGGAGGAACCACTGAAGTATCACAACTGATCGTCAGTTTTAGGAGGTGAAGTGGCAGCGTATCTGAATAGGAAGTGGAAGATCCTGATTCGACTGCTGGTTCTGCCACAGACTTTTCATCGTAGGAAATTTGGGTTGTGGTGTCCACAGTCCGCCCTAGTTTGGTGTTACTGCCTCCAAGTCCTGGGGTGTCGGGTTAGTTTCTCAGCCGTAGTTGGGATTTTCTCCTCTCGGGGACTGTGTGTCTCTCTTGTCCTAATCATCTCCTCATAGTCACCAACATGCAAAGCGACGAAGAAGCACCAATTAAGAAGTATTGCACCAGGCGGCCGAAATACATCAGACGGGGTCTTCCGCCCAACAATTTCATGCGATCATTACGTTTTCGGATCGGGGTAATTGCAAACTCTTGAGGGCAGTCGATGATTCTCCTTTCATACACTTCTGTTTGAATTACGGAAATTGCCTTACGCTGCGCGGGATAGCCGAGCGGTCTAGGCTCCTTGTCACGGTTCGCGCGGCTCCCCCCGTCGGAGGTTCGCGTCCTCCCTCTGGCTTGGGTGTGTGTGTTGTCCTTGGCATAATTTATTATAAGTTAGATTAAGCAGTGAGCAAGCCTAGGGTTCAAGCCTAGGGTTCAATGGCCACAAATTTCAAATTTTCAAACTGACTCATGACCAAAGTAATATCTGATACGAAATGGTTGAATGTTTATATTACCAAATGTTGTTTGACATTCATACCACTGAAATATGTACTGGTGTTAGCACGATGAAAATAATCAGCCCTGTTCAAAGGACGATATGCCTTGTTTTTGGAGCCTCAGAATTCTTCGTTACTGACCCATTTTACTGTATATTTTATTGTTTCATAATTCATTTCAGGAAACCGTAGTCCTTCAATAATACATCGTTTCCTCCCCTATTTAGTAGCGCTGCTCACCTGCAAACAAAATGTCACTGACCTCGCTCTTCTTAATTCCCAGCACTCATATCCGTAAGTATGGTAGACACAACTATTGCTTTTTTTAATCTATAGAAGTTATCGGAAACAGCTCGGAATGCTGCACCTGCGGAAATTCATACTCTGACGAACAGTTATTGCAGCTGAAATCTCTAACCTACCTTTATTTCCTGCTGACTCAGGAGCCATGACAGTTTAAAAGAAAATGAAAATATCTATTTACCTGCATACAGATGAAAGGCCACCATATTTGGGTATTACTCGGAAAAGCTAATTGAACACTTGACCAGGCAACAGCAGCAATCACACGACAGCCAGTATTTGACGCAAGTCGACGTACACTCAGCCGAATTCTCATGCGTCTTAAGCCACTTCGTGCTGCTAGAAGTTCGAGATAATGGTTACACAAAGCTGTATCATTCTGGTGTATGTTCTCTCCAATTATAAACAATAATAGCTAAGTTAAAACGGCTAGCCTGTAATTTTTTGAACAGCACACTAAAGCCACCACTTTGGTTCCTTCAATTCCGTTACATTTTCAAAGAAAATGGATCTTTTGTAATTGCGTTATTAATGACTTATGATCTTTCAATGAGATCATATCATTTTTGATATATTTTACATAATCATTTTGCCACTGTACTTCATAATTATTTACTTACTGTTGTTGGACGGTAACCAGTTTGGACAAGAAGAGAATAGAAGCTTTCGAAATGTGGTGCTACAGAAGAATGCTGAAGATAAGGTGGGTAGATCACGTAACTAATGAGGAGGTATTGAATAGGATTGGGGAGAAGAGAAGTTTGTGGCACAACTTGACTAGAAGAAGGGATCGGTTGGTAGGACATGTTTTGAGGCATCAAGGGATCACAAATTTAGCATTGGAGGGCAGCGTGGAGGGTAAAAATCGTAGAGGGAGACCAAGAGATCAATACACTAAGCAGATTCAGAAGGATGTAGGTTGCAGTAGGTACTGGGAGATGAAGAAGCTTGCACAGGATAGAGTAGCATGGAGAGCTACATCAAACCAGTCTCAGGACTGAAGACCACAACAACAACAACGGTTGTTGTGTTCAGATGACAGTTTCATCAGGCTGAGGACATGACAAGGGTTTGATACTGTTACAGCTGTCAAATCATGATCTAGTATGGTGTAACCACTATCACCTGTTCGCTTGTTGTGTGTATAATAGTTTTGATAGGTTTTGTTCAGTTCTGCTTTCCAATTGTTCGGAATAACTGTACGCTCTTTAATAGCAGCTCTGTACTTAAGTTTTTGTCATTGCTTGTAATGATTTCTATCGAAAAGATGACTATCTTACTCGATGGATGCCAAATACTATGTTCACGTGTTTACATCTGTCGTGGAGTTGCGCTCTCTAGGCAGTTCACTGAAAGCAGCATGCCATGTCTGCTCACCATACTTCCACCACGTGGTCAGTAGAAAGTTTATCATTATTTTTGGATTCAATCTTTAATATTGCCTACTGCAACTAAGCCATTTATGTCACTACGTTAGTACTACTCGGTGAGGATTAAGTATAAGTTTGCATTCGGTGTAAATTGCCTAATGCTTAAGATGGGCCAACGGCCTTGCCGCAATGGCAACACCAGTTCCCGTCAGATCGCCGATGTTTAGCTCTATCAGTCTGGGGTAGCACTTGGATGGGCGGCCATGCTGTCTGAGGAGCGCAGTTGGCAAGCGTGGCGCACTCTGCCCTTGTGAGGCAAACTGAGGAGTTACTTGATTGAGAAGTAGCCACTACGGTCTGTTAAACTAACATACGGCGGGGAGAGCGTTGTGCTGACCACATGCCCCTCCGTATCTGCTTCCAGTGACGCCGCTGGGCAAAGGATGACACGGCGGTCGGTCGGTACCACTGGGCCTTCATGGCTTCTTCGGGTGGAGTTTAGTTTAGTACTTAATGTGCTGTCGCTTTAGCCTAATTTTCAGTGTTGTTTAACTGCAGTAATCCCGAGGACGTTCAACGAAAGAAAACCGGTCGTACAACAATAAATGTGATATACTTGTTATACGTAACGCAGCTGACAGGCCCGGATCTAGGGAGGGGCATCAAACCGAAATATTTGCCCCAGGCGGTAATTTCAGGGGGCGCCAAAAAAATATTCTCAAAGAAAAATACCTTGTATCACAAAGCGCCTAGCATCTAGGGCATGTATCGATTGTTCATATGATTTAGGATTGCACCCCAGTTGGTTTTTGAACAGTTTGAACACATTCTAAGTTGATCTTTGAACGACTTATAACTTAATTTTTGAATGCGTGCATAGAGTACGTGAGGTCTCGGCCAGGGGAATTTGGAAATAAAAAACATTTCCGATCATACGAGCTGTGCCAAGTAAACCCGTATATGTGAATGCTAATCGCTGTTAGTTTATATGGTTGACTGTCGTAATTATTATCGAAATCCATGAATTCAGACTACCAGAGTGCAAATAAGGTACAAGGTAAGTAATGTTACATATTATCCTCGGTTTATCCAAGAAAATGAAAGTCTGACAGAAAATTTTTGCGAAACGGTATATTGCCAAGGACCAGATGTACAGTCCCCGGATAGCAGGCACGTCAGTTCTATTCTCCGAATAGCGAGGAAAACGCGTTGTACCAACACGTAATAACGCATCACCGAAGAATAAACGCGGTATAACTGAACCGGTGACTGGCAGGGTTAGTGAAGTTACCCAGAATAAGTTTTGGCAATAGTAGGAATCGTTACAGAATTAGAGATGACAAGATTGTTTGTTAAAACGAGGAAGGAGAAGAGACAGAGACAGCATACAAATTGTATGGAAGGGAATGACGGTCCCAAATTTATATAGAAATTTAGTTTTACTGTTACTTTCCGCTCCCTTGCTTGAGAAATGTGAAACTATTTAATAACATAAAACTTTTTGCTTGTAGTAGGTCTAATAGGAATTTGATATTGGCACTTCTTGAATTATATTCTGTCGTGTTATTTACGCAAGTGAGGTAGATAAAAATGACCATTTGTGCCAAAACAGTCTCCCTTATTTGGCGTGTGTTACAATTGCTGCGATATCAGAAAGGTCTATTTCGTTTTATCTAGCACAGTGACAAAATGGACGTAACCAAATAGAGAAATCATACTAGTCTTGTGTACTAGTTGTATTAACAACTTTTTCAGTGGTAGGAAACATTTCAATTTTTCACATAGCAAAACTTTTGATGAACTTTGATGGTGTAATAGATTCTTTTGAATGTTCGTCTCCGTAAGGTTTCCCTTCTGTGCAGGGAACGTGGAATACAAAATTATAAAGAATGTAGCAACCAGTCGAGGAAACATAATTTATTTATCTTGTTGCAAATCAACTTCAACTGATATCAGTCATCATCTATCATGATAGAAATCTGCCAAGGACAGTACATTATTTATGGCATGTATCGGTTAGAAAAATGCACCGATGATGACTGATAGTGTCGAAATAAATAAATTATGTTTCCGCGCCTGGTTGCTAAATTCCTTATCATTTTGAAATAGATTCTTTCGCAGAGAGGGAAGCATGGCTTGTAAAGTCATTGCAAGATTAGAGGGGAAAAACTGATGGGATCGAAGAAATGTGTACTGTCTTGCTTGTCTCTTGTGTATACTGCTTTTATGTTTCCTGTATCTAATTTTATGTGACACAAAAGAGAAAATTATTAACTATTAGGCAATCAAAAGTACAAGTTTTTTGAAGAGTTCTTATTCTTCCTTTCACAAATAATACGACCCAGTGTTAATCGTGAAATTATTTTAACTGGGGTAGGATGTCAAACCGGCCAACTGCGAGCAGGGAGATACCACAGGACATTTTAAATTCCACTGTCCTGAATATGAGTTTGATAGCTTCCTTAGCAAAATATACACGTATGAATTACACAGAGGGAAATACAGTCGCGTGCGGTAGAAGAATGCTGTGTGAAGAGGCGTGGTGCTGCACTTTGGCACATTAAGACCAAATAAAATATCTTACATTCCTCGAACATATGTGTTTTATATATCAAACTCTTCTGAAAGATGTGGGGTAGAAAATGAACATATTTCTGAAAAATTTATGTTTGTAAATTTTTTACGTCCTATCTGAAAGGCTCGAGGAGGGGAGGGGGTGCCACTATCAAGTTCTTGCCCCGGTTCGGAATCATCGTAAATCCGTAGCTGGCAGCAGACTGTCTCCTGGAACCCAGAACATGTACTCTCTGCTGACTAAGCGTCTCCCTAAGCGTCTGTCTTCTTGCCTAATGTGACGGCTTTCTGAAATACCTACTTATTTCAAAACACATGAAGTATAAAAATGAATAAACAATAAATGGAATTTAAGAGTCTTGCAACACCGGCTGTTACAAAAAGGTCCAGTGGAATCGGATGCTGGTGTCGTGGATCACTGCATTAGGTTATTAACTATCTCTTATCTGGAATGGAAAACAAGCGCACGCTGATAATCTTGAAAACATTTCTAATAAGAAAGAAACAGCTCCTTATTTTTTTAGCACTTTCGCTGTTCAAATCGTGACGTTTTACCCGTCATTTTCAAACCCGAAACAATAGAGGCTTCTGCGTATATGACTACAGCTTGAGCGTCTCTGATCTTCGTAATCTCCTTCCGGGCCGTCTGCGGCCGGTCATCGGAACATGAGAGTACCTGTTTCCTACTGGAAGATATCTCCCGAAGACGATTGTAGATAGCAGTGTGAATTGCGGTGTTGACTGTGTGCCCCTTGCCATTGTGATGATCAGTGTTGATTCTTCCATATTTCTAAGGACAGAATCTCCTGTTGAGGAGAGGACAAACACCATGATGTTTCTTCTGAGAAATAGGTTTCTCTGAAAGAAACAGTACACGCTTGGAAAATACTCGTCAAGAAACACATTTCGCTTCTTTCAACGCACCATGTCTTCCACGTGTTGCATAAACACAGAGTAGTAGATTCTCACTTCCTAAATTTCCGAAAAGAGCTTTATACTGTACTACCTCCTTAACTGAAAACGAAAGTATCATTTAGTTTTCTATGAGACACAAATGACAGTAGCCTAGGATGATCTACAGGGAAGCTTAATGAGACCTCTAATATCACCAGAACTTATGCAAGAATTGACACATTCAATCCCACCAGTTTGAGACTTTTCGCTGAGTATGGCGTTATCTACATGAAATTACTCGCACTATCGTTAGTAGAGGCAGAAACTATGTAAGCTACTGCTGCTACAACAACTACTATTAAGAACAATAACAACGATAGTAGTAATACGTGTGCCGGCACGTACAGATTAGATTAGTTAAATTAAATGGAATTCACTGAAACATCACAGATGCTCTGTTGCGAAAACTAACTATGCAAATGAATTTACATCTGCATATCTATACTCTACAAGCAACCTTACTGTGTGTAGCATGCCGTATTTTGTGCATCAGCGACACTTCGTTCTTTCTTGTTCCAGTCGTTAATGGTTCACAATCGGAACCATTACTCGTGAGCGACTGTGAGGGATCGAATCAGTCCGGTTTTACCCTCAAGGTTATTTCGCGAGATGCGCTTTGCAGGCATTAAAATATTGATTGTCTCTCCTAGGAACATAACGCTCTCGGAATCTTAGGAGTAAACCACACCGTGAAGCAGAAAGCCTCCATGACAATGTGTGCCACTGGAGGTGTGCAGCGTATTAATTCTTCTCAGGGCTTGCAGGGGAGTAAATACATATCTATAGACGACAATACAGTAAAAAATATGTAGTGCTTGTCTTTATTTTGCTTGGACGAAAAATTTTGAAACCTTGGTAAATAATCAGAATCCGTATCTCATAGCTCATACTCCACAGATTGCAGAAGTTTGTGGAAATACATGCCACGTCGCCATCAGATATTATGAAAGCTGTTAGCTAGCAGCCTAGGAGTATAGAAATTAGTCATGTTACAATAAAGGTCCCGAAGATCATATTTACTGCAGTCTGAGACAAATTTATTCTTTGTGTCTCTTTGACATCGTCAGTGGGGCAAGATATGCGAACTGTTGATTTAAAACAATAGCTACAGTTGGATGGTTATCTATAGTCTGTTTTTTGTGTCCATCAGATCATGCCTTCTGTATGTTAATAGTTATATACTACCCTTCAGCTTCGAGTAGTTGATAAAAAATATTTCGTATCTTATATATGGACGAAAGGCTACTTATGACTGCAACCAGGCCTCCGGATATAAACATATATAATTTTTAGCTATTCACTGCTTTTAAGTGAGGCATACATTCTAGAAGTAGGGGAGATAGGGGCACGTTGTAACAAAAAATCTATACTAATTTATATTATTGTCTTATTATAAACAGAAATCAAAAATAAAATGTCTGATTAGACCATCAGAATGGCTATATTGAAGTATAGAAAAAAGGCTGACACATGTTTTAATTTACCCCACCAACAGGGCACGTTGCAGCATACCAAACTTTTAGTGGATAGAGCCCACTCAGTTTGAAATATCTGACCTGACAGAAGTGTCTTATTTGTGTCCACAGTCTGCACACGTGTAGACTGTATCATTATTCGCACATGACCCTTGAGACTACAATTTGCGTTTAGTAAACTGTTCCATTTCTCTCCCTTTCTATAAACATTATCGCAGATTGAACAATAATTTTCTTCGTCTTCTTCTTCTTTGGAAGACGGATGAAATTGCAATTTTCTCTTGCTACTAGTTTTGGCTTCCTTCTCTCCTGTTTTACTCTGTCCATTCTCCCGTGCCATCTTGTGATT
Organism: Schistocerca piceifrons; assembly: GCF_021461385.2. Classification (NCBI taxonomy): domain Eukaryota; kingdom Metazoa; phylum Arthropoda; class Insecta; order Orthoptera; family Acrididae; genus Schistocerca; species Schistocerca piceifrons. The sequence continues at coordinate 442,353,337 of NC_060141.1, read as the reverse complement.
TCTCTCCTCCCTTTCTTTTTCTAAAACCTGTTTTTTTGGTGTGTATGTTAAGATAGCACACTTCCTCTTCTTTCGTCCACGGCAGTTCTCTTTCCTGGGTCCAGCTTTAGGGAAGGGGTGAATGCTGAAGTACCTGGCATAAAATTAACAGCATTCGACACATTTTCGGAGTTAGCCAGAGGATCTGAAAGTTTTCATTCTGGAACAGGCCTGTCTGTTACGAAAGATGCAGAAAAATCACTTTCTTGGAATATCCCTATGTCAAATGGGAATATGCCTGTTGCTGAGAATTCTGAAATGATGTTTGCTAGTGTGAAAGTGGTGAGAAGTCCTTTGTGTACAATGGAAGGCAAATCATAAATTGTTAGTGTATTTCCTTAATTTACTTTCAACAAGGCATCAATTCCCCTGGAGCATATCTTGAAAGGACCATAACTGCTTATATTAAGGGGCTGTAATTTGTGAGAACAATGGGGAGGAAATGATAGAAGCACTACACCACTGCTCTTACATTTTTAAGAACTTCTACAATGAGATGTGCGAAATGTTTGTCTTGCAGTAGTAGGACAGGAGCTCATTTGTTGATGGTCTGGTTTACCTAATAATATGGTCGAGAAATGTTACAAAAGATTGCTCCACCATCCCTGCGGATCCTCTGGCAGCACCGATGCATTCAACGGGCTCGTCACGGATAAAACGGACTTTAAAATGGAATGAAAGTCCATTGTGCACATATAGCAGCTGCTACTGTTGCCAATTCTCCCCGTATAGCAGTGCTCACAATTCCACTTAGTTTCACGCCTTTGTGCGCCACTATCCTGTTTGACTTCAACACTGTAGCTACACCAGTTTCTTCCACGTTCCAAATTCTGTAAGCGTGAAGAGGGGCCGAGAATTAACGTCTCCTAATTTTTGGAAAAACTCGCCAACATTTTTTCTATTAAATGCTGTCATTCTTCCACGACTTGTCCTTTCAGGCTGTATAATTGAAAGATCATGGTTTCCCTCCAAAAATCCGAAAGCCAATCGGCCCAAACTATTTCCTTTGGTGCCCAAGATTATGGCATTTTCAACTTAAAGTGTTTTGCACTAAGATACCCCAATTTTCATACTTCCTCTTGGGCAAACCGCACATAATAATCCATGTGTTTTTTTTTCCTGACTGTTTGAAAACACTTTCATGTGTTTTCAGTACCCACAAGTAAAGTTTCCTTTTTGATGAATCGAGAGAGAGTAAGTAGCAAATATTAATTCGTTTGCAGTTTTTCTGATAGAATAATCTCCATTGCCTCCATTTTTCAGAACAAAAGTACCTTCTCCCCGCATCACGTCTAAGGGTGTTAAACATTTTTCTGTTTGTCGATTGTAATAAAGCACTTTCTGTACCTGACAATAAAAATTTAGACTAAGTAAACGTAAAACATAAGAACAATTAAAAGAAAAGCCTTACATTTTCCAACAGTCATAAAAATTTGATCTAACCAAGGGAAGGATAAGTGTTGCAACATGCCCCGCCTTTTTTTCCCTTTATTGTAATTTTAAAACCTGTAGAACAGGTAGGCTGGCAGCAGCTCTTCGGCCGTAGAGTAGACAATGAGAAAAAAACATAAGGAATACACATAATTGACATAATGATAGGTAAAAAAAACAGTAGCCACAGAAATACGAAAACACGGAGCCGTTCACACTCGACGATAATCCACACTACAAACTGTCGACTCGACGCAGAAACACTGATGATGTCGATGGCACATGTGAACGATGGAGTGCGACGGCGGACACGAGACACAAACACTATGGCACACACACGAAAGACGGATGGCGGTGATCTCCAGCGCGTGAATGTCCGCGGGGTGAGCAAAGATGCCAATGGCAGAGGAGATGGGAGGAGGAGGGACGGGGGTAGGGGAAGCCTGGGGGAGGAGTGGGGTGAAAGAGAGGAGGGAGGGAAGGGGGAGAGAAGGAAGAGAGGGTGCAAAAAGGAACAAACACAGAGAGAGGGAGGGAGGATCAAAGTTGGTAGGAGGGGTAATTGGAGGGGAGGAGGGCATCATCAGGGAGGGGGCGCTGGTGGAAGTCACCTTGGGAGAGGGTGTGGAGAGTGGAGAGATGGAGAGCAGGTGGGACATGGAAGTACAGGTGCGGCAGCAGATGGGGGTGGGAGAGGATGGGAGGGACCAGCAGGTGAGGAGGATCGAGTTTGCGGGAGGTGTAGAGGATCCGTATCTGTTCAAGGAAAAGGAGGAGGTGGGGCGAGGGAATTAGGTCGTACAGGATCCGCGTGGGGGAGGGGAGATGGATGCGATAGGCAAGGCGAAGAGCATGGCGTTCTAGGATCTGAAGGGATTTATAAAAGGTAGGCTGGGCGTAGCAAAGGATAGGTCAAATGAGGGATTTATAGGTATGGAGGATGGTGGAGGGGTCCAAACCTCAATTTCGGCTGGAAAGGAGTTTGAGGAGACAGAGGCGGGAGCATGCCTTGGCTTGGATAGTCCGGAGGTGGGGCGTCCAGGAGAGGCGACGGTCGAGGGTGACACCAAGGTACTTAAGGGTGGGGGTGAGGGCGATAGGACGGCATAGATGGTGATGTAGAAATCGAGAAGGCGGAAGGAAGGGGTGGTTTTGCCTACTATGATCGCCTGAGTTTTGGCAGGATTGACCTTAAGCAACCACTTGTTGCACCAAGTGGTGAACCGGTCAAGATTGGATTGGAGAAGGTGTTGGGAGCACTGTAGGGTGGGGGCAAGGGCAAGGAAGGCGGTGTCATTGGCGTACTGGAGAAGTTGAATGGGGGGGGGGGAGGCGGCGGCATGTCTGCCATATACAAGAGGTACAGAAGAGGGGAGAGGACAGAGCCCAGGGGCACACCGGCAGAGGCGAAAAAGGTGTAGGAATCCATGTTGCGGATGGTGACGTAGGAAGGACGTTGGGAAAGAAAGGAGCCGATCAAACGGATGTAGTTAATAGGAAGGGTGAAAGTGTGGAGTTTGAATAGGAGACCGGAATGCCACATGATGTCATAGGCTCGTTCAAGCTCAAGCGAGAGGAAAATAGCGGAACGACAGGGATTAAACTCTTCGGAGAGGAGATGAGTGAGGTGATGGAGAAGGTCATCGGAAGAGAAGGATGGCCGAAAGCCACACTGGGTAACAGGAAGCAGGCGGTGCTGGCGGAAATGCTGGTGGATGCACTGGGTGAGGATGGATTCCAGGACCTTGCTGAAGAATGAGGTAAGGCTGATGGGACCGTAGGAGGAGACAGCGGATGGCGGTTTACCGGGTTTAAGGAACATCAGGATATGGGAGGTTTTCCACAGGTCAGGGTGGTAGCCAGTGGACAGGACTACATTGTAGAGCCTGGCCAGGGTGGAGAGGAAAGAGGCAGGAGCCTCATGAAGGTGGCGATAGGTGACACGATCGTGACCAGGAGTGGTGTTGCGTTTCGTGCGGAGTGTAGCGATGAGATCTTGTGTAGTGATTGGGGCATTGAGTTCTGTGCGTGCAATGTTGCCCAAGTACTGGAAACCAGGTGCGAGGGGAGGGACAGAGGTGTCAGTTCGATCGCAGATATCTGGGAAGAGGGAGTAATCGAACTGGGGAAGGTAAAGACATCGGAGAGGTAGGAGACAAAGTGATTGGCCTTACTAGTGTTGTCAGGGAAGGGTTGGTTGTCATGAAGGAGAGGATAATAGCGGGAGGGTTTAGATCTGGTAAAGTGGCGGAAGGCTGACCAGTACTTGGGTGAGTTGATAGGAAGAGTAGCGTTTAAACGAGTGCATGTCTGTCGCCAGTTCCGGCGTTCCTTAGCTGCGAGCAAGTTACGGATGTGTCTCTGGAGTTGCCAGTGGCGTCGAGGTGTGTTTGGGTCACACGTGCAGAGGAATGCACGGTAGAGATGGCGGGATTCACGGAGGAGGAGGATGGCCTGTGGGTGTAAGACAGGACAGTGGGGGCAGATTGGTGACAGAAGGGACGTGGGCCTCCACGGCCTCAGTTAAGGTCTGTTGGAGAATGGAGGCGGCATGGGTAATATCATCAGAGTGGTGGTAGGTGAAGGGGTGGCCATCGACCTGGGTGGAGAGGGTATCCTGGTAGGCACTCCAGTCGGCACGGCAATAATCATGAACATACTGCGTGGGAGGGTCATGACGGGGGTCGAGGCAGGGGCGACGACCATCTGAAACGGTGAGGAGGACAGGGAGATGGTCACTACCAATGCGGTCCAGGACATCCACCGTTATGCGACCGTGGAGGTTAGGGGAGGAGAGGACGACATCAGGAGTGGAGTAGGATTCGGGGCGGGTGTGCTGGGGAATGGGGACACAGTCGCCTTGAAGGGATGAGAGGAACCAATGCCACCGCCATAACTGGGTGGTGGAACGACTATGGATGTTGAAGTCGGCAGCAATCATGTAGGAGGAGAAGGTATGGTCAATGTGGGAGAGGAATTCAAATGGAATAGAGGCATTAGGAAGGACATACATGGTGTCGCTGGTGATGGTAAGGCCAGAGAAGAAGAGACTAAGGATTAGGTGTTCTGTGGGGTCAGGAAGGAGAGGTTGGAGCCGAACTGTGATCTGGCGGTGGTGACCAATGGCAACTCCGCCACACGCTATCGGGAAGCGATTGTGGGAGCTGTGAAGGAGGTAGGGCGAGGCGTGAACGATGGGGTGGGGCTGAAGAAAGGTTTCATTGAGGAGGAAGGCATCCATGCGGTGGGTGCGAGTGTGTGCATGAAGAGGTTCTTGTTGGGGGGAAGAGAATGGATCTTGTTGAACAGGATACAGTGCTGTCATGCCATGACAGGGATTTAGATGAGGGTGTCGAGACAGGAGAAGGGGAAATGGGCCTGGTTGTTGGAGTAGCTGGCATACTTATTTAGGTGGAAGACGGAATGGGCGGCGAGGGATATCTGTTAGAGGGTGTGAGGGCGCTGAGGAATCTGATGATGTCCTCAGCGGGGGGGGGGGGGGGGGGGGGAGGAACGAAGGGAATTGCCAGGAGGGCTGGGGGTGTCCAGAGGAAGCACTGGGACGGTGAGTTCAGGAGTGGTCAGAGGGGGTCAGGCTTTACATATTTATGAGTAGGTGGGATGTGGGAGATTGCAGGTATTACAGGAGGGAGGGGACTGAAGGTTAGGGCACTGCCGGAGGAAGTGCGCTAGCTTACAGTGCGAGCAGGTGGGGGCCTCGCTGCACTCAGCTGTTGTTTGTGCATTGTAGTGCAGACACCTCTGGCAGCGGAGGGACTGAGGAGGGGAACAGGAGGGGTTGACCTTGTATCTCTGGTGGAAGAGGACGGCACCCTCCTTCAGGAGGCAGTCAATGGAGAGGGCATCATCTGAGAAAATTCACATAAGGCGGGTGCGGCTAGCGGAGTTTAAAATTCGGCGGACCGCCCGCACCTCCAGCGAGGGATGCACCTTCAGCTCCGCCAACACCTCCTCCTCCGTGATCGTCGGACTAAGCCGAGTGATCACAGCACTGAGGGTCGGCAGGTGACATGGGGGTGGGGTTGGTGGGTAGGAGACGGGAAAGGAGCAGGGGTGAGGGAGGCGTTGGGGCCAAATCGAGTGATGGGGATGCGGGAGATGATGTCAGTATGGAGGGTGGGGCTGGGGGAGGAGATGAGAACTGAGTCCTGTCTGGGAGTGAGGAGGGAGATGGGGGCTCCAGGGAAGTGTTGGCGGAGGAGGAGGGAGAGGTTCTGGGCCTCGAGGAGGGAAGGATCCGGATGAGAGAGGAGGTATTTGTAGAAAGAGGGGAGGGAGGAGGAGGAGGAGGAGGCGGAGGGAGCAGGGCCAGGGGGGGAGACATGCATGGCATCCTGGGGGGGGGGCGAGGAGGATGGGGAGTGTCCTTTTTGGGAGCGGAGGAGATGGTGGTGCCACAAGGGCGTTTAAGGGTGGTGGAAGGGTGAGTGGTGGCAAGAGGGATGGGAGCCACAGGGAGGTGGTGGGAAGTGGCAGGTCCCAACGTGGACGCAGTAGTCGGTGCCGGAGATGGCGATGGTGAAGGCGAAGGCGACGGCGATGACGCTGATGGCGAAGGTGATGGGGAGAGCTGGGCATGGACAGTGGCCTGTCGGGCCATCACCCTAGCTGGAGCTGCAGTGGCAGGCTGGGGGAGTGTGGGGGAAAGGATCAGAGGTAGAGAAGTGGGAGGAAGAAGCTGGGGAGGGGACGACAAAGAGCGAGTGCGAAGGAAGAGTTACGAGAGGAGGGATGGAAGAGGGGAGGGGGAGGCGACTGGACACACCATGTAATGCTGGTGATGCCTGCGAAGGCGAAGTATAACATATGCAGTGGTGGTTGTAGTGGCAGTGGTGGTGGAGGCTGACATGACGACAGGTATGAACTAAGACAGTACAGGACGAAAATGAGAGAGGGAAAACCGGGGACGGATGAAGGCGGACGAAGATGGATGAAGACGGACGAAGACGAAGACCAAAGTTCCATGTTGCTGGCGCTGGCGACTGCTGGCAGGAACGCCAGAGCTGCCGCGGACGGGGCTGGGTCCGGGGCTGCTGCTGCTGCTGCTGGCTGGACCGCTGCTGCTGGCTGGCTGGCTGGACTGCTGCTGCTGCAGCTGCTGCTGCTGGCGGGCTGGACCGCTGCTGCTGCTGCTCGGCTGGACCGCTGCTAGCTGGCTGGACCGCTGCTGGCTGGCTGGCTGGCTGCCTGGCTAGCTAGCTGGCACCTGCTACCCTAACACTTCGATTAATGACAAAGCGAAGGGCGGTACTCATTGCGAGGTACCGCCGGAGACGTGCCCCGCTTTGTACCACCGTATAAATCACAAGTAAACGCCCAACAAAGACGTTAAACGAAAGTCAGTTATCACATTGTTAATCTATAAAAAGTAACTACTTGAAATCTAATGTTTGTCACCGAAAATGTAAATATATATACAACGGTTTTGAAACTATAAATGGTTACTCATCAATGACGATTTGGATCAAAGAAGGAGAACACAAAGAAAAACATCTTCTCGCGCCACCTCTGATCATAAGAGTGAGGATACTTTGCAGTTGAAAGTTTCTCCACACGATGGCAGCACGTGATGGGATACTTTATGAAAAAATGAAGATTTTGCAGTTTACCCCGCTGCAACGTGCCCCTCTCTCCCATATCATAACACAGTGTGCAATATTTGGAGCACTTAGACCTGAGGCTAGATGTGTATTACACAAGTATTTTGTGGCTTCTGGATTTCGGATTCCAAATGGGCTTCATTTCGCGAACACATTGCAAAATAAACTGGATTAGTGATCATTAGGTTTTGAGTTATTGTATTTTGACATATGTTCTACATGTCTGTAATTCATGTTATCATCTGTAACAAATAGCTAAATATAAGGTCCTATAAAATTATTGACTTTTGAGAGTATATGTGATCTTCTGTAACAGAAAATGGCTAAATTGTACTACTGTTGGTTAGCCAAATACATACTTGATGGCAATCATAGCTGCTGATCACATCTGACACCTAGACCTCGGTTTACGATAATATTTCGGTTTAATATTGAACGTTATGAATTTACAATTTTTGGTTAGTAGTAATGTTATATTTTGTATTTAAAAGAATCTGTCTCAAGCGGTAATTCCCTGACATTCATTACTTCCTGTTGCTTATTATTTTTATTATTTAAGGAGCATATCCCCCCCATGAACCATGGACCTCGACATTGGTGCGGAGGCTAGCATGCCCCAGTGATACAGATAGCCGTACCGTAGGTGCAACCACAACGGAGGGGTATCTGTTGAGAGGCCACACAAACATGTGGTTTCTGAAGAAGGGCTGCTGCCTTTTCAGTAGTTGCAGGGGCAACAGTCTGGATGGCTGACTGATCTGGCCTTCTAGCACTAACCGAAACGGCCTTGCTGTGCTGGTTCTGCGAACGGCTGAAAGCAAGGGGAAGCGGCAGCCGTAATTTTTCCCGAGGGCATGCAGCTTTACTGTATGGTTAAATGATGGTGCCGTCCTCTTGAGTAAAATATTCCATAGGTTAAATAGTCCCCCATTCGGATCTCCGGGCGGGGACTACTCAAGGGGACGTCGTTATTAGGAGAAAGAAAACTGTAGTTCTACGGATCGGGACGTGGAATATCAGATCCCTTAATCGAGCAGGTAGATTAGAAAATTTAAAAAGGGAAATGGATAGCTTAAAATTAGATATAGTGGGAATTACTGAAGTTCAGTGGCAGGAGGAACAAGACTTTTGGTCAGGTGAATACAGGGTTATAAATACAAAATCAAATAGGGGTAATGCAGGAGTTGGTTTAATAATGAATAAAAAAATAGGAGTGCTGGTAAGCTACTACAAACAGCTTAGTGAACGCATTATTGTGGCCAAGATAGACACGAAGCCCACGCCTACTACAGAAGTACAGGTTTATATGCCAACTAGCTCTGCAGATGACGAAGAAATTGATACTGTATGATGAAATAAAAGAAATTATTCAGATAGTAAAGGGAGAGGAAAATTTAATAGTCAAGGGTGACTGGAATTCTATAGTAGGAAAAGGGAGAAAAGGAAACGTAGTAGGTGAATATGGATTGGGGGTATGAAATGAAAGAGGAAGCTGCCTGGTAGAATTTTGCACAGAACATAACTTAATCATAGCTAACACTAGGTTCAAGAATGATAAAAGAAGGTTGTATACATGGAAGAAGCCTGGAGATACTAGAAGGTATCTGATAGATTATATTATGGTAAGACAGATATTTAGGAACCAGGTTTTAAATTGTAAGAGATTTCCAAGGCAGATGTGAACTCTGACCACAATGTATTGGTTATGAACTTTAGATTCAAGCTGAAGAAACTGCAAAAAGGAGGGAATTTAAGGAAATGGGATTTGGATAAACTGACTAAACCAGAGATTGCACAGAGTTTCAGGGAGAGCATAAGGGAACAATTGATAGGAATGGGGAAAGAAGTACAGTAAAAAAAGAATGGGTAGCTTTGAGGGATGAAGTAGTGAAAGCAGCAATGGATTAAGTAGTTAGGAAGACGAAGGCTAGTACAAATCCTTGGGTAACAAGGGTGGCTAGAGGACAAATGTAAGGATGTAGAGGCTTATCTCACTAGGAGTAAGATAGATACTGCCTATAGGAAAATTAAAGAGAACTTTGGAGAAAAGAGAACCACTTGTGCGAATATCAAGAGCTCAGATGGAAACCCAGTTCTAAGCAAAGAAGGGAAAGCAGAAAGGTGGAAGGAGTATATAGAGGGTCTATACAAGGTGACGTACTTGAGGACAAAATTATGGAAATGGAAGAGGATGTAGATAAGATGAAATGGGAGATATGATACTGCGTGAAGAGTATGACAGAGCACTGAAAGACCTTGTAACGTCTCCGCTCGGGCGTACGTAAACTCTTTAAAGCCTGTACTATGATAAGTTGACGGGCTTCACCTTATAAGAAAGGATTTTAGTAAATATGTTGAGCGCGTGTACCTGAATGGAGGCAAAATCAAAATTACGCCCACTCAGTAACAACAATGATACGTCAAGCAAGTCTAAAGTGCAACTACACGTTAGGACGGGCAAGAAACATACACAGCAGATGCTACCAATTGTCAATAATACGGTCGCCAGCCTAATTAGGCATTAAGTGAGTTTTTTCCTTGTACAAGTGGATGTACGTACAAGCATAACAACACGTAGTAATACTGCATTATATGGTAAATTTTAGAACCAGAAAAATCTACTGAACTAATATTTTCCCTTTCTGTATTAATTTGGACAAGCTATAAATACACAACATTACACTATAATGATTACTAGAAACTGCGTTTTGTCTATTGATCTGACTGAAATCGGGCATAGGTTACCCTAGAAATAGCACTTTTGAAACACACAAACAATGTCAATTTTAATAAGGGCAAAACACTGATAAATTTAGGTTTTATATTGACTTTAACTTTGCAGGTCAAATCAGTTCAGTACACTCCAGAATTTAAATGAATAGAAAAGAAAAGAGTAGAGGGGGGGGGGGACCCTGAAACTGTTATGATCACTGTGTTGCAACTATTAACTATTGTAAACATTAATCACTCAAGATTTACAAAATATGAGTTACTACTCTTTTTGTCTTATTACTTCCTCATTTAACTACCATTATTTTTGTTTCAAATTAATTGAGCTTCATTACTAAACCAGTTCCAAAATTAACTTCCGACTTTGTCAGACCTTTGTTCTTTGCTTATATTTTCATTAACAATAAAGCTCCTTAAAATTCATTCTAGCATAAAAAGGTCTGCAGGAAATTCTTATTAACATAAACTTTAAATCTTCATTTCGGGGCACTCGGATTGCACAACATGTGGAAAGGGCCCTGTCTAGGTTAGTGATAAGGATAATTAATTGATAGGACAATTCTGGTAAAAGTTAAGTTGTTATTGAACAGTCAGGTACAAAATTAACACTGGTCCACACGAATACAATTCTAAAGATTCAACCTGTTTGTGTCGATGCGGCGGTTGGCGGGCGGCGAGATGGCGAGGCGCACAGCACACATACAATCACAGCTATGGCTCTTGCTGTATCGGCACTTTGCTTCTTCTTAGCGTCGCAATCCTTTTCAATTCAGTGCCTATAAAATATAGCCATGCTGTATTGTCGTCGGAAACGGCACATCAGACGCTCAATGAAACCACTTTTTCCAGGATAGCCTCCTCGATCCGGAACGTGTCCCTCAGACCGATGCCCAACTCCGACTGTATTGCTGAGCCCGTTATGCCGTGCCGTGCCCGTGTGCATTATCCCGCGCTCGCCTGCCATCCACCCTTTACCGCTCCCCTACAGATAGGGTATTCTCCAAAGGTTTTACATTCCACATATCCTAATACATTGCCTACGTATGGACCAGGCGCACAATTACAATTTTAAACATGTTACAATAGATTCAACATGTGCTACACTTCAATTCTGTTATAGAATTTCTTGAAATTTGACATAAATATTAATATTCACATCGAAAGTTGCTTACATTTTCTTTAACATAATGACACGAAAAGAAAAAGAAATGAAATCAAAACATTGCTTACATTAATTCATCGAAAATCAGAAGAATAATTATTATATGTACAGTTGTTGTTGTTACAACCTGAGTCGAAACAAGGCCCCGGGACTATAAAACATTCCATTAGTATTACTGACAGCCTTGGGAGAGCCAGTCCTGACGAAACTCTACCACTTGCTGAGCAAGATGTCTGAGACAAGCGAAATAACCTCAGACTTCAAGAAGAATATAATAATTTCAATCCCAAAGAAAGCAGGTGTTGACAGATGTGAAAATTACCGAACTATCAGTTTAATAAGTCACAGCTGCAAAACAACAACGTTAATTCTTCACAGACGAATGGAAAAACGGGTAGAAGCCGACCTCAGGGAAGGTCAGTTTGGATTACGTTGAAATATTGGAACACGTGAGGCAATACTGACCCTACGACTTACCTTAGAAGAATGATTAAGGAAAGGCAAACCTACGTTTCTAGCATTTGTGAACACAGAGGAAGCTCTTGACAGTGTTGACTGGAACACTCTCTTTCAAATTATGATGGTGGCAGGGGTAAAATACAGAGTGAAAGGCTTTTTACAATTTGTACAGAAACCAGATGGCAGTTACGAGTCGAGGAGCATGAAAGGGAAGCAGTTATTGGGAAGGGAGTGAGACAGGGTTGTACACTATCCCCGATGTTATTCAATCTGTATATTGAACAAGGGGTAAGTGATACAAACGAAAAATTCGGAGTAGGTATTAAAATCCATGGAGACAGGGTTGTACACTATCCCCGATGTTATTCAATCGGTATATTGAGCCAGCGGTAAAGGATACAAAAGAAAAATTCGGAGTGGGTATTAAAATCCATGAAGAAGAAATAAAAACTTTGAGGTTCGCCCATGGCATTGAACTTCTGTCAGAAACAGCAAAGGACTTGAAAGAGCAGGTGAACGGAATGGACAGTGTCTTGAAAGGAGGATATAAGTTGAACATCAACAAAAGCAAAACAAAGATAATGGAATGTAGTCGAATTAAATCGGGTGATGCTGAGAGAATTAGATTAGGAAATGAGACATTTAAAGTAGTAAAGGAGTTTTGCTATTTGAGGAGCAAAATAACTGATGTTGGTCGAAGTAGAGACGATATCAAATGTAGACTGGCATTGACAAGGAAAGATTTTCTGAAGAAGAGAAAGTTGTTAACTTCGAGTATAGATTAAAGTGTCAGGAAATCATTTCTGAAAGTATTTGTATGGAGTGTAGCCACGTATGGAAGTGAGCCATCGACGATAAATAGTTGGGACAAGAAGAGAATAGAAGCTTTTGAAATGTGGTGCTACAGAAAAATGCTAAGATTAGATGGGGAGATCACGTAACTAATGATGAGGTATTGAATAGGATTGGGGAGTAGAGGATTTTGTGGCACAACTTGACTAGAAGAAGGGATCGGTTGGTAGAACATGTTCTGAGGCATCAAGGGATCACCAATTTAGTATTGGAGGGCAGCGTGGAGAGTAAAAATCGTTGAGGGACACCAAGAGATGAATACACTAAACAGATTCAGAATGTTGTAGGTTGCAGTAAGTACTGGGAGATGAAGAGCTTGCACAGTGTAGAGTAGATGGAGAGATGCATCAAACCAGTCTCAGGACTGATGACCACCACAACAACAACAACAACTAGGAGCAAATAATACTCAGGGTCTGTTTACTATAAATGTACTGAAATGACATAATATGTCAACTTTATGTAATGTACATGTCTAAAAAAAATTATAATATTAACCTCATTTGTCACGTGTGTATTAATTTAGTTGGATGGTAGCGCTATCTGGCAGGCAGAGCTTTTAGTAGCCAGTTGGTTGACAGCTGTCATGCAGACTCTTCTTTGGTCCTGATATGAATGTTGGAAATGATATCTTAGTTACATTTAGTCATGGACGACGCAACTAACATTGGTGTCAATCGTTTGTACATATATATTTCAAAATGGGCCTGTAACAAGACTTTATTAGTGACTAACGTTGTCAGTTTTCATAACGAACTAAGATTTTCATTTTAACTAAGGTACTTCATATTACTCACGTCAAATTTTTGCGCCTTTTACTGTCTCCAGTTTTAATGTATCCCCCATTATGGCTTTAGGGCTTTATTTAACTGGGGCGACTTGGCTCTAAAAATACGATTTTGTGTAATGACTGCCACACACTCAACAACATTTTAGACTGGTATGTGCTGTATAACGCTAATTCAAATATTGACTGTAATTTCTACTGTTCTCTTTTTATGTGCAGTTCTCTAAATTTTTAGATTTCAAGATAGCTCTGTATTAAGAAGTCAGGGAATGTCTTCTGTGGTACTAGAGGAATGCGGGGAGGGCAAACAATGTAGGGAAGGCAGATACCAGAATAAACTGAACAAATAATTGACGACGTTGAATGTAGTCGCTATTCTGAGATCTCAAAGAGGTTGGTGCAGGAGTGACAATTGTAAAGAGAATTAGCGATATTTACGTAGGATTTTATACACACATCTTTTAAATTTATTCTTTCTATAAGTTCATGCAATGACAGGCACTACTTTTGCTATCAGTTCTAATTATTTGCCTACTAATTATCGTCAAGCATGAGAGCAATATTTAAATTCTAATTATCGAGATATCCTGATCAGTTCGTAGTTTTGACGTTGTGTAGCGTCGTATGGACCGTCAGTATATATCGACAGAGAGGCTGTAATTGAAAAACTTGCTAGTCTTGACGATGATCAACAACAATCAAAGCTGTCAGCAACAATGAAGTTTTTCTAAAACAGCAGACAGTAGTAAAAATTAGTTTATGACAAGTTACCCGAAAATCTCGCAATGGCAGCTACATGATTGCCTTGAGTGTAGTATGTTTCAGTGGATTGTGGAAAAGCCGTAACTGTCCCATGGATAGAGGAGTAGGGTAACCTGCTGTCTATTTTGGATATTCTTCAGAGCATTCTAATCCCATAAATTCAATATCTGTAGTAGTTTGATCTTAGCAATACTGCATCTCAGAATTTCAGCAACTATCGGTTCACTCTGAATTAGGGCGGGATAAATGAATGGTTCATAGAAGCACCGTGTATATTAGACATGATATACAGACGGCGCCGTTCATGGCCCGAGACTTCTTTTTTTTTTTCGTTCAGCAGTTTGTTTCCAGTTTTGTACACAACTTACCTCCTTCAAGGCAAGTATTCTTGTTGAATAATCTGCTTTGAAAACAAAGTAACTAACTCGAGCATCTGACTAATAAAGCAATGTCATCTTGTACACTAATTGATACGACTAGTCGTGACCGGTGACGTTACCAATCACCCTGCAGATGGTCGAAAAAAAAAAAATGAACAAAACGCTACGATGGAGGTTCTAGGCGCGCAATCCGGAACCGTGCGACTGCTACGGTCGCAGGTACGAATCATGCCTCGGGCATGGATATCTGTGATGTACTTAGGTTAGTTAGGTTTAAGTAGTTCTAAGTTCTAGGGGACTAATGACCACAGCAGTTGAGTCCCATAGTGCTCAGAGCCATTTGAACCATTTGCTACGATGGCGGCAGTGTTGCTGGCATCCATTCCATTGTGTGTGTGTGTGTGTGTGTGTGTGTGTGTGTGTGTGTGTGTGTGTGTGTGTGTGATTGGGTGGATGGGTGTATGAATATGTCTATATCTATCGAAAATACAAGCGCCGATCCATGGCTCTCCGTGCCCTTGGTTCTACCTGGTCTGTGCTCAAATGCTTCCCAAGTATATCTTGAAAAGAAAATAACGTAATACAATGAAAACAAAACAATGAAATGGAAACTTAGGTTGGATAGTAGCAAATTATGGAGCAGTGACAGTTTTCTGAGACCGAGTGCTCGGTATGAAGTTAAGTGGATGTCTCCTTAAAGTTTAACTGCGTCCTTATTAGACATTAAAGTTTTAATACTCACTCAAATTTCAGTTTATGGCAGGACAGCCAATGCCCATATAATGCCCAATAAAAATTCTAAACTGGGAACGAAGCAATGACGACGTATCAAGCGAGGACAGAAGGCGCGGACGCAGCGGGCATAAAGAATTCCGCCGGGCCACGTCGTGTTTTACTGTTTCTTCGGCCCCTTCCAGGAGGCATTTGTAGCTCGCAGCCGGAATACCCAACGGTCCATAATGGAGAGGACACTGAATAACTTCTCGTAAACCGAGCGCACGTCAACTGAAAATAAAATTGGCCGCCTCGTCACAAAGAAGTTGGGGAAACGCGACTCGAAGAGAAGACAAATGTTTGTTCCTTCATATTACAAGCAGCGGGAAATTCGTTATTCAAAATGTATTCGCCGAGCGCGGGCTGCACCATTCATCTCTTGTAACGAAAACAAGCGGCGCGCGAGTAATTTTCTTGGGAGACGTTGCACATATTGCCGTATAATGAAGCGAGCGGGCGGGCAAGCGAACGTCGCGAGGAGTAAACGCACGTTCGCATTGGCGTCTTTCCCGTCGATGGATGGGCAAGAAGGATGAACTCTCCTGACGCAGACACACAGACGGTGTGTGTGTGTGTGTGTGTGTGTGTGTGTGTGTGTGAGGCAGAGAGAGAGAGAGAGAGAGAGAGAGAGAGAGAGAAAGGATGGCGGCAGAAAGAAAGTGACAGGGAGGACTTAATACATGACAGCCTTATAAGTAGATGGATTTCGCTTTCCCTCTGAATTTCCGTTACGTGACCACAGGCAGCTAGCCAACACAATAATTTCGTTTTCCAAATTTCATTGCAAGAAAACTTTTCTGTAGCAAGTGGCAGCCTAATCCAGAACGTGTAACTTGGCAACTCCTACTGCAAGTTATGCATAAATCTTCAAGTAAAGTTCTTCTTCTGCCAATCACTTATCGCATCTTACAACATTTATCTGCTTATTTATCAGGGAATGGAAATTAGAAGATCCGTGAGCTATCTCTTGTATAAAATTGTGTAAGTGCCTGGCTTGCGGTATTTACGTATTTCGCATTAGCTATGATATGTTTCTGAATTTAATAGTTTCCGATTAATGGTAAATTGTACCGCCCTGGAAAGGGGGTCGTATAAAAGATTCCAGGTGCAAGTGCGAGAATGTGGAGTGCACTTAATTAAATATGTCAGTGATTTACTGGCCCTCATACGATATAAATCTGATAATAGTTTCTATAAAATGCAACGAATAACTTTACTTCGGAATAGGTGCAAGTGCGAGGATGTGAAGCGCATCTGAGTTAACTTATCACTGATTCTGTGGCCCACATACGATGTAAATATGATAGTAGCTTCTATAAAATGCAACGAATAACTTTACTTCACTCACTCACAGCGTCAGGATAACACTCCTAATTTTACTTGTAAGCATTCCGGTACAGATAAAACAAATAACAATAGCTTTACATAAGTGGCACGATTTATTCACGAGAAAGAGCGTCACAAGTTGAGCAAGTCAATAATATGTTGCTCCTCCTCTGGCCTTTGTGCAGTGCGCTTGCTTAGCTGAGTGGTAACGTGCTTGCTCCCATGCAGCGGGCTCGGTTTCGATTCCCGGCCGGGTTGGAGATTTTTCTCCGCTCGTCGACTGGGTGTTGTGTTGTCCTCATCACCATTTCCCCTGCACTCAAGCCGCCCGATGTGACGTCAGCTGAAATAAGACTTGCACTCGGCTGTCGGACTTCCTCGGATGGGCCTCCCGGCCAACAGTGCCAAACAATCATTTCATTTGGCCCTTGTCCAAAAAGTTATCGTGCCAAACTATGTCCAACTGGTACGTTATATCGTCGTACACCGGAGCTGCCTGCAGACCCTGCCCGTTATGCTCTAAAATGTTCTCAACTGGGGATGACCATGCTAACCATGGCAGGGTTTGACAAATACGAAGACAAGCAGTAGAAACTCTCATTGCGTGATTGAGGGCATTGTCTTGCTGAAATGTAATCCCACGTTGGCTTGCTATGTAGGTCAACAAAACAGGGCGTAGAATGTGGCCGACGCGTCGCTGTGCTACACGTGTGCCGCGGATGATAACCAAAGGGGTCAGTTATGAAAGGAAATGGCTCACCAGATCAACACCCCCTAGATGTCGGACTGTTTGGTGGGCGACAGTCAGGTTAGAATCCCACAGCAGTGCGGAGCGTTTCCAGTCACGTCTTCATGCTGGAATCTCATTGACTGGACAAGAATTTCTCCAGTGACGAGTCCCACATCGAACTGCGCAACGGAGGCCAGCGAAGATGTGTTTGGAACT
Source organism: Schistocerca piceifrons (assembly GCF_021461385.2). Classification (NCBI taxonomy): domain Eukaryota; kingdom Metazoa; phylum Arthropoda; class Insecta; order Orthoptera; family Acrididae; genus Schistocerca; species Schistocerca piceifrons. The sequence goes on along the minus strand of NC_060141.1, from coordinate 442,336,068 downwards.
GCAGCCGACGGCGGCGGTGGGATACCAGCCTCAATGTCGTCAAATTCGTTAAAATCTGTGATGCCAATTTATTTCATAGGAGGAGTCTTTGGTTATCATCTGCAGCACCCTTACGACGCAGCAGTAGATCGACGGCATTCAGCGCCCCTTTTTACTAGCTTTCATTCAAAGCCATCTTGGGTTTGCATTCCAGAAAAATGTTCTCTTTGTGCTTGCCAAAGCCCCACCTTGGTCAGAAAGGGTGACGGATCTGTCCCCATCTGAGAATATTTGCATCATTATGGACAGGAATCTCCGACTGTCTGGGGATTTTGACGATCTAAAGCTCCATCTGGACAAAATTTGGCACGGTATCCCCGAGGAGGTCTTCGAACAAGTCTTTCAAACAATGCGAAGCCATATAACTGTTCGCACCCATGACGTAGGAGTAGCGTCTTTGAGTAGAATGCAAAAAAAATCCTCGGCTCCGGGGTCGAACCTTGTCACAGTTTAAATTCTGAATATATATCATCAGCAATGGCGCCAAAGACTTCCGGCATAAGAAGTCGCTCTAATTCTTCCAACGGTCTTGTCAAGAGGGCGGAGTAACGAACGGAAGTTCAGGGTACTTTCTTGCGCTTGGGGTGGGAAACTACCCCTACAGTGGAAGCCACTGAACTAAGGACTCATAACTTGTATCCACCGTATACGTGGCTTATGGCTGAAACAGGGTCATGATGACCTCTCCATTAGCAAAAGATTCCAAACCATCCCCCATTCGACTATCCGGGGGGAATCTGATAAGGGCGAGGTGAACCCAAGATCAATAACTAACCAAGGAAAGGATAATGTTATTTCACGAGACGTTCTTAGAGACAGGGTGTGGGATGTCAGAAGCTTGAACGTGGCAGCCGAGCTAGAAAGTCTGAAACGGTAAATGTTCACTCTAGAGATGGAGGGGGCGGGGGCCTGTGAAGTGAAATGAGAAGAAGACAAGGAATTCTGGTCTGATGAGCGTAGCGTAATATCAACAACAGCAGAAAATGGTGTAACGGGAGTAGGATTCGTCATGAAGAGGAAGCCAGGGCAGAGTGTGTGTTACTGTGAACAGGTCAGTGACAGGGTTGTTCTCATCGGAACTGAAACCTAACAAAAAGCAACAATAGTGGATCAGGTATACATTCCGACGTCGCAAGCAGAAGATGTATAGATATGATACTGAGGATGCTGAACGGTTAATGCAGTACATAAAAGGAGATGAAAATCTAATAGTCACGGCTACTGGATGCGGTTGTAGGGGAAGGACTAGAAAAAAGGGTTACGGGGTAAAATGCTTTTGGTACTAGGAGTGAGAGAGGGGGAAGACTAATTGAGGTCTGTAAATAAATTTCAGCCAGTAATAGCGAATACTCTGTTCAAGCATCGCAGCAGAAGGAGATAGAAAAGGGCGGGAGGTAGAGGAATATTTCTGTTAGATTATATCATGGTCAGGCAGAGTGGACTGTATACCGTACCTGGGGGGGATATAGACTCAGATCACTATTTCATGATGATGAAGAGTAGGTTGAAGTTTAAGAGACGAATCAGGAAGAACCAGTGCACACAGTAGTGGGATACGGAAATACTAACGAATACTATAGGTACTGCGATAATGAATATCCAGAGACAGTTCAGATGAAGAGGAAAAGACATCTCTAATATGGGAATCACAGAAGTTTTAGAGACGAACCAAGGTACAAAATAAGTAACTACGAAGACACCGTGGGTAACAGAAGAAATACTTCAGCTGATTGACGAAAGAAGGATGTATAAAAATGTTCCGCTAATATAGAAATATAAGTCATTGAGAAGTGAAATAAACGGGAAGTGCAGAGAAAGTAAGGCGAAAGCGCTACATGAAAAATGTGAAAAACGTGAAGAGCTCGAAAAGGAAAAGGTTTCCGGAAGGACTCACACAGCACATAGAATAGTCAAAAGAATCTTCGGTGAAATTAAAAACAAAGGCTATAACATTAAGAGAGCAATGGGAATTCCACAGTTAAATGCAGAGGAGAGAGTGGATAAGTGAAAAAATACATTGAGAACATCTATGATGAGGTAGACTTATCAGGTGATATAAGAAGAAATATGGATCGAGAGGGAAGTGATAGGAGGTGCAGTAACCGAATCAGAATACAGAAGGGCACTGGAAGACTTAAAATCAAATGAGGCGGAAGCAAAGGATAACATTCCATCGGAATTGCTAAAATAATTGAGAGATGTGACAACAAGATGTTTATTCACGTAGGTGCATACAATACATATGACATTCGATTTATTGACAGACTTTTGGAAGAACATCATCTACACAATTCCCAAGACATAAATAGCCAACAAGTGCGAGAATTATCGAACAATCAGCTTAAAAGCTCATAAATCCAGGTACCTGACGAGAGTAGTGTTCAGGAAGATGGAAAAGAAAGTTAGATGACGATCAGTTTGGCTTTAGGAAACGCAAAAGCAGAGGCAGAGAGGCAGTTCTGACTTTACGGTTGATAATGGAAGCAGGGTTGGAGAAAAATAAAGGCACGGTCATAGGATTTGTCGACCTGGAAAAAGTACTCGACTATTTGAAATGGAGCAAAATTTTCAAATTTTGAGAAAAACTGAGGTAAGCTATACGGAAATGTAGTTAATATACATTTGCCAGAACCGACAGGAAACAGTATGGAAGACCAAGAACGATGTGTTCAGATTAAAGGGGCTGTAAGGCAGGGGTGCAGTCTTTCGCTCCTAAAAATCTCTGTACACCAAAGAACCAGTGAGGAAAACACAAGAAAGATTCAAGAGTGGAATTAAAATTCATATTCAAAGGATATCAATATCAATATTCGCTGATGACGTTGCTATTCTTGCCTTTTTCTTAAAGGACACATACATTTTCATATTTCTCTTTATAACAAGAATTTCGAATGATTTATTGATCAGCCGGCCGAAGTGGCCGTGCGGTTAAAGGCGCTGCAATCTGGAATCGCAACACCGCTACGGTCGCAGGTTCGAATCCTGCCTCGGGCATGGATGTTTGTGATTTCCTTAGGTTAGTTAGGTTTAACTAGTTCTAAGTTCTATGGGACTAATGACCTCAGCAGTTGAGTCCCATAGTGCTCAGAGCCATTTATTGATCGACTAAGTTAGGTACGGATCAAATACACACAATGAAGGTGTACTTACGAATGTACCGTAAAGGTATGGTCCTTGCTTCATACGATAGCTAAATAAAATTTAGGTGCATATCGACACTCAGTAATCATAAGGAGAAGCCGTTGTGTGGTTACGAAAGGACAAACGCAATCACACACTCGTTCATGTAGCAACTAATAGGCGTGGACGTGGATTTTTGTTATTGGACACTGCTTTGTACTTGATAGAGAAGACTTAGTCTTGAGAAACTGCCAAACTATGAAGAAAATGTATTAAATTTCTCAACGAAAAACTGAAGAAAATTAATCCACACATCAGATATTTATTCTGTTTTGCGAATTTACATGTAACCAATGATCAGCAAGGAACTGACTTCTTATGTACTTTTGAATACCAGTTGGTTGAACAGTGTTATGCCTACAAAAAATGACAATCTCTTCCGCAAAGTAATTCAGCTTAAAAAGGAAAACTACAAATACATCAGGCGCCCATTGAAGGTGCACACATATTACCAAAGAACTAGTAAATCAAAGCATACAATCTGAGCAAGTCGCAAAACTAGGAAAACTCCTGCAAATAACAGGACTCACAAATGACATAAAATTGTACACCCCTGGAAATATTCATTCTCTTCTGCAATTTATACCTATACATTGCATAACAGTCAATTGGGTTTCGATCTACTTTGAGAGATATGCGGTCCAGCACACCATGGATCCAGAGAATATCATCTTAAAGTAGAAAGCGTACACCAGCACCTCTTAAAAAGTGAACGTGCGAGCTTTTACTGGAAATTAACGAAGGAGTAGGCTCAGATCATACAACTGCATATGTGGCACTATCTGAATCAAAGCCATCTACTGTCCACCAATGATCAGAAGGAACTCATGAAAAATCATTAAACCCCAAAATTCTCGCAACTGCATTCCGTGAATTTACTTTCGCACTGAAAATAATTTCACTCTGCTGACGAAACGTGAGAACGAAGTTTTTTCGTAACACACCGTACGTGGTGACCACGTTACGCACACAAAAAGAGTTCCCTACAAAAGGAACAGAAATAATGGTAAATGCACCTCTGAAGTACTGCTCTAACCAATATAACTAATTTGTTGCCCATTAAATCCAAAGGGCTGAAATGAAGACGATTTCATATTACACAACAAGTACAGTAAGTACTTTCCTCTGTCTTCAGAGTTTCCGAAGGACATCTGTTCATACAAGAGATAGAGACCGAGACCGAGACCCACGTGTCGGATGAAAAGAGACCGCTTTCTGCTTTCCAGTGGAGAGGGGAAGGGGAGGGGGGGTGGAGGGAAACCAGATATGAACCGGGTCCCTCCTGCCAATGAACAATGTACCTGCTCAGATACCAGACCAACGGTAAAGAAAAGAGCGGGTTATAGGTTACAAAACGTATTGGCACAAATGTTATATCATCTCCAATATGGCGTCCCTCATACTACACATGAGGAAACTAGTTCACAGGATCATTTGTCAACAGTTATATTTCTCCTATCACAATATATAACACTACGACATATGCAGCAATTTTGTTTGTTACTATTGACATTCTCCAATATAGATTTCTATAACATAAACATATTTTTGTACATACCACATGTTAAATACAACGAATCCACTAGCTGTTCCAGATTTTAAGCAAACAGACTCTGCAAAAAAGGTGCCTTTCACCACACTAAGGCCTTTATTTTTCCTACATCACCTCATTACATTTCTCACTGTATCAACTATTCTTTGACGATAATTCTTTTCTATTACTCAAAAAAATTCTTATAGTTGTATAAACACACAAAACAAAACCGCTGATGCAGTACTGAAAATAATCATAGAGGAAACTTTTGCTCTACCTAAAAGTAATGTTCACGGTTGTGTGAGAATACAAGATCAAGAATCACTTCAGTCGTTTACAAAATCGTGTGTTGAATTAATACCTTACTGTGGAGAAATCCGTAAAACACATTGTTGTAGACATCTTATCATTGCAGCAAACATATCATACAACCTTGGAGACAATAAAAACAATTTGACATCGTTTCAAGATTGGCGCAGTCCGTATTTAAGACAAACCACCGTATCTGAGACACTAGTGACTACACAGATATTCACTAGTCGTCACAGGTATCACAGTGACCACAGCTCGCGAGTAACAGAAGAGAAACACATAACTAGGAAGTTGACAATCATAGCAGCCAACTTTCAAACTATCACTGAACATTAAAAAAGAAAATTTGGTACATTTCAATTTCTGAAGGAAAACCATGAATCAAACACGAAAATTAAAATTATTTGTTGGTAACTATTTACTGCTGTCAAATATTTGAAGAAAACCATTTTGAGCCACCAGCTGCAAGTATACATCTTTATTTTGAACCAGTTCCGATTTTAGCTGCTATCATCCTCAAAAACGAAATATTACATGAATTGGTAGTAATAATGAAGATCTGTGATTAGAAAAGTGTTATCTTTAATAAAAATATTTTCTTTTTCTTGGTCTACATCTCACATCTTCACAGGGTCGGAATGTTAATTGGCATTTGACAATGTTAGTGGTATAGAATTATCGGATGCACGTCCTCGCATATCCTCCCCCTCTCTCCACCCGCAACTACCACCCATCTTCGGGGACAGGAACTGTGTACACCAACTGTTTGCCTCCAGCGTTACCCAATGTCAGCGAATCGTGTAACTGTGGCGGCTCATAAGTAACACTCCCATAGTCATCTGGTCGGAAGTGCATAGCATAGGGTTTACACAACCACTTTCAAACTATTGGTACACAGTTACACTCTCGAATAGTAAGTAGGAAACATGTATTTTTTGTGTGGGCTCTGATTTATCTTATCATGATAGTCATTATTCCCAATGCATATGGGATCACGAAAATATTTTCACATTCGGAGGAGAAAGTTGGTAAACCAAATTTCGTGCAGATATCTTGACGCAAAGAAAAACGTCTTTGTTTTAATGATTGTCACCCAACATTGCGACACTCTCTTCCGTATTTCGCGGTAATACAGAAGGGAGGTACTCGTGGTCATTGGTCTCGGGTTCGATCCCCGCCACTGCCAAAATTTTGATAAATAATCAGCATTGGCGGCCGAAGACTTCCGGCATAAGAAGTCAGCCTCATTCTGCCAACGACCTTGTCAAAGAGGGCGGAGGAGCGGATAGAGGTTCAGGGCACTCTCTTGTCCTAGGGGTGGGAAATTGCCCCTAAAGGCGGAAGAATCAGCAATGATCAACGACGTGAGGATGCAGAAGGCAATGGAAACCACTGCATTAAAGACACGTAACGTGTATCCACAGGACATGTGGCCTGTATTTGCAGAACTGTCATGATGATCTCTCCATTGGCAAAAGATTCCGGAATAGTCCCCCATTCGGATCTCCGGGAGGGGACTGCCAAGGGGGAGGTTACCATGAGAAAAAGATTGAATAATCTACGAAAGGATAACGTTCTACGAGCCGGGGCGTGGGATGTCAGAAGCTTGAACGTGATAGGGAAACTAGAAAATCTGAAAAGGGAAATGCATAGGCTCAAACTACATACAGTGGGGGTCGGTGAAGTGAAATGGAAGGAAGACAAGGATTTCTGGTCAGATGAGTATCGGGTAATATCAACAGCAGCAGAAAATGGTATAACAGGTGTAGGATTCGTTATGAATAGGAAGGTAGGCCAGAGGGTGTGTTGCTGTGAGCAGTTCAGTGCCCGGGTTGTTCTAATCAGAATCGACAGCAGGCCAACACCGACAACGATAGTTCAGGTATACATGCCGACGTCGCAAGCTGAAGATGAACAGACAGAGAAAGTGTATGAGGATATTGAAAGGGTAATGCAGTATGTAAAGGGGGACGAAAATCTAATAGTCATGGGTGACTGGAATGCAGTTGTAGGGGAAGGAGTAGAAGAAAAGGTTACAGGAGAATATGGGCTTGGGACAAGGAATGAAAGAGGAGAAAGACTAATTGAGTTCTGTAACTAGTTTTAGCTAGTAATAGCGAATACCCAGTTCAAGAATCACAAGAGGAGGAGGTATACTTGGAAAAGGCCGGGAGATACGGGGATTTCAATTAGATTACATCATGGTCAGACAGAGATTCCGAAATCAGATACTGAATTGTAAGGCGTACCTTGCAGCAGATATAGACTCAGACCACAATATAGTAGTGATGAAGAGTAGGCTGAAGTTCAAGACATTAGTCAGGAAGAATCAATACGCAAAGAAGTGGGATACGGAAGTACTAAGGAATGACGAGATACGTTTGAAGTTCTCTAACGCTATAGATACGGCAATAAGGAATAGCGCAGTAGGCAGTACAGGTGAGGAGGAATGGACATCTTTAAAAAGGGCCATCACAAAAGTTGGGAAGGAAAACATAGGTACAAAGAAGGTAGCTGCGAAGAAACCATGGGTAACAGAAGAAATACTCCAGTTGATTGATGAAAGGAGGAAGTACAAACATGTTCCGGAAAAATCAGGAATACAGAAATACAAGTCGATGAGGAATGAAATAAATAGGAAGTGCAGGGAAGCTAAGACGAAATGGCTGCAGGAAAAATCTGAAGACATCGAAAAAGATATGATTGTCGGAAGGACAGACTCAGCATACAGGAAAGTCAAAACAACCTTTGGTGACATTAAAAGCAACGGTGGTATCATTAAGAGTGCAACGGGAATTCCACTGTTAAATGCAGAGGAGAGAGGAGATAGGTGGAAAGAATACATTGAAAGCCTCTATGAGGGTGAAAATTTGTCTGATGTGATAGAAGAAGAAACAGGAGTCGAATTAGAAGAGATAGGGGATCCAGTATTAGAATCGGAATTTAAAGGAGCTTTGGAGGACTTACGGTCAAATAAGGCAGAAGGGATAGATAACATTCCATCAGAATTTCTAAAATTATTGGGGGAAGTGGCAACAAAACGACTCTTCACGTTGGTGTGTAGAATATATGTCTGGCGATATACCATCTGACTTTCGGAAAAACATCATCCACACAATTCCGAAGACGGCAAGAGCTGACAAGTGCGAGAATTCTCGCACAATCAGCTTAACAGCTCATGCATCGAAGCTGCTTACAAGAATAATGTACAGAAGAATGGAAAAGAAAATTGAGAATGCGCTAGATGACGATCAATTTGGCTTTAGGAAAAGTAAAGGGACGAGAGAGACAATTCTGACGTTACGGCTAATAATGGAAGCAAGGATAAAGAAAAATCAAGACACTTTCATAGGATTTGTCAACCTGGAAAAAGCGTTCGACAATATAAAATGGTGCAAGCTGTTCGGGATTCTGAAAAAAGTAGGGGTAAGCTATAGGGAGAGACGGGTCATACACAATATGTACAACAACCAAGAGGGAATAATAAGAGTGGACGATCAAGAACGAAGTGCTCGTATTAAGAAGGGTGCAAGACAAGGCTGTAGCCTTCCGCTCCTACTCTTCAATCTGTACATCGAGGAAGCAATGATGGAAATAAAAGAAAGGTTCAGGAGTGGAATTAAAATACAAGGTGAAAGGATATCAATGATACGATTCGCTGATGACATTGCTATCCTGAGTGAAAGTGAAGAAGAATTAAATGATCTGCTGAACGGAATGAACAGTCTAATGAGTACACAGTATGGTTTGAGAGTAAATCGGAGAAAGACGAAGGTAATGAGAAGTAGTGGAAATGAGAACAGCGAGAAACTTTACATCAGGATTGATGGTCACGAAGTCAATGAGGTTAAGGAATTCTGCTACCCAGGCAGTAAAATAACCAATGACGGACGGAGCAAGGAGGACATCAAAAGCAGACTCGCTATGGCAAAAAAGGCATTTCTGGCCAAGAGAAGTCTACTAATATCAAATACCGGCCTTAATTTGAGGAAGAAATTTCCGAGGATGTACGTCTGGAGTACAGCATTGTATGGTAGTGAAACATGGACTGTGGGAAAACCGGAACAGAAGAGAATCGAAGCATTTGAGATGTGGTGCTATAGACGAATGTTGAAAATTAGGTGGACTGCTAAGGTAAGGAATGAGGAGGTTCTACGCAGAATCGGAGAGGAAAGGAATATGTGGAAAACACTGATAAGGAGAAGGGACAGGATGATAGGACATCTGCTAAGTCATGAGGGAATGACTTCCGTGGTACTAGAGGGAGCTGTAGAGGGCAAAAACTGTAGAGGAAGACAGAGATAGGAATACGTCAAGCAAATAATTGAGGACGTAGGTTGCAAGTGCTACTCTGAGACGAAGAGGTTAGCACAGGAAAGGAATTCGTGGCGGGCCGCATCAAACCAGTCAGTAGACCATTAAAGCTGTCTGGTAAGTATCCGATGCGGCACAGCGATGCTCTACAAGAGGGTTACTCCTCCGTATTCTGGGACTCTTGCCTCGTAGGACTGACAGAAGACATAGAGAAGATCCAAAGAAGAGCAGTGCGTTTCCTCACGGTTTGACTTAGTAGGCACGAATGTATCAGATGAATGCTAATCGAGCGCGATAGTGTGCTTTGTGGTACGATTTTCTGTCACAATTACGAGGGTGTGCTGCCCATTATGAGCCAACGACTCACAGTTTCTTTGTACAGATATTTCGCGAAAATACCTTGAAAGTGAAATCAGAGAGATCGGAGCTTACCCTAAGGTTTAACGGTAGTTGTTACTCCCACGAGCAATTTGTGGATAGCTGGGAAGAATGAAATGTTCCTGTGGTACCTAAAAGGATTCTTCGATATGTAGATGTATTTAAACTGCAGTAGGCTTAAAAGTGGCTTTGAGCACTATGGAACTTAAACATCTGCGGTCATGGCCAAGGCAGGATTCGAACTGCGACCGTAGCAGTCGCATGGTTCCGGGCTGAAGCGCCTAGAACCGTTCGGCCACAACGGCCGGCCGCAAAAGACATCAGTCGCTTTGATGTTTGATGTATCCTTACTTCAAAATATTGCAATTGCCCCGCTTTAAAACACTGAAATGTGGCTGAATTCCTGTATAAGAGCTCAAGAATTTACTAAAGATATCTAGTGCCAAATCATTCCATCTATACGGTGACGGAGAGGGCGGTGATTATGTTTGGCTCATGGTTTGGTCTTCGATAGCCACAATTCCAGGAATCACGGAAACCAAGTCGGGTCCCACTGCACGTTGATAGTCCTCATAAATAAAGACTCTAGCCGCGTGGAGTGGCCGAGCGGTTTGAGGCACCATGTCACGGATTTCGCGGCCGCTCCCGCCGGAGGTTCGAGTCCTCCCTCGGGTATGGATGTGTGTGTGTGTGTGTTGTTCTTAGCATAAGTTAGTTTAAGTAGTGTGTACGTCTAGGGACTGATGACCTCAGCAGTTTGGTCCCCGCTACGGTCGCAGGTTCGAATCCTGCCTCGGGCATGGATGTGTGTGCTGTCCTTAGGTTAGTTAGGTTTAATTAGTTCTAAGATCTAGGCGACTGATGACCTCACAAGTTAAGTCGCATAGTGCTCAGAGCCATTTGAACCATTTTGAAGTTTGGTCCCATAGGTTTTCACACACATTTGACTATTTGACAGACCCCACACGCAAGCAGATCGGGCAATTCGCATTTTGTTTTTGCACCCACGATTACTCTGCTAAGGAAAGCAGCTTTTATCTCTTTTTCTAGGTCTGGATTTTAATTTTGGAACAATGTTGGTGAGTATGTAATGTATGAAGATTCACACCTACGTTCATCGCTACAGAATCGGGCTAGCGCTACAGGGAGTCGTAACGTTCGCCATGTACTGTATTTTCGGCGCTCGACTTGGCGTCAATAGTATCCATACGCTACATGGTTCAAGACTGTGACCTGGCTAGCTTAACTCCAGGTTACAAAGCCTGAGGCTCCTTTTGGCAAAAAAGAATTAGATACCGATATATCTGTAATCAAAATACAGTCCTGGAAATGGAAAAAAGAACACGTTGACACCGGTGTGTCAGACCCACCATACTTGCTCCGGACACTGCGAGAGGGCTGTACAAGCAATGATCACACGCACGGCACAGCGGACACACCAGGAACCGCGGTGTTGGCCGTCGAATGGCGCTAGCTGCGCAGCATTTGTGCACCGCCGCCGTCAGTGTCAGCCAGTTTGCCGTGGCATACGGAGCTCCATCGCAGTCTTTAACACTGGTAGCATGCCGCGACAGCGTGGACGTGAACCGTATGTGCAGTTGACGGACTTTGAGCGAGGGCGTATAGTGGGCATGCGGGAGGCCGGGTGGACGTACCGCCGAATTGCTCAACACGTGGGGCGTGAGGTCTCCACAGTACATCGATGTTGTCGCCAGTGGTCGGCGGAAGGTGCACGTGCCCGTCGACCTGGGACCGGACCGCAGCGACGCACGGATGCACGCCAAGACCGTAGGATCCTACGCAGTGCCGTAGGGGACCGCACCGCCACTTCCCAGCAAATTAGGGACACTGTTGCTCCTGGGGTATCGGCGAGGACCATTCGCAACCGTCTCCATGAAGCTGGGCTACGGTCCCGCACACCGTTAGGCCATCTTCCGCTCACGCCCCAACATCGTGCAGCCCGCCTCCAGTGGTGTGGCGACAGGCGTGAATGGAGGGACGAATGGAGACGTGTCGTCTTCAGCGATGAGAGTCGCTTCTGCCTTGGTGCCAATGATGGTCGTATGCGTGTTTGGCGCCGTGCAGGTGAGCGCCACAATCAGGACTGCATACGACCGAGGCACGCAGGGCCAACACCCGGCATCATGGTGTGGGGAGCGATCTCCTACACTGGCCGTACACCACTGGTGATCGTCGAGGGGACACTGAATAGTGCACGGTACATCCAAACCGTCATCGAACCCATCGTTCTACCATTCCTAGACCGGCAAGGGAACTTGCTGTTCCAACAGGACAATGCACATCCGCATGTATCCCGTGCCACCCAACGTGCTCTAGAAGGTGTTAGTCAACTACCCTGGCCAGCAAGATCTCCGGATCTGTCCCCCATTGAGCATGTTTGGGACTGGATGAAGCGTCGTCTCACGCGGTCTACACGTCCAGCACGAACGCTGGTCCAACTGAGGCGCCAGGTGGAAATGGCATGGCAAGCCGTTCCACAGGACTACATCCAGCATCTCTACGATCGTCTCCATGGGAGAATAGCAGCCTGCATTGCTGCGAATGGTGGATATACACTGTACTAGTGCCGACATTGTGCATGCTCTGTTGCCTGTGTCTATGTGCCTGTGGTTCTGTCAGTGTGATCATGTGATGTATCTGACCCCAGGAATGTGTCAATAAAGTTTCCCCTTCCTGGGACAATGAATTCACGGTGTTCTTATTTCAATTTCCAGGAGTGTAGTTGTGACAGGAGACTATATGGTGATAGACCATATAGTGATAGATTGAGCGGATTAAGGATCCACAGTCGATTGTCTCAAGCTCTTTGTGGAAGTTTTCTAAACAACCAACAGCACGTATATGAACCGGTCCAATAATATGAATAAACTGCGTGAGGAAGTAGTGAGGCACGCAGAAGGAGAGAAGGAAACGAAGTAAGAATTCACTGGTTGGGAGTGAAAGTTGCTATCTTTCAGTGATTACAAAAACAAGTTATATATACAAAGAACGTTGCAGTACGACGTTGTACCCCTTCTAGTCATGATGTACGTAGTTATTCGGTTGGCTAGGGAGTCATAAATGACCTCCGAATCCTCTCCTCTCCTTTTATTTTGTGACTAGCAGTTTCTTGCGTGAAGGTTGACACACCGTAGCACCCACGTTTCGAAAGTGACGGTCAGGTTAAGATGCCGTGTTTCAGTTAATAACTGGGGTGAACAGGGCCTTACTGGAGGGGAACGCAAGTGGAAGCCTACCCCACAATTTCTTTTCCGGAGGGCGCATCGTGGAGAATATTTTCTTATTGCACTAATTCTCTTTCATCGTCTCTCCAAATTTAATTATCGTCAGTTCTGAATTATAACTCACAGAACAAATTAGCTGTTAAGTCAGCTGAGCATTGATAAATGGCCCACACAAGCAACGGAATAAGAAAAGAACAGTGAACATTAGGCGGGTGGGCAAAGCCAAGAAGTACGTTATGCGCAGAGCGACCGGTGTGGAGGTCAAACAACGCCTCTCTGCACAACAATGCAAAGTTCTGTGAAGTGTCGGAACATCTAAGGATATTCGAACTCTGTTTGGAAGGCATTTCTTTCTCTCCATTATTATTGACACAAATACGCCCACACACTGGAGCATTGCTGGGCACCTGCAAAGACGCCGTTCCATTCTTGTCAGTTCTGGGCTCCTCTGCGCCGCCCTGAGCGGTGCTACGTGGTGTTGCACATGCGATGTCGACTCGTCTTTAGATGCCCACATAACGTGACATAATAACATAATAATAATAATATCACAAAACATTTAATTCCCTTCTTCGGCACGCTGATGTGGCCTTATTTAATTGTACAACAAAACCTGACTCCTATCTGTAACTTAATCTGTAAGATAAGGTATTAATAAAATAAAATCATTTCCCGCTTCCTTATGCTGATTTGCAATCTTCAGTGATCGAACCACAACATCGAATGTCGGCTCTTGATTTGACCTTCTGCTATGGTACTATTACAGTACACCTCTTTATTGTTTCGAGGCATTGTCGTGCCTTTCGTTTATGTGTTTACAGTTAACAGCATTCATCGTTAGCCACTACACGGCCGACGCGGGAACGGTTGTACAGTTTTCTTTTCAGTGGAGCCAGAGGCTGTTCAAGCTCTTCTCACTCCTTCGGTCCTACACATTACTTTGCTTTTTAAGTCCTGGTACACTAGATTTTTAAGTGAAAAGTGTATAAACGGTGCTATTAATTGACAAGCGCAATTTTTCAGTACGAAACGCAGTATAGTAGGAAATTTCAGTAAATTTAATTCCGGGCTTTCAACTACAGAAGATGGTCCGTATGGTTTGAAAAAAACATGAGGCTGACAATGATCTATCTACTTCATAAACGAATAAGTGGTGTTGTTGGAAATAAAAGACAATCATGTGAAGTAATTCCTTGTTATTTGGAGTCGCAAAACATATATACTTATGCTGTTTGTTGGAACGACAGTACACGGAGAGAATTTTAAGACGAAATATGAGTAGTTAGAGTGTAGAGGAAGCAAGTTGGGTTGTTCTGTGTGTAAAGATGATCAGAATATTGGAGTGACTAAATCACAGGGAGTAGTATTTCAGTGGATTCAGTTTGTGGAAGTAAACCAGATCAGTTGTGTCAGCATCATAGCCAGATTTGCAGACACGATGAAGAAGAAGAAGCTCTGTTCATCCATAATATCGCAGAATTCCAAGGTCTGGTAAGTCTAATCTGTTTCTTCATAATTAGTTTTAATGGTGTATTTAAGTAGTGAAATCAATTATGGTTGTGTAAATACCTTCTTCTTGGATGTTATTGAACGTAGAACAACAGATGTAGAAGCAAGAGAAGCATAACTTTTAAAATGTCCCTCGGAGCATAGTTTAATTTAAGTTATTTGAATGATAATTTGATAGAAGCATGGAGTGATAGTGATAGTGGACTGACAGGTGGAAACTCAGGCTGTTTAGAACGACTTAAGAATAAGTACAATGAACTATTCGAATGGCATTGCTTATACCATCGAATTGAATTGGGGGTTGCTGATACAATCGAAGAGGTTCGCGGTGTTAATCACATTATCATTTTTTTAACAAGCTGTATGCGCTGTATCGTCAGTATCCAAAGAATCGGCATGAACTGTCACCTATTGCACAAGAATTAGGAGCAGAGCTGAAGAAGATATCTAAAACATTCTTTTTGTTGGGTAGCCTCAAGCTTTAGAGCAGTGAAAGCAGTATGGAAGTGCTACCATGCTCTAACTGCTCATTTCAATAGATGACTAGAAAATCAGACCAGTGTTCGTGAGCAGCATTGCATCGTTTTCAGATCTTCTTGCGGGCATGGTTGTGTGTGTTGCCCTTAGTGTAAGTTAGTTTAAGTTTGACTACGTAGTGCGTAATCTTAGGGGCCGATGACCTCAGCAGTTTGGTCCCATAAGACCTTACCGCAAATTTCCAATTTTCAGATGATCTTGAAGATGCTGGTGTCCTCTCACAGGGCCTCCAAAAGGACAGTGTTAATATTCCCTCATCAAATACGACAACTGAAGGAAATGACGTGTGTTTGCCCGAGGGGAGCAGAGAATGCTATTTCTGAAGGGTGCTTCAAAAGCATTTAACTGGTTCCCAGAAAAGAATCAAACAGGATGACTACCCAGATCAATAGGAAAAAGTTCTGACAGAGTCTTAGCGACAATTTGAGGCAACGGCTAATTTCTAATGACAGTGAGGAATTTAAATCCATCATGGAAGAGATCGATATTTTGGACAGTAAAAAATGGCCCTATGTCATTGTGAGCCCATGACTAGAAGGGGGTAAGAAAATATAAGAAAAATGTGGGCCTTTTTCATCTTTTTTATCCAAATGTAAGGCAGGGTTTCAGAAACTATATAGACAACGTGGAGAGAACATCCTGATAACGTGAAACCAGCTTTTGTTTGTGTTGATACACTGCCTATGAGCACATGAGACTGTGAAAGACCCTTTAGCACAATGAACGTAGTTATGAAAACTCTGTGAATTCGCGTTCTGTTTGCCATCTCTCATCCTCCATGTTTATTTAAATTGTGGGTCCTCCGCTACATCTCTGGAACTCCGAGGATTACATCAAAATAAGGATCGAAACCAACAAGCCGAGAGCCACCAATGCAAGAAGGCTAACCTACACTTGCAGCAGTCTGGTGGGTACTCCAACATATGACACTTTCTTTACGTGAGTCCACCCATCATTTTTGTTAGGAATACTGGAAGTGTGGTGAAGCATTTAGCATAATTGGTGAAAATATTGTATTGTGACTAATCTGTATGTTCTGCCATTTTCTCTAAGTTTGCATGTTATTTTGTGAGGACAGGTTTTCTTCTGAACGAAACTTTCACTCTGCAGTGGAGTGTGCGCTAATATGAAACTTGCTGACAGATTAAAACTTTGTCCCACACCGAGACATGCACCTGAAACTTTTGCTTTCTATGGGCTAAGTGCTCTACCGATTGAGCTACCCAAACACGACCGAGGAATCGTCCTCATACCTTTAATTCCACCACTACCTCGTCTCCTACCTTCCGAACTTTACAAAAGTTCTCCAGCGAAACTTGCAGTACTAGCACCCATTGTGGAGACATGGTTTAACCTCGGCCTACGGGATGTTACCAGAATGAAATTTTCACTCTGCAGCGAAGTGAACCCTGATATGAAATTTACAGGCAGATTAAAACTTTGTGCCCTACCGAGACTCTAATTCGGGACCTTTGCCTCACATGGGCAAGTGCTGTACGCAAAGGTCTTGAGTTCGAGTCTCGGTCCGGCAAAAAGTTGTGCCATCTACTGCCCGGATTACAGGAACCTGTGTATATAAGAATCCAAATTTGGGGATCCCTGTATCACGTGCATCGTACGATACCACCCGGGGTCAATTGTTTGTTACAATTTCACTTCTATTTGATCAACATTTAATCCGATTTCGGTTGTATATTGCGGTATTCCTGACTTTTACATAAGTATCCTATACACTGAAGTACTTTCGAAAATACATACTTTTCAAATTTTCCTGTAACGAATCATTTTCATGAGAAATAAAGTGAAAAAGTGAAATTTCGGGAAATCTTTTTCCTTCGTCTTTCATTTCAAAAAGTAGTCAGAAAAGTAATCTAAGAAATAATTGATTTTTTTACAAGTTATAACTAGCCTCCATTTCCTTTATACAGTTCGTAACAAAGGACATATATCCTCATCAAAATTCCAGATTTTCTATGAACCATAAGAAACAATAATTTATTTTTCCTTAGCTGAATAGTGTTCAGTGTATTCAAAAAACGTAATTTATTTCACGATAAACTATTTCTGTTGCTTCAAAATCTTATTGCAAGCGAAACTTTGCATATGAAATATTGAATATCTATATGAAAATCTTTTGTTACTATTTTGATTCTCAGATTTTTGTTACTACAACAAGATATGATTTTTCTTAGAACTTTAATGTTATACATACCGCATGTACTTATAATATTTAATTTGATAATGAAACCTCTAGAGGTATTAAATACGCCTCAAATGGTTCTGAGTGGCCTATTTTTAAGCAGTTGTACGTGACGCATCGCGCGTAGTATGTTCGTAGTTATGAGCATATGTGCGCCAACAGTTAGCTTCTCAACTGTATGTTGTCCTTCACTGTACCTGACAAGCTAAACGTGAAGTAAATCGTGAAATGTTACTAAGGTATATTTCTTTACTGGCTAGTGAAGAATCTGAGAATCTCTTCATCCCATAATTAGATGACTATTGCCACATTTTCGTCAAAGACAATCACTAATTTTCAAATTCAATTCTGAAAGGCTCTTCTTTCCATGATTTCTTAGGTACTAAACGAGCAAATACATAGGAAAAAAATACGTACTGTTGATATAAAGTGAATAGAACTTTAATTAAAGCTGGAAAAGGGGTCTTCAGAAGTGCTATCAGTGTAACAGGTCACCAAACGTAAATTATCTTGCAAGTAATAAGAACTTGTAAAATAATCGTCAAACGATCTCTTCTTATCTTCTGGACAGCCACCGACTGAAGTGATATATTCCTAAGAAGTTATAGGTGAAATTACACAATAACATAAGCAAAAACGTTTCAGGCAAAGTGGACCCGCAAACGATTCATTTGTAAAGTAATTTTAAATAGATGGCTACTTCAGATTTATTCTAGGTAGTGCAGATGTACTTGATATGTGTAGTTTTTGTTAAAGTTCCCATCTAAGTCGGTTTAACTTCAACCCATGGTCCATAGTTGTGGAGTGTAGTACATGCGCGCTGAGGAATCGCCACATATTGCTGTCGCTGTAGCACTAGATGCAGCTCACCAGCATAGTTTAACTGGTAAGATGGGCAGGTCAAGCAGGACCTGACCTAACCACACTCGTCTAGACTGTGCTATCTTGGGTAACTTAAAAACGTGCAGTATACAATTTTCCTGCTAACAACGTCGAAGAACTGCAACAATTAACTGTAACGTATTCCGAAGCTCTAGGATATCATGCGGGGGCCCTTAAAAAGAATTTGAATCTCTCTGCAGGGCTGAGCGCTGTATTAAATTCAAATTCGAGACACCCTTTGTTGACAGTCCTGTTCAGTGAATCTTTTACAAACTCTTCAGACTGACTAAGTGAAATGGGACATGTCGCCTTTCCTGTTGCAAGACAGCCTACGTACGTCAACTGTGCGTAAAACTTCTCAAAGATTTGGATATACACGGCAGTGTTTACAGTTGTTTAAAAAAAAATAGGAGACTCACAGTCCATCTTGCTGACACTGCACACCACTGTCCGATATTTTTACTGTGAAGATGTTCTCGCTTAAACGTGTGTGGATTGTTTGCTGATCAGTATCCAGTGTTCAGGGAGTTCAGTGTCACGTCACACGAAAGCAGGCTTCGTCAAATGAAGTACATCCGCGGATCAAACATTCGACTCTCAGTTGTTTGACATACCCACTTACAATAATTCACAAATTTTGGCTTATCCTTCTTAAGTTCTTGGACACAATGCATTCTGAAAGCCTTCATTGCTATATAGTATAAAACAAGTTGACAACACCTAATGAAACGTCTTGCTACAATTTACGTTCGACTTCTTTGGACAAAAGATCAATCGTGCTCGACTATCGGCGATCATTTAAGGTGTGCGAACGGACGGAACTCGATTCTTTTTGTGTTTGCAGTTGATCCTGTACTACATCACTTGGTCACCAAATCAAATCCTATGTACTGCCTTTTTGCTGGTATAGAAACGACAGGAAACTTCCTCACAAAAATGTTCCCGCGTTTCGTTACATGAACCGGTAGATATCTACACCTCCACTATTGTTATTCTTTCTTGAGAAGGATACGTCTCGCTGAGATATTTACTGCAGACGCCTTAGGAAAGTCGCAACGGGTTTCGTACTGGCAATATAAAACGTAGCTGCAACAGGTTAGAAACAATAGATGACAACTGATAGATGACTATGACCAGTCTAGTACTGGGGGTCGGTATTTCGTGAGCCACTCTGTAGTAAATAGGGCAGTATTTCATACTTCAATGGCGGTCAGTTTTCAGACATCTGTAGTTATCTCGAAAACAGCTTGTGTGACGACGCACGTATACCCTAATAGTTTCGGTTCTTTTATTGTATTTTCCCTCCAGAGTTCGACATCGCTGTTAATTATGATACACTTTGCATGTGAAAACGAAATTTGCAATATGATACACAAATCGGGAGGCACAGCCCTCTCAGTAGGGGTTGTTAAACGAAGAAGATTCATTCATGATTAAGGCAGCAATTCCTCCAGTAGTCACGCAAATGTCAGAAGTCAAGATTATTTGCCAACTGTGATACTACCTGATGCCTTTAACGAACACTTTAGCAATTACAATGCTGCGACTTGGAATCCCATGTGAAAACCGAGCGAGGTGGCGCAGTGATTAACACACTAGACTCGCATTCGGCAGGACGACGGTTCACAAGCACGTCTGACCATCCTGATGCAGATTTTCCGTGATTTCCCTAAACCAGGCAAATGCCAGGATGGTTCCCCTGAAAGAGCACGGATGACTTCCTTCCTCAACGTTCCTTAAGTCGTTGGGACCGATGACCTTGCCTACTGGTCCCGTCCCTCAAATCAACCAACAGATCTGAAAGCACTTTGTCTTTCCCAAACATATGTAGTGCAGAACATGATAGCCTCCAATGGATAAAAAATACGAGGAACTAAATAGTTCTCATTCGGATCTTGTGGCCAATTAAGGGAATGCCAATTAAGTTGAGCAAACGAAATGTTAGAACGCTGTTGAGAAACCGGAAAATTCTGAGATCGAAAAAGAGACGGGTTATTTTAACAATCACTAATACGTGATGGGAAGAAGAGGGGGATTTTTGGAGTGCTCATCACAGGATTATTCATGAGTAATCCTGGAATGAGATAGTAGGATAAGGAATAAAAGCACATAACAAATTTGTATCGTGAGAAAACTTGCTATCTGCATCAAAACTTACGATATTTTTGCTGGAATTGAAAGTATTTTCAACAGCATTGGTAATCATAAGAAGTACAGGAGCAGACCACAGTTACGGAAGACTGTGAAAGCGAAGAAATTTATCATCGCGTTAATGAATTCTAGTCGTAATGGGAGACGGCTATGCAGTCGCTGCTAAAGCTTTTGTGGCGGTGTTCGTAGCGACAAACACTTGGCTGTGGAAATGGCTTACGAAGTCACCGCCACACTTTTAATAGCGGGCCGACCGGTCCGCTGGAACAGTGAACAGAAAGATGAAAAACCAAACACTCTGATTAAATAAAAGTCGGTACTTATCTTTATTGATGAAGATACAGAAACACAGTAGTGAACTCGGTGTCTACAGAAATCTGTCTAGTTCGAGTCGGAGCGGCTAGGTCAGCGTCGGCTGACGACAAACAACAACTCTGCTGCGATGAACACACAACTGACTAGCAATTACACAATTCGGTGGCGAGTATACAACTGTGCGGCGAATACAGAACTGTCCTAGCGCTCGCGACTCCAGCGCTTAAGAAGCCAGAAGCCAGCAGTGGCGCGCGCAGACTTGCGGCGATTTCCTCTCTCGCTGGCGCTGCTTATGCGGACGGCGTCCGGACTTTGATGCTGCCAACCTTTGGGCAGCGGGCTCGGGTGGCATTACTGGCTAGGATATAACAAAAGCATAAAACAAAAACTGACGGTATAATTCACCCTTCTCAATGGCAATGACAAGGGACAAATAAAAACAAAAACGTAGAAAATGTGCGAATAGTCGAGCAGATTTTCTGTGTCTTTATATGTGTTGGTGTCTGTTGTATGAATGGAAAACCCATGTGTAATATTCTGCAATATTCATCTAACCATTTTTAGGCTGTAAGTCTATCATATCATAAAAAAACAAAGATAAATATGTGTAGTAGAGAAATTTATGAAATCGTAGACTATAAAGTAGATACAAACAAAGAAACTCTCTATTTGCTCTCATAGATAACTATTAATAAACTTTGATATAAGCCTAAAGTGAAACAAAAATTATTTCTATAAAATTTGAAGAAATACTGTGGAAATGCCATTAGATAAAATATAACACATTGAGTTAATGAATTGCAGGACAAATTAACTTACGAAAGAATAATAAATAAATTGAGAAAAACACAGTAAACTTATGGTTCAAGGTCATGACAGAGCAGTATAATACAGTCTTCAGGAAGCAATCATTTTACATGTAAGACACACGACGAGCTTAACAGGTAAGTGAAACAATCGTAATCATAAAAAGTAAAATTACTTGGCAAGTGAAATCACAGTACTTGAAATAAAGTAAAATGTGGGGCATACAAGCATGAGAGGTAATTTACAAAGTTTTCTAGAGGGATTTATTAAGAAATATGTGCGCTTAGAAGCGGTGCATAAGGAACTGTCATAGTTCAATAACAAGTTTGTGGAAATGATTACATATTTATCACTTTCCGTTATTGCAAGATGGTTCATCTTCCTTCCATCGCAGATGTTCCACCCTGTAACTGTAACAGCTGCGCACTGCGAGATGGTCATAATATAAGAACCTTCCTTCTGTATTTATTTGTGCGGTCAAGAAATCCTGCAAGCACTGTCAGATCGTAGTGAGTGATTTCTCTGCAGAGTTTAATCCTGATTCAGCAGTAATACAATGAAAATTTGCTAATGCAACCCCGCTGTATTTTTGAGCCAAAATGACTATATACATAAATAATACGCATGAGAAATTCAGAGCTAACCACATTTAGTTTAAAAATTATCAAACGGTTTCTGAGCGTATTTAGACGGCAACAAAGCGTTGGTTAACAGATTGGGTGAGTTTGAAATCTCCAGAATTTATTGTGGCTAAGATGTTATATTCAAGTTCCAAATTACGTACTTTTATTTATCTACATACTGTTGCTAATGTCACCACTTTAAATTTGGCATATAATACTGAAACTTATTATTAAATACCACGACAAATCAAAGAAAAATAATAGTAATCATCTTCTTGTTCTGCACTTCGTGCATTATGCTTTGAGCCTGTTCCCTCTTCACGGATTGCGAAATGGGAACAAAATTGTCCGTCCAAATCTTCTTAGGTCTTCCAACACCTCTTCTTCCCACCAGGTTGTAAGGTAAGGTAAGTTTGGAAAGTAATTTATTGGCCATTTTTTGTACGTACTCGTACCAAATATTGGTTTTCATGTGTTCACTTCTTGAGTGGTCGTATGGTCTTCTAAGGCATTCCGTTTTTGCATTTCTGACTTGGTGTGATTATTTGTGTTATTACTATTGTTGTGAGTATGTGTCTGGTATGACTTAAGATAACCACGTAACATACTAACTCGTGTGCGTAGCTAAGGAGAGTAGTTAGTTGCCACTGAAGGATTTTGATCTGAAGCAGTTGTTTTATTCAACATTGCTGGGCGAAACATTCAAGACGAGCCCCTTCCGCGTCCAGAGCGAGTAATAAATACTCCAAGAGCTGAAAATTTGTGCATTATATTTAATTATCGGTAAATTACAAAAGATCGTAACTCGGTTACGTTCTCATCAAATGTAATGAGAACAAGTAGTGATCACCGTCAAGATAACGACTGATTAAATTATGATTTCAATTGTGCTGCACATCCGACCGGCCTTCGCCCACGGCAACTACGAAGAAACTTGCCTGACGCAGCAGCTACAACAGCGCAGCGGCGACGGGAAGTTGCTGGTGGTAGTTAGTGCTCGGCAGCATTCCTGTACACTGATTGCCGGCGGTAGTTGGCGCAGGGCGGCGTCGGAGGCGAGGGCTGCCGACGCCCGACTATCAATAACTAGAGGCTTATTCGATTATTCAGATGAACGGAGCTGCGCCGTCGTAACGCAGTGCAGACGGGAATGGCAATCCGACGCCGGTACGTTATGCGGGAGGGAGAGGCGAAACGGTGACGGACGCAACGCCGCCGGTTCTGTCCGGCGAAAATTGCCGCAACCCTTCAAGTGGCGTACGCCGGGCACGGGGCCGCAATTCGAAATTCGCAGATTAGCTGTTCCGATGAGCAACAGGGCTGTCTCGGGTAAAGAATTCGGGGCGTGCGGGTGGCATGCGGCCGGAGTGTCGGCGTTTCCAGGGAGTGCCATGAATAATGCAGCACGCGGTTTGGCCGGGAGTGTGGGTGTAAGGCTGGTCGGTGACAATCTCCTCACAAAATAGCGCTATAAAACGTGGTGTCGGCGCAAGGGAGAAGCAGCAAAGCATGCAATGTGGGCTACTGGAAAAAAGGGGGGGAGTGTCTCTCGTGCAACAAATCTTCAGCACGCAAACCAGTTCTGTTCTGTGGGTACAGTAGTATTTTGCTTTAGCCTCTTGTATCACTAGTAACGATGACTTAAAAAGTACTTCACAGCGGCAGCACATCGTCAACAGCTTTCTGATGTTGCTCATCTGTCGCACTATTGTGTAACGTGTGTAGATGTAGCGATGCTTCTCTCAAGCATTTTATGGACATAGAGGTTCAAAGTTCTACGAGCCATTTGAATAAACTACGAGAGCGCCCACCGTCGTGCTGCGACTTACCGCAACGGGCTAAGGCAGCAGAGTAGAAATCAGTCCGGAATGCCATCGAGTCTGGTACTTTTTATTTCGTAGAACTCCTTAAAACACTTGTACTGTTACAACGAATCAGATTTCCTGGGAAAGGAACCATGATAATGATCATCATCATAGTGATATTTTAGTACCAACGTGAATTGTGATTAAATATGCACTTACGAGGTTTAGACAAAAAGTGGACACACCGCTCAAAATGAATGCCTGAACAAAAATGCAAATTTGCTGATTCGAGACACGCTGCTTCAGGATAGCTGGTACCCGTCTGTTTTGCGGAAATTTGATAATTTTTTTTTATTTTGTCCGTCTCAGTTGCTAGAAAGTGCAGTATTTTGCTGCGGTCGTTATCGGTCTCCGGGCTGACACACCCATCATCAAACCATCCAGCACGTTATTAACCGTAGTTAGTCATACAACATTGTGCCAAAAGGCACGTAAATCTTTTGTACACAAAGTGAAATTGTGAGGAACAAGTACTCTCAATGAGAAGATAACCCATGTATCTGCTGTTACACCTAAACAACACAACCAAATTAGTTTCTAGGAGCACTTTATCGGATTGTATATCGCGCTCAAGGAAAGCGGAAAAACAGTATCCGCTAAGTCAGAATGTTGACGAAAGTGTGTGTTGAGATATCGTGACAGGTGAAGGTTGAAGAGTATTGCGACGGAAAGTAAGGAGACGACAACTGTAAAAGTCACTGTACAGGAGAATGCCCCCCTCGTGAATTCTGTCAACACCAAAGCAACGTGAAGGTAGCTCCATATACAAGAAAATTGCAGGGTGAACTGGAATTCTGGTACCAATCATTAGTGTTGCAAACACCCGTGGTAGAGAAGTCATTAAAACTGAGCTATGATGCAATGGAAATTAGTTATTTATTCGGAGGAGATGTTTCACACACTTTCCGGATTCTGGCCGAGTTTACGTTTAAAGAGGGAAACTCGGTATCTTTGTTCCCGTCAATATCAAATTACTGTTAAGGATTATACGACCATATTCGTTGATCTGGTCCATCAGAAGACACAGTATTTGCTCCCCAATAGTGATGCTGTCTTTCAAGACTCGTGAAATGGTCCAAGTTTGCGCATTGTCTTGTCTGCGATGTTGCACATCAGTTCGATATAAAAAATGATCGAGTTGTTAGTTAGTAATCGTAATGGATGCTCCTTCAGCACTGTGCACTGGAAAGACGCTTTTACTGGGTATTTTAACTGGAGTCATTCCAGGAACCTCTACGGCAATTAAAGAATCACCACAAAGGTGTCTGGTGGATGATCATTACATAAAGAATAGACGAAACAGTTCGTGCAGACTACTAGTCAGCGGCGTTAGCCGTTTGCGATAACGGCGTTCGTGACTCTTATGTCACATAAGAGGCTCGTGAAACTGAGACACGACACCTCGGAAACGATTGAAATGAACGTAGCACTGGAGTAGCATTCCTTCCATGTGCATATGTATCAGCATCGTGCGAAACAAGAATGAGTGGAAATGATCCATTCAACGTTTGTTTCCTCTGTCGGACTGTGCACTGGTGTGCAAGCATTAAAGTCGAAACTAAGTTCGCGTGGCGAAGTGACATAGTTCGATGAAACATAAGAAGAACTGCCAGTGTATTACAGAAGGCAACTGTAAGAAAAATGCCATGAGACGAACAGAGATGGCACTTTTATTCAAAGAAACCGCGATCTATGATGGTACCCAGAACATTATGAAAGGTGACACACGGTTCTTATAAGGGTGTGTAGTGACCACCGAGGGCAGTGCGTACTTCGCACCGTGATCCCATGCCTGTCTCAAGGTTGGTAACTTCTCGTGCAAGGCCCTTCCATTCCTCCGCCTGTTCAGTTGACAGTTATCGGATAGGGATCTACGCATTTGGAAGTGCTGAAATACGTTTGCCCAACGCGTCCCCCACATGATTGATGGGATGTAAGTTTAGAAACGGCCTGACCAATCCATTCGCCGAATGTCCTTTCGTTCTGACAGCTCCTCCGCCCGCGCAGTTGGGTGCAGTCGCGCATTGTAATCCATGAAACTAAAGTTAGTTCCGAATTCATCTCTGAAGAGACGCACATGTGGACGGATTACAGCGTCACAAGGTACGCTGACTAGTGAGTGTACGGCGTTTAAAGATTTTTTAGGTCAGTTCATCCATGCAACAAGATGCCTCCCCACACCTTAATACCTGGACAGACAAAATAATTAGTCCAATTTTCGTGGGTGAATTACGTACCCTTATATGGCATACATGGCGAGAGGAGGAACACGAATAAAACTGTCAGCCGCAAGAGCATAAATAGTGTAACTCGGGTTGATATAGTACGAAAACGCATATTTTGAAACGTCCCCTTTGAAAAATTATGAATGACTGTGCTGGTAAACTTCTACGTTATTTGATACAGAAACAGCTGAGTGAAACTCAACGTACTCAGACAGATTTCTCTTTATTTATTCTGATTATCACTAAAATGACAGACAATATCTTAGCGCAACGCAGTATGACTTCCAATAACCCCTACAAAAGAATGGCCCTGACCGGCGTTATCGCAGACGGCTAATGCCGCTATATCTTTCAAGAATCACTTACCTTACAAAAATCTTCGTTACTCGAACTACTGCAATACAGCGAGCGCCAATACTCCCAGCTCAATAAAAGATACTAACTACTGAAGGCACTAAATACTGATAGGCATAGTTAGTAAATGGAATATATATATATATATGAACTGATATATAATCAGTTCATGACATCCAGTCCTACAAATTTCCTTTTTCTGGCGGACACACGTCCAGATCGTCCGCTCTAAAAACTCTGGCATCTCTCTCCCCACATCCACCACTGCTGGCGGCTCACGTCCAACTGCCCAACACTACAATAACAAATATTCCAACAATGAGTACAACCAGCCACAGATTGCACATAGTGCAGTCAGCGATTTTCATACAGAGCACTACGTGGCGTTACCAACATAAAAACCTAAATTGCCTACTTACAATTTCATTAACTGCGCCTAGACTTATATAGCTAACGAGAAAGAGGGAGAGAGAGAGAGAGAGAGAGAGAGAGATTTTGGCTCTGAGCACTATGGGACTCAACTGCTGAGGTCATTAGTCCCCTAGAACTTAGAACTAGTTAAACCTAACTAACCTAAGGACATCACAAACATCCATGCCCGAGGCAGGATTCGAACCTGCTGTTCCAGACTGCAGCACCTTTAACCGCACGGCCACTTCGGCCGGCTAGAGAGAGAGAGAGAGAGAGAGAGAGAGAGAGAGACGGCACAACACGAAGGTATTTCCTAATGGGATGGAGATTGGTAGATGAAATATGTGTGTACGCTCAAGTAATAGATAACAATTTCAGAAAAATTCAAGAGAAAGAGCTTTATTAGAGTGAACAATTCTATAAAGCAAGCAGTTATTTGGCTTAGCACTAACTGATAAAGTTCTTGGATGTCTTCTTGAGGGATATCTTGCCTGACTCCATCCAATTGGCGCTATCGTCAAAATAACGAGAGGGCTTTGCCTCTAACGTCCCAAACCTCCTCAATTAGGGAGAGATACGGTAAAATTGCTGGGACAGGTTGGGTTTGGCAAGCACGAATAATAGCAGGTAAAATTCTCCCCTTGTGGGTGCAGGCATTATCTTGTTGAAATGTAAGCCCGGGATGTTTGGCGGGCTAAAATCAGGTTGGTATCCAACCGCTTTCAGCGCGTCTCCAGACACGGTTCTGGAATCTCATTGACTGTGGTAGAATCATCTTCAGTGGTGAATCCCTCTTCGAATTGAGCCCTTATAAACAGCGAATACGTGTCTGCAGAGGCCAAAGACAGTGGTGGTACACCATTGTGATTGTCGCCCGCCATTCGGCCCGACAATTAACATAATAATTTAAGGTGTCTTACCTTTTGGTAGCAAAACCCCTTTGGTTGTCACCCGCGGCAGCCTTTGCAAAACCACGGTACGTTGACAATATTGTACCCGAAGTTTCCCTACCCTTCGTCGGAAGCCATCCTGGGCTTTCATTTCAGCAATATAATGTCCATCTGTAAACGGGGTGGGTCTCAATTGCTTGTCTTCGTCCAGGCCACACACTGCCAATCCCTAGGAATTTCACCGGATTTATCGCCAATTGAGAACGCTAAGACCATTACAGGCAGGGTCCTCCAACCATATCGGTATTCTAACGATCTAGAGAGTTAACTGGACAGAATTTTACAGGACCTTCAATAATTCTGTCAATGAATGCCTAGCCAAATAACAGGTTGAATGGGGACCAGTTGTAGTCATACAAGTCCGTAAGCAAGCATTGTAAAGAAAGACCAACATATCATAATCATCATATCAAACGCTTCATATCGGAGCACTGGCCCTTATCAATACATGCCTGCTTAAATTACGAGGCGTGTTTTTTTTAGTAAGTACCGTTTTGCCACACCGCGGCCGCAGCGCTGTGGTCGCCGTTCTACGCATGCGCACTGGGTCTCTTCGTCTAGTCTACGCACTGACGACATTACAGTCTGAGTCTTCCTTGTTTACGTTGTGTACTGAGTGTTTAAGATGCCTCCGATAACCGTGAGTCCCGCCGACTGTGAAGTATGGGCTGTCATAAGATTTCTTAGTGCTAAAGACCTAAAAGCGATCGATATTCATCGTGAGATCTGTGCAGTTTGCAGAGGAAGCATTATGAATGATGGAATGGTAAGAAAGTGGGTGAGAGCATTTAAAGATGGCCGCACAAATGTGCATGATGAGCAACAGAGTGGGCGTCCTTCGGTCGTTAATGAAAGTTTGGTGCAGGAAGTGGACAATAACGTGACAGGAAACAGACGCTTTACGATTTCCTCCTTGCGGGATGACTTTCCTAAAGTTTCTTGTAGTGTTTTGTATGGAATTGTGATTGAGCACTTGAATTGACAAAAATTGCGCGTACGTTGGGTACCGAAAATGTTGACGGATATGCACAAAACCAAACGTTTAGACAGGGCATTGACTTTCCTTGAACGGTACCACAACTACGGTGATGATTTCTTAAGCCTAATTGTTACGGGCGATGAAACATGGGTGGCCTACGTCACACCAGAATCAAAGCAACAGTCCATGGAATGGCGGCATTCAGATTCACGCAGAGAAATGAAGTATAAGCAAACAATTTATGCCCGGAAAATCATGTGCACAGTCTTTTGGGACAGAAAAGGACTACTGCTTGTGGATTTTCTGCCTCGTAATGAGACAATCAATGCAGCAGCTTACTGTAAGACATTGCACAATCTGTGCCGTTCAGTTCTGAACAAAAGACGTGGCAACTTGAGCAAGGGCATCGTTTTGCTGCAAGACAATGCCCGTCCGCATGTGGCGAATCAGACCAAAGATCTCATCACATCTTTCCGATGGGAAACTCTAGATCATCCTCCGTACAGCCCCAATCTTGCGCCTAGTGACTACCATCTGTTTCTGCACTTGAAGAAACACCTGGGCGGTCAGCGTCTTCAAGACGATGACGAAGTCAAAACAGTAGTGATGCAGTGGTTAACAAGTCAGGCGGCATACTTCTATGAGGAGGGTATTCAAACACTGGTACAACGTTATGACAAGTGCCTCAATATTGACGGAAATGATGTAGAAAAGTAGAGTAAGGTACAGGCTTTCATGTAAAAATAAAATTATTGAGATATCTTAGCCGTTCTTTTTGTAATTTCAAAACGGTACTTACTTAAAAAACACGCCCCGTATGTAGGCAAAACTTAGCCATTCACGCAGATTTGGCTGGCTGCTTTTGTCTCCTCCATGTCCTCTGCATACTGCCTGGCTTTAGAGTAAATATCAGTCTGCAACATGTTTGCTACAAATATTAGTACAAATTCACTCATTTGTAGTTCGCTTGGTCGATCCGCAGTACAGGTCGTTAAAAATCACCTGCCATGATGATACACTTGAGGATTAAAAGGAGTACTGAGAGTCCTTGTAGGCGATCCGTCGCAAGCTCATACATCGAATACAGTATTCATTGGCTTTTCTCCCGTTCAATTCTATTTTAGTAATTAATAGTTAACAGGCAGTTGATCTGAGTATTAGATTTTCACACAGCGGACCACGCAATGGATAACCCCCTAGCGTGGGATAGTATCCCATTATCTGGCAGATCCCTACATTGTCAGCAGCGAGTAACTATTTTCTGAGTAACGCTGCAGAAAAATAACTAGGAGCTCATTGTTGTTATGCCTCATAAAAGCATTGCTCCTGTTTAGAAAATTTCTTGACTGCGATCACCTAGAAAAAAAGTTACCGAGCTATCGATAATACATTAAAATCCGTGAATGGATGTCAAATTGTACTTTTGAATTTCACATATATTACGTTCCTATAACTTTGTAATTAGCTTTGAAAGACACGTTGAACCTCGTCCGGTGACTCCTCGACAAGTAATCCGATGCCCTGTCTACTTCAATTATAGCGGACCGGTTGTGTTGCCAGATGTTTCCGATAAACTTCGTTAGTTGTCGCTACAGAGTGCACTACTAATGTTCTATATTATTGTAGATATCCTGAAAAACAAATGATCTGCCTTCCACGAACATAGGCCTACAAGCTATTCTAAATCATTAGGTGTGAACACCAACGTAACTTCACATTTAGGTAAAGATTACGTTCAAAGCCTACGACTTCCAAAGCGTCAACGACAGTAGTTGAGGACTAGAATATTCTTAGATATAACTGATACTGAAAGTAAATTTGAAGGATTAAAATCTCCTGTTTGTAAACCGATTGAATTTAACCATGTCTCTACTACTGGAACTTACGAAGTGATTTCTCTACCAATGCACGTCAACAAGTAAACGTCACTGATAACCAGCTGGGAATACGTACTAACATTTGAATACTGTCCTCTCGTACTAAAACCAAAACAACTCAAGTACAATGCATTCTTCCGTCAATTCAGCACAGGTTTCAAATGGCGAGAAGTTACACATACACGTACAGTATATCACAAATTATAAAATCAAATGCCTACGTTTTCATAGCTGAATTAATTTCAGGGTGTTACTCGGTCTGGCTTGTATGGCTTCGTAATTACGATATTGCTTTCACTTTTTCTCTTGACTTTGAGGAAACTTTCATTTCTTAGGGTTCATCTCAACTCACAATTTTCATCTTTACTTTTGTATCATCGTTATTCCGTTCAAAATCTTTTGCATATTATGCAGAAGTACTACTTTTCGATTAAGTTAAAACTATTTTATCAGTTTTACTGCCTTCAGTATGATATTAGGGAGAGTACTGTTTTACGCACAGAGACGGACCAAAAGATCTGACTGTCTAATACTCACTGAAATATAATCATTTTATTCTTACAAATTAGTCACTTCATTCTTTATCAAGAAGATACTCTAACGAAAGACATTGTGAGCTAGCACCAAGACGGAGGAGGAGGAGATTAGTGTTTAACGTCCCGTCGACAACGTGGTCAGTAGAGACGGAGCGCAAGCTCGGGTGAGGGAAGGATGGGGAGGGAAATCGGCCGTGCCCTTTCAAGGGAACCATCCCGGCATATGCCTGAAGCGATTTAGGGAAATCACGGAAAACCTAAATCAGGATGGCCGGAGACGGGATTGAACCGTCACCCTACCGAATGCGAGTCCAGTGTGCTCACCACTGCGCCACCTCGCTCGGTGCACCAAGACGTTGTGAGCTAGCAGCAATATATGTCGCTCACAAAATTTTCTCGATGGCACTTAACTCGTGATGGAAGGAAAGTATTCGTTTTCGTATCGATCAAATCAATTACTTCAAAACTGAAAAACGAGAGGTTGCCAAGCTGCCAGATTCTTGACATTCACATGTTGTAGTGACATCCGAAGTAACTTCTATGCGTCTGCTTATTGCGCTCATTTCACTCTAATTTTTTTGTTCTCCTTTTTCTATTTTTTAATGTATTCTGAACACAGGTAGTTGATTCCACTAGTTATTATTCCTCAATCCAGAACGAGTTTGCACTTATGCATTACGCAGCTCTTGGTATCGGAGCTAGATATGTTACATAAGGGAGTGACTTTATTTTACACGTCCCCGAAATGTTTGTTGGGATAAAAACGGTGAAATACCTCCATAAGTAGTGATAGTTACACTCTGATACTTTCACTTATGCCATAAGTATAGTTATCATCCCCAGAAACAATTTGGAAACGCAGTCCGACACACACACACACACACACACACACACGCACACACTTTCTCTTTCTCTCTCTCTCTCTCTCTCGCTCTCCTTCTTTCTCTCTTTCTTTCTCTCTGTCTCTCTCTCTCTCTCTCTCTCTCTCTCTCTCTCTCTCTCCATCTTTAATAATCCAGCGCAGCTGAAGAATTGGCTTGAAAAGCTATTAAAAGCATACTAGACAGTGATAGATGATTTATGAAGAAGAGATTAATACTTGACGAACTGTTAGCTCTGTGCTTAAAGCGTCCGTCTTAATAACGAGGATAGTTCCTCAGTTCTGAAATCGTTAAATTTAAATTCAAAGGAATATGTGAGCTTTCAGAATCAATATACCATTAATTGATATCATCGCCTCCTAACATCACGGTAATACGCGAGATCACCTAGCAACACATATAAGAAGTAGCGAGCATCTAAGCTGCGTTCATTGATCAACCTTGTCTGTATGCGCAACCCGATATCGTACGATAATCAGATAGTTGAAATGATCGCACACAATCCTGTAATCATTATAGAATCTTGACTGCAGACAAAACAAATCTTCTTTTTAAGTGGAAAACTGAACAGAACTCCTCCAAATACGCCACAGAAGTAATGAGAAGCAGCCAAACGAAAACCAAACGCTTGCCACAACGGGACCATTGAATGGTTACATTCGAAAGTAATCACCACACGCGTTACGACATTCTGTCCCTTAGGGAGATGAGACGATCAATTGCTGTTTCGTAGAACGAGGTCAGCTGCTGACGGATCCACATCCGCACCCACTCTTGCAATTCCTCGTCCAACCGAAATCGACGTCCACTCCTGTCTTTCTGCAGGACGCCAAAGACGTGAGAACCACACGGTGAAAGAACCTGGCAGTACCGAGGATTTTGCAGTATTTCCCAACCAAAACGCTGTGGCGTAGCCTTCGTTCGATTGGTAGTGCAGGGCCGCTGTTATCGTGCAGCGGGGTGATTCAGTTCGACAGCATTCCTGGGTATTTCAAATTTATGGAATATCACAGTTTCCGTGAACTGTCCTCATAGCGCTGTGCGTTGATTGTGGAACTCAATGAGCAGAGGACCCCTGTAGTGGAAGAAGAAGGTCATCATGGTCTTACATGGTGCCACAATTTCGAGCCAGAGGGCAAATGCTAACTCCAGCAGTGGAAACATCCCACATATTCCCCGCCTTAGATATCGAAAGCTGTTCAACTAGTTCCGGTAAGCTGCACGAAAACGCCCATCCCCAAACTGTCAATCAAACGAAGGCTAGGCAGCAGCTACTTTTTTGGGAAATATGGCAACACGCTCCGCACAGCCAAAAGCTTTCACGGTGTGATTTCTGCATTTTCGATGACCAGAAGAAAGACATACGTGGACGTCGGTTCAGTCGGACGAAGAAGTGCAAGAACGGGTGCGGCTGTGGATCCGTCAGCGGCCGACCGCCTTCTGCGCCGGAGGAACTGATCGTCTCCCAGTGGGATAAAGTTCTTAATATGTGTACTAATTACATTTGTAAGGAACCATTTCTTACCATTGGCCAAGAGACACACTGACTCCCCAAAGATGCAGAATCCTCCCAGTCCTCATTCAACCAGGTTGCTCTGACAGCGTATCGAGAGCTTATAAGTATACCGTGTATTTGAGAAAAGATATACGTGGTTATCTCACCCAACATTGTTGGATAACAATATATATGGTTTCTTCCTTTCCTCACTAGAGCCCACTACGTACGTTATTACCTCTCATTTGCTTACTAAAAACTGAGAAACGAGGTTTTATACATGACAATGCAACAAAAATCCTTCTTGTCGTTTATTTTGTTTTAGATACGAGATTTTCATTTTAAGCTTAAGCTATTTGGATCAGTCGAAGCTGAGTGTAGGAGATATCAGTGAAGTATTGCAAAAACAATTTTCCCGATCTACTAAGAGCAAAAATAATGGGAAGAAAGCAAACTGCCAAATGAACAGTCAATTTCCATGCTAATGAAATAACGCTTGCTTAATACCTTCAGATAATTTATGCGATAGTCTAATTAGGAACATAAACACAAATGATATTCCCAATTTCAATAAGAGAGTAGATTTTTCAGTAATACCTGCAGATTGCAAATACATGCCGAAATCATTTTCTATAACCATTTTTTCTACCATTCCATTTTTAATAATCATTGTGTAGAGTCAGGTAAAAGACGTTCTTTAGTCATATACCACGCGCGCACAAGCGTGTGTGTTTGTGTGTGTGTGTGTGTGTGTGTGTGTGTGTGTGTATGTATGTGTGTGTGTGTGTGTGTGTGTGTGCGTGTGTGTGTGTGTGTGTGTGTGTGCGCACATATAAGACGTTACGTCTCGCTCTATATCAGGTCAAAACCACGAAATATATTTCAGAAATCGACAGTTTAAGTTTAAACGTAGATGAGCATATCCACACTGGTGTCCAAAATTAAAGCAACAAACAGCTCTTCCCCCGTCCTGCGTCTAATTCACGATAAAATCATACAAACTATCAACGTATGATCTTATTCTGCACAGGAGATGGCATTTCGGTGAACGGAAAACCATGCCAACGATTACGTCAGAGCACCTATCAAGTGTAGTAGTGTTTGATGGGTAGTCCCACATCCACAACCGCCGTGTACACCCTAACTGGCGGTGCGGTATGCCATCAAGAAGACGTCTGCCAGACGGTCTGTGGTGAAGGTTCAAATGGTTCAAATGGCTCTGAGCGCTATGGGACTTAACATCTCAGGTCATCAGTCCCCTAGAACTTAGAACTACTTAAACCTAACTAACCTAAGGACACCACACACATCCGTGCCCGAGGCAGGATTCGAACCTACGACCCTAGCGGTTGCGCGGTTCCAGACTGAAGCACCTAGAACCGCTCGGCATGTGGTGAAGGGTCATAAGAAGAATGGAAGCAGGACAGCAGGAAGCTCATGTGGCTCGATGGCCCAACGTGAATCGTTCTGTTGGTCCTCGGATGTGGCGACAGTTGTAGAGAGACAGTATCCCTAAGACCAAGGCAGGGGCGACCACGTGTAACATCAGAAAGAGGGGACCGTTATTTGGCTGTAATAGTACGACCGTACCGCCCTAGTACTGCGCTACAAATGGCATCTGACCTCGCAGCATCCTCTGGACGTGTTGAATCGAGGCAAACTGCGTAGAGAGGGTTTCGACAAAGTGGTCTTTATTGTCGGAAACCTGTTGCGTGTCTGCCTCTGACGCATTTTCACAGAACGGAACGTCTGGAGTGGAGTTGTCAACATGCCACCTGGACGGTCGAACAGGGGGCCTATGTCCTTTTTCCAAATTAGTCCCGTTTTGGTCTGGAAAGTGATTCTCGGCGGATTTGGCATCTGTAGGGAATGTGGAACACAATTTTGAGACCCTAACATTGTGGAAAGAGACCGATGTCGAGGGGGATCGCTACTGGTTTGGGCAGGGATTATGTTGACCACTCGAGCAGTCCTTCATCAAATTGTACAGGTGAATCGGAAAGGTATGACTGCAGTTAGTTATCGTGACGAGGTCTTGGGACCTCATGTACGGTTGTTGCGAGCTGCTGTGCGCTCGCACTTCGTATTGATGGACGATAATGTTCGAAGTCATAGAACACGAGTGGTTGATATTTTCTTGGAAACGGAAGATACTATACTCATAGCGTGGCCTTCTTGCTCTCCCGATTTGAATCCCATAGCGATTGTTTTGGATGCACTAGGGAGACGGGTTGCATCACATAAGCATCCACCGACGCTCTTCAAGACTGGCAAGCATCTCCGCATGAATAATGGGCGTTATTGCCTCAACATGACATTCATGACGCTATTCACTGCGTGCTCCGTCGTTATAAGACCTGTATTGCTGCCAGAGGTGGTCACACCCCATAGTGAGCACATTAACCACTCGTCGTCTACTATTGTGCATGTTGCAGTTATTTACATTCTGTATTGTTTACATTGTTTCTACTTCGCTATCGCCTGTGTGTACTGTTTTGTGGAAAAATAAACGCAATCTTGCAAAATGTTTTGCTTTAATTTTGGACACCAATGTAGTGTGCATTAATTGTGCAATGACTTGTGGTTCAGACAACTTTGATGATGTTACAACAATGTATCGATATCCAAAGCTCATACGCTTTGATTCTACATTATCGGTGCGGTGTTGGACAATGTATAAGTCTAAATTTTCAATATCTGAAAGATTTCTTCTGCCTGATAGTGATATGTAACAATCTGAAATGGTCGCAGTTATAAATATTATCACAGCTGCCGATGGTCAGTTAGATAGTTAGTTTCATGTTCCATGATTTGTCACTACGACTAATCGTAATCACGTTTAATGAGTCTTTTTTCACTCACATTACATATTCGTATGTAAATGTGGCTACATAGTATTTATCTGATTTTTATTTTTTTTAAGTATAGATGTGAGTTAATAATTTCTACTAGAGTCCTGCATGAGCGAGTAAGCTAGCACACAAAATACGAGATGGGGCGAGCACAGCCTAACTGGTTAGGCTGCCCGCAATAGTTCTCGTAACCCAGCATAGAAGCCATGACCGAACACGTAGCACGGAACTTCAAACACAGTATACGTGTCATTATCCGTGTGAGACTGCAGCCAGTGCGGGCTTCTCATTTTTGGTGTAATCATGCAGCGCGAACAAGCCAGTGCAGTAAGACGTAAGATTGAAACCAATGTTTACACACTGAACAAACGGGAAGGTCCAAAAAGGCAAGTATGGAGTACATTTCTTTTGGTTGTAGGCGAAAACAGTGCCTCTACTGGGTACGTATCATGCATAAACTGCTCCACATTGTTGTGTTTCCAGTCGGAAACCACTCATTTAAAGACACACAGTTGCAAGAAACCTTACAAAGATACAGCTCCTTCAGGGATACCGGCAGTAATAAAAAATAGTATTACAGCAAAGTTTGTTGCAATGTATGCTAAAGATATGAAACCTTTTAATGCCTTTTCCGGAGAAGGTTTCGGAGAACTAGGCCAAGAATTAATACATCCAGGTGCGCACTATGGAGAAGTTAACGTGGCAAATGTCATGCCACATCAAGCAGACATGTCACAGATCTAGCTGATGTAATACGAAACAGCGTAATGCCTTCAGTTATTGCGGAACTTATTAATAAAACATGTGCTGCGACAGTTGATATGTGGACTGATTCGCATAATCAGGTGCACTATTTGACGCTTGCAACACATTACATTAACACAGATTGGTCTCTTGTCAACAAAGTTTTATTTACAACAAAATTCCCGGACGTTAAGAAGGCGGGAGTAAATATTATGAAAGAAATTGAAGAGAGGATGGCTGATTGGGATAAGTTGCACAGTTTTGTTTTTGTCGCTGACCAGGGACCCAATGTAATAAAGGCTTTGGAACATTACGAAAGGATTCCTTGTGCTGCTCATTGTAGAAACACAGCACTTAGCCATACTCTCGATCAAGATAAGTTCTTGTTAAATCATGCCCCGAACATCGTATCAACAATAAATACCGCAAAATGCATTGTAAGGTACATTAAGAAAAGTGACCTCTGCTCATCTTTGAAATCATCGTTGAAACAAGAGGTCTGCACACGCTGGAATAGCTTGTACGCTATGCTGGAATCCTTACACACTCGGTACAACGAAGTTGCTGCTTTGCTGACGGAAAAGGACTCCGCTTACAGATTGCAAGGATATGATAATGAGCTTGTAGGAAAAATTGCGCATTTCCTGAGACCATTTAAAGAGGCCACAGATGAATTAGAAGGTGAGAAAGAACCGATAATCCAGTTAGTTCTTTGGTTTTAGAAACTGCAACAGATTTGCAGTGTCAATGACATTGACTGTCAGGTGAGTAATTACTGCAGTTGAAAACACTGTTTCATTATGACACGCGATAGAGCTATAATTAACTAGCGTAATTGATGTGTACCAACAGATATGTATTTTTTAGCAGGAGGTACAAAGGATTAAAAATCGAGATTTGACTTTCGTTTGTGAGAAGACTAATCAATTCAAGACATAAAATTGCTACGTTTCTTTGGCCGTCTTCCCGTGGTCTTAATATGCTTTAAATCAATGAAAAGCAGGAAATTCTTAGCAATGTGCGACAACTGTGTGCTACTTTCGCAGGTACAACATGCAATAATTAACATAATCGATTTTTCATAGTTAGTGGATAGTGTATTATAGAGGAATGGGAATGTTATAATTCGTATAATATTTCATTAACGTACAACACCTCGTCTTTACGGGAACGTTTCGATGATATTCACATCAGTTCTGTATTACATGTCTCTTTTGTTTGTTATAATAAATCCTTGAAGTACTGTTTCATCACCACGCTGAAAGAGAGATCGTTTCAAGGAATGGAGGAACAACAAATCATCCGCATCAGAAGAAGGAGATCTCTACATTTTAATGCACCTCGGAGATGATGATAACATCTTAAAGTGGTGGAGCAGACATGAAACAGATCTGCCAGGCCTGGCTGCAGTTGCACAACGTATGTTATGTATCCCAGCAACAAGCGCACCTAGTGAAAGATGCTTTAGTAAAGCCAGCATGTTACTAACAAATCGCCGCAGCCAATAAAATCCGGAACGCGTTAGTGATTTGCTGCTGATCAACAACAACTATAATTTGGTTTCTGTTGCAAACAAATGAAAAGTAGGACAAGTTACGTCTGTAAACGTTTAATGATCTTTGTATGCTTTCCTTATGAAGGTTGTTGTCTTCTAGGTTACAGGGGCAGCACTTATTTAATGTTACCGGTTAATGAAAGGAAAAATATATCTTATGTTTGGAAAGGCGATTCGTCTTCTATCCGCGATTGTTCTTAAATATCATTTTACTTTCCAAGTGCTTTATGAATTTAGCTGTGTCATGTACCCGTTCTTGGAAACGTTACTTTTGTATTAAAAGGGAGAGAGAGAGACAGAGATAAATACATTGTGTGTGTGTGTGAGAGAGACAGAGAGAGAGACAGACAGGCTTTGGATCTGTACAGTACAGTGCAGCGAGCCGGGGCGAGGCGAGGTGAGACGTCAGCGGTGACCGATCATGTTCGGTTATCCAGACAACAGAGATGGGGCGAGTACGTGAGCGAGCCGAGTCGTGTGTGGCCGGACACGAGCGGCTCGGTGCCCCCCCCCCCCCCCCCCCCCGTCAACAAACAGGCGAGGCGTGACCGGTCAAACATTGGGCTTTGCAGCACTCTAATTCCTACCCAGCACATTTTTCACATTACCGAAATAGAAATTCTCTTATGAACAAAAGGAGCATGGAGTAATGAATCTTATTTTTACTTCCAATATTGTAATTATGTTAATTCTTGTTTCATTTAAACTACAGTAAGTTATTTATGACAGACATAGCAAGGGAAGAAACATATTGTGAAGGAGTTGTCACAAGGCCAAACTATTTATACAGTTGTTATGAAGATGAAAGTGGATGAACACCAAATATTATAGTTACAGTAAGATTTGAGCAATAAACATATTATTCCGAAAAGAGGTGTTACTCCAGAACATTATTCCATATTACATCAGTGAATGAAAATCAGCAGAGTGAGTCAACACACAGATTTGCATCTCCCCCATATTTTGGAATGATTCGAAGCGGAAATATGAGTTTTAAGAATTCATATGTGTTTTTCACTTTAAATTCTCATCGATATGGACACTTAAAAGTGAAGAAGTTGTCATCGTAATTATAATTCTCTCTTCATGTATTACGCTTCTATATATGTTTCCTTCTTTAAACCATTTGTTGACAACCAGTCTTTATTTCCTCTGTCACTGTATATATGTTTCAGTTAATTACAATATTAGTATCATCTGCAACATGAACTAATTCTGCTTGTAAATTGGAAGATCATTTACGTATATCACAAACAATAGTGGACCTAAGATTTTGCCTTCTGGAAACCCAATGATACCTCGCCACTCATTAGAATTTATCCTGCTTACATGCTTTGTTTTATTAAGTATTGTTTTCTGCATTCTTTTCCTTGGATGTGACATTATCCATTGACTGGCTACTATCAAGTCCATAAAATCTCAGTTTATCTACAAGAAATTTGTGATTCGCCCTGATATTTGACTATTGTTCACATGGGATATTCTGGTACATTATGGTTGTTCACAGTATACTAAATTTTTTATTAAAAACACGTGCCTCACGTGTGTCCTATGTGAAATACTGTTGCTGTATAGCAGCAAGGTACGGGGAATGCAGTTCTTCATAAACTAAACAGACGTATTGCTGGAACATAAATATGCGTATTTATCTGGTTTCTATCTTACATTTAGAGATCTGCTTGTTCCAAATTAAATTAATCTTAGCACTGCTTGGTTTTAGTAAAGTTTTATTTGCCATGTGCTACATACATTTTGTTGTTGTGGTAAATACAAAAGATAGAGGCTAAGGAAGGCAGAGCACCTCCCTATACTTTTGTGAAAATACTGACGAACATTTAATTATGAACCGCGTGAAAAATATTTTGGTTTTAGTCATAATTTCCAGCTTTACATGTCCACATAACACTGCCCCATCACATTAGGTGTCACGCAATGACACCTGCGAAATGCGGAACCTCATGTGGATCGTCATCAGGAAGAAAATAGTATTTCTTCAGCTGTTCAAAAAATGGTTCAAATGGCTCTGAGCATTATGGGACTTAACATCTGGGGTCATCAGTTCACTAGAACTTAGAACAACTGAAACCTAACTAACCTAAGGACATCACGCACATCCATGCAGGAGGCAGGATTCGAACCTGCGACCGTAGCGGTCGCTCGGTTCCAGATTGAAGTGCCTAGAACAGCTCGTCCACACTGGACGACTCTTCAGCTGTTTATTAGAAATTTTAATTAGTTTAGCTGACCTAATAAGGACCTTAATACTGGTGTCTTGGATCACTGTCTACCTTATTAAATCGAACGACTACGTTAATAGCACTTTTGAGATCTTTGAAGACGAAAGTATATTCTTTGATCGTTAGGGAACAAATAACAGTACCGTGGAAACACAAAAAACTGCTCTAAAATATATTCATTCAATGGCGTCAAGTTTGGCTGAAACGACCATCATCAAAGTACAGATTAAGATTACATCACGTTAAAGTACAATTGACTGGCGTCAAATAAGTAACTATTTACAGCTGCACAGTGTGTCATCTTATATTATAT
The DNA here is from genome assembly GCF_021461385.2 of Schistocerca piceifrons. Classification (NCBI taxonomy): domain Eukaryota; kingdom Metazoa; phylum Arthropoda; class Insecta; order Orthoptera; family Acrididae; genus Schistocerca; species Schistocerca piceifrons. The sequence goes on along the minus strand of NC_060141.1, from coordinate 442,294,768 downwards.
TCAGTCATTGAGATGAGAATTATATCCGTGATACGTGTACATGCGTGTGTTACCTTATACATTTTTTACAAGTCGTCAAGATAAAATAATAGGTGCACCTGTGGTCAGTGCGTTTCTGTGTTCGTGAGTATGTAATATGGCGCATCTCAATACAGGTATGCATTTAACGGGAAAGAATGTTTCTTTAACCTGATATACTGCTGATTCCTGAATTGATGGTGGCTCGGCTGAATCTTCTCGTCAACTAATAAATACATATCACACGAGCTGTCGGTGATTCCGTTTTATCAAGCACATTGTAACCTCCCAGCAGTAAAAGAACTATGATATTCACATTTAGTGTAACCCCCCAACAGAAAAATCACATTTAAATACCCAATAGAAAAATTTCTTTCCAGCAATAAAATTTCAAGTTTCAATGTGACCTTCCATTAAAGACCGACTGCATATCCAGATTTATAAATTTTTACGTCAGCAGTGCTGCGTCATGGCCCTGTGTATTCATCCTGAATAAACTGAAAAATTCTTACCTCACAATGATGTCACCGGATAACGCTGCCTATATATCTGCTCCTATAAGAAATTTTTGGCATAGCCCAGTGCAATGCACATTATTTCATACCTTGATGTGATCAGTTCTTGTAAAAATGCTAGACTTTTTATTTCATGTCCTAATGTCATCAGTTCATGTAAAAATGGTAAAGAATTCTACAGTGCCTATGCACTTCATTTCACTTCTTAATGTGTTCAGTTCTTGTAAACATGCTAAAGACACACACTGTACAAGTCTTTAGCGTTTTTACAAGAACTAAGAAAGGAATGGGCAGGATTGCATCAAAGTTCTAGGACAGTGGGTTGCACATAGCTGCACTAATAGTCCATGTCTTTTTACAGAAGCACAACACCAAGTGAGACAATCTGAAGTTCTCTTCCCTGAAGTATTTATCAGTGTAACCAAGACACTGAAATATTGTATTCATATTGTATGTTATCATTTTGGTAGTACATTAGGTACACCAGACGGTAGGTCCATAATAACATCTCCATCGTTGAAGGTGGTGGACAGCTTGATATGTCAACACCACATTCTTGTAAAATACACACTCTTACGTCAATGTAGAATTAGTGAAAAAACCAAATAGTGTGCTCCATGACCAAGAGGATGGTCAGGATAAAAGGGATGTCTCAGTAATTGGTGGTAATTAGATCATAAGGTGAAGGATACATTGAGTCTTATACTAATCATCATTCAGAAGTACATATTAGTATATCATCTTGGTTGAATAACAGTGGCCTGTTGTTTCACTATGCATTACAAACATTCATAAAGCATGACAAAGCATTATTCATAAGTACATATTGGTATATCATCTTAATTAAATAAGTGTTGGCACTCAGTGACTTGTTGTTTCATTATGTATTACAAGGTATTCATTGAGCATTACAAAGCATCATTCAAAAGTACCTATTGGTATATCATCTTAATTAAATAAGTGTTGGCACTCAGTGACCTGTTGTTTCATTACGTATTACAATGCATTCATTGAGCATTACAAAGCATAATTCAGAAGTACCTATTGGTATATAATCTTAATTAAATAAGTGTTGGCACTAATTGGACTGTTGTTTTATTATGTATTAAGTAATGATGTAGAAGTCATTCTTCAAAAACAGGAGTTATTGCACATAGCAATGAGCTGCTAGTGACTATATATGATTTTATCGAAGTGATATAAGATATATTTAAAATATAACACATTTGACCTAGTACTCTAGGTGCTTAGCCTAATAATAGATACAGGTAATGGAATCAATACATCAGACAGCATGGAATGATGCATTATATTTTGGAGTAGCAATATTTTTTAGACTGGTAACATTATTTATTTATGTATGGGTAATAGTTGGGTCTAAAAATATTTTTTTGTGCACTGGCAATGCATTGCGTAGGGATTAATATTTAATAGCTGGAGCATGAAATTATTTGCCTTTTATGCCTTTTGTGGTTCATGGTGTGGGTTCCTGTAGTCATGTCCTAGTTCATGAACCACGGGCAACGTATGAGTAGCCAAGTAAGTGGTCCCGACAGTCAGGATACCAGTTACTTTGGAATAAGGCTGGGCATCTCGGACATATTCTGAGTCGTGGTCACCTTAGTGCTCATACAGCAAAGACTACCAAATCCACCGGTTAGTCCCTCAGCCGTTAGGGGTAAAACCCAATGGGACTCGGGGCAAGTAAGGATAGCAATCTGCTTCCCTGGTACTTTAAATATGATGCTGGCAACAATCAGAGCAAAATGCCTCGGACCTTTGGAGGTGACGGAGTCCCACCTCTAACTGACAAACCAGGGACTCCTAAGATACGGCTTGGCAAACAAATGGTAATGAGATGGGGAGCTATTAATATCAATGGGGGCTACTCTGGGAAGAAGGTAGAGCTGGCAGAGGCTGCAAGTAAGATGGGGCTAGACGTTTTAGCTGTTAGTGACATTCGGGTAAAGGGTGAGAAAGAAGAGGTAGTGGGAGAATACAAGGTCTACCTGTCAGGAGTCAAAGCAGGAATAGCACAATATGGTGTAAGGCTTTACATCAGGAAAGAAATGGAACCCAGCGTAGTTGCAATAAGGTATGTAAACGAACGACTGATGTGGATAGATTTGACAGTGTCTAGCAAGAAAATTAAGATTGTGTCAGTATATTCGCATTGTGAAGGGACTGATCAAGATAAGATGGATAGTTTTTATGAGGCACTCAGTGATGTAGTTGTTAGAGTAAAGGACAAGGACAGTGTTCTGCTCATGGGTGATTTTAACGCCAGGATTGGAAATTGAACAGAAGGGTATGAAAAGGTTATGGGTAAATTTGGAGAGGATATGGAGGCCAACAGGAATGGAAACAACTCATGGATTTCTGTGCCAGTATGGGCTTAGTAATCACAAACTCCTTTTTTAAACATAAGAACATTCACCGGTATACTTGGGAAGGCAGGGGAACCAGATCTGTCAGTGACTATATAATAACAGATCAGGAATTCAGGAAGGCTGTGAGGGACACACGTGTATTCAGGGGATTCTTTGATGACACTGATCATTATTTAATCAGCAGTGAAATTGGGATTGTGAGGCCGAAAGTGTAGGAGGTCAGGTCCATATGTAGGAGGATAAGAGTGGAGAAACTTCAGGATAAGGAAATCAGGCACAAGTACATAACAGCGATCTCAGAAAAGTACCAGTTTAGTCAATTACAGTCATTGGAATAGGAATGGACAAGGTACAGGGACACAGTACTAGAAGTGGCTAAAGAATGTCTTGGAACAGTAGTGTGTAAAAGTAGGATGAAGCAAGCAGCTTGGTGGAATGATACAGTCAAGGCAGCCTGTAAAAGGAAAAAGAAGGCTTATCAAAAATGGCTACATACCAGAACCCAGGTAGACAGAGAAAGTTATATTGAAGAAAGAAACAAAGCCAAACAGATAATTGAAGCATCCAAGAATAAATCGTGGGAAGACTTTGGAAACAGGTTGGAGACTATGGGTCAAGCTGCTGGAAAACCATTCTGGAGTGTAATTAGCAGTCTTCGAAAGGGAGGTAAGAAGGAAATGACAAGTATTTAGGACAGGACAGGAAAACTGCTGGTGAATCCTGTGGATGCCTTGGGCAGATGGAGGGAATATTTTGAAGAGTTGCTCAATGTAGGTGAAAATGCGATCGGTAATGTTTCAGATTTCGATGTAGAATGGGATAGGAATGGTGATGGAAATAGGATCACATTTGAGGAAGTGGAAAAATGGTCAATAGATTGCAGTGCAATAAAGCGGCTGGGGTGGATGGAATTAAGTCGGAACTCATCAAATACAGTGGAATGTCAGGTCTCAAATGGCTACACAGGATAATTGATATGGCCTGGGAGTCGGGACAGGTTCCATCAGACTGGACAAAAGCGATAATCACACCAATCTTTAAACATGGAAACAGAAAAGATTGTAACAACTACAGAGGTATCTCTTTAATCAGCGTTGTGGGTAAAATCTTCTCAGGTATTGTTGAAAGGAAAGTGCGAGTATTAGTTGAGGACCAATTGGATGAAAATCAGTGTGGGTTTAGGCCTCTTAGAGGCTGTCAGGACCAGATCTTTAGCTTACGGCAAATAATGGAGAAGTGTTATGAGTGGAACAGGGAATTGTATCCATGCTTTATAGATCTAGAAAAGGCATATGACCGGGTTCCTAGGAGGAAGTTATTGTCTGTTCTACAAGATTATGGAATAGGAGGCAAACTTTTGCAAGCAATTAAAGGTCTTTACATGGATAGTCAGGCAGCAGTTAGAGTTGACAGTAAATTGAGTTCATGGTTCAGAGTAGTTTCAGGGATAAGACAAGGCTGCAACCTGTCTCCACTGTTGTGCATATTATTTATGGATCATATGTTGAAAACAGTAGACTGGCTGGGTGAGATTAAGATATGTGAACACAAAATAAGCAGTCTTGCATATGCGGATGACTTAGTTGTGATGGCAGATTCGATTGAAAGTTTGCAAAGTAATATTTCAAAGCTAGATCAGAAATGTAAGGACTATGGTATGAAGATTAGCATCTCCAAAACGAAAGTAATGTCAGTGGGAAAGAAATATAAACGGATTGAGTGCCAAATAGGAGGAACAAATTTAGAACAGGTGGACAGTTTCAAGTACTTAGGATGCATATTCTCACAGGACGGCAACATAGTAAAGGAACTGGAAGCGAGGTGTAGCAAAGCTAATACAATGAGCGCTCAGCTACGATCTACCCTCTTCTGCAAGAAGGAAGTCAGTACCAAGACTAAGTTATCTGTGCACCGTTCAATCTTTCGACCAACTTTGTTGTATGGGAGCGAAAGCTGGGTGGATTGAGGTTACCTTATCAACAAGGTTGAGGTTACGGATATGAAAGTAGCTAGGATGATTGCAGGTACTAGTAGATGGGAACAATGGCAGGAGGGTGTCCACAATGAGGAAATCAAAGAAAAACTGGGAATGAACTCTATAGATGTAGCAGTCAGGGCGAACAGGCTTAGATGGTGGGGTCATGTTACACGCATGGGAGAAGCAAGGTTACCCAAGAGACTCATGGATTCAGCAGTAGAGGCTAAGAGGAGTCGGGGCAGACCGAGGAGAAGGTACCTAGATTCGGTTAAGAATGATTTTGAAGTAATAGGTTTAACATCAGAAGAAGCACCAATGTTAGCACTGAATAGGGGATCATGGAGGAACTGTATAAGGGGGGCTATGCTCCAGACTGAACGCTGAAAGGCATAATCAGTCTTAAATGATGATGATGATGATTTATGTACTGCTGGAAATAAATTAATAAAAGTTCTTGTAATTGGTCATGAGTCAGCTGCAGCAAGGCTAGCAGACCAGTAGAGCATATATTTGTCCACATTCATGAATCATAGAAGCAACTGGATAAAATGCAAACACTGGAACATGTTTAATAACTAAGTGCCTGTAGCATATTACATAAGGACATATTTCAGAAATGATCTTAATATCATGAAAAGCTTCTCTTGGAAAAAATACCAAGTGGATTCTTGAGCTGAAGGAAGAAATGTATTCATCTTCATTTATTCTCTTGATATAACGCAGCAAATCACGACAGAAAATGTATTAGGTCAAATCCATTAACAAGAACATTTTCAACCGCAGAAGTGTATACACAATATCATAATGTAGTACCATAAAAATGTAGAACAGTTAATATAGTGGGATATAATAAGGCAAAATGTCAAGGTCAACTGGTGTTTGTTATAGCTTAAAGACTACATAATGCGTACAGAGAATGTTCTACTTTCTATAGGAAAGATATCGTATATACATTATAAGGTGGAAAATGTCTCAGGCCTGTGATTATAGTACGTGGATTTATTTGCTAAGTTCAACTTATTGCGACTTTCCCAAGAAAATTATGTCGTTTATAAAATGTGCACGGTCTGATATATAACGACTAGGAAAGCGACCTGCTAACCTTACCTTGCCGGGCACTTGCCAAGAAAAATACGATCATCAATACTAAGTGCTTATTTAAACGTATCTCTAGAAAATAGCATAAATCATAAAGTATGTTCATTCTATAAAGGGTTTAATATATGAAATGTGGTGGTTGCCCTAGGATTTTCTGGTTCTTAAAGTTACAATATATACTACATTGGGATGAGGAGTGCTGTGGATTCTGTATGGACCAGCGTATAGAAGCTCAAACTTACTGCCTCTACTCTTTCCTCTGTTGGATAAATAGAGTGTGCATATCCTCTGTCCTCTGTGAAATTCACGGCTTTTACAAACCTGTTTTTGCTGTCTTCTGCGGCACTGTGGGGCACGCTTAATAATGTTGAGCGCAATGTCAATTATTCCATGGTGGCGTAGTCGACGAGATGTAGGGAAACATATCATTTCTTTAATTTTGTTGGGTGGTTCATCGTTTTTCAACGTAACAGTAGGAGATAACATAGTAGATTCATTTGGTATAGAGTTAATTACATCCTGGAATGAGAATATGGGTGTGTCCCAATCAATATGTCTTTTTTGGTAGTGTATTCTACATAGTTTACCAATTTCTTTCATCACTCGTTCAGAAGGATTCGAAGAAGCGTGATAGTTGGATATATAGATCGGAGAAATGTTTCTAGCTTGTAACATACCTGTCCTAGTCGCAGATCGACATTATGGTCCATTGTCGGAAATTACTTTTCATACATGACCTATATGGGGTAGAAAATGTTTTACAAATGCATTTGAAATAGATTGAGCAGTAGCTTTGCGTAGCAGAGTGAAGGTAACAAATTTCGAAGTGAGTTCAACAGCGACAAAGATGTAACAAAAACTTCAATTAGAACTGGGAATCAGTCCAAAAATGTCTACAGCGACCATATGTCTTACTTTAATGGGTACAATAGGATAAAACGGTTGAATATGTGAAGTTGTGTATGATTTAACTTTCTGGCAGATTTTATATGATTCTAAAACTCGTCGAATACGTTCCTGCATGTTGGCAAAATAACAGTTCTGTCGTAGGATAAGAAAACATTTTCTGGCTCGATAATGTGCGTAGCTTAAATGAGTATAACAAATTAATTTTCTTACCAGTTCTTCAGGAATGAAGAGTGGGGTAATGACGACGAAATAAAATTTTCAAATCCAACTCGTTGAATATACATGAGGCTCAAATTGGTTTGGCAGAATTCGGTTGCAACGTCTTGCTGATTGTTGCTGAGAGAATGGGATAGTGCGTCTGCTACAACATTTAGTGTACCCGGAATGTGAACAATTGAAAATTAAACTCCTGTAAATAAAGTTTTTATCTGCTTAACCTGTCATGTGTAAATTTAGCGGAAAGTAAAAACTGCATAGCACTATGAGCTGTGTAAAAGGTAGTATGTCTCCCATAAGAAAATGACTAAATCTGGTAAATGCCCACACAACACATAATGTTACACGCTCTGTAACAGAATAATTGCGTTCAGAGGGTGACAGAATGCGACTTGCAAAGGCGATGTTTTTAATTATTGTATTACCCTCTTCTTCAATTTCCTGAAAAATATGTACTCGTAGAGCGGTGTTAGAACTGTCAGTGGAGATTTCTGGTGGGATCTGGGTGTGACAAAAGTGGTGCTTTCAACAAGGAATGTTTCAGATTAACAAATTCCGACTGTGCTTGGCTATCCCAGGACAAAATAGTGTTTTTGCCAGTTAACTAGCATAATGGAAGGGTGTGTAAAGCAGAGTAATGAATAAATTTACGAAAACAGTTAATCAATCCTAGAAAGCTGCGTACTCGTTTCTTGGCCGTTGGAACATTAATGTCACGTAACGCTTGAAGTTTTTCCGCGTCAGACGCAATGCCTTCTGCTGACAATACATGTCCTAGAAATTTTATGCGGGTTGTGCCAAAGTGCGACTTGCAAAGATTAACCGTGAGTCCTTGTGCACGAAAACTTTGTAACTGTTGTTCAAGATTCAAATTATGTTGAAACCAGTTGGCTTTTGCGATAAGGATGTCGCGTACGTGCGTGTGATCCTGTCTTTAAGTTCTGTCGGAAGTATTGAACTGAGACCACGAATAAATGCTGCTGAATAAATTGTTAGACCAAACGGTAATTTGCAAAACTGATAACAATCACCAAAACAGAGAAAAGCTGTGTACTTTCTGCAGTTCGGATGGAGCTGAATCTGCCAAATCCCTTATTTTAAATCTAAGGTGGAATAAATAGTAGTGCCATGAAATTTCTGTAGAAGTTCTTCTGGTGCCTGTGGGCGATCAGTTTCAATAATAATGTCGTTGACATGACAGCAGTCAATTACGAGGCGAAATGAGCAATCCTTTTTCGTAACAACATGGTGCGGGTTTATATACGGACTAACTGGCGGTTGAATAATCCCTTGGTCTAGAATAGCTTGTAATTCTTTCTTAACCTGTTCTCTGTGGATATAAGGAATAGGATAATGTTTGGCTTTAAACGTGTCGTGTTGTTTAATTTGAAATTCATTCAAAAAACTGGATATAGCACCAGGAATGTTGTCAAAACTGGAGCTTGCTGTAAAAGAATTTTGCGTAGCTCTGTACGTTCATCAACTGTATACGCGTCGCTCTGTTTTACTTTATCAGAACTCATTTGCATAACATCGCAATCGGCTTTATCTGGTGTAGGCCTATTGTAATTGTGTACATTCGTATCTGTGAACATACGGGATATTAAAACGACCTCTGTTCGATTAATTGCCTGTTCTTCTGCTGATAATGCGTGCTGAAATTCCAGTGCCAGTTGTACCTTTTCAACCCTTAACATCAAATAGGAACTTTGAAAGTCAATAAATGCGTCATGTTGCACCAAAAAATTCGAACCTAAAATAACGTCTATTGACAGTAAAGGAACAATCGAAAAAATTGTGTGAAACATATGACCTGCAATAAAAAATGGTAAGGATGTCTATAATTTTATATCTACTCCTTTACCAGATACTGCTCCTCTTACTTTAGTTTTGCCTAGTGGTAATGTAGCATAAGTATTCTCTTTGTTACATTTGTTGAAAGTCTCTTCATTTATTACTGACATAGGTGATCCAGAATCGATTACTGCTGAAAATGTGAATGATCCAAGTTTTACTTCAATAACAGGGTGGGCAAACTTCTTTTGTATAACTGGTTTTTCATGTAAAAGCGTGTCTCGGATATCGTCAAAAGTAATAACATTTTCGTGAACGAACTCCTGTGTGCCGAAAGTATTGTCTTTGTTGCTGGAAGCTGTAACCTGTACTGTATCTAGTCAAGTTTCTTCTAACGTACTCTTATTTGCAGGAGGATGCTGTGGCATTTCGACTATTTGTATTGTTCTGTTACTTCGTCCTGACGTATTTGGCAGAGGATGATACCGACTGTATTGTTGATTCATAATAAACTGTGGTGGTGGATGATTCTGCTGCTGATGAAACCTACTGTTATTAAACATGCGCTGTAAACTGTGCCCATTGCTTTTACGTCTGTCATGATCGTCGCTACTATACGGCCCGTTGCGATGGGAATTGAAATAATGTTTTTTCTGTACCTACTGGCTTCCTTGTTGCCGAGCGTTATTACTTGGCAGAGCCGATGCTGTACGAGCAGGCGGCGAAGCATTAAAGCGTGCCTGACACTGTAAACCACACTGTCAGTAAGGTATGCCAACTGGCTGGTTTTGTTGATGTTGTGGGGAAAAGCCTCGATTGCTGCCAAAATGTGTCTGTGGTTGCTGATAATTTTAAGGATACTGATGATTAAAATTTTGTTTTGTTATTAAAGTTGTGGTAGTTGTCATTTATGGAGTGTCTATCTCCTTTGCTATTAAAATAGCGGGGCTGGTCGTAGTTGCCGCATATCTGTTGACCTTGGTTGTGTTGTGAAAAATTTTTTTTAATGGAATAATAATGTGACTGCTGGACATCCAAAAGCCGTAATAAATCTCTAAAAGCCGATATGTTTTCTTTCTGTTGTCCAGTTAAGAGCGAAACTCTTAACGATCGTGTTAATTTTGAAATACATAGTTGGATTAATGTTGACTCACTGTATGGTTGGCATAAATATTGGTTTTGCTGTACCATATGTTCAAAAACTGCACGGTAGTGGACGAATTTGAGTTTTCATAATTTGGTAGGCTAATTAACTGATCTTTAATTACGCTCTGTGTCGTCTTCGACCAATACGCTGACAGAAAAGTATTTTGAAATTCTTCTACCGAGTAACATTGTCTCGCGATCGGTCTCATATGGAGTTGCCGGTTTGCCTTCCAAAAAACTGCAAATTAATTATAATTTGTGTGTTACAGACCAAGTTGGTGGAAATGCAAAAGTAAATTGTTCTATCCAGTCCAAAGGGTGAATCTGTTTTCTGTCATTCTCAAATACCTTAAATTTCCTCACGGGCAGAGAGTGCTTCTAATCAAAATTATCGTCTCTAAATGTCTGACCAAGATCATGGTTGTATAAGAATCTGTTTGTCTGTGTCTGTTCTTAAATCTAAGTAAAGTAGTCTCTGTAATTTGCCTAAGTTGTATTGACTGTGGGAGTGTGACATATGTTCAGAATGTGGCGTATGCTGTGACGTGTTAGAGGGTGAAACATTTCTTATTTCTGCCACTTCATGCTGTAACGATGAAATTTTTTAACGTACCGGTACTATATTATTTGATTTGCCTAGCTCACCGATTGTTTGCTGTGTATTTTGGAATTCGGGTGTCTGATTGAAGGAAACTAGTGACGCATCGCCTGATTTAGTCTCATTATTGTTTTCGGTAAAAATTCGACTGGCCAATTCACCAAATTTTTCTGTCAGTGCTTTTAGATTAACGTAATTTTTGGTGTCACAAGCATCAATTTGTTTTTGCATTTTACGTGTGGTTTTGTTTAATTTCTTTACATCTGCTCTAATGGTATCGGGATCCTGAACTAACACCAGTTGTTCAAGTCTGTTGCTAACTGTCTGAAAGTCTTCTATATATTTATTTTCCAAGGTCTGGATACTAGTGTCTGTTTTTGTTTTCAGATCGGTAAGTTCATTCTGTAGTTCTGTGTTCGATTGTTTGACTGCGTTAATTTCATCTGATATTGTAGAAATGTGTATGTCTACATATTTTTACTTTCGCGAACAATTTACGATTATCTTCCTGTCTCTGCGTAGTAATTGTTTCCATGACTTGTTTCTTTACTTTATTCTGTTCCTGTATGAATTTGCGGTAACGCGTTTCGTTGTCTTGTAGGTGGTGATTAAAACGTTCGTCAACTGGGGTGTTCTGTTGACGAAATTTTTCCTCAACTTTCGCATTCAAGGTGTGTGAAATTTCAGCTGCTACTGCTTTAAGCTTATCGTGTAACCGCGTTGTGTTTTCTGAACATTGTTTTTGCGACTGCGCTGATTTCATCTGTAAGTAAATTTGTTATGGATTCGTGTATATTGCATATCTCTTGTTCAACGGATCTAATTTCCTCACTGCTGTTCCAGGTATAAGCCTTAACATCCTCACATAATTGGTCTTTCGTTTCATTATATTGCACGGAAATGGCTGTAATCTGTTTCAAGTCTTCATTAGTTTATTTGATCGACCTGTCGTGTTTTTCTTTCGACTGTTTGAAATTTTCATTGAGTTGTTTGTTCGATTCATTAAGTTGTAACAATATTGCCATAATTTGAGCAACGTCAAACTTAGCGGCTCTGTTTCCTGTGCTGTGTGATAGTGTGCCTGCATTTGATATGTGTTATGTAACCATTGGGTCATTGACTGATTCATAAAATGGTTTGCTGATTGGTTGTGCACTGTTGGTCACTACATCGGAATTAAATAAATGTGATATATTTAACTGTCCATCCTCATTATTAACGTTTATCTGCTCCCTGTGTAAATTTTCCACATCTGATGTGTCAAACTGACCAGCGTTCGTTGTGGTGTAGCGCACCGCGTCAACAGTTGTTAAATTTACATTGGACATAACTAAATTTGTTTGCTCATAATTTAAGTTTGAATTATTACTTGTGGTTGGCACACACTGATTGTCTAAAATTGCGAGATCAGAATTATGACACTGAGTATCTCTAATATAGTCACTCAAACTGTTGAGGTCGGTGTTTTCATTCATTACACTTCGCGATGTACTGTCAGCAGTTTTTCGCGGCCTTTTTAATAAATTAAAGATGGACACAAATTAAAAACCTAGACAAAACGGATACAAAGAGGAATAAATTTAAGGAGAGAAAATAGCAATGATTGCCGATGACCTGTGAAAAAGGAGTGACAAATTAGTATATGCGTTGCATCAAATGCAAAGTACATTTAACACTAGATAAATAAGAGCAGACATATAGCTGACTACTTCCCAGAAAATTCTCAAAATAGAATCCTTGCCGTATGTCGTCAAGTGTAATCTCCCAACAGAAAAATAGCTATGATATTATCATTTAGTGGAACCTCCCAACGGAAAAATCTCGTTTAAGTTCCCAATAGAAAAATTTCTTTCCTATAACCAAATTTAAAGTTTTAATGTGACCTTCCCTTAAAGACTGACTGCATATCGCGATTAATAAGTTTTGACGTCAGCAGTGCTGCGTCATGGGCTTGTGAAATCATCCCGAATAAACTGAAAAATTCTTACCTCACAATGATGTCGCCAGATAAAGCTATCTATATATCTGCTCTTATAAGAAATTTTTGGCACAGCCCAGTGCAATGCTGGCCACTAGATTTTCATTTGTAGGAAAACAATTGATTTTCTTTTGCTTAATCAACATGATCATGCACAGGACAAATTTGTAAAAATCTTCGAACTCAGATAAACGACTGGCAAGAGTTTTCTTCAGAACAAACGTTATTATTGATACATTTCTGCAAGGAATTACATGGGACTTTAACATAACAATTCTTGTTAAATCAGTTGTGGCAATTGACGTACGCGCGCGGCAACAAAGAACTATTTTTTTTTCACCGCCATCGTTCTGCACGACCGTTCCAACACAAATCAACCGCTGCACTGCCCTGTCCGAACTCCATAACTCAAGTGCTCTGTGCGAGCAACAAAACACGACTGCTCTCTGCGAGCTACTAAACTCGACTTACTGCCAACACTGCTCTGACCTGCGCTTCTATTGTAGCATTGATATTCCATATCGCAGGCAGCGCGTGAGCAATCCATCTGCTCAAGTGCGCTAGCGAATAGTAATGAACCCCTAATGAACCCTTTACAACAATTTTTGTCTGCAGTACTGTTAACAGAAAATATCTTGCGGGAATACTCTACAGGTTTTATGTGACGATGACGAAAGCGGGAAGACTGACATACACTGTGATACCAGGTTGCTTGATGACATTTTCGAGCAGTTTCAGTGAGGTAACATATAACATTTCTGCTACTGTTCATTCCCTGCCTCTAAAAGAAAAGGGGGCTGTTAGAGCAATGAGTCCTCTAATGGTTCCCATATGTACTGCTATTACTGTTCATTTATTTACAAGAATGAAGTCATAAACTTAATTTGAGCGATAAGTTGGTTTGCTCTATAATTCCGCAGTATTGTAAACAACCGGGGCGTTGAAAGGGGAACATTAGGACGGGCGCACACAGGAGACTTGCTGTCGCGCAATTCATTTTATCTTTGTTGTTTTCCTGTTGCTTCTGTTTCTGAAAGCTCGCATACGATGAGCAGCTGTTTCCTGACATCGGACCCTTTTTCAAGGGTTTTTGTAGTGCAATAGACCACTGTACAGAGTTGGCGTATTTTGAGACTGCGGTGGTTTGTGCTCTTATCATTCGACAAAGCACAAAAGAACGGAAAATAAGTATTGGATTCACCCGCTTATGTCTGAAAGGCTAAATAAAGGGAAATTCACTTCAATATTTGAAGAGCTAAGATGATACCGAGAGAAATTCTTCAGTTATTTCCATATGAGTAAAGTCATTAGACGAGGTAGTCACAATTCTGGGACCCGCTATCACTTACCAAAATACAGATATGCGACTGTCGATTTCAACAGAAGAGAGGTTCGGTGTTACTTTAAGGTAGATTGCACGAAATTACACATTTTTATTCAGTTTGATATTATTTATTATTCGAGAAAACCGGTCTGTAACAGTACTCGTAACATTTTGTATGAAATATGTCCAAAGCAACTGATTGAAACGACAGAAAATGAGTGCCGGTATGAAGTTTAAACACTGTTGCATGTAGTGATATCGTACATAGTTTCTCATCCACCTGAAGGCACAGAAAAATTAGTCTGGTATGAGTTTACACTGTCGCAATCATGAGGAGAAGTAAGGGCGTTGTACGAGCTATATACAGCGGTAGGTTGATTGTGAGACATAGATATGGCAGTAAACACTTGCGCAGGGGTGGAGAAGCTAGAATACCGAACGCCACCACTGCTACTATCACGTGTGTCATTTGGTAGACACGTGTTCTGGAAACGTCTTATTACCTGAAGAATCTCAGTTTCTGCATCAGTTATTCGGTATGTGGGTATTGCTTGCAGCATAGGTACAAGTGTTGCAGGGTCATCCATTCATGAAGCAGTTTCTTTCTTCTCTCGAAGAATATCGAGTATTTTTCTTCATAACTCTCCTTCTTCTTCCTCTTAGGATTGCAGGAAGTATGTGGAGAACGAACAACGGATGGTCTTTGAATGTTCTCTGTTTACTCAGGTTCCTCATCGCTTACTACTGCTTCAGCATCTCCACTTGTTTCACGTACTTGTACGGTTGGTAGAAGAAATTAAAGTGGATGGTAAAATTTGTACTTCCGGCTCTTTCTGGCTGGTTGTCGTGACTTGGCCGATTTTTGCTCACGCAGTTCTCTTGCAAAGCATGTCCTTAGATTTTTCCATCTTCGTTGTACCAGCGTTTCTAGGAAACAAAGACAATAATTTATTTTAATGAATTTAATTGAAAACTATTATAATTCAGTTACTTTAAATCATTTGCGAAACTTCGTAAATTATTGTAACTTCTTTTCAGGTATATGGCAAGTGGATCAAGTTTCAACGATCTTTCCTACAACTACTTCGTTGGTGCTAGCACAATCCACAAAATAGGAAAAGCAACATGCACTGAAATATGGAAAGTTTTACAACCTATGGTTATGCCAGAGAAATGTGAAGAAGAGCTGTTGCACACTGCTGAACAGTTCTATAAAAATACCCATTTCTCCAATATCATAGGTGCTATAGACGGAAAACATATTCGAATAATACAACCGCAAAGATCTGTCTCAGAATTTTTCAACTGTAAAATTTTTTTGTGATGCTGATGCCATGGGTCGATGCTGAATATCAACTTGCCTTCATAGATGTAGGTGCAAATTGTGCAGCAGGTGATTCCTCCGGTTTTAATAATTCGAATAGGGATAAAAAGGTGCAGCGTAACCTTCTGAATATACTGAACGACCGAACATTGCCTAACTATCCAGAAGGCAAACCAACACCGTTTTGTTTGGTTGCTGATGAAGCTTTTGGTCTATCGAGGCACATTTTGCGCTGATTTGCTAAAACAACGCTAATCCCACTAAAGAAAATTTTCAAATATAGGTATACAACCACTCATGGTTGAATGCTCATTTGGCATACAGGCGAACAAACAACGTATTTTCCAGAGATCTGTTGATGTTATCATTGATTTCTCCATTACAGTAATCAAAGCTTGTTGTGTGCTCCATAATTTTGTGCGCAACAAATAATGGTTCAAATGGCTCTGAGCACTATGGGACTTAGCTGCTGTGGTCATCAGTCCCCTACAACTTAGAACTACTTAAACCTAACTAACCTAAGGGCATCACACACATCCATGCCCGAGGCAGGATTCCAACCTGCGACCGTAGCGGTCGCGCGGTTCCAAACTGTAGCGCCTAGAAACACTCGGCCACTCCGGCCGGCTTTGTGCGCCACAGAGATATGGCTTATGAATGTCCACTGTAGAGTAGAAACATTGTGCACCAGGCTAGAACTATATCTGCTGTCAATATACGCAACTATTTTGCAACCTATGTTACGTCCCCTGGTGGATCTGACCCGTGGCAGTGCGATGGCCTCTGACTTCACTACGACTCAACAACATCGAAAAACTTACTTGTTGTAACAAAAAAAAAATCATTAAGAAGTATAATACAATAACAACGTTAAAAATATGTCAATAAAAGCAGCTTTGTAAAATAAGAACTTACCTCCTTTTTTTGTGTGTTCTGTAGAGAGTTATCCCCAGATAGTACTCCACACGTTTACACACACTTCTTCCCATTGTTTGCTTTTCAAATTAGCGTCAGACTAATCTCTCAAAGTTTTATTGAACAATGCAGACATCTTTTCTACATCGTTTATGAGCAATTCGCTTTCGGTGTCTTCATCCCTCACAACAGCCATTTTACAAACTTCAAAGTTTCCAACTGCAGACAATAGAGACGGCAACTACATTGTCGCCCGTGTCCGCGCTTACATACAACCTGTGAGAGGGGAGACGGGACGGAGACATCTTCTGTCGGCGGCCAGAGCAAGTTATGAGTTGAGTCGCTGTCGCGTCGCTCCGTGTGAGCTCTTACATATGAGACAGACGAGACAGTTACGAGACAAAAAGCCTCACGAGTGCGCCCGCCCTTGGTACGTAAATAACAATGGGCCATGACCTAACTTTTTGTTCTTCACCTAGGCTCGACGTTCCAAGAGAAATAACTACATGTAGTTGGCTACAGTAGGATGAACAGATTCCTATTTATGCTACATATTAATATTTGTATTATATCTAGCAGAATTCCACACACGTATCCTTCCAATCATAATTCACAAACAAAACCAGAACGTGCTACCTCTTTCAACAGAACACGACAGATTCCAGATTTACTGATCATCATTAACACGCGCCAAAATCAACTCACATACAAACTGAATAGCGGTGCTCATGCCGTGTCTCAACTCAAAGATGCTACAATTGCATACCGATTGTTTACATTGAAAAATAAAATCCGTAAGTCAGTCGTATTTTATGACATCTATTGTCCATAATTTCCTCAAATTAGTATCTAATATTTTTTTAATTACCGTCACTTTGTGGGTAGCTTTGAGCCACTGTTCCGAAAAAGTTTGAAGTCTTTTTTTGTTGTGAAAGTTGTGTCGTTAGAGTGGGGTAAGCAATGTAGTGTGCATTCACAGTCTGCAAAGAATGATCAGAAGGATGTGAGTTGCACAAATTAACATTGTGTTAACACCACTGGACTGGTTGATCGCCAACATTTTAACAGCTGTTACGCCAGTTCAGTTAAGCTGAAAATAAGTGAGCGTAATTTTGCATTCTGTCAGTATCACGTTATACAGTGAGAAATGGTCGTTTATGCGATGTACAATTTAGGTAAGTTATTTAACACTTTTGTAACATGGTGCACAATTTTTCAAAAATGAGATTTAGCCGAGAAAAAACTACCTCCAAAATAAGGATGAAAGAGTGCTGGAATCTGATGGCGATTTTGGAAGCTTCCCTGATGTGCAAGATGGTGTCCAGCAGTAAACAATGTTGATACATAAATTTACAGTTGAGCAATAAGCTGTGTTTTATGCGACAGAAAAGAAAATTCGGGAAGTGCGATTACTGAAAATGGTGCTAAAGAGCTGTGTATGCTAAAGACAAAGGCTTACTGCAAATGGGCATAACGAAAAGATAATCTGTTTTATAATAGGAAAGATTTGATAAGAATTATCAGTCCATTTTCAAGTGAAAGAGCTTCCTTTAATTGTGTAATAACGCTCTTGTTCATACTGCACAGTATCCTTAACATATGGTATATTAACGTATGATATAATTCCTCTGCAAATAGTTACCATAGTGTATCATGAAACTACAAACTGAATGAGTCGATTGCTGAAATATCGTACACTTCTATATTCACTGTAGCACTATCTGAATAAAATTCAGGTAAGACCTTCAAAATTTAGTGTTTTAATTGTTCCCTATGTTACGTTATAGCTACTTCGTTGCGTTTGCTTTCCCCCCAACATTATATTACCATATTACCACGTTTTAATGAAGAAAAGAGCGACTGGGCCACAGTAAGCAGCACCCCCCTCCCGTACTGCAGGTAATATTAACCCATCTTTTTTATGGTACTGCAGCTACAGATGTGATGTGCATTGTTCAATATCCTTTTACCTGATGACACAAGCTTTTCATAAGTGTAGGAAAATATATTTTGAATTTACCCTCAGACACTATATTTTGTTTTATTTCCACACATAAAAAGGCACTTAATTCCTAGGATAAAGTAAACCCGATTTACTGGTAATAAAATAGTCCGTCCCCTGTAGCTGAGTGGCAGTCTGCCGCCGGCAGTGCTGCGAGGCGGTCACGCGCCAGAGCGCTGCGGGCGAGGCGCGCACGGTGTGTTTGTGTTTACTTCGGCCGCTGTAAGTGCCGTTTTCCCTTCTAGACCACCATGGCGCACAACTATTGGAAGAAGACATTACGTTTCATCTTTTGTTCCGACTTCGCCCGACCCAAGGCCCTGGAGGTAGAAAGATTTATTCGCGATGAAGTTAAAATACCACCAACGGATCTAATTGGTATCCACTTGTCCATAGTTAGCAGTACCGTCTACGTCAAAATGATCAACGATGCGGCGTGCGACAAGGTGCTTCAAGAGGCAAAACGTGGACTGCGCTTCTGTCATTCCGACGGCAACGTCGGACCCGTTACCGTCGATCACGCAGGTCTCGGCACACGGACGATAAGGATCTTCGAACTGCCGTTCGAACTACCTGCAGACGTCGTCATCGACGCGCTCCGTCCCTATGGCAACGTTCTGGAACATGTTGCCGAACGATGGGTACAATTTCAAACCTATCCCGTTTTAAACGGTGTTCGACAGGTCCGCACCGAGTTGCAAAATCGCGTGCCTTCCGATCTACGTATCGGAGGCTGCCGTGTCATTATAACGTACGACGGCCAACCTCGGACCTGTTCCGGTTGCGGGAAAGTAGGTCACCTACGGTCTGAATGCATTCAACGACGTGTCGCGCAGCTCCCGTTGTCGGAAGCGCCCGTCACACCCACGATGACCGCCCTACCGGTCACTTACGCAGCGGATCTCGCCACGTCTACAGTTTCGTCCAGTCCGCCGACCGGTCCTTCCGATTGGCACGTCCCACCGTCCCAGTCACCTATGGACGGTGCGGACGTCCCACCTGACAACCTTGCCGCCGAACAGGCTCCCGCACCGGACGCTGAGGAGTACAGTACTTCTGCACAACACCTGTTTGACAATTTCATTGTACCCACCAACGCCTTCGAACCAGGTCGACGCTCCCCCTTGCCGTCGTCCGACACTGAGGAACACGTGCGCAAACAACGCTCATACACGACCACATGTGATCAGTCAGGGCGTGGAGTGGCTTTCTACATACGCGAAGGAATCCCACTCAAGGACACGACAATCCTTCCCTGTGGAAGAGGCATGGCTGTTACCATCTTCGACACCCGCGTCATCAATATCTACGCTCCGTCTGGCTCCACGAACCGTCGGCAGCGGTCCACTTTCTTCGGACATGACGTGGCGCCCCTGTTTTCTGGACGCTATGATCGCCTTATCATGGGAGGTGATTTCAACTGTGTCCTCCATCCGCAGGACCAAGTGCCTGGTAATTCGCCATGCCCGGCGCTGCTCACCTTAATCGAAGATTTTCATCTAGTGGACGTTTGGGAGAAAATTCATGGCAATACCCCCGGTTTTACCCATTATACAGCACATTCTGCGAGCAGACTGGACCGGTTTCATGTCTCTGCCCAACTTGGCAATGAAGTCGCCCAAGCTGAACGATGGCCCCTTGCATTTTCGGACCACTGCGCCGTCAATTGCTCCCTGGCTCTGCCACCTCAGTCAGTATGGCGCAGCAGAGGTTACTGGAAGCTTAATACCTCCCTCCTTACTGATCCACACTGCCGACAATGTATTGCCACTACATGGGCGTCTTACGAAAGACGCCTTCCGCGGTACACATCCACGTTCCATTGGTGGCTCAAATGTGCCAAACCTGCAGTCAGAAAGGCCTTCATACAATGTGGCAAGGAAGCAGCAGCATGGCATCGAGACACCACAAATTTTCACTACGCTGTCCTCCGTGAGCTCGATGCGCTCCCTCCATCACCTGACACCCATAGGGAACGACAACGTACTAAAGCTCGTCTCATCTCTCTTCAACTTGCACGACCACATGGTGTCGTGGTGCGTTCCCGACGACAAGACCTCCTCCACGACGAAACCCCATCCACAATCCATGCCGCATCCGACCACAGTCGTCGACGTCGACTTTTCGTCCCCAACATCACGACCTCCGATGGTGTTCACCACACAACACAGGCGGCAGTGGTGTCTGCCTTTGCTGAACATTATCGCCAATTTTATGATGATGAACCAATGGCGACGCCCATTCCTGATGATCTCCGTCCTTCCCCTGATGGGACCCTCGCCGTAGCGGAGTCAACGCCCATGATGTCTGCAATCACCGCAGAAGAGGTGGTAGATGCGATCAACAAAGGGGCCAAGAACAAATCACCCGGACCAGATGGTCTCCCAGTGGAGTTTTACCGGGCGTTCACCACATTAATGCTTCCTCGCTGGACGGAATTGATTCAGGAACTCTTTACTCCGTCCTTCCCAATTCCACCTGAATTCGTCACTGGCATTCTTCTACCTGTGCCTAAACCGAAGGGAGGGTCTCATGTCTCTGCATATCGCCCCCTTAAACTACTGAATGCAGACTATAAAATCTATGCACGCCTCTTAGCAGCGCGCATACGCACCATCTTACCTACGGTCCTTTCACCTGAGCAGACTGCACGTGGTTGTGGGGCCACCTTACAAACAGCCCTAGGAGGATGCCGTGACCTCATTGCACTGGCGTCGGTTTGTCGCCTTCGTGCAGCACTGGTATCTGTAGATTTCACGAGTGCCTTTGATCGCGTTCGACACCCATTCCTCCTCATGGTGGCGACACGTATGGGGTTCCCTTTACTTTTTGTCGATGCCATTCGCCGGTTACTACTTCCCGCGGTCTCGATGGTACAAGTCAATGGGAGGCTTGTAGGACCGATTCCTATACGCCGCTCTGTGCGTCAAGGATGCCCTATGTCTACTTGACTATATGCCATTGCACTTGAGCCCCTCATCACTGGACTTACCTCTAGACTGCAGGGCCTCACTTTGCGTGTCTACACCTTTCACTGTAGGGCTTATGCGGACGATCTCCTCTTTCTCACCTGCTCCTCCACGGAACGCAATGACGCCATCCAATGGATCCACCAGTATGGACGTCTTTCTGGTAGCTTTCTTAATGTCCGTAAATCGACTATGATGCACACTGGGCGCGGCCTCCCGGCTATGGTGCCGACCCCACTCCCAGTCAGTGCCACCCTTCGTTACTTGGGTATCGAATTTACGAGCTCCACATACCGCACAGTGGCCCTGGCTTACCGGCGGCTTTTGCAGTCGATTCGGCACCATGTCCGCGGTCAAGTGCACCGTAACTTAAACAAACTCCAACGTGTGTCCTACGTCAACATGTATGTCGCCCCTAAACTGGTACACGTCGCCCAGATCCTCCCAATGCCGTTACTCCTTGGCCGCCGCATCCAATCAGCCTTTGGATATTTCGTGTCAAAGTCCGCTACAACACTCTAACACTGCCTCCGGCAAAAGGTGGTCTCGGTCTCGTCAACGTGCGGGCACGATCTTCTGCACTTTTTGTCCACACTCTGTTGCGACACTGGCAGGGGCCGGTCCCGTCCTTAACACGCAGTCTCTTAGATATCCTCCGACCAGCTTCTCTCGATCCACCGATCAATGTGGGACCAATTTCTCCATTATTGTACCACGTCGCCAATTGTTTCATAGAACTCAGCTACGTCCGGGCCGATCTTCCAGTCACCCGTCCTCCCCGTACAAAAGATTATTATCGTTTGTTTATGCTGTCCAACCCTTGCGACCCCATGGTGCTACAGCATCCTGGCATTAACTGGCGTACGGTTTGGGTGTGTGTGCATGCACCCTTTTTACCGTCGTCTGTGTCTGCATTCTGGTACCTTTTAGTCTACGGAAAATTCCCGACTAATAGTCGACTTTATCGCATAGGATTGGCCACCTCCCCACTCTGCCCTGACTGTCATCTCGAAGTCACCGACGAGCACCGTCTTACGTGCCCCCTGAAACAAAACGTATGGCTCCTCATCCAACGAATCGTGGGCCTTTACCTCCGTGCCCCGCCAACGACGGTAACCCCGGATTTCCTGTTGTTGCCCCAGACATTTCACTACCCTCTTGCTAAGCACCATGCCCTCATCTGGTTTCGAGGACAGGCTTTAGAATACCTCTTTCAGAGTGGTCCGCATACAGTCCTTGACTTCTGGTACAAAGTTGTGACCGCGCATAACACCCTCACCCGAAAACCATCTTACCGACAAACTTTTGCTGGTTATCTCCGCAGCGTCTTCCTTAACCCCCCTCAAAGTTGGGGTGTACCATGCCTACCTGTCACATGATGCAACACCCTTATCCACGTTCTCACGCATCGACAAAAAAAAAAAAAGGTCGAAGACAGAATATTTTATATTTAGTTGTATTTAATGTTTTTCTTTTTAATATTTTTATTTTGTTTAACTAACAGTCATTTGTATATGTTTCAATGGTACCTTGAAGAAATCTTGCATAGTGAATATATATGTACTTTTCGTTTGTTCAATACACATCATTAAAAAAAAAAGAGGGCGGCGCGACGCAATGTCAATCCTAATGGCCCG
This sequence comes from Schistocerca piceifrons, assembly GCF_021461385.2. Taxonomy (NCBI): domain Eukaryota; kingdom Metazoa; phylum Arthropoda; class Insecta; order Orthoptera; family Acrididae; genus Schistocerca; species Schistocerca piceifrons. The sequence goes on along the minus strand of NC_060141.1, from coordinate 442,271,957 downwards.
GGTTCGATTCCCGGCTGGGTCGGAGATTTTCTCCGCGCAGGGACTGGGTGTTGTGTTGTTCTAATCATCATAATTTCATCTCCATCGACGCGCAAGTCGCCGAACTGGCGTCAAATCGAAAGACTTGCACCAGGCGAACGGTGTACACGACGGGAGGCCCCAGTTACACGACATTATTATTACAGTAATAAAATAGATTTCACTCATTCCACAAGTTTCCCTCAAAATTAAAGTGAAAGAAAATTTCAAATTTGAAACAATTTGAGATTATACATTTTAGTATAGTCGACCTTAAGTAAAATAATTGTCTATAATTAATTTAATCACGATTTATGTGCTAACTGAAATATTTTCGTGTACTGTTTAATGCGATTATCAGAGCATGTCGGGTACTCCGAGATTCGTGTGTGTTGAGTACTCCGATTGTTTGTGAGTATCGTATGATCTGGTCTGTGGTGAAAAAAGAGTAATAGACCAGTTACTTTACAATCTGGCAACTCCACAGTCCGATACTAGGTGAACTGCTTGTAGGGCTATTTGTTACAGCCATCTGAAACTTCCAGAAAACCTTGCTGTAAACCGAACTGTTTTAAATTAAAATCAAAGACATGTCACACAAAGAAAAATTGGAAAGTCCAGCAATGAGACTTTGTTATTGTTTATGTGTATGCATAGCAATTTCTATGATTTGCTCCATAGGTGTTCTCTGTCTCTGTTGACGTAGTCCATGTTTTGGAATGAGCAGTGTAGGTCAATTAAAAACATCTGTAAATATATAAGAAGTAGCATGATCTTGTAGGGCACTCTTCAGGCTACAGAGCTTGATTTGGAAAACAACTCACGGCGGTGATACAGTCGCGGAGCCGGCGACGTGTGGAGCCGAGTCATAACTCACGATAGACAGTGGCGGCTGCCGGCTAGTAATTGGCTGTCAGGGGAGGGAGCCCGTGACGCGCCTGCTTCCGGACTGCGTCGCGTAATGCGCAGGAAAATTGGCCCGCGAGCAGCGTGACGACTTCGCCGTCGCCGTTCGCCGCCAAATCCGCGGCAGACAGCCCTGTCGCAGCCTGGGAGCTTCCCACGCAGTGGAGGCGCGCCGAGGCCCACCCCGGGACGACGCCCTTCAAGGCTGCCCTACCATTCTCTCCAGAGGGATCGAGATACTTGGGTCCGAAATAGTTGTGTTACCTAAAGCAGCTGTATATATAGACCGTTTGCGTGCATGGCTTCTAAAGAGGTAACCCAGTTCTGCTGAAACAATTTTCCTACCTAGGCGGACAGGAAAAGGGTATTCTTACACTCGTGAGGCTTACTCACGAGTTGCCTATAGACGTTTTTGAAATATCGGGCATTAACTGACATTAAAGTTTTCCAAGTACCGTACAGCATCATAATGTAACAACAAAGCCATACAGGAGAAACCACAGATTCAGCCATGATTGCTGCGGCCTCTTTCTGGGTCTGCTGATTACCAGTAGATCCAAAAGAACGCCACTATAACCTTGGCAGACATGTTGCTTTCTCCAGTGTAATTTATTACGCATCTTAATGTAAGAATTTTTACGCAGACGAAAATTTAACTGGGATGGCGCACAGGCATTCGATTGCGGGAGAAGGAAGAGAACGAAAAACTGTAGGTGAATATGGAGTGGAGGAGAGGAATGAAAGAGAAGGCCGCTTGGTAGAATTTTGCACACTTGGTTTGAAACTCATGGAAAAAGGGTATATACGTGGAAGAGGCCTGGAGAGAGCGGAAAGTTTCAGACTGATTATACAATGGTAAGACTGAAATTTAAGAACCAGATTTTAAACTTTAAGATATTTCACGGGGCAGATGTGTAATCTTACATGAATTTATTGGTTATGAACTGTAGATTAAAACTAAAGAAATAGCAAAGAGGTAGAAAATTAAAGTGGTGGTACCTCTGGGACCTGGCTAAGTTGAAAGCACCGGAGTGTGATAATTGTTAAAGAGAGAACTTTAGGCAACGATTGCTTGGAATGGAGAAAAGATTAAAGGGAAGACGAAAGAGTGACTCTGAGAGAGGAAATAGTGAAGACATCAGAGGATGAAATAGGTTAAAGGACAAGGTCTAGTTGAAATCCATGGATAAAATAGGAGTTATTGAACTGATGAAGGAAGAAATGCAGCACATGAAGAAGGCAAAAGGGAATACGTCTAAAAAATGAGACTGACAGGAAGTATTAAATGACTAAGCTGAAAAGGCTAGAGGACAAATGTAAAGATTTACAAGCATATTTCACTAGGGAAAAGACAGATACCGCCTACAGCGGAATTGAAGAGACCTTTCGAGAAAAGAGAAGTAACTGTATCAGCGTCAGGAACTCAGATGGAAAACCTGTCCTAAGCAAAGAAGGAAAAGCTGAAAGGTGGAGGAAATAAAGAGGATCTGTCCAAGGGAAATGAAGGCAATATTATAGAAATAGAAGCCGCTGGATTAGCCGAGCGGTCTAAGGAGCTGCAGTCGTGGACTGAGCGGCTGGTCCCGGCGGAGGTTCGAGTCCTCCCTCGGGCATGGGTGTGTGTGTTTGTCCTTAGGATAATTTAGGTTAAGTAGCGTGTAAGCGTAGGGACTGATGACCTTAGCAGTTAAGTCCCATAAGATTTCACGCACATATGAACATAGAAATAGAAGACGACGTAGGTGGAGATGAGATGGGAGCTATGAAACTGCGAGAACAGTTAGACAGAGCTCTAAAAGACCTAAGGTGAAACAAGGCCCCAGAAACAGACGACATTCCATCAGAACTTCTGACAGCCTTGGGAGAGCCAGACATGGCAAAACCCTTCCCTCTGCTATGCAGGACACGCGAAATATCCCCAGACTTCTAAAAGAACATAATAATTCCAATTACAAATAAAGCAGATGCTGCCAGGTGTGAATATGACTGAACTATCATTTTAATAAGTATGGGCTGCTAAACATTGACTCGAATTCTTTACAGAAGAATGGAAAGCTGGTAGAAGCCCACCTCGGAGAAGATCAGTTTGGATTCTGGAGAAATGTTGGAATGCGCGAGGCAGTACTGATCCTATGAGTTATCTTAGATGATAGGTTAAAGAAAGGGAAACCTACGTTTACAGCATCTGTACATTCAGTGAAAGAAAATTCTGCAGGTAATAGGGGTAAAATATAGGGAGTGAAAGGATATGTACAATCTGTATAGAAACCAGACTGCAGTTACAAAAGTCGATGGGCGTGAAAGACAATCAATGGTTGAGGGAGAGAGACTGAAATGTAGGCTATCACCGACGTAATTCAGTCTGTACGTTTAGCAATCAGTAAGGGAAACCAAAGAAAAATTTGAAGTAGGAGCTAAGGAAACTCTGAGGTTAGTCAATGACATTGTAATTCTGTCAGAGACAACAAAGGACTTGCTAGAGCACTTGAACGGAATGGACAGTGTCTTGGAAGGAGGATGTAAGAGGAATAACAAAAAAAGAAAAACAACGATAGTGGAAAGTAGTCGAATTAAATCATGTGTTGCTAAAGGAATTAGATTAAGTTGTGTTACTTGCACAACACAATAACTGATGATGGACAAGTAGAGAGGATACAATGACAAGAAAAGTTTCTCTGAAGAAAAGTAATTTGTTAACGTCGAATATAGCTTTAAATGTCAGCATGCATTTTATGAAAGTATTTGTATGGAGTGTAGTCGTATATGGAAGTGGAATATTAGCGCTTAAAAGTTGAAACAAGAAGAGAATACAAGCTTTTGAAATGTGACGCTGCAGAGGAATGCTGAGGATTAAGGGGGCAGGTCATGTAAGTATTGAGGAGGTACTGAGTATAACTAGGGAGAAAAGAAACTTGTGGCACAAGCTGTCTAGAAGCAGAGATCGGTTCATAGGACACATTCTGAGATATCAAGGAATCACCAGTGTTGTATTTGAGGTAAGTATGAGGGGTAAAAATTGTAGAGGAAGACGAAAAGATGAAGCCATTAAGCAGTTTCGGAAGGATAGAAGTTGCAGCAGTTATTCGGTGATTAAGAGGATTATACGGGATAGAGTAGCATGCAGAGCTCCATCATCTTCGGACTGAAGACCACAATATCAACAACAATAACAATGTACAAAACAACGGTCTTCTGTGACAGGGGTCTTCTTCTGGGTCAATAATTCATCGGTACACCAACAAGAATTTGACTGCAACCACGGCCGAAACTTTGGTTCTCCAGTATCGTTTTTTTACACGATGACGCCGTGTGATTCTTAGAAAACGTTTACGTCAACTGAATCTGACCGCGGGAGATTACGTATTTACATCAGGCATTAACATCAAGGAGCGCTGCGTTCATATGTCTATTGTAATACAGTGTAGTTCAAAACGCAAGGATGAAAGTAAATTTTCCATCATCTGTGTCTTCCAATAACGTAGCTCGATGGAACTTCGACTATACACGCAATGAACTGTTACAGTATAATACAGAAGCAAACGGAAAGAAATATGGAATGACACGAAGAGAACTGACACTTTTATTGAAAGACAGTAATTACACTGAAGTCACCGCGAATCGTGATGGCGCCCTGAACATTATAAACGGCTGGACATGGTTCTTAACAGAGTGTGTGAACACCATGGACGATAATGCTGGCTCTGCAGTTCTGATACTGGCCACAAGGTTGGTAAGAAGTCTTTGTGGAATGACATTCGACTCCTCCAACAGTGTGGTTGTCAACTGCTGGATGGTCCATAGTGCGTGTGGACGTAATGCAGTAAGTCTCCCCAAGCGTGCTCGACGGGATGTAAGCCGGGGAAACGGTCAAGCCAGTCCATTCGACGCATGTCTTCTCGCTTCAAGAGCCCCTATATTGTTCGATGCGGTCGTGCTTCTTCTACAAAACTGGAGTAAGGTACGAAAGCACCACTGAATGAACGGGCATGGGGAAGGAGTAGAGTGTCACAATAAAATCGACTGGAGAGTGTTCCGTATTCAATGATTTGGAGACCAGTACACCCCTGAAACATGATGTCTCCCCATCTGATGCACCACAACAATCGTGGCCAACAATGTTCCTGGGTGCAGTAGTGTTCACGCCTCTCCCCATACGACGGTATGTCCAGAATCACGCCTCAGATTCTGTCTTGTATCACGCGGGAAGAGCACGGGACCCCACTCTTCAATGGTCTAGTTTCTATCCTCTTGGTATCATCGTGAAAGGCGCCGCAGTTGTGCGTTTTTCAAGGGGATACAAAGTACTATTCATTGGCAAAGAGGTCACATCCATGACGTCGCTGTGGAGCGTGAGTTTGCGTGCCTGAGATTCCTATTAAACATGTTTGCGACTGAAGCCGCTGTTTGCCTCTGGTCCACTGCTATCTGTTGCGCAGTGCAGTGATCATTTGCTGCTGTAGATAACAGCATTCAACCTCGTCCTCTACCTCAAGAGGCTGTTCCTGTGGCGCGAAGCGCTCCAGATGCCCGCGAGGAAGTACTGCGAGGAGTACCAAACTCCAGGCTTCGTCCTTCTTCGGTTTTCCGATGATTCTTTCTCGTGTCCTTCGTTATCCAAATGTCTTTGGGTAATGTTGTAATGAAGAACATAACAGTGCTCCATGACTGACACACACTGTCTTATTCCTTGCTTCGTGTTGTAGAGCCAGACACATTTGGCGCTACAGTCTCGCTGATCTCATGCTATTTGTCGTCTACCTTACTGTGCAGGATCGGAAGACATCTAGAAACATACCTCCGCATTATCATTTATTTTCACATAATAATTAATATGATATTTCGCTAGTGTTGCCTTGCAGAGCAATGTATTTATTTATCGTAAGGCATTATTCCAAATCCGACAAATGAACATAGAGCACGAATAACATTCATAATGAATCGTCAGTGTTACATATACAGTTAACTGAACTGTCAGTCGTGTTCATAAATATTGTAATTGCCCTGTGAAGGCTGTTGGTGTGCTGTATATGCTGGATTTTGTGCCTTTCTGCTCCTCAGTCTCACTTCGGAGATGCACTTAGTTTTCAGGTGTACAGTGAGTGCGCAAATGTGAGACGGTCAGTTGTAATGCAGTTTACAACTATCCAGAATTTCTTTGGGAGGCCAAAGCCAGTGGGTTGCTCAGAGATACCTCGGCATTTTTTAATAGCTGCAGTTACAGTATCTTGCCAGGTTTTCTCTCTATATTCCACAATAGCGAAGTTGTTATTTTTATAACCGTTAGTTTTCACAAACTGCTGTTATAGAGCTTTAAAATTTATTTCTCAAGCTTTGATATGTATTTCTGAAGCTATAAAATTTTTACACTGTGTAATCAATTGTATCCGGACACCCCCAAAAACATCGTTTTTTACATTAGGTGCATTTGCTGCCACCTGCTGCCAGGTACTCCATATCAGCGACCTCAGTATACATTAGACATAGTGAAAGAGCAGAATGGGACCCTCCGCGGAACTCACGGACTTCGAACGTGGTCAGGTGATTGGGAGTCACTTGTGTCATATGTCTGTACGCGAGATTTCCACACTTCTAAACGTCCCTAGATCCACTGTTTCCGATGTGGTAGTGAAGTGGAAACGTGAAGGGACACGTACGGCACAAAAGCGTACAGGCCGACCTCGTCTGTCTACTGATAGAGACCATCGACCGTTGAAGAGGGCCGTAATGTGTAATAGGCAGACATCTATTCAGACAGTCACACAGGAATTCCAAACTCCATCAGGATCCACTGCGAGTACTATGACAGTTACGCGGCAGGTGAGAAAACTTGGATTTTATGGTCGAGCGGCTGCTCATAAGCCACCCATCACGTCGATAAATACCAAACGACGCATCGATTGGTGTAAGGAGCGTAAACATAGGGCGATAGAACAGTGGCAAAACGTTGTGGTGATCCGATGGCAGAGTGTGGGTATGGCGAATGCCCGGTGAACGTCATCTGCCAACGTGTGTAGGGCCAACAGTAAAATTCTGAGGTGGTAATGTTACGGTGTGATTGTGTTTTCCATGGAGGGTGTTGCATCCCTTGTCGTTTTGCGTAGCACTCTCACAGCACAGGCGTACATTGATGTTTTAAGCACCTTCTTACTTCCGTCTGTTGAAGAGCAATTCGATGATGGCGATTACATCTTTCAACAAGATCGTGCACCTGTTCATGATGCACGGCCTGTGGCGGAGTGGTTACACGACAGTATCATCGCTGTAATGGGCTAGCAGCATCGAGTCCTGACCTGATACCCATAGAACACGTTTGGGATTTTTGGAAACGCCGACTTCGTGCTAGGCCTCACCGACCGACATCGATACCTCTCGCCAGTGCAGCAGTCCGTGAACAACGGGCTCCCATTCCCCAAGAAACCTTCCAGAACCTGACTGAACGTATGCCTGCGAGAGTGGAAGCTGTCATAAAGGCTAAGGATGGGCCAAGACCATATGGAATTCCAGTATTACCGATGAGGGACGCCACGAACTTGTAAATCATTCACAGCCAAGTGTCTGGGTACTTTTGATCAAATAGTGTTATACTCAGAGAGCAAATGAAATGGAGTGATTGTTTCGTAGTTGTGAAAAAGGTATATGGACTTACGACTGCTAGCCAGACGTTTCTTTCAATGTCTGTTTTCCTGGCGTGGGGACTGTCAAGTGAGATGGGGCAGTAGATATCTGATACTGAATGAACCATAACTAAATGTGTTGTTCATAAGGTGCGGAAGAACCTCATGTGGTGACACACAACTTCTGTGTGATATTCTTTGAATTGTGTTTTGCATCTGTCACTGACACGCTAAATATTCTGTCTCAAGTAACTCCAAAGATACGTAGGAACTGTAAGTGCCATATTTGCAAAGTTTATTGTTCAGGTGAAAACATGACACGTCCGTCTTTCTTGAACTGCCTGGAGCCTTCATCTGCGGAAATAATTAACCATTCCAAGTAAGTCATTAGTTGGGATATTATTTTACTTCGTAAGTTGCTTGTGTTACGTACCTAGTATGCACTCGTTAGCGCATTCAAGTTTTAGTCATGTTGCTCTAGGCGTAGCTTGCTCCATGTATTCCCTATTATCGCTTGGAACGTTCTGATCCCAAGCGAGTTTCCTAAGAACCATGCAATAAAGAGACAGAGAATAATACGTAGAAACTGACATATTATTCCTTATCTCCACACAGTGTCATGTGCTGCCATTAAATCTGAGAGTACCACGGCTCATTGCAGCTGCCTTTCAAATACACTTTCAGTATAAATATAAACAGAGAGCCAGGTGTGCTGCTTCTGCCTGGCCGGGATGCGGCGTGTTTAGGTAGATTTGATTCCTATATTTTGTGTCTACTCATGCTGAGGGCGATTCTTTCTAACGTTTTGCTTAGTAGGGCAATGTGAAGATAGCTTTTGTGACTACTACCTTTTTGATATGGCTTTAATTTTTGGTTGTTGTTATTGATAGCACTGAAGGAAACACTTCGACCGAGAAAATTTCAGAATATCGATGGATTGCATCAGATGTAAATTTCAGTACTATGAGTTCTCTTTGAACTGTTACTCCTAGAGATGCCCACTACTACAACAAACGGACAGATACTCTGATGTCCTGACCAGTATAGTTCGTAATGAATGTAGACTGACTAGTCACGTTAATGTCACCACCTGTCAAAAGCCTGAATAACAATCTTTTACAGCATGGGCGTACGGGACGAGAGTCAGTGTGACTGTGGAATGTAACGACAGGGCTGTGGAGCCATGCCTATTCCAGTGCTGTGGCGAGCTGTGCTAGGTTTCTCGGCTGAAGATCCGGCCCGACCGACTGAGGTTAGATCCTGGGAGTTTGGTGGTCAGGGGAAGACGGTAAACTCATCCTGGTGCTTTTCAAACCACGAACGTGACTGCTTGTTGAGCGTCGCGTTTCTTTGTTCTGCTGTTAGAGCCATTGTGCCAAAGAAAAAGAAACTTCATATAGGAGTGGTCATGGTCGCCAAGGATAGATGCATACTTGCTTTGATCCACTGAGCATCGCAAAAAGACGGGATCATCCAGGGAATTCCACGAAAACATTCCCCAGACCATAATGCACCCTCCTTCGACTGCGAACTGTAGAATCTATGGCAAGCAGAATCTCTGTTGTAATGTGTTTGAAAAGTGGAACAAAATGCTGTTGACAGGTGCTCGTAATGTTTTGACTTGTCGGAGTACTGTTCTGATGACTATAACTACCGTAACGACCCCCCCCCCCCCACAATCCCCTCCCCCCCCCCCCCCAGCTCTAAAAAAATATTTTGTTAGGTTTTTGAACTTTCACTACTTTGAGTGTGAATTCTGAATCATTCCTGGTCATGCTGACAAAGTTTTATGAATTTATCTGTAAAAGTACAGACAGTGGAAATTAAAATGTCCTGTGGTGCCTCTCCTGCTCCAAGTCGGCCCGTTTGACGTCCTACCCCCTCTAGTGAAACTGCACGAAGTACGTAGTAATGATGCCATCCTCTTTCTGTTTGCACGCGGGTTAGGAATAATATGGAAACACCACAAGAAATGTGTGCTTGGACATAAATGAAGATGTTAGCCAAGCCTAGAGGTTGATCTGTTGTGTGTGTCTATGAACGGCATCTGTGTAATGTCCTTAACATGGAGCAAGTGTCATTCATGCAGAACAGTGTTCTTTGTAGATGTGAGTGAATTATGTAGGTGCTAACTGAATTCGATCGCGGCAGGTTGTTGGTCGTCCTACGAGCGGTGTTTCCCTAAAGAAGTAAACAACACAGCCGAAATGTTTGGTGTTTCAATATACACTGCACTGAAGACCTGTACGATGTACAGGTAAAGCGGAAGAAAACATCATCCGCCAAGTCACAACGCGGACAAAAGTGTGAGTTCAATAATACTGTCAGACGGCCACTGAAGAAGCTTGTGCCGAAGAGTAAGAAAATGGCAGCTGCAAGTGTATCTGCAGAACTGAATGTGGCACTCGCTCATCCGTCGGCACCACAAGAAGACGAAAAGAACTTCATAAGTAGAAAACTGGAGCGCGAGATGGAGTTCGAAAACCAAACATCGGTGCTGCAAATGCCCGTAACAGGAAAACGTGGTGCCGAAGCCATAACCCCACGACTGTGGAAGTATGGAAGAGGGCCGTTTGGTCGGATGAGTGTTGTTGCACACAGTTTCGTACTTACGGCCGTGTCTACGTCCCAAGATTGGTGGTCATATGGGCAGCCATATCGTGGAATTCGTTGGGCTCCATCATTACTCTGCAACGTAGCATTACTGCCAAGGATCATGTGAACATTTTGACTGATCAAGTGCATCCCCTTTGTTGTTGCTGTGTTCCAAGACGACAGAGCCTGTGTTCACATAGCTCTCGTCGTCCAGCATTGTTACGTGAGCACAAGGATGAATTGGTACACCTCCCTGGCCACCACACTCACCAGATCGCAATATTATTGGGCCTTTCTGGTCTATTTTGGAGAGAAAGGAACGAGTCCGCTATCTACCTCCTTCTTCGTTACCTGAACTTTCCACTACTTTGCAAGAGGAACGGTAAAAGATCCCTTTGAAAATCAGTGAGGACCTGTATATACCTACTCAGAAACTAGTGGTTTCTGGTTTTAATGGCAACTGTTTTCTCTCACCGTATAAGGCGGAGTAATGCGTTTTGTTTGTGGTGCTCCTGTATTTTCATCCACCTTCTGCATGTAGGGCTACGTGTTTTCTCAGTAAAAAATCGCTCTTGAACGTTGGTTATTTGTGGCAAGATGATATTGTTCCTGTGTAAGAGTGAAAAACGTCCACGAGCACTTGTCGATATTCAACAGCAGGGAGTATCGTAGCCTATCGAGCCTAGGTTTTACTATTTCGCGATATTGCTCCCCTTTTGGTCTAGATCCTACGACTGCCATGCAAGTATGAAATCGGTGGATTCAGAGGAGCTGTAGTCACCGAATTTTTGGAGTTCAGTGGTCCTGCATGATTAACTCCCTAAAACACGGAAGTAATTTTCACTCACGCAACATCATACAGCCACGTTACCCACCTTATTCCGGGACATGGGCTTGTATGGGCAAGAAAAGCATCCACACGGGCAGTGGAACCACTTCTGGAAGCTCGCACACTGTCGGCACAACAACCGTTGCTGCTGATTTCCTTGACGTGGCAACGAGAGAGTCGTGCCGCTGACAAGTGGTGCATGCAGCGATGACGTTAAACACAGTAGTGCCGCCAAGACTTCCCGTCTCTGCATAAAACATAACAGTAGATGTATCAGCGTCTGGGATCCTAAGTAGACAGTTGGCATAGTTGTAGGACAATTGAGACCTGATAGTCAATGGAGGGCAGGATTCGGTTACGATTGTGAATGGGGCCGTAAGCAGTTACTATTGGTTGCCGTTTACAGTTACACACAATTTATTTTAAACTAGTAATTCAAGTCTCTATAATAAATAAAATAACACACTTTATTAATGAAGGAATAAACAACTGTGCTGATAGTAGTGTTTTCAGTGAGCTACAATTTAGCAAATCACCATTAAATACAGGTGCAACAAATAATGTTTTAAAAACAAGCCACTGTGATTTGGGCAGAAGGCCTTCCAAGCCATGAATGGCAATAAATTAAGAATTGTTTAAAAATCGCTCCAATTTACAACTTACAGGTATTGACATATTAAAGGCAAGTCGCCACAAACACAGCAGAAGGCATCAGACGCCAGGAATGACAGTAAATAAGATTTTAAAGGCTTACTGCGTAAATACAAATACCAAATTACAATTTTAAGGCAGCTGAGACAATCACGGCTGAATGCCTTACACGCCAAGAATGGAAATAAATTAAGAATTGTTTAAGAACTCGATGCAAATTACAACTTACAGGTACTGAAATACTAAAGGTGAGTCACCACAAACACAGCAGAAGACATCAGACGCCAGAAACGGCATTAAATAAGGTTTTAAGATTTACTGCTAAAATGCAAATACCAAATTACAATTTTAAGGCAAATGACCACATTCACGGCTAAAGGCCTTACACGCCAGGAACGGCAATAATATAAAAAATTTTGAAACCTTCTGTAAAACAGCAAATACAGTAGCAAAGGTTAATTAAGAAGACAAGCAACTGATCACCGAGCGGGTGAATTAAGATGATGGTAAACTTTGTAACACAAGGGGCCACAGGCGATGCTCCAGGAATCGACCTCTGGGAGCGTCCGGCAACCAACATTTTCGCGAGCTATGAGATAGGCAGCCAAGAGTTGCATTCACTTCACAAGGCGGTAACTCAGACTAGTGGCAGTCTAACGAATGACTGATGATAATCTTGCTGAAGCTACCTCATGTCCGATAAACCAAATGCAACGATGGAACAATACGCCGAAGCCGGAACCGGTGGTCTGCACTACGTCCCCAGAATACTATGTTTAGAGCACCCGGATCGAGAAAGGAACCACTACCAGCAGAGTAGGAAGCACTCCACTCGCTGCTCTTCGCCTCGGCGACACTACGAGCAGCAACACGAACCCAAGGCACCGGAGAATCACAAGATATCACAATGGTGGAGGTTTCTCTACTTGAATTGAAATGCACTCATTTTAAGGCTTGCTGGATCCGGCTAACGACGAAGTCGTGCTCCCTCGTGACCACAGCTCTTCCATCCGGCAGTCTATGCTTGCCGCCAGCGGTCACGGTGTGTTCACCGCGCAGACCTGGCTCCTCCTGAGTCCCCAACCGAACTCGCCACTCAGACGACCCGGCCAAAACAACGACGTCGCCTCAAAGATAGGGCAACAGTTAGTACATATCGATAACCGCCGCTGCTGCCACTAGCCGACAGGCAACGCTTGCGAAACCGAGGGGCGCGACGAAAAGAAGACAAACAACCGCAACCAAACGATGACGTCAGGCCTCCAATAGAGGGCGGGAACCTATAAACAGTACCAACGCGAGCCGCAGATCGGCTCAACAGAGAAGCAATTGCTGACTCCGACAATTGCTAAGTAGACAGTAGGTGCTGAAAGTAAATAACGTATCTCAGGTACGGGCATTTACGTTTCAATAACATATTCACTATCCGTTAGATTCACACTAAATCATAAGCTACTTATCGGCACAAAACTAGTTATTTCGACTGGTAATAACGGCTCGAGCCCCCAGTTTAGATGATAGCAACACACTGTATAATATAAAAGGATAAAATCTGCTGAAAAACAGAAGGCAGTCTTCACAGCTACAGATTACTGAAGTCTAACTGCAAACGTCTCCACAAAATAACTGCCTAATCTACAAATGGTCCTAAGAGCTGACCAGTGTTGAAAACAATCAAAGTTCTCTAAGGGTAATCTGAGGTACTCCGACTTAATGCCAAACAAATGAAAGCCCTAAACATCTGCTCATGAAAAACTCAGTAATCCTTTGGATACTGACCGAAAAATAATCAGAGATCCAAAAGCTGTCTAATAGTTCTAGGAGCCAGTGAACTCACAGCAAAATATTTCTATCCTCGAAACTCGTGTGGGCAATTTGCCACACATGAGCTTTCAACTACATCCAGTACGAAACAACTGAAACCGCCCTCCAAAAGGTCCCAACGCCGACAGACCTCAGCCAGTATGGGCACCGACCTTACAAATCCTCGGTCAACCTCCACCATACTTCCGCCTCTATGAACATGAAACGTGCAAGCATTGACGTCACATGGTGATACTGTGTGATCACCAGTCTTTCCCACAACTTTCTATCTACTTATTTAAACTACAATCTGGATGCGCCATTCCCTGCGCACTGAAATGCTACTCAAGATTCGTATCTTACCTTAAACTGTATGGGCCATATTTTGCACTCAGATTAATTTTAAACATTTACCACTTTGAACTTGAAATGCCGAAAATAGTTTATCTCCCCAATATCTTTAACAATGATCGTACACTCATGAAAAATATCTCATACAAATTATAAATTGGCTCATCCTTCCTCTGACTTTGTCAGCTTTTCTGTATCTCTAATCAAATTCAAATTATGAGCAAGGCAATGTAAATTTAACTGTTAACAATAAAAATCAACAGTAAATGTAATAACTCTTAATATCTAAATACTGCTGATGGTGTATAATAACGCGTGTCAACATACATTGCCCTTAAATATATTTCTCTTCCATCGAAAGATGTTGTGAAACAGTTAAATGTCCAATTAAAATGTACTCAGAAGAATAAATAATAATGTTACAAAATATGTTGATAGTTCCGTAGACATGCATTGATGAGAGCTATTCTTCGTTTCTTCGTTGCGATAAACTGTGTTAAGTTATAAATTATTCAGTCAGTTACATGTATCGGCTCTATTCGGTCATTTATCTCTCCTCAGATTTAATTCCCTTATCATATCAGTATACTGTTGGCCTGATGTCTTCACCATCTTTTCCAAGAAACATCGTGCTGGAATGTACACAGCATGATTTGCGCTGTATATGTGGAAACAAGAACAATACTTTCACACTTTACAACCGTCAACGGCATTCTGACATTAACCCTGGCTGCGGGGCACTTTGTCCAAGACACACAGGCAGATCTCACGGTGACCATGCAGTCAGCGGCCGCCACACCTTCTTGCAGAGCATAAGACGCATTGGCAGGTGGCCCAGCGTGTTTGCGTGCCATTCTCTCCCTATGAAACAGTGCGCGCGTGTAATCCAAACGCCGCGCCCCACTGAATTCAATTCAAATAAACAGATATTCCCTGTTACATTACCACTCAAACAGTTACGAGATACGGAAAGCAGCACCAAAGACAACTTATTCCACTAAATGGGTTTCGTATAGAAATCAGCAATAAATTAAAATCTACCAACATACTCGTAAATGTTCAACAACGTTCGCATTGTTAGGGACAGTGTACGAAGGGAGTCCTTGACATCTTAATATGTTTAAATGTTGCAATTGTTGCACCTTAAACGTAAGTCAAACCAGAACTACACAGAAGGAAAACAAATGCTACACCATAAAATAATTCACGTTAAGTAATGAAATTTCAGGATTAAATTTGTCTAGTAACATACTGGAGTAATTAACGTTGCAAGATCACAGATTAATGTAAACACGCGATCAGCTGTTGCAAACGTGAAATGCTGGTACATTAATAACCGGTGTAACCGCCAGAATGTAGAATTCAAGTGTGCAAACTTCTGTGTGTTGTGTTGTACGGGTGCCGGATGTCAGTGTGTGGGATGGAGTTCCATACCTGCTGCCCTTTGTCGATAAATACAGGGACGGTTAATGCTGTTTGTGGACGACGCGGTAGTTGTTGCCTAATGATGTCCCATATGTGCTCGATTGGAGACGGATTTGTTGACCGAGCAGGTCAAGGCAACATGGCAACGCTCTGTAGAGCCCGTTGGTTGGTATTGCGCTATGTGGGGGAGTGTTATCCTATTGGGAAACTCCCTCTCAAATGCTGTTCATAAATGAAAGCATTACAGGTCGAATCACCAGACTGACATACTAATTTCCGGTCAGAGTGTGTGAGATAAGCGCTACAGCGCTGTCGTACAAATGGCACCCGAGACCATAAGTCCAGGTGTGGGTCCTGTGTGACTATCACGTAGACAATTTGGTTGTGAGCCCTCAACTGGCATTCTTATAGTCAACACACGGACTTCACTGACACTGAAATGGAAAGAGCCATCACCAGAAAACATGAGGTACCTCCACCCTACTTCCAATGAGCTTTCGGTTAACACCACTGAAGTCGCGAATGGCAGTGGTTCTGATTCAATGAAATACACACTGCAGGGTGTCTGGCTCGGAACTGTCTTTGAAGTAACCGATTTATTAACAGTTCGTTGTGTCACTGTGGTGTCAAATACTGTTCAAATTGCTGCTGCGGATCCAGTACGATGCGCCAGAGCCATACGCCGAACACGGTGATCGTCCCTTCCGACAGTGCCACGTCGCCGTTCGGAGGCCTATCTTCTGGAGACTGTACATTCTCGCGACCACTTCTGCCATCATTCATAGTGGCTACATTCCTGCCAGCTCTTCCTGCATTATCGCAGAAGCTCCGTCCAGCATCCCCTAGTCCTGCTACACGATCTCAAAACATAAACGTATAGAACAAGTACCATTTCCGTAAATCAAAATTAATTTGCAGAAGTAATCGCTTCAACAAAATCACCCAATGAAGATAGCATATAACACACAAATAAATAAAAAACCCCTTCCCCAAACCGATAATTAGTCTACTACAACTCCCACTAGCCGTTTTAACCTTTACACTTCATGCAACTTATATCTCTCCCTGAATTAACAGGGCAGTCAACATATTATTTATGTATATAAATGGCTGCCGCTCTCTAAAAATTCTTTCCGCACCTCACTTCCTGCCAACAATTTTCTTTCTATTTCCTTAAAGTTATATCACATAAAGTATTTATATATATACAGGGTGTGCCTCACACACAAATAAAGAAAAGATGTTATCTGGACATGTGTCCGGAGACGCTTAATTTTCACATTAGAGCTCATTTTTGTTTAGTCAGTATATACTGTACTTCCTCGATTCACCGCCAGTTGGCCCAGTTGAAGGAAGGTAATGTTGATTTCGGTGCTTGTGTTAACATGCGACTCATTGCTCTACAGTACTAGCATCAGGCACATTAGTATGTAGCATCAACAGGTTAGTGTTCATCACGAACGTGGTTTGGCAGTCAGTGCAATGTTCACAAATGCGGAGTAGGCAGATGCGCATTTGATGTGTGGATTAGGACGGGGCAATGGCCGTGGCGCGGTACGTTTGTATCGAGACAGATTTCCAGAACGAAGGTGTCCCGACAGGAAGACGTTAGGGAGTACGGGAACATTCCAGTCCTGGCTCGCGACTGGGGAAGACCTAGAACGACGTGGACACCTGCAATGGACGAGGCAATTCTTCGTGCAGTTGACGATAACCCTAATGTCAGCGTCAGAGAAGTTGCTGCTGTACAAGGTAACGTTGACCACGTCACTGTATGGAGAGTGCTACGGGAGAACCAGTTGTTTCCGTACCATGTACAGCGTGTGCAGGAACTATCAGCAGCTGATTGGCCTCCACGGGTACAGTTCTGCGAATGGTTCATCCAACAATGTGTCAATCCTCATTTCAGTGCAAATGTTCTCTTTACGGATGAGGCTTCAGTCCAACGTGATCAAATTATAAATTTTCACAATCAACATGAGTGGGCTGACGAGAAACCGCACGCAATTGTGCAATCACGTCATCAACACAGATTTTCTGTGAACGTTTGGGCAGGCATGTCTTGATTGGACCCCATGTACATCTACCTACGCTCAATGGTGCACGTTATCATGATTTCATACGGGATACTCTACCTGTGCTGCTAGAACATGTGCCTTTACAAGTACGACACAACATGTGGTTCGTGCAAGATGGAGCTCCTGCACATTTCAGTCGAAGTGTTCGTACGCTTCTCAATAACAGATTTGGCGACCGATGGATTGGTAGAGGCGGACTAATTCCATGGCCTCCATGCTCTCCTGACCTCAACCCTCTTGACTTTCATTTATGGGGGCATTTGAAAGCTCTTGTCTACGCAACGCCGGTACCAAATGTAGAGACTCTTCGTGCTCGTATTGTGGACGGCTGTGACACAATACGCCATTCTCCAGGGCTCCATCAGCGCATCAGGGATTCCATGCGACGGAGGGTGGATGCATGTATTCTCGCTAACGGAGGAAATTTTGAACATTTCCTGTGACAAAGTGTTTGAAGTCACGCTAGTACGTTCTGTTGCTGTGTGTTTCCATTCCATGATTAATGTGACTTGAAGGGAAGTAATAAAATGAGCTCTAACATGGAAAGTAAGCATTTCCGGACACATGTCCACATAACATACTTTATTTCTTTGTGTGTGAGGAATGTTTCCTAAAAGTTTGGCCGTACCTTTTTGTAACACCCTGTATATATGTCTCCTGGAGGTTCAAAATCAACATCTTTACAGAAAACCTCAATGAAAAGGGTACGAAATGCTAGCTGGCTTTCACGTAAGCTACAGAGCTTCCTGGCCGTCTTAGATTTTTCATTTGCCAATATTTTTCTCAACAACTCACTTGGCTTAAGCGCAACATGGTCAATCGACTTGAATTCACTCTCCTCTTTACTGATCTACTTAGAGTTTAAATCACCAACAGCCAAATGATATTTATGATTTACAACAAAAAACGTTCTCTCCTCATCCTATGTTTGCTATGTCTACAAAATCATCACATCTATCAGACCCCATTGTGCCACTAACTGTGTCTGCAGTAACGCACATGGCAGCCTCCTGCTGGTCAGTGAACCATTTGTCATCACACAGAAGACTCTCTGCTTGTATGATCTTTAAATCAGCTGTTGGCTTCCATTTTCTGCACGATAGCCGCAAAAACTATCTCCTGAACTGCTTCGGCGCGTTCCACACGAAAATTAAGATTACTTTCGCCGTTAACGACTCACTCTGATCTTACATTATGACCGTTCAGGCTAAGTGACGCCAAACCGGTGCAGTCATCCACCTCATACTCTTCCAGGTGAACAATATAAATGAAAACCTATCGATGCACTAATATGCGTTTGATGTTTCTTAAAACTTTTTTCATGCTGCTTCCACCCTGCCCACATTTCTTCATTGCCAACACTGCCTCCATCTGGATAACTTCGGCTTCTCTTATGTCATAAACATTAATGCATTCTATTTTATAACCCATTTTTGTTGTACTGGACCCTCCCTTAGCGGACCGCGAGCATAGTTTCCAGACTGTTGCCACTGCCGAGTTTCATTCGGCTGCCCATTTTCGCCATGTTTACCATTATCCTTCCTACTGCTCTTCAGCTGACTGTCACGATTGTGTGCATTCTACTGAAAGCTATTCACCTTTCGCCAGAATTATCCTGAACTGTGTTTTGCACCTCCAACGAGTACCTTTATCCCCTAACATTTGCGCAGTATCCCTGATAACCAGTGCCATATTGTGGTACCACAAGCTAAATCAAGAAAACCGTCAGTTGCTTCCATGGGACTGTGTCACAAAACATTCTGAAATATTTAAGTAGCCGTCTCTTATAGGTGTAAATCTCCGTAAGTGGCCATTGAGATAACAAGGTGAACTAATTTCTGCATTTCAGCTTCGGAAATAACACGTATAAAACCCCGTTCGTTACTGTAGTTCAGAAAGGTATTCTGCAATTGTATTTGCTTCCAAACTTCTCAGTATTTGTAGAGTAGAAGTGCCTCAAACGTGGTGTAGTCTCAAAACGCTGGTGCATTTTGGTTTCTCCACATCTGGGAGTTTCTGTCGACCTGCCGCTTAATAAAGTTTACCTTTGTCTCGTCGGTCATACTTTCAATGAAGCTATCTTTGCTTGAGACAAGAAAGTCCACCACGTGGTACTTACTTCCACATTACGAACCCGGTTCACAGAACTTCTGTATATAGACGTTGACTATGGATATTGCATCACAGACACAGTCCCTTTGACTGTTCAGAGATGTCACTAAAGCCGCCAAAAATCTAAACAACCATGCATAAGCAGCGCCCATTAGACAGTGGGGGTCCGACAGCCGGTCAATTTGTGTAATTCCACCCGGAAGGATGTATACGGCTCGTGTTGTCTGTAGTTCAACCATGTCTAGACGGTCAATCCCGTTGTTCTATACGTCCGCATTGTTACTTTATGCCAGGAAGCGTTCTCAACAAGGGAAGTGTCCAGGCATCTCGGACTGAACCAAAGCGATGTTGTTCGGACATGGAGAATATACAGAGAGACAGGAGCTTTCGATGATATGCGTCACTCAGGCCGCCCATGGAGTACTACTACAGTGGATGACCGCTACCTACGGATTATGGCTCGGAGGAACCCTGACAGCAACGCCCCCATGTTGAATAATGCTTTTCGTGCAGCCACAGGACGTCGTGTTACAACTGAAACTGTGCGCAATAGGCTGCATGATGCGCAACTCCACTCCCGACATCCACGGCGAGGTCCATCTTTGCAACCAGAACTCCATGCAGCGCGGTACAGACAGGCCCAATAACATGTCGAATGGACCACTCAGGATTGGCATCACGTTCTCTTCACCGATTAGTGTCGCATATGCCTTCTACCAGACAATCGTCGAAGACGTGTTTGGAGGCCACCACTCAGGCTGAACGCCTTAGACAAACTCTCCAGCGAGTGCAGCAGGGAACCTTCCCTCCTGTTTTAGGGTGGCATCATGTTGGGCCGACGTACGCCGCTGGTGGTCATGGAAGGCGCCGTAACGGCTACACGAAACGTGAATGCCATCCGCCGACCAATAGTGCAACCATATCGGCAACGTATTGTCGAGGCATTCGTCTTCATGGATGACAATTCGCGCCCCCACCGTGCACAACTTGTGAATGACTCTCTTCTGGGTAACGGTCTCGTTCGACTAGAGTGGCCAGCACGTTCTCGAGACACGAACCCTATCGGACATGCCTAGGATAGAATGAAAAGGGCTGTTTATGGATGAGCCCCACCTACCACTCCGAGGGACGTACGCCGTATCACCGTTGAGGAGTGGGACAATTTGGACCAACAGTGCCTTGATGAACGTGTGGATAGTATGCCACGGCGAATACAGGCATGCATCAATGCATGAGGACGTGCTGCTGGGTGTAAGAGATACCGGAATGTGAAGCAAATCGGACCACTACCTCTGAAGTTCTCGCTGTACGGTGGTACAATATGCAGTGAGTGGTTCTCAAGAGCAATAAAAATGGCGGAAAATGATATTTATGTTGATCTCAAATCCCATTTTCTTTATGGATTCCGGAACTCTCGGAAGCGAGGAGATGCAAAACATTTTTGATGTTTGTAAATTGAGTGAGCACTACTTCACCATGATTCATCACAAAACTATTTACAGTGGCCCTAGCAGATGCCATATCTTTTGCTCTTTCTACAGCATCCACTCTCAGACATTGTTTTCTGCGCAGATTCCGTCTCTCAGCCTTGCTTTCGCTTCACATTAGCGGAGCCACGGTCGTCTCTCCCAAATCTTTCTCCATCAGACTAATTCGGTCTGCCAGTTGCTTCTCTACCTCATTCACATTTTCGCTACTCTCTCTTCAAAATATTGTTCGTTTTTTCTGTTTCATTTTTGATCTGATTACTGATTCCGTCTAATTGATTATCTCACTTCCCCAGTTTTTGTATGATAAAACTTATTTGGGTTTGAAAATTTTCATTTATCAAAATGAATAGTTTGTCACCCAGGCGTACTTGGAATTGCCCTCACTGGCTGGTTGATACCATCAGCCATGACTAACAACTTGCAACGACGTATAACCAAACGCTGCTTGTGCTATGACGTATTGACACAAACCCACAGGTGTCAAAGCTGGCACGAAATTGCAAGTTCCTGTCAATTGACTATAGCGGCAATAAGGGATCTGGCAGACCCAATGGTGCACGGTCGCTGAGCCACGCCTCCAGCGTCCCTGGACTACGACGACTCACTACCCCCACGATAAAGGATGGCCTGAGGCAGCCACTCAGCCCACTTGGAGCCTCTTCACAACAAAACCATCGTTCGTGCTTTGTACAGCCTGCCTGTTCCTAGTTAATGTTGATAGTTGGGCACTATTTCCTTCTGCATTGTTTGTAATGAGTCTTCATACGCTTAGAGAAATACAATTTAAGTAAATCTGTTTATTGTGTACGAAGTTGTACCCAACTCTGATGACAATTTTAATCAGCGACCACCTTTGCCTGGACTGAAACAGTGAACTGGCGTGTAGAATACCACTGCATGGCATGCTGGTGACGGATTCTGTAGCGTGAACAACTGCGTTGGTTTCCGCGCGCTGGCGAATCCGCAGGCGTGACGTATACTCTGTCCCTAAACAGCTGCCGCGAAGGCGGCTAGCCAACACAACCGTGCGGCTCTTGCGGCGGTGGCGGCGGTGGCGGCAGCACGTTCCCGACGAAACCTAACATATCGTAGTGCGGTCCTAGCTCATTCTACCAAATGACCTTCGGGTTATTTTTGCTAGTAAACTCATTCCCGTAATCGAACCCACCATTGCAAACTAAACTTCTGCATGTGATGCAGCTTCCTAAAGTTCATCTGTTGGCAACTTATAGTCCAAGATGTGTCGTATTAAATTAAACGAACAATTAATAAAACAGTTCCTCACGAACTAGTCAGGCCTCAAACAACTCCTAGGTTGCACGTAGATGCTCTATCTAAGTACCATATTATTGTTAATATTTGCAGTCATTTCCCTCAGTTGCTGACATTAACTACAATTATGTTCTATAATAAAGATAAAAAACTTCCGTCTCTTGTAACTGAAGTTTAAACCTGAGTACAAGAAAGGTCTCGTCTATCCATGTTAGTCATCCAGAGGTCTATCGTACATGTAACATTATTTAATTACTCATAATTTGATGTAAGATTTGTAGCGATTATTTTGCACTTTGTTTAGCTGTTTCCACTGTCTATTATATGTTTGTGTGTTTCTTTATTACTTACACTTATTTTTTGTCTTGTTCATGCGTCTTCTTGTTTCCTATACTTGCTAAATGCACATGTGTAGGATTCCCGCAGCAAACATATTTTGCCTGTAGCCTATACTATAGAAAACTGCTCTTGTCTGAACTACTGTAGGTTTTTAAAAAAAATTAATGATCTAACAATATTAATGTGGGTTCACCTGGTGCTTAAATTGGAGGAAGTAGACAGAAAGATAAATTACAATAAATTCTGCATTTAAAATTTTATTTACGGATGAGGTTACTGATAGCCTTTCAGTCCAGAATCGATCAATCAGAATCACCGCAAGAGTTGAGACAACCATTGCAGCGATGCACCAGCTTGAAGATACCTTTTTGGTAAAGCACGGTGTATGCTACGTGACAAAGCTCGTAACTGACTGCTGTACGTCCTCGTACGACAGGAACCGTCAATCAATAAAGGACTTTTTTAAGGGACTGAAGTCGTGATAATCGCAGAGGGAGGCGTCATGGTTATAAGGGTGGGGGGGGGGGGGGTAATGGGGGTTCTCGTGTCTCTCCCACTTCTGTTGCCGTAACTTACATGTTGCGACATTTGCGATATGGAGATGAGAGTTCTCATGAAGCAGCAGGACCCCTTGGAGCACCATTCCACAACGGTGGTTGTGGAGAGACTTGCTGGATCATGCACATTCATCATTCTCCGATGGTTGTCTACCGGTGTTTGATTTCAGCAGTCAAAAACAGAATAACAGCACTTTAATCTTATTTGGACGCATTTGGTAATATCGTCTCGCCTAAGTTCACGTTTCGGCAGTCACAGCATGCACGTCGGATGGACGGGAATAACACATTAATCCATTACGCACATGTCATTGCCTATGTGCTCGCATCGGACTTTCGCTACGTTGCACAAACGCTGTAGCAAAGCCCTCAAATCAAAAATTTTTTTTTATCTCCCCTTACACTGTACCAACGTTTGAACGCCATAGGGACTAACAAAAAGACAGATATCAATATTAGTACTAACAATATTAGAAATAATCAAAACTAACAAAAAACAGAGTTAGCAGTATGTTCTGAAGGAATTCCAGTTGGATTTTACATTGTAAATGTCACGAAATTAGCTGTATTTCTAGCTCCTATTTATCTAGGATCTATTGTACAGCGAGCAGTCCGAGTGGCTGGGAAATGTTACAGACTACTCCTGTTTACAAAACTGCTAAAGGATCAATGCACAGAATTACAAACCATTATCACCTACGTGAGTCTGTTGACTTCTTGAATATTACGACATTGGGAAGCTTCTACCAAAGAGACAAAATTCGTGTAAAACACGCCTTTCCTTTTAAATGAAGACATGTCTCCCATAAGGTTCAAACTTTAAGTGTTACGTGAAACTTCAGCCTTAGCAGAAACATATGTTCAGTTAGTCAGTGTTTGATGGCTGCGGACCCAGTTACGAACAGAACGTGCCCTACTGAATCATGAATTGCAAACCATAGGTGTTGCTCATCAGGTTGATTACATCTTCTTAGATTTCCATAATGAGTTCTGTACCGCAACACAGAGTCGACAACTAAAATACGATCATACCGAGTATCTACGGAAGAATGCGAGAAGTACTTGACAAATAAAACCCAATACGTTACACATGACTGCAAATCTGGCATACAAACGAAAATACTACCAGGTGTGTCGCAAGATGTCGAAATACTCCAATGGTCACAATATGCACCTACGATTTATCATATACGATCAACTACTGTTTACAGGGGAAATTACCGTCATTGGACGATCTTAAGAAGTTGCAGAATGACTTGGCCGAAGATCCTACCTGGTGTAAAGAATGGACGCTTACGTCAAATTTGGTGAAATTCAAGGCAAGGTAATGCCTTCTCTCTCAGTTTCTCTCTCTCCCTCAGAGCCAGCCGGGATGGCCGAGCGGTTCTAGGCCCCACAGTCTGGAACCGCGCGACCGCTACGGTCGCAGGTTCGAATCCTGCCTCGGGCATGGATGTGTGTGATGTCCTTAGGTTAGTTAGGTTTAAGTAGTTCTAAGTTCTAGGGGACTGATGACCGCAGAAGTTAAGTCCCATAGTGCTCAGAGCCATTTGAACAATTTCTCTCTCAGATGACTGCTCTGATGCATCCCGCCACGAATTTCTCTCCTTTAACAACCTTTTCGTCTCAGAGTAGTACTTGCAGCTTACGTCCTCAATTATTTGCTGAATGTATTCCAATCTCTGTCTTCGTCTACACTTTTTACCCTCTACAGTTCTCACAAGTCTCATGGAAGTTATTCCATGCTATCGTAACAGATGTCCTACCATCTTGTTCCCTTCTTCTTGCCAGTGTTTTCCATATATTCCCTTCCTCGCCGATTCTCCGGGAACCTCCTTATTTCTTACGTTGTCAGTCCACCTGATTTTCAATATTCTTCTTCATCGCCACATCCCAAACCTTTCCATTCTCTGAAATTTCTTCCTTAAATGAAGGCTTATTTTTGGTACCAGTAGACCTCTCTTGATCAGGAATGCCCTTTTTGCCAGTGCTAACTGCCTTCTACGTCTTCCATGCTCCGTCGGTCGTGAGGTATTCTGCTCCAAAACTATCAGAATGCCTTAACTTCGTCTTCTTCGTGATTCCCAAGTCTTGATGATCTCGTTTCTGTTACTTCTCATTAATTTCGTCTTTCGTCGATATACTCTCCATTCTTATTCTGTACTTATTAGACTCTTCATTCCATTCAGAAGATACTGTAATTAAACTTTATCACTGAGGCATAAATATCATCATCGAATCTTATCACAGAATTTCATTCAGCCTAAATTTTAATCTCACTCTTGAATCTTATTTTTCCCATCATCCTAAATTTTAATCTAATCCTTCAAAATTTCTTTTGCCGTCATTGCTTCTTCGATGTGTAGACTGAATAGTTGGGGGCAGACTACATCCCTGCCTTACGACCTTTCTAATCTGAGCACTTCGTCCTTGTTTTTCAAGTCTCATTGTTCCATCTTAGTTTTTTTGCCGTTTGTATATTACCCTTCTTCTGTACAGCTAACCCCTCTTTTTTTAGAATTTCGAATACTTCTCACCATCTTGTATTGTCCTATGCCTTTTCCAGGGCAACCGATTCTATTAAGATGTCTTGATTTTTTTCTTAGCCTTGCTCCCATTATCAGCCACGATAGAATTGCCTCTTTGGTGCCATTACTTTCACTAGGGCCAAACTGACTATCATCTAACAGATCCTCAATTTCCTTTTCCATTCTTCTATATATTATTCTTATCAGCATCTAGTATGTATGTGCTGTTAAGTATATTCTGCGATAATTCTCGCATCTATCGCCTCTTACTATCTTCGTAATGATGTGAA
Organism: Schistocerca piceifrons; assembly: GCF_021461385.2. NCBI lineage: Eukaryota > Metazoa > Arthropoda > Insecta > Orthoptera > Acrididae > Schistocerca > Schistocerca piceifrons. Next base: position 442,246,099 of record NC_060141.1, on the reverse strand, counting down.
TGACGTTTTTGTGAAAGTCTGATGGTATGTCGCCAGTCTCATCCATTCTACACAGAAACGTAAATAGTCGTTTTGTTGCCATTCCCCCGAATTACTTTAAAAATTTCAGTAGCGTGTTATCTATGTTATCGGTCTTAATTGATTTTAAGTCATCCGAAGCTCTTTTAAATTCCGATTCTAATAGTGGATTCCGTATCTCTTCCCTGTCGAGTCCTTGTTCGTTTTATATTATGTCGTGATACAAGTCCTCCTCCCGTAGAAGTGTGTAATATAATCTAGCCAGCTATTCGCATTCTTCCCTCATTTGACAGGGGAATTACCGTTTCACTCTTAACGTTACCGCTTTTGCACTTTGGGACTTAACATCGGAGGACATCACTCCCCTAGGCTTAGTACTACTTAAACCTAACAACTAACCTAACGATACCACTCGCATCCTGGCCCGAGGCAGGATTCGAACCTGCGACCGTACCAGCCTTGTGGTTCCGGACTGAAGCGCATAGAACCGCTTGACCACAACGGCCGGCCGCTGTCCGCTACTCCACCCTTTTTGCCAAGGCCGGTAATAGAACAAGGGTGACGTCTGATGCCTGGACGTCTTCGGTGGCAGTTGCTGATGATTTTTATTCAAAATTACGCAGTGGTGTGGTTCTAACCCCTGACACAGGGCGTCAAAGATGGGTGCTGCCATTACACAATGCCTACAAGAAAGTAAAAAAAAAAATCAACATTATGTGATTAGAAGATCAATGGCGAACGTCTCGAGCTCGGGGCATTGTTATACTATCTATGAGTAATAGTGAAAAGCGACTTACAATGGGACAATCAAAATCTATATTAGCAAGGCAAGTGGAAGATGCAGATTTCTGGCAGGGTTTCGGGGGAAATGGAATGCGTCTGTAACGGAAATCACATGCAATTAAGACACTAGTCCGACCAGTTCTATTACCCTTGTGTTCGGAGTAATTATCGACTAGACAGAACTGGGATAGGCAAACACTGTACTATAATTACGTTGTCCCTGTCATAACATGCGAAGGGTTAATTATAATATGATAAGCGGGATTGGAGCGCGTACACATGCATATAGTCGGGTTTCCCTTGCTCAGTACATTAGGGAAACAGAACAGAAAATTTGTAATAATTTTTTAATTTTTTGGCTTTCAGAAATTGCTCGTTCAGCCAGCTAACTACAGGAAATGTCATATTGCAGTAGGTTTAAACATTTCACGTTACATGTCATTTAAGTCATAACCTGGCACGCTGTAGCATAGGATTAAGACAGAACTGGTTCGACATAAAATAAGATTTACAATCAGATTATACGAAAAAAAAAAAATGGTTGAAATGGCTCTGAGCACTATGGGACTTAACATCTGTGGTCATCAGTCCCCTAGAACTTAGAACTACTTAAACCTAACTAACCTAAGGACAACACACACATCCATGCCCGAGGCAGGATTCGAATCTGCGACCGTAGCGGTCCCGCGGTTCCGGACTGAGCGCCTGAACCGCTAGACCACCGCGGCCGGCAGATTATACGAAAACGAGTAAACAAGACGAAAATGAAACACAGGATACTCACCTGTAGTATATTATAAAATCGTACTATTAACAGAATAATAAATTATAAACCGGTGAAACATATTAACAGATTAAAACTGGGTACCGGACCGAGGCTCGAACTCGGGATCTTTGCCTTTCGCGGGCAAGTGCTCTACCATTTAAAAAAAAATTTTTTGTGTAAATTAAATAATGAGACCAGTGACGAAGAAAATAAATTAACAAGTGTTAACAGGATTCTTTTATATTTCTTAGATAATGACAAAGCTCATAAAAATCTCTTGTGTTCTGAAATAAATGAGGGTCTCCTTCATAAAATAAAATAAAAATATTTCTTGAAAATTTAAATAAGTATACTTTTTAGATAACAAGTTTCTTTCAGATCAGGTATCATACTAATTTATTTTTATTTTTATATTTTTATTTGTTGAGATTACGTAGGACGCCCTCCAGGCGAAAAATAATGTTGTGTAATTATCATCAATAACAAACAAAATATAAAGAAATTAAAGAAAAGACCCTCCTGGCCGAACAAACAATATGGCTTCGACGTCCCGCCTACTTGTGGGTGGACGTACTCTGAATCCCAAGGCAGTTGGGCATGTTCCAGGCACTTCTTCACGAAGAATTTTTCATGCTGCCGGTACATTGGACCGAGTCCTGGTATTACATAATCTCACTGAAATCAACCTCTCATACCTGGGACACACCTGCTGCAGAGGGTATCGAAGAAGTCACACTCCAAAAAGTTGGCATAATGCTGACGGTATCGCGAATGGTGCACGAGAAAAGTAAAGCGATCTTGCAGGAACGTCCAAATATCAAGAGCACTCTTATCACATTCATGGAAAAAATAAGAGATCGAGAGGCCTTTTATCCAGATACCAGCGTTGGTCTTCGTACGTGAGAAATATGTCTCATTTGGAAACAGAAGACATTTCGGTGTAATGGCATGGGGAGCCGTATGTAGAAGAAAGGCAGGCATCTTCTGAGTCGGCTGCCACACCTCTGCAGAAGATCCACACATCAGTCGATGTTCGTCCGTATCAAGTGCTTGACAACGACGACACAGCGCCGAATCTGTCATTTTTATGGCATGTAGACAAATTTGTGTCATGCATCTTCCATTATGGACCAGGTACCAGGTCGCACGAGCGCTCGTGTCGAGGAGGACATGGTGCAAAGAACGCCAAACCACGGGCGATGCGATCGTAGGATATAGGCTTTCCACAACATTCCGAATATGGTTTCTCATCATTAGGCGGCAAACATAACGTGCCGAAGAGTTACTGGTACTAGGCAAGTTGGCATGGACATAACTGTATTCGATGAAAAAGATCCTGACTTGTGAGGGAGAGGAAGAAATATGGGCTCCTGTAACGGGTGCCACTCGAGAGGGACGGGTCAGTTCGTCTATCAGGATTTCCGATAAACCGGTTCGGCGGCGGGTCCACGATTTAACCATCATACTTACATAAAGGGCAGCTGCTCTCGCTTGGACGCTGACAAGGCCGAGGCCGCAATCTCGAGGACGAAATATCAGCGTGTCTTCGCGGACTTTGAAGATAAGACCCACGCTTACAAAGTAGCCGAACGCCGCTTGAGGTCTGTGTGCCTTTACCTTTGGCATCGGTAAAATCTGAGCTAAACAGGGTAGTCGCGAAGTTAGATGAGTGTAAGCAAAATCCACACGTCGTAACATGACCAATGCTCTCAGGAGGTTGCCACGAACTTTCGTGCGGATAGCTGGAAGCAGGAGTTTACAGTTAAATGAGGTCGTGCGCTGTATATCATGCTTGAAGGTTATCCCCAAACATTTGAGCTTGTCCACTGACCATGGAGTCACACACACTGATGGAAGAGCTCTACTGACGGACATAGCACTAGATTTCGTCAGGTTCACGAGGCTGCCCCAAAACAGTCCCGTACTTGTTGATCCATGCCAGCGCCTCTCGCACTTCATTCTCTGATAGAACCAAGAACAGCACGTCATCTGCATAGGCGCAGCAGATGAAAACATGGCCCCTCATTCTTATCCCTTCAACCGCCTCCTCAAATCGTGTAACAGTGGCTCAAGTGCTATGGGGAAAAGCCGCATGACATTAATAGGGCCAGCCACACGGCCATTGACCAGCACTCGCGACCTGGCACCTCGGAGGAGCTGCAAGACGATGTGCAAACCTGTGGGGAAAGGCCATCCGTCGGAGTACATTTTATAGAAACTCATGACTCACTCTATCAAAGGAGTAGTCGAAGTCCACTGTCACTAAGGCAGGTCACGGCAATCGCTGAGTGCCGTCTGAATGTTACAGTCACCACCAAAGCCTGTTTGATCCGGAGAAATGACTTAAGGGATGACGCACCGAAGGCGAACGGCAAGAATCCTGGTAAAAGTCTTGAAGTCACAATTTAACTTTGTCAACGACCGATAATGTGCAACTCCCCGACCTCCCGATGGCTTGGGGACCGGTATAAGCAAGAATTCTACGAATTCAGGTGCAGAGGGATGTCCGGGTTCATCAGTTCTTCACACATCGCAGTCCACCGTGAGCCCATGATGTCGAAAGTGCTGTAAAACTCCAGCGGAAACCCGTCGGGACCTGGGTCTTTGTTCGCCGCATCCTTACGAAGAGCATCAGCAACGTCATCAGCCGTAATAGTCGCTGTGAGAATCTCCGCAACAGCCCCGTCAAGGTTACGGAGGACATCAGTCGTTACCACCATGTTCTGGTCCTCTGCTGCATAGAACTGATTGTAGTGATCCACAAAGCCTTTTAAGATGTCATTCTGAGGCATCAGTCGACAACCATCTGGCATATCGAAGACAATCACCAGCATTCAACACAGCTGCTTCTCTCGGATAATATGATGCATGGACGGGGTTTATACTTGTACACAATCGTGGCATCTTCCGCGTACTATTGTGCCATCAAGGCGGTGAGGCATAAGAGAAATTATCTTCGCCTTAATAGGTTGACTTTCAAACTTTCGTTGAATAGAGGGGCATGGTTTGAGAGTTCCTAGAGAATTGTGAAATAGTCCTCCACAGTATTTTGTCGTGACCGTAATTCATCATCGAACGACGTAAAGCAGGCTTCGTTCATTCGATCGACCACAGAAGTGTTGAAGGATACACTGGAAGGCGTCTACCACAGTTCCATGTCGTTTCTACGACCTGGTTGCTTTCCGGATGCTTCAAATGGGCGACATTCAGCTTCCACAGGCCTCGACCGCGCCACACCTCCTGCCTCTCGAGCGAAACAGTGCAGATGTAGGCGATATGGTCGAAGAAGGCGATAGGCCATAACTCTGCGTCAAGCGTGGCAGTTACGATTCCTTGGGAAACGCAGACACGGTCGAGACGACTTGCTGAGTGGCTGGTGACGTACGTATAAAAAGGTCGATCACCATGCATGCGGTCCCAGCTATCGGTGAGATTCAGTTCATGCACGAGCAGCTTGAGTTCCTGGCATGTGGCGAAATGGGGATGTTGGTCCATCTGGGTAAACACGCAATTGAAGTCGCCGCCAAGAATAATATGGTCATAGTGGCCTACAAATAAAGGAGCGATCTGTTCTGAATAGAATAGCGAACGTTCCCGTCGCTTGGTCGTGCCCGAGGGAGCATAAACATTGATGATCCGACACCGTGGAAGGTCACAGCAAGACTCCTTGCCGATGGCAGGTAAATCACGTCGCCTACCTCAATACCTTCGTTTAAAACAATAGTAGTCCCACTCCCACCGTCAGCAACGGTGTGAGGTAGAAAATAGAGCCATAGATATTAGGAAACGTCGCCAGGCGAACTTCCTGCAGGAGGGCGACATCGAGGTCTGACGACCTCAACATTTCAACGAGCAATTGTAGGTTTACAGGGGTGCTAATGGTGTGGATGTTGATGGAGCCAATCCTGTAAACTTGTCGTGGAACTGGGACTACTGGGACGCTCACGGAGGCACGCAGAGCAGCAGCGAACAGGAACGTTGTCCCAGTAGGCTGCACATCCGCATCCAGTAACCATGTCGATTAGCAGTCGTGGGTTGGCGCAGCAGCACTCGCTGGTGTCTCAACGGTGGGTGTATCGTCGTCTACATCGTCGGACCACGCAAGGGTGCGTGGATGGTGTGCGTCCAGTGGAGTACCTGTGGAGTCCTAATGCGGCGGCATGTCGGCGGTGAAAGAGTGGTGCTGGCTCTGCTGCTGTTCAACGTCCATAGGTACTGTGGTATCGATAGGTACGAATCCACAACGTGCAAGGTTGGCACTACGGACGACAGCACCCTCTAGCCGGCGCTGTGCAGCTCTACGAGCTCCGCTCCGGATTCAGCCCATTTCATGCCGAGCAGACGACCAAGCAACATTGTTTCTATTTCATAGTGGGCGAGCGACACTACAGATTTTGCCTGTGTACCTTCTGTGAGCTTGAGACATCGCCGATCTCAGCCGAGGATCTGGATGGTCAGGCACAGAAACATCGGTAGGCACAATCTCAAGGGCCATCCCCTGCCCTAGAGATTGCTCGCCACTGCACATGTCGGGAGGAGGAGACAAGGGCGTCGGTCCGTCCGCAACAGCCTGAGGTTCAAAATAGCTCTGAGCACTATGTGATTGAACTTCTGAAGTCATCAGGCGCCTAGAACTTAGAACTAATTAAACCTAGCTAACCTAAAGACATCACACACATCCACGCCCGAGGCAAGATTCGAACCTGCGACCGTAGCGGTCGCTCGGTTCCAGACTGTAGCGCCTAGAACCGCTCGGCCACTCCGGCCGGCACAGCCTGAGGCATTACCGGAGACGACGATGTGGCAGTAGTAGGAGCCTGTGGTGATCGCAGTGTGAGTTCGTGATGGATAACTTCGACAAGTCAGCGGCAGCGTCGTCGGAGCGGTCGTGGCCGGCAGGTCTCCAGGTGGTAACTGTGTGATTCTGCGTTGCAGACAGCTGGAACGGAGATGTCCTTCTTTGGGACATTTGGAGCATGTCTTCGGCTGGCCATCATAAATTATAATTGCACGGCAGCCGCCAATATATAAGTAGGACGGCACATGTTTGGTTAGCTCTATTCGCTTCTGTCGTACTCCATTGAGAACAGGGTATGTAGTGAACTAAACACACTTTTCAGCTGTATGACTAATCACTTTTCCATATGGGCGGGATGCAGACAGCACTACCTCTGATGACACCTCAAAACGGAGTTCTAATACACGTATCGTCTGCAGTCCAAGTCCCGCATGTTCCACAGTTACGTCACCGATGTGTCCATCAGAGTGAAGGAACTTAACACTACTTCGAGTTGCACTTAGAATTTTGTCACATACGTCTTCGTTAAGCAATTTCACGTATACCACACTGCTCACTGTAGACAGGTGGATGCTGAACAGATTGTTGCAATCAGTCTGACTTCATCTCTAATAAACTGTTCGATTTCAAGTGCTTTTGGTCGGGCATATTCAGGTGCAAAGCTTATCTTCAGCATCGATTTTCTGTGGGCACAAGCGATTTTCTTTCGAAGGAAATACAGCACGCTAAGACGGGAGAATCACGTAAAAAACTGCGCGAGCGAGCAGAGCGGCGTGGACGTAAACAAGAGGTCCGTGCCGCTAGCATGCCTTAAGGCGACTGCCATGTGCCGCGCATTATTAGCCGAGCGGTCTAAGGCGCTGCAGTCATGGACTGTGCGGCTGGTCCCGGTGTAGGTTCGAGTCCTCCCTAGGTGTTTGTCCTTAGGATAATTTAGGTTACGTAGTGTGTAAGGTTAGGGACTGATGACCTTAGCAGTTAAGTCCCATAAGATTTCACACACATTTGAACATTTGACTGCCATTTGAGATAACCAAGCTCGACTAACGACCCCTCCTAGCAGCTTCAGTTCTGCCAGTACTTCGTCTCCTTATAAACCATTGTAGGTACACGTCTGGTGTACTCCCAGTTCAACCCAAAATAATGACTACACATGTAAATCAACAACAAAATTTTCTTCGAATATCTTGTAAGAACCATTTCAAAAGTAATCTATAACAATGGTTTGACTGTAACTTCCACCTTCACCTGTACAGTGACTTGGAAGGTATGTGTATGTATTGAGAGAGATATACTGTGTGTGCCAAACATAACGAAGTGATTGTAACTGTGAATGATTTTTTCATTTATGCTTTCCTGCAATCTTTTGTTTCAGATTCGGACGGAGGAAGGACGACCATGAGAAAATTCAGCACAGTTCAACGAATAAAAATTGTAGAGATATACTCTGAAAAACAGTTACAGTTCCGTCGTGCCTTTCTGAATTGTGGAGCACACTGTAAATGTCGATTTTGATATAGGTATTCGACCTCGAAACTACATCAGGTCTTGTTGTGTGTCTGCTTCCTGTGTACGCCAGCAGCTAGTTTGTATGCCAGATGCTAATTTATTATGACTACACAGTTTTTTTTAAAAAAAGATATTGCTATGGTACTTATGTAAATATAACCGTCCACAAACCGGCAACTAGAGCTGTGACGTTACCTAATAGATTATTAGCGCATATCAGGAATAGTAGCGGTCCAGCGAGTTTTTTAGACTCCTCAATTGCGAGACCTGAGTTTCTCCTGGCGTATACAACTTTCAAATAACTTCTGGGAATTCAGCCAGGTAACACTTTCAGCGACCGCCGATATTTCGGCGGGAGAACATCCTGGCATTTTCAAGGCAAACTGCAACGGACAGGCGGCGTATATGCAAATTTAAAACCTCGGTTCTCGGACTGAAGCAGGAAAGATAACACACACACCGAACACTAGTGCCACCAAAGATGACCGAAGTCAGAGCTATCGATAGTGAGACTATGAATTCGCAGGTGAGATAGCATTGACACTGTTTTTTGGCAAGGGAGCGAGCCGGATTCCAAACAGAGTTTAAACAGAAACCTCCATCCCTGTTAACGCGGTTGCTCGCTAATTTAATCTCAACTGCCTCCCTAATAACACTGTCCCAATAGCTACACGTGCATGCCAATATCTCGGTGTTATTATATAACATGGGGTGACCAGTATCCAAGCAATGTTCGGCAACAGCAGATCTATTTGGCTGCTGCAATCGTGTGTGCGGTTTATGCTCAGTACATCGGTCCTCCACGGTCCTGATAGTTTGACCAATATATGCCATGCCGCAACTACAAGGAATACGATATACTCCCGCCTTACGCAGTCCAAGATCATCCTTAACGGAACTCAAAAGCGCTCTAATTTTAGATGGAGGTCGGAAAACACATTTCACATTGTATTTCCGTAAAATACGACCGATCTCGTTGGACCTGTTTCCTACGTAAGGCAAAAAGGCAGTAGACTTAGGTGTTGACTCAGAATTATCATCAATCACCCGATGTACAGTTGGTCGATAGCGCAACGCACGTTCAATCTGTCTATCACTATAACCATTTTGACAAAATGTAACTTCAAGATGGGACGGCTCAGCTGCTTTCACGACACAATGCCAGCACTCTGAAAAAGATTTATGAATTCCATTTCTTCGGTAATCTGTTGAATGTTACACCCTAACCTGTAGTATGTGAATACATGTTCCCAGTGTGTCTTGGTCATCCATGATGCTTCAGTATTTTCCATCGATTCCCTTACAGTGAATGTTCGAATAGTTTGATTAAGAGTTCAATAGCTCATTCATTTAAGAATCCGATTATGGTTACTCTCTCCCGCCGGGACGTTGAAGTGTCACGTCCTTTCCTTCTACGCGGACCCATTTCGCAAAAACTTGGTATCGTAGACGAGAAAAAATCCCTACGTGACATCACAGCCGCTACAACAGTGGCCGCTCCTTCGATCGTGGACAGCACGCAGTCCGCAGCTTGCCGGTTAACCAGGCTGGCAAGTGGTCGCCGGTAGCATTCTGAACACGTCCGTGCCCTCAAATTACATCCCCCAACAGCGGCGGTCGTGCCGGCCCGGGTTGGGGTGGCCGGGGCGGAAGGGACGCCAATACAGTGGAGCGCCGCCCAGCAGGCCAGCGGGGCAGAGCAGGGCAGCCTCGGCGGTAGCAGGTGGCGTCGGCCCGGCGGACACGGCCCACAGCGGCGCGCAGCCACGCCCGGACACTGTGCGGTCGCTGCGAGCCGCCTGCGGCCGGCGCCGACAGCTGCGCCCCGGACTGCGCTCCTCCAGTAGGGCAGCAACCCGGTGTGCACCGCTTCGCGTCATCTCGCAAAACCGCGTACTGTTGTCGAAATTAAAAGCATTTACTCATGTTGAAACTGCTTGCAGATTAAAAAATGTATGTCAGTACGTATCTTGAACTTGAGAGCATTGGTTTCGCTGGCTAGTCCGTTACCGATTGAACTGTTCGGGCATGACTCAAGATCCGTCCACCCACAGCTTCCCTCTCTCCGTTACCTCTACTCACACCTTCCAGTTTAGTGGCTTACATTACGTGTGATCATGGTAACATTAGCTGTAAACAGGAGCACACAGCTCTATTGGTCGTAGTTTTTCACTCAACTGACTTTGTTGTTTACTTCATTTAAAGTGGATTCATCTTAACAATATAGACAACTTTAAATACACTCGCAAGAATATCGTTACAACAACTTGGTAGTTTAGCAGGACCTGACAGTCTTACATTCACTAGACTAAAGGTTGCTCTTGTACAGCTGCAGGATGTATTTGATACCTGTAGGCTATGATAGCCTTAAGATGAAGCTCCGTAATCTATTTAAAAACAGCGACATAACGCAACAGAGTGAATAATGGAAACGATAGTAAACTGTCTCCTCCCCTAGACAACAAATTTATGAAGAAATTAATGGACTTTCTTCATTTTCTTACTAGTCTTGTGACTGCTTGATGCTATAACTTCAACATTTATTACCTTTCCGCAACCTTTTTATCTCTTGGTGGCTACTATACCCAACATACAATTTGTTAGGCTTATTCAAGCCAACGTTGAACCTACTTTCGATCTTTTCTACTACCTCCTCCAGAGAAATGTTATCTATTCTCAGTGATGTAGGTGAATGTTCGACTAACCTGACCCTACTTCTGACAAGTGTCTTCCCTCGATCTCCGCTCTGATCTGTTGTTATTAGTGCTTCTTCGTCTATCCACCTGATTTTGAATTTTTTTCTCCAGAGTCACCATGTCTCAAATACTCAAGTAACTCTTTTTCTGCTTTTACAGTGGTACATTTTCCTATATATATGCTGTTCCAGCCATCCTCCTTGAACCCTTTAACTTACCATTATTTGATTGGATTGCATGCCTCAGTAGTTCAGTTTCCCGTATCACAGATGCAGCCACAATGTAGAAGTATCTGTTGAGAGGCCAGGCCCACGTGTGATTCTTGTAGAGGGGTAGCAGCCTTTTCAATAGTTTTAGGGATAACAGTCTGAGTGATTGAGTTATATAGCCTCGTAACATCAACCAAAACCGTCTTGCTGATCTGAGAGCAGTTGAAATGAAGGGGAAAATAAGGTCATAATTTTCCCCGAGGGCATGCAGCCCTGCAGTGTGGTTAGGTGAAAGTAAAATAGCCCTACTTCGGATCTTCCGACGGGGACTAATAAGTAGGGCGTCGTAACCGGGAGAAACCAAACTGGTATTCTACTGATCGGAGCGTGGCAAAGTTAAAAGGGAAATGGATAGGTTAAATACAGATCTAGGAGTTATTGAAGTTGGGTAGCAGGAGGAAACGGACTTCTGGCCACGTGGATACAGAGATATAAATGCGAAATCAAATTGGGGTAATGCAAGAGTAGCTTCGATAATAAATAAGAAAACAAGAATGAGGGTAAGATACTATGAACAGCACAGTGAATGCATTATAGTAACCAAGACACGCACTACGTCAACTTCCATCACTCCATTAAAAGTTTATATGATGAAGAATTTGAAGAAATCAGATAAAAGAAATTATCCAGGTAGTTAATGGAGGTGAAAATATAATTGTGATGGGTGACTATAATTAGACAGTAGGGAGAGAGAGGGAAGGCAAAATTGTAGTTGAATATGGTCTGGGGAAAGAATGAAACAGAAATTAACCTGGTAGATTTTTGCAAGCTGACACTTAGTTTAAGAATCATAAAAAAAGGGTGTATACATGGAAGAGACATGGAGACACCAGTAGGTTTTAGATTTATTATGCAATGGTAAGACAGAGATTTCGGAACCAGATTTTGAGTTGTAAGACTTTTCTAGGGGCAGACGTGGACTCTGCCTACAATTTATTCAATGCAAACTGTAGATTAAAACTAAAGAAATGGCAAAAAGTTAGGAAATTAAGGGGATAGAACCAAGATAGGTCGAAAGAAAGTGAGGTTGTTTAGAGTTTCAGAACAGGGGAAAAGGATGCAGCAGAAGACGGACTGGCAGCGTTGACAGACGAAATAGGAAAGACAGTAGAGTATCAAATAAGAGAAAAGACAAGGCACAACAGAAGCCCATGGATAACACAAGTGATGTTGAAGTAAATAGATGAAAGGAGAAAATATAAAAAATGTAGCAAAGAAAGCAGGAGAGACGGAATACAAACGTTAAAAAAGTGTGATTGACAGAAAGTGGAAAATGGTTATGCAGAATTGGTTAGAATACAAATTCAAGGATTCCTAAGCATATTTCACTACGGTAAATATATATACCGCCTATAAGAAAGGAAAAGAGGGCTTTGTAGAAAAGAAGCGGATGCATAAACATCAAGAACTGAGATGGAAAACCAGTTCTACGCAAAGAAGGGAAAGCAGGAAGTTGGAGCGAATATATAGAGGGTCTATACAATGGAGATAAAGGCAGTATTATAGAAATGGAAGAGGAGAGACATTTGAGAATGATTTGACAGAGCTCTGAAAGACCGAAGTAGAAAAAGGCTCACGAGTAGACGATATTCCAGAAGAAGTACCGTAGCTGTGGGAGAGCCGGCCACGACTAAACTCCTGTATCTCGTGTGCAAGATGCATGAGACGGAAGAAATATCCTTAGACTTGAACAAAGGTGCTGAAAGTTGGGAATATTACCAAAATATCAGTTTAATATGTCTTGGCTGCAAAACACACAAATTCCTTATCGAGGAACGGAAAAACTGGCAGAAGCCGACTTCGGGAAAGATTTGGTTGGATTCTGGAGAAACAGGCGAGGCAATGCCGACGCTACGACTTATCTTACAAGATAGTTAACGAAAGGAAAACCTACATTTATAGAATTTGTAGAGAGATAAAATTAAAGGTAAAGGATGTCAATGATGCGAGTCGCTAATGACATTGCTATCCTGAGTGAAGTGAATAAGAATTACATAATGTGCTGAATGAAATCAACAGTTTAATGAACACAGAATATGGAAAGAGAGTAAATCGAAAAAAGACGAAAGTAACAAGGAGTAGCAAAAATGAGAACGGCGAGCAACTTAATATCAGGACTGATGGTCACGAAGTAGCTGAAGTTAAGGAATTCTGCTACCTAAACAGCAAAATAACCTGGAGCAAGGGCGACATCAAAAGCAGACTAGCACTTGCAAATAGGGTATTTCCACGCTAGAGAACTCTACTAGTATCAAACATAAGTCTTATTTTGAGGAAGAAGTGTCTGAGAATGTACGTTTCGAGTGCAGAATTGTATGTTGGTGAAATATGAACTGAGTGAAAATCGGAACAGAAGGGAATCGAATAATCTGAGATGTGGTGCTACAGACGAATGTTGGAAATTAGGTGGACTGATAAGATAAGGGATGAAGATGTTCTGCACGGAATATGAGAGGAAAGGAATATGTGGAAAAGGAGAAAGGTCAGGATAATAGGACATCTGTTAAGAACGGCCTCAATGATACCAGAGGGAGTTGTAGAGGGCAATAACTATACAGGAAGGCAGAGACTGGAATATATCCAGCACATAATTAGGGATGTAGGTTCCAAGTCCCACTCTGAGATGGAGAGATTGGCACAGAAGAGGAATTCGTAGTGGGCCGCATCAATACAGTCAGGAGACTGATGACACACACAATAGAAAGAATTAGATAAAACTTTTGACAATGTTGACTGCAATAATGTCTTTGAAATTTTGAAGGTAGCAGGGGTAAAACACAGGAAGGAAGAGGTTATTTTTAATTAATACAGTTTCCAGACGGCAGTTATAACAGTCGAGGGGTATGAAGGTGAAGCAATGGTTTTGGAGGCATTGAGACAGACTTGTACCCCGTCACGTATGTTATTTGTACAATGAACAAAAAAAACGAAAGAAAAGAAAATATTTTAGTGGGACCAAATGTTCAAGAAGAAGAAACAAAAACTTTAGGGTTTGCAGATAACGTTGTACTTCTGCCAGAGACAGCAAAGGACTTGGAAGAGCAATTGAACGGAATGGACAGTGTCATGCAAAGAGGATATAAGATGAACATCAGCAAAACCATACGAGGTGTAATAGAAGGTACTCGATTTACATCTGGTGACACTGGGGGAATTAGATAAAGAAACGAGGTAAAGTAGCAGATGAGCTGGCAGTCAAGCAACAGATGATGGACGAAGTAGAGAGGATATAAAATGTAGACTGGCAATGGCAAGACAAGCGTTTCTGAAGAAAACCAAGCTTGATAAGATTGAATACAGATTTGAATGTCAAGAAGGTTTTTCTGAAAGTATTTAAATGAAATATAGTCATGCATGAATGTGAAACTTGGATGATAAAGGGTTCATACAATAAGAGAATAGAAGCTTCCGAAATGTTGTGTTACAGAAGAATGGTGAATATTTGGGTGGGTAGATCACGTATGTAATGAGGAGGTACTAAACAGAATGGGATAGAAAAGAAATTTGTGGTATAATTTTACTAGAAGAAGGGATATGTTGGTAAGACACATTCTGAGACGTCAAGGGATACTACTTTAGCACTGGAAGAAGGACGTAGGCTGAAGAAGTTATTCGGAGATGAAGAGGATCGCACAGGATAGAGTAGCATAGAGTCCTGCATCAAACCAGTCCTCAGCCGGAAGACCACAACAACATGTTGTTCCACGAACTTCTTTTTCGTTTGCTTATGAATATTTCACATCAGTAGAACTCTTAAATGCGTGTTCTTAAAAGTTTCTTTCACCTTTCTAACTTAAAAATGGTATCATAATTATGGATATAACTTTATCTCCCAATATTTAATACTCACAAGAAAAGAAACTCAAATACCATCACCCATATGAGTAGACAAAAAATTTGTTATTCCTGCACTATAAGGTTTTATGTTCTGATATTAAACATCTAAGTAATGGGAAACTAATCCCAAGTTATATAAAATGTAAAATGAGATTTTAAGTAACAGTAAGAACTTACTGGAACAATATAAATCAAAACTATCACCTTAAAACTTTCTTTCGTAAGATACATAATACCCTCTATAATAAGTAACTAAAGAAGAGATGTATACCGCTAAAGAAAGAAAGAAATCTTCTGCAGCTAAGATTAATTATGAAACATTTCAATAAGAAATTTTTCAGTCAACAGAAACTCTCCAATCATTTTACTGGCCTTCGATACAAAAACTGATTTTATGGAGTTGACCACAGTAGTCCTGTAAAAATTGTATAATTTATACGGAATTACTTAAGCGATACAAATTTGAGTCTGTCACTGAAGTTATTCCCTTGAGAGTTAACATCTTCTCGAGGCCCTACAACCTATTTCCATTAGGTAAGAAACTAGAGTACTGTCTCAATTTAAGGTTTTGCATATCTTATGACATAAACATGGCAAACTTTAACGTGGTAATAGAGGTGAAATATGAGAATGCCATCAACATTTCGGTTATCTTCATCGCATTTGGAATTTTGTTACTAAAGAATTAAACGAACATTATTTAGTCTGCTTACCTATTAAGGTCAATGACATGCCAACAAAAAATAGTGCAGTTGCCATTTGAAACACCGATCGTTGATTCAACATCACTGTAATCACGAGAGATATCGACTAATGAACATCACAATTGAAGATTCTTTCTTTTGATAATTATTAGCTATTGAAATATGTTATCGAACAACATATTGTCCCCGAATCATTATTTAAGTTATGTGAGACTTCTTGCGAAGGATGCCTGATCGAGGAGTGGCACATAACTTACGTTTGACTTCATTGCCCGTGCTCTTTCTGTGGGAAACAGTGAGACAACGGCGGGAACATCGTCGACCAAAAATGTAATAGGTTACTTATAAATGCTGCTTCGGTTGTTTCAGTTCAAGTCATATTAATCTTTCAATTTGAGAGCTATTATTCACTGGTTCAGTAACTGACTTTTCACTGTGTCACAAAACGAGAAGAGCATCCTGTTGTGCATGATACGAAGAGATTACTAGCATAGAACGCAGACTATGCAGAAACCTGAGTTATCTTAAAGTATCACCATAAATAAATGTAAAGCTATTCTGAAGCAATAAATATTGCCTTTCTACTGGAACTAAAGCTATTTTCCACCGTCTCCTTCGCAGTGCTAATCTTTTCATCCACACATAGCTATTATATACCAAAGCCTCTATAGTGGGTTTGAATATTCTAGTCTATGTTAGCCTGTAGTTCTCTCTGCTGCTCCATCTATGTGCTAAATGACTATTCCTGGATGCAGTTCAAGTTACTACCATGAGTGTCGTAAAGCACTGATGTATTAAGCAATTCTCTGTAAAATGTTTGTACCCATGTATAGAATTTGAAACATAACCTCAACGCAGATTATTGAAGAAATAATCAGAGAACATACACACTTACTTAATAAATTGGCAGTGGTAGGTGTGTACTCGAACATACACTAAAATGTAATCACTTATCAAATCCTGTCCAAAAGTTACGTAACGTGTTTGCTGACAACTTGCAGCCAAAAGCGGTGGCGTTAGGATGTTCTTTTCTGAAATCACTGAATTTAGTTCAAAAAATCGATTACTGAAATGTTTCACCAAGCCATTGAGATGTTGACGTTTTTTAAAATTAAAATCTGCTCATATTGTTGAAAACAACGAACATCTCACTGTCAAATGTTCCACGAAATAAATTACTACTTTATTATACGAAAGCTCTATGCATAGTCCCATCGTCATCCGTATTACAAAATCTTATCCAATGTGGTAAACTTTTTTTTCTTATGAAGGACACTCATGTCAAAGTACGCAGCATTTGTTATTAATGGGCTGAAATAGCTGTTTACGACTGAATTATTTGCGTATTCACGCACTTATTGGCTACTGGTACGACAATGACTGTAACAGCAGATGGTGACAATATGGCGGCCTACTAGCATGTACAGGGTGTGGACAAAAGTAAGGATACAACAAAAACACAACACTTCGCCATGTTTCATACAGTGTAGGAGAACCGTTGCCGTCAAACACAACTTCCAGACGGCGTGGAATGGATAAATGCTATTCCTGTAAGGGTATCATACCAATACTCCTGCCTAATAGTGGCAAGTTCAGTTAGCGCCGATGGAGGTGGAGAATGGTGATGCGCACGTATTTTCAGAGTTGACCTCAAAGGCTCTATAACGTTTAGACTTGCTGACCATGGTAGGTAGGCGAGTGCAACAAGTCATCTTCGTGTTCTCGAAATCGATCCTACATGATGCGATCTATGTTAACAGTGGCCCTGTCGTCTTAGAGCAAAACGTCACTATTAGGAAACAAATAATGTACTTCTGGATTGACTTGATCAGCCAAAATTGTCGAATAGTCCTCTGCATAGCAACCATGCTGCCCATGGAATACTACGATATGGCTCCCCAATTCATTACCGAACCCCCGCCATATTTCACACATGGCAGCAAGCAGTCTGCACGGTAGACTTGGGACATCGTACGCCAGACGTGAATGCGAAGTTGAAAAAACTTCCGACCAAATGACCCTCTTCAATAGTTCCACAGTCCAAGTTTTATGGCTTCAGTAGCACCTTTTCTAGGTTGGGGATTTGGATTATTGGTTTGTGTCTTTTGAATTCCAACACGCCCAGAAGTTCCTTGCTTATGGAGTTCTGTTGGTGCTGGCTGGGTTCACGAGTGCGATGTCCATTACTTCAGTGATGTTTGCAGCTGTCGTCCTCTTATTTTTCGTCACAATCCTCTTCCATGACCGTATGTCATGATCACACAACACACGCTATCGTACACGTTGCGAAGTAGTGGGTGACTTTTTTCCGCTCCACCTTTATGCAGTATAAATCTTAGGTATGCTGTCTCTTGAAACGCCAAAAACTTCGGCTACCTTGTTTACTGAAGTACCTACCATAGGAGCACCAACGATCTGCCCAACTATGAATTCGCTTAGCTCCGACTTAATGAATTCGCAGCTGTACATAAAATTATTCTGCTCACAACTGTCACTTGCAACGTCATCAGGGCGTTGAATACAAAAAAGGAATCAATTACGTTTAGCGTAATAAGCAACAGAAATTTTACAGACACATTAGATATTGTTCTCAAACTGTGCAGAAAGCTCACGAAGACCGCATGAGTCGTTACTACAAGTACCATCAAATAAATTCTAGAAAAATCCACGAAATCATATATTTTTGAGATAGATCTTCCACCAACAGTATTTATACTACAAAAGAGGGTGGTCAAATTGAATTTTTGATGTAACGAACTGAGTGGATTTGACTCGATCCTAGAAATCGACTTCAAGTGTACCAAAAAAGAGTTATCTACGAGCCTTAGTGTCACCAAGAGGAAGGATACTACTCCACTTTATAATTCACTGTAAGTTATGTACGCAGAATGATATCAAAATAACGGTGTTGAGGTGTTTATCATATGCCTGAAATGACCATCGCATCGCCTATTAATGACCACGGCAAGCCAAATCTCCAACCATCGCAGGACTCCGAACTGCACCACGACAGCTAAGAAAGAAATGGAACACCGCGCGCTGAAAGTAGGAAACAAGATGCCGAGAATCCATTCGAATGTACTTGGCCTTGTGGCCAGCTAAATACGAATGTCACTGGCTAAGGGCCACAGTAGCACTTCAAAGACACAGCTTGCTCGATAGTGCCAACAGATATAATCCAAAGTGCTTAGGTCGATTAATGTAGGCTGACCGAAAGATGATCCTGCAGAACGTCGCTTAATTCGCGTTTGTAGGAACCCAATATTGTGGACAAAAATGAAAGTGAATTTGAACAGGTACCTTTTATCATTATAATTTTCCATGAACGTCTTTCCTCACCTGTTCTTTTTATTAGTCCTTCATTTCGTAGTCACCTTATTACTTAATTATGACAATTACATATATTACTACATCTCAAATGCTATCATTGCCGAAGGAAAGAAATTTAAGAAGGTAAATGAGTTTACGCTATGTTGGTTGGTTGTGGGGGTTGAAGGGACCAGACTACCAAGGCAATCGGTCCCTTACTGTAACTCTTTGAGTTCTCACTATATACTATGAAAAAACCAGCTCAGTGTGAGACCACTTCAAGCCAATTACCAGTTTGACCCTGTTAAGACTAGATCTGTCCTGGGAAGGAACAACAATGGAAAACTGTGCCAACATCAAAGTAATTAATGGTAGTTTTACATCGAATCGTGTGGTTTCTGCAAAATTAGACAGTTAGTAGAAAGTGCACGTTAATTGAGAACAGCTCGAAGCGCTGAGGAAGGAACAAGGAGGACTGCTGCACATCTTGGAGCTACTCTGCCGATGCGAGACAAGTGTGCTGCAGATCCTGCCATACAAAAGCGGTGTCTGTAGCTGTTACTGGGAAATGCCCAACCGTTTGCTGTGTACTGACCATGGTTTTCAAAGCGTTTTACTGTCTTGCTTTAATATTTCTTCCTTACATTTGGCGAGAAGTAGTTGCCAGAACAGTGAGATACAAACGTTCACTGTGAGGCCAGATTTTTATGAACATGGGGCTAAGCAGACCTCAGAAAATATCTTAAAATATCTCTTTTTCTTTCAATTTTCTATCATTAAAGTGGAAAGTTAAGGTTATTGTTACTGAGGTAGCCAAATTACGGTAATTAGTCGTAAAAATTTGTACTCTTTATAGTTTGCTTTTAATTAAAGTCTGTATATTTGTTTGTTATGTCGTTCGCAACGAAGGAGGAGTGAACACGTCCTCGTCATTGTTAGAAAACCAATACCATCTGAAGCCATCACGACCTAGAATAAGACTTCTGTGTCACTCACACCTGTAAGATTTGAAATAAAGTTTGGAGACGTGTCTTCTTGTGACACCATTCTGGGATATATATTCTAAGATGTTATTTCGCATCAGCTTTGAGTGAGAACTGGAAAATTTCTACGGATCCTTTGTGGGATCATATATTAGACATCTGAATATATTCCGAAATGGTAACTATGCAGAACGAAACTAGAACTAAAATGGGAAAATCGTAGCTATGCGATCCTACTTTTGCACTTCATAATTTTTCGAAGTCTACGGCATTTAAAATAGACAGTCTCTTCGTCAGACAGAACTTTAAACTGTATCTCCGACAAACCTAGGTAATTCTATCTTCAGCGATTCTAGGAAGCATAATGTTCAACATACGTAAAACAGCAGTTGCATTAGTAATTTAATACCCACAATGTCTGAAACTTGTGCAGACCACCAACGACAACAAAGGGGCCATCCATAGTAATCTTTTCTGATGAATACATAGCTATTAGAAAACTGTCGTTTAGTGATTTTTAGCGCTGTGTGACATTTCTTAAGATGACTCTGTGTTTCTGTTGGGTTCGGTAGTTGGTATCATTTTCCATCCCTATTAGCCGTAAGATCTACATTTACGTGGTTGCTCTGCTATTCACAATTAAGTGCCTGACAGAGGGTTCAGTAAACCACCTTCAAGCTGTCTCTCTACTGTTCCATTCTCGAACAGCGTGCGGGAAAACGAGCACTTGAATTTTTCTGTGCGAGCCCTGATTTCTCATATTTTATCGTGATGTTCATTTCTCCCTATGTAGGTGGGTGCCAAAAGAAGGAGAAAACTGGTGATCGAAATTTCACGAAAAGATCCCGTCAAAACGAAAAACGCCTTTGTATTAATGATTGCCACTCCAAATCACGGATCATATCTGTGGCACTATCACCCGTATTTCGCGATAATACAATACGAGCTGCCCCTCTTTGTAGTTTCTCGATGCAATCCGTCAGTCCCACCCGATGCGGATCCCACACCGCACAACAATACTCCAGAATAGGGCGGACAAGCGTGGTGTAAGCAGTCTCTTTAGTAGACCTGTTGTACCTTCTAGCTGTTCTGCTAATGAACCACAGACTTTGATTTGATCTACCCAAAATATTATCTATGTGATCGTTCCAATTTAGGTTATTTGTGATGGCTATCCCTAAGTATTTAGCTGAATTTACAGCCTTCAGATTTTTTGTGACTTATCGCGTAATCGAAATTTAACGGATTTCTTTTAGTACTCATGTGAATAACTTCAAACTTTTCTTTATTAGAGGTCAATTTCCACTTTTCGAACCATGCAGATATCTTATCTAAATCGTATTGCAATTCGTTTTGATCATCTGATGACTTGAAAAGACTGTAAATGACAGCATTATCTGCAAACAATCTAAGACAGCTACTCGGATTGTCTCCTGTGTCGTTAATATTGATCAGGAACAGTAGAGGGCCTATAACACTTCCTTGATGAACGCCAGATATTACTTCTGTTTTGCACGATGAGTGTCCATCGATTACTACGAACTGTGACCTCTCTGACAGGTATTCACGAATCCAGTCGCACAGCTGAGGCGATACTCCATAGGCACGCAGTTTGGTTAGAAGACGCTTGTGAAGAACGGTGTGAGAAGCCTTCTGGAAATCTAAAAATATGAAATCAATTTGACATCCCCTGTCAACAGCACTCATTACTTCATGGGTATAAAGAGCTAAGATATTTTCTGAATCAGACTAAGTGTCAATAAATCGTTTACTTCGTGGTACTTCAAAATGTTAGAATACAGTACATGTTCCAAAACACTACTACAAATCGAGGTGAGTGATATGGACCTGTAATACAACGGATTTCTCCTAATTGCTAAATATGGAGCTATTGTATCAACATACTCTGAGAGGAACCTGGTTGATATACAATCTGGACCTGAGACCTTGGCTTTATTAAGTGATTTAAGCTGCTTTGTTACACTGAGGATATCTACTTCTATGTTTCTCATCTTGGCAGGAATATTTACTTCGTCTCCTTTGGTGAAATAGCTTCGGATAACCGTATTTAATCTCTCTGCTTTAGTGGCACTGTCATGACTGACTTCACCGTCGTTATCGCGCATTGAAGGTGTTGAATGCGTATTGCCACTGGTGTGCTTTACGTATGACCAGAATCTCTTTGGGTTTTCTGCCAGATTTCGAGACAGAGTTTTGCTGTGGAAATTATTAAAAGCATGTCGCATTGAAGCACGCGCTATATTTTGAACTTCTGCAAAACTTTGCCAGTCTTGGGGATTTTGCGTTCTTTTAAATTTGGCACCCTTTTTTCGTTGCTTCTGCGACAGCGATCTGACCAAT
Organism: Schistocerca piceifrons; assembly: GCF_021461385.2. Taxonomy (NCBI): domain Eukaryota; kingdom Metazoa; phylum Arthropoda; class Insecta; order Orthoptera; family Acrididae; genus Schistocerca; species Schistocerca piceifrons. The sequence continues at coordinate 442,224,066 of NC_060141.1, read as the reverse complement.
TTTGTGCACCATAGGGGATCAGTACCATCACTTATTATGTGGTATATATCTCTCAATTGTTGTCGATATTATCTCTCTATGATCATTCCACAACTTTTCTACACTTACATGATCAGATCGGAAGGAGAGAAGACTGTCTCTTAAAAAGGCGTTAAGAGCAATTTTATCAGCTTTTTTAAATATATATGCTATGCGTTTCTTTTTGGTGGTTGTAGGTGTTACGGTATTCAGCCTAGCAGCAACTGCTTTTGGTCGCTAATGCCTGTATTCGCCACGATACCCACTGTGTGTCCAGGATAATTTGTTGCTAAGAGGTTAAGTACGCTTTCGCAACGTCTTAAATGATGTCCTATCATTCTGTCTTTCTTCGTCGTGTTTTCCATATATTCCTCTCCTTGTCGATTTTGCTGGGAACCTCCTTTTTCATTGCCTTACCAGTCCGCCTAATTTTCAACATTCTTCCATGGCATTCATCTCAAATGCTTCGAGTCTCTTCCACTGTCGTTATTCCACACTCCATGTTTTCCTGCTATACAATGCTGTGCTTCAAACGAACATTGTCAAAAACTTCTTCCTCACATTAAGGCCTACGTTTGATTCTGTGAGACTTTCTTGGCCAGGATGCCCATTTTGGAAGCCTAGTCTGCTTTTTATGTCCTCGTTGCTCCGTGCATCATGGTTTTTATTCTCCTAGGTAGCAGATATCCTTAACTTTTTCTACTCCGTGATAATCAATTCTAATGTCATGTTTCTCGCCATAGTCATTTGTGGTAGTCATTACTTTCGTCTTTCTTCGATTGACTCTCAATCCACCTTCTGTACATCTACACCTACACATACACAGACAATCCACAAACCATCATATCGTGTGTGGCGGAGGGTACCCGGCGCCACTACTACTCATTTCCTTTCCTATTCTAGGCGCAAATAGAGATAGGGAAAAGTAATTGTCTATATGCGTCCTGAGTCTTAATTTGTCGTATCTTATCTTCAGGGTCCTTACGCGCATTGTATGGTGGCGGTAGTAGAATCGTTCGGCAGTCACCTTCTAATGCCGTTTCTCTAAATTTCCTCAATAGTTTTTCTCGAAAAGGACTCCACCTTCCCTCCAGAGATTCCCATTTCAGTTCCCGTGTTGTTCGAACCCACCTGTAACAAATCCAGGAACCTACTTCTGAATTGCTTCGATGTCTTCGTTCAATCCGACCTGGTACAGATCCCAAAAACACGAGCAGTACTCTGGATAAGGTTCCACTGGCGTCCTGTATGCGGTCTCCTTTACAGATGAACCACATTTTCCTAAAATTCACCCAACAAACAGCAGCCGACCATTCACCCTCCCATATTACAGTTCTCACATGCTTGTTCCATTCCATATCGCTTTCAAACGCTACACTCAGTTATTTAAAAGACCTGACTGCGTCAAGCGGCACACCAATAATACAGTTACAGTACATTACGTGTTTGTTCATACTACCCATCCGCATTAACTTACATTTTTCCACATTTAGAGCCAGCTGCCGTTAATCACCCGAACTAGAAATTTTGTCTAAGTCGTCTTGTATCTTCCTATAGTCATTCAACTTCGAGACCTTACCGCACGCCACAGTATAGTCGGCAAACAACCACAGGTTGCTGTTTACCCTATGTGCCAAATCATTTACGTATATAGAGAACAACAGTGGTATTGCTACACTTCCCTGGGGCACTCCTGCCGATACCCTTGTCTCTGGTGAACGATCAAATGGTTCAAATGGCTCTGAGCACTATGCGACTTAACTTTTGAGATCATCAGTCCCCTAGAACTTAGAACTACTTCAACCTAACTATCCTAAGGACATCACACACATCCATGCCCGAGGCAGGATTCGAACCTGCGACCATAGCGGTTGCTCGGTTCCAGGCTGTAGCGCCTAGAACCGCACGGCCACTGCGGCCGGCTGATGAACGATGACAACATACTGGGTTCTATTACTTAAGAATTCTTCGAGCCACTCATGTATCTGTGGACTTACTCCATATATTCGTACCTTCGTTGACAGCCTGCAATGGGCCTTCCGGAAATCTAGAAATCAGCCATCTGCCTGTCGACCTTCATCCATAGTCCGCAGGCAATCGTACCAGAAAAGGGCAAGCTGAGTTCCGAATGAGCGATGCTTTCTAAAACCATGCTGGTTCGTCTACATAAGCTTCTCAGTCTCAAGAACGTTTGTTAATTTCAAACTGAAGATATGTTCAAGGAATCTGCAGGAAACCGAAGTTAGGGATATTGGTCTGTAATTTTTCGGATCAGTCCTTCTACCCTTCTTATGTTCTGATCTGATCTGCGCTTTTTTCCTGTCACTTGGGACCTTGTGCTGGGCGAGAGATTTACTACAAATGCAGGCGAGATAAGGGGCTAATGCAGTAGAGAATCCTTTGTAAAGTAGATTGGGGTTCCATCCAGACGTCATGATTTATTTGTATTCAAATCTTTCAGTTGTTTCTCTACGCCACGGATGCGTATTACTATGTTAACCATATGGGATTCTGTATGTAGGTGAAATGTCGGTATGTTTGTACGATTCCTCAGTGAGAAATTTCTTGAAAGAGAAATATAAATCTTCAGCATTCGTTTTGCTATCTTCAATTACCTCACTAGACATGTCAACAAGGGACTGGATGAAAGCCTTAGACCCGCTTTACGACTTTACGTAGGACCAGAATTTTCTCCTGTTCCTGCCAGATCTTTTGCCAAGGTGTGACGGTGGTAGCTGTTGGACTCGTCGCGCACATACCTTTTCACAAAAGCACGAATCTGTACTAATATTTGTTTGTCATCATCTGTACCTTCCCTTTTGGACCGAGAGAGCAGCAGACTCTACTTTCTCAGCATTTTACGAATTTCTTTATTAAACCATGTGGGTCGTTTCCATCCTTTATCCACTTACTAGGCACATAATTCTCCAACCACGATTTACAATCTGCTTAAGCTTTTCCCAGAATCCTCTGCTTCCATCTTACTGGAAGTAAGTGATATCAGTTTACCGTCCAAGTGAGACACTAACAACTGCTTATCTCCTCTATCTAGTTGAAACTCTCTCGTAGCCCTCTTGACTGATTTTTTAACTTCCGTAACCATAGTGCTATAATGACATCATGATCGCTAATCCCCAGATCTATACTCACACTTTTGATAAGGTACTTCCTATTTGTAGCTAAAAAAAAAAGGTTCAAATGGCTGTGAGCACTATGGGACTTAACATCTCAGGTCATCAGTCCCCTAGAACTTAGAACTACTTAAACCTAACTGACATAAGGACATCACAAACATCCATGCCCGAGGCAGGATTCGAGCCTTCAACCGCAGCAGTCACGCGGTTCCAGACTGAAGCACTATGGGACTTAACATCTGAGGTCATCAGCCCTCTAGAACTTAGAACTACTTAAACCTAACTGACCTAAGGACATCACAAACATCCATGCCCGAGGCAGGATTCGAACCTGCAACCGCAGCAGTCACGCGGTTCCAGACTGAAGCGCCTAGAACCGCTGGGCCACTGGGGCTGGATGTAGCTAAAAGACGTAAGATATTTCCATTGCGTCTGGGCTTCCGAGATAGCTGTTCACGACAGTTTTCGGAAAACTGTATTGAAAAGTATTTTGCATGAATTCTGTCTGCACCTCTCGCAAACGACCGATAGACATTCCAGTCTATATTCGGTAGTTTAAAATCCCCTCCAACTAGTGTTGCATGATCTGGGTCTTTATTCGCTACTGATCGTAGACCTTCCGTGAATGGGTCCATAACTGTCACAGCGGAATCGGATGGCCGGTAAAAGCATCGAACAGTTAACTTGGTTTCACTTACTCATCTTATACGTGACCACATGACTTCACTGTCACACTCAACTTCGACGTCAATAGAGAAAATATTCTTTAGGAACTGCAATGTACACTCCCTCTCCTGTTTCCTCTAATTTGTTGTTCCAATTTACGGTCCACTTCTGGTTTCAGCCCGCTCTCGGTCCCAAGGATAACTTGAGCGTGAGAATTTTCCTGGAAGGCAATAAATTCTGGAAGTTTATTACGAATACTGTTTACTGATAAAATTTTGCCAGTCGAGTGTCTTTATTCTGAACGCCATCTGACTTCTCTTGTTGCCTGTCGACTGGCGAGTTTTTATCGGAGCACAAACTACCGTCTAGCCTAAAAGATCCTCATGTGCACTCCGCGAGCATCTGCTTCCTTTGTGTAGTGCTCCCTTGACCTATCAAGGAGTGTCCTACAAGTCCCCACACGATAACGCAGGTCTACATATCTGCAGCCAAGTTCGTCGCAGGGCCTTTGGTTAACCTCTGCTCGGCTCCGAACCAAGCACCCTGATCGGATCTGGGAACAGTGCTGCAAATTAGAGCTCCGTATTCACCCCGCGCACGAGGCTAGCAGTCTTCACCACCTCCAACAGCTTCGTTTATGAACTGAGGATGGCATTCCAGCCAACGTGATAGGAGTCGCTGGTATCGACGTCAGCCACATCTTACAGACGCTGCACACTGCACGCTCGATAGCAGCTCTACATGTCGCATTCGCAAGAGCCACTCCCTCCCTCCCCCCCCCCCCCTCCCCGACAGACATGCCGATTGCACATTGGCTTTCCTCCCAGCCCCGAGCGCTATCTGCCTAAGGACCTCCACAATGCGCCTAACGTTGAATCTCCCGATAACTAGTAAACCCCTCTCCCCGTGTGCCTGCTGAGACCTTGCTAAAAGTGCGGTCACCTGTCTAATCATAGGGTGAATGGCTGAGTCGAAAGCATTGCCACCCGCCACTCAGCCTGCGGTCAGAGTGGATGCACGGCGTCGGGTACACTAGAATGTGCCTTGGAAGCAGAGGCTCATGGGCAAAACAAGCAACACCTTAGATGTTCCATGTAGCCATGGCTACAAGCCAAGTCAGCAGCCTGAATGTGATTGACTGCAGCCTAAACCGCATTCAGCTGTTCGCAAAATGCAGCCAGCTCCTCCGGCATCCACACACAGCATGCAACACCTTAATCAACCTTGAAAAACAGACTAAAGAAGCAAACTATAAAAGCCGACAGAATGCTGATCATGAAACTTGCTGCTCTCAAATGTGTCGCCAGTGGACACTGGTGAGTAAATGAGCTGTGCAGCTGGCTGATCAGTGAATAACTACTGTGCTACAGACTGACTGAAATCACTCTTACAAAAGCGAGACATTGAACTTCTTAAATAGAGAAACACCCACGAAATTTTTCAGATATACTACGAGTAAAACAGAGAACAAGATAAACAACTTGCCGCCGAGGTGGAGCCTCATTATTCAGCTCATTCCATTCGACAGCTCCTGTTATTCTTCTTAACATTCATTGAGGATAGCAATATAATCGGCGAATCTTACCATTGGTATCCTCCCACCTTGAATTTCAGTTCCTACTGTGCTACAGACTGACTGAAATCACTCTTACAAAAGCGAGACATTGAACTTCTTAAATAGAGAAACATGCACGAAATTTTTCAGGTATACTACGAGTGAAACAGAGAAAAAGATAAACAACTTGCCGCCGAGGTGGAGCCTCATTATTCTGCTCATTCCATTCGACAGCTCCTGTTATTCTTCTTAACATTCACTGAGGATAGCAATATAATCGGCGAATCTTACCATTGGTATCCTCCCACCTTGAATTTCACTTCCACTCACGAACTTTTCTATTAGTTCCCTCATTGCTTCTTCGACGTATAGATTAAACAGTAGGGACGAAAGACTACACCTCTATCTTGCACCCTTCTCAATCTGAGCTCTTTGTTCTTCATCTTCCACTCCTATTGTTCCCTCTAAATTGTTTTACATATTGTTTGTTACCCACCTTTCCATGTAACTTAAATGTGCTTTTCTCGGAATTTCGAATTACTTCTACCATTTCACATTATAACGCTTTTCTCAGGTCGACAAATCCTATGAACGTGTCTTGATTTTTCTTCAGTCTTGCTTCCATTATCAGCTGCGTGGATGACGTTTTTCCTAAATTCAGATGCTATATCGCCAGTCCCATACATTTTACACACCACGGTGAATAGCAGTTTTAGTGCCACTTCGCCCATTGATTTTAGAAACTCCAATGGAATGCCATCCATTCTCTCTGCCTTATACATTCTTAAGTTATCCACAGCTCTTTCAAATTCTCATTGTAACACTGGGTCCTCTTTCTCTTCTATAACGACTCCCGTTCTTCATCTATCATGTCATCAAACAAATCCTCCTCATCATGGAGGCTTCCAGTGTTCTCGTTCCTCCTATCTGCTCCCCCCCCCCCCCCCCCTCTGCGTTTGACAATAGGAATCGCATTGAAATCTTAATGTTATCGCCCTTGTATTTAATTTTACCGAAGGTTATTTTGACTTTTCTATATGCTGAGTCGATTTTTCGATAATCACTTCTGTTTCGATTTATTCACATTTTTCATGCGTCTATTTCGCCTTATCTCCCCTGCAGTTTGTATCATTCCTAAGTGACTTGTATTTTTTTATTCCTGAATTCCCATGAACATTTTTCTATTCCTTCTTTCGTCGATCAACTAACGTGTTTTGTCTGTTATCCATGGTTTCATCGCAATTGCCATCCTTGTACCTGTGTATTTCCTTCCAGGTTCTGCGATTGTCCTTTTTAGAAGTGTCCATATATCTTCAACTGATTTACCTACTAAGCTGTTCATTATCGCAGTATCTGTAGCCTCAGAGAAATTCAATCATAACCCTTCACTCCTTGGTATTTTCGTATCCCACTCCTTTGTGAATTGGATCTTCCTGACTAGTCTCTTAAACTTAACCCAACTCTTCATTATTACTAAATTGTGGTATGAGTCTGTATCACCCCCTGGGTAAGCCTTATAATCCTATACCTAATTTCGGAATTTCGGCCTGACCGCGATGTAATCTAACTGGTATCTCCGCATCTCGTAGTCTTTTGTAAGTGTATGCCCTCCACGTGTGATTCTTGAACAGAGAATTCGCTATATCTAACTGATGTTCAATGCGTAACTCAATTAACCTCTCTGCCATTCCTACTACAAAGCACATATTCTTTTATAACCCTCTCTTCTACTCTCTCCCCCGCAACTGCATTCCAACCCCCATGGCTATTACATCTTTCTCTCCTTTTTGTACTGAAATACCCGTTCAATTTCTTCATCTACTTTCCCTGTGTGTTCATCCTTTGTTAGCGACATCGGCATGTATACCTGGACTATGCTATCGATGTTAGGTTTCGGTCGATTCTGATGAGAAAAACCCTATCACCTAAGTGTTGACGGTAGCTTGTTCTCTGCCCTAATTTCTTATTGATAACATAATATACTCCCTTCATACAATTTGCTGCTACTGCTGATATTAACCGTTACTTGTCTGACCAGAAATCCTCGTCTCCTTTCCATTTCACTTCACTGACTCCCGCTATATTTAGCCTCCGATTTTCTGTTTTCAGATTATTTCGCTTCCCAACCGCGTTCTAACTTCTGAAATTCCACGCCCCGAGGCGTAGAACATTATCGTTTTGTTGGTTGTTCAGTCCTTTTCTCATTATTACCTCCCCCTTGACAGTCCTCTCCTGTAGATCCGAATAAGGGTGTAGTTCGCAAACTTTTCCCAATGGAGAGTCCATCGTGACACGTTTTCAATTACAGGACACATTTCTGTGGATATACATTATGTGTCTTTAATGCAGTGATTTGCATTGCCTTCTGCATCGTCTGCCGTCGACCATTGGCGATTCCTCCAGCTTTTAGGGGCAGTTTCTCAACCCAAGGGCAGGAGAGTGCACCGAACCTCATTCCGCTACTCCGCCGTCTCTGATATGCCCCTTCGCATAACGAGGTTGGCTTCTTATGTCAGAAGTCTTCGGCAGCCATTGCTGATGATTTTTGCTTCAAGTTTTGTGCAGTGGCAACGTTCGCACCAAGGATGGACGGTGTTTGTGATTACTACCTCCAGACCACGGGTGCTTCTTTATACACAAAATGTGATAGTACAATTTTATGAATATGTAATTGTACGAATACCTCATACTAATCACATGTTCACACAGTACGTTAGTCTCATACCTCTTCTCACAACAATGTTTAGCCTTTGCTCCTGCCATCTGCATAAGCAGTCCGAGTAGTAATACATTTTCCGTTCTTTGATATCTTTGAAGAATTTGTCAGCACATATTAAATTTTACAATAAATACTATTCCACTCTCGGAAATCAGTATAAGGGGGAATTTCATTTCGTCTTCAGTCACATTTCACTGACGATGTGTACCATTGACTCGTTTCCTCTCACTTGCAAAGTCACGTTTGTCCTAAAGAGCCATATTTATCAGATGCTCCTAGAAACAATACTCCAACAACTTGCCCATACCATGAATCAGAGATATTTCCCATGTAGCCTCACCTACACCTTGAATGTAGCAAAAATAATACGTTTCACAATGCATAACGAAGACTACACAAACTTCCTTGTCGTCGACATAATAAGGGAGGTCTATAATACCTAAGACGCTGACCTCCTTTACACTGGGCAGCCAGATTCGAACGTCTGTAGAGCCTGGTTCCTCTACATAGTGTTTGACAAATGGCAGGATTGGTAAAGCTACCATTGTGAGACATATGGCCTTTCACAAATGCCAGGACAGGTAAACTTACCATGATGGAATGTATATTGTTTGACAGATGCCACGATTAGCAATGTTACCACGATGGAACGAAGCGACGAAAAGCGGTATAATCTATTTAACGTTTTTTCCCCCATTTATATCCAGTAGGAAATGGTTTTCCGTCTTTAGTAACTTCGTTATAGAAAGTGCGTTACTCCTAGACATCCATTATAATGTTTTCATTCTCCAATAAAAGATACAGTCACTGCGCTTGGATGGCCGCTAATTTCATCTCACGCAAGTTCTGTGATGCTATCAGTAATTCCTTTTTTGTGATGCAACAATGTAACTTGTATATGACTATGTTATTGCGTTTTCGAAAACTGTAACCTTACCCTATAAAGCAGCACGACAAAGGAATGTATTCGTGTTAAACGACAACCAAAAGAAAGGTATAAACTGAGTAGCATTAAAAACTTTATGATTGATTAAATAAATCTTATTTTTGATCTCTGCTACAGAGAGAAGTAAATGTAGATATCTACCACTATGTTTTATAAAATTTACAACTATGAACCGATCGCTTAAAAGGGAGTTTTAGGTACCACTCTTCATCAGTGCATTCTGATAACTGTAACATTATCTTGGCTTATCCAGTTGACCTGACTACCATTAAGCAAAACGTAAGAAGTTGAGAGTAAAGTCACATCCACGGATGATTCCTAGAAGAATCTTCATCTCCTGGTTAACCATGTCAAAGTAGATCACTTGGGTAGATCACTTGGGCTTATAGTTCATGATAAAGAAAAAAACATTTTGGCACCTGTAGAAACAGCTTTTGAGAAGTTATGACTTCACTGAGCAACATTTTTTATGTGTGTATCTACCATGCTTCTTTTGCTCCTAGTGCCCTACCTCGTGTGGTTTACTGGATGTTGTAAGAAGTCAAGAAACATTAAGAGGTTTGTATGTGTGGCGTTATATAGAACATGTCAGTATAAAGATTTCAGGTGTCGAGCGTGAGACTTCTTTGTTCTTTCAGCCTTGTCTGTGGGGTTTCCAAAGGAACTGTTCAAGTACACACATTTACAGCACAGTGACGGAGTGAAGCTCTCATTGTGAAATTTATCTGTTGATGAGACTGTAAGACTTCCCTCATAGCCTTTGCTTTTCTGAATTATTCACTGGGTTTTGCTACGGTTTAATTACCTGTAAACATCACAAATCTCTTGCAAATAGGTTTCTTAGGTTTTAAAACCTTTTATAAATGTTAATCTGGGCCCACACTCCTCATTTCTATCCCGATCCCACGATATGTGAGAACAGTCTGAAACCAAAGGACAAGGCGGTGAATTAATAAATGTAGTTTGACTGAAACACCCACTTGCTGCGGTTAAAAATCGGTTAAGACTGATTTGCAGTGATTAAAAGTTAATTAAGATTATTTTCCACCCGTAATTTCACTGTGAACAGAGCCGAAACAATGGCAGTCACGATCGTAATTACATGTTTCTGTTAATTCTAGCCAGACAGTTGGTACTCGTAACAACAGATCAAGAGATAGCCAAGTCACATCTAAGTGAAATAATAGTTCTACTTCTTAAATTCCGATACCCGAAATATCACACGCATGCCCTGTGTCCCTTGCAGCAAAGCAGCACTGTGGGTTTGTTGTCGGCAATGGTGCCTTAATTGAAGTACTCAGCAGAACTGGTGGTTTGAACGTCGCATTTCCGGTTCGGCAGAGGTTTATCACACCGTCTTGAACGCCGTACGCATTGCGGACGACACATCTTTGATTAACGGCGCTGACGTGTCTGTAACCGCCCTGTTAAAATGTTAGAAGCCTAGTCAGCTGGTGTCGTAATTTTGAAATGAGAGTTGTTATGAATGTCGCGTAATAAGTATTCTGCGTGAAACATTTTTGTGACACAGGCAAAGGTCAACTGTGGAAACTAAGCCTCGGAATATGATAAGTAACGTTATTAAAAAATACCCTCGACTCACCAGGACACGTACGTTTACGAGTGAGGGGTTCAAAATAAGAATCAATACTGTAAGGGAAATGGGTCGTAAGTACAATTCGTCGGTACACGCTGAGTTGTATGCGAACGTACGATCGGGATAGAGGCACGTACGTTCTAGTACTATCATTCCCCATGACCTGCGTAAAAGGAATTGTGATTAAAATGAATTTACTCATCTAAGAAAGAAAATTACCGGATTTCCTACTTAAATGAAAAGAAAGACTGCAGGTTCTCAATGTCGGGGCAAATAGGCCTATGTCCTAAATATTGAAACTGAAATTGGCGGCCACGAAGGGAAAGCGAAGAACATATTCACGTACCTCTATTGTTGAGTAACGCCGGCGTGAAGACCGTCACCTCCATCTAAATTCTCCATACAAAATTAAAATAATAATAATCTTCCCAGAGTTACAGGACTGGGATCCATGGCATTGTAAACGAGAAAGTTACTCGGTTTCATAAATTGCCTCCATTGTATAACACCACTCCACTTCAAAATTACACAACACGTCTTATCACCAGGACAGGAGAACAACGAAAGGTAACTATTACTAAAACTAATAAACGAAGGGCGTGAATGTTCTTTTGTGCATCAGTACTTTTCAAATGAATCTTTGGTATGAGAGTCGAATATTTGTCTATACATTTATTAATAAGAAAAAATTAAGTTTCTTTACATGCCTATGTGGACTTGGTGGGTGTAGTCCCAGACAGTACTGAAACTGATTACCGTTTCACGACTCCATACAACATACTGGCGCCAGAGAAGAGCTGACACCTTGCTGATTAAGGAGAAAGCGACGCCCCCGCAGAGGTACTGGAACCAGACGTACTTACTTGAAACGTGGGAAGAGTTAAGAAGTTTTCGAAATTCAGATGATGGAGGAGGACGATAATTTACTCATGTCTCATAGGCTAACTCCAACAATAGAGCTTTCATTTGGCACCAAAATGTGACGATAATTCGTTCTGCCTCGTGTGGGACAAGAGAAGGGGATTCTTGGGGAAAATCCTCTATTTCTACAAGACCTGCTTGGCTAGCACGAGTTCTGGAATTGCGGGACATAGGGACACAGAGAAGCGAACAGTAAGGAAGACATTCTGATTAGGAGAGTCGTATGGTAAGGACAATATTGTTGAGTAAGGCCGATGCTGCTCTGAAGAGGGAAAGTGTAGGGGAGCGGTCGGTAATTGTTTGAGATCCGAAACGGCAACCAAAGATGGTGAGTGTTGTCATTGCTCTGTAAGGAATTTAATCGAATTTAACATCGTGAGAAATTTAGAAACCCTGTGGTTAGAGTGGTCTCACAGCCGAAGTAATGATTTTTAACTTTTCATTAAACTTCGTCATCATTCAGGACTTGAAGTTTTTATTACAGTGAATTTTAAGTGATCACTGACCTGCTCATTGACTTGTCCGCACCATGTATTAATTATGGTGCATGTAACCTCACCTTAATGTCATGGGTGACGTGATCAATACTGCCAAATCAAAGCATATTCATCGGAGAACTATGTAAATAACTCCTCTTTTACACAGTGCTTCCCGGTGACTTGCGGTCCCAACATCATATGAATTAACTGTAATGGAAGTAATATGAACTTTTATTATATTTCACGTAACTTTGGACGAAGATATTCACCATGATCAGTGTGACCCACGTGTGGAGTCACGTGTAAAAAAAAAAAAAAAAAAAAAAAAAAAAAAGCGTATTAATCCAATTTCTCCGAACACTACTTCCACGATTAATTCATCCCACCTCATTTAAATATAGATTATCCAAGGCCATCGTGGTACATACACGTGAAGCACCTGCTTTCCTATGACAACTAAGTGGTGTTTATTTTCTTCTAAAATTACAGCTTGCGACCAGCCTACGGGACGTGGGAAATATTACTTCATTTTTGTTTTAATCTTTCATGTTCATACATCTAGCGACTCCTGAACTTAATAATTACAGAAATGAAACAGCAACGGCTCGAGTGGTCCCCCATCCACCACCGTACTGACGCTCAGGATTCATTTAGCTCACCCTGCCAGTATATTATCCACACGTAAATAATTCACCACTTTAATTTCGTTCCCCCATCATAATAAAATTCTTTCATTTAACTCACCCTGTGAAGACGTACACATAGCTTTCCGCCAGTAGCCCCCATGATAGCAATACAATACGTCAATGTTACAAATGAATTAATTTTACAAGTACTGCTCTATCAGAATAGTAAAATCGTTTCATTCCAGATGATAGTATGTTGAAAAATTCGAATGTAAATTACAGCTTTCATCATAAACAACACACACAACATCGATGTATCTCAGTTTCCACAAGAACCGTTCAGGGTTGATTTTTTAATGTGAATATACTACTTTACTTATACTTTGAAGGCAAATGGATTCCATTTTTAAGTAGTGTTCATCGTCACATTGTATTGGTTTTACACCAATTATTTTGCATTGCAAATAGAACCTATAAATATAATTTAAATTAACAAAGACCTCCCCAGTGTTAGATTGAGGTGACGTAACGTTTATCATACAGAATACAAGTACCTTTAAATTTTCAAATGCATTCCATTGTTGTTTTCTCCTACTATGTTGTATCTACCACGTGGGCACCAAACGGCATCCGTCTACATCTACATCTAGATGGCTAAGTTTCAAATCACACTTAAGTGACTGGCAGAGCGTTCGTCGAACCATTTCCTCAAAAATCCTGTGTTATAGCTCTCTCGGACAGCGCGTGAAGAAAACAAACACCAATACCTTCCCGTGCGAGCTCCGATTTTCCTTATTTTATTATGGTTGTCGTTTCTCTCTGTGTAGGTCGGTGTCAACAAAATATTTTCGCATTCGGAGGAGAGTGTTGGTGATTGAAATTTCGTGAAAATATCCTGCCGCAATGAGAAATGCTTTTGTTTCAGTGAAGTCCACCCCAAATATTGTATCATCTTCGTGACACTCTCACCCCTATTTTTCGATAACAGAAAACGTGCTGCCCTTCTTTGAACTTTCTCTATGTACTCCGTTTATCGTATCTGCAAAGGGTCCCACAGTGCGCAGCAGTATTCCAAAAGAGGACGGACAAGCGTGGTGTAGGCTGTCTCTTTAGTTGATCTGTTACATCTTCAAATCTGACAATAAATCGAAGTCTTCGGATCGCCTTCCCCACAGCGTTTCCTAAGATTCCTTTCCCATTTAAGCTGTGGTTAATTATAATTCGTAGATATTTATTTGAATTTACGGCCTTCGATTTGACTGATGTATAACCGGAGGTTAACGCATTCCTTTCAGTACTCGTGTGAATGACATCTCACTTTTCATTATTAAGATCAGTTTGCAATGTTTACACCAAACATTTATCTTATCTAAACCGTTATGCAATAAGATAGGATATCTATGATCCAAAATAAATAGATTACGCAGTTTCAAAAGCATGCCTTTTAATGAGTGAGTCGTTTTACTTCTGCAGAAGACCACTAGTAAGTGGCCTGAAAGATGAGACCTAGTACCAACAAAATAAATAGAGCAGAAGTTAAAATTACACTTTGTATTAACAAATTTCTTGGTTTGGTACCCATTATGAAAAGAAATGTGATACTGTAAACGTCTACATATCCTTGGTATATATTAATTATGGAGTATACTTTATGACTAGTTCAAATGGTTCAAATGGCCCTGAGCACTATGGGACTTAACATATGAGGTCATCAGTCCCCTAGAACGTAGAACTACTTAAACCTAAGTAACCTAAGGACATCACACACATCCATGCCCGAAGCAGGACTCGAAACTGCGCGGTTCCGGACTGAAGCGCCTAGAACCGCTTGGCCACACCGGCCGGCTTTATGACTAGTGATTAACATCAAAATGCTGACGGAAATTCCTTCTGTCACGTTTGATTTATGAGTATGGAACCATCGTCATTTGTTGCAAGGTATTATTCGGTTCAATATAATCTCGTGAAAGCAGCTCTTATCTTACAGAGTTCTAAATAAGTTAGCTCTTCAGGTGTACATGGGTATCATTCGAGATCTGTTTGTTTCTTTTCATATACTAAGGACGCGAAGCCATTACCTTATTCTATTATTTTTAACTCTTACGAACATTTATGTAGTATTAAATTGGCTTTCCTTGCTTCTAAATCTTTCCAGATTTTTAGTAATGTTCTTGTATTACTTTTAATTTGCTAGTACGTATTAGTGCACTCTACTTTTAATTTGCTAGTACGTATTAGTGCACACACTTTGCTAAACGACGATTTTTAGGTGTATGATATCACGCGTCTATAAGAAAATGAAGATGGCCAACCAAAGATAATACATGGAATGAAAAAAAATCCTTTATAGATAAACTAAGGGAAGCTGGTTTGAGTGACACATATTAATTACAACTTACAAAATGCAACCGGACCCTTCTATTGCATAGGAGCCAACGAATAATACCTTCTCTGACGATACTGGATATCCTAACATTTAATCATCAGTGTTATTATATGATTTATGTGAAACGGGCACTCGCAGATACATTGCCATTGATATCGGTGCTACTCTGTGAAACGCTACTTGAGGAAACAAACCTCTAAAGTAGCTTGCGGGTATACAGCTATTAGCATCTGCACAATACCCAAAACACATTTCATTTAATTGGTTCTACATCTACATCTACATTTATACTCCGCAAGCCACCCAACGGTGTGTGGCGGAGGGCACTTTACGTGCCACTGTCATTACCTCCCTTTCCTGTTCCAGTCGCGTATGGTTCGCGGGAAGAACGACTGTCTGAAAGATTCCGTGCGCGCTCTAATCTCTCTAATTTTACATTCGTGATCTCCTCGGGAGGTATTAGTAGGGGGAAGCAATATATTCGATACCTCATCCAGAAACGCACCCTCTCGAAACCTGGACAGCAAGCTACACCGCGATGCAGAGCGCCTCTCTTGCAGAGTCTGCCGCTTGAGTTTGTTAAACATCTCCGTAACGCTATCACGGTTACCAAATAACCCTGTGACGAAACGTGCCGCTCTTCTTTGGATCTTCTCTATCTCCTCCGTCAACCCGATCTGGTACGGATCCCACACTGATGAGCAATACTCAAGTATAGGTCGAACAAGTGTTTTGTAAGCCACCTCCTTTGTTGATGGACTACATTTCCTAAGGACTCTCCCAATGAATCTCAACCTGGTACCCGCCTTACCAACAATTAATTTTATATGATCATTCCCCTTCAAATCGTTCTGCACGCATACTCCCAGATATTTTACAGAAGTAACTGCTACCAGTGTTTGTTTCGCTATCATATAATCATACAATAAAGGATCCTTCTTTCTATGTATTCGCAATACATTACATTTGTCTATGTTAAGGGTCAGTTGCCACTCACTGCACCAAGTGCCTATCCGCTGCAGATCTTCCTGCATTTCGCTACAATTTTCTAATGCTGCAACTTCTCTGTACACTACAGCATCATCCGCGAAAAGCCGCATGGAACTTCCGACACAATCTACTAGGTCATTTATATATATTGTGAAAATCAATGGTCCCATAACACTCCCCTGTGGCACGCCAGAGGTTACTTTAACGTCAGTAGACGTCTCTCCATTGATAACAACATGCTGTGTTCTGTTTGCTAAAAACTCTTCAATCCAGCCACACAGCTCGTCTGATATTCCGTAGGCTCTTACTTTGTCTATCAGGCGACAGTGCGGAACTGTATCGAACGCCTTCCGGAAGTCAAGAAAAATAGCATCTACCTGGGAGCCTGTATCTAATATTTTCTGGGTCTCGTGAACAAATAAAGCGAGTTGGGTCTCACACGATCGCTGTTTCCGGAATCCATGTTGATTCCTACATAGTAGATTCTGGGTTTCCAAAATCGACATGATACTCGAGCAAAAAACATGTTCTAAAATTCTACAACAGATCGACGTCAGAGATATAGGTCTATAGTTTTGAGCATCTGCTCGACGACCCTTCTTGAAGACTGGGACTACCTGTGCTCTGTTCCAATCATTTGGAACTTTCCGTTCCTCTAGAGACTTGCGGTACACGGCTGTTAGAGGGGGGGGGGGGGGGGGGGCAAGTTCTTTCGCGTACTCTGTGTAGAATCGAATTGGTATCCCGTCAGGTCCAGTGGACTTTCCTCTGTTGAGTGATTCCAGTTGCTTTTCTATTGCTTGGACACTTGTTTCGATGTCAGCCATTTTTTCGTTGGTGCGAGGATTTAGAGAAGGAACAGCAGTGCGGTCTTCCTCTGTGAAACAGCTTTGGAAAAAGGTGTTTAGTATTTCAGCTTTACGCGTGTCATCCTCTGTTTCAATGCCATCATCATCCCGGATGTCTGGATATGCTGTTTCGAGCTACTTACTGATTTAACGTAAGACCAGAACTTCCGAGGATTTTCTGTCAAGTCGGTACATAGAATTTTACTTTCCAATTCACTGAACGCTTCACGCATAGCCCTCCTTACGCTAACTTTGACATCGTTTGGCTTCTGTTTGTCTGAGAGGTTTTGGCTGCGTTTAAACTTGGAGTGAAGCTCTCTTTGCTTTCGCAGTAGTTTCCTAACTTTGTTGTTGTACCACGGTGGGTTTTTCCCGTCCCTCACAGTTTTACTCGGCACGTACCTGTCTAAAACGCATTTTACGATTGCCTTGAACTTTTTCCATAAACACTCAACATTGTCAGTGTCCGTACAGAAATTTTCGTTTTGATCTGTTAGGTAGTCTGAAATCTGCCTTCTATTACTATTGCTAAACAGATAAACCTTCCTCCCTTTTTTTATATTCCTATTAACTTCCGTATACAGGGATGCTGCAACGGCCTTATGATCACTAATTCCCTGTTCTGCACATACAGAGTCGAAAAGTTCGGGTCTGTTTGTTATCAGTAGGTCCAAGATGTTATCTCCACGAGTCGGTTCTCTGTTTAATTGCTCGAGGTAATTTTCGGATAGTTCACTCAGTATAATGTCACTCGGTGCTCTGTCCCTACCACCCGTCCTAAACATCTGAGTGTCCCAGTCTATATCTGGTAAATTGAAATCTCCACCTAAGACTATAACATTCTGAGAAAATTTATGTGAAATGCATTCCAAATTTTCTCTCAGTTGTTCTGCCTCTAATGCTGCTGAGTCGGGAGGTCGGTAAAAGGAGCCAATTATTAACCAAGCTCGGTTGTTGAGTGTAACCTCCACCTATAATAATTCACAGGAACTATCCACTTCTACTTCACTACAGGATAAACTACTAACAGCGAAGAACACTCCACCACCGGTTGCATGCAATCTATCCTTTCTAAACACCGTCTGTACCTTTGTAAAAATTTCGGCAGAATTTATCTCTGGCTTCAGCCAGCATTCTGTACCTATAACGATTTCAGCTTCGGTGCTTTCTATCAGCGCTTGAAGTTCCGGTACTTTACCAACGCAGCTTCGACAGTTTACAATTACAATACCGATTGCTGCTGGGTCCCCGCATGTCCTGACTTTGCCCCGCACCAGTTGAGGGTGTTGCCCTTTCTGTACTTGCCCAAGGCCATCTAACCTAAAAAACCGCCCTTTCATCCCGCTAGCGAGACTGGCAGTCTTCACCAAATCAGATAGCCGCCGGAAGCCAGAGAGGATTTCCTCCGATCCATAGCGACACACATCATTGGTGCCGACATGAGCGACCACCTGCAGATGGGTGCACCCTGTACCCTTCATGGCATCCGGAAGGACCCTTTCCACATCTGGAATGACTCCCCCCGGTATGCACACGGAGTGCACATTGGTTTTCTTCCCCTCACTTGCTGCCACATCCCTAAGGGGCCCCATTACGCGCCTGACGCTGGAGCTCCCAACTACCAGTAAGCCCACCCTCTGCGACCGCCCGGATCTTGCAGACTGAGGGGCAACCTTTCGAACAGGGCAAGTAGCCATGTCAGGCCGAAGATCAGTTTCAGCCTGAGACAGAGCCTGAAACCGGTTCGTCAGACAAACTGGAGAGGCCTTCCGTTCAGCCCTCTGGATTGTCTTTCGCCCCCTGCCACACTTTGAGATGACCTCCCACTCTACCACAGGTGAGGGATCAGCCTCAATGCGGGCAGTATCCCGGGCAACCACAGTCGTAGTCCGATCGGGGGATGCGTGGGACGAGCTGGCCGTCCCCGACAAATCCCCATCCGGACCCCCACAGTGATGCCCATTGGCAACAGCCTCAAGCTGTGTGACCGAAGCCAACACTGCCTGAAGCTGGGCGCGAAGGGATGCCAACTCAGCCTGCATCCCAACACAGCAGTTGCAGTCCCTATCCATGCTAAAAACTGTTGTGCAAAGAACGTCTGAACTAGTCTACAGAGAGCGCAAATAAATCGACACAAAATTTAAACGGTTATTAAAATACAAGATTGCCTAGTAAATGCAGTAATGCTGCTACTTGCGCACTGCTGACACACTGCTCGGCGGCGGACGGAGACTACGCGATTTTACACTATTCAGGTACTAAAACGCGATGCTACAACTCTCAGATACTATAATACGCCCAAAATTTATGAATTAAACAATGCAAATACCAAAAACACGCAAATAAATTAAGAATTAAACTATGTAACAAATGAGTGAGCTAGGAGTATACGACTTGCTGCTGCAGCTGCTTATCCAACGGCGGCAGGGAGCACACTGACTGTGACCAACCGACACTGTCCGTTCAAAACAAAAACAGAAGACAGACGACTACGCGAATTTACACTATTCAGGTACTAAAACGCGATGCTACAACTCTCAAATACTATAATACGCCCGAAATTTATGAATTAAACAATGCAAGTACCAAAAACACGCAAAGACATTAAGAATTAAACAATGTAACAAATGAGTGAGCTAGGAGTATACACTCCTGGAAATTGAAATAAGAACACCGTGAATTCATTGTCCCAGGAAGGGGAAACTTTATTGACACATTCCTGGGGTCAAATACATCACATGATCACACTGACAGAACCACAGGCACATAGACACAGGCAACAGAGCGTGCACAATGTCGGCACTAGTACAGTGTATATCCACCTTTCACAGCAATGCAGGCTGCTATTCTCCCATGGAGACGATCGTAGAGATGCTGGATGTAGTCCTGTGGAACGGCTTGCCATGCCATTTCCACCTGGCGCCTCAGTTGGACCGGCGCTCGTGCTGGACGTGCAGACCGCGTGAGACGACGCTTCATCCAGTCCCATACATGCTCAATGGGGGACAGATCCGGAGATCTTGCCGGCCAGGGTAGTTGACTTACACCTTCTAGAGCACGTTGGGTGGCACGGGATACATGCGAACGTGCATTGTCCTGTTGGAACAGCAAGTTCCCTTGCCGGCCTAGGAATGGTAGAACGATGGGTTCGATGACGGTTTGGATGTACCGTGCGCTATTCAGTGTCCCCTCGACGATCACCAGTGGTGTGCGGCCAGTGTAGGCGATCGCTCCCCACACCATGATGCCGGGTGTTGGCCCTGTGTGCCTCGGTCGTATGCAGTCCTGATTGTGGCGCTCACCTGCACGGTGCCAAACACGCATACGACCATCATCTGCACCAAGGCAGAAGCGACTCTCATCGCTGAAGACGACACGTCTCCATTCGTCCCTCCATTCACGCCTGTCGCGACACCACTGGAGGCGGGCTGCACGATGTTGGGGCGTGAGCGGAAGACGGCCTAACGGTGTGCGGGACCGTAGCCCAGCTTCATGGAGACGGTTGCGAATGGTCCTCGCCGATACCCCAGGAGCAACAGTGTCCCTAATTTGCTGGGAAGTGGCGGTGCGGTCCCCTACGGCACTGCGTAGGATCCTACGGTCTTGGCGTGCATCCGTGCGTCGCTGCGGTCCGGTCCCAGGTCGACGGGCACGTGCACCTTCCGCCGACCACTGGCGACAACATCGATGTACTGTGGAGACCTCACGCCCCACGTGTTGAGCAATTCGGCGGTACGTCCACCCGGCCTCCCGCATGCCCACTATACGCCCTCGCTCAAAGTCCGTCAACTGCACATATGGTTCACGTCCACGCTGTCGCGGCATGCTACCAGTGTTAAAGACTGCGATGGAGCTCCGTATGCCACGGCAAACTGGCTGACACTGACGGCGGCGGTGCACAAATGCTGCGCAGCTAGCGCCATTCGACGGCCAACACCGCGGTTCCTGGTGTGTCCGCTGTGCCGTGCGTGTGATCATTGCTTGCACAGCCCTCTCGCAGTGTCCGGAGCAAGTATGTTGGGTCTGACACACCGGTGTCAATGTGTTCTTTTTTCCATTTCCAGGAGTGTACGACTTGCTGCTGCAGCTGCTTATCTAACGGCGGCAGGGAGCACACTGCGTTTCAAATAATAAATGTGAGTGTTTCAGACAGATGAGCTCAGCGTGTTAATCGAGCAACAGATCAGTCAGAGCAAAATAAAAGGCTTGCCAGACCGAATTTCCTACAACATGACGTGGCGTAGCGTGCGGAAATCAGTGTCTCTCACGAATGAGAAGCTAGTTGTATCTGCCGCTACGTTGAATAAGCAATGAACTCAAAGCACTCACGTGTCTAATAATTTCAGTAATGATGCACTAGGTGGTTAACACGAATACAGACTGAACCATAGCATGTTAAATATTAGAAACGTCTTCCTTAACAGTGGACTAACGTGTAACGATTATTACCGGGCGTATACTCCAATGAAGAGCAGCGAGTGATTGGAATATTCGTGGTGCTTCATTTGAACCTTTAAAAAGTTCGTTGTACTTCCATATGTATGCGCTTAGTAAGGGGTATATTTTTCTCTGCATTTTAGTACCATGGCTCATTAAATGTAACCATTTTTCAGACGCAAATATGACCCAATGTTTCGGAAAACTAGCTTTCATAAACTATTTTATAAAAAGAGAAGTACTCCATTCCTCTCTTGTTAGTGACCTGTGTCTACGACAACCCGAATATGTTGGAAATCATTTAGACGTCAGATACTGAAGTCCTAACCCATCTGGGTATCACCTGCTTTGTGTCTATTATCTTACTAACGTATCGTGGGTTTGCGAAACACGAAAAACCCCGTTTATCAGTACTATGACATACTACTGGTATATTTGTAGAAATTAATTTCAATCTTTATTAATGAACACCTCTGAGTAGTACAACTAAGAACTGCTAAAATACGATTGCACTCTCTTCCAATGTTTAAATTTATTCTGCGGATCATGACGTATTGACTTCTCTCACGGCGTTATTATTGTGTTCCATGATCATTCCGTTAGGTTTTCCTCCACTGTTGTAACGTCTCTAATGACCAACACCTGCTATATAAACTTTATCGACATGTGCTACTGGTATCAGTCCCCATCTTCTACCGCTGCGCATAAAGTCGTAGCAGCAATTTGATTTCTGATGGAGTGAGCTCAGTTGCCCTAATATTCACTTATAGAGCCAAAAATCAGTGTTCATTAGCTTCTCGTATCTGGTGATCACAGGCAAGGAAAAGGTTTTAAATAGATTCATGTTATGCAACGTAAAGTAACTGATATATTGCAATACTGAGTTTCGTAAGCAAATGAATTTTACAGACACTCGAGAATGACGTCATTTAAAACATCAGTGTTCACGTGTCACAGTCACGGTTTTGATAACTGGGTACATCTGCCCTGCGGCTAAATAAGCGAATATACACTCGAAAGACATGTCCAATGTACTCTCTAAATTATGTTGAAAACTTGCATTTGATGCGTAAATTGAGTAGCTGCATTGGTGGAAAGTATTTTCCTGTTGTCTGTGGGCTACTCTGTTGTAGATTTGAAGTGTAACTTTAGTTACGGCGAGCTCAACCTAAAGTAAAGGTAAAGTTCTCATCCACTCTAAGGCTGATTTGAACAGTTAACTTGATTCTCCTGAAGGCAGCATGCCCCTACTTTTGACGATCGACATGACTCGCACAGCACATTACAGTTTAAAGTTGACTTTCAGCCACGATGCAACAATTGTATATGTTTGTCATCAACTGAAGATTGAACCTCAGACTTCCGTCTGAGACTTACCCATTATTTATGTTTTCTTCCTTTTTAGGACCACCTTCCTAATGACGATCCTTTTGATTTCTTCACGAAACTCCCCAAAACCAATATGATCATAATTGGTGTCAATTATTACAGGAAACGATGCCAATCACAGAGAAAAAAGATATACAAAACCATTTTGTAGAGTCATCTGATGGTCTCCTTCAGCAATGACGTTTTCTTCAACGACCTGTTCAACATTTTTCAGACAGCACATAAAGGTCTAAGTAATGTCACGATTGCAAACTTCAACTAAACGTAGCTCAAGCTTCAAATATTAGTAGCTTATTGGTAATCTTTATGCATCTTCTTTCGTTTGTAAACTTAGTTCAGAAATAAATTTACTAAAATAAATTTATCTTTTGCGGATGAAGTGTTCAGTTTTTTGGGACCTGGGGCTATACCACACCCCCTCTTGATAACACATTTCAATCCCTCTTGAGTAAACGTCGCCATTCCAAATGGCGCATACCAATGTTAGTATGATACTACAATAAACGGTGTCTCAGAACGAATACCGATTGTGGGTCTGACAACGCGGTGTATCTGAAAAATGCAGCACATGTATCATCAGGTCGAGAGAAACACAACACTGGAAAAAAATCGCACCACCATAAAATACATGTTGTACACTAATGAAATTTGTGGAATACATTGGCCTTGGTAATATATGTAACTGATTAATACTGCAAGATTGATTCAAATGGCTCTGAGCACTATGGGACTTAACATGTGAGGTGATCAGTCCCCAAGAACTTAGAACTACTTAAACCTAACTAACCTAAGGACATCACACACATCCATGCCCGAGGCAGGATTCGAACCTGCGACCATAGCAGCAGCGCGGTTCCAGACTGAAGTGCCTAGAACATCTCGGCCGTAGGCCGCCAATACTGCAAGATCACAGGTTAATTTAAGCGCGATAAAAATCGTTGGAAACGTGAAATGTTGATAGAGCAATAACAGTTATAACCACACGAATGCTGAATGCAAATATTAAAAAGTGCATACACTCTGTTGTACATGTGCCGGTTGTCAGTTAGTGAGACTGCGTTCCATGTCTGTTGCACTTGGTCGGTAAATACTGGGACAACTAATGCGGGATGTAGATGATGCTAGGGTTGTCGTCTCATGATGTTCCTCATGTGCTCGATTGGAGACTCATCCGGTAATCGAGCAGGCCACAACATCATATGGATACACTGTAGAACATGCTGTCTTACAACTGCGGTATGTTGGTGTGCATTATCCTGTTGAAAAATACTTCCCAGAATGCTGTTCATGAATGGTAGCATAATAGTTCGAATCACCAGACAGGCGTAAAAATTTTCAGTCAGGTTGCGCGGGATAACCACGGGAGTGCTGTCATAAAAATTGGCATCGCAGACTCAGGTGCAGGTCACTTCCGTGTAGCACGCAGACAGGTTGGATGCAGGCCCTCAATTGGCCTACTTTTAACCAACACACTGTCGTCGCTGGCACCGAGATAGAACCAGCTTTCATCATAAAACATAACAGAACTCCACTCTACCTTCCAACGAGCTCTCCCTCTTGATACCACAGATGTCAAAGAGGCGGCGGTTTGTGGCCAGTAAAATGCGCGCTGCATTGCGTCGGGATTGGGTCTGTCCTAGAAATAACCGGTTTGTAAGAGTTCGTTGTGTCACTGTGGTGTCAACTACTGCTCAGACTGCAGTTGCAGATGCAATACGATGCGACAGCGCCATACACTGAACACGATGGTCGGTAATACGGCGTGGCCGTCCGTAGGCCAGTTACCCTGCAACCGCACGTTCTCGTCACCACCACTGCCAGCAGTCATGTACAGTGGTTAAATTCCATCTGAGTTTTTCTGCGTTATCGCTGTCGCTGATGGAATATCCAGCTACACGTAACCATATTATACGACCTCGTTCTAACTCACAGACGTGCTGATAATAACGTATTCGTCACCTAAAGACATTCTTCACTAACACCAGCTCACCACGTCCAATCTCAAAGGTAACTAACACTCACGGCCGCTGTGGCGTGTATTTAAGGCCAGCCTGATTTGCAATCTCATAGT
Source organism: Schistocerca piceifrons (assembly GCF_021461385.2). NCBI lineage: Eukaryota > Metazoa > Arthropoda > Insecta > Orthoptera > Acrididae > Schistocerca > Schistocerca piceifrons. The sequence goes on along the minus strand of NC_060141.1, from coordinate 442,199,284 downwards.
GGCATTATCGGCGCCACTGACTTGTATCATGTGCGAAATTTGGCGCAGACATTATCTTTCAGATGAAGAAACACACCTACCAACTTTCGTTTATGTCGCTGAACTTCTTGTTGCTCTTGCGATTTGTTTTCTGTCAGTAATAATAACAATGGCTTGTAACGAGGGCCTCCCGCCGGGTAGACCACTCGCCTCGAGCAAGTCTTCCGATTTGGCGCCACTTCGGCGACTTGCGTGTCGATGGGGATGAAATGATGAAGATTAGGACAACACAACACCCAGTCCCTGAGTGGAGAAATTCTCCGACCCAGCCGGGAATCGAACCCGGGCCCTTAGGATTGACAGTCTGCCGCGCTGACCACTCAGCTACCGGGGGCTGTCAGTGCATATGTCAATAGATTGCTTTAGCCACTTCCAACCTAAGCAAATCAAATCTGAAAAGAGAATAGCGACCTAGAAATGAGTAGGTGCTGCCCTGCCGAGATCGAGTGGAGTGCCGTTACAAATGATGAAGAAAATATTTCATAATTCGCTCACGTTCGACGATACTAACTTGAGTGCTGTCGGTATGACACTCTGTAAAGTAATATGGGATGTTAATACCCAAGCCGTCTATCATACAAGAAGGAGCTTATATGGGAAAGGGACCACGAAAAAGATGTGTGCCTTGCTGTGGTTGCGAGCAGTTATAAACCTGTCGTAGGAAGTGCTGGTAGAACGGCGGCAATGTGGTGCACCCGCAGCAGAATATGACCATGGACTAAGAACACTCTCCAAAAGCCGTGCACTGATCTGTCATTTCCAGTCTGTGAAGGAATTCGTCAACTAGAGACATATTTTAGCACCAATTGTAAGCTACGAAGTCACTGTAGAAACTTAGGGTATTCAAGATGTTTGAAAGAGATGCGGTTGCTTCCCGACTACCAGATTTGCCTAATTTCAGACATTCAAGTCTCACCACTATCGTGTGAATAATCTTCAATAGCTCGTCAAGCATGGTCTTTATCGGCAACTTCTTCTTCTTCTTTTTTTTTTTTTTTTGAGAAAAAGCTAACATCGTCGGCCTACGATTGTGCTGCTGATTGAGTGTTTCAGGTATTATCTCCTGATTGTCCAATTTGCAAATCAATCGAGGTTAACTCCGGGCTTTGCCATTCGTGGGCCAGTACTCCATTGACTAAGCTACCGAAGCATGACTCTCGACCCGTCCTCACAGCTGTACTTCCGACACTAGATCGTTTCCTACCCTCCAGACTTCACAGAGGCTCTCTTGAAAAACTTACAAGTGGTCAGGTAGGGAGCATGCCAGAATGCTACTGAAGTGTTGAGCCACAATTTGAGTATAGTGTAAAAAAAAATTAAATTAAAAAAAATTAATTGACAAAACGAAGATGCAAACACTCGTAACAACACAGTTACAGAATAATACTCTTCTAAGCATCCGGCGGTACACTCATGCAGGCAGAATTAATAAAAGTAAAATTTAAAAAAATTACTACCGACTTCAGCAAACAATTCTTAACTATGTGCAAGATAAACTGCCAAACCGGCCAAAACTTCAGTAACACAATATTACTGCTACACAGAATTAATTGGACATTTAAAATAAAAAAATACTTAAGTACTGATGTAAGTTGAACGAACGAATCTTTACCACGGCACAATGATAGTCCGTTACCGCTGTGAGTACGGCAACATGATTTGTAGTAATCTAGATCTCAAACTATTCAAATGTGAATTGTCTTAACAGCAAAATTCTGTATCGAAATTGAGCAACCTGATTACTAAGCAAAGAATCTGCATCTTAGAGAGAAATGCGTAACAACAAATGTTCGGTGATCATTACGTAATGCAGTAGCCTGAAAAGAGTGAACACAATTTAGCACATTATTGACGGTTGCCGCTCAACATCGGCAGCGCGTCTTGACCGGGTACAACAACCAGCACGGGCTATACACTGACAACAGCTTCTATAACACATACAAAACCAGCATCAACGTACTATTCCCTTAAACCAAAACGGTAAAATACACAATTATCAAGGTAGGAAACAAAGGAGATAAGATTCGGCTAAAAGCTTCGTAATTCGATATTGTGTAATAAACTGCAGCTACAATTGATGACAATCACCCGCAGGCCTAATGTTTTCTACATTTTAACCCTTAACACGCAGGCGAGGAATTCATTGATAAATTGTGGAAGTAGCAATTCACTCAGATAGCATACAAATTTGCGGAATACCGGCCACAACTGAAAGCAATCATGAACTGACAGAAAAATCAATCGGCGCACAGGTCAGTTACCTTCACTAGCAACTAACGGTCATACAAACTCAATACTCGAGTGATTCAAGAGAACACTCCTCGAACTAACAGGGTGGCCACACGGAGCGTTTTCAAACGATTCACCAAACAAATAGCTCACCGTTTGAATACTAATCCAGAGAGCTGCTTCAGCTTTACAAACCAGGCCAAACTCCGGGGGTCTTGTTACAGCGTAAAGGTGGAACGACTGTTGAACGGAGGCTGTGTTTACTGGTCACTGCAGCCACACCGCAGCGCCGCTGGCCAACAGCCACCGGCGCAGCAGTGACAACACCAGCGTCGCACAGTAGCACGCCGGGCGCCCACTGATCCCCTGCGATGTCCGACGCACACTCTCTTCGTACTCCTTCGCCTTGCAAAGCGCTGGGACCCAAAAATCAAAGGGGCGACCACCAACCAGCGCGCCGCAAGCAAGTCCATCTATGTTTGTAGGTAGGGATATTCAGCCACCAAATAATTGTTAAAAGTCATGGCCAAACTTTCAGCTGTTATTTATTTTGCACAATTCGATACTAGTTTCGATCAATGACCATTGTCAAGCTTAGGCTAAAAGGAATGAGTCAAACCATTAGAGATTACACAGTTTATAGGGAAATAGAAGGTTAAATAATATTTCACTTACTGGCATAAAAGTTAGGAAAGTTAAACCATAAATCTGAACAAAAGTAATTTCCTCTTTTGAACCCACCATAGCGCTTAAACATTTTTTCTCACAATAACAACTGTAGTTGTAGGCTGGTGGTGGCAAGGGTACAATTTTGATATCAAATTGATATGCAACTTAATTAAATTGTGCAAGCTAGCGTATGGTGGCAGCAGTTCTCCGTCTGCTAAACGACTAATAAGTCGCATCCACCATCCCAAATAGGTGCCAAATTTATCGGCAGTGCTAGGAAATCTGACATTAAACAGTGGACCCTGTGTGGATCATGCCCGAGTTGGATAACTAGACATAAAATTAATTTAATTACTTCAAACCCACAACATAATAAATGACATCGTAGGGAAAGAGAATGGGTGTCGTTGAAAAATTAATAACAAGGAACTACGGTATTAGAAAGAGATTTATTAACTAATAACAAGGTCAAGAGAACACAAATATATAAACAGAAACTTCAAAAAAATGTTAATGGGTGTGAAATCTTATGGAACTTAACAGCGAAGGTCATCAGTCCCTAAGCTTACTCACTACCTAACCTAAATTATCCTAAGGACAAACACACACACACTCCCATGCCCGAGGGAGGACTCGAACCTCCGACGGGACCAGCCGCACAGTCCATGACTGTCGCGCCATAGACCGCTCGGCTAATCCCGCTCACAGAAACTTCGACTGTGTAACATTTTGTTACCATGAACTCAGGTTGGTTGACAACAGCCTTGGGGAAAAATGGTTTTGAGCAATATGCGACTTAACTTCTGAGGTCATCAGTCCCCTGGAACTTAGAACTACTTAAACCAAACTAACCTAAGGACATCATACAAATCCATGCCCGAGGCAGGATTCGAACCTGAGATCGTAGCAGTCGCGCGGTTCCAGAATGTAGCGCCTAGAAACGCTCGGCCACACCGGCCGGCCCCTTGGGGAACCTAACTGGAATTTACGTGTAGAGGAGACTCGCTACTGTGAGTGGAAGGATGCCAACCCGGGCAAGCACACTCTGCTGTATCGTTCCACTGACTGGCCTCTCACGTCAAGATACAATTAAGCAGGCAATGGACACTGTGAGTGATTACTACGAGTACAAGGCTGCTATGAAGAAAGATAGTCGTGAGCACGATTGACAGGCTTCTGAATATACCAAATCTGCGCAACGTTACCGATATAGCTGGTGAAAGACGAGATACTGTCGTCTGCATCCGGGCGCTGCTGAAGTGTCGTACCGCAGGAGATGACACCACGTCTGCGGTGATTGTCTCACGTTCGCGAAAATATAAAGTTTCGCCCGGGTGTCCGGACGTCTTTACAACTAACTGCTCTCTGCGTGTAAACGGAAGAGCTCTAGTGACTCTATACAGTGACGGTCGAGAAGCAAGTCCTCCCTCTCCCGTTTGCTCAAAACCTTCGGAAAAACAGTTCCCCCCCCCCCCCCCCCGATGTCCTCGAATAAACCTATCATGGCCCTGCAGTGGTTGCCGTGCCATTTATGCATCATGTTTTCTAGCAAGGAGACACGATTTTCATGAACGAATCACTGCAGTGCACTACACACTCTGTTCTCCAACAGAAAAACACACACTGCCTTCAGCCAAGAGCCCGGCGCATTTCACAAGGCGAGGGCGGCTTCCTGATGAAGTGAAGCTCCATCTCGTCCATGAAACACTTTAGCGGGTGCCTTTTGTCGTGGGGCGTCGCGTCATCTAGGAAACGCGACATCTGGAGAAACTCGTTGTCACACGGTAATAAACACATTAGCAGGGCACCAGCACGACGCCGCTTTACCTGGACCTGCTAATGGGGTAAGGAGACCAGGCTCCCACACCATGTTCACTCGCTAACAAAGCAGTTAGGAAAGCGCCAGGTAACTCAGCGCCTCCAGTTTCTAAAGAAATGTCATTTCGCATATAGCCACGGCGTCGCCATGCTCTTGCTTAACCACTAGCTGTACAAGGTGTGGCCGAGCTACTCTATGCGCTTCAGTCTGGAACCGCGTGACCACTACGGTCCCAGGTTCGAATCCTGCCTAGGACATGGAGGTGTGTGATGTCCTTAGGTTAGTTAGGTTTAAGTAGTTCTAAGTTCTGGGGGACTGATAACCTCAAGTCCCATAGTGCTCAGTGCCATTTGAACTAGAATGGCGGCCCCTTAAACCACTGCCCTGCAATGCTCACGGCCCGTTTCGGAGACTCCAAAGGAATCTGCGGACTGGCTTGCTGCTCTGGAAAAGTTCTAAAACTGCCCTAACGCAATAGTAAACTCCAGCGTCCTAAATTCTGTCCCAATAGCAGAGTTTTACTATTGCTACTCAAGTCATGGAAGTACCTTGAGATCCATCAGTGATTTACACTGACCCAAATAGTGCATCAGATTAATATCAATCAGGAAAAATTTCGATACACCAAATGCGAATGAAGTTGTGTGGTAATCACCAAAAAATTAAAGTGGAGGTGCCTGATGGATATTACCACAACAGTGGCCTGCCCAGAAGACACCGCCATCTTTCAATTAATCAATTAATCAACTCCCGCACACAGCCACACCGCTCGCGCTCCCCTATTGGTGGGAATTTCGAATTTTGGTGAGAATTTCGAATTTTGCTGGGAATTTCGAATTGTGGTGGGAATTCCTATGTCCCAGAGCTGTGCTGATGACCCCCCCCCCCCCCCCCCACGGCAAGGAATTGGTGGGAAATTAAAGTTGGTGGTACCATTTCTGCGAATCGAACCCTGGTCCCCTGGATCGAAAGCCGAAGTGCACTCATCTAACACATTTACACCACCAGAGATGGTTGGAATTGATGGGAAATCAAAAATGGCAGTGCTCTTTCCAGGACTTGAAATCTGCTTCTGCTGGATGGAATGCCCAAGTGTACCCCCCAACACATGGAAACTGCCCAGACGCAGGAGAGAAAGGATAGGTAAGCGTATTTTTTAAATTTTTGTTAGGAAGCTAATGCTATCATCGATACGACTTATATAATAAATCGTAAAGACTGGGCCTAATTACACATCCATATGCTTAATGCTACACAAGGATGGCCTAAAATTGCAATGAAGCTCAAAAATTAACGATACCGCGTAGCTGGTTTTATCTTGCTGGGAAAAAATTTCGCAGTACCACTCGAAACTACTGACAGACACACTCAAAATACCCTTCACCTACAAGCTGGTTAGAAAAAGGCAGGCGTGTAAGTTATTATCTTTATTCTTTTTGGTGAGAAATACGTTCAACTGACGAGATGCTGGTGTTGGACAGAGACGAGTTAAAAAGTATATTACCTGTAAGCATGCAGTATCTATCGGTGTTTGACGTTAGAGTTCGCTACAGACGCCTGCTCAAAAACCACCCTACAGTTCACGTAATCGAAGCCAATACAAGCTATTACAACTGATGGAAGAAATGCCTCATAATTCAAATTGCACTTCGAAGTTGTCATTAAAAAACCAGTACTCGTAATGAACAGTTCATAATGCAGCATATGTACTGCGGAAAATCATCACCCTAAATGACAGCATAGGGGGCGGTAGTTGAACGTGCGTTCTCCTCGATGTACAATCACAAACTGCCGATAACCGAGGCCCTCTTCCTTGCCTCCATCCCTCCCTCCACCTATGGGGAAGACACACGCTTTTTCAAATGGCAAGCTGCTTCGACGACCGCCCCGCAGCACGTGCAGGTTGCTGTTTCTTTGCGGCGCAACTGCCGACACCTCTATGGCCGCAGGACTCACCAGGCTCTCTGCGGTCACTCGCAGTACATGGCATGCATTGAGGCGACGGTCCTAGACACAATAGGGGAAATTAGTAGCACAACCCCGTCCGTCTGGAGAACACTTCAGATGGCTTTTTCCAAAGTCGGCTACTTGCAGTGCAGGAAGCCCCTTCCGCCTAAAGTGAGTGCAACCTCACACCGCACTATCTTCCGAACATAGTGCGATGATGACATCCCTCAAAACAAAACTCTGATAAATGAGCACGGGTTGTTGGTCTAAAGGGCTATCCCCGACGTCTCGTGGAACTCTTACCACTCAGTTCTACGCTGGACTATTTAACATCAACGTGACTCCTACAATAAAGCAACTATTAAAAAAGGAAAACCGATCGCGACGATAATAAATGTACCATTCCTACGAAAATATTGTGTATGTGTGAAATATTATGGGACTTAACTGCTAAAGTTATCAGTCCCTAAGCTTACACACTGCTTAACCTAAATTATCCTAAGGACAAACACACACACCCATGCCCGAGGGAGAACTCGAACCTCCGCCGGGACCTGCCGCACAGTCCATGACTGCATCGCCTTAGACCGCTCTGCTAATCCCGCGCGGCACACGAAAATATTCAAAGTCCATGTTCTTTCAGTTTGATGAACGAATTCGGTATAATTTCTACGTTTGATTGCAAGATACAATTCGCATAACATTTTGTGATATCCAATGACGTGCATTGCACCGATCACCAATTATCAGCAGAGACATGTCCACCATGTTTAAAAACAGGAAAAAAACTTCGACTATTTTGCTGCGAAAGTTACTAATCACCCCAGAATCTCTTCATTATTTCGAATCCGTTATCACAGTAAAGAACAAGCGAGAATTTAAACGCCAAAGAACAAAATAATAATCTATATTAGGTAATTTCTTTCAGCTTGTTGAACAAATTACACGTCCTGAGAGTGTCTCATACGCACAATGTCTGTAAATAAACCGCCATGCACGTGTGTATCACAAACATTTCAGACAATCTTTCACACCATTGACTCACATGTCGTAAGAAATACTTTCATATTATGTTCGAAACAACAATCTATAATTCAAGAGAAAGTAGCTGTTTAGTATACTATGATGGATCCCCCTTTAACAATACGATGCCATATCATACCAGCATTTACAAAACAAATCGTGAGAGCTTGTCTTGCCCTGTGTAAGTGTGAGACAGAAATTTCATTAAAAGATTTTGCAACAGTGAAATAACAAAAATACAAAAAAAAATGCCTGTCGAGAATCATTCCGTGGTCCCCTAGCCATCTCCTCCACATACCAGGCGGCACTTCATTGATATCAATTTGATAGTCTAAGTAATTAAATTGATCATGAGAGGCAGTTTATATGGGGGGATTTTTTGCAGTTGTCAGATTACACTGACCAGGTAGGTCAAATGGGAATCCATGGAGGGAAGACGATGTTCTTTTCGAGGAACACTATTGAGAACCGACATTTGAAGCGGACCGCCAAGGGATTGTACAGCCCTCAAGAATCTAGTGATAGTGGAAGCAACTAAACTTTAGTTGATACATCTGAGACACGTCAGAGATAATGCCATATCAGATCCCGAAAAGCTTCATTGTGAATGATTGTACGGGTTAAAACCTCAATGGGAAACAATTGTACCAGTATCGTACTTGCAAAAAATCCATGTCGGTGACATAGCGGAGGATATTACACTGCAGAAATAAGTCTGCAAGCGTAAGTAACTGCAACTAACAGCTTCTACGAGTAATCACTCCAATGTTCTGACAATTTGTACAGCTTCCAGGAAACCTCGATTGTCACTATCAGGTCCGATCACGGTGTTAGTTTTGTCAAATACCACTAGGTAGCGGGAAATTAAACGATTCGTGAACTTAGAATCATCAGAGCTACAATAGCTTTACTGTGGTTTTCGACTGGCAGCAGAAGTCACTTGTACTGTTTACTTCATATGACTTTTTACTCAGCGGGTAGAATCATTTGTAATGGGAAGTGGAAGATAGTATGTAGTGTGTGGCAATTTGGGAATTTTGCTCGGACAGCCGAAGCTGTAAAGGTGGCTGCCTGTGTAAAGTGGGATATCCGTGTTGAAGTCCCGATCCGGCCCTAATTTTCATTTGTCTGCATTGAATTTTATTTCAGTGCTTGATGGCGGCTTATGTCACAATTTCAGTTTCATCGTTTAATGTATTAATTTCACATTGTAAGCCTACGAACTTATAAAAGTGCAGGTGAAACCAGCCACTTGAAGTCTACATTCAGTGACGTAGGAGTATATTTCTTAAGTCCTATAGGAAAGAAGAAGAGAGCCTACGGCTTTTCGAAACCCGACTGGAAGTAGCATACATATAGTCGGTGCTGTTAAACTTCGAGGACAGTGCCAGCCATTCCCTTCGCTCAAAATTGCAGCGCTCCAATTACTGAGATACTTTACGTGCGTTCTATATCAGGGATTTGTCATGCAGGACATTTCTCCTGTTCCGTCTTCCGCAAATCGTCCAGTAAAAACGCTCCGGCCTTGGAGCACATTCGCATCTGAAGAGAGCGGAAATGGTGGAATAATGCTCTCTAAGTTTCAGGTATCCTGGAACTGAATGTTCCCGTACAAAACACAGACCATTAGCCTCAAGACCTTTCATGCCTGAAACGTTGTATCCCATTTGTTTCGTATACCATCATCAACAATTACACGAAGTATTTACGGCAGGTAAAACATTAAAACAAGCTACAGCACTTACACTGCCAGCTAAAAATTATGAGCAAAGCAGAGATCTTCAAAGCGAACTTTGTCTTCCTATAACCAGTGAAAATAATGTACTGGTCTTATAATCTATTATCACAGTTTTACATAATATGCTCACGACATTTACTGCTGCGAAATTTGACAGTTGAAGCGAAATCAGCACTCCAAACGGTCGAAATTAGGCCGTCAATGAACTACATACCTGCCGTAAGAGCTATGTTTGTATTTCATACTTTTGCTATTATATTTCTAAACAGTTAATATATTTTGGGCTCCAGAGTGGTATTCTAATGTTACGGAGCGTACTTGATTGCAGCACATCCGTATATAAAACTAAATCTTGTGAATGGTACGGCAACAGCTGCAACGTATTCACGAATGTTATTCTGATTCACAGGAAACAAGGCAATACAGATGCATTTTATAAATAAGCTTGGCATTTACCTAAACACATAAAAAGGAACCATATCACATTTGTCGTTTAATTCTGCTTTCAAATCAGTAGTAGACCAACACACTTTCCTTCTTAGTGTTATTCAACACGGTATATCTCATATTAACGATAGAAGTATGTAGCACACATTACCATAATACACATCATCATAATTCTATGGTGATATTACAGTTCCCTTATGCGCCCTCATTACGACAGAATTTTCCGCAGTTATCCTGACATGGAGAAGTTTCCAGAACGACACAATCCCATCAAATTATTGTTACCGAAACTCACATTTAACATATGTAGTGCAATCAGTAATTAACGTCCCAAGCTAAAACTAAGCGTTAACCATCAGAGAACTACAGAGCGAAGTGGAACAGTGGAGCACACAGGACTTGCATTCGGGAGGACGACGGTTTAACCCGCGTCCGGCCATCCAGATGTGCGTTTCCCGTGATTTCCTTAAATCATTCCAGACAAATGCCAGTGTGGCATCTTTGTGAGGCCACGGCCGATTTCCTACCCGAACCTTACCACGAGCCGAGCACGGGCTCCGTCTCTAATGACCTTCTTGTCGACGGGACGTTAAACCTACTCTTCCTTACCTCCATCAGAGAAATGCAGAAACTGATTTTGGGCGCAATAGAAATACATGCCCAGGGCACGGGACTGCAGTTAATGAAGTCTCGAAGTGAGCAAAGACTGATATTAAGGAGTATACATGGTAACATGAATATTTCCATTTGAATTCTTATTGTGTGTTACAGTGATTACACTGTCTCCTTTCGTTGAGAATTTTTCAGCGCCCGAAATAGGTGGGCTGGCCGGAGTGGCCGAGCGGTTAAAGGCGCTACAGTCTGGAACCGCACGACCTCTGCGGTCGCAGGTTCGAATCCTGCATCGGGCATGGATGTGTGTGATGTTCTTAGGTTAGTTAAGTTTAAGTAGTTCTAAGTTCTAGGGGACTTATGACCACAGCAGTTGAGTCCCATAGTGCTCAGAGCAATTGAACCATTTGAAGTAGGTGGGAACGCCAACATGAGATTATAACAACGGTATTAAAATTTTCGTATTAGACAAAAGCATTACTACAGAAAGTTATCACACGTGGTGAGAACCATTTAATGCCATCCTAAATAATTTTGTTCACAACTGTAATTGTGAATATTCGACATTCGGCACTAACTTGGAACATATCATACAACAGTTATACTGTTTCTCCCAAACGCGGTTATGGAACTGCTAGTGCACGCACACTGTTCAACAAATAGTCGAAAATTGCTCATTGACATTCAACATTGGTAACCGCTGTTAATTCCTGCAAGCTTACGGAGAAGTGGTGGAATGTATCAGCAAAATGGACATTCTGCTGAAGTGTTTCGGTAAATTTTGTCGTTTTATAAATTTGTCATTATTGTTCCTCTCGTTCTCTTGTACGATTCTCGCTTCCCACGCCCGGGTTCCCGGGTTCGATTCCCGGCGGGGTCAGGGATTTTCTCTGCCTCGTGATGACTGGGTGTTGTGTGATGTCCTTAGGTTAGTTAGGTTTAAGTAGTTCTAAGTTCTAGGGGACTGATGACCACAGATGTTAAGTCCCATAGTGTTCAGAGCCATTTGAACCATTTTTCTTGTACGATATGTACGCTTTGTATGCATATTTAATGTATAAATATTAAGCTATTTATATTCCATTAATTCTCTTAATGCAGTGCGCAGTACGCTAAATAAATAAATACACATTGTACGAATCCCACAACAAAATGCAGTAAATAATACCTTAGTATTACCGTGACACCGTATGAATTATTATCCGTAAGTTAGCTCAGTTTCAGTTTCTGATTCGTTGTTCTCTTCTTTCCTTCCAGTACTCTTACAAATGTTCATTCGCAGCCTTATTCATTCTTCAGCTTTTATATAATTTTTTTCTAACTACTTTCTACTTCGTGGATCAAAATTGTTTTTGACTTCTTATCTCTCGTATATTTGAAGATTTTTTGATTAATCTATGTTCTTGGAATCGGTATTAATGTACAAAAAATACGTCTTATTTTTCTCACTACTCCTGGTAGTTTGCCACAACTATAGTTTAATGCTAGACATTCGCTTGCACATAGACATTCTGGCCTTACTGCTGTATTTTAATGCTTTACGTTTTCATTAATACAGGTATTTCTTTATTAAAATGGTCTTTAGTTGTACCATATGTCCTTCTTGATCTATATATCTTTACTTCTATAGCATTTCTTTCCAAGTCATTTCCTTGGGTCGTCTCCCCAAGATACTGAATTTTTGTAACCTTTTTATTTACCCAACATCTGTTTCCAGGATGTTCTGTGCGTTTTTAATGTCAGTTAAAGGTTTGCTTTTTTCTACATAAATTGTTAAACCAGTACTATTCCCTGTTTCTTCAGAAATCTTTACTCGTATTACAGCATACGTTATATTTCCAAAAAGTATAGAAAAACCGTAAGCAAATGCGAAACATTTCGTTCCACTCTTCTCGTATTCTCTTCCCAAACTGATTAGTCAAATCTTATATTCATTCTATTTGAATCCAAAATTCTCACTGATTTTCTTGCAACACATTTAAAGAGAATTGTGGTAGGCCATCATCTTGGTGTACACCAGTGTTTATTTTCGAAGGGTGGATATCATATCAAACGTAATGAAAAATGTTGTGTTGATAAATGCTGAGAACCATGCTTCAGAACCTGTGGCTGATCATATCAACTAATATCATTCTCCTTCCACGCTTATGCACTGATCAAGGTCTGCCGGTAATTTTTGTTTACCACTGTTTGCTATCAGGCTTCTACAACTAGGTGTCCTCTGAGGATTCTTATAGAACCAAAATGTAACGTACAAAATGTCTTTTTCTTCCTGGTTGTGTAATTACTGTGTTACACACACTCATGTTTGTAAAAATGAGGCTCTAAACAAATACGAGAATAAAGAGTAATATACGTATTCACAAGATGTTGCAGTTATCAATTTAGCTTGTTCGCCACTTGGCATCATGCTGTCGTTGTATACAACAGAAACTCTATTTATTATACTGTGCTGTTATTTGATCCGTTATGTCAGATATGTAATTTTACTTGTCTCGTAATTTTGATTCATCTTTTTCAGATGTGTAATAATGATCACCTTCTTAATGCTACAGCTCAGCCGCAACCAAGTTCACATAGTAATTTGCTCGTTATTGTCAAAGTCATCTTCCTGTCATTGATTAATCAGCCCATCACTTCCTCGGCTGGCCTCTTGCTTGGCTGACACATTGTAACATCTTGGGATGCTGAACCCGTCCATGTGCGTGATATTAGAATACGAGTCTTGTATAAATTCATGAATACTCTTAATTTATTGTTGCATGTGTAGTTTGTGTTTTAGTCTGATCGTGCAGCCCTAAACCAATGGTAGGATCTCAGTTTCCGCCACTAGTAATTTTATTCACTCTGTCCATCCAATCACCGATAGTGTTGCCTCTAACTGCCATGAGTAGAGCTGCCAAATTTTTAACAGCATTCACATAGTTCTGTTACTTGGCTTACATGTTACTATTTATTACACTTCATACATATCTAATTCACTAATCTGCTGTCAATGGTTTACACACACACACGCACAAAAATACAAAATGGTTGAAATGGCTCTGAGCACTATGGGACTCAACATCTGAGGTCATCAGTCTCCTAGAACTTAGAACTACTTGAACCTAACCGACCTAAGAACATATTACACATCCATGTCCGAGGCAGGATTCGAACCTGAGACCGTAGCGGTCATGCGGTTCCAGACTGAAGCGCCTAGAACCGCACGGCCACACCGGCCGGCACACACACACACACACACACACTATATATATATATATATATATATATATATATATATATATATATATATATATATATATATATATATATATATATATGTGTGGGTGGGTGGGTGGGTGTCGGTGTGACGATCTCTTCATTGGCAAAAGATTCCGGAATAGTCCCCCCTGGAGGGGACTGCCAAGGGGGAGGTTACCATAAGAAAAGTATTGAATAATCAACGGAAGGATAACGTTCTACGAATCTGGGCGTGGAATATCAGAAGCTTGAAGGTGGTAGGGAAACTAGAAAATGTGAAAAGGGAAATGCAAAGGCTCAATCAAGATATAATATGGGCCAGTGAAGTGAGGTGGAAAGAAGGCAAGGATTTCTTGTCAGATGAGTATAGGGTAATATCAACAGCAGCAGAAGATATTATAACGGGAGTAGGATTCATTATGAAAAGGAAGGTAGGGTAGAGAGTAATTTACTGTGAACAGTGATAGGGTTGTTCTTATCAGAATCGACAGAAACCGACAGCGACCACGATAGTTCAGGTATACGTGCCAACGTCGCAGGATGAAGATGGAGAAATAGAGAAAGTGTATGAGGATACTGAAAGGGTAATATAGTATGTAAAAAATCTAATAGTCATGGGAGACTGGAATGCAGTTGTAGGGGAAGGAGTAGAAGGAAAGGTTACAGGAGAATATCGGCTTGGGACAAGGAATGAGAGAGGGGAAGGACAATTGAGTTCTGAAGCAAGTTTCAGTTAGTCATAGTGAATCCTCTGTTCAAGAATGACAAGAGGAGAAGCTATACTTGGAAAAGGCTGTGTGATACAGTACGATTTCAGTTAGATTGCATCATGGTCAGACAGAGATTCCGAAATCAGGTACTGGATTGTAATTAGCCAGAAAGAATATACAGTTGAAGAGGAATGTACATCTCTAAAAAGGGCCATCACAGAAGTTGTGAAGGAAAACATAGGTACAAAGAAGGTAACTGCAAAGGTACCAGGGGTAACACAAGAAATACTTCAATTGATCGATGAAAGGAGGATGTACAGAAATGTTCCGAGAAACTCAAGACTATAGAAATACAAGTCGCTGAGGAATAATATAATCTGGAAGTGCAGGGAAGCTAAGACGAAATGGCTGCATGGAAAATGTGAAGACACAGAAAAAGTAGAGATTGTCGGAAGGACAGACTCAGCATACAGGAAAGTCAAAACAGCCTTCGGTGACATGAAAAGCGAAGGTGACAACATTAAGAGTGCAGCGGTTACTCCACTGTTAAATGCAGAGGAGAGAGCGTATAGGTGGAAAGAATACGTTGAAAGCCTCTATGAGGGGGAAGATTGGTCTGATGTGATAGAAGAAGAATCAGGAGTCGATTTAGAAGAGATAGGGGATCCAGTATTAGAATCAGAATTTATGAGAGCTTTGGAGGACTTAAGATCAATTAAAGCAGAATCGATAGACAACATTTCATCAGAATTTCTAAAATAACTGGGACAAGTGGCATCAAAGCGACTATTCACGTTGGTGTGGAATGCACGAGTAATGACATCTCATTTGACTTTCAGAGACGCATCATCCACACAATTCCGAAGACGGAAAGAGCTGGCAAGTGCAAGAATTACCGCACAATCATCTTAACAGCTCATGTATCCAAGTTGTTACAAGAATAATATACAGAATAACGGAAAAGAAAATTCAGGATGTGCTAGATGACGATCAGTTTGGCTTTAGGAAAGATATGGAAGCAAGACTAAAGAAAAATCGAGACACGTTAAGAGGATTTTTCGACCTGTAAAAAGCGCCCGACAATGTAAAATGGTAAAATGCTCGGAAATTCTGAGAATAGTAGGGGTAAGCTATAGGAGAGACGGGTCATATACAATATGTACAAACGCAAAGAGGGAATAATATGAGTGGACGACCAAGAACCAAATGCTCCTATTAAAAAGGGTGTAAGAGAAGGATGTAGCCTCTCGCCCCTACTGTTCAATCTGTGCATCGAGGAAGCAATGTTAGAAATAAAAGAAAGGTTTAGGAGTGGATTTAAACTTCAAGGTGAAAGGGTATCAACGATAACATTCGCTGATGACATTGCTGCCGTTAGTGAAAGTGAAGATGAATTACATGATGTGCTGAACAGAATGGAGAGTCCAACGAGTAAAAAAATATGGATTGACAGTAAATCGAAGAACGACTAAAGTAGTAAGGAATAGCAGAAATGAGAACAGCGAGAAACTTAACATCAGGATTGATGGTCACGAAGTAGATGAAGTTAAGGAACTCTGCTACCTAGGGTGACTAACTATAGCAAATAGGGCATTACTGGCCAAAGGAAGTCTATTAATATCAAATATTGGCCTTAATTTGAGGAAGAAATTTCTGAGACTGTGCTTCTGGAATACAGAATACAGCATTGTATGGTAGTGAAACATGGACTGTAGGAAAACCAGAACAGAAGAGAATCGAAGCATTTAAGCATTTGAGATGTGGTGCTACAGATGAATGTTGAAAATTAGGTAGACTGGTAAAGTAAGGAATGAGGAGACCCTGTGCAAAATTGGAGAGGAAAGGAGTATGTGGAAGACACTGATAAGGAGAAGGGACAGGATGATAGGACATCTGTTCAGACGTGAGGGAATGACTTCCATGCTACCAGAGGGACCTATAGAGGGCAAAAAATGTAGAGGAAGACAGAGATTGGAATACATCCAGCAAATAACTGAGGACGTAGGTTGCAAGTGCTACTCTGAAATGAAGGGGTTAGCACAGGTGAGGAATTCGTGGCGGGACGCATCAAACCATGGCGGGACGCATCAAACCAGTCAAAAAAATTATAGTCAAATAGCGATGATTCGCCTCAGTTTGCAAACTTGGAGTAAGGCACATATTGTAAGATTTCGGTTTATTGGATTGGGATCTTTCCCAGTATTTTTTTGGCAGTGCTGTAATAATGTTACCTTTCCATGTATATATTGAATTTATTTATCTTAAATAACCTGCCGAGTGGTTGTGATGCTGAGACCGGTGGAAGAAACAAGCGACTCTAGTGATCAGTGACAGTGGACTTGACGGTTAGCCAAGTCGAGAGCATAGCGGCAGTCGTCGTAAGCGCGTGCAAAAGAGTCCAGGAAGCGATAAGGACTAAAACCGGAAACACGTGAAAGGCTTCTCACTCTGATGTCAACGGCGTGTTTCTAAGGCTTCAGAGAATAATGGTAGCTGTCGGAAAAGTGCAGGGCCTTGGTATTTACAAAGTCAAGTCCCGTTTCGGATCGCAGATTTACTCCCATAGGATTATTCAAATAGAAGGAGTAGACTCCAAAAATTTATTTTCCACAAACTACAAAGGGTATTACCACACAATTCCATTGCTACTGGACGGACAGAAAGAGTTTATATTTCAAGATTCAAACGATTATGAACACTAGGTGAGCAGGATATGTTACGCAACAAACAATAAAACAGTAATTGGTTCCTTGTCACACACGAATCAGCAGGTCTCTACTTTTCCAGTACACAGCTTAAAAAGTTCAGGGTCGCAGATCTTAGAGAGTAGCAGCCATGTGTGGCAGAACCTCAGTTTCATACGAGAACCGACAGATAATAACCGCAGAATGTAAGGTTCTGGTGAACTGGAACACCAACGGCAATGAAACTGATATTCTGCTCCACCTCCTCATATGCAACAGCCTGGATTGGCGTTTTTCTAGAAACGTCGGACGCGTCTCAAGAAGTGAAACTGGTTGCCACCTGATATGAAGATAAAGTCACATGAATCACTTTGATGGTGGTGAGATAGCCGGTTTCTAGCCTTCCTGCATACGAGATTCCTGTAACAGAGTTCTCAATAAAAAAGTGTTTATTCCATAAACTGTGGTTACGGAAGTGAAGCAGAGACCGTTAACCTTGGTTAGTCACTCTCTTGTTCAGAAAGTAACATAGGATTTTGAACTGCCTAAAATCAAATAAGCCGATGGGAGAAATAATCGTAACACCACGACTGAGTTGTGTAACATCAATGGAAAGTGGTAGCCGCGTTTCTACATCTATAAGACGATTAATAATCAACTTTCGCGCCGGGGATAATGCTTGATTTAGTAGTGCCACGAAGAGGATGCAAGTGTGTTGAGGGTAAGTTACCTTTGAGATTTGACGTAGTGAGTTGATGTTAGTCAACAATGCCTTTAAGGCGACAAAGACGCCGTTATCAACACCTCACAGAGTTTGAGCGAGGTAATGAGATTGGGTTTCGAGAAGTTGTATGTTGCTTTTGCGATATCGTTCGATGACTTGGCATGAATGTAGAAACTGTATATGATTACTGACAGCAGTAGTCACGGGGATATAAGGTCGCAAGAACACCGGGCTCTGGACGGCCACGTGACACTACCTAGGGCGATGACCATCTTGTTCCGAGTATTGCTCTGATGCATCCGCAGCAGCAATTTCATCAGCAGTTGGCACCGCAATGACACAACGAACAGTAACAAATCGGTTATTTGAAGGACGGTTTCGAACCAGACGCCTTGAAGCGTGCATTCCACTGACAACAAACCACGGTCATTTGCATCTTCAATGGTTTAGAAAGAGAGCTCATTAGATGGTAGGGTGAAAGCCTGTTGTGTTTTCTGATGAAAGTTGGTTCTGCCTCGGTGCCAATGATGGCCGTGTGTTCGTTAGAAGGAGTTCATTTGAGGAGCTGCAACCAATCTATCTGTGTGCTAGACACTCTGCACCTACACCTGGAGTTATGGTGCGGGATGGGATTTGGTACGACAGCAGGAGCGCTCTAGTGGGTATCCCACGTACCCTGACTGCAGATGTGTACGTCAGTTTGGTGACTGGGCGTGTTGTGGGGCCATTCATGAGCAGAATTCCAGGGGACGCTTCCCAACAGAACAACGCTCACCCAAATTCCGCTGTTGTAACCAAATACGCTCTACAGAGTGTCGACATGTTGCCTTGGTCTGCTCGATCACCTGGTGTGGCTCCAATGGCGCACATCTGGGACATCGTCGGATAGCAGCTGAGTGTCACCCGCATACAGCATTAACCGTCCCTGTATTGACCGAACAAGTGAAACAGGTATGGAATTCTGTCCCAAAAAGTGACATTCGGCACGTGTACAGCAGAATGCACGCACATTTGTATGCTGGCATTCATAATAGCGGTTACACAGTTTATTAATCCATCAGAGTTTCGCATTTTCAATCGCTTATCTCGTGCTAATATGGAGCTGTGATCTTCCAATGTTATCTAGACAAATGTGATCCCGAAAGTTCATTACTCTACATCAGTCACCCTTTGGTGTTTTCATCTTTTCCGTTAGTGTTTAATGCCGATTAAACGTTCAAGAAAGATGAAAAATGGATACATCTTACTAAATTAAACCAGAAAAAAATCCGTGTCCTCTAGAACTAACGTGGCCGTCAGCCATTACAGACGTTACGGCTTCTGATGCTGTGCTTCAGAAAGCTTCATACATTTAGTGGACGAATCTAAGTTCAAAGTTTGCCCATGTTGTGGGTCTTGCTGGGAATCCTTTCGTAAGTTGCAAGGATGCGCTAGCCACTCTCATCCGACGTTCGTGACTGATCTGTCATTTTCTATTTGCAGATACAACCATCTTCAATGAGTATTCGGTGCCAGTCACAAATTTGCTTATGAGAAGGAGCGTCTTTGTGAAATTGTTGGATAAATTCACGTTGCACGTTGATAATGAACTCTAATTTTGTTGAACGCAATGCTCAAAAAGATCTTTTCTTTATTTTAGCCGTATTCCTACAACGAAAATGAGCACCTCTGCGGATTAGAATTGAACTTGTTTATGGATTGTGTAAAATTTTCAATTTGTGATATGAAATATCATGTACAGCCTTTCTGGTTTCCTGCCCAGAGTCAGAGCTGCTACAGCGCTAGGGCGTTGTCAGGAGCTCCTCTAAGCCTTAGTGATAGAGCACGAGAAGAGAGATTAAACTTTTATTTTTATTTTTTATTAAGAACACTGTCAAAGGAATCTCATATCCAGACGTGCTAGAAACCGGGCTACTTCTTCACCATCGAAGTCACTCACATTCATCTGAATTCGTTTCGAACGCAGTATATCTTTGGAAGCAAGGGTCGTGACCACGCTCAAATAACACTCGGCTTGCAGGCAGAAATCAGCGCACGGTGCGGACAGTTGCGGTTGTCGGCTCGGGCTGCGCTTGGAGCTGAGAAGTCTCGAAAAAAAAGGAGGAGGGCTCTATTAAATTTTGTAACTCATTCATCAGCGTCTTTCTTGGCATTTTTCAGCGATTAGAGAAATGCAACCTGGAGCAGCATCTTGCCGAGTTGCTGGCAACAGCTCATTGTGCATTAGGTTTCCAAATTATGAATAATCTGAGATTGGACAGCACACGAACCTGAAGAGACAGTATGGATGTCAGTTTTTAGGTGGAGAGGAACGAACCTATTCTTTTCGTGCCACGAGCAAGAGCCCCAGCATTGTGGTAGGCTGCGGTGCTGTCGACTGGACCTGAGTAACGGTTAGTGCGGGGTGTGTTCGCTATGGGTAAAAACAGCCTGGTGGAGCGGTTGGTGTCTTTTCCTCCTGAGAGGACAACGATTCCTGAGGAGGTGGGGAAACAGGCTTCTGTGTGTCCAGAGCAGCACTACGTCAGTACTTTGGTAGCTGATAGTTGCACCTTGATGGTATAGTGCAGCGTTTTGGGCTTGAGTGGTGCTTTGGGTGTACTGACTGGCAAAGAACATTACGCATTGAAGTCCATGGGTATCGCATGAAAATGAGTGACTGTTTACTGATGGCACACTGGGAGTAGCGGGGTGTTCTCCGTGAGAGAGAACCATTTCACTTGTTACATTATACGTCGTCAGATTGTTAAATTGCTTTATACATGAAGTGATTTCGTTTGACATTCACTGTGTTCGTAACTGATGTATTGACGTTATTTCTAATAGTAGTATCACCTTGTTATTCGTTCTGTGTTAGGAATCAATCTGGACATCTTACTGTGTAGGAGTTATTCCGTAAGTAGTTTGGTGAAGCAATGATGATGGTAGCTTGTTGTAGTGGTTACTAGGATGTGCTGAGAAGTATTGCCTGCGAATATTTTGTCCAAAAACTCTTAAAGATTTTTAAATAATTCAGACTTTTTGAATTCACGATATTTATTCTTTACTAATATATATTTATTTTTCAATGTATTCACCTTGGCGAGGATCACATTTCTCCCAATGATGGGCCACGTTGTTGGTACAGTCGCTATAGAATGTCTGACTTGGTTGACGGAGACACAGCCTCACCTCTGATTGCAAGGTTTCATTACTATAAAAGTGAATGTCGTCGAATGTGTTCTTTAAGTTTTGGAAGGAGGAGAAAATTGGAAGCGGTCAAGTGGGCACTGTATGGAGTACGATCGATGACAGTGAACCCAAGACGTCGGACTGCTGCAGATATCGCAGAGTTTGTGTGTAGCCTGGCATTGGCATGCTGAAGGAGAGGGTGTTCCGTACGTTGACGAACTCTTAGATTACGAATCTCGATTACAGTACACTGTTTCTAACGCGCCGAGATAGATATGTTACACATCACCATGTCACACTCTGAAATTCGGAACCTTCTTGCGGCTGAAGGCAGCAAATATGTAGACTTCACGAATACAGATGTAGAATGTAAATAACAGGGATTTTATTTAAATAGCTTGAGAGTTTTCACATAAGAAATTTGGAGGTGTTACTTTTAAACACTTCCTCGTACTTGGTGGTGACGGTAGTATAGACCAATATGCTGTTATGTGCTATGTATAAGGTGCAGTCAAATGAAAACGTGGCGGATGGAAAACAGTATACATATTGTTTATTATTCCAAAAGTATACGCCATAACTGTCAACAAATTTGTCCCACTGTGTTGTCAGTACATTCGTGTGAAAATGTTTGCTGTTGCCTTCGGAACCCAAGCGATCACCTTTTCATCCGAATCAAAACGACGGCCACGAATGTCTTTCTTCAGAGCTCCGAAACTACGGAAATCCCATAGAGCGAGACCGGGACTGTATGGAGGATGGCTCAGGACTTTCCAGGGAATCTTATGCAGTGTACTCGAAAGAAAAGTGTCAACTTTGGGCGCATCCACATCCTCCATACAGTCTCGATCCCTCTCCATGCAGTTTCCATATTTTTGGAGCCCTGAAGAGAGGCATTCGTGGTCGCCGATTTGCTTCGGATGAAGAGGCGTATACCTGTGGCATTTCAAGATTCCGTAGCCAACCACAAAAATAGTTCCATGAAGGCAATGACCATATTGTCTCACAGTAGGATAAATGTATTAGCAGTTATGGCAATTACTTTCGAAACACTAAACAGTTTAGTTACTTTTCTCCATCCCCCTGTATTCCATTTGACTGACCCTCATACATGATATTAAGTCTGAGAATGCTTTTGCCATCTTATGGTTAATAGCTGAAATTGTATCTGTTACATATACTTTCAATGACTGGGGGCTATATGTTGTTACTGTCACTATTTTACCCCTGTTATGAAAGCTGGACCAAATACTTATGCTAATTTTCTTCATTATACGGAAGATATTTCATAACAGATGTGTTTGTTGTTTGAGCCCTGCTTAAGGAATTACACTATCATTGTATTAATATCTGGTTATCTAAAAGTATTGTATGTTTAATAGATTAATTGTGAAATTGAGCCCTTCGTCCGCACAACCCGCAGCCTGAACCCCACTCCTCCCATATCCTACCCTAAAAGCTCTTTTCTGTTTATGAGCGTTGGAGTTGCTACCGTTTGTGGCTTTAGGAGTGGTTTGTTCTTGAACTCCGATTCTTCTTTTTGAATTAAACCGTAGAATTAACTGTAGGGAGCGGGAGAATCATCAGTCACCACGCCTTCGACTTTTTAACAAGAATCGTCTGTCGGTCACGTAAGCGCTCCCGAGCTTTAGCTGCAGATAGACCAGCGCTCTACCAACAGTATGGTTCGATAGTGCAGTAAGTAAATGACGCAGTAAACGATAGGATTACCGGTAGTATTGGTGGCACTGGTAGGGAATGAAATGCAGTTGAATATGTAAGACAGGAACAGGGAGCCAACGAATTCTCTTTGTCTTTATGTTTGTTTGGTTGTTTGTTTTGCACATAATTAAAACCGCACTTCATTTAGTGTTAGTCCACTGTGTATTTTACGTCCTTACAGAATTCAAATTGCATTTTACAGGTAATGAAACTTTCTTGATCGCATAACATCTCCTTTTCTATGTTACCGAAGCAATTAGTTTTGATGCAAATACAGCTGTAACCTCCCCGTCCTAATTGGCCTACTGAAATGCGATATAACTGACCATGATCGCTTATGCCTAGTGAAATTTTACGATGAGTAAAGTTCTCGTTGCCGAAGGAAAACAAAACCGGCTAAGGAGGAAAGTGTACAACAAACGTTTCTGAAGAAGGAACCTATTCTAAACTTAATCTAAATATTGAGGATAGTTTTGAAATGGGTGGAATATAGTGCAAATAGTGCAATCACTCATGAGCCACACAAGAGGGAAAGGGTACCACGTAATATTTGAAACCAAAAATACTGATACTGCAAATAAATAATGATTAGCTAAACAGGGGATAATCAAACGGTTGACAGCCCACTAGGGCAACGAATTTCCAGAATCTTAAGAAAGGTAATGGCAAAGAAATTTAAGCAAATAATCATTAGAATGGCAACAGAAATTTGTTACTTCTTTCCACAACACAACAGTTCACGAGAAAAAAATCAGAAAGCCATGAGTTTGCAGTTACTTATTGCGAAATACTTAATGTTGACAGTAAAATTAAATGAAGTTACTGGTTCAATAAATCCAACTAAACTTTGGTTATGTAAAAAAAATGACTTTCAGTGACGTCAGCATGACGCAATGCAAAATTTGGAAAAAGGCAAGCAATTTGCTTTTGATTACTGAGAGACTGAACTGAATTTACTTCAAGGGAATGAGCAATTGATTTTACTTTTAATATACAACAAGAAAATACATACCAACCCAGCAGAAGTTACTCACGAAAGCAAGTACAGGGTAAATGAAGACGCACACTCTTAATTTGTGCTGTATCTGTAGTTTCGCCAGTGGAATCTTACGTTACTTTAAGTGAACGATGTTAATATTCAAAATTGCAAATTAGTTAAGCCTCTGTTAAGCTATATAAGAATGTAGAGTTACTGAGGCAGAAAATGTAGACCGAATGTGGTCATTAGCAAAAAAGCTGGCAGTAAATAGTTAATTTTCATATTTTTATAACACTCGGTGGCTGTATGAGAAAGGAAGGATATAATGTCTGAGGACAATGGCAACACAGGCTTTAACTATTTCAAGTGATTATTCAAGTATACATGCTTTGTGAGAGAAATCCCACAGGATAAATCGTCTATAAGGTTATTATAAGGTTGTTTATCTTTTTTTCACTTAACAGTCCTACAATGTTGTAGCTTTGCGGAGGATGAAGAATGTAGCCGACTACAATACTGAGCTGCTGCTGATGGTTGAGAACCATGAGTCGTCTCCAGAGCCACGAATATTTATGGGACAGCCAACAGAATTGCGGCTTCTTCCGCCTGTCCACTACAACCGTGCTCGCAATACTCGCGGATTAACGAATTAGGTGAGCATACACTGGGACGGTCTCAGCTGCACATCGCGTCTGCCCACCAATCAAAAGCTCCCGCACTCTTTCGTCGCTAAAGTTGCTCTGCTTTCCTCTCTACTCGCAGCGCGACAGATACTCTCCATACGCAAAGATAAACAACGGCACAGCTACGGTCACTTTGTCGTCCCTATCGATGCATTAAAATAAAGTCTCTTGGCTATTTCCGAGTAATTTACAACTTTTAAATCATAATTACAGTAAATTATATACGGTCAGAAACAAGTACACAATTACATCCATTACATGTTAACTATAGTTTCTGTAATAAAGCTTGTACACTCCTGGAAATGGAAAAAAGAACACATTGACACCGGTGTGTCAGACCCACCATACTTGCTCCGGACATTGCGAGAGGGCTGTACAAGCAATGATCACACGCACGGCACAGCGGACACACCAGGAACCGCGGTGTTGGCCGTCGAATGGCGCTAGCTGCGCAGCATTTGTGCACCGCCGCCGTCAGTGTCAGCCAGTTTGCCGTAGCATACGGAGCTCAATCGCAGTCTTTAACACTGGTAGCATGCCGCGACAGCGTGGACGTGAACCGTATGTGCAGTTGACGGACTTTGAGCGAGGGCGTATAGTGGGCATGCGGGAGGCCGGGTGGACGTACCGCCGAATTGCTCAACACGTGGGGCGTGAGGTCTCCACAGTACATCGATGTTGTCGCCAGTGGTCGGCGGAAGGTGCACGTGCCCGTCGACCTGGGACCGGACCGCAGCGACGCACGGATGCACGCCAAGACCGTAGGATCCTACGCAGTGCCGTAGGGGACCGCACCGCCACTTCCCGGCAAATTAGGGACACTGCTGCTCCTGGGGTATCGGCGAGGACCATTCGCAACCGTCTCCATGAAGCTGGGCTACGGTCCCGCACACCGTTAGCCCGTCTTCCGCTCACGCCCCAACATCGTGCAGCCCGCCTCCAGTGGTGTCGCGATAGGCGTGAATGGAGGGACGAATGGAGACGTGTCGTCTTCAGCGATGAGAGTCGCTTCTGCCTTGGTGCCAATGATGGTCGTATGCGTGTTTGGCACCGTGCAGGTGAGCGCCACAATCAGGACCCGGCATCATGGTGTGGGGAGCGATCTCCTACACTGGCCGTACACCACTGGTGATCGTCGAGGGGACACTGAATAGTGCACGGTACATCCAAACCGTCATCGAACCCATCGTTCTACCATTCCTAGACCGGCAAGGGAACTTGCTGTTCCAACAGGACAATGCACGTCCGCATGTATCCCGTGCCACCCAACGTGCTCTAGAAGGTGTAAGTCAACTACCCTGGCCAGCAAGATCTCCGGATCTGTCCCCCATTGAGCATGTTTGGGACTGGATGAAGCGTCGTCTCACGCGGTCTGCACGTCCAGCACGAACGCTGGTCCAACTGAGGCGCCAGGTGGAAATGGCATGGCAAGCCGTTCCACAGGACTACATCCAGCATCTCTACGATCGTCTCCATGGGAGAACAGCAGCCTGAATTGCTGCGAAAGGTGGATATACACTGTACTAGTGCCGACATTGTGCATGCTCTGTGACCTGTGTCTATGTGCCTGTGGCTCTGCCAGTGTGATCATGTGATGTATCTGACCCCAGGAATGTGTCAATAAAGTTTCCCCTTCCTGGGACAATGAATTCACGGTGTTCTTATTTCAATTTCCAGGAGTGTATATTCAGAATGAGAAGTACATACAAGTTATCAACGGATATTAAATGCCGAAAAATTTTGGATGGTGCAGAAGGTGTTTTATATGCATTTTCTGTGTGACACAGTCTACACTCAGAAAAACAGAATGATCTTTATGACTATTGTTTTTATTTTATTAATATTTTAATTTTTGAAAATGTGAAACTTATATATGAATAACAAAAATATATTTAATATAATCTGGACGAAGTATTGAAGTGATGTCTGATATGTTTTAGTGTGAAGTTGATCTACCTCTGGGTTATTAACCAACATGATTACCTTTTAAGCATTTGTGTTCTTTACGAATATGAGAACAGCGGTACCTCTTTATTACATATCACCCAATATATTTTTTAATTGGGTAATCGACTTCCTCGCCTAAGGATCTGTTCAAAAACGTTAACATGACGTTTCTAGAAACATAACCCATAACTGACTTCTGCTCTCCTGATTTGCAAATAGTAAAGGTAGATGGTGTAAAATCGACCACTTCTTGTGATTGACAGTAAACAAACGGAAACACAAGGATATTTGACACCATTCATTTGATCAACCATCTTCAGTCGAAGGTTTGTGTGAGTATAACGTAAACCAACAAAGATAAGGCAGAAATAGTTCCCATATATGTAGAATGTAAGTAGTACTGCGGAAGGAGTGTGTCAGAGCTCTCATTTACATTGATTAAATATTACATTGATTATCGAAAATAATACAGCCATTGTGTCAGAACTCGCCATTACATTGATTAATTATTACACTGAGTATCAAAAACAATATAGCCAACTTAAGGCTATTCCACGAATGTGGTAAGATCTGCCATCACTGACGTGAGGGCAGCGTGACACGTCTTCTGTCTCTGAGGTCTCGCCCAACACTATCGATACGTCTCACAAAAATTCTTAGAATCGCGCTTCGATGTTTCGGCCACAGACTGTTACTGTTGATATCTGAGTGCTTGTTTATTTCTAATCCTACACAAAGCAAAAAACAGCCGTAAGTTGGCTACATTGTTCTCGATATTCAATGTAATATTAATCATTGTAATGGTGAGTTTTGACACACTCCTTACAAGTGTATGAAAAATCTGTATTGCTTTCTTTTATTTTTCCTACTAAATCCCTCTGTTCCACGTTGCAAATTAATAATTTTCGAATAAAACTTAAATTAAACGTTGACAATTTCAGTTTTGCTATAAAAACAGACAAGAAGATATCTATGTAGAACAAAATGTTCCGTATGTTACCCTCCCCCTTACATATCCCAATCCAGTTTCTAGATGGTTCATCGCTTCCGGTTTTTGAGGGATTCTAGTAAGTCACTGATCGCATACGTAAAGAAAGCGATCGTTATCAACTGACGCCAGACTGGCACGCAACACATTCAACGTAAAGGAAACGCGGGAACAATAGTGACCAAAGCTACTAGGAAAACTACCGTAGGGCACACTACCCTGTGGCAGTCAGCGGAACCCTACGGTCGTTGTACAACTCTAGTGATAACTCTGCAGGCGCCTTTGTAATTGGCTGCCCGCCTGGCCCGCTACAGCCGCCGTGGTCGCAGCGTGTACCCAGCGTACAGGTAACGTGGGTACGATAGTGACCAAAGCTACTAGGAAAACTACCGTAAGGCACGCTTCCCTGCAGTAGTCTGCGGAAGCCAACGGCACTTGTACAACTCTAGTGGTAACCCTGCCGGCGCCTTGTAGTAGGCTGCCCGCCTGGCCCGCTACAGACGCCGTGGTCGCGGCGTGCACCCGGCCAGCCGCCTTGTCTAGGCGGGACGCGGCGACCTGACGAATCGGCCGCACGTGCAGAGCGGCCCGCCGATACCGCCATGCATATATTCATAAGACGCCGCCGCCGCCGCACGCCCCTCGCGCGTAACAAAGTAATATTTCGATCGCGAGGGATGCGGCACGCCGACCGTGCCGAATTCTATTCCGGTGGCCTGCGCGAAATATATTTCTCTGGGAGATGTTCGGAACCGACTCTGGTAATTCGTATGGCAGCCACGGCAATTTCGGGGCTTCTGTCACCGTACCGCGTCTCGGGGTCGCCGAAAGCAGCAAACTGCCGTGTCGGTCTCTAGTTTCTGCATCAAAGTTTCGATCGTCTCGTCACAAGTAGAATGCTAAGGTCTTTCTTTACTGCAAATACACAAATAATTCCCTCACAAGCGTACACAGGGTGTGCCATTTATCTTGATGACCAAAAATAACTTTTTAACAAGAAAAAATAATTTTAAAAAGGTGTGCAATGAATCTTGGCCCAAAATGGCTTTGAGCACTATGGGATTTAACATCTATGGTCATCAGTCCCCTACAACTTAGAACTACTTAAACCTAACTAACCTAAGGACATCACACACATCCATGCCCCAGGCA
The DNA here is from genome assembly GCF_021461385.2 of Schistocerca piceifrons. Classification (NCBI taxonomy): domain Eukaryota; kingdom Metazoa; phylum Arthropoda; class Insecta; order Orthoptera; family Acrididae; genus Schistocerca; species Schistocerca piceifrons. Next base: position 442,170,758 of record NC_060141.1, on the reverse strand, counting down.
GGATTCGAACCTGCGACCGTTTTTTATTTAAGTAATGCGCTTCCTCTCCTAAGGACCTGTTCAAAAATGTAACATTCACGTCAACATGACGTTTTTAGAAACATAACTTCGCATCTCCTGTATTTGCTCTCGGTGCAGGTACACTGAGTAAACTCGATCACTTCTTGGAATTGAAAGTGAACCAGTGGAACCTCAAGGATATTTCACACCGTTCAATCAATCAACCATTTTCAGCTGAAGGTTTGTGTTAGTATAACGCAAACCAACGATGCTAAGGTAGAAATAGTTCTCATGTGCGGAGAACGCAAGTTAGCTCACAAGTAATTGAATTAGTGTTTTCTTATTTACAATACATTTACGTGCAACGCAGTACTTTAGTACTTTTAAACGAGGTGAGCAGCAAATGCAGTCCTTGAATAAAAATTGTATGGTTATTACTGTTTTGTTATTATGGTCGATGAAAGGAATAAAGTTCTCAGGGAGAGGAATTTTATGCACAGTGATATCCTGACGAGGTTGCACCGTCCTGGTAGATGTTTTGACGTCTTGTTGTTATACTTCAGGAAACGGGAAGTTACAACCGAAGGAAACACAGTTGCCACAGAACTCACACGGACGAAGCCGTCAGAGTTGCTCTTGTCGTTTCAGTTCCAATGAACACGCACTTGAACACAATAGCTTGAACAGAAGATTGGCATTCCTAAAACCAGTATACATAGTACTCTAACACATTGCCAGTACCATCATTACTACGTACACGTTAGCAGCAAAAGCTGGAAGCAATGGTGAATTCCTTCATTGGAGCCGGCCGGCAGGCCGAGCGGTTCTAGGCGCTACAGTCTGGAACCGCGCGACCGCTACGGTCGCATGTTCGAATCCTGCCTCGGGCATGAATGTGCGTGATGTCCTTAGGTTACTTAGGTTTAAGGAGTTCTAAGTTCTGGGAAACTGATGACCTCAGAAGTTAAGTCCATAGTGTTGAGAGCCATTTGAACCACTTTGAACCTCCATAGGAAGTGCATCATTGTCCATGGTTACCACTTTAAGCATATTCGCATGTTGTGCCCCATTTTTCCATCCCGCGGTGGTATACAGTACTACAAAATGGTATTACACATCCGAGTTTTTGTTTCTTATGAAGTTCATAGCTACGTTTACGTCCATGTTGAGACTTTTTAAGAATGTCTTGAAGAAAGGAACTGAGTTACCAAATACAAAAACGTGTGGGGCTATTTAAAAAAGGCATGCTGCTGCTCATATTTTCGCAACGAGCGAAGAAACCAGACAAGTAATCATGCTGGTTATGTCGTTCTCGATAGAAAAATGACATTTCCTTTATACAATTTTTTAATTTGCTTCTAGACAAAAAGAAATTTACGGGAATCAAGATTAATGGGACAATCTATGTGGTGTGGAGTACAGTAAATGCATTTCGCTTTGATATGAACTCTGCATGATCCAATTTGCAGTTATTCACTTTATGCCACGTTCTTGTCCACTGTGAAGCCATATTTTACGTGTTTCATTGGTATTATCTGTCTTCTTTCATAATTTCTCTGTCGATAACTGTTACAAGCAATATCTTCATTCGCGTGACACATTAAAAGCTATAAGCGAGAAACAATATTTTTATTATTGTATTCATGCGTAAATGATTCAGCTGTGTGCTTGATGTATCGACTTGACTTCTCCTATTTCTATTGCCTTAGTTGCGCATCGACGTAGGGTCGGCAAGGTTATTAACGGATCTCGCATGGTTAGTTCCGTATGTGTGGCCGGATGCCCTTCCGGTTATGAAGGTTGGTCTATGGACTCAAACATAAGAAAAGATATTTAAAAAATCTCATCCTTAGTTTCCTATGTTTGTGTTGATATCTTGTTATACATTAATTACACAACTAAAATGACCTTTTATGTGAATGGCAAAGGAAATTATCGGCGGTGTATTGAGTAGTTGACCGATAGTTGACCAATCGAAAAATAACGCCTCGTTCCAAAGGCGATTCATAAATATATAAAACTTAGTTGATATGTGTATTTGCCAATGCATTTGAAGCAGGCCAAGAATAGTACACAGGACGAGTTTGACCATATAATCGAAGATATGGATCACTCTTAACTGAAAATTTTAATCTTTCATAACAGGACGGAGAGTACATATTTTTCAAATTAAATAATGCACAAATAAATGGTGAGGTCTTACTCTAGCAAAACTTGCAACATTTCTCCTAATATTGCCTAATACAAAAATAAAAATATTAACGATATATTTTTGCTGTATGCAATGCATCACATAAACACTATTTGAAACTCTTTTGCACACACCGACTTTTTTTTGTGAATTTATATTCCCTTTGCAAACGGTTTTCTCTTTCAGACCCACATCAAGCCAAAAATATTATCACAGTTTAGTCTTATTCACATAATGATTTACTTGTGGTTACGTTCTGTCAGTAGTGCTCTTTTCGCAGCTGAATACGGTCTGAAAGCTATATACTGTCTATAAAAGGAAGCTGAATCTATTCGATAAAAGTCTAATTTGGTGTTAACATGATGTCTCGAAGTACATGAATCAGTTAAGAGTTACACAATTAATTTTTTTTATAAAAGACTTAATTTTAGAATATCCTTTCTTAAAAGCTCACGAAAGTTTCTTATTAGATGACGTTTATTCAAATTCCAATTATGTGTGATTTTTTTCACCGGATGAATTTTGCTTTATTGAGGTAATGCATCATCAGTGGTCTGTAATTACGTTATTTACATTCTGATTTGCTTTCAGATCGAAAAACAGTTCATTAAGAATAAATTGATTTGCACTTACGGTGATTTTCGGTTGATCTCTCGCTTACATTGGGAAATGGCGTCTGATACAGCATCGCTGTTTTTCTGTGTTAGACACTGATAATTTTAGTCCAGTTTTTAGATGTTCTACAACACTATGCATTTCTTATGTTTTTCACAACACACTTTTATGCACACCACTATATTCTGTTTGTTTATGTACTTCAAGTATGTGTTGTGGTTGGTGTTTTGTAGTGGTACCAACCTACTTTGTCTTTCACCCACTACGTTTCCTTTTTAAATTTGATTATTGTATGTGTGTAACTCTTTTAATTGTGATTCTGTGAATTTATGCACTGTGTAAGATTAGAGAAGGAATAGCGATGGAGGGATTTTTCTTTAGGGGAGGGGGAAACCACGATGACTGGACATAAGTATATAGCAGTGTGTTGGAGTGCGAGTTAGGGGAGAAGGTGAGAAGCGAGAAGTGAAATGAAACTGTGAGCGCCAGTGGGGGTGGGGTGTGGGGGAGTGGGAGGTTGTGAAGGATGGAAAAGGCTCTTTTTTCATGTAATTTCATCAACTACTCTATATAGAGTCTGGTTTCCAATATTTATTTGGTCATTGAGCAACTGTTTATTTTGTGTTAATGCTTTTTGTACATGAAAATATTCTCGGAAACGGAGGAAGTGTCTGTCTTTACATATCTTTTTCAATATTGCTTGGTCTATGGTGTTCTTGTTTTAGATGATCCGCATATATTGAATGATTTGTACCGCAGTTAAATACATAAACACAAAAACAAACTGAATACAGTGGTGTGCATAAAAGTGTGTTGTGAAAAACTTAAGAAACGCATTGTGCTGCAAACATCTAAAAATTAGACCAAAATTATCAACGTCTAAAGCAGAAAAACAGCGATATGCTAGCAGACGGCATTTGCAGATGTAAGCGAGAAATCAACCGAAAATCACCGTATGTACGTATCAATTTGTTCTTAACGAATTGTTTTTCGATCTAAAAGCAAATCAGAATATAAATAACTTAACTACAGACCACTGATGATGCTTTACCTCAATGAAGAGAAATGCGTGTGGTGAAAAAGTCACGCATTTTTGTAGTTGGATAGACAGGACTGAAATACCCTCAAGAATTATAAAGCAACTACGGACACTATGGCAACAAAAATGAATAAATTAAATTCCAATTAGTATAATTTCTAATGACACTGTGTTATAAAACATAGCTGTCTGCTGTTAGAGCGGAAATAAAGTACTTGCCTCATGATTCCTCGAGGGAGATTATGTCTCATTAGCTGGATGAGATTGGCGAGAACCATATCGTTATGACTCCTCCAAGAATTAATTTTACGTCGTTTTTTCGTAGCAAAGCAGTGTAGTGTTATCTGAAAGGATTTTATTTTCGTTTGATGTCTAATGAATAGGTTTGGAGAAAACTGGAATGTGTAGAGTATCATATCCTCCTGTCTTGACACTGCTGCAGATAGAGACGCATGTTATCTAAATTGCGGATAACATGCCAGTTCAGCTATTATTATTTAAACTTTTCTATTTCACTGAAGTGAAGGTGGAAAGTTGGTTAAGACTTTAAAACTGCCCAGGAAATGAAGTATCGACATCCAACTATTGTAACGTTTTTGTAAGCTCTAAATCTATCTCTCCACTTATAGTAAATCTGTAAAACCGTCATGTCTGTCTGTTTATCTTTAAACACGCTAATACTCAAAACTACTAGACGAATTTTCGTGGCATTTCGTAAGTAACTGAAGCGCAGTTTAGGCCACCAAATCTTGGTTTAAAGTTTGGCTAAATGTTCCTTATTTGTCCCTCTTAACACGCTGACCTCAAAAACTTCTAGACGATTTTTATGGGGTTTTCACCCGTAATTCATGGCATCGAGGCTCATCGTATAGGCCATAATCCATCAAAATCTGATCACGGAAGAAAAGAAGATGTTCATGCGTATTATAAAAGTGTATACACACGTATATTAGTACGTATGCATATTCCAAATCTTCTCCGAAACGACTGGACCTATTTCAGCCAAACATGGTACACATATCACTTACTGTCTGGAACGAAACGCTGTTGGGGTGATGAAAAGTGTTGGCCACAACGCTCAAACACCCTGATTCTACTTGAGAACGAGAGTACTTCGTGACTTGCAACAATCTTTACAGATAATTTCAAACCTTTACAAATTTAAAAATGATGAAAGGGAAAAAGCTTATCGCTTACTACATATTAGCTGTTCATATAGTAATACTGCCGCATGAAGCAGTATGCCATGGTTTTTACATTTTTTTCTTCTTTGCTACTTGCACTATTCACAACGCATTAAGCAGGCTGTATCCACATATGCTGCTGAATGCACCGACAAAATTTTATAGTTTGACGACACCTAACTCAGGAGACGTAGGGGAAGGGTGTAAGGAACAGAGAGAGGGAGAGTAGAAGATGAACAGAGAGAGGGAAAGGGAGGAGATGAACAACAGAGACTAGGACAGGAGGAGAGTAGCAGATGGGCACATAGAGAGGCAGGAGGAGATAGAGAGTGGAAGGTGGAGGTGTTGGACAGAGAGAGGGGAGGTAGAAGATGGGTAGAGAGGGGGCAGAGGAGACTGACAGAGAGAAGAGGAGACAGATGCTGGACTAATAGAAATGAAATATGTACCACGGTAACATTACCAGGTACTCAGATAACATTGTAATACGTTGCCACAATTGCATCACCTTTCAAATAACATTTGACTTCATCTTTCCTTAGTGAGGCCGGTTCTCAGAAAAATATATAGTCTCTGCTTATGTTTCAGCGTATACATACTCTGATGACGGTGGCGAAACGTTGTGCATGGACTCCGAGCGAAATCCAAGGCGTTGAGGAACCATTCCGGCTCATGACCGCTCAAATGCCTCCTAAATCCGATGGAGATTGATTGGTGATTTGTCCAAGAAACACAAATCTCACTTCACAAAGGTCCCATCATACACAAAAGTATTATTATCAGGTAATTGCTGGGCTACGCAAGCACTAGCGCAGCCACAATACGACTCTTATGCAACTGTTATACATTCGGAAAGGATGAGGAGTCGCTTCATACTTACCAAATTCTATGTAATGTACTAGTTTATTGTACGAACAGAAACGACTCCGTCTCATTTGATATTCGGCAGTTGTATTCATAATTTTATTTCGTTTCAGGAAAGGCACATTTGGTCAGTCACAGTTGTATAAAATAATGAAACACACACTACAGAGTTTAAATAATTTATTACGTACAATCAAAGTGAAAGAGAAGTGAACAATTACGACAAGTAGCTAAGCTAAAAAGTATATTAATGTATCTGCAACTTTGCAATGAAAAATATATTCATTTTCAGTTTAACTGAGGACAATGAAATATCTCAAATACCACACATCTGATTCAAAAATGTTATAAATACAATGTGACTCTTTCGGAGGGCGATCTCAAGCGATATCATATATGAACCGTATCCCCCGCCCCGTGCGTGGTTGGGACCCCTCGTTTTATATTGCAGAATACGATTATAGGTCAAATATCTAAATAGGTTTTGTCTGAAGCAATTTCCTCGTTTCGCCACAGATGGCGCTGTAATCAGAGGAATAGAAATGGATACACAATCGTAATCTACGGCTAGCTTCGCAGTGGCTTTTGAATATCCAATACCACGTGGGACCACACCTCCATGCTGCGAGGCTAAGACAGATAAGTATATCATAATAATCTAAAAGGAAACGACGTTGGCAAAGTTGCATTCCTCCAACATATCGAACAGGGGACTACTCGACGCGTAGCCGTGGCCGTGTAGCGAACTACGACGTCTCATAACAGGTAGTATACTGCGATCGGAGCTCACATATCGTGCAGACGTAGAAAACACAACGGCTCTAAACATTACAATGGTTGCGCAGTGTTTATTACATGCACACCTACACATCATTTGGAGAAAAAACGTGCAATCGAACGATGAATGTTGCAAACACAGAAGAAAAAATGGAGATGAGCCTGATTTACGGAGAATGTAGAAGAAATGTTGAGGCTGTCGTTGCCTTTTAAGCGAGTGTTTTCCTGACAAAGCTTGCTCTCGTTCGCTCTTTTACGAAGTTCGGAACTCCTTTATGTGCATGGCAGCTTACAAACCGGCAAAAGGAAACAAAGCATAGGTGTTACGGGAGAAGCTAATGAATGAGCTGTGGTAGCGGCAGTGTACCACAACCCACAGATACGCGCAAGGCAATTACGCTGCGATTCCGGTATGCTCGGAGGTAGTATTGCGACAATACTGCATCGTCGTAAGTGTGATCTATATCCTGTGTCACAGCGTCAAGAACTTCTTGGCGCCAATTTCCATAACAGCGTAGTGTTTTGTGAATAGTAAAGTCAACAAACGCTAACGACCCACACATTCTTCGCCGAGTTACTATTTCTTGATGAGTCTACAGCCACGAACCGTGGTAGCGTTAACCAGCGTAACATTCATTACTGGAGTGTAGAGTGTATGGTGTGGCATCATAGGGAACAAACTCATCGGTCCGTATTTTATCGACGGTACGTTGAATAGACGCAAATATCGAAGGTTTTTGGAACAGGAAAAAATTGGAAATTTGCAGTAAGGTCTTATGGGACCAAACTGCTGAGGTCATCGATCCCTAAGCTTACACACTATTTAATCTAACTTAAGCTAACTTACGCTAAGGACGACACACACACCCATGTCCGAGTGAGGAGTAGATCCCCTGACGGCGAGAGCCACATTGGAACAGGAACCACCGGTACTACTGCAAGATGTTGCCCTGGACATTTGACAACGTATGTGGTTTCAGCATGACGGTTTCCCAGCAAATTACGCAAATGAAGCACGGGGGGTATTAGACCATATTTACACTGGTCGTTGGATGAGCCGAGGTGTCCCGATTAATTAGCCCCCTAGGTCGTCGAATTTCACATGTCTGGATTTCTTTCTGTTGGGTATTGAAAAGGTGAGACCGTGAAGACATGTTCGACCGTATCAGAAATGTCTGTGTTGACATTTGCGCAGATATGTTTCTCTTGAGTGTTTTGTCATTTCAAAAGCGGATCACTCAGTCTATGGACGTGTTTGGAAGGTAGAGTAGCGTTCACCTCAGGCCACAGCAACAGTGGCTTGTCAAGCTGTCACCTGTTACACATATATAAGGAATACAACGTTGCAAATGAGGCTTCCAATTAGAAGTTGTGTGCTACTGGCCGGTCCAACCACTGTAGCATAGATGTTCTGTCCCACGTGCCGTTGGATACACAAGGGCCATTAAGTGCCATGTTGTAAATTACGATTGTGTATCTACAAATTTTGCAGCAGAGTCGTTATATGCAATAAAAACGGCGGTCCCCATTTAAGATTTCAGTTGCCCCCGCCACATTTTCCCCGCCGTGGGAGGTCGAGTGTGGTATCATTGGATGTCCCCCATCCGAGCCAAGAAAATTGGAATTAAACCTTTTTTTCCATCCGATGTGTCGGTTTCGAGACACTTCTGTTAAAACGTACACTGTACATACATACACTGAAGCGCCAAAGAAACTGGTATAGGCATGCGTATTCAAATGCAGAGGTATGTAAACAGGGAGGCTACGGCGCTGCGGTCGACAACACATACTCAAGACAACAAATCTCTGGCGCACTTGTTGGATCGGTTACTGCTGGTACAGTGGCAGGCCTGAACGTGATGTTATAGTCGGCGCACGAGCGATGAGACACAGCATCTCCGACCAAGCGATGAGGTGGGGATTTTCAAATATCAGGAATCCGGTAAAATATCAAACTCCCACATCGCTGCGGCCGGAAAAAGATCCTGCAAGAACGGGACCAACGACGACTGAAGGGAATCGTTCAACATGAGAGAAGAGCAAGTCTTCCGCAAATGGCTGCAGATTTCAATGCTGGGCCATCAACAAGTATCAACGTGCGGGCCTACTCATGTACCCTTAATAGCTGCACAACAAAATTCTTTACGCCTCGCCGGAGCCCTTCAACACCGACATTGGACCGTTGATAACTGGAAACATTTTGCCTGGTCGGACAAGTCTCGTTTCAAATTTGTATCGAGTGGATGTACGCGTACGGATATGGAGACAACTTCATGAATCCATGGACCTTGCATGTCATCATGGGACTGTTCAGGCTTGTTGAGGCTCTGTAACGGTGTGGGGCGTATGCAATTGGAGTGATATGGTACCCCTGATGCGTCTAGACAAGGTTGTGACACGTGACACGTATGTAAGCATACTGTCTGATTACCAGCATCCATTCATGTCCATTTGCATCCCGACAGGGCAATTCCAGCAGGACAATGCGACGCCCCACAAGTCTAGAATAGCTGCAGAGTGGCTCCAGTAACAATCTCCGGAGTTTAAACACTTCCGCTGGTCACCAAACTCCGCAGACATGAACATTATTGAACATATCAGGGATGCCTTGCAATGTGCTGTTCAGAAGAGATCTTCATCCTCTCTTACTGTTACAGATATAAACTGAAAAGCCAAAGAAACTGCTATAACTCCATAATACCATGTAGGGCCCCCGCTAGCACGCAAAAGTGCCGCAACATTGTGTGTCATGGACTCGATTAATGTATGAAGTAGTGTTTGAGGGAACTGAATCCTGCCGGGTCGTCCGTAAGACACACCTATTCTTCAAATTACACATAGCTGTGTTAACAAATCTTAAAAGCATTACAATAATGAAATATATCTTTCTCTCAAAGCAGTTTACGTACATTCTGGGGTTACTCAAGAATTACACATTATCAGCCAACTCATCTATATCAACGCGCTGGCAAAAACAGATATCATAATTATTTAAATCTTTACGTTATTTGTCTGAAGACTTCTGCTTCCACGTTCAGCAATATTGACATACCCACATTAATATAACTGTTGATGGGTTCACACTGCACACCACGGAATGTGCCTACTCCATCGTCATTCCCTCACAGACAGCTATCTATAACTGAGCGACCAGCGCTCTCTTGCTCCAACAAATCAGTACACATTCTTGGCTCTGTGGTCGCGCACAGTCAGCGATCCACATTATCGAGCCTATCAGAGACCTTTGTTGTTTGTAGTACACTAGTTTCATTTTAATTTATTGATATTCTGATCTTATTCTGTTGCCACGCACAAGTCTGCACCAGTATACTCCCTTTAAGCTTAAAAAACAAAAAAAAAAAAAAACAAAGAACCCTTAACTGTCATACAACGAACGTACTTTTCAACACACAGTACCAATGGGGAAGGGGGGGGGGATGTGTACTATGTTACCTTCACAAGAAGGTTTTATAATTCGAATTTCTTTTATTGTTATTGACCTTTATTAACAAAAATTCTATTTAATCTTTGTCATCATTAAAGTTTATTTACTCTTATTTTTTCGAATAGTATATCTTTACATTGGTGGTCAAAGTTATTGAAGAACACTTCATTATAATTCAAAAATATTACAGATATGTTAGGTTAAATACATCAATGTACACTACATAGTTTCCGGGATCACTTATTCTCATTTTCTTCGGAGACGTTTTCAAACTTCTAACATCTGACAGCTTTTTTGCTGTGTTTACTACACCTTTGTTTGTTACACTTGTTAGAGGTCATTTTTGTTTTGTTCACTTTATTGTACATCACTGCTTGTAGCTGATATTCATGACAACACAAATGACATCTTCCCTTTGCTCTTCCAGCTTTCTTTGTAGCAAACTTCTGCTTGATATTCCGTCCGAGAATACCTCCCACTGCTGAAACCACACACTTGTGTAGTCCTCTAATATTCGGAGCCCTTTCTTCAGTGTTTTCTTTCGTGACCTGTAGTCGGAGTTCTTGAAGAAAAAACCGTTCCTTATAAGATTTTGTCTTATTCAACTCTGGGAAGTTGAGCAGCCATTTAACGCTGCTATGTCCACAAGCTTATAGAAAACAGATAGCGGCCACCTTTTTGTAGCGTTCTTAGTTGAAAATTTCCTTACCATTTGATCGATCGTTCCAACGTCGCCTTTCGTCTCATTTAAATATAAATTTGTTTTCTTCTTAGCGACACTAGATGAACCAATTGCAGTGTTATAAGATTGAGTTGACAGCAACAGAAGGCCCTTTTGGATTTTCTTTTCACGGGGGATATAAGAAACAGCTGTGATTGGAATACTTCCAGTACTATAATCACTGAAAGCAAATTACTGGAATATAGTTCGCTTCCGGAGATGGCTTTATTTTCTTGAGGTATATGCTTTCTATTAGCTTGTAATGTTCCCATGAGAGTTAACTTGTGAATCCTTCATAAATCTTCTTCCCCGTATGCGGCTCCATACTTAGAACAAATCTCATGTTAGAGTCCGTGAGCATTCGTAAACACAACACACTTTCCAGTTTTTTCCTTCATGAAAACCTTGACTGGAAACCTGTCACGGAACAGTGACAAAATATCATCAATAACAGAGAGCATCCCAGTAGAATAATACTCGCATCTTCGCTTTCATTCATTCATTTTATTAAATATTTCTCGTATTTCAGCGTGCTTGTCATGTTTCTTGCACTTATTTTGCGTCTTTCCATCACCTGACCTTACTATTTAGTAAGCTGAAGGAATCTAATTCTACTCATAGTACAAATATAAACAAACCTTCCTGAAGTGCTGGACCATAAATCGGGAATAGGTGAATCACAATTTCCCTCCTTTCCCGTAATAATAAGTAACCCTATATATATGTCATGAATTCAAGTCAATCTGTTTTCAATGAATTCTGTTCCAGAGCTTTTTCATTGCTACGCTGTATTACGGCGTTGACAGTTTCAATAGAAAGAAATCTTTTCAAGTGATTCTCTTATTGTTCCTACCTTACCTTCGTTTCTTATGTCTCTTCGCACTTTCAGTACATTTTTCGCTATTCTTCTTGTGTTATGGGGGACGTTTGGACGTAAGAACTTTTCCGGTGGTTAGATAATACTTCTTAGACCTCACCAGCTGCGTCATCATCCGCTGCTGGTGTCCGGATTTCGTCTTCAGAGTCTATTTGTACACCATCACTATTCACACACCTTCCTCTTCAGTTTCACTCACCACTTCAACCCCATTACTAAATTCAGTAACTGAACCTGCAGATTCTTCTAAAATGCCTAACATTTCTCTCTCAGCAAGAGGCCAACGACACGTTTTCTGTCACAGTTGTCTCTAACTCTGGACAAAAGAGCACTGAATAAGGAGGAACAAGAAACAATCAGAAACCAAAGAAAAATGAATCATTTTTGAGATCACTGTTGATATCCACACAAAGAAATTGAATGCCCAGAGTATCTACACTGCCGAAATGTTATAATTTATGGAATAAGACATTCGTTGTCAAGTTACATGTACTACCAAGTAGGCAGACTTTATGAAAATTACCTCTTCTACCAAGATGGCAGCCAATACACTTATATTAACGGATTAAGTTCGGCTGAATAAAATTATATATGTATAAAATTTGATAAAGAAATTAATAAAAAACAATATATATTTCTTTCAAACACAATTTTATGTGAAATTAAATTACAGTATTTACGAAAGATGGGTACAAAGCACAAAGGATATATATATATATATATATATATATATATATATATATATATATATATATATATATATATATATACTTTTATCTTGCCTATTATCTTGAGCTGCGAAAAAACATAGATTCTGACAATCCCAGTATCGTCTGGAGTTAACTATTGTTACTAGATGAATTGAGGCCCAAAACGCATGTACAGTGGTAATCACACGATTAGCACAGACATACAATGAAACCACATGAAACGTTTTTCCTTTGTATTCTTCTGCACTTCCTATAACCTCTCTGTCAGACTACAGAACACCATATACATCTGGAAGTACAGTCACGTGCTTTTCCTCAAATACCATCAGATATGGTTTTTCTCAAACACCCGCAGATGTTTCAGTTCAGAAGGAAATGACACAATGTGTGCATTACAGTTTGCTGGATATAAACCGGCTACAACTGACCTCTTGAATCAATGCTCACCATTCCTTGAATAAACAGTTGTTGCTTATTTCCTTCTACAACAGATTTTAGCAATTTATGTGCATCCTCACATAAGATCCTTTGTTTTCATTTAATGCAAAGTTTCATAATTTCCTTTAACGTCCACCTACGATAGTTCATTTGGAAAATTTCCAAAATTTTTAAAAAGTCATTCAGTGATTAGAAAGCGATACAGGGGCATTCTTGCTGTTCATGTACATTTCCATTACTTCAACTGAATTGGGTAATAGGAAATTACAGACCAATGAGACATTGAGATTCGAAGAAATTGTGTGCGACAACTAAACGTATCATAAGTATATATTACACCTGCATAAATTCGATTTTCAAAATCTGTATCCACAAAAACCTATTCTAGACTGTTGTAACTGATTTTAATATGCTTTGTAGATGGCTCACCTACCATTTATTACTATATTACGGAGTAATTACATACTCTTAGACTTGATGATGACTACGATGTGCAGCCTACAGAGACTAGCCCATCGACGGTCTCCTTTGATCCGGTACTAAACGACAAATGCTCGATCTTTTTACCACTAGTCTGATTGAGTACTACTCGGCATCTACTTGCAGATTCTACCGTTATGTATCCCCGAGTTATGTCTAGTAGGTAAATTTGGAGATGATGTCGTAAATACATTCATAGATAATGTATGAACCGATTGTAAACTGTCAAAAGGAGAGCAACTCAGAAATATGTATAATAAATGCCTGAAAGATAGACCGTCAATGGTATATAACCGGAAACGCTTCGAGAGGAAGAAAAACCCGTAGGTAGATTTGTGTAACTTGAAACTTTTTCGTGAAATGTTGTCGCACAAGTGGAATTTCATTACCATCTACTGAATTTTTTTGGGAGATAATAGCCCTCTCTTAGGCTGTTTTTAGAAAGTGCAACATTCATGAAAAAAATGCACCAGTTATAGCATGACATCAGTAGGTAATTGTATATACAGGTTAAAGAAAAGTGATGCACTTGATGTTAGACTTGCGATTCCTGAACCTAATTCGAGATGAAATTGTATCTAGTAAACTGTAGTCCTACCAATATATTTAATAGAAATGTGATTTAAAGAAACGAGACTCTGGCAGCCCTGTAACTGCCTGCAGTGTGGCCAAGAACAGGTCGCATGAACTCAGCACTGTGGTGGAGCTGACACATTAGATCAGTGAGACGGACACAATGCCATGGGGAACATATATGCAGATTCGCAGACATTCGAGTCGCATTTACGTAAAAATTTTCTTTTTATTTAAAGCATCTAATTGTATTCAATTTACACCTCAACAGGCCGTAACTTGTGTATTCCTTTCTGTTACTGTTACCTTTATTTAAACGTTAAGGCACAACATGGGTTTGTTATATACATACACTACCACTTTGTTTCGACCATGACACAAATAAAGCCAACAGAAAATAACAGTGGACACAGTAACATCCTCTGTATCCGACGAGGTAAAGAAAACGCAGCAAGAAGGCTACAGTAGACTGTAATTAAGCTAAAAACTTAACTCCGTCCGAAGAGGGCTTGGAAGGCACAACGGTACCGACCAGCCACCATGTTATCCTCAGCACCCAGGTGTCACTGGATGCGGATAAGGAGGGGCATGTGGCCAGCACACCGCTCTCCCGGCCGTATGTCAGTTTACGAGACGGGAGCCGCTACTTCTTAATCGAGTAGCTCCTCAGTTTGCCTCACAAGAGCTGAGTGCATCCCGCTTGCCAACAGCGCTCGGCAGACCGGATGGTCACCCATCGAAGTGGTAACCCAGCCCGATAGCGCTTACCTAAGGTGATCTGATGGGAATCGGTGTTACCACTGCTCCAAGGCAGTTGGTGTACATTATCGTGCACACATTTCAGGATTATCTTGATAGAGCCGGTACCGTCATGTACCAGCAACGATTACTTCAAAGCGACCACACTACATTCGCAAACACTTTGCCACTCGCTGGATCATACTTTTCTAGATCCTACGCAACATATCAGTACCCACCATTGCTCATGTGATATGCATGCGAAGTATTTAGCCATGTACATCCATGAGTGTACTATAAACGCGTTCCTTTAAGTCTCCACACGAATAAAAATCTAGAAGAATACGGCCTGGGGAATGTAAAGCCAGAACAATAGACCTCCACCACCAAGCCGTTTCTGTGGAAACGTTTCATTTAAATAGTTACAAACATTCTTTCCAACGTATGATGATGCACCACCATGCCTTAAACGATAGCTGTAACCGAACACTAAGTAGGATGTTGTCTAATAATTCAGGCAGGAACATAAGTAGCAGGGGAGCATTCAACTTCCTTGGCAATAGATAAGGGCCCAAAAGCATTACTCCCAGTGGTTTATGACAAAGCGTGCCGGAAAACCCCATTCACTGCTGACAAGGTGGTTGTGTGCCAAACAATAATTGGTGTTCAGAAGGTTCACGAGTGAAGCTAGATTCGTCAGCCTATATCACTGAATTTGTAAAATGTTCGTTACGTTCGACTTGGTAGAAAAGCTATTCACAAAACTGTGCTCGTCCATTGTGGTCCTCTGGCCGCTGGTGTGTAATGTTATGTATGCAATAATTCATCGTGCAACACTCCGGCAACCTGTATTTTGGATACACTGTAGAGCAAAAGAAACTGGTACACCTGCTTAATATCGTGTAGGATCCGCGCGAGCACGCAGAAGTGCCGCAACACGGTGTATGATGGATTCGATTAATGTTTGAAGCAGTGCTGGAGGGATTGACACAATGAATCCTGCCGGACTGTCCATATATTCGTAAGGGTACGAGGGGTTGGAGATCTCTTCTGAACAGCACGTTGTAAAGCCTCCCAGATATGCTCAATAATGTTTATGTCTGGGGAGTTTGGTTGCCAGCGGAAGTATTTAAACTCAGATGAGTGTTCCTGGAGCCACTCTGTTGCTACTCTGGTCGTGTGGAGTGTCGAACTCTCCTGCTGAAACCGCCGAAGTCCGTCGGAATGCACAATGGACTTAAATGGATAAAGGTGGTCAGTCAAGATGCATGTCTCATCTCTCAGAGTCGCATCTAGATGTGTGGGGGGGTCCCACATCACTCCAGCTACACGTGCCCCACACCATTAGAACCTCCAGCAGCTTGGACAGTCCTCTGCGGACATGCAGTGTCCATGGATTCATGAGGTAGTGTCCATACCCGTACACGTCCATCCTCTCGATAAAATTTGAAACGGTGGTCCAGCATTGAAACCTGCAGCAATTTGCAGATGGGTTGCTTCTGTCACTTCGAATGATTCTCTTCAGTCGTCGTTGGTCCCATTCTTCCATGATGTTTTTCCGGTTGCAGCGATGTCGGAGATTTGGTGTTTTACCAGATTCCTGATATTCACGGTACGCTCGTGAAAAGGTCGTATGGGAAAATCCCCACTTCACCGCTACCTCGGAGATGCTGTGTTCCATCGCTCGTGTGACGACTACAATATCACGTTCAAGCTCACTTAAATCTTGTTAACACGCCATTATAGGAGCAGTAACAGATCTAACACATGGGTCAGACACTTGTTGTCTTGTATAGGCTTGCTGACCGAAGCGCCGTATTCTGCCTGTTTACAAATCTCTGTATTTGAATACGCATGTCTATATCAGTTTCTTTGGAGTTTCAGTGTTTATGGAACTGCCTTGAAATATTACGGCTACTTCACCGAGACATTGGTGGATAGTTTCAAGAATCGCGTCGTCTGTTTGTGGAGTGGATGTAGTCTTTGGAGGACCTCTGTCCATTACTTGCGGACGAAGATTGCTGTTTTCCAAAGGTATCCCCCATATGACGAAAAACATTCTTAATGTGATGCTGCCTTTGAGGGTATCATGCAGCAGCAACAGCGGGAACAGCTTGTTTATCTAACGCAGCTAGCACCAAAAGCATATCTAAATATTCATCGTCTGTGTACTCTATCGGGAAGACACCCCACATGAACTTGACAGAACCGGTTATGGTTGAGCTGGGACGCTACATGTTACATCTCGCTATTGTAAGGCTCACAGAATGGTATTTTAGGTGCACTGATACTGCGCCATTTGCACACCTTGATTGCAACTCGGCACAGTGTGGCGTTCTGCCCTCTGTATCAGTGACACTCTGTGTCACAGACACTGAGTATGACACATGATATGAGCCGGATGTAATTCTCTGTCGTCTGTACGAAGTAGTACTTTTAAACATGTTTATGTCCACCTGGCAACTGGATATGATGTACAACAATACCTACCTTTTATTGGAACAATCCGTCTCCCTACTGAGTCAGCCAGATATTCCCAAATACTTCTGAGAAGTTCTAATCACCTTTGATCACTCTAGCTGAATCGGAAAGTGATGTGGTGGAAAGATTATGCATAGGAATTTCCTACCTCATGTGATAATTTTTCACCAATTATAGGCGCGTTCCAGCATGTTCCAGCTGTCATCTCAGCATGTTTATCTTCCACATTTGAAGGAACATGACCTCAAAGGTCATGATTCAATATGTGCATAGTATCTCCAACTCTTGGTTATCATCATATTCAGCTTCCCCATTTCAAGCTGCAGGAAATGGATTCTCAAATGTATGTGTTGCCTTCCTGCACGTCTGTGCTGCGTGGCTACATTGGCTTGTTCGTATTGGCAATAATTATAACTTTCCAGCGAAATTAACTTCCTGAGTGTCTACCATTCCTAACGGAAGACAGAGATTTAAAAGCTCTGATAACAGTATTTTATCATGCCAGTTGTTCGTCAGGTTGCTGTTAGCCATCGGGCATCCACCGCTGCCTTTTGTGGGCGAGCTGTCAGAAGCCGTATGCAGTAAACTTCATGTTTTAGAAAACTAACAAAGATGAAATCATGTGGAACTGGGTAAAGCCTTGTTAGAAAAGTTACAGTTGAAAAGAAGATTGCATCCGAACATTTTCAGCATATTTATTTGCTACAGAAAGTGTATTACAGACAAATCGCACTGTGCAACGAAAACAAAATCTTCCACTAACGTATGATTGAGAGCGCAAGGGAATATCAGCATCAACGTAAAACTCTCTCTCTCAGAAATTTTGACTTTTGTGTCAACCAAGTGGATTTTGCCAAATCTTTACATTCTTCGCCATTCCGTTTCCTGACTATCTGTGGCAATACATGCACTGTCGAATTTTTTTTAATAGTTCGTGTGAAGGGTAATTCGTGATGAACTCATCAGTATAAAAGGAGAAGGCGAGTATTGTGCTATCACTACAGAAGCAGTAACCAGAAAACGCTCGGTAAGGACAGCTCAGTGATGTTAATCACTGACCTGTTACTGGATGCCAACAGAGCAACAAATCCATAAGAGACATTTCAATACTTCTAAGCCTGCCCAAATTGACTCTTGGTGATGTGAAATGGTAACATGAAGGAAGAGCCACAGCTGCACCAGGGCCAAGCAAAACTCATGTACTGATGGAGAAGAACAATCTACAATTGGAAAAATGACTGTAAAGAAGCGCTTGAAATCAGCAAGAGAAATCGCTCGTCATTTCCAAGGTCTTACCAAAACTCTAGTGAACACAAGGACTGCGTAGGGAGTTAAAAGTAGTGGTTTTCAATATACCAGCTGCTCCTCATAAGCCACAAATATCTGTAGTTATTATCAAGCAGCCCATGAGGTGGTGTAAAGACCAAAGTCACTAGACAGTACATGACGGCATAGGACTGATGAATCGTGCCATATTCTGCGGATTTACGTTGGAGCACGTTGTCTGCGAATACTGAAGTACAGAGCAGAAGGTAGTGTTATGGTATGTGAATATTACTCACTGTCAGAGCGCGGTCCCCTTATTGCACTCCGCGCGACTGCTACGTCCGCAGGTTCGAATCCTGCCTCGGGCATGGATGTGTGTTCTGTCCTTAGGTTAGTTAGGTTTAAGTAGTTCTACGTTCTAGGGGACTGATGACCACAGCTGTTAAGTCCCATAGTGCTCAGAGCCAGCCTTATTGCACTTGAGAAAAAGCTAAGTGAAGAAGGACCTCAACATATTTTACAGCATAGTGCACTGAATACAGTAGAGGAGCAGTTCAAAAATGATGATACCAGTAGAACGACGGACCCTGTATAAAGCAGCAGCAGATTGGCAATAATTTATGGAATATGAGTTTCTTCAAATGGGCTGACCTACACAGAGTGAACTAAGTGGGACACCTGTAAGATGAGTAAGAACGACTTCACTCCGAACTCTAGCACCTACCATCACTAACTTCCGAAGTTTCGCTTCTTGAGGAAGAGTGGGCTGTCATTCCTCCACAGAAACTTAGGCATCCCGTTCAAATTATCCCACCAGAGGTCAATCCCACGTAAAGACAACGGACGCGTACACCGCGCCTTGTAACGTCCAATAAAACGTGGCACACAAGAATTCATATGATTATAAAGTGAAACACTCAATAGGATTTGGGAGGTTGCGTATGAGAACAATCCTACAGTTAAAATACCCATGCAGAAAATGCGTTTTATGGATTTAGAAACAGTCCACACAATTTTTGTGTGGAATTTCGCGTACTGAAGATCGCGTATTGGTTATTAGAAACACATTTCAGAGGATCATTTAAAATATACACCGAACTGTAGAGACAGTATTACGTACTCGCCAGGTGGCTTAACTTAATTGACCGTGTAAGGTACTAAGCAGTGGGTCTATTTTATCTCGCTCTTTTCACGAGGAGACCAGTGCCTTCTCGCAGCTATTTTGACTTGTAAGATGTGATGACTTACCTGGCAGCGCACAACTTTTAACTGCAGTAGTTAGTATTACTGCAAAACTTGGGACTGTTAACAGTCAATGTAATCGATGCAGCACGGCATGAAGAAGCAGTTCATGCAGTTGAGTTTCTTGGATATGCCTATCTGTTTCCTGATGCGTCTATATACAAATACTGATTTGGGACTGAGATTTTCTCAGTTACGTGTATCTTGAAGGAAGCATACCTCCGAGATTATGTTCCTTCAAATCTGAGACATAAGATATTCTGCTTGTGTTGAAAAAAAACTTTCTAATTGAGGCTGACTGATTCTTTGTCTTGAATTTTTTGCCTGTTGGAACAAGTTGTAGCTTGTTGGATATACATAGTGGCGAATTATGAAAGCAGAAGGCCCACTGCTAGTAGCTTGTAAATGTTACTGAACCATAAGACACCTCGTCATAATGGTGGTCATCATATTAACCGTCATTGTTCAACACCTTCTTCTTTTCTGTACTCAACATGTAAGTGTGGCATGCACTAAGTGCTTCTTCTACTTACAAAATTTCTGGTTTTCTTATCAGTTACTAATAGTACAAGGAATCAGATAGTGTTCAGCTTGCAAGTTGCGGAGCTTGAAGTCTCTGCGCCTAGAGCGGAAGTGCAATATGCACTAAACTTCTATCGGTCCTGGGGAAGAAAGACTATTGAGTGCGTGAAGCGTCAGCACCAAGTCCGGAGGTGCACAGCTGATTTATCGGAAGGAGTGCAAAATATATGCACAGTCTAGATTCTCGACTGTAATGACGTCGAATTTGACTATGTCAACGGTACCACCATGTTCATAACGTATCGTGGAAGATTGAGCAACATGGGCATAGTTGATTTCGGAAATTGTGATACGAACTAACGTATTTGACTTGAAGAAAACTGTATGTTTAAAAATGTCGGCCCCTATTCACAGAACGTCATGCCGTGGAGCTATAGGAAATATTAATGTTTGAACCCTAACAGAGGACTGGTACGGCTGTCTCTTCAATTCACAAGACGGTTTGGCTCCCACATTCAAGGCCTTTTTCAGACGTGAATGTGAAAATAATACACTTAAAAGTTGCGGTGGGAGAGGGGGGGGGGGGGGGGGGGACGGCTGGAGGCGTTGTAGATTCTGAAAACTTTGGTATTCTTGAAGCGTTTGATGACTATGAATGTTTTTATTACACCGAATTGTTCCTGTTTCAGAATAACAAAAGCTTTGATTGTTACATTAAGAATATATTATTCATGCTGTATACAGGTAATGAACAAGATACAGTTCAATGTGATTTCAATTTTATTAAGGCAGATACAAATGTCAAAACGTGCTTTCCTAATGCAAATTTATATATGTACATTACAATATATGTATGTATACTCATTAATAATATCTCCCCCTTAACTATTTACAACAATCTAGCAACGCTGGGGTAACGTTTCGATTCGGTGACAGTAGAAATCACATAGTTTCGAGCAAAGAATTCGTCGTGCAATGCTCGGAGCGGATTTTCATTTGGAAAGGAAGTTCCCTGAAGTTTATTCGATAGAGGGCGGAAGAGGTGAAAATCTGAGGGCCGAAGATCAGATGGATGAGGTGGGTGCGAAGTACAGTGTTTTCCTTCGGTGTAGCAGAATGTGCACAGGGTTTATCGGGGATTATCGTCACGTCAAGCAGTCTTGCTGGTCTTTGTTCTTATACTGCGTCTGAAAAACGTCTCAGTTGTTGACAATAACTGTTAGCAGTGATGATAACAACTCGAGGAAGTAATTCGTAGTACACCACACCGTCGCTGTTCCACCAGATGCATAACGTGCAGGTGTTTGTATGGAGAGTTGCTGCTTTGCTTGGGCTGAAACGTTCCTTTCTTTTCCTTATGTCAGCATAAAGACAACATTTCTCGTCATCATTAGCGATACAAGATAGGAATGTTCACGAGTCAGTTGATTACGAGCAAGCAGATATGCACATGTGGCCACCTGCTAATTTTTGTGATTTTGGCTTAGAGTATGCGGTACCCAAACACCCGATATTTCCCAACTGCATGCAAAATTAGCACGTTGGTGCAATGATTACAGTTCATCATATCTGCAGTTTACCGAATACACTGACGTGGATCATTAATGGTTATTGGGTTTAAACTATCTCCATCAAACCTCAGGTCTTCCGGATCATGGAGAGTCACGGATCTCAATACGATCCTCCTTAGAGCAAGAAAACCATTTTCTTACCGCCCTTAGCCCACTGGTATTACCAGGATACACGGCTCAAATGTCTCTCACTCCTTCTACTGCTGTCGTCTCTCTACTGTACTGAAGCAGGAGAATATGACGGAAATGTTCCCTTGTTTCCTAGAATTCACAGTTCCACTCACTATCTCCAAATGATAAAATAACCGAACAAGTGAGGGCACACGGCGACTAAGCACAAAGCGCACAGGTGTAGATGCAGCTTTATACTGTTGATTTTATCGAACGGGGTCTGCAGTTCTTCCTCACATCCTCTCAAAATACTAATGATATAAAAGGGCCTTATCATTTATATCACTTCACCTTGAATTTTAATACCACTTCAGAACGTTTTTTTCTATTTTCGTTATTGCCTGCCCGATAGTACAGTTGCGTCCATACCTACAACACAGGAGGTCAGTGGTTTAGACATGGGTTCAGTGTGCAGCAACAACAATTTTCTATTGATACAATAAAAGGTCTGACAGGT
Source organism: Schistocerca piceifrons (assembly GCF_021461385.2). Taxonomy (NCBI): domain Eukaryota; kingdom Metazoa; phylum Arthropoda; class Insecta; order Orthoptera; family Acrididae; genus Schistocerca; species Schistocerca piceifrons. The sequence continues at coordinate 442,148,396 of NC_060141.1, read as the reverse complement.
AGCAAAGTATGTTTTATATCCAAATTAAGATCATTTCTCCTGGACAACTACGTCTATTCCACTGATGAATTTCTGTTTAAAAACTATTAGAAGTTAGAAAAAAGACTTGTTTTTGAACGTAGTTCTGCGAGTAAAATTAGAAAAAGGGCATTCATTAATACTAAAACTAAAAGAACTACCCATATCCTATAAGCTAACTCAGTCCACATAACTTCGATAAAGGAATCGTTCTAATTATATATGGAAGATGTAGCTAACTATAGATTGAATAGCAGGATCGTAGATCTAGATCCTTGTCTCCTACGCCTCCTAATTCGAGCATTTCGTTCTTGATATTCCATTCTTCCCTGTTACAGGTTCTCTATAAATTTAAAGAGGCCTTTCCTGTAACCTAGTATTTCAAAAAGTGTGTGTTAAAGCTCGTCTTCATTTTTTATAGTATCGTTGCCGTATATATCCGAATGACCTATCGATAAGCATCAGATTTTAATTCTGTGTACCACAAAATGAATATGTCTATCCCAGTATCGTCCTCAGTTCCAAGTAAGCTGTAGTTACCTTTCCATGAACCGTTAACTGTGAATGTGGTCAGTATGCCACCTGATGCTACAATGAATACAAGAGTGCACAAACAGTTAAAACAGTTAAGATCTGTTCAATAGTGTTAAATGATGAATGATTTAAGCGTAGAAGCCTTGTGAGAAACACCAAAATAACGATGCCTGTGTTAAGATGTACCAATTCTTGCCCACATGGGTGACGTACCTGATACTTCTTCCATTCGCAGGTGCGATACTTTACGAATGATTTTTTTCTATATACACACACCAAAAAAAGGTTTACATCACCTCGTTCCAAGTGTTCCGGAACCTGTACAGAAAATTGGAACAGAGATCAACATAAACATCATTTCTGCCCTTTTTATTACTTTTAAAAACCACACATTGCATGTTGTACCACGATACCGCTAGAGCTTTAGAGGTGGTGCTCTTGATTGCTGTAGACACAGGTACTTCTAATACCGAGTCGCACGTCCTCTTGGATTGACACATGCCTATATTCCTCGTGGCATACTATCCACAAGTTTATCGAGGCACTGTTGGCCCAGATTGTCCTACTCCTCAACGGCGATTCGGCGTAGATCCCTCAGAGTGGTTGGTGGGTCACGCCGTCCATAAACAGCGCTTTTCAATCAATCCCAGGCATGTTCTATATGGTTCATGTCTCGAGAACATTCTGGTCACTCTAGCCAAACGTTGTCGTGATCCCATAGAAAGTCATTCACACGATGGGGCCGCGAATTGTCGTCCATGAAGAAGAATGCCCCGCCAATATGTTACCGATATGGTTGCACTATCGGTCGAAGGATGGCATTCACTTATCGTACATCCCCCCCCCCCCCCCCCCCCAATGCGCCTTCCACGACCACATCGCCGTACATTGACCCAACATAATGCCACCCCAAAACGTCAGGGAACCTTCATCTTGTTGCACTCGCTGGACAGTGTCCAAGGCGTTCAGGCTGATCGGGTTGCCTCCAAACACATCTCCGACGATTGTCAGGTTGAAGGCATATGCGCCACTCATCGTTGAAGAGAATTCATGATGCCAGTTCTGAGCAGTCCATTCGGCATATTGTCGGGCCCATCTGCACCACGCTGCGTGGTGTCGTGGTTTCAAAGATGAACCTCGCCATGGACGTCGGGAGTTAAGTTGCGCATTTTGCAGTCTATTGTGCACAGTTTGAGTCGTAACACGACGTCCTGTGGCTGCACGAAAAGCATTATTAAACATGGTGGCGTTGCTATCAGGGTTCTTCAGAGCCATAATCCTTAGGTAGCGGTCATCCACTGCAGTAGTAGCCCTTGGACGCCCTGAGCGAGACATGTCATAAACAGTTCCTGTCTCTCTGTATCTCCTCCATGTCTGAACAAAATCGCTTTGGTTCAGTCCGAGACTCCTGGGCATTTCCCTTGTTGGGAACCCTTTCTGGCACAAGGTTACAAGCCGGACGCGATCGAACCGTGGTATTGACCGTCTAGGCATGGTTGAACTACAGACAACACGAGCCGAGTACCTCCTTCCTTTTGGAATGTCTGGAACTCATCAGCAGTCTGACCCCCTTCGTCTAATAGGCGCCGCTCATACATGATTGTTTACATCTTTGGGCAGGTTTAGTGACATCCCTGAACAGTCAAAGTGACTGTGTCTGTGATATAATATCCCCAACATAATCAACGTGTATCTTCATGAGATATGGGAACTGGGGTAATGGAAAACATTTATTTTATGTGTGTATATAAATCAGTGCATTAAGGTATAATGTTTTTGCAACGTTTTATGTCCAAAAAGAAGACAGACAAGTCAAGTTAAATTTCAGTCACTTAGATAGCATTCTACTTCGTTTTCCAATTAATTTTTGTAATGCATATAGCCAGTATTCAAATTCATTTTCATTATTAAAGTTTAAATCATAACATATATTAAATTCTTTTCATGAACTTTTTTCCTATACAATTTGTAAAACACTGTGTTTGATAATTTTGTAAGAGTATGCAACACATTGGTGTTTGATAACTTAGCAATTATCGATATTCAGCACATTCTGTAATTATCGTGTTGTTTATATAAAAATATGTGTCCTGTGAAGCTGACGTGATGTGATGAAATGTGGATCACGTGTAATGACCTGGAAAGTGCGTCACGTTCGTTCAGGAACGAAATTCCGATAAAATATTCGGTTGGTTAATGGAGGATGCAGTGAGGTACGCGCAGCCCAGATAAGAAGCCAACTTGCATTACCATTGAACTTTGAACTGGTTGACCACAACCCAATAGAAGTAAAGACTTAAAAGTATGAGAGTTCTGTGTAAACGGTAAATAAAGTTGCATGTGTAATATTAGTTCCTAAACGCTGTAGATGGTGATCACATAGATCATCCACAATTTAATAGTTACGGTTATTGACACAGAGCGGATATTGGTTGTCATGATCGAACGACACTTTCAATTACCATTAAAAACTTTTCTAGGCATGTTTCAGGTAAGGGCAGTGTAGGATATCACAATGGGACATAAATACTGCTTGAATCTGCTAGCACGCACTAGTACAAATAGAGTGCAGTTAACCATTAAGTAACACGAATTTAATGATTAAGAGCTTCTCACTTTCAACTTTTCAGTGACGTCAATTTACAGATAAGAGTAATTCCAGTGTATAAACAATACAATTGAAATCAATCTTTACATTTCAATATGTGACTCACTTTAAAGCTGTAGAATCTCTTTAAGATCAGTATTGTCTGCTGTAGCCATGTCATTGATTCGTTCAAATACTTTAGCAGGAATATAGTTCTGATTTAAAAATACTTCCCAAGCCCTTTACGCCGGAGAGAAGTCTCGCTGGGTCTCTACATGTACAGGAATAATGTCACAAAAACGGCCCTCCTTGTCTGTGACGACATCATAATCACATGAAAAGCAAGGCTTCCGCTGAGGCCAACGAGAAAGACATGCCGCACGGCATACGTCATCCGCTGACTGTCACATGACCAGGAAAGACCGAATACACAACTGCGCCAGTGCGCCTTAGCTACGAGACCTACGAACCTTCTTCAAGACAGACTGCATTTCGGGCTGAGTCCACATTTTGTTACCGACTATTAATACACGTTTACGAACTGCATCTTCTACTAGCATCCCTTAATTTGTACGAAGATAGATTTTGAAATGAATAACTCTTTAAAATAGCTTATAATAATACCGCAATTACAGACGAAAGTTCGGAGACAAATGACAGATAAAAGCTCATTTTAGTTAGGATTAGTTGGAGAGGAACTTTTCTGCTACACAGTCTTTTATTTCATACAAGATGATTAACGTAAGACGATCTTTTATGTCAGTTTGTGCTAATTCGTATTTAAGATGTATATTACATTTATGAGATTCTCAACGTTACTACTTACTATTTTAAGCTACGAACGAGAAAAATTAAATCGCCCCATTTCATGAAATTAACCACTGTAAAACCTGCCACAATCATAGCAGAACAGCAACTCACCCTCCTCGAAAATGGTTGGTTCAAATGGCTCTGAGCACTATGGGACTCAACTGCTGTGGTCATCAGTCCCCTAGAACTTAGAACTACTTAAACATAACTAACCTAAGGACATCACACACACCCATGCCCGAGGCAGGATTCGAACCTGCGACCGTAGCAGCAGTGCGGCTCCGGACTGAAGCGCCTAGAACCGCACGGCCACCGCGGCCGGCTCACCCTCCTCGTCTTCTCTCTCTCTCTCTCTCTCCCCCCTCCCCACTCTCCCTCTCTCTCTCTCTCTCTCTCTCTCTCTCTCACACACACACACACACACACACACACACACACGCACAGATATATATATAATATATATACACAGAGGGTGAGAGAGCTCTTAGTCAAAATAAAGCAAGCTAACCAAAAATTCCTGAGATTGTTTGTAGGGGCAACAGATTACTGTAGTAGCAGATCACTAAATAAATTAAACCATATTCGTGAGCAACAATAACTACGAAATGGATTAAAGGATCAGTACAGTGACAGTAACAAGAAGAGGATACTATTTTCTGCAGCTGTTGATATTCCCCCTTACTCATCTGACCAGAAATCCTTGTCTTCTTTCCATTTTATTTCACTGACTCCTACTAGTATTGTGAGAAACGGCACCCGAGTGTCATCGAGTCTCGAGCAGCGGGATCTAGTAAGCTCACAGCGCCAGGTGTCTTCGCCGGCTCCTGCCCGAATGGACTTGGTGGTTCTGAGTCTATGAGAGCCTATAAGAGAGGTTGAAAACTAAAATGATCGGCTCTCCGTCTCCAGATGCACAAATCCAAGACCAGCAGTACAGTAATTTACCGGAATTGCGTGACTTGTGCGTAGACAACTGGTGTCATAGACCTCCGGTGTAGCTCTAAGGACGTATCGTAATTGTACGACGTGGAATTACTGCTGCATATAATTCCAAAGGTGGATTAACACGCCAATAAGCAGATGGTGATAGTGTTTTTGCCCATCATTGTATCTTCTCTAGTATGAACAGACAAACCTAAAGTAAACTTTAACTTACTCGTCAAAACTAGAAGCTTACTATGGCACCAGTCCGGGGCTCATGAGGTTGCCGATAGAGGTCTCTCAAGTGTAGATAATTCGACTGCTTCACATCAAAATGGCTATAACACAGAAAGAAAAGCGTTTTACGTACCGCTTTTCAACAAGTGCAGTGCTGCTAGATCTGTGTAGCGTGACTTTCGTTGAGAGATGCCTCTATATCTGCTACAGGTCAAAGAATTTGACGATATTACCACCAGCAGTTACAAGACGCTAATTATTTCTTTCTGTCAGCAGATATCCGCTGGCCGGTTCTTGTTCAAGACTTAATATATCAAGTTGCCAAAGTATAAATGAAGTAGTATCGGTACAAAAGAGTCATCTAAATCAACTATGTAGTTAACAGACCCCAGCGTCCGCCAAGTGCAAACACTAAATTAATTTATCGTTTTCCAGGCATGACTATTATGTAACAAAGTACAAAAATAAATGTTTCACGTTTTGTGAAAATAAATACAAAATTTCAATGTACAAATGTTAACCTTGTATATCTGTCTGTAAACTGTTCTTGAACAGAAAGAGAGAAAGAGAAACAACAGTTTAAAGCCTTTTTAGTTTATGCAGATGGATAGGGAAAAGTGTCCAGTGCAGACAAATATTATAGCTGTTGCCGCGAATAGCGGTGAAAGAACATTGGAGTTCCATAAAATATGGGCGATTAGAAGAGATTGTACTCAGATAGTGAAGTAATGTATAAAATGCATTACCAGTTATTGTGAGTGTTCAATAAGTGGCTAAATGAAATATAAAGGATACAATTTGGTAAAAGCATGATACAGCTAAACGAAGGCATAAATGTAGCCATAATCCATATAATAACTGAATAGTGATAGGTTGCATTTTTGGAGATACGGCGCTGTGTTCAGCATTAATTCAGAGAAAGAAGAAATCGGATGTGCACTATATCGTGAAAATGACTCGTTCTATAAATATACATAACGAGTCTCTCTCTCTCTCTCTCTCTCTCTCTCTCTCTCTCTCTCAGTTTGGAATATCATAGAGTTTACTTCGTATAGTAAATCCATTGAACTTTGTACTCTACCTTATTAACAAATTAACGCAATTCCTTCTGAAAACAAGACAAATTTTGGATGATTACAACAAATCATTGCACGGCCAGGCAGGCTCTCTGATAAGTGTACATTCTGAACACAACGCATAACGCACACCGATGAGTTCTTCCACTCTCCGAGCCATGCTCTGGATGAGAACAATAAGTTTATCTTAGGTGATGGGGTCCCACTCCTCAATGTCAGCTGCACTGAGGTCCTGAAGTTTCCCAGATGGATTCGAAAGCTGTGCGATGGGCGCCTTCGACATGTCCCAAGCTTGCTTGATTGCAGTCATGTCTGGGGTCTGTGTTGGTCAACGCTTTCGATGGATGTAGCATCTTTGAAGATACCGAGGTGCTGCTACAGTACGATATGGTCTTGCATTCTCAAAGTCCAGGATGAAGCTGTCACCGACTTACGCCTGTAGGGACTTAAAGTCGTCTTTAGGCCCTCTTGGAGGTATCGGGGTCCAGTGAAACTGCCATAGACAGGAATTAGAGGAGTCCGCCATCCCGTTATTATTTCTGCCCCGAACATTTCACGTCATCCTGCATATGGATGGACATCCTAACCGATCGGCGTTCCTTTAGCGCTTCTCTAAACCGTTACACGTCTAGTGTACAGTCGCAAACCAATCCTCGTCTCGTCAGCAAACGAGACATTGCTTCTTTCTTCAATGGTCCAATGATGATATGCAAGAGTCCACGTCCTTCGACAGCATTGGTTCAGTTGGTTCAGTGCAAAACTTCTCATTGGTTTCCTCGAATGAATACGACCTGTTGCAGTCTTCTACGCTTTGTTCGGTCTGAGATGCGAATCCCTGTTCTCCGGGAGAAGTCATTTCCATGTCATACGAGGACGACCACCGCGAAGTCTCTCGTTCACATTTCCCGTCTCTCTGTTTACTGTCCGCACATCTTAGACTCGCCACTTCGAGTGACATGTAACCCATTGACAACATTTTGCATTACCTGACTTGCTGGAAGTAAAGCCACTATCTTCATTCTATCAAAGTACTGTATGTCTCTAAGTCGCAGGGAAACGGCCACAAAGCATGCCGGTAGAAAAACAGCGTCCAGTATAAGGACTCTAACTGGATAACGCATGGCATCGTAGATTACATTTTACGAAAGTATTCCTAACATTTGTCGAGAAATGTATGTGATCTACCTCTCTAATGATCAGGCATCGATAGTTTACCTGTCATACTCTAACTGAAGTCGTTTCCAGATTATCTTTATAAGTCATATCATTCTAGTTTGAACATAATAAACGAAGGAAAGCCTTGATGAGACAACGAAACAGCAAAAAACAAGTAGAGAATAAAATTTGCTTTGGTGCAAGTAATGATGCTGTGACACTGGCTTCCCAAGAGTATGCGAGTAAATAAGGGTGGAGAGCCTTTCAGTACTTAAAGCATTAATGAGAAAAGTCTTTTGGTCCGCTGCAAGTTTACGGATACGCTGTTCATTAACTCATATACTTACACACGCTCATGTTGCAGAGTGTTACATAGTGAGTGTTCTATACTAAGTGTAAATTATGAGCAATTTGGTATGCAAATGACCATACTGTGAAGAGGGAGTTGTTTCCTTGTATTAAAGTCGTATTTACGCCATGTGATAAGACATTTTGTTAGATACACTTTTAGACTACGTTGTTAGATTTAGTAACTTTCTTAGAAGTTTTTTTAATCGGCAGAAGCGTGGATGACCGATGACACAAGTCAGCATAAAGCAGGGATATTTAAACATTTACTCATCGCATCACAACACCTAGCGATACTGTTCTAAAGTGGTCATTCTATAGTTTTTTTCGTGTTAAGTATTGACACACAATTTATATTTGATTATTAACTGGGCAGTATGAAATTTAGTAATATAACCAAGACCCATAACATCAACATCCATTAAGCTACATATGGTCATTAACTACCGTTGGTACTTGTATTCCTAAATTGGGTCTAATATCAACTAACAAGGATTTTCTCTTGCATTTTGACTGAAATACATGGGAGATCCGAAGTTCTATAAGGAATAACTTTTAGGTGGGTACTTAATAACGGTTATTTATTTATTGATTTGACTTTAACTACTACAATTATTAGCCAGGTTTGACTATCATTTTTATCGAACAGGCACACTTTCGAACATAGGCTGGGAAGGGTGGGTGGGTGGGAGGGTAGAGGAGGAGGTGTAGGCAGTACAACTACTCGATACTCCACAGATTTTAGCAGGTAGTCCACAGGATTCTGCTCGTCGTTCCCCTGCATGATGGTGATAAATAATAACGGGTAGAGTTTTGTTAATTTATCCTGGGCGTGGAGGTATATGATGATGATTTCGTCTCATGTTGCTTTTAAGTGGCAAAGTGAAGCTCCACGGTTTAAAAATATTGCGAATTCAGCAGCAGCTGCGATGCTCTCCATAGTTTCATAGGTTTTGCACCGATTCCGATGAAAACATTCATGGTTCATTCCTTTTTGCGGGAAGAAATTATTTAAACAATCATGTATCTGGATATGTTTCAGATCTGTCGTTTCTCACAGCTGCCAGAACATGCCTAAAATGTAATTCACAACAAGAAAGGAGAAATAGCATACTGACTTCTACATGAAAGAGCACTTTTTCTGTATTTACGTGAACCTATGTACTCTGCAATCCACTGTGAATTGCACAGAAGTGGGTAATATGCTTGATACTTCATGTTATAATTTCTTCATTTTCTTACAGTGTGAACTGCGTTAAGAGTGACGGCTTAACTACATTTGTACGTGTCATGACGAGTCTAAATTAGTGTTCGGCGGCCATAAGGGGGGAATAATACATGAGATATTGAAGAATATCTAGATTCTTCATTTAATACCAAGTTTTGAAGTATTGCAAGTAAGGTATTGTGACATAATTCTGCAGGAACCTGACAATTGCGATTTTTCAGTATTTTCGTGGCACTCTGTAGCGAGGTTGGCGTACTTCTTACAATTATTGCTGCTCTCCCGTTAGTTAGTCCTATCTGGTACGGGTTGTTTGCCATATGTTTGGTCCTATTTGGAAAGCGTCTCACGTACTTGCACAGTATTCTGAGATTTACGGGTTACTTGTATGCAGTCTACTTCTCAGACTGACTACAATCTGTCAGTATCCTCCAAATGAACCGGAGTTCCTCACTGTGGCTATGTAATCATTCCTTCTCATTTTCTTGCACTTTTTGCATACAGTTACTTTCATTGAGAATCATTGACGTAGTAGTTATGTGCTACCTTGATTTTTCGTTGTTTAAAATGTACAAATTAATATTACTGAGAGTTTAACCCATGCAATACGAAAAGGAGGGTGAGGAATACTTGAAAATATTGTAGTCTATTCAGTTTTATATATTTTAAAATTTAGGTAACGTGTTTATTGTTTTTAATGATTTCTTGTATCATATGCCATAGGGTTTCAAATTTTCTGTTAAGTTTGACCAGGAACTTAAGGGTAAGTAATAGACGTTACGTTTCTCAATGAATGTCATGTTCTGTATATTCTGGTTCAGAAATTTACTTACGCATCAGAACTTCTTTAAAATGTATGTGTAACGGTCAATAAAAATTAATGAAATTAGCATCTCAAAATTATTTTTGCAGTGGTCATAGCACATTTGGTAGTACTCTTCATAGAAAGTTACTTCACATTGCCGTGTGTGCTACCTGTTATATTCAGGTTCTGGACCCTACTTACATATCAGTAACTCTTGACCCCTTTATAAAGTATGGTATTAATACGGTAAAAGTCGATAACAACTAACGAGTTTTACTTTTTTAGATAATGCGCATTACAGTCAGTTCCAAAAGAAGGGTACGTCTTAATCGGTATGAAATAAAGGAAGTATTACAAATATATGTTTAAGTGCAAATATTTTATTACTAACTGCTCAATTACCTAATAGTTAATCCAATTTCCACAATTATCGACCGTAGCTGGGCACTTTGGCCCTCTCTTCGGTAAATCATCCACGTTTCGAACCTCTAATTATCGTTTGACCCATTTCGGAACGAAAGTCTTTGACTTTCCAAGAATTTTGACAGCAGCTCCATATGAAAGCTTTGGTCCCTTCGGATGATTTGCATGGAAAACGGCCTCGTAACGCTTTAGGTATTTGGCACTCATTTTAAACTGCAACCTACAAAACAAGACATTCAACTCTCACCCTGTTTATCTCCACACAGATCAAAAGCGCACTGAGTACAAACTCGAGACCACTACCATAGATATCGCTGCGGATGTTACATCGAAAATTATGGAGCACCTTTTCTTGTGGAAGTGACTACGTAAAATGCATTGGTTTTGCTAAAGATCATGCTGCCTTAAAGATGGATAGCTAATGAACGAATCTCATATTGCACTACTGGCCTGCAATATCGCCTGATCTCACAGTATATGATTCATTTTTTATAGGGTTACTGAAAAACCTCGTTGTGTGCCTCTCCATGCCACAATTTTGGATGAATTGCTATGCCGCGTAGGAACAGTACTGAATTAGTATAGTCGTGGCCATAAAAGTATGGGAAGTGACTCTCGTCTAGATTGTTTGTGATGCGTTTGGCAGAGGGGGCACTGAGCATTTTTGAAACGTAAATAACAATTTTAGGCGAATTTTAAAACGTAACAGAATCTGGAATGTTCATGCATGTAAAAGGAATGCCCTCGTAAAATGAAATGATTCTCATCGATATTAGAGCTCTTTGCGTCTATTAAAAATTAGCGCGGGAATTCGGATCAGTAATTTTGAGAAACGTATCAGCTGTGATCTTACTGTAAGTCACGAAATGAAGTTGTAAGGAATAAAACAACCTTTCTCTAACTCCTCTACCTAACCACACGAAACGGTATGTCGCAGTAGATAATATCTTCTCCTACCAAACCAAATTAAGCCGGGAATTCTCATTTTAAGGCAAGCGCAGAGAACGGGGCTAAGCGAGGAATCTGGAGCAGCAGTCGTCCGCGGAAATGACTACAAAGGGTGGCCGGCTACGTATCTTTTGTCAGGGGCGGTACGAGCTCGCGGTCCGTGCTGCGAGGAATATGCACAGGGAAGGGTGGCGGCCCTGCGCTACGCCGGGATTTGCGCCGGGCCACCTCAGCCGCCCCCGCATTATAATATCCCGTAGAGGGCGCCAGGGGTGGCGGCTTCATTACACAGTTATTACCTCTTCAGCAGATACAACGGAATCCATTACTCGCCGCCGGCCTTAGGGGGGGATGAGCCGGCCGGCTGGGTGCCTTCGGGGGCCCTTTAACAACTTTCGCCGGCACGGAGGGGGAAAGGCAGCAATCCGACTGATTAGATTCACTTTTCTTCTTCTTAATTACTTCACCTCCCCTGGGAGCATAGCTCCTGCACGTGTTTGCGCTCTCTAAATTATCGTCCATTAAGGGTAAAGATTAGTAATGCGGGTTCGAGATTTACCGTCAAGATTTATAACTCTAAATCGCTAGCGCCAGGTTCTGCACATCAGATGTGGAGGGAGACAATTATCAGATGAATTACAGCGGATTTACTACACTTACGGAACTGGGAGCGTGTAAGTTCTTTAAAGGCTATTCCCATACGTTAATCTATTTACCTCATTGGGTGCAAATTAAGCAAAAGAGGTTGAAACAGAAGAATTTGAGGAAGTCGTCACTTATTGGGATGTTACTCCTTTTCTCTTTCATGTTGTCCACCATGGCCGCTGGCCTCTCTTCTTGTAGGACACATTTCTGTCAGATTCCCTCAGGTGACAAAGATGTCTACGTACTATCTGGTTCATTAGATATTTCAGGATCTCCTCGACAACGATCATTTAGGCTTCCGGGAATGTAAAGGCACCAGAGAGGCGAATGGTAACTCTGCACTTGGAAATGGAAACAAGGAAAATAAAGAAACTTCGACAAAAGGCTTTTGTAGGACTTCTCTACCCTGAGAAAGCGTAATACAACATAAAATGATTCAAGATGTTTTAAAATCTTAGGAATGTAGGTGAATGCTTTAGTGAAAGACAGGTACAATTCAATATGTATAAGAACCCAGAAGGAACCATATGAAGGGAAGATTAGAAACAAAGTGCTCTGATTTGAATGGCCGGATATAAAATGGAAGTACAGTCTTTCGTCTCTGCTGTTCAGTCTATACATAGAGGAATAAATGACAGAGGTAAAAGAACGATTCGGAAGTGCGATTAAAATTCAGTGTTTAAGGATGTCAGTGATGAGATTGGCCCATGACGTTGATTTACTCAGTGGACAAGAATTGTAGGATCTCTTGAGTTAAATGATAAGTCTAACGGGCACATTGTGAACAGAGAGTAAGTGAAACAATGACGAAATTAATAATGAGTAGAGAAATTAGATCAACGAGAAACTAACCATCAAAACTGTAGACCAAGAAGTTGACTAAGTGAAGTATTTCTGCTACCTCGGAAGCGAAATAACGTATGGCTGAAGAATCAAGGATAACATAAAAAGCAGGCTATCACAGGCCAAGAGGGCATTCTTCACCAAGATAAGTCTACTCGAAACGAAAATTGACCTTGATTTGGGAGAGAATATTCTGAGAACGTATGTGTGGAGCTTCCATTGTACGATAGAGAATCGTTGATTGTAGGAAAAGTGGAAAAGAAAGAAATCAGAGATTTAGAAATGCATTGCTACACAAGGCTGTTTAAATATAGGTGGACTGATAAGATAATAACTGCGGAGATTCTCTGCAGAATCGGCGAGGCGAAGACCTTGTGGAAAACAGACAAGAAGAACACACACGTTGACAGGACATGCGGTAAGAAACTAAAGAATTAGGTTTATGGTCAAAAGATCTCAGCCAGGGCCACAGAAATAGTAATTAGTTTCACCTCATTGATCAGCCATCTTCACATAAAACATAAATTATTATTTAATTCCTTGGGCATCAGTCACAGTGCGTTTCTTATCATCATAATCAGTTGAGCTGAACCGTACTTGTTGGGGGGGGGAGGGGGTACATACGAGGGCAGTTCAATAAGTAATGCAACACATTTTTTTTCTCGGCCAATTTTGGTTGAAAAAACCGGAAATTTCTTGTGGAATATTTTCAAACATTCCCGCTTCGTCTCGTATAGTTTCATTGACTTCCGACAGGTGGCAGCGCTGTACGGAGCTGTTAAAATGGCGTCTGTAACGGATGTGCGTTGCAAACAACGGGCAGTGATCGAGTTTCTTTTGGCGGAAAACCAGGGCATCTCAGATATTCATAGGCGCTTGCAGAATGTCTACGGTGATCTGGCAGTGGACAAAAGCACGGTGAGTCGTTGGGCAAAGCGTGTGTCATCATCGCCGCAAGGTCAAGCAAGACTGTCTGATCTCCCGCGTGCGGGCCGGCCGTGCACAGCTGTGATTCCTGCAATGGCGGAGCGTGCGAACACACTCGTTCGAGATGATCGACGGATCACCATCAAACAACTCAGTGCTCAACTTGACATCTCTGTTGGTAGTGCTGTCACAATTGTTCACCTGTTGGGATATTCAAAGGTTTGTTCCCGCTGGGTCCCTCGTTGTCTAACCGAACACCATAAAGAGCAAAGAAGAACCATCTGTGCGGAATTGCTTGCTCGTCATGTGGCTGAACGTGACAATTTCTTGTCAAAGATTGTTACAGGCGATGAAACATGGGTTCATCACTTCGAACCAGAAACAAAACGGCAATCAATGGAGTGGCGCCACACCCACTCCCCTACCAAGAAAAAGTTGAAAGCCATACCCTCACCCGGTAAAGTCATGGTTACAGTCTTCTGGGACGCTGAAGGGGTTATTCTGTTCGATGTCCTTCCCCGTGGTCAAACGATCAACTCTGAAGTGTATTGTGCTACTCTTCAGAAATTGAAGAAACGACTTCAGCGTGTTCGTAGGCACAAAAATCTGAACGAACTTCTCCTTCTTCATGACAACGCAAGACCTCACACAAGTCTTCGCACCCGAGAGGAGCTCACAAAACTTCAGTGGACTGTTCTTCCTCATGCACCCTACAGCCCCGATCTCGCACCGTCGGATTTCCATATGTTTGGCCCAATGAAGGACGCAATCCGTGGGAGGCACTACGCGGATGATGAAGAAGTTATTGATGCAGTACGACGTTGGCTCCGACATCGACCAGTAGAATGGTACCGTGCAGGCATACAGGCCCTCATTTCAAGGCCGTAGCATTGAATGGAGATTACGTTGAAAAATAGTGTTGTGTAGCTAAAAGATTGGGGAATAACCTGGTGTATTTCAATGCTGAATAAAACAACCCCTGATTCAGAAAAAAAATGTTTTGCATTACTTATTGAACTGCCCTCGTACTAAAGTGGTATGACGGCATTCTGTCATATATTGATTGTCGCGATAGTTTGCATTTTTAACAATCATGCACTGAACATGGATAATAGATACTGTCGAGTGTGGAGGCTACTCTTGTATTTTAACTTTTGGTTCATCAGTCCTCTGACTGATTTAAAGCAAGCCGCCACTAGAGAGAGACTGAGGTGCGCCCAACTGCTAGCGTAATGGCCAGTGGTACACCAACGCCTTACTGACTTGCTCAAAATGTGCAGAACTTTCTCCTGAACGAATCATTCAGTTTTTCTGGAATTGTAATCATTCCTTTGTCTGTACGTGCACCTCACGTCTACCGCCTGCCGTCCCATTCGGTTGACCCCTTCTTCCTGCGTCTTGTTTTTGTCCTAGATTGTATAAAGCTTAATATGAGTATTACTTATGTATATATCTGAACTGTGCATTAAACAAATTACACACACCAAAAACAGTTTTGCATCACTTTGATTCCGACTGTTCCAGAACCTGTACAGAAAATAGGAATAGAGATCAACATAAACATCATTTCCGCCCATTTTATTGCTCATGAATACCACACATTGCATGTTGTACCACCATGCAGAGAGACCTTCAGAGGCAGTGGTCCAGATTGCTACACACACCGGTACCTCTAATATTCAGTAGTACGTCCTCTTGCAATGATGCATGCCTGTATTCGTAGAGGCATGCTACCTACAAGTTCATCACTGAACTGTTGGTACAGATTGTCCCACTCTTCAACGACGATTCGGCGTAGATCCCTCAGAGTGGTTGGTGCGTCTCGTCGTCCATAAACAGACCTTTTCAATCTATCCCAGGCATGTTAGATAGGGTTCATATGTAGAGAACATTCTGGCCACTCTAGCCGAGGGATTTCGTTATCCTGAAGAAGTCATTCACAAAATGCGCACGATAGGGGCGCGAATTGTAGTCCATGAAGACAAATGCCTCGCCAAAACGCTGCCGATATGGTTGCACTATTGGTCGGAAGATGGCATTCACGTATCGCACAACCGTTACGGCGTCTTTCACGACCACCAGCGGCGTACGTCGGCGCCACATAATGCCACCCCAAAACATCAAGGAATCTCCACCTTGCTGCACTCGATGGGCAATGTGCCTAAGGCGTTCTGCGTGACGGAGTTGCCTCCAAACACGTCTCTGACGATTGTCTGGTCGAAAGCATACGCGAGACTCATCGATAAAGAGAGCATGATGCCAATTCTGAGCGGTCCATTCGGCATATTGTTAGGCCCATCTGTACCGCGCTGCACGGTGGCGTGGGTGCAAAGATGGACCTCGCCATGGACGTCGGGAATGAAGTTGCGCATAATGCAGCCTATTGCGCACGGTTTGAGTCGCAACATGACGTCCTGTGGCTGCACGAAAAACATTATTCAACATGCTGGCGTTGCTGTCAGGGTCCATCCCAGTCATAATTCGTAGGCAGCGGTCATTCAATGCAGCAGTAGCCCTTGGGCGGCCTGAGGGAAGCATGTCATCGACAATTCCTGTCTCTGTGTATCTGCTCCATGTCCGAACAACATAGCTTCCGTTCACTGATCGGCTGTCGAATCCTCTCCGTCTAATAGGTTCATGCACGGTTGTTTACATCTTTCGGCTGCTTTAGTCACACCTCTGAACAGTGTAGGAGACTGTCATAAAATAGCCACAGTCAACGTATATCTTCAGGGGTTTTGGGAACAGTTGTGTTGTAAGACTTTTTTTGATGTGTGTTTGCCTATTTTCGTTAGCTCACACAGCCTCCATTGCGGCTTCAACGACACACTGCTGTATATTAACGTCATAAATCGTCACCTCTCTGCCGTGTGAGTTCTTAAAGTTGTTTTGACGGACTGTGTTGACCTTAGAAATCTTTTGCTGACGCGAACTCCAGATATACAGATGTCGTTTTTGTTTTAATAATTAAAAGTTCGTTTTGACAGTCTTGAAAGATTCGCCTGCTTCCCACTTTCCCAAAAGTTGACAGGTCGTTTCGTATGTTAATCTGTTCCGCACAATACATTGCACTCCGGCATTAAGTAGGCGCAGTGGGGTGGAGCGAGTGACAAACAAGCGATGCGGGCGTGTGTAAAAGCTGTGCTTACAGAAGATCATAACTACGAACTATGAGAATAATGAACCAAATTTTCGCACGGAGTCGATTGCTGGAGCTGACATCTTGCAAGTGGGTTCTTTCCATCTTAAAAGACTTATTCGAGTTGGTGATATTGCGCTGCTTGTCAGTTTTGTATACTGTAACTTGTTCGCATATGTAGCTGGAACGCTGTTAGCCCAGTCACGTTGTTTTGTAGTTAATGCATAGTTATTTGTACAGTATGTACCTCACTTTAGCACTGGCATGGTACTCGATGTTATATCTCTCACATCACATGCACTTTGTGCTTAGCAATATATCATTGTATATCCAAGTCAGAATTTTGTTACTGAATAAAGAAACGTTTTTAGTTTTTATTAATTGTGATATGTGGGCCTATAAACAATGAAATATCCTGTTTCTTACCTGTTTCTGAATAGGCTATGTTATCGGTTAACTATTAACATGGAAACAACAAGTCGTAATGTGATTCAGAGTTCATGTTAAATCGGTTAGGTCAATCAGTTCCAATGCCGAAGGAAAAAGAAGCCTGGCAATAATTACCATCCACGTAAGGTTGTGTTTCAACCTACCATCAGTTGGAGGAAGCCTTATACCCTTCCTTTGGATATGTTTCTGACTGTGAACACCCCCACTGTAGTTATGATGGAATGATTACTGCACCGTATGGAATATAAATATTTGTATGTGAGTAATTTTAGTTTTTGACATTATTTGATACTGATTTTGAATTATTTTTGCGTAACGTCAGTTAGTAACGATTCTGCTTCCGTCGCTCGTTAGCATTCAACTTGATAAGGTCGTAACGACTGCCACTAGCTCTGCAAGACTGTAAATAAATATTTTTGTAAGGTAGTATTTCGTTATTGTTACATTCGAAGAACAGTGGCATTACGAATCATGGCGTCTCCAGTATAGATTACCTGGGAACCTATAAGCATAAAATGTGAAAATAAATGTATAAATCATGAGTGTCTTGTTTAGCGTGATTCAGGACCACCAGAGATCACTCAGATATCGCTCATACATGTTTGTGCCCAGCGGACTAATTACATTCGAACACTGTATTCTGCACAATAAGTAAGATGTGGTTAACGTTATTCCATGCGTTATGGATAACATGTATAGGTAGGCATCGCATTCACAATTAACCAGCATAAAAACGCTATTCGCATTTAGCATCGGCAGTGACCAATCATAACGCACATGTTCGGCTGAAAGCATAATTTTAAGTTACCTCCAAAAAACTCACAAACCGCAAAATAAACAGAAATTCGTTATACGATTCGGTATTTGTTACACTGTTGGATTTGAGCTGTTTAAGCAATACTAGTGATCAATAGAATTTAAGTAAAGGTCTCGTAATGGGGTGAGTGGTAGAACCGAGAGAAAGTCTAGTAAATACAAAATCCACGAAACAAATAAAATTTTCACAATACGTATGAGTACTCATTAATCAACGTCCTTTAGTTCTGCCATTCAATAAACTTTAAGTAAGATCCACATGATTGGCTAATGGCTATGGGTTTGTCAAAGTGCAGTAAAATCAGAAACACAGAAACAAAAATTCCACGTTTATGTATGTACCCATTATGCTCGGGTCTTTAAGCTGGGTAACTTAAGCAAGATCAATGCTGACTAATGTGAAAATAAGGGCTACGAGATCAGATGAGGGAGCCACATGTTGAATTCTGTGTAGGTTTTGATGGCAAGAGAACAGAAAGCTTCCGTGTCGTAGAAGAAGATTTTGACAACCGACACCGAGAAAGGCCTTGAATTTCATACAACACTGTCAGATACTTAATTTCCAAAGTCCTAGAAACTGATACTGTGGCTGACAAGGCCGTTGAAAAGGTGTTACTGACGAGACAACCTCGACAATGGTTCAAATGGCTCTGTGCACTATGGGACTCAACTGCTGAGGTCATTAGTCCCATAGAACTTATAACTAGTTAAACCTAACTAACCTAAGGACATCACAAGCATCCATGCCCGAGGCTGGATTCGAACCTGCGACTGTAGCGGTCTTGCGGTTCCAGACTGCAGCGCCTTTAACCGCACGGCCACTTCGGCCGGCCCTCGACAATGGTTTTGGCGTTCTTCGTGAAGAGCCCACACCGTAGCATTTGACGTTTGTCAGCAGAATGTGGAATCAGCCAGTCATCGATTGTACGAATCCTTCTCTGGTACCGCGCGCCGCGGAATTTGAATCCCCGCCAGACGTCATGGACGTCGAAGACCCCTAGAGGTCTCTGCACCATCGCGCCACAAGCTGTGGCGGCACGCGCCACCTGGCCCGCATTTAGAGTGAGGGCGCCACAGTGGAACACGTGATTGCAGCGACCAATAGCGGCGTCCCCGATAGCGTACTAAAGCGCCTGCCTCCCGCTCAGCCTGCCAGTCTAACCTTGCGTACGTCTCAGGACATTTCGCCTCGCATTAGACAACGTATTTACTTTCGTGTTTTGTTTACGAGTGGATGTGGTTGTCTAGTTAGGTTTTCTTGACTCTGTTGTTTCGTCTTGTTGTTGTCGTAAGGTGCTTCGTTGGTCATGTCCGTTTTTTCCCGTTGTTTTGTTGCTCGCGGGCCGCTCCACGGGTCCCGCCACGTCTTCCGTCACTTCAACCCTGCGACTGTTCTGGTCGCCGTTACAACACCTTCATGCTTATTAATGACATCCATTCAAGTTTCAGCTAACCCAGCACCTAGCAGAGGATGACCCACACAGACGTATGCATTTATGCGCGTGGGTCCCAGAGAAAATTCAACAACATCTGTCTTTAGCACAAGGTGTCCTGTTTAGTGATGGTGCAAACATTTTTGTCAGTGCTAAAGTGAACCGTCACAATTACAGATACTGGAGTGATCAAAAGCCACACTGGATGGAACCTTCCAAGAGAGATGGTGACGTAAAGGTTACTGTATGGTGTGGAATATCGAGTACCCGTGTGAATGGACCCATTTTCATTGAGAAGCTAAATACTCAACGCTACCTGGAAACTGAATGGCGACGGAAGCTTTGCCTCTTACTTCCAAAGGGATGGCGCTCCTCCACGCCACTGAATAATTGTTAGTCAGCGGTTAGACTGTCAATTTTTGTTATTGGATGGGCCGATGTGGTTCTGTGAAGTGGCCACCCATATCACTTGATTTCACACCACTTGACTTTTATTTTTGGGGTCGTTTAAACCAACTCGAATATGCAGAGAAAATTAGGGACAGACACCATGTCGAGCAACGAACTGAAGAAGCACGTGCCAGCATTTCTGCGGAAATCCTTCTGCGAGTGCATGGCGACCGGATTCAGCGTCTTCAGATGTGCATTGACGGAGACGGTCACCATGCTGATTACATTGAATTACTGTTCTTTACGGAGAGTAGTCGGTCCTGTAATTCCAATCTAAAATGTGTTTTAACTTTTAAACCATACAGGTACTTCGTAAATCACATCAGCTAATACTGATGTTATTTGAGTATCACACGACCCATTTCCATTTAATAAAAAGTGGCTTAGATTCAAGATGGTGATTTCAAGATGGCGCCCATGTTTGGTACATACCGTAAAAGATAGATTATCTTACTCATAGCTTATTGGAATTTTCTGGTTTTCCCATTCCAGCCGGGTTTTGAAATACCAGTGTGTACTGCTACTTTTGACTCATCCCGCATTTAGCAACCTAAAACCAACAATTCTACTCCATCACATTGAATCTAGCATTGCAGATCGGCTACTATAAAACGTTGAGCCTAGAGGCTACACGTATTGTCAATTTCAGTGATAACCGGAAAGGGGAAGGTGAGAAGCACATTGGAATTTGGTTATCAGTTTTGAGGAGGAAATGCATTAGGCTTCCGCTGTAGTCAAATACCGGTAGTGCTGGTAACAACAAAGGCTAAATGGTACTCGATTACATGACAAACAAGCGACGGGTGAGGTTTTGGCTATGTGCCGAAGTATGTAACAAAGAAAATTTATTTCAGTACGTAACTAGCCAACGATGGCTGTGTGTCGTCATCCATAGAATCCCTGTAATGCGCCTCTCCTCCCTCCCCACAAAAGATGTCTTTGCAGACAATCGTTGATGTCACAAGACACATAGGACTCTAGCGGAAATTATTAGCAATTAGATTGAAGCTCACAAAGACATGCGCTCTGTTTTCATCTAATTAGTTCATTGATTTTGTGTAGCAACTGAGCTGTGAATGCAAGACAAACAGTTTCCGAGTGAATGGCTTGAACGTATACTGCACTTCAGTCTGATTTGATACCGTTTTACTCATATACACGCACAAAGTCATCAATAAGTAGTTCGATAAATCTTTCTCGGTATGCGTAGGAATACAACATTAACTAAAATACAAAGGCTATGAAACATTCACACTGCAAAAATGAACCCAAGAAAAATACAATCTTAGACCACTCCCTTATGGCGAAACTGAAATATTTCATTTATCTTGATGTCGTAATCAACCCTTGTATCCACACACGAAAATTATACATTTTTATCTGTAACCAGGTTTCCGTGCTCGCCCACTACTCAGCTCTGGGTATATCTACATCTACATCTACATTTATACTCCGCAAGCCACCCAGCGGTGTGTGGCATAATTTTCCCAAGCAATTAGGATTAGATGATTTACAGATAATGGACGACGCTGACAAATGCTTTCCCAGATCCAGTAGAAACAATATGTGTCCATGAGCCACATTTTCGTTTGAGGGATGTTTTCTATGTAAATAATGTATGTCACTGAGATAGCAATATCCAGAATGTTGTAAAAAATGCCCGACGGCATCTCTTTGCTCTCCTTCCAACACTGTAATAAGGATATAACTGTTCCATCGTATCCACTCCCACATCTGTTCCGTTATAGTAGTGTATAATATCTAGTTTTGAAAAAATGCCAGAAGCTAATGCATCGTAATCTAAAGTGGACAACATTACAACTGCTTCTTTCTTCTTTGGGGCATGTGCACAGAGACATACGTTATCTTCACTGAAGCCAAATATAGACGAACTTTAACGGCGTGAAGAGGAAGGTTGCATTTCTCGGGGTAAATAGGACTCGTTTCTTTCCACAGTACAAACTATGAACAAACCGCAAGTTTTCAACAGCCTTACTAATGAGAGTTGTGAAAAATAAGTCAGTGATTACATTTCTGCCGGGACCTTTGCAAAGGTAACATAAATCTTTTACAATCCAATCCCCTTGATTAGTTTCTCTTCAAGATGCAGATTTACCAGTATAAATTTGGCCAGTTATTGAATAAAAATTTCTCGAATTACAAATCCACCAAACCGTCGGCAATGTTTAACTGACTTTTGGGGCATGTCTTGAGTAAACTTAATCATTCCTGTGTAAAGGAAAATCTGCTCATTAACAGTGAGGCAATCAGTAGGGACTTAGTATATTTGAAGATTTGAATTCAGCGTTTCAGGTAAGTTAGATACTCTAGCAGCTTTGTCACTTTTCAGACGATCAGCATCAGCGTTCACAATGTCAAAACTAATAAATCTGCTTATCGGCCTTGACCTGTTGGGGGATAAGCCTGCACTATAAAAAGGAATGCGTTTTTTTCATATTTCATTTGTGTGTTCACTGTTCAAAATCGTACCCCAGCTGTAATCAATGTCCAAGGTGTACAGCAAATTCCTCACTTGTAAATGGCTTCCTGACTTCCACTGCTCCTTCTTAATCATGTTATAATTTTTGAATACCTGATTTGCCACCCTGTCTGCTTCACATACTATTATATGTTACGTTTCAGCTGTAAGTATAATCTAGAAGGTATCTTTTATAGAAACAAATTTTTGCTACACATGTCAGCCCAGCCCTATCCCCAAAAATCTTATGCCTCTGCTGCTTTCCTGTCCCAGGTGGTTCATTATGCCATAGAGCTTCATCTTCACCATGTCAAATGCCTGGAGAAGACAGAATTGCTCCATTGTTTTCGTCAGCTCTGTATTTCACATCCCTACTATTATCACCCGTCTCCCTTCCAACTTCAGTTCCATTACAAGCATCAATAGCATTTTCAATATCAGAAGCAGCAGCATCTTTGTAACTAGTAATCTTCTTCACTTAAGTCTGTAGCTTCTTTCTCCTCTGGATCAGCAGTAGACAATAACTTCCTAATATAACCTTCTTTTGCTTTATAGCTTAAACTGCTGTATTCAGATTTAGGGTGTTCTTGTATATCATCCATGAGAATCCAGAGTTGAGGTTCAAATGGTTCAAATGGCTCTGAGCACTATGGGATTTAACTTCTGAGGTCATCAGTCCCGTAGAACTTAAAACTACGTAAACCTAACTAACCCAGGGACATCACACACATCCATGCCCGAGGCAGGATTCGAACCTGCGACTGTAGCGTTCGTGCGGTTCCAGACTTTAGCGCCTAGAACCGCTCGGCCACTCGGCCGGCCAAGAGTTGAGGTTCACTGTACAATAATGAATAGTTCATAATGTTGTGCAACAGTAGCCAGCAACAATTCGAATGCACTGTTGTAACGATTTTGTATATCCCTGAATATGGAAGTTAATAGGAATATAAAAAAAGGGAGGAAGGTTTATCTGTTTAGCAAGAGTTATAGAAGGCAGATTTCAGACTACCGAACAGATTAAAACGAAAATTTCGGTTCCGACACTGACAATTTGAGTGTTTGTGGAAAAAGTTCAAGGCAATCGTAAAATGCGTTTCAGACAGGTACGTGCCGATTAAAACTGTGAGGGACGGGAAAAACCCACCGTAGTTCAACAACAAAGTTAGGAAACTACTGTGAAAGCAAAGAGAGCTTCACTCCAAGTTTCAACGCAGCCAAAACCTCTCAGACAAACAGAAGCTAAACGATGTCAAAGTTAGCGTAAGGAGGGCTATGCGTGAAGCGTTCAGTGAATTCGAAAGTAAAATTCCATGTACCGACTTGACAGAAAATCCTAGGAAGTTCTGGTCTTAAGTTAAATCAGTAAGTGGCTCGAAACAGCATATACAGACACTCCGGGATGATGATGGCATTGAAACAGAGGATGACACGCGTACAGCTGAAATACTATACACCTTTTCCAAAGCTGTTTCACAGAGGAAGACCGCACTGCAGTTCCTTCTCTAAATCCCCGCACAAACGAAAAACTGGCTGACATCGAAATAAGTGTCCAAGGAATAAAAAAGCAACTGGAATCACTCAACAGAGGAAAGTCCACTGGACCTGAAGGGATACCAATTCGATTGTACACAGAGTACACGAAAGAACTTGCCCCCCTTCTAACAGCCGTGTACCGCAAGTCTCTAGAGGAACGGAAAGTTCCAAATGATTGGAAAAGAGCACAGGTAGTCACAGTCTTCAAGAAGGGTCGTCGAGCAGATGCTCAAAACTATAGACCTATATCTCTGACGTCGATCTGTTGTAGAATTTTAGAACATGTTTTTTGCTCGCGTATCATGTCGTTTTTGGAAACCCAGAATCTACTCTGTAGGAATCAACATGGATTCCGGAAACAGCGATCGTGTGAGACGCAACTCGCTTTATTTGTTCATGAGACCCAGAAAATATTAGATACAGGCTGCCAGGTAGATGCTATTTTTCTTGACTTCCGGAAGGCGTTCGATACAGTTCCGCACTGTCGCCTGATAAACAAAGTAAGAGCCTACGGGAAATCAGACCAGCAGTTTGGCTCGATTGAAGAGTTTTTAGCAAACAGAACACAGCATGTTGTTCTCAATGGAGAGACGTCTACAGACGTTAAGGTAACCTCTGGCGTGCCACAGAGGAGTGTTATGGGACCATTGCTTTTCACAATATATATAAATGACCTAGTCCAGTTGACGACCGGACGGCCGACGAGACTAGAAAAATGGATGACACAAGCTCGCCCTCACCAGTCACTTTCCCTGATTTCGACACACCCGCTTCCGCTCTCTGGGCAAACAGATCACAAGCACGACGCCCGTCACTGGTACATAACCACAAACAACTGCGGATTCACCCTTGGTCACTCAACTAAAAAGTGTCCTGCCACAGCCACGGTTGGGTTACGGACCTTGGGAGCATGACATTGAAGACGATTCTGCCCCGCTGTGGTAAATGAGTAGAGGGGTCTCTCCTACCACACCTCGGCCCCTTCCGAGTAGCAACAGATGCCGGCGCGGACGCGGCCTGCGGATTGGTTCAAATGGCTCTGAGCACCATGTGACTTAACATCTGACTTCATCAGTCCCCTAGAACTTAGAACTACTTAAACCAACCTAACCTAAGGACATCACACACATCCATACCCGAGGCAGGATTCGAACCTGCGAGCGGAGTGGTCGCGCGGGTCCAGACTGAAGTGCCTAGAACCGCTCGGCCACCTCGGCCGGCGCCAATGAGCACACACATTTTTTATATCGTTAAGTACTTCCAGTAAGGACTGCATAAAAATCGTCTTATAGTCCTTCGTTCTGCTGCTCAAAAAATACCATTAATCACAGGGAAGCAGGTCCACATCAGAGACTCGAGTCTTTAACTACCAATCCGCTGTCTGCTCTCGAAAAAATTGTGGGCAGGAGTCAGTGAACTTCATTTCTTAACTGCCTTTTCTAAAAACACCAAAGTTTTTACTCACCCCATTCACATGGGGTTTCCGAAACCAGATTTCGTAAACCGATTTCCGAGTACCGCTTCTGGGTGGTCATGTAAACACTGGAAATCTGCTCCTAGTTGCCGGTTTTGCAGTTTCACAATCGATTTTCACTCCCATATAAGTGCAACCGGTTTCGAAACGTGCTTGGGATGTGTTGTACGTTTGTTTTCAGAATGGACTCACTGGTCAGTGAAGAGAAAGCAGAAGTGTTAGACTGACCCATGAAGCTGTCTACCGGTAATATTTGAGTGAACAGAAATAACGATTGTATCGACTTAATCCGAAACTGTATCAGCTGTTTTCCGGTCGCCACGTTTAATTGGGCTAGCAAATCCGTTTCAGACCCTAAAATGTAAACACCAAAGTGAAAAACGGTTTCCGAAATTCGGTTTTCGTCTTAGGGAAGATGTGCCGCATGTAAACATAGCCACTTTCACGACTGTGGGATAGAAAAGTTTCCGTTCAACCATTTGCCTTTCACGAATACGCCAGACAACAAATAATGCCTTTTGCTGAACACACATTATCGGAAGGGACACGTTGTAAGAATCCTATCATTATAGGCGGCGAATTGCCACAGGCTTTTTAGCATATTCGCTGGATCCGTACGTAGTTCTTTGCTTACCAAACATTTCGGAAGAACACTGTTGTGTCCGCCAACGCGGCGCCAAAGGGACAATGCTGTTCCGAACACTTTCCTTGGGCGGTCAGGAGCGCCTCTGCCCTCCGTATATGTCCTGTCTTTTAAGATGGGTGTCGCCACAGGTCCCCAAGGAGCAGCAATGGTAAAGAGTGCTGGTCACAGCCCCTCGCATGCTGTTAACGCTGCTGTTCACGTACTCATCTTATAAGCACCAATCCCCCGTAACTGATAGAAGAGAAACGAATAAAGAAATCTTGACCTACACTATCTTTCTCGTAATCCTCATCATTTGAGTAAAAAATGATGAGTTGCAATCGGTAGCAGATGCGATTTTCGTATAACAGAAATGAAAAGTGGAGGCTAGGACGGAGTGCACTGTCATGCTCATATAATAAAGGCCTCAGTGCTATTCTACTGTACACAGTGCAGAGTGCTGTAAAATGTGATCATACCCTCTTGTATTTAACGTTTTATTAATTTGTAAAATCATTAGGGGAAGTGGCAACAAAACGACTTTTCACGTTGGTGTGTAGTCTGTATGAGTATGACAATATGTAATCTAACTTTCGGAAAAAAATATCATTCACACAATTCTGAAGCCTGCAAGAGCTGACAAGTCCGAGAATTACCGCAGAATCAGCTTAACAGCTCATGCATCCGAGTTGCTGAGGATAGTACTATACATAATATTGGAAAAGAAAATTCAGGATGTGTTTGCCTTTAGGAAAGTTAAAGGTACCAGAGAGGCAATTCTGACGTTGCAGTTGATAACGGAAGCAAGACTAAAGAAAAATCACAACACCCTGATAGAATCTGTCGATCTAGAAGACGCATTCGACAATGCTAAATGGTGCAAGATGTTCTAAAATCGGAGAAAAATGGTGTTAACCTATAGGGAGATACGAGCAACATACAATAAGTGCAAGAACCAAGAAGGAATAAAAAGAGCGGACGCTAAGAACGAAATACTCGGATTAAAAAGGATGTAAGACAAGGAAGTAGTCTTTCGCCCCTACTGTTCAATCTGTACATCGAAGAAGCAATGATTGACGTAAAAGAAAGGTTCAGGAGTGGAATTAATATTCTAGGTGAAAGGGTAATAGTAATACGATTCGCTGATGACACTGCTCTCCTTAGTGAAAGTGAAGAATAATTAGATGATCTGCTGATTGGAATAAACAGTCTAATGAGTACCGAATACTGACTGGGAGTAAATCGAAGAAAGACGAAATTAATGAGAAGTAGCAGAAATGAGAGCAGTGAGAAACTTTACACCAGTGTTGATAGTACGAAGTAGAAGAAGGTAAGGAATTCTGCTACCTAGGCAGCAAAAAGTCTACTAGTATCAAACATAGGGTTTAATTTTAGGAAGAAATTTCTGAGAATAGACATTTGAGGCCCAACGTTGTACGGGAAAACGGGAATAGAAGAGAATCAATCCATTTGACATGTAGTACTACAGACTAATGTTGAAAATTAGGTGCACTGATAACGTAAGAAATAAGGAGGTTCTGTGCAGAATCGGAGAGGAAAAGAATGTGTAGAAAAATTGACAAGGAGAAGGGACAGGACGGTAGGACATCTGTTGAGACAACAGTGACTGATTTCCGTAGTACTAGACGTAGGTGCAGAGGGCAAAAACAGTAGAGCCAGTTATTGGAGTACATTCAGCAGATAAATGAGAACGTAGACTGCAAGTGCTACTCTGAGATGAAAAGGTTGGCACAGGAAAGATATTCTTGGCGGGCGCCATCAAACCAGTCAGAAGACAGATGACTCAGCAAAAGAAAAAAAGGCGCAATAACGACAATATACGCTAACCTCGAAAACCACTCCGAACTCACGAGTGATTCCTTTCGCCGGTTTAGCGTAAATTTTTCAATCACTCTCTCCAGTGATTTACGTTCCCTCTCCTTCAGCACGTGAGGTCTGCTTGGTCTGGGTTTATCTGTGGTTATTCCTTTCTGTTTCCACCTGATGTTTCCACGTAACAGTTACATCAACAACACAGGAACTGCACAACGTTAGAAGAGTTGACATGCCTGTCATGGATCTAATTCAGGTGACACTCAATGACCAGTCTTTGTTCGAAGTCACTGGGTGGTATTGGCCTTACCATTCTGCAGTTACGTCTTCTCTGTTGATAACACAATACAGTCAGCCTCATTTTATACAGGCAGGCCCATTTTTCGTGACGTCTAGTGGCATATTCCGCACTATAGAAACAGCTAGGATATGCCGAAAGCAAAGTCACTCCGATGCTAGCAGTTAAAGCTTTAATTTCCTCATGAATGCGGAGTGGTTTTAGAGACGCTGCAGATTTTACCGTAGTTTGGTCCACAGTTGTGCTGCTGAAATTAGTATCGTGAAAGATTCAGTGTTACGCAAATGTACAGCCAGTATTCTAGATATAAGCGATATGGTTCAAATGGCTCTGAGCACTAAGGGACTTAACTGCTAAGGTCATCAGTCCTCTAGAACTTAGAACTCTTCAACCTAACTAACCTAAGGACATCACACACATCCATGCCCAAGGCAGGATTCGAACCCGCGACCGTAGCGATCGCGCGGTTCCTGACTGTAGCGCCTAGAACCACTCGGCCACTCCGGCCGGCTATCCGATATAATATTGCAGTCATGGAATAATAATACACTGAGGTGACAAACGTCAGTGATAGTGACCACATACGCAGATGGCGTCTGAAAAGCGCGCACAACGTGTAGAAGGGCAGCGCATTGGTAGAGCTGTCGTTTGTACTCAGTTGACTCTTGTCAGAAGGGTTCGGACGTGATAATGGGGGCACGACTGGAAATAACAGAGTTGGGATAATACACTCCTGGAAATGGAAAAAAGAACACATTGACACCGGTGTGTCAGGCCCACCATACTTGCTCCGGACACTGCGAGAGGGCTGTACAAGCAATGATCACACGCACGGCACAGCGGACACACCAGGAACCGCGGTGTTGGCCGTCGAATGGCGCTAGCTGCGCAGCATTTGTGCACCGCCGCCGTCAGTGTCAGCCAGTTTGCCGTGGCATACGGAGCTCCATCACAGTCTTTAACACTGGTAGCATGCCGCGACAGCGTGGACGTGAACTGTATGTGCAGTTGACGGACTTTGAGCGAGGGCGTATAGTGGGCATGCGGGAGGCCGGGTGGACGTACCGCCGAATTGCTCAACACGTGGGGCGTGAGGTCTCCACAGTACATCGATGTTGTCGCCAGTGGTCGGCGGAAGGTGCACGTGCCCGTCGACCTAGGACCGGACCGCAGCGACGCACGGATGCACGCCAAGACCGTAGGATCCTACGCAGTGCCGTAGGGGACCGCACCGCCACTTCCCAGAAAATTAGGGACACTGTTGCTCCTGGGGTATCGGCGAGGACCATTCGCAACCGTCTCCATGAAGCTGGGCTACGGTCCCGCACACCGTTAGGCCGTCTTCCGCTCACGCCCCAACATCGTGCAGCCCGCCTCCAGTGGTGTCGCGACAGGCGTGAATGGAGGGACGAATGGAGACGTGTCGTCTTCAGCGATGAGAGTCGCTTCTGCCTTGGTGCCAATGATGGTCGTATGCGTGTTTGGCGCCGTGCAGGTGAGCGCCACAATCAGGACTGCATACGACCGAGGCACACAGGGCCAACACCCGGCATCATGGTGTGGGGAGCGATCTCCTACACTGGCCGTACACCACTGGTGATCGTCGAGGGGACACTGAATAGTGCACGGTACATCCAAACCGTCATCGAACCCATCGTTCTACCATTCCTAGACCGGCAAGGGAACTTGCTGTTCCAACAGGACAATGCACGTCCGCATGTATCCCGTGCCACCCAACGTGCTCTAGAAGGTGTAAGTCAACTACCCTGGCCAGCAAGATCTCCGGATCTGTCCCCCATTGAGCATGTTTGGGACTGGATGAAGCGTCGTCTCACGCGGTCTTCACGTCCAGCACGAACGCTGGTCCAACTGAGGCGCCAGGTGGAAATGGCATGGCAAGCCGTTCCACAGGACTACATCCAGCATCTCTACGATCGTCTCCATGGGAGAATAGCAGCCTGCATTGCTGCGAAAGGTGGATATACACTGTACTAGTGCCGACATTCTGCATGCTCTGTTGCCTGTGTCTGTGTGCCTGTGGTTCTGTCAGTGTGATAATGTGATGTATCTGACCCCAGGAATGTGTCAATAAAGTTTCCCCTTCCTGGGACAATGAATTCACGGTGTTCTTATTTCAATTTCCAGGAGTGTAGTTGGAGCTAGATGCATGGGATATTCCATTTCGGAGATCGTTAGGAAATTCAGTATTCCGAGATCTACAGTGTCAAGAGTGTGCCAAGAATACCAGATTTCAGGCGTTACCTCTCATCAAGGACAACACAGTTGTTGACGCCCTTCAATTAACGACCGAGAGGACCGGCGTTTGCATTGGGCAGTCAGCGTCAGCAGACAAGCGACACAAAGTGAAATAAACACAGAAATCAAGGTGGGGCTTACGACGAACGCACCCCTTAGCACAGTGTGGCGAAATGTGGCGTTAAACCGCAATGGTACCAGACGACCGACGTGAGTGCCTTTTGCAGACAGTACAGCATCGCCTGCAGGGCCTCTACTAGGATCGTAACCTTTTAAATGGTTCAAATGGCTCTGAGCACTATGGGACTTAACTTCTGAGGTCATCAGTCCCCTAGAACTTAGAACTATTGAAACCTAACTCACCTAAGGATATCACACACATCCATGACCGAGGCAGGATTCGAACCTGCGACCGTAGCGGTCGTGCGGTTCCAGACTGTAGCGCCTAGAACCGCTCGGCCACCGCGGCCGGCGTAACCTTATCGGTATGGTTCGCGAGTGGTGCGGACTCCATGAAAGCATAGACCTACGCTATCAACAAGACACATTGAAAGCTGGTGGTGGCTCCATAACAGTGTGGGCTCTGTTTACATGGAATGAACTGGGTCCTATGGTTCAACTTAAGCAATCATTGAATGGAAATGTTTATGTTCGGCTACTTGGGAGACCATTTGCAGCCACTCATGGAATTCATGTTCCTAAACAATGATGGAATAATTATCGATGACAATGCGCCATGTTGCCGGGCCACAGTTATTTGTGACTGGTTTGAAGAAGTCTGGTCCGCTCGAGCGAATGATTTGGCCACGCAGATCGCCCGACGTGTATCCAATAGAAAATTTACGGGCCATAATCGAGAGGTCAGTTCCTGCAGACAATCCTGCACCGGCAACACTTTTCGCAATTATGGACGACAACAGAGGCAGTATGGCTCCGTTTTTCTGCAAAGGACCTCCAACGACTTATTGAGCCCACGCATGTCGAGATGCTGCATTACGCAGGCCTAAGAAAGGTTCGGCACTACAGGAGGAGGTATCTGTGAGTTTTACCACCACAGTGTACGTATCTGATATGTGAGGAGGTATAATGAGGACAGCACCGTTTAAAATACCAATTATGTAGGCAAAGCACGTCGCTTATCCGGTAGCATTCAATATACAGGAAGAACTGATGTGATCAATAAAACCCATGTTGTACACAGATTATATGCATGCATTCATAACTATCTCGATTCCTTTGGCCCTTCCACAGTTTGAGCCGTATTGAACCACATAACAGTAATAAAAAATTAGCAGGAGAGAGGATATAAATATTTTTTTGTAATTTTAGATGTGTAAAACGATGCCACGACAAAAGGATCAAACCAACTTCAGGCTTTCCCGGCGAGATTTTGACGTGTGGAATAATCGGGTCTACTGCCGGATGTTTGTGTCGCTCTGGCACAATATTTCGGCCACGTAACTCGTTGCCTACTTCAGGTGCTACCTGAGACTGCCGTACCTCAGGAGCAGCACCAGGCGGGCGCGGACCGCGAACGAAACGCCAGACAAAGGACGGGCCTCAGACAGCTGCCACAGATGGCGACCAAGTCGGGCGTGGACGTCCGAGGGAGCACCGGGGAAGAGACAACACGTTACAGGGAGCGCCAGGCGGGCGCGTCCGGCAGAGAGAGCACCCTGCGCCCTCTGGGCATAAATACTGGGCAAGATCCTCCAATACGACAGTCTCAGGTAGCACCTGAAGAAGGCAACGAGTTACGTGGCCGAAATATTGTGCTGGAGAGACACAAACATCCGGCAGTAGACCCGAATATTCCACATGTCAGGATCAGACCGGTTCTTGTGTTAGCGTTAAGTCTTCCTCGCCCACAAACTATGGTTGTGCCTCAGTCACGGGTGTACAGAACTGCTGCAAGCACCAAAAATCCATGTGAATACCGATTAAGTAACGGTGAGAATAAAGTTTTAGTAGCAGAACTTGGTTGGGATTTCTAGAAAGGACACTAATGGTGACACAAAATAGTCTGCTCCTGCGTTAGAGCTTGCGTGCTGTTCCGCTGCGTCTTGGAGTAGGAATAGCACTATGAGCCATGCAAAGCGATATTTGTCCCTACCTTTCACAAATTACCGATGACCACTCTGCTTTTATATGTATGGGTTCAAATGGCTCGGAGCACTATGGGACTTAACTTCTGAGGTCATCTGTCCCCTAGGACTTAGAACTACTTAAACCTAACTAACCTAAGGACATCACACACATCCATGCCGGAGGCAGGATTCGAACCTGCGACCGTAGCGGTCGCGCGGTTCCAGACTGTAGCACCTACAACCGTTCGGCCACACAGGTTGTCTTATATGTACCATGCACTGTCTAAAACAATGTACAATATACAGGGGTTGGATCAAAATATGGAAATACCGCGGGAAACGCATGCTTGTATATGAATTCAGATCCTTGCAGCCCTTCAGGGTGCGATGTGGTATTAGACAGCGAACGGCACCTACGTAGTGACCTCGAGAAGTTGTAAGTGTAATCGTGGTCAGAATAGTGTTCTACGAAATAGCAGGTGCATTATGTTGGACCTCAGCGATTCTGCCGTGGTGTTTCCATACTTTTGTGCGTCCTCTCTGTCTGGCATTTGTACTATCAGAGCCGACATACCTCATATCACGAGCATCTCCTTCCTTGACTTCCAAAGGGGACAAATGGTTGGGCTAGTTTTCCTGTGAGATGAAGCATGTCGAAGATAAATTTAACTAACGGTAGTCTGTTCGTTCGTTGGAAACTGCAATCTCTTACGGCCGCAGCACTTGATGACTCGCCGCATAAAGACATGTATTAACACGTCAAAAATAACAGTGAAGAACAGATTTTCTTTTCTGTGGTTTTTCTCCAGGTAATTCGGATTTGTTTCAGAGCACACAGGTATTCGGTTCATGATTAAATTTTTTTTCTCTCAACAAAAAATAAATAGGTTTCATTGTTAGTGCTGTCCGAATTACACAGTGTCCACGAAAACTACAGCAATCGCTTCCACAACGATCAACAATGGAAATGTGTGAGACCGATTTCTATTGTCCCGTTTATTAGACACGCCAACGACGCAAAGGGAACTATGCTATGACCTACGTTTTCATTAAATATTACATAATGGCAATGTTTTAAATCATTCTTCTGTCAATGTTACATATAATACAGATTATTACGGCTGTTGCTCGTCATTTTCAATTTGATGGATGCATGTAAGAAGTAGGATATCTACATAGCCTCAAATGATTATCTTTAGTGTTTACCGGTTAGTCGAGTTCTTTGTTGGAATCTTCTTCTTCTCAGGGTTAGTTTATGAAGGTGAAAGATTTGCTTTGCTTCGTTCATGCATGATGCGGCAACGAAGTGACCCCACATAACAATAATTTTTTCATAAATGTTAACGATAGTGCAATAAAGTTTCTGAAACACAGAAGTTTTCGAAACGAGGAAGAATTTTGCTGTCTCGATAATACTCATAACCAGTCTATGCTCAAAGCTTAACTAGTGATATTATGTGATACCATTATTTTCGGTCCGCTGGTGAATTACTTATCAGTTCCAGTTTTCGATGTGTAAGGTTAGCTATGGTACTTTTCCTTTCGGGCATTTCAATTCTTTAAGTAAAATATTCAGTTATTCAAATGATCTATATCATGAACAGCTAAAGACAAATATCGAGAGGGCCTGCCATTTATAATATTCTTTATAACTGTCGGAAGCCATAAATCGGCTAGACGTGTTTCTCCGCGGAAGACACGTGATTCAGGCACGGATGGCATATGTGTCTGGACCAACCAAAAATATCTGCAGTAGCCGAACGTTGTCACGTGCTGGAACATCATAACTAAATAAGCCGTCGAAATTCGCTGTTCAATAAGTTAACAGAGGTACCGGTTTTCACCTTTGTACAGCGTGGGATCCGGCTGTAGCAATATTAATGTCACGAAGAACACAAAGGGAAACTACTGGTCACGCAAAGTTTGACGCTTCCGTGGGAATTTAAATATTCGGAAAACAGCGGGAGGTCTGGACGGCCACACGCCGGAGTGGTCGCATATTTTATCTTGACGGCTTCCTGTAGAAGTCGCTGGGGTGACCTGGCTGCAGTGCACAGGTGGGAAGCCAGTCTTTGCACGTGCTTCGAAGTCTTTGGTTCTACGGTCGCAATTTGGTGAGACAGAACTTCCCGCTAGCGATCACGAATTCCTCGCTAGTGGGCACCGAATTTGGCACCGTCAACACCCTCGCCTTTTCCACTCATACTTGATAATGTTTCAGCTCAGTAGTTCAACCGAGCATCAAATGCTGCGACTTATGAAGATCTAAGCCGGCCAATGTGGCCGAGCGGTTCTAGGCGCTACAGTCTGGAGCCGCGCGACCGCTACGGTCGCAGGTTCGAATCCTGCCTCGGGCATGGATGTGTGTGATGTCCTTAGGTTAGTTAGGTTTAAGTAGTTCTAAGTTCTAGGGGACTGATGACCTCAGAAGTTAAGTCCCATAGTGCTCAGAGCCATTTATGAAGATCTAAACTATGCAGCATTTCGAGTACGTCAGGGCGTTGCACTTCAAAATCTCCATAGCATTCATCACTGCGACGTGACAGCTTTTTGTTCAAACCAGATGGAACTAAGGTTGCTTGGGCGTCACATCTACGGCTCATTCACTCTTGTCTCTCCGGCAGGACCTTCCAGGTGCGAGACAGACTGTCCAGTGGAGTGCCATGAGGCTTTCATCGACTCTCCAGACGCTATACATCGCTGATGCACCTACAATTGATCGCGTATAGCTCACTCTATAAGCTGACAATTCTCCGATGGGATTTCGTCTACGTCAGCCCCAACGTGAGTGCCAGTACTGTCGAACGTTGACTGCAGGTCACTTCTGACATCCTTATCAACTGAGCTGACTGACTGTGCCTCACACTCAGTGCTATCAAGGGGCACGCCTTGGCAGTTACATCATCCCCGCAGCATTTCAACCCATGAACATCGCAGGCAAGTCATTTTTAATGACGTAACACTACACGATATAGCGTGTCTTGCTAGACTGTCGTTTAACGTTGTACCAGACGACAAGGGATAAGCGAACGATCGACTCAGCGTGGTGGAACCATTGCAGAATTCATTTTTCACCTTCTGTCACTGCTTGGTATCGCAACGTACACATACCTTATCCTGGAAAATGCAGAGTCAAGCCGCATAAATGCACATTCAGACACTGCACATAGTGCAGATTCACACACCGCATGTACCAAAAACCGTTCCGACATCTCAGCGACACCAGATGGCTGAGGTCCCACGTCTAAGGTACCGCTTAAGAGCAACTGCACTCACCTTCTGCAAGAAAACGGGGATAACATAATGATTCGGGGGCTACACCAACAAATTCAGTGGGTACAATATCTTTTTGCCTAAGCAGGTGCTACTGCTTCAAGACGAACTGGTTGAACCACAAGATGTACGTAGCTGACATACGCAAGACAAGAATCGAAGAATAGGAGAAAAGTCGTTTACTTTCTTCGAACTCCAGAAGTGGTTGGAGAGCTAAGCGAACTCTCTGAAAACCCATGACTTTGGCGGTAACTCACCGGTGTGTTCTTCGCACCTGTAGATGTCTGTCAATTGGGCCACTGATATATTGTAGGGGTATCACAACAGCTTCCTATGTTTCGCCCAAGAATGAAATTTCTGCAACCAGTATGTTGGGAAAGCCTCAAGCAACACAAGGGATTCTGATTTTATAAAACAATTTCACCGGTGTAACTAAACCAGGAACGCAAGGAGCGCAGTGACGTAACACTCCAGTGCGCTCAAGTGAAAAGCTGTACAGTAGCGTGCCCCGTTTGCATGTGGCGAGCGCACCGTGCTGGCGTGCATCTCACAGGATCTGAAGAACTTGGCTTTTAAGCGGCCGGTAGTGGAGATAGGGCAGCGTGCTTAACCAGCCGCGATGCATAATTCCGCATTACAGCTCGAGAGCCGCGCGCTGATTGCAGGGAGCCCGTCGACGGCCGTTGGTCGGCGCTGACGTCCAACCTGCCTCCTGGTGAAAATTTTAAACACTGCCGGAGATCGTTCGTACAACTCTAATTAAGGATTTGCGTATCTTTGCTCGCTCGAAGTTCTACATACTGGCATCTATCTACAACAAACACATAACGAACTGAAACTGACCATTGAAAATGAATGAATGAATTTTTGAGGCAATCTAAAGGGACTAAACATCGAAATCATCAGTTGCGTTTATCTAATATTAACTGCGATACCCGGCGTTGCCCGATTGATGGCGTGAGTAGACGTTGTACCTCCTGAACAATTTCTCGGTGTAGTTCCTGACTGTGAGTACAACGCTGAATTTTTTCATCACCAACAAAATATATGTGTAGGACTTTTGGTGTTTCAATTAGCATGGTATTACCATGTATTTTCTACTTACTGGTCCTTGACTTTAGCCTAGAGTGGTCATTATTTCTTTGTTTATTTCCCATTTGAGGTTGATTAGCTGATTAACAATTTCTGGCTGAATTTACTCTAATTATTGTCGCTGTGTTATACTTGGTTTTGCCCTTCACTTCACCTTCCTCCTATTTGCTGCACTCCTCCTCGAATATTTGTAAGTCGTCTTTCTCTTTCTTCTTCTGTTTCGTTTCTACGTGCTGCTTTTCCTCTTTGCGAATTTACATAAGATTGCCCTCCTCGATAGCGCAGTGGTCAGTGCGCCGGAATGTTGCGCAAAGGGACCTGGGATCGACTCCCGGCTTGGTAGGAGCTTTCTCCGCTCAGGGACTGGGTGTTGTGTTGTGTTGTCTTCATCATTATCATATCAACCTCATCGACGCACATGTCGCCGAAGTGGCGTCAACTAAGACTTGCACCAGGCGACCGGTCTACCCGACGGGAGGCCCTCGCCATACTACATTTCATTTACAAAACATTGTGTAAACACTATCATACACTTTGATATTTTATCCGTGACGACAACTTTGAATAATATATCCCCCTTCCTTATATATAAAACAATTGAACAGAAAGAAAAAAAAAACTTCTTCTTCGAATTCATTTTACCGAATGAATATTCAAAATACTTCTTTTCAACACCACATTACAATTTGATCGTTCAGTTTTTGCGATTTGGTTTTTTTGTATTTGATCCTTTCGTGATCTTCGATAAAATGTGACTGACAAACTAGCATTGAGCTGCGACTTACGTCGACGATAAAAATTTCGTATATTCGATTACGATGTTCTACATCATTCGTATACATTCAGTTTCGGCAATTGAAGGAATTATTGTAATTATTGATAACAACGTTATATAATTTGCACTCACAAAACTCTGAAAAGATTTTGAAACTTTCTGTAAGACCCTGGTCCAAAGAATACTTTCTAGGATACACACCGCCGTCGCTTACAGAGATATGAAACGCCGCTGAAAATATTGTAGACGCTATTCACAAACACAGTGAGGGAGAGAGCGATGTTTGCCACCTTGGTTCACCGACTTCCACCCACCGCGAACCTTACTAACAGCAGGACACCAAGGGATATTTAGTACTATTTCAATGACCCTTTTCTCCCTTCTAGAGCATCAGATTGTCTAATTACGTAGCCAGTTACTTTTACACAATCTGATGACGCCCCAAAAGGGTGAGAC
This sequence comes from Schistocerca piceifrons, assembly GCF_021461385.2. NCBI lineage: Eukaryota > Metazoa > Arthropoda > Insecta > Orthoptera > Acrididae > Schistocerca > Schistocerca piceifrons. Next base: position 442,110,425 of record NC_060141.1, on the reverse strand, counting down.
ACGTTATTATATTTTTTCCGCAGATTCGGATAAGTTTTGTTGGGTCAACATTTGTAAAACCCTAATTCCTCTCTCTCAAACCCCACCCTATGGGGAGAGAGGGAGAGTTTTAGTTTTAACGAATCAAAATTTACGGAGTAAATAAGTATTTTTTATTTATCCTTAACCATTTTCACGCAAAAATGAGAACATAGATTTTCTTGAATTACAGCGCCATCTACTAAGTATCAAAACAAATGTGTTATGTAGAATCTGATTCTGTAACAAAACATGGGGATTCCCATTTGTAATATTAAAGTTGCCTCCTTCTCCACTCCCAAGGGGCTGGGTTGGCGGGCTAATTTTAGCACCAGCAGATGCCCCCCTGGAAAATAATCAACTTTGTATTCTACACATTTTTCCATGTGAAGCTTATTTTAGAGTTATTCTGGTTTGTCGACTTAAAATTTAAACCCTGTATATAACATGACGTGTCTCACCCTTTTGGGGCATCATCAGATTGTGCAAAAGTAACTGGCTACGTAATTACATAATTTTATGCTCTAAAAGGGAGAAACGTGTCATTGATATTACGTAAGTTCTCATCCAAGACTGTCTTTACTGTACATCAATTTGATCTTTCCAGCATTGTCTGAGGCAGAGTGTCAGCCAGACAACGGAGGAAGACCGTAAGACATTAAACCAGCTAAAATGTCTTATGGAAGATGGTTATGGTCTGAGGACCGATACTGGTGAACTGGTGGTAATAACGAAGCAAACTACCTAAGTATCTGCATACCTTATGTAATGCGGAATTCACCACTCATGCCAGGATGGCGGACCTGCCAGTATAAAGGAAGGCGGTGAGAAATGTGTTGCCAGAAGGGAAGCAGAAAAAGCGGAATGTGTCGTCAGATGAACATAGTGACACTGAATGAGGTGTAGCCGTTAGATATCATCTGAGTAACAAATACATCATGGACATTTCAGCTCTTTTAAAATCCCCTGATTCGGCATCTTGTGATGTGACTGTGAAACGGAAATGCGGACGAACAACCATAACAAACAACGACCAGGCAGACCTCATGTACTGACCGACATGTAGAGTTGAGCATAACAAAAGGTGGCTGTGAAAAATCGCGCGAAATCAGCGAAAGGAACCAGTGATTTGGAGTGATAAATCACACTATACTCTGTGGCAATCTCATGAAAGGGTCAGTGTTCGGTGAACGCCTCGAGAACGTTACCTTCCTTTGCGTGCACTGCCAGAAGTGCAGTAAGGAGATGTTGTTACGATATGGCGGTGTTTTTCTTAGTGAGAGTATAGCTTCCCAGGTTTGATTAAAAAAAATGCTAAACGTGGAAAAAAATTAACATATTTCACAACATTACGTACTGCCTGCAATACAGGAACAATGCAGAAACGATAACCGTATCAGCATCACAATGCATATTGTCTTACTGCAGGATCTGCGAAATTTTGTTTTTTGGATAATAACGTATCTGAAATGGACTGCCCTGCACACGCACAGCCCAATAGAACGCCCTTGGGATGTATTAGAACATCGTCTTCGTTCCACGCCCCAGTGGCCAGCAACCATGGATACTCTGTTTACGTATCTTGAGGAAGATTGAGCAGAAACCTATTTAGAATTGTACCTACCAGTTCAAGCAGTCATAAAGGCCAACGGTGCACAGACACACTGTATTAACGCCGACCAACAGGTATCCTGATACTCTTGATCAGACAGTGCATTTCAGTTCTTGCCGGTGAGCTAGGAGGTCTTTGTATAGTGTGTAAGCTTTGGGGACCTCATTCGCAAAGTTGTATTGAATTGCAGTGGTGATGAAGAGGTGTGTCGGTCTGCAGCAGTGAAGGACCGGCCCTGCCCCGCCTCCCCAGTCAAGTCTACGGCGGAAAACCAATATTTGCATTAAACAGGTACTTTTCTAGTTGCTACAGAAGCCCAAGTTCGAGAAGTCTGAAATGGTGAAACAACATGGAAAGTAAATAAGAAAACCGGAGACAGAAGTAATAAAATACAGGGAGGAGGGGTCAGCGGCGATAGAGATTCCAGCCACAAGTGTCCAGACGCCCTCTGGATCCTATGGTGGAAGGTCAACGTCCGACTTTGCCTCGATGCCCTCCCCTCACTCTATGCAATAGTGACTGAGAGTTAACGTCACTTAATGGGAAAGAAGGAGATGAGACCATGGTTACAAGCTTTATGATGAACATATAGAATCTGAGGTGACAAATGTCTTAGAGTCCCTGCTAATATCGTCTCGAACCTCCTTTCGCTCGCCGTAGTGAAGCAACTCGATGTGTAAGGAACTTAGCAGGTTCTAAGAAGTCCGTTACAGAAATAATGAGCCATCCTGCCTCTATAGCCGTCCATACTTGTGAGAGTGTATCGGTGAAGAACGTTGTGGAAGAACTGACCTATCGACTATGTTCTGTAAATGATCGATGGGATTTTTGGTGGGCGATTTGCGTGGCCATATCATTCGCTCAAATTGTCCAAAACATTCTTCAAACCTCACGAACAATTATGGCCCGGTGACACCGTTGTTTGGGAATATGAAGTCCATGAATGCAAATTGTCTCCATGTATCCAGACATAACTGTTTCTAGTCGACTGATCTGTTCCGTTGGACGAGAGGACACAGTCCATTCGATGTAAACACAGTCCTCATCATCGTAGAGCAACCACCAGCTTGCATTATGCCTTGTTGAATACTTTGGTCTATGGCGCCGAGGGGTCTGTGGCGTTCTCGAAACCTTCCGACAGTTCGTACCAACTCAAATCGGGACTCACCTGAAAGGCTATGGTTTTCCAGTCGTCTAGAGTCAGAACGACATACTCACGAGCCCAAGAGAGGCTCTGCACAAGACGTTGTGGTGTTAGCAAAGGCACTCGCCTCGATCGTCTGCTGCCATATCCCATTAACACTAAATTTCACAACACTGCCCAAAAGGACACATTGGTCGTACTCCTCACATTTATTTCAACGGTTATTTCAAGCAGTGCTGCTTCTCTGTTAGCGCTAACAACTGTACGCAAACGCCACTGCCCTCTGTCCATAAGTAAAAGCCATCAGCCATTGTGTATTTTGTGCTGTGAGGTAATGCATGAAATTGTCGTATTCTCGGCGCACTCTTGATACTGTGGATCGCCGAATGCTGATATCTCTAGCGATGTCCCATGCGTCTCGCTTCAGCTTCCATTCCACGTTTGGACTCTGACAATCCCTGTTGTGTGGCCATAACAGCATGGAAAATCTTTCCACATGAATAACCTAAGTGAAAATGACAGCTCCGCCTATGCACAGCCCTTTTATAGCTCGTGTACGTCGCATAATCATGCAGTTTCCGCCTAGTAAACCTGTAGAAGAAGTCTCATTAACAGATAATACTACAGGGGAATTCGCAGTTAAGGTAAAGATGAAGCTTCTTGTGGTCCTCTAAAATGCTGCGTATAACACCACTCAGTCAGGTTCCGCGCAACAGCTGCATGCAAATCAGATTTTATCATTTCGCAAGAAAAATAGACAGAGTCATTCGTGCAATCGATCAATCTTGTGACACTTTCGTAGAGAATAGCTCCAGTTACGACTATCGGTGGCTTTCTGTTTGTCGCAGCTTTAGATTTGTATTCAGGAATGTGAAGGCAAATTAAGACCATCAATTCAGAAAACTACTGTACACTTGAAAACTCTTGTAAACCATAGTGTAAAATCTATAAACTGGAGTGAATAATTTTCAGTGCTACGTCTGAAATATCTTTTTACCACTTTCACAAAATAATTCATTGCTCTTTTTTTTGGACTCTTAACCTGGACAAAAGGCACCCATGTCTTCAGGAGGACGATCAAAAGACTGTTAATATAAATTCACACCATACTGATGGTGTGATTCAGCCTCTCGATAAAAATTCTTGAACAGTCTAAAAATTTTTTAGAAAATCGTCGGACAATACACACAAAACAGATAGTATGATTCAGCCTGTCGATAAAAATTCTTGAACGGTCTAAAACATTTTTCAGAAAATCGTCGGAAATTCCACACAAAACTGATATTGTGATTCAGCGTCTCGATAATAATTCTTGAACAGTCTAAAACATTTTTCCGAAAATCGTCGGACAATATAATTCCGGACAACAGTTTCCCATTTCAGGTTTATGATTAGAGTAGAACTGTTAACCTTTATTGACGTTATCATTAACAGAGTGCAACACCACATTTTATGAATTTCATGAAGTATGCATGGTACGCAACACAATACGCAGAACAACGGCTGCAACCACTGTTCACTCCATTCCAGTTCTGTATAAATAAAAATACTATTTACTATAAAATGCATTGATATATTAATTTTTCTTTTATCGGTGGTTGGTTTCATCAAACAATAAATACTTCGCAATTTTGTAACGATTACAGGGAATAAACAAGAAACTGTATCACTGTTAGGCAAACGTACATTAATCAAATATTATTCTAAAAACTGCGCGACTGAAATTGTTATAAAATATTTGATGTCAACAACATAGAGTCCCGATGATGGAAGTCATCTGTAACAGAAGATAATGCACCGCCTTGATTTTCGTTCTTCTGTTGGTCACTTGTATAATAATTATATCTGCAGCAGTTTAACTGAAATCCAAGTTGTTGAAAATATTAATGAACTATGACTTTGTAGTATGGTTTAAATACTTTAAATTCGCGTATTTGGATTTTGGACTTTGGACTTCACATTGCGAGGTGCTACATTCTCTTGTTGCGGCTGCGTCTGGTTATTCTCGCGTACACAGGAAGGGCTGTACAAACTGTCGTTACAAGCACTTCTCCATACGAAAAAAATTAGTAGCTTCATTGTTTTATAAACGTAATTGTAGCCCAGCTCATCAGCTAAAATTTTGACGGTACATTTCTTTTGGTGTATTCTTCTTCCACGAAAAATTTCGTTGCAGTTTTCGTTATTTCGGGTTGGACAATTCGCTTGTAAGATTAAGTTTGCGTTGGAATTGTAAAAGGATGATTGTATAAACGTTTTAAGTTTTACAATTAGAAAATTAAGTGGTTAACACAGTAGTAGTACTTTCAGTATTTACTAGCATTGATGTCATTACTTTTTGTGACACTGATTGATATAAGACGAGCCTCTTTTACGTTACGTTCCATGGACTGCTCAGCCACCTTGTTCACACTATCAGAACGAAAGGAGAAATAGAACTTTTTAAGCAAATAGAAAACGCAAATGGGTACAGCGACGACACAGTAAATGAAACCTATAATAAATTAAAAAAGGGTCTTTCGCAGAGTAATGTTGGTAGGCATGCGCCAAATAAGAGAGCTACGAAAACGATGTATGAAGTAAAGACATTCAAAGGTATAATCGAACACAGCTTTCGCAAATAGAATGTAAAATTAGCATCTGTAATATTAAACAGCTTCACATTGAGCTTACACCACCACCTAGGTGATGATAAGAAAGACATTTATGAGGGTCAGTAGTACAGAAATTAGAATGTGGTAACTCGATAACTTTCACATAGGGCAGACAGGACGTTCATTTTAAACAAGATTCCATGAACATACTAACACGCAAAATAAAACTACATGCGGAGTACACATGAAAATAGTGAGTATGAAATAACAGACATACATCAAAATTTGAAAGTACTAAAAAAAGTGTCGAAAAGAAGGAAATGTGATCAATTAGAGAATTTGCAGATATGTTGCAGTAAGAAAAGAGCGTCACATTATATATTAAACTGTCAACTCGAGGCCGGCCAAGGTGGCCGAGCGGTTCTAGGCGCTACAGTCTGGAACCGCGCGACCGCTACGGTCGCAGGTTCGAATCCTGCCTCGGGCATGGATGTGTGTGATGTCTTTAGGTCAGTTAGGTTTAAGTAGTTCTAAGTTCTAGGGGACTGATGACCTTAGAAGTTAAGTCCCATAGTGCTCAGACCCATTTGAATTTTTTTACTGTCAACTCGAATGCAGTAAGAAAAGTTTTTCAATATCTATGATGTGGTTCTGTAACATCACATCGAACTGCTAGTAATAGTTCATGGCAAATAATAAGTTCCTGTTATGTCTTACGTTGACTGAAACCAACTCCATTCGATGTTCATAACTTTATGTTATCACGTTCCGTTTTCACAATATCTACATATACTTTATATTACATACACCATGGGCTACGCATCATGTTTGTAGCTGGAATAGCTTATGCGAGAGCTACAGCAATACGTCACCCACGTTGAAGACAACTGTGTAGTTGTAATTACCAGGCCCTAGATCTGTGGCTGCATAACAGGTGCCATTGATATACTACATTACATCTGGAAGTAAACTGACATACAGCGTGTGTGTTGGGTTATAGCTCTTTCATACACTAGTTGTATACTAATACCCTTAGATAATTAGTAAGTACCTGAGATTATGTCTGATTTTTACTACTAAATTAACTGTCGTACATATATTTATGTCACGTCAATAACGATCTAGACCTAGGGCATCGTGTCATATTGTACGATATAGTATATCAGCCTTGTTATTGTAAGGTTTATGTGGTTGTATTACGCCACAGATAGGTAAATGGATACTGAATTTACTCACGGATACTTACTAATCTTATCATGTAGATTACCTTGCGTGAGCCTGTGTCCAGATAAAACCTAGCGTTATGAAGTAGAAAATCTCTGTACAGAACATTGCTGTGTGACACGATCAGCGTTAGGCGCTTGCGTATACCGCAACTTTCAATTAACGGCATTAATGACAACTATTAGAACGTAGACATGGAGCTACGCTTTATACTGCGTTAAAATCGACTCAGTACAACTACATAATACTATCTATTATGGAACTGACTTTTATCTGCCATGACTTATACATGTTGCTTCTTGCGTTACGATGAGCACGCAGTTAGATATACAAAGCGTGCATTATGACATAAACCGTGAACCTGGGCTTCCCGTATGATGTTACATAATTGTCTAAACCATGAGCCAAATGCCATTTAGAGGCCAATACGCAGTGCTAGTACGCTGCATGAGATAACAAAACGCTTCACGTAAGCTTATGGTTTCTAACTGGTTGTTATTTGCTAACATTCATTACGAAATATATATACAGGGTGGTCCAAAAGTCATACAACTCAAATGGAGTGGCAAACAAGGAAACAGAGTCCCTATACACGAGGAACGGGAAGGGGGAAACTTTATAGGCTAATCCACCAACATGGCGGCCATCTTGAAAGCCGCCATCTTGGATTCAACTCCAAAATTTCAAGTGGGAATGTGGTCATGTGACATATCAATCAGATAGAGAATTTCACCAGAAAAACAATGCCGTTGTTATTTTAAACATAACTTTATTCATTTTCGGGTTATAGCCAGTTACATGTGGCAGCAGTGGGAAGCTCGGCAGCATGTGTGTTATGTGCCAAAGAGACATTACGCCGATGTTACACAGTCCCGAGAGACCACCAACGTGGTGGCCACTCCATAGCACCCCTACGACCAATCCACTTTTGAGGGAATTGCACATCCAAGTATGCTCGCAAATTGTGCCTATAAGGTGGTGGGGCTCCATCATGCTGGAAGCATTCCGAAAATGTCCCGTCCTCCGTTAACAATGAGGGAAACACGTCTTCATACAGTAACCTCAGATAACCGTTGGGTGTTAACGTACCACCAATAAAATAAGGTCCAACGACTTTGGTACCTCACACACCATACCAGACCATCACTTTTTGTGAGTCGACCGTTTTGGAAGCATCAATCCAGTGCGAATTTGTGTCGGACCAGTATCTGTGATTCTGCTTGTTCACTTTACCATTGATAAAGCAATTGGCTTCATCACTGAACAGCACCTGATAGGGGAAACGTGGGTGTATCTGCAGCTGCTGTGTCACCCATTCTGCGATCTGTACCCGACGGTCTGGGTCATCCTCGTTCAGGTGTTGGAGCAGCTGAATTTTGTACGGGTGCCATTTGTGCTGCGATAAAATTCGCAGTATGGAGGTACGGCTAACCCCACATTCTGGTGACAGGCGACGAGTACTCCGTTGCGGACTCTTGCTAAATGATGCCAACACGGTCACTGTTGTTGCTTCATTGGTGGCGGGTTTTGGTCTTCCAGCCTTATGTTTATCTGCAACAGAACCTGTTGCTCAGAATTTGGCCAAAAGCTTGGCTACTGCGTTGTGCATATTTCTCCTGACATCAAGATGATTTCAATGCATTCTTCATGTGTTAAGGACATTTTGTAACCTGTAAATAAGGAAACAATGACTAAAACGTTAGCATGAGTAAATGATAACTAACAGTTAAACACATGTAACATATCAGGCATGGGATAGTCTCTTTGCACCGTTTCAGACTACATTTTATGACTTCTCAGTACGTAATGCTCATGCTGCCGAGCGTCCCACTGCCGCCGCAAGTAATTGGCTATAACCCGAGAATGAATAAAGCTATGTTTAAAATAACAACGGCGTTGTTTTTCTGGTGATATTCTCTATCTGTTTGATATGTCACATGACCACATTCCCATTTGAAATTTTGGAGTTGAATCCAAGATGGCGGCTTTCAAGATGGCCGCCATGTTGGTGGATCAGCCTATAAAGTTTCCCCCTTCCCGTTCCTCGTGTGTAGGGACTCTGTTTCCTTGTTTGCTACTCCATTTGGATTTTATCAGGTTCTTTCCGGACTTTTGGACCACCCTGTATATATTTTTTAATAACCGGAAGTTGATCTGGTATATCCTACAATAATGGACGCAAGGGTGTTACGAATGGGATCATTAATAACACATTATTATACCATGTTTTTTTGCAACGTTAGCATGTTTCTGATTATCTTCATCTTTCTTTAAAAGAGGTCATACGCTTGAGTTAGAAATGTTTAGTGATGAGACCCTTGGCATGCTTCTCATGTTATCCTCATTGCAACCACATTACGTACGATCTAGCATCCATAATGTTGAATCTGAATCAGGAAATCTGCATAAATACTGTTTCGGCATACAGTTCTCATCATGATTTGTATTTCTCGTGACGACCTAGGCCTTTGCCTATAAGTCGTCCTTTAATAAAAGCATTGCAACGTAGGCCTGCTGTTACATTTCACACAAGGTGCCGATTTGGTTGTGGCCATGTTGAACAAGATAACTAATGCACATAATGTAGTTTACAAGGTCCAGTTATTTAGTAAGCATCTGGTAACACTGAGTCAGAACCACTTGTCGTGTCACAGACTGTCTCAGACCTTCACAGTGCTCATGGAAAGAACGCTGCTACGTACATAACTCGAATAACCGTCTTAATCTATTATTACAACATCTTATACCGCATGTCCCTTCGGCACAATCATCTACGTCTGAGGTGAGCTATCTCACAGCACAGTCCTCGATTACACCCGTATTGCCCCTCTCTAACCCCCTCCCTCCACTCCTCCTTTCTGTTCCCCGTCGCCCTCTTCTGGCTTTGTCCCACTCGTTTGTAGTTCAGTAATGTATACAACCTCACTTTCTTGCAGAGAACATAGACATTTGAGAAAACTCTACATCTTCCACTTATAAACAATTTTTCGTGGTGATTGTGACAGCATGTCGCGGACGAAGTTAAATGATATAGATGAATTATTTGTAAACCCGTAGCTCTTGTGTGACAGGTGCAGATCACACATCTATGACGGTACCTATCAACAAGCGTGAAGTCTGTCTGTAATTTTCTGCCTGACTGTTAATGTACGTACAAACACTGTAAACGTTTATGTAAATGTAAAAAGCGTTCGGTCGAGAACAGAATCGAACCACCTCCATAAGAGCTCCTTGCTGTCACCTGTGTATTCCGCTTCAGTCCTTGGTTTTAATCGTGGAATCTTCTGAAACACTTTTTAATGTTGTGACAAAATTTGTGTGATGCCGATTGCCTGCTTTTAAACGTTGCGTCACTTGCAGCCGTTTGACATTGCCACTTCCGATCTCTTAATAAGAAACTCCATTGAAACTGCTTTCAGTTTTATATAAAAGTTATGTAATTTCACATAACTGTCATCATTCTACGTATTATACAAATACGGAAAACATGTACGTACTAAGTACCAAATGTATTTTATCGGTGACTTTTGTGAGTGTTTACCAAAATTATTGTTTTGTTACTTGACTTATGATGCTACACCGGAGCATTTAATCTGGCGAGGTATGTGTACCTCTGGCATTTTTTATAATAATCTTGCCGTTGAGTTTTCCATAATTATTTTTATCTACGTTAGAGTTGAGCTCCAATATGTTAATGACTAGATGAAAGTTAGCTACATAGTGTGGAACAATGTCTGATATTTGTAGGTGGTATGTAACGGACGTATTTTGAATGCGAAATCTTCGTAATATGTTTCGAACATCGACCCACAGAAAACTAATGTAAAAATTATGTAGTAAATTTTTTTGTATCTGAGGATTCAAATTAAAATTTGCTGAAACTAGTAGTCCATACATGTAACTAATGCGATCTGGGAAAATGAAACTTCTATAACAAGAAGATCATAGTTTACCATCATGATATTCTAGCAACATCGGGTCGTATACTTTTTCATTAGTTACATAGTATTTTTTTATGTTCGTTTATTATGTGGTATCCGAAATTACTCCAGTGACATATTCTGTGTAACAAAATGTACTTGGAAAATCATCATATAGGTAAAAATATTTCAGCCACGCCTTGCTCATCTGATGTCCCAGCGCTATGTTGTTTGCAACTGCCATGAAGCAGTGCAACACGTTGCTTACTAGATTTCTCGTTATTGTTCAATTTTTTTATCCCTGTTTGGACGCAATGTTAAACCTATATACGAAGGCTGTCCACCAAGTAAGTTTCGATTAATCGCGAAATGGAAACCACTGTGATAATCAGAAATATTTTATCTGCAATAGTTAGCTGCAGCTTCCAGCCACTGCTCTATATTGTCGCCTCTCTGACTTAGACATCTGTCGTAGCGTTGTACCAACTTTCCAATACCCTCGCCATAGAAGGCAGCCGCCTGTGCTTCCCGCCAATTCTCTACGCTCATCCTTAGCTCGTTGTCTGTGTGAAAGTATTGTCTTCATAGCCAGTAGTTAACGTGGGCAGAGATGAAATACATAGGGAGCCAATTACAGGCTGTAGTGCTGGTGATCAAACACTTCCCATCGAAAACGCTGCAGGAGCATTTTCATTGCCCTTGCAGATTGCTACCGAGAATTGTCACGAGTAGGAACCGTATGACAGTTCTGTAATGTGGCCTGCATAACATCAGGCGAAATGTTTCACCAGGACCTCATACGTGACGAGAGAAGTTTCTATGCATTTTTATGTGCTTGCCATTCGCCAAGAACTGAAAAGAGCGAAGTGACGCAACCGCCAGGCATACTAGAGACACTGTGGAACACATCTGTGCAAAGCTTCATCGGATTTTCATAGTCGTTTCTATTTCGCGACCGATCGGAACTTACTTCCTATTCATCCCTCGTAGTACTAGAGAGACCTAAGATCTCTCTATCAAAAGGTGCTAGAAAAGAATTTTTTAAGAAAAATTTTTTTTTTATGAGAAGCGCAACAACTTGTTCTTTCGCCACTAGAGGTTGCAGGGATGAGTAGGATACACTTCGGTTAATACCTGCAGAGGATAGTGAAGTACTTTTTGGATTATGGGACCAAAGCAAGAGACATTCTGGATCTATTTTGATCTTCTATTAATGAGTTGCCTACATGCAGAGTCAGGGGCAAGGTATTACATCATGTCCAACACAATCAGCATTCCATACGTAACCCACACGCCACCCCTGGGTCATATGGCAACTGGCTCTCTGTAGGAAATAAATTCCCTACCAAGGACGACATAGTCTGTTCTAGCCTCAGCATTAAAGCAGAAACTACGGTGATATACGTATTCAGCAGAAACCTTGGCTACCGGACATAGATTTTGATTTATAAACTATGATTCTTTGTGTTGTTGTTTAACGTGGATCTTGGTTTGTTCAATGATACACACTTTGGCTCACGTTAATTACTGTCATAACTTAACGTTCGCCCTCAGTTATGTTAACGGTAATCAATGTAGCAGACGTCTTAGTTACCACACGTACTCTTAACTGACCAAGTTTGCAACAGGCTGCGACATGAAAATGTCAATCAGAAACTGAAACCTTATTAGTGCATCAAAGATGCTAAGCTTAGTGAATCTGGGCAGCGGTGGCTAATGTTGCTACACCAGTATTAGGAACGATAGCAGCAATTTCATAATTTGAGTTACTACAGAAGCAGCACAGGTGTCTGCTGAAGAGGAAAGGTGAGTGAGAGAGTTCACGCAGACAGCACCAACACCTCTGTAATCTATACTAGCCTTGGCAGTATCTTCGTTACAAATGTTCGGTCATTCGATGGAAACTTGGAATAGGTATCTCCTAAGACTGTGTCACTGTTCAAATGGTTCAAATGGCTCTGAGCACTATGTGACTTAACTGCTGAGGTCATCAGTCCCCTAGAACTCAGAATTACTTAAACCTAACTAACCTAAGGACATCACACACATCCATGCCCAAGGCAGGATTCGAACCTGCGACCGTAGCAGTCGCGCGGTTCCAGACTGTAGCGCCTAGAACCGCTCCGCCACAGGGGCCGGCTATATCACGGTATAATATATTTACAGTGATTCTATTGTATATTGTTTATATTATTATTTATGATTTATTGGCTGGGGTGTGTTTAAATACTGTGGGCTGGCATGAGGCTTTTAATTAACTTATACTGCGATAACACTCGTACGGACAACGGCTGCCCCGAATTACGTACGATATAATATTTTTAAACACAACGCACGACTCTCCACCATCTAATAAACAGTTTGCGTGAGCGATGCTATTCAGAAAAGAAAATATGCGTATTCTTACGCAAACTGTAATTATTAATATGGGTCTCAGGAGCTACTTATTATTTATGTACCAAATTTCACGAAGATTAACTAAGTTATTGCGGAGGTTATTGATCGGAACGATTTTCAATATTTCTTGTTCATTATTTTCAAGGCAAAAGAGAAACTCATCTGCCGTTAACTGGCCAAAATGAAACATTGTGAACTCATTTAGTGCTGTGAATTTTAGTAAATGGAATCCATCACTACTCTCTTTAACCCTGAAATAAATGAAAGATCAAAATTGAAAAATCTGTCGCATTTACATTTAATATTATAGCATGAATTATTAATTATAAAAGATCGTCAGCGGAATGGCTGACGAAATGGTGCTTGGGAAGAAGAGTTCCCCGCAACTCGAACATTTGAAAAAAGCTTGGTTAATTATAATTAATATTTGCGACCATTAGAGGTGACAACTAAGTCAATAACGCACACTTTCTAATAAGAATTTCTATTATATTTTGCTAAAATACAGAAAAAACTTACATTAACTATCAGACAGTACTACAATGGCGGCCGATCGCTAGACGAAAACAGGAGGGAGAGTTCAGTCAAAGCATCGTCTCTGATATTCATGGCCTATGTTACACAGAGATGGTACAAAAAACTGTTCTTTGTGAATTACATCGAGATTTGTGAGTTTTGATAATAATAATAATTTACATTCCTTACTATTTGTTATATATGGCGCAGACGTACTTAGTCTTTAGATAATTTATGGTTCACAAGTCTCGTAACAAAACCTCTTTTCCCTTTCTCCAAATGTCCATTTAGATCTATGTGACGTACCGTCACATGGCCCCCCTAGTGAGGGTGTACGTAGTGTGGTTTGCTACTTTATCTACAGACTGTCTACAGTCTTACATCATTATTTAAGTGTTCATGTTTACTTGATTAAGATAGGTACATTTGTGTTCAAGTCACAGTTACATGTATGGTTATATTCGTACCATATGATTCGTGTGTTTTAGATATGTTTTGATTTCACTCTTTCGGGTTTGTATTTTGTATCAGGAATGTGAACAATCCGAAGTCCTACAGACTCAGTACAAATTTGCTTACGCTCCCCCGTTTGGGTTACAGGTGTATGGAAAACCGGCCAAAAAACCTTGCCCTGAGCCTTCAGATTGTCGACATTCAATCTCTCTTCATTGAAATAATCAACAAGAATATATATATATATATATATATATATATATATATATATATATATATATATATATATATCATCAAGGATATATATATATATAAACTAGAAATAGATGTTATTTGAGATTACGCACACAGCACATAATATTCGTCTGTGCCTGCATTATTTGTAATTGTCTTAGCACACATTTTTTTATCGCGTACACTTATACATCACAATAAGAAACATATAGTCACTGTTATTATATATACAGTACGTTTGGTTTGACATATGCAATCAGTCTTTCAATTTCTGTGACCTATGCGCATTATGTCTGTTACAAATTTACATTGTCGTCGGTGTTTATTAATTCGTCGTCAACCATGAATACTTCTCGAAATTGCATCGAAGTTAGAGTCGTCGACGCTGGTGTATTGTTGAGCTGTCGGCGAATCGATGTTGGCAACGACAGAAGCGCTTGTGGCAGCTTGCCACAGTTAGCGACAGTTCGTTGACCTGCGCTGTGACGTCCGCGCAGACAGCTGACGATCAGTCGACAGGCGCGGCGCATCAGCTGTGGAGTCAGGAACACTTGCCGGCCGCTCATCTCGCGTAACATGCAAATATTCAACGGCGTATCAGTTCATCAGCAAAAAATGACAAATACACATATCGCAAGTGCTGAAAGAAATGTTATTAGTTTTCAAGCACTCTGCAGTCATTTGTGTTTACTTTTTTTGTATGTACTGATATTACATGCGAACGTACGGGGTCCATTTCTTTAAATTAGTTTCTGGCTCGAACTCACACATTTCACTACTCGGATTTAATCATTGTTTTTGCTAAGTGTTCACTACTCGGCACTACACACTGTCACTGTGTTGAGCGTTCACGCGAGTATCTAGCTGTGACACTTTTCACTTGACTATGTTTGGCCTGCGTCGCTTCTATCGTGCGTTTGTCGGCCCCGGAATCCGCAGTTCGCTGTGAGCTACCCATAGCATCCCTTCACAGTTCACTGGGAATGTTCCGTTCATAGGAAGTCTATCTTGTTAAGAGAAACAAATGGTTCAAATGGCTCTGAGCACTATGGGACTTAACTGCTGAGGACATCAGTCCCCTAGAACTTAGAACTACTTAAACCTAACTAACCTAAGGACATCACACACATCCATTCCTGAGACAGGATTCGAACCTGCGACCATAGCGGTCGGGCGACTCCAGACTGTAGCGCCTAGAACCGCTCGGCCACTCCGGCCGGCTTCACAGAAACATTTTTCCACACTATGAATGCATGATTTGGCGTATAGTAAAATGTTTCTTGCGGAAGGCACCACCATGTACGCTGTTAATTCTAGTGGTCTTTTCCCACTGTACTTGAATAAAAGTTATGCGCTGCTAATACAGTCAACACTCATTGTGTTATCACACAGTTTACTGTTCACTTTTTCCATCACATCCCAATTAGTGATTCAGTTTATCCGTATTGCACCAACTAAACCTCCGGATAGTCTCACTTGTAAATTGGAAATTTTTTAGCATCTATTATTAGAGCTACATAATAAATATTGCTCTCACTTTACATAATAATATTTTATACATCATACAAATCAGAGTTCCTTCTAGATACGTCCTATCGCTCTGTACTAAGTGATTGATCTAGTTGGTACCCCTTATTTAAAGTGTCGACCATTGGTCTTTCTGGACTAGTGAGTTCGGTAGTTTTTTTTACATGAGTTCTTTATATTCATTCAACACTTATTCATTGCTCTTATTGTTGCTGCGTTTGCATTTGCCTTGCTTCTACAGGTGTAACTGCAAGCGCCCCCAAGCTGGAGTCTGTGCAGATGTTAATTATCCGTCATACCTTCAGGTGTTATCCTGTTTAGAGTATAAATCATCCTATTTCTCGCATTCGATGAATGATCCGCTGCTAGTATGCGTTTCCAAAAAACATGCACAAGGCCCCTCTCTCATTTCCACTTTTGTGCAAAGTGCCATTACATGGATTCATTTACTAATACTTTGTTTGATTGCACACATTTAACTGCATGACTTTTATTCACAAGCAACTCACTCGCACACAAACTTAAAAACTACCACATATATAATACTCATTTATACAAAATTAAACATACACGAAATAATCTTAACTAGCTATATATTTACACCTTATACCTAATCTTTACATACTATCCATATGAGTTCTCTGTTTATTTAAGCATCCACTTGTGGAACCATGGGTGTGAATGTCTTTACATCCTTGTGAGGATATACTCCCCTTATTTTTCCTGTCTCGGGGTGTTCCAGAAAGTAACACCTGTCATGAGGTATCTCCAAGATTCTGTGTGGCCCTGAGTATAGGAGTTGACACTTTTTGTTGACGTTTTTAATACTCAAAGACTTGGGATGGTTCTTTAACATCACCAAGTATTCTGTGTTGTAACTGTATAGTCTATTTAGCGTGCAATCATATTTTTCCTTTCCCATTGCTGGATGATATTGCATAGCGAGCAGGGTTTGTTGTATGTTCTGCTGTCTATTAATGACACTTGGAATAAGTGGTAGAGGCTTTAGCCACTCGTATTCAGTTACAATTTCAGATGTTTTGAGAAAATATCGAACACAGCTACCACATACTTTACCCCGCCTCTTGCTATCGGCAAGGGTCCGGTAACATCTACAGCAACGATCTGTGACGGAGCTGTCGAAACTATGGGCTGTAGTTCATTCTTCGTACTGCGAGTACATGGTTTTGACAAATGAGGCAATATCTCACCAGTGTTTTGACCTTACGGTGCAAGTTCGAAATATAACAGTACCTAATCAACAGATCGGCGCTTTTCTGGCCACCGAAATGTCCCCAACAATCGTGAGTGTACCATATCAAAGTGTTCACTGACTGTGTCGGTATACAAACACACCAGTTTTCCGAAGTTCCTGTCATTCTGTGATACAAAATGTCATTTTGTATTTTATATAACTTGCAAAATCTTGCATTTGCATTGGTGCTTAGTGAATCAATTATCCTGCACCGTAACGGATCGTCACGCTGCATGTGTACGATATCCCGACACATACGTGCATATTTGTTCAGTCTGGTGGGATCTTTCTTTAAGTAACAAGATTTTAAATTCCGTATGCTGTTCTACTAAGCCCGCAAACTCGGGGAACTCTCTAGGTAATCTAGACAATGCGTCTGCAGCCACATTGTCCGTTCCCTTTACGTGTCTGATTTGGAAGTTGTAGTCTGCAAAGCCAAAATCCGCCTTGTCAGATGCTAGTGCAATAAACGGCACGTAAGCACATAGCTGAGCACCTGGTGGTCGCAAAATATTATTACCCTTTCTCCATATACGCAATAATGAAATTCCTTTAGTGCCCAAATCACTGCGAGTGCCTCAAGTTCTGTTGCGGAATAGGACCGCTCACAGAATTTAGCACACGGCTCGCAAATTCTATAATTTTAATTTCAGTTTTTTGCCTTTTGTTGTCGACTAGGAAGAGACAACATCCCAACCCACAAAAAGATGCGACCGTAGCATTATACAAATCTTCCGACATGCCGGAATGGCGCAATATCTCCACATTTACTAGTGATTCTTTAATTTGA
This sequence comes from Schistocerca piceifrons, assembly GCF_021461385.2. NCBI lineage: Eukaryota > Metazoa > Arthropoda > Insecta > Orthoptera > Acrididae > Schistocerca > Schistocerca piceifrons. The sequence continues at coordinate 442,092,741 of NC_060141.1, read as the reverse complement.
TCAAATGTCCTCATGCATTTCTCAGTAAATAGGTCGATTTTTCCCGAGTAGACTTAACAGGTCCTCACTACTTCATAAGTGTGCTGGTGAAAATCGTCCAAAAAAAGGAGGCCATTCCTAGAAATGCCTTCAGTTGCTTTTTGATCTTCGGGTATGGCATCTCCTCTATTACCTTTAATTTCTTGGGATTAGGTAAAATTCCCACTGGAGAAATGATGGGTCCTAGAAATTTTATTTCCTCACGACCAAATTTAAATTTTGCCAGGTTGGCCGTAACTCCTACTGCTGCAAATCTTGTTAACACACGGTACAAAATTTCCATATGTTCAGACCAGGTTTCCGTTGCTATGAGGATATCATCTACATATACAGTTACCTTTTCTAAAAGGTCGGGCCCTAATACTGTATCCAGTGCCGCAATGAACACGCCCGCACTTACATTCAGCCCAGACGGTAGAACTCGAAATTGGTAACTCCTACCGGCCAATATAAACGCGGTATATTCCCCCGAAGCTTGCGTCAAGGGCACTTGCCAGTACGAAGTTTTTAAATCAAGGCGTCCAATAATAATCGAACACTGTCGTCTGTTTTCATGACTGTGACTGCTAACAGCGGTCTACTATACGGTGGCATCGAAGGTTCGATTATCTTCCAACGCAGCATCCTGTGGATCTCTTTTCCCCGGTAGGTCTTTTCGACCACGGTATAGAGTAGGTAGCATGGCAGAATGTTTGATGGGGCTTAACCTGAATGACAAATACATATCCCTTAATGATTCCTGGTTTCTCTGAGAAAACTTTTACAAATTGATTTTATACTTGACTTAAGTCAGCTTCTTATGACGGGCTTAAGTAAGAGGATTCGGCTACTTTTTCTTCAATTGGTTGTTTTATAGTGACAGCCTGCCACTCCCAATCGGGTTTCTGTTCATTACTATTTTTTAATGATACAGTCATTGATATTCAATGTACCTGGATCATTTACAGTTAATCTGACATTTCGGCAGGAATTTATTCACGCGTCCGGAGTCCTTATCAGTGCCAGGTCAATTTGTCGGCTGTGATAGGATAAAGTGCAGTTGGCCCGGGATAGGTCCATTCTAGCCTTCATTTCCCGCAGAGCATCAAGTCCCCGGATGCAGGGCAGTGTAAGATTCCTAACCACCTGGATTGAGCATAAAATGGCTTCTTTTTCCGTGGCAATCCCAGCCTGCAACTGATTCCTTATCACTTGCACTCTGCCCCGTAGAGCACCTACGACCTTACAACTTTTCACTGGCAAACTAACTTCTTTACACGATCTATACATTTAAATAGCTACTTATCTATGCAAGAGGCACTCGCCCCTGTATTATTATTGTCGCTTCTATGCCATTTATTTTTGCTATAAGTGCAGCCTGTACATGTTGTACCTCCTGTTGTTCCGCCGATCGCGGTTCAACTGTTAATTCTTCTTTCATATCGCATCCGTCATTATAACGGAGTACATGCACACCCACATTCTGCCTGCCCCACTCTTTACCCGTGCCGACCGTCTGGAAAAGGCTTACAGATGTCGGATAAAGTTTGACGGTCTGTCGCACCCTGCCGATACTTGGTCTGTCACGTCTGTGATTCTCACCGCATCAGTCACAGTTTGCAATGTACCATGTGCGACATACACAAGTGGCTGACTATTCGGTGGCTGAGGTGGAGGCGGTGGCATCAGAATAACATTAATGTGATTGACCAGCACATGACCTGTCGGCATGGCTTTTTGTGCCTGCCAATTCGCTGGCCCTGTTGCCACTGCTCATTGTTTGTTTTCATATATTTGTTTACGAAGTTGGAGTTTCCTCCCCCTTCGCTCCGTCTCTTTCGGTTATAATAGTCTCCCCTCATTTTTGGTGGAGACTGGTTCATGCTGACATACTAGTTGGCATTATAACCATTGGTACTCTAGTTGTTTTCGCAGGCAGCCCATTATTCTTTGAGTTCGCCTTCTTATGGAGGTTCTCTCCATGCGAATATTCGTTGTTTTTGCCATACAGATTTTTACGAGTGCTATAATTACTCTGACTTCTGTCTTTATTATTACCTTGACCGTTATTTGAATTCCCTTGCTCATTCTGCCGGGCGTACTCATGTATTAAGTCCAAAGAATCTATTGTTGCCATGAACAATTTGCACTAATTTTTCCCTAATCGCTATTGGTAATTTGCCTTTTTGTATTCGTAAAATATCTCTCGGGGACATGGGTTCATCCCAATACCTCGTCTTGTTCAAGTATCGTTCAGAGTATTTCCCTACGTTACGACAGCGAGGGTTAAAGGGTTCATGGTTGTACACCTGTTTACGTAGCCTCTCCTGTACAGATCTAGACCAGTACCCGGCTAGGAATTTGTTTTCAAATTCCGAGAACGTCGAACACTATTCCGCGATCTGCATCGCCAACAGTGCTGCGTCTCCTGTAATAAATGAAATCACGAACTGAATTTTTTGGTGTTCAGTCCATGACACAGGTAACACGTTTTGAAAACCTTCTACGAAAATCACGGGATGTGCGCCTTTTTTTTCGTTAAATGTTTGAATTTGCTGGTGTCATGTTTTACTTGTGGTACGGTTGGTACCATTCCGGCCTCGTTTGCAGCGACAATACCTGTATAATTCATCGGCGAAAGCGGTTGCATTCTCTAGCAGTCTGATTTTTCTAACCCGCATATATTAACTGTTACATTTCAGCACTAAAATTTCCATTGGGTGTTGTGTATTTTAGTGACTGTCACTCGAGCTCCAATCGAGCCACAGGCTGCGTGACAAGGTCATCAAACTTAGGTTCTAAATTGCTTGAAATTTCGTCTACTGCTGTAACAAAGTTTTCGCTTGATATTCTAAGACGCTGTGCGCATTGTCTTATTGATCTACGCGTTCGTCGAATTATGTTACCGTTTGCGGAATGTCTGTGTTTTGTTCAATCAATTCTGCGACTTGTTGTTACACCACATCGATCTCCTGTGACAAATATGACAGTAGCACGTTGTCAGGTTGTTCAAACATTTCATTCATCTTTGCCAGGAACTGAGCGTCACGCTCCTGTTCCCTGCGTTCGCGTTCAAGGCGTTCCTGTCTTCCGTTTTCCTCACGTTCCGTTCGATCTACCGCTAAAATATCTTTGACTTGCGAAATTAACGCCTGCTCGCGATTCACGGGCTCTTGTCTTTCTTTTTCTTCACGTTCAAGGCGTTCTCGCCTTTCTTTCTCTCCACGTTGCTTCTCTCTTAGATCTAATTGTACCAAAAGTACAGTCAAGAAATCAGCTGTTGGTGCAGGTACTTGCAAAACATTAACTACTGATGCTGTAGCATCATCATTCACTGTCCCAGCCGCTGAGTGAACTTCTCTGCTCATCTGAGCTTTATCCTCAGCATTGCCTGATACGGTATCTGTCACAGACTTCTCATCTTCCTGTCTAGGAATTTGAGAGCCTGACATTTCTGGTGGATTCTTTACTGGAAATTCCTGTACTTTATCATCTGTATCATACTCTTACATATTCTCGCTCTCTCCTAGTTTTTCCTTCCGTGTCTTAACCATGTTTGCATAAATTTACTCTCACTAACAGGACACAAATATACACAGAAATCTGTTTCTCCTAAAATGTCACACTCACAGGAAATACGCAAAATATACAAAATACACACAAAAATACTGAAATAATCTAATGAAATATTACTAATCACTACAAATGAAGCTATCACCTATCCCTTTACTCCCACTGTATGATGTAATCCTTTACAGTACTTCTTGTGTACTGCAAAAAATCTATGTCTACTGAAATATTGTTTTGGTGTCAGTACACACACAAGTGAACCTATCGTTAATTGCACTTGAGTTTATCTGAAATCCACACAGCTGATTGTGTGACCTCTATTTCTAATACTATTCGCTGTCTAGCAAATTCTAGCACTGATTTACTCACTAGAACCAGGTTATAGTAAATGAATCTGCCCAAATTGTCACTGTGGCAAAAGAATGTGATTCACTTTATCTACACAGTTATGACCAATATGTGCCCAGAAAGTCAGCACAGCGCATGGCCCCCGGATTCCTTCCTCTTCTCGGTTCCAGCCAAGAGTCACATGCACGTACACCCTTAACTTTAGTAATTAGTATTGCTTGCTGCTGCCTTTATCTCGGTTGAGTCTGCTTCAGGTCTATAAATCTTCACTGCCTATCTCGTACAAGCAGAAGTTTTTATATTGGGTACATGGAACAATGTTACTTATATGGTATTAGCTCTCGCATCATACACATCATTACATACATATAAATATATTTTACTAATGTTTTTGTAAAATTTTCTCGTAAATGCTACTATACCTCAGTTAATTTTATGTATTCAATATTTCTGTATATGATGTTGGTACATAAAATTTCGAGTCCCGCTTTCTTGGGCGGAACTTATCACCGTATATCATAATTGCAGTGATTGTACTATATATTGTATATATTATTATTTATGATTTATTGGCTGGGGCGTCTTTAAATATCGTGGGCTAGCATGAGACTCTTAATTAACTTACACTGCGATAACACAAGTACGGGCAACGGCTGCCCCGAAATACGTACGATATAAAATTTTTAAACACAACACGCGACTCACCGTCCTCTAATAAACAGATTGCGTGAGCGATACTATTCAGAAAAGAAAATATGCGTATTCTTACGCAAACTGTAATTATTAATATGGGTCTCAGGGGCTACTTATTATTTATGTACCAAATTTCACAAAGATTAACTAAGATATTGCGGAGGTTATTGACCGGAACGATTTTCAGTATTTCTTGGTCATTATTTGCAAGGTAGAACTGGAGAGAATATCATCTGCCGCTAAGCGCCGAAAATGAAACATACTGAATTCATTTAGTGCTTAGAAGTTTAGTAAATGAAATCCATCACTGTACTCTTTAACTTTGAAATTAATGAAAGATCAAAACTGAGAAGTCTGTCGCATTTTCATTTAATATTATAACATGAATTAATAATTATAAAAGATCGTCAGCGTAATGGCTGACCAAATGCAGCTTGGGAAGAAGAGTTCCCCGCAACTCGAAATTTCGAAATAAACTTGATTAATTGTAATTAATATTTGCGACCATTAGAGGTGACAACTAATAATGCACACTGTTTAATAAATAATTCTATTGTATTTTGTTATAATACAGAAAAAACTTACATTAATTTTCAGACAGCACTACAATGGCGGCCGACCGCTAATCGAAACAAAAACAGGAGAGTGAGTTCAATCAAAGCATTGTCTCTGATCTTCACGGCCTATGTCACACAAAAAACTGTTCTTTGTTAATTATATCGATATTTGTGAGTTCTGATTATTATAATTTACATTCATTACTATCTGTTATACATGGCTTAGACGTACTTAGTGGCCGGCCGCTGTGACCGTGCGGTTCTAGGTGCTTCTGTCTGGAACTGCGAGACCGCTACGGTCGCAGCTTCGAATCATGCCTCGGGCATGGATGTGTGTGATGTCCTTAGGTTAGTTAGGTTTAAGTAGTTCTAAGTTCTAGGGGACTGCTGCTTCTTTACAGTAGTGGTGAAGTTTGTTGTATGCTCAGTAACCTTTTTCATGATCTTTTAGTTATCGCTTGTATAAGCCGATTGGAAAATTACGGTCACTTTAGAACGTAATACCTTGAGGTGCCTGCTTCATCAGTACATCGAAGAAGGCACAATAGCTGTGAGTGGACAGACAAATAATAATATTTTCGATCATCAGCAAGTGAAAAATGACGACCTTTATTTTCTCCGGTTGCAGGGATATCACAAAAAGACCACTGCAGGGCAAGGGAGGGAAAGCAATACAAGCGAGAACACCACATACAATATCGATGAAAGTATTTACACTTGGTAATTGGAGTAAATCCTCGAAACGCGTCTTGCTATTCATCAAAAAACCACAACTTGTTATGTGTTTTATTACGTAGATCGTAAATAGTACAATTGTAGTTTCACAAACATCAGTTAGGATGAACGATATTAAATAATAATAAAAAATATGGCCTTGAAGAAATTCACGTGCAGATTGAAAACCAGGGCTGTAAATGGCATACTATCACAAATTAGGGCAGCGCTTTTCGACGCTTGGAGGAGTGAGAACCTCTTGGAAGAGTGAGGGTGGAGAGGATAAACGCAGGTACATGGCACGGAAACATCCTTACAGTGGATACTGACGATGATGATTGTATCGCGCTGATCACCGGGGGTTCCCACCTAGGAAAGTTTGGCTGCCGAGTTCCAAGTCTCTTCAAGTGAATAGAAACTGGGTGACATGCGTGTCGACGACGATGATGGAATGATGATGACGCCGTCCCCGAGCGGAGAAAATCACCGACCCCGCCGGAATCGAACCCAGAGGCACTGCATAGCAGTCGGACGTGCTTAGCACTCAGTTAAGGTGGCGGACTCAGTGAGTGTTCACTGCTGTCGACAGATTTTGCAAAATTTTCTCTTAAAGACCGACCATTTCTTCAGAAATTTTCCTCCTCTAAAACACGATATATGTAATCAGTGGCAGGTGGTTTCAACTTATAAGTTACGTACACCGAAGCAAGGTTTCTGAATTAAATCTTCTGTGCACTCAACATTTCCAGTCGATGCAAGAACACTGGATCATAAAAGGTTATTAAAAATTCAGGAATCGTTGTAAAGTCACAGTGGTTAAGATCAGATCCCACGAAACTACAGTATAAACAGTCCGCGGAAACTGGCTGTTTATAGAATATCAGATCTGAGGTATGGGTCTCCAAATAAGTACAGTATGGAACCCACCGCTACTAGTATTAATTTCACAGTGACAACAAAGGTAACTATGGTCGTGCAAAGGCTGACAGCCATGAGGGTGGCCACATGCGAGCGCGGGCTTGTATTTTGTCTTGACTGGTTCCGACAGAACGACAGAAGTCACTGGTATGGCCTGACAGCCTTGCACATGTAGAACGACAGCGATTTCCTACGTTTCTACATCCTTTGTTCATTTTCCGAATAGTGGCGTAGCGGTCCTTCAAATGGTTCAAATGGCTGTGAGCACTATGGGACTTAACATCTGTGGTCATCAGTCCCCTAGAACTTAGAACTACTTAAACCTAACTAACCTAAGGACATCACACACATCCATGCCCGAGGCAGGATTCGAACCTGCGACCGTAGCAGTCCCGCGGTTCCGGACTGAGCGCCTAGAACCGCTAGGCCACCGCGGCCGGCAGCGGTCCTTCGCTACTATGCTCTAGTAGCACTTGTTTCAGAATGAAATACTTACAATTCCTGAATCATGTAGACCCTTCTCGCACCAAAACCTAGTCCTAGTAACTCTCTCCGACTGCCAGTGACGAACTGCTCTTTAACCACATTCGGAGATTTACCAGAGTGACTCCCTCACCTTTTCTCTGTTAACATTTCACAGGTATGGTGTTTGAAAAATCATCTTCCTTAAGGCTAGTAGGATCAAACATTCTACTCATGTCTGACTAATTTGGTATGCGACAGACCTCGTTAATGGAAACGATGACACGTAAATCATTCAGTTATCGAGAAAAATCTCTATAATTTACTTATAGTCGTCAGCTGCAACTGGCTTCCGCGTATGCACAGCTTCTCCGTGCATATTAAGCATTTTGATTCCACTTTTGGATGTATTTCCAGTGGCTGAACAGACCCATCCTACCCTGGCATAACACATGCGTGCATATACATCGCACTGAATGGCTGGATGAAGGCATGGTTGTAACTGACAGAGCTTCCTATCTTGTCACTTGGCCTCCTCATGTCTGCGGCTCTCTCCTCCAAGAAACTGACAGAGGTGGATGTAGTGTTCCTCCACAGTAAGCAGTCCACAGCATATTCTTCCCATGTTCGTATGTTTATGCCAGTTCCCTTCATGATGTGTTTTATCTGGTCCTTAAAGCGTTTGAGAGTGGCTCCATGAGGTCTACTGCCAGAGCAGAGTTCACCGTAAAAAATATGGCGGGGAAGTCTTCTATCACTCATGCCTGGAATATAAGCTAACCATTCCAGATTATGTGTGATGATAGCTGCCTCAGAGCTGCTTAGATGCGCTTTCTGAAGAACTGCAATGTGGATCCAAAAAATGGTTCAAATGGCTCTGAGCACTATTGGACTTAACATCCCAGGTCATCAGTCGCCTAGAACTTAGAACTACTTAAACCTAACTAACCTAAGGACATCACACACATCCATGCCCGAGGCAGGATTCGAACCTGCGACCGTAGCGGTCGCGCGGTTCTAGACTGAAGCGCCTAGAACCGCTCGGCCACCAGCGGCGGGCTAGTGTGGATCACCTGGTACTTGCACTTAATGTTCGAGATGTATCTGACTTTTTGTTGGTGCGAGCGTTCGGGTTTCTTGATATCGTGGCGATAGTGTTTCAACTTTCACAGCCATGCAGGATTGTAGAATGGCGACAGCGATGTACACCATTTGTTTGGTGTGCATCCTTAGGTCTTTATTTATGAACGCACTTTGTGTTACTCGTCCGAATGCTGCATGGGTAGCCCCAATTGCTTTATCAACATTTTGTTCGCAGGTACACTGTTTACACAAGGTGCTTCCGAGATACGAAAAGTGCTCACTCTACAAATGTGCTGTTTCTAGGATAGAGATATCGAACTCAGGAAGAGCTAATCCTGGGGAAGGTTCTGATAATTCCTTCATCTATTCTCATGGATAGTAAGAATAAAGCTATCACTTGCAGTTTTAAAGTAGTTGACTGACAGTTGTAGCTCAGCCTGTGTTACAGCAGGAGATGCAGTGTCATCGGTATACTGTAGTTGTCACCCAGGTAACCTGCGTACATCTTTGTGAACAAAGTCTTGCAGATAGAAGAGACCTCCACGAAAACGAGTTTTGATCTCCATGCTAGGTTGTTTGCAGAAGATTCATACAGCATGGCAGCGATATTCGGAACGAAGAGGGCTGGAGCAAGCACACAGATTTTTTTTTAAAACCCTGAGTGACTGGATACAATCCAGACGCAGTTTTACCATATAGAAACACCCCCCTCGCCCCCCCCCCCCCCCCCCCCCCGCCCCAGACATGCCATCATGTAGAGCTAGAACCAGATCTATATAGTTTTCAGGATATCCGAAGCCTCTGAATACCTTCCACAAGGCAGATCTAGGCACTCAATCAAAGGATTTTTCTAGGTCATAGAAAACTAGGTGCAGAGGCTTTTGTTGCATTCTGAATTTTTTCCTGGTGTTATCAAGCACAAATATATCTGTTGTGCCTATGGAGATCCAGAAACAGCATTGAATTCTGGCAAATATTCTCTGAAATAAATTGGGGCTTATTTAATAGCAGTCTTGCGAGGATTTGATCTCCAGCTGACAAGAGCGATATATCACAGTAGTTCCCACATACACTACGGTACGCCTTTTTTGATTAGTGATGATGGTAGCATTCTTCAAGTCATCAGATACTCCTCGAGTTTCCCAAATTAAGACGGTCTGGGTAAAAAGTCTTGTTTTCAAGTGTGTATCTCCATTTTGTAACTGTTCCAGAGGAATATTATCAGGACTAGGAGCCCTCCATGGTCTTAATTGATTGAGTGCATTGATAAAATCTCCGTATTTGGGTGGAAGCGCTAACCATGGTTATTGGGGTTGCTGACGGACGTTATATAATTTAATTTGTGGTAATTTCCTATGGGACCAAACTGCTGATGTCATCGGTCCCTAGGCTTACACACTACTTACTCTAACAAAAGCTAACTTACGGAAAGGACAACACACACACCCATGTCTGAGGGAGGACTCGAATCTCCGACGAGAGGAGCCGCGTGGACCTTAGCAAGGCACCTGAGACCGCGTGGCTATGCCGCCCGGCAAGGACGTTATATAGAAAGTCCACAGCATCTTTGACTGCAAGATTTAGAATCACAGAGAAAAGTTCCTTGCAATCCATTGAAATTTTTTTCATTCTCAGTTGAAGCGATAGAATTGTCAGCTGTCTTCACTGTTTCTGAAGAGTAGTGAATTGGGCTGCATGCCTTCTTTATGCCTCCATAGAAGTTTTGCGGATCACAAGCATCAGATAACCTTTGCTACTCTTCAGGTTTTTCTTGCCACCAGCTATGCGGAACTTCACGCACGACGTCCAGGGCGAGGTCGATCTTTGCAACCACGACACCGTGTAGCTCATTACACATAAGCCCAACAACATGCCGAATGGACCGCTCAGGATTAGTATTACGTTCTCTTCATCGATGAGTGTCACAAATGCTTTCTACTAGGCGTTGACTGCGGATACTGTATCGCAGACACAGACCTTTTGAATATTCTGAGATGCCGCTAAACCCGCCCAAAGATGTAGACGACCATGCATGAGCAGCACCTATTAGACGGAGGGGGCCCGACAGCCGATCACTTCGAGTCATTCCACCGGGAAGGAGGCAACCCGGTCAGGCTGAACGCCTTAGACACACTGTACAGCGAGTGCAGCAAGGTAGAGGTTTCCTAATGTTTTGGGGTGGCATTACGTGGGGCTGACGTACGCCGCTGGTGGCCATGGAAGGTGCCCTAACGGCTGTACCATAAGCGAATGCCATCTTCGAGCGATATTGCAACCAAATCGGCAGTATATTGGCGAGGCATTCGTCTTCATGGGCGACAATTCGCAACCTCATCGTGCACATCTTGTTAATGACTTCCTTCAGGATAATGACATCGCTCGACTAGAGTGGCCAGCCTGTTCTCCAGACATGAACCCTGTCGAACATACCTGGAATAGATTGAAAAGGGTTGTCTATGGACGACGTGACCCACCAACCGCTTTGAGGGATCTACGCCAAATTGCCGTTGAGGAGTGGGACAATCTGAACCAACAGTGCCTTCATGAACTTGTGGATAATATGCCACGAAGAATACAGACATGCATAAACGCCAGAGGTCATGCTACTGGGTATTAGAGCAACCGGTGTGTACAGCAATCCGAACCATCACCTCCGAAGATCTCGCTCTATGTTGTTACCATATGCAATGTGTGGTTCTCATGAGCATTATAAAGGGCGGAAATGATGTTTATGTTGATCTCTATTCCAATTCCAATTTTCTGTACAGGTTCCGTAACTCTAGGGACCGAGGTGATGCAAAACGTTTTTCGACGTGTGTATTTTCACGTTTAGAAGTGTCAAATCTCCATCTGGTCAGGTTGTGGAGAGATCTTTATAGTTTGTGAAAGACAGATCCTCAATCAAGAGAAAAGATGCTTTTTATTTACCCAGCGGCAATAAACACTTCTTGCGGTCCTGGTGACCGGAACATCCTTTATATCACCTTGCCTGGTAATGACATAGTCAAAGGTGTGCCCCAAAGGCTTAATTGTGAACATGGAAGCTAGTGATTCCCACAACATATAGAGCCTGACACATCAAGTGACTACCCTAGCCTGCACTGCTGAGGATGATAAGGCCTTTCTTCTGGAAAAACTCCTACTAGCACCAGAAATACCTTGAGGAGGAGGGGTACTGCTGCATGAAATATACGTTTCGAAAGCCTCCGAAAGGCGTTCTACGAAATTCAGGTCGCAGGGTAAGGAAAACCACATCCTGCGTTGAATGCATAGTAAACAAAGATCAGTGGTAAGTGAGACCTACATATCTGCAAGCTTATGTATCATAACATGATACATTACAGATTGTTTTCTACAATTTTTCGATGACTGGAAGAAACAGGAAGTCTGTCCAAAGTACTTAGAAAGTGGCGGCTAAGAAGCGAGGAAACAGTATGCTCATGATCCCATTGTTTGGGCTCACAACAACTAGGTACTCATCAATATCTCTTATACTGAGAATATCACGGTTGGAGAATTTAGTAACGCATCTTCATCTAGTAGGTACGTTTGCTACATCACAGGCTAAGTATAGAGACCATATAACTGTTTGAAGAATGTTGTTGTAGCAGTAGGACCTACAAGTGAACTAAAGTCAGAGAACTATTACAGTAAAATCACCAGATTTTGTACATTTTAATGTGAGTCCTACATCATATTCCTAAGCAATACGACACTGACACACTCATCTCACTCCCATATGAAGTCTTCATGTGCAGCATTTTGTTATTCCCGGTCGTCATATCTGGGCAATGGGGAACGTTGGTTTTACGTGACCAATCTCTGGTTATTTCAAGGCATAGCCGCAGGTGTTATATCTTCGACATTGTTACATGTCGTCGGTTGTCATCAGCAGCGCTGTAAGGCTCTGTAGTGTACAGAAAAGTATCATTGTGGGAAAACTTCGTATAATGGGTGGCAGGTGTCTTTAAATTTGAATGAATGTTCCTTAATGCCTGTGGCAAAGAGACAGAGCTAAATAGTAGTTTACTGAGATCCATACAGAGAGAAACGAGAAAGCAAAGAGAACATGTGGTTTCGAACAGCTGCACCAATGGCATTCGGTTACAGAGAGCGGTAGGGTGAAAATCTCTGTTTCGGAAAGTGGTGGAGAACAGCTGCTTTCCGGTTCAGAATCAATGAAGAGCTGTTGGTAATCGTTTAGGTCTGAGATGGCAACTTGAATGGTGAGTTTTCTCGCTACGGAGAATTGAGGTAACCATTATGTGAAGTCTAGGAACTTTGGGACCAAATAAGAGATATTTCACTTCCGTAATTATAAATATTTTCATTTTTCGTTTCAAGTTTTTCTCATTCCAGGACACAACGTTTGTTCCAGTGAAATCTGAGTTACCACTAATGCGCTCGTCAACTCGCCCGGTGCACGCATTAATTACAGGGTCTGTCTAGCGTCTCCTTAACGCAGTTATTTCTGCCACATCATTCAAAATCTATTCAGTCGCTGTCTCTCGAAATTACGTCTCTTTTTCACTGTGTTTCTTAGTAGCTTGCGGATCCACCACATGTGCATTACTTGTAACTAAGACGGTTTAATACTTCATGTATTTATAGTTATTCTGAACGAAGATATTTACCATTTTTAGATTCCATCCCCCCCCCCTCCCCATAACCTTTGTGTAGCCCTTCGTGAAATAAATGTGTCGTAACCGAATTCTTCTTTATATCATTTCGGTAATTTACTTATTCCATGTAATTTGAATATAGATTAACCACAGCAGTCAGCCTTACTGACACGTGAGGCACATTGTTACCTACACTATGCGATCAAAAGTATCCGGACACCCCCAGAAACATACGTTTTTCATACTAGTTACATTATGCTGCCACCTATTGCCAGGTACTACATATTAGCGACTTCGGTAGTCATTAGACATCTTGAGAGAACAAAATGGGGCATTATGCGGAAATCACGAACTTCGAACATGGTCAGGTGATTGGGTGTCACTTGTGTCATGCGTCTATACGATAGATTTCCACACTCCTACACATCCCTAGGTCCTCTGTTTTCAATGTGATAGTGAAGCTGAAACGGGAATGGACACGTACAGCACAAAAGTGTACAGGCCGGCTTCGTCTGTTGACTGACAGAGACCACCGACAGCCAAAGAGGGTCGTAATGTGTAATAGACAGTCACCTATCCAGAAAATCTCACAGGAATTCCAAACTGCATCAGGATCCACTGCAAGTACGATGACAGTTAGGCGGGAGGTGAGAAAACCTAGATTTCATGGTCGACCGGCTGCTCATAAGCAACACTTCACGTAGGTACATGTCAAACGACGCCTCGCTTGGTGTAAGCAGCGTAAACAGTGAACGATTGAACGATGGAAAAACGTTGTGTGGAGTGACGAATCACGTTACACAATGTGGCGATCCGATGGCAGCGTGTGGGTACGGCGAATGCCCGGTGAACGTCATCTGCCAGCGTGTGTAGTGCAAACAGTAAAATCCGGAGGCGGTGGTGTCATAGTGTGGCTGTGTTTTTCGTGGAGGGGACTTGCATTCCTTGTAGTTTTGCGTGGCACTATCATAGCACAGGCCTACATTGATGTTTTAACACTTAACACATCCTTGCTTCCCACTGTTGAAGAGCAATACGGGGATGGCAACTACATCTTTCAATACGAGGGAGCAACTTTTCATATTGCACGGCTTGTGGCTGAGTGGTTACATGACAATAGCATCCACGTAATGGGATGACCTGCACAGAGCCCTGACCTGAATTGTATAAAACACCTTTGGGATGTTTTGGAACGTCGACTTCGTGTCAGGCCTCACCGACCGACATCGATATCTCTCCACAGTGCAGCACTCCATGAAGAATGGGCTGCCATTCTGCAAGAGACCTTCCAGCACCTGATGGAATGTATGCCTGCGAGAGTGGAAGCTGTCATCAGGGCTAAGGGTGGGTCAACACCATACTGAATGCAAGCATACCGAAGGAGGGCACCACGAACTTGTAAGTCACTTTCAGCCGGATGTCCAGATACTTTTGATCACATAGCGTATAGCTACTAAATGGCGCATATCTTTTAAATGACAGATACCTTCCAGTCAGCCATAGGATACATTCCTTTACTTTTTATTAATCATTGATGCTCAGGCATCTGAAATCCTTGTACTGACTCATTAGTAGAATGTAACAGCAACAGTACCTCACCACATATTCGATAATAGTAGAAATTTTTCATTTAGCTCATTATCAGAATTTCCACATACTTGTTAATACTAAGCCTCTTTTATGCACTTCATGCTGCCTGGATATTATTCCTTACACAGTTCCCCATAATAGTCATCTTTCAATAGGACGACGTAAGGAGAGTACTAGGGATGGCATATTTAATGCTAATTATCAAAGAAATTAAATAAAACCAACTATAATATTTTTTCTATCTAGATCGCACACATTATACAGCAATAAATTTGGTAGCTAGTTTTTTTGTTAGTACAACCGTCCTCAGATTAGTCACGGTGCACATGTGTTGTCAACATATACAACAAGGCTAGACTGCATTGTCTGAATGTCGTGTACATTTTCACATTGGAGACACTTACAACAATGTGATGGCTGTACCGGTCAGATAAAAGCAATAAGTACGACAATATCTTGATGATGCTTTCCAGCATTATTGTATACGTAGACACAATGGCTGTACCACGATTAATCTGAGGATAGTTGTATGAACAACCGAAAAGAATTTAATGTTGTATACTGTCCGCGATGTGCATTGTTGAGTCACATTCATTTTGCGTGGGATAAATGTGGAAGTGTTATCGAGTGACTTCATTCAAATTTTAACTACTGCATTCACTATGGATACATGAACACATAGTCGGGAAAACATCCACTTTTTTCAGTGCGGATCACTACATGCTGACACGACGCAGATACATATTTTTCTTCTCTCGATCCGTTTATTTGCTTGTTATTCTCTACTCAGATGTGATGATTGTTTATTTTCCGTTGCACCTAATCATACGTATGTGAGCGTTGTCTTTTCACACTTAAAACATCATTCCATGTCAGATAGCGTTAATGATTTATCATGGTCATTATAATTTAGTTTTCCATATCACTATAACATCAACGCTAGTACATATCTACCACAGAGGATGGCTGATGGTTTCTAAACGAACACACGCGACGAGTTCAGCTTATCTCGTGTGGCTGTAGTGCGAAACAAAATAACCACTACGTCGGAAATGAAGTCGCTTTAATAAAGGGCAGGGCGCACTTAAAATTAAATTCTATGTTGTGTAGCTACTTCTCACTTGAGCGAAACATAAATCAAGCTCCGTTCTACATATTACAAATGGAATGAAGTCAAAGCGCCTAGATTAATACGTGCCCCATGGTTCTTCGCAAATGTTAAAATTTTTCGCTCTTGCCCAGAAAATACATGTGCACCGCGTCACAGTACAATGAAGGAATGAGGTCACGGAGTAACACGACTTTGTGACGGAAATTATCGCCCAGGAAATTTTCTACTGTTTTTCCTAGTGCGAGCTAGTGTCTACGTTTAATAATCTAGTTGCAACAGGGCCAAAGAACTTTTTAATAAGTTTAGTGACATTTGTTGCTTCACTTTTATTACTCTCTGCGACGTGACCACTTCGGTGTGATGTTACGCCGGAGCCCTTAGCTTTATGTGCAGTCTCTCCGTCAACAATGTGTTGTTTCAACTCTGAATGCAACTAAGCCACCATACAACCTGTTACTGTTCGTTCTATCCACGCAAATTTCCACGGTCGCGTCCGCCTTAGAAATCGCAGCAAAACAGCACTATGAAAAACTTCTGAGCCCACTGTTTTGTTTAATAGCTCGTAGGAATTACAAAATGTTTTACAACATTAATTTGAAGAGCACGTGCAGAATTTGTAACTGAGCACCATTTATAGCGTCTCTGTTTACACGTATGTCGGAAAATCTAGTAAATTAAAATTGTTAAACATTTTGATTGGCTGTGATCCAGCAGCCGTACGCCATTTAATTACAGGATATATATACAGCCACATCGGTTGCACAGTTTTTTTTTTTTTTTTTTGTCGATTGACCATAGTTTCGAATGCACTTGCGCAACCTTTATCAGAATAAAAAATAACATGGAATACTGAAAGTTTACCGTCTAGCCTCCTAGCCTAGGGACGCCAGATGAAAGTTGATGTCGTCAATCCATGAATCAAAACTGCGCAACGGATAACTGGGGAGCGGAGCTTGAGAGCGCTACCGGGAGAGCGTGCCCTTTCTGTACGATGCTAGGCAAGGGGCTGGAGGGCTCACACGCTGATGTGTGGGTCCCTGCATTCTATATCTTCTATTTTAAATGAATTCCTTTAATTTGACTTCTTTGTGATTTTTAAGGTATGTTAAAGATTGATGACAATTGATTACGTATTTATTTCAAATATTATCACTCGATTTTACAGCGATTGCAGCAATTGTTCCAGTTTACAGATATTACAATTTTACAATTTATAGCTCGGGTATATTATATACCAATCTGCACGCCCTTTTCTGTGGGCAAGACGGAATTGCGTTGGCCAAATGTATACCACCAAAGCCTCCCAATATTTTACATAGGACATCCACTATGTGAGGAGGATAACGGGCAAACTGGGGACCCGATGCAATAACACAGGGGGTCAAATTTCCTAAATTAACGAGATCATTCATTTCCTTACACAATCAAAAGCTGGAAATAAAAGAATTAGTACAAATATTCAAATACCTCTCTTCCACGCGTGAACATTGAGACAGACACACTGAGGGCACGTCTGCTCACTTACCCGTCTTCTGTAACACTCCCAGAATATGGCGGGCAGCGGAGGTCTTCCTGGGCCCCGGTGGAGGGGATGGTCGAACCACTTGGCCGTGACCAACCTCTCCACCCCAAATCTTATGACACTGGAACGTCTTTGACTTTTACCTGCCTGTGCTGTCTCTCTGATCCCCTAGCCAGGAGTGAGGTTGGCACTACTATACTACAGAACTACCTCCCAACAAAGATTTGGCCACGCTTTACCGAAAGGTGTTAGGAGGATTAGGAAAGTTCATGTGCAGATTCACATTCACGTACAAGAAATGCATAATACACGACACATATAAATACGTATTATGAAGCCTGACACATTTCTTTCCACCCGTCCACATGGGTTCTGTTGCACCCGCGACTGGCCGCGTCGTGTAATAAAATTGGCTGCGGAGCTGCCTCTGTTTCTATTTCCCGGTGCGAGCGACGAGCGAAACCTGCTGCTTACAGAGCGGAAACTACTGTACCGTTTCAATACATGTAATCACACAATAGCTGAAAACGTCTGAACAAAAGTACTCTCGTGGAACAGAAATGTCGCAGGAATAAAAACCAAAATGTAAAAGTAGAACATGATTGCCAACTAGATAAGATACTCCATGGAATCAACGAACATCCGCATTGTTGCTTAGGGCCAAAAGCAGCATAACGCAGCCGCTACCGGCAGATTGGTATTCTGACGGTAGCCGCTGTTTTATCCTGCTCTAGACCCTAAGCGACCATGCGGCAGTTCATTGTATTCCATGCAGTATTTTATCTACTTGGCAACCATAGTTTTACATTTTAGAATTTATTCCCGTAACGTCAAATTTCTAGTTTTCCTACCGTTTCTGGAAATGTACTCATAACTTTTAGCGAGATTTGCAAGTTCTATAATGCCATTATTCATGCTAATATTCTATTTTTAAATTTTGTAAACACCACAAATTGGTTAATGAAGATAACGCGGCCACGTGTCATCCACGACATTAAATTCTGGCGTAATATGATCATAGAGTACGTTGATATAAAGGACGGGTCTTTGTAATTAAAATTAATACAGTGTATCCGCCGTCCTGGTATGGCACTCATCAATTGCAGAGTAATTATAAAAGCTCTTCTTTTAATTGTGTGGAGACAGAAACTCGGAGAAAATTTCAACTTTTGCCAAGGGTCACAAAGCTTTTATTTTCAGAAGTAATATCCCATTTTTAAATGGTATGTCCATTATACGAATGGAGATACCACTTTGGGATAATATTTACAATTGTGTTTAGGAACAATGTCTTCATTTAACACACAGAAATATTCAGTGTCCTCTCCTCAGTTTGCACGACAAATATCTAGACGATAGTCGAAGTATTGCGACAGTTTTACGAGCATGTCGGTAGTTGCTGCATTCGCTACTGTCCTATGCCGCGCCATAAGCCACGTAAGATTGATGGATGGAGGGCCACATACACGGAATATTTCTCAAGAACAGAACCAACATACTGTAAGAGCAGGCGGCAATGGAATCTAATAACTTAACGGGAGATACGGACAGCCCCTTCTTGTGGAAGATGCTGTGCCGTAGTCTCGACGAAAATCAGGGGCACAGTTGTAAGTGCATTGTAACTACTGAAAAGGAGAACGCGAAACGTCATTCTTTGTTGTGTTGTCGCCATCCAGATTTGACGCACATTGTGTAACGAATGAGCGAGCAGGAAGTCCAGTGTTGGCAACCAGATGAACCGACAGCTTACAGTTTCCACCTCTGTCACATTTTCGATTCGACCGTTTAGTTAAAATCCGCATCAAATATCTGTCTTCTTTCACGTAAAGCATATAATGATGTGAATTCAGCTCCATTTTTAAACTATATATGTTTCCTACAGTCGTCAAAATTACATGCCAAATGATGTAGCCTAGTAATGAGGCATTGGACCGCTTTCCCTTGCATCACCTTGGGTGAATAACAGGATGCTCATAGAAACGAAAATAGGGCACTTCCTTCTCAGTCGTTCATTAAATGTGGTAGAGTTTCATCTTGAAGCCTTAGTGACTTGATTTTTGTAGAATGAAATTTTCACTCTGCAGTGGAGTGTGCGCTGATATGAAACTTCCTGGCGGATAAAAACTGAATGTCGGACCGAGACTCGAGCTCGGAACCTTCGTCATTCGCGGGCAGGTGCTCCATCAGTTGTGCTACCCGAGCATGACTCACGACCTCGCCTCACACCTTCAATTCTGCCAGTACCTCGTCAACTCCTTTTCAAACTTCACAGAAGCTCTTCTGCGAGCCTTGCAGAACTAGCGCTCCTGGAAGATAGGATGTTGCGGAGACATGCCTTAGCCACATTGTTGGAGATGTTTCCTGAATGAAATTTTCAGTCTGTCTTTTTGCAGTCTCTCCTCGGTAGCATAAATATCTGGTCGCCTCGAAGCTGAAAGTATAAAACGGTTCAAATGGCTCTGAGCACTATGGGACTTATCATCTGAGGTCATCAGTCCCCTAGAACTTAGAACTACTTAAACCTATCTAACCTAAGGACATCACACACATCCATGACCGAGGCAGGATTCGAACCTGCGACCGTAGCGGTAGCGCGGTTCCAGACTGAAGTGCCTAGAACCGCTCGGACACTCCGGCCGGCACTGAAAATATAAATCAGTTTAGTGTTCGCTCAGAATCCTAAACGACACTATATTTGACCAGCGCTAACAAACATATTTATTCTTTGTAAAGTTTCATTACTGGTAACGATTACCAGTTTATCTAATATGAAAAACTATGGCCACATATAACAAAATCAGCACAGACATTTTCCTATCAAGAATTGAGCGGTGAAGTTCGCTGTGTTATTTTGTGCACAAAGAAGTTCAAGTTTCCACAAAAAACTCTCAGTTCACACTTAGTAATATCCTGTAGTTATACAGCAGAGAAAAGTACACTATTCTAGTTCTTAATTCCGTTCACAATGAAAAGAATCATCTATAACAGCAGCTCACTCCAACGACAATGACACCATACATCTTGTTAATTACAACACAGTTCATTTAAAATGTACTTTCATCTGATATATAGAAATCACACTATTATTTTGAAACATTACTGTTACTGAGTTTCGTGGATAGTGGCATTACATGAGGGTGGGAGCGGTGCTGACATGGGTCTTACTCGCGAGCTTTCAAACGGCGAACTGCCAAATACGGGAGACGTCCGATTGTTTAAAGCCGGGCGTAAGAATAAACTATTGTTTCATATATTATGCTTCGATAATCAGTCAGGCTGGATTTTACAATTTTGAATGAACTACCAACACTATTCTGATTTTGGCTCATAGATAACGTTGGTGGTGAGAAATTTAGAAAAACACCTGGCCACTATTATTATTCCGCTCTTGGATGTTCATCAGTTACAGTTTCCACAGATCATCTGAACGGTTCTTTTATCGAAACGATATAGAACGAGTTTTTTCTGAGTTTGTAACCGCATTGTCAATATGTAAAACTACCCACGTTTCGATCACTGTTGCACGTGACCTTTTTCAGGTTGTTTTTTTGTTTACTGCTGATTAAGTTTTATATTATATTTTCCCTTTATACAAAGGTTGCCCAGCAGCGGCGTACCGACCGCTCTTCTGCCAACAGAAAAATCATATAGCGAACATGGAGACATAGAAACAGAAATACATGAATGGTAAACACGGAAGACACACACAAGAATAGTAATGAAGGCGTTCGTCGGAAGGCACTGGTTTCAGAAACAAGGTCCACAGTGCACACAAACGAAAGCAATCACTTTTACACTCGAACGAAGGAGCGCACGGAAGAGAACACTGACGTACAGAAACGAAGAGAACACCGTTGCACTAATCCCTGGTGACGATCTTCGGCACAGAAAACACTGAACACACTTTATGAGATTGGGTGGCAGGGAGCGGGGGGGGGGGGGGGGGGTGCTGCCACCGGGTGCAGGGGACAGGCAGGGAGGGGCAGGAGGGGGGGGGGAGGGAACTGATTAATGAAACTTTGTTTCTTATATACCTGCAGACGTGAGACGTGGTTGTTACCTAATTCTGATAGCCAGGATGGAGGAGAGGGATGTTAGAAGTTCTTTATGCGTGTTTTTATTATTTCCTTTCATTGGTCGAAACCCGATATTTTGATCGGTGTTTCCATTACTGCTGGTGGTGGTGGATGGTAAATCGGCGAAAGGAAAACCAGGCGGCAGTTGTGACGTGGCGTTGTTTTCCTGCTTTCTGGGGCCGGCTGAGGCGCACTAGTACTCCATGTGCCTGAGGCCGCTGGGTGTCTTGGGCGCCCGTGTGTATTGTTTCGCGTAAGCCGTCGTCCCGTAACGCTGTTATTGCTGACAGCCAAGACGTCGCCTTCTCTGTTCATGTTGGCTGGTCGCTTGGCTACTTCTATTGCTTCTCTAATCTTCGTCCTGAACGTAAGAGGCTGTTTCGCCAGTAGTCGAGCCTCACCAAAATTAGTCTGCCGCACTCATCTTGGAGTTCTGCCACCGCGGACTTGGTATGTTGTTTTAGTCGGATGTATCTTTCGCGTTAAGATATCCGTGTGGTGACGGTCGCCCCGCGTTGCCTACATACACTAATCTACGTTAGCACCTGATTTAGTAAACTCCAGCTGCATCGAGTTTTTCAACAGCATCTTTCATTGTGCGAAGAACATCTTTTATTCTGTCGCTGCATCGGAAAATTAGCTTGACGCCTACCCGGCGGAGAATCTTTCCCAGCCGTTCGGATAAGAACCACGTCTTCATGTATATAAGAAACATAGTTTTCTCATTCAGCAGCAAACAAAGACATCCTGAAGAAAGTCACTTGCAGCAGTGACCGAAACGTCGGTTGTTTTACACATTGACAATGCGGTCATGAACCGAGAAAAATGTTATTGACTGTGAGAATGGCGCGGAAGCCTACGTTTATATGTAGAGCGAGTCAGTCCGGAGCCGAGTGACCGCTACAGTCGTAGGTCCGAATCCTGCCTCGGGCATGGATGTGTGTGATGTCCTTAGGTTCGTTAGGTTTAATTAGTTCTAAGTTCTAGGCGACTGCTGACCTCAGAAGCTAAGACGCATAGTGTCCAGAGGCATTTGAACCATTTTGAACCATTTGAGTCAGTTTACTATAGGAGCTATTTTACTCCTACTCAAGCAACTACACTTAAAAACAAGTTTTTTTTTTTTTTTTTTTTTTTTTTTTTTTTTTTTTTTTTTTTTTTTTTACTTGCTAACTTGCTAGCAGTTTTTATGTAGACATTCGTCAGTGGAATAGGAAAGTTGCCCAGGAGAAATATTTTAAAACTTTAAAACTCATGTTACTGCGCAAGTGATCATAAATTTTTGTTGCTACATGTTGCGGGTACGTACATCACTGTTCTTCTCAAGTTGTGATGACTCATTTCTGACGAATTTCACTATCAAAAATGTATACTGTGACGACCCACTTTAAAGGCCTAGCTTCTTGAAAAGGCACCTACTTTCTTTCTGAGTGAGTTACCCCGGAAAATTATTTCCTACGACAGTATTGATTGGAAATGTGCTTGATACGTTTGTTTTCAAGATTAGTAATCATACGAAGAGCAAAAGTAGCCGAACTGAATTGTTAAGCTCAGTATTATACTTCTTACAGTTGGAGCGCTCTGCCCAACTTACTGACTCCTGCTCATGTACTACATTACTTGTTGGTATGACTATTTGTTGTACGGAACTGAATGTAGAGTGTTTCTTAAAAATTGACTGAGATACCGTTTCCAGAGAATCAATAATACTTTGGGAAATATCATTTACTATCTCTTATGTTGCTTTTCTCTAATGGGATTTACAATAATACTAACATCATTTGCAAAGGTACCAGTTTTGCTTGTTGAATGTTAGGTGAAAGGTCATTCTTTTACATTAACACAGCAGTGGCCCCAAAATTGAAACCTGTGCTCTCCCACTGCAATTTTAGCTCAGTCACTAAAATTTTCTATCTTTCCGACATTATCTGAATTATTCAGCACAACATTTTGCATTCTATTTGTCAAGTATAATTGAAACCACTCGTGTGAAAAGCCATCAGTTCCAAAAAATACCATTGGCGATGTATTATTAATTAAGGCTTATACTGTTTGACGAGTGAACTTATAAATAGCGTTCCCAGTCGAACAACCTTTCTGGAATCCAAACTGTGATATTCTACGTAAATTCTTACCACTTAACCCTAGCATTGCCAACAGGAAGGTACCCACATCCTTTGATGTATGAATTTGAAAACGAAGCTAATAGATCATTATTGAATTTACAATAGACTGAGTATAGAATTTGTTAATTAAAACTAATTACATCTGCATCTACATTTGCGTGATTACTCTGCTATTCAGAATTAAGTACTTGGCAGAGGGTCCATGAACCACCTTCAAACTGTCTCTATACCATTCCACTCTCGAACGGCGCGAGGGAAAAAAGAGCATTTAAATTTTTCAGTGCAAGCCCTGATTTCTCTTATTTTATCGTGATGATCATTTCTTCCTATGTAGGTGGGTGCCAACAGAATGTTTTCGCAATCGGAGGAGAAAACTGTTGATTGAAATGTCATGAGAAGGTTCTGTCGCAACGAAAACGCCTTTGTTTTAATGATTGCCACGCTAATTCACGTATCATGTCTACATCTACATCTACATTGATATTCCGCAAGCCACCCAACGGTGTGTGGCGGAGGGCACTTTACGTGCCACTGTCATTACCTCCCTTTCCTATTCCAGTCGCGTATGGTTCGCGGGAAGAACGACTGTCTGAAAGCCTCCGTGCGCGCTCTAATCTCTCTAATTTTACATTCGTGATCTCCTCGGGAGGTATAAGTAGGGGGAAGCAATATATTCGATACCTCATCCAGAAGCGCACCCTCTCGAAACCTGGCGAGCAAGCTACACCGCGATGCAGAGCGCCTCTCTTGCAGAGTCTGCCACTTGAGTTTATTAAACATCTCCGTAACGCTATCACGGTTACCAAATAACCCTGTGACGAAACGCGCCGCTCTTCTTTGGATCTTCTCTATCTCCTCCGTCAGACCGATCTGGTACGGATCCCACACTGATGAGCAATACTCAAGTATAGGTCGAACGAGTGTTTTGTAAGCCACCTCCTTTGTTGATGGACTACATTTTCTAAGGACTCTCCCAATGAATCTCAACCTGGTACCCGCCTTACCAACAATTAATTTTATATGATCGTTCCACTTCAAATCGTTCCGCACGCATACTACCAGATATTTTACAGAAGTAACTGCTACCAGTGTTTGTTCCGCTATCATATAATCATACAATAAAGGATCCTTCTTTCTATGTATTCGCAATACATTACATTTGTCTATGTTAAGGGTCAGTTGCCACTCCCTGCACCAAGTGCCTATCCGCTGCAGATCTTCCTGCATTTCGCTACAATTTTCTAATGCTGCAACTTCTCTGTATACTACAGCATCATCCGCGAAATGCCGCATGGAACTTCCGACACTATCTACTAAGTCATTTATATATATTGTGAAAAGCAATGGTCCCATAACACTCCCCTGTGGCACGCCAGAGGTTACTTTAACGTCTGTAGACGTCTCTCCATTGATAACAACATGCTGTGTTCTGTTTGCTAAAAACTCTTCAATCCAGCAACACAGCTGCTCTGATATTCGGTAGGCTCTTACTTTGTTCATCAGGCGCCAGTGCGGAACTGTATCGAACGCCTTCCGGAAGTCAAGAAAAATAGCATCTACCTGGGAGCCTGTATCTAATATTTTCTGGGTCTCATGAACAAATAAGGCGAGTTGGGTCTCACACGATCGCTGTTTCCGGAATCCATGTTGATTCCTACATAGTAGATTCTGGGTTTCCAGAAATGACATGATACGCGAGCAAAAAACATGTTCTAAAATTCTACAAGAGATCGACGTAAGAGATATAGGTCTATAGTTTTGCGCATCTGCTCGACGACCCTTCTTGAAGACTGGGACTATCTGTGCTCTTTTCCAATCATTTGGAACTCTCCGTTCCTCTAGAGACTTGCGGTACACAGCTGTTAGAAGGGGGGCAAGTTCTTTCGCGTACTCTGTGTAGAATCGAATTGGTATCCCGTCAGGTCCAGTGGACTTTCCTCTATTGAGTGATTCCAGTTGCTTTTCTATTCCTTGGACACTTATTTCGATGTCAGCCATTTTTTCGTTTGTGCGAGGATTTAGAGAAGGAACTGCAGTGCGGTCTTCCTCTATGAAACAGCTTTGGAAAAAGGTGTTTAGTATTTCAGCTTTACGCGTGTCATCCTCTGTTTCAATGCCATCATCATCCCGTAGTGTCTGGATATGCTGTTTCGAGCCACTTACTGATTTAACGTAAGACCAGAACTTCCTAGGATTTTCTGTCAAGTCGGTACATAGAATTTTACTTTCGAATTCAATGAACGCTTCACGCATAGCCCTCCTTACGCTAACTTTGACATCGTTTAGCTTCTGTTTGTCTGAGAGGTTTTGGCTGCGCTTAAACTTGGAGTGGAGCTCTCTTTGCTTTCGCAGTAGTTTCCTAATTTTGTCGTTGTACCACGGTGGGTTTTTCCCGTCCCTCACAGTTTTACTCGGCACGTACCTGTCTAAAACGCATTTTACGATTGCCTTGAACTTTTTCCATAAACGCTCAACATTGTCAGTGTCGGAACAGAAATTTTCGTTTTGATCTGTTATGTCCTCTACTTCGCGATAATACAAAACGAGTCGCCCTTCTTTGAACTTTTTAAATATCGTCCGTCAGTCCCGACTGATATGGATCCCACGTCGCACGACAGTACTCCAGAACAGGGCGGACAAGTGTAGTGTAATCAGTCTCTTTAGCAGATCTATTGCACCTTCTAAGTGTTCTGCCAATGAATCGCAGTCTTTGGTTTAGTCTACCCACAACATTATCTGTGTGATCGTTCCAATTTAGGTTATTTGTAATTGTAATCCATAAGTATTTAGTTGAATTTACAGCCTTTAGATTTGTGTGATTTATTGCGTAATCGAAATTTAGCGGATTTCTTTCAGTACTCATGTGAATAACTTCAAACTTTTCATTATTCAAGGTCAAATGCCACTTTTCGCACCACATACATATTTCATATAAATGATTTAGCAATTCATTTTGGTCATCTGATGACTTTACAAATCATGTATATGATTTTATTCTCCATCAGCCTTTGAACCACCCCACCTCCCCACCACTGGCGGTAATACCAAGGAAATATTTCAAGTGCTTGACATTTTAGTTTTAAATATTTAAAACGAAATGAACCTTCGCGTCTTATCTTGAAACATATTTTTATGAAGTCGATCTTTTTTATTTTCATTGTTACTCCTGCGTTGAACAAGTAACATGAATAGATGTTTACGTGATAGTTCTACTGAAAGAGTGCTTGAAGAACTCTTGAACGAAACTGACTTAGATAAATGTGAAGTGGATGATGATGTGGAAGAAACTGGAACTGATAATTAAGATGAGATTCAGCCCAACCCACCAGATGCTAATGGTACCAACTATGATAAACTCACTGCCGAAAGTTGATGCGAGTTAGTTACAGTGCCATCTCGAGAATACCGGGCTTCTGTACAAAATATAGTGCATGAAAGAACGGGGCTAAGACAACAACGAAATACTGAGTCTTAGAGAAAGGCTATAGAGCTCTCTTTTACACCACATGTTATGGATCTAATAAGACTACACTCAAATGAAGAGGCTATTAGACTAGGTATTCAACACATCGACGAAGATGAGTTAGTTCTTTATATATAGCTCTCACTAATCATGGGGTCAAATCATGAGAATACGATAACTGTCCAAGATATATTGACTATGCCTCACGGCTGACAAGTTTACTATGGATCAATGAGTCTGACCCGATTTTTCGAATTGACTAAACTATTGACGTTTGGTGATAAGAATACAAGAGAAATTCGTCCGCAGACTGACGGGTTTGCTCCAGCGAGGGAAATTTTTGGAAGCCTCATTTCCGTTGTATTTCATTCCTGGTCTACACACCACAAAGAGGAGATGATGTTTTCGTTCCGCGGTCGCTGCCCAATCAAGGTATTTCTCTAAGAAAAACCTGGAAAATATGGCATTCTAATTGAGAATGCTCTTTCATTCTAAGACTAGGTGTGTGATCAGCATGAACGTCTGTACTGGAAAGTCTGGAAATGCACAGCATCTAAATGGATACTTTAAAAGGACTAATAAAGCCCAATGAGAAGCCAGGCTGCATTGTTACCACGGATCGGTACTGCACTTCAGTGGAATTTTCTGAGACTAGGGAATGATTCTCACCTCACACTTGTTGGCACCCTGTGGTCTAAGAGACGACAGATACCTAAAGAGGTGAAGACTACAACTGCCTGCGGTGTACGCTCATTCATCTTTGCGTATACTGACCCTCATACACAGAAGCCAGCAGTTACTCTCGCAACAGCTGTAGTCCTTGAGAAATAAAAGCAACTGCTCTTGATACTTTCGACTTATCATTCAGAAGGGGTGATTAGACTCAAAAAAGACTGACATAAATCTTTTTTTAAGTTTTACAAAGGGAGGCGTGGTCACAATAGACTAGAAGGCAAGACATTACACCACGAAGAGAGGAACAAGGAAATGGCCTATATCGCTGTTCCACACACTCACTAATATAGCAGCAAGTAATATATGCAATGTGGCTAGGTCATGTCTCCGCAATATCCTTTTTTCCAGGAGTGCTAGTTCTGCAACGTTCGCAGAAGAGCTTCTGTGCAGTCTAGAACGTAGGAGACGAGGTACTGGCAGAAGTGGAGCTGTGAGGGCGGGGCGTGAGTCGTGTTTGGACAGTTCAGACTGTAGAGCACTTGTCCGCAAAAGACAGAGGTCTCGAGTTCGAGTCTCGGTCTGGCACACAGTTTTAATCTGCCAGGAAGCTTCAAGGCCTCATGTAGATAAGCGCGCCCGAAATTCGTGCGCGCTTCAAGAGCCAGTAATAATGGCAACGGAAAGCATCACACAACGGAAGCTTAGCTGCACTATGGAATCTTTACCATCAACGGCAGTGCCAGGAACACCTGGACGGCCCCACTTTAGCTGCCAAAAAGCAGTATTCAAAAAGATCAAGTACAACAAGTTGGTAAAATCAACTGTTATCCACTCTCAGTGCCACAAATACGACTGTGAAAAAGACTGAAAGAAGACAGTGTTAGGTGAAAAATCTGTTTCAGAATGAGACAGTAAATTCAGTATGCTTCAAGTGGAGGATGGAAATTAAATAGTTGTGTTTTATAAGAGAACTCAACTATGAACGTTCCTGGAAAAAAATTACGCAAAGTCAATTTTATGATTTGTTGATTTTGTTCCTGTTATAATTTAATTTATTTTTCTTCAGTATACAAAAGTTGTTTCTAATCAGTTGTAAGTGTTCTCAGTTTTATCAGAAGTAAATAAACTTGCATTATGACAAATTAAATTGTCATTCGCTTTCTGGACCTCTGAGGAATTCCCTCCCCACCCAACCACCCACACCTCCCACCTGCCTACGTTGGTAGCAAATGTAACAAAAATTATCTTTTTAATGTCTGGGTTAAGTTAGGCGTCATATTGCAAATTAGAGCAGATTGGATGAACTTATTTATTAATGAGTTAATTAACCAATGCTGTTAGCCATTTTGTGCAGAAAAATTAATGTAATAAAAATGTAGCCGAAGTTCGGTTTCTAACAATAATTATGGCACAAAATGCAATTAATATCGTTAATAATCTGGAGGTTTGTTGCTAATTATTGTAATGTCAGAGACATTATAGGAAAATGGGGCTGGCAGACATTGTGTTGGTGTGGGTCACCTTCCTCAAATATGCTCATTAACTCACAGGGTTTTGCATGTTGTGAACTGCAGTACCAGCAGCAGTTAATTGTATTTTCAGTTTATGAGTGCTCTAATGAAACCAAGTTACATCAAATTATATAGAACACCCAGAATGATAACCTAAAAAATAAACTGCAGTGTGGTTAAGTCTAAATAATATTTTGAGATTTTTATGTAAGTGTTACATGCCAGTAGTTAAGAGTACTGAAAATGAGATTAAAGTAAGCAGAGAAATTGGTCCTTTATGGATGAGTAAGCAGAGAAATTGGTCCTTTATGGATGTATAAAAGCGTATCAAATGGGAAAATCTTTGTGCTTTGTCACTGTCTGTATTTCTGTGTACGTCGTCGGAACGTTAAACTCAGATCTACCCTCCTTCGTTCTTTCAACGTCTACGTTATCACACAGTCAGTCACGACGAGCGTTATAACCGAGCTCGCGAGCATACTTTCGCAGGCAGAGATCATCAACACTGGAGACAGCGCAGTTCGATAGATTGAAGGGCGATTGCGTGTGTAAAGTGTGTAAGTGCGGGCGTGTGTGCCGGCCCGACTAGTCGGAGCTGATACGCCACCGGACTGCGGGCCGCTGCTCATTAGCATACAACACCCGCGCCGTCCGCGGCCGCACTCGCAATATTAATTAGCATTTTAGTAACTTTACGCCGCATTAAATCTACAGTGTTTGTGGTCGCGCCCGTAGTTGCCGCGACACAACGTGCAACGAAATGAAATGCAATCTCCACTTCCACTCGGCTATTTCACGTTGGTTGTGAAATAATTCATGTGACACGTTTTAACGGTATAAAGTTTTCTGTTCCTGTCGGTGACACTAAAGTTCCGTACGCGTAATGGTTATCGGAAATGATGTTTTGGCATTTAGTCATTCTTCTTGATGACTGCTTTTGGATCTGATACAAGGTTGTACAGTAGCTTTCAATTGTAAACAAAAATATCATACTGCGATCATATTTTACGTACACTCTCTAAGAGAAATACAGTAAATTGCGTTCCTTACCCTTATGTCCACCTGCATGTGTTCAAAACTTAACTGACTTTCTTTATTTTGGATGAAGGGGTACAAACCGAGATGACATCAGCGTGTGATGTTAGACGTCGCATCGATGGATTCTAAATGGGGAGAACGGTAAAATAAAGCCTGTTAGTTCTTTTAGCCGGTCTTGTACTCTGTGTTTTATAGGAAGTAGCTTGGGTTCCATTTTAGTTTAGAGTTCGCAGAGACACCACCATTTTAGTTTATAGTGGACAGATACACAAATGTCTTTTAATGCGTTAGATCACTGGATAAGTTAGTCATGTTAGCACAAGCTGTGTGTTTTGCAAGGTTTATCTTGAGAAGACAGGTTTTGCGCTACACAGAAGACCAGCTAAGATGAAGTTCATGTGATAGTTCGGTATTCTGCAGAGCAAGGTTGAGGTCTCGGAATATGATGTCCATTGCACACCACAGGTAAACAGATAAACAAAGAATAGGAATGTTTGAGATGTGGTGTTACTACAGAATTTTGTATATGAAATGCATTTAATCATTCTTCATGGCGACTGCTTTTGGTTCTGATACAAGGTTGTACAGTTGTTTCTGCGCAAATTCGGCAAGGTAAGTATTATTAGAGAAAACTAGAAGAGGTCATAGGACAGGTGTTAAGGCTTTTCCATGGTGCTAGAAGAAGACATGGGGAACAAAGAGAGTGAGAGACAAAGGGAGAAAAAGATAAAAAATTGTTGTGGGACTTTGGTGTGAGTTCTCCCTTGAGATGAAAATAAGAGGAACCCATAGCGGAGCTCATGGAAGGTCTAATAACATAAAAAGGTCATGAGTAAAGCGAGGAACTCAGCTCGATTTATAAATTTACGAACCAAGAGATGAGAGTCTTACCGGTGCCTTCAAACACTCTTGGGAAAGGGGAGTAATGAAAATTGTATTTATCTGAAATTTCATATTTATTGGCAGGTTATGGTGCCACCGAATATTAGTCATAAATTTCTGTTAAAAATATGACTCCAGGCCAAACGAGTGCATTTATTAGCACAGAGAAGATTAGGGCACGTCTACATGTACATCTAGATACTCCACAAGCCACCATATGATGCTTGGAGAATGTCACTAATCTTCATTTACCTTCCTGTCCCACTCGCAGTTAGAGCGAGGGAGAAAGACTGTTGTGCTGATATTTATTCAGGTTGTCAACACGCCGTGACTTAAGCGCACTACTATACATGGTAAGTGATGTTAGTATTAAGGCAATGTAATGCCTGTTTTAGGTGCTGCATGCTGAGAAGTTGGTTATCATTGTCACGCAACTGACAACCACACAGCGCGCGGAAGAAGCCATCGGCATTGTAGTCGTCTCCAGCCACTATTATTCAAATACAAACTGGTGTTCTCTTAATTTAACGAGAAAATTTTATGTACGGTTTATCAGCGTTCAGTTCATATTAGTACAATGTAACTGCATACGTCTGATAAGCAATGAAGTATACGGATGTGCTGTGACTGGAGGAGGATAGAACTGTGTTGGGATTTATTTCAATGATTTCTATATTAATGACAGTGTAGAATCGTCCTGCGGAAACATATTACCGGAAAAAGACGCATGAACGGTACTTCGACTGAAGTGTATTACAGCGATATCCCTCTGAAAAATAGTAGCTTACGCGATAGAAAATTTAATGCAATATTACGTTGTTTCTTATTTCTGAGATAGAATCTTTAAACGACTTGGCGAAAAATATTACTTATAAGTATTCTCACACTTCGTATGATTTTTGTTCGAAAGTTATTCTAAGCTACGTATTAAACAGGGATTTGCAATAGCAGTGGCGATCTTGACCGATTTTGACATCTTGTACAGCATTTATGGACACCGCAGCAATCGAAAATATTGAAGTTATATGACGTGACATTCACATAAGCTACCAATAGAACATTCCTTCTTGATGGTATTAGATTGGTTTGTGCCCCTGATCTGTGAAATACAAGACCTGCAGAGTTAAAATTTCTCGAGTAAAGCTAGAAACTGTTGTGCTCAAGGGCTGAAGGCTTCCATGCTGCTGCGCAAATACTTGTTTTCGGATCAGATATAGGAGAAATAATCGATACAGAGCAATCGTAAAAGTTATTTTCAGCGACTGGATACAGCTTTGAGGAATTATCTGGTCCGTGTAACTGCTACGAATCACGAACGTGAAGTTATACGTATACGACGAATGTAAACACCAAAGTGCACACGGTTGACACAAACGGTCTGATAGGTATTCTACTACGCGCTGTCTATAATGGCTCCGTAAGAACTCTAATTTCACTTATATACGTGATCGTTAGGTGACATTTACGCTGGCGTCAGTGGAATCGTTCTGCAGTCAGCTTCAGGTGCCGATCGTCTTGAGTTTTCCAATAGCGTTTCGATAAATAACACCGCCCTCCTTCCAAAGATTACCATTTTTCACGAAGCGCCTCCCTAATGGTCGCGTGTTGGACAGTTCCTTGGAGCACTCCCGGCGTTACCCTTGTGTAGATGAACGCTGGCCGTCGAGAACAATGTGCTGGCTTGTATTACTTAAGAAGTACTCGGCCAACGCGAATAGCAGGTAACATATTCCGTATGCTCGCACCTTCGTTAACAGCCTTCAGTGGCGCACCGTGTCTGACGCTTTCCGGAAGTTTAGGAACACGGAGTCTGCCTGTTGCCCTACATCCATGGTTTGCAGTCTATCGTGTGACAGAAGGACAAGCCGTGTATCACACGAGCGATGCTTTCTAAATCAGTGTAGTTTTGTGGACAGAAACTTTTCGTTCTCGACGAAATGTGTTGTATTTCTACAGAGAATACGTTGAACAACACGCCTGCAATCCGAAGGATATTGGTCCATAGTTTTGCGACCCCGTTATTTTATCCTTCTTACCCACAGTAGTCATCTACCCTTCTTTGCAGTGGCTTCTGGCTTTGTGCTGGGCGAGAAGCTTGCAATATGTAAGGGTCCAATGTCGTGTAGTACTCTCCGTAAAAGTGAATTGGGTTCCATCCTGTCCTAGTGACCAACAACCATCATTTACTGACAGCTTGAAACAAGTAATGGACAGGATGGCAATTTCAGTCTATAATTCTCAACAAAATATAGAAAAATTTGTCACAAATACTTTTTACGAGGAGAGATTAGCTGCGTGAGAGTACGCGAATGATTGTAATTAAGTCGAGAATCCGTCAATATCTGTTTCCCTCGTTTAGCTCTCCTCCTCTTCTTGTCGTTGCAGTGTCATACTTCAAATTATCCGTTGCAAGATGTGTCCGTTTTTGAAGTTATAGGTGATCATCTTCAAATAATATATCGTTGTAGAACAAATATCAAGACTCTCGCACAGTCAATAAATTTACAAACCCATATCAATGCCTTTGGTAGAATCTAATTTTTGATTATGGTTTCCTTTCTATCAATACGATATTTGAAAACCACGGCGGGAAAAGAAACAGTCAACCCCTTCGGATCGCACGCTAATACCGCGTAACACTTCCTGTTGCCTTAATAATTTCTTGAGTGAGATTTAAACGAAAGTTTGTAGGCCAGTTTCTACATCTGAAAAATTATATCTATTCGAATTATGTGTCAGTCGCTTAAGAGTGGTGTTAGAAGCGTTACTATGAGGATGGAAATTAACTTTACTTTCAATACATGCCGTAACGGTCGTGAGCGTCAGTTTTCTTTGAGGTTGGACGTGGTGAGTTGATTTTAGTCACGAATGTTTTGCAGGCGTCAAAGGCCCCATTACCAACATCTCTCTGAGTTTTGACAAGTTCGTTTTATAGGGCTACGAGAAGCTGGATGTTCCTTCTGCGATACTGAAGAAAGCCTTGGGAAGACCGCAACTACTGTATTTGACTGCTGGTAGCGGTGGTCACGAGAATGTACGGTCGTAAGAAGACTGGTCTCCGGACGACCACGGGGGTTACCGAGAGTGAAGACCATCACGTTGGCGTACGGATCTGCAGATCGTACTGCAACTCCCGCAGCAAACTGAGCAGCAGTTGACACCACAGTGAAATAACGAACTGTTACATATCGGTTGCATCAAAATCAGCTCCAACCAGACTCCCTCTAGCTTGTATTCCAGTGACCTCAGACCAACGTCATTTGCGACTTCAGTGGTGTCAAGCGAGAGCTAATCGGAAGGCAGGACGGAGATCTGTTGTGTTTTCTGATGAAACCTGGATGTGCGTCGGCGCCGGTGATAGCCGCGGTTCGTTAGAAGGAAGCCAGTTGAGAGTCTGCAATCAACGCGTCTGCGTGCTAGGCACACTCGACCAACATCTAGTATTAGGCTATGGTGCGATTCCGTATGAAAGCAGGAACACTCTCGTGGTTATCTTACGCACCCTGATTGCAAATTTATACGTCAGTCTAATGATTTCACCTGTTTTGCTGCCGTTCATGAACAGCATTCCAGGCGGAGTTTCAAACGGCGGCCCACATAACGCATGCTCTGCAGGTTGTCGGCAAGTTGTCTTGGCCTGCTCTATCACCTGATCTGTCACCAATCGAGCACATATGGGACACCATCGGACGAAAACTCCAGCATCATCCACAGCCAGCATTAACCGTTCGTGTATACACCAGCCAAGTGCTACAGAGGTGGAATTCCATCCCACAAACAGACATCTGGTAGCTGTACAATACAATATTTGGATGTTTGCGTTCTGGAGGCTACACCGGTTATTAATGTACCAGTATCTCATATTTGCGATTTCTTATATCGCACATAGATTAACCTGTGATTTTGAAATATTAAAACTTGTATGTGTCACCTAGACAAACGTATTCCTGAAATTTCATTACTCTACATTAGTTATTTTTCAGCCTTGTGATATTTTTCTCCATTTTATTTTCCGGTATGTCATTCAGACGTTCCGCGGCTCGCGTTGGTGCCATTGCTAGGTTGGCATCGTTTAGTTGGTATAGTTACGGTTGTCGTCTTCTTCTTGTGTTCATTGGCGCCACTCCTTTTGCAAGCTATGCCTGTCCGCTAGTGGCAGCAACGACTGTTATCGATATCTAGTAACGGTGGTACTATCTTCGGGGCGACGTTGTGGTGTTTCTGTGTCGTGTCAGTCGGCACTTCGGTTGGGGACGGACGAGCAACCAGGTCCGCGCGGCGCCAGAACACGCCAGGAGCACTGGTGGCACGCATGCACTGCCGGATGAGCTGTAGGCGCGAGGGGTACAACCTCATTCTCAGTTTAGTGGGCCTTAATTCAAGTAGTGAAACGTCCACCATCGTGAGATCTCGCCATTTGCTTGCGTGTTGCTGCTCGCGGTGTTGCCGAGATGAAGAGCAGTGAAGGGAGCGTTTGGGGAAGGTGAACCTAGTTGGCCTTCCTCCACTTCTAATAATTAATTGTTGCATTTTACATGTTATTATTTCTAATGTTCAACCAGTGGTATTTTTCCTGCCTACTGGTCGCTAACGCTCCAGTTATCTGCCCTGGAGCTTAATGTATGTTACAGCAGTGTACTTATTCTCGCCTTGCTGTGTAGTTCGACAGCTTCATTGATTTATGGGCCGTGTGTTTTTTTTTGTTTTTCCCCTACAGAATCTACGTAACGTGCGATGACCAATGCAATGACGGAATAACACTCCCAAGCTGGAAACGGCAGGCAGCACTACATCTTCAGACTCCGGTGTTTAGAGCATCCGGAGGAAGCAGAAGGGAACCACTAGTACCTACGTAGATTCTGTACTAGTGGTTCCCTTCTGCTTCCTCCGGATGCTCTAAACACCGGAGTCTGAAGATGTAGTGCTGCCTGCCGGTTCCAGCTTGGGTGTGTTATTCCGTCGTTGCATTGGTCATCGCACGTTACGTAGATTCTGCAAATGATAATTGGTCATGTGTTTAAACTGCCACTAGTCCGAGTTACCATGTCGTGAAGTGAATGACTGTAATTTCAAGTTGGATGATGCTTAACTGGTTCTTAAAAGGGTTGCTAGGCAGTCATTCAGCCGTGAAACAGTTTAAATTATTACTATTGGAGCCTTCAGCCGAGAAATAGTTTGAACTTGTTTTCGTTAAGACCTTCAACCGTGCAAAATTTATTAATTTATTGTCACCTTTTATTTGTTGTTGTTTCCAAATAAAGTGATTGAAAAAATAAACTGACCAACAGTAATTGATTACGGCCCCGTCCACAATCGCAACCCAATCCTGCCTTCCTTCGTACCAGGTCTCAGTCATATCCACGTGGGGACAATCACTGAAGACTAGTACACGTACAGCTATTAAAAGAGTGGTGATAATGTCAGTTGCACTTCACCAGTTGCTCTAAATAGTTCCAGATAGTTTATATTGGAATAAAGTCGGATGCTCTAGCAGGCCAGTTAAGGTGCGATACAATAACTGAGTGGTCGCCAGCGTAGAAACGCCAGCAAACAGCAATGTGAATGCTACTATTGTTATCTTGGGAGATAGCATAGTCACCAGGCAGAAAAATTTGTTTACCGAGAATTTTGAATTAAAACATCCTGTTTCATGTTCAAAGTGCCCGGACTGAATGGACAAAACACATGCTTCAAGAAACATTCGTGTACATCACTGAGCCACCTCCAGATTACGCGAGTTAAATGCCTCATTAGAGCATAGGTTGTCTCGTCGCCTTACATAAGTGGAAACGAGAGTAATCCGCAACTTTTTATACCACAGTTAGCGCCTCCAGTCACCTATTGTCCATATTTGTGTTACGTAGTCCACTAATAGTAGTGAGCTAATTGTCCCGCTGCGATGAATGAACATTGACAAGATTCCTGACTCCAAATGTGTTAGGCTCGCACTTTCCTCGCCATCGTTCGCTCTGTAGTTGGTTGACGTTGGTAGCTTGATTCATATTGTGAGCTTGGGCACATCCTAACGTCACAGCTTCTTCCTGGTATTCTGTTTTGTGTCCACGTTAACCCAGCTTACTGCGTTGATTCCAAATAACTTGAATGCACACCCCACTTCAGTGTGTTAACTTACGACTGCGGAGAAGGCTCACCTGCCCGAATGCCAAACCATCTGCAACGTATTAAAGTGACCAGTATGAAGTATTAAGAGAGTGATAGATGTTTACCATTCGTGATAAATCAGTACACTCCATCGTTCTTGAATTACAGTGGGTACCGTATCAACTGGCCTTCCGAGTTTCTGTCGTTTTTTCTGGCCTTGTGAGTTTTCTGCGGGTTTTCTTAGGCTGCCCCCAAAACTACTGAGAAGAACTCATGTGTTTTTTGGCTTTTTCAAGGCATGCTGCCACGGAATTGTATGTCTGCAGTTGCTCAACACTGAAGAAATTGGATTATTTTTATTTCATCCTTCTCATCTTCACTGATATAGCGGTGTCGCACTGATACGCTCATTCTGAAACAGCGCCTTGGTGTTAACCGTTATTATTTAGTCAATATGGCGCAAAAAGGCAAGAACAGCTTCTGTACAGCAAACTATATAGTGGACAACAGCTGTTACGACTGACTGAGTTGGGTTGTGCCAGTCAGCACCATACTGAACGAATAATTACAGTTAATAGCAAGGTATATGGTATGTGAATGGGCGTTTTGCTTGAAACCGGTAACTACTACATTTAATTTTATTTCAATGCAACTCAGACATACGAAATAAAAAATTATCCAGTTTCCTCAGAAATCACGCGAATTTGAGTCAGCTTCAACTAATTTTTGTTATGTTTCGAAAGCTGATGTAATATGGGTCGAAATAATCGTAAAGTACATCAGGTTTTCTCCTAAATTGATTGTCATTATATTCCACGTGATTAGAGTTCGAGAGAATATCCTTTACCCTGTCAGGAGATATTAGTAGATCATAGCGGTGTCTCTGTGCTAATGATAATACCTACAGCCTTCTTAAAATGTTTTGGAGAGTACTGCAGTATTAGTGTAGGAGTCGTGTTACAGGGAGCCATCGGATATGGCTTCATGCCCATGTTGGTAGTGACTTAGGGAAATCTGACGGCACAACGCTGCATCACGGACATCCTGCATTCTCACATGTTACCTTTTACGCAACATTATAATGGAGCCTCTTTTAAACAACAAAATTCTCGTTCACGTATGACACGTACTTCGATGAACTGTCTGCCTGATGGTGAGGTACTCCCGTGACCAGCAAGATTCTTAGGTCTGTCCCCGATACACCATGCGGAGACCAGCTCGGATATCAAATCCGTCCCAACGCCAGGATCCAGGATATCGAGAACCAGTTACAATAGCTGTCGTCCAGCTTTCCCCGAGAGAGGGTACAAGGGCTTCACGACAACCTCCCCAACCAATCGGTGCATGCATTCAGAGCAGCAGTGGCACTAGATCTTGCTAAGTTCTTCGTAAGTTTGACTCGAGTTTGTAATCATCGAAATAACATGGCATTCCATCAGAAACTTGGAAATTTCATATCGCTTCCTCCTCCGCTCTCTTTTGGCAGGTAGTATGAAAAATAACGTAATTCAGCTAACATAAAGTAAGTGAGGAGACGTACAAGATTAAAATCATTTATAACTGCAGAAGGTTGCATTAAAAATGAATCGTCAAATACGTCACACAAATTATCTCCCGTTATTTTCCACTATTCGTCTCGTATTTTCAGTGCCCTTCTTCACCCCATCGCTGACTTCTGTTCCTAACGATTCATTAAATAGCTTACCTTATGTGAGGGGTTTTCACATTCGTAATACTGTTTCCCCATCATATATCCATCCAGATGAGAGAAAATTCCTGGTTCCTGATCACTTGCTTCGATTTCTTCAGTATGTCATGCAAGGTGTCTTAAACAATTCCCTCCTGTTAGTCGTGGCATCTAGAATTTCCTAACATACTACAGTCCTTCCTCTTTCAACACATGTTGAAGTTAGTTTCAGGTAAAGATGGTGGTCTCTAGTCTGGTGTTGTAAGAAACGCGTTCATCGTCTTCTCTTTTATTACCGTCGTACCAACATATGTACACCATTTCAGGTCTCTTTTTACTTTTCTCTTTTTCTGTAGTTTAATAATAAAACATACCAGATACCTTAGTATTTTGACTATTACCTCTATAACAATTCTTGAGGTATTTCAATATTTTCGTTTTTATTCCTAAATTTAAGGAAATTTCAGAAAACTGTACACCACGTGATTAAAGTATCTGTATTTAGTTTTCTGTGGATGAAATTTTAATTTTTATATGAGTATGCGTAGAAGTAATGTCCTGAATACCATAAACACACATTTGTTTGTTGTGCAGTCACAGAATTATAATATTCGGCAAATTAATTGGTATTCTTCATGTTCTACTTGCAAATTAATTCCAGAATGCAAATTACTCAATTTGTTTGCAAATTGATCAATTGTCTCTTTACCTTACGTAAAAAAGAGTAAAATATATCTACATATTTTTCAAGTAAGTAGTCACGATTTTTATAATGTTAGGAAATGTTTTTTTCTCTCATCTCTGAAATGGTATTTCTCATTGGGGCTTCATTTTATTGTTGATACAATTTATTTTGTATAAATGTCAACAATCTGTCAACGACGTGGGAGGAATCTAAGCGTCCAACTTTTTCTCACCTGCGTTGTTTCTTTTATGTAAGTAGTTTCTTATTATATGTAGTGATTCATTTATTCGTTGTTAGTGTTAATTAAATTAACAAAAATATTAATTCCGCATGTTGTCGTTTCAGTGTGTCTGCCAGAACTATAATATTTCTAGAAGACAGTACTTTGTGAACGATATGAATCGCAAAGTAGGAACAGGGGCGAAAAATTTTTCGCAATGACTATTTATTGTCCTCAAAGTATATTTCATGATGGTCAGTACCAAGAGAATAAGACGTGAGGTGGCTGCATGGATAGCAATTCTCTAAGGGCCTACTCCTGACAACAAGAGTCTCATATTTAGCACATTCACAAGCTTCTCTGACGTCTATGAATCCTGAAAGGACCGCATTGTCCTCTCGAAACGACTGTACAGTGGGTTAAGGTTGCCTTGGTAATTGCTGGAGTAGTTTATAACACACTAGCTCAGTGCATGCTCCATCGTTAACGTAGACTGTCTGATGCGAAAAGATTTGTTTGTTTGTTTGTATTTAATGGAAATTTTGTTGTTCCCAATTGCCTCAACTTCTACACATTTACCCTAATCAATCCCAAAGACGCATGGTCTTTTCCGAATGTACTTGTGACGAAGAATGGATTCTGGTAACTGCAGTCGGAGGCTTTTAATAATTCTGCCTTTTGAGTTGTTGTGGTGGTATTTCCATAGAAACTTTCATCCCCAACACATTTCTCAGTTTCCTACCAAGAAGTCACACATTTAGCTTTTAAAATGTTTTAATATAAAAATTTTATCTTAAAAATTCTCATCCCTTATTAGACACATTTAGTAGAGCATGGGTGCATAACCATTAGACCGCTAGCTAAGGATCTCGATATCAGCTTAGGTACAATGAAATACATAATCCTGAAGCAGTTAGGCTACTGGTTTACAGCTAATGGATACCCTGGATACGGAATGCCAGACAAATAGTAAATTGGGTGGCTGTTTGGTTCAAATCTTGTCATTTCCCGAATGATGATGAGATGATAAGGACAAAACGAACACCTAGTCCCCGGGTTAGTGTTGAAGGCAGCACATTCCTTGAGTGTATTGTTGCAAGCGACAGAAGCTCGTGTTAGCTCTGGGAACCGGAGTCGACGATGCAGAGATTTCGTCCATAGTCAGCTCGTCCCAAGCAGTTCATAAGGCAGGCATCTGCTGCGAAGGTGATGCTCAGCTTATTCTGTTGTTAATGGGACACATTGCTCATTGATTGCAGGGAAACAGGTGTCTCCAACACTGGAGAACGGTACTGTACAACATTAGAGAGATTAAGGTGTGCAGGTAAGGTAAAACATCCGGGAAAACTGCCACAAGGCATGATACCACTACATGATAACTCACGGACCCATATCGCAAATGTCATAACCAGAAATTTCGCAGTCTTAAGTGGGAGACTCGCAAGTACCCACGATATTGCCTGATCTTTTGCTATGTCACTATCACGTCTTCGGTCCCTTAAAAAAACCCTTGAAGCGTCGAAGTTTCCAGTCGGAAGGCAGAGTGCAGAAGACAGTTATGGTCTTCTTCACGCAGTAGGACACGGCGTTTTACCAAATGGGTATCGTCAACCTGGAGGGTCAGTGGGATGATTTGTCCAATGCTGTGACATAAACCAGATTTTCACGTTTCTACATCTGAAAGATTTCCAGTTCTCGATAGTCACATAAGTCTAGCCCCCCCCCCCCCTCCCAAATAAGTAGGCAAATCGGGTTTGCATTAATGTCGTGAGCGTTAGTGATTGAGATTGGACGTGGTGAGTTGTTGTTAGTCAAGAAAAACTTTAAAGCTACAAACTCGCCATTATCAGCACCTGAATGTGAGCGAGTTCGTTTAAAAGGGCTATTAGAATCTGGACGTCCCGTCTGCAACATTGCAGAAAGACTGTGGATGAATGTACCCATTGCTGAAGCACTGATTGTGTATGGTCACAGGAACACCGGGTTACAGGCTGCCACGTGGCACTACAGAGAGCGAAGACCATCGTATTGTGCGTGTAGCTCTGGCGCATCGTACTGCAGCATCA
Organism: Schistocerca piceifrons; assembly: GCF_021461385.2. NCBI lineage: Eukaryota > Metazoa > Arthropoda > Insecta > Orthoptera > Acrididae > Schistocerca > Schistocerca piceifrons. The sequence goes on along the minus strand of NC_060141.1, from coordinate 442,051,002 downwards.
ATTTGAGCAACTGATGACACCACAGTGACTCAACGAACTGTTACAAATAGGTTACTTCAAGGACAGCCCCGAGGCAGACTAACAAGCATTCCAGTGACCCCAAACGACCACCATTTGCGACGTCAGTGGTGTCAAGCAAGAGCTCATTGGAGGGCTGGGTGGATATCTCTTGTGGTTTGTGATGAAAACTGGTTCAGCGTCCGCTGCAGTGATGGCTGTGTGTTCGTTAGGAGACCAGCTGAGGGTCTGCACCCAATCTGTGTGTTAAACTCGCTGGAACTACACCTGAAGTTATGGTCTTGTGTGCGATTTCGTATGATAGCAAGAGCCCTCTCGTGGTTACCTCACGCACCCTGACCGTAAATGTGTACTTCAGTCTGGTGATTCGACCTGTAGTGATACAGATTCAGGAACAGCATTCCAGGTGGTGTTTTCCAACAGGATAATACTCGCCCACGTAACAATGTAGTAACCCAACATGCTCTACAGAGTGTTGGCGTGTTGCAAAGGCCTGTTCTCCAATTGAGACCGTATGGGAGAGCAACAGGCGACACCTCCATCGTCATCCATAACAAGCGTTAACCGTCCCTGTATTGATCGACGAAGTGCCACAAGCATGGAACTCCATCCCAGAAACTGACATACGCGACCTGTACAGTACAGTGCAGGAACGTTTGCAACTTGTATTCAGCATTCTAGTGGCTACGCTAGTTATTAATATACCAGAATTTCTCATTCGCAATGGCTTATCTCGTTCTGCCATGAACCTGTGATCTTGCAATGTTACTCACGTAAACATGGTACTTAGGCAAATGTACTCCCCAAATTTCATTACTCTACATTAAGTATTTTTTGGTGTCACTGTTTTCTTTCTCTCAGTGTAGAAGTAACCTTTCGCTATACGTAATGTACGAAACAACAGCCGCTTTTATAAAACTGTTTCAAATAAGTTTACTTTAGCAATCCCCATGGGAAATTTGTTGTAAAATAATACACATTGGTTATTTAAATGTATTTGTTATGTGCGTTATCCATGCTTCAATCTGCTAACTCTACTTTGGTATAGTCACACAAAATGAAAATATTAAAGCAAATGTGTTGTATAGAGCCTTATTACTAAAAATACATGCTCTGTGCCCTCCCGCTCAACTTGTGAATTTCATACCTTTGGTACTAGGATCATCCTCTTCGAAGAAATCAACAAAGACGTCGACTACAGCTCTCTTGTGCTTCTGTAAGTAATTTGGTACACACTTATGGGGAATGATTAAAGAATTAAGAATTTAAGATATAAATGGACAGCAGTAGATATACAGTAATGACGAAGTTGGTTTCCCTTGAAAGTATCTATGTTATTATAATTTATTTAGTTTCTCCGATGAATTATGATAGTTGATGGCATCAAGTTATTTAAGTAATTCCTTTTTTGTCAGTGTCCACTGCATGGGATTTCATAGTGTATTACATTTTCTCTCATTAAGCAGAATTGAGATAGTGTATCTTGCACACACAGAATACTGACGAGAATCTTCAAACTGAACCTATGTCTTTACTTACACAGTTTTCAAATATAAATAAGGTAAACGAACTGATAATATATGGTGTAGCACAAACTTGCTGGAGAATTTACTTGTCATCACCCTCTCGTTCAAGGGAAAAAGAGAGATTGCATTTGTAGAGTAGTGTGCTACAGCTAAACAGGACTCAATCTGGCTTCTCGGGACAGACTTTTCGTCTGCCAGTGACAGTAAGAATGACTAATATGTCGCTGGCGCCCGATAATAGTCTCAGAATCGTGGCAGAAAAATATCTAACCTACCTGAGAGCTACCGTTGACCTCACCATACGTATTTCGGTTGACAGTCTGTTAGCATCACAGGTTGGGCACATTAGCGCAGAACAGCTGTCTCAGATAACTATTAAGAATAGGTCGGTATCAGACTGAGCCATAGAAATGGAGATTTCGACCTCCTGACGTTTCCTAATCTCGATCGTCGCCTATGCAGTATGTGTTCACCATCGGCGGAGAGTCACTCGGCCGCTGAATCTTCTAGTCCAATAACTATCTATACAATTGATACACCACAAATCTTACCCCAAGTGACGTCATAATATGGGTGTACAGGTCGTAATTCACCGTGCGATGGAAGGTGTAGGGAAGGAGGACAGACTGTGTGTTAAGCGTAAATAATGATGTGGGAAAGAGTGCAGAGCAGGGTCTACACTAACACGGATACTCTGCAAATATCACTTAAGTGCCTGGCAGAGCGCTCATCGAACTACCTTCACAATAATTCTCTATTATTACAGTCTAGAACATCGCGTGTAAAATACGAACACCAACACTTTTCCGTGTCAGCTGACATTTCTCTTACTTTACGAGTGTTATGGTGATCGTTCCTCTATATGTAGGCCGGCTTCGACAAAATATTTCCGCATTCGGAGGAAGTGAAATGATCATATGGCATTCATTTGCCGGGATATCCACTTCGGGGTTCGGAGGAGAAGTCTGGGGATTGAAATTTCAGGAGAAGATTCCGTCGCAACGAAAAACCGCCTTTGTTTTAATGATTTTTATCTCATCTCCAGTATCATGTCAGTGACACTCTCTTCCCTATTTCTCGATAGTAAAAAACGTGCTGTGTTTCTTCGAAATTTCTCGATGTACTCCGTTAACGAATGGGAACTGATGAACGAATGAACCGATGAACTGGATGAATGGGAGCTGGACGTCGATTCCTTCGTTTTCCAACCAAGTTGTGGAACCGAACAAAGAACTAACATTGCTCAGATGAAGACACATCCATGCAGTACTAAATTGGTGTCCTTTGATGTCTCAGCATGTGTCCTATCAACTGATCTCTTCATTTAGTTAAGTTGTGTCACACACAGCTTTTCTCGCCAATTCTATTCAGTACCTCACCATTGGTCAGGCGATCTACCCACCTAATCTTCAGAATTCTTCTGTAGCACCACATTTCAAAAGCTTCTATTCTCTCCTTGTCTGAATTGTTTATGGTCCATGTTTCACTTCCGTACACGGCTACAGTCCAGACTAATAACATCAGAAAAGATTTGCTAACACTTAAGTCTATATTTGATGTAACAAATTTCTCTTCTGCAGAAACCCTTTTCTTGCCATGCTTTCTCTGTTTCGTCCGTCATCAGTAGCTTTGCTGCCAAAAAAGTAAAACTCACCTGCTGTTTTAATTGTCTCGTCTCCTAATCCAATTTCCTCATCATCATCTGATTTAATTCCGTTATCCTTACTTCGCTTTCCTGCGATGTCAGCACCGCTTGGCAAATGTCTTATGTTAAATAGTTCGGCACATACAACTAGCAGTAATGCAGAGTTCGTTCATGGCAGCAGCCGGAAATGAGAAAGTGCCTTTGTCCCACAGGCTACTTGGAGTCTCGCTAACCAATCTGCGATCCAAGAAATACTATTGGCTGGCTAGACAAGAATTCAGATAGCGTGCTTAAGACATCCCTTTTGGGATGAAGCTACTTCAAGAGCCGGAACACCATACATTCTTTGACACAGGCTATTATTTATCTTGATAGGTATGAACACATAGCAGACCTATGAAAGACCCCTGTACCAGATGGGTTTCAGGATATGTGACACTTTTTTAAAACGCCAAAACGTATGTTTGTAAACTGGATGTAGCAAATCTGTGAAGAGAGAAAATAATTGCAGTTAGACATCAGTATAAACAGGCACAGAAATTTGGGGTGAGGTGGTATGCGGAGCGGGTCGTGTGTTATGATTGGGTATCTCAGCCGGTAATATGACCGCGAACGCGAACGCTAGGCTTCCTGATTCGAGTCCTGGTACGGCCCGCAGTTTTAAATTATCACAAAGGTTCAAATCCTAGCACACTCTGGTGCTGAGCGAAAATTCATATTAGAGGCAGAGAAGAATACACGGCGAGCTTGACTATTCCTATTATAGGCTGCTAGCTGTTGCAGAGGGTGGTAGTAAAGAAAGTTTTGGCTAAAAACGCATGTCCGGCATGCATCGCTGAAACCTAAGATATATTAGAAAATCAGATCACTATCAAATTCCTGCCTCACAGTATGCACACAGTGAGCTCGGATCTAACTACAGGGGAGGAATGCCTTCTAAAGGGCAAAGGACCCCTCTGCAAAGTCGAGAGTGCGGCAGATGCACGGAATACCACAGCCAACTCTCCTAGATGCGAAACACTATTTTCTCGCAGCCGTTATTGTAGGCCGACGAAACTGGTGTGTAACATAATTTACAACAGTGGCTGACAAAGGCACCCTCTTTTCAATTTGTGTGCGTACCATCGAGCGGGAAATTTGCATGTGACTCGATGTTCAAACTTATCTTATACCCAGCCGATACTTTTCCGCCCATGGGTTCCTCATCAAAACATTATCCACTAAGCTCATTTACAACCTCTTGAAGACTAATTTTTTAATACTATTTTATTCTACTTCCTGAAAATGAGACGAATTTTTAAAGTAAGCATATTTTCCTGTTTCAATCCCCGACAATGTGTAACAAGTATTGTACAATATTGATTGAATGGTAATTATAAATATGTAATACTTGTTTCCCGGCCATCTAATGACATCTTGGGTTGTCGGGTGTTCCGCCGGATATCACCGTCGTACTTGCACGACATTTCAGTAGCGTCGCACCTGGTGAAGGTAACTACCTACGCTACCGTAATATCGTGCAAGTACGGCGCTGATATCGGGAAGAACATCGGACAACCCAAGATGTAACTAGAAATATGTTGCAAAAATAATTTTTTGCTTGTTTATATGGTGTAAAAACGCCACAAATGACAAACGTTGTGAATTACCCCACACAAATTCCGGGGATGACATAGAATATTCGGACGCGGTTGGGGGCTGTTCTGATGAACCAAATGAGCGGGAACAAAAAATAGTGAAAACATCTTTGTTACCAAAATAAAGTATGAACGTTTGAAGCTTAACAAAAGAAAACTAAACTCCATCCGAGCAGGACTCGGATGGTCTTGCGATGACGACCGACCGCCATGACATTCTCAGACGATAGGGTATGAAGGTTGATACGGGTATGGAGGGCATGTGATCAGCACACCGCTCTCCCGTCTGTTATCAGTTAACCAAATAAATCACTCAGTTTAAATAAGTAAACAAAAATCCGTCATCTCATAAAATTAGCAAACTTTTATAAAAGTATGTTATGGACGCCTACGTGTTACTGTATTAGAAGTTACCGTTTTTAGTAAAGATTGTCAGTTAAACAGCTTGAAATAATAACGAAATATTAATTTAGCGGGTATTTCTTAAACACGGCTCCACTGAAGTGGTGGATATCTGATGGATGGAGTAGAAAGTATGCCAAGCGCCAGTTAACGTAAGAATAGTACAAACACCCCGTCAAGGACTAAGTGAGTTCTGCAAAGGGGAAAGTGTTTTTGCGCATCATTTTCAAAAGTAGCACCAGTAGAGTCCAAAAGGCACGATGTGATCTTGAACCTTAAAATCTCATAGAATTATCATGAGGTGTGGATCATTATTTGTATAAGAAAAGTAACTGGAAAGAAATTACCAGTAACAGAAAAAAATACTTGAAGAAATTGCAGGCCAGCATCAAACCAGTGACCCATGGGAAAAAATGACTAATTTACGGGAGTGGCGACTTGTGGCAAATCGTATCATCGTACATATTTTCGTTCAATCTGTTACACGTCCACTGTCTGTTGACTTCACAAAATGCCTAAATATTGTCATTTGATTCTTCGATGGGACCACTTTTCGCCCAATACCAAGAAAGTTTCGTATGCATGAACTTCCTATTTAAAAGTTACAGTGCCTAACATTCCCTGACTTGTCCTGAATGACAAAATGTCTTTAGTCCCACCTATAGTGTATTTAGTCCTAGCTCTTAACACAAAGAATTATACAACTGCTCGTCAGAGCAGCTGGCCAGGTACTGAATTTTAGTAAGTGTTTACTAGTGATTTTTCTTACAGCGTGCATGACGTAATTGATCACAGGATGAGAGATGATGTTCTGCTTTGCTTTTGAGAAAACGTTTAACGAACTAAACTTATGAATAGAACACATTTATTTACAAAGGGGAGCATTCTTCTGAGCTTAAAAATGATATACACTGACGGAAAAAGTAGCGCAACACCAAAAACCAATTACGTAGAATTTCGGGTAATACGTTTAAGTGATTAACACTGCAAGACCACAAGTTAATTTAAGCTCTAGAAAATCCATTACAAATGCGACATGCTGGTACATTAAAAACAGCATAACCAGTAGATTGTTGAATACAAGCATGCTAATGTGCACGCAATGTGATGACAATTGCCAAATGTCCGTATGTATAATGAAGTTCGATGCTTGATGCACGTGGACGCTCAATACAGGAACTCTTAATGGCCTTTGTGGATGACGCTGTAGTTGTCGTCCAGTAATGTCCCAAATGTGCTCGATTAGATGGTGATCGAGCAGGCTATGGCAACATGCTGACATACTGTAAAGCATGTTGTGTTACAACAGCGCTATGTAGGAGTGCGTTGTCCTGTTGGAAAACTTCCCATGAAATGCTGTTAGTTAGTGGCAGCACAACAGGTCGGATCACCAGATTGACGTTCACCTTTGTAGTCAGGGTGCGTAAGTTAACCACGATTCAGCTCCTCCTGTCATACGCAGTCGCACCCCAGACCGTAACTCCAGGTTTAGGTCCATTGTATCTAGCACGCAGACAGGTTGGTTGTAGACGTTCAATTGGCCTCTTCATAACCAACACACAGACATCAGAAGCACCAAGACAGAAAGAGCTTTCATCAGAAAACACAACAGGACTGCACTTGGCTCTCCAATGAACTCTAGCTTCACACTAACGATGTCGCAAATAGCTCTGGCTTGGGGTCAGTGGGATGCATGCTCCGGGCGTCTGGCTTGGAGTCATCGTACAAGTATCCGATCTTTAGCAGTTTGTTGTGTCACTGTGGTGGCAAGTGCTCCTCACATTGCTGCTACGGATGCAATACGAAGCGTCTCGGTAGTGCCACGTGGCCGTTCCGAGCCCGATTCTCTAGCGACCGTACATTCTTGTGATCACCGCTACCAGAAATCATGTACAGTGGCTACATTCCTGTCAAGTCATTCTCCAGGATCACAGAACTAAGATCCACCTTCACTTAGTTCTAGTTGATAATGGTGTCTTTGTCAAATTAAATGCATTCTTCTCTGCCATCAATTCACGAAGTTCAATCTCAATGTCAACTAACGCTCACGACCCTCACAGAGTGTATTTAAAGCGAACGTGATTTGCATTCTCTTAGGCGACAGGTACGAAATTTGAAAGGATATCATCTTTCAGATGTAGAGACACGTCTCCCAACTTATGTTTATGTCGCACAAACATACAGCAATTATTAGGTTGGGACACGGGCCCAACATGGACGGACATGCGCTCACAAGCACTGTCTCAGTTATTCTCAGACTTTCTGGAGATAACATTCACCGTTTTCTAGCCAACGTTGTCATCAAACTCGCATCACAAACAGAAACGTGAACATAATCAGATTCACGATGTAGGAGGTGGATTATGAATGTTAAAACGCGTTATGAGGCCCTTCGGAGACATGGCTGTCAAGAAGGGGAAAGGAGCCATTCGTGATTTATAATCGCGTAAAGGACAATTTCTGTCTCATTCAAATCTAGTGAAATGTCAGCAAAACTAACACTCACGAGAAACCCATACCGCTTCTAACAACTCGAAATACCCCCGCTATCTACCGTCCAGAATCGCCGCCTAAGTACAAAGAAAGCAACACAATATCGCACTGTTGAGTGATTCTGCTGGGGCTCAACGTGTCAGCGTCCTAGTAATTTCGGTTTGCTTTTGTGTTCGTGATGGCGAATGTAATAAAAAATTAATATACCCTTTATGAAAACGCCATACTGGCCGCTGTTCATAAATTAATGGGCGAGATGTTAAATTATTATCGTTATTATATTTCTCATTACGATGTCTCGTATGAATTAGCAGTTCACTTAAAGTGGCTTATGCCGTAGAAGAGTACTTTACAACGATTTTAATGAAACCAACGTACACATATGATCATATTACGCTTCTTATTATGAATTAGAACGATACTATAATCATCCTGAGGCTTCGAAAAATACCTTTTTAACCTGTTTGACACCATTTCTTACTTTAGTTTTACTTTCACAGTAATAAGGTATAAGCAAAAATATTTACTCGTACTTTAATTAAAGCAGTGATATGCTGATCTTAAAGAGTTTAGAAGATCTGAATGCATGTCTGAAAGACTAAGAACAATGGTCCTTACTATTGCCCTAAATTTTGCTTTATCCCCACAGAAAGAAACTCCTACCGTAAATTAACTTCGTCTATGTAAGAAACATGAAAGCCTATGGTGTTCAAAAAGTACTCCATTATTATCAACATGCCATAGTATCGAGAAAACATAAATTAACGAATGCTTACAGTTCACAGTTTCAGTGGCACTGTGCAGTACGATATATTCTTCAGAGTATGCTACAAAGAAAAGTTTAATTGTGTTTCTCGTCATCCTGCATACCTATCAAAAAATGTTTCTTCTCGGAATGGCTACATAAGTGGCGATTCGTAGCCCTGCTACTAGAGGTAGACCAAGTGCGCTCTTTATTACAATACAGTTCTCGCGTTTTCTTTTGCGTCAAATAGTAAACCGATTTTGCGACATATTAAGGGACGAATCATTAAGCCTCATGCAAGTGCTTTGGTACTTCCGGATTTGAATCTCTGTGTATTAATACAATTTATTAGACTTAGTTCCAGCATCTTTGTCAGGCTCTACAGCAGAGTTCCACAGCACGTGTCGATAGTCCGTCACTGTAGTGTAGTTTACCATGGTCTTGTGACTGTTGTGTGCGCATGCAAGCCGAGTTGGTAACACGTCGTTCTCGGCTCCAGGCTGTGATGGCTTCGATTACACAGCTCGAAGCTGCAATGGATGGGCACCACGGTTGTGGGCCGGCCCCAGTGATCCAACGGACGTCCAGCACGTCCAACTCCTCCTATCGATCCTCATCACTCGCCAGCCCAGTTACTGCTCGCAAAGAAGTTGACCATTCACCCGTGGTCGAGTGGGAGGTCACTTCAGGGCGTGGCAAGTGGCGAAAGGCTTCCTAGGGGGCACCTCGTAAGACCTCCACGATTAGTCTGACAAACAAGTTCCAAGCGCTGTCTGCGGCCGACACTGTCGTTCAGCCAGATGCAGTCGACTGCTCTGTTTCAGAGGAAACCTCTCAGCTGTAAAGATCCGGGCAATCACATAAGGTGTGGTAATTGCGAGGTTGAATGTTAAGCGCGTTATAGGGGCCCGTTAGGGACATGGCTGCCAAGAAGGGGAAGAAAGCCAATGTGAACTCCGTGTGCATAACATTTGGAATCATTCCAGACATGGAAAAGGCCATTCAGGATGCCACGAATAGAACAGAGTGCATCCAACCTGAGGTGGTGCCTCACGTCAGTAACAATGATGTGCGTCGCTTTGGGTCGGAAGAGATTCTCTCTAGTTTTGAGCACCCAGGAAAATTTGTAAAGGCTGCCAATCTTGCTTGCAATATGAAAACAGACCTCACCATTTGGAGCATAGTCGATAGGACCGTTAGTGCATCTGTGGTACAAAGCCAAGTGGAAATTCTGAATCAAAGGCTCAGACGGTTCTGCGATTGTGTAGCCTGCAGATTCCTCGACTTGGGCATAGGGTGGCTGGGTTTCGGATTCTGCTGAATAAGTCAGGAGTCCACTACAGGCAGAAGGTGACTACATGAGTAGCAGGGGCCATGTGGCGTGGACTGGGCGTTTTTTGGGTTACAGGGACTCGGAAAAGTACTAGAACTCCAAGCGCTAATGGAAAGGACTGATGCTCAAATTGCTGTATGCACTGAGAGCTAGCTAAAGCTGGTGATACATTCAGCAGAAATTTTTGCGAAGAACCTGACGGTATTCCGAAAGGACAGGCCAAACACAGTTGGCGGTGGCTTGTCTGTTGCTGTTAGAAGTAGTTTATCTTGTCGCGAAATTGAAGTAGATAAATCCTTTGAGTTAGTATGGGCAGAGGTCTTTCTTGACAACCGGAATAAAGTAATTACTGGATCCTTTTACCGTCCTCTCAATTCAGATCATACAATTACTGAGAAGTTCAAAGAAAAGCTGAGTTTAATTTTAAACACGTACCCCACTCACATAATTACAGTTGGTGATATGTTAGCGAAAATACATATCCGGAGGTATTCATAAAACATTGTGCGAAATTGTGCTAAATCCATTGCCGGAATATTATTTCGAGCCGTTAGTTCATGAGCCTACGCGAATAGTAAGCGGTTGTGAAAACACACTTGACCTGTTAGCAGCAAATAATCCTGTGCTAGTAACAAGTCTCAAAACCGATACAGCGATTAGTGAACACAGGTTTGCTGTAGCGAGACTGAACATTGTAACCCACAAATTCTCCAAATATAAACGGAAAATGTACCTATTCAAAAAAGCAGATACAAATTCACTTGACGCCTTCGTGAGAGACAATCTCCACCCCCTCCAAAATAATGATGTAAGTGTAGATCAGAAGTAGCTTGAATCAATTATCAACAGGAATTAAAAGATTTATACGAAAAAATTTACCAAACGACGGAACTGATCCTCCTTGGTACACAAAACGGGTCAGAACACTGTTGCAGAAACAATGAAAAGACATGCGAAATTTAAACAGACGCAAAATCTCCTAGTTTGGCGATCTTTAACAGAAGCTCGAAATTCAGCGCCAGACTCCAATGCGAGATGCTTATAATTGTTTCCACAAGGAAACCTTGTCTCGAAACCTGGCGGAAAACCCAAAGAGATTCTGGTCGTACTTGAAGTATGTTAGCGGCAAGAAAAAATCAATGCCTTCTCTGCGCGATAGCAGTGGAGATACTATCGAAGACAGTGCTGCCAAAGCCGAGTTACTAAACACAGTTTTCCAAAATTCCTTCACCCTGGAAGACGAAGTAAATATTCCAGATTTCGAATCAAGAACAGCTGCAAACATTACCAATGTAGTAATATATACCCTCCGAGTAGTGAAGCACCTTAAATCAATTAATAAAAGCAAGTCTTCCAGTCCAGGCTGTATACCAATTAGGTTCCTTTCACACTATGCTGATACAATAGCTCCATACCGAACAATCATATACAAACGTTCGCTAGTCGAAAGATCCGTACCCAGAGACTGGAAATTTGCACAGGTCACACCAGTACCGAAGAAAGGTAGTAGGAGTAATCCACAAAATAACAAGACTATGTCATTAACGTCGATACGCAGGATTTTCAAACATATATGCTATTCGAACATTATGCGTGACTTCAGAGAGAACAGTCAATTGAATGATAAAACATCGTTCTTGTGAAAAACAGCTAGCTATTTAATCATACGAAGTGTTCACTGCTGTTGACAAGAGATTTCAAATTGATTACGTATTTTTATGTTTCCTGAAGGGTTTTGATAGTGCACCACAAAAGCAGCTTGTAATGAAATTGCGTGCGACTGGATTCGTGATTTCCTGTCAGAGAGGACACAGTTCGTAGAACTTGGCGGAATGGCACACAGTAAAACATAAGTGATTTCTGGCGTTCCCCAAGGTAGTGTTACAGACCCTTTGCTGTTACTTATCTATGTAAACGATTTAGGAGACAATCTGAGCAGCCATCTCAGGTTGTTTGCAGATGATGCTGTCGTTTATCGACTAGTAAATTCATCAAAAGGTCAAAACAAATTGCAAAACGATTTAGACAAAACAATTGGCAATTGACCTTAAATAACGAAAATTGGAATGTTATCCTAATGAGTGCTAAAAGGAATCCTTTAAACGTGGATTACACGATACATCACTCAAACATAAAGGCCGTACTTTCAACCAAATACCTAGGAACTACAATTAGGAACAACTTAAACTGGAGGGAACACATAGAAAATGTTGTAGGGAACGCTAGCCAAGGACTGCAGTTTATTGGCAGTAAAATTTAAAAGATCTACTAAACAGGCTGCCTACACTACGCTTGTCGGTCCTCATTTAGAGTAATGGTGCGCTGTGTGCTGTCATTACCAGGTAGGACTGACGGAGAACATCGAGAAAGTTCAAAGAGAGGCAGCATGTTTTGTGTTATCACGAAAGAGGGGAGAGAGTATCTATGAAATGATACAGAATTTGGGTTTGACATTAAAACTAAGGCGCATTTCGTTTCGGCGGAATATCACGAAATTTGAAACACCAACAGTCTCCTCCGAATGCGAAAATATTTTGTTGAGGCCGACCTACATAGTGAGAATCGATCATTATAATAAAATAAGTGAAATTAGAGCTCGCACGGAAAGACACAGCTGTTCCTTTTCTCCGGGCACTGGAATAATAGAGAAGTATTGTGAAGGTGGTTCGATGAACCCTCTGCCAGGAACTTACATGTGATTTGCAGAGTGCCCATGTAGATGCAGATGTAGAATATAGTCATTCGAAGGTCTGGCAGGTCATAATGACGCTTCTCTGAAATATGAGACTTAGGAAAAACGTACGGGAAAGATTACTCTGAGATATCGTACACCCCAAATAGTATACTCTCTCTACAAGTATGTGATGCTTTCCGTTGAATATGTTCGTCAAATTCGTGTCACTGAGGTTTCCATGAAATTAAAAAGTTTTTCTACCAGGTTGATCAGTAAACAAGACTAACGAAAAATGCAAATAAAGTTATATTGCTCCTTATTGTTTAATTAATCATATCGCCGGTATAATTTCCACTTCTCAGGCTCCTGATGTAAGAGTACCATCCACGACCATCCGTTGTTTTGGTCTCCGCTCCAGACAGTATTGTAGCAACTCTTCCGGCCGGGGTGGCCGAGCGGTTCTAGGCGCTTCAGTCTGGAACCGCGCGACCGCTACGGTCGCAGGTTCGAATCCTGCCTCTGGCAAGGATGTGTGTGATGTCCTTATGTTAGTTAGGTTTAAGGAGTTCTAAGTTCTAGGGGACTAATGACCTCAGAAGTTAACTCCCATAGTGCTCAGAGCCAATTTTTTTGAAGCAGTTCTCAATGCATGCCTCTTGTGTGCTAGCCTCTTCATCTTCGAATAACTACTGCAATTGACATCTATTTGACATTGCTTCTTGCATTCATTCCTCCGTCTCCTACACTGCTTTTACGCAGTCGCTTCTCTCTCCTACCTTTCAGTTATCCCTTTAAACTTCTTCTATAAACTGATCTCTTCTCTCAGTCATATCATAAATTTCTTCTTTCTCCTTTCCGATTCTGAAGTTCATTAACTACTCGAAGGACGGATCTAATGTCTAGCATTCCTCCGCAGCACTACGTTTCAAAAGCATTTATTCTCATCTTTTCAAAAGTGCTTATTGTCCTTGTTTCACTTCTCTATAAGGTTACTCTCAGACAGTTATTTTCGAAACATTTAATAAAAGTTGAAGTCATATTTGATGTTGGCAAATTCACCTGTTTTAGAAATGATTTTCTTCCAATAATCTATAGGCTCTTTTAAAGGTCGGCATGTGACCCCTACGATGCTAGATCAGGCTAGTGGTGTGTCAGGATGGTGTGCCATTTGCCCCTCCTGGACGTGGGTGAAGTGATGGTGGGGAACTGACGAGAAAATCGCCAGTGAAACCTCCCTTGTTAAGACAGTCCTTTATCCATGAAAGTTACAGAGAAGGAATCGTAATTGGAGAGGAGCTCAGTATTGTAGGCGACATCGTCGGATATGGTCGCTGGAGCATGCCGGCGTCAGCGGCAACCTCCAGGAAGGCGCACAAGGTGGAACGGCGAGTTCTGGTGATGGGCGGCAGGATATAGCCCTGGCTGCTTGGCCGCTCAAGTAGCTGCGACATGCAACACACCAGTCCAGGTGTTGCTAGCTTGCTGCTTCCAGCGTGGTTAAAGACGACGGTGTGCACCCGGACTGGGTATTCGATAGCAACACTGCAGGACCTACTGCACCGCTAGTTAGCGACAATTCGGCGTGGCACCTAGGTCGCCCAGACTCGAACATACAAACTACCAGGGAAGTGGCTGTGGGCAGAAGGTAGACACGTAGGTGGTGACGTAAAGGTAAGATGGCGCTAAGGCCTGCAGTATTTTTTTTGTCATCATTCTTTTGACTGGTTTGATGCAGCCCGCCACGAATTCCTCTCCTATGCTAACCTCTTCATCTCAGAGTAGTACTTGCAACCTAGCTCTTCTGTTATTTGCTGTACACATTCCAATCTCTGTCTTCCTCTACAATTTCTGCCCTCTACAGCACCCTATAGTACCATGAAAGTCAATTCCTCATGTCCTAACACATGTCCTACCAAGTTGTCCCTTCTCTATATCAGTGTTTTCCACAAATTCCTTTCCTCCCCGATTATGCGTTGAACCTCCTCATTCAATACCTTATCAGTCCACCTAACTTTAACGTTCGGCTATAGCAGCACATATCAGTTGCTTCGATTCTCGTCTGTTTCTGTTTTCCCGCAGCCCATGTTTCACTAACATACAATGCTGTACTCAACACGTAAATTCTCAGAAATTTGTTCCTCAAATTAAGGCCGATATTTGATATTAGAAGACTTCACCTGGCCAGGAATGCCTTTTTTCCATAGGTAGTCTGCTATTGATGACATCCTTTGTGGTGTGCGTACTGTAAGACCTTCGGTACACACACCATCAGATTATTGGACTTGTCGCTCTAGCGAAGTAGGCGAGTGTCAGCAATGTGTCTCGTGTGCTTATCGTGGCGTGTTTATCTTCTGCCGTTATGTCAGACGGTAGAAATGCCACTTGCACGCTTAGAGATGCAGATTGCCGTTACCAACTTTAAACAGAACTTGATTAATTTTTACACACATTTATTAAAATAATAAAAATCATAGATATTACGTAACTTGATTCTGGATGCTGTTTACAACTGTCAATCTGAAGTTCCTTTGGTCTTCGTACGTTAATCTTATTCTCACATATCTCTGATACTTGACAAAGTGTCTATACATTTCTCTTCATAGCTATGTACAGGAATATGATAATCTTATTAGGTGCAGACTGACACTTGACTATAGACTGGTACAGACAAATGTAGAACTCGTACCGACTGGTGCAGACAAATGCAGACTGACTAATCGATGGTCTGTACACTCGTTATAATACCTCGCACATTCAGGTATCACTGCGTGAGTGTGATCCGCGAGGAGAAAAGGTTCTACGTTAGCAGCAATCTCATTGGCTGCGTTACACATTAATACGCGGATCGGCGGAAGCAGAATTTGGTCCGTCTCTAAGACAGCGCCATCTCGTAGTGCGGAGACGGACGAGCGCTGCGCCTGCACTGTTGTGCTTAGTGGGGCGCACTCTAGTGGGAAAGTTGTGTACCCGCTGACTACGTGGAACTATGTACACAATATCCCTCCCTTCCGGGGTAAGAAGGAAAGCCTTTGAAGTTTGCTTGAAAAGCCTTTTTTTCTGCTTCCTTGCTTTCCGGTGTGCGTACGTCTGTGGGTGCACACATGTTGCTCCCCGTGGCATTCGCCCGCGGCCCGCTAGGAAAACCCACTCAAAACCTACGGAACATGGAACCGGAGAAGCAAAAAATTTTGTTACATAATTGCATTTCAACATCGGTACATTGGTCATATTTTAATTCTTCTTCGACGTCCATATTCTCTGGGGATGTCGGCTGTTGAGGGCTGGTGTAGTCGGCTGCCTCTGAAGGTGCTGCGTTGGCTGCGGCGGTGGCGGCGGCGGCGACTGTCGGTGACAGCGTCTGGAATCCTGCGAGCTGCCCGGGGTTGACATCTTCTTCTGAGTCTGCAAAATGAAACAGCCTAGGAATTCTGCCTATATGTGACTGCTGTCTTTGCTGCCGTAATTGATTAGTATGGCGAATAACTATGCCGTTTTGCGTTCTTATTCTACACATGACATTTCCAATGCATTCTACAATGATTCCTTGTGTCCAAGTACGCTTTCCTCGACTGTAGACAGTTACGAGGACTTTGTCGTTTACGTGGAATCGTCGTCCATTCGACGTTCGTTAATCATTTTCTGGATGTATTGTGTGTTTTAGGATAGACATCAACGTCCTGTGTTGTCGGTCATGCAGTTTTTCTGCTGGTGACTGTGCCTCGTGCAGAGTAGCTCTGTATTGAGACAGAAAAATTAATAAGGAAGTCTCTTTGTTGTTCTGTTGCACGAAGTTTGTCATGTGTGCCTTGAACGTTCGTACGAATCGTTCGTCGAGTCCATTAGCCTCAGGGTGAAATGGTGCCGTCCTGTAATGTGCAATTCTGTTCATCTGACAGAATGACTGGAATTCTTGCGACGTAAATTGTGTGCCGTTATCGGTCACTATGATTTGAGGCAATCCTTCAATGGAAAAGATCTTTGACAACGCTTGAATTGCTGTCGCTGAAGAAGTTGTACCCATTTGTAGTACAAAAGGGAAATTTGAAAATGTATCAATAACAATTAACCAAGAAGTTCCAAGAAAAGGACCTGCATAGTCAATGTGCAGTGTTGACCAAGTTCTGTTGCCTATGGCCACGGAAAATATTTTCTTGGCGGAGCTGATTGATGCGTCTGACATAATTTACAGTTAGAAAGCATTGTTTCAATACTTTTATCGATGTTCTTCCAGTAGCAATGTTCTCTGGCCATGCGTTTCGTGCGTACTATGCCCCAATGACGTTGATGTAACATTTTAAACACTTCATTCCTGAGAGCTTTGGGTATAACTACTCTTGTTTTTGCCCTTTCACTGTGAACTAATAGGATGCCTTTGTGCACTGCGAGAGTATGTCTCATGTTCCAATAATATTTCACTTCTGGCTGAGCTAACATGTTCTTATCGGTTGGCCATTCCGTAAGAATATATTGCTTTATCTTTGATAACACTGGATCTTTGGGCACTAACTCAGCTATTAAGGTAGTATTGACGGGGAAATTTTCCACGACGTCCGCACTGATTACGTCTGTCTGAAAACATACGTCCTCCGATTTGTCAAAATGTTCATCTTGACCCGCCGGTAGACGTGATAGTACATCTATATAAGATCACGTAGTTGTAATTAGACAGTAGCAATGCCCAACGTCGTAAACGCTGTACTGTTTTAGGGGATAACTATTATATGGTCCGAATGTTGTCACCAATGGCTTATGGTCTGTGAGCAGAATAAATTATCTTACGTATATGTAGTCATGAAACTTCATCACTGCAAAGATAATTGCTAGTGCCTCTTTTTCTACTTGGTTATAGTTTCGTTGACTTGAGTTTAAAGTTCTCGACGCGTATACAATCGGTCGTTCATTTCCTTGATGTTTATGGGACACGACTGCACCGATCCCGTAATCTGACGAGTCCGCCGCAATAGTGATCAACTTTTGCGAGTCATATGTCGTAAGACATTTTGCGTCTACTAAACTTTGTTTCAGTTTGTCGAATGCGCGCTGGCATTCTTTGGACCAATTCCACGCGACTCCTTTGCGAAGCAATCTGTGCAACGGTTCGGAAATTTCAGCTGCTTTCGGTATGAATTTCCGGTAATAATTAATTTGGCCTAATAAAGCTCGTAGTTGCTTTAAGTCTTTCGGAGCTGGCAATTCCTGTATTGCTTCTGTATGCTGTGGTGTCGGAATAATTCCGTTATTTGACAATATATGTCCTAAATAATGAATTTTCTTGACAAATATTGTACATTTGCCCTTGTTGCACCGGAGATTGGCCTTTCTGAGAACCTTGAACAGTTCTTCCAGGTTATCTAGTAAATCTTGTGGAGTTTTTCCAGAGACGATTATGTCATCGAGATAGTTAACTGCGTTAGGACTCTTCCTAATTAATTGTTCCAAGTAACGTTGAAAGATGCTTGGTGCACTTGCGATACCAAATGCTAAGAGCCTGTATCCGTACAATCCAAATGGAGTATTTATTACCATACACTTTTGTGTATCTTTGTCTAAAGGGATCTGCAGATATGCTTCCTTTAAATCCAGTTTGGCGAAATACACACCCCCTGCTAATGTATACATCAGTTCTTCCGGTTTCGGAATCGGGTATGTATCTATAATGCGCTGTGAATTGACAGTAGTCTTGAAATCTCCACAGATACGTAATGATCCATTTGGCTTTTCTATTACAACGATTCGTGTTGCCCAGGCGCTATATGTGACTGGTTCGATAATACCATTGCCTTCTAAACGGTCAAGTTCTTGCTTCACGCGATCTTTCGTTGCGTAAGGGACAGTTCTAGCTTTGCAAAACTTCGGCACTGCGTTCGGTGTCAGCGTAATGTGTGCCTGGTAATCAGTTACATTGCCGGTCGCCGTGGAAAAAATATCTTCGTGCTTCTGCAACACTGTTTGTAATTTTCCTTTCGGAACTTCATGTGTGGCCTGTTTCGCTTCATGAATTGTGAAGCCTAATTCGTTAAAGAGACCCGGACCCAGCAAGTTTGATGCCTTATGGGTGTTAACTACTGCTAAAGTAGCTATCTTGGTAAACAGTTTGTAAGTTACTTCCGTCGTCAGTGCACCTTTGACTGGAATTTGTTCATTATTATAGCTATACAGTGAGCTGTCAAAATACTGCAATTTAAGAGAACCTAGTCGTTTATGCGTGTGCAGATTTATGATAGAGATCGACGATCCTGTGTTAATCTGGAATTTGATAGGTATTTTGTTCACCAGTAATGTGACATACAAAGACTTGTTCCTGTTTTGTACAATAGCATTAACTTTATGTTTAACTTCTGAAACCTGAATATAGTCTTGCCAATTCATATCGTCACACGCATTGGAGGTATACTTCTTAAAATTGAGCAGTTTCTTATTGATAAACTTATTTCTAGACTGTACACTTTTCTTATTACACACTTCTCATTTGTGCCCTTTTCGTTTGCAAAAGTCACAATGTGCGTTACGTTAGTAACAATTGTCTCTGTGATCATTGATTTCACATTTACGACATGATTTCAGCTTAAGTCTTTGAGTTTGGGTGTGTGATCCGTTCTTAGATCGCGTGAGCCTAGCCTTGCTGTCCTGTTTACGACCTTGGGAACGCGGGCCGCGTTGCCCCGTTTCGCGTGCCTGTGTCGCGAACACGTCACAGCCGTCGTCTTGTACCACACTCACAGAAGCTTGGCTTTGTTCGTGTGCTCGAATGATTGGTAAACAATCTTGCAAGGACGCATTGATTAAACTAAGGAGCTCTGTCCTTAATTTCTCGTCTGATGAATGCATTATGAGCATATCACGTATTAAAGAATCTGCATAGAACTGTTTACACTTTTCGTTTCCACAAATAAATTTGCAGTTCCTAGTAAATCCCTGCAACTGTGTAATCCATTCCGTGTATGTCTGCTGTGTCTTTTTCTTGCATAAGTAAAATTTATGCATTGCAGCAGCGACATGCGTTTGCTTGTCGACGTATTTTTCGAGCAACTCTTTAATAGCTGGGAATGACAAATTTGTCGGTTCACAAGTCGGACTCAGTTTTAAGAGAAGGTTGTAGATAGCTGCGCCACAATTTCTGCATCACCTGATATCTGGTGTGTGAGGAAGTGCTGTTCCAGGCGTGCTGCATAGTCCGGCGACGCTTCTTCCTTGCTGTTGTAAACTGCGAAAGGTGGTGGAGGAAGTTTAATTTGTAGCGGAGACGCTAAGGCAGGCTGTGACTCCAAACGTTCCACTCTTGTAAGCAACGCCTGTTGTGTCTGTTGTATTTGTGCCATGAGATTTACGATCTTAGGCTGAGGTCCATGGTTATCTGAAAATTCCAAGTGCGACTAGATTACTGCAATAATGATATTTTAGCTGCAAGAGAGCGGGTTAGCAGTCACATATGTATCTTCCAGAAGTCCACTTTAATCTATTTTATTTCGGGCTCACACGTGGTCATCCGTAATTTTGTTGAAATCATCTGTTTCCTTAGTACCTCGTCGCCAATGTGGTGTGCGTACTGTAAGACCTTCGGTACACACACCATCAGATTATTTGACTTGTCGCTCTAGCGAAATAGGCGAGTGTCAGCAATATGTCTCGTGGTCTTATCGTGGCGTGTTTATCTTCTGCCATTAGGTCAGACGATAGGAATGCCACTTGCATGCTTAGGGTAGCAGATTGACGGTGACCAACTTTATTAGGCGCAGACTGAAACTTGACTATAGACTGGTACAGACAAATGTAGAACTCGTACAGACTGGTGCAGACAAATGCAGACTGACTAATCGGAGGTCTGTACACTCGTTATAATACCTCGCACGCTCAGGTATCACTGCGCAAGTGTGATCCGCGAGGAGAAAAGGTTCTACGTTAGCAGCAATCTCACTGGCTGCGTTACATATTAATACGCGGATCGACGGAAGCAGAATTTGGTCCGTCTCTAAGACAGCGCCATCTCGTAGTGCGGAGGCGGACGAGCGCTGCGCCTGCGCTGTTGTGCTTAGCGGGGCGCACTCTAGTGGGAAAGTTGTGTACGCACTGACTACGTGGAATTATGTACACAACATCCTTGCTCCGTCCATCACTGGTTATTGTACTTCCTAGGTCACAGAACTCCTTAACTTCATCTATTTCGTGACCATCAATCCTGATATTAAGTATTTCGCTGTTCTCATTATCTTCGCCTTTCTTCAATTTATTGTCAATCGATACTGTGTACTCATTACACCATTCCGTCCACAAGATTATGTAATTCTTCTTGACTTTCACTTAGGATAGTAATACCATCAGCGAATCATATCATTGATATTCTTTCACTTTTATTTTTAATTCCACTCTTGAACCTTTCTTTTATTTCCATCATTGCTTCTTCGATGTACAGATTGAACAGTAGGGACGAAAAGCTAATACGAGCACTTCGTTCTAGGTCATCCACTGTTATTATTCCCTCCTGGCTGTTGTACATATTGTAGATGACCCTTCTCTCCCTATAGCTCACCCCTATTTTTTTCAGATTTTCGAAAATCTTGCACCATTTTACATTGTCGAACGCTTTTTCCAGGTAGACAAATCCTATGAACGTGTATGGGCTTTTCTTTAGTCTGGCTTCCATTATTAACTACAACGTCAGATTTGCCCCTCTCGTACCTTTACTTTTCCTAAAGCCAAACTGATCGTCATATAGTGCATCCTCAATTTTTTTTCCATTCTTCTGTCTATCATTCTTGTAAGCAACTTGGATGCATGAGATGTTAAGCTGATTGTGCGGTAATTCTCGCACATGACACCTCTTGCCGGCTTCGGAATTGTGTGGATGCTGTTTTTCCGAAATTCAGATGACATACAGCCAGACTCATAAATTCTACACACCAACGAAAATAGTCGTTTTGTTGCCACTTCTCACAATGATTTTATAAATTGTGATGGAATGCTATCGATCCCTTCTGCCTTATTTGACCTTAAGTCCTCCAAATTCTGATTCTAATACTGGATCCATCTCTTCTAAATCGACTTCTGTTTCTTCTTCTATCACATCAGACATATCTTCCCCCTCATAGAGGCTTTCATTGTATTCTTTTCACCTATCCGCTCTCTCCTCTGCATTTAACATTGGACTTCCCGTTGCAGTCTTAATGCTACCACCCTTACATTTAATGTCACCATAGGTTGTTTTGACTTACCTGTATGTGGAGTCTGTCCTTCCAACAATCATTTCTTCTTCGATGTACTCACATTTTTCCTGCTGACTTTTCGTCTTAGCTTCCCTGCAGTTCCTGTTTATTTCATTTCTCAGCGACTTGTATTTCGGTATTCCTTAGTTTCCCGGAACAATTTTTTACTTCCTCCTTCCATCAATCGACTGAAATATTTCTTCTTTGTACATATGTTTTCCTACCCAAATTCTGTGATGGCCCTTTTTCGGGATGTCCATTCATCTTCAACTGTACTGCCTGCTCACCCGGCCTTTTCCAGGTATACCTCCTCCTCTTGTAATTCTTGAACAGATAAGTCGCTATTACTAGCTGATATTTGTACAGATATCAATTAGTCTTTCTCCTCTATCATTCTTTGTCCCAAACCCTTATCCTCCTGTAATCTATGATTGTACTCTTTCCCCTACAACTGTATTCCAGTCCCCCATGACCATTTGTTTTACCATTTCAATATCTTCGTAAACTTTCTCTTTCTCTCCATCTTTAGTTTGCGACGTCAGCATCTAGACCTGAACTATCGTTGTCGGTGTTGGTTTGCTGTCGGTTCTGATAAGAACAACCCTTCACTGAACTGTTCACAGTAACACACTCTGTGCCGTACGTTCCTATTCATAACAAATCCTACTCCTGTTCAAACATTTTCTTCTGCTGTTGATATTACCCTATACTCAAATGACCTGATATCCTTGTTTTCTTTCCCCTTTACTTCACTGACACCTACTACATCTAGATTGAGGCTTTTCATTTTCTTTTTTGGATTTTATAGTTTCCCTACCACGTTCAAGCTTCTGACATTCCACGCCCCGACTCGTGGAACGTTATCATTCCATTGATTGTTCAACCTTTTTCTCATGGTAACCTCCCTTGGCAGTCCCCACCCGGAGATCTGAATGGGGCTATTCCGGAATCTTTTGCCAATGGAGAGATCACTATGACACTTTCTCAACTAAAGGCCACATGTTCTGTGGATACATGTTACGTGTCTTTAATGCAGCGGTTTCCACTAATTTCTGCATCCTCATGCTGTTGATCATTGCTGATTCTTCCGCCTTTATGGGCAGTTTCCCACCGCTAGGACAAGAGAGTGCCCTGAAGCTCTGTCCGCTCCTCCGCCATCTTTGAGAAGGCCGTTGGCTGATTGAGGGTGGCTTTTTATGCCGGAAGTCTTCGGCCGCCATTGGTGATTAATAATTAACATTCAAACAGCGGCGGGTTTCGAACCTGGGCCAGAAGACGTTTTGACTGAATCAAAGACTCTACCCCTGCAGCTAGAAACAGCAAAGTCCCACAGTGCTGGCTAAGCGCTTCACCTCGAATTTCGAGTGGTTTGCTTCTCCTGTTTCTCGACTGGTGATGCTGGCGTCGCGCGGCATGCTAAGCACCCCAGATATTATTGAGTAGCATCTGAGCGAAAACTGACAAAGACGCTATAATTTTTTGGAGCGTATAAGTGAGCAGAATGTTTAATGTTCGTCCAGCGGCAGCACTCCATCCATGGAAGTCATTTTCTGCCTATTCAGCTCCATTAGGAGCCGTGCCGGAGTTGTTAGATGCTTGGCTTTGAGAGTTTCTAGCTAAAGTCTTCGCTTTGTTCACTTCTTGAATGAGGCTTCTTGAGCAATGAATACCCACCATGACTCCACAGTGCATGATAATCAGGATGATGGGTCTTTCTCCCTCTATGACTTCGTACTTCTGATCGACGCAAAAACGAATTATCGCCCCTGGAAAAGCCATGATGCTGCACGTTTTTACTATTGTCACCACTGTTTATCTTACTGCTCAAAGAACGAAATTCACTTGTTACTTTTAGTATCTAATTCCCTAGGATACTTTCCTCAGTACTGCTTGTCTTAATTCAGCTAATTCCATTTATCTGGCTTTATAGTTTTTGATGGTCTGCCACTAATTTCTGTTCAAGATGCTGACCATTCCCTTCAACTGCTCTTGAAAGTGTTTTGACGTCTCTGAAAGAATCACAGTGACATCAGGAAACCTCAAAGCTTTTATTTCTTCTCCCTGAACTTAAATCCTCTTCACAAATTCATCCTTGCCGGACGCGGTGGTCGGGCGGTTCTAGGCGCTCAGTCCGGAACCGCGCGACTGCTACGGTCGCAGGTTGGAATCCTGCCTCGGGCATGGATGTGTGTGATGTCCTTAGGTTAGTTAGGTTTAAGTAGTTCTAAGTTCTAGGGGACTGATGATCACAGATGTTGGCTGGCCGGAGTGACCGAGCGGTTCTGGGCACTACAGTCTGGAACTGCGCGACCGCTACGGTCGCAGGTTCGAATCCTGCCTCGGGCATGGGTGTGTGTAGTGTCCTTAGGTTAGCTAGGTTTAAGTAGTTCTAAGTTCTAGGGGACTGATGACCTCAGAAGTTAAGTCCCATAGTGCTCAGAGCCATTTTTGAACCACAGGTGTTAAGTACCATAGTGCTCAGAGCCGAGCCTAATTCATCCTTGATTTTATTTCCTGCTTGCTACATGTGCGGAATGAGTAGCATCAGGTAGAGGCTACAGACCTTTCTCACTTCCTCCTGAACCACTACTTCCCTTTCAAGTCCTGTGACTCATATAACTGCAGTCCGGTATCTGTACAAGTTGTAAACAAGCTTTCTGCTGTCTGTATTTACCTCTGATACCTTCATAATTTTCAATAGTGTGTTCCAATCCACGTGGTCAAAAGCTTTCTCTAATGCAAGTTATATACTTAGATTTGCCACTATATAAAATTTTTTTAAGATAACTCTCAGGGTCTTTATTCCGTTGTGTGTTGCTACATATATATGGCAAGCATCACTTGTTAAACTGATAGTTCAATATGATTCACACCTATCAGCAGCAGCATTCCCTACAGTTGTTTTTATTACATATTTTTCTTAAAGTATGCGGATATTTCACATTCCTTACGTATCATACGTTCCATGCGGAAAAGTTTTGTAGTGGCTAACCTGAAGGATCTCAGCAATACTGAGAGGATGCTGTCTATACCGAGTGTCTTGTTTTGACTTCTCCCAGTTACAGTACCCCAATTACTTTGTGATGGAAGTCTACCTTCGCTGCAAAAACAGATAAAAGTGAATTTGGTCACTGTGATAATTAGTTACGTGTAGTCCTTGAACGACTTCTATACATTAGTCATCCTATCACCAGTATGAATTACGAACTCCCTCTCCGATATTTTACTGTTTCTTACATTCCGTTCTATGGTGAATTGTGAGGAGCTATGACAGGAAAGAAGTAATGAGAAATTAGAATGGACATCAAATTACGTGGATGCGCCAGTATAAGACGGATATTGCTAAAGAGCTTATAAATTCTTGTTTTAAGCGGCGATCAAGAACAGAAATATATCGTAGCAAATGTTTGACACAGAGCTGTATTATAAATTCGTATTTATTCCGACCGGTTCTATTCTTTGAGCGTCATCCAACAATGTGAAATAACGAAAACAAAATGCAAAAAAGTACAAAGGCAACAGCACACTCAACGAAGCGACAGCAATATCTTAATTAAGAAAGTAAGTACATAAAATCAAAATTTTTGTAATTCTGTAGGGTCCTCAGTTGTATGACAATACTTTGGTTTCATCTATCATTTGACATATGCTCTAAAAAACCTGAATGTGTGGTAGAAGGCTATCAGATTTGTAATCATAGTTCACGATAAGAATCTGCGCATACAGATATGAATGTGAAATTGTAGTAAATTATTATGTCTTGTATATTCAAATATTGTATTTGGAAAAACGTAATCCAGATGTAACTACATGTTTTGTACTAACTTTTATTATCTAAACTTCTACAGAAAACGTTTTAAGTTGAGCTTGACAAATTTAATTTTACAATGTAATGGAGCATGTTAAATATGTAAATAAGTAATATAATAAAGCTTTTAATTGTAGATGTTAAAAGCTTGGTGAAAATCAGGACAGGTTCAGGTTTCATTGAATCCGCTTGTGTCTCTAAAGCAACAACGCTTCAGTGTTTTGCTTGATGTCCGTAGACATCAGGACTACAAGTTTACAGTTAAAAGATGCATTGCTCTAGCCCGATTACTCTCGGAGATTTAACTTCCTCCATTTCGTAATCAAGGATAAATGTCCCTGGTTTTTCGATAACAACGTATTCTTTCTTGAAGACTACTAATACTAGAGATATGTAACTTTTACTGCATATTTACTACAGCTTAGCAATGATAAAAGTAGTAATACGACTTGGAAAACAGATTCCGTCTCATTAGGTCGCCAATCATACGAACTATTTAATCCGGTTAATTGGATGGCAAAATTGGTCACATTCGTTCCGGAGAAATCTCGATTGTCAACACTTGGAGCAACTGTAACTGCGCAGCTGTTGTTTTTCGGTTGGGATGGATCCTTAGTCAGAACAGGACAAAGCATTATGGAGGAACAAAGCTCCCCAGTACTGCCACCGAATAAAGTGTAGAAAAAAGACGACCATATGAGCAGGAAGAGATCTTTCCAGGTTGTATTGCTTTTTTTATGATTTTCATGCAGTAATAAAACAGCAGTAAAACTGCCATAGATGTACGAGTAGGAGTTTTAGAAACTGAAAACATTTTGGTCGGAAAATCTGTTTCTTTTTTGCTATGTTTGCACGAAGATAAAACACGAAATTTTTAAAAGTACTAGAGCTGAAGCAGTGAAATTTTAACTGAAAACCAGTAATGCAAATGTCAAATAACATCAAATAAAACATTTACAGAAATTCTGTTATTTTAGGGACACGTGTGGATTCAGCGAAATTAGGACCATTCTGCAAAATTTTTGCAAACGCTGTAGATGTGAAACATTTTTTGGGTTTGAGGTATAATGAGGCGCAAGGAAAACAACTCCGCGCCGTGTTTGCTTTCGCGTCATTACAAGGTGGTGGCACAGCCACTTTTTAAATATCGAGCGGCTGGAAAGAGGGGCGAACCAGTGGCGGACACCTCGCAGCCGGCTACCTGCCGGGCGGCCGGCGCCAGCAGTAGCAGCAGCAGCGAGAGCGGCCGCCGCTGCCGCGCCAGCGAACGGGTACCTGCGCCTGCGCAGATAGGCAGCCAGGCGGCGCTGCGCTGCGCAAGCGTCCCGAGCAGTCGGACGCGCGACGGCCGGCGCTTCGCTTCGCTTCGAAGGCGAGCGGCTCCGCGCACCTGTGTCTCGCAGCCAGCGGCCAGACATCGGCGCCGGCCACAGTGTTCCCACTTGTTCACTGACGCGTAACTGGAGGCGTTTCTCGTTACTTAACGGATGAACAACTCACGATTACAAGCAGACCTTAGCAACCTGAATGCCTATAGTGCCGGTGATACGCGATGCCTGTGTAGTCCCGCTTACTTACTGTACTCTTTATATGGATGAACACCGAATCTTAACAGAATTTTCAATCACTTTTGATCACTTCGAGTCGTGCATGGACATCCTCGGCTTACGCAGGCTGAATTTCATTGACATCATTACGCCAAGCTACATACTGGTCTAAAGAACCCTCACTATCATGGATGCAACTGCTATATATTACCCATATTTTTTCAAGTGCTTTTTCATTATAATTTAACCTTTGAGAAAAGAAAGGAAGAACAGCAATTTCCCCTTTTCTCCGAAGAGATTGCAAAACGAGACTAGCGAAGAGAGATGTGGTTTGCAACCTGAATAGTGGTATCAGCTTTAGATTTTTACAGAGATATATTTCCTATCTGGTATAAGCTCTTTGTGACACCTGGTACAG
Organism: Schistocerca piceifrons; assembly: GCF_021461385.2. NCBI lineage: Eukaryota > Metazoa > Arthropoda > Insecta > Orthoptera > Acrididae > Schistocerca > Schistocerca piceifrons. The sequence goes on along the minus strand of NC_060141.1, from coordinate 442,023,556 downwards.
ACCCTGTGTGACCCCGTCAATTGGAAAAGCCCTCAACATTCGTGCCCATTATACGGACGGATCTTTCTGGCTAGTGTTTGGCGAGTACCTAAATAGCGCTACCGTCACCAGAGAGGACCGTGATTGGGCGGATGTAGCGTCATTTCGACGCTTCCGCCACGGATGAGCGCGGCGCCTGAGTCCGGCCTTTGCCGGAGACGGCTCCCGGAGATGAGGCACAGCCAGGGGCCCCGCTGCCGCTGCGCGCCGTGAGCCCCGAGATGCGCGGCCGGACGCACCTGCTGCCTCCGCCGCCGCTGCTGCTCTTCTTCCTGACGGTGCTCGCTCTCCAGGCACGTCGAAACGACGCTCAAGGTAAGAGCACCACCCCATGCACAAATGAGTCGGCTGGCGATTTTGCACCACCTAAAAGCTGAACATCACAGTCTATACACCCCGGTTTTATTCGTGGAATGTGACATGTTGCTCGAACTGATAAGCGAGAGTAGCTCTCCAATTACACATCCTAAGGGCATCATTAACTGCCGCTGTAAAAACAGGACAATAGCTTCTCTGAATCGCCGTTTGTCCCAGTTATCTGACGTTATCACCAGAGCCTGGCGACGATCGAATCGCCAGAAGACCACGAAAATTTTACAGTGCAAAATGTCACCTATTACTTTCAAAAATAAAACTTATTGCAGTGAAAAGGTGGCACATTTCTGTTCTTATCAACATGTAGTATGCTACTGAAGTATGAAGATGGATCAACTTCCATCTTATATTGCTTATTGTCAACCTCCAGAAAATTCGGGCAGAAATTTTCTTCGAAACGTCGAAATTTTTCCCAACACAAAATATAACAGCTTTGAGAGCATCTAATCGGTCTTAGTACACCAGTTTGCTTGTCTTTTCGAGGGTTTAAAACAGCAACACGAACTATCTCGTCTGAAACATCCAGTGGTCCAGCACCTGAGTCAACAAGATCTCTGCGCTCTGTCCTATTGCTAACGAACGAGTCTCCAGAAAGAACTCCTACTCCAAACCTATTCGAATTAACATAGGATGCAGCTGATCTGATGTGCTCTCGGCTTTCACACCACGTCAGTACGTAGTAATTTCAAGAAACAGTGAGATATTATCCTGAACATAGAGAATGTGATTCATCACGAAGGATCACATTATTTTTAAACGTATAAGCCATTCATTCGTCTCACTATACCAGTTTAGTTGGTTCACACCAAAACCCTTTTACACAGCATGAGAGGATGAGGGCCATCATACACAAATGTAGTTTTTCACGAAGACGGTATGGCATTTTGACGCGATTTGAACAGAGGTGCATACACCTTTTATGAGTCTGACTACTAATTCTTCAAAATGTAATATTTAAGATTTCAGTCTATAATGATATCAGCTCTGGTCGCTACTACGAGGGCTGTTCGGAAAGTAAGGTCCCGTCTGTGGCGCAATGAAAACCACAGTGATTTTTTTTTTTGTTTTTTTTTTTAAGTTCAACATTTAGCCACACCTTCCACCTACCTCTCCAAATAGTTGCCGCTCCGACGTACATATCTGTCGTGGCTTTGTACAAACTTTCCAGTATCCTCGTCACAGAGAGCAGCCGCTTGTGCTTTCCGTCAATTCTCTACGCTGGTCTGCCTTTCGTTGTTTGTGTCAAAATGTTGTCTTCGTAGGCAGCGGTTCAGATAAGTAGAGATGAACAACGGAGGGAACCAATTAAGGGCTGTGTCGTGAGTGATCGAACACTTCCCATCGAAAACGCTCCAGGAGCGTCTTCATTGCTCCTGCAGAATGCGGTTAAAATTGTCTTGAAGAAAGAAACGCATGAAATTTATATTGTATTGGCTGCACAGCTTCAGGCAAAATCTCTCACCAGATCGACATACTTGGTGGGAGACACCGTTGTTTTAGAAATTTCTGAGTGATCCCTTTGTCCTCTGAACTGAAAAGGGCGACGTGAAGTGATCTACAGGCACACTAAAAACACTGTCTAACACATCCGCCTAAGGTTCCACAGGATTTTCACACTGGTTTCCATTTCGCGCATAAGCAGACCTTACTTTCCGAATACGTCTCGTATTTTAGATAAACAAGAAACAGGATCATTTACACAGAATTGACTGGCATCTGTCAAAAGGTTAAAGTCTACATAATCTACAGCGTAAACATCGCGTTACAGACAGACGTTGCGGGGTCTTAAAACCGATATCGATGAAAGTCAAATTTTGATAATCTATGAAGTTTTCAGATGGAATGGTTTGATCTCTTGCTTCCAAAGCACTATGGTAGCCTAGAGATTCATAGATCTACTCTCTGAAAAATACCACCTTTTGACTAGGCGAGTAGTAATACGTATTCCAAGAGGTTCTCATGCTCGTATACATCAACAAAAGGCACTTTACGGATATGGGATCCACAGACAAACTCTGCTCAGCACTAAGAGCGCGACTATCAAACGGTCTCTACGATTTCCGTCCAAAGAGTAGGGCAAGGTGACGTGACTTTTAGAGACCATCGAGTTCTCTCTGTTGTGATCATTAGATAGAAATGTAATAAGACAAAAGATTTCTGTATACGGTACAAATAGGCCTAGATGTAACTAATAAGTTACATCATGTTTCAATGACATTTGTGGAATTGCCGTGTATGACTGTTGGCGCTCGGTCTATCAGTTCTATAATTAACAAAATATTGATTTGAAATAAGACGACAAAGTTTTAGGAATGACTGTAGACGAACTGAGTAAAAGCTGAATTACGAATTTATTAGCTGTTCCAAGCTTATCTAAGAAAGCGCAGCACATCAGTGGCTATTACTTTCAAGCATATTCCTTACCGTACACACCTTCTCGTTTGGCATTGTGTTTCTAGACACAATATTAGCAGATCCTAGAGTTCGTTGTAGAGGCGAAAGGGTCACTACTCCTGGCACCAGAAACCCATTATGTGAATAATCAGCGTATAAGTCTGCGGTTTAACAACACAGTAAGGCGTTATGCAAAATTTAGAATTCGATCGTCCGCATTTGTGCACTACTATTTCAAAAGTAGTTCATTGTTCAACAGAGGCACATAAAATCAGATATCGATATTACCAGTTTAGGGTGTGCCCAATCATCTTAACATCTTACTTGACAGAGGAATTTCTTTCCCTGTTGCCTTATGCGCTCTAGCATCAATGATGTGCATAAAGCGTACAAATCAGTGACTTCGTCATATTTTACTTCCGATGTCTCTTCACAGACTTTTGCTGGTACTACAGGTAGCATCAAAATGCTAAAATGGCACTGTCGTTGTAACTATCATTCATTCATTTGAACCAATCTTCTGTAGTACGGAACATCATTACTGCGAATATTTTCTTGTGGATACTACTGTCCAAACAGTCGAGCTCTGTAGATCAATTGTAACTCATTTCTGGGGATCAGAGTTCCAAAATGGGTTCTTCATTGAAATAATTCCTCCCAGGTGCGATAGTGTTGCTTCCATCAAAATACTTTAGATGCGGTCTATACTCACTTTGTGCTTAAGTTTTTATAAAACCTCCGAGAGCACAGCATATTTATAATTGTCCTGGATATTATGATAAATTGTCGCAACCAAGACTTCATTCCAACAAAAACAAAAACTACTTGTGTTTTTCTCACGACGCACTGATATGTTCTTGAAAGACGAAACATTTCGGCTGTCTCGTTTATACAAATTTTCTCCTTGATACAGTTTGTTGTTCTATGTCACACTAATGAAGTATACGGCTATGCAGCTTTCGCACGGTCCGTTTCTAAGTGTAACCCAAAAGTCAATACCAATCCTCAGTCGCTAAGAGCTCTTTTTGGCGAATTAAGTAATATATTTGCTGCAGCGGCATGGATAAATCACTCCGTCACTTGGCTTTTGCTTAGAAATCCAACGATTAGTTCATTTAGAGGGATCACCTTAATATACCAGAAGCTTCAAGATATAGGAAATATCTTAGGTTGCGGCAATAAGAACTGAAATGGTTCAAATGACTCTGAGCACTATGAGACTCAACAGCTGAGGTCATCAGTCCCCTAGAACTTAGAACTACCTAAACCTAAGTAACCTAATGACATCACACACATCCATGACCGAGGCAGGATTCGAACCGCGCGAACATAGCAGTCGCGCGGTTCCGGGCAGAAGCGCCTAGAACCGCACGGTCATCGCGGCCGGCCAGTAAGAACTAATTAGATTAAAACATTCGGTAACATTTTTGGATTTCGTTGCTTACACGGATACAGGTGTTATCTTGTAACCACCACCTCCCCCACCCCCCTCTGAAAGAAAAAGCTCATAGGTGTTAAGCTAAGGGAATTGATTTATTTCAAGATTTAGCTACAGACACTTCTCTCTGACCTAAATGTAATGTTGCACTCTTTTTACGACGTCGCTTGTACCTCTCCAGAGGACGCCTGGGCGTTCTTTTATGAGCGAAGGCCAATTGACAGTCCGAATGATTAATTGGCTCCTTGTGCTTTTACTTTGGACCGTTGTCTTTCAACGATTCACGTTGGGAATAATCTAAGAGGGGAGGTGCGGAGGCCCTGGTGGCCAAGAAACGCGATCTATTCCGCCGATCTACCTTCTGAAGAATGATGGGTTTAGATGAAGTGTCGCCTAACGACTAGAACTTGCAAGTGCTCCGTCTTGATATAGGAACACATCCATTATTGCAGGCAAAGAAATCTCTTCCAATAATGCTGTTAGCTCTTTTTCAAACGAGTCTAGATAAGAAGGACCCGCACGGCATCGTACTATTGGTCTACACGTCACAATCAGTTGCACAGATGAAACAGTCAATCATCTAAAGGCAAGTAGAATTTTAAAACAGAATGGACAATCAATAAAAAATAAACCCATTGCAACTGAAGTATCAACTTATGAACTGAATAATTATATCTTTAACGAACTGCACCTCTGTAAACCAGGAGAATTTCTGTAAGAAATAACAGTGGAACTCTTGGTATATGGAATGTTTCATTCTATCTAATCTGTACCAGCACCAAATACTAAAATATTTACTATTCTCTCGAAACACCCTCCATAGCCTGCTCAGCCGACTTGTGTAACAATCTAATTTTTCATTGATTTTCTCTTTCACTTTCTCAACGCTCAGCACACTATACGTTTATAGCTCCAAGTTCACACCAGAGCTGGTGTGAAGATCCATCAACCACGTTAGATGAGTAGTGATTTATCCACCCACGGTGCGGTCGGGATCTGAGGAAGTCGTTGCGGTCGCCACAGACGAGTAGGCAGTGCGAAAGGTTAAAGGGTGGTCGGCCGGTCGCACGGAGCTGAGCAGAGTAGCGGCTGCCAAGGGCGTCGCCAGCACTGTACAACAGCGGCTGGTGCGCACTAAGCACCGAGCCGTACGCCGCCTGAGATGGTGTGACCACACTAGGGCGTGACCGCGGTCTGCCACTTCCACCTTAGGCACGCCAAATGTAGTGTGGGAACCGCCAAATATCTGACGGTCCTTGGAGTTTTAGATATGACTTCACCGAAGGTACTGACCTCCCAGAATCAATTTTCGTCTTCGCAGCAGAGTGTGCAGAGATGCGAAACTTCCTGGCGGATTAAAATTCTTTGCCGCAGCAGGAGGTTTGGAAGGTAGAAGATGATATACTGGTCGAAATAAAGCTGTGAGGACAGGTCATGAGTTGTGATTGGTTAGCTCAGATATCAGAAAACTTGCTCGAGAAAGGCAAGTCACGGTTTCGAAATATGTCCCGAAACACAGTAGTAATCTGCCAGATAGATCAGTTTATGCTTTCGATGAACAGCACACAAATTTCTTATAGACTGGCTTTATGAAAACAATGCTAGAAATTAAAATTACAACACCAGAAAGAATAGTGAATGCATGAACTGACAAAAGTCGTGGGATAGCGACATGCATATATGCAGAAGACGGTAGCGTCATGATACCAAGGCTTAAAACAGCACATTGGCGGAGGTGGCGGTTGTAAACAGGTAATTCATGCAAGAAGTTTCAAAGTGATTATACTTGCACTACGGGAATGAATAGACTTTGAACGCGGAATGGTAGTTGGAACTACACGCATGGGACTTTCCATTAGAAATCGTTGAGGAATTCAATTCCGAGATCGAAAGTGTCAAGAGTGTTCCAAGAATACTAAGTTTCATCCATTACTTCTCACCATGAACAACGCAGTGGCAGACGACCTTCACTTAACTACCGGAATCAGCGGCGTTTGCGTAGAGTTGTCAGTGCTAACAGACAAGCAACATTGCGTGAAACACAAGCTGAAATCAATGTGGAACTTACGACTAACGTCTCCGTTCGGACAGTACGTCGTAATTTGACGTTTTTGGGCTATGGCAGCAGGCTACCCACGCGAATGGCATTGATAATGGACGACATTGCCTGCAGCGTCTCTTCTAGAGTCCTGACCATATCAAGTGGACCTTAGAGATTGGAAAACGTGGCGTGATCTGGTATGTTCCGATTTTCGTTGGTAAGAGCTGACGGTGTGGTTCGAGTGTGGCCCATATCTCACGAAGCCATGGATTCAAGCTGTCAGCAAAGCACTGTGCAAGCTTGTGATGGTGCACAGCGGTGTGAGGTGTGTTTACACGGAATGTGTCGAGTCCTCTGGTCCAACTGATCCGTTCATTGACGGGCATTGGTCGTGTTTGCTTACTTGGAGACGACTGGCAACTACTCACGTACTTCATGTTCGCAAACAACAGTGTCATGTCACTGGGCCACAATGATTCTCGATTGGTTTGAAAAACGTTAGTGACGAATCGTGCGAGTGATTTAGCTACCCAGATCCCATCACACATTCAACTACATCTACATCTACATCCATACTTCGCAAGCCACCTGACGGTGTGTGGCGGTACCCTGAGTACCTCTATCGGTTCTCCCATCTATTCCAGTCTCGTATTGTTCGTGGAAAGAAGGATTGTCGGTATGCCTCTGTGTGGGCTCTAATCTCACTGATTTTATCCTCATGGTCTCTTCGCGAGATATACGTAGGAGGGACCAATATACTGCTTGACTCTTCGGTGAAGGTATGTTCTCGAAACTTTAACAAAAGCCCGTACCGAGCTACTGCGCGTATCTCCTGCAGAGTCTTCCACTGGAGTTTATCTATCATCTCCGTAACGCTTTCGCGATTACTAAATGATCCTGTAACGATGCGCGCTGCTCTCCGTTGGATCTTCTCTATCTGTTCTATCAACCCTATCTGGTACGGATCCCACACTGCTGAGCAGTATTCAAGCAGTGGGCGAACAAGCGTACTGTAACCTACTTCCCTTGTTTTCGGATTGCATTTCCTTAGGATTCTTCCAATGAATTTCAGTCTGGCATCTGCCTTACGGACGATCAACTTTATCTGATCATTCTATTTTAAATCACTCCTAATGCGTACTCCCAGATCATTTATGGAATTAACTGCTTCCAGTTGCTGACCTGCTATTTTGTATATAAATGATAAGGGATCTTTCTTTCTATGTATTCGCAGCACATTACACTTGTCTACATTGAGATTCAATTGCCATTTCCTGCACCATGCGTCAATTCGCTGCAGATCCTCCTGCATTTCACTACAATTTTCCATTGTTACAACCTCTCGATACACTACAGCATCATCTGCAAAAAACCTCAGTGAACTTCCAATGTCATCCACAAGGTCTTTTATGTGTATTGTGAATAGCAACTGTCCTATGACACTCCCCTGCGGCACACCTGAAATCACTCTTACTTCGGAAGACTTCTCTCCATTGAGAATAACATGCTGCGTTCTCTTATCTAGGAACTCTTCAATCCAATCACACATTTGGTCTGATAGTCCATATGCTCTTACTTTGTTCATTAAACGACTGTGAGGAAGTGTATCGAACGCCTTGCGGAAGTCAAGAAACACGGCATCTACCTGTGAACCCGTGTCTATAGCCCTCTGAGTCTCGTGGTCGAATAGCGCGAGCTGGGTTTCACACGACCGTCTTTTTCGAAACCCATGCTGATTCCTACAGAGTAGATTTCTAGTCTCCAGAAAAGTCATTATACTCGAACATCATACGAGTTCCAAAATTCTACAACTGATCGACGTTAGAGATATAGGTCTGTTCGACGTCCCTTCTTGAATACGGGGATGATCTGTGCCCTTTTCCAATCCTTTGGAACGCTATGCTCTTCTAGACATCTATGGTACACCGCTCCAAGAACATTTATGGGACATTATCGAGAGGTCAGTTCGAGTGCAACTTCTTATGCCGGCATCAATTTCGCAGTTATGTACGGCTATGGCTCAGTATCTTTGCAGGTGACTTTCAACTACTTGTTGAGTCCATGTCATGTTGATATGATGCACTTCGCAGGAGAAAAGGAGGTTGAACGCGATCTTAGGACGTGTCCCATGACTTTTGTCACGTCAGTGTGTTGCACGTATACCATGTGGAAAGATGACTACATGCTGCAGTTTGAGATGTGGGGGTGTGTTTAATGCGAAATTTAGTACAGACAGCTGTCAAAGCCGGCATAGCAAGTGCTCTAACCCCATGAGCATCGAGTCAACCTCCGTGTGAATGTGAATCACGGGTACGCGATTCCATGCTACTTCGTCTGTATGACATGATAAACACTTCTGTTTGCAACCGATGACCAGATGTTTTATTTCGATGGCGGATCTGAAGAACGTGCTGTCGTACATCCTCTGTACCGAAGTTGCTCAGAACAACACAGGCAACGTACTGTCTTGAGTTATAATGCTGAAACATAATTTCACGGAGACCTTGAAGATGGAGCATAGTCACCGTCTAAATACGCCATAGATTTAACGGATGCTGTCCAAATTAACGAAATAGTAACCATTCTGTATCACATGGTACCACGTACCACACGTTGTTGTGATACTTTACACTGAACTGTGACTTCTATGAATAGATGTGGTATCATAGCTTAAACCATTGCTGTCCTTGGGCACACCACTGCCGACGACCCTTTCTCTGCAGTCACGTCAAGGGAAACCGCAAACAGTGGTTGCCGCTATGGTGTCATTAACATTGCAAGGTAGCGGGATAATGTGAGCCCGAGATAAACCACTGTAAACGTTAAATGCTGGTACTTTAATTCAGTGGTGTAACCACCAGAGCGTTGAATGCAAGAGTGAGATGGAGTTCCATGCCTGTTGCAATTGGTCGGTCAATACAGGTACGGTACTGCTGTTAGTGAATAACATCTGGGGTAGCACAGTCTCCCAGGTCATTAAACAGATATCGGCAACAAAACTATATAAAAAAAAGGAGCTGGTCATTCCTGATATCGAGATGGTTCGTATCTCTGACTTTGGCCTGTTGTTGGAACACGTTTAATGCTCGGTTATTGTGACTTTTCTGAAACTGAATAAATATGGGGTTCGAAAACAACCGTCGCGTAAAACCGAATTCGCTATGTTCGTCCACGAGCCTCATGGAGCAGTACGTACAGGCGCACAGACTGACGCCGTGTCCCTCAAATTCTTAATACGTTCGACATACTTCCACACTGTCGACTAATTAGCAAAGCACGTACGTATGTAATGTTAGACCAAGTGTGTGACTACAATGAAGAGATTATAGCAAACAAAACAGAGCATGTCATTCTCAACAGAGAGAAGTCTTCAGACATAAAAATAACTTAAAGTGTACCCCAAGGGAGTACTACAATATCATTAGTTTCCGCATTATACATATATATAAACGACGTACTGTTTAAGATCGGATGTTCCATACAGCTTTTGCGCACGCTAGAAAACTTTAGCGAAATGCATTTGCATTTGACTCAGGGAGTGGCAATTGGATCTCTGGATTAACAAATGTTACGTATTTATCACACGTAGACAGAAAGGTCTGTTAATTTATGATGATTGTGGAAGAAACAAATGGAATCAGTTTAAAATACCTAAGAGTATGCATACGGAGCAATTTAAAGGGAAACGACCACACAAAATTAAAGGCGGATAAAGTATTCATTGGCGGAACCCTCAGGAAATGTAGTCCATCAGCAAAACAGCTAACTTACAAATCAATGGTGAGGCCACTGCTTGAATATCGCTCGTCAGTATGGGATCAGTATGGGATCCATACCAGATAGGACTGATGCAGGGAACAGACGACACAAAGAAGAGAAGCACATTTCGTTACAGGTTGAGGAGGGAACGTGAAACTGTGACGGAGATGCTCAGATGACTTCAGTGGCAAACGTTACAAGAGAGGCGTTCTGAAGCACGGTGTGGTTTACTGTTTAATCCGAGAGCTTACATTTCTGGAAGAGTTAAGCATATATCAGGAAAGACAGTGAATATAAAATCATAGAGATTGAGATTCAAGTCCACAGAGACTTACTAGCAGTTGTTCTTTCCACGAATTTTTCTAGACAGAAAAAGGAAAAGGGGAAGTCACATTGCTGCACAAAGTACCATACGTCCGCCACACACCGCGAGGTTGGTTGCGCAATGTGGATGTACATGTAGATGACCACACCTGCCTGTCGTACGCCTCCCAGTACTTGTGCATTGATGACCTTCATCCAAGATACCAAGCTGCGTCCTCATTACAAATGAATCGAGTTAAAAATTTATTTTATTACCGTACCACACATGACTTTACTTTCTTTAAGATACTTTGGTGTGGTCCTAAAAAGTCAAAAAGTGGTCGATCTGGACAACTGCCTTTATCCAGGGCTTTCACGGCATCTTATGGGAAAGGCATGCATAGGGATATGCTTAAATATTGAACGGTTGAAACGTATTGTCAGTATTAGAAACAGAAGATAGTCTGGAGAGGAGGGTGGACAGTATGACATATGGTGTCACTCAGACTTTCTTTTGAACTGAATGACGGAGATCCATTTCTGAGAATTTTGTCACTGTATCTCCGTATATAAGGGTCCATATTTCTCTTTTGCGATACGAGCTTAATGTCTTCAGACATTAATGTCTTCAGACCGCGGTTCTGAGAAACTGTGTTGTTGTCACAGAACGCGAAAGAAAGCTTGTCGATTTAGAACATAAGCTGCCTCCGATAACTAGTAGAATAACGCAGGAGAAGTATGTCGCGTAGGGGAAGTGCTTGTTTGGGATGGCCGATAGGTATCAAGAGAACACATGTAACTTACATGACGCTATCGAGAGGTTTTGCATACAGGTAAAATGAGTATTGATAGGAGTCAACAAGTAGCACGCAGATTATCCCGTGCCACGAAACCGAATGCAACTAATCTTTAATTTTGTATCTCATACGGAAAGAAACTGAAGAGACAAATAACAATGTTACTAGGAATTGGTTTGACGAATATCAAACAGTGAGTATGTACTAGTTTCCATTATGCACTCATGCACTGTTTATTCCGTACAGACACATAACTAGAACTCTCCTGTCATTTGCAACAATCTGAAATAGACAGTGACAAACATGTCATCATTCTCAAATATTTGATCAATCTTAAATATTAATTTATCGTATTTTCAGATAAAGTGTAACGGAGGCAAGAACACACTCAGTAATCAGTGTGACATATGCATTAACTGTTACGAAATTTAATAACTGATTGCGAATTATTCAACATAAGGTGGATCAGGTATTGATGTACTACTTATCAGCAAAAAATGCAAATTTGTGCCTGAACGGGACTCGAGCTATGTTTTCCCAAATATCGCGAGCTGTGTCGCTTCATTAGTTCTGGCTATACGTGCACGATCCCTGACCGATCCATACCTCCATATGCCACACTGTCCATATCCCCTAATTCTTCTAACATTTATTGCAATCCCGCAATAGGGAGAATGAGACAACATGTTCAATGTTGTTGTTATCGCCGTTTTGCCCGTCTAGACACGTATTACGTATTTCATTTTTCAATGTCTGATCCTTCCGATATGCATGCAAATTTGGCGGAAGAGACATTATAAAATTAACTATATACACTAAAATTCCTTTTAACAATATGCAGATGCTATTTTGTCTTTACATCAATTCTAGACAATGTCACTCAACTTTATACAAAACTTTGCACATCGTTACTGCAACAGCTGTAAGGAAAGATGCCGTTAGTCGACGTAAAGAAACTGATCAGATCTATGCGGTTCCATGGACGGATCTCATTATTTCCATCACCATTACGTAGTCCACTCATTCAGAAAGACTCAATGAATCTCTTCATTAACCAAAGCCGAAAGAGAGCACTAACACAATCACGAAGAAAACTTATCCTAAAAGCGTCACTTCTCCTCTCAAGTTGCATGTAAAACACTAATACTCGTAAGACTACGTTACTTCAAACGAATTTGCGGCTACCCGCATTTTTGTCATATCTACCTATCATACGTTTACGGCAAGATTGAGCGACGAATACATTCTCATTAGAGAATTACTTTAGGCTAAGGCCGACTGCACAACTGCCTGCTGGGTCCCGATGCGAGGCTTATAGTTTGACACGGATCTGTCAGATTGAGTGACCTCTTTTCCGACATTATGAACTTTTGCGATTCTCGTTTTAAATTCCTATAACATTACGGGCGTGACTCCCTCCGCCTTAACTTTACATTCAAACTTCATCTGGGCTTTGGTAGCTTGCGCTGAGCTGTATGCTGGGTGGGGAAGACGTAAGAAATACTCAAATGTATTTGAAAATGAGAATAAATTCTCGAATCGCGTTGTTATTAACTTCAAAACATAGGTAACTGGTGCAGTTTTCATTATTTAAATCAAGCGCTAGAGAGGACTGAGGCGCAAATCCTCATCTGGTCATCCAGAGTTTGACAATTCTTGTGACTTTCCTAAATCTTTCAGGTGATTGCCGGTAAGGTTCCTTTGATCACTGCCTATTTCGTTTCTCCATCCTTATCCGACCCGAGCCGACGGGACGTCACACGTTGACCTTCCTTCTGTCTTCCTTTTCATAGCCAGCGACAAGAGAGCTGCCATTTTGACTAGCGCAGGTCCACATTGCCAGACGTGGTGACCATCGCGCTGGGTACATACACCCGCAGAACAATAAACGTGACAAGAAGGGTCTGCTTATGTACAGCAGATTAGTAGCCAAGGGAGGATCATTAGTGGAAGAAGATGAATGCGGGCGTTTCAAACACCTAGGCAGATCAAGAGCAAACTATACGATATAAGCTATGAGGAGCCTTGTTTCTATCCTAATTTCTCGTTTCCAAATCTAGAGACACAAACCTCCGTTTGGTAGTGCCCTTGGACAAAGTTATGATATTTACCCTGTAATGGTGGAACTTGTTACTGGCGTCACATTGCTTACTTCGCTTTCTCAAATGACAGTCTATTCTCTCTCCCTCCCACAGTTCATACTGTTGCACTTGAGGGCCCACAAATCTACCTTACCCTCGTAATACCAATTCATGAGGGAGGCGGGAGAGAAGGGGGGGGGGGGGGTGGGAGAGAGGAGGCAGAGAGATGGCCACCTATTGAAGATACTGTGATTCAATCAGTTACTTCATAACTTAAAATTTTGGAAATATATTTATTGTTAATGAATTCTCAGATTCCATGTTTGTACTTTTTAAATCTTTCAGTTAAACTTAAGCCTAAAATGTTAGTCATAGTAGCTGATGTCACTTTCTCTATTGAGCGTCGTGTTCATTATTTCGAGTTTAAGTGTCCAACGTACAAATCAGTTTCTGTTTAAAAGGTATGTTGAACGTAAAAGTGGCCAACAATGAATGTAGTTCTTAAATTTTTTTGTTGCACTCATGAAGTCGGCCATACATGTTACTGAAAAAATGTTGATATTACTAATTGTGTGCTAAAAGGTATTTTCAAGTTCTTGACTCTAATTTCACGTTAGTACCTGTTCAAAACGTATGTTGTTAATGCAACTGAAGAAGAAGTATCGATTTCTTTTATTTATTTTTTTTCGATTTGACATGAAGTACCCTTTCCCCTCGGTAGCACGCATTGTGGAAAATGCCTTCGTATTTCTAGGGTTAAACGTTTTCCTGCCTGCCCAGAAGTCTTACATGTTCTCGTATAGAAGACATCTTACCCAACATAGGCCTGCTGGGGTATATAGCATAGGAAACTGAGTGCTGGAGTTTAATTATACGTTAGGCGGTCTTAGCCCCCATAACGTCTGACATCCAGGTAAGTGCTTACATTAATTGCTGTAGTCAGGGATGAAGCAGATGTAGCAAATGTAGTTGACTCCAGAAGGAAGGAGCGAAACTGGGCAGATATCGACGAAGGAAATCTCATCCATCTGCTGGACGACGAATTTAGGACTACCTTGCATAAAGACTGAATTAAAATTGCCGTATGGAAGACATGCATCGAATTCAAGAGGCTAATAGACATAACATGTCAGTCATAACGTAAAACACGAACTCCATGATTCCTCCCTATGAAAAGTACGTTCCAAAATCGAGTGATAGGACGTAAGCAATGAATAGAAATTAGATATTTGGAAATTAGTCGGACGGCACCCTATAATACACCACGGACTGTGTTCAATCCGATTGAAAAGACCTTCTGTTTCACAACTGACTGCGAATCACACCCAGTGATGAATAAGCGAGAATCTGCATACAGATGATTGTACCGACAACGGTTAGCTGTACTTCACGAAGAGCACAATATGCCGCGGAACAGAGCAGGTGAAATGCGCGCATTATCAAAACCAGACTTGACTGCTGTGTTGTATACAACGAGTCAAAACCTGTAGCCGTGTGGATGACAACTTCGCCACGGTAAAGCGAACTCAAGCCCCGTTACTGTTTCTAAAGTCCCTGCTGGCAGTCATCTCTCGTGTTGCGTTAGTTAACAGTGATCACAACCACAGGACTGCGTGACAAATTCGTTATTATTAAAACATTAAAATAGTGAATTTACATCGGCAAGCGTCTTTAAAAACGTCAATCATAGACTAAAGTATCAAATATATTTTTAATTTATTTCTTTCTATTGGTGTATTTGAAATACCTTTTCAATAAAATAATTTTAGGTGTTAGATCGCGTTATTATAAAATAATAATGACGCAGCCTAACAAAAAAAGAATTTTATACAAACTGACACTGTCTGTACGAACTTACGATCACGAATGATAACTGCAAATCTCTACGCAAGTAAAAGCCTAACAGCAATTTAGCCGCAGTATGAAAAGCTCTTGAGGACCTTATTAGAGATCCACTTACGAAGTACGAAGTCTATAATAAATAACACTTCGTCACAGTAACCGCATTAATTAATTGATCGACGATCTCAACCGAAGCCATAGACAGATACATATCGACTACGTTGGCGTTGTTTCTTTTCAGGTGTGTGCTTGATATTGCTGCCGTCGATTTTCTCTTTTAAATAACACTAACGGTATACTGGCTTTCGCTGCAGCTACCCTAGTATTTTTGTATTTCGCTCTATAGCACACCAAATCATTTAACGGGCGTTCATGTGGGAGGTATTTATGTCCTCTTCCGATACATGCACTGACAGACTTAAAAACAGTTAGAAGTCCAATCAGTGATTGCCTCCAAAGTCTTACCTCCTTATTTTGTTGGGAACCAGTATGACGTCCGCGAAGCTACACTGCTTCTTCAAATATACGGCCCTCTTAGATATTATTGTTGTTAACCATTTTCTTATCTCGATTCCTGTATTTTGATGGTTTTGCTACCCAAAACGCCAATTAAGTAGTAAGGTACTAGAGGATTAGTTCCGCATCCATTTTCTGCTGGCGTTGAATTAATTAGTAATTGGGCTAAAATGGCTCTGAGCACTGTGCGACTTACCTTCTGAGGTCATCAGTCGCCTACAACCTAGAACTAATTAAACCTAACTAACCTAAGGACATCACACACATCCATGCCCGAGGCAGGATTCGAACCTGCGACCGTAGCGGCCACGCGGTTCCAGACTGAAGCGCTCAGAACCGCACGGCCACACCGGCCGGCTGTAATTCATTCTACATATATGTACTCTTACTACAATGTTCATATACTCGTATAACGACGTTACGTAATGCTTTTTAAAAGGTGCTACAGTTGTAGCTGCGTGAATAAAATTTTGTCGACAGTAATATTTGCTACATGAAACTTTGCACGAGCTAGACAGCACAACACTCTGACATAAACTCTCGTATTGGTGCTCTTTTATTCTTTTCTTTAAAGATTGGATGTCACATGGTTAGTAAAAATTACGGCTCCTGGATGGGTTTATGTGAAATACATAAACTTTTTCCTTGGATTAAGTACATGAGATTAGAGAATGCCACATGAATAAATACCTCGATAAACAAGGGATGTGAGAAGACCAAGTTCTGCAATAAGATTCTGAAAATGTCTTAGCAGGTAATCAAGAAAAACACATATAAATTTATTTTCGGAGGGTGTGAGGCTGTCACCTGTCTTAGGATTGGTCTGACTGATATGATGCAGCATACACGGATATTCACTCTTCTGTCAGTTTCTTCACTTCGGAGTAGAACCTACCCTCGATATCCTCCACTAATGGTGCAAGTACACTGGATCTCCAAAGAAACTGCTATAGGCATGCGTATTCAAATTCAGAGATATGTAAACAGGCAGAATACGGCGCTGCGGTCGGAAACGCCTGTATAAGACAGAAAGTGTCTGGAGCAGTGGTTAGATCGGTTACTGCTGCTACAATGCCCGGTTATCAAGATTGAAGTGAGTTTGAACGTCGTGTTATAGTCGGCGCATGAGCAATGGGACACAGCATCTCTGAGGTACCGATGAAGTGGGGTTTTCCCGTACTACCATTTCACGAATGTACCGTGAATATCAGGAATCCGGTAAAACATCAAACCTCCGACTTCGCTGTGGCCTGAAAAAGAGCCTCCAACAGAGGGACCAACGATGACTGAAGAGAATCGTTAAGTGTAACAGAACTGCAATCCCTCCGCAAACTGCTGCAGATTTCAAAGCTGAGCCATGAACAAGTGTCAGTGTGCGAACCATTCAACGAAACATCATCGATATGGGATTTCCGAGCCGAAAGCCCACTCGTTTGCCCATGATGACTACACGACACACAGTTTTGCGCCTGGTCCGGGTCTATCAACACCGAAATTGGACTGCTGATGACTGGGTATAAGTTGCCTGGTCGGACGAGTCTCGTTTCAAATTTTATCGAGCAGATTGACTTGTATGGGTACGGAGACAACCTCTTGAGTCCATGGACGCTGCGTGTGAGCAGAGTACTGTTGAAGCTGGCAGAGGTTCTGTTTTGGTGTATGGCGTGGACAGTTGGAGCGACATGGAAACCCCCGATACGTCTAGAAACTGCTCTGACAAGTGACACGTACGTTAGAATTCTGTCATTTCAGTTACATCCATTCACTTCCATAGTGCATTCCGAAAGACTTCGGCAATTCCAGCAGGACAATGCGGTACCCCATACGTCCAGAATTGCTACAGAGTTGCTCGAGAAACAGTCTTCTGAGTTGAAGCCCTTCCAATGACCACCTAACTTCCCAGACATAATCATTACTGATCGTATCTGGGATGCTTTGCAAAATGCTCCTCAGAAGAGATCTCCACCCCCTCGCACTCTCACGGATTTATAGGCAGCTCTGCAGGATTCATGGTGTCAGTTCCCTCCAGCACTACTTCAGACATTAGCCGAGTCCTTGCTACATCGTGTTGCGGCACTTCTGAGTGTTCACAGGGCCTTACATTATATTAGGCAATTGTACCAGGTTTTTTGGCTCTTCAGTGTGAAAGACGACCCGAAAGTTCGTTGACATTTGAAAATCCACTAATTCACGGAATATTGTTGACAGAGAGGTGACACACATATCGCAAATTACATGAGATTTCATTGAAAAAACAAATAAATAAAACGAGTGTAGAAAACGGCCGGCATATGGGCTTGGGCAGCGACATGTCACACGCCCAGTGGAATCGTGACGGAGCGAGGTGCGCCGGTATGATGCAGAATCGCATCGTCCCTAGAGTGGGTGATAAACGGCTGCTGGAAGTTATGAATCTTGCGCAGGATAACGCTGTACTCCATACTGCTACACGTGTGAAAAATCTCTTGGGACATGCTGGCCTCCGAGGTGCTCAGACCTGAAGCGACGTGATTCTTGGTTGTGGGGTTACCTGAAGTCCCAAGTCTACCGCGATCGTTTGAACTGATCAGTGGTGCTGCATAACATTTTGCCACCAAATCTATTGACAAGCTGTACTGTGCTCTTCACGACATTGTTCTTCGACTATAGATATTGTTGATGAATAACGGTCTACATGTTGAGAAACTGTTACAAAGAACAACGTCCTTGTTAAAAATCAAATTTTGTCTTAATTATTGTTTTTGCATCATTTGAAGCATCATCTGTTCTTCATGTTGTACAGTTTTTTTTTTTGTTTCAATAAAACCCTGTGTCTTTACAAGAATATGTGACTGATGTCACCACTCTACCTGTATTATTCCGTGAAGTGTTGGTTTTTTAAGTGTTAATGGAGCTTTGGTCACCTTGTACACCATTTTGTGTCTGATGTTATTCCGAAATGTCACACGTCTCACCATCCTATTCCTTCCTACAGTTCCTGCTTACCACGTAATCCTCTTTTTGCTGATTCTATATGCAACCTCTCCAATTCTTATCCCTTCAATTAATTTCAAAGATGATTCAGTAACACCACCCATAAACGTTTCGATCTTCTCCTTGGGCACTTCCCCCCACATTCCGTACTCGGTCTCAATACAATCCTGTATTTCTAAAACATACTCTCAAAAGATTATTCCTCAAACAAATATACACGTACGCTACTAGTAGACTCTCTTCGGTCAGATTTCTCGGCCAGGGTAGTCAAACTATGATATGCACTTTGCTTCGTCCGTCATGTGTTATTTTGCTTCTAAAGCAGTGGAATATCTCCAGTTCGAATACTGCGTAGTCATCAGTTCTGTTGCTGTTTTCCGTTAATTTATATTTTGCTATTTTTGATATTTGTAGGAAACAGTGTGTATGTATGACACACTTTTATCAATATTTATTTTATGCATTCTCCTTCCTCACATACAGTATGATTCTCTGATGATGTTTCAAAATTTCACAGATGATGGAGAAGGGTAAATGTATAAATATGAGGTAACGCACCATGGTGCGGAAACGACCGAGACGGAAATTATAAGCGAAAATGTTTCTGATATCTCTGACAGTTGAATTAATGTATAGAGACTATTGTTACTAAGACAATAGAGTGGCAATCCCCACGCCACTGTTGCGAAGAGCCATCAACTATTAGTCAACGTGCGATCAACGTGCGGACATGTGTAATAAATCGTTATCTACTAGGCCTGTTTCGTCTTCCTTTCCATTTAAATTCATCATTGCATTGTTTGTCAGAGATATAGTGATCAGCTTCCCGGAAGATATCCCATTTGTTATTCGTCAACGAATGTCGTCCCACCACCATGGAGCCCACTTTACTTAGGACTGACGGTTCATGTATACCCGTCCCAGACTCTCCCTGGAAAGAGGAAAAGCTGAGGAGGTCCTGTTTCGTGGCCAATATGTTCACTTGCTCTTACCCCACGTAATTTTTTTCATGACGAGCCATGTGAATAGCCTTGTGGTCGATACGTCTGTCCAAATTGAAGAGGATCTCCTACCAAGTACTTCCGTTGCTTGTGTCACTGTTCAAACGGAACTGGGGATATTTGTGTTCTGTTGGCTACTGTGGGAATCAGCATCGACACAAACAAGAAAGAGGAAAAGCGGCGACGTCTAGTGGCAGGAATCGAAAATGATCTACTGCACTTATAGATTAACAGAAAACTTCATTTCTAAAAAGGAAAGAAGCATAACTTTACTTTACATTATGAGGTGGTTTGATGTTCTTTCTGTGCCTCCTACGTGCAATGACATTTTACATATTATTACTGCTCGCGGAACAGTGGCTACGTATTTTCTGCCTATTACCCAGAATTGACACTCCCGTAGTCTTGTTACGTGAGCGTTGACAGGGGGCGCTGAGCTTAGTCTTCCTGGGGGTGTGACGCTGCCCGCGCTTCCCACTGGCGCGTGTGTCAGCACTTCCTTGATGTAGTTTTGCGGCGCTGCGCTGTTCGGTGTGCAGTCTATGCTTTAAGGCTGCACACTTTGAACGGATACTGTATTATGTTTTGTGCAACATTGCCATGGCCTGCACTGACACTGGAGACGCCGTTGTGAAAAACTGCTGTAAATGTTGCAGTTTTTGGAACTTGTGCAGGAAAATGGAATTCATTATTACTATACTGTAGACAGGATTTTACTCTCTGACATCACGTCATGTCCACCGTAACTAGTAAGGCAGCAGGGGAAACTACCTGATGGTGTCGGGGATACTCAGTGGGAATCAGGTACATCATGTTCAGGGTTCAGGAGTTGAGGGCCAATGTTTGTGCTGTGTTAGAAGATAAGGTCGAACTTGAGTATGCTTTTGATTATAAGTTTGGGATCGGACGTTTGAGGTCTACGATCCCATACCTCAAATTGATAGATTTACCCTTGCTTATAATACTGAAAATTTGTATCATCATGGTATCGCAATGTAAAGTTCTTAGTTCGTTAACACCTATTATGACGTTTGTCCTTCCCTTGTGTGTTGCTATGTAAGATTTCTTTTTCTTTTTTTTTATTTAGTTTATTACTGCTGTCACACCTAATATTACTCAGTACATATGATGTTTATTTGACGACCAATTGCACATTCATCTATTTTGCACTGTGCAAACACATACGAACGTAGTTTCATGTTCCCTAGGTTTTTATCTAGGTTTTGATCTACCCCCATGAACCATGGACCTTGCCGTTGGTGGGGAGGCTTGTGTGCCTCAGCGATACAGATGACCGTACCGTAGGTGCTACCACAACGGAGGGGTATCTGTTGAGAGGCCAGATAAACGTGTGGTTCCTGAAGATGGGCAGCAGCCTTTTCAGTAGTTGCAAGGGCAACAGTCTGGATGATTGACTGATCTGGACTTGCAACACTAACCAAAATTGCCTTGCTGTGCTGGTACTGCGAACGGCTGAAATCAAGGGTGAACTACAGACGTAATTTTTCCCGAGGGCATGCAGCTTTACTGTATGGTTAAATGATGATGGGGTCCTCTTGGGTAAAATATTCCGGAGGTAAAATAGTCCCCCATTCGGATCTCCGGGCGGGGACTACTCAGGAGGACGTCGTTATCAAGAGAAAGAAAACTGGCGTTCTACGTATCGGAGCATGGAATGTCAGATCCCTTAATCGGGCAGGTAGGTTAGAAAATTTAAAAAGGGAAATGGATAGGTTGAAGTTAGATATAGTGAGAATTATTGATGTTCGGTGGCAGGAGGAATAAGACTTTTGGTCAGGTGAATACAGGATTACAAATACAAAATCAAATAGGGGTAATGCAAGAGTAGGTTTAATAATGAATAAAAAAATTGGAGTGCGGGTAAGCTACTACCAACAGCATAGTGAACGCATTATAGTGGCCAAGATAGACACGAAGCCCATGTCTACTACAGTAGCACAAGTTTATGTGCCAACTAGCTCTGCAGATGATGAAGAAATAGATGAAATGTATGATGAGATAAAAGAAATTATTCAGGTAGTGGAGGGAGACGAAAATTTAATAGTCATGGGTGACTGGAATTCGAGAGTAGGAAAAGGGAGAGAAGAAAACATAGTGGGTGAATGGGGATTGGGGAGAGAAATGAAAGACGATGCCGTCTGGTAGAATTTTGCACAGATCATAACTTAATTATAGCTAACACTTGGTTCAAGAATCATAAAAGAAGGTTGTATACGTGGAAGAATCCTGGAGATACTAGAAGGTATCAGATAGATTAAGTAATGGTAAGACAGAGATTTAGGAACCAGGTTTTAAATTGTAAGACATTTCCAGTAGCAGATGTGGCCTCTGACCACAATCTATTGGTTATGAACTGTAGAATAAAACTGAAGAAACTGCAAAAAGGTGGGAATTTAAGGACATGGGACATGGATAAACTGACTAAACCAGAAGTTGCATAGAGTTTCAGGGAGAGCATAGGGGAACAATTGACAGGAATGGGGGAAGGAAATACAGTAGAAGAAGAATGGTTGGCTCTGAGGGATGAAGTAGTGAAGGCAGCAGAGGATAAAGTAGGTAAAAAGACGAGGGCTAGTAGAAACACTTGGGTAACGGAAGAAATATTGAATTTAGTTGATGAAAGGAGAAAATATAAAAACGCATTAAATGAAGCAGGCAAAAGGGAATACAAACGTTTCAAAAATGAGATCGACAGGAAGCGCAAAATGGCTAAGCAGGGATGGCTAGAGGACAAATATAAGGACGTAGAGGCTTATCTCACTAGGGGTAAGATAGATACTGCCTACAGGAAAGCTAAAGAGACATTTGGAGAAAAGAGAGCCATTTGTATGAATATCAAGAGCTCAGATGGAAACCCAGTTCTAAGCAAAGAAGGGACAGCAGAAAGGTGGAAGGAGTATATAGAGGGTCTATACAAGGGCAATGTACTTGAGGACAATATTATGGAAATGGAAGAGGATGTAGAAGAGGATGAAATGGGAGATACGATACTGCGTGAAGAGTTTGACAGAGCACTGAAAGACCTAAGTCTAAACAAGGCCCCCAGAGTAGACAACATTCCATTGGAACTACTGACGGCCTTCGGAGAGCCAGTCCTGACAAAACTCTACCATCTGGTGAGCAAGATGTATGAGAAAGGCGAAATACCCTCAGACTTCAAGAAGAATATGATAATTCCAATCCCAAAGAATGCAATTGTTGACAGACGTGAAAATTATCGAACTATCAGTTTAATAAGCCATGGCTGCATAATACTAATGCGTATTCTTTACAGACGAATGGACATACTGATAGAAGCCGACCTCGGCGAAGATCAGTTTGGATTCCGCAGAAATGATAGAACACGTGAGGTAATACTGACCCTACGAATTATCTTAGAAAATAGATTAAGCAAAGGCAAACCTACATTTCTAGCATATGTAGACTTAGAGAAAGCTTTTGACAATGTTGACTGGAATACTCTCTTTCAAATTCTGAAGGTGGCAGGGGTAAAATACAGGGAGCGAAAGGCTATTTGCAATTTGTTCAGAAACCAGATGGCAGTTATAAGAGTCGAGGGGCATGAAAGGGAAGCAGCGGTTGGGAAGGGAGTGAGACAGGCTTGTATCCTGTCCCCGATATTATTCCATCTGTATATTGAGCAAGCAGTGAAGGAAACAAAAGAAAAATTCGGAGTAGGTATTAAAGTCCATGGAGATGAAATAAAAACATTGAGGTTCGCCGATGACATTGTAATTATGTGAGTGACAGCAAAGGACTTGGAAGAGCAGTTGAACGGAATGGACAGTGTCTTGAAAGGAGGATATAAGATGAACACCAACAAAAGCAAAACGAGGATAATGGAATGAAGTCGAATTAAGTCGGGTGATGCTGAGGGAATTAGATTAGGAAATGAGACACTTAAAGTAGTAAAGGAGTGTTGCTATTTGGGGCGCAAAATACCTGATGATGGTCGAAGTAGACAGGATATAAAAATGTAGACTGGCAATGGCAAGGAAAGCGTTTCTGAAGAAGAGAAATTTGTTAACATCGAGTATAGATTTAAGTGTCAGGAAGTAGTTTCTGAAAGTATTTGTATGGAGTGTAGCCATGTATGGAAGTGAAACATGGACGATAAATAGTTTGGACAAGAAGAGAATAGAAGCTTTCGAAATGTGGTGCTACAGAAGAATGCTGAAGATTAGATGGTTAGATCACATAAGTAATGAGGAGGTATTGAATAGAATTGGGGGAAGAGGAGTTTGTGGCACAACTTGACAAGAAGAAGGGACCGGTTGGTAGGACATATTCTGAGGCATCAAGGGATCACAAATTTAGCATTGGAGGGCAGTGTGGATGGAAAAAATCGTAGAGGGAGACCAAGAGATGAATACACTAAGCAGATTCAGAAGGATGTAGGTTGCAGTAAGTACTGGGAGATGAAGAAGCTTGCACAGGATAGAGTAGCATGGAGAGCTGCATCAAACCAGTCTCAGGACTGAAGA
Source organism: Schistocerca piceifrons (assembly GCF_021461385.2). Classification (NCBI taxonomy): domain Eukaryota; kingdom Metazoa; phylum Arthropoda; class Insecta; order Orthoptera; family Acrididae; genus Schistocerca; species Schistocerca piceifrons. The sequence continues at coordinate 441,999,492 of NC_060141.1, read as the reverse complement.
CAACAACAACAACAACAGGTTTTGATACTATTTGTCTGGACTTCCTAGCTGTAAATGAATATGAGTTCATCTCCATCCAATCTGATCACGGATTTTGCTGGGTTTCTCTTGGTTATGAGGGAAATCCTAACCCGGTGCACTCATTCCATATACTGCCCCTCTCCCCTCCTACTAGCTCTCAGGGTGTCTGGATAATACATGGACTATTCTGGAAGTCGTTACTGTAACAACTCACTCTACCTAGAAAGTTAACGAAGAAAAACTATAACTGACGACTAATTGCGTGACTATGGATGAAATATGCTTTCTTTCTACCCTGCTTACAAGTCTGACATTTGTACATCCTTCACAAGTAGTCACATTATGTTTTTGAGGAAACATTAATCCAGAACTATTGTAAAGAGGATTTCATGTTTTGACTTCCATTTAGTTGCGGCGTGTTACGTTTATACGTACGCTACAAACTAACAATTAATGCTCATTGAAAAACAGCAGCATAGTGGAAACAAACTGGGAGCCGTTAGGTACAGGTGTATTTGTCCCTGTAGTCTCAAAATTCAGATGTTCAAGAGTCTAGACGATTCCACCTTACCACATGGGCGTATGACACTCTCCGAAACGTAAATTATCAGCGACAGCTGCCATTATTAAGTTTGATTACTGCTGGGGAATGTGACAGTTAGTGCTCCTCATTCCACTTTGTAAGATGCATTAAGCCATTTAGGTAACATGGGACATTTGACTTAAATACACCTGAGGATGTACCTGCATGATACGAAACCAATTGTATCAGTGCGACAAAAATAAAACAGCTAAAGATCAAACTGGACAGAATCAAATTTACCAGCAATTCAACATCTCAATATGTTTCAATTGCTTTCAATAATCCTTTTACTTTGGCTGTGGGTGCCTTATTTATAGTATTCTTTGAGAAACAATTTCGTCCCCCCGATCTATCAGTAACTGTGAGACCCCTACAAAAGTATTCAAACGAAATGCTACTTTTAGGCAGTGATAGCTTTAACGTGCCCACTGCAATCTGAGGCGTTTGCGGTTTCAGGACAATGGAAGCCGAAGCAATGGCGTGCTTGCCACACATTGCGGCACTGCGGTGTCCAGTCAACAATGCGGACGTGGCTTTAGTGCCCGTTAAGGCCACGCAGACAAGAGGGCGCTCACCCTGCTATGTGACCGGCGTCAGGACCACACTGACAACGACTCTCCGCTATCTACCGCTACCACACGCGCATCACAGTCATAGCAGCAAGACCTGTACCTGCGAAATATAACAGTACCACAGACCCAACCACACAGACAAACAAAGTCGCCACATGACATTCTGTCCTTTGATGTCTACGTTTTATACCGACACGGGCTCTCGCGATAACAGTTCATATGAGGGCTCACAAGTGGTCGAGGCTAACGTAACGTTGATATTTGCGGTCGCAACCGAAAAGATACTGCTGGGTGCAGCTGTACGCCTTCTTTTTGCTTTCGTCAGAACATTTTGCTGGACGGTTATTCTATACGTCTACCGAGTATGACTCTATTCACGCCGGCCGCAGCAGCTGTCAGAAACACCAGTGGATAAACTTAGTACCGTAAGGAGATATCTCTATTAACCCTATAAAAAGTTATGAGTACACGATGTGCTTCCCCGGATTATATGTGTAGATCAGATGACTAACATAGACCTAATGAATTTCATACAGGATAAAGGAAATGTACAACACAAATTGATTAAAAGAACTAATTTACTGAAAGACTGAATTATAGAGGACACATCAAGATAAAAATTTGTGAAAAATATGAAATATATTCGCAGTTGCTAATGCGGGCTACCTTCAGCTGTATGATGGACTGACTACACTGAAAACTTGTGTCGGACCGAGAGTCAAATCCAGAATTCATGTTTGTCGCTAGTAGTTGCCTTAAATACTTCCGCTATCCCAGTACGCATCACGGCCAGAACGAAAATTACGTGTGTCGTCGTCCACATTTACGAGAGTATTCGTACTGAATATACGCGTGCAGGCTTTACCCACATGGGCGACGACGTATATAAGTTTAGGTCTGGCCGTGAGCATACTCGGACAGCCAAAGTGGTTACGTCCACTGCTCACAAGAAACAGGAAGTTAAGGTTCGAGTCCTGCTCCGATACAAATTCTCAGTGCTGAAGAAATTGGTTAATTTATTTATTTGGTCCGTTTCATTTGCATTGACATATAATTTATCCTGCAGTGTTCACTAGTTTCGGGAGGACCCGCACGTTGTCAAATCCCTTGTTGCCCACAGATTAACTTTCCATACAGAAGCTATTCGTGCCTTTGGCATAATATTGTACAACCTGTTATGGTTAGTAACCAGGTGCGTCTTTTGAGATCGACGATCTCATGGCACCATGCCTCGAATTAAAAAAAAAAAAAAAATCTGTGTCGTCAATTCGTTATACAGCGAAGATCATCCGTATTCGAAACTGGGATAAAGTAAATGGGAATACATTTCATGTATTTCAAAACATCTGTAGTCGCTGCAGTGCCTGTTCTTTCGTGCATGTATGCACTACAACATTATAGGAATAAATTTGATGTTGGGTTTGGATAGACGGAGGCTAAATCTTTCAGAGGATGGATTTTAAAATGCATATAGCAAGTGATGCACTGTACTGCTGAACGAACTTGCACAGGGTAGACTAGCATGGAGTTCTTTCTTCCGACAGGAGACCACATGAATTGCACATCAACATTCTGCTCTCTCAAGCTTACTTCATGCCTTTGTTCTGTATTGAAGTGGGAATAACGTAACTGGAAAGTGTAAACAGGCCGAGTTATAAAAGAGGGAGGCAAAACCGAAGCTCAACATTCAATGTCAAATAACTTTTACGTTCGATAAGCAGTGAAAATGAAGACTAAAAGAGTGAAGATAGTCACTTCCTTGTTTGCAGTTGTCAAAATGCTGCAGAACTAATTTAACCAAACAGTTAGTTTTCTTAGTTAGCCTTACGCAGTTTCCGGATCAGAGCTATGTGCACTGCCTGACAATAAACTTAAGTAACCAGAAGGCATGGTCAAATGTCAATGAAATTTTCTCGCGTACACACTGTCATAAGATATGTAAATGTCTAGAGTTCAAATGGCTCTAAGCACTATGGGAGTTAACATCTGAGGTCATCAGTCCCCTAGACTTAGAACTACTTAAACCTAACTAACCTAGAGACATCACACACATTTATGCCCGAGGCAGGATTCGAACCTGCGACCGTAGCAGCAGCGCGGTTCCGGACTGAAGCGCCTAGAACGGAAATGTCTAGACTCACAATTGTAGGTGACAGAACGTCGACTACAGTACGTTAGTGTTCTTTAGAGCTGTAACCATCTCTAGTAGCGTACATATGGAGCGTCAACAGCGTTTGATGTTGAGTGGTCACACTGAATGACACCGCTAGCCTGTCGAATCATGCAATATCCAGACACATGGGGCATTCGGAGATGTTTCGGCCTGTATGGTAACTTGAGGGCCGGTATACGTCGTCAAGCTTCCAGACCAATGTTTTACACAATATCTGTGTTTATGCACTGTCAGTATATTACATTGCAATGTGCATGTATGTCTAAAGGAACAGACACTGCTCTGACGATTCCCAGCTTCTGGAAATGCATTCGCAAATTGCAAATACGTGTTGACGTAAGTCGTAGATTTTATTAATAGACATGAAAATTTGTGCCGGGTGAGGACTCGAACCCGAATTTTCCGCTCATTGTGAGCAGTCGTCTTACTACTTCAGCTATTTGTACACGCCTCCTGCAACGACCCAAACTTCCACATGTCGTGTTTGTCCATTTCCCCTATCGTCGAATTTTGTGATTCCTGTACAGGGAGTGACAAATTTTTGCCATCGGCTTTTTGGCCCGTCGAAGCAAATGCATCAGTGATTTACGCAACGTGTGTGTTCGTACAGTGTATATTACATTACACAGGCCTTCACACATGCACCCTCTTTCCAGAATGTAGTGCCCCATAGCTCGTACATATATGAGGAACGTCGTTGTTTACCGCCAACAGCTGCGGATAAAATTTCTTTATTGAACAACTTGTTTCGGTCGATGGATGATCATCATGTTCTTCTACACCTACTGAAGGAATTTATAAGAAACATTACGAGAGTAAGCTGTTCTTTTAGATATATATTGCATGTATCTATTTTCTGAGTTAGTGGGTTTATTTACTTGTATGAAACATTGAATCATGTCATATTAGTCACACACATTAAGCAACTGTTCTTCTAATCATTCAAAACGTAGTTTATAGTTTATTTCAGCTATCGGTTTGTCTATTAACTTACGTTAGATGTACCTTGCACCATTTGTAACATACTCGTAATCTAAGTCCGTACTCACTCTCATCGTATTTTGCATATTTTCATTGTGTTACTATTTCCATACTTCAAATCTGCTTTCTCGTTGCCTCACTTGCTTTCGAGTGATGCACGGCTTGGCTCTCAAAATCACTGTTGGACGGAAGCAGAGTTAATGTTGAATGGAGCTGTAGCTTGTTTCACACGGACACATTTGCGTTTATGTGATTCGTTAGGTTTATGCATTTTGCTTCTGCCACCGTAACATTCCTTGTAGCATACTAGGATACCAGTCACTGGAATCATACTGAATCATACTGGAACTATCGATGCATGCAGATCTCTAGGTCATCTTCGTATTAATAGCTAAACAATGGTCATCGATGCTGAGAGCAGTATGTAGAATACCGCCATTCATAGTGATAATACCCGCTTGTTGGTATACCCTGAAGGAGTGCGATGTCTATGTCTGTCACATTTTATGATTGAGGATGTAATTTTTATTAATATGTGACAATAGGTAACTCGGTATAAATTCGATGTATTTTGTCATATGTTTTGCTCATTGTTATTTACATTAGTCTACCTGTCGTAAGTTTATTTCTAGACAATAATACATGGCTTTTACTACATGGCGGCTGTACTTTCATGTCACCTAGTCTGTATCACCATACGACATTTCATTACCTGTGTTTTTCTTTCGTTAACAGGTACATCATTTAACAGGAATGTGACACTTTAATCTTGTATTGCTTTTTATGTGATATTTCAGTTGGTATACGAGAACAAGATGATGGTCCATGCACTAAAAGTGGCTTTTCAGCAAAGAAATTTTATCAGCAGCTCGCGGCGAAGTATAATAATGTTCTTCAAATATTGTCTGGATATTTCCCATCGTACAGTGGAGGGCTGTTGAACATTTGTGGAAAGATCTTTTAAGAATAAAAGCTTTATGGTTCTATTCACAAGATAATAACAATTCCAAGTTTCTATCATGTTTCTTTCATAAACTGTGAAATCGGAGGAATCTTCATGAAGCAACCTGTAAATAAAAAGAAATCGGAATTCGAGTATAACTGCAACAGTCCTTTATTCATGTCGGTAAACATTTATTTGTTCATGACAGTGGATGAAAGGTATAATCCTGAGTAACAATTCTCGAAAGCATGCTGTAAATACACATTGTGTCCCAGGAGGAATGGTTAATATTCAGGGACGTGACAGGGTCGATCATTCGAAGCAAGAAAAGGCTAGTAAACAAGTCTCTAAACTGTATGTGTTAAAAGCTATGAACACCTCTTTATCTTTCATACTGTGAGAGCAATCTCTTCTACTGCAAACTCTTCGTTTTTCATATATTGGAAAGAGGTAATATGAACCAAAGTAAGAAGGACCTGTGCAGTGATCTTGGACTTTTAAATGCAGATACTAAGGGATATGAGCCTTTGTTCAGAAGAATAAATGTGTTTTAGAGTATTGAAGATGAAAAAGAGCTCGTACCTCTGGAGATATGCATTTTACAGGCTATGTTTACTGGAAGCTTTTGCTTCGACTAATGATTGCTGTCCTATCCCTGAATATTGACCATTTCACCTGGACACTGTGTATAAAAATTGTGTACCTCGGTTCTGCTGCAATAAAAAGCTTGCGGCTGAAGCAGAATTTTACATACTGCTTTGACGATCACATATAAATTATCCTCTGGCGGTAAGGACGTTTTTAAATTCTTTATTGCATAATCGGTTTGCTACTACCAGTCCTATCTTCGTATGCACCTGTTCACATACCAAAATTTTCCAAATACAAGGTGATCAAAAAGTCAGTATAAATTTGAAAACTTAATAAACCACGGAATAATGTAGATAGAGAGGTAAAAATTGACACACACGCTTGGAATGATATGAGGTTTTATTAGAACAAAAACAAACAACAAAGTTCACAAAATGTCCGACAGATGGCGCAGGACAGCAAAACTGCTACCGTGATGGGTGAGAGGTACGCCGATATCTTACAGACTCGCATCATCCCCAGTCTGGCTGATAAACACGTGCTGGAACGTACGATGTTTATGCAGGATGGCGCTCCACCCCATATTGCTAGACACGTAAAAGATCTCTTGCGCGCGTCTTTTGGTGATGATCGTGTGCTCAGCCCCACTTTCGTCATGCTTGGCCTCCTATGTCCGCAGACCTCAGTCCGTGCGATTATTGGCTTTGGGGTTACCTGAAGTCGCAAGTGTATCTTGATCGACCGACATCTCTAAGGATGCTGAAAGACAACATCCAACGCCAATGCCTCACCATAACTCCGGACATGCTTTGCAGTGCTGTTCACAACATTATTCCTCGACTACAGCTATTGTTGAGGAATGACGATGGACATATTGAGCATTTCCTATAAAGAACATCTTCTTTGCTTTGTCTTACTTTGTTATGCTAATTATTGCTATTCTGATCAGATGAAGCGCCATCTGTCGGACATTTTTTGAACTTTTGTGTTTTTTGGTTCTAACAAAACCCCATGTTATTCCTAGCATCTGTGTCACTTTGTACCTCTCTATCTACATTATTCTGTGATTTATTCAGTTTTCAAATTTATACTGACTTTTTGATCACCCGGTATATAACATATCAGCATTACTCGTATACTGTTACAAGTTGCCAAACTTCTACCAGCCACGACATTGGACAACATTTCTTGAGTTTCAGTCAGAGATTACTTGAAAGTATTTTTATATGTTTGCTGCAGTCTAAATTTTGGAAAATCCTGTTTTGTAGCATTTGCAACTGAAGATCAGTCTGGCAGTCCCAAAATCGACAGTGTAATAAAAAAATTTAAAAGTATTCCTAAAGCCAAAAGCTAATCTTTACTGTATTCTGCTATATAACGACGTTGTTACCAAATATCACGAAAAGTTCTTAACCGATTTACTTCAAATTTATACACGATGCTTTAATAAAGAATCAGATGAACACAGGGTATATACTTTTAACATGTATAACATACAAATACATAAATAATATAAAAGGGAAGAGACCGTACCACATATCTCGCTAATTTCTGGGTGTCCATTTCAGATTCTTATCCAATACTCTAATAAACCAAACAAGTTTAGAACACCACTACGGAATCTAAAACTTTGTAATCCTACTCGTTCGCAGAATAAAACTTTGTGAAATACTGTTGTTAAAGCTACTATCTCTGCAGATCCAGCAGATGGGGAGGTCTTCCTCATACTCTGTGTACACCAATGATTCCAACCAAATTACCCACTCATTTTAAGCGATTTCAGTTCATAATCAAGATTTTGTTTGAAATAACAGTAAACCAGTAACAAGGTCAGAAAGATAGGGGAGAGGAGATGGACAGTGTCGTGGAATGGGAGTGGGAGGAGGGGGGGGAGGAGGTTAACTGGCAAAGGAAGAAGAAGGAGATTGATAGAGATAAATGGGTGAGGAGGAGATGGAGAAAGAGAGAAAGTGATGGACTGTGGCAAGGAGGAGGAGGAGATGGACCAAAATAGCAGGGAGAACAAGACGTACAGAGGGAGTAGAAAGAAGGATTTTAGATCTTATATTCAACCCTAATACATATTTCATAATTGTGAAACAATTTTGTAATTAGAAATAATCATTGGACTGCGTATCTTCCAATCCACTACGACGGGAGTTCGAAATATTACATTATCTGATGTTATCTCAAAGTGACGAACAAATTTGTCCGTTGGCGGATCAAACACGGTGATGAATAAGTGAAACACCTTTCCCTGGCCTGACTAGAGTCAGGAGTTGTTACGAAGGTTTAAATGAAGCAGGTTTCCTGCTGTACGTGCGTGCTGGACCGCAGCGCGCGTGTTGCCGTTCTACGCGGGTTGGGTTTGTAAGAGTGCGCTCCATCCACACCGGTGGTTTTATGCATAGCTGATCCGCCTACGTCGCCATACGTCACGTTCTGCAGCATCAGAGAGCTGAACCCCGTAGCTCGCCTCCACGAGTCGCTGCTTTCCAATACCCTGAATTTCAGACGTCCTCCTACAAACAAAGCTAATCTGGGATGTACAGAGAACTAGTGCAGAATATCTATTCGGTACACATAGCTGAGATGGCGATACTCGTCAGTGTGGAGGTTGTTATCCAGTACAGTGACACGAGATATTCTGAATATAATACAAGTTTTCGAAGCATTTAGGAGTTGTTGCCCTGTATATTGGCGTGAATTATTATGAATTTTGTACAAGTTTCTGAAGGATTTAGAATTCCAGAACAAAGAAAAGTAGGTAAATATTCCTTGTTTATAATGAGGTACTCCATAAATTTTCAAAAAGGTAATCCAGTCAAATGCAGAAATATAGGTGGGGGCCAAATAACAGTGGCCCAGACAACAGAGTTCCAGGATGCAAAGAAACAATGCATTGGAAAGGAAGTACAGTACTATTATGACTCTTGCAGGTATTGAAACTTACCACCATTCATCTCGTAGCACTTCTGAGTCCTTGTCAGCAAGCTGCTGAAGGCTGATCGAAGATGGAATGCTGGAACGGCTGCAGTCTCGTCTGAAATGTCCTGCTGCAGTTCTTGAAGACTATGAGAGTTCTTGCGATGCTACTTAGACTTGAGGGCTCTACACAAAAAGTAATCGCACACTGTCAGATCAGCTGACCTGGGTGGACAGCCAGAACCACGAGCTGACTAACCTCTGCTAACAACTCCCTCAGGCGCGAAGATTGTGTAAATGTACTCCAATGTTCGTCCGGCTTGATGGCCATATGCTCCATCCTGTTGGAAGTACCTGTAGGTCATTTCTTCCTCCGTTAATGCTGCCAAAAATGATTTCAAAATTTTGGAAATGTGCAGAATTCAGTTTCTGATGAAAGAAGATGGGACAAGTAATGCGGCGTTCAGACACTGACACCAGTTCACATAACCACATAGGTGTATCAAGGCTTCATCAGCCATAAAGAACAGATCCATGTCCAAGCCACTCACTGTTATCCCAGCGAACAGCAACCGAGGCGGTGAGGAGCACCTGACGTTTTTAGTGTGTGAACAACAGACACTTGGTTGGGGGATGCATGTGAAGGTGGATTATTATTCGTCCGCATGATCAGCATGATTTTCCGGTCTCCAGCGACCGGCGTCTGGTTTGGTTGGACTCTGAAGCATTTTTTGGTGAACTGCAAGCACATTTTCTGGTGTGCGGGCAAGTTGCGGAATGTTTTTTGACTTCTTCAAAACAGATCCTGTCTGACGCCATTTTCGGACTAAGATTTGCATGGCACTCTTTGCTGGCACTTTGAGACCTTTAAACTTCTCAGCAAACTGCAGACCACACCGTTTCCACTACTTTGTTGTTAGGTAATTTTCCACAACGAATACCCGATGCTCCACTGAGAGTACCATCGTCATCCTTGCACTGCTCCACTCACACTGTCACAGACCGAACTACGTTCTGAAACGACGTAAATCAGGTGGAGGGCGAACACCTGGCGTACACGCCATGGTGTGTGTTTATATGCAGACATTCACGTCCCATCTTATCCGTTTGTCCGGGCCGCCTTTGCTTGCCCCACCCTGTACGTGTACCAGAAATATCTTTTATTTATTTCGTAATTTAAGATGCTTACGACGTCTCCTATCAGTTCTATTCCATATTGAAACTCTTCTCTATTACCTATAATAATAGAAATAAAACAATAAGGGCAAAATGATTTTTGCATAAATTTATGTATTTCTGTAATTCCACAGTTAGTCCAACAGCTAGTGTTAATCAGAATAATGTACGCTACGAAATATTTACAATAATTGTGGGAAATTCTAATATAACCACTGAAAAATAAACAAAAGTAAAATTATTATTCCTCCACGGAGGAGCAATAATGTATAAATTATTTCTCATGGCAACATCCCTTTTTTCAACCCATAGTGATCGTACAGGAGAGAATGATATACCGTTACAAAGGATTTTTAACTGACCTATATACCGGTTTAGCGCAAAACTTTCTAATTGTGGAAAATTTTGACGTAGGAGAGACTTTTAACTGCCATAGGCGAAACGGCATAACAGATGATCGGCTTCATACCTATATTCTAGAAACAAATTAATCACGAATAACATAGTCCTTTTCATATTTTCTAATCATAAATATAATTTTGTTAATTTTAAAGCACGTAACTGGATAATTTGTACACCTCACTGTCATATGTAATATTCGTGAACATTGCGGTATTCCATTATCTGTGCACGTCATACTAGTTGACGTTTCTAATCGAATGTACTTTCCGAAACGGCACATTTAATTGCCCTACCGCCTTGAATTGTAATTTATTTATTGCTACTACGAACTAACGTGATTACTGTAATCGAAAATGTTTTTCGAGTTAAAGTTGTAGGTTATGTGGTCCCACTGACAATCCCTAGTCTCTGCCTGTCTTACAAGCCGGGGCAAATATTCCGAATGCAAAACATATTTTTGGCCACGTCGATTTATATATAGAAGAACGTGTCATAATTCTACATTTTTATTTCGTGTCGTTCGTTCACTTTTAAAAATATTTTCTCTTCAATCCCACAACTATCCTAAGCCCGACTATCACACTTACTTCAAATACTGCCATTGTATAAAACTGTAAAAGCACGGAAGCTTCACACTGGTCTTCAGATCAAGATATATTGTTTCATCTTGGAGCTTTGCAGAAATAGAAGGTTTCGTGTCAAAGCAAACTGAACAGTTCCAATGAGGAAAAAACGTGCGTGCAAGGAAAAGAAGAAATGTTCTGCCTGTAAGATATAGCTTATCCGAATTTTTTTTTAAGCTAAGGTGTGATTCAGATGACGGATACTGTGAAGGATTCCAGAATCGGGTACTTGCTATGAAACGTTGATAGGAAAGGAGGCTGTGGAATGGGAGGGATGGGGAAGAAGGAATAAAATTATGTTTCGATTGGATCCGTACTGGTGTCCTGAAAGTCTTAAACTCGTGGAGTGATTGGAAGGACTTTATACGCTGATCACATTCTAAAGCAGGGAGAGCGAATGGAAATCCTTCCGATAGTTCATTCATTGGTAGTTTAAATTTACTTAGGTGGTAAAATCCAATCAGTCTGTTGGACGCGGTGTTGTCAGAAATGTTGTACTGTAACAAGACAGATTAACTTTACAAAAATGTATAAAAAGCAACCAGCCAGTGTTAAAGGTGATTTTATAAAGAACGAATCCCGCTGTTACCAGCGTATGTACTATATAATTATGAGAGGGGAGCCACTTTCAGTAGTACCGAAACTACACTTTTCTCCATATGAAGAAGAGGATTTGATAACGTGGCTTCCTCTAAAGGATAAATTATCATATTGACGCTTTGGAGTGTAGTGACAAACTCTCTAATGCAGCTCTTGTGATAACTAGCAAACATATCACCTCAGCCTCAAAAGAGAAACGTCAATAGCCATGCCCAACATTTTCGATCCGTATTTCAGCTATCGTGCAGCAGATATTTCATTGGGATGCACAGCCTATGTGAATTTGGCAGCAGTTTTTCAATTCCAGGCTGCTTCATTTAGCGAAACTCATACAGTGAAGTGTGGAATTTCAAAAGGTTCGGACAAAGCATCAGCACAGGCTTAATCTCAGCAAATCAGCTATGACAGTCAGGCTGGGATGATCCCACACTCATCTGAACGAATGCAAGGCACATACACCATCGGAACTCCCCAAACTGAACACAAGTATAAATACGAGAAAACAGGCTATAAAATTTAATCGACTCACAGACGCCTACACAATTTCTCCTTCCTTCTTACAATATAGTGTAATGGTACCGCTTGCATGTTACCCCAATCACGAAACAATATTTATACTTCAAACTACAATAAAACAAAATGGAAAGAGTTATATCACAACATATTAAGGCAGCGACATAGAAACAGGAAGGAAGGCGTCTCCTGTTTCTAATGGAATTGGTGTCTTCTCGATTATTTCCGCTCATGCAAATTCCCTCGCCCTGAGCATCTGGTTAGATGCATAAAATTCGATTCATTCAGTTACGAGAAATGCTAGAGGACTCAAACATTAACGGAAAAATATATACGGGTTAAATGAGAAAGTTTATAGTAATCTAATGTGCATCCGTAACATTTTCGGTAACTGCACGAAGAACGAGTGATAGTAATAGTGAACATTATTAGCCAAACGGTACTCTGCTCCGTGATGCAGTTGTTTCTCTGTTATTTAAATTTTATGTGCGTTACATCGTCGGTCACCTGTAAGTGATTAATGGGCGAATTACTGAAGAAGAATGTCTAACTGATAATTGAGAACAGTTTGCCAAGAACAAAGTTGTGTACTTAGTTTACTGTGAGAAAAGGTAAGTCTCAATTGGAATCAAGAATCATACAGTGGGCACTAGTGGAGGAGGCTAAGTAAATCAATACGGTATTTCTTTGTGGAATAGATGATTTTAAGAATAACAAATATTGATGGTGTTGGGACAGCAACCAGCCACAAATTTACTTTCAGTTCCTTTATTGAAAGGATACCGTTACCAGTTTCGAATCGTTATGATTCATCTTATTGGAAGGAAAGCATGTAAACCGTCCGAAGATGAGTCATAAAGATTCGAAACCGGTAACGGGACCCTTTGAATGAAGGAATTGAAAGTAAATGTATGGCTGGTTGCTGTCCGAAAACCATCAACACCTGTCTTCAAATAACCGCCACGGTCTATAACCATGTCATCATATGAGTGGTTTGATTTCCTGCATTCACAGTTACTGGCAACATTTGCTCGTGTGCGGTGAGCAGCTATTGAGCAGGCGTGTGGCAGCAGTTGCTGATACATTTGAGAATATGGGCACAGCGTTTCGGCACTAACTACAGACCATTCATTTATTTCTGCTTGACAAAATGAGATTGTGTTATTGTGATGAACGTGGTACACGTAGTAAAGGTCATGTAAATGTTCACCTAATTTCAGGACCTCATGCATTATGCTGCAGTCTGACATGGCAATCGTGAAGAAATGTGAAGTAATTATGAATTACGGATATAACATGACACGGATCGAAATAAAGAACTATACGAATTCGAGACATTCTGATTGAGCATAATTAAACATAAATTGGAAACTGACACAATCTTCGAAAAGGAAATATTTATGTAGTCCTGGGACACGTAAGAAATTCTATTAGTTTGCATTCTCGTACAAATGACCACTGAAAATTCTATGAAGCTACATCATCCCTTTCAACATCTATATTTAAATTTGCATCTTTTTCTGCACTCTGATAAACACCGGAAAATCTGAAGTGGAAGTTATGGGGTTTATCAATATTACTCCTCCCCTCCGCACCCATTAATGTTGCAAACACGATTCTTCCTTTGGAAGCCTTGCTGTCGAAAACATTTTCTGCATAACTTCCAGCTTTATTCTGGGTGAAATTGCTAAAAGGGCTAAAAATTGGAGAAACCATACCTGACCTGTTACGGAGTAAGAAAATTCATATGGACATACAGTTGGATGTGAGTTCCAAGATTGGTACGCCCATATGAAGCTGCAGGTGAAAGATTTTTCAAATGTATCTTTCAATGATTGAAAGCACGCTTGAGAACACACATGACAAGTGGCAATGATAGTTCTAGTGTTTCAGCTCCACTCTTTAGATGGTAGTGAGCTGGAGCACTATCATGTAGTAGCCACACTTTCCTTCGTACTACGACTTCTTGTAGGTGGCGCAAATTTGCCGCGCCAGTGATCCGTTAGGATGACTGGTCCCAGGGGGCGATATTCAAAAATCGCCGTCCATGACTTATGTCGGGATCGTCGCTGTTGGTTCCCTATTGTGAGGACTCTCGGTAGACTACAGGTGGGTGTTGTGAAAGTGGCTATTCCACCTTCACGAACGTAGCGTTATTTGTGACTAGGACCGATGATAGTAATTCCAGCGCTGTGGTGGTCTGAACTGGGAAGTACCAACTAAGACGTCAGCGCCGAGGCAAATCGGTAGGTAGCAGAAATGCACATGTCGAAAGAGATACGGGAAGAGAATGTTCTACACGGCCGTCGGATTCACCTTATGGTAGCGTACCAATATCGGCTAGAGTTAAACCATTCCATCGTGAACCTCTGTCTCTTCTCCTACTTCTTACTGAAGAGCCAAAGAAACTGGTACATCTTCCCAATATCACGCAGAAGTGCCGCAACATGACGTGGCATGCACTAGAATAATGTGTCAAGTAGTGCTGGAAGGAACTGACACTATGAAACCTGTAGGGCTGTACCTAAATCCGTAAGAGGTCGAGGGGGTAGAGATCTTTTCTGAGCAGCACGTTGCAAGGCATCCCAGTTATGCTCAATAACGTTCATATCTGGGAGAGTTTGATGGCCAGTGGAATTGCTTAAACTGACAAGAGTGTTCCAGGAGCAACTCTAGAAATTCTGGACGTATGGGATGTCGCATTGTCGTGCTGGAAATGCCAAAGTTCGTCGGAATTCATAATGGACATGAATGGATGCAGGTGACCAAACAGGATGGTTAAGTACGTTTCACCCGTCAGAATCGTATCTAGACGTATCACAACAACTGTACACGCCCCACGCTAATACAGAACCTCCACCAGCCTGAACAGTCCCCCAACTGACATGAAGAGTCCATGGATTCATGACGTTGTCTCCATATCCGTACAAGTCCATTCGCTCGATACAATTTGGAACGGGACTCATCCGACCAGGCAACATGTTCCCAGTCATCAACAATCCAATATCGGTGTTGAAGGGCTTAGGCGAGGCGCAAAACGTAGTGTCGCGTAGTTATCAAGGGTACACAAGGCGGCCTTCGGCTCCGAAAGCCCATATCGATGATGGTTCGTTGAATAGTTCACACGCTGACACGTGTTGATGGCCCAACAGTGAAATCTGCACCAGTCTGCGGAAAGGTTGCATTTCGGTCACGTTGAACGATTCTTTTCAGTCGTCATTGGTCCCGTTCTTACTACTTGTTTTTCCGGCCCCAGCGATGTCGGAGAGTTATTGCTTTATCGGATGCCTGACATTCGCCGTACACTCGTGGAATGGTCTTAAGGGAAAGGGCCCACTTAATGGCTACCTCGGAGATGCTGAGTCTCATCGCTCATGCACAGACTATAACACCACATCCAAAATCACTTAAATCTAGATAACCTGCCATTGTAGCTGCCGTAACCGATCTAAGCGACCGCAACGCCGTATTGTGCCTGTTTACATATGTCTGTATTTGAATACGCGTGTCTATACCAGTTTCTTTGGCGCTTCAGCGTAATACAGTAGTTATGTAAGGGGTCCTCCGCATGCATTGAGCATACTTCTGCACTGCACTTCCTGGGTGTATGTGTTTTTGTTGTACCTTACAATCAACGAAATTCGTAAGTTGGACCCTCAATAAAAGTGTCAGGCTCGACACCCCTAGCTAATTGGGGATTGTAACGGGTGCTTTCAGTTGCTTGATGATGGATTGCTATGTACAAGGACATCGCAGCTGCAACAGTTTAAGTACTCGATAGGACTCCTAATCGGCTGTGAACAGTATATTCTAAATCTGGAGGCAACACGACAGAAAGGGCTCGAGAGACTAGCCTCAATATCAAGAAACTAATTAATGTCGTGCTTCATGGAGAGTAATACCTGCTCAGTCACAATGCATCTTGTTTTCCTAAAATATGACGTATTAGTACAGCGTGCTTCATAGTAACAGTCAACAAAATGGCACATAAAAAAATTAATTTAGTTTACTTCTTTGGAACTTACTTGCACAGCCTTGGCCTCTCTGCGGAAAGTTTTCTGTATATGAAAGCTGCCCAGAACACGTAATAGCCGATATTCTTATATAACGACCTTACTAAGAGCCCTGTTTGTCTTTGAAGACGCCCTAACGATTGAAAGCGTGGGTATCTCCTTCCATTCAAAGTTCGCTTCCGCTGCAATTCCCCTCCGTCCTTTAATTCACTTCTCTTGACCGCCCATGATGAAGTTAGCAGTTCCCAGAGAAGCGCCAACTTGCGCCTTTCCTCGCAGGAACTACGGAACCGCAATGGGCCCTACGTTTATTTATTTACTTCTGCAATTTACTCACTTGTTTGCTTGCTGAGGAGGTCGACTTGCTCGGGCTTACTCGTTTGATTTGCATACTCAGGCTGACCGAAAGCATCCGCTAACATTCTGAAGACCAATAGCGAAAACTGAAACTCCCTCTTCCGCCTGTCATTTCACATTCATACCTTCTGTAACCATCAAGTTCAAGCATACAATAATTTCAATAAAGTGATGAATATTTATCTTTCTAAATCCGTGTAATTCTTGCTGAGCATTATAACAGACTTAAAAATTTCGTACATACCACTGATCAATTCTTCAATGTTTGATTCAATTATCATTATTCTTATTATGTTATTCATCCCAATACTGTTAGTCATCATTATAATTGTATTTATCTCACTACATTGTAGTTAACGCAATATCCAGCACCTAGGTAACTGAACGAGCTTAATGGAAGACATTTATATTGTATGCAAGTTCTTCACCAGCAGTGATCACGAACGACATAATAGAATCATAGGTGAGCACTGAGCGCAGCTATTTGGTATTTGTTTATGTACAGTTGGTTTGTATACTTGAAGGTCGTAACTGGGAAAAATCTCGTACACAGGTGACGAGGTGGAGCTGCAGGAAGGAGTCTCTATTACACCTAGAAATAAATTAAATTCCGTAGGCCTGAGAGATTGTGGTGTAAATCCCCAACCTAAAATTCGTGTTGGTCTACTGCTTATTGTCACTGAGGTTTACTTTAAAAATATATGGGAAGCGCGAACGGGACTCGCGCTTTGGGAGTAAAAAAAAATGGTTCAAATGGCTGTGACCACTATGGGACTCAACATCTGAGGTCATCAGTCCCCTAGAACTTAGAACTACTTAAACCTAACTAACCTAAGGACATCTCACACATCTATGCCCGAGGCAGGATTCGAACCTGCGACCGTAGCAGTCACGCGGTTACGGACTGAAGTGCCTAGAACCGCACGGCCACCGCGGCCGGCTTTGGGAGTTCCGTAGTAACTTAATTTTGTACGGAGAAAGTTCATGTATAGGTTTTGATGATTGGTTGGTTGGTTGGTTCGGAGAAGGAGACCAGACTGCGAGGTCATCGGTCTCATCGGATTAGGGAAGGACGGGGAAGGAAGTCGGCCGTGCCCTTTGAAAGGAACCATCCCGGCATTTGCCTGGAGCGATTTAGGGAAATCACGGAAAACCTAAATCAGGATGGCAGGACGCGGGATTGAACCGTCGCCACTCGAATGAGGTTTTGATGAGTGAGTATGCAAGTATCAAGATGTGTGATATAATCGGCCGTATCTTTTGAATGTATTGACAGAGAATGTAAATTATTTTAATTGGTAAAGGACCGTAGACATTTGTACGTGACATAAATTTTAGCTTGAGATAGCTACGTTTTCCTGAGGAAGGGTTTTAATAACAGACGGCCAGACAGATGGACACAAAAGTGATCCTGTATGAGATTTTACCGATTGTGTTTTGGAGCCTTGTTAATAAGTTGTGATGCACAAGATTTCCGTGGAACTGTATTCTTAAATTACTACTTACTGAAGGAAAGTTATGTATACATAAATTACAAACAAGTAAATGAATATTATACTCTGGAATGAAATCGTATGTCGCAACTACCATAAATATACAGAGTGGTCCATTGATAGTGGCCGGGCCAAATATCTCAAGAAATAAGCATCAAACGAAAAAACTACAAAGAACTAAACTTGTCTAGCTTGAAGGGGAAACCTTATGGCGCTAGGGTTGGCCCGCTAGATGGCGCTGCCATAGGTCGAACGGATATCAACTCCGTTTATTTAAATAGGAACCCCAATTTTTTATTACATATTCATGTAGTACGTAAAGAAATATGAATGTTTTAGTTGGACCACTTTTTTCGCTTTGTGATAGGTGGTGCTGTAATAGTCACAAACGTATAAGTACGTGGTATCACGTGACATTACGCCAGTGCGGACGGTATTTGCTCCGTGATACATTACCCGTGTTAAAATGGACCGTTTACCAATTACGGTAAAGGTCGGTATCCTGTTGATGTATGGCTATTGAGATCAAAATGCCAACGGGCGTGTGTTATGTATGCTACTCAGTATCCTGGAGGACATCATCCAAGTGTCCGGACCGTTCGCCGGATAGTTACGTTATTTAAAGAAACAGGAAGTGTTCAGCCACATGTGAAATGTCAACCAATACCTGCAACAAATGAGGATGCCCAAGTAGGTGTTTTAGCTGCTGCTGCAGCAATTCCGCGCATCAGTAGCAGACAAACTGCGCGAGAATCGGAAATAACAAAAACGTCGGTGTTGAGAATGCTACATCAACATCGATTGCAACCGTACGATATTTCTATGCAACAGGAATTGCATGGTGATGACTTTGAACGTCGTGTACAGTTCTGCCACTGAGAACAAGAGAAATTACGGGACGATGACAGATTTTTTGCACGCGTTCGATTTAGCGACGAAGCGTCATTCACCAACAGCGGTAACGTAAGCCGGCAAAATATGCACTATTGGGCAACGGAAAATCCACGATGGCTGCGACAAATGGAACATCAGCGACCTTGGCGGGTCAATTTATGGTGCGGCATTATGGGAGGAAGGATTATTGGCCCCCATTTTATTGATGGCAATGTCAATGGCGCAATGAATGCTGATTTCCTACGTAATGTTCTACCGATGTTGCTACAAGATGTTTCACAGCATGACAGAATGGCGATGTACTTCCAACATGATGGATCTTCGGCACATAGCTCGTGTGCGGTTGACGCGGTATTGAATAGCATATTTCATGACAGGTGGATTGGTCGTCGAAGCACCATACCATGGCCCGCACGTTCACCGGATCTGACATCCCCGGATTGCTTTCTGTGGGGAAAGTTTAAGGATATTTGCTATCGTTATCCACCGACAACGCCTGACCTGACAACATGCGTCAGCGCATTGCCAATGCATGTGCGAACATTACGGAAGGCGAACTACTCGCTGTTGAGAGGAGTGTCGTTACACGTATTGCCAAATGCATTGAGGTTGACGGACATCATTCTGAGCATTTTTGCATTAATGTGGTATTTACAGGTAATCACGCTGTAACAGCATGCTTTCTCAGAAATGATAAGGTCACTAAGGTACATGTATCACATTGGAACAACCGAAATAAAATGTTCAAACGTACCTACATTCTGTATTTTAATTTACAAAAACCTACCTGTTAACAACTGTTCGTCTAAAATTGTGAGCCACATGTTTGTGACTATTACAGCGCCATCTATCACAATGAAAAAAAAGTGGTCCAACTATAACATTCATATATCTTTACGTACTACACGTACATGTAGTAAAAATGGGGGTTCTTATTTATAAAAAACGCAGTTGTTATGCGTTTGACCTATGGCAGCGCCATCTAGCGACCAACCATAGCTCCATCTGGTTTCCCCTTCAAGCTAGATACGTTTCGTTCTTTGTAGTTTTATTGTTTGACGCTTATTTCATGAGATATTTTGCCCGGTCACCATCAATGGACCACCCTGTATAGGAAGGAAGGAAATATGTCCCGAAGTCTGGAACATTAAACTTTAAATTAAGGAATATTGATTGCTATTATCAACAGTGTCCTGGTATCTCTCTCCATCAGTTATTTTGACAGTAACAATCGATAGTATAAATGAATAATAGTACAGGCTGGAATTACGATTTTAGAGGAACCATAATAGTGGATCAGTTGAGACAGTTTCCCTGGATGCGTTCAAGGAGTGATTTAGGAACCCTGAGCATTAACTCACATCGCTGGTAGAGACGGTAAATTTGGAATCGATCACACGCAAGGCGCAACGCAAAGTCTCCATGGCACCTCCATTTCCATAGACTTCCGGCTACATCGAAAAGTATATGCCGTATTTTTGCGTCCAAATTCTTGTAGTAAAAACTCTGTGTTGGAATTTTCTAGTAAGGAGACCAAAACATTTTAATTTTTAACTGAACGAAATTTGCCATTTTCTTACCTGACCCACTGCCTAATCCAAAAAATCTTATGAACGAAGCACAGTCCTAATAACATTCAGTTTTGTGGAATTAAGAGTTAACCATCCCGGATAAACCATAAAATATTAGCAAGGGTTAGTTTACTTCAAAGACAAAAATTCATTTGGTACTAATGGTGCACTGAAATTTTCCTGGACTTGTAATACTTTCATTAAACAACGTTATTGTTACCTATAATGTAATATGTCTACTTTACAAGGGTTTCAATAGCATTATTTAGAGGTTATTCGGCTAAAATTTGTGTAATTTCTGGTAAACATTGTTTGAATAATCATGTAAATGAGTGTGATCGTTATTGAGGTTCAAAAAAAGTGGTTCAAATGGCTCTAAGCACTTTGGGACTTAACATCTTAGGTCATCATTCCCCTGGACTTATAACTACTTAAACCTAACTAACCTAAGGACAGCACACCCATATATGCCCGAGGCAGGATTCGAACCTGCGACCGTAGCAGCTGCGTGGTTCCGGACGCAAGCGCTTATAACCGCATGGCTACAGCGGCAGGCGTATGGAGGTTCAAATTGTGACTTCATCACACAACACTCAAGGAATTTTGAGATTACTGTGTTGAGTAAATTAATTAGTTCTTAGTTACAGAGCGCACTACGTTGGCTAATATTAAATAATATTGTGACTCTGGTCAAGTCCGACACATTTGACGTAGGTTACTAAGCTT
The DNA here is from genome assembly GCF_021461385.2 of Schistocerca piceifrons. Lineage (NCBI taxonomy): Eukaryota > Metazoa > Arthropoda > Insecta > Orthoptera > Acrididae > Schistocerca > Schistocerca piceifrons. The sequence goes on along the minus strand of NC_060141.1, from coordinate 441,978,335 downwards.
TTTAAGCTAGTGAGACAAACAACCGTTACACAGAACACGACTGGAGATAGTTATATCACAGTTACTGAGCCCGTGTTCAAACATTTTTCAGGTAACGCAATGGAATAGTTAAAATAAGACATATAAGAAAAAATACAATTTCTATGAACATTAGCACAGATCAAATACTGTTACGAATAACTCAAGTAGCACGTCGTTTCATTACGGGGTGAACATAATTTTAAAATTTTCGGTGAACTGTTAAAAAATGTTGCACTTAATCACTCGCCGTCAGAGTAATTTCGGCCGTCAGTTATTTAAGGAAATCGCAAATGATAAGGTTTTCTCTCTTAACTCCCATCATGATGTAAGTTTGTAAGTCGGCTGCTTCCCTGTTGGCAGCGCTGTGTAGCGTTTTGCATAGGATCTCTGACTGCGCTTTCTTTGTAAGAGAGACTGTGGCTGGTTGGACTCGTTGTTGGAAGTTAATCGCCAGTAATGTTGGGCAGCAGGAAGTTAGTCCCCAGCAGTGATGGATGTACTGTTGGGCAGTTAAAGGTGAACAGCCAGCAGTGATGGATGTTAAAAGTGAGAAGTTAGCATTGATGGAGGGTAGAGGTCTGAAGTGTTAGCGTAGGCAAACGATCTGGAAGTATCTGACTTGGAGATTGAAAATTATTCATGATTATATATATTTGCACTGGATGTCACATTATTAAGGTAAAAAATACATTATTTGGTTTGCAACAAAATCTTTCCTTCGCTAACCACGTGCCTATTAGTAGTTAGTGGCTTTAGTAGTTAGAATCTTTTATTTTGCTGGCAGTATTGACGTTCGCTGTATTGCAGTAGTTCGCGTAATGAAGATTTTTGTGAGGTAAATTCTTAATGAAATGGGTAGGTTATTGTTAACATTTCTTTTTAGTCAGGGCCATTCTTTTGAATTAATTATTTCAATTCAGGTTGTAATTTTTTTGAACAGTCAGACTGCGTCGCGCTAGAATATTTTGAGTCAGTGTTGACATGATAAGAAAAATTAAGGAGAATATAGGCTAAGTACGTTCATTTTTACTCAACTGTTTCAGAGTCAAATAACGTAGAAGCTTCATCTTCTCAGTCATTCTGCAATTTAAGTACAGACTCACACATTTAAATAAAGAAGTTTCAACTTGCATGGTTGAAAACCAAATATTAATGTATTCAGATGTATCTGTGATCTGCATGATATCTTTGGTCGACGACGTTGCAAATTTCTCTGCTTGCAGAGAAGATATCTGTGCTCACACATGCATCGACAGAGAGAAAGTCTTATTGCCAGGATTACTAAACAACGAGTAAATAAGAACACAATTGAAGTCACGAAGTCGCTAGGGAAACATTACTTTTTCTTTTAGCAAACATCAAACTAAGCGAAAAGTTTCGCTCACTGCAAGCAGCGCGGCAAGTGACTCCATTCCATTCCACGAGAAACAATTATGAATTCTTTGGCTTCTGTCTCCAAACTGCGGTAGTTGTTATTCCAACTTCAGAATATTTATATACATTATAGTGTAATGAGCTCTCTGTTGCTACGCTGAACTTCAGAAAGGAATTTCATATAATACTCTGTGCCATTTTCCATGATCCATGAGTTTTGATTTTGTAGATCTAGCAATTTACAACGCTGTTTCACTTTAGATCAACGTATATAGAGGTTAGTGAAAGTTCTGATCCATTACACCACGGACGGTATGATTTAGGCAGGCATAGCGTAGCATCTGGATTATTAGTTTACCGACTGCACAGTTCGGAGGTAATCGCTATGAAAACCTATTCAGTCTTAGCATAACTTAAGACCTGCAAACAAGCATTTTAAAACAGGCCGTACATTTTAAAACTTTCACCATATAGTGACGGATAAATGTGCGAATAGTTAATGTCGGTTAAACTAGTGGGGCAACGTATCGATGTTTAATATATCCGCACCACTTCCTAGCGTCTATAGGAGAGCGTGTGCAGTTCTGACACGCAAATAGATGATTGAGATGGCTTGACAATTCCTTAGACAAATCAATCTCTTAGAAGACACAGACGAAACTCGGAGAATTTCTGACAGATGTTTGGGACGATGGATGAGGAGAAAAGGAAGTTGATGATAACCACTATAGGTCACATCCAACATATAAATGCAATGACGTGCAAATATACTTTGAATCAATAACAGTCTCTAGTTTCCAGAAGACAGTGTTTGTCGACTAATAACACTCCGAATGAAACATGTTTGAGCCACAGAAATGAGAAACATATTACAGCTGGTGAAATTAATGTAATCTGTTTTGATTAACTCATCTCATTAATATAATTGCAATTAATAATCTGAGTAGCACTCAGTCACCTTCGTCTACTGGAAGTACGCTGTTTCTCCTACAAGCAATAGATAGGTAAACGTACTTTATGCAAACTTTCCGACCCTTACCTTTTACACTTGCGTTACTGTTGTAGCTCATCAAAGGATTCGACATCAGTTGTCCGTACCTATTCGTCACCTTTGCTCTTTGACTTCTAATTCCTTCAGGTCTCAGTTTTCAAACAGTAGCTTAAACCAGCTACAAACTCAGTTACCGCTAACATACGCGTTACCGATGACGCTACACAAATACGTATGTTTTCGGATTGTCGTGTTTCGTAGAAGATATTGACTAAAGAGTTGGATAGACACTGGGGCGCTGGAGGGAGAGAAGGAAATTAGTATTTAACGTTCCGTCGACAACGAGATCATGAAAAACGGAGCACAAGATTTGGTTACAGAAGAATGGAGAAGGAAGCAGACTTGACCTTTCGAAGGAACCGTGCCGGCATTTGCCTTAATCAATTTAGGGAAATCACAGGAAACCTTTCAGGAAGGGCGGACGCGGGTTTGAATCGTAGTCCTCCGAATGTGAGCCTAATATGCTAACCACTCCTCTACCTCACTCGATCTCGCTAGACACGATAGGGTCCACCTCTTGATCGCTAGACTCAGTGAAACTATCCTTAGTCAAAATCCGAAACGCCTCAAACGTCTTCCTTCAACAATTACCTTGCTACTAATGTTACACTAAACGCTAGTTCTCCTACTCCAAAGAGTCTTGTGGTCCAATGGTTTGTGAAGTCTTTGATCTCGAAGCTCAAAGTAAACACTACAAGCTCTACGCCGGTAGATGGTTTCCGGACACTTTTCCGTTTCATACCGGCAGAAAATCGATACATAACTCACACAGAACTGAAGACAGTTATTTTCACGGAACGGCTCAGGAAATCTGTGAAATCCAGCAAGGCTTTCAATTTCTGATTACTCTTCGACAGAAATTACGTATGGTAATCCTCCTTTGTATATCACTTGCATTTATCGGGATTCATCATAGATAACATTGCTCGTCGGACCAATATCTCAAGGATCCCCATTTCTACTCCACCCAGATTACACCAAAGGCTGAAACCATTCTTACAGGTTGTCGAAGTTGATGGTTTTCATTGACTTATCTCTTCAGTTTTCCATTTCTCGTGATAAGCGTAACTAGAATACGTAAGCACACTCCATATCCTGTCTATTTCGCCCAGCGTTTTCGGGAACACCAATTAGCTCCGTCGTTTTAACGCTTGTTATCACTGATCAGCTCTGTAGTTCGTCTACACATATTTTTCTGCCCATTTACACGTACTGGCATATAGACTAAAAGACTCCGAGCCAAAACTTTTATAATGAGTGTACCTCTTCATTAATTCTAAACATTTCATTAATGCTAAACACTACTGATTTGTGTATGATATGGACTATTTACTGGTATCCCTTATTTGATGAGCTTCTGTGCACTTCCGAGTTTGACGATCTACCCTAAATGGTTAATGTCTATTTATCGTTCATGTATAAACTACTTAGGAGGACATTTGATAAAGTCTAATGCCCACATTGTGAGAACCGATTATGCTGTCACTTCTGGTGGGCGGCATTACACATTTGAATAGTTGGCCTCTGTAGAACAGTATTTCAGTTTACTGAGTTGTGTTGCATTTCTGGTGTTAAACACAAAGTTACCGAATAACACAATAAATGTGGAGCGTGTTGAGTAATGTCAGAATGGGTGAAATACTGTTAGAAAATGGTTGTTTTAGACAGTTTTCATTAAATAACACCATTATTGGTAATTGTTTTATAGTTTTCACTGAAAACTATTTCGTAAGTTTAATTCCAGGTCAACGCTGATTACTTCTTACAAACTAAATATCGTGGGTTTAACCAGTTATGAGTATTTGTACACACACAATAGATACTGCAATCTTTTTACTTGAGACAAGGCGCTTCCTGCACATTTTCGCCTGTTTAAAGCGAAACCATTTCGCAGCGAGCTTGGCCAGAGGGTGCCATTTACCGAAGAAAAATAGCAGTTCTCGACGTCAGAGCTGCCCTTTTTTTGCGCCAATGTACTTAACAGAAGAACCAGGTCGTTACTTAAGCATTACCGCCCACTCAAAACCTCAGCAAGCTTCGCTTCACGCTCATGTTTAGCTTTATTTTTTAGAGCAGCGAAAAACTGTAGACACGTTCATGAAATAAATGTTACCACTACATCATTATTTTTGCATACTTACTTTGACATTTGAGTCAGTGGTGACTTATTTCGGATGTATTTCTTCATTTCCAAAACATTACAAGCGTTAAAAGTACACCATTATACAAAATGCAAAACACAAATATTAAAATACATAAACAGATTTCTAGCTCTCTGCATGTCCAAATCACAATGGTTACTTGCAGTGACTATGACGTACCAAATCATTCTCGTATGATTAATGAAATAATTTCAGTCATTTGTGAACAATCAATGTGGTTGATGCAGGTGACAACTGTACCCTGGGTCATTAGTTAGAGATTCTTGCCAAGCGCACTCTGCGTTAGTTATGTACTCTTTAGCGCAATACTATTATGTATCTTTTACTTTTCAACAATACCTCCACATGAGTACCATTTGATAACATAAAAATGGCTCTGAGCACTATGGGACTTAACATCTGAGGTCATCAGTCTCCTAGAACTTAGAACTACTTAAACGTAACTAACCTAAGGACATCACACACATCCATACCCGAGGCAGGATTCGAACCTGCGACCGTAGCAGTCGCGCGGTTTCGGACTGAAGCGCTTAGAACCGCTCGGCCACAACGACCGGCATTTGATAACATTTATGAACAAATTTTACGTCGACCTAAATTAGGATAAAATGTTTTTTCGTATAATTTCCGTTAGACTCTTTTAAAAAATTTGGAAACGCTTCTGATACCCATATAATTATTAATCGTTACGTATGAAGTCTTAGTTTCTGGGATCACAGTATCATCGAAATACTATCTTTGTATTCCTTACAGTATGGGAATGTAAGATTCTGCGATATATGAGTCAAATCAACTATTTTTGATCAGTACTTGGGCATAATTAGTCATCCATGTTCCGCAAATATATTGACGGAAAAAATCCCAACGGCAAAAAATAATTAATGTAGAGTAATGAAATTGCGGGACTACATTTCCCTAGCTAACACATTCAAGTAATTAACATTGCTAGACCATTTGTTAATATAAGTGTGATATACGCAATTGCATGTATGAAATGTTGGAACACTGATAACCGGTGTAACCGCCAGAAAGTTGAATGCAAGCATGCAAACGTGCATGCATTGTGTTGTAAAAGCGGGGGGTGTAATTTTTTGGGATGGAGTTCCATGCTCACTGCACTTGTTCAGTCAGTACTGGGACGGCTAATGCTATTTGTGGATGACGCTGGATTTGTCTTTCGATGATGTCCCTATGTGCTGGGTTGGAAACGGATCTCGCCCTCAAGCAGGCCAAGGCAACGTGTCGACACTCTATAGAACATGCTGCGTTACAACACCGGTATGTAGGCCAGCGTTATCGTTTTGGAAAACAACCGCAGGAATACTTTCGTGAAAGGCAGCTTAACTGCCCGAGTCACCAAATTGACATACAGTTTTGCAGTCAGGATGAGTGCTACAATCATGAGACTGTCCTGCTGTCATGCTGTATCGCAGCTTGGACCTAACCCCACGTGTTAAGTTCGGTGTGACTAGCACTCACTTAGGTTAGCTGAATTCTCTCAACTGGACTCCATCTACCCAACACACGGCTATCACTGGCACGGACACAGAACCAGCATTCATGAGAAAACAAAAGAGACCTACACTCTGCCCTCAAATGAGCTTTCGCTTGATGCCACAGAAATCGTAAATGGCGGTGGCTTGGAGTCAGTGGAATATACACACTGTATGGAATCAGGCTGGAAACGCTCCTTGAAGTAACCGATTTGTAACAGTCCGTTGTGTCACTGTGGTACCAACTGCTGCTCAAATTGCTGATGAGAGTGTAGTATTACTCTTCAGAGCCATATGGCGAAGACGATGGACTCCCCTCTCAGTAGCTGGCCGCTGTAGCCGAGCGGTTCTAGGCGCTTCAGTTCAGGACCGCGCTGATGATACAGTTGCAGGTTCGAATCCTGCCTCGGTCATGGATGTGTGTGATGTCCTTAAGTTAGATAGGTTTAAGTATATCTAAGTCTAGCAGACCTCAGAGCCATTTGAACCATTTTTCCCCCCTTATTAGTGCCAAGTGGCCACCAGGAGCTCTGTCCTCTTGCGATAGTACATTCGCATGGCCACCGCTGCCAGCAAACATGCACACTGGCTACAGTGGTGCGAAGTCTCTCTGCATTATCGCAGAAGGAACATCCATCTTCTAGCAGCCCTGACAACAATGCCATTCGAACTCACTGTAGTGTTAACAATGTCTGTCTCCTTAGAGCTATTCTTGAATAAATTGAACTCACCAATTCCAGGGTCTAGGGTAACTAACGCCCACGACCGTCACATCGTGTATTTAAAGCAAACCTGATTTGGATCCTCTTAATATTAGTGGCGCAGGTCTCATATTGTAGACGTAGAATCAAGCTAACAAACTTTAGCTTATGTCGCACAGCTCCTTCTTGGTGTTGCGATTTCGTTTCCATCAAGGGACCGATGGTTTTTGTAGTCTGGTCCCTTCAACCCCACAAACCAACCAACCCTCTTTTCGATCAGTGTACATTCTTACAGGGTTGATGAATTTCCAGAATACGTAGTTTGTATACACACTATAACTTCATGAGAAATATGAATTGTAATGAAGAATGTGGTAGAGTAAATAATATTCATCGTAGTAACTTTTTTTTTAGATAAAACCTAGGTCTGTAAGCCAGTGTGGTCTTCCGAGCGCTCTCCCGGAGGCATTTACGGAAGATTAAATGTCCTGTTAGCCGTGTCAAAAGCTGACAGTGGCGGCTTGTTTGGTCCAGTGCAGTTAGGACAGCCCACACAGTGCGGTAAACATCAAAGGAAGAGCGACGGACAGGCGCCGTAAACAGCAGCAGCCACAGCCTGCCGGGCCCGAGGCTAATGTGTAGCACTGAGCCCCCTTATGAAGTTTCGCATCCGCCACTAAGCGACCCTAATATCCTGCTTCTCACACTCGACTCCCACTCATCCGAACTACAGTGATATCACCGGTATCTCTGTTTACTGAATAATTAAATGGACAGATTGATGTAGAAAAAACCACATATTTTTACAAAACGAGGATTTTCCTACATTTCAACATAATCTCCACTAATAATCAGTCACCTGCCCCGGCGGTGAACTACTTTTTTTTACACATCATCCAGAGATGTGTTAGTCTTGTTGGATGAGCCACTTTCCCAAAAATTCTTCGATTCCTTGCTTGAAATATTTAGTGAGCTTTGGAACGTGTATCGGAAAGACAGATTAGACACCGTAGGAGGTGATGTCTTCATTGCAGTTGACAAAAATATTGTGTCTTCTGAGGTCGAAGTAGACTGTGATTGTGAAGTTATCTGGACACGTTTAACAGGGCTAGGGGAAATAAAGTTAATTGTGGGGCATTATTACAGCCCACCAAGTTCCACCGTAACCGTTCCAGAATCATTCAAAGGGAGTCTACATTCTGTATGGCAGAAGTACTCGGATCAAGCTATAATAGTCGCAGGCGACTTCAACCTCCCTAGTATAGACTGGGATGTCTATGGATTCATTACAGGTGGTACTGACAAGCCGTCGTGTGAATTACTTTTGAACACATTATCCAAAAACTGTCTTGAGCAGCTAAATCGACAGCCAACACGTAATGGAAACATTTTAGATCTGGTAGCCACGAACAGACCAGAGCTCATCGACGGTGTCAGTGTTGAGACAGGGATTTGTGATCATGATGCTGTCTTTACGACTATGGTTACTAAAGTTAACAATTCGGTCAAGAAGGCTAGGAGAGTATTCTTACTAGAAAGAACAGATAAGCAGTTGTTCGCATCCCACTTAGTAAATGAATCGATATCATTTACTTCCGGTACGATGGACGCGAAAAGTATGTGCCGAAAAAGTGGGCTACGGACGGAAAAGACACACCGTGATTTAACAGCGCAATTCGGAGAATGCTCAGGAAGCAAAGGCAGTTGCATTCGCGGTACAAGAAAGATCGGGAGAATGAGGACAGGCAAAAGTTAGTAGAGATTCCAGCTGCTGTAAAAAGAGCGATGCTCGAAGCATTCAACCACTACTACCGTCGTACCTTAGCGAAAGATCTTGCTGAAAACCCAAGGAAATTCTGGTTTTATGTAAAATCTGTAAGCGGGTCGAAGGCTTCCATCCAGTCACTCACTGATCAATCTGGCCTGGCAACGGAAGACAGCAAAACGAAAGCTGAAATTTTAAGTTTAGCACTTGAGAAATATTTCACCCAGGAGGATCGTACAAACATACCGCCGTTTGAGTCTCGTACAGATCCCCGTATGGAGGACATAGTGATAAACATCCCTGGGGTTGTGAAGCAGCTGAATGGGTTGAAATTAATAAATTGCCAGGTCCTGATGGGATTCCAATTCGGTTCTTACAGAGAGTACTCTACTGCATTGGCTCCTTACTTAGCTTGCATTTATCGCGAATCTCTTGCCCAACGTAAAGCCCGAGCGACTGGAAAAAAGCGCAGGTGACGCCTGTATATAAGAAGGGTAGAAGGACGGATCCTCAAAATTACAGACCAATATCTTTAACATCGGTTTGTTGCAGGATTCTCGAACATATTCTAAGGTCGAACATAATGAATTTCGTTGAAACAGAGAAGTTGCTGTCCATGCATCAGCACGGTTTTACAAATCATCGCTCCTGCGAAACGCAACTCACCCTTTTTTCACATGGATGAAGGGTATCAGACGGATTCCATATTCCTTGACTTCCGGAAAGCGTTTGACTCGGTGCCCCACTGCAGACTCCTAACTAAGGTACGAGCATATGGGATTGGTTCCCAAGTACGTGAGTGGCTCGAAGACTTCTTAAGTGATAGAACCCAGTATGCTGTCCTCGATGGTGAGTGTTCATCGGAGGTGAGAGTGTCATCTGGAGTGCCCCATGATCTTTTGGATAATGTGGATAGCAATGTGCGGCTGTTTACTGATGATGCTGTGGTGTACGGGAAGGTGTCGCCGTTGAGTGACTGTAGAAGGATACAAGATGACTTGGACAGGATTTGTGATTGGTGTAAAGAACGGCAGCTAAATATAGATAAATGTAAATTAATGCAGTTGAATAGGAAAAAGAATCCTGTAATTTTTGAATACTCCATTAGTAGTGTAGCGCTTGACACAGTCACGTCGATTAAATATTTGGGCGTAACATTGCAGAGCGATATGAAGTGGGACAAGCATGTAATGGTAGTTGTGGGGACGGCGGATGGTCGTCTTCGGTTCATTGGTGGAATTTTGGGAAGATGTGGTTCATCTGTAAAGGAGCCCGCTTATAGAACGCTGGTGCGACCTATTCTTGTGTACTGCTCGAGCGTTTGAGATCCCTATTGGGTCGGATTGAGGGAGGACATAGACACAATTCAGAGGCGGGCAGCTAGATTAGTTACTGGTGGGTTTGATCATCACGCGAGTGTTACGGAAATGCTTCAGGAACTCGGGTGGGTGTCTCTAGAGGAAAGGAGGCGTTCTTTTCGTGAATCGCTACTGACGAAATTTAGAGAACCAGCATTTGAGGCTGACTGCAGTACAATTTTACTGCCGCCAACTTGCATTTCGCGGAAAGACCACATAGATAAGATAACAGAGATTAGGGCTCGTACGTAGACATATAGGCATTCATTTTTCCCTCGTTCTGTTTGGGGGTGGAACAGGGAGGGAAGATGCTAGTTGTGGTACGAGGTACCCTCCGCCACGCACCGTATGGTGGATTGCGGTGTATGTATGTAGATGTGGATGTAGATGTTTTGGAGCCTGATTCAAAAAGGTGAATCTAAGTCTCGCCACACGTTGATATCGTGTTTAGAAAAGGGTCACGTTTCCTTTCGTAGCTTTCTTTTAAGCCGGTACACACTTTGGCTCTTTTTTTCCTGTGTTATTGCGTTAACTCTTTCGGGACCCATTTTGCACTTATTTTTCTGTATGCAAAAGCACTGTCGAATAGCAATATTAGCGCTATTGTAGAGGGTTTTCAATTTGTGCCACGCAGCATCAGGCCTTGAGTAACATCTTATAAATACTCCATCGGCCTATGACTTTCGCCCTATGTATTTAAAGTTGGCATAGGATTACAAACAGATTTAAAGCCTATTTCAATAGGCCACACAAACGGGCCACACAGGTGGGCTGCGGGCGCTGAGTCGTAACCTGTCTGGCCCGTTTGTGTGGCCTATCGGCAAAACATTTGTAGAAGTGACTATGTACTGTAGCACTAATATTTTGAGTTTTACAAGGCCAGTATCTGGGATGTTTTAATTTTAATTTTGTATTGTGACACTTCTGAAGAAGGCTACATTATTATAGCCGAAACCTAGGTAAAGTTTTTTGCTTATGCCACTGGAGGCTGAAATTTAATATAATTACATTTTACAGTAGCTGACTCTGCTGCAGCATGCTAAAAACTATTCAAACCTTTTTCAGAACGCCAAGATTAATCTTCTTTACCCCTGATCCCTCTGTGTTAATTGCTTCATGGCCTTTTATAGTGCTTGTCATTGGCAGAGAACAATTTTATAGCTATAGAATCACTGAAAACTTAGTTATGTTATTTTAAGTGAGCCAGTTCTAAACCTATTCGCTTCCGAACTCCTTCTAATATCTATAATTTTAAATTTTTATTAATTTTTTTACCAGTTGTCATACATACAGCTTATGGTGTTTTTATGCAGATTTACCTATTTCTGTAAGAATTATCTCCGATACCTAGAAAAAATTGTGACATAAACGTAAAAGGGAACACGTCATGTAAGGTAGCACAATTTCCAATACACCTTTAGCAGTAATAATGCACTGGATTTTGCATCATTGTATTTTGGATGGAGTTTTACTTAAAATGATGTTTAGGGCTTAAAGGAGTTTAATTAGATAAGGCAGTCTTTAATGGTTGCCATATACTATTGACGGAACTGATGTATGGCGTTCCAAGATTGCGCCTTCTCAAATTGTTTGAAATTCCTGTATGACGCTTGTGCATTTGCCATCATTGGCGCAATTGGCAATGCATGTATACCACCTGCTCATTGTAAGTGAAAGCTACGTGACTCAGCTGATATTTCTATACTTCGTAAATTATTATAAAATTTAGTTGATACCTGCAATTTATAAGCTGTAAGTTTTGTAAAGTTATTTGGTAACAGACGTTTTGCATCATATACTATAGTGCCACACAGCGACTCTTCCAATGTGTTTTTCTCGACCATTCAGAAGGTCTGTTACGCATTGTGTTGTAAAGAAATACCTTTTTGTAAAACACTGTAAAATGATTTCCATGAATTTTTTACTGATAAAATGCTTTTATACTATGTAAAGATGAAAATGTGGTGTAAACGAACAAAGCCAACGTGTAAGACGTGTTCAGGGCCACCTAGAGGTTTGGTCCATTTAATTTCTAGCTTGTCCGTTGTTAACTGTTTTACCTTCACTCGTGACTGTGAATGATGACGAGGTACAATCTATATATTTAACAGTTTTATATGAATGACATAACATTGGTAAGCTACAAACCGATATTCTAATCATTATACTGGTGAAATTTAACATATTTTCGTATTATTTGTTACCTGTTCTGAAATGTACTTTGTAGCCTTTGAAAATGAACAAATATTAAACTTGTAAGGCGATTTTGGAAATAATGAGAAGAGTAGTCAAGACATTTGAAAGTTATTAAAGTCCATCCAAAAGGTCGATTCGTCTTATAGCATTTTCATACGAATTGCAACTTACCGTAATTTTCGTTATATGTTTAATTGTACCGCGTCACTCTTCACGAATAAAAGCCTTAATGTGGGTTTCAAAAGATGTGTATGAAATCTTATGGGACTTAACTGCTTAGGTCATCAGTCCCTAAGCTTACACAAAAATGGCTCTGAGCACTATGGGACTTAACTGCTGTGGTCATCAGTCCCCTAGAACTTAGAACTACTTAAACCTAACTAACCTAAGGACATCACACACATCAATGCCCGAGGCAGGATTCGAACCAGCGACCGTAGCGGTCAGGTGGTTCCGGACTGTAGCGCCTAAAACCGCTCGGCCACTCTGGCCGGCCTAAGCTTACACACTACTTAGCCTAAATTATCCTAAGGACAAACACATACACCCATGCCCGAGGGAGGACTCGAACCACCGCGGGGACTAGCCGCACAGTCCACGACTGCAATGCCTGAGACCGCTCGGTGAATCCCACGCTGCTTAGTGTGGGTTTCAAGCGAAACTGGCCAACCAGGTCATTGCTCGCCATTCACTGAGGGTCGACCGGTTTTGAACTTTTCTACTCTTTTAAAAGAATATCAGAGGTTCATATGGCTTTCACCATACAGCACAATCATGCGAGAAAACATTTTAGCCGGTATTTTACCTTGATAAAGCAAAAAACATATCACCGAATGTTGTTCAACTAATGCGTAAGCCTCAAGCGGAAACCCCATCGTTAGACGCAATATTGAGATTATAAACAGAACAGTTTTCATCCATCAGCTATTCTCAGCTCATATCGGTGATGACAACTAAAGACATAAAGTACAAAACTCCTTCCACAAACTGTTTCCTTTCTACTGCATCTCTTTAGTTACTGAATGTTCCGCTTATGCTCCTTAATGTGTCCTTTTGAAATACTAACCTGTTTGTCTTCAGCCTTTTCTCACGCGCTTGATGCTCACTCGCCGAACCTGTAATAAGATATTCGGAAATCCCACCCCCCTTCCCGCCTCTGTCTCTCTCTCTCTCTCTTTTCTAGCCTATGATATATCGCCGAATAATCATCATTACGTGAACGTTTTACACTCTGTACAGGCTTTATAGCCCATGCAAAAGGGTTACTATTCAGTACTTAGTTATCTCTCTCTCTCTCTCTCTCTCTCTCTCTCTCTCTCTCTCTCTCTCTTGCCTAAGCTTTCAGGTAAACTGTTTCATACATTTGAAAAGTAGCCAATGACATGTCGCAGAATAATCACCATCACATGAACGTTTTACACGCTATATAACCGATGTAAAGGAATTCATTACTCGCCACATGGAACAGTACTGTAATCCTTGATAATCTTATTGTGTGGTATCGACCTGCTAAACAATATTAATTGTAACCACAAACTATACCATGTAATTCAGTATCTGAAAAAAAGGTTTTACCATTATCACGTACGTTCTTGGGTCAAAGATTGTCAAATTGCTTTAAGTGGACATATCTATAAAGTTACATGGTTAAGAAAACGCAGGAAAGTATTCTCCTACAACATAAATGAGTCAGTCAAGTCACAGAAACTCCTGTGTGTAATACTGTGTAGAGTGTTGAAATAGAATAACCTTACTCATAGACATGGCAGGTGGAGACTCCAGTTCATTGGCAGCACAATGTAAAAAGTAAATAAATAAATAAAAGAAAATAAAAAAGGGTCATAGCTTTGCTTCCCCTCTTGCGACACTGAGAATACATAGAACTACCTTATGCCTCTATATTCGCCAAAATAACACATTTTCATTCTCATTATCTCTTTGCAAAACATAGGACTAATCCTGTAGCTAACATTTGTCTCTATACTAACACAATATCTTTTCGTGCATAGAACATGCAAGTAATCACTTGTAGTGTCCCCTCGTTGTCTACCACACACCTATTTATTAATCAAAGCAGGCAAGCACCTGTGAAGTGCGGCGTGCATGTACGGCTGTGTATCTCTGAATCATTGGCAATTGAACAGTTAACGCACGTAATGCGTCACCGTAGCAACTGCTTAAATTCGTCAACAAGAGCATCGCAAATACTATGTGATCAAAAGTATCCGGATACCTGGCTGAAAATGACTTACTAGTTCGTGGCGCCCTCCATCGGTAAACCAAGGAATTCAATATAGTGCTGGCCTACGCTTAGCCTTGAGGACAGCTTCCACTCTCGCAGGAATACGTTCAATCAGGTGCTGGAAGGTTTCTTGGGGAATGGGAGCCCATTCTTCACTGAGTGCTGCACTGAGGAGAGGTATCGATGTCGGTCGGTAAGGCGCGGCAAGAGGTTGACGTTCCAAAGACATCCCAGAGCGGTTGTATAGGATTCAGGTCAGTACTCTGTGCATGCTAGTCCATTAAAGCGATGTTACTGTTATGTAACCACTCCGTCACAGGCCGCTCATAATGAACAGGTGCTCGAACATGTTGAAAGATGCAGTCTCCATTCCAGAATTGCTCTTCAACAGTGGGAAGCAACAAGGTGCTTGGAACATCAGTGTGGGCCTGTGCTGTGATAGTGCCATGCAAATCCACAAGGGGTGCAAGCCCCCTCCACGAAAAACACGACCACACCATAACATCACCACCTCCAGATGTTACTGTTGGCCCTACACATGCTGGCAGATGATACTCGCCATACCCACAGCCGGCCATTGGAACGCCACGTTGTGTACCGTGATTCGTTACTCCACACCGCGTTTTTTAACTATTCAGTCGTCCAATGTTTACGCTCCTTACACCAAGCGAGGCGTCGTTTGGCATTTACTGGCGTGATATGTGGCTTATGATCAGTCGCTTGGTCTTGAAATCCAAGTTTCTCACCTCCCGCCTATTTGTCATAGTACTTGCAGTGGATCCTGATGCAGTATGGAATTCCAGTGTGATGGTCTGGATAGATGTCTGCATATTACACATTACGACCCTCTTCAACTGTCAGTCAACAGACGAGGTCGCCGTGTACGCTATTGTGCTATAGGTGTCCCTTCACGTCTCCACTTCACTGAAACTTCGGAAACAGTGGATGTATGGATGTTTAGGAGTGTGGAAATCTCGCGTATTTACGAATGGCACTAGTGACACACAGTCACCTGACCACTTTCGAAGTCCGTGAGTTGAGCGGAGCGCCCGATTCTGTTCCCTCACGATGTCTAATGATTACTGAGGTCGCTGTTACGGAGTATCTGGCAGTAGGTGGCAACACAATGCACCTACTATGAAAAAAGTATGTTTTGGGGGGTGACCAGATAGTTTTGATCACATAGTGTACAATCATACATAGTCTATACAACGTACCCGGCAACAACAGTTGGAAGTCAAATAATTTAGCTGATTCAAAAGGGGCGTGTGTGTCCCACAGACCTCTGATTGGCCCATATGACACGATGGTTGGCACCTGGTGGCTGCAGGCTGACTTGGAATCAAACTTTATTTCTCTATCCGGCGGAGGAATCCAAGCTTATTGAACATTTATGCAACACAATCAGAATACTCGCCACCTGAGATTAATAGGGGAGAAAGAAGACACGACAAAAGCACCGCGCTCTATCATTGGTTCGATTTGAATCCTCAACAGATCTAACTTCGCTATTGCGCAGCATTTGCATTACTTGATAACATTCCGAGAACGCACGTTCCTAGAAGAATCAAGCAATAGATTACTTCCATACCCACACCGCTCGCTTTACAGCCATGACCCTACGACTTATTTTAGATTTTGGGTATGGATGAAATTTATCGAAACGTTTATGTTGAATGGAAGACAGTGTATAAGCCAAGAATATTTTCAAATACGTCTGGGATAAGACGTGAGCAACAGGTTGGATACATGATTTAAAAATGATTTATAAAAAATAATATAAAACCTGAAAGAGCAACTGAAGAATTGTGTAGGGAAAAGTGTTGAATATGGAAGGAATCTAAGGAAGATGGTGGAAAAGAATGATAAATAAATGGTCTGAATGGAACTGAAATTGACATGTGGTCTTTAGTTGTCCCATCCGAGGAGGAATAAAAGGGAACTTACAAGAAGTAACATTTCAAACGGACATACTTGGCTTACAGTAAGAAATTACGTCAGACAAGTAACTTTAAAATGCAGTTGGGTGGCCTGTTTTACAATAAAATACAAGCATAATTAAAAACCGTTCTGCATAGTGTAGGGAACAACACGACTTATTGAAATACTTCACTACATTGCCGTACTTTAGTATAAATAACATGACATTAAAAATGGCTCTCAACATCTATTACCTAACATACCACTTGCAGATACAATAGCTTTCTGCGCTCGGTAGAGCAGCGCTTCGAGATCAGCAATTCTAAGAGGAACGCGGCTTTTAACATCTGTCACGTCACATGCTACTTGCAAACATAACAGTATGCGGAGCTAAGTTGGCCTACACCTCGAGACCATCTATTCAAACAAAGAAATTGAGCCGCACGATAGGCAGTGTGTGTCGTACACATAAACGTTTCCTTTATTTCCTGTGTGAACATGATTGTAGTATTAAAATGAAGGGAAAGGGCGAATTTTTTAGCGTGTATGCGGTGTTCATAGGTAGGACATTGAATCACTGCGTTTCCAAGAGGGTTACCAAATACTGCTCTTACATTCTTCTGTTTAAAAAAAATGGTTCAAATGGCTCTGAGCACTATGGGACTTAACATCTATGGTCATCAGTCCCCTAGAACTTAGAACTACTTAAACCTAACTAACCTAAGGACATCACACACATCCATGCCCGAGGCAGGATTCGAACCTGCGACCGTAGCAGTAGCGCGGTTCCGGACTGCGCGCCTAGAACCGCTAGACCACCGCGGCCGGCTCTTCTGTTTAAAAAGACGTTATAGCCAATTAGAAAAATTTATTGGTGGCGTTTAACGTGTCCATTCGGATACAGTAATTAACTACAAACGACTTGTAATTGTAGTACCAAACTTTAATAGACCAATTAACAGTAACCTCTCTGGTGCCAGAGGGTACAGCACATCTGTCCGCTGCTTTCAGCACTAAATTGCCACACCTTGACAACTGTGAGGTGATAACTGTTGGCTTGGGCAAGGTAACAGTCGAGGTTGGTTCTTTAAGGTTGGTGTTCTCGTTTAGTAAGTGTGGAAAGCGCTCAACAAACAAAGTTGAACAGTGTAGCTACCAAGCCGCCTGCGTGCCTTTCTTAGAAGATGAGTTACTGAGTCATTCTCAATATGTAGGCTGCCGCGCCTACATGTGAGCAGGTTCCACATGAAATGAACCTCTGTGCTGGTACTTTTCCTTGCTGTGTAGTCCACTCTTTCCACACTGGTAACGCTTTCGTTAAAGCACTCCTTGCGCTAATATTTTAGCTACCAAAGTTTTAATTTTTTTTCCAACAACAGTTTTGTTCCATTCAGAGAAGTCCTCTTCAGCAACTATACGCCGCCGGGATCGTTCTTCCAGTCTTGGTGGCAGCGCTGAAAGGATTCAACTAGTAAGGCCTTTAACATATCGGTGAAAATCTCTTGAACGTTCTCCAGAGGCCCATAGGGGGCTGTGGAACAATTGGAAGAAAGTATGAGGTCAAACATTCCGTGATGGAAGTTCCCGTGTGACATGGGGCGTTGTTGTAATGGAGCATGCACTTGTCTGCAATGCCAAGTCTCTCTGGTATATATAGTAAATTCGGACATGTCCGAAAGAACAGATACCATCGTTGACCAAGCAGCTCGTTAAAATGAAATTACAATGAAATGAACACCCTTAGCTGCTTACAGGCGTTGACAAACGTCAACGGGGACAGATGAAAATGTGTGCCCCGACCGGGAGTCGAACCCGGGGCCTCCTGCTTACATGGCAGACGCTCTATACATCTGAGCCACCGAGGACACAGAGGATAGCTCGACTGCAGGGATTTATCTTTGGCACGCCTCCCGCGAAACCCACATTCTCAACGTATTGTCCCGCAATACATTCGTAGTGCCCCCGCCCATTATTCTCATTACTCGCTGGCGTTGCCGATTCCCGTAAGAGTTCGGGCACTGTTTGTGCATTCGCACAGAAGAAGAAGATGGTCAAGTGGCCGGTGATCCATAACTGTATATATTTACTACGATGGTATCTGTTCTTTCGGAATGTGACCAAGCAGCTCGTTAGAATGAACATGTCCGAAAGAACATATATCATCGTAGTAAATATATATAGTTAAGGATCACCGGCCACTTGACCATCTTCTTCTTCTGTGCGAATGCACAAACAGTGCCCGAACTCTTACGGGAATCGGCAACGAGCCGCGAGTAATGACTATAATGGGCAGGGCACTACGAATGTAGTGCGGGACAACACGTTGAGAATGTGGGTTTCACGGGAGGCGTGCCAAAGATAAATCCCTGCAGTCGCACTATCCTCTGTCTCTTCGGTGGCTCAGATGGATAGAGCGTCTGCCATGTAAGCAGGAGATCCCAGGTTCGCTTCCCGGTCGGGGCACACAATTTCATCTGTCCTCGTTGACGTATGTAAACGCCTGTAAGCAGCTAAGGGTGTTCATTTGATTGTAATTTAAGTCTCTCTGGATTCACACATTTCCTCGGCGTAAATGATTTACACTCTTGATGCTCTTCATACGGAATGTTCTCGATAGGCCTGTTTCGAGTTTCCAAAGGTCACATTTGCGAATTCCCCAAGTTTAGCAAAAACTTGGTGAACACTTTGACCTAAATTCCAATGGCCCATTTTCGTAACACACAACTTCACTGATAGCGCTCTCAAAAAACACGTGATGGCTGTACGGAGCTGAAACTGAGCCTGTGAAAGGCATGAACACACCAGAATACACAAGCAGAACAACACAGCGTTGCCAGATAGCTCCCGTCGTTGCCAGTCTCTTTACTTTTGCCATACATCTCGTGCGATTGTGCTCCACTATATATTTTGGTTTAATTTCGAAGCACCGTTTGCTAACTTCAATGTATTCAACATGGTATCCTTTACAAAAGGTATCAGCTAACTCCCGTTTTTACTTTTCTGTGCTATATTTAACTGTTCATTGTGTAGAGTGACGGCAGCAGGAAGGAGATACCTTATCCCTTACAAGTCAGGGTAAAATACGGGAAATCTACTATCATGAAATAACAGGACTCGAAATACTACTGCAAGTGGGTAAAAAATTTCGAATTTCCTATTGAAAGAATAAATTATATTATCATTCTCCTTACGTGAATTGATTTGACATGCACAGAAAAATCTCCCAGAAGGGTAAATCCTCCTGACCCCTTCCCCATGCCACCCTTCGAAGTACCATCACATGATCCCTCATCATTTCCAACATACCATATTTACATCTATCTTGACACAGAATTTAATAATTTCAGTTTGTTACAAAAGCAATGAAGTCTGCTGACGTCAGTATCACTGTTCTGTTTTACGTAATATACTCTAATAAATAAGACAAACACATGTATAACTTCCCATCTTCCTCCGTAAGTCACGAGGGCGAATGTTCTCCAGAATTAAATGATGCAGAATTATAACTATTTGTAAAACTTTTCTTGTTTCTTATTGTATAAAATAGTGTATTAATCGACGTCGTCTTTTCAGGTGTACTACTTTTTTTCTGTCCATAGCTAATGGTTGATTTATATTTGTAATTTAACTGTGTCACATCTGTTGCGTATTTCAGACCCACAGAAAAGGTTACATTGCCAAGGCTGTGCATTAGAGAAAAAGGTGAAATAAAATGATCTTTTTATCGAAATGGCGGCAGACAGTGTTGCATATTGCTGTTTTCAGACAATATTCTCTCTTGTTAATATTTGCTCATTCCGTTTCATTTGACAGTGAATCTTTATCACTAACAACTTTCTACTCGTGTTTACTGAAAAAATTACAGAATCATAATCTACATTTACTTTGGGGGTATTATTGTTCCTCTTTATGCTAATGGCCGTTCTGCCGTCGTAGACGACGGAATCTCTAATAAACTCCATTGCAATGAATGTGAACGGATTTTCGTCTTCATTGGATCATTTCTTCCTATATTGAAAAATATCAATATGTAAACACGTAAACTGATTAGGAATAGGGGAAATTCTGCTGCTTAGACCTCTGCTTCGGTCACCATTAATCCACAACCCAGATTGTGTGATCACTCCACAAAATTCCTTCTTTCTGCTTAAGTGGTATAGAAGTTGCATGTGAAAATATTCTGCCATGAGAGATTCCTACATTCGTTTTCTGTCACATGCATGGCTGATGCGCAGCACTCTCGATGAATTTTAAACTACGACGATATTTTGTGAAACTAAAATTTTTATTCGGATATACACAAGTATGTACTGTGTTGACATTTGTTCCTGAATGTATTACTCGGAAGCGTAACTGTGTTCTTCTTGCAACGAATTCTTTTCTTCTGGAAGCGGGGCAGAGTAATAAACTGTAATTCTGCCGTTAATGTTCTCTATTCAGAGGTACGTTCACCAACTCTAACAATAATGCGATTATCTTCCAAGCAATTGTATTTTATGTTCTTTTCTGCCATGCTACAAATTGTATTGTACTGTGTAAATGAGTAACGCACAAAAAGAAAAAGTAGCCTTGCTTTTCGTATAAAGGTAGGCAGAAAAATTGCATCGTAGTCCATTTTCAAGGAATGAAGAACTATGTAAAGCTGTGGCTTATGGTAGTACGCTACTGATAAAGAGAGTTGTATTCTGTATAGTTAGCTACAGGAGAGGACTAATCACTCTAAAATAAATGTGTACATATAGCTCACTAAAGTAATAACTCTAACTCATTATACAGGGCGTGACTGATGGCAATGCAGTGCTGGTTCCGTGCAAGTCCTTAGAAGAGAGTACCGGTATTGGTACAACTTTGAACGTCTATCTTAGTACAGACAAGAAATGGGAAGACGTGACAGATATTATCTGGAAACAGCATCGTTCCCTCGGAAAATACAAACACTCCGTCTCTCTCTCTCTCTCTCTCTCTCTCTCACTGTGTGTGTGTGTGTGTGTGTGTGTCCGAGCAAATAAAATTTGTATATGTGAGATATGTGGAAAATAGCAAACTTCACGTGCTGGTTGCTAACAAGACTACTTATTGATTTATACGAGGACAGATAACAGCAAAGAAATAAAACCATTAAGTATCACAAAATTCCATTGCCCGCTATGGGAAAATCAGAATAATTCTAACCCTTGTTAATATCTTTAAATTCTTTAACTGAAACAAAAGTTCGCAAATAGGTCCCAATAACTGAGTTAAGGAAAGGTTCATAATCGTAAAAGAAATTTATATGCAAAGCTGGTAGTCAATATTCTGATTCGAAGTTTCTTTTATTTTTCTATGTTGAAGAGGAAGGCAATTTAAAGATTGCAGTTTTCCTTCACTCTCTCTTCCGCATTCGGGTATTCAGTTACAGGAATTCATTACCGTAGCACAGGTAGCATAACCTTCGCAGTTCTTTTGTCTTAATAAGTTTCTGAATCGCGTTAAAACTTAGATAGATATTTATCTGGGTGTTCTGTGGACAACACGTCGCTGTTATATGGGGCAAGTCAGTTTTACAGTTGTAGTTCATCTCACCGGAAATTATGGCAGCACGCTGACCGTTTACGTGGGATTTTAGGTGCACACAGTGGCGAACGTCAATGTCTCTCTCCCCTTCTTATAATAATGCACACTCACACACAAACACAGCTACAAAACTCAAAACTTCGTTCTAATACAGATTAAAATGAGGTGTCAAGCAGATGTGACTTCAGCTTATCTTTGAAGTTAATTTTATTATAGACAAAATTATTTGCGTTACCCGATAAATTGAGGAACAGTGTTATGGCCGAATGCTTCACAACACCCAAAGTCTCAGTGATGGATAATCAAAATCACTTCTCTCTTTAGTATTCCATTGCCAAGTGTTTCTGTTGATTTCAAATAGTAATTGATCGTTGGTCACCAACTTCATAATGGACCAACGTACTGCGACCCGATAGTCACTGTGGTCAAGTGTGTAAAGACACATTTGGGAATTCCTTGACAGCGCGTTACGATGCTGCAACACATAAGTGAATAAAAATAGGCTTTATAGGAATCATATTTAATATTTTTGACACTTTCATCTAAGGAATCTGATGTTATCCGTAAGGCAGAAGTTGCTGGGCTTAGATGTTTGAAAATGTCTTTGTCATGTGACTTTCAGTTCACATTCCTGTGAACAGAAACACGTAAGACGTTGGAATATTCCACTTTATTTCTTAATTTATCCTCATGCATTGTTTCTAGATTTTTTTTTCTTGTTTTGGTGTAAGGAACGTGTCCCTAAAGTTTGTCGTTTTTAGGACATGTTGTATAGGCGCGGTCGGGTGTGCTTGCTGTTCGTGTGCTACTATCTCGCAGGACCGCACTTCGCTGGGGCTTTCTTAGCCGCACATATAATGATCTGATATCTTAGTGACTATCAGGCAACACCGCTAACTTCTTAATCACACTGATAACGCAATATCTTCAAATCGGTCGAGTTCCTAGCCAAAAATTCGGCTTAATCCCAAATTAGGCGACCGTAGATGATTTCTCAGTTCACTTATACCGTCGAACTTAGTTTGGATAGAAGCATGCCCGTTAAAGTTGTGAACACATTGCGAAAAGCGTTATGTTGCCGATCGGAAGATGAAGGAGTATCTCGTAGAAGAAACTGTGTTTTTCCTACTGCCGATACGAAATCGTAAGGCTTGAATCATAGGCACAGAGAGCCAAGAATGGAAAGAAAAGCAGCGGCGACTGTGGTGGAACTAGTTTCACATTGGCCTGAAGTGATTTACTAACGCAGCGCATAGTGGCCGCGCGGTTAGAGGCGCCATGTAATGACTGCGCGGCCCCTCCTGCCGGAAGTTCGAGTCCTCCTTCGGGCATGGGTGTGTGTGTTGCTCATTACATAGGTTAGTTTAAGTAGTGTGTAAGTCTAGGGACCGATGACATCTGTAGTTTGGCCCTTAAGAACTCACACACATTTTAAAATTTTTGATTTGCTAACACGAAGGTAAACGTAAGTGTGGACTGATGGACGGATAATTGAAACCTCTCCTCTCCAGTTGAGTTGATACTTTCAGTGTGGTCACATTAAATAACACAACAGGTTTGATTCACACCTCCAAATAAACCATCTTTACATACGCAGAACTAACATTAGTATGAAACTAACTTGATGACTGTCCCACCGTCGCCTCGAATATCCTTCATCATTTTTGGATCCATAACGACTACCTGTTTGCTATAAATCCATTACATTAACTACTCTGATTTACGAATAGTTTGCACATAAGGTACGGAATGTGTCATTTTGGCTTTGTATCATAATATGTAACATTAAAACACTATGCACAACTGCCCTAGAACTAGCTGCCACCACTAATACCATGGATACAAAATATATTATGCAGTTCAGGCTCTTCATTAGGGTTAACCCCACCTCTATATGGGAACATGATTTATTTTTAACAGTTTCTGATTAATTACTGACGGTATTACATGACTGTTCCAGAGGACTTGAAAACCGAAACATTTGTGAACTAGGTGAGAAATAGTTAAAAACGAAACTTTGGCTCGAGATACAACAAACACAAATAAGAAATCATTGTGTACAGTAATCTGATTAACAACGCAGCCAGATCACACCACGCAGTTATATTACATCACCTTGAAACCACCGTCCTGAACGAGTTTGCTCACTGATATGCATTACGCGCTGTTATTGCTGTGATAAAAATACACACAAACCATAGCATATGGCTTCAGAAATCACTATAATCACATAACGATAGATGAGCCATAATCATAAAAAAGCTTCTTGATGGATAAAACGAAAGTCTGTCTCGCCTCGTATGATACAAATTTTTTACTTCAGTACCTTTTTGAATCAAGCACGTTCGAGGGTGTTTACAAATTAACATAGAACTTTCAGTTACACAAATTTATATTGACCGAGTTTGACAATTTAACATTCTGAAGAAAATAGTCCACATAAATTGTAATGGGTGCCAGCTTCTACATTTCATTTCTGTACATTGCTACACTCACGAAAAATATCTTAGTAGTAGACATATACTTTACAATCCCAATACGTAAGTAAACTTAATTAAACAGCCTAGACAGATTTCATTTGAGGTTAAGGCGAAGTGTTCATGAGCCTACTTTACTAATTACGAGGAAATCAAAAATATTGATCGACCCACAATGCTGCAACTATCGTCAATCACATATTTCAGATGTAATGTAACATATTTAGAATATTTTAGATTAATTGCAGCACAAGTGGAGCAGTATTTATGCTGCATTCTGTCACCGAAAGTTGCAGTTCCTTCACATTGTACATCAGTCATAACATTCTACTATTGTATATCAAGCATGATACATTTATAGCAAAAAGAAATTTTTTGCAAAAGAAATGCAAGCGTAAAACGTAAGAGAGTAAACAGAATCAGTGTAAACAGGAGAATGATTAAGACGTGTTTATAAATTCCTAGTGCTACTGTGGCTGTGTAACAGGTATGATGTTTTATTTATACATAATAGCTGCAGAAAATAATTATTATGCTTGTGAATGTTACATGCTTCAACTATTATAAATTTCTATGTAATGGCATAGTGAAAATGAAATATTTGGAAGCATGTAAATTTGGAAACTTTACAGATGCCTGAAAAACGTTGTTAATGTCTACATTACAGTATATGTGATTACTTCTGAATGCTGCACAAGTCCATTGTTATAAATTTCTGTGTAATAGCCATCTGACTATGAAATGTAAATTATGTAAATTGTGAATCTCGTTGTAGATACTCGAACAATGCTCTGTATGTCGTCTATTTTATAATCTGACTAAACGTTTTGGAGATATATGTGTGACAGTATGTTCACTGAGAGATTGCGACAGCACTAAGACCATGTAGGCAGTGTATTTTTCGAAGAAGCTATTCTTTAAAGGATTTAATAAAACCATGGAAAATGTGAACCAGAACGTCAGGTGGGCACGTGAACCTCACTGTCTCGTGTGCTTCGCGTGTTACTGTATAAGTGACAACCGTTCTCATAGTTTCAATTTGCTTTACTGGACATGATTGTATAGAAAAACAGGGAATGCAAGATTATTTGACCGTCTGAGGATTCTATTACATCCTACTAATTATTGAGACAGTCTTGAAATATGTTTACTAACAAATGCAACGGCTACAGCCGCCATGCTAACAGTAGTGCACAGAAACCGTCGATGCGTGTAATAACATGGATCAACGTGAACAGTAACGCTGCAAATTAATCAGTGCCACAATTCATACACCTTACGGTCGTGATCACGACAAATTATTCCATAATATACTATCACAGCGATTACCTAATGAAAATGATAACTTGCCACAGAAGAATAAGCCAGATAAATTGGTGAGAGAGTTACATTCCTCTTATGATGAGAGTGGATTCATTCTTCAAAATCTTGATGTTATGGTAGTTTTATGTACCAAGAAAGAGGACTTTTGTTGGATCCAAACAATATTGTTAGCACATTACTTCTAAGAGATATCACATCCAGCCTGAGAGGTATCTAAGTTTACTCAAGCGTTGTATAACGTTTCTAGAAGGGAGGAGGGGCTATGAATTAGGAAGTAATGAGTCAAAAAACTTCCTTGCCACTGTAATCTGAACTAGTAGTGAACTTGAA
Organism: Schistocerca piceifrons; assembly: GCF_021461385.2. Lineage (NCBI taxonomy): Eukaryota > Metazoa > Arthropoda > Insecta > Orthoptera > Acrididae > Schistocerca > Schistocerca piceifrons. Next base: position 441,952,369 of record NC_060141.1, on the reverse strand, counting down.
ATTACATATTTAGTTTCAGCTTACGAAGCTCTCTTGATTTACGCGAATACCTGAATCTTGGACAAAACCATACGCTTCTATCAGTTACAAATTCATTGCAATGCTCCTTCGTTCAGTAGAAATTCACTTCACACTTTTCCCCTATTCTACCATCATAAAGCAACAAAAATTCATCTAATGATCTTTCACTACCTGGTAATAACAAGTATTTTGCTTAGTGTTAGGGCATGGTATATTTCTGCTTCTATGTAACGCAGAGGAGACTAACGAGTAAGATTTATTTTTACAGGTAGTCAAACCACTGTAGATGTTAGTGAAAGGTCGTCTGTGTCGGCACCTAAATTTCAGTCAACGCAGCGTGACGCGTTTCAAACTTATAGATGTTTTCTAAAAAAACTTAACAGTATCACGATGATAAAACTGGAAAAAGTCCGTACGTGTTCTTAGCCCCTGATATGTGCTGACTAATGAATGTAGCAGCCGTAATATTGCGTATCATCGCCGTATAGTGTATTATGTCTCATTATTATCAGAAAATCTGTATTCGGCTGTTATTGATATGCAATTTGCATGTCACCAGTGGCCAGAGCTTCATAAAGAATCTAGTTAAAAGAGAACTTATCCCCTTCTGTACATTCGCCACGTTTACTAACATCTTGAAAGACTAGACTTCCACTTGATTCAGTCACTGCAAAACATTCAGATATTACTCGCTGAAAGTAAATAAGTGCCAGCCGTCTTTCTTTATTCTCTAGTTTCTTTTTTTTCTTTAACTGGCTACCTCTTTGATTTAGCGCTATTAACTTTTGGACACTCAACAAAGCACCGTGTGATTATGTCTGCGTAATGTACCAGGCTTAACGAAAATTTAACTGTTTGTGAACCCTTGGGCTCAGACAATTCCTGCAGGCATTAATTTCCTTGTTAGCAAAATTTGTCTGCCGAGCCATTAGCCGGGATGGTGGGGACCGAATTCTTGCGAACATTAAACAACAATCCTCGCTCTACCCTACTTTAGCGCTAAGACATAAAATGAAATTAACGAGCATTAAGCAGCAGTTACTCCGCCGACTACCGTCACGAGCACGTACTAAAATCTTTATTTCGAAATACATGTGTGGCACAGGTGTCCCAAGACAGGCCTACGGCTGATATCCTTTACTTTAATTACATCTCGGACGATCATAGTTTCATAACAGTTCCGGAGAGACTGATATAACAATAGGTTCCGATTACGTTTCTGTAGTTTCTTTCTTCCAGGTCAGAAACAGGATGAAACCGTCCCTGTAGTGTTGTATTCAGTGAACAAGTTGGAATGATTGAAAAATTTCATGTGTAGAAACATCTACCAGTTGTCTCAGCCGTACAAATGACATGGAGGGCTGTAACACAGTCAGTGTGTGGGAACATTAAAAATGTGCTACGTTTATGCATTAACCGATCCACTGACAGCGTTGAGCACACTAGCTTGTCTTTCCTTCAGGCTAATTTTTACCTCACGAGCTACAGCCAGACTTTATTTTCCAATTTTTGCTACTGGAACAGCTGAACATTATGTACTGTGAATGAGATGATCTCTTCTTACAGACTAAAGCTGTTTCATGATCAGCATGTGAAAGTTCTTAACAGCTAAGTAGTCAACGATATGTATTCGTTAAAAATAGTGGGACTTCAGAATACAATAGAATACAATTTCTGATTTGATCCATTATAAATGGTTAGTGCCAAGCCAGGCAATGAAAGCTATTTATAAATACAAAAACCTCTAAATGAAAGTACAAAAAACAGTTGCACAGATGAGATTCAACAAGCACTGTCAACAACTAGGGATAATTCCGAAATATATAAAAGTGAAAATATGTTCTAGCAACAGCATAGCAAAACGTATAAAGCACAAAGCAGAAAACTCTGGCTGAAAACCGAATGAAGGTTGTTACGCAAAAAGAAGGACTTAGTAAGCAGAATGCTACTCAACATGCACATAGAAGCAGCAAGAAACATGGAACCCATAGTTCATGACAGCATTTGCAGTCACATCCAAGACATAGTCGACAAGGAGTACTTCACCATTTGCAACACACATAATAAGAAACCACAGATGTTGACATCCAAACAAGATAAGGGACCCACTTCACATAACTGACAAAAGCACACATACATTTTACAGTAGAGTGGTGAACAACACAGACATAAAGTTCAACCAAAGAGAAAATGATCTACTCCAAAAAGGACTAAAATACAGTGTAAAACCTAACCTCACCAACCACACACTGGAACAGGTTATAGCTGCCACCAAAAGTGCAGCAGATACTACAAAATTAAATTCATATACAAAAGCAGGAATAGGCCTCAAAGTAAGCAAGCTTCTTCAGAAAGAAAGAAATAAGGATAAGTTTAAATCTAAATATACAATAAAAGATACAAAAACTTTAAAATCTATAAATAATCAACTGAAGACAACCAATCCATAGTTCTTAAGTCAGACAAAGGCAACACATTAGTTGTAATGAAAGAGAAAGAATACATAGACAAAACACATGAATTTTTTGCTCCTAATTGTTGTAGTTTATGCAGATTAACTCAGATTAATGACGGGTAACAACTATTTAAGTAACAAAATAAACTTATGCTTTATTCGCAAAACACATATTAATACATTTGACTACCAAATTAAATTACGTTGCCCCACCAACAAACACGGAACATGAATATTCCATAGAGTCTAATGCACGCTGCACATCATATCTTGTGCGCCACTATGCACGCTGGAAAATGTTTGTTCACATATCGCCAACACTAATAAAATTCAGCACATTGAAAATGACTCAACCAAACAATTTCAAAGTAAAATTAAAGAACAATTAAAGAACACACATATCCTGTTGACAGAAACTGAAAAAAATACCTTACATGCATGAATCCAAAAGCAGCACACCTAACAGCAGAGCCAAAAATACACAAAAATCCAAACCCAATACGTCCCGTGGTTAGCTCTATAAATAGCCAAGCATACAAACTGTCACAAAACCGAATAACGTACTGAAGAAATATTATACATATGAAACAAAATATTCCATAAACAAAAGCATGATTCTGGCTAAAGAACTAAGAACCAGAAAGCTCCACCAAGGTGCACAGTTTATATCAGTTGACATCACCAACCTTTATTCAAACATACCCATACAAGAAGCTTTAACAGTAATACAAAAGAACCTTGTACAGCACAAGAGACTTTCCTACGCAGAGATTGTCGAATTTATGGAACTCCTTCAGGTAACCCTAGGTTAAAACTACTTTACCATTGATGACAACATTTATAAACAACCAGATGGCATAGCAATTGGATCATGTATATCCGGTACCATAGCTGACATATACATAAATCTCTTAGAACTAAAATTATTTGACAGCCAAGAACCTTGCCTAAATAAAATAGAATTTTATAGGAGATATGTAGATGACACACTATTGTTAGTGCAAAGGGATACCAAAGACATCACAGACATTCTAAATCATTTCGATAATCTAAATGAGAAAATCAAATTTACAGAAGAACATGAGCAAAATGAAAGCATCAACTTTCAGGACCAAAATTTTACAAGACACAACAACACATGAACATTCAAAATTTATACGAAAAACACAGTGACTGACACCACAATACCTGCAACCTCATGTCATCCAAATATCTATAAAAAAGGCAGCATACAGACCAATGCTGCATAGGGCAACAGAAATACCATTGAACCAAGATAATATGCCACAAGAAATAAACACTGTGAAAAAGATTGCAGTTTCCAATGGTTACAATGCTTCCATGGCTGACACAATCTTAGACAAAGTGAAGAAAAACCCAGGTATAAGCTGCACCACAGAAGAAAAAGAGAAAAACCAATGTATATCTAGTACTCCAAACATAGGCAATGTTTCACAGAAGATTGCACATATTTTCAAAAATCACAGAGTGAAACCTGGGTTTCCTGCAGCAAATAAGCTACAGCAAAACTAATACATAATATAAAGTGTAATCATCATCCATATTCATACTCTGGAATATACAAGCTAACATGCCAGGAATGCTCCAAATTCTACCTAGGAGAAAGAGGCCAAAATTTCAACACCAGGTACACAGAGCACATTAGAGCATACACACACAACAAACACACTACATCAGCAAAAGCAACACACATACATAATACAGGACAACCATTTGGAAAAATAGAGCAAAATGTCAAAGTACTCCACCGACTGAATAAAAGACATAAAATGGATTTGCTTGAAGAAAAGGAGATATATTCACATTACAGAAAGTATGAAGATAAAAAATTAAATGAAAAACTTGAAAGTGAATCAGTGAATTTCTTCACATGTTTCGATAATATACTTAAATAAAAATAGTAAACATAGAAATAAGTACAGATTTAAAATCAATGTAAGTAATTTATATGCCAAATTGTTAATATAAATAACCTCTGTACCAAAGCATATCATAGTCTGTGGAAGACCTATAATGTTATCTCTGTGGACTACCTGTAAGAAGATCTTTTTCACTGATTTTTGTTTATGTAAGATACTTTCTATGAGTAAAGTGTACAACAAGTTGGATGTTTAGTGGATGTGAGACTCTGCACAAATGGACCATTATAAAACTGTAAGTACATAATCTTCTAAATTTCGCCAATAACTTCACAAAAAGAATTGATACCAAGCTAAAAAATTGCGTGTTTCTTATGTATTGCAGTAAAAGTCAACGAAATGAAGCAGACTCACACACAGTGACAACATCAAAAGAAATGGCTTAATACACCCAAAAAACGCACTTGAAAATGGGAATTACTTCTAGAAACGCGTCGTGCAAAAAGTAAAATAAAGAAAAATCGTTACTAGTAGTAGAAGATTTATTTATTTATTTATAAACAAACCTATTGAATAGAATTTGATTAACATGTAGTCAAATGTACTGTACGTGCTGCATTGCTAAACTAGTACTCAGCGCTGTTAAAGTCTCTCTGAAAGTTAAAGTCACCTGTAAACTACCAGAACTTCGCGACTGACCCTCATTTCACAAGAAGTGCACTAGCAGACCTGGGCTACAATGGCTGTACATTTCTGCATCGGCATGCCACGCCGGGAATTAGGACGGCGAAGAGGAGAAAAACTGCGAAACGCCAAATTTAAATAGCAATGTTGGAGCACAGTATACGACTTGATTTAGGATTTCATATTTGTCAACAACATCATAAAGTAAGCAGATTTTCAGTATTACTTAATTATTTCTAACATAGTTTATTTTTTATCTGATAAAAGCTGTCGGCATATGAAGAAACACATATAATTTCACATGTTTTCGCACTCAGGTTGCACGTAATCGTGTCTTATTTAGTTTCATAATCGAAAAAAACTTTCTCAGAAATACATTGGTTGAAATATTTTCGCACATTTACAACTTCATTGTGGAGACGCTGGAAATCTTCTCAGACAAAACAACGTAGGCCTCCTGGACAGCTGTAACGTAATAGAATTTGTCTTTTGAACGGGAATTACAATGCAGGTCAATCAGTTGTCTCTACACATACGCAGGAGCACGTGCAACTGAAACGGCAAAAAGTCTTGAAATCACACGTAACGTAAGACTGGCAGCGTCCCAAAAAGTTTAGAAAACTGTCGTAGTAATTGTTTCATAGCCAAAATGAATTGTTCTAGACTCTCTTTCTCTTTCCTACCAGTGAACTTAGAGAAATTGGCGTATTTCTTGCCGTCCCTTCCAAAACGTGATTTTCTTTCTAAATGCATCCTCATAAAATCGGAAAGAAATTGACATGTGGAATAATCGGGTCTACTGCCGGATATTTGTGTCGCTCTGGCTCTGTGCCATCCGGAAGTAGACCCGATTACTCCACATGTCAAGATCTCGCCGAGAAAGCCTGAACAGTTACATCGGAAAGAAATTGTTTCTCACCCTGCAGTTTCTTAATGTTGGCAGTGTGCGACAAAGTCGACTTAAACTACGACACCTCCAATCCATTCCGGAAGTTATAATTTTAGTCCCTGCTCTCATTTTTCCTTCATACTTTAACAATAGTGGTTTTTATATAGAAAAAATCGTTTCATTCGCATTGACTTAATCAATGTACTTTTCAGTAACATGAAATTTTCATTCTCATTGTTCAACACCATCGGAAATGCTTGCCACTTGCAATGCAATAATGCGGAAGACTTCATAAAATTCTTACCAAAAATTATATCATGTCCTCCAAGCCCGCAAATTTAGCATAAAGCGCTTCTTAATGTATTGTAAAAAGAATCCTGTCTATCTACAGATGTAATCCTTTGCTCTTTCATCGTCAACTAAATCCTCAAACTCATCCTATGTGCTTTTGTAATGTTGTTCCACCGCTGATTTGCGGTACACGTCAATTACGCGACAGTATATGTAGTGCGCGAATTAAGAATTCTTTTCCATTTTCCATTTCATTCGTATTCATTCTTAAACGCTTGTGACGGTAGATCACTAGAATGCCTCTATTTGTGCAAACAGCAACTTGAACTCTAACCCTTCTTTATACCACAAACGAAAAGCGACACGTCAACAACGCTGTTACCACGATTATAATGAACTTAGGAAAGTCATGGCGTCCGACAAATGCTGCTTCGTTGCGCTAAATGAAACGTTGCTCTGTATCGGGTACTTCCGAGAAGGACCGCGTAGAGCTGACACTGGTCACGCCTCGGTCCGCACCAGACCTGCACATCGTGTTAACATCCAGTTTAGTGCGCCGTGGCCACCCCTGCAGTAGGGCATACCTTTTGCCCTTATCCCTAGCGTCTACAGTTATGTTAAATCTGTATGAACATCGCGTGTGGTTGTTTGGAAATGGGAGATCTGTGTCTGTAGTTAATACAACCGGCATCCCTATATAAGGCAAAGCCACAGACTGACACAGCAGGGGACAACGGACTGAAAACAACTGGCCTCAGTCTTTATGTTTAGGTCATAAATTATCCTACTAGAAAGCGCTGAGCTCTACCGACGGTTACAGCAGTGTAAAGATATTTCACAGGCCTGTTTAGTAAAACGAAGATACACAGTGTGTTCGGAAAATCCCATTACAAATTTCTGGGGAAAGAGTACATAAATATTTGAACTGGAAACGCACAGTTCCAGTGCTACGACGTTGCATTTCAGATGTGTAGCGCTTCCACGTCTGCTGAGGGAAGGAGAAAAGTCTCAGAGTTGCTTGTCCTGGTATGCAATAACGTAGACAGGATGACGTGTACTACGTCAGTCGGTAACCTGATGTCACTTGACGTCGTATGCAAAGTTTAATTTTCTAGTCTCCTGTAGAGACAGAGGAAGATCGGCTGGCACGAGCTCTCGCCTCTGCTCTATAAACTGAAGAGAGACCACGTGGGATGGAGAGTGTGCGCCAGAACATACTTCATAGGTACAACGTCAGTAACAACTTTGATGGCCGCCAAATCGAGCCGCTGTTGTAATGTCTCAGTATTATTCTGTACGTACAATACACATCACTTAAAGACGTAATGTTTAAGTTTTAATACAAAAAATGTGCTTAAGTGATAAATTGATTTTTCGTTGTGTTTTCTATCGAGTTGTTACCCAATAATTGCACTGTGTCATGCCTATATCAGTTCCTCAGAGTGGATGAGTCAAACACCTACACTGAAACCGTCGTAGAAGCGAAACGGTACGTTTCCGGACATAAGTTCCTGATCAAAAACATTGCGTAATAACTCCCCTCGACAAGTCCTGGAAGTTAGTGACGGGGATTTCCGAACACCCTATATAAATGGAGTACATTATGCAACCGGAATACAACAGTTACTCAGCATTAGCTTGAAATAAATTATTTTCGGCACGATACCGAATCATTAAGTAAAGTAAGGTAAGACCCTTACAATAAAAGCTGTAGTTTTGATATCTTTGTTGCTTTCCTTCTAAGGGGAGCAAAGTTTTCGATTTCTGATGGATATATTTTGCACAGACATCGTGATTTTCGTTTATCGTAAAACATTCAACGCGAAAATCAAGAGGCCTATAATGAGTTAGTTGATTAAACGGGAAACTGCTGTTTGAGCTACTGTAGCAGTTGAATCCTCATCCTGATGAGAATACCTCAATTCGGTCGAAATGTTGATTTTTGTGTTTATATGTTCTGTCATATTTTACAGAATGCTTAGAGCTGAAAAATGTTTCATTAATACTGAAAGTACACCTGCTGATCAGACATATCCGAACACTTAATGGTCACTAATGTGGGATGTGCCCGTCCTTCGTCTTTATTATGGCTTAAACTCTACAGGGAATGAGAAGTCCCAATCAATGTGAGTAAATGGCAGTCCATTCTCCCTGAAGAGCTGATATCAGAGAAGATAGTTACGTTGTACGCTGCCGTCTGGAGCGAAGTCGACGTTCTAACTCATCCCAAAAGTGTTAAATTGAGCTCAGATTTGGATTTGGAGCAGGTCAGTCTATTTTTGATTGTAATTTTCAGGAAACGTTTGGCTCACAGACGCTGCTCCATAGCAGGGTTTTGTCAGCAGCAGTCATCGTCTCCGAACTATTCCTCCACTGTACGCAGTACACAATGCTGTAATATGTGATCACGTCCTTCCTCGTTTAGTGTTTTCTTGAGCGCAGCAAAGGGGCAACACGCTAACCACGAAAAACGTTCCCATACTGCAACATCGCCTCCTCTGTGCTTCACTGTTGGAAAACTTATCCAGGTATACGCCAAAGCAAGCCTTTCATTGTATTGCAGAAGGCTATAGCGTAATTCATCTCTCCAAGTCAGTCGTTTCTAGTCATCCAGTGTCGAGTGGCATCGCTTAGCACTGACTACAGAAATGCGTGATTTATGAAGAGCTTATCCACTACTGTACTGCATTGTCTTTAACTCCCTACAAACACATTCATTATGTTCACGAACTCACGAGTCATGCATTCCTCTGATTTCGTGCGATTTCTTACAACGATCTTCCGCAATGCTCGACATGTTTGGTCTTGCTTTTTCCGTTGATGTTGGTTCCTCATTTCCATTTCAGATCTTATCACTAACAGCTTACTTTAGCACTTTTAGAAGAGTTCAAATGTCCCTGGTGTGTTATTCACTCAGGTAGCGTGTTATGTCAAGAGCACGTACTAAGCTCTCCTGATCGTCGCATTCTGTTGTTAATACTGCTTTGTTGACAAGACAACACTTCCAGTCTTGTTTTATAACGGCGGGACGACCTCTAGTGGCGTGTTCTGTTACGTAAGACTGTGAGGATACTTTTAATCACACAGTGTAAGAGCGGAAACCTATTCTCTTGTAAGAGTAAAATGTTAAAGCAGTCATAGGTCTAAAGATTTACTTGAAAACTACTGTGCCTTACTAGGCGTGGCCCACCCACAGTTTAATGTGTGGATCTATAGCTCAGCGTGGATTCCGATCCACGGCACAACACATCAACAGACATTGCCAGATACGATGATCGATAGACTGATATACTGGGAAAGACAGAAAATTGACACTAGACCTGTGGTTTGGACTCTGGAATTTGGCTAAACTTTTTTCCCCTGTTTTTCTTTCGATCTGTTTCTTCGGCATTTTCACCGGCTGGTTCCGTGCGGATATTGCGTGTCATAATCCACATTGCCGTGATGGGCACTTCATTCCATTTCTTGACCGAACATGCTTAACTACCATGCCGGCCACACCTCTGTCCCACCGATCTGTTGCATCAATTCAAATGTCCTTTGCGTGCTATATGAGATAATGATTCATTTAAATCTGCTGTCAATGTACAATTAATCGGTCTTACATAAAGCAGTTCATACGAGAAAATGGTTTACAGTCAATTAGTAAACTATTAAAACAAAAAACTAAAAACACATTCTTCAACAAGTCCTTTTTCTACAGCTTCTAAACTAAGCTCTCTGCACAAAATATTGATGAACCTGACGTGAATCATTGTACATCACAACTAGGGTTGAAACAATTTTAACGAAAAACACATGGAAGGTGGATCCACATATTTCGCCATTTGTTGTTTCACTGAATACACCTTATTGCTTAAAAAAAATATTGTAATTACAAAAACCTTGTTAACTGCAATCATTTGAAAATCTTGAACCGGCTCAGTTCATCAACAACGAATTTTAACCATTTATACCATTAAGTGCAGGGCTTGAAACTAGAAACATTCTGTTCCCAAATACAAGAAAAGAGTCACACCAACAAAAAATGAAAAACAATGACAGCCACGAAATTTACTATCGATTTCCAAGCATTGGTAACACGTTACACAAGTAGATAGCACCCATACAAGAAACAGAAAGGGTAACAAGTCACGCCACTGACTGCGGCTGTTGGAAAGCACTTAACAATGTATAAGGCTTAATAAAAATCCATTAAGGAACAAAATATACAATTCCCCAAAATACAGACAATGCTGGGAAGGCGCATAATTTGAATGTGATTCCCACCTGATATATACCGGCAGAAACGTTGACAATGTCCTTTATGAATATGAAGCTGACCAAAATTCAAGATAAGCTGGGATGACATGTAATTTAAATGTTACTCGTAAGTTGTACACACCAGCAGAAATGTTGACAATGGTCCTTAATAAAAATACAATTGCCAAAATACACTCCTGGAAATGGAAAAAAGAACACATTGACACCGGTGTGTCAGACCCACCATACTTGCTCCGGACACTGCGAGAGGGCTGTACAAGCAATGATCACACGCACGGCACAGCGGACACACCAGGAACCGCGGTGTTGGCCGTCGAATGGCGCTAGCTGCGCAGCATTTGTGCACCGCCGTCGTCAGTGTCAGCCAGTTTGCCGTGGCATACGGAGCTCCAGCGCAGTCTTTAACACTGGTAGCATGCCGCGACAGCGTGGACGTGAACCGTATGTGCAGTTGACGAACTTTGAGCGAGGGCGTATAGTGGGCATGCGGGAGGCCGGGTGGACGTACCGCCGAATTGCTCAACACGTGGGGCGTGAGGTCTCCACAGTACATCGATGTTGTCGCCAGTGGTCGGCGGAAGGTGCACGTGCCCGTCGACCTGGCACCGGACCGCAGCGACGCACGGATGCACGCCAAGACCGTAGGATCCTACGCAGTGCCGTAGGGGACCGCACCGCCACTTCCCAGCAAATTAGGGACACTGTTGCTCCTGGGGTATCGGCGAGGACCATTCGCAACCGTCTCCATGAAGCTGGGCTACGGTCCCGCACACCGTTAGGCCGTCTTCCGCTCACGCCCCAACATCGTGCAGCCCGCCTCCCGTGGTGTCGCGACAGGCGTGAATGGAGGGACGAATGGAGACGTGTCGTCTTCAGCGATGAGAGTCGCTTCTGCCTTGGTGCCATTGATGGTCGTATGCGTGTTTGGCGCCGTGCAGGTGAGCGCCACAATCAGGACTGCATATGACCGAGGCACACAGGGCCAACACCCGGCATCATGGTGTGGGGAGCGATCTCCTACACTGGCCGTACACCACTGGTGATCGTCGAGGGGACACTGAATAGTGCACCGTACATCCAAACCGTCATCGAACCCATCGTTCTACCATTCCTAGACCGGCAAGGGAACTTGCTGTTCCAACAGGACAATGCACGTCCGCATGTATCCCGTGCCACCCAACGTGCTCTAGAAGGTGTAAGTCAACTACCCTGGCCAGCAAGATCTCCGGATCTGTCCCCCATTGAGCATGTTTGGGACTGGATGAAGCGTCGTCTCACGCGGTCTGCACGTCCAGCACGAACGCTGGTCCAACTGAGGCGCCAGGTGGAAATGGCATGGCAAGCCGTTCCACAGGGCTACATCCAGCATCTCTACGATCGTCTCCATGGGAGAATAGCAGCCTGCATTGCTGCGAAAGGTGGATATACACTGTACTAGTGCCGACATTGTGCATGCTCTGTTGCCTGTGTCTATGTGCCTGTGGTTCTGTCAGTGTGATCATGTGATGTATTTGACCCCAGGAATGTGTCAATAAAGTTTCCCCTTCCTGGGACAATGAATTCACGGTGTTCTTATTTCAATTTCCAGGAGTGTACAAAGTAAGCTGAGAAGTACAGCAGACAGCTACCACAGCCAACAAGTAAAAAGCATGTTAGTGAAGTTAGCTAATGAGAGTGGATCGAAGGAAAGGCTCAATAATTGGTATTGATAGTTGAAAGGCGTTAACTCGTTCCACAGGTAGCAAATAAAATTTGCAAGGTTTAAACAAGTACTTAAAAAGCAGACATAGCGAGGAGGAATTTCGGGATTGTAGAACACACTTCACATCTCTTGAAGTTACTGAATTTTCCTAATAGGACAGATTTATGGCTCCGTATTAATCGGCGATACTCAGCCGTGGCACGTGTCACACGGCCAATATTACTTAATTGGTAAAGGTACTAGACTGCGGCGAACCCAGACATCGTCCGACGACTTAAGTGCCACCGAAGAAGAAAGCAAACGTGTCTCTGCTGCCGGACCAGGGAACAGGACCGCGTCGTCTGCTGCCAAAGCTACCCAGCCAACACGCATCAGAAGGGAACAGTAATCAGGTCAACTAAGGCTACAGACCAGAGTACGTAAGATATACGAAATCTCAACTTATTGCGAAAGCTACTACTTATATAAGTTGCAGGCGATGTTTCAGATGCCGTAAAATTTAAGTTTGCAGTGTAGGCCGGAAACCCACTGACCAGGTTGCTGCTCTTCCCGCAACTCGCCGGTGCCAATCCTTAAGCGTGCCGGCAAAGCTTGCTTCCGACTAATTTGACCTCTTCCAGCTTCTCGAGGCCCGTACCGGACAGTCGGAAGCTCCCAAAAACCAACAAATGGTCAGCCACGTGCCCTCCAGCCAAATGATTGTAACAGGGCAGGCCAAAACCACTATACACACTTCGACCAAAGACCTCAGCTCGCGAAATATGATCAGCTCGATATCGGCAATCAAAGTAGTTAATGGCGAGAGCGGAGTGGCATGCCGCCAAAAATAAAGCCATCACGGCTCAAGTGTGAACCATTGTCAATTACAGTTGGTTTCAAATCCGACAAGTCAATCTCAACCATTTTCTCGAGTGAACTATATGAAAGGAACTTCTCGCAGTGGACTTTTCTGGTCAGGCACCCTCAAAAAACAGTCGTTCTCAACAGCGTATAAAGTACACTTCTCTGTACAAAACTACAGAGAATCTGTACATCAACGTTTTGAGATATTTTCTAACGATGTAAGGCCCAATGAGGTGTGTAATCCATATTGTGTGGGGCTTATAATTAAAGCCTTTGATTCACAATCAAAACGTCTTCGGTCCCGGCTTCGATCCCCACCACTGCCTAAATTTTGATAAATAATCAGCATTGGCGGCCGAAGACTTCCGGCATAAGAAGTCAGCCTCATTCTGCCAACGGCCTTCTCAAAGAGGGCGGAAGAGCGGATAGAGGTTCAGGGCACTCTCTGGTCCTAGGGGTGGGAAGTTGCCCCTAAAGGCGGAAGAATCAGCAATGATCAACGACATGAGGATGCAGAAGGCAATGGAAACCACTGCATTAAATACACGTAACGTGTATCCACAGGACATGTGGCCTGTAATTGAAGAAGTGTCATGACGGTCTCTCCATTGGCAAAATATTCCAGAATAGTCCCCCATTCGGATCTCCAGGGGGGACTGCCAAGGGGGAGGTTACCATGAGAAAAAGATTGAATAATCAACCAAAGCATAACGTTCTACGAGTCGGGGCGTGGAATGTCAGAAGTTTGAACTTGGTAAGGAAACTAGAATATCTGAAAAGGGAAATGCAAAGGCTCAATCTAGATACAGTACGGGTCAGTGAAGTGAAGTGGAAGGAAGACAAGGATTTCTGGTCAGATGAGTATCGGGTAATATCAACAGCAGCAGAAAATGGTATAACAGGTGTAAGATTCGTTATGAATAGGAATGTAGGGCAAAGGGTGTGTTACTGTGAACAGTTCAGTGACCGGGTTGTTCTAATCAGAATCGACAGCAGACCAACACCGATAACGATAGTTCAGGTATACATGCCGACGTCGCAAGCTGAAGATGAACAGATAGAGAAAGTGTATGAGGATATTGAAAGGGTAATGCAGTATATAAAGGGGGACGAAAACCTAATAGTCATGGGGGACTGGAATGCAGTTGTAGGGGAAGGAGTAGAAGAAAAGGTTACAGGGGAATATGGGCTTGGGACAAGGAATGAAAGAGGAGAAAGACTAATTGAGTTATGTAACAAGTTTCAGCTAGTAATAGCGAATACCCTGTTCAAGAATCACAAGAGGAGGAGGTATACTTGGAAAAGGCCGGGAGATACGGGAAGATTCCAATTAGATTACATCATGGTCAGACAGAGATTCCGAAATCAGATACTGGATTGTAAGGCGTACCCAGGAGCAGATATAGACTCAGATCACAATATAGTAGTGATGAAGAGTAGGCTGAAGTTCAAGACATTAGTCAGGAAGAATCAATACACAAAGAAGTGGGATACGGAAGTACTAAGGAATGACGAGATACATTTGAAGTTCTCTAACGATATAGATGCAGCAATAAGGAATAGCGCAGTTGGCAGTACAGTTGAAGAGGAATGGACATCTCTAAAAAGGGCCATCACAGAAGTTGGGAAGGAAAACATGGGTACAAAGAAGGTAGCTGCGAAGAAACCGTAGATAACGGAAGAAATACTTCAGTTGATTGATGAAAGGAGGAAGTACAAACACGTTCCGGGAAAATTAGGACTACAGAAATACAAGTCGCTGAGGAATTAAATAAAAAGGAAGTGCAGGGAAGCTAAGACGAAATGGCTGCAGGAAAAATGTGAAGACATCGAAAAAGATATGATTGTTGGAAGGACAGACTCAGCATACAGGAAACCCAAAACATCCTTTGGTGACATTAAAAGCAATGGTGATAACATTAAGAGTGCAACGGGAATTCCACTGTTAAATGCAGAGGAGAGAGCAGATAGGGGGAAAGAATACATTGAAAGCCTCTATGAGGATGAAGATTTATCTGATGTGATAGAAGAAGAAACTGGAGTCAGTTTAGAAGAGATAGGGGATCCAGTATTAGAATCGGAATTTAAAAGAGCTTTGGAGGACTTACGGTCAAATAAGGCAGAAGGATAGATAACATTCCATCAAAATTTCTAAAATCATTGGGGGAAGTGGCAACAAAACGACTATTCAAGTTGGTGTGTAGAATATATGAGTCTGGCGATATACCATCTGACTTTCGGAAAAACATCATCCACACAATTCCGAAGACCGCAAGAGCTGACAAGTGCGAGAATTATCGCACAATCAGCTTAACAGCTCATGCATCGAAGCTGCTTACAAGAATAATGTACAGAAGAATGGAAAAGAAAACTGAGAATGCGCTAGGTGACGATCAGTTTGGCTTTAGGAAAAGTAAAGGGACGAGAGAGGCAATTCTGACGTTACGGCTAGTAATGGAAGCAAGGCTAAAGAAAAATCAAGACACTTTCATAGGATTTGTCGACCTGGAAAAAGCGTTCAACAATATAAAATGGTGCAAGCTGTTCGAGATTCTGAAAAAAGTAGGGGTTAGCTATAGGGAGAGACGGATCATATACAATATGTACAACAACCAAGAGGGATTAATAAGAGTGGACGATCAAAAACGAAGTGCTCGTATTAAGAAGGGTGTAAACCAAGGCTGTAGCCTTTCGCCCCTACTCTTCAATCTGTACATCGAGGAAGCAATGATGGAAATAAAAGAAAGGTTCAGGAGTGGAATTAAATTACACGGTGAAAGAATATCAATGATACGATTCGCTGATGACATTGCTATCCTGAGTGAAAGTAAAGAAGAATTAAATGATCTGCTGAACGGAATGAACAGTCTAATGAGTATACAGTATGGTTTCAGAGCAAATCGAAGAAAGACGAAGATAATGAGAAGTAGTAGAAATGAGAACAGCGAGAAACTTAACATCAGGATTGATGGTCACAAAGTCAATGAAGTTAAGGAATTCTGCTACCTAGGCAGTAAAATAACCAATGACGGACGGAGCATGGAGGACATCAAAAGCAGACTCGCTATGGCAAAAAAGGCATTTCTGGCCAAGAGAAGTGTACTAATATCAAATACCGGCCTTAATTTGAGGAAGAAATTTCTGAGGATGTACGTCTGGAGTATAGCATTGTATGGTAGTGAAACATGGACTGTGGGAAAAACGGAACAGAAGAGAATCGAAGCATTTGAGATGTGGTGCTATAGACGAATGTTGAAAATCAGGTGGACTGATAAGGTAAGGAATGAGGAGGTTCTACGCAGAATCGGAGAGGAAAGGAATATGTGGAAAACACTGATAAGGAGAAGGGACAGGATGATTGGACATCTGCTAAGACATGAGGGAATGACTTCCATGGTACTAGAGGGAGCTGTAGAGGGCAAAAACTGTAGAGGAAGACAGAGATTGGAATACGTCAAGCAAATAATTGAGGATGTAGGTTGCAAGTGCTACTCTGAGATGAAGAGGTTAGCACAGGAAAGGAATTCGTGGCGGGCCGCATCAAACCAGTCAGTAGACTGATGACAAAAAAAAAAAGGGGGGGGGACTTTGCTATATTTCCAGGATGTTTTTCCTACCACGACTGGCATCCACTCATCCAGGTAGGTTTGAACACGGACAAAGATGTCCATTTTAATTTTCTCGTCGAGCAAGCACTATCTTTTTTCTACAACTTCTTGAGGAGTATGCAATGAAAACTCCCGTTGCGTAAGATGATAACATCAATGGTCACAGGTATGCACACACAAGTTATTTGTTTGACAAACACACAAACGTATTAGCATACTCTGACTGGCACGCTAAATCACCTCATCTTAATGCCATGGAAAGTGTGTGAAGCTATTCAGAACGGTTGGTGAAACGTAGCAGTCAACATCCCCACAACTTGGAGTCATTAAATGTAAATGCCGATGGCTAAGGCCTCCCGTCGGGTAGACCGTTCACCTGGTCCAAGTCGTTCAAGTTGACGCCACTTCGGCGACTTCCTTGTCGATGGGGATGAAATGATAATGATAAGGACAACAGAACACTCAATCCCTGAGCGGAGAAAATCTCCGACCCAGCCGGGACTCGAACCTGGGCCGTCAGGTATGACATTCCGTCGCGCTGACCACTCAGCTACCAGTGGCGGACTTGGTGTCTTTAATGAATGACTTCAGCAAGATATGGCATTCCTGAAGAACGGTATGCGTTTCCTCGATGAATTGAGACCTCATCAATACTAGAGATAATGTCAGGTGGTATAAGCGTGATGTCTCCAGGCGACAGTTTTGTCCAGTGTGCTCAAATCTGCTAACACTACAAAATAAATATCGAGACCGTCAGATGTATGTCACCGATAGGTATCACACTTGAGCTGCTGATGTAGCGCAAATACTTCTTATTTGTTATACACTTAAACAAAATTTCTTATTGCAATTATGTCGCTGGCTTTGTTAACTCTTTTTATGAACTAACAGTATGAATATTTCCATAAAAACGATTAATGCGGTGCAAAATAATATGTCTACCTTTCATTAGAAATGCATCACAATGAAACTGAGCTTCTTCTCAACTGTAATTAGTTGTAGTACCTTAAATCGTGCCCGCACGGCTAGCCGTGCAAACACTGTCTCCACGTACGCGTACACCATAATTACTCTCCCACGCAAGCATTTGGTGTTACACTCGTCTGGTAACAGACATTCCCAGGGGGAGGGGGAGGAGGGGACCACTGGGGGTCGAATCGCACAACCCTGGGTTCGGTGCGGGGCGGCGGTGAGGTGGGTCAACTGCTGTGGCCTGTTGAGGGATGTGAACCAGTGAAGGCTACGGCGGAACGAAGCCTCTCCGTCATTTCTAGGTCCCGGGTTCAGTGCACACACCTTCAATCGAAAAGAGGTAATTATAGGTCTACATTTCGTTATGTAACTTAATGAAAACACAACAGGGCCTAAAGAAAATACGAATTACGCAAGTAACTTTGTAGTACGAACAGTTGGAGTTTACGTAACTGAGTTACTGGATTACGCAACACAGAGAACAAGCAGGTATAATTGCTTAAACCTGTTGGTATCGTCCAATTCCCGGATAGGGGAGGTGACCGAACCCACGCATATTAAATGCCCATTGTAAGTTGAACTTTAACGTAAACACCCGTCCATGCTAACTCCGGCCTCTTCATAAACAGTAAAATACAAATACGAAACACATAAGATTACAAGCTTCCAAGACTAATGGAGTACTTGACTTTCCACGTTTAGAGTAGCTGTTGATCGTGGTGACATGACTGGTGCCTGCCATCAGATTCAAATATAAAACAAATTTTGAGCTGTTTCTGGGAGATAGCTCGACTCTCCGTCCTGGAGGTTTAATTGTACAAGAAGGCTAACTAGAAAGCACGATAGAAAGAGGGGAAGGCAGAAAGGAAGATATGTGTTAAACTTGGCTTTCAGCACCTGATCATCAGGTACGGTGCACGGAGTCTACCTTGGGAAAGAAGCCGAAGGAAACCGTGTGTATTGTGTTCCAGTGACTCACTGCGGTATTTCTCTTAATCAAGTTAGGTAGGCCACGAAAAAAACAACGGAGTAAATCGACGGGAATTTCATTCAGCGTCCATCCGCATGAGAGTCCAGTGCCGTAGCCGCTTCATCACATAGCTCGAAGAAAAAGAATACCCATGTAAGTGGTTGCTCACGGACCTATAGTCAACAGAAGCCAAACCTGTGATCAAGGCGACAGAATAAGTACTAGTTTCACCAACTGCGACATGGTCGCGCATATAAACAGTGATCCAATACTGTCAAATGTTTTTTATTGCATTCTTTGATCACAATATGAATTCTTTACACGATGACCGGTTTCAGTCCGTAATGACCATCCTCAGATCTTTTTTACACCATGGTGTGAGGATGGTCATTACGGACTGAAACCGGTCATCGTGTAAAGAATTCACATTGTGATCAAAGACTGGAATAAAAAACATTATAAGTACTGCGCCAGATCGGTCTGAATGATAGAAGAAAGATTATAAGATCATCAAGTATGGAGAAAAATATTTGATTGGGCAAAGTTAAACTGAATATTTGGCCATAGCCTCTTGAGATAGACCGCTGAAGACATTCGGCTGAAGTAGTTCAGGGAATTAACATATAATCAGAAATTGTTGCTTTGAATAGTATCTTACGTCCACATCTTCTGACAGCGATTCCGGTGACATGTTGCTACAAGTATTTCTATGGCAAATCAGCGCGTTTTCCATGTAGAAATCTGTAATCAGAACCTTCACACCATTTCTCTCAAAATACCTGGTACAGAGAAAACAACTATGGGAATTACAGATGTTAACGTCTCTTGGTAGATCACTATCACATTTCAGGCTTACGAAACAAACACAGTACTTTTATTCTGCCATTTTGAGTTTATTTCCAACCTTGTATCGGCATACTGGGTCACCGCCAGGAAACTAAATAAAGTAGAGACGGCAAGAGAAGATCACATTAAGCCGGCAGCGCAGTTGGCAGCTTCCAACAGCGAAGCGCGAAACGTTATCGGCAGAAACAGTAGTTATCAGTCGTCTTTAGCGTTACAACGCCACCGAGGTGTCACAACAGAAACGAGTACAAAATCACGTTACGTTGTTTGGTTTGTTGAGATAGATCGCGAAACATCCGCGCCAAGACCGCTGAAGTCAGCAGTCTTCTTTCGCAGGCTGTACTACCGCGCTCACCAGATACACGAGAGAGGAGAAAAAAAGAAGTAGAAAGACATTTATCAAGTTTCGTCTTGATATTAAGTGATAAATGTCAAAACGAGCACTCATCATTCGTACCAAGCACCATACGCATGTTAAATTGCAGTGTTACATAACAATTTATAAAATCGGTAACACTAATCACATTACGTAGCGAAAATATAAATTAGATATGTAAGTTGTATAGGTGTATTACTAGAAGCAGTAATGTGTCGTGAGATTTCTATTGGCAGCAATTTATGGAGATGAATGTGATGGTTGGGACAGAGGTCTGGGAATGTGTGGCAGATTCATTGGATCATGTGAAGCTTAAGATTCGGGAAGTGCTCAGTCGTAACTGACCTTTTAAAAGCAAGATTACCAACAGAACCAAGGAATTCTTGAGTCCCTTACATCATAATATTGAAATTTCCGAATCTGCACCAACTGCATAACATTCATACTAAATGTGTGGGGCAGCTTGTAGTTTCGAGCTGAGTGCGGCTTAGCGGTTTTTAAAATGTTTGGCACTGTGCGGCTGATCCCGGCGGAGGTTCGAGTCCTCCCTTGGGCATGGGTTTGTGTGTATTTAGGTTAGGTAGTGTGTAAGTTTAGGGACTGATGAGCTTAGCAGTTAAGCCCCATAAGATTTCACACACATTTGAACATTTTTGAAAAATATTTGGCTATGTTCCTTCCTAACTAAAATAATTCACTAGTTAACCCACGCTAATAACTTAAGAGACCGGACATATAATAAAATAGGAGCTGTTACACGAGTGCAAACAATGACCAGTACCTCGATGTTTCACGCTTAACTGTACGACCACCATCCACAAATTCAGGAGCTATGATACACACTCACATGGACGATCATGGCGACGCGCTGTGGCCTTTTCTGGTGGTATCGGTTACGCCAAACATTGCTCCAGGCACTTAGTAAAGCACCACGTATGAAGCCAGAGGGGCTTCCAGTTACAAACGATTGACCCTGTATAATCTAGCAGCGCTCCTACCACGCTGACCGCACTCCATTAGCAGCACTAAAGGCGCATGCGTACAGCCAACAACGAGGTCATCCCGCTTTCTATCGTGCATCGTTCTGCGGCTCCGGCTCTCTGCCGCTGTGTGCGAACCTCACATTCTCCACCCGGCCGTTCGATATCTCGTTATAATGACAGGCAGTAAATTTCCCAACGAACATGCCGGGGCTAGAGTGCGAGAGAATGAGAGAGAGAGAGACCGGTGAGGAACATGCAACGCCCCGCCGGCGGGAAGGAGCCGCCTATATTTAGCGCTGGTTACTCCTAGCTCGTTCTCGGGTCCTGGCCGGCCGTCACTGCTATCGAATTACGTAAATGTGTGCAAATAATACTCGGCGCACAAACTAGCGCTCGGCAGGCAGGTGAACGCCTTCCTTGGACGAGACTAGGGGTGTCCACCATCTACCGAGCCACTCCCTTCTTCCGTCTCAGTCCTCTATCACAGCGCCGATTTTCTGTTGACTACTACGCAACAAATAGTGCAAACCATTCACTCCCTGCTTCGTCGAGAATGTCATCGCAGACAGTTGAACAGACAACGGAAAATGGCTTGCTGGGAAAAAAAAGAAGATATATAAATATGCATACTAAAGCGACAAATGAAAATTTGTAGCAAGCCCGTGTTTCGAATTCGGGTTCTCCACTCACTACGTAAATGCGCTAACCACTACGCCACCCCGGAACATTGGCTTTGCACAACAGCATTTGAGCAGTGAGCTAAACGGGATTACCTGCCTTAAACCCAGGCATAGATGCTTTACTCAAATGGAATTATGTGGTTCCGAGGATCTTTCCTAGTCCGAAACGTCTATAAAGTACGAGGGGCGTTTGAAAAGTTTGTGCAAAGTCCGAGAGATGGCACCACTGGCGCGCATCGAGGTAATGTTTAGTTAACAGCCCCTTTGGAAAGAACGTACACCACGTTTCAGCCACATTGGTCTATTTCTTTGCTTGGCATTCGTGAGAATCGAGGGTCTATAGATTGTCAAAAAATGGACGAAAAAGAATTTCTTGTGGTGATTAAACATTACCTTATGAAAGGCAAAACGCCTCAGGAGACCAAACAGACGCTTGATAAACATTACAGTGCCTCTGCACCTTCGATTAGAACAGTTTATAAGTAGTTTCAAAATTTTTGGAATGGCCATATGGGCGCATGCAATGCTGAACGCTGTGGACACCCTGCGGAGGTTGCGACTCCAGAAATCATTGATAAAATCCATGATATGGTGATGGATAACAGAAGAGTTAAGGTGCGTGAGATTGTTAGTGCTGTGGGTATCTCGAATGAACGGGTACACAATATTTTGCATAACCATTTGGACATGGAAAGTTATCTGCAAAATGTGTTCCGCGATTTCTCACGCTTGACCAAAAACGGAATCGGGTGAAGTGTTGTAAGGACGGTTTGCAAATGTTCAGGAAGAATGTGCAGGACTTTAAGCGTCGTTTCGTCCCTGCGTCACTGTGGATGAAACATGGATACATTACTATACTAAGGAGACCAAAGAACAATGTAAACAATGGGTTACCAAGGGAGAATCTGCACCAAAAAATATGAAGACCATTTCTTCGGCCGGAAAGGTTATGGCGACTGTCTTTTGGGATTCGAAAGGGATAATCCTCATCGACCATCTGGAAAATGGTAAAACTGTTACAGGTGCATATAATTCATCGTTATTGGACCGTTTAGAAACCGAGATGCAAGAAAAACGCCGACGATTGGATCTCAAAGAGTCCTTTTCCATCACGACAATGCACTAGCACGCACCTCAGCACTTGTGGTCGTAAAATTTATGGAAATAGGATTCTAACTCGTTTCACATCCCCCTATTCTCCAGACTTGGCTCGCTCGGACTACTGTTCGTTTCCCAATTAGAAGAAATGGTTGGCTGGACAATGGTTTTATTCAAACGAGGAGGTGATAGCAGCAACTAATAGCTATTTTGCACACTTGGACAATTCCTATTATTCGGAAGAGATCAACAAATTACAACAGCGTTGACGAAGTGTGCAAGTGAAAAATTAGACTATGTCGAAAAATAAATAAGGTCTACCCCAAACACGTAAGTAGTTCTTATTTTTGCACAGACTTTTCAAATACCCCTATATGCATGCACAAACGAGGACTGCAAATCTCTACCAGGGCCGGGATTCTAAACTCGGTGTCCTACTCACTAAGTGGATGCGTTAACCACTACACAACCCAGGGACTGTGGCTTTGTACAGCTGCGCGGACGAGCCTAGCATGACTGCCTCCCAAATACAAATTCTCAGCCCACCTGGTATCCCCCTAAACCCCAATGTCATTATAGAGGATCTCCAAACCTACTGATATAGCACCTCAGCGTCGAACTAAACAGGAGGCCCTAACTGAAATACAGCCATAGGATCTTTAATCAAATGCAAGTAGATGGTTCAAAAGTAGTTGTCATGTCTCAAACATTTATGATTTATATATGCACACTAAAACTACGAATGCAAATTTGTAACAAGACTGGGATATGAACGCGGGCCTCCTGCTCACAAGGCAAATGCGTTAACCATTACACCAACATGTCACGGTGTGTTTGCATAACATGAACGACCTTCTCATGCAACCCCCTAAATTCAAATTCCCATTCATACTTTAGCCCACCTTGTGTTCCCCATATGCTCGAACAGCACTGCAGAGACTCTCCAAGTGTATGCGAATAGCATCTCAGCATAAAGGAAAACGGGTTATGGGAGTAACGTTCCCCAGATTTAATTGTGATTGACTTACATTTGTGCTCAAATAAACACCATAATCAGCCACAACTCAGCTTGCTGGGTGTGGTAAGCAGTATGTTAGAAATGTTTAAATCTTTCATACGTAGGAACACTTTGCAACGCTGTCACTACAGATAGACTTAAGTAATTTATAATAATCGATGTCACCTTAGAGACATGGATATGTTCATTAGATGCTGGATAGTAAATTGTAGCATTGCTCGACAACATTAACTAAAATGCCACATTTTGTGCGTATATTCTGAAATACAGTTACCTCTATTATTACAAGTTTTATTTATTAATTTGGGTCTTCAGTCATTTCACTCGTTTGACGCTATCCGTCACGACGTTTTGTTCTGTGTCAATGCCTTCACCTCAGAGCAGCCTCACACCCAGTGCGCTACATTTGTTGTTGGATATATTCGTACCTCTGTCTTTCCCGACACTTTTTGTCCTCGACAGTACCATGAAAGTTATTCCCTGATGACTTAACACGTGTCCTATCATTGTGTGCCTTCTTCTTGTCAAAGTTTCCCACGTATGTCTAACCTCACCGATTCTGCAAAGAACCTCACTTACTCCTTTCAATATTCTTCTGTAGCATCGTATCTGAAATGCTACTCAGGTTCTCCCACAATGCACGGTATAATGCTGCGCTCCGGGCGCTCATTATTATAAAACTTCTTCCTCACATTACGGCTAATGTTGGATACCAGTAGCCATCTTTGGGCCAGGAACGCCCTCTGCTACTCTTCAGTATTTTCGTCTTTCTTCAATTTACTTTTTCATATTCTATGCTTAGTAGACTGTCCATTTCGTTCAGGATGTCATGTGATTCTTTCAGCTTCCCCGGGCACAAAAATGCTGTCCGTGATTCTTACCGTTTATATTCTCTCCAATTCATTTTAGTACTACTGTTGAACCCATCTTTTATTTCTGTAATTGTTTCTTCGAATTACAGACTGAACAGTAGAGAAGGAAGACCGCGTTCCTGTCTTACACCAGATATAATCCAGTTGTCTGTTCTTGGTCTTCCGTTCATATTGTCTCGACCGATGACCTCAGCAGTTTGGTCCATTAGGGCTTCACACACACACACACACACACACACACACACACACACACACACACACACACAAAACCATGTTGCCTCTTCTTGTTTTTTTCTACATATTGTATATCAGCCGTCTTTCCCTTAACTTACACTTGTTATTCTGAGAATTTGAAATATCTTGCACCATATTTCATGATCTAACGCTTTTTCTAGATCGACAGGTCCTATGAGCGAATCTTTTAATCTTCCTACGATTATCAAGTGCATACCCAGAGCTGACTCACTGGTGCCTTTACCTTTCCTAACTGATCGTCATCTAACAGATGCATGATTTTCTTTTCCATTCGTCCGCCTAATGTCTGCTTGTGAATGTTGACAATGTCAGAACATCGTAATACACAAATCAGAAATAAGATATAAACTGCTTTTTATGTTGCTAAGCAACAGTCATATAATGATTTCTAAATGAACACACCACCATTTGACTGTATTGTTATTTATTTAATTACGACCCAGGTTTAGGCCTTTTATGCCATTTTCAAGTGGCTGCTAAAAGCAAAAATTGTATACAGTAAGACCACATAAAAATTCAAAAAATGTAAAATGTCTTAAACAAAGAATGTAAATTTGAGTACTATTACGAAATATGTTATTACAATTTATGACACTAATATATATTGCAGGACATCAAGCTCAAAATTAGCCATAAAGTAAGAAAAATATTTGCTCCCCCGAAATAACAGATGTAAAATCATCATCCCGTAAAAGGATCACTAAATAATAATCATGGCACGTCATATTTAGTAAAAAAGGTTTACTTTGGTTTCTAAAAGATGAGCACATGTCCTTGAGTGGTAATGATAGTGAATTCAAAGAGTGTGGGGAATAGAACCACTGAATACTAAAATAACAAATGTCAAATACATATGACTATTGATGTTAAATATCTTCAGACTAAACTCTTTGGAGCTGCACTAGGTGTTACCATCTTTGCATTAAACATATACACATACAATCGTCAACAACTGTAAGCTAACCTACATTAAGTTGGATGAGGAACTAAGGTCTAAAATGTACAGAACGAAATAAAATTCAAAGATAATTAATCACAAGAGAATGTAGTAACTGACATTCATAGTAAAAATACGAAAGTAACAATGGGAATTAAAACCGCGATGGGAGGGGTGTTGAGGGTGGGGGAGTGAAAATGTATTCTGGAGAGGTGGGTATATGTAGGGGATAGGTATGAGGGGCTGTATAAAATAACAATTGGTATACAAGCATTTCGTGAGGAGCGCATAATTTTCTTCATTTATGGCCAGTTTTGAGCTTGATGTCCTGCAGTACATGTTAATGACATAAACTGTAAGCACATATTTCGTAACTGTACACTAATTTACATTTAGTGTTTAGACATTTTACAATTTTTGAAATTTTGAATGGTCTTGCTGTATGCAAGTTTTGCTTATAGCCATCACTTGAAAATGGCATAAAAGGCCAAAAACTGGTTCGTAATTAAACGTATAACATTTCGGAAATAAAATGTAATAGAAAATATGTGATGCAAAAAACTTATTTCGTTTAAGAAGATAATTATTATTGTGAATCACATTGACGCATGGGCTTAGCTGATTATACAATGGTTTTTCAATACTTCGGATTCTCAGGATGACATTTTTCCTGAAGTCTGATGTAACGTTTCCACATGTTCTACACACCAACTTGAATTGGTGTTCGGCTCCACATCGACTGTCATTTCTTCTGTCATGTCATCAGACACTTTCCACGGCTCATGCAGACCTATTGTGATCGCGTACTTGATTTATTCGATAACCAGTTGTGATCATTATGACGTCATCCGATTGTGTTCCTTGACCGCATTACGGTTTTTCCATACTATTAAACACATGTCATCTAGTGCGAGCTCTTTGGTGTCTGTATTTTTGGAGGACGTAGTTTGGATCAAAACAAGAAAAAAGTCCAATAAATACAAGCTCTATACTGTATACCTTACTAGGTATGAGCACTTTCGCTGCTATGAAAATATCTCTTCTACACAACATTTTCAAAATTGCTCGTATATTATGATATTAAGTGGAGAGCGGAAATCCCCTTCATAGGAACCAACATGGGATCTGAAAACAACAGTCCTATGAAACTCAGAGTGCTGTGTTCGTCCATGAGACCCAGGAACTTTCGGAACAACCCTCCAGGTAATGTCATGTCCCTTGACTTCCAGAAGACATTCGATACATTTCTGCACTGCCGCCTAATGAGGAAAGCACGAGCGTACGGTATATCAGACAAACTGTGTGATTGGGCTGAAAAGTTTCTAGCAAACAGAACACTGCGCATCATCCTGAAAGGAAGGAAGTCTACAGACGATAAAGTAATTTCGTGTGCTCCGGGGGAGCGTTGTAGGACAATATATATAGATATATAAATGACTTAGTAGACAATGTCTGAAGTTCCACGGTGATCTTCATGCATGATGCTGTTGTACACAGAGAAGTCGCAACGCTAGGAACTTGTAGCGAAATACATCCTGTGTATATCTCGCGAAAACACCATTAAGATAAGTTTAGAGGGATTCGAGTCCACATGGAGACTTATCGTCAATCGTTCTTCCCGCGACATATTCGCGGCTGGAATAGGAGAGCGGGGAATTGCTATTGGTACAAAAAGTACCCTCCATCACACATAGCAAGGTGGCTTACGGAGTATAGCCATAGATGCAGATTACGACCTACGATTGATACCAGTAGTCTTGTCAGGAACGCCCTTTTTGCGTGTGCTTATATCCTTTCAGTATCCTTGCTTCGTCTGCCATCTGTAACTTTGTTTACAAGGTAGCTGAATTCCTTCAGTTCTACTTCGAGGTCGCCAGTACTTTGTGTTCACTTTACCGCTGATCTCATTTCTGCTATACCTCGTTACTTTTGTCTTTGCCCAAGTAGTTCTGAATGTATAACCCGTACTCAGCAAACTGCCTATTCCATCAGTAAGCGCTGTACTTATATCTCTCTTTCACTGGGAACAGAGATGTTACCAGTGAATCTTATCATTGATGTACTTCGACCCAGAAATTTACTCATCTTGCCTTTTCTTGGTATTATTTCCTTTATAATATCTTCAATGTACAGGTTAAACAACAAGTGAGAGAAACCGCATCCTCTTATCCGAAAACTTCTCTGCCTTAGATAGTATTTACTCTAGACTCTTTTATACAGGTTAAACCTGATTTTTCGAATTATAAACAATTTTGCAACATTTTACGATGGCGTAGGTTTTTCCCAGACCTACAGCCCGTATGAGGGTATCTCGATTTTCCTTACGTCTTGCAGCATTAAGAAGAGGAACGTCATAATTGAGTATCTGTGCTTTCACTATGTAGGTGTAATTCATCTGCTCCCTTACGTACATACATTTGTTTCTCCATCTGAATTAAATGTAACCGGGTGCCATCTCCGACCTAGTGAGTCACTCGTTTATAATAAGGTATCACAGAATGTAGAATTCACTGTTCACAGTAGCACGATTTCGAATTTATCGCAACTAGCGATTGTAGTGGCAGGCATAGAATCCGGCCAATAGACTGAAATAACTGTAAAATCACAAAATAGGAGACCTACCACAAACGAACACTATGCCTAATGGATAATTAACTGCCTACAAGCCTTTAAATGCATGGTATGTCAGATTTCTATTGTAACAATCTTCCTGTTAATGACAATTCATTAAATAAATGCGCCAGCGCAGCCATAAATTAAAAATCAAAAAGAGATCCCTCATCTTACTGTTTCCGATGTAACTAGTAGGGGCTACGTAGACTTCTGCTGATATCGCTGGAATATTAAAACAGTTTTGAATCACCCTGGTTCCCAGAACTCCTGAAGACAGATGCTGATTGTCGATATTGTGTCAGAGACACAGTCCCTTTGACTGTTCAGAGATGTCACGAAACCCACCCAAACATGTAAAAAACCATGCATGAGCAGCGCCTATTAGACGGAGGGGATCCGAAAGGCGGTCAGTTCCAGCCATTCCACCAGGAAGGAGGCACACGGCTCGTGTTGTCTGTAGTTGAACCATGCTAAACGGTCAATACCGCTGATCGCTCGCGTCCGCAATTTTCATTTGTGCTAGGAACGGCTCTCATCAAGGGAAGAGTCCAGACGTCTCGGAGTGAACCAAAGGGATGTTTTTCGGACATACAAGAGATTCAGAGGAACAGGAAATATCATGACATGCCTCGTTCAGGTCGCCCATGGGCTACTACTGCAGTGGATGACCGCTACCTACGTATTATGGCTCGGAGGAACCCTGATAGCAACGCCACCACGTTGAATAATGCTTTTCGTGTAGCCACAGGCCGTCAAGTTACGATTCAAACTGCGTTCAATAGGCTGCATGATGGGAAACTTCACTCCTGACGTCCATGGCAAGGTCCACCTTTGCAACCACGACACCATGCACCGCTGTACAAATGGGCCCAACAACATGCCGAATGGGGCGCCCAGGATTGGCATCACGTTCTCTTCACCGATAAGTCGCATATGCCTTCAACCAGACAATCTCGGAGACGTGTTTGGAGGGATACGTGTTTGGAGGCAACCCTGTCAAGCTGAACGCCTGAGACACACTGTTTAGCGAGTGCAGCAAGGTGGAGGTTCCCTGGTGTTTTGTGGTTGCATTATGTGGGACCGACGTACGCCGCTTGTGGTCATGGAAGGTGCCGTAACGGCTGTACAATACATGAATGCCATCCTCCGACCGATAGTGGAACCATATCAGCAGCATATTGGCAAGGCATTCGTCTTCATGGAGGACAGTTCGCACCCCCATCAGACACATCTTGTGAATGACTTCCTTCGGGATAACGACTTCGGTCGACTAGCGTAGCCAGCATGTTCTCCAGACATGAACCCTATCGCACATGCCTGGGATATATTGAAAAGAGCTGTTTATGGATGATGTGACCCACCAACCACTCTGAGGGATCTACGCCGAATCGCCGTTGAGGAGTGGGACAATCTAAAACAATAGTGCCTTAATGAATTTCTGGATAGTTCCTGAACTCTCGGAACCGAGGTGTTGCAAAGCATTTTTTGATGTGTTTATATACCGTTTGACGTCGTTGCATATAATAGCAAGTAACGGCCAGAGGAATACGCGGCAAATTTATCTCTTACAAGCATTTTAAGAACCACCAGAACCATTATTTCACAGTCGTGTTGGACAGCCAGCTACGATCTGCCCGTGGAAATTAAAACTAATTTCTTGTCATTCCATTCAGTCAGTGGCGTGTCAGGCACTCTAGCTATTTTCTTTATATGGCAGCTGAAAGACTGGCAGTAGAACGAGTTTTTCACTGAACGTGTTTTTACGTTGATTTAGTTAATGTTTTAAAAGGAAAATCCATTGTGCTTGGGTCAAGTTTGATGCGATACATTCTGTTGACGGAAGTCGCATATAAACTACAATATCCCAGATTATGAGGTTTACAAAGAGAGTTCTATCTGCTATTTACTTATACATAAGGATGAGCAAACTGAAAAAATAAAGAGCTCTAAATAATGAATTCAATTATTCAAATCTAATGTGAGCGTTACGTAGCATTCTACTGCTTATCCGAGGATTCTTTCTTCAATTAATGAACTGTCCGGCATACGAAGTTACTCCATAAATGTAGTGTCGACAGAAGTCGATAGGTAATTACGTGTAGTGAGATATGTGGAACGTAACATCAGATAGACTAGGTTCGATAAATAGTTACGCCTCCCAAGTACTGGCAGTAGAGATCAATACTACTACTCTGTTCGTGAACCAGGTAATCGCTTTTCGTCAGCGCGGAAACATAAATTATTACATCTAGTGCGCAGTGGAAGCTCGTTAATGCAAAGGGCAGTGGATTGCCATGAGGAAGTAGAAAAATCAGAGCTTCTTCCATTGTCGTCCTGGTTTTCAGAAACAGGGAGGTGTCTCACCATGACAAGTTCATTACAACGTCATTCAACTAAAATTCATAACTTCCAGAAGAGCGTTTCTTCTCTCTCTCTGGCTCTGGCTCTGAGCACTATGGGACTTAACATCCATGGTCATCAGTCCCCTAGAACTTAGAACTACTTAAACCTAACTAACCTAAGGACATCACACAACACCCACGTTTCTTCTCTCGTGCTCCTTACACATAACTGATCAAAAGTATCCAGGCCTCTATTCTTCTTCTTCTTCTTCTTCTTCTTCAGCTCCTGCTTCTGCATATCCACTAATGGATGTTTGCGATCACATTTGCGTAGTATTCTCTACCTCCTCCAGCACGCATCATGTCACCGGCATTCCTTATTCCTCTCCACCGACCGATGGTCCGGATCCGTGACATTTTCCTCCCGCCAATTTCTCTTTCGTCTTCAATCTTCCCCTCGATTATCAGTTTAAGAAGGTGATACCTATCATTTCGTGTGACATGGCTTGTTTTCTTACGTTTCATTGTGGTTAGGATTTCGCGGTCTCTCTTTACTATTCTGAAGATCTCTTCATATGTTTTCCTTGCTGTCCAGAGAATTTAAGTATTTTTCGATACAAGCACATCTCGAATGCTTCCAACTTATTCACGGTATTCTGTTTCAACGGCCAACTTTCCGCGCCATACAAAAGCACTGACCACACAAAGCTCTTCACAAATTAACTCTGAGGTTAAGATCAAAGTCAGTGCTAGTGAAAACTTTGTTAAATTTTATGAATGCACTGCGGGGCTTTCCTATCCTGCATCTGATTTCCATGTCCGATGACCAGTTTTCGCACAACCACGTTCCCAAGTAGTTAAATATATTCACCCTGTCTATGAGCTGATTACCTTGCAGTAATTCTGCATTTTGATACTCGTCTGAATTGTAAGTGACTATCGTAAATTTGGTCATTTTGGTGTTGATATTGAGACCCTTATTAATGCTGTGTTCTTCCGCTCTAGTCATAGGGTCTTGTAGATCGTTCATGTTATCCGCAGTTAAGGCTGTGTTGTCTGCGTATCTTACGTTGTTAATCCAAACCCGATTTATTTTTATAGCTATGTCACACCCCCCCCCCCCCCCCACCCTCATGAACCATGGACCTTGCCGTTGATGGGGAGGCTTGCGTGCCTCAGCGATACAGATAGCCGTATCGTAGGTACAACCACAACGGAGGGGTATCTGTTGAGAGGCTAGACAAACCTGTGGTTCCTGAAGAGGGGCAGCAGCCTCTTCAGTAGTTGCAAGGGCAACAGTCTGGATGATTGACTGATATGGCCTTGAAACAATAACCAAAACGGTCTTGCTGTGCTGGTACGGTGAACGGCTGAAAGCAAGGGGAAACTACGGCCGTAATTTTTCCCGAGGGCATGCAGCTTTGGTGTATGATTGAATGATGATGGAATCCTCTTGGGTAAAATATTCCGGAGGTAAAATAGTCCCCCATTCGGATCTCCGGACGGGGACTACTCAAGAGGATGTCGTTATCAGGAGAAAGAAAACTGGCGTTCTACGGATCGGAGCGTGGAATGTCAGATCCCTTAATCGGGCAGGTAGGTTAGAAAATTTAAAAAGGGAAATGGATAGGCTAAAGTTAGATATAGTGGGAATTAGTGAAGTTCGGTGGCAGGAGGAACAAGACTTCTGGTCAAGTGACTACAAGGTTATAAACACAAAATCAAATAGGGGTAATGCAGGAGTAGGTTTAATAATGAATAGGAAAATAGGAATGCGGGTATGCTACTACAAACAGCATAGTGAACGCATTATTGTGGCCAAGATAGATACGAAGCCCACACCTACAACAGCGGTACAAGTTTATATGCCAACTAGCTCTGCAGATGACGAGGAAATTGAGGAAATGTATGATGAAATAAAAGAAATTATTCAGATAGTGAAGGGAGACGAAAATTTAATAGTCATGGGTGACTGTAATTCGAGTGTAGGAAAAGGTAGAGAAGGAAACGTAGTAGGCGAATATGGATTGGGGTTAAGAAATGGAAGGGGAAGCCGCCTGGTAGAATTTTGATCAGAGTACAACTTAATCATAGCTAACACTTGGTTTAAGAATCATGAAAGAAGGTTGTATACATGGAAGAACGCTGGAGATACTAAAAGGTAACAGATGGATTATGTAATGGTAAGACAGAGATTTAGGAACCAGGTTTTAAATTGTAAGACATTTCCAGGGGCAGATGTGGACTCTGGCCACAATCTATTGGTTATGACCTGTAGATTAAAACTGAAGAAACTGCAATAAGGTGGGAATTTGAGGAGATGGGACCTGGATAAACTGAAAGAACCAGAGGTTGTACGGAGTTTGAGGGAGAGCATATGGGAACAATTGACAGAAATGGGGGAAAGAAATACAGTAGAAGACGAATGGGTAGCTCTGAGGGATGAAGTAGTGAAGGCAGCAGAGGATCAAGTAGGTAAAAAGACGAGGGCTAGTAGAAATCCTTGGGCAACAGAAGAAATATTGAATTTAATTGATGAAAGGAGAAAATATAAAAATGCAGTAAATGAAGCAGGCAAAAAGGAATACAAACGTCTCAAAAATGAGATCGACAGGAAGTGCCAAATGGCTAAGCAGGGATGGCTAGAGGACAAATGTAAGGATGTAGAGGCTTATCTCACTAGGGGTAAGATAGATACTGCCTATAGGAAAATTAAATAGACCTTTGGAGATAAGAGAACCACTTATATGAACATAAAGAGCTCAGATGGAAACCCGGTTCTAAGCAAAGAAGGGAAAGCAGATAGGTGGACGGAGTATATAGAGGGTCTATACAAGGGCAATGTACTTGAGGACAATATTATTGAAATGGAAGAGGATGGAGATGAAGATGAAATGGGAGATACTGCGTGAAGAGTTTGACAGAGCACTGAAAGACCTGAGTCGAAACAAGGCCCCCGGAGTAGACAACATTCCATTGGAACTACTGAGGGCCTTCGGAGAGCCAGTCCTGACAAAACTCTACCATCTGGTGAGCAAGATGTATGAAACAGGCGAAATACCCTCAGACTTCAAGAAGAATACAATAATTCCAATCCCAAAGAAAGCAGGTGTTGACAGATGTGAAAATTACCGAACAATCAGTTTAATAAGCCACAGCTGCAAAATACTAACACGAATTCTTTACAGACGAATGGAAAAACCAGTAGAAGCCGACCTCGGGGAAGATCAGTTTGGATTCCGTAGAAAAACTGGAACACGTCAGGCAATACTGGCCTTACGACTTATCTTAGAAGAAAGATTAAGGAAAGGCAAACGTACGTTTCTAGTATTTGTAGACTTAGAGAAAGCCTTTGACAATGTTGACGGCAGTTATAAGAGTCGAGGAACATGATAGGGAAGCAGTGGTTGGGAAGGGAGTAAGGCAGGGTTGTAGCCTCTCCCCGATGTTATTCACTCTGTATATTGAGCAAGCAGTAAAGGAAACAAGAGAAAAATTCGGAGTAGGTATTAAAATCCATGGAGAATAAATAAAAACTTTGAGGTTCGCCGATGACATTGTAATTCTGTCAGAGACAGCAAAGGACTTGGAAGGGCAGTTGAATGGAATGGACAGTGTCTTGAAAGGAGGATATAAGATGAACATCAACAAAAGCAAAACGAGGATAATGGAATGTAGTCGAATTAAGTCGGGTGATGGTGAGGGAATTAGATTAGGAAATGAGACACTTAAAGTAGTAAAGGAGTTTAGCTATTTGTGGAGCAAAATAACTGATGATGGTCGAAGTAGAGAGGATATAAAATGTAGACTGGCAATGGAAAGGAAAGCGTTTCCAAAGAAGAGAAATTTGTTAACATCGAGTATGGATTTAAGTGTCAGGAAGTCATTTCTGAAAGTATTTGTATGGAGTGTAGCCATGTATGGATGTGAAACATGGACTATAAATAGTTTGGACAAGAAGAGAGTAGAAGCTTTCGAAATGTGGTGCTACAGAAGAATGCTGAAGATTAGATGGGTAGATCACATAACTAATGAGGAAGTGTTGAATAGGATTGGGGAGAAGAGAAGTTTGTGGCACAACTTGACCAGAAGAAGGGACCGGTTGGTAGGACATGTTCTGAGGCATCAAGGCATCACCAATTTAGTATCGGAGGGCAGCGTGGAGGGTAAAAATCGTAGAGGGATACCAAGAGATGAATACACTAAGCAGACCCAGAAAGATGCAGGTTGCAGTAGGTACTGGGAGATGATGAAGCTTGCGCAGGATAGAGTAGCAAGGAGAGCTGCATCAAACCAGTCTCAGGACTGAAGACCACAACAACACAACATGTCACAATCTTCGGGCGCCTCCTGAAATATATGTTCTGAGTACAGGTTAAGGCCTTTCCTACCTCCTCTTCAGATTATTGGTGCTTCTGTCAACTGG
This sequence comes from Schistocerca piceifrons, assembly GCF_021461385.2. Classification (NCBI taxonomy): domain Eukaryota; kingdom Metazoa; phylum Arthropoda; class Insecta; order Orthoptera; family Acrididae; genus Schistocerca; species Schistocerca piceifrons. The sequence goes on along the minus strand of NC_060141.1, from coordinate 441,917,345 downwards.
CCGCCAGTTCCGACCTCAGCGGTTTGATTCTACTATTAGTAGACACTAATACGATGTGTTTCCACCTTGGATGAGTTGTCTAAGTGACAGTGCAAGGAATCACATCACCTACAGTCGACTTAGGCAGCTTTAGAAGGGCTGAAATATCCGTGACGGTTTCTTTACTGAGGTGGCACCTAATAGCTAGTAAAGGTTCGCAGTCACTAAGTTCTCCAGGCCGACACAATCTGCTATTACTGCTTCTCTGCTGACAGCACCATCATTTCATACAGGCGGGTCCCCATCTGTGACATCTAGTGGCCACCTTCGCATTACGTAGTGGCGTCCGGACACTTTTGAACAGGTAGTATATGATACTCCTACTCTTTAATCACTGCGACATCTCTCTGGGACACACGATGCACGGTCTCAAGGATCCTGCCACGTGGGTGGCGTAGCGACACGTGTTCACCATTGTAATTTCAACAGTCTACAGCGCTACTGTAGATCCATTCAAAATTAGTTGATATGATTTTTTTCACGCTGCATAAAAAATACCAGTTTTGAGGAATCTTCTCCCTCAAGCGTGCTGTAAATACTTTTGCAGTAACCTTGAGTCGTTTCTATTGAAACACCGAAATTTGCGTAAGGTTTTCCTTTCTTGGTACCTTAGTCTGCTCTAAACGTTTCGTCTAGCTATACTATCAGGATATCTTTATTTTTATTGTCTACTACCTATGATTCTGACGGATCTGCTTAACTATACATCTATTTAAAGAAATTTAATGGTGCATCATTCTTTCACTTCAAGTTTACGCTACACCTTAAGAGATGTGAAATTTGATTATAAACTGCCGGGATGAACGACATATTAGTCCCGAAGGTATTTCCTCCAGTAAAAAACAAACAAAGAAGAACCTTTCAAAGACAAAATAAATTAAATATTAAACTGATTGTTTCAAATAGTGTTTTATTGTTACATTTATTGTTTAAGTGATCAAATCGCTCATACAGGAAACCAGTTAATTTTTGCTGCTAATGACATATGGTTGCTGTACAACCTGTTGCAATTCTTTTCTTTAATGCTGATAATTAATACAATTACGTGGTTCCAAAACGTTCCTCGCTTTCTAGCAAACAGAAAGAATGTGACACCTCATACAGAACTCAGAACGAAGAAAGCACTGACAGGACGAGGAATTGAGAGTGTGACTATCCATTAACATCGAAGTCAATACACAACTGAGAAATATATAGTATTGTGTCAATGCAATTTTGTTGAACCTATTTTTTGAGGAAATGGGCTTGTGCTATAAATGATGGAATTATTATTATTATTATTATTATTATTATTAGGTAGGGGTGGGAGGGGGGATGTGCTGGTGGGAGCGAGAACTTGGAGATTTACAGCATACAGCTACACTTACGAAAGATAAATTATTTAACACGTAGCATAAAGCATTACCTAAATTTTACTGCGACACAGCGGTGACACTAGAACTGGAAAATACATATAAATCAGCTGCTCAAACTACAGCGAGGTGACAAAAGTCATGTAATACCTTGTAATATCGTGTCGGACCTCTTTTTGCACAGCATAGCGCAGCAGCTCGACGTGACACTGACTGAAGAAGTCGTTGGAAGTACCCTGACAAAATGTTGAGTCTTGTTGCCTCTACAGTCTCACAGGATTTTGTGCAAGAGCTGACCTCTCGAGCCGCGCGGGATTAGCCGACCGGTCTGAGGCGCTGCAGTCTTCGACTGTGCGGCTGGTCCCGGCGGAGGTTCGAGTCCTCCATCGGGCATGAGTGTGTGTGTTTGTCCTTAGGATAATTTAGGTTAAGTAGTGTGTAGGCTTAGGGACTGATGACCTTAGGATTTCACACACATTTGAACATTGGTTGTGACCTCTCGGTTATGTCTCATAAGTGTTCGATGGGATTCATGCCGGGCGATCTGGGTGGACAAATCATTCACTCGGCTTGTCCAGAAACTTCTTCATGTCAATTGCGAACAACTGTGGCCCGGTTACGAGGAGCATTTTCATCCACAAAAATTCCAACTTTGTTTCGGAACATGAAGTTCATAAATGGCTGCAAATGGTCTCTAAGTACCCGAACATAGCCATTTCCAGTCAATGATCGACTCAGTTGGACCAAACAATCCATTCTATTAAATGTAAACAAAGCCCACGCCATTACGGAGACACCCAAGTTTATATTTTTCCAAAATCGGGTCCATAGCTTCGTGGGATCTCTGCCACCCTCTAACACTACAATCGATTCTCACCAACTGAAATCTGGGTTTATCTGGCCAGGCCACTATTTTCAAGTTATCCAGGGTCCAACCGGTAAAGTGACGAACCCAGGAAAAACGCTGCAGGTGTTATCGTGCAATTAGCAGAGGCACCGCGTTGGTCGTCTGCTGCCACAGCTCGTTAACGCCAAATTTCGCTGCACTGTTCTAACGGATACGTTTCACATGGATTCATGCGGTTATTTCACGCAGTGTCGCTTGTCTGCTGTCACTGACAGCTCTACACAAACCCCGCAGATCTCTGTCGTTAAATGAAGGCCGTCGGCCACTGCTTTATCCATGGTGAGAAGTAATGCCTGAAAATTGGTATTTTCGGCAAACCTTTAACGCTGTGGACCTCAGAATGTTGTACTTCAGTACAAATGACATTTATTCCAGTGCACTGCCTTTTATACAATATGTATGCGGTACTACCGCCATCTGTATACGTGCATATCACTATTGATTTCTCACTTCAGTGTATTAAGTTACGCAATTTTTGATCTTTGTATAGTAGTAGTAGTAGTAGTAGTAGTTGTTGTTGTTGTCTCCAAAGGGCAGCTCTACCTGCTATTCTATCCTGTGGAAGCCTCTTCACCTCCGAGTAACTACTGCAACCTACAGCCCTCTGAATCTGCTTACTGTATTCATTTCTTGGTCTTCCTCTACGATTTTTGGTGATCCGTTGATGTCTCAGAATAAGTCCTACCAACCGATCCCTTATTTTAGTCAGGTTTTACCACGAGTTTCTCTTCTTCACAATTCTATTCAGTGCCTCCCAATTAGTTACATGATCTACGATCTACCCATCTCATTTTCAGCATTCTTCTATAGCACGAAATTCCAAAAGTATCTATTCTCTCCTTGGCTAAACTGTTTACCGCCCATGTTTCACTTCCATACATGGCTACTCTCCAAACAAATACTTTCAAAAACGACTGCCTAACACTTGATCTATGTTCGACGTTAACAATTTGCCATTGTCAGGCTACATTTTATATCCTCCCTACTTTGATCATCAACAATTATTTTGCTCCCCAAACAGAAAAATTCGTTTCTACTTTCTGTGTTCCATTTTTAGTCTAATTCCCTCAGCATCACCTGATTTAATTCAACTACGTTCAAAACCTCGTTTTATTTTTGTTTTGTTCATCTTATATCCCCCTTTCAGGGATACTGTCCATTCCGTTCAACTGCTCTTCCAAGTCCTTTGCTGTCTCTGACAGAATTACAACGTCATCGGCAAACCTCAAAGTTTATATTTCTTCTCCATGGATTTTAATTCCTACTCAGAATTTTTCTTTTGTTTCCTTCACTGCTTGCTCAGTATACAGATCGAATAACATCAGGGATAGGCTACAAACCTGTCTCATTCCATTCGGGATAGGCTACAAATCTATCTCCCTTCTCAGCCACTGCTTCGCTTTCGTACTTCTCGACTATTATAACTACCATCTGCTTTCTGTATAAATTGTAAATAGCGTTTCACTCCCTTCATTTTACCACTCCACGTTTAGAATTTGAAAGAGAGTATTCCAGTTAACGTTGTCAAAAGCTTTCTCTAAGTCTACAAATGCTATAAACGTAGATTTTCCTTTCTTTAACCTCTCTTCAATGAGGAATGGTATGATCAGTACTTCCTCGCGTGTTGGTGCATTTCTCCGGTATCCAAACTGATCGTACTCACGGTCGGCCTCTACCAGTTTCTCCATTCTTCTGTAAAGGATTTGTGTTAGTATTTTGTAGCCGTGATTTACTGAACTGATAGTTCGGTAATTTTTGCACTTGTCAGCACCTGCTTTCCTTAGAATTGGGATTGTTACATTCTTTTTGAAGTCTGACGGTATTTCACTTGTCTCATACATCTTACTCAACAGATGGAAGAGTTTTGTTATGGCTTGCTCTCCCAAGGCTATCAGCAGCTCTAATAGCATGTTGCCTACACCCAGTGTCTTGTTTCGACTTAAGTCTTTCTGTGCTTTGTCAAATTTTTCACTCAGTATCATATCTCCTTTCTCATCTTCCTCTACGTCCTCTTCCTTTTCCATAATATTGCCCTCAAGTACATCTCCCTTGTACAGACCCTCTATACACTCCTTCCACCTTTCTCCTTTCCCTTCTTTGCTTAGGACTTGTTCTCCAGCTGAGCTCTTCATATTCATACAGATGGTTCTCCTTTCATTAAAGGTCTCTTTAATTTTCCTGTAGGCATTATCTATCTTATCCCTAGTGTTATATGCTTCTACATCCTTACATTTGTCCTCTAGCCATTCCTGTTTTGTCATTTAGCATTTCGTGTCGATCTCATTTTTTAGACGTTTGTATTACCTTTCACCTGCTTCATTCATTGAATTTTTATATTTTCTCCTTTCATCGATTAAATTCAATATATCTTGTGCTACCCAAGGATTTCTTCTATCTCTCGTCTTTTTACCTACTTGATCCTCTGCTGCCTTCACTATTTCATCTCTTATAGTTACTCTTCTTTCTCTACTGTATTCATTACCTGTTCTTGTCAATCGTTCCCAAGTGCTTTCTCTGAAACCCTCTATAAGCTCTGGCTCTTTCAATTTATCCAGGTCCCATCTCCTTAAATTCCTGCCTCTTAGCAGTTTCTTCAGTTTTAATATGCTGTAGTCAGAGTCCACATCTGCCCCTAAAAGGTTTTACACTTTAAAATCTGGTTCCTAAATCTCTGTCTAATCATTATATAACCAATCTGAAACCTTCCTGGTCCGCAGCTCGTGGTCGTGCGGTAGCGTTCTCGCTTCCCGCACACGGATTCCCGGGTTCGATTCCCGGCGGGGTCTGGGATTTTCTCTGCCTCGTGATGACTGGGTGTTGTGTGATGTCCTTAGGTTAGTTAGGTTTAAGTAGTTCTAAGTTCTAGGGGACTGATGACCATAGCTGTTAAGTACCTTAGTGCTCAGAGCCATTTGAATCATTTTTTAAACCTTCCGGTGTTTCCAGGTCTCTTCCACATACACAAGCTTCTCTCATGATTCTCAAACCAAGTGTTAGCTACGATTAAATTATGCTCTCTGCAAAGTTCTACATGGCGTCTTCCCCTTTCATTGCTTTGCCCTAGTCCATATTCAGCTACTACTTTTCCTTCGATTCCTTTTCCTACTATGGAAATCCAGTACTCAATGACTAAAATTTTCGGCTTCCTTAACTATCTGCTTAAATTCCTTTATCTCATCATACATTTCCTCAATCTCCTCCTCATCCGCGTAAGTAATCGGCACATAAAGTTATACTACTGCGATGAGTGTGGGCTTCGTGTCTACCTTGGCTACAACAATGATTTCAATATGTACTTCATGATAGCTTGTCCGCATTCCTACATTTTTACTGATTATTAAACGTATTTCTGCATTACCTCTATTTCATTTTCCATTTATAAGGCAGTGTTCACCGGACCAGAAATCCTGTTCCTCTTGCCATCAAGCATCACTAATTCCCAGTATATCTAACTTTAAACTATCCGTTTCCTTTTTGAATTTTCAAACCTACCTGCCCGATTAAGGTATTTGACATTCCACGCTCCGATCCGTAGAACGCCAGCTTTGTTTCCCGTGACAACGACGATCTCCTTAGTAGTTCCAGGCCGGAGATCCGAATGGTGGACTATTTTAGCTCCGAAATATTTTATCCAAAAGAACGCTAATCAGCGTGTTAACTTTTTTTAATATCTTCCCTCAATAATATGAAGGGAATAATTCTCTTGGCTAACTCATCACACAGAAAATGTATTGATGGTGTGGGGGAAGGTATATAGGGTGCGAAATATGGATCATATAGCTGTCATATAGAAGCAACCATGCCCCTACCCTGTTGGACGCATAGTCGAATTGAGCTTGGGTGACATATTTGGCTACGTCATTCCATGCTGCATCACCTCTGTGTCATAGCTGATCGATCGTAGTGGCTGGTGAGCCTCCAATGATCCGTGTTTTTCAGTAGGTGAGAGATCTATAAAAAGTGCTTGCCTGGGCAGTAGTAGAACATCCCCTGCACTGAGGTTCATCGGGTCAGTACGAGCAACGTGAGCTCTTATATTCTCTTCGTAATCGTAGGGCTTGGTGATCCAGTGGTGAAGAGCTTGCCTCAGTACCGAGAGGTCGTGGAACCGAATCCTGGTAAGGACACGAAGATTTTGCCTTTAATCTAGCCTTCGCCCGTCACCGAAGTAAACAGTAGGTAGGAGCGTCACGTGATTCGAATTTAACGATAAACTGTGGATTCCTCTCCCTGTTTGGATAACTGGGGTGGCTCGGAAACACGGAAGTAGCTATAGTGGCGTCCAATTGAGAGATTAGCACCCGGTTACTGAGCCGCATTAAATTATTTATATTATCTTTTAGACATGGAGTCAGTTACTCTGGTTGTTCAGGGAGTAGAGCTGCAAGTGGAGTTGTTGCTGAAGTAACTTCTTTGGCGACTGACGCAAGCCAACGGTACGTCTGAGAAGAAACAGCAGGGGTGAGTAGCGCTCAATTCCTGTTGGCTGTATGACAAAGTCGTAGCGAGCAAGAGCCGGTACTAACAGCGCTGAGCATTTGGCAAGTGAGGGCTGCCAAGTGCAGCCCCTCCCCTCACCCTCCCTTACTCCCTCCCTCCGTCTCTCTCTCTCTCTCTCTCTCTCTGTTTCTCTGTTACGTACTGCGGTTTGTGCAGCCGTGGATGTTGCTGGCACCATGTCTAGTGAAGCCATTTATTCGAGTGATGGCAACCTGCTCGTACTACTGCCGGCTGTGGTATCAAGCGACTAAATAGCCACGAGTATCGAGGGAGCTGGAGTCTGCTCAACAGGCGGAGTTTGCCGGAGTTCTTGTGTTGTTCCGTTACCAGTAACGCCTATTCATCGGTGTTTTCTCAATACATCTACATCTACATCTACATTTATACTCCGCAAGCCACCCAACGTTGTGTGGCGGAGGGCACTTTACGTGCCACTGTCATTACCTCCCTTTCCTGTTCCAGTCGCCTATGGTTCGCGGGAAGAACGACTGTCTGAAAGCCTCCGTGCGCGCTCTAATCTCTCTAATTTTACATTCGTGATCTATGCGGGAGGTATAAGTAGGGGGAAGCAATATATTCGATACCTCATCCAGAAACGCACCCTCTCGAAACCTGGCGAGCAAGCTACACCGCGATGCAGAGCGCCTCTCTTGCAGAGTCTGCCACTTGAGTTTGCTAAACATCTCCGTAACGCTCTCACGGTTACCAAATAACCCTGTGACGAAACGCGCCGCTCTTCTTTGGATCTTCTCTATCTCCTCCGTCAACCCGATCTGGTACGGATCCCACACCGATGAGCATTACTCAAGTATAGGTCGAACGAGTGTTTTGTAAGCCACCTCATTTGTTGATGGACTACATTTTCTAAGGGCTCTCCCAATGAATCTCAACCTGGTACCCGCCTTACCAACAATTAATTTTATATGATCATTCCACTTCAAATCGCTCCGCACGCATACTCCCAGATATTTTACAGAAGTAACTGCTACCAGTGTTTGTTCCGCTATCATATAATCATACAATTAAGGATCCTTCTTTCTATGTTTTCGCAATACATTACATTTGTCTATGTTAAGGGTCAGTTGCCACTCCCTGCACCAGGTGCCTATCCGCTGCAGATCTTCCTGCATTTCGCTACAATTTTCTAATGCTGCAACTTCTCTGTATACTACAGCATCATCCGCGAAAAGCCGCATGGGACTTCCGACACTATCTACTAGGTCATTTATATATATTGTGAAAAGCGATGGTCCCGTAACACTCCCCTGTGGCACGCCAGAGGTTACTTTAACGTCTGTAGACGTCTCTCCATTGATAACAACATGCTGTGTTCTGTTTGCTAAGAACTCTTCAATCCAGCCACACAGCTGGTTTGATATTCCGTAGGCACTTACTTTGTTTATCAGGCGACAGCGCGGAACTGTATCGAACGTCTTCCGGAAATCAAGAAAAATAGCGTCTACCTGGGAGCCTGTATCTAATATACCTGGGCAAAGATAGTGTCATCGCACGGATTTAATTGGTTGGTTGAAATATGGCTGGACGGCCGCTGTGGCCGAGCGGTTTTAGGCTCTTCAGTCCGGAACCGCGCTACTGCTACGGTCGCAGGTTCTAATCCTGCCTTAGGCACGGATGTGTGTGATGTCCGTAGGTTAGTTAGGTTTAACTAGTTCTAAGTCTAGGGTACTGATGAAGTCAGCTGTTAAGACCCATAGTGCTTAGAGCTATTTGAACGATTTGAACTATGGCTGTTCGTCGTTTTAGGCAACGTTCTCACATTATGGATTTAGTGGTTGCTTATCTGTTGTTCTCAGACCATTGGTCCCACGTTTGTATGGCACGTGGTAGCCTCTCAGTGTGTTACTATGTGCTATTTTTCAATGTCGATGTTTTACAATGAACTATGTAATTCCCTCAAGAGATGCATGCATTTATGAAGGTGAAGGCTCTGTGTCAAAGGGAAGAAATATATATTGCTTGACGATTTGTTAGTGGCGTACGAAAATATTTTCTGGATCGGAACTCGAAATCGAATTATCCGCTTTACGCGAGCGGTCGTGTCAGTCAAATCGGCTATCCGAGCACGCATCCGGGACCAACTCTAACCTCAATCGTCACCCAGTGTCCATGTCCTGTACTCCGCACAGTTTCTATGATAGCAGCACAGCGAGACTTATGTATTACCATCTCGGCTAGTCTTGGTATTTAATACTATTATGCAGTGTCTGATTTTTACAGTGAAGTACTTAATATCCTGAAGATATGCAGATTTTCACATTCTGTAGGTGAAGATTAATCGTATCTGAAATTGCCAATAGGTTTCTTCTGTAACAGAGTAGTTACTCTCAAGGAAAACCCGATGATAAAAAGAAGACATGTTATTAATTAAATGGACAGTCAGTTCCAAAAGAAATTGTACGCCATACCTTTAAACGTAACGTTTGCAGCGACATCTCTCCTAGTGGTCTCGAATCTGTAATCAGTGCACTTGTGAACAGTGTATACATAAACAGTGGCAGAGTTGAATGTCTTGTTTTGTCGGTTGCAGTTTAAAATGAGTTCAAAATACCTGAAGCGTCACGAGACAGTGTTCCTTGTAAATCGTCCAAAGGGACCAAGGCTTTCATATGAAGCTGCTAAAATTCTGAGAAAGTCAAAGACATTCGTTGTGAAGTGTGTCGGACGATATTTAGAGGTCGGAATAGTAGATGATTTACGGTAGAGAGGGCTAAGCTACCAAGCTATAATCGATAATGACGGAGGTAGGGTTAACTAGGTGGTAACAGTGCAATTAATAACAACATATATTTTCATGCACACATACAGTTATGAGTGTCTTTTATTTCATACCGATAACGGCGTACACTTTCTTATGGGACTGACTGTATCTATAACTTACTTAGAAGAACTTTTAACAGCCATTATAGTGGAGAGTATGGGGAACATTCCACACATGTTTGTTAAAAATAAATACATTTTTGTCACATGTAGAAACAGCAAGGTTAAAAGCACCTGATGTGCACTGTTACGCACTTCAGCATCTAACAAACATTAATAGAATGTTACGTGTGTGGGCATCACTAGTTACAGTAGGTGCTATTTAACTGTATTGTTTTTATTTGGCACAAACCTGTTTTTATTTTCCTGAAACTACATACATTTATGTTCAAGCCTACATTTCTAAAGGTGTTCCCATGTTTTTGTCCAACCTTTCAATGTGCCACTGCCCTTTTAATGGCGTGCGGAGTATAATGTTTTCTTTCGTAACTGTGCATAAGTATAGTTCTTTCCTGTTGAACTACTTTAAATGCTAGTGTCTTACCACTGACAAATTCTTCTTCCTCTGTGCCATCGGTCTCCTCGTCGTTATGAGGATGCTGCTTGATGATTTCATGTATGTACCGTGAATTACGGCACTTTGAATTCGCGTCCATTACGGTGAGCGCCGCTGGTCACCCAGTGCTCACCTCCATCGATGCGTGATTTTAACTTGCCGTCACCCTGGAGCGGTTGAAAGCTGGGAACTTAGGTAGGCTCGTAGAGAGTTACCGAGAAAGGACAACAAAGGAGTAAGAGTGACTCGTGTGAGCTGTACGGACCGAGCTGAGAGTTTCTGTGAGGAACAGTTTGATCCGGACCTGAGTCAACAGCTGACGGAACTTTTACCGAATATCAGTTCTGTTCCAAGTGCGCGGACGATGAGCGGCGTCTTGGCTCCAAGGGAAGCGGAGCTGAGGATACACAATCGGATACTGCCCGTGATGTGCTCTCTTGTGGGTCGCCACGTAAGAAGTGTGGAACTTGACGAAAACACCGATTGTGTACCGGTTGCATTCTGATTGTGATACACCGACAAGCTGTAGTAGCAGTTACAGGGTTCAGTTTTTTCGTTTTTACTATAGTATTAACGGAGGGGCCTCACAAGGCCAAAGTGTGTTTGGGTAAATACCTCAAAGTTGCTGAAGATTTATATAAATTTCTCTCTATGGGCTGTCCTCTTCTGTTATTATGACGTTGTGTTTCAAGGGGTGACCTTTGCGATACTTCGCCATGCACTCGAAAGCGTGGTATAATCTCTTTGCAGTTACAGTCAGTACAGCAAGGTAAGCACCACTTCTTTGGCGTGCCGCCAAGTGAGATGCGTACTCCCCATCGCACAGACAGTGGTGTTGTGTACGAGCGCACCCTCTCTGTCGTTTACCGCCGGCCGGTGTGGTCGAGCAGTTCTAGGCGCTTCAGTCTGGAACCGCGCCACCACTAGGGTCACACGTTCGAATCCTGCCTCGGGCATGGATGTGATGTCCTTAGGATAGTTAGGTTTAAGTAGTTCTAGCTTCTAGGGAACTGATAACCTCAGAAGTTAAGCCCCATAGTGCTAAGAGCCATTTGAACCATTTTCTGTCGTTTAACGGCGATAACTGCAGGATGGTCAACCAGCGACAAGTACTGTCACACATGAGGCGCGGGGATGCTCTGCGCATTTGCCGAAGTTTAACGTGGCTCTGAGCATATGTGTTATTGTCTATTCCACCAACTTATGTGCCCGACGATCACGTCGCCGGGATTTTGTAGAAGATGGCTTTCAATTTTTGTTTGCTGTTTAGTCTACAGAATTCTGTGACTAAGTTTGAATAGTCAGCTGTAGTCATAGGTGTGTTTTCGGCTTACCCGGTGAGCATCTTAATGTATAGACTGCACTTATAGTTATTCGGAGCTATCTGGCGTGATGTAGTGTTCTTTAAACTGTTATATTGTTTTAGGTGCCGATTAACCCCCGGCTTATTTAAAGAGTGTACCAGTTTTAACGTGGATAATTTACATGGTTAAAATTGTTTGTTTGCGACAGGTATTAAGGACGGGTACGCTAGTTCATGTCCGATGAGTTTGAGTCCTGTTGGTAATGTATCAGTACTATATGTGCTGGTTATACGTAATGTATTTGTACTTACGGTTGACGTACGTATAATTTTATCACCTGCTGTTTTAGTCTTAGCCATGTGGGTGTTGTTTAAATTTTATTTGTTCACCGCTTTTTAAAACTTGCCTGCGTTTCCACAACTTAAAATCAAGCAGTGTACATTGGTACATTCTCTTTTGGCTAGGAATTGTTTTCTATATTATTTCACATTTGGCTGTTTGTTTCTGAGCTCAGGCGCCTTAATGAGACAACCAGTACTTAGTTCTAAAAGTTCAAAAAACGTTCCTCCGATTTACGTAAGGGTTATATTTCACAATATTTTTATAGCCGCTTATTGTCTATTGAGATTTGGAGCGGTTACAGGTGTTAACTGATGCGTTAACTAAGGGCTGATGTAACGTGATGTGGTAGTTTGAAACATCTGTTAATATACTTATTTCTTTTTTGTTCTGGTAGCACCTGAATTCATACTGTTCCTTTTTTAATTTTGAGACGTAATCATCTGAGTGAAAACAAGCTCTGCACAATAGCAGAATTTGGAATTTCATATTAATAGTGAACAAATGTGAAATACTAAATGTTTACTGCTGATTTGCTTCGATTGCTGTCAATAATTTCATTCACTTAATTTTGTGAGTTTCCGCATGTGAAAAAGAATTGTAATAACACAACTTCTTAACTAAACTCTGTTTAAATATTTTGGGTGACATGTTACGTTTTTTATGGGCTGTCACTTAACCATTCCCAGCTCCTCGATAGCTAATGTTTTCAGTAGGTGACCTTATATCTAATGGGTTGGTCTAGTGTTTGATTCTGCTGGACCCTTGAACGATATTTCAAATGATCCATAAATCTGTATACATTTTCCATTACAAATATTATTAGGAGCTATAATTTAATGATCTTTTACAAGCATTGCCAGAGAATACGAACTTAATATACATAAGTACTAGCACTTTAATTATGGAATTTTGCAGGTTGTTCATCACTTGTTTTGATATTAGTTTTTCCTGCTTCAGCTAGCCTACTCTCTCCTTCCTTGATCATTACCTAAACAAGCATTTGTAATTCTTAGTTAACAAAAATGGCATTAACTGAAAACTGTGTAGGTTTTTATTTTCAGAATAATAATCACCAATTCCACAGCTGAGAAAACGGGGCTTCCGGTTTCCGCTAGCACTTGAAATGTTTTCCGGAATAACGGCTTGCCAATGAACAGTTATCAACCGCTTTCTGCACCACATGCAGGAAGCTACTTAAGGTAGCATACTATTTCAAAGCCTGCAATTATTCTTTCTCCAAGAAGTCCGATGACCAAGCACGAATAAAATTCGTGAGCGTGTATGAACTAATATTCACGTTGTCGCAAATTATAAATTATGAGCCTCTTATTCCGGCGGCGATTGACCATACATATCTTCATTCTGAAATAAATACCTTTAGCAATGTAACTCTTCTTCTCTCTCAGAGAGGAAGAGCTATAGCCCGTCTGTCCTGTCTACATTCCCTCATAATGCAGGCCCTTTTCTGTGTTTCTTAAACCGTCGATTTTTCACTTTATTAAGTTGTAGGAATGTTTCTGTGTGCAGTTCTGATTTCCATTTTTTCTCTGAAGAGAATCCTGAAGTTACATACGGCTACTCTATTCCATTATTGTTTCTTCCAGCAGGTACAGTTAATTAGATATAGCCTCGCTGATGTACCTTGTGATCTCCTGTTCTTGTTGATTTATATTTATCTTAACGTCAAGTAATTTTTCATGATTGACATCATATGTATGATAATTGTATCCGTTGTATCTAAACGCAAGTAACAATGGAAAATAGTACTGAATTACAGGAGGATCTGCAGCGAATTGACGCATGGTGCAGAGAATGGCAATTGAATCTCAATGTAGACAAGTGTAATGTGCTGCGAATACATAGAAAGAAAGATCCCTTATCATTTAGCTACAAAATAGCAGGTCAGCAATTGGAAGCAGTTAATTCCATAAATGATCTGGGAGTACGCATTAGGAGTGATTAAAAATGGAATTATCATATAAAGTTGATCGTCCGTAAAGCAGATGCCAGGTTGAGATTTATTGGAAGAATCCTAAGGAAATGCCATCCGAATACAAAGAAAGTAGGTTACAGTACACTTGTTCGCCCACTGCTTGAATACTGCTCACCGGTATGGGATCCGTGCCAGATAGGGTTGATACAAGAGATAGAGAAGATCTAACGGGGAGCAGCGCGCTTCGTTACAGGATCATTTAGCAATCGCGAAAGCGTTACGGAGATGACAGATAAACTCCAGCGGAAGACTCTGTAGGAGTGACGCTCAGTAGCTCGGTACGGGCTTTTGTTAAAGTTTCGAGAACATAACTTCACCGAGGAGTGAAGCAGTATATTGCTCCCTCCTACGTATATCTCGCGATGAGACCATGAGGATAAAATTAGAAAGATTAGAGCCCACACAGAGGCATACCGGCAAACTTTCTTTCCACGAACAATACGAGACTGGAATAGAAGGGAGAACCGATAGAGGTACATCTACATCTACATCTACATTGATACTCCACAAGCCACCCAACGGTGTGTGGCGGAGGGCACTTTACGTGCCACTGTCATTACCTCCCTTTCCTGTTCCAGTCGCGTATGGTTCGCGGGAAGAAAGACTGTCTGAAAGCCTCCGTGCGCGCTCTAATCTCTCTAATTTTACATTCGTGATCTCCTCGGGAGGTATAAGTAGGGGGAAGCAATATATTCGATACCTCATCCAGAAACGCACCCTCTCGAAACCTGGCGAGCAAGCTACACCGCGGTGCAGAGCGCCTCTCTTGCAGAGTCTGCCACTTGAGTTTATTAAACATCTCCGTAACGCTATCACGGTTACCAAATAACCCTGTGACGAAACGCGCCGCTCTTCTATGGATCTTCTCTATCTCCTCCGTCAGACCGATCTGGTACGGATCCCACACTGATGAGTAATACTCAAGTATAGGTCGAACGAGTGTTTTGTGAGCCACCTCCTTTGTTGATGGACTACATTTTCTAAGGACTCTCCCAATGAATCTCAACCTGGTACCCGCCTTACCAACAATTAATTTTATATGATCATTCCACTTCAAATCGCTCCGCACGCATACTCCCAGATATTTTACAGAAGTAACTGCTACCAGTGTTTGTTCCGCTATCATATAATCATACAATAAAGGATCCTCCTTTCTATGTATTCGCAATACATTACATTTGTCTATGTTAAGGGTCAGTTGCCACTCCCTGCACCAAGTGCCTATCCGCTGCAGATCTTCCTGCATTTCGCTACAATTTTCTAATGCTGCAACTTCTCTGTATACTACAGCATCATCCGCGAAAAGCCGCATGGAACTTCCGACACTATCTACTAGGTCATTTATATATATTGTGAAAAGCAAGGTACACTCTGACACAAGACGTCAGGTGGCTTGCGGAGTATGGATGTAGATGTAGATTTTGTACTCTTGCGCTCTGACTTACTGAAATATGTTATTAAACTATATGGGTATTTACGTCCCCACATTGCAAAGCACACACCACTGGCAACGTTTCCCGCGACAAATACGTGGAACCTCTGAAAGTTGGCAACACTGCTGATAACGGTCTGCAGGGTGTGTGGGGGAGGAAAGAGGGGGCTAGCTGTTGGCTAGCTGTTGTTTCCCACTAATAATTTGGTCCTGCAGTGAATTCGAGGTACTTTTTCCTCTCATTTTCTCTGGCGAAGCCCGACCTGCGCACCCTCCAGACGCCGTCGGAGACAGATGGCCCGGGTGGTGACCCCACGCGCCTCCCACGCAGCGCGGCGCCCTCGCGTCTGCCCTGGACCCGGTGCTGCGTTTTAATTATGCCGCCGGGCTTCCGCAGCTGACCTGCACTAATTAGCAGAAACAAAGCTGCGCGTGGACGTGTAATTGAAAAAGAAATCTTGCGCAGAGGGCACCTAAGGCCGCTTCACAGATTTAAAGCGCCGCAGTCAATGGGGTTAACCTTGTCGCGACAGCGTTGCTCCCGCATTCATCACACGAAAGCACAGCACCACTCGAGCTCCACTTGTGAAACAAGAAATACTGGACTTCACAACTTTACCTTTGCTGGATGTAAGTACCACTTTTACTCACTACCGTCAATGAAAACCAGCAATGTGTTTTCCGAAATTGTTACAATCGTTTTGTAACGATTATTATCATGACCACTGAATTTATTTGATACTTGGTATTCATTCAACGTTGCGGTGGTCCTATATCGGCAATTCTCAGGTCGGTGGGGAGAGAGGTGGGGTGCCGGAGGTCAGAGTCTGCTCCTCAGTCTAACTAGGCATCATTACTTTCAATGGTCGCAGACGCCTACGATTATCACAATTATACCAATAATCTTTTCTCAATAAAAAGGGAAATATCTCGAGAAATAACGGTATTCCTTATAAAACCTGCATTAAAGAACGACAATCGACCAAATCCCGAAAATTACATATCGTTACATAGATTCCCCTAACAAAAGGTATACCATCAGAGGAACAAAATGGATTCAAAAGGGAAGAACTTATACAGGCCTCACATCTATACTACCATAAATTATA
This sequence comes from Schistocerca piceifrons, assembly GCF_021461385.2. Classification (NCBI taxonomy): domain Eukaryota; kingdom Metazoa; phylum Arthropoda; class Insecta; order Orthoptera; family Acrididae; genus Schistocerca; species Schistocerca piceifrons. The sequence continues at coordinate 441,901,033 of NC_060141.1, read as the reverse complement.
GACAAACACAAGGAATACAATAAAGAAACACGAAGGCCATCGATAGAGTAAATATACCACTCTGTCACACAGGTAATTCGGGAGATCTATAGTACTACAAGAATAGTAATAAGTGGGGATAATCATAAAAAATAGAGGATATTAACTTAGCAGTTCGACAAGTTGCCATCGCTCATTAATACAGACAGTGACGAAACTGCACGGCGATTAAAAAGAAACCAAAGAATTAGCCAATCAGTTATAACTAAGTAGACTACATAATGACGAGACTATCCGCACATTATCAGTTTTTAATCTCGAATACTGAAGATAAACTACGGAGAGCTACCTATGAACCACACGAAATATGTCAAATACGTAAGTTGTCACTATTAACAGAAAAACCGAAATCCATGACTTTCTATGGGAAAAGGACAAAAAGAGTAACAGAAATAAGATCAAAGGGCAAATAGGTATTTTACATTTTTAACGAGCATGTTAAAGGTGCAGACGAGACCTAGACTGAAAAGACAAAGTCAAGAAGTTCAGTTCCTTTAACTGTACCATAGAACATAACTATAAAATAAAATAAGAACAGAAACTTATTGTAAATTTTGTGACGTTAAGCTGGTACTGACATCCGTGTATGTGAGTGAATTTTGGATATTGAATTGATAATGATGTTAGGTTTGTCGGGCGTCCAACTGCGCGGTCATCAGCGCCCGTACAGAGTCCCAATTTGTACACAGTCCAATGTTTTGCACAGTCCAATCTAGCCACTATCACGAATGATGATGATGATGATGAAATTATCAGGACAACACAAACACCCAGGCCCCGAGCAGACAAAATGCCCGACCCGGTCGGGAAACGAACCCGGGACCACATGATCCTGAGGCAGCAACGGTAGCCACTAGACCACGAACTACGGACTTCAGAATAATGAGAAAAATTGAAACGAAATTCCTCAGGAACATAGCAGAGCACATGAAATTATATGCACATCAAAAAAAGTTTGCCATCACCTCGGTTCCGAAAGTTCCTGAGCCTGTACAGAAAATTCTAATACAGATCAACAAAAACATCATTTCCGCCCTTTTTATTGCTCATGAAAACCACACATTGCATGTTGTGCCACAATAAACGAGACTTTCAGAGGTGGTGGTCAAAATTGCTGTACACAGCGGTACTTCTAATATCCAGTAGCACGACCTCTTGCATTGATGCATTCCCGTATTCGTCATGGCGTACTATCTACAAGTTCATCAAGGCACAGTTGGCTTATATTGTCCCACTCCTCAACGGCGATTCGGCGTAGACCCCTCAGAGTGATTGGTGGGTCACGTCGTCGATAAACAACCCTTTTCAAGCTATATCAGGCATGTTCGATAGGCTTCATGTTGGAGAACGTGCTGGCCACTCCAGTTTACTGGTGTCGTTATCTTAAAAGAAGACATTTACAGGATGTGCACGATGGGGTCGCGTACTGTCGTCCATGAAGACGAATGCCTCGCCAATATGCTGCCGATATGGTTGCACTATCAGTCAGAGGAAGGCATTCTCGTATCGTACAGCCGTTACGGCGCCTTTCATGACCACCAGCGGTGTACGTCGGCTCCAAATAATGCCACCCCAAAATAGCTGGGAACCTCCACCTTGCTGCTCTCGCTGGACAGTGCGTCTAAGGCGTTCAGCCTGACCGATTTGCCTCCAAACACGTCTCCGACGATTATCTGGCTGAAGACATTTGCGACACTTATCGGTGAAGAGAACGTGATGTCAGTCCTACGGAGACCATTCGGCATTTTGTTGGGCCCATCTGTACCGCGCTGCATGGTGTCGTGGTTGCAAAGATGGACCTCGCCATGGACGTCGGGAGTGAAGTTTCCCATCATGCAGTCTATTGCGCACAGTTTGAGTCGCAACACGACCTCCTGTGGCTGCATGAAAAGCATAATTGAACATGGTGGCTTTGCTGTCAGGGTTCCTTCGAGTCATAATCCGTAGGTAGCGGTCATCCACTGCAGTAATAGCCATCGGCTGACCTGAGCGAGGCATGTCATCGACTGTTCTTGTCTCTCAGTATCTCCTCCATTTCCGAACAACATCGCTTTGGTTCACTCCAAGACGCCTGCACATTTCCCTTGTCGAGAACCCTTCCTGGCAAAAAGTAACAAAGCGGACCATATCGAACCGCAGTATTGACTGTCTAGACATGGTTAAACTACAGATAACACGAGCCGTGTATCTCCTTCCTGGTGGAATGACTGGAACTGATCGGCTGTCGCACCCCCTCTGTCTAATAGGCGCTTTTCATGCATAGCTAATTACGTTTTGGGTGGGTTAGTGACCTCTCTGAACAGTCAAAGGGACTGTGTCTGTGATACAATATCCACAGTCATCGTCTATGCTCAGGAGTTATGGGAACTGGGGTGATGCTAACCTTTTTTATGTGTGTATTATAAAAGAAATGTAGATACCAGCAACAATTTTAAATTATTTCATGTAAATCCAAAGCAAAGAAAATACTCAAAAATCTATATCGTTTTTGTTGCAATTGCGGGAAGTCAAGATTACCACAATATGTTTTGAGAATTTGTTCCACAACGAGTAGAAAGACCACTAAAAACACGAAAGAACTAAAATTAACTGTAATAGGCCCACCAAATCGTAAGACACGACAGAAAAAGAAGAAAATATTTTTATTATAATGTTTACTTACAACAGTGAGTTCATCGCTTTATAAAAGTTACAAGAAATTGCGCTTCAAAGAACTACATCACTTTAAAAGTAATCTTCGAAAATTGGTAAATTACCTTTTTAATAGAATGGTCTACTGGTATTGATTTTTGAACTATAAGAGCAACTAAATCTCTAAATTTTTACCCCATAAAAATTGACACGGTGTTAAGCTAAACTGTGAATTCACCATCACCAATATTTCCCTTAGTAATGCATTTAAGAACACATGTTTCCAGAATACGACACTACAATCGTGTAAATAGTGATTCTTGTCTTTTCCGCCTACGTTCCGACAGTGAAAGACGTGTGCTGCAGGAACCAATTCTGCTGGCCCTAGTGGCCGAGCGGTTCTAGGCGCTACAGTCTGGAACCGCGCGACCGCTACGGTCGCAGGTTCGAATCCAGCCTCGGGCATGGATGTGTGTGATGCCTTTAGGTTAGTTAGGTTTAAGTAGTTCTAAGTTCTAGGGGACTGATGACCTCAGCAGTTAAGTCCCATAGTGCTCAGAGCCATTTGAACCATTTTTGATCCACTACTGTGCTGATAATCGGGACGTCAGAACTGTGTGACAGGCTGCCCATATGCGACACTGGTCGAGGTATCCCATTGGTACATTAACTTCTCAACATTTGATGCACAATGTTTCGCAAACGTATTGATTTTTCACACCATTAACACCAGTCGTAAGAAATGTCCTACGAGCTACGTGAAGATTAGCAACAGATCGTCTTTTCCTGTGAAATTCGCTCCTGTTAGACCGCTTATGAACAGAAAGCACAGGAGAGAAGTTGCACATGTTAATGCCGATTGTCTGAGTGGCTGACAATGCTTTAATTAATTTCAGTGTGCCTGCAATGATGTGTCGCTGACAATTCAAACTGTTGGGCACCATGCTACTGTGTACGCATACTGCTGCTGGAATTCAGTGGTAGTGGAGTATACCATACTATGCAAGTGTCACGAATCGAAGTTGTTTCTCTAATATCTTGTTGCAGCGTTGTCATAAGATTTTTAAAAATGAGCAGTAGAGATCCCAATAATAATTCTTTACTAACCGGTTTCGGCTTATCTAGAAGCCATCATCTGAATTTTTTGGCCCCATATGGCTGGGGTTGGCGGCTCCTCGGATTTCTCGTGATAGCACGATAATGCACATGGTATGACGATAAGTTCGAGGAGCCGCCGGCACCAGCTGTAGGGGCGATAAAATTCTGAAGATGGCGGTTAGTAAAGCATATTATTGAGATTTCGACTGCTCATTTTTAAATATAGAATCAGATCGCTGCTCTCCGTAAACTATGTTGTCAAAATTTATTTGTTATAAGACTTTTCCTTGATATATTTGGGTAAACTGCATTTGATGTTATGAAAATCCTAAGGCAGTTCTCTGCGAGTATTTGCATTTGTGAAAGCATGAAAGTCGTTGAGAAATGAAAAAAACTTTTGAAACAGGTATCAAAAGAAAGAACGTAAAATAAAGACAGGGGGGGGGGAAATCGTATTGCTCATGTTGTGTTATAGCAAATGACTGTAAGTCTACGCACTTGCGAGAAATGATGACAAAAAGAATTAATAAGAAATAGTATAATATGTGAAATGTGGAGAAAGTTTAGTAAGTGTAAGGGAAGACCATGTTAAAGCGTTAAGAAGGTGCAAGAATTCAATGGTAGAAAAGATGTCCGGGATGTCTCCAAACTCATCTTCCCTGCTCATCGGGGCTCAATTTGAAGCAGAAGTCATCAATAAACACAGTTTTTTCCAGTGAATGAGATGTCAATCGGAAGGCGTGTCTGGAGACACCCTGGAAAGCGGTGCGACACCATCTTAAGTCTCGACAGCCACACGACCCGATATCTGGGAGTGATAGTCTGAGCTATCATTTCACATCGAGAGCACAGAAATGCAAACCCCGTAGGAATGATATAAACAGGAAGTGTAGGGAAACTAAGGAGAAATGGCTACATGAAAAATGAGAGGATATCGAAAAAGATATAGTTGTCGGACGAACTGACTCAGCATATAGGAAAGTCGAAACAACTTTTGGTGAAACTTCCTGGCAGATTGGAACTTTGTGGCCGACCGAGAGTCGACCTCGGGACCTTCTGCCTTTCGCGGGTAAGTATTCTACCAATTGAGCTATCCAAGCACAACTCACGACCCCTCCTCGCAGCCTTACTTTCGCCAGTACCTTGTCTCCTTCGTAAGAGAGCTTCTGTGAAGTTTGGAAGGTAGAAGACGAGGTATTGGCCGAAGTAAGGCTGTAGGAAGAGCTCCTGTGGAGTTTGGAAGGTAGGAGACGCGGTACTGGCGGAAGTAACGCTGTGATGACGGGCCCTGAGTCGGTCTTGGGTAGCTCAGTTGGTAGAGCACTTGTCCATGAAAGGCAAATGGTCCCGAGTTCGAGTCTCGGTCCGGCACACAGTTTTAATCTGCCAGGTAGTTTGATATCAGCGCACTCCGCTGCAGAGTGAAAATTTCATTCCGCGAACCTTTCGTCAAATTAAAAGCAAGGGCGGCAACAATAAGAGAGCGGTGGAAATTACACTGTTAAATGCAGAGAACAGAGCGAATGGGTGGGAAGAGTAAACTAAGGGCCTCTGTAAGGGAGAGGAGTTATCTGATGACGTGATAGAATAAGAAAAATAGTCAAGAGATAGAACATACAGGATTAGAGTCAGACCTTAGAAGAGCTTTGCAAGACTTAAAATCAAATAAAGCAGAAAAGATAGATAACATTCCATCATAATTTCTAAATTCATTGAGAAAAGTGGTGAGCAAATGACTATTCATGTTGGTATGTAGAATGTATGAGACTGGTGATATACCCTCAGACTTTCGGAAAAACCTCGTCCACACTATTCCGAAGAGAGTAAGAGTCGGCAAGTATGACAGTTCCCGCACAATCAGCGTAACAGATCGTGCATCAAAGTTGCTGACAAGAATAAAAGACAGAAGAAAAGATAATCGAGTAGCTGTTAGATGACTATCAGTTTTGCTTTAGGAAACGTTAAGGCGCCATAGAGGTAATTCTGACGTTGTAATTAGTAATGGAAGCAAGACAAGGAAAATCAAGACCCGTTCATAGTATCTGTCGACCTGAAAGAAGTGTTCGACAATGTCAAATCGTGGAAGATGTTCGAAATTGTCATAAAAATAATATTCAGCAAGAGGGAGGAATACGGGTGGTAGACCAAGAACGAAGTGCGTCGATTAAACGGGGTGTAGGACAGGGATGTAGTCGTCCGCCCCTAATGTTCATTCTACACGTCAGGAAGCAATGACAGAAATAAAAGGGGGATTCAGCAGTTGGATTAAACGTCAAGGAGAAAGGATATCCATATCCAGGTTCGCTTTTCAGAATTGCTATCCTCAGTGTAAGTGAGGAAGATTTGCAGGACGTGTTGAATGGAATAAACAGTCTAATGCGCACAGAACATAGACAGAGAATACATCGAAGAGAGACCAAAGTAATAAGAAGTAGCGGAAATGAGAACAGCAAGAAAGTTGACAATACAACTGGGGCTCACCAAGTAGACGAATTTTATGGAGTCTGCTCTCTAGGCAGCAGAATAACTTACGACGGACGTAGAAAGTACATAAAAAGTAGACTAGCAATAGGAAAATGCATTCCTGGCCAAAAGAAGGCTGCTAGTATCAAACATGTGTCTTAATTTGACGAAGAAATGTACGTTTAGAGAAAAGCATTGTATGGTAGTGAGACATATACTGTGGGAGAACAAGAATTGGGCAGAATCGAAGCCTTTGAGATGTGGTGCTACAGAATAATGTTGAGGGTTAGGTGGGTGGTTAAGGTGAAGATTGAAGAAAGGTACATATGGATAACAGTAACAGGAAGAAGAGACAGTATGATAGGATATCTCTTAACGTATCAGGGGATAACGTCCATGGTACTAGAGGGAGCTGGAGAGTGTAGAAACTGTTAAGGAGAACACAGACTGGAGTACATACAGGATATAGTTTCTGGCCGAGGGTGTAATTGCTACTCTGAGAGGAACAGGTTGGCACGGAAGAGGAATTCGTGATGGGCCGCATCAAACCAATTAGAAGACTGGACACAAAAGAAAAAGTTTGTCATCGGCTGTTTGCTTACACAACATCGCTACGTCGTCAATTTTCCACGCCCCGTTTGTTGGCGTTCGTGGCAAGCCGTCCTGGGCTTACATTTCAGCAAGATAATGCCCGTCCACACACGGCTAGTTTCTAATGCTTGTCTTCGAGCTTACCAAATCGTATCTTGGCCAGCAAGATCGTCGACTGTCTCCCCAATTGAGAACATTTGGAGTCTTGCGGGCATAGCCCTTCGATTGGCTCGCTATTTTTCGACCAAACGCTCCAGACAGCGTTTGGCACGATATCCCTCAGGGGGACAGTCAAAAACTATTCCAGTGTCAAGCTGAATAACTGCTTGCATAAAGGGAAGAGACGGACCGACGCGGTGTTGATTAGCTCAATTTGTGAAATTTTTTCTCTTGATTTCTCTCGAATAAATCTTCAGATTTTTCTGAAATTGTAATCACTTGTTTGTACAACTACATCACATCTACAGATTTCCATCCCATTCGGATAGTTCCTTCATGGGGCGTCGCTTATGACATAGTGTGTGTGTGTGTGTGTGTGTGTGTGTGTGTGTGTGTGTGTATCAACCGTCTGCGGTAGTGTTATTCATGTTAATGTGAGTGAAAATTTTCTAAATGTTAGCCAATAGTATAAGTGAAGTGGGACTTGTGTACCAACAACATATACACGTGGTGCGATATGGAAAACAGCCTAAATACTACATCCAGGCTGACGAGGACTTCAACCCTCGCCATTAATCCACTGGGCGAATTCGATCAGGGGGCCAGAGCACGTCCCCGACCCGAAAAAGACGCTTTAAAATTCTCGGCTATCGGGGTCGTAATAAGTCAATGACCAATGACAATAGAAAACATAGCATAAATTGTATAACTTCTTTCGTCCGTGCTCGTGAATTTCACTGTTAAATCACAGCTATGCATTGTAGGCTGTGACGCCTCGCGCACCCGCCCAGACACACACACACACACACACACACACACACACACACACACTGACGCTCCCGCGGAGCGCGCGGGGCCGTACTCGTCAGTAACTGCGACGCTCTGCAGGCAGTGACTGTGTTTGCGTGGCCTAACCTGGTGTGTAGAACACCTTCTGTCTCTGTTCGTTTGTTAGCAAGTGTTTTGCTCTCACGCTGCTCTTGGTTTGTTTGCTTCCTGCTTAGCTCACCAGGATTTAGCAAGCAGCTGATCTCCCTTAGGGTCGGCGTCTTTCTGTACTACAAACAGTAAGCAGCGGTCACTTAACTTTTCTTTTAGTACTGGCCTTCAGTGTAACCAAAGAGAAGCCTTTGATGCCCATATCTGCAGAAATGTCCCAAAACATGACTGACGTAACAACAACATTAAAAAAAAAGCCAGAGAAGAATGGAACTTCGTTACAGATTAAAACTATACGCAAGCCTGGGACTCGAGCTGAAGAATCTTGCCTGTAGACATAGTAGAAGAGAGGTAATCGCGGAAATTAAGATGTGATAAACGGTCGTCATGCGTGCCTGGGTAGCTCAGTTGGTAAGAGGATAGCCCACGAGAGACAAAGATCCAGATTTGAGTCTCTATCCGGGAGAGTTTCAATCCGCCAGGATCTTTCAGAAGAGACGAATATCCACCGCAAAGTGAAATGTCTTTGCAGTAAAATCAAACGTTATTACCACTTACCGTCATATCTCTGCAAACATTTAAGAACGTGTAATAACAGTCGTCACTGGTATAGTAGTCTCGTTGTAAGAAGGCCAAGGAACAGAAAGTTTAATTACTAATTTTACGCTGTTAAAATACACGAAGCTGTGAGGTCTAATTTACACAGACGTCAGTTTTCCACTTCAACACTTTTTAAGTGCACGACCAAGCCACTGTTGTATGAGGGCGAGAGGCTATTAAAAATCTCACGTGTCGCGCAAGTGTTGTAGCTTATGGAGCATTTGTTGGACAACATGAGGCTGTTCCCGGATTGATAGCACACAGCTGTCTTTTGCATAAAATTGTTTTTTCTGATCTCCCGCACAGCACTGTGCACTGTCATCGTTTACAACCATGTATTTTTGTTTGGATTTTTGTTTGCAGATATATTCTTGACGTGTGAGTCCCAGCGATTTTTTAATACGTTACGCAAAAATTAATAACGCTTGCCTATACTTTTTATGTTTGCAATTACGTGAAGTACATGTGCAAACAACATGGCACTGCCGGCATGTTAACAAATGGATTCTGTACAGTTCAGATATTTTGAAACTCTGATAATATGAGTAAGCTGTTGTACTTTTAAGCGGTGAGATATTATATTTGGAAGTATAACACTGCAGGTCGGTTACTCTTGCTTGATTTTTGGTGTATATTTAGTGCATAGCTCATTTACAGATTTATTACCACAGCTCTAATTATGGGTCATTGCGAAACGCATCACAAATATGGCACAAAATATTTGCGGTTAAAACATATCTGAATATCACTACCAGTCTACAATGTTCGCTTACCTCTATGGGGAGTTTCTTTCTTGAGTCACGATGTTCGGTTTTCCTTTCTTCTTTTCATTTGACGCTATCCCTCAAGCGATTCCAAAATACCCAAAGAATATTTCGTTGAATGTAATAAAGTACGTGCAGTCACTGAGGGAAAAAAAGTAACTGCATTAAACTTTCAAAATTTAGGGGAATTATTGCTGCCATATTCCGAAATAAAGCAGCTCACTGCGCAACAGCTGTGAACTGTGCGATGGGCATACATTTGAAAGCTGCTCTGAGGTTCCCGTACACAGAGCAACGCGTCTGAATAATACGAGAACGCGGTGCGGGGGTGGACACAAAGCTTTGATTTTGTACGGTACCTCTCCTGAAATTGCAAACTCTGTGGAGGCCCGTCCGGCTGTCTGGATTTCCAGTGTCACAGTCGATAAACACAACACGAAAGCAACAACAAATGTGTTGTTTCAAGATTACGTACTTCCATGTGGGTATAAATCTGGATTTCTCTTGTGTACGGCAGTTAACACGCAAAAAGAAATGGCGCACCCATAACTTTCATGCATATCCTGGAACGGTTCAACGAAGTGTAGAAACGCCTTTTCGCATAATTATGAAAATTTCATCTAGCAATAGAGTGCATAAAATTGAGATGCAGCGTAATCGTAAAACCACATGGAAACCACGTGACCAGACGGGAGGAGAAAGCTGAGGTCAAGAAGTAATGACACTGTAGCATGAGCTCCAATTCGACAAAAGGGATTTTGTGTAGGCCACAAGACAGTGGTAAACGTTTAGGACGCATCACTATGGTATACAATGCTACTTGTTGCTTATGTTCACTCGTCTACCTCATGACGTCTTTGTGTTGGAGGCAGATTGTACCGCTTTCATGTAACTTTTTTAACTGACAATGCTTCCTGAAGGTGACTGTCATATTTGAGTGTAAAATGCAGATATACTGCCAAGTTTATGTAAGAAATGACAATAATAATGATTATAGAGAAGGAACTCGCTAACGACGCAAACTCTACACCTCTCGAAGAGCACTAAGGAGGCTGTCGGGCATAGAGCTCCCTTTCGACATATGGATTACCATCGACAGTGTCAGACACTCTCACTCCAAAAAAGACTGCAGTTATATTTGCTGTAGAATCCGGGGTATCGGCATAAATGTCTGTGATTAACTATTCTTCGCTGCTACACTATGTGATCAAAGGTATCCGGACACCTGGCTGAAAACTACTTACAAGTTCGTGGCGCCCTCCATCGGTAATGCTGGAATTCAGAATGTTGTTGGCCAAACCTTAGCCTTGATGACAGCTTCCACTCTCGCAGGAATACGTTTAAACAGGTGCTGGAAGGTTTCTTGGGGAATGGCAGCCCATTCTTCACAGAGTGCTGCACTGTGGAGAGGTATCGATGTGAGTCGGTGAAGCCTGCCACGAAACCGTCGTCCCAAATCATACCAAAAGTGTTCTATAGGGTTCAGTCAGAGCTCTGTGCACGGCAGTCCATTACAGGGATCTTATTGTCGTGTAACCACTCCGCCACAGGCCATGCACAATTACAGGTGCTCGATCATGTTGAAAGACGCAATCGCCATACCCGAATTGCTCTTCAACAGTGGGAAGCAAGAAGATGCTTGAAACATCAGTGTAGGTCTGTGCTGTGATAGTGCCACGCAAATCAAGGGGCGCAAGCCCATCGATGAAAAACACGATCATACCATAACACCACCGCCTCTGAATTTTACTGTTGGCACTACACACGCTGGCAGATAACGTTAACTGGGCATTCGCCATATATACACCGTGCCATCGGACTGCCACATTGTGTGCTGTGATTCGTCACTCCACACAACGTTTTTCCACTGTTCAGTCGTCCAATGTTTACGTTCCTTACACCAAGCGAGGCGTCGATTGGCATTTACCTGCGTGCTGTGTGGCTTATGACCACATCCTCTACCATGAAATCTGTCATAGTACTTACAGTGGATCCTGATGCAGTTTGGAATTCCTGTGTGATGGTCTGGATAGATGTCTGCCTATTACATACTAGGACCCTCTTCAACTGTTGGTGGTCTCTGTCAATCAACAGACGAGGTCGGCCTGTACGCTTTTTTGCTGAACGTGTCCCTTCACGTTTCCGCTTCACTGTCACATCGGGAACAGTGGACCTATGGATGTTTTGGAGTGTGGAAATCTCGCGTACAGACGTATGACACAAGTGACACCCAATCACCTGACCACGTTCGAAGTCCGTGAGTTCTGAGGAGCGGGCCATTCTGCTCTCTCACGATATCTAATGACCACTGAGGTCGCTCATATGGAGCACCTGGCAGTAGGTGGCAAAACAATGCACTTAATATGGAAAACGTATATTTTTGGCGGTGTCCGGCTGCTTCTGATCACATAGTGTACCTCTATGTACAGTCATATCTTGATGGCGGTGGATGACAAGTATAATTTTCATCGGTCATCACAGTAAAAAGGCGTGGTACAGAATAGGGCTAAAGAGGCACGATCGCAGCTGACAGAATGCTAAAATCAGTGTCCTATTGTATCCAAACAGCATGTCTGGGGATTTAATGTATCAAATATAATGACCCAATATGAAAGTATTAATTTGACATAAGCTGAAACGTAATGACATGAAATAGTACAAACACAAGGTCGCAACCTTAGAATTTTCTTTTTTTTTCAACTGTGAGATAGTTGCGATAAGCAATAGCAATATGTAAACCCATTCGAATGTTGCATTACTAGTGGATGCTGGGTTATATTTGATTGTTATCCAGTGATAATAGTTACTTATAACATTACCCTTGTTCTGGGTCGGGCTACGGCTTTCTACAGATGTGAAAATGTTGATTTAGCTTGGAAACGGTTTTTTGTGAATAAATCTAGAATACTTAGCAAATGATTTTCTTCGACAAAACCTGTTGAGATAATAAGCTCTACAGGTAACGGCATTCAGACTGTTGGAATCCGTGAAGCATGGTCGTGCGTTCGACCCTGTGTGCTGTCCGGCTTTATATATGGAAGAATTTTCTCTCTTAAATTAGTTACATCAAAATTTAAATGTTCTCCTAATGCAGAACAGTCATCGTTACTCCATGGAGTGCGCTACACTACATACTCTCCACTCTACTTGAAGTATTCCGTTGAATCCTTTTTCAACTTCCTTCGTTTTCTGTTTTGTTATTACAGAAAATAAGATTGGGTTCTAAGGTAGTGTCTATAACAAGGTCATGAGTGACGAAGCGGAAAGACTCCACGGAGTTTTTTCAAAGGAACCGTTCAGGGACCGACCACGGATCTTGGCCACCGTCCCCAGAATGCGAGTGCAATGTTTTACCAATGCTCCATATCATTCGCGTTTTGCTATTAACTAAATGCTAACATAATAAACGAAATTTTCATGTTTATTTATTAAAGTTGCAGTCTTAATGTACGTCATAATGTACACTGTCGAATAGGACCTTCTCTTTACCATGCCCCTAGAAATCATTTACCCCTATGCACAGATATTTCACAGTGCCTTGAAGCAATGCTCTGTTTCCGAAACGCTTTGACGGTAGCTACTGTTATACGCATTTTAACAGTCGCTGAGTACCAGGTAAGGGCAGTGGAAGTACGTTAATAGGAGATACTCAAGGTAGTACAAAAAAGAGACAGCGATCCTACCATTCTTAGAAGAAATCTTCTCCTAGTTTTACAAGACATGGAAGAGCCCACTTCTCGGTCCACTGTATGAGTTTGACTTTAGCAAACAGAACCTGTGAGCCGTCACCTGATACTTACCGACAGTAAAAACTGATCGTCTTAACCTACGTAACAAAGATACAGTTTGCGAACAGTTACTTTTTTATTAGTTGTGTTGTCATCAGAAAGAAATTTTCGGCAACCAGTCAGTTTAAAACCTAATGGTGCCTAATAAGTCCGTTAACATCTACTCAAAAACTATTCGTGAAGCAGGAGGAAAGGGATCTGTAAAGAGAGAAGGGAGATACGTTAGTATCGACCGAGTTGTTGGCAACTATGTTCTAAGATTCTGGAGAGATATGAAGGGAAATCGGCCTAGTACTTTTCAAAGGAACCATCCCTTCGCATGAAGCGATTTAAGGAAGTTACAGAAAATACAAATAACGATGGTTGAACAGGTATTTGAAAAGGAGTCCAGAGCCTGAACTATAGCATCACAAAATTCAAATTGTTGTTGATGAGCACTACGTTCGTTACGACAGTCAACGACTCACACTATTGCCACTCTCAACGTTTTTTTTTTTTTTTTTTTTGTCGTCTATACCCTCCAAGAATTTTAAGTTGAATAGATTTCCTTTTATTAATTATTCGGCTAAGGATATGCACCCCTGCGCGCACTTCATAGTGTCCGTAGTTTTGTATTACAGCTGCCATTTAAAAATCTGGTCACACAAAGATGAATCTTACAACTACTTATCCTTTCGATTTACAGGGTGCTTACTAATGGTGGTTACACCCGGCATATCCTTTGCCATCTGACAGTCGTGAAAGGAGAGATAAGTTTCCCAGCTGACTTGTTAAAACTGGTTAAGAATTATTAATATCTCCTGGTGCAAGATGATATTAACGTTTTAGCAGGTCAGCAGTTTGTCTTCTTACACACACTGTTTCACAAGATTTTTCCGGGGAATCCGTTTATTGCAACGTAAGACTATGATTCTAAAATATCAAATGTTGCAGTTATTATCGTTTGAGAATATGATAACTTTGTCCCCAAAGTCGTCACCTACCGCTATTTACCCGTCTCAGGACACATCAGTGTCACGTATCTCGTCAGCTCGTCCTGGTTACAAACGAGTTGGTGCACACACTGATGTAAGAAACTTGTATTAGTATATTGATGACTTACACCAATCTTGTCTGAATACAACTTTTCGCATTCGTTGAAACTGAACAGTCAGGAATATGAATGTTTTGCAAAATGCAGATGCCACTAATCTCTGCATCTGAACGTTGATCCGATGTTTTCTTTAACACCTTCGGTCATATTCGCCTACCAGATATCTACATCTAAACGCATGCTACGCAAGCCACCATACCGTTCATGGAGGAGGGTAACACAAACCACTATTGGTAATATCCTCTTATGTTCAACTCGCAAATAAAGCGAAGGAAAAACGACTCTCTATAAGCCTGCGTATATCGCCTTCATTACACATACAAACATGTCTGTGCTAATGAAGGCTCACTTCTTTGACCGAACGACGAAAATAGCTACTATTTATTAATACAACTTGCAGACGTAATTTGCATGCACATAATTTCGGAAATTAATTAGTTAATGAGCTCGTTGCAGTCACCATTTACTATCAATACGTTGTAATTACCGTTCATGGACCATAGGATGCGGATGTATATTTGTATCTAGTTTCACTTATATCCACATGTAAAAAAGTTAAATAATGTAGATGCAGGTCGTTCGTTACAGAAATATCATTAGGCGTGAAAGAGCTTACACGCGTATGATGCCGGCAAACGACTTTAATTGGTGGATTAGGTACACTAAATTTACTAGTGAAAGTCTTTTCTAATGCGCTATAGGCTGTTACATGAGGTCTCTTATCCTGTGGTCTAAAGAATCTCTTCCCTATACTGATTTTGAAACTATTAGAAACCGATTAATTTTACAAAGTACATCAATTACCTTTACATTACCCTTGAAAAGTACCGAACGTGGTTAAAGACACCGTCCTGCCCTTTCCCGGGTTTGTGGGAACACCAGTCAGTGCAGTTATGGCTTCCCGGAATAGGCCGTGCTTGAGTTTTGTACCCGTTCTTGTCTTATTAGAGTCAGAGGCTGCGATGGAAACAGGAACAAAATTTTCTGGTACACTGAACGTGATCAAACCACAAGCAGTGCACACTTAACATAGCCAAGAAAATGAAGACGCCTTTGCCCTGTACTGCGAAGTTTGGGTCCGCAGAAACAACCATTCACTTGCGAACTCTTGTGGGTATCCGTCTCAGGTACGGGGAAATAACAAGCGTATAGAAGACAGTTTCTGATTATTGTTCCTACATCTTTTCCAACTAAAAATATTTAATCTGTAATAAACAAATTTCCTGAAATAATTTGGGTACATATTAAAAATCATAGATCTCAGGTGGAGATAAATTAAGTAATAACTTATTCTTGTATTAAAAATAACAAATTTTTATGTAACAATTGGTCGTTTACATACATGGAAAATTGAATATATCCAAAAGATCGATATATCTCGTACATGGTCGGCATTGATGTGACTCATATATACGTATAGACGATATATTTATTTTTCAGAAAAACATTCCACAACTACAAAGCTAGTAAATTTCAAAAAAATAATGCACAGGTAGCTAGAGCCTTCTCAAAAAAATTGTTCTCTAAATTCAAGAGAGTGTACTCTAACCAGCGATATATGGTGATGACAAGTATTTAAGATGTTATTCCGTAAAAGTACGACGCCTCTTCTGAATTTTATGTTCCGAAAGTTGACGGGAGTAGGTTAATGAAATATTTGCTGAGAATGCTCAGGCCGTGGAATCACTTTTGAAATAGCATTAGATGTGAATTACAGTGCATTCTGTTTGTATAACTACTTAATTACGACCGAGGAGACTTATGGTTCAAGTTACTCTCGTAGCTATTAGGGCCATTCCGGTTACACCCTAGTGCTGGAACATACGTGAACGGTAAATTATAGAATAGTTTGAGGCTACACTTTAGGACCTCAGGGCAACGCCTGCTACAAGTTCTTTGTTCCATTTTCCAAATGCTATGGAACACATATCATGAGAGTCGCAAAAGTACTGTGCTCAGGAAATGTTTTGAAACAGCATTAATTGCTAAATGAAATCCAAGTTGTATCAGTTGACCGGAGTCACCTTCAAAGTACTTCAAACCACCTCTTGATGTCCCTACTGAGGTGTAACAATACTGTTGCCTCACAGTATCTTGTTAGTTGTTGTTAACACAATGGTGGCGCAAAACTAGCCGATTAATTAGTTAATAATGCACATTTATGGGGAACATTGTGGTGAAAATATAAAGTATCATGTAAAGTATTTCAGTGGTAGATTTTCTAAGATTTTCGCTTACTCCAAACTCAACAACAATAAAAAATTTTTCGTTCAACGTTTGGTAGTTAATCATGATAACAATTATTTAAAAGTATTAATTCTTAATAGTGCTACCGTTAGCGACGAGTTGCGTGAAGGACGATCACAATCGGTTGTTGTTCGAAGAGCGTCGAGGAAATTTTCTAAATTGAAGATAACCGACAAGTAGCATTCTATGTCGCAAAGCTACGCTTAGGCATTTCAAAGATTCAGTACATCTGGTTTGGCATGAAGCTCTCGGTGCGTAAAACATCAGAAACGTGCTCGTCTCAAATCGCTCAAAATCGAGCGATGGAACTCAGAATCTATATGCAGCATAGTAAAAGGAAATGAATACGTAGGACTAAGAAGCACTCAACTTTTTCGATGCGCACAAATAAATCAGTAAAAGACTTTCATCGACAAACCACTTCATTTGTTTCTATGGTTACAATGAACATGTCGCTACCATTGCTTTAGAGAATGGAAGACAGGTTAGTGGTGAATCCTTTCTCAAACGTTTTTGAAGATGTCATCAAAGAAAACTGAAGCAACCAAATATCTCTCATAAGTATTCATTTTTTCGGTGTCAGCTGTCACATTGGATTATTTTACGTTGAAAAACATGAAATTAATTTCTCTTCGGTCGCATTAACCTCTTTTTCTTTCCCTTTACGTCAAACAAAAATACGTGGAGACTGGCTTTCATTAACCTAGTCAACTCTTCAGTCCTTCCGATACCACGTATTTAGTGTACCACTAGAGCAGGAAAATTGTTTTAGAGATGTTTCGAAATGAAGCAGAAGTGTATACGTTTAAAAGGGAAATATGCTGAGATACAATAAACGATCTGAATGAAAACATTCATCTTTAGTTGCTTGCATAAAAATTTGAAAGACAATATTTATAATACCAGATAGCAAGAGTCCACAGAAATCATCCGATGTTTAGGAATATAACTCCCTGAATTCTGGTTTTCTCTGCCCTAGCCGAATATTTGTACTAAATTAATGCCCTAAAACTTTCCAGTTTACTCGTATGTGCTACAGAGCGTTAAAGAGAAGACAATGGCTTCAGCACAGAGGGCGTTGTGTTAATATGATCTTCCTGCTTCCCTAGTCAACATACACAGTAAATTCGATCGTATGGTTAGATAAGATGTAGTGTTAGGTGTATTACTCAAAAAGGGTATCTTAATTACATTGCGAAGCGATTTTATCCTCAACGCTAAAGGTTGACGAATTTAGTAATAATTAAATTTACCTCACTGCTTATTTCATTTTATATAACATAAAAGTAAGTCATTTAAACGCGTTTTGAGATGATATGAAATAGAGGAAATAGTTATTGTTTGAAATCTCAGCTTTAAAGAAGGAAACAGCTACGTCTCTGTCACTGTTCCCTGCACAACGCGCTTTGTGTCCTGAAAGGGATATATTCGCTCACTTGTGATCTCACGTGTTTAGTGAGGCAAACATTAATGATTGCGTTTCAGTACCTCACGAATTTAAGGAGAAGTGTATTATTTTCTGTCATTCACTCCAGCCGGACGCACTAAAACTATTGAACGAATAACGTAGAATACCGCTTTTGTTTCCGGGGCTCTCAAACACAGTGCCGAAGAAGTAACGATTATCGAAAAATTGCATTATACAGGTCAATTTTAATGACTAGAATTTGAAGCTGACCGAAACTGAACCACGGACTACTATCTGCGATATTTTTTTACTGAGAAGAATCCGATACTGATTTGTAGATTTTTTCTAGAATTAACCGGAGGCAATTTCCAAAAGTAATTGAATTGGAATGCATGTTTCGGTACCCTTCAGGGATGAATTCTGCGGCATGTAAAATTGGAAAATATTTAAACGCATGCACTGAATATGTTTCAGTGGAATGCGACGCAGGGACGTGGGAGTGGGCGTCCTCAGGGGCCCTCGGCTGATAGAGAATTGTTACCTTTGTCACACACGATCGCCCCTGCACTGCGACACTGTAAGTTATCCCCGACCTGCTGAATCCCTTCGCTGTGTTTCTCACAAAACAAACAACAGTTCCCCCTCCCTCCGTTGAATATTTGGACCGGAGATATTTTTCGGCAAACGTGACATGAATAAAACATCGCTCACGCCTCCTGGGCACGAAAGGGCGATGATGTAGCGGTTACCGAGAAAGTTTCTTTCTTCATCAGTGGCATTCAAAGCGAAAAAAAAAAGAAAAAGCCACCGGAGTTCGCCGACGACAACGAAATTCAGATGCACTCTGCGGCGTGGCTCGACATTTCCTGAAGGCACTGCTGGTTTATTAGTCTGCTGAGACGAGGGGTCGGTCCGAGAAGGAATTTCTCCCCACCCGAAGCGGTATGAAAGTTTCTGTCATAATAAAAGTACAACCCATGCACGCCAGGGAGACTCTGCCTAAATTGCCCTCCTCTGAGGGCGTGTATTTCTTGTGAGAGTCACAACTTGTTCCAGATATTTTATGATATCTCAGTTAGTATAGTCTACATTAATTTACTAATTGATCGAATGTTAAAATTTACCATATAGATCATTATCAACGTTTTGATATTCGGCTCTATTTTGTAACTGCATCGGTTGTATTTAAGTCGGTTCCCATACATTTTTATCATAGTTTTAAATCAGTGAACGGAAAACTCCACTCTGCACTAGCCTTGTGATTCCTTCATTCGTGGTAGGTATGAAAATTACAAGAACTCAAGGAATTAAAGTGAGGTAAGCTTTTCGCCTAAGTTTAAGTAACGAAAATCTGTTTATAGGGGGTGGATAATTCACATGAACGTATCGAATACACTAATGTAAGGTCTTTCATTCCTTTATTATGATGAGGAACGATAGACGAATGCTCACTATTGTGACATAGCACGTGGTCCTTACTTTAATACTCTCAGATTATCCATAGAGTCACAAAATGTCAGTCATGTTTTCGTGATGATATGGTTCGTAATATCCGCTATGGACATGCTGAAGATATTATTCATGCTGAAGCTGGTATTGCAGGTAGACTATTTTTGTTCATTATGTTTATTTTAATTAATATTTACGGTTATTCTCGTGATATTCTCTCAGATGCAAATGACTGAACCGCAAATACGGAAAGACACTGGGAATATCTTGTAATAGTTCTTGAAATATATAGTTCGTGGTCGATGTGAGAGAGTGCCTATGTGCACAGTCTGGTGATGCTAAATAAAAAGATAAAAAGTTAATAATACTATGCTTGTTCGCATGACCGTCTTTTGGAGTTGCTGTTAGATGCCAATATCACTCTTCTTATGCTTCAAGCTTGCTGTAAGTTAAGAGTGATCTAAAAAGATGTGCTTATTTTTTATTTAAGAACCTCTTCAGCGGTCATTCTGTAAAATGTTAGACATACTATCATAACATTCTCCAGTTTATAGTTAAAATCGTTCGAAATTGAGAGAATTATAGGAGGAAACGAGACACTAAGATTAATACATGAGCTCTGATATTTAAGCAGGAAAGTAATCGTTGTTGGCCGAAGAGGAGCGTGTATAAATTGTTGACCGGCATTGACAAGAAAAGCGTTTTAGCAGACCAGAAATGTGTTAACATCGAACATAAGTTGGTTAGGAAGTCTTTTTGAAGGTATTTGGAATGTAACTTTGTACGGAAGTAAAACATGGACAGTAAATCGTTAAGACATGAGTAGAATATAAGCTTTTTAAGTATGGGCTGCAGAAGAATGCTGATGATTAGAGAGGTAGATCACGTAACCAGTGTGGAGATACGGAACAAAATTCGGGAGAAAAGCAATTGGTCGCATAAGTTTACTAAAAGAAGGGATTTGTTGATAGATTTTGAGACATCAAGGGATCAGCAGTCCAGTTCTGCAGAGAAGTTTCAGGGGTAAAAATTGTAGAAGTAGACGAAGATATGAATATAGTTAGCAGATTCGAAAAGAAGTGAGTTGCAGTAGTCATTCGGAGATGAAGATGTTTACACAGGATAGAGTAGCGTGGAAAGCTGCATCAAACCATTCTTTAATTGAGGACCAAAACAATAATAGTTAAAGTGCAAGAAAGATGAGATTTAACCTATTGTACTAGTCGTTTGTACTACATATTTCTATAAAATTAAAGTCGTCTAAATTCTTCCACTTATAAGATTTTTAGGTTCATACAATTTCTCAGCAATTGCAAGACCATCAACATCGATAAATAAACAAGACGCTATAAGTATTCCATAGGAATTCGGTACCTAACCTTTGCGTAGGAATGTAAACAAAATGCAGTATGCGTTAAGCTCGGTTTATTGTGATCAGACACTTATCTGCCCGTGGATACATGCCTTTCCGGGATGTTTCACGTACTACCACATTACGTTTTGCTCATTGCGGTTATTCAACCTACTTATAAATTCAATACTTCCATCGTCCACCTTTCCAAGTACGTAGTTGTTCATCGCTAAGAATCCAGCAAAGAAGATATTTATTCCATGTTTTACCCCGTGTACACGAACGTTCCCGCGTTCTCCGTCTCGAATGACCCGTTCATTGACAGGAAGTTTAACGGTACTCTACCTTGCAATTCCTTTAGGATTTCCTAACAGTCAGTACAAAACCCTTAGCTTCCATATTTTGTTTTATCCACCTGTAGGTATTAGCGTCTAATGTAATATTTTTAGATGAATTCAGAAACCATGCAGATTGGCTGGAGCGTACTGCATCCATGTTGTCGACCAACACTGAATCAGTTATATTTGGTAAGTGGCTGTCTCTCTGGCTGCGGTCATATTTCTAAACATATGATGCACATATTCAAACAAATGTATAATTCTACAGGTTTTCTCATAAGAAAACACAGCACACCGCTCATTACCTGCTAAGTATAAACTGTCACATATTTAAAATGTCGAGCAAATGATCCGGTAGATACAGTTTCTGTGGGATACCTTTTGGTTCATTTCCTAATGAGTTAAAGGGGATTCACAGTGGCACATCAGCACACCATATGCTGACAAACGAACGACACACGTCTAAAGTTTATATCACAATTTTAATTTAATTCAGTTCCATCAAAACATGTGAGGCGCAGTATGCTACCAGGAAGACACGAACGCTGCACGGATACTAAGTAATTAATCACTTTTTTCCAGAATCGAATCTGCACTAGTTACTGTACTATATTTGGTGTTTTCTTTATGCTGATATGTAAACTACACGATCAGTGCACTGTACTTTAAATACTAATGTATTTTTGTCAAATATTAGATACTAATATTATTTGCAGAAATTAAACATTTTATTTCTCGTTGCTTTCAGACAGCTACATCAAAGTACTGTAAACTAACTTCAAATACGCAAGCCAGGTGTTGATAACTCAAATAAAACTATTTAACATAGGTTTAGCCCAGTGTATCGCGGTACTGGTTTGCATAGACACTCCCGTCTTGAATCTTGGCTACAACAGAAGCGCAAGTCACACAGGAAATCACCAGCTCACTCGCAGTGCAGCTACGCGTATGTTTTAACTTTGCAACGACGCTAGAGTTACTGCTCAACTATTATTGTATTGGCCGCTCTGCCATTGAGTCGTGGTTCATTGCGTGCTGATTGTATGTATAAGTGTAATTGATTTAGGATGATATGTGTTAACAGCGTTACGTTCGTGAAACAGTGGGTGTTAAGACATGTGTTGTTCAATAAATTACATATGTATGAACGTCACATATGCTGCCTAGTTAGACTCAATATTCTCATTTCCTTAACCAGAACTTTTTCGGAGATACTTAAATCTGTTTTGTGACAGCATTCCCCAACTGCAATAGAAGTTAACGTGTTGAGCAGCTTTGAACCCACATTTAGATCGTTTCTTGAATCTTAAACCTCTGTTTTTCTGAGGAAATATTTGTAATGTGGTACTGCGATACGCCACCCTCAGGGGCTTTGTGGGTATCGCGTGTCCCGTAGGAACACCTCGGGATTAGTGACGACTCTTCTTCGCAGCGGTAATGAGCGCAATCTCTCATCAGTCCTCAAAAAAAAGCTATCTCATTAAGCTCTGTCCTGAAGGGCTCAGTTCCTCAAGGGGAGTTTCGACAACAAGGAGCTGAAAGAAACGAGGAATTAATTAGTTTCCACTTTCCCTCTTTCACTTTCTTTTTCGCAGAGAAAACCTACAGTTTTTATGAAAGATGACTGTGGTGCAGTGAGCAAACTGAAATGTAGATTTACACATTTCATTGAGCTCTACAGATCTTTGAAGTATAGCATGTTAAGTATATACCAGAAACGAACAGGTCGAAAGTTACAAGCGAAAATCTAATATATCTGATAGAGGAACACATGTACTTGTACTGTTATGGTTAAGATTGTAGGATAGATAACTTTCAGAGACCAAAATGAGAAAAACAGACCAAAAAATAAGTAAAAAAAATCTAGTAAACATGGGAATATCTTAATAGCTACGAGCAATTTTTCAATAGAAGAGATGTGTTTCACAGTAACGAAGATGAACAAGTACTTATAGCTTCTCAGGTATGCATTTTAGAACCCATGTTCACTGGACATTCTGTCCTTGTTTGTTCCGTACTACCACATCTGAAATTTGCCTACCCTACAATCTTAGCAACAACAGTACATGTATTCCATTGTCAGAAGCATCAGAAAGGTTTTCGCTTATAACTTTCCACTCATTCGCTTCCGATACAGGGTCTCTTATCTCAAACTGATGCATTTATCCTCCTCTATCATCCTAGGAAATTTGTAATATCATCATGAAATCATCCTGTATGTATATAAATCTACAGGCGCCGGCGCCTGTATCTTTCACACTCTGTTCCGTCGTGAGGTTGTGTTTTCCAGCATGGTTTCCTACGTAAAACTCTATCTACAGCCCCTAGAAGTGGGTAATATGAATTGTGAAACACCCTGCATATTGTCTGAATCATTATGGGTATCATATATTTATTTAGAAAATAGCAAGTACTTGAGAAATGGCAGAATAACTAACATGATTCACACAGAAAAATCTGCGTTACATTGTAATAAATCTCCATTCGTTAGACAGGTACTTACGAGGTGGTTAATGTGACCAGCATTATTACGAGTACTTAAGTTGTAAAGTACCTTCGACACTGACTCTTAAGTCAGTACGTAGCGAAACAACAGTGGAAAACGAGAAATTCCATAGATCATAATTAATTTTTAGACAGAACTCCTTAGGGTATGTGGCTTATCAGAGAATTCGATATTTCTTTAGGCTTTATCGGTTATCTTAAGGGGATCTTGACGTCATGAGGGCCCAAAAAATTGAATTTTTTAATTTTAAAAAATTCTTTTATTCTTCCTGTTTCAATAAATATATACTTTATGTATAGCAGCTCATCATTTTCGTACTTAAATGCCTTTCGAAAGCATAGACGGCGGGCGAATGCCTAGCTCTCACACTACTGTGAAACACGAAACCATGCTAGCAATGTCTCGTTATTTAATTTTGGAGCCGCTGTTTCCATAGAAACTCAGTTGTGTAATATCCTCGAAATACGTATCGACTGTACTGTGATCAGGAATTTATTGCCGTCGATCTTTATATGTCGATATGATTACACTTAGAAGTAATGCAAAGCAGATGGTGGACATGGCAGACCAATAAAGTTAGAAATAGAAAGCTTCACAGAATATTATGGTCTAGCCATCAGGAGAAACATCGAAAACGTCGCCGAGACACGGAAAGCAACTTGGGCAACTCTGTTTCACAAAATATCCATCGATGAGCATCCTGCCCAAAAGGAAACAGTTCACGGTGCAACTTTAAATGGTGTGAATCAAATGGAAAAGAAATATACTTATGCACACCTTATGTCAGAAACTCTTATGATAGAAGTAAAGCCACTATATATACAGAGATCTTTGAGATCCTAAATTCCTAGAAAAGAGTTTACATATGAAAACACAGAATCCGAATGAGAGCGTCAATAGATGGATTTGAGAATGCTTGCCAACAACTGTTTCTGTTGTCATGTCATCTTTTCAGATTGGTGTGATGGACATCACAGTATGTTTTAATGATGGAGTAAAAGGAAGACTACAAACCATGAGCAGACTGCGCATCAAACCGGAGGCCAGCACAAAAAGTTGGCTGCTACCAGTGGACAAGCAACATCTCGCTGAAGCAGTAAGAGCTGCTGAAAGCGTGACAATGGAGGTCAGATTAGCAAGAAAAAAAGAAGAAAGCTGAAGAAGATGCAAAGGTCACTCATAATCAACAAGAGTATGGAGATGGACTGTTTCACTTGTTGCCATTGAGCATAAAACTACATGCAAATCTTTAGTTTCAGTTTCCCGTAATCAACGTTTTTGCACTCTGAGGTATCGTTATCTCCTCCAGTACTTAAGGTACAAAAATAAAATTTTGCATGAATAATAATCTAGCGCTTTGCTACACGTGAACAATCTTGTCCAACAATGTATTACAGATTTTAAGGTGTATAATGTCCCATGCACTTAAATTATTCCAAAAAAACTGACCCCCAAAAAACATATTTAAGAGGATCCAAAACAACCAATCGTTAAATATTGCTGGATTACTGTTTCAACAAGTTGATAGTTAAAAGAATAAAATTTGCCTTGGTCTCTTACTTTGTTTACCATGGAAGTACAGTGTACCTACAACAAAAAATACATGTAATTCAGTACGTAAGATAAAAATTAATATTTACTGCACTAAATCGCTTTTCTATGGAGGTCACACTATAGTGATTAGTTTGTTAAAGTGTGATTTGACGGTCTATTAAAGCTTTTGATGTCCAGGTACCCTGAAACATTCAGTTGTTCTTGTAACTGTAACACTTCACTGTGGAGTGGAAGAAATGTGACGCTTTCTTGGCTATTAAGTACTGAGAAGATCGTCCATAGGACGTAATAAGGAAGCTGCGTAACCCATTCTCCAAACACTCTCGACAATATTGCTTTGAGCTCTGTTAAAACTTTGGCACTGTTGTTTTTCGTAAGCGATGTGGTGGAGAATTTGTCATCGCTAAACTCACTAGACTAAGATACATGCCAGTTGCAAAAGACTATCAGTCGAGATGTGAGTAACTTGGTAATTTCGACAGGAAACGAAAAGGGAATGTAAGACGGGCTTTCAAGGCCGTCAGGAAATTACAGTTGTTTAATACAACAGGAGTAAAATGCAACTGTTTAGATATAATGGATAAGGTGCTCAGTCAACTGGTAACCGAAAACTCACAATATGACTAGGATCAGAGGACACCAAAATAATTAACAACGTAGTTCGCCAATTGACATAAATCGCCTAAACAGACGTCTTTCATGTAGCATGTCAAAATGAATACAACCAGCGTTTATGCAACGAGATTATCGTTCCTCTAGTATGAAAGAAATGCGGAAAATGAGACACTGTGCGACTGTGCTTCATTATCCGCATGCAGGATGGATGAAAGGTATTACCTACGAAAATACAAGAAATTAGTCTCATTAACAACATGTTTTTATCGTTTCTACGACAATGGTAAACGAATATAGAGCCGCACTACAGTACTGGTCATGCTCTGTGTTGCTGTCAATACCATTGCCAGCTTTGGTTTCCTGGGATGTATTGCTGGTTCATCGTACGAACGTGTGGCGTAGAACATATCATCAGCCGGTGTCTGCCAGCGTCGACAGTTTGCAATGTGTATGTGAGAGAGATTATGTAGATGAGCGAAAATTCCGAGTCCGACTGCCGGCCAATATGGTAAGAAATGCTGTCACTTCTGTTCACATGGAACATTTACCAACAAGTGCAATTTAACTAGATATACCAGTTTCGCTAAACAATGCCCCTGTTGTCACCTCTAAAAGTGACGAATCGGGGCGTCAGTTTCCTTGGATACTGTCTGACGACTGTCAGCATGAGAAAAAAAGGCGCAGGATGGGCAAGAGGCATCTTATCAGCACATTTGATCGCGACTGAGTGTGTGTCCTCGTGACATTCCATATCAGAGACAATGAAGGGATATTGAGATCTCCTGCTTTCCCCGCAAGACAGGACAGTTTAATTTGTGGAAAGGGGCCGAAATGAGTGGCTGTCAGTTGCACCCAAACATACTACTTTATTCATTTGACAAACATTACAAGAGTAAAGAAAACATTAAAAACAGAGCAAGCCAAACATTAATTTTAGAACACAATTCCCGGTTAAATGCGCCAATCTGTCTCACGCCTCAGGGACAAACCAACTTTAATTTAAAACCGACTGAAGGCCAATCACTTAAGACTCAAAAACTGGATTTTGAATTTTAAAAGGCAGAAGGCCTTATCCTAAAATTTCTTTAAATCAGGCTGAAGGCACAAACGATCTCACGCCTTAAGGGCAAATCAACTTTAACTTAAAATCTGCTAGAAGCCATACATAAACAAACAAAAAGGACAAACAAGGAAAGGCAGCACATCAAACGGCGCTCAGAAGTTTCCAAGGGTCGACCTGGAATTCAAAGACTAACGCTCGCTTAGGTGAGACAGGCAGTCGGTCCAGCAGTTCTCAATCCGACGGCAACCCAACCGACAGACAGTCAATGGACCAAGCGACAGGATAACTTCCGCTCCACCCGACCAGCACACAACAGGGAGTTCAATGGAACGACGCAGAAGGAATCGGCACCCGCAATGAATTACACAATCGGTTGTCAAACTACACGCCGTGCTGGACAACAACACGACTAGGAAAATACACTGCCTGAATTTACGTCAACGGCCAGGGCAGGGAACAGGAACGTTAACGGCCACAAGGCAGAAGATTCCGCTGGTGCACTTCAATTCCAAAATAATAAAGTTAAGTTAAACTCCAGAGAAGGGCGGCTAGAATATCGCCAACTTGAAAACACATGTTGTTGCTCGCGGAAATGTCCCTACAGCCCACTACGAAATTCAAACCACATAACGTGAACAGTTGGGGCTGGCGGGTAGATTAAGTAAAGACTCAATTTTCGTGTGCGGTAACAGTCCCTCACACTCCGACCGCGCGTGGACGCCGCCAGCGGCCCGGCCAGACACGCGCCACGGAGACTTCCTCGTTGCTCCACGCCAACCAACCAGTCTCGTAGATTCTAAGCAGCAACTTGAATAGTCATTGTCGTGTCATTTTGTCCAATGATTTTAGAAATACCGATGATGTGTTGTATACGCCTTTTGCCTGCTTTCGTTTCAAGTCTTCCATAGCTCTTTTAAATTCTAACTCTCGGACTGTAGGACGGAGAAAATTTTGCTGTTATCGTGGACTACATAGTATGATGCTCCAAGTGTTCCCCTTATACGGAAATGGTTAAAGGTGTTCGAGGAGACCGGTTCAGCACTCGCTAAACTGAAATCGGGGCGACCAAGGTCCGCAAGAACGGGCGAATCTGTGGAGAGTGTAAATCGGTCTGCTCCTGATGATCCTAAACTCTCCGTCCCTATGCGTGCAACTTACTTAATTGTGCGTGAATGATTAATGCTGCAAATTCTGAAAAGAGACCCTAAAAATCCAGTTGTTGGAAAATTAAAGCTTTAGGATGCCAGACGTAGGCTGCAGTTCGTTAATGAATCATTTAACAACATCTTCTTTCCTGACGAAGCTCATTTTCGCCTGAACGGTTACGCCAGAAAGCAATATTGCCGCTACTGGAGTCCAACGAATCCCAAACACAAACGTGAGAAACCCTTTCAATTGCCTAAAGTCACTATATGGGCTGCGATGCCGGTTCGAGGAATAATTTGGTCCATACTTTTTCGACGACGAGAGCGGTCGTTCAGCGATAGTAAGCTCGGAACGTTATGTGGCGATGCTAATTCTCTTTTTAGTGCCTGAACTGCAAAACGTTCCTGGTTATAACCAAAGAACATGATTTCAGCTAGAAGGAGCCACAACACACGCATCCAAAGCTTCTATATTGCGAGATCGTGAAATTATCACTGGTAAATTAATCCCCAAGAGGGGTGACATAATTTAGCCACTACGGAGCCAGATTTGGGTCCCGTGGACTTTCTCTTACCTATATCTACATCTACATCTACATGGATACTCTGCAAATCACATTTAAGTGCCTGGCAGAGGGTTCATCGAACCACCTTCACAGTTCTCTATTATTCCTATCTCGTATAACACGCGGAAATAATGAACACCTATATCTTTCCGTACGACCTTGATTTCCTTTGTTTTATCGTGGTGATCGTTCCTCCCTATGTAGGTCGGTGTCAACAAAATATTTTCGCATTCGGAGGAGAAAGTTGGTGACTGGAAATTCGTGAGAAAATTCCGTCGCAACGAAAAACGCCTTTCTTATGGAGTATGTCAAAGGAAACCGAATGTCGATAATCCGATTTGTCTGGAGCAAATGACAGAAAACATCCGTATTGATGTCGCAGCCACCCCAGTACGCACATACCGAGCCGTCATGCAAGTTTTGGTTCATTGTTTAAACGAGTGCCGTAGGCGTGCTGAATTGCATTTAAATGACATGATTGTTAGAAAATAAATTCCCAAACGGTATATTTCAATAATAAATAAAGATCCTGTCAATTGACTTCAGTCTATATTTTGTTTCGACGCATCATACATAAACTTTCTTTTGAGGCACCCTGTATCACTTCATGAGATGGTTGTCTTGCTATGTCAGCACTGATTTGGTTGTTAATTTACTGTATCAAACCTGCGCTGCTATCTTTATACGACTCACATGCCGAGGTACGTTAAGGAGAGCATTGGCAAGGCCTCTGGTAATTGTCTTATGAAATGTCTGTTACATATGTGCAGCAATCTGAATTCATATGTTTCAAAGTGAAGAACGTGCTATGTCAACGAGTGCACTATGAATTTCAGGTGTTTCCATAGAACTACAGTGTTCGCGTGCACAAAAATGTATTTACACCAATGCATATATTTTCAATATTGATGTTCACAGAAATGGAATTGTAATAGATATAATTAGAATAATTCGCTATAATATTTTTGTTTCATTATCTCTGTATACAGTGGTTCAAAGTCATTACCTTAGTTTACTTACACTTCTTGGCTTGTAGTAAACAATTAAGCAACATTTTCAACCTACAATGAGAAGAAAAATTTGTTTTAGTAGCATTCTTGTGTATACAAAACCAGATTACAGCGCCAAGACAAATTAGTTTCAACTACGTTCTTGTGTATACTGTGGGAGATTACAACACCAAGACAAATTTGTTTCCGTTGCATTCTTGTGTATACTGAGCGAGATTACAATGCCAAGAGAGATTCATTTTAAGAGCATTCATGTCTATGCTCAGCGAGGCGAGCCGGCCGAGGTGGCCGAGCGGTTCTAGGCGCTACAGTCTGGAACCGCGCGACCGCTGCGGTCGCAGGTTCGAATCCTGCCTCGGGCATGAATGTGTGTGGTGTCCTTAGGTTAGTTTGGTTTAAGTAGTTGTAAGTTCTAAGGGGCTGATGACCAGAGAAATCGGTGGGTTCAGGAGGGTAATACGGAACGCTGTGATGGATCCCAACGGCCGCATATCACTTGCAGTCGAGATTACAGGCATCTTATCCGCATGGCTGGAACGGATCGTGCAGCCTGAGTCAACAGATGGCGACGTTTGCAACACAACAACCAACAGCACGAATAGTTCGACAACGTTTGCAGCAGCATGCACTATCAGCTGGGAGACCATGACTGCGGTTACCTTTGACGCTGCATCACAGACAGGAGCGCCTGCGATGGTGTACTCAACGATAAACCTGCGTGCACGAATGGCAAAACGTATTTTTTTCGGATGAATCCCGGTTCTGTTTACAGCATCATGATGGTCGCATCCGTGTTTGACGAAATCGCGGTGAACGTACATTGGAAGCGTGTATTCGTCATCGCCATACTGACGTATCACCCGGGGTGATGTGCCATTGGTTACAAGTCTCGGTCACCTCTTGTTCGCATTTACGGCACTTTGAACAGTGGACGTTACATTTCTGATGTGTTATGACCCGTGGCTCTACCATTCATTCGATCCCTGCGAAACCTTTCATTTCAGCAGGATAATGCACGACCGCATGTTGCAGGTCATGTACGGGTCTTTCTGGATACAGAAAATGTTGTACTGCTTGCCCTGGCCAGCACATTCTCCAGATCTCTCACCAATTGAAAACGTCTGGTCAATGGTGGCCGAACAACTGGCTCGTCACAATACACCAGTCACTACTCTTGATGAACTGTGGTGTCGTATTGAAGCTGCATGGGTAGCTGTACCTGTACACGCAATCAGAGCTCTGTTTGACTCAATGCCCAGGCGTATCAAGACCGTTATTACAGCCAGAGGTGGTTGTTCTGGGTACTGATTCCTCAGGATCTATGCACCCAAATTGCGTGGAAATGTAAACACATGTCAGTTCTAGTATAATATATTTGTCCAATGAATACCCGTTTATCATCTGCATTTCTTCTCGGTGTAGTAATTTTAATGACCAGTAGTGTATATAACAACTCCAGGATCAATCTCGTCTCGCCTATGTGCCTCATTATAAGGCACAAAGAAATGAAAATCGTACTGACTTATAGTTTTATCCCTGCATATTATTTGCAGCATCATCGAAATTATGTAGATTCCCTGATGGTACTGTAACTTCATATTCTACAGTGTGATTAACGGACGCTAGTAAGGCTATTTACGTCCAGAATAGCTACTAGTGTGACAAACAGTACACGTAATTACGTGGACATCGTCTCCGTTGTGGCTTGTCTGTCAATACGAGGCCGTTGGTGGGTTTAAGTGTAACCCTGAGATGAAGAGTTGAGCATAGAAAAGCAAGTCGTCACAGTCCGCATCAGACCTGTCAGAATAGTGATTTAGTGCTGTTCTATTCAGCGGTTGTATAATTATAGTAAATTAAAGTTTCTGGGTGACTGAGAAGTATTCCTTAACGTATGTTGGTACGTTAACAAAGCAAGCACATATCATTCCCGATGACTGAGGTAGACATGTTTCTTTAGTAAGCCTGTCTGAAATACAGCACTACCGTTGCATCAGTGTTCTGGACCATGCACGAGCAATGTTTTACTATCCCAACTTAGCTATTTTATTTGTCCTAGCGCTGCTTACGAATCAACAGAAAAGTTATGATACATTTGCCGGCGAACATCAACTTGACGTATCACTATCAGGCAACACGATGGTACCGAAATTGCCGTCGAAGCCATCGATAGCGATCTCTTGGCACGCAACACAAGAGTGCTGCATGTAATGATACTTTCTGCTCGTCTTTATGGCAGATATACTGGAAAACTGGAAAGAATATAAATTGTGGTACATAGTTATGTACTTGGAGGATAATCGTAATTCATTAACACATTTGCACTGGTCCCTGTACGATTTCGCTCTAATAGTCTATCGGATTTACGCTATCTTTCTCAGATTATCTAATGTCCTTCCTGATATAAATTATAAGTGCATATAATTTATAACGTGACCTATATCACACTGAAGAATACTCTGTAGCATTCACCTTGCCAGTCGTTTTGCAAATTCGAGCTTGCTCTATGCGCACCCGTGATAAAAACATTGTAAAGGAAGACGGAGCAGGACGAAACCACAGAACACAAAAGAACGAAGGGTTTATTTTGTCTGATAACGGTTGCACTTTAATTTCACTTTCAGCAGCTATTATTCAAGCGACAAAGAATTATGTCACATTCTTGTGTCAGTAAAGTGTTTGTTCTTGTTTTTGGGGTGGGTTTTCTAATATTAATAATTTTTTATCGTTGTGTGACCGAAAACAATTTAGCTATTAGTTTCCTTTTTTTTTACAGCCTCAAAACATATGCATGACCCTATATGTTAGTGCTTTTATTGGATGTGCGTTTTTCAAAGCTTTTAGTGCGTTTTGAATTGTACCTAAAACCAAAATTTCGGGGAGGTAACAGAAAGTTATCCCGTACTGCCCGAAGCGGAGGATCATTCTTTCCTAGTGCTTAGTTTTCAGTGCTGATATTTTATCTAGCACTTCTAAGAGATATTGCCATACTTTCAGGTTTTTTTAATATTGTTTCTAGTGACAGTTCTTCAATGTCCGTACGTGACTGGATGATACAAACGCAAAACTGCTGATCGAAGATGATCAGCAGGAACACTGAAGAGACTACGACAGCTGTTCTGTAAGAGGAAATGGGATTTGGGAAAGCCAGCCTTAAGTTCAGTGATACTAAGACAACTATTCAGAGAACAGCTCAGAATAGACTTCAAAATGAACCTTTTCAAGCCGACAAGTTAAAGAAAAAATTTTGTCGTGTTTTCTGGAGTGACCTAGAGTCATAGATTCTCGGTTATTTAAAAGGCAGTTAAGGGACAGTGTTTGGATGGACACTGAATGAGTTCAGAGTGTTAGCTTTTCAGTTCACAGAGAAAAACAAACTGAAGTACATGATAAATAAAGAACTGACAGTGGCAGATGAATACTGGACAGGCTCAGTTTCTTTCGAGGCATCAACCATTCTGCTACTTGCAGACTCATATGCTTATTGTGTTTTTGTAGATTTTGGGAAGAATGATTAGATTTTTAAAGTTAATTTTTTGAGGAAATATTAATTAGTGATAGTCCTCAAACTACACTAAAGTTCTGAATCGGCTTCTGTTCTACCCCTGGAATATGAGATGACAAACCAATTGTCAGACTTTTTTTAACTTTTTTATAGTATTTCTCTCGGTGTCTTTGCATCTGATAGCTTTGTTTCACTGTTTAAAGTATGTGTTAAAAGACAATATTTTAAGCTTTTTCCAAGCTTTTTCTTTGCTGTTTTAATTGAATTTTATAATTTAATGTTAACGCAATCGTCCTGACCCGGATTCCCCTATCATAAATGTTGTTACCTCTATCAGCGACGGTTCGCTATCTCAAAAGAAGAATAACCGCACAAAGGAATCCGTCAATGCCTAATATGTTGACCATCGCAGCATTTGCCACATGTTATTCAAGGAAATTGCGTGAACTTCATTAGGACAACTAGACAAAGGCTTGAGACTGCTATACTGGTAGCTTTCATGTATTTTCAGTTTATATTATCATTATAAAAGTGAACTGCTTATGTCGCTGAGCGGTGTATTGGAAGATGGAATACTGTGAAGATGTAGAATCTCACTAATTTCTCGAGTCCTTTTAGGACTCCAACGCCTACCTTTGATTTGGCAGCGGATTAAATGACTGCTCCCATAGGCTGATGGCGGGAGTGTGGGGACCGCAACACGATTGGTGATGAGATTGACTCAGAACCGACGAGTGACGAGGTCTTCCCAGTAGGACTACACCACGAAAATACCTTCGGATTATACTAATGGCTCAGGCGAATTGATGAACGACAACGGCTGAAACACGTGCACACACTGAAAAACCAAATAAACTGGTACATCTGCCTAATACCGTGTAGAGCCCCCGTGAGAACGCAGTAGTGTTGCAACACAACGTGGCATGAACTCCACTAATGTCTGAAATAGTGCTGGAGGGAAGTGACACCATGAATCCTGCAGTGCTGTCCATAAATCCGTGAGTAAGAGGGGGGTGGGGGGGGGGGGGACATCACGTTGAATGACATCCGAGATAAGCTCAATAACGTTCATGTCTGGGGAATTTGGTGGCCGACGGAAGTGTTTAAACACGATAAAGTGTTCCTGGAACCACTCTATAGCAATTCTGGACATGTGGAATGTCGCATTGTCCTGCTGAAATTAGAAGTCCGTCGGAATGCACAATGGACGTAATGGATGCAGGTGATCAAAAAGAATGCTTACGTACGTGTCACATGCCAGAGTTGTATGTAGATGCATCAGGGTTTCCATATCACTCCCACTGCACACGTCCCACACCATTACAGAACCTCCACCAGCTTGAACATTCCCCTGCTAACGTGGAGGGTCCATGGAATCATGTGGTTGTCTCCATACCCGTACACGTCCATCTGATCGATACAATTTGAAACAAGACTCGTCCGACCAGGCAACATGTTGCACTTCTGTCAAGTTGAACGATTCTCTTCAGTTGTCTTTGGTCCCGTTCTTGTAGGCTGTTTTTCCGGCCGCAGCGATATCGGAGATAAGATGTTTTACCGAATTCCTGATATTTACGGTACACTCGTGAAATGGTCGCACGGGAAAATCCTCACTTCATCGCTACCTCGGAGATGCTGTGTCCCATCGCACGTGCGTCGACTATAACACCACGTTCAAACTCACTTATAACTTGATAACCTGCCATTGTAGCACCAGTAACCGATCTAACAAGAGCCGCCAGACACTTGTCTTACACAGGCGTTGCCGACGGCAGCGCCGTATTCTGCCTGTTTACATACCTGCGTATTTGAATACGCATGCCTACAACATTTTCTTTGCTGCGTCAGTGTATGTTACAGCTGGAGTATCACTACGAAAATTCAGGAAGAGCTTATGTGTCCAGCAAGCCCTGTGGCGTATTCTGTAGGATAATTCAAGAGAATACTGCAGTTAACTCCGGAACAACTTTGGGTATGTAGGCATTCTTGACCGTCCTACCTGGTACCCTGATTTACCTCAAATAGAGAATTTCAGAGATGCAATGGCAAGACAAGTCTTTTCATACTAGACTCCAGTCAATAGTTTTCCTTAACTGACAAAACAATACTGCACTTAAGTCCAGAACGCTCCTGGGAATGTAGGGATTCTTGACCGTCCTACCTCGTCCCCTGATTTACCTCAAATACAGAATTTCAGGGATGCGATGCGAAGACGTATCTTTTGATACTAGACTCCAGTGAACAGTTTTCTTGAACGGACACAGCTTTAAACCTGCAACCTTCGGCTGAAGGAGTAAACCTCGATATAAAACAGGCAGTCAGGCCTCAAGCTAGCAGCGCTTCCATCTGATTACACTAGCAAGAGGTTACCATCCGTTATAGGGGAATAATATGGAATCTGGGACAGGATAAACATAGGAACTTGGAATGTGCGAGGGGTGGGACAAAAAACAACTAAACAACGCGTTGAAGGCTAGAAACATGAATATAGCAGTAATAACTGAAATGAAAACGAAGCTAAACTGTACAAGAGACTTGGATGATTATGTAAAGATTCACAGTGGAGTGACTCCAACAACTAGAGCGAAATGTTGTGGAGTCGCGACCTTAATTGACAATAAACGGAAGAACAAGATTGACGGCTATATCCTCATCAATGAAAGTATTGGTCAGTAATTCTGAAAATACAGAGAGGCTACCGCAAGATGATTGGTGTAGACGTCTCTAAATAAAAAAGGAGAAAAAAATGAAATGTTCTGTTAACAACTTCAATAGCAAGTAACAAGACAAGAAATATTGTCTGATTATATGTTTAGACCTTAATGCACGTGTAGAGAATCTGGCGACGCCTGCAAAGAAAGGAACTATAAGAGAGCAGGTCACAACTAACAACGTACACCTATTACGTTTTGTAACATATAACGAAATGAAAATTACCAACACTTTCTTTGGAAAGGAAGATATTCATAAATTCACATGGATTACAAAAGACTATAGATCTTTTAATGATTATGTCATAGTGAAAAGACTGCTCGGAGAACTTGTATAATATGTAAGGGTACATAGAGGTAGTGACGTAGAACCAGATCATTTTCTGTTGTCAGCAAGCGTAAACCTGTTTATTAGATGGAAGAAACGAACTATTACAAAGAAGAAACTCGAAGTATTCAAAATCTGCCTTCTGCAACAAGGCACTATGAGAGACCTATTTCAACAGAAATTCACGTTTTATTTACAAAACAAATCTACAGAAAACAGCATACATACAGAATGGGGAAACGTAAAAGCGACGACGGAAGCAACAGGTAAAAAATGGAATTTAGGAGGAGAAAGTGTGGCAGAGTATGGAATGAAGATGTAGAAAATACAATTAAAGGGAAACAAACAGTTTATATTACAAATCTACTGCACAATACAGAAGAAACGAAAGCACACTGTAAAAAAAAAAGAAAAAAGTAGTAGTGAGTAGTGAGAGAAGTTCATCAAGAATCAAATATTGATAATGGTCTATATGATACACAAGAGACGATTTACAAACTTCTGAAAAAACTTCACCAAATGGAGATGCAGGATATCATGTAACAGACAAAGAAACTTGGTTAAATACTATCAGGGGTTGGGGGCAGAAAACAATGACAAAACTGCGTAAACGAAAGTAGTCAGTGACATAATACGCTACAGTATTAAAATTATTTGTTTCTAAACAGGAAAGCACTGTTAGGTTTCAGAACATATGACCCATCATCAAGTGCAAATGCTAAATTGTAAATGAATAATAATACCTACACATACCATTGAGATAACCAAAGCTGTAGCGAACCAACAAAAATTCTGGAATTCTTAGAATTCTAAAAGATTACAAAGAATTTCTTTTGGTTTTGTTTGGCTTTCACTATCTTAATCATGTGGTTAGGTGTTGTTATTCATTTAAAAACTTGCAGTTGCACGTGAAGACGTGACATATGTCCTGAAAATGAGTACTGCTTTCCTTATAGAAATAAATACTTTTTACGCCTGTAGCGAGTGCTTTTCTTTACAGAAATAAATAATTTTTACAACTGTAGCGGGTTTTATCACTGATGGCGAATAAGAGTTATGGATGTCCCGTCAAGGTAAACGTATACCAAAACTAGACAAGTAAAACGAACAAAATTGGAAGAGATACAAGAGGCATAAGGAGATGAAGAACAGGAAAGCAGCAGGACCCGATAGTGTCAATGCAGAACTTATGAAACGTGGAGATTTAATGCTAGAACTGAGGCTGTTGCATGTATTTAATGAATGTTGAAAATTAAGATGATACCTGATTCTTGGAGAGCGGTGGAAGTAATACTATATAAAAAAGGAATTAGAGGTGCTCGTGAAAACTACAGAGGAATAAGTCTGTTGAACACTGGCTATAAGTTATATGCACAAATAGCTATTAAGAGACTGAAGAGGATAGCTGACGCCCTCTTATTGGAAGAACAAAATCGTTTTAGGAAACGGCGATCATGCAATGACAATATTACAATAACGCATCAGATAACTGAAAGGAGGAGAGAACATTAACTGCAGACTCATAGTGCGTTGGAGATTATAAAAAATCGTTCGACAGACTCAACAGGTATATGCTATGGAATATAATGGAAAGACGAAGTTGTCCGAAACATGTAATGAAAGTAATGAAAATTTTGTATCTAAATAACGAGATCTTAATCAATACAGACAAAGAGAGAATAGGAGCAATAACAGTTAACCGAGGAGCACATCAAGAATGCAGAGTATCATCAAATTTATTTAATATACACACTTAGGAGCCTAAGTTATGGAATGTCTCATAACATCTTGTCGGACCTCCTTTTGCCCGGACTCAGCAAATGGTTGGAAGTGTCCTCCACAAATGTCGAGCAATGATCTCTCTACAGCCTTCCGCAATTGCCAAAGTGTTGCCGGTACAGGACTGTGCGCGCGAACTGACCTCTTTATTATGTCCCATAAAAGTCCGATGGGATTCATGTAGAGCGACATGGGTGGCCAAATCATTTATTCGATTTGTACAGGATGTTCTTCACACCAATCGCGAACAGTAGTGGCACGATGACATGGTGCATAGCTATCCATCAAAAATCTAACGTAGAATGGCTGCAAATGGTCTCCAAGTAGCCGAAGATAACCATGTCTAGCCAATGACCGGGTCAGTTGGACCACAGGATCCAGTCCATGCCACCATGTCATTTAAACACAGCCCACGCCATTATGAAGCCATCACCACCTTGCACATTGCTTTGTTGAAACTTGGGTCCATGGCTTCGTAGGGTCTGCGCCACGCTCGAAACCTACCATCAGCTCTTACCATCTGAAATCGGGACTCATGATTTTCCAGTTGTCTACGACACAACTGATATCCTCATGAGCCCAGGAAAGGCGCTATGCAGGCGATGTTGTGCCGTTGGCAAAGGCACACGCGCCAGTTGTGTGGCAGAGGCGACTGATACCAAATGTTTCCTCACTGTCCAATCGGCTATTTTCGTCGTACTTCATAAACTGATTTCTGTTTTTGTTTGACACAGTTCTGCTTGTATGTTGGCAATGACAGCTCTAAGGAAACGCTACTGCTGTCAGGCGTTAAATGAAAGTCGCCGGTCACGGCGTAGTACATGGTATAAGGTAATACCTGAACTTTAGTATTCTCGTCACTCTCTTGACTCTGTGGATCTCGGGACATTGAACTCTCTAACGTTTTCCGAAATGGAAAGTCCCATGCGCCTAGCTCCGACTACCATTCCGTGTTCAAAATCTGCTAATTCCTGTCGTGCGGCCATAGTCCCGTCGGAAACCTTTTCAGATGAATCACCTGAGTACAGATGACAGATTCGTTAAGCACCGCCCTGTTATACGTTGTGTACGCTAAAGTGCCGCAATATCTATATGAATATATCACTTTCCCACGACTTTTGTCACCTCAGTGTATATTGACGACACTTAACCCAAGAATAAAAGTAATTACTAGAAATACTAATTTAAATTCTTTACTCTTTGCTGAAGGCCAAATAAATTTACAAGAGTCGGAGAATGATTTACAATTTACTCTGTATCGTCAAGACTTGAAAGGTAAACTCTGTAGCTGGAGAGTGTCAGAAAAATTTACACGAGCGTCGAGAGACGACGGAACCTGTTCGGCAGTGTCCATCCACCGCTCTGGAGTCTGAAGATAACTCTATGAAAGAGTCGAAACCGGTCACTCACTCCATTCAAAAATTACAATCAAGACTGTTTTAAATTTTAATTTTAACATATTTGTAGATCGCTGACTATGTTTTCAAAAATTTTATACTATCCACGAATTGATCAAGGCACTGTTGGTACAGATAGTCCCACTCCTCAACGGCGGTTCGGCGTACATCCCTCAGAGTGGTTGAGAGTGATTGGTGGGCCATGACGTCCATAAACAGCCCTTTCTCAATCTACCCCGGGCATGTTCGATAGGGTTCACTTTGGAGAAGATGCTGGCCACTTTTGTAGAGCGATGTCGTTGTCCTGAAGGAAGTCATTTACAAGGTGTCCACGATGGGGGACCGAATTGTCGTCCATGAATACGAATGTCTTGCCATTATGCTGCCGATATGGTTGCACTATCGGTCGTAGGATGACATTCACGTGTCGTGCAGCCGTTACGGCGCCTTCCATGATCGGCGGCGTACGTCGGCCACACATAATGCCATCCCAAAACAATAGGAAACCTCCACCTTGCTGCACTCGCTGGACAGTGTGTCTAAAGCGTTCAGCCTGACCGGGTTGCCTCCAAACACGTCTCCGACGATTATCTGGTTGAAGCCATATTCGACACTTATCGGTGAAGAGAACGTGATGCCAATCCTCTGCGGTCCATTCGGCATGTTCTCTGGCCCATCTGCGCGGCGCTGCATATTGTCGTGGTTGCAAAGATAGGCCTCGTTATGAACGTCGGGAGTAAAGTTGCGCATCATGCAGCCTATTGGGCACAGTTTGAGTCGTATCATGAATTGCTGTGGTTGCACTAAAAGCATTATTAAAGATGGTGGCGCTGCTGTCAGGTTTTCACCGAGCCATAATCCGTAGGTAGCTGTCATCCACTGCCGTAGCCTGAGCGAGGCATGTCATCGACAATTCCTCTCTATCTTCTCCACGTCTGAACAACATCGCTTTGGTTCACCCCAAGACGTCAGGACACTTCCCTTGTAGAGAGCCGTTCCTGGCACACAGTAACAATGCGTACGTGAACGAACCGAGGTATTGACCGTCTA
Organism: Schistocerca piceifrons; assembly: GCF_021461385.2. NCBI lineage: Eukaryota > Metazoa > Arthropoda > Insecta > Orthoptera > Acrididae > Schistocerca > Schistocerca piceifrons. The sequence continues at coordinate 441,860,846 of NC_060141.1, read as the reverse complement.
GTCATGGTTGAACTACCGACATCAAGAGATGTGTACCTCCTTTCGTCCTGGTGGAATGATCGGCTGTCGGACCCCCTCCGTCTAATAGGCGCTGTTCGTGCATGGTTGTGTACGTCTTTGGGAGGGTTTAGTGACATCTCTGAACAGTCAAAGGAACTGTGTCTGTGATACAAAATCCACAGGCAACGTCTGTCTTCAGGAGTTCTGGAATCTGGGGTGATGCAAATCTTTTTTTGATGTGTGTACATTTCCTGGCAGTCACACAGTAAATTCAACGTATGACTACCTCAGATTCTGCAAACAGCTCAGCATGTCGTAGATTCTGGTTGTTTGCTGAAATCAAGTGACATAATGAACACTTGTGACAGAAGTTGGTTTTTTAATAGCTACATACGGCAGTCGTTGCTCAGCAACTTTTCCAGCCGGTTGCATAACCATAGAGGTCCCGTAGACCGCGATCTCGCTAAGGCAATCTCCAGCATAGAAAAAAACCACCTGATAGTCACACCAAATGTTAAATACAATTCTCTATCCTTGGGCAATGGACTGCAACACGTATACCCCTTGCTCTTCGCTGTAAAAATGTAATCATGTTCTGCATTGTCAATTCGTACAGCTCCGGTCTCTGTGTCAGATAACGCAACCAGTCGACACAGTGCAGTCAAGAAGCATAAACAAAGCGCCATCTCCCTGTATCCCGTATTCTACACAAATGTTCCCACAGTCTATGCATTTAGTCCTACAGCAACGTGATGTATAGATAATTTTGTTTTGGAGTCAATAGTAAAACACACATAAGATAACGGACGTTTGCCTCTACGCAACACACTCCTGTTAAGACTTGCTGCGTATGCTAAGTATTATGGAGGTCAGGAAGCGTAGTAAGGTCTATACAGGTCACGTAGCTGGTCAGAATAAGATCTGTTCGCAATATTCGAGCAATAAAGAAGTTCTTCCTTTGGCGCTGGGTGAGAAGCATCACACATGTAGTTTATACATTTCTGCACAGACAGCAGCGACTAGGTTGACCATCTAACCGTCTACAACATTACATTCAAGCTTCCTTTTTTTTTTTTTTTTTTTTTTTTTTTTTTTTTTTTTTTTTTTTTTTTTTTTTTTTTTTAGACATCAGGCTACTGACCGGTTTCATGCGACCCACCACGAACTCCTCTTCTGTGCCATCCTCTCCCATCTCATAATAGTACTTGCATCCAAAATCCTTAATTGTTTGCCAGATATATTCTAATCTCTGTCTTTCTTTACAGTTTTTATCCCCTATAGTCCCTGCTAGTACCATACATGTTATTCCCTGATGTCTCGAAATGTGCTATTATCCTGTCCCTTCTTCTTGTCAGTGCTCTTCACGAATTTCTTTCTCCACCGATTCTGCAAGAACTTCCTCATTTCTTACCTTAACCATCCACCTTATTTCAACATTCGCCTGTACCACTTCATCTGAAACACTTTGATTATCTTACGTTCCGGTTTTCGTGCAGTCCATGATCCAGCACCACAGAATGCTGTGCTCAAAACGTACGTTTCTGTGTACCCTCAGTGCATATTCCATACTCTGTCACTCAACTCTCTTGTAATTCTTCTATACATACACTAAGAATAGCAAAGTCATCAGGGGATCTTAACACTAATAATCTGTCACCCTGAATTTTAATCCCATTGTAGAACATTTCTTTAATTTCCGTCGTTTCTTTTTCAGAATAATGATTGGACGGTAGAGGTGAATAACTGCATCTCTATCTACCCCACCATATCTTTCCAACGGCGAACAATCCTCCAGAAAAGATCACGTGGCACCGGTACTCACGCTGAATTCTCGTGCCGAAACTACACTAGTAACTACGAGGACTATTTAGAAAGCAGGGAACGATCGGGCGCAAAATGGAAACCACAGTGAAAATGAAAATTGTTTTATTTGCAACAATTCTCTACATAGTCGCCGCTCCGACTTCCACATCTGTCATAACGTTATTCCAACTTTCCAATAGACAAATCATAGACGCAGCCTCCTGTGCTTAGCGCCAATTATCTACGTTGCACTGAAGTTCGTTGTCTGTGCCAAAATGTTGTCTTCATAGCCAGCGGTTCATATGAGTAGAGAAGAAAACCGGAGGGAGCCACGTCCGGGCTGTGTGGTGGGTGATCAAACACTTACCATCGAACACGCAGTAGAAGCATCCTCATACAATTGCAATGCGCGGCCGAGAACCACCATGAGGAATGAACTGCATGACAGTTACGTTATGCGGAGAAAACTGGTGAAATATTCCTGCAAGCACCCATACTTGTGCGGGAGACACTATTTTCTAGACATCTTTAAGCGCTTACTGTGCGCTCATAAATGAGAAGTGCCAATTGATGCTGTCTTCGGACGTAGTAGAGACGCTGCCCAACACATCTGTACGATCCTACGACCTACCGTTCTTTACTTTCCGAACAGTCCTCGTAGAACTCCACTAAGTAATCAAACGACAGTGCAACTAATCCGTGGATATGACAAATATTTTTGGATAAGAACTGAAACCTGGAGCCATACGAAAATAAACAGGTTGGGGCGAATTCTCTATGCTGAACTTGATTAATTCAGCTTGTGGGCCTCTTTCTAGAGTCGTGGACAGCGTGGCTCTAACGTGCGGGGTTGACTTACTGATCCATCACGTGTGTCGAGCGTGTGCGCACTGCAGACGACGTGACCGCGAATGCAAGCAGACCGCTAATGGATTTTTTTTTTTTTTTTTTGCGTCGGGTCACGCAACCTCGCTAGAAGACGTGTAAGCCTTGGAGCGTTGTTAAGTTGCCATTACTTAATTTTCCTTTTTCACGCTTAAGTGCTGTAGATCACATTTTACATACCAAATAATTTAACGAATGTATATTTGATTGCATACACGAGACATGAAAATGAACAGTTATATATGAGGGAGAGCGGAAATTTGTTTACCTTCTCTATTTGGCTAATGAATGTTGTAGTGGCTCGACAATGATGACTTCATCAAGTGTTATTTGCTTTTTGGGCACCACAGCTACCAATTTATTGAAGGACAATTCCGTTTGCCGCCGTGGATATTATGGAATAACAGTTATTTACACCGAGAACAGCAGATTTCGCCAATTAGCCGTTTTCAAATGCGTACTGCTATATTCCTTTTTTTTAAAAAAAATAACGAGCTAGAACAACGTCCTATATTTGTCAATGCTTTAAAATAACCGGTGCTCTAGATGTATAAGTACACAAAAATAAAACTAATCCTACTACTTACATAAAACATTGCCGTACCTGGGTTGATTACACGCTGTCCAGTTTACAGTAGACAACTGTTTCCAGATACATCGACAAAAAGAATCTGCTGTCCAGGTGATTGCACCTATCGATATGCGCCGGAAGCACAGGGCCTTACTATTCTCGTATATCCTTTGCCATTCGGTTTAGAACTGAACATATCTGACATTGTCAGAATAGGGGAAAGCTATCGTAAGCTGATAATTAACTGCAAATTTATAAAAATCTGTAAAACTGCCTATAAAACATTTTAACATTTTCAGAAGTTTTCTATATATTGACTCAGTCGCATTTAACGTAAAACATTGTTTACAGAGTGATGACCCATTTCGGTAACTTAACTACCATCATCAGATCACATGCTGTGTTATAAATGGACTCGCAGTGTACAAGAGAGTTGCATCGTCCATAACATTCGTATTTTAAATCTCCAGGCAAAATGTGCTATGTGCTACCACGTTATCGATGACAGGCTTCTTGTTTCAGTTTCTCGATCTGCAGGTAAAAAATATGCTACGTGCAGTCACTCTATCTATGACATTTTACCTGAGATTTAAAAATAAGGATATTATTGATGGTGAAATGTTCTGATACACTGCAAATGCATTTATAATACTGCATGAAGGTCGTAGTTCAGGTACTGAAACTGGTCATCACCTCAAAAATAATTTTTTACGTTAAATGCGATTGAAACAATGTAAAGGAAAATTTTGAGAGCTCCGAAAGGGTTTGATGAAAGGCTTTAAAACATTTATAATTTTGCAGTAGATTGTTTGTTTATAATAATCGTAATATATGTGTTTCACCTCACACACAGGAATCTCTTCGTGCATGTTCCATATTACATGGTAAGTCATTCTATAAAGTGACGTCAAAGCCGGAAAAAATAACATTATCAAACACTGAAATTTAAGATTTTCACAAGTGTGACTCAGTTGTAAGCTGTAATACAAGGCATGTTCATGTAATTGCCCACTGCCTGGGCATTATTTTCAACACCATTTCCAGTATTTCTGCCGTTCCATTCCGTCAATTCCTCGGTTACAATTCTGTAAATAAATTGTTCTACGAAGTTCTGTTCGTTCTTTCAGCATATTGTCTCACTCACTCTGCCTTAACATGCGTGTATATCTCTGTTTCCTGAAGTGCGTCCGTAACTCATCTGTCTTGCTTGTATTTATAATTTGTAGGACTTCGATGGACTCTGAAGTCCACAATCAATCAACTGTACACGTTGAACTGGGCACTGAAATTTCTAGAAAACGTCACAGTTAATTTTGTATATTCCAGACCGTGATAAAGGAGTCCACTTGGTTATGTGGCTGGTCAGTCTATCCCATGTGTGTTCTGTAGGGATATTCACGTTCTTTTTTCTACTTTTTTTTTAAAGCGTGATATTCTGTTCGTGATTTTACCAATATGCGGTACTGAAGCTTTTGATTTCCCTCAGTACTTCATCCTCTTTAGCCAGAGTAATTTCCGTGCCAGTTGGCTCCGTGTACAGTATATTATTTGTGGTTTCAAACCATTGCTGTTAGCGACTCGTCACAGAATTCCCAAATCTTTATCTACCTCATAGCTTTCTAATTCAACAAGTGATGCTGATATCGAATTCGTAATTCGACACAGGAAGGAGCAAAAATATGACAGTTTGTGCATGATTGGGTGACACGAATTGTTATGGACTGTGACATTTCCTCGGTATCCTTACCGTTCGGCTGTTGTCTAAGATTCATAATTATAAAGCTAGGATGTTTAGTGTGTCTCATTTTCCATTTTCAACTTCAATTCGTTACTTAAACTACCAAGCTGGGCATGCATGGTGGTAACATCGCCTTATGACGAAATTAGCTGATCATGGTGTAAAGAACGGTGATTCTAGAACAACAAGGATGGAAAATGGAATTGTCCTTCAATGACTTCATTAAAAGTAACAATACCACGGCGTTTACCATAACGAATTTCATAGGGGTGGGGAGATATTATACACTCACGCAAAAAGTTTCAAAAATCTAAATTCGTCAACTGTTATAGACCAACATTAATAACACACTTTTTAAAGGGGAAGAGTAGTAGATTCTAGAACATGAAAATATCCATCGGGTTACCTTCTATTAAGAACGTTGGTGCATCGCCTAGCCATTATCAGTGCACATTTTATCATGTCAATATATATTCTAATACTTTAGTCCCCTGTTCTTCGACCTTCTGTCACAGTTTTTTCAAGAGTGAAATAACTGTAACAAAAGCCCGATCAACAGGGGACTTACGAATTAGAACATGCATTTACACGATAAAATTAGCATTGCTAACGTCTAGGCGCTTGACGAAATCTAGATGTTACGAATAAAACCTACAAGAAAAGGACGACTGATTGCTGTGCTCTGTCATTTGAAAGAAAGAAAATATCCTTTAGCACACACTTACCAAAATCAAATCATTTGCGACACCGTGTACTACCAAAGGGGGGGGGGGGGGGAGGAGGGAGGCAACTATGCAGTGTCCTCCATAAAAAATATAGATTTCTTAAATTGTTGTTGACCTTTACTCAAAACACACTTTCATACATTTTAAAGAGGTACTGGCTTGTATGTAAGGTACTGAATCTGTAAATACTGAGTATGACATTCACTGGGAAAGTGACATCTACTACTGAGACTTAAATTTTAGGGTTAAGTTTAAATTTAAAAAAATATGCAGTCAGGCAGAAGAACTAGTTAAGAACAAGAAATATTTTTGCAGAATCTTTAAATGTAGAGTAATTATCTAGACGGCAATATTCTCAAAAGCTTAGCGTAAAATATTACCTTGTCCCTCCCCCTTGGCAGTGTGATAGTTGGTTAAGTTACCGATGTTATTGTTGTCTGAGGTCCGACGCTGTGGTTTAAATTACTTGAAGAAATACAGAAACTTGCCGCTTACAGTAAAGCTCTCTTTTGCACAGACACACTTCCGGCTTTCAGCCGCCTTCAGCTGGTGTATGCATAATCGTATATAGAAAGATTTTATCGACTACATTTTGAACACGGAAGCCGAATTTTATTGCGTAACGTTTTTTCTGACTTCATAAGCGATACTCAAACATATTTAGTCTTTAAGCGCAGTATTCGCATCGTAATAATAGCGATTTCGGTTCTAGGCGCTTCCGTCTGGAACCGCGCGACCGCTACGGTCGCAGGTTCGAATCCTGCCTCGGACATGGATGTGTGTGAAGTCCTTAGGTTAGTTGGGTTTAAGTCGTTCTAAGTTCTAGGGGACTGATGACCTCGGAAGTTAAGTCCCATAGTGCTCAGAGCCATTTGAACCATTTTTGAATAGCGATTTCTGCGAATAATGCAAAAAACTGCAAGTTAATACTGACTTGGAAATAAATAAAGAAGTACAAATCATTAGCGTCAGAAAATCAGCAGCACATGTCTGCGAATGTGGGCTGACATTATAGACAATATAGAATGAAAAATAAGCTTTATGAAACTAAAAACGTTTGGTGAATTAATAACGGAAAATAACCAGGCTGTTCGCTGTTGGTTAAGATTCTCATTGTATGTAAGGTTCCGTTATGTCACGCTGTGCTAATCATGGTCCGGACATTATTGCTCAAGCACGTTAAAGCCTTCGAGGTCAGCGTGAAGTTTGATTTCTGCTACAATGCGCGGCAATTGTCGTCTCGCACCTGACTATAAGCCGATTCTTCGCAGCTGAAACAGCAAGCTATCCCTTTCAAAATGGTTCAAATGCCTCTGAGGACTATGGGACTTAATATCTGAGGACATCAGTCCCCTGGACTTAGAACTACTTAAACCTAACTAATATTAGGTCACAACACACTTCTATGCACGAGGCAGGATTCGAACCTGCGACCGTAGCGGTCGGGCGGTTCCAGACTGAAGCACCTAGAACCGCTTGGCCACAGCGGCCGGCGCCATCCCTTCCACTCGATTCCTTTCTCGCCTTATCGTTATGAAAGAGGAATCCGTCACCAAAAAGTTCTGTGTCGCGCAAGATGGTTTTAGCATCCTTTATCGATACTGCACAGCTATCAATTTCCATTGACAGCGATAACGAGCGTGTGGCATCTGTGTATGGTGCTAGCGTATAGCTCGACTGACCATCTACCGGTTTCATCCCGTAGAGCTACATTCCAGAGACGGGCAGTGCTACCTATAGGCGTCCCACTCTACTACGAGGGTAAGTCAATTATTATCCGCAAAGTAGTTAAAAAATTTTATTGTAATCAAATAAGAAACTTACAAGAACAAAATTTTTCGACTAGTCTCCTTGCGTTTCAACGCAATAGGTCCTCTTTGTACAAGCTTCCTGATGCCCTCATAAATGAAGCTTCTCGGTTGAGCTGCGAGCCAGGAATGCACCGCTTGTTTCACTGCTTTGTCCGAGGCAAAACGACGGCCCTTTAATGCCTGTTTGAGTGGAACAGACAACTGATATGCAGAAGGGGCGAGATCGGGACTATATGAAGAATGATCCAGTACTTCAAATTTGAGATTCTGGAGCATTTCAGCAGAGTGGCCAGCAGTATGCGAAAGGACATTGTCTTGCAGCAACACAACACATTTTGACAGCAATCCTCAGCGATTGCTTTGAATTTCAGGCTTTAGTCTGGCAGTAAACATCTCAGTGTAAGGTACACTGTTTATTGTTGTGCCCTTTTCCACATAATGTTCCAGTACTGGACCTCGTGCGTCCCAAAAACCCGCATGGATCAGTCTTCCTGCGGACGGTTGGGTCTTAAACTTTTTCTTGCACGGCGAATTTGGATGCTTCCATTCCTTCCTCTGCCGTTTACTCTCCGGCTCGTAATGATGGATCCATGTTTCGTCACCAGTAATGATCCTATCTAAGTTGTCCCCTTCGTTATCATAGCGACTAAAATGTCCAAGCGCGTTTGTTTATACAACTGTATGAATTAGTCTGTGATCCATCTTGCACAAACTTTATGAAACCCAGGTCTGTTGTGGCTCATTTCGTAGGCAGAACCGTGACAGATTTGCAGACGATGTGCCACTTCGTCAATAGTTAATCGTCTGTCTAAGAGGATCATTTCACTTGAACGCTCAATGGTATCTTCATTTGTGGCGGTCAACTGTCATCCGGCTCCTTCATTGAGCGGAACACTTATGCGACCACTTCGGAATTTTTCAATCCATTCATAGACACTCCGTTGTGGCAAAACACTGTTCCCGTACTGTATCGAAAGTGTTCGATTAATTTCGGCCACTGATACGCCTTCCGACCACAAAAAACGGATCACTTAACATTCCTCTTCTTTGGTGCAAATAGACAACGGAGCAGCCATGATTAACAGCACGGCAGTGATAACGAAACTAACCTAGCACCTTGAAAATCGCAAGGATATAACATCAAATAAACAAAGCATGCGTCATCAACGTAAAACGACATTACTACCAAAATAAACAAAAATATAACTAAATTGAGGTTTAGTAATTGACTTACCCTCGTGAAACCGTCATCAGGAATCAGATAAATCCCACGTAAGTATTGTAGCGAAGAGAGACCAATGCCACTGATCGAGGCTCCATTCCATGTGCTTTCTTGTACATCGTTTTCGCTCACCACGATGTAAGGTTTTATTTTTATTCGTAAAATGGCCAGGAGGCATTATTGTTGAGGTGTTGGTGCGGTTGCGTAATGTATGAGTCGCCTACAAAAAGGCAGCCCACAATCCCGTTGCATTCAGCACGGGGTTCCTACACTCCTCAAATTTGCCGGTGGTTGCCATCGCGTGGTGTTTCAGACCGTGGGCGACCACGTGTAGGCGGGCAACATTTCGTTCTGACAGCTGACATGCTTCGTGCGGTAAAAAATTTACGCTATTGCCACTTCGGGCCACTGAACGGATCACAAGCCGCGTTGTCCCGTTGTTCGTCTTACATATATCACAGTATTCAGAACTGCACCGAGAATGAAGATATTAGTTACACAGCTGACTGGGTATAATGATGATATCTTTATGGTCCTAAGAGTGCTGATAATGCAATGCATAAATGAATTGCCCACTGTTAAATTTCGCGTCTACCAACTGTCACTCGACGTTAGCCCTTTCTCAGTGGGCTATTTGCTGGGTTAGGCATTCGTAACTTATTAAGCCTTAACATACTAATCTGGGGTCTTCAGGGGACCACGTGGTTTTTCTTAATTTCTCTGGTAATTTATCTATTAATTATAAGATTGCTCAGATTAAGTTGTTTGGAAGTTAATATTCAATAAACATTGTCGGTGTGTTTCTTTGTACTCAAACATGACAAAGTGACGAATGTGTGCTAATCGATTCCGTGCCATGGCAGCAGTTAAAGCGGCATGACAACTATTTTTGCCTGTTGTCCGCATTTTAGAAACTGATTGCTTTCGGCAATGAACAGCTCCATCAATCTGTAGCATACCACAAAATGCTCTCAGATTGCCATAATCTGCGACTGTCCAAATTATCATTCTGTTCAGTGTTTCATTTGCATTTTAATACTGAACAAGGTGTGATGCTTCAGAATTGGTGAAGGTCACATAGTATTTACATTTTGTTCATCAAAGAACCTGTCCGTTGATCTTCTTATATTAGCTCTAAATATGATTGCCCGGTTTGTAACCATTCTTTCTCATATAATTACAATGAATATAATGATTCCTACAATAGAAATTGTGGATCCAATTCTTGATACTACATTTCATGATGTTTGAAACCTTCGGACATAGTGTGTGCAGCATTTCTGGCCGGTAAGATCAATTTACAATGTTATAATGACGTCAGCTAATCAACAGGGACTGAACTCGTCCATTTTTGTCCTGACTTTACAATAAAATCATCTCCTTCGGTTCTAGGAGCTTCAGTCTGGAACCGCGCGACCGCTACGGTCGCAGGTTCCAGTCCTGCATCGTGCATGGATGTGTGTGATGTCCTTAGGTTAGTTAGGTTTACGTAGTTCTATGTTCTAGTGGACTGATGACCTCAGAAGTTAAGTCCCATAATGCTCAGAGCCATTTGAGCCATCTCCTTCGGCGGAATCCCTGTCATAATTTTCAACAGCTATGACTCATTCTTTTAATATCTCTTCAAGAGTATCTTTCGATTCTGACGCATCTTGTTCCAGAATAAGGTCACATCACATTCGCTCAAGACATCTTCTGAGTCAGTGAGATCACTCTCATCCACCTTCAGAAAAACGTCATCCGAGATTTGCTTGTGGGCCGTTTTTGAAAATTTATGCTGCTCGCAATATGAAAAACAAGAAAAGAAACAAAGTACGCGCAATACACAATGTAGAATATCGGGTAGGAATTTCAATGAAAATCCGTTACACCACCAAAGAGACAAAAGTTAAAGGAATAGTACTGGTTTTACTGTTACTGATTAATGTACATGATCTAAGGATTTAAAATAGTTAACAGACAGTAGAAAAGCGAAACAATGTTTTGTAATATGCACCAGTCAGTGAAAGTCTTCATAACCGGTAGAATTACCTGAAACTCCTCGACACATACCGTTCACGTATCTAAAGGCCATTCTACTTCCTGAATGAAACAATATATTGCCAATTTAATTTCGATTCGCATTGATGCGCTACCTATTCGCCCTAGATAACTCGCAGCTCACTGGCGCAATGAATTTTATCTAGCAAATTCACATGACAGGAAACAAGTGTGAAACGAATTACAAAAGCAACGGAATAATAAATATTGGAATAAGCAAAGCATTTACTCCTGTGTCTGATCAGCGGGGTGCTGTTGGTGTTCAGTTAAGTTTTATAATCAAACATATATTTTTTAATATTTGTGCTCCTTTTGTTATTGTATCAGCCTGCTTCCCTGGGTGGTAAAGTGCTTGCCTCCCATGCAGCGGGCCCGGGGTTCGATTGCCGGCCGAGTTGGAGATTTTCTCTGCTCGTGGACTGGGTATTGTGTTGTCGTCATCACCATTTGATCCACATCACCGGCACGCAAGTCGCCCAGTTTGGCGCCAACTGAAATGAGGCTGGATCTCGGCGGCCGAGCTTCCCCAGATGGGGTCTCCTGGCCAACAATGCCACACGACCATTTCATTTTTTCTTTATGTTATGAAGCAGGAAGTTAATAACAGTACGTCTATTTATGGAACTTAAATATTCCCCTTGTTTTCACATAATTTTAATCTGCGAATATAGCATTCAGTTTTGAGATACTATTAGCATCACTTAAAGTAACGACACTGAAATAGAGAGAAGTAACCCTCTAAAGGATCCTTCTCAACAATATTCTGTTAAATATTTTACAAGGATCATTACTCACTTTGGACAGAATCAAGATGCATTAAGTGTGGCACGAATATTAAAATTGTAACTGCTTACACTGGGCGAAGCAACCAAGCAAACCGTCTAAATTTTGATGACGAAAATATCAACGTTGGCTACCAGCAAGCTTTGATGTGAGTGCCAGTAAAATCATACACCTTTTACGGCTCAGCGAAGGAGGCACACTGAAAGTTCATTGAACCGTATAACAAAAGATTCCCTCCGTTACGAGCCTCTAGTGCTTTCAGTGACGAGCCGTTTTCTTCTCCCACCTTACATTCTACTGGGACATCGGAGTATTTTCGAAGAAAGCGATTTCTCGGGCTTGGGGGTAACGTACTGGATGAGCGTGCAGTTTGGCCCTAGCTCCCCTGATCTCGACATTGTGACGCCCTTCGGGAGAAAGCCACTCAAAAATTTACTGCCGAGACCTAATATTATGACCCTACTTCCACGTGCCCATGGGGATATTCCTGGAGACAATATTGGCGCTATAAAGTAACTTAATTAAATGTGGAATCCCTGGAGCACGAGATGGTGCAGCGCTCCCAGACGTTTTCCTCCTCTACGAGATTCATCTCCGTGTCGTATACGTTCATTTTTGAGTTCCTGCCGGACAAGCAAATAGACAGAAAAAGTTCTAAGACGGTTCTTATCTAGATGGTTGTTAGGGTAAGTCTTAGACGCGGTGTAACGGTTATCTTGTCATGTCAAGAAACTAGTGCAACGAATCTACGGGGATCGACGGTTATGTGACATTTAGTAACTCAACAAAAGCGGCACACGACAAGTATTCTGATGAAACGTCCAGAAAACTCCACGAAAAAAGAACTTTACTAGGAAAAATTTTAATTCTGGAAAAGCTTCCATAACTGCCTGTAACAATTCCGAAAACTTTATAAGGCTTAAAAAATATAAAATTTATCAGTTGTTTCTCATAGCTACTTAACGAGTCAGCTACACAGCAATATCGCAGATGAACCTCCATTTACGCAAAGCTGTATTTGGTAGAACAGTATGGAATTACAATCCACGACATGAAGCAAGATAGCGTTCCGAATGAATGAATGAACTGCAAGGAAGGAAGAAAATTTATCATCCGGTTTATGACTATGTCTAAAGCTGATACGTAGGTGTGCAAACAAATTCACTGTATCGCAAATATAATAACATGATGACGATATTTGGTTTGTGGAGCGATCAACTGTGCGGTCATCAGTATCCGTAAAAAGTCCCAATTTTTTCACAGTCAAATTTTTTTCACAGTCCAGTCTAGGACCAGAAAAAATACAGTGGAGTCTTCTGCTGTATAGTAGTATCCATTACATTTTAAATATATCATGGATCTCGAGAGAAGGGCTGATGGTTACATGTAATGTAGCATTAATATCACTTGCTTTTAACAGCAATGCCTGTTTCGCTCAACAACATAACCTGTACGTGGCTCGGATGCCAACCTCCGACTGTGTGACGGACGAATATTGTTGCCATCTGACAGAAACCAGCTGTTGTGTCACACAACTATCCGGGCACAGTACACAGGTTACCGAAACGGAGACGCTGAGTTGCAGTGAGAAAGCTGTTAAGATGAAGGTGAACACATCGGACTGTTGTTACACGATAAAACTAACGTAATACTGAGATAATAACATTCACTGTACAGTATACCTGTGGCTGGGACCAAATGTGAAAGAAACTGTTAGCCTGGTCACATGGACAATCTTACTGTAATACCTTTCTTTACCCTTTCGATGCCTGTAACCACGACAATCATCTGGAGCAAGGGCATACAAGGCCTTGCAGCATACGTCTTGAACAGTAGTCTCTGGCGACTGTTAAGCACGCGAATTCTTTACTAGATCATTAGATCATGCCGTATGTTCCAGTCACTATGGTAGAGATCAACTATGTTATTCATCGTCGTCAGTTATACAATAAAGCATAGCATAGTTTTCTACTCGTAAATAGGTATTTTCTGCCTTACATCTATTCACATTTTATGTGTTGTACAACACTGCAGATGCGTCCCATCGAAATCCTTCCCCGTTGTAATCTTACAAATGTCTTGCCGATACAAAATTTCCTGGCAGATTAAAACCGTGTGCCGGACCAGGACTCAAAACCGGAACCTTTATCCTTCGCGCGAAATTCCCTAGCAACAGAGCTAACTAAGCACAACTCACGCCCTCTCCTCACAGCTTTGCTGCCACCAGAGCCACAGTTACGCAGGGAAACTTCTGCGAAATTTGGAAGGAGATTAGTTGAGTTACTGGTGGAAGTAAATCTGTGAGGACAGATAACAGTTGCGCTTATGTTGCTCAGTTGGTAGATCACTTGTCCGCGGAAGGCGAAGGTCACTATTTCGAGTCCTGGCCCAGCACACACTTTTAACCTGCCACGCTGTTTCATACCAGGGCACTCTTGGAAGCGGAGTGATTGTGGAACTGATATATTTAACCACTTTCACTGCCTGAAAGTTGTAAGGTTACCATCTACACGAGAACGAGGGTCGTCACATGAACATCAGTCACCAACAGCCCTTTCACTCTGCGGTATCAAGCACTCTTTGCAGCACGTACCATAGTTTAACAGAACGCATTGTAAACACCAAAGATGTGGTAGCATGTTGCCATTACTCGATGATGTTATTTATTATCATAGGGTAGGTTAGATTAATATTTACATAAGAGGAAGTATATTACTCTCAACGGGCTCACACCGTACAGACCTGAACTATACCTTCACAGAAATCACTGGTACAGTACTAAGGGCAGACATCAACATGTGATCGGCTTCACACATTTGCACTCTGTGAATTATTAGGCTATTCGCGCAGTAAACCCTTACGCCCCATTATCAACTCACTAGTCTCTCGTAGTACCTAAAATAAAGGTAACTTTGTTGCAATGACGGAACAGTTAATAGTTATGCAACTAATGTTTTGGATTACATATATTTCAAAACATAAATTATCCACACTAACCTAAGTATTAATACAATTTCGGAAGTTAACCTTCCTGATTCCTCCTCGTACGGCAGTAGAATACGTACGACGTTCCTTTTCATTTAAAATATGTGGATCAAACAGTCCTAGTAACTCTATATTTGGGCTTTGTTGCTTATTTCTACTGTTTTATACTATAAGTAGGAGAAAGAAAATATAAGATTCACCACGAAGGAGCTATACTAATTGGCCACAAATTGATATAGAGGCATATATCGACGGAAAACGCAAAATTGTAAACATTGGCGGCCAATGGATGAACGTGTGATGCTGCAGCGCAATTCACCGTGCAATTGGCCAGGATAGTAATCAAGGGACATGTCGATACCAGGGAATAAAGTATTTGCTAATTTTATTCCGTGTTCTCAGCAGGACAGTAGTTATGTCTCGCAGACAGGCGCGTGGACGATGTCTGCAGATGTCAGTATTGAGGGTGGACGTGT
Source organism: Schistocerca piceifrons (assembly GCF_021461385.2). Taxonomy (NCBI): domain Eukaryota; kingdom Metazoa; phylum Arthropoda; class Insecta; order Orthoptera; family Acrididae; genus Schistocerca; species Schistocerca piceifrons. The sequence continues at coordinate 441,845,807 of NC_060141.1, read as the reverse complement.
AGTTGGGCTCAAAGAATCGACGAATGGCTTGATATTTGGATAGTAGCGATGCTATCACTCGGCGATTCTGGCAGGATTGGGTGAGCCCTGACGAACGCAGCCTCAATAAGGATTCGCTCGACCTAAAGAGGAAACATAGCTTGAGAACCGAGCAATCGTCATAGAGGCCCTCAAAGTCCTGGATTCCTCACTATCTCCGATCCGACGTGCAACTATTGCTTCAGTGACCGCAAGGGTCATTAGTAGGCGGCCACGGAGAAAGGACTGTACACCAGGAAGCCCATTTGCATCGGTGACGGGCGCATTCGAGATGAAATCTCTTTGACTGTAATAGAATTATTGTTTAGTGATGACTCTCGCCTCGAAATGAACCTCGATGACTGGCGAAGGCGTGTGTAGAGATGTCCCGTACGGGGGTGTTATACCAACCCGACCGTATCCCGCCGTATTGCCGACAAGCAAGAGTGATACTCTGGGGTGACATTTCATTTCATGGCAGGAACCCTTTGGTTGTCATCCGCGGCACAGCGGTATTTCGACGATGTTCTACACCACGTTTTGTTGCCTTATATGCCAAGCCATCCTGGGTTTACATTTCAGCAGTATAATGCCCGCCAGCGCACAGCCAGTGCTTCTACCTCTTGTCTTCGTGCATAACAAACCATGCCTTGCCCAGCCAGGTCGTCGAGTGTCTTCCCAGTTAAGAACCTTTGGTGCATTATGTGCAGTGATCTCCAATGTTCTCGAGATTCAGACGGCCTAAAATGGTGGCTCTTCAAGCTCATCTGTTTCTCACAGAACAACGTACGCCGTGCTGCAAAGTGTAAATGAATTCTCAATTCCGACAGCCCACGCCACTCCAGGCCGCCGCTGACTCTTTAGAATGTTGCGAAATTTGGAAATTTGTGGTAACTTCCTATGGGACCAAACTGCTGAGGTAATCGGCCCATAGGCTTACACACTACTCACTCTAACGTAAACAAAATTCCGCTAAGGGCAGCACACACACCCATGCCGGAGGGAGGACTCGAACTTACGACTTGATGGTGATGGGGGGAACCAAAGACTGTTACCCTATACCAGGGTTTACATCAGAACTTCTTCCAGTTTCAACTAGTAGGTTTGAGATGTGGTTTCTCAGAAGATGGAAGTGTTTCGTGGACTGTTGCCTTATCAGATAGTGGGACGTTAGATGCCTTCTGCTACTAATATAAATTTCCCGAATACCTTTGTAACATGTCACTATAAGGTTTTCGAGAACTCTCGAACTTGTTTCAAAGGAGTATATCATTCGTGTAAATAAGCACTATTGTCGAAAATATTTCATTAGGACCTCATAATTGTGTGTGTGTGTGTTTCAGTGCGTTGTAATCATCGAAATTATTGTTTGAGTCACATACGGCGTCCGAGTTAGGTTTATTCTGCGCATCTACGTCACGTATTCTCCGACAACCAATCTGCTTTAGGTACTGTTCTCAGCGCTCTGCTTTGAATGTCATAGCCAATGCGAACATTAAAAGTGATCGTAGTGGGAAATTTAGTGAACTTTTATTCAATTTGTTGAGCGTTGTCGTCACTGATGGTAGTGTCAAGCAACAAATTGTGCACAAGCAAAGGAGAGACGTAAGTTGTAGTATACACACTTTTTTCAAGCGAAGAGCGAGTATATGAGCTTACCGCAGCCGTCACTAGGAACAACAACAATGTAGTCCCTGACCTTGTCTCGAGTTGCGCGAACCGCCATTGTTAGTAGATTGGACTCTAGTGGTGCAAAAAGTGTTGCCCATTTACAACCAAATTTATGCCTCTAGAAATGCGTGTATATGTGTGCGTGTTTGTAGCTGTGCTAAACTCACTTCAGTTCGTGAAATTTGCCGTACTTCTCTGCAACAAAATATTATTGTCCTCAGAGACGACGTATGACTAACATGGCCCCGCGGGTGTTAGCTGTGATATGTACCGGGGAAAACATCAGACAGCGCCCGAAGGCCAATGTTTTGAACTCGTGGAAGTTGTTGGGGGTATGGGCGGGCACCGTTTCTCTAGTAAATGCTTGTTTTTTACCATTAAAATCTTACAACTTTATTAACTTGATTTTAAAGTAGAAAGTGAGCATTCGTTATCATGAACAAAAAGAAACTGAATATAGTTTCTTAATGAAAGTTTGTGATGTATTATTTTAACAGACCAAAGAACAGCTTTCAGTATCAGTTAACAAAGCCTAAAACTCAAAACCCCTTTCTAATCAAATGAAAAAAATACGAATTGCATAATTCAACGTCAAATACAAGATTATAACGCCATGTGGCAATACCAAAACTTTCGTGCGTATGACCTGTGATCTCTGAAGCCAATAAAATATTGATCACAAAAATTTTAATTAAAACAACTTAAATGCAATAAAATCTGATTACTATTAACGTAACACTCAGACCCCGTAGCCTCTTCGATGCGCCCCGTATCACAAAATATTTTCCTTCCCTATCAAGACTTAACACCATAAACCGCACCAAACAACAGTACGTTGGGGTAAACAAAAGACAAATCAACAACTGTTGCAAAGCAACCTCAGAAAGGCAGTATCAAAAATCTGGGACTTGAAACTCTTGGGAGGGCCACACCAAACCACAGAATGAAGTCCCAAACTAAATTATGAGAATACTATCAGCGATTTCGCCACGACCTGTAGAACCGTAAAATACCATAAGAAGTGAACTGCAATTAACACGATTCATAAGCGTCCGACTGAAAAGCTCCACAGTCAATCTTTCCCTTACTACCAACACTTAACAGTACCTCCAAAGTTCACCCATGGACGCTACCAGAGTGTCAATTACTCGTTATAACAGTAGAGAACAGAGTTTAACCCGCTGGGGCCCACTTAGGTTTCTTAATAAACAAGCAATGATTCAGTCCCTCACTTCGTTCCACCTTCGATCCAAAACAGCAATTTACTTTAAAGCAGCTAAATAGATGACAATGCCGATATCAGCGCTCTCCTCCAAAGTGGCGCTCTAACTGGAGACTGCAGTACCGAAGCAAAGCTTACACCACCCACAAGCCTGATATACGCGCCACCAACGTGCACCTCTTCAGAATTCTTATGTTCACCTCATACACCACACTCTTCGTAATTCTTCGTCGGAAACCAAGGGCAGAACCCAGAAATCACTTTTCAGCCCTTGAATGACCACACGATGACCGCCATCGGAACAACACCGGCCCTGCACACTAGGATCTTCGAGCCCACGGCGTTCCGCCCCCAACCAACTGCTTCTGGCGGGCCCACCGACCAAGCAGCCTTGCCCTCCGTCACCGACGTCGCTCCTCACGCACAGTCCAGAGATAACTCTCAGCAAACCCCTTCTTCCTTGTTCTGTCCACCTCGCGCCACGCTGGAAGCCAACTCGATAAAGATATGCATCGACCAGAGACTCCAATCTGATCGCGATATTGACATCGCGGCGAGTACTGAGAAGGCGGGTGGTTAAAAAAAAAAAAAAAAAACAAAACAAACAATTTAAATAGAGAGCAGTACCGGCTCAATGACTTTTAGCACTGTAAATTCGCTGCGTAGCTAATACACCGCTATTACCTTTTATAAACGAACCGAAATAACACATAACGTTGATATCACGAATATATTAATTTAAAAAAAAAACGCCAAACATAACGCACCATCCTACGGCGAGAGAACACTGCATTCAGATAAATCCGTTAGAGAGCCATCTGGGAATCATTATCTCCGAGTTTCTTTTTTCATTTTTTCTGTATCAAAATATTACTGCTCATCTTCATTGCAGTTTCACCATAAGCTGGAAAGCGCTGATGATAAAATAACAACTCTGTCTTAAGCCGAGAGTGCCTCTCCACATATTCTGTTTTTCTTAATTCTACCTTGACTATCTGCATCAGCCAGAATGAAAGGGCATGTTTGACCTTTGAGTTTATACCTACACTCGTTGTCCGTTTATTCTTGTTACTAAACTGAGAACAGACTGCATAATAAAATATAGATTAGAAGAAACGCTCGTTTGAAATAACAAAAGGCGGAGAAGATACCAGTCAGTATACGTTAGGATAAATACGACGTGCTTTAGAAGCGTAGATGAGAAGCGGAAAGAATTGTCACTTATAAGGTGATTCCACAGCATGTGCCGAAATTTTCCATGAAGCCTTAGTGTTCGTCGTGGGACAAACGTGAAAAACTGTAATACCAGTAAAAATTGTTAAATTAAAAAACAAGTAGAAATTCCATTAATGCGTAGATATTCACTGTATTCATTAACCTAAGATGTACAATTAAAGTAACCCCATTCAAGAGCAGAGGAAAGGGGGTTCTTGAGTTATTTTCCTGTCCCCCACAATTGAGAAAAATGAAATTAATAGTTTTGTCCATGCTACCGTACAATCGCCCTACACTTACAGATAGCGAGCGGGAAATTTCCAGAAGATTCTCTCATGTGAACGGCCGCCTTTGCTTTCAGTGTAGTGGTATAGTCCCATTAGAAAACGGCAGATTACCAACCGCGTACCCACCATGTACTACCCAAGTTCCCGCCCTGCTATCAAACCTCTCTGGTATCAGTGCTTTCCATTTACAATGTTAAGTTGATGATACTAATCCACTGCTCAATGAATTATAGAGGTACTGGGAACACCTTGGAAACATCATCATTCTCGCATAAACAATCTCATTCTCGCAATCACTTACACATCTTTATGACAGAGTGGATATTAAATTGGCTGTGCAGGGGACCATAAACAAATAATATAGCTCCTTCTTCCAGAGACTGCGAGTAGCTTCCGCAGAGTGATATGTCAACTGAAATAAACGTTGGCTGTACGCTAGGACGCGAAAGGCACCTAACATTTATGATACGGACCAGATTCACCCATTTCCATCTTCACTCAAGTATGAAATCATTAAATCTTTTGTCACCTATGCACAATTGGCATCCTTGAACTGCCTTGATATCTTGTGTGTTAATAGATTCCCGAAATTAGAAAATTCATGTATGTTTATTTATTGACTATGTAACAAAACTGAAACCAGTTATTTGTGACGGATATCAATGAACTACAGAAAGAGGCTAGTACAGAAGGGTCCTGTAGCGTTCTCCTGTCTCTTCATATTTATTTACCTTATTTATAGAAAGCTGGAGACGCTTCAAACCAGAGTTAAGCTATCCGGATTTACGTTATTCGTGATTTCCCTAAATCGCTTCAGGCAAAAGGAGGGATGGTTCCTTTGAAAGGGCACGGCAGTTTCCTTCTCCAACATTGAGGCCATCCATTTTTATATTCCGTTTCTAATTACCTCGATGTCGACGGAACGTTAAACGCAATCATCCTTCCTTGCTTACGAAAAGTGGAACAAAAACGATGAAACTCAACACCAAAGTGATCGAAATCAATTTTAAACAAATACATAGCATTGGATTTCCTAATAATTTTGCATTTACATCAGTTTCTGAACATGACATTAACCATTTTTTTAAAATTTCTATTGTAGTTTTAACAACAAGAAACTAAAAATAAATAATAAATTGTGGTAGACTTGAACAGACTAGTAAGGGTAAAGATTAAGACCGGGAAAACACTTGTAAAGTAAGTAAATTAATTTTGATAATTCTTAAGTACAATTACAGATTTCAACAGAAGTATAATAGCTATCAAAAGGAAATTCAGAATGATCATACAAGCATTCAGAAACAAGAGTAACGTCTACCTAATGCAAATACAAATAAAACTTTTATCCATTCTGGACTTCGAACACTGCGACTGTCTTCTTAAAGGTTTCGGGAATTACTGCAACAAATCGCCGTTTTATCTTCAGTTTTTATTTATTCATGAACGGTTTCGAATGGCCTGGCGATTCATCATCAGATGATACAATTTAGTTTGGAGTATGTGGGGGTCGTCCATCTGTGGCAAATATGGAGTCGAAAAAGTGAGAACTGTATGTGGGAAGAATATTAAGATTGTAAGATTAATCTGATTTCTTTAGGTGCTGTATGAGCGAGGTGGGGAATGGGTATGGGAGTGGATGAGTATGGTATTTATTAGTTTCTCAGATTTAAGGACACTTTAAATTTTTGGAAGAGTGGGTTATTTGCTAAATCAGTTTGTTCATTTCAGATGGTTTTGGGTGTTTTATTGTTATGCAAGAAAATTTCTATTGTTCCAAGAGCTCCATTTCTATTCCTTTGTCTACAGTGTGTAGAATGGTGAGGTTCGTTCTCATATCTGTGACTGAATAACTATTTTGGGCTAGATGGGCCGCAGAAGTGGATTTATTTAAATTATTATAAAAGGAAGTAATGTAATAAATATATCTTTTATTACGAAAGTCACACAAAACGAAAAATGGGCAAAGAAAATTTCTGCCTCCACAATACTCTTTGGGGAGTATGTGGGAGTTGCCATCGTTGGAAGAGTGCCTGATTCACTTGATATTTAACAATACTGGATAGCATACATTATGTTTTCCAGAGCAGTACTTGCAACAAGATAAAAATAGTGAGTAATACCATCAAATTAATCTTACAATCTTAATATTCTTCCCACATACAGTGCTCACTTTTACGTCTCTATTTTTTCACAGATACACGACCCCCACAATAATCCAAACTAAACTTTTCATCTGATAATGAATCGCAAGGCGATTCGAAATCGGTCATGAATAAATAAAAATTGAAGAAAAAACGGTGATTGGTTGCAGTAATTCCTGAAACCAACAACAAATAAATATTAATAGAGTCATTTACTTGGGCATTTTAAGCTTTGGTTGTAGAGGGTAGAATCTGGAAATACAGAGAATGAAAAAAATTGGAAGCCGTAAAGATATGGCTAAGGAGAAGAGCAAAAAAAATCCAATACAAAAATATGGAAGTAAATTAATGAGGGAACTACATTGATAAACATAATACATTGGATAAAAACTAAATTAACTGGATAGCTAACTAGACTTAATATATTGGGTATTAAGAACAGTTTCAACTCCATTTAGGCCATTATTAATGGATCACTACCGGTTTTGTGGCACTAAAAGTCACTTCGACCGGTGAACATCTGTATAACAATAAATCCAGAAGGAACAACAAACCTGAGATAAATTATTAAGATTCTAAAATTTTTTAATAAATACTTGATATTATATAATATATAATAATATAACAATATAAATATTTAAAACATTTTTCGAAACAATAGTTCTTAGAATTTTAATATACTTAAAGTTTTTCAAAGTTTTAAGGTTTATTCACTGGACTCTGCCGGCAGATCTGTCTTGTTAGCATAATATACGATTTTCCTCTTTTACGCTCTAGCTTTTGCATAATTTACGAGCGTTGTTATCGAATAATATGTCAACTTTTTTAACCTACAGATCGATTTTCAAAAAATGTTTTTGTACTTTTTATCCCAATATTCCTTGTTCCCATTCAACATTCGTGTATCTCCGAAAAGAGAACCAATCATGCGGTCCAGCCCACGCAGTAACAGCGCCTGCGCAATTCATCCATAGGCAAGCTTTATACTTTCTTGTCGTTAACGTTACAGAGCACTCAGTGGCGTCCCCTGGTCGTGGTTCCGTATAGATCGGTGAAGCGGTAAGTGCAATATTTCGGTTCCGCTTTGCCGTTAATAACTATTTACCTGACGATTTTGTCGAGTTAGAAAATCCCTCTATTCTGTGGCAGTCACTTCTTGTTTTTTTAGTTTGGCCCAAAATTAGCTCTTAATACTTTCTACTTATTTTCTCCTTACCGATGGACCACTGTAGTAGGATTTGGTTAGGACCTATCAACTGTATTGGAATCCGGCTGTTTTATTCTGTCATACTGTCTTTTAATCGTGTTTCGCTCTGACGGGCAACACATGTTGGGTAAAAAGATTCCGAGCGTTTACTGTCTAATATTTTAGTAACGTGAGTACTAACATTTCGAAGCTCTCATGTAATAATTTTTAATATTTTTAAAAATATTTAAAATCTTGATAATTCACCAAACCAGCGTACATCTCAGGGTTCTTATTCCTTCTGGATTTGCTGTTATACAGATACTCACCTGAAGATTTCGCTTTTAGAGCTAGGAAACCACTAGTGGTCCAATAATAAAGGACTAATATAGCCGAAGCAGTTATTAATATCCAAGATGAATACCCATAGCTGTGGTTGTCCTACCTACAAGATTGTCTGCATCGACGTAATTGGTTCGTAAATAACATCTTAACATGAAAAATTCAAAGGGTTATGTCCAGAACAGTCCTACTGGAAGGCGTTGCCAATGACGTGAACTGCAAGAATAGCGAGAGGTGGAGAAGGATGGCTATGTCAGTATGGCATTGTCTTAAGATTCTGATGACTGACGATTTGACAAATGAACTTCGATTCCATCATCTCGTTAACTAGACCAGTATTGTCTGTGTATTAAGTGCTACTCTCACGATGTAGTTTAAGTCACTGCTCTAGTAATTTGTCTAAGAATCTTTACTGCAGATCCCTATTTTCTTCATAACATGAAAAACTCATGTTTCTCCAAGGAATCGTAGATTAACTTTCTTTTGTGTATGTGAGTTGGAGAGGGGGGTGTTGGTGGGAGGGGGGGGGGGGGGGGAGGGGAGGGAAGTTTGAGAGGAATTTGTTAATGGCCATTATGTACTACTTTATGTCGTTTTAGCTATTGCAATACGATCTAGTTACTTATTATATAAATGCTTGCCATGTAATATCTTTATTTTCGGTAAATGTTTGCCATGTAATTCTTTTATTTTCGATGTTACTTTTACACTGTATAGCTTATGTATAGTTATCAGGAACGTACCAATCCATGACGTATCATTTAGGATATAGATTCTTTGAACACGCTGATAAGCTTCTACATTTATAGGAGAAACTGGTTCCAGGTAATACAGAAAGTTCTGCTGTAGATGGACGACCGTAACACGCTACCTGGAGCAATTTATTTTTATGACACATTGCTGCATATGTGCTCAGCTTTTATTACCCACTCTTGAGGAAATTGTACAGTAGTCGACAATCAATGTGTGCTAATGTCCTGACCTAAACTGTAGCTCCAAACGAAACGTGACTGTCTCCATATAGGAAGGCCATGAAGCGCGCGTTGTAATTCAGGACGAGAATGTATTTGATTTATGTAGACCACTCTTATTTTCTTTTGCTCGTTTATTCCATTTATTCCGGTCTGCTATCGAGCGCCAATATTTGAGGCAGAAACCCTCATACTATTGCAGACGGGCCGCAGCAGTTGGCTGCCCTTATTCCGTGCCAGCCGCGCGATATTAGCAAAGTTCGCGTGATTGAAGGCTGTTGGCACGTCTTGCGCTGTGAGTTGGCCCCGGGTAGGCTTCGTCAGTGCTCCGAGCCCGCTTTGACATTTCCTACAATGCGGATCCCAGCCTCGAAGACGGTTTACGTCTGATTATCACGGAGCTATCCAGCAAGGTAACATTTCCGAGGGTATAAGTCGGCGAACTCAATAAGCCAACGCTACTCAAACTCTATGATCCATTGTGACGTAGAATCTTCACAATGATGCAGAACTTCATTCACAGTTCTATTACGACATATGTCCCTGTTCACGTCCTTTGTTATTCTTACTTGCCGTCAGTGCAATACTTCTGAGAAATTGTAGTAGGTGTTCTGTGTCTCGTTCTTGCCGTATGACGGCGCAAAAGTCTGTCACTCATTCTCTGCTACAGTTACTTTAATAGCGGTAGGTCCAGGAAATAGTGGTCTGAAACATTATCGAATCCTCGACGTAATTGCATATTATCAACAGAGTGTCGAGGCCAACATTGACAATTTGGGAAATTTTTGATGTGAATAACAGCACACCTGTAGCAATGTGTGAATGTTAGCGCTTCTTTAACAATGTGCGAATGTGAATGTGTTTGTGTGTGTGGGTTTGTATTTGTGTGTGTGTGTTCGTGTGTATTTGTGTGTGTGTATTCATGTGTATGTGTGTGTGTGTGTGTGTGTGTGTGTGTGTGTGTGTGTGTGTGTGTGTATGTGTTCGTGTGTATGTGTATGTATGCACGTGAATGACTGAGTGTTTTCTACTTAAGTCAATTAAATAATGGGGTGAAATATTGGAGAATTTTCATTCGGCTGTTGTGTGGATATACTAAATGAAGCTCAAAATTTGCACGAGTATTCTGAGCTCTGTTATTCTGTAAACTTGTCTCACATGTTCCTCCAAATAGAAATAAAGCCATTAACTTTATTTTGTATTATAGCGGTTCACTTACTAAAAATGAAGGGACCGAAATTTCAAATTCTAGGGTGGTGTTTGGGGTAGACATGGGGAGAGGCAAAATTCTGAATCAATGCCAGAGTAGACAGTTACCTTCTGTACCATGTTTACGAGTATTTCCTTTGCAGAGATGGTGAGCAGCAATCCTTTTGCTGATAAGGTTGTAGTATACGAGAAGTGGTCGTCGATGAATAAAACCAGGTTGTTGCAAGAAGACTTAGAATTTAAGTTTGGTGTGATAAATCGTAGCTTACCCTAAAAATAGAAAAATGTTAATTAGTGCAAGTAACTAGCAAAAACAACACCATAATATTCGAATACAGTATGGCTGGGATTAGGGAATGATAATGGTCGACTTAAGCTTTCTGCGATTGTTGTAGGAAAGTAGTACATCTGTAGAGGTGACTGCTTACAAAACAAGTCCCACCTGTTCTTTAGTATTGTTCGAGTGCTTGGAATCCACAGAAATTAGATTAAAGGAAGACATCTAAGCAATTTAGGCGCGCGCTCGTAGATTTGTTACAAGTAAGTTCGATCAATATGCGAATATTACGATGATGCTTAGTGAACTCAGATGCGAATCCCTGAGAGAAGTTTCGCTTTGGGCTAAACACGAATGGGAAAATTTAGAGAACCTGTATTTACGGCTGACTAAACAATGACGTAATGCCGCCGTCATACATTTCGCGCAAGAATCACGAAGACAGAGAAATTAAGGCCCATACGGTTGCATTTAGACTATCATTTTTCACTTCCTGCATTTGTGAGTATAACAGAAAAAGGCAATGATTAGTAGTGGTACAAGGTTCTCTCTACCACCATGAAATGTAAGGTGACTTCTATTTCCTCCTAAATAAACATTTGCTAGCTGCAGGTTTGCTTTCATGTTAGCGTACATGACTATGTTCTATTTATAAACATTAGGCTACGTCATCCTATAGCAGTACACAAAAGTTGATCAAGACACAGTAAACGACCACCTGAATATTTTTGAGCAGGAAATCTGCTGTCCGTGTAGAAACTGAATCTTCTTAATAATAATAATAAAAAAAATTGCTTGAACTGCAATAACTGATGTGAAACTTCTTAATCTAATTTTTTACTTAAATTTCTGAGTGAGATTCAGTGCAAGTGTCACTTTGCTAGTCTTTATCATTTTATATCTGACCTACAAAATCTGCTCTGAATAACAGAACTCAAACTTTTTCAATTCATAAATTACTCACAATATTCTGCCGCAACGCAATGTGACTGCTCTAAAAATGATAACCTGACTTCAAATAATTAATACAAAAAATGGCCCTGAATTAGAAGAAACCCTAACAATAACCCGTATATAAGTCACTTACCTCACAGGAAATCTTCATGACCTGAAGCACAGTGACACAAGAGCCAATACTGCCAGCTAAATAAGAGAGTCTAGGTACTGAAGGCTCTAAGTACTAATTGGCATGTGGCCAGCAAAGGAAAGATTTTGTTGCAGATTAAACAATATATTGGGCAGAACTTACCTTAATCAAGTGACAATCAGTTCAAAAAATTATATAATCATCAGTAATAAATCTCCATGACGAATACACATTTAGATCGGCTGCTCACGCTAATATTGCAAACCTCCAAGACTGCTAATTATTAACCTCTTACCTCCATCACTGCTGACTACTCGCTCCCAACTTCCATCACTGTTGGCTGCTCATTTCCAACTGCTAGTCCGACCACCCGCAGAGAGTCTCATACAGTGTGCACACAGTGCTGTCAGAGTTATTAGTTATCAATGCAGAACGCTACACAGCGCTACCAACATACAAACACATAAAAAGCCTACTTACATAGCCCCCTGCTCCTCCCAAAATATTTTAGAAAATAGTTAGGGCAGCGGCCAAGACTAAATTCTTAAACATTTTTTCCCTTTAACAATATCACATAGATCAGATACACACAAATAATAATATACTGTGGGTCAATAGCAAAGACTGTCTTCACAGTCCCTAAAGACTGTCCTAATCATTCATCAGAAGAGTAGTCTATGACAGTTTTATGCACAAAGTCTGAGCAGTAAAAGAAAATGTACACACAAATAGAGGACCTCCATGCAGTCTTGAAGAAGTAGTGTTGTCCTCCCAACGGAAATACATTGCTGACTCCCTGACATGAAGATTGGTAATGGGCCACAACAGAACAAACCCACAGCAGAGTCAGTCAAAGTCTTGCATATTATTGGCAGAATTGGTAGGTCACCACAGAGCAATTCACAATATGCCTTGTAGAAATTATGGTAGTAATGGGTCACCAAAGGTGCAAATCCACTGTAGTCCTAGTACAGATTCTGGTAGTAGTGGGCCATGTGCAGACCCACTGTCGACGCTTTAGAGATGGCCAGCGGCCATCCGTAGCGACTGTCCGTGTGCACATACACAATTGAATAGTCTTGATGACAGTTTATCAACTCCATGAACCAACACTTACGTACTCACTATCTTTTTGCAATATCCTTAGAACCAGCAATGCTGTTAACTAGTCCCTTACTGAATTATCAACACACATACAAGCACTAACACAGTCATATTACCTTTGACATATTATATATATAGTATCACCAACAGAAGTGTGAAATAAAATGAATCCCTACTATTTACTTAACTTGAAGAACTGGTGTCTGTACAATTACAATTTTACAGCATAAGAATACAATTACAAAGGCACGGAAAACATTATTACAGTAAAGAACATGATAACAGAAATAACATTTGTAGTAATTCAGGCTTTACAAAGGAATAGAAATATGCATATACATGAGTAATATAGGGTTTGTCGCATAAGTAAGTATATGAAAAATGAGAATATCCATTGAAACCTTAACTTGACACATGAGCATTAAAAGAAAACAGCATAGAATAAATAATGTTGGAACATCTTTGCAAAGTAAAGAATATGTTAAAAAACAAAATTAGATTTGAGGATAACAGTATTCTTCATCATAGTAAATAAAGCTTAGTATTAGAAGAAAAAAGTTCTACCAAATTTATCTTATCAGGTTAACACACAGAGACAAGAAGAACACAGACACACAATGTTACACATAAACATATAGTAGAATAACACAAAACGGAAGGACAGTGTCTGTTTCCAGTGTAACATTTGGTACTGCAGTACTTGCGACACTTCATTTCCAACAAAAATTTAATTTTATTCTCGGAGATCTCCCTTCGTTCAACACTGATCGCAAAAAATGTCCTATCTAATCATGCTTTCTGGAATTATACTTTCACATATTTTTTACCTCAGTAACCATTATTTGGTTGCTCTTTGAGCGCACTTCATCCCTCTCTTCCTATTCCCCCCCCCCCTTTCTTTTAATGAGTGCTCAGTCTTCTTGCTGGTTTGGTGCGTCGTGCCACGAATTCGTCTCCTTTACCAATCTCTTCATCTAAGAGTAGCACTTGCAACCTACGTCCTCAGTTATTTGATTTGCTGGGTGTATTCCAGTCTCTGTCTTCCTCTACAGCATTTACCCTCTACAGCTCTCTCTACTGCCATGGAAGTTTTTCAATGATGTCTTAACAGATACGCTTATCATCCTATCCCCCCTTCTTGTCAGTGTTCTCCACGTATCCCTTTTCTCTGCGATTCTGCATTCCTTACGTTATCAGTCCGCCAAAGTTTCTACATTCGCCTGTAGCACCACGTCTAAAATGCTTCGACTCTCTTCTGTTCCGGTTTTTCCGCAGTTTTTTTGGCTAGGAATGTCCTTTCGCCCAGTGCTAGTGTGTTTTGATGTTCTCCTTTCCATACTTTGATGGCCTCGTTTCTTTTACTTTGTATGTAATTACTGAAATCCCTGTTTCCTTCTCGATACAAGTTACATTTCGTTCGGTTGTATCATCGTCTGTTCCTTGCTTACCATGTGGAGGTGATATCTGCTTGCACGTTTCTCTAGAAATTTTATGGTCCTCAGTGCTGTTGACAAGAAAAATAAATGAATGAAAGAGACCCAACCCACATTGTGCCCGACAGCGAGCTTTAGTACACAGTAGGCAGTTTATTTCCACAGGAATGGTCATCTCTAAACTGAACAATTACAGGAATCGGATGAACGAATATAGATACAACGATGTCAAGTGCGATGAAACCTGAGATAAGAGAAGATGTACTTCAGTTGATAGACGAAACGAGGAACAGAAAATTGTTTGGAGAATACAGGAATACAGCAATGTAACTCACTTTGGAATAAAATAAATTAGAGGTACAGGGTAGCGAAGACGAAATGACTGCAGAAAAAAATGTAGAGAAATCGAAAAAGGTGCGGTCATCGGAAGGACCGATTTGCAATGCATAAAAAAGTACTTCACTGAAATTGTCAATGGCGGCGACGTCAAGTACAACTGAGACCTCTACGACGGGAAGAATATGTCGACTGGTAGAATGCGAAGTGAGAATCGATAAGCAAGAATAGGGCGTCCTGTTTTACTCAATTCGTCAAAGATAAGGAAGACTTGAGAATAAGGTAGATGTGATGGATAACATTCTATCGCAATTCTAAAATCAAAGGGGGAAATGGCAGCCATATAAATACACAAGTTTGTGTGTAAAATTTATGAGACTGGAGATACACCAATAAGACGTCTGAAAATACAAAATCCGCACTGCTTCTAAGACAGGAAGTCCACGTAAGTCCGAGAACTATAGCACAATTAGCTTAAGGTATCCAGGGTACTGACGAGAAAAATACGAGTATATAGAATAACGCAACAGAAACATGAGGAACAGCTGGATAACGATGTTTGGATTTCGAAAAAGTATCCTTAGGATCTTTCGACCTATAAAAGCGTCAAAAATGTAAAATTTTGCAAGATGTTCTCAGATAAATTGGTGTTAGCTGTAGGGAAAGGCATACGCAATATGTAAGAACATAGAGAGAACATTGAAAGAACAGAACGATGTGGCTGGACACACATCGAGAAAGCAATGATGGAAAAAAAATGACGTTTGAGGACTGTGATTAAAACTGGGATGAAGAGACATCGACGGTATCAGCGATATCAACGATGTCTTTAATGTAATTGCTGTCCACAGTGAATGTGAACACAGAGTTTTAGGACTGACTAAATGGCGTGAATTATGCAATGAGAATTAGAATATGGGCTGAAAGATATCTAAAGGAAGACAAATGTCATGAGGAGTAGTAGAAATAAGGTTAGCAAGAAATTTACATTCCAAATTGATGACAATAAAGTAGACGACATTAAGGAATTCTGCTACTTTTGAAGAGAATAGCATAAGCGAACGGAGAATTTCAGGCAAAATGAAGTCTACTAATGTCAGAAATTGGCCTTAATTTGAGGAATATGTTTCTGAGAATCGCATGTAGTTAATCATGGACCGTGGGAAAGCCGATAGAGAATCGAAGCGGTTTAAGAAGTTGCGCTGCGCATTGGCGTCCACAGAAATTTATCAAGGGGATGTGGGCAAGACTTTACAATTTGATAAGAATGAGTTCAATATTTCAAGACGTATTGTGACGCAAGAGTAAAGTTTATAGGTAACACAACCAGATATACGATTATCCACGATGAGATTACTATAATGAAAGAAAACACTGTACTCCAGACTTTTCTACCCAGAGTCTGTCGCCGGCCAGGGTGACCGAGCGGTTCTGGGCGCTTCAGTTTGGAACCACGCGACCACTACGATCGCATGTTCGAATCCTGCCTCGGGCATAGATGTGTCTGATGTCCTTAGGTTAGTTAGGTTCAAGTAGTTCTAAGGTCTAGGGGGTAGATGGCCTCAGAAGCTAAGTCCCTTAGTGCTCAGAGCCATTTAAACCATCTTTTGAACCAGAGTCGGTCTTAGTCCTCTGGTCTAAACCAGAGGTCCAGACGACTCTGTAACTGTATCGGATGCGAATTTATCGACGTCTGATACCTGGTGGAAAAGTGTAGGATTCCCCGTAATAGGTCAGGCGTGCTCTAAACGCAAGAGGCGACTACTAGGGTAACGGAGCACTTGTTGCTTGGGCAAGGGGGTCTTTTATGGAAGAGAAACCACCCCTTGGGATCAAATCCAAATTACCTGACGCTACGAGAGAATCATTGGGCATCACGGAGAGGTTTACTATTGAAAAGTTGAGAGAGCACTTTCCAGAAAGAGCTGGACAACATATTACTTCCTCCCCACATACACAATCATCACGACAAGAATTGCCTGACGCTACGAGAGAACCGTTGGGCATCATGGAGAGATTTACTATTGAAACGTTGATAGAGTACTTTCCAGGAAGAGGTGGACAACATAATACATAATCATCACGACAAGAAAATTCAAGAAATTAGACCTGACGCAGAGGCTTACCCGCAATCACTCTACTCACGCACATTCGCGAGTGGTACAGGCAAGGGGTGTTCTGCTAGTGGCACCAGAAATACCCTTCGCCATGCACCGTCAGAAAGCTTGCGGAATATCAACGTAGATGTAGAGGGGACTGTAGAGGGCATGAACTACAGGGGAAGACAGAGACTGAAAGTGATCCAACGAATAACTGAGGATGGAGGGTGTGAGCGCTGCTCTTAGATGAAGGGGTCGACAGAGGAGAGAAAATCTGGGCGGGAAGCATCAAACCAATCAAACCAACCAGACAGCTGATAACTCAAAAAAAGATGGTCAACCAACGTTTTTCGGACGACCAATAGCTTCGAGATGGGTGGTAGCGAGGAGTAATACTTTTTCTCTGATCTCTTCCCAACTCCTCGAATTTATGTATCTCAGTAGAATACCATATGCATACGTTCATAATATTTTTCATGTAATTAAAACATTGCGGTAGGTAAAAGCAGCATACGGGCAGCCCCGCAGAGAGTGTCGGTAGTCGGTTTGTGCGCTCCCCGCAGGGTGAACCTCAGCTCATTGGCGAGATAACTGCTGCTAAGGGGTGGTTGGTCGGTGTGCCGCCGGCAGGCAGCGGTAACAAGTGAAGGCGCGCGCGCGCTGGCGGTCTGCTAGTATCAGAAGCGCGGACGTTGGCTCACCGGTCACGTGGCGCAATTTTCTGAGGCCCCGGGCGGTGCGCAGGGATCGATGGCATGCGGTGCCGACGGACGGCCGCACGTCTCGGTTATTTCATTCACTTTGGCTTGCACACGAGCCTGCTGTCTAAACGTGTTTCCGTTCGTCACCCTACAAGATGATGGCGCAAGGACAAGTCCCACAACGAACTAAAGTACAGTCTACAAGCAAGAGCTGCGGACAAGATATTAGTCACTTACAGGTGGCAACGCTAAAACCGGCTCCGACCTCATGGACTGAATTTGGCAAGTAGTGAAGTCCACAAGTTTCTGCGGGTATGTCGTGTCAACCTGAAGCCACTATGTGATCCAGTGGAGCTAGCAGATTGTGAGGATGTGCACCTGGTACGTTTCACCTACTTTCGCTAATATACCATGATAAGTTCTAGGGTAACAGCATCGTGTGATTTAGAGGAGCATTCAAGGCAGACCAGTAATGTAACGTAAGGACTGTCACCTTGAGAGTGTCCACACCCAAGGTAGACCAGCAACGTAACATAATGACTGTTACCTTGGGAATGTCCAGAGCATGTTCATCATAAAGAAACAGAACAGAGTATTCCAAACAGGTTGCCCTGACACCCCGGTGTGTCGAGTAGCGAATTAAGAATGTAAAACAGACAGAAGCTAGCATAAAATGATACAAAACATCCTTCTACTCGTTCAGTGTAACCACACGCCATGTATTAAACAAGTGATTGGTATTTGCATTCCACTAATTTGTGCATGTAATTTGCAGTGAGGACACTAGATGTTCCTCTTCTGTCTCTTCACGTCTTTCTTTGAGTGCCGATAGTGAGAGACTGTACGCTCTTTCTGCAGTCTGATTCTTTATTTCTTTCGCAGTATAACAGTTTACAAAAATCAGAACTAGAGGAATTTATTATCAGAAAGAGACCTTCGGCAGTTTGTGAAACATCGGATGCAGACCAACAACCAAGTAACGTGACAAAGCCTTCTGTAGATACACAACAACAATGAAACAGTGCATCTCAAACCTCTGTCTGCTCCGCGCCGTCTTGTAGCAGCAAGAACACATAGTTCAGGATTTACAATGAAGAATACTTAAAAATAGAGTACACATTGTATGGATATGAAGATGTCCTGCGCCAAAGTGTGCGATACGTGGAGAAACGTTTTGCAGTGCACGGTACAGACTAAATTGCTGTGTCATATATCAGAAATCACAAACATTTACAAGCAAAGGTTTTGACAACTTCAGAGAAATTCTAAAAAGAACCAGCAGAGTTGGTTCATTGCTAAGAAATTACAAGCCCTGAAGAAACTCAATAAAATAATTATCTTATAGGTGAGATTGTTGCAAGAAATACATTACACAATTTAGCTGCAGATAATGTTAGATGAGGACATGCGTGCGTATTTGTCCTACGACCGAGCTAATATAAGACACATTTTAATGTTGAAGAAGCCCACGTTTAATGTATCAGTGTATTCTACTCAGAAGAGAACTATAAAGATAATATATCTTTAAAAAGGAGAGGGCGTGAGAGCTTTTTAAGTGAAACTAAAACGTTGTTGACATTCTACATCTTAATTATTGATCTCTACATATTGGCACTCCTCAGCTGCTAGATAGCTCCAAATCATATCGTGTAAATGACGTTGTATAAAGTAACTACGTAGCTACGTGTAAGACAGCATCCTGTAATCGAGTTTGGAATTACAAGATTTCGTCCACACATTGAGCTCCATCTTCTTCAGCATGAGGAAACCAGGCCACACACGAGGACTGCGACACCTGCAAAAATCCGAACCCCTTTGGTTCTGTGTCACCGATCATCATCCATACAGTCTCGACTTGGCGCTATCTGATTCTCAACAGTTTCCAAATCTTAAGGAACACCTCCGATAACTTCGCTTTGATAGAGGTTAGAAGGTGCCAGCGAAGGCGAGTTTCTGGTGGCTATGTCAAAAAAGTGAATCATTCTACAGCGACGGTATCAACGTACTGGTCTCCCGTTGGACGAAATGTGTTCGTTACCAACGTTACTACGTTGAGAACTAGATAGTACACACGAAGAATAAATATGTAGGATGTTAATACCGATTGTTTTATTTAAAAAGCTTTAGGTTTATTCAAATTGAAAATGCGGAGGTTTTACTTTTCAGCCCAGCCTCGTAAATGGAATTTGTTTTATTGATAGTGAAACTGTATGTATTAGGAAGGTGTCGTCAAGAGCAAAATTTGGAATGCTTTAATTTAGAAGAAAGTGGAACACTTGGTCGCTGACTTACGATACCCTGAAGGACTACACCCATGTCCTGGACCTAAAAACACTGCCTAAACTTTACAATCAATCTCCATATATCAAGGGTGAGCTCTGGCTTCTTCAAACTCCCATCTACCGAACTTCGTTAGGGATTTATGCCAAAGGAAAACACTGGAGAAGACGCTGATTTCGTGAAAGTCAATGAAGTGGATAGGTTCTTCCTTTTTGACCTGGATTTTCATACTTTCATTGAAGTGTTTTACAGTTACGGTTTTCACCATTTGATTCTCCACCTGATTTTGTCTGTCACGAAGTGAAGAATTTTTTAAAAAACAGCTACGAACTCAGAGGGGTACAATTTGTTGGCATACGAGCTTCAGTGAATTTATCACGATTTCACATTGACCTTTCCGTCAACTCTTAAAAAACTAGTTCTCTAAAGGTGCAGGAGCACAAATTATATTAAGCCAGTATTCTTACATTCGCCAATTGTCTGATTATAGAGACTATGGTGACCTTGAGGGGAGTCCATAAAATTTTAAAATGATTTTAAAGTAGTGATAAAATAAAAAAACATTATTCCAACATCACACAAAAAGATTCAAACATTTACTCAGGGATGCAAAGCAAGTGAATCTTATAATATCATAAGGAATAATCGTCTTGATTTGATTTTTGGATAAGAAACAACAATATCCGCGAATCTTCATGACTTGAGTTTTAAATACGAATAATATTCTCTATGTGATCAGTTCGTGGACGTAGAACACCACCACTTCTAGTTACCTAAGTCCCGTCAGACGTCAGTCAGCGGTGACAGTTAACTCGTACAATTATAAGTTTGGTCGGACGTCTATCACTGATGATAATTAATTGACAAAATCACAGTATCCATGTCAACTGGCCTATACCAGTCCTGGATCACAGAGTAAAAGCAAGGTTGGAAGAGGCGAAGTCTCCAGCTGCGACTGTTGGCTGCTATTGGCTGACTGCTGTGGTGAACCTGCTGCAGTTCGAAGTGTCTGCTCCTTCACCGGACGGCTGCTTAAGTACGGCTTAGTGGGAATGATATTTTCAGGGTGTATGAGTGACCACACCACGAGCGGAAGCAAGCAGCTCAGTGACTGCGACGACTTCTCTGGCGATACACTTGCCGCCTGTAGTGAAGCAGGCTCTGCCCTTTTAAGTGGCATCTCCTCGTGTTTCAACCTAAAACAAACAATGCTTTATGTCTTCGGCTGTAACGTGCATTTTTGCCGAGGTATCTCACATGTCGTGCCTGTATTTCTGGGAGATGGGGTACCCCAGTACAACGTTCCTACCTCACCTAGAGGAAATGTGGTTGATCCACCTCGATGACCGGTAGTCAGAGTACGCTGTTGTTGTCGGTTGGTGGTGGCGCCCATCGAGATGGAGGCATCTGTTGCGGGTGAAAACCTTTACCAGGGATCATGTCCTGTTGACGGGGTGGGGGGCTCCAACTGCCGAAGATCCAGCAATTGCATCAGCAGATGTACCAGCTTGGAAACCGGATATTGCTTCTCCGGAAAAGCAAAACGGAAGGATCATCGAAGGCGACGCTCGAGCCCTGTGGAGGGGGGGGGGGGGGGAGGGGGGGCGAAGTTGATAATTGTGTTATCAGATTCTAAACTAGTCTTGGGGCAGTATTTTCAGTGATGAGACGAACGATCCATGTCGGGATCCACTGACGCTTTTCACTTGTAAATATTGTAGCCCAAACATCCTCATTGATCCTGTAAAGATATGGAAGAATTACTGGCAATGGATCCATGCAACCGGTTTCACAACTGATAACTCGATTCCCGATGTGTGCCTGTGCATTTTTTTGCCGGGCTGGCTTCGTCTTTAGCAGTGATCCAGTATAAAGCGAGAGATGACGTGAGCACTTTATCAATATTGCTTTCCTGTTGCAGATTTGCCATTTGTCTTTTAAATATGCGAACAAAACGTTTAGCTATGTCATTAAAAGCAGGATTAAAAGGAACTGTTCACACATTTTGAACACTGCTGATCTCACCAAACGGATGGAAGTCCATTGTCTGTGGAGAACGTATTTG
The DNA here is from genome assembly GCF_021461385.2 of Schistocerca piceifrons. Classification (NCBI taxonomy): domain Eukaryota; kingdom Metazoa; phylum Arthropoda; class Insecta; order Orthoptera; family Acrididae; genus Schistocerca; species Schistocerca piceifrons. The sequence continues at coordinate 441,824,163 of NC_060141.1, read as the reverse complement.
AGAGACCATCAATTGAAAAAAATCCAGTCATTTCTTGGCTGGTGTTGGTGGCTATGTACTCATGAATAGAACTTCCAGATCCAAATGGATTCTGGGCCATGGTTGCATAGGCTAAGGTCATGGGAAGTACTTTCTCACCGGAGATGCGTTATATTGGTTACCACAGCAGTAGGTTAGGGTTTGCTCAATATCCTTAAAAATATCTCGCGAATTCGCATATTTCCAGGTCATTCATTTCATCAAGATCACGCCTAAGTGGCCTTCATGAAATAAGTCAAGGATGTGTTGGAATGATCACTCTTGTTTTACTGTTGTTTTTTATGGGCCCCCTTAAATATGCAGAGTTTATGACGGTGACGGCTCCATAAGCCATCCATCTCGAAAATAATGCAACGCACTGTGCAGGTCTCCGAGAAGAAACTGGGTGATGGATGTGGCATGAACCATAATACTGTGTGACCACTTCTGCAGACTCTGTCCCTATGAAAGTATACCTCTTGCACAGTCTCAAAACTTCCATCCTGACCAGAAGAGGGAAGAATACATTCGTGTTTGCGTATTGCGGAGTGTAGCTGATTATCGTAATTGTATGTTTCTTCATGGCTCAATATTCGAGGTGCCATGCTGTTCTCTGAGGAATACTTGTGTTGATACTGAAAAGTGTCACCAGTTGCTTTTGGTCATCGAAGAGTGTGAACCACTGTCTGTAGACCTAAATATGAAATGATTCCCGGGTACTCTTCGCCAATATGGCCGTAATTTCGTTGCGCTGGCGTCAGAATATTTGCTTGGGAAGACGACAGGGCTTTCCTTGGCGTTACCTCTGCGGACACAGCAACTCCAAGCCTTAAACTAACGCGTCTGTCGCTATTACGATCAAATTCTGTGCAACCTCAGCTGTCCGTCATGTAGGCTGGACGGGACAATTCTGTTGGTTATAAGATTTCAGACATGTAACTTATAGGGGAGAGTGCTTCAACTCTAGAAAGGCATATTGGCAAATAAAGGACCAATGGAAAGTAGTGTAGTGCTTCTATGATAGCTGCCAGTAAGGACTGCTAGGACCGACTACAGCTGTTTGGTGGCAGTGGGTACCGGCAGCTTTTGTAGAGGTGTTGGGTAGATCACTTAAGCGCTAAATACGTGTCCCAGGTATTCGAGCTGTTTGACAAACAAAAAAGAAAAATACTATTTCCTTATTTTGCATTTGAGATTTTCTCTCCGTGATACAGGGAAAAGTATTTAAAAATTTTTCGATATGGCGTTCTCTTGAAACTCTTCCCTTGACTATAGTGTCATTGAAGTATTTTGCTGTTCATCGTGCTTTCTAGGTCAACCGTTCCAGGTGTCACTGGAATATTGCAGGGGCACTTGAAATGCTAAACAGCAAGCGATGTGCTGTAATAGCCCAAATATATTGTACATCACAGGGATGCGCCTGGTCTCGTCCTCTGTCGGTAATTGGAGGTAAGCCTCATAGAGGTCAATTTTCGGGAAAATGAAACCACCCGATACTTCAGATATAATGTCCTCCAATACTGGGATTTCGGGTGTATCAATGACTGCTTGGTCGTCCACAGTCTACTTAGATATAAAGATTTTTAGGGACCTGTCTGACTTTTCAACAAAGACGATTGGAATGTTAGATGCTGACACGAGGAAACCTTCTTCATGTAGCTATTAGAGCTCGTAACTTACCTCTTGAGGCAAATTGAACATACCTGACTTTGCCAAAATTGGGCACTGCAGACGATCGCGACATGATGTGTGGCTCATAGTTGGCAAGACCAATCTTCCGCTCGTTAAAATGGGCAAATATTTCGTAACGCGGTTCTGGAGATAACTAGAACATGGAGGTAACTTTCTGCAGGAATACCCACCTGTAGTGTCCTAAGGGCGTGTGATGGAGTTCAGATGAGCCAGACTCACAGAACGTCGGGCGTGAGCCTAGTTCCTGCGATGGTAGCCAATGAAAGAAAGCTGAGAGGGGTCCTGTAGAATCACTGATGAAATCAAAGTTTTTCTGATGCTCGAATGAGCAGGACACACGCTACCAATACGCGGTCATTAATCTTCAATAAGTCTAATCTGGTGAGTGAACAATGCTCACACAGTGACCATATGACTATTTACGCTTAGAATTTACACACTGGAACCTACAACCAGAGAAAGATCACATAACTGCGCTTTCAGGTAACGGTTTTCACGGTAGTGACAATTGAATAATTTATGGCCTATGAATCTAAAAGGTCTAAACAGTTTCCCTGAGAAATTAACTATTGGAGTAGCTTGTAAACATCAGCGCCAGAGTATAGTAGTAAAAGGGTCTGCTGATGGTGTTGTGGCCCAGGTGATGGTGGAAGTGGGTCCTGGTGAAAATCCAGGCCCTTGGTTGTTAATGAAGTCTGTATCAAGAATTCAAACACTTTACAGAGATTTCATATTAGGACACTCATAGTCCTGAGCAGTGGCATGGATGACACGTGGTGCACTGCTGTAACCAGCTGTCAGCCAGGAGGCTACTCAGTGGCGGGTGCTCCAGTTAGGCACTTTGTGGCAGCTTCCAGTAGGCACTAGCAGCACAGAACTCTGCTGGAATTCTTGTAGGGGTAACAACCTAAAGGAGTGAAACGCCGCTGCATTCCTTTCCATGGAAGAGAACTTAGTAATACACTCCTGGAAATTGAAATAAGAACACCGTGAATTCATTGTCCCAGGAAGAGGAAACTTTATTGACACATTCCTGGGGTCAGATACATCACATGATCACACTGACAGAACCACAGGCACATAGACACAGGCAACAGAGCATGCACAATGTCGGCACTAGTACAGTGTATATCCACCTTTCGCAGCAATGCAGGCTGCTATTCTCCCATGGAGACGATCGTAGTGATGCTGGATGTAGTCCTGTGGAACGGCTTGCCATGCCATTTCCACCTGGCACCTCAGTTGGACCAGCGTTCGTGCTGGACGTGCAGACCGCGTGAGACGACGCTTCATCCAGTCCCAAACATGCTCAATGCGGGACAGATCCGGAGATCTTGCTGGCCAGGGTAGTTGACTTACACCTTCTAGAGCACGTTGTGTGGCACGGGATACATGCGGACGTGCATTGTCCTGTTGGAACAGCAAGTTCCCTTGCCGGTCTAGGAATGGTAGAACGATGGGTTCTATGACGGTTTGGATGTACCGTGCACTATTCAGTGTCCCCTCGACGATCACCAGTGGTGTACGGCCAGTGTAGGAGATTGCTCCCCACACCATGATGCCGGGTGTTGGCCCTGTGTGCCTCGGTCGTATGCAGTCCTGATTGTGGCGCTCACCTGCACGGCGCCAAACACGCATACGACCATCATTGGCATTAAGGCAGAAGCGACTCTCATCGCTGAAGACAACACGTCTCCATTCGTCCCTCCATTCACGCCTGTCGCGACACCACTGGAGGCGGGCTGCACGATGTTGGGGCGTGAGCGGAAGACGGCCTAACGGTGTGCGGGACCGTAGCCCAGCTTCATGGAGACGGTTGCGAATGGTCCTCGCCGATACCCCAGGAGCAACAGTGTCCCCAATTTGCTGGGAAGTGGCGGTGCGGTCCCCTACGGCACTGCGTAGGATCCTACGGTCTTGGCGTGCATCCGTGCGTCGCTGCGGTCCGGTCCCAGGTCGACGGGCACGTGCATCTTCCGCCGACCACTGGAGACAACATCGATGTACTGTGGAGACCTCACGCCCCACGTGTTGAGCAATTCGGCGGTACGTCCACCCGGCCTCCCGCATGCCCACTATACGCCCTCGCTCAAAGTCCGTCAACTGCACATACGGTTCACGTCCACGCTGTCGCGGCATGCTACCTGTGTTAAAGACTGCGATGGAGCTCCGTATGCCACGGCAAACTGGCTGACACTGACGGCGGCGGTGCACAAATGCTGCGCAGCTAGCGCCATTCGACGGCCAACACCGCGGTTCCTGGTGTGTCCGCTGTGCCGTGCGTGTGATCATTGCTTGTACAGCCCTCTCGCAGTGTCCGGAGCAAGTATGGTGGGTCTGACACACCGGTGTCAATGTGTTCTTTTTTCCATTTCCTTGCAGTGCGTAATCAGCCATGTTGCAGCGACTACCAAGAAGACACCTTGGCACCGCCCGTCTGCTTGTGACATCGTCATTTGCTGCAGCTAAGCTGCTACACTAGTGCCCAACAGTGAGTGACGGCACCTGTGATTTCATTGGCAATGAAATACTGCTCAAGACGCACAATGCAGCTGACAGATGTTCCACTTTCTCGTCAGTGTCGGGGAATGGTGGAAGCACTGGCAGGAAACTTTTACTATGATGAAAAACAATAAGGGGCGATTGGACACTTCTGACGTTTTGATGATGCTTGCAATTTTTTGCAACCTTTCTTCCCCTGCCTGCTGTGAGCATTGCAATTCAAAGGAAAATGGGTGGTCACTGCTGCATTGGATGCAGCCCCACTGAAATGAGGACGTGATATTTAGACAATGGCCAGTTTGTGCAAAAGTTCTGAAGAATGTGCTGGTACGCTCCAAATGCAATGCGAATTTTTCTAAATTCGAAGCAGCTAAATCCTCGCCGTCATCAGCTGTGGATGCATTTCGGCCACTGCTGACAGTTAACAGCCAAGAGCCAAACGAACAGGTCACAGTACGCTTATGCGAGGCAGTCACCATATACCAGCACAGCAGCACACAGGCAGAGTGAGGCAGAGGTCGGAGGAGATCGGAGGACTCAAGAGCTCCTGTTGCAATGGCAGGCTGCTCGGTGACTGGTTGGCTTTTGTAGTGAACCTCCATGGATAGGGCTGAGGATGGAACTGCACGTCCTATAGGTGGACATCCACTTATGTATACCTGTGGTGGAATAATATTTGCATGTTGTAAGAGCGGGCACTTGATCAGAGGAAGCAAACAATTCTGTGTCGCTGCAGCACCTTCGACAAACCGTTGCGTCGCTGTAGGAACCAGAGCTACTGCAACCCGCCGGTCACGTCTGTATTGCTGGTAGATGGAGCTGTCATAACAGAGGTGACCACCTTTGAACGTGACTAAAAAAGATCTGTCCACATCTTCTGTAAGCACACCACGAGCTACAGTAGCAAAATATAGAAAACGAAAAGCCATTTCAACTTAACGCTAGGACATTATAAAACAACAAATATTGCGAAGATTGATGCACCAAAACAGCAATAACTTTACATACAAGAAATGAGTTCCGTGTGCCATTTCTTTGAAGATTTAGTACTGTCGTTTCGTATTTGAATTGAAACAAAGAATTGAACTCATTCCGCAGTATATCTCTTAGCTTCTGACCTGGTAGAAAGAGTATATGCAAGTTGCTTGAACCATGTAGCAGCTGGTTTTGATACATACATCACAAAATGTTCTCTTGGAGTCCATGTGATATATATGTCACTGGCTCTAGTGGAAAACGAGGATCCCGCTTCCTCCAATCCGATCCTTTCCCACGTCGTGCTAGTTGGCCCAAGCACAGGGCTACAATCATATGTTCACTTAATCGTAAACGAGATTTGTGCGTCTGTGACGATGTGTTGCAATTTTGCCTCTGAATCTAGTGGACATCATAAATCGAAAACGATGTCTGTAGACATCCTTGTAGAATGTGTGCCAAAAATGAAGGCGGATTATTGACGAGTGACATTAACGGAAAAAAATCTTTTTTGTGCTGCCTTATTCAGTTGTTTGCTCTCTACTTTTCTGTCCCATCTGCTCAGCAGTTTTGCACCATTAGTGAGAAAAATCACGATTGCTCTGTGTAGTTACTGATTGTCCTAATTTCTTTTCTCCTTCTACTTTGTAGGGCATTCCCTTCCAGTGACACTGTTCGCCATATTTCACCTGTATGTTTAAAGAAACCATCCTAATTGACTTCCATCAGTTCGCAGCTGACATAATTCATTCTTTACGGAAAACATGGATTGCGTAAATTATTGCTTCAGGCAGAAAGTCACTGTAGGAGCGTACAGAAGACAAGGAGCAATCTGAGCCTAAATTGTTCACCAGCCAGTCAAATTTTGGGTAGCGAAAGCGTTACTGTTCCTAATATTACATTTGTAAATACTTCTTTTATTCTGTTCCTGACTAAGAACGAACATCATGTAAGAGTATGTATGAACTGAGGGTGTTATTTATGGACTTTAAATCTGATATGGTTTCCTATTTTATATTCACTGTGTACATCATTAATATCTTTCCAAAATTTAATTCTTTCAAAACTCCTATTACTGAATATGCTCAATCATTTCTCATACTTCGTTGCCGAAATATTTTCAGTACGAAACATGATGAAGAAGAATTATTATTATTTAATAATTGGCGTATTGTTTAACGTAAACACCTATCTGACATCGGTATTTCTTAGTGTGCTCGAAAGAAGATACGTAAGGGATATGATTCATTTTATATTTTGAAATGTACGAAAAGTACATCAAAATAATGTGCTTTTAATATTTTTCATGATTTTGTCAATAGCGGAATGCGAATTGAAACTCTGCAGGGTATTGGCTATTTTACCAGTTATTCTGGAAGGACTTAAGTATCACCATAGCGATTGACCGTATTGAACTCATTCTCGCATATTCTGCTATACGTTTTGTTTAGCACATACTGAATTTTTTGTTTTGTTTGACAATAATCTTTATTGACTTTGGCCACTTACTTGATGTCATGGACTAATACTTTGGTTATTTTTCTTAATCACATCATCCTCTTCATTGACACAGTACCCACAGTTTTTCTAATTACTCTCCTTAACGTTTTGTTTTTGTCTTAAATTTAATATTGTGTAACATGATATCCAAGTTCTCAAATTTTATACAGCTCTTTTCTGTAACAGCACAATACCTTCAACGCACATCTGGGCACTCTTTGTAGTTTTATCTCGCTGCTGTATGCTACATTAATGTGTCTTTTTATTCAAGGGTCCTCTCATTCACTACAGGTGCCACATTTTACAATTTTAGACAGCCGATAAAAGTAGGGAGCGCCTTCCTAAACATGTAATTTACTTCAACTACCTTACATGACTATTTGAGCTTGTCAGGTCCCCCCTGAAGGTGTACGTCTTACCAACACCATTAATATATTTTCGCCGTTAATACTACACTTTAAGCTGTTATCTTTCCTACTATGACCAACTGATCGTCACGCTTTGTTAACAGATTTGGAACTAGTAATACGGTAACAGTAGATACGAACTTTCAGTGTAAACGGCCGGCACAGAAGTGAGGCAAGACCCTCTGCGGCTGCGGCTTTATCGCCGATCAAGAGGCCGCCCGAGCCAGCAAGCCAGCAACTACCGTGGCTCATCACTCAACAGTCTCGCAATATTACTACTGACGGAGCTTCCAGCACGGAAACACTTGTGCAGACCCGGTCGATGCCTCGCTATCCAAGTCGAGCCTAGATGCTACAGCAACGGTAAATCATACACACACTACTGGTGCCACATACTTTGTCCTTCCATTTCGTGTAGGATCGTTTAGGAACTAGTCCGGCTTGCTTTCGGAGAGATCCATCTACGTTGCCACTTTATCAGCTGTGCATAAAAATATTGAATAGTAGGTACAGACGCAACACAAGTACACGATTCGAGCTTCCTGGCACTGGTGTCACTATCATATAATTTAATCGGTCACATGTAGATCCTGTCGTGAAGTATTTTACTTTTGGTGACTTAGTACACACCTACAAGGAACACATTATAACTTAAGATTGTTACAACGATAAAAGGGTACTCCATTCATTATTGGTAAGCTCGTTGAAAGAATTTTAAGGAAGTTTGCTTCACAAGGAAAGGAGTGGCTTGCAAACACCGCCCAAACCTTGATTACTGCTCAGCTGTCTAGGACTACCGGCACGTTGAATTTGTAGAAGAGATGGAGGAGATCCCATGAAGAGCGACGCATTACGCCACGTAATCGATTAGTAAGCACTAGAGAGCTTCGAAAATATTTATCAATCTCGATTCACATGACACGAGAAAGGATGAGTGAATGACGAGAGTTTTCTTGTGAAAGTCTGGAGGACGTGCACCACTATAACTGCCAGACAACACATTATGACTACCAGCATATCTCTCTGTAAATGAGTACAACGGGAAACTTGCGTTATTGATAATGCGAGGATTACCGTCAGTTGTCGCCAGTATGCAGAGTTCCTCGTCACGAAAATATGGAATTTTGTTGTAATAGTAGAGAACGAGTGTCAGTTTAAGTAACTTATATTAGCGGTTTAAGTAACTTATAGTGACTGTATAAAGTATACTGTTGAGCGAAAATATTGTGACCAAAATTTTAATATCATGTTGGTCAACCTTTGGCACGGAAATTAGCAGCGATTTCGCGACAAGTTCTTGGTAGGTTTCTGGAAGTACGTGGCACCTGGTGGCTACCCACAGGTCACGTATTCACGTAGACTATCTGTCGGTGGTGTGTGGTCACGGAGCACAATAACGTACCAGATGTGTTAAAAAGCGTTCTGATCGGGGTAATTTGGTGGCCAGGACAAAATGAAATAACTATTAGGCTCATTAAGGCTCTCTAGTGATATTATGATATTGAGACATGGAAGACGGTATAGCCCTCTTGTGACACCTCAAACCTCAATGAATGCTGGTTGTCAGCAACAATATCCTCAGCTTTCATTACTACCACAGGGTCTGTGCGAATGTCCTTCACAGCTGAGCCCCTCGTGCCTGCCTACCTGTGAAAGTGCGTTTTTCGAGCAGCCGTTTGACTGCCTGATGGCGAATCCCGAGACGACCTTCGACCTAGCATATGAAGAAACGCGATTCATCTTACCAGGCGACACCTTTCCATTGATCCAGCGTATAGTGTCAAAGATCCCATGCCAACTGCAATAGTAATTGACTGTGTCGTTGGACAACGTGGGAGAACGTGCTGGTCGTCTGCTAAGAGCCCACGTGTTCAACCAAGCACGCCAATGGTTTCTTCTGAAAGACGAGCGTTGTACCCTGTCGTCAGATCTGCCATAGACTATCATATATCCTCCTTTGCAGAGGACGTAAGCTCTGACATGCGCAATCTATGATAAGGTGTGGAGGTCCTTCATCTTGTCCTCTAAACACCGTTTCACCGTCGTTCAATAGCTTTCCATATAATCTCAGGACAGTAGCACGAAAACAGTCGGCCAGATTTTTCGTTTCAGAGATGCTCGTTCCCAGGCGCTGTGACATAACAATCTGGCCATTAAATTTTCCTCTAGACATTTGAGTCTCATCTTTATCTACGGTAATGATGGAAGCTCAAGAAATGAATTGAAATTTTTGCAAACGGCCCTGATTTGCTTACTAGGCAGGAATGCTAATCATGACACCACCAAAGCGCCGTCTTCAGCTGAAGCTGTGAAGACGTGAATTGAGATTTGGGTTATGGAGGGCAATGAACTACGGTGGGTCGCGTAGGAATGTCACCTGCACTGCTGTGTCGGTGTATTGACTAGCATTCCTGCCTAGTAAGTAAGAAGACCTGGATTAAGGTCCCATCAATACTACAGACTTCTTTCAGCTTCTATCACTATCGTAAATCTTGCCTTGTCCAAGTCGATTATTTCACTGGATTTCCAAACATGTGACCCTTGTCTGCATTAGAATGATCCTTTTTAGTCTCTGCTTCTCTTACCTAGTTAAGTTAGCGGGTCATGTGCTCGAAAAGCCACCAAGCGGCATTCAATCTTTTGCTGGCTGGTGGTAATTTGGCTCCTTAGTGTATTTTTCTATTGGCAGTAGACAACAGTGTACTACGTTACTACAATTTCAGTCTCCGATGTAAGGCCTGTGGATCTACTTCTCAGTCCTGAATCGGAAAAGTGCACCTCAACTACACAGAGTGCACCGTTTTCTACTGCGAACAGATCGTGAGGTTCTATACTCCTACCTCATTTTTCCATTTTCCTCTGTTCAGATCTGTATTCAATTCAGGACACTTGCGTAAGCTGTACTGTGGAAAGGCGCTGTAAACTAAAATCGAGTGCAAGTATTCTGCAGCATTCTTAATGCACTGGTAAAACTGAGCGTTTGTAGATCACGCGTTACTGCCAAATACAGCTATGAAATTTTTAGCTCAGTACAGGGTGATTCACAGTATTGTGACGACCGCGCAGTAAAAATAAGATACAGCGACGGTAGTGCCGTCTGTTTGTAGTGCAGAGTGTCTGGTTTCATCCCACATGCAATTCTGTAATCATGTTTTACTGCTCAAAGCAACATCGTGCCTTCGCGATGGAGTGCTATTTCCGCTATGGCGTATCCGTCATGCGCGTACAACGTGCCTTTCGTAAGCATTTCAAGATTCAGCCACGAACCCAGTTCCTGTTCGTGGAACAGTACCAAAATGAGTAAAAGCCTTCCGTGCAACAGGCAGTACATCGAATCGAAAGTCATCCGGCTGTTGGAAAACCCTCCGAAATCCCGAGAACATTGAACATGTGCGTAGCTGTTTATAGGCGAGCCTTCGTCGTTCGTTACGAAGAAGTTCCAACTAGGTGGCGTTCCATGCCACACATACAACAAGACCTTTCAAGTTCTCCGTGAGGGTTTTGGTAACAACATAACTTCCCAACGTGCTTCTTTCGATTGGGCGCCTCACTCGCCTGCCCTAATAGTGTCAGAATTCTATATATGGGATTATTTGAAGGGAATTGTGGATTCCGTTGCTGGCCGCTATGGCCGAGCGGTTCTAGGCGCTTCAGTCTAGAACATCGCTGCAGCTACGGTCAGAGGCTCGAATCCTGCCTCGGGTATGGATGTGTGTGACAGCCTTAGGTTAATTAGGTTTAAGTAGTTCTAAGTCTAGGGGCCACATGACCTCAGATGTTAAGTCCCATAGTGCTTAGAGCCTTTCTTTTTTGGTATTCTCATTGACCGAGAAACTGGCCACAGTTAAAACATTGAATTAACGATAAAATTATTAGAATTGCTTCATGAATTACGAAATATGTGTTAAAAAAGTGCCGGCCGCGGTGGCCAAGCGGTTCCACGCGCTACAGTCTGGGACCGCGCAACCGCTACGGTCGCAGGTTCGAATCCTGCCTCGGGCATGGATGTGTGTGATGTCCTTAGGTTAGTTAGGTTTAAGTAATTCTAAGTTATAGGGGACTGATGACCTCAGTAGTTAAGTCCCATAGTGCTCAGAGCCATTTGAGGCCATTTGTTAAAAAACTGATTAAAAGGCATCGAGTATTGTCTATCCGCGAACTGTCGTTATTTGTTCACCGTATTATTTCATAATAAACTTGAAAAAAAGGCGTAACTTATATAAAATACTCAACTGTATTTGCAGTTAATTTTTGTATTATTTAAATTTGAAATCATCAGAACATTTTGAAACGGCCTGTATGTTCTGATTTAACACCATTAGCGGGCAACACATAGCTGTGTTTAAAGTATACACCCCCGCCGTCTCTAACTGCATTGAGACCTGTGCTTTTGGTTACAATTTTCAAGTACTGTACAATTTCAATATTGCTACCCGAGTACGTGTGGATAGTGGTGGCAGGTAATGTACTATCGATATCCTTGCTCGCCTTCTGTAAGGACTTCATATTTTCGAGGAACGACCTGGATGCGGTTGATGGGAAAATGGAAAGCATTCATCCTCCTCGTGGATATGCACTGACCGACATCAGAAAACCCTTCATCACTGAGGAGGGAATTAAAACGAAAGCCTCTTCTGTGTAAAGTTCTTTGCACGACCGCAGTGGAGAGCGCTCGGCGCAGCGGCGCGGGGAGCTGCTTTGAGGGAGGAATTAAGGGCGGGCGCCGTCCGCTAAGGGGTGCGCGCGCCGGTCTGCAGCCGCTGCCTCGCACTGACCGCCTGGCCTCGTTTGCCGAGAGTGGAGAGCCACGCAGAGGAGCCGTGGACTTCGTGATAATTGCCAACGCGGGAGAGGGGGCGAAATAATGTTGGAATTTTTTTTTGTCAGAAACTACTTGCAACTTTAATATGCTAGGGTACTTGCGAGTAATACGAAAATATGTAGAAAAATATTGATGCGTGGGACTTACGGAAAGCAGGAAAAGGCGTGAACAGGTCCTAATCAGTTACCGTTGGTTGCACAGTAAACACATACACTTTATTTAAGGAAATTATTTTTCAAAAACAATCATTTTAAAGAAATTGACTGTAACACAAGCTCCACTGACGGCTAATATGAGGAATTCTAATTATTTGTCAGATGAAGGCCACAAGCAATAGAAATAATTTAAACATTGTATTATTTTTAAACAATTGACACAATCAGACCAAATGAAGAAGGGAGTGATCCACAGACAGTGTTCCAAAGATCGAACTGAGAAAAGTGCCTACAGCCGCGTAAGCCGTCAGACAGGAAGCCGAAAGTTATGCTTACGTAGCGGGATGGAAACTTAAACTAGGGACAGTTTAAACTCCGACCAACCCTCTTACCAAATCCACCTAACATCTGATAACCAGTACAACGATGGAATAATTCAGGCGAGGACGAAGTGACAGACAGCAATGTGTCTGCAGAATCCAGCTTTTAAAATACCGAAAGGCAGAAGGAACCACTCCACAAACGCAGTGCGCTGACAGCGTTAAAATAACTGCTGAGTCAAACACACCAGATACACACGGACCCGCGAAAACAATTCCACCAACAACTAAAACAATGCTAAATCCAGTCGAACAACAAGCACGAACCACAAGTCGACACAAACACAGAGGCCCCAGAAGCGGTCAGAAGACCGACTGACCGAACGACCAACCAACGGTCGTCCCCGCTCAACTCAGGCAAGGGAAAGGTGCCAACATGAATCGCCGACGGACAGCTTATTGCCATGAGGTCACTTCCACGGACGGACACTTACACACAAGTGAAGGTTGCACTACTCGAATCTAACGATCCATTCAACTTAAACTCGCCGAATCCGGGCCTCGGGGTGGTCGTGCACTCTCGCGGCCACGTCCTTCCATAGGGCAGATCATGTATCGCCAGCTGTCCCGGCGAGTACTGCTGGTGTGCGGACCTCACTGCTCCTCCATCCTAAGCGAACTGCCTGACACACGACGACCCGGTAATCATAGAGGTCGCTCCAAAGATAGTACCACAGTACATGCTATCGATAAGCGCTGCTGCTAACGGACAGACAAACCAACCAAACGTAGTGGCGCCCGTGAACAGACTAAGAAAACGAGAGATGACAGTCCTAACACACGACGCCAACCGGTCAATGGCACCAAGCCGAGCCGGAGCACGGGTTAGGGCCACATTTTATAAATAATATTTTAATTTTCTAGTTTTAAATAGAAGTATTGGGTCTGATGAGGGGAAATCTACATCTACATCTACATTTATACTCCGCAAGCCATCCAACGGTGTGTGGCGGAGGGCACTTTACGTGCCACTGTCATTGACTCCCTTTCCTGTTCCAGTCGCGTAAGGTTCGCGAGAAGGACGACTGCCGGAAAGCCTCCGTGCGCTCTCGAATCTCTCCAATTTTACGTTCGTGATCTCCTCGGGAGGCATAAGTAGGGGGAAGCAATATATTCGATGCCTCTTCCAGAAATGCACCCTCTGAAAACCTGGATAGCAAGCTACACCGCGATGCAGAGCGCCTCTCTTGCCGAGTCTGCCACTTGAGTTTGCTAAACATCTCCGTAACGCTGTCAAGCTTACCAAAACCCTGTGACGAAACGCGCCGCTCTTCTTTGGATCTCCTCTGTCAACCCGACCTGTTACGGATCCCACACTGATGAGCAATAAATGGCTCTGAGCGCTATGGGACTTAACATCTGTGGTCATCAGTCCCCTAGAACTTAGCACTACTTAAACCTAACTAACCTAAGGACATCACACACATCCATGCCCGAGACAGGATTCGAACCTGCGACCGTAGTAGTCGCGCGGTTCCGGACTGAGCGCCTGAACCGCTAGACCACCGCGGCCGGCTGATGAGCAATACTCAAGTATAGTTCGAACGAGTGTTTTGTAAGCCACCTCCTTTGTTGATGGACTACATTTTCTAAGGACTCTCCCAATGAATATCAACCTGGCACCCGCCTTACCAACAATTAATTTTATATGATCATTCCACTTCAAATCGTTCCGTACGCATACTCCCAGATATTTTACAGAAGTAACTTCTACCGGTGTTTGTTCCGTTATCATATAATCATACAATAAAGAATCCTTGTTTCTATGTATTCGCAATACATTACATTTGTCTATGTTAAAGGTCAGTTGCCACTCCCTGCACCAGGTGCCTATCCGCTGCAGATCTTCCTGCATTTCGCGGCAATATTCTAACGCTGCAACTTCTCTGTATACTAAGCATCATCCGCGAAGAGCCGTATGGAGTTTCAGGCACTATCTACTAGGTCATTTATATATATTGTGAAAAGCAATGGTCCCATAACACTCTCCTGTGGCACGCCAGAGGTTACTTTAACGTCTGTAGACGTTTCTAATAAAATATATCTTTGGCAATGAAGAACACACTTCGTACGCCGTGATCTCAATGTAGACATTCTTACCGTTCCAAGATGACAGTTTCGAAAGTCTTATGCCACTTTTGGAAGAAAGGACATTTTGTTCATGGAGTGAGTGATTGATTATTTTGTAAAATAATTTTTGTTTCTTTATAGACGCAGTCACATTCTTATGACACAGTGTTAACCGGTTTCGGTCATACAATGACCATCTTCAGATTCTAAAGGCAACATACAATGAATACAGGTACATGCGTTGTCAATATGCCACTGTCATCCGATCTAAGACGACAGCAAGAAGGCAGTGACAGAGGATGGAAGGGGAGATACAATTAATTTCACTGAATACCTAAAATACAATTTTCCATGTAGCTTATGGAACTTGTTCAAATTGCTGAGGCCAGCGGTCCCTAGACTTACACACTACCTAAGCTAACTTAAACCAAATTATGCTGATAACAACACACAACGCACACACACACACACACACACACACACACACACACACACACACACACACACATACACACACACATGCCCTAGGGAAGACTCGAACCTCTACCGGGAGCGGCAGTGCAATCCGTGACACGGCGCCTCTAACCGCGTGGCCACCCCGCGCGGCTGAAACTTGTCATAAAATAGCGATATTACATTACATGACGTCAGAGCATAAAAGGCACTCCGCTCTAACCGTCAGTAAGCATACAATAAGTAATTACTACCGATTTTACACGGCACATAAGCACTTGGTAATGGTCATGTGGCATTCCTTATTGTTATATCAGGTATTTTGAAAAAAAAATTGCTTTTATATCTGGTGCACCGCTAACCATTGCTTGTAACCAAAATTTGTGATCATTTGGGTCGCACTTCATAGGTAAATTGGTAGCGCATGTGCTACCTCTTTGTTCGCCAGCAACTTGGGAGGGTCATGCTCGCCAGCAATATGCATCGATGATACGACGATTTCATCAGCTGTGTGCATTTTATCAATTGCGTTTTTATCAAGATAATATGGAGTGCTTCTTATACTTTGACTTCATGTCATCTAACATTACAATTATATACCAAGTTCCAAACCGCATATGAAATTTTGTATCTCATATAACCGGCGAAATTAATTCTGGTCCCCCTCCCCACTCACTATCTTAATGTTTTCACCATTGGATCTGATGGTCGCTCATCTTGGAACAATAACAGTGTCTACACTGCGGTCGCGGTATATGAAGTGTTTTCTTCAATTCCAGCCATATAGTCCGCCGCGCTACACAACATGTGCACTTCACAAAATATATCCTTACCTGGAAGTTAGCCTGTTGGTGGGTCCAGATGCAGTATTGAGGTTTGTGAGGTCAGCACACTGCTGTCATTGCCGTCGTTAGTTTTCGGTCAAGAAATTCCTAAAGTAACATCACGAGGTTGATTGCATCCTGTGCCAGTCTTTCCACTGACATAAAATCCCTGACGGTACCGGAAGTAGGTGGAATACACAATTTTCTGTCTTCCGCCTTTATCAAGTCTTTGAGGTAGAGGGGGTGGGAAAGGTTGCTGGTGCTGGCAACAGTCTGCGTAGATACTACGCACCCACCGTACGGTGGTGCGTGACAAAGGGTATTTTCTATACCACTGCCGTTCCTCTTCGCCGCCTTCCCCCCCCCCCCCCTCCCCCCCCCCCCACCCAAAGGCCAAAGTTGTATATTACATTTGACGCCCCACATATTGCGTGCCACGTAGCTACAAAATTGTCTACTAATAACAACAGGGAGCGGGCTGAAGGTATCCAGTGGTGAGCAAAGGCTTTGAACGGCTTAGTCCAGGGGAGGCCGAGCTTTCTTTTCGCGAGCAATGCCCGGGCCCGAGTGCCAAAGCGCGCAGCCTCACTTCTCATTTCCCCACCGCAAGGCCATTCTGTTCGAGATGAGGGAAAACAACGAATGCGCCGCATTTAAATGGCAATGCAAATCGGATTGAATACGTCTTGTTTTATATTTCACATTTCTCATCAATATACATAAAAAAAACAAGTTTCGGTATTAGTTAATTCTTTTTGTCTTGCTGAAGACGTAATATAATTTTCGTCTGATACAAACTGATTGCATACGGACAGACGCAGACAATTTCAGAGACTTTTGCACTCAAGTATTCGTCAATTATGTAGTTGCATAATCGACGAAACGTCTTTTATACAAATATGTTGATGGAAATATTGTAGCAATTTTGAGAACTCATCATGGAAGCTAGGAAGATCTACATGAGGAAACCAATGTAGACATCCTGGACAGTTTTAAAATATAAAGATTTATCACTGACTCTGGAATTACCTAGGAGGGCAATCAGTTACGCCACCGCATGCACAGAACGCTTTCAGATGAAACGGGAAATACTTTCGAAAACAGCTGGAAAATATATGTAGCACTAACAGTTTCCTTAAAACCCTTATAAAACTATCGTTTTAATTCTTGCAAGGCCAGAATGAATGCTTCAAATCTCGCTCTTTCTTTAATGTCACTGAGCGTATGAACTAGACTATCTTCGTGAGAAGGTGCGCCGGCCGGAGTGGCCGAGCGGTTAAAGGCGCTACAGTCTGGAACCGCACGACCGCTACGGTCGCAGGTTCGAATCCTGCCTCGGGCATGGCTGTGTGTGATGTCCTTAGGTTAGTTAGGTTTAAGTAGTTCTGAGTTCTAGGGGACTTATGACCACAGCAGTTGAGTCCCATAGTGCTCAGAGCCATTTGAACCATTTTGAGAAGGTGCCTCTTCTATAATGATACTTTCTTTTTTTTACGGCGTAAAGTCAAGCTCAGGCACGACAGTCGGGAACGATATAGATGGCTGTAAGAAGAAGTCAGCCAATCGCACGCTGACCGGACCTCCCTCCGGGACGACAACGCGACCGCAGCGGCCCTAGGACATAAGCTTCGCGACCGACTGGTGACAGCCCAGCTCAGTAGCAGATTCAAGACCAGCGACTCCGCTAGCAGCGTCAACTCCAGTCACTTCGTTTGTCTCTCTATGTAGCACAGACTTGAGACTGTCTATACTGAAGAAGTTTGATTACTGCATATGTTGCCCTTTGCTTGCGATACATCTGTGTTATTGTCGCCGGCTGGCCCTAGGCGCTTCAGTCTGGAACCGCGTGACCGCTACGGTCGCTGGTTCGAATCCTGCCTCGGCCATGGATGTGTGTGATGTCCTTAGGTTAGTTATGCAGGCTTCCTAGACACTACTTCTTTTTAAATGCGTCCCCATTATATCTGAAATACGTTCTCTAACCTTGCAATGTGACTTACTGTGGGCAATGTGCAATCAAGTCCACGCAAAATGTGAAGTCAGCAATCCATATTTGTCCCTGCACTCCTTTTCCCTTCGTAAATTCAACAACAACAAGTTTTCAACCGAAAAATCATACCTAACGTTCCCACTGACTTAACCTGTGAATTTTGAAGTAATATACGAAGTCTCCATAACCTTCGTTCATTTCCACTGAAAACTGTTGCAACTGATAATGGAATAATGTGTGTGTTCAGGAATTCTACTGTTCGTACAACCAATTTCTTCAAGTGCTCTGTGCCTGCAAGCTTAACACAAAGTGCATGTTGATGAACAATGAGCCCCGTCTGTCGATCGCTGTAATTTTTTGCTCTTTCATAGTCATCTAAATGTTTAAATTCTCTGCATGGTACTGTAATGTCATTTCATATCAAATAAGCAGTACCCGTCGCTTATGCGAATTGAGAATTCTCGTAACTCCCTTATATCATTGCCATTTATTTCAAATGATTGTAACGATAGCTGCCTAGACTGCGTCTTTTTTGAGCAGACGGTCCCTGTACCTGTGAACGGCCTTCATAGTACAAAACAGAAAAGGGTAAACGGCGATGAAACCTAGATTCTGCCGAGATCACAGAGTTGTGCCGACCGAAAAGTGCCACACTACAACGCTAAATGAAAAGCCGCGGTTTTACAGATACTTCAGAGAAGAGCAAATGCATATGAAAAGAATCTTGGAAATGAGAGGTACCAAAAAAATCAACTAAAATCAGTGCTTTAAAGCATCCATATACATTTATACCGACTGTTGATCTCGATGGTAAAGTGGCTGGAAAGTTTTTTATTGTGGTGTGATATCGCAAGGGCACTGAGAATATTTACGTCGGAGCAAGCAAGAGTTTGAAACCACGCGTGAAGGATGGTTCAAATGGCTCTGAGCACTATGGGACTTAACAGCTGTGGTCATCAGTCCCCTAGAACTTAGAACTACTTAAACCTAACTAACCTAAGGACATCACACACATCCATGCCCGAGGCAGGATTCTAACCTGCGACCGTAGCAGTCGCGCGGTTCCGGACTGCGCGCCTAGAACTACAACATTGTATGATCACTGCCTTTCCCAATAGCTGTTTAAAATAACTGCTTTTGATTGATCCCTGACTTGCGTATAAATATCTTACTCCTTCAGAGCAATCTATCTCCCCTGAAGAAAGTGTGACATTGCAGTTCGAAATACCTTGAACCACCGGGCAAATTGATCTTTTCTCCATATCCATAAAACATGTTATCGTACGCCGCAGTTTCAAGAGAATATCTGTGACAGACTTTTTTGCATTCGGTTGCATGCCATCTGTTGAGTGGTACTTAAGTAAATAAATTAGTGAAATCAAAGTGATGTAGAAATTAGAATATAAATGAAAAACTTAGTTTAGTTTAGAAGAATTACACACTGGCAAACAGCGGGCAGAACAGCAGAGCAGAAGAGACAATGACCATGAAGTCAGCAGGTTCCACATAAGCGGACGCTGTCGATTCAGCCGTCAGGGCATCGCCCGACTGGCTCACGTGTTTCTCAGTTGTCACATGTGAGCAAAGGCTCTCGCCTACATTCCAAGAGCCAATGACCGACGTTAAGAAGATTGTTCGAAAAGCTTTTCAACGTAACAGAAGAGGCAATGACCGGCTCACGTGTTTCTCAAGTCGCTACATGTGATCAAAGGCCCTCGCCTACATTCCAACAGCCAATGACCGACGTTAAGAAGATTCTTCGAGAAGCTTTTCAACGTGACATAAGAGGCAATGACCGTGAAGTCGTTGACCTCCAGTAAACTGAAGTGAATAAATACGCGAGATGCAGTGAGCCGGAGAGACGAAAAAACAAAAGTGAAGAAGAGTAGCAGTAGTTTTCAGTCAGTTTCGGTGCTGAAGACCGTCATGCAAGAAGAGACTACTTCATGCACAGATGCACCTAGTCCCTCGCTGTAATGGAATAGCAAGCAGCAGCCTCGGCGACAGAAGACAGAAGTTAGAAGGTATTTGAAGGCTGATTTTTACGCACCCGGGTGACTCGTGAGGACGGGAAGGAGCCGGCTTCACATCAGCAGTCACCTGTGAGCTGGGAACAAGATCTGACAGACAAAGACTGGCAAGCGGGACTCCGTCGTTCGAGTCCGGGACACTGGCCTTCCCCCGCCGCGCCGCTCCGCTGGCCGACGCACAACACACGTGGCCGCTTAGAGAAGAGAAACACTGGGACGTCACATCCAAGGTATCACCATCCGATGCACGACTTCGCTCGCAATAATTAAATGGGCCACCTCGCGCTCCGCGTCGCCAGTCAACAGGGCGAGACGGCGACACGAGATACCCACCGCCACGCGTAATCAGACAACGTCGCTGCCGGAGCAGAAGGCTCCGCAAACGACACAGCTGCCGCTCTCCGAGCCAGAACATCGAGTAAGGAAACAGTTGTACAATCTTCAATAAAAGTTATCTTATGTAAAAATGCTGTTTCATTCTACCTCATACCTGAGCCAAGGAAGAACCCACCCTGCCCAAATGTTGTTAAGAGAGAAAAATTTATTTATTTAGTATTGTCATCCTGACATAATGCTTCAGAATTAAGTGCCCATTGCAGTAGTGCTCATCCTGACAATTGGCTAGCATCAAAAGAGGAAACCCAGTTACATTTAGTAGCAGAACTGTTACATTTGGTGTCAGAGAATAAGCCCTTGGCTCAATATGAGGTGTGAATGACAGTCACTAAAGGTCCACAGTATTGTTTAATGTGTGAAAGGATAGAGGTTTGCATAGCAGTCGTAACATTTTCTTTATTTAGAAGTGTATTTTCTCTCATGATTTTAAGAGTTTGTCGAAAATATTTAAACATCTTTTTCATTCGGTGTAGTAAGATTGTGTAACTAACAGTTTGTAAAATGATGACACGAAATCGTACAAAGTAAGAGTCAGCACCACAAGCGGTTTCTACTGAGGAAGCTATTCAGATTTTAGTTAATCAGATAGCACAGCTTAAAAATGATAATTATATATTATTTAAACAGTTGAGTGAGGTTAGGCAAACCAGTTCAATCCCTCCCACCCTAGATTCCTCAGCAGCAGCCTTAGTAACTCCTTTTTCAGGTAAACCTGGCGAGGACATAACAGCCTTTTTTGATGATTTAGCAGCAGCTGCAAAGTTAGGATCATGGTCAGATGAACAGCTCTTACAAATGACAAAGTTAAGATTGCTAGGAGAGGCTAAATCACACGTATTATACCATGAAGAATTATCGAATGCTCCAACATTTGAGGAATTGAAGAAAGGATTGCTTAAACGTTTTCAAAAACAGAACAGCTGTAGATTTTATAGGGAACAGTTAAACACTATCACTCAGAGGCAAAACGAGTCGTTAGAAATTTGTAGATGGGATTAGAAAAGTTATTATTAACACCTATCAGTTGACAACTTGTGATGAAGCAAATAAAGTTGTTTTACAAGAGGCAGAAGATAGAGCTCTGGATACATTTTTACGGGGGTTACCTCCTGAAACGTCCCGTCGTGTCAGGGCAGAGTTTCCTAAAATTTGGCAGAAGCTGTATCTGTCGCTACGGCTTTCGAAGAAATAGACATTGCCACCAGATACAAGGAGAAGCGAAATGTATTTTCAGCAGGAGTACGATGTTGTAGGTGCAATCGACAGGGACATATAGCAAAAAACTGCAGACAACCTCAGTGCACTAATTGTCAAAGAATAGGTCACACATACAAGGAATGCAGGTCTAAGAATGTTTTTGGAAATAGAAATCAGTTAAACTCAAACGGGAACGTCGGAGCCGCCGCCAGGCGTTCCCAAAAATATTTCATGCCATTAAGGCGAATGTGAAGGCGGAATGCTTGTTATCTACTACCATACAGGATAAAGAGGCAAGGATACTGGAGGATACAGGCGCAAACGTATCAATAGTGAGTAATGAATGCATTGGAGAAAAGAAGTATGACCCTCCAAGGTATAGATTGAGTCGGGTAGGAGGAGGTACAGTGAAGTCGTTAGGATGTACATCATTGATTTTCTATATTCACGGTGTACAATTTCGAGAAGATGTAGAAGTGGTAACAAAGGTAACTGACGGATACGACGCGATCCTAGGGTTGGATTTCCTGAATAAACATCACGCTAAAATCGACCTCAGACAGCAAACTGTAGAACTTAGCGGAATAGTGTTTCAGCTAGGTGACACCGCTGCAAAGGGCCCGCTGCCACAAGATTTCCCCAACCGGAAGGCGAAATCAACTGCACTGCGTGCAACGTCCTCGAAGGTTGATTCACGGGATAAGATACCATTAGGCTCAGGGAAACTTTTCTGGTTGACCGTTGACCCCGAGGTACCTACAGATACAGTGTGTCTAATAGAGCCATTAGAGGAAAATGAGGAATTAGATGTGTCTCATTGTTTTGTACGTAGAAGTATTGTACGGGTTCAAGACGTTGAGGGAGAAAGAAAAGAACCGGTACATATTGACAATTTCAGAGTGGAGGACAAAGAGTTGCATAAACGAATATTAGTAGCTACAGTCAGTACTTTTGAAGAAGAAGTTTTCATTTGGTCAGATATTAATGATGGTCAGAAACCAGACGCCTATAAAACCGCATTACGCCATAAGATTGAGCATTTGAAAGGAAATGATAGAGATACGATAGAAGCAGTTTTAGTTGAGTTCCAAGATTTATTTAATGCAGATGGTCCACTGCCAGGAACAGATATCACACAACATAGGATCCCAACAGAAAATAGCCCCCCAATTTATAGGAAGCCTTATAGAGTTCCGCATCACTTACAGCCAGTACCGGATGAATTTTTAGACCAGCATCTAAAAGATGGAATTATAGAATATTCTGATTCGCCTTATAATTCAAATATCGTAATTATTCCAAAGAAGTCTCCCGACGGTACGAAACGATATAGATTTTATTGTGACTACAGACACCTTAACAAACAAACTATCTCAGATGTTTATCCTCTTGCAAACATTACAGATATCATTGACAGTTTGGGTAACAGTAAATACTTTTCAACAATCGATCTATGTAGCGGATATCATCAATTGGAACTTGCACCTGAAGATAGGCATAAAACAGCATTTTGTACCCCTGGACGCCACTGGCAATTTAAAAGAATGCCTTTCGGTTTGAAAAATGCACCAGCAACTTTTCAAAGACTACTCGATGGAGTATTGCGAGGACTTAATACTCAGCAATGTTGTGTATCTCTAGACGATATTATTGTATTCTCCAAAGACATGAATGGACATGCTGTGCGTCTGCGTAACGTTTTTCAGAGACTTAGAAAATCTAAATTAACATTAAATATGGAAAAATGTAGTTTTGAATTGACAGAGGTTACATACCTAGGGCATGTCATTAGTGAGAAAGGAATTAAAACAGATCCTCGATTAATTTCGGCAGTTAAGGACTTCCTAACACAACACGTTAAGGAAGTACAAAGTTTCATTGGTCTCGCATCGTATCACCGAAAATATGTACAAAATTTTGCTGAAATTGCCGATCCTTAACCCAATTATTGAAAAAGAGTGCAAAATTTCATTGGTCTGAAGATTGTGAATCAGCATTTCAAACCCTTAAAGATAAGTTAACACACAGTCCAGTATTAGCCTACCCAGATTATAACAAATAATTTATTTTATCCTGTGATGCAAGTGGTCATTCAGTAGGAGTTGCTTTGAGTCAGAATATTAATGGCGCAGAACACCCCATAGCCTACGCTTCGAGACAACTAACAATGGCAGAAAGAAATTATTCCACAACGGAGAAAGAATTGTTAAGTGTTATTTATGGCATCAAATACTTTAAATGCTACTTGTATGGTAGAAAATTCAAGGTTATTACAGACCACGCAGCTTTAAAATGGTTGCTTGGGTTAAAGGATCCATCTAGTCGTCTCACCCGTTGGGCCCTATGTCTTTCCGAAGTAGATTTCGAAGTTATCCATAAACCAGGCAAAAAACACACGAATGCAGATTGTCTAAGTCGGAAAATAGCACTTTTGGAAGCAACAGACCAAGATATGGAGGACTGGAGAAAGGCACAAGATGAGGATACAGAATGCAAAAATTACGCAACTCAAAAACAATTTTGCTTTGAAGATGGTGTATTATGCCGTAAAACAAAACTTGTACCGCGAATTGTTGTTCCCCAGCACCTTAGACAAGAAATAATGGCCCCTGGCCGACGATCATATCCTTGCAGGACACGGTGGACAGCGGACAACCGAAAGACGTGCTGCAGAGCGATTTTGGTGGCAAACCAGAAAGCAGGATGTTGCGCAGTACGTTCCCAATTGCATTGCGTGCGCACAACGAGCTGAACTTTCTCGTTTAAAAATACCCTTACAGAGGCTCCCCGAGGCTTCATATCCATTTCAACTCTGTGGACTGGATCTCTACGGGCTATTTCATAAAACAGCTGCTGGTAATAAGTATGTTCTTACAATTATAGATAACTTTTCACGCTATCTAGCCATGATGAGTCTTCCAGATCAGCAAGCAAATACAGTTTCCCAAGATTTAGTTAACAACTGGATACTTAAATTTGGCGTACCTGAAGCTATTATCACAGATCAGGGATCTAATTGTACGTCTGAATTAATGAAACAGCTATGCCACTTACTAAAAATACGTAAACACCGCACAACTCCCTCAGTGCAACGGACGCACAGAAAGAGTTCATCGGACAATTGGCAAGATGCTTAGTTATTATATTAACGAACAACATTCTAATTGGGATATGTGTTTACCAATAATCGTGTCGGTATACAACGCCAAAACGCATGAAGCAACTGCCATGTCACCTTATGAAGTGGTCTATGGGAGAAAAATGCCGTCCCCTTTTGATGTAATCAGGCAGAAAAACGGAAAAGTCGGAGAAACAACAAGATATTTCAGTCGAATGATGAAGTATGTATGGAAAAAGGTTCAAAAATCTAATACAAAGGGTTTGGAACGACAGGAAAGATTAGGGAATACCCAAGCTAAATATTCAAATTACAAAATCGGTCAGTGAGTGATGCTGTCAACCCCATACATTGCGAAAGGGAAAACGAAGAAATTTGTAACAAACTACAGAGGTCCTTATCAAATTATTGAGAAAACGTCACCAGTCAACGTTAAACTGCAACTGCCCACCCGAACTACTATTGTCCATGTAAGTCGTTTAAAACCTTTTAAGGGCGCTCCAGATGTAATTCCTTCAACAATAGTGTCTACTTTTCCGAAGGGTGGAGGAAGTACCTGAAAAGGAAAAAGAGTGGCCACGCCAGCACAACATACAGACATGGCACCATACAATCTTCGACCAAGAGTGCGAATGTCCTAGTTGAATCTCAGTAGACTGTGGATAATATACAAATGTAAATAATCAATAAATTATAATGGTTTATTTTTTTAAGAAAACAAGTGAACATAGAAACAGGTAGATCTTGTAGTTAACAATGTATTCCTTCTTTCCTTTGCTTTTTTTTTACTAGGTTGGTAGGTCCATAACCATGTTGTTTGCTTTTTCAGGTAACACCTCTAGCATAATGGACAACTACATTGTGACTGTACTGCTCATCATAATTGCATTATTGACTAATACGAACAACGGACTACAGATCAACCAGTTGATGAGTGGTGTAATTTTTATAAAACAGGGCAATGTAATTCTGACCAATTACAAGTATAATTTATGGGCCTTACGTAATGAACTTAAGAACCTTGAATTAGAATTTGATACGCTACATGAAAGGGCAGGTTCACCAGATATTTTTAAAAAAATATCCAGTGAATTTAAAACATTACACTACTCATATGAACAGTTGAGAGGACAGTTGCGGCAGTTACAGGATATACTTCTGCAGACCGTTAAAACGAGCTAAACGTGGATGGGTGGACGCAGGAGGTAAACTACTAAAGATTATTTTCGGTACAGCGGATAACGAAGATATTAATCAGTTAAATAATTCATTACAGAACATAGAGAGTACCGCAGAATTAAATAAAGGCACTATAGAATGGTACACGACAAGATTAAACGGATTGGAGCAAACAGTATTTACTAATACCAATGTCATCAGGAAACTCACCCAAGAATTAAACGATTATCTTCTAGCTACTACTGTTACGCTGAATAAAGACCTAAAAGTCATACAAACAATGCTCGATATTGTGGATAAGAAACTTGCAGTAGGAAGATCGCATAGGCTACTCACTGATTATGTGATAGATGCACGGCTAGCAGCAGAGGAATTAAAGGAAGCCATCCACTACGCAGTACAGGGACATTTGTCACCCATGTTACTATCGCCGATTACATTCATCTCATTATTGGTTAAAATTGAAAAACAATTGCCAGATTCAGTAAAGTTAATATTTTCTGCAGATAAGAAACATTTACCACAGTATTACCACTTTGCCACTGTACTAGTGGACACAGATAATGCAAGAATACGAGTTCGTATATCTCTCCCGGTTACAGATAAAATGGGTATATATGACTCTTACAGAGTACTCTCATTTCCGGTAAAATGGGGCAAAATAAATAAATTTGTACAGTTCCGAAAACACCACGTATTTTTAATCTCCCAAACAACCAATACGAGCACGGTAATGACAACTTCGGAATTAAATAGTTGCGTATATGAAGCAGTTATTATATGTCCATCTCGCGCAATCGAATTACATACAAATAGTTGTGAATCTCAGTTATGTTTCGAACAATCTGAGCCACCAATTGCCCACGCGATATATTAACTTCCACATCATGTTTTTTCGAGCAAGTAGAAAATCACTGGTTATATGCAGTCAGTAATCCAACTGATATTTTTGCACAATGTTATGAGAACGGTGTAGCTACAACATTACAACATTTTGAACTTCATGGAAGCGGGCTAGTAATTAACGGCACGTTCTGTTCCATCTCAGGAACGAATTTTCATTTACCTGCAACAATCACTGGTACAACTAATGTTAATTCATCCTTCCCTCTAATTAATTGGCCAGAAAACGCCATGCAAACATTTCCTACACAAAATCTCCCTTGACAGTTACCTTCTGAAGTCATTAGATACGTTCATAAACCCACAGCAAGGCAAAATTGATGCCAATGTTATGATGCAACATGTCTTAAAATTAAAAGGTGAACACAAAACTAAAATTATAATGCTAGGAACGGGTATATCTGGAACCTTTGTGTTGGTGTTTCAGCTTTGTACAGTTTACTTTTATTTAAGACAAAAAAATAAGCCAAATAATAATATACCACTTCATCAAATCCCTGTTACCCGGATACCACACTCTTAACTGGTGTACTTCAGTAGTTACTTCTGAGCATTAGTGTATTAATTTTGTTTATTGTACTTCAATCTTTATTAAACAGTCTCATGTTAAAATAAACAATACTGTAGAATAGATATTCTTGCATTAGTATAGGGTAGATTGAACAGGTGTTGCTATGTAATTTTCTAAGTGAAAAATCTATTTTTGTTTATTCATTGTCATCAAGATTTGTCACACTTATTATAACGTTTTATGTGTGAACTATGTGATTCATCAGCGTACAGTGCTTTAGTAAAGTGATCTCAACTTACTTAATGTGAAGCGTGTGTAATCTTCTAAGTCGAGAGTTTTCATTGCTTGTGTTAGTGCTTTTGCCGTGTGAAGAGTGGAGGAACGTTGAGTGGTAAATACAAGCACGAATTTCTCCGAAGGGTGGAGGACTGTTGAGTAGTACTTAAGTAAATAAATTAGTGAAATCAAAGTGAAGTAAAAATTAGAATATAAATGAGAAACTTAGTCTAATTTAGAAGAATTACACACTGGCAAACAGCGGGCAGAACAGCAGAGCAGAAGAGACAATGACCATGAAGTCACCAAGTTCCACATAAGCGGACGCTGTCGATTCAGCCGTCAGGGCATCGCCCGACTGGCTCACGTGTTTCTCAGTTGTCGCATGTGAGCAAAGGCCCTCGCCTACATTCCAAGAGCCAATGACCGTCGTTAAGAAGATTCTTTGAGAAGCTTTTGAATGTGACAAAAGAGGCAATGACCGGCTCACGTGTTTCTCAATCGTCACATGTGATCAAAGGCCCTCGCCAACATTCCAAGAGCCAATGACCGACGTTAAGATTCTTAGAGAAGTTTTTCCACATGACAAAAGAGGCAATGACAGTGAAGTCGTTGACCTCCAGTAAACTGAAGTGAATAAATACGCGAGACACAGTGAGCCTGAGAGACGAAGAAAAGAGAAGTGAAGAAGAGAAGCAGTAGTTTTCAGTCAGTTTCGGTGCTGAAGACCGTCATGCAAGAAGAGACTACATCATGCACAGACGCACCCAATCCGCCGCTGTAATGGAATAGCAAGCAGCAGCCTCGGCGCCAGAAGATAGCAGTTAAAAGGTATTTGAAGTCCGATTTTTACATACCCAGGTGACTCGTGAGGACGGGAAGGAGATGGCCTCACACCAGCAGTCACCTGTGAGCTGGGATGAAGATCTGACAGCCGAACACGGCAAGCGTGAGTCCGTTGTTCGAGATACACACTGCCACGCGTAATCAGACACCGCCGCTGCCGCAGCAGAAGCCTCCGCAAACGACACAGCTGCCGCTCTCCGAGCCAGAACATCGAGTAAGAAAACAGTGGTACAAATCTTCAATAAAAGTTATCTTATGTAAAAATGCTGTTTCATTCTACCTCATACCCGAGCCAAGGAAGAACCCACCCTTGCCACATGTTGTTAAGAGAGAAAAATTAATTTATGTAGTATTGTCATCCTGACATAATGCTTTAGAATTAAATGCCCATTGCAGTAGTGCTCATCCTAACAATTGGCTAGCATCAAAAGAGAAAACCCAGTTACATTTAGTAGCAGAACTGTTACACATCACATTACTTCGTTCTCACCACCCAGTTATTCCAAGACGATTCTAAACGTATTGTTTAAGAGTGGATACATTGATCAGCGTCTTGCATGGTTACTAATTTCCAAGAATTTCGCCTTCGATCTCGATGGTGCGAACCTTTGTGATCACTATAATGCTCCGTTTTTCATCCGGTATTCATGGTACAAGTTAATAGTTTGTTTTGAACATTTTTTGAATGTCAACGACGTCAATTTTGTGAAGTGTAGCTCATACATCCCACATAAATTTGATCTCTGCACCTCCAGGAAACTCATTTTATGTTTCTCTCCTTCTGCACACGATGAGTCATTAGCAGCTAAAATTTTTTCTGCCATAACTGTTAACACAAAACTTTCAAATGAACCTTACTAAAGCTTGAACTTGCGACCTCGCACTCAGGTTTCTCGCAAGTCGCGTTGTGATGGATTATCCCTCTCTTGTAGTTTCTCTCCCTGGTGTTGCAAGAGAATCTCTGTGGCTCAAATAAATGATTCAACGACGAAACGAGCAGCATCTAGTATTGGCCTCCATCGCTTTCAGTGTTACATTGCAGTATTCCAGTGCTTCGACTTCACTGTATATGTTAGCATCAGTGGCGAACAGTCTGAAGGAGTTGCTGACTTTATCAGCTTGGTGATAAGTGCAGTATATAGCCTAGGTTTTCACTGGTAAATGTCGCATAACGTTGCCCGTGAATAAGCTCGAAATTAATTTCACGTCTTAATATTTCTCTCTTTTAAGAAGGATGTTCTGTGTTCTGTTTCTTGGGCTATGCAATACCATCGCAAAGCTAGTCTGATATTATGAACCATACGTATTTTTCCACTAGGCGACAATTAATAACTGAATTTTTCCAGAAGTCAGGGAACACGGTATCAAATGTTCAAATGTGTGTGTATTCCTAAGGTACCAAACTGCTGAGGTCATCGGTCCCCAGACTTACATGCTACTTAAACTAACTTATGCTAAGAACAAAACACACACACACCCATGCCCAAGGGACGGAGGGGCCACGCAGTCCTTGACACTACGCCTTAAACAACGCGGCGCGCTCCCAAGCTATCAATTTCGTTGCCGGCATGTATTGCATTCTGGGTCTCTTCGATGGGTAGTGTGAGTTGGGTTCCACATGATGTTAGATTGCAGAAACCTTATTGACTCGAACACAGATTCAAGGTCTCCGAAAATGTCACAATACGCAAGCTACAAACATGTTCCAGAACCTTACAAGGGATTAACGTAAACGTTACAGGCCTATAGTTGCGTGAATATTCAAATATTCTTAGTTAAAGTGGAAACGATCTGTACCTTTTTCAGTTTCTGGGAACGCTTCATTCCTCCGGCGAGATGTGGTAGGTACACTATTACTAGAGGAGGAACAGTTCTTTCCTATACTCCACGTAGGACCGTACAGGTATCCCATTGTCCGGTCGCCTTCACTCTGTTGAGTCTTTTAGGTTGACTTTCTATTCCACCGTCACTTATTTCTGTATCTGTCATTTAGACTTTCTGGTGAAAACTTCCTCAGTCAAACTGTTTTGCAAAAAAAGAGAGCTTAGTATTTCAGCGTTCTCTTTGTTATTGTGTTACGACGCCATAATGGTCACAGAGTTTCAGGACATAGAGCTTTGATCCGTATACTGATTTAAAATACTACTAATTTGCAACCTTTAAACTGGCTACAATCACTAACACATTTATTAGAAGAAAGAAGATAGGTAAGATTATAGGGAGTGCTAGGGGTTATATACCTGTAATAGACAATATAATCACAAGATGAATGATGTAATCTGACTGAGAATTGTACACGCACACGGAGTAAGCAGTATCGACCCTAACCGCCATATAGTCATCACAAAAGTTAGACTCATAGCTAAACGGATGACGCTTTAGCTAAACTCTTGGAAAGTATTAGGGGTAGTATCAGTTTTTTAAAAAAGGTCAAAGAGAAAATTGTGAATATAATAGCGGAATTAGCCTCCCAAACTCGGCCTGTAAAACAGTTTTTAAATATTTAATAATTTTCCCTTAGAAGAATAAAGTGGATACCGCCAAGGCCTGTGATATAATATTTACAAAAAAAAAGAAATTTAGGTATATATGACGAGACGTCAGCTTGTGGACACATATAGGCTAGCTTTCGTTGACTTCGAAATGGTTGTTGATAGGAGCACAGAAAGAAACTATGGCGTACAATGACTAAAGCTGGATACCGGAGATATGTCATTGAAGCTATAGAAAACTACTCCAAGGACACAAATATAACAATAAAAGTAGCCAGTAATAATAATAATAATATTAATAATAATAACAAAGAATACGGAACCAATAGGCCTGTCACCGATATATATTATTTGATTGAGAACTGGAAACTAGTAGTAAATCCCAGTACACAGCTTAAGATCCCAGTATACAGACTGATAGGCATATCTTATCATCCTTATATATGCGTATCTTATGTTGCAATTTTGACAGAATGTGAAGATGAGTTATGAAAATTATTGTATAAGCTATATCAGTTAGAGAAAATGAAATACAATCTTCTAACATCACCAAAGAAACCTAAAATCACCACTCTTCATGAGAAATACTCATCCTCTCAAAACTTATTGTATCTAATAGAAACCTTGAGTAGGTCTCCACCTTTAATTTTTAGGATGTGACGTAAGCTGTTTTACGGTCAAGAATATAGAAAATAAAATTAACAAAAATCAATCTGTATGTTGAAGGGTAAACAGAACATTTCAGAACTAAATACGCAAGGAAGCAAAATTAATATTTTATTAAAAACAAACTACACCTGTATGGTTAGATGTAAATGAGTCTTGGATCCCTAAAATGCGTCATAAAAGTAAATTGCAAGCAGCAGAAGTGATGTTTTTCACGGAAGTTAGATGCGTTACCAGGGGAGACCACATAAAAATGAGGAAATTAGGACTCAACAAGATATTTTTAATATAAATGAAAAGACTGAAGAAAATGAGGCATTATGGAAACACCACCTACAAAGAATAGGTTCAGATTGACTCCCACGTCAGGTAATGCTGTACCAGCAAAGAGAAAGAACAGACGTTGATAGATCCAGAAAAAGGTGGCAGTTAAAAGTAAAGACAGACAAGTCACAAGAGCTTAAAACTTGATGTGAGAAAGGAGAGTACCAAATTTTGTATCAGATAAGTGGATATAACTGTATTGTCGAATTTGTTCAAACTTTTTTCTACTTCGGATTTCAGTCTTTACGATTTACAGAAATAGGTATTCTACGATGAGTGACTGGCTGCGGTAGCTGTGTCAGGCAACATTTCTCGTACCCAAATACTTAATTTCATTCAGTCATAGTGAAAATTAGTCGTGCCTCAGTTATTACGCAAGGAATACGGAGTATTTTTGCATTAAATAATCGCTCCAGTAATGCAAGACTGAATGAGGTTATCACTACCACGAATACATCTACTGAATCGTCTACATCATCGCCTAGTCACAACAAACACTGTCCATAAACTCGTAAAGAGAAGTACGTAACGTGAAATATATGGCTACTGTATTACAAATACGGCCTCACATTGTAATGTACTCCCGTGTATTGTCGATATCTGGGTGTGATAATTCACGTAATGCCGAATAAACGCCATGAATACCTAAAGGTGTGTGAGCCGTGTACTATTCCTCAGAAATAATTTATGTATTGATGTAATTAAATACGGGTTAAGGTTACTGCGGTTCAAACAGAACATTAACGTTTAATGGTGCGGGAAATTAAACTTGAAATCTTCATTCATAAGTCTACTGAATTTGGCACCTACAAAGCTATATCTATGACAGTGTCGTGAACCAAATTAGTACGTGCTGTCGTACTTGAATCTAACTATGCGCAACATTCGGCCATTTGATTCGAGAGGCACCAACTCCTCTCTATCCACAGACTGTTCACAACCAAAAGAATTATCACATAAAATAGACTCAACATGAGACACTGCAAGGAAAATTAAATGTTTATTCTCGCAGGGACAGAATATATGAAACACCTCTGTTTTGTATAGGGCCAATGACGTAATGTCTTACCTGTCCAAAAAAATATGATATGAATTTAAATATTTACACAGTTAAAGAATTTTATGAAAATACGCACATTAAATGACTACCATTCACCATTATAATCGGTTTCATCATATTATACATCCTTTCCACATGTCCCGTGTTTTATACTTCATCTGTACTCATGGCAGTTCGTGGTGCTATAGTACAGTGACTTCGCTGACAGAGGAAGGGGTGAAAGTAAAAATCGCGGAATGCCCTACTCTTCTGTAATGAAGGCTCCCATTCTTCTCCTTACTATCAACAGTATCTGACTCATATCATATTGACACCCTTTCGAGAGTTCCGAAGATGATATGTCTCGTGATCAGTAACTACATCCACTTGACAGCTAAGTAATGCACAAGAAAATGTGTTCCACGATTGAGCAACACAACCAACTTTCTTCGAGTTAAGTGGCACAGGAGAAGCTTGCTTTGGCGCCTCTGAAAGGCTGAGGCGAGAACTTGATTCTGTGCAGAGATAAAATATACAGGCAGCATATGGAAAAAGTTAAAATGTCTAATAACGTGACATATCAATTGATACTAGTTTCATTTATGAAAGTAGAAACAGAAACAACTTGTGGGACACTAAGTAAAACGAAAGTACGTTTTTCACATGCCGTCAAACTCAAACTCCTTTCCGGGGGGTTAGACGAGCATTGTTAATACCACCACAAGTAGTAACAAATACTCTAGAAGCTCTACAACTGGTCCAGAGGAACGCAATTCATAGATTATCTAAGATTTTCATTATCAACATTGTCATCTGTTTTCGACCAACTGTGTATTTCTACTAATTGCAGACATACTAGAGCTGCTACATAAATGAGAACGCTTCCTAATTAAATCTTGTAATCTGCCCCAAAATTTATAATGTGGGAGTATAAACGTTGTGCGTACATGACATGGACTGGCTGTCTAATTCAATCATGTGTTCCTCAGCTTTTCAAGAGCAGCAGTAAAACCATAGCAACCACTAACATTGCCTCTACAAGCTCTATAATGGGTTTAGACCATAGCACTTCAAAGACTGAACACAGTTTTCGTTATCTCCTTAATTAAAAAAAACCGAAATGCTAGAACTGATTGTGTTCAGGAAATTTGATATTGATTACAACGTGCACAAAAAAGATATATATTTAATAGTTTGCAACGGTTCCACAACCTCAACTATTTATCTGCCACACAATAATCCGGCAATAGACCTTCAAGAAACACATGGTGTCATGTCTTTCTTTAATGTCGACCATAAACAACGCATCTGAACTGTGTGTGGCTAGCGTTTTCATCGTAACGCTAATGCGTTTGCTAACCGCACAGCCTAAATTGTACAGTAGTAAACACTGAAAAATAAAAGCATGTTTTCATCCAAGTAAACACAAACGGTGGTGAACATTTAGAAGAAGAAAAGAATTTAATTTAAAAAAGAAAAAAACGAGGTCTCATATTTTCCCGCACTTTACACGTGTGTACATCGAAATTAATCGTATATTTTGACAGTATTTGATGAGTGGTACGCTTACAGAAAAAACTTGTGACCGGTCCCCGATTTATGATGTGAGAATTTTCGAATGTTGCTTAATTGGTTGTGGAAATTACGTGAATGGGTCGTCAAGTTCAAAATCCCGTTTTTCCGATATCTTGTAGCAGCATCGCTACCAACACAAGCAGATGAAGTATTGACCATACGGTTGCTCTAAACGGACGAGGTCAGTTATTTTCCACACACGGTACTCATCAGCAAATTGAATATATATTGGGAAAGCTAATGCTGAATGAATAGTAACGCTTCCTGAATTAATATTATAATCTCTTCCGAAATTAAAACGTGAGAATTTTAAAAATGTTTGCATGATTCGGGGTGTAAATAACGTGCATTTTCAGCACATCGCGCTGAATGCGAACTTGCCTGCGTGACCGCTCGGTGGAAATTTCGTGTGCTGCAAATATTTGCTCAGGCGGTTGACTTGCAAATGCCGGAGATGCCGTTTCACGATACGTGTGTCTCTGTGTCACCACTCGGAAAGCTAGTCGGTCGCCAGCAATAAATCCACGAACGCCGCCAGGCCTGCAGCCACGTGCATAGGGCCCTTACGTGTTTTGTTTCAGGTGTACGCTTTTTCCAGTTGTTAGTTCACACAAATCAAAGCGAACGCTTCTCACGTGAGAGATGTTTCACAGGTCACGAAACTTTTCCCTTTTGATTTGGGTCTAGTTTCATATAATTGAAGCAAAACGTAAATGGCTGAAAGGTTGCCGATGCATATTTCCGTCCACAAATATCCATAACGAGCAGTTCCTAAAAGGGGATGTCACCCTGGCAGTCGAAAACAGAAAAATCTTGTGACCGGTCGCCAATTTATAGCGTGAGAATATTCGAATGTTCCTTAATTGGTTGTGGAAATTACGTGACGTCGACGTCTGACACACCAGCGAAGCTGCGACCAGCGTCACATTTCTTTTAATTTACTTCAATCTTTAAAAAAATAGCGGTGGACAAACAACGAGTTCTCAGTTTATTGGGCCAACTTCAGGAAAAAACGGTTAGCGTTTGTGAGGGGCAATATTATGCATTTCGTAAAGCATAGTGTCAAAGTTGAAAAATAAGTTTGGTGCACAACTTTCACTGAATGTGGATTCTATCTTTGCTTATAATGTTTGGCTAATAAGAACTAGTGTCCCTTCCAGATGCTAGTCAGCTGTTTCCTTTAGACAGCCCAATAAGCCGAAAACTGTTCGGAAATAAACAAAAATGCCAGTAGAATAAAAGCAATGTAATTGTTATTCAACCATAAATATGGAAGTTTCCTACCAAGAAGTAACGAAGAAATCATGAATAAAAAACAACTAACTTTGAACAGTGTCTTACCGATTTTCATTTTTCAATTCGGGCGCATTTATTGAGGTCAAAATTACGTGCTGTCCATTTACGAATCAAAATGCTCCATTTCCACGCACCCTATGAGGATGCAGTCTGAAAATGGAGTTTGCGGCATTTCCTGATACAGAGCGTGACGAAACAGTTTTTAATGTATCACTGTTGTTATTGTTGTTGTTGTTTTGTTATTAAGCGTAAAGACAGATTTTATGCGGTTTTACAAACTAGTGTATCGTGTGCAAGTATCTTTATCACTAAGTATGTACTGTCACCTACATTTATTTCAGCTTGCTTACTACATTGTGTCCATGGTCTTCCTCTACAGTTCTTCCCACCCGCAATCCTCCATTACCTAACTTAAGATTCCTCGACGCCCCGAGGGCGTATACATAAATTCGATGCCTTCTTTTTGTGAAAGTGTGACATAAGCGTCTTTTTTCCTCAATTCTATTCAGTACGTCCTTGTCAGTCATTCGATCACATATTTAATCTTCAGCATCTGAAACACTATATTTAAAAAATGTCAATTCTCTTTCTATCTGAACCGTTTATTGCCCACGTTTTACTTCCGACAGGGTTACTCTGCAGTCAAATATTTTCAAAAAATCTTCCTACCATTTAAATTAAATTCGATACCAATAATTTTTTTCTGATTTGCGGTTATTGTCAATCTACTTTTCATATCCTATCAACTTCTGCCATAGTCACTGGTTCAACTGACCGAATGACAAACCGATATTCCTAATCTATTTCTTTCAGCATGGTCTGACTGAACTCGATTACAGTTCATTTCCTTTGTTTTACTTTTGTTAATGTTCATACTATACCTTATTTTCGAGGTACCACTCATTTCGTTTCAACTATTGTTCCAAGTCAATCCACCTCTCACAAAAATCACAATGTTGTTCGCAAGCTCCAAGATTTTAATTATTTCTCTCTAAACGTTCATTCCTTTCTGAACTTTCTACTTTATGTTTTTCCCAGCCTGCTCAACGTAATGCCGGAACGACATCGTGGGTGTGTCAGTCTCTTCTCAGTTACAGCTACACTTTCATGTTCTTAAACTCGTATAGCTATGGTCTGGTTTCTGTACAAGTTGTATAGAAACTGTTGCTGTAAAACATGTCCCGCGCAGGCTGCCAAACAGTAGAGGCAATGTTCTCGGTAGAGGAGTGTTGCTGACATGTTGATTAATGTAGCATAGTTCCCATTACACATATTTCATCAATAATTGTGGAAATATGTTAAGAAATATAACTCTTCCAGGATTAATTCATAAATAGCTTTACTTTTACCAAGCAGAATTTCTACTAATTAATATTAACCTCAGCGAAAAACCAAATTAAAAATGACGAATCCAATTAGTAACAACAGCAACCTTTCATCTCTGTTGCCGATCAGTTTTTCTTATTTTTAATTCGTCAGCATTTTCGACATGTCCAAACTGTGCAACTGTGTACATGTTTTCTACGGTCCACTTCTCTAACTACTCATCATAACAACTATGCTACTATTCCGTTAGGAATCAGCTGTATTCACATGTAGTTGGGCGCAATCCTTTACACACTGACGGAAAAGAAATGCAACACCAGAAAGTGGTTAATACAGAATAATGAAAATCACATGCCAATGTAAGCGTGAAGTAAGTTATTGAAAATGTGAATTTCTGGTGCATAAATGAAACTGAATACTAGCAAGCAAACGTGTATGAATTGTGTTGTACAGGTGCCGGATGTCCATTTGCGGAATGGAGTTCCACGCCTGTTGCACTTGGTCGGTGAATACAAGGGCGGTTAATGCTGTTTTCAGATGATGCTTGAGTTGTCGCGCGATGATGTCTCGTATGAGACTGACTGGCGACAGATCTGGTGATCTAGCAGACACAAGCAACATATCGACACCCTTTAGAGTATGCCGGGTAACACCAGCTGAATGTGAGCAAGCATTATCCTGTTGGAATACATCTCCTGGAATTCTGTTCATGAATGGCCATGCTGCAACAGGTTGAATCACTATACGTATAAATTTACAGTGAGGGTGCGTGGGATAACCAAGAGAGTGTTCCTGTGGTCATACGAAGTCGCATCCCGATCGTAACTCTAGGTGTAGTTGCAGTATGTCTGGCATGCAGACCGTGTAACCCAAACATGACCATCACTGGCACCGTGGCAGATGCAGCTTTCATCAGAAAACACAACTGATCTCCTACTTGCCCTCTAATGAGTTCTCTCTTGACACCAATGAAGACTCAAATGGCGGTGTTGTGTTGCCAGAGGAATGCACGCTACAGGACCTCTGGCTCAGAGCTCTCCTTGAAGTAAGCGGTTTGTTGTGTCACTATGATGCCAGCTACTGCTGAAATTGCAGCTGCAGATGCAGTACGGTGCGCCAGAGCCATACGCGGAACACGATGGTCTTATACCTTGATAGTACTATGTGGCCATCCGGAACCCGGTGTTCTTGCGACCGTGCCTTGCCGTGGACACCGCTACCACCAGTCATTAAGCATCTCACGTTTCCTCAAATACTTAAAATGGATTGCAAAATCTCCACAAAAACGCAATATGAAACTATTTTAAGGCTTAGCACGAAACTGAGATGAAGTACAACGAAACTAAATATCTTGTGTTGCCTCAATCGGTAGAAAGCAATGTACTGCGAAGACAAATGGCATAAAGTTGCTCTTACCTGCAGGAAGTGTGCGCAGCGGATTGTCTACTAATAGGTGGCGTGTTAAGACGCAGCTGCGGAAACGCTATACAGCGATATGGACAGAAGGGATACGTGGAGCGCGCATTGGCATCCGCGGGTAACTAGGGAAATAGAACGACAGCTGAGTTGATGGGATGGTTGGGTAATCCCTTACAGTTTCTTAAAACCAATGTACATTCGTCAAAGCGAATGTACTTTCGTTAAAGCTGTTATTTATGATGGTACTGCCCACGGAAAAGCAGCCCTTTGAAGGTCATAGATTAGAACTTTCAGTAACTGATATTTTGAATTACTATGCAACCATTACCTTATTTTTAATTCCCCTAGCACATGGTGTAAAATACATGGTGCACTAAAGAGTACACACTCTCCGCTAGTTGAGCTACAAAGGAGGGAAATGAATTCCTTCATTTAACTCTGTCGTCTACCGACCATCTGGGACTCTCCGCATGAAAGTATCACATTTCTCCTTGTTACGACAGTGTAATCGGTTCGGAAATATCCAAATATTAATATGTATGCAGTTCATAAAGAAGTATTCACGAATCGACCACAGGAGAACTCAGGTATAAACGTACTAAAGTCTGCAAGCTTTCGGAGATAGTGGCACCTTCCTCTGTCAGAAAGGTTGAGGGGGAAGGAAGAGTGGTGAAGGAAAATGACTGTTAAGGTTCATGAAAATGGGTAGAGTTCGGAAAAATTGGACAGAAACCCGGGCAAGGAAGATATACGGGATTGAAGGAAAGACTGATTGTGGGGAGTGCAGTGCACGAGATTTAAAACAATCAGTCTTTCCTTCTCATCCCGTCTGGTAAGACACCCTTGACCCGAAGTTCTCGGCCAACTTTAATACCTTTATATGTGTGTGTTCTCCTGCCGCCGCTTGGTGAGTAGATTTTTTTTATCTATACAGTGACATTATACATTCAAAATCTGGTTGTTTTTATTCTATGAAGTATATTAGTCTAGCGGCGTAATTAAATTAAAATTTTTATTTAAATATCTTTCATTTGGTGGTATTACACTCCTTGTTTCAAAGTTGTTTCCTTTCGTAAAAGGATGCCGATAACAGTATTTTCTTTAAGTAGTAATGACGCTAAGGACAGTTCGTTTCTGCTGAAAAATATCAATTTCCTTCCACCTTAATCCTTCCACGCACTCAGACAATACAGGCGTTTCTATCTTCTTTCGTTACGTGGACAGTACCTGTCTCACCACACGCAGGATGCTGCTTTCTACGTGATATGTCGCAACACACAGAGCACGTCTGTTAAAGGTAAAACACATTTTAACAAGCAACTCATGTGGAAGCGGAACAAGCAGCGTTCCCGTCGTACTCTGTCACAAAGCACTGGACGTTGCCTGCATTTCAAAGAGGCTTCAACCACCTTGTCGTTCGTACACCGAGTCTTTTGCTGTCTTTTATGTCAGAACATTCCTATGATACATTAGGACTCTGCCGTAAGGCAGTCATTATTCTGCAGGGAGAAACAAACTGCTAATAAAAAACGCTCATGAAAGAAGTCTCAAGTGAAACTACAACTAATATAAAAATATATAGCACTCTGTACGTGAGGTACATTCTGAGCAAAGAGTGCTCACATGAACATTTACCTAAAATACGGCATATAATATATATCGTGTACGACGCGTCTGTTCTGATTCTGATTATAAGATTTAATCCCGGTTTAAATTTATTTTAATTTTACTCAGGCCTCAGCCTTACGCTTTTCTTATTAGACGCAATGATGAATATATTGCGGCATTGGCTGCATCTTTTCTCCTTTTTGCTATACGTTGCTCTTTTTTATTTACTTTTTAAACTGTCATTGCTGAATTTATTTAATGCAATATTTTTGTTCAAGTATTTCTTACATTAATAGATCTGCACTTTATCAATGGCTACACAAGCGCATCTGCAATATCTATGGTAGCTTCCCTTGCTGTATTTGTTGTTTGTCATTTCCGTTCCATCCCTCTTCTCAGTGCCATTATCATAATTTAGCGTAGCATCGAGAACACATCATTTTCACGACGTTCCCTTAACAACTAATTCGTGACCAAGTTGCTGCTCAGGAACATAACTGCATAAGCACGCATGAAACTCAAATGATACACTTGTTAGCTATATTGATATCATTTGAAGAAGTAAAATGCAAAGAAAATTAAATAGGCGTACAGCAAATTACACTCCATGGCAGCGAAAAATTTTATTTCCAATGAAATTAATTGGAGGAGTATTTTCTATGGCAATAAACGGTAACTACTTGTCAATCTTCAACATACCTAATGGGAAAAGGAATAACATGTCTTTGGGGCCAAATGCACAGTTGGGTGAACCACGTAGGTCTTAAGTTAAGCACTTCCCCTCTTGTGTCTCTTTAAGAAGAAAATATTGTAAACATTAGTGTAAGGATAGAAGAACAAGAGTGTAAACTGCTAAGAAAAATAGAAAATTATCGTCCAGATCTCACCAAAGAATTTTTTTAACTTTTTACATGTCGATTTGTGGAAGTAAACATAAGTCTTGTTGCATCTATTTTCACGCACACTATAAGAAGATTTCACTAACTGTGACATCCTTCGTGAACAATGTGACTGTACAGATGACAACTAAACTAAGCAAACCAGTAAATACATAACAGCGATAGTAAAAGAAGCTAAGATGGCATTAGTAATAGCGGAAAACAAGGTATATCTCATTTTTATTATATTGTACTAATACTAAAATACATCTTCTCCTATAGAAAATGAAGACCCAATGTTGATGACACCGAGGTACATAAATTTGTTTGGTTGAACTACTAAAGAAAAAAGTCGCCGTTTGCAAACAGCTAAAGTTTTCATTTCTATCGTCATTATCAAATAAATAATCTGGTCACGCCACATATTTAGAAAACATGTCACTTCATCTTACAGTAGTGAGTACTAGTCAAAACGAGAAAAAACTGCCTTAAACATATATCTGGAAAATATTATTGGTTGAGATATGGACCATTTTATTCTATGGTAACCTTCTTTTAGTTAGTCCAGGAGTAGGTGCTCAATGTGACTTCCACTCATTCCAATACGCCCTTCACCCTTTCTCCCCAGTGAACCACGATCTCGCACGAACACTGCTGACGCTATAAGTAATAAAGTGCTTGTGCAAGATCGTCCAAGAAACAGCGTGGTGTAAGCCTTCTGCTACTGTAGTTCATCACAGACTGTTTGTTGATTAGCCTCTACTCATTGCAACATTCGCTTTGCCATATCCGCTGGATGAACTGTGCAGGGCCAGTGTCTTTTCTATTTTTTTCATACAAAATGTGGACGTTAACGATGTCCTTCGGCGTACGTGTCCGTTTCTGTCAGTTAACGGCGATTGCTGAACGTTACAGAATATCGTGTCTGTCAGTTCTCGAATGAAATAATGGGACACTATTTCACCGCGATAAAACGGTACTTGCGGGTTGGCTGAAGTAAGAGACAATTGTAAATTATGAAACGTCCTGGCAGATTAATACTGTGTGCCGGACCGAGACTTGAACTCGGGACCTTTGCTTTTCGCGAGCAAGTGCTCTACCAACTGAGCTATCCAAGCACGACTCACCTCTCGTCCTCACAGCTGTACATCCGCCAGTACCTCGTCGCCTACATTCCAAACTTCACAGAAGCTCTCCTTTCTTCCAGGAGTGCTAGTTCTGCAAGATTCGCAGGAGAGCTTCTGTGAAGTTTGGAAAGTAGGAGACGAGTTACTGGCGGAAGTAGAGCTGTGAGGACGGTATACCTCAGTTGGTAGAGCACTTGCCCGCGAAAGGCAAAGGTCCCGAGTTCGAGTCTCGGTCCAGCACACAGTTTTAATCAGCCAGGAAGTTTCATATCAGCGCACACTCTGCTACAGAGTGAAAATCTCATTATGGAATTGTAAATTATACACACTGTGGTGACAAAAGTCATGGGATACCCTCTAGTATCTTGTAGAACCTCCTTTTGCTCAGGCGTAGTGTAGCAACAAAACGGTTCAAATGGCTCTGAGCACTATGGGACTTAACGTCTATGGTCATCAGTCCCCTAGAACTT
This sequence comes from Schistocerca piceifrons, assembly GCF_021461385.2. Taxonomy (NCBI): domain Eukaryota; kingdom Metazoa; phylum Arthropoda; class Insecta; order Orthoptera; family Acrididae; genus Schistocerca; species Schistocerca piceifrons. Next base: position 441,781,699 of record NC_060141.1, on the reverse strand, counting down.
AGAACTACTTAAACCTAACTAACCTAAGGACATCACACAACAACCAGTCATCACGAGGCAGAGAAAATCCCTGACCCTGCCGGGAATCGAACTCGGGAACCCGGGCGCGGGAAGCGAGAACACTGTCAAACGACCACGAGCTGCGGACGTAGTGTAGCAACCCGACGTGGCCTGGACTGCACATGTCTTTGGAAGTCCCCTACCATCAGCGGTTGCCAACTGAAATCGGAACCCACTGGACCGGCCACACATTCACATTCGTCTAGGGTGCAACTGATAGGGCCATAAGCCCAGGAGAGGCGCTACAAGTGACGTCGTTCTGTTATCAAAGCCACTCGGGTCGGTCGTATGCTGCCATGGCCCATTAACGCCGCACTTCGCATCACTGTGCTGACTGATACGTTGTTCGTGCGTCCCTCACTGATTTCTGCAGTTACATCAGCAGTGCTGCCTGACTGTTAGCACTGACAACTCTATGCAGACGTCGCTGCTATCGGCCGTTAAGTGAAGGACACTAGCCTCTGCGTTGTCATGCTGACAGGTAATATCTAAATTTTGGTGTTCTCTGGGTAGTCTTGACACTGTGGATCTCGGAATAACGAAGTCAGATTGGCTTATTACTACCCCATGAATTTTGTTACCTCAATGAATTAGATAACAGCATCATATGACAAAGTGCAGAGAGGAACGTAACGAATAGTAAATTACCTATAAACGTCAACAAGGCGACGGCCTACATCACAAGTAAAATTGTCCATATCTCACTAAACATTGAATTCTCCTCACACGCGCTGTCTAATGTAGGATTTTTTCTTTCCAGTCGTCGGCATTCTGAATAGCTTGATGCAGCCAGCCAAGAATTGCTCTCTTGTGCCAGCATCCAATTTTCAATCTCGTACTTGTAACATACGTGTTCAATTACTTGTTGGATGTAGTTTAATCTGTCATACCCTACAGTTTTCATTCGCTTCAGCCACCTCTCGAACGAGGGAAGTCGTTCCTTTAGGTCTTGTCAGCGTTCTTTTCTTCGGCGATTCTACGCAGAACGCCTTCATTCGACATCAACGAACATAGTTCCTTCTATAGAACCATATCAAATACAGTTCCGTTCTCACTTCCGGTTTTCCCACAGTCCACGATTCACTCCCATACAGTCTCCAAACGTACAGCCTCATGAGTTTCCTCATCCAACGAAGATCTGCGTTTGATATCAGTATTCTTGTCGTATTGCACGTCCCGTGTGTCTTAGATCCACCCTACTTTGTGCACAGGCGTTGTGTTGCTTCTAAGATAGCAGAAATCTTTATCTCTGTCTACTTCGAGGTCCCCAACTTTGATGTTAACTTATCCCAATTCTTTCTGCTACTCCTCATTACTTTTACCTTTCCTTCGTGTAAGGCGAATAAAGTGCACATTTCGTTTTCTTCTGCTGCTGTAGCAAAGTGGTTAACGTTTAAATTGTTCAATTGAACTGCTTTCGTTTTGGGCAGCGAGCTTCGAGGCGACAGTTGCGGGCGTTCCTCAGCTGTGAAATACTTTGTGCTTTCGCGATGTCTAATGTAAGGGAAGAGATAAATTCATTTTCAAGCATGAAAAAATATATATTGTGACAGTTAATTGCTACGGTGATGGTAGAAGGTTATATTTTATCCTTCAAAACTGTTTGTGAGTCGTCTAGGTAACGTAATTTCGTATTGAGAGAGCATTTAGCACAACGGCTTCCAGTCTGGAAAGTGCTCAGTCGCGTGACAGGGCCACATAGTCCGTACACACATTTTGTGATGCATTTACGTTGTTTGAAGACAACGAAATTGACAAAAAGACATGAATGTTTATGTATAGAAAGGCGTTAGTGTATTTACAACCAGGTGAATGGAATGTTCTCTTATTATAAGTGTGTTTAATTTTCCATCAAATTATTTTAGAAAATCAGTGCAACAATCATGGGATTATCACGCTATACAAAAGGCATTGGATGCTCTATGAAAAGAAAAGATTTCGTTTGCTACAGCATTCAAACTATTTAGTGTTTCAAGCATTTCAGATTGATAGACCGAATAAGTATGTCTTGGGTGAGACACTTTAGGAAGAGAGAGCCTAATGTAGGCCTTAGAAAACCAGATTACACCTTAACTGAATTTCATTTTTTCTTCTCTCCGACCGGTCAGCCGGCAACACTCAGCGGAGGAGTGCCTCTGAGGATGTCCAGCGCAGTCCTGGATGAAAGTTCAGGAACAGGAGAGTTTCTTGGACTACGACATCACAACCTTAGTTTTTACCAGCAACTAATAAAATAATTTTTTTTTTTTTTTGTTACAGCTTGAACAAAAATGCCGGCCGGAGTGGCCGAGTGGTTCTAGGCGCTACAGTCTGGAACCAAGCGACCGCTACGGTCGCAGTTTCGAATCCTGCTTCGGGCATGGATGTGTGTGATGTCCTTAGGTTAGTTAGGTTTAAGTAGTTCTAAGTTGTAGGGGACTGAAGACCATAGATGTTAAGTCCCGTAGTGCTCAAAGCCATTTGAACCATTTTGAATCCTACTCTATGAAACTTTTATTGCCGTCATTGCTTCTTTGAAGTATAAATTGAACAGTAGGGGCGTATATCTGCATACCTGTCTTTCACATGTAGCAAAGTATGGCTGCCATTCTGGTTTCAGAGTTTCGCATATGTTCTACCATTTTACGTTGCCGAACGTTTAACTTGGTCCACAAATCCTAAAAGCCTGTCTTGATTCCTTCATGAAGCGTAGTCTGGTGCCTTTACTTTTCTGAAGCTAAACTGACCGTCGTCTAATATTTCTTGAATAATTTTTCCATTAGTCTGCATTTTATATTTTTCAGCAACTTCAATGGTTCAAAAATGGTTCAAATGGCTCTGAGCACTATGGGACTCAATTGCTGAGGTTATTAGTCCCCGAGAACTTAGAACTAGTTAAACCTAACTAACCTAAGGACATCACAAACATCCATGCCCGAGGCAGGATTCGAACCTGCGACCGTAGCAGTCTTGCGGTTCCAGACTACAGTGCCTTTAACCGCACGGCCACTTCGGCCGGCCAACTTCAATGCTTGAGGTGTTAGGTTGATTATTAGGTTGATTTGCGATACTTCTCTCACTTATCTGCCGTTTCTCTCTGCGGGACTGTGTGAACGGTATTTTTCCAAAAGTCTTATATTTTCTGTCTCGTAGATTCTACATACTAACTTGAATATCGGCTTCCTGCCACTTCCCTCCGGTGATTTTCGAATCTACAATGGAATGTTGTCTATCCCTTCTTGAGATACATACCTGAGCGTGGATACTGTAGCATCCACATCCGGCAACAAGGAAAATGTAGGGATGTTTGATTTACCGCCGGGTGAGGATATCGATATGGGCAGCGTGGGACGTGTCTCTCGCAGGCAGGTGCACACAGATGCTGCCGAAAGCGCTGGAGGCCGCTGCTTAGCATGATGGGTAGACCCTCTAGCATCAAATGGACTATGTTGTCGCGTACATCAGAGCAGATCACTCCGCCACACGAATATGTTCGGAACGAGCCTTGTCCCTTACTGGTCTCGCTGTGTACATGAATTCTGTATTGGACTTCTGTTTAGGCGGCTCTTAACTGTCTTTGCTGTCTCCACTCCTAACTGTGTTTGCTGTGGTTAAGAAACGGGTGATTCGCAACCTCTTCGTTGAAGTCTCTTTCTTCCACCGTTACCTAGATGCAAATTCATAACGCAGCTTTTACGATATGCAGCTAATCCGAAGCTTTCAGTAGCTGAAGACTAGATACCGATAGCCGCTTGGCAGGTCTCCTCTTTATTGCCTGTGGCCTTGAAGCCGAGCCACGCTTTGGGGGATTCCCGTCCAGCGCATGGAGCACAATGTGTTTGTTCTTCTCTTACTGGATACAATATGCAAGTCAGTCTTTAGAAAAAAAGACTTAGTGAGAGTAACACTTGTGTCATCACACTCAGTTGTCTTCCATAGCTATTCCAACCCAAAGTTGAGAGACTGCAAAGATATTGTCACAGTTTTCGTGTGCAGTAGATATTAAAAGGTCACTGTGTTTTTAAATTGATTCACTATCCAATAACCTTCCGCGTAAGGCATCGTCAGTGTTCAAGCTTGTAGGGTTCACTGATTTGTTTGAATACTGACTAAAGGTGGCAGAATACCACAACACTAATAAGAAAAAAAGATGGAGTAACAAAAGTATAGAAATATAGTGAAATCGGAGTTGAGCAAAACACAACATTAAAGTGTGGGTAGCCTTCACTGACGTTACAAAATGACAAACGACACAGAGAAATTTCAATGAAAACATAGCTAGGTTCACAGAGCTACGATCAAATCGGAGAGGAAACGCTGAACTCTAAGAAGGGGAAATTTAGACGAATGTTCCCAGACAGCTGGCACCACAGTTTTATCGTCTTAGCGCGAGACACTCAAGAAAACGAACGAACGAAAAATTGAGCGAAATCCAGCAATATTTCTACTGTTCACAGTAGTGAAAAGCTAAATGGCTATTAACGCATGGCAGTAAATACAATGAATGAGCCTGGCAACTGCACCTACGTTGGCGTCAGAAAATGTTGATGAATGAAAGGACTGGACTTGAAGCAGTTCAAAACATAATTCACCATTACAATGAACAACATTTTTATTTCACACTCAGAATTCAGAAAGACTTCAACCAAGTTAAAAATGTTGTTTTCGCTTTATTGATCACAAAAGCAGTGAGTGGACTCACATTTGAGCAGCTATAAGTTACATGAATAAGCCCGTAACTGTCCAAGTAAACAACAGATGGCTTCAAATTCATAACAACTATAACTGTACCCAAGATAAGGGCCCCCGTAAAATGAATTAACAGTATTAAACAATCAAATTAGGAGCCATGGAAAAAGTTGCCATTAAGATTCAAAAAAATAAACGAACCACAGAAATACCGTAAAATTCCAAGATTTTTAAAATTAGCAAAACACTTAACTCCTTCTTTGGTTGTGACAACAGGGCAGCCATTAAATATTAGTTTACAGGCTACACGTGGCCCAAGCTATGATAAATGATGGCTGACCCTTCTAATACGTTTGCTGCCTTTGCCCAGTTACCAAGATGCTGGTCTAAACTGGCCGGTGGCACTGAACGCCAGCCGTGACTGCAAAACGGAATACAGTGTTAAGACAGGTAAAAACACACCAACAGTATAACCTTAAGCGAATCTCTAAATAACAGCATACAGCAACAGAATACAGCATATGCCCAGGAATACAGTTTTCACCCCGCTTCCCTTCACCCAGTACACGGTCTGGTGCAAGGAAACATGTGCCAAAGCGTTAGATGCAGCAATCGGACCGTGCCCTAGCACGCAACGGCTCTTAGCGGCGCTGGAAGGAAAAGAACTAAAACACACTAAGACTTAAATATTCGGAAAAAAGGAAAATTCCAGTACGCAGTTTACTCTCAGCGTCATTGAAAGAGCTTCTTTCTTATCAACATCAAGTTTATCCCAACACAACAGGCAACGTAATAAAATTCACAAGAAAGCAGCAGCAACATTTTTGCTCTTTTCTTCTTTTAAAAAAGTGAGAAACATACTAAATATATCGCTGCTTGAATCTAATATAACGGCTTAAAAGCCAATTACTAAATTACACAATGAACAGCGTCACAATTAAAAGCAGAGGCAACTGGAAAGCAAAAGCATGAAGAGAGAGGGGTTTTCTTTTTCTTCTTTCATCAGTCTTCTGACTGGATTGACGTGGCCCGCCACCAATTCCTCTCCTGTGTCAATTACTTCTTCTTAGCGTAGCACATGCAACGTACACTCAATTATTTGCTGGATATATTCCAATCTCTGTCTTCCTGTACAGTTTTTGCCCTCTAGAGTTCCATGTAGTACCACGGAAGCCATCCCGTGACATCTTAACAGGTTTTCTACCATCCCGTCCCTTCTTCTTTCCCAATGTTCCTTTGTTTGCCGAATTTTTGGAAGACCTCTCCTTTCCTTGCATTATCAGTCAACCTAATTTTCAGCATTCTTCTGCACCAATACAACTTAAACGCTTCGATTCTCTTACGTTCCGGTTCTCCCACAGTCTATGACTGTCAGTCATACAATACACTGCTCCAAGCGTACATCATCAGAAATTTCTTCCTGAATTCAAGACCTATGTTTGATACTAATATACTTCTCCGGGCCAGGTATGCCCATTTTTCCCAGTGCCAGTTTGCTTCTTACGCTCCCACCGCTATGCGTTATTTCGCTGCCTGGGAGGCAGAATTTCTTAACTTCATCACTTCGTGATCACCAATCCTGATTTAGCTTCTCGTCGTTCTCATTTCTGCTACTTTTCATTACTTACGTCATTCTTCGATTTACTCTATATAGGGTGAGTCACCTAACGTTACTGCTGGATACATTTCGTAAACCACATCAAATACTGACGAACCCATTCCACAGACCGAACGTGAGGAGAGGGGCTAGTGTAATTGTTTAATACAAACCATACAAAAATGAGCGCAAGTATGTTTTTTAACACAAACCTACGTTTTTTTTAATGGAACGACGTTAGTTTTGTTAGCACATCTGAACATATAAACAAATACGTAATCAGTGCCGTTTGTTGCATTGTAAAATGTTAATTACATCCGGAGATATTGTAACCTAAAGTTGACGCTTGAAATCTCCGACGTTCACGGTCGGCGAGCAGCATCTGCAGGGACATGTTTACGATGACGACCGTGTTTACGAGTGTGGCTGTAGTGCACTGTTGTGGTTTGGTCTAGCTGTCGCAGTGTCCGCATGTAGCGCTTGCTGCTATTGTTATTCTGCATTCGTCTCCGCACGCAGACCAACTGTAGTACACCGTGATACCAGACGTCGGTGATAGTGTAGTGTTGTAGGAACTGTGACCATGGTGTATTCGAACTCTGAAAAGGCGTAGATGATACTCATCTATGGCGAGTGTCGACGAAATGCAGCTGAAGCCTGCAGGGTGTATGCAGAACGGTACTCGGACAGAGAGCATCCAATGTGCCGCTCATTGCAAAACATCTACCGCCAACTGTATGCAACAGGTATGGTCGTAGCACGCAAACGGGTCCGTAACCGACCCGTCACAGGAGAAGCGGGTGCAGTTGGTGTGTTAGCTGCTGTTGCCATGAACCCACACATGAGTACACGGGACACTGCGAGAGCCGGTGGCCTGAGTCAAAGTAGTGTCATGCGCATACTGCATCGTCACCGTTTTCACCCGTTTCATGTGTCGCTACATCAGCAATTACATGGTGATGACTTTAATCATCGAGTGCAATTCTGTCAGTGGGAATTAACAGAGAATGCGTTGCAGTTCTACCTGTTTACCGATGAAGCGGGTTTCACAAACCACGGGGCAGTGAATCGACGGAACATGCATTACTGGTCCGTGGACAATCCTCGCTGGCTCAGACAGGTAGAGCGACAGCGACCGAGGACTGTAAATGTATGGTGCGGAATCATTGGCGACCACCTCATTGGTCCTCACTTCATTGCAGGGGCCCAAACAGCTGCAACATACATCGCGTTTCTACAGAATGATCTGCCAACGTTGCTCGAAAATGTCCCACTGGAAACGCGTCGACGTATGTGGTATCAGCATGATGGTGCACCTGCACATTCCGCAATTAACACTAGGCTGACCCTTGACAGGATGTTCGACGGGAGTTTCATAGGACGTGGAGGACGCATAAATTGGCCAGCCCGTTCTCCTGATCTTACACCTCTGAACTTCTTTCTGTGGGGTACGTTAAAGGAGAATGTGTACCGTGATGTGCCTACAACCCCAGAGGATATGAAACAACGTATTGTGGCAGCCTGCAGCGACATTACACCAGATGTACGGCGGCGTGTACGACATTCATTACGCCAGAGATTGCAAATGTGTACAGCAAATGATGGCCACCACATTGAACATCTATTGGCCTGACATGTCGGGACACACTCTATTCCACTCCGTAATTGAAAACGTAAACCACGTGTGTACGTGTACCTCACCCCTCACGGTAATGTACATGTGCGTCAGTGAAAAAGACCAATAAAAAGGTGTTAGCAAGTGGACGTAATGTGCTGTTCCAGTCTCCTCTGTACCTAAGGTCCATCACCGTTCCCTTTGGATCCCCACGTAATTCGGTGCTCTCCGATACACACGATTGAACAGCGGAGGAGTGGTACTCAAGCGTCAAATTTAGGTTACAGTATCTCCGGATGTAATTAACATTTTACAATGCAACAAACGGCACTGATTACGTATTTGTTTATATGTTCAGATGTGCTAACAGAACTAATGGGGTTCCATTTTAAAAAACCTAGGTTTGTGTTAAAAAAACATACTTCAGTGCATTTTTTTTATGGTTTGCATTAACCAAGTACACTAGCCCCTCTCCTCACTTTCGGTCTGTGGTATCGATTCGTCAGTATTTGCTGTGGTTTACGAAATATATCCAGCGGTAATGTTAGGTTACATACCCCGATAGCTGAGTGGTAAGCGCGACGGAATGCCGTGCAACGGGGCCCGGGATCGATTCCCGGACGCTCAGGGACTGGATGTTGTGTTGTCTTCATCATCTCATCACACGGGGTGGTGACAGGAAGGGCATCCGGCCCCCCTTAAATTAACCCTGCCAAATCCGACCTTAACCATGCTGACCCTACGAACATGCTGGACAAAGGCACTAGGAAAAGACGGCGACTCTCAATCCACATTCCTTACTTATCAGTCTGTTCATTCCATTCAACACGTCTCAATCCCTATTCTCTACTCATTATACTGTTCATTCCATTCAGCAAATCCTGTAATTCTTCTTCACTTACACTGAGGATGGCAATCTCATCAGTGAATCTTCTCATAGTAGTCTTTTCAACCTGAATTTTAATTCCAGTCTTCAACTCTTCCCTCTTTTTCCTTGATTGTTTCTTTGATGACGAGATTGAACAGTATGTGCGAAAGACTACTTTCCTTTGTTACACCCTTGCTTTTAATTTCACCGAAGGTAGTTCTTGACTTTTCTGTCAGCCCTTCCGACACACATATCTTCTCAGATTTCTCAGAACAGGATTTGTCGAACTGCCTGTTGAGATATTCATTATCGCAGTACGTATAGTCTCAGCAAACTTTTGGAGTATCTCTTCATTCCTTAGTACTGCCGTACCCCACTTCTTTGCGCACAGATTTTCCCTGACTGTCCGCTTGCTGAGCTTGGTAGTAACGTGTCTGCCTACCGTGCAGCGGGCCTGAGATCGATTCCTGGCTGGGTCCGAGATTTTCTCCCCCTGTGGATTGGTTGTCGTGTTGTCATCATCATCATCATCATCATCTAAAAGCAAGTCACCCAGTGTAGCGTCACCTGAAATAAAACTTTCATCCCGGAGGTCTAACAATTCATAAACTGTGATCTGAGTATATGTCCGCTCCTGTTTGTGCCTTACAATCAGTACCTAATTTCTAGATCTCTGCCAGACCAAGGTATAATCTAGCTGAAATCTTACCCTATCTCCCAGCCTCTTCCAAGTGTACATCCTGCTCTTCTGATTCTTCCAGAAACTATTCGCTGCTATCAGCTGAACTCTATTGCGGAACTCAATTAGTCTTTCTCCTCTCTCATTAATAGTACCAAGCTCATATTCTCCAATAACCCTTTCTTGTATTCCTTCCCCTACAACTGCATTCCAATCTCTCATGATTATCAGATTTTGACAACCCTTTACGTACTAAATTTCTCGTTGAATTCCCACATATACTTTGGGCTGTGAGATCGGCGTGTTACATGAACCGTCGTTGAAGTGTTGGTTGGTTGGTTGGTTTGGTGAAGCAGACCAAACAGCGAGGTCATCGGCCCCGGTATGTGCCTAAAGCGATTTAGGAAACTCATGGGAAAACTAAATCAGGATGGAGGGGCTCGGGGTTGAAACGTCGTCCTCCCAAATGCTAGTCTAGTGTGCTAACCACTGCGTCACCTCGCTCGGTAGTCGGTGTTGCCTTGAGGTCGCATCTGCTGAGAACAGCCTATCACTGAAGTGTTCTCAGTAGTTGGCACTCTCTTGTACCTTCCTGTTCATAACGAGTGCTACTCCCTTATACTCTGCTGCTGTTGATGTTACCCTGTACTCATCTGAACAGATATCATTGTCTTCCTTCCATTTCACTTCGGTGACCCCCACTGTATCTAGACTGAGGCTTAGCAGTTCCTTTTAGATTTTCTACCTAACCCACTCCTGACGTCCCACGCCACCTTACCGTTTGATTAGTTATTCAATGTTTTTCTCACGGTCACCTTCATCTTGGCAATCCTCGAAAGGATATATAAGCAACATTTTATCCACCAACTTCCCAATACGAAACATTTGACTTTGCAGATAGCCAAGAAGTAAGTCACTGAGGAAAGCGAAGGTGTAACCATACCATATCGCAAAACAGGGACACCCTGAAGAAGGCGCTACAGCAGGACCACCACGATGCCGGTCCACCGTACTATGGCAAGGAAAATGCCAAACCCAACTGCCTGGCACTTCATCTACACCTACTTCTACATATATGTAACTGTTCTGCTATTCACAATTAAGTGACTGGCAGAGGGTACAATGAACCACCTTGAAGCTGTCTCTCTACCGTTCCACTCTCGAACGGCGCGCGCGAAAAACGAGGCCTTACATTTTTCTGTGCGAGCCCTGATTTCTCTGATTTCATCGTGATGAGCATTTCTCCCTATGTAGGTGAGTGCCAACAGAATGTTTTCGCAATCGGAGGAGAAAACTGGTGACTGAAATGTCATGATAAGATCGCGTCGCAACGGAAAACGCCTTTGTTTTACTGATTGACACTCCAATTCACGTATCACGTCTGTGGTATCATGTCTGTGGCACTATATCCCCTATTTCGGGGTAATACAAAACGAGCCGCCCTTCTTTGAACTTTTTCAATATCATCCGTCAGTCCCATCTGATGCGGATCCCACACCGCACAGCAATACTCCAGAATATAGCGGACAAGTATAGTGTAAGCAGTCTCTTTAGTATATCTGTTGAACCTTCTAAGTGCTCTGCCAATGAATCTTAGTCTTTGGTTTGCTCTAAACACAATATTATCTAAATGATCTTTCGGATTTAGGTTATTTGTAATTGTAATCCCTAAGTATTTAGTTGAATTTTCAGCGTTCAGATTTGTGTGACTTATCGCGTAATCGAAATTTAGTGGATTTATTTTAGTACTCAAGTGAATAACTTCACACTTTTCTTTATTAAGGGTCAATTGCCACTTTTTGCGCCACACAGATATTAAAATGATTTTGCCTTTCGTTGTGGTCATCTCATGAGTTTACAAGACGGTAAATGACAGCACCATCTGCAAATAATCTAAGAGGGCTACTCAGATTGTCTAAGACGCCGTGAATACAGATCAGGGACAACAGAGGGCCTATAGCGGTGGTCTAGCGGTTCTAGGCGCTCAGTCCGGAACCGCGAGACTGCTACGGTCGCAGGTTCAAATCCTGCCTCGGACATGGATGTGTGTGATGTCCTTAGGTTAGTTAGGTTCAAGTAGTTCTAAGTTCTAGGGGACTGATGACTACAGATGTTAAGTCCCATAGTGCTCAGAGCCATTTGAACCATAGAGGGCCTATAAAACTTCCTTCGGGAATCCTGGATATTACTTCTGTTTTACTCAATGACTTCCCGTCTATTACTACGATCTGTGACCTTTCTGACAGGAAATCACGAATCCAGTTGCACAACTGAGGTGATATTCCATAGTCACAGTTTGGTTAGAAGATGCTTGTGAGGAACGCTGTCAAAAACCTTCTGATAATCTAAAAATATGGAGTCAACTTGACATCCCCTGTCGATAGCACTTATTACTTCATGAATGTAAGGAGCTAGTCGTGTTCCGCAAGAACGATATTTTCAGAATCCGTGCCGACTATGTGCCCGTAAATCGTTTTCTTCGATGTACTGCATATTGTTCGAACAAAATGTTCCAAAACACTACTGCAAATCGACGTTAGTGGTATGGGCCTGTAATTCAGCGGATTACTCCTATTTCCTTTTCTGGGTATTGGTATGACTTCAGCAACTTTCCAGTCTATAGGTACGGAACTTCCTGTGAGCAAGCAGTTGTATATAATTGTTAAATATGGAGCTATTGAATCTGCATACTCTGAAAGGAACCTGACTGGTATACCATCTGGACAGGAAGCCTTGAATTTGTTAAGTGATTTAAGCTGCTTTGCTACACCGAGGGTATCTACCTCTATGTTTCTCATTTTGGCAGTTGTTCTTGATTGGAATTCGGAAATATTTACTTCGTCTTCTTTGGTGAAGAAGTTTCGGAAAACCGTGATTAATAACTTTGCTTTGGTGGCACTGTCATCAGTGACTTCACCATTGCTGTCGCCAGAGTGAAAGTATTGATTGCGTCTTGCCACTAGTATGCTTTATATGTGATCTGAATCTTTTTGGGTTTTCCGCCTGATTCCAAGACAGAGTTTTCTGTGTAAATCATTAAAAGCATCTCGAATTAAAGCACGCGCTTATTTCGAACTTCTGCTAAACTTTGCGAATCTTGAGGATTTTGCGCTCTTTTAAATTTGGCATGGTTTTTTCGTTGCTTTTGTAGCAGTGTTCTGGCCCGTTTTGTGTACCATGGGGTATCAGTACCATTACTTATTAATTTATATGGTATATATCTCTCAACTGCCGTCAGATCGGAAGAAGTGGAGACTGTCTCTTAAAAAGGCGTTAGGAGCATTTTTATCAGTTTTTTTAAATAGATGTACTTTGCGTTTCTTTTTGATGGTTGTGGGTGTTAGGCTATTCAGCCTAGCAGCAACTGTCTTGTGGTCGCTAATCCCTGTATTCGTCGTGATACTCCCTATCTGTCCAGGATTATTTGTTGCTAAGACGTCAAGTATGCTTTCACAACCATTTACACTTCGAGTAGGCTCATGAACTAATTGTTCCAAATAATTTTCTGGGAAAGCATTCAGTACAATTTCGGATGACGTTTATTCCTACCAAAGGCTTTAAACTTATAATTTTTCAGCATATCGAGGGTGGATTGAAGTCACCACCGACTATAGTTGTATAAGTGTGGTACCTATTTGAAATGAGACTCAAGTTTTCTTTGAACGGTTCAGCAACTATATGTTCTGAGTCGGGGGTTCGGTAGAGCGATCCAATTAATAGCTTAGTCCGACTGTCAAGTATAACCTCTACCAATACCATTTGGCAGGAACTATCTACTTCAGTTTCACTACAAGGCAAACTACTTGTGACAGCAATAAATACTCCGCCACCAGTTGTATTTCATCTGTCCTTTCTGAACGTTGTTAGATCGTTTTAAAAATTTCGGCTGGACTTATTACCGGCTTCAGGCAGCTTTCTGTACCTATAACTATTTGAGCTTCAGTGCTTTCTATTAGCGCTAGGAGCTCTGGTTCTCTTCGAGCACAGTTAGGATAATTTGCAACTACAATACCGATCGTTTCTACAACTACCTTACTGTGTTTTACCTGCCCCCTTTTAAACGGACGCCCTTTCTGTGGTTACCTGAGACCCTCTAACCTAAAAAACCACCCATTCCCTCCCACACAGACCCCGCTACCCGTGTAGGCGCTTCCTGTGTGTAGTGGACTCCTGAGCTATTAAGCGAAACGCGGAAACCCACCACTCCATGGCGCAACTCAAGGAATCTGCAGCGTACGCGGTCACAGAACCGCCTGAGACTCTGATTCAGATCCTCCACTCTGCTCTGTACCAAAGAACCACAGTCGGTTCTGTCGGCGATGCTGCAGATGGTGAGCTCCACCTTAATCTCGGAAGCAAGACTAGCAGTCTTTACTATTTCCGCTAGCCGCCCGAAACCAGAGAGGAATCTCCTCCGATCCAAACCTACACACATCATTGATACTGACACGGGCCACCAACTGCAGTTGGCTGCGCCCTGTACTCTTCATGGCATCCAGAAGCACCCTTTCCACACCCGGAATGACTCCTCCCGGTGTGCATACGGAGTGCACACTGGATTCCTTCCCGTCGTTGGCAGCCATGTTCCTAAGGGGTCCCATTACACGCCTCACGTTGGAGCTCCCAAATACCAGCAAACCCAACTTCTGTGAATGTCCAGACCTTGTCGGCAGAGAAGCTTCCTCTGGAACAGGGTGGACGACTGCATCCGGCTCAGAGACTTCGTAACCCACAGATAACGCCCGAAACATGTTCGTCAAACAAACAGGTGAGGCCCTACAATCGGCCCCACGGAAATCTCCCACTCGACCACGGGTGAGGGGTCAACCTCAGTTTAGACAGTACACGGGTCAGCCACAACAGTGGATCGATCGGGGGACACGTGGGTCGTGCTCTACGTCCCTCGCATCCTTGCGTCCGACTTCCCCCCACACATCGTGTCTCTCTCCACTTAGCGTCCACTTTCTTACTCGCTGCCCGTACTCGTCACAACACTCTGGCTGCCGCCTGGAGCCACTTAGCCGTGTGGAACAGCTAGAAAACACCGAGCACGAAATAGAATCGATACGAGTCACCGCTGCTTAAGCAATTCGCGTCCGCTGACGGTGACAAGGTTGCAACTGCTGGTCCGTCTCGGAGTTAAAACTGAGTGGGCTTGGGGTGACGACAGCGTCGCGGGCGCCAAATTCCAGTAGTCTTCCGAAGGCAGCAAAGTAAAAATGTCTTCAATTACGTGGAAGGCCAGAGGCCTGAAATTTGCCTGCTGAGACATAATAAAAGCACACTTACTTTTTCCCAAGGATTTATCCTATACTGGTGAAGTCCCAATAGTCGGAGAAGTGGTCTCCACTACGTCACTGCGCCTCCAACGACAAAGAAGACAACCATTCCAAAGTTCAGCAGTTTTTAAAGATGACCGCCAGTTAGATTAAATTGTTAACTTTTCTGCTATCAGAGTACTATTCATCTGTACATTATAAGGCATTACTGAGAAGTTTTCTTCCGGCTGAATTTTCAGGTAATTGAAATAAATTCAAATCGTAAATATGGATGTATCGGTGGAATGTTTATTCCCGGAGGGCCTGAATTTGGCACCAGACTGATTGCTCATTAGTTGCTTTTGGACTCTTTCTAGGGTTCCGAACATCAGTTGGTAAAAACGGAACCCTTACAGGGTCCGACTGATTAAACCCTTTTCCTTAGGAGCGGGTAAATCTATTAAGTTGAAATTTATGTCACTTACTAAGGTCTTTTGTCCGTTAGCGCTATAAAATATAGGAGATTCTAACACAATGCAATCAAAAGGGCGGTCATTTATATCACATATTTTGAAACGCGCAAATTCACTCATCAAAACCTGTAGCATAGTTTCCTTTGGTATGGTATCCTGAAATTTTGCAAGAAGCAAGATTTCACAATACAACCAAAGCAATTAATTCGATAATTGCTCTTTCCATCAGTTAAGAGTCTTTCTTCTCGGGAACGGGTAGACGCAAAAGGTTGAAATTTGGGTTAAGTATTAGGTCCATGATTTCTTGGCGGTATGAAAACATTAACTTCTAAGTCAACGTAGTCAGAGGGTACGGTCATTGATGTCCCATAATTTGATATACTGAAACTCACTTATAAGAACCTATACAGTACTTCCCATTGGTCCAGAATCATGACATTTGAGAAGAAAATAGGTTTCACTGTTCAAATAAAGGAAAAACTTGTGAAACTGTGTTTTTGTGATAATATCAGACAAATAAAAATTAGTCACTTATTATCTGACTGTCTGTCTGTCCTTCTGTTGAGCTCACTTTTTCCAAGTACCGGATGGTAATACCAATTGGAAATTGTAGCATACTAAGTTCTGTGTTCTAAGTCAGTGCAATCAACATATACGGCCATTAATGTGGCATATGTTGATAATCTCATACTCACTCCTCAAAACCTGTGGGATACATCCCGATGGTCTTTAAAAATAAAATTTGGCAAGAACCAAAGTTTCACTGTACGAGTAAAGGAAACAAAATCGGATAATGGTGAATTTTTAATTATATCACACTAAAATATAATTTGTTATTTGCTATCTGACTCTCCCTCTGTCAGTCCGCCTGTTAAGGTCGCTTTTTCTAAGGAATGAGTAGCCGTATCAAATCGAAATTTATGTCACATTATAAGGTATATAGCCCCTTCAAGGCATAATAAAAGTTAGCTTGTAAGTCAATGGAATCAACAGATAAGGCCATTTATGACACTTATATTGACACTCGCAAAGTGACTCTTTAAAACCTGTAGTGTTGCCATAGAATCATGAAAATTACGAAGAAGCAAGATTTCACGGTACAGGTAAAGGAAAAGAAACCATAAAATTGTTATTATGTAAGTGTATCATACAAAAAATATTTTCTGGTCATTTGTTATCCAACGTCAGACTTCGTAGTAAGACGTTAGCGAATCTGTAGGAATCACTGGTACTGATATCTTACAAGTATCAACGTCGACAACAAGCAATGACTGTCGAAATTCTTTATTACCGAAATGGACGAACTGTTTGTGTACATAATGAAGTTTCTGCGGAAGCCTCAGTGCGTGTATCCTAACCGCATGTCGCCAGTTATTTTGTTTTTGGTTCAAATGGTTCAAATGGCTCTGAGCACTATGGGACTTAACGTCTATGGTCATCAGTCCCCTAGAACTTAGAACTACTTAAACCTAACTAACCTAAGGACAGCACACAACACCCAGTCATCACGAGGCAGAGAAAATCCATGACCCTGCCGGGAATGGAACCCGGGAACCCGGGTCCGCAGCTCGTGATCGTGCGGTAGCGTTCTCGCTTCCCACGCCCGGGTTCCCGACGCCGATTCCCGGCGGGTTCAGGGATTTTATCTGCCTCGTGATGACTGGGTGTCGTGTGATGTCCTTAGGTTAGTTAGGTTTAAGTAGTTCTAAGTTCTAGGGGACTGATGACCACCGAAGTTAAGTCCCATAGTGCTCAGAGAGAGCCGGGAACCCGGACGCTGGAAGCGAGAACGCTACCGCACGACCACCAGCTGCGGACTTTCTTTTTGGTCTCGTGCATTCGCCCACTCATGCATCTCAGCATGGGATGGTTCTGGTAAGGCTTGTAACACGTCGTGTCTCGTAGTCGCTGAGTATTCTGATGCAGAAACCACGTATTGATTTATCAGGACCCTAGTTGCGTTTAGTTCGAGCGACTGCAGTCGGCTACTGGCGGATGGGGGAATTCCTTGGCAAGTTCTGCGCGGCTGCGGCAATCGGTCCCGGCGCGTGCCGCGACTACAGCTGCGCCAAGTGCCGCGGCGGCTTCCGCGCAATTAGGGGCCCTCGAGTGAAATTATTCAAGTCGTGGGCAGGCCGCTTGATATCGGCAATCTGCAATTCTCAGCCGCCCCCCCCCCACCCTACCCCTCTCACCTACGCCACCGCCGCCGCCACGGCTGCCGCCTCCGCCACCTGACGCAGGCGCGACCCGGACGCCGGGCGGCATTTGCATAGCGGCCACTTTGCATTTCCAGCAGGACGTCGCTCCGTGCCAACACCGGCCCTCGAACGCCGGCTGGAGAGCCCCTTATGTGGATCGCTGGCACCGCCCCGTTAGGCGAAATTTATACCGAACGCGCCCGCCGCCGTGCCGTCTGTATGCCAGATTTGCGGCTCCAAGTGCGTTAGTTACCAAAGAGCTCCACCAGCGTGACATACGCATCCCGTTTCTCTTCTCCGCAACCTGCTTCATGCATGAATACGCATTAGCAGTTGAATTTGCCTCGCTTTTCCGAAGAGGTAGGTTATATGTATAATGGTTGCCTCTCCAAAGAGGCGTCATCCGCATTTTCTGTGGTGTAAAGGCAGATATTTATAATTTTGTTTTTCTCACTGTGTAGCTGAATCAGCCAGACGAATTCCTGTTCGTCATGTCTCTCATACGATGCCCAGTGTCAACAGCATCCGTAGGTTAGTTCCCACTACAAAAGAAATTACTTTTAAATCGGGATTTTGGGTGCCCATTCGACAGAACGCCTTAAATTAGTTTCGTCCGCCATTCCATGTATTAACAGGGATAACACATGGTGTAGCAGTTTTGTGTAACATGGTTAAATAGTGCGGTGAGAACCCAAACGAAAACCAATTACTCTGTAACTAGTCACCCGAGACCACGAGTCCCTTCTACCCAAATACTGAGAAAACATCCCTGAACAGCCTCGTTTGTGAAATAATCAAATTATTGTTTCGAAATATTATACATAGTATAAGTATTCGCCACTGAAGTACTCGTGAGTGTCGATGTCAAATCTTCATTTGTTAACATTCTAGTAGCAGATACTATGGAGATAACTGAGTTGAGGTAGCACCAGATATGTTTGAATTGGTCTAATTATGCTAGTGATTTAGTTATTTTGGAAACAATTAGAAATTTTATGAATAATGTAGCAGGATTGCTATGGGCTGACCTTTGCTACCTGAATCAGTTGATATTTTAGTGGAACATTTCCAATAAAAGATGATAGGTAATGCAGAGCTGACTCTGCTCTATGGAAGACACGTTTGTTGTTTGGACCCTTAATAGGGAAGAGATACGTAAACTCCAAGCTTTCTTTAAGAACATTCATTCAGAAATGAGCTTCACCATAGAGGCGGAGATGTCCGCCTCCCGTTTCTAGATGCGTTGTAGTACAGTGCAACTAGTACTCATGGTGAAAAAAATTATCTTCGCTGATGACAGCAATATTATAGTCACTGAGAAAACAAGAGAACACAAATGAAACTCTCAAGGAAGTTTATGATTAGTCAATAAGCAATAAAGTGACATTGCACATAAACAAACAAAATGCCATGAATTTCAGTCTGAAGAGGAAAAATGACATTGTTAAATTAAATTTAGATGGAACCTCTATAGACTGCGTAGCAAATGCAAAATTTCTAAGAAAGAATATTGATTCTCAGTTGAAGTGGTGTGAACCCACAAAGGTACCTGCAAACAGAATGTAACCAGCATGTTATAGCCTTGGAATCCTATCATAAGTGTGTAACATGCAGTGTCTTTTTATTACATATTATTCATTTGAACACTCATTTCTTAGCTATAGCATTCTGTTTTGGGGAACAAACGCACAAAATATGAACACAATTTTCAAACTCCAGAAAAGAGCTATAAGAATAATAACCAGAAATACTAGTCGTGATCGTTGTAAAGAACTCTTCAAAACACTGGAGATTTTAACTGCACCATGTGAACACATTTACCAGTCACTTACACAGATCAAAAATAACATTGGTAATTACTGCACAAACAGCTCTGTCCATGACCATGCAACAGGAGATACACTCAACTTACAATTATCAAGAAAAAATAAATATAAAACTCAAAACAGCATTTTATACCAAGGAATAAAACCGCACAATAAATTAGCATAATAGAGTAAAGAAATTGCAAAACTACACTTATTTAAAAAGCCAGCTAAAATGTACCTGTTGTGCAATACATTTCATACATTGAAGGATTACTTAGATAAAACAGAGTAGGGGTTTGATTAAAAAGTGTTGTAAAAATAAATAATAATAATAAAGTTTATAAAACATCCAACATTCCACATAACACCTTCACTTCTTTTCCTTCTTTTTTCCTTTCTAGAAATGCTTACCCCCAAGCTATGAATAGCACAATACTAAAACCTCTTCCTCTATCTAAGCTCAACATCTCACTCATTATGGAGGGATGCTGACTCAGTTTTTCAGGATAGCAAAATGGTTCAAATGGCTCTGAGCACTATGGAACTTAACTGCTGTGGTCATCAGTCCCCTAGAACTTAGAACTAGTTAAACCTAACTAACCTAAGGACATCACAAACATCCATGCCTCAGGCAAGATTCGAACCTGCGACCGTAGTGGTCGCTCGGTTCCAGAATGTAGAGCCTAGAACCGCACGGCCACTTCGGCCGGCACGGGATAGCAAATGGGAAGCTGCGGTACAGAAAATGGCCCAGAGATCATCAGTGTGTGTGTGTGTGTGTGTGTGTGTGTGTGTGTGTGTGTGTGTGTGTGTGTGTATGGTTGTTAGTGTGTGTGTGTGTGTGTGTGTGTGTGTGTGTGTGTGTGTGTGTGTGTTTGTGTGTGTAGTGAGTGAAGTGTTATGAAACAATGTGTGTAAAGTGTTTGCAGTGACTGATAGTGAGATATGAGTGAACGATGTGGTATTACATTATTTAATAAGTTATTTATAAAAGAGTATTGTATACCTGGAGTAAATCTAATGATCGTGTCTAATTAAAGTCTGTAAATATATGTGCATACGAATTAACTTATTTTAAATTGGTTCAAACTCGTAAATACTTTGACATGTCCTATATCCTTGGAAAAAGAGATCTACGGATGAATAAAGCTGCTACTATTACTGCAACTGAATTTATAGGAAACCTACTAAGAGCAGGCGGCAAGCTGCTCTCAGCTCTCTACCGTCGTGTGCATTCAGCATAATTATGGTAAGAGGTTGCTATCCGAGCTGTATTTCCTTAGGGAAGCACTGAGGGCCAACATTTCCATAAACAGGACATCCAATGATCATAGTAACAATAGTGATTACGGAAAAAAGAGAAGCGAGAAACACCCTGCACATTGAAGTTAACATTTCTGGTTTGAGTAACAGACTGAATAGGCCGAATACTTCGGAAGATCGGTTTAAGGAACATTCCTCAGCCAACTCTAGAAAATAGACTTCGACCTACAATGAGGCGCCAAAGGCGCGGGGTACCTCCCTTTACCCGGACGTCGAATCAACAAGTTGTTGCAGGTCCCCTGCAGATTAACAGAACATACACACTGAGGAGAAGAGAGTCATGGGATAACTTATAATATGGTGTCGGACCTCCTTTCGCATGGCATTGTGCAGGACTCAACAAGTCATTGGAGGTGTCCTGCAGAAATATTGAGCCATGGTGCCCCATAGCCGTCTCCAATTCCGAAACAATTCCTACTGCAGGATTTTCTTCACAAACTGACCTATCGATTATATCCCATAATGTTCAAATGGTTCTGAGCACTATGGTCATCAGTCCCCTAGAACTTAGAACTACTTAAACCTAACTAACCTAAGGACATCACAAACATCCATGCCCGAGGCAGGATTCGAACCTGCGACCGTAGCGGTCGCGCGGTTCCAGACTGAAGCGCCTAGAACCGCTCGGCCACACCGGCCGGCCCATAATGTTCTATGGGACTCATGTAGGGCCATCTGGGTGGCCAAATCAATAGCTAGTATTGTCCACAATGTTCATTAAGCCCGTCACGATCAGTTGTGGCACGATGACATGGCGCTCCGTTGTCTGGGAACATTTCTAGTTAATGATCGATTCAGTTGACAAAGGACCCAGTCCATTACATTTAACACAGCCCACACCATTATGGAGCCGCCAACAATTTGACAGCTTGAGTCCTTGGCTTTGTGGTGTTTGCGCCACACTCGAACCTTACCATCAGCTCCTACCAATTAAAATTTAAATTCATCTGACGTGGCCGTGATTTTCCAGTCGTCTAGGGCCAACCAGTAGGCTCATAAGCCCAGGAGAGGCGCTGCAGGCGATGTTGTGCTGTGAACAAAGCCATCCGCCTCGGTCGTCTGCTGCCATAGCCTATTATCGCCAAATTTCGCGGCACTGCCCTAGCGGATATGTTCGTCGTACGTCGCACACTGATTTCTGCGGTTATTGCACGCCGTGTTGCATGTTGTTAGCACTGACAGCTCTACGAAAAAGCCCTGCTTTCTTCCGTTAAATGAAGGTCAGTGGCGACTGCGTTGTCCGTGGTGAGAGATAATGCCTGAAATTTGGTATTCTCGGAACACTTTTGACACTGTGCATCTCGGAGTATTGAATTCCCTAACGGTTTCCGAAATGGAATGTCCAATGCGTCTAGCTGCAACTACGATTCGGGGATCAAAGCCTTTAAGTTCCAGTCGCGCGGCCGTAATCATGTCGGAAACCTTTTCACAAGAATCACTTGAGAACAAGTGAGAGTTCCAATAATGCGCTGCTCTTTTATGCCTTACGTACACGATGCTAACGCCATCTGCATATGTGCTCATCGCTATTCCGTGACTTCTGTCACCTCAGTGGGTTCAAATGGTTCAAATGGCTCTGAGCACTATGGGACTTAACATCTGTGGTCATCAGTTCCCTAGAACTTAGAACTACTTAAACCTAACTAACCTAAGGACATCACACATATCCATGCCCGAGGCAGGCTTCGAACCTGCGACCGTAGTAGTCGCGCGGTTCCGGACTGAGCGCCTAGAACCGCATGACCACCGCGGCCGGCTCACCTCAGTGGGCAACGGAATTGCCTGACAGCTTCTATTCGTTTGGAGTGTATGAAGCGATGTGAGGTTGTGTCAGTGTAAATCTAGGAGACAATGTAATCACAGCAAAAGAACGCCTTACGGAACAGGAACGCCACACCCATTGAAGACAAGTAGTAACATCAGCTGCATTGGAGGACCAAGAAGATTTTGAGCAGGTTATGGATTTTAAGAAATTACGCGTGATAACTGGAAGAAGTAATGTTAAAGAAGTAAAGCCAGTGAAGTGGCCGAAATATCGAAGAATGAGTACAATTTCAAAATAGATGACTGCTACAGGCTTCTGTATCGTAGCTACCCCCTATCATGGAAGTAAACACCAAGTCACGGCGAGCAACAAACTTAAACAACTACAAGAAAACAACCGATGCAGCACAACATTAATGTTTTTGGTGTCTCCTCTCTGACAGATTTGCGTTCGGTATTTACCCAATGATGACCAATCGCAGCCGGAAGATTTTTAGCCGTAATTCCACGAGTAGGAAAATGCGCGGGAAAACAGGCTTTACAGATCATAGCGACACCGTTGTTGGCAGTGTTCAGCGGTCCTGGGACAATAGAGGAATCTTGAAGAAGATCGCGGCAAAGAGATCGAAAAGTCGAGGAGTGAATAAGTCTTATGAGGAATATGATGCTGCCTGACGAACCAGATGATTTTACCATTCCAAATATCCGTGAACTGTAGGTAGCGCACAACAAAGAAAAAAATCTAAGTCCCTTAACGGTCTACGTCACGTCAAGCAGGTCTAGTAAACTAAGTATCAACCCATTTACAGATTCCGTTCAGATTTTTCAGTAGTAAGACCGAAGAGTGTAATATATTATACATGTTACACTAGAAAATATGAAAACCTAGATAATGATTTAAATAATTTGTGGCTTACTGCTCACTAACATGAGCAACCAGTTATCAGATACCACGTTCCCTGTGGTTTCATAATTGCAGTAAGTAATTGAATAAGGAATTATCATCACTTTATCAACTTAATTCGGCTAATTATAAGTCTCTTGCATTCTTCAGTAACGTTATCTGATAACTGTTTAAGCCAGCACTCCATACGTTCAACAACACAACGAAGGGATAACAACCAAATGAGTTGGACTGTATGTGTTTTATGCGTTGTTTCTTGGTAATATTCCTGACCCTCTCATTAAAAGCTCACGCCTTGCTACCGTAAGTCAGAACTGGTTACATACTACAGCTAGAAACTTCCTTTTCGATACCAGACAGAAAAATGGAATTGAAAATTACACTTAATTTACGAAAGGCACTCAAGTATACCTTTGCTCGTGTTTCCTCATCCAACAATTCGTAGTCGCAAACATAAAAACATTAAGTGACCCACGACACAACTATTATTTCGTACCGCTTCCTTTTCCCTAGGTTCATAGTATACTGTTTCAATCGTTAAAAATTTGTTTTCATACTTACCCTACAGTTTTCTTCCATTAATGAAAGTAGAAGAAAAATAGAACTTAATCAGTAAAACGGATGTAATTCAAGTGACTTCAAGTAACACACTTCTTTTTCGATTAAGAATGACAAATTTTATTCGAGAACTGCTGTCAATAGTTTTGCTGTTTTGGAATCTCCATGCCCCAGTCATCATCATTGTTTGACTCCATGGGTAAAATCAAAGAGAAGATTGTGAGTACACTGTGTTCATAAAATGCATGTATTTATGTTCGCCGTTAAGTGAAGCGGCGGCACCCCAATCTGGAACGGTAGAGCGGAGGGGGGCTGTGAAGAAGACGTCAGCCAATAGCACGCTGACCGACCCCCCTCTCTATAGGACGACAACGGGGCGGCAGCTACTTACGTACGATGAGAACATAAGCGCAGAGCCGACTTGTCGCGGCTCATTCCGCGGAGGACTAGCGATCTGGATAGAAGCATCCACCGTATTACGTCACTTGTCACCGCTATGCTGAAGGACATGGATTATATTGTATGTCGCTCCTTGCTTGTGACACATCTTTATTTCTCAAAGTTAAATATTGTCATTTATTATATGTAATAAAATCATTAATGCGATTTGCTTGAACTGTTGTCTAGTGATATGAGAAAGCAGGTTTCCAAGGCACACCATATTTGACGAGTAGGCTGGATACAACAACTTATTGCTCTAGTTTCTTCTTTTCTACTGTACACCTATAAATATTGTTCAAACATAGGGCTGTCGTGCATCCATGTTTCCTCGGATGTGCCCTAGTTTTGATGGCGTCCGTGGATATCCAGGAAATTTTTCATATAGCGTTCTGAGATGAACATTTCTTTTACAAATTTGGTTGGTTGGAAATAAGCAGATATTAATAAATCTGCCTTAAAATTCATTGATTAGGGATTGACGCATTGGTAGTTTCGTTTGCTTTTCACTGAAAAACCAGCAGCTAATACTGTTAGACGCTCCCCTATACACATATTTCCCACACTTTGTTATTGAGAACGTAGAGTAGCCGCTGACAACTGACGATCAGATGAACCGCACCGTCCCCTTGCCTGCCGGACAGTTGTGCGTAGGCAAACCATTTGCCTAATCGTAAGCTTGACTCTACACGTCTGTGCCCCAACCATATCATTTCGTTACTGTAGGACATTGCTTTACGTACGTTTTTGTCATTTATATTGAATATGATTTCTTAACTCGTCATGGCTTTATTTCCGACGGACTATATGTATCCGGGAAAATTATGAGGTTTGACCTAAATGTTAGGAATTTTCGAAGCCATTGTACAGGTCGACTGTTTGAATCATCTCAGGTCCACGCAGGCATATCATACAACAGCACAGACCCAGCGAACTCTGAAATTGTGTTACCAGTTGTTCCTATATTAGAGGCAAAATTTGGTGAGTGCGAGCTGGCGGAAATCGAGAAAAAGAGAGGGTTGGATGGTGTTGTGTGGGAGGTGGGGTGGGTGAATCAGTTGCCGCCTAGCTGCTCTTCATGAAAGTAAAACTGGTACCAAAGTTCATACATCATACTAATCACGGTGAGTAATCTTAGTCTGACACACAGTATTCTTTATAATATTTCGTCGAAATATTTTATTTTATCCATTACCTATTAAACTGTCGAGTCTAAGACGCAGTTTTTTTTGTCAGTTTAAGACATCCACCACATACATCATTAAGCTTCGATACAGATTTATTAGAATGAAGACATGACTAAGTAATAAAAGTGACGCCAGCCATAATTCTGGACAAAATAAATAACAATCATATTAATATATACAGTCGGCAGAACAGTATCGAAGGTCTAAGCGTAGTCTTGTATCTCAAGGATGTGTTTCTACAGATTTTATTGAAGTAGCTGTAATAACTAGCTGAGTTAGATATGAGTGGTGCATGCTGACAAGAGAAAGTTTCACAACTGGACAAAGACGATGTGAGGAATCACGGAGGTGACGTCCTGTAGGAAAGTAGGTAAATGCAAGAACAATAATGATCGACGTAGCTGAATACTGTACAACTGTGGAAATAAAGTGAGTGATGATGGTCTCGGATGAGGAGGCAGATAATGGGAAAGGGTTTCTACGGTGATAGACTACGACGACGACGAGGACGACAATAACAACAACAATGATTATACTGGTGGCGGTGGTGATAGTGTTGTTCTTAGGTCGTCAATATTATTGATCCTGTACCAAACAGAATGTCCTGAAGTCGGGAAGTTCGGATACTACTCAATACATAGCATTGGAATTCTGTTATTTTTATTTTATTATTCTCAGTTTACATGATCAGCATTGTTGTCAGTCGGATGGTTTAGTGCAATAAGCTTCACCGCTATCGCAGCGGTAAAGGACTGTAATGAACAATTAAGGCAAACAGTTGTTCTGGAATTGAAAATTAAACTAAGTGCCGCCATTGTTTAGCGGAGTGCTAAATTAGTGAATGACTTGACTGAGTGTACTAGTTTCGTATGTAATCTCTCTGAAACAAATAATTCTCCTGTAATGTTAATATTCGCCTAGTGCTGTTACTTAAGGAAAATATCTGTAGCTCCTGTGTATACGTTTTCTCGTAGTGAAATGTTCTGTGTATTCTAAATCACGCTCTCTCTTGTAAGTACCCTTACATGTGAGTTATAGCCTGTGGTAAACTTCCCACGTGTCATAATCACCATTAGCGAAGAATTTATATATAGCCAGAATATTTGTTAGACATTCGTCCTTATATCACACAAAAATGGAGGTTTGGTTATCTTGGAGATGTGTCTTTTTTCCATCATATTGTTAGGATGTTTCACTTTACCGTCTGTCCGTAATAAACCAGTATTTTTGGATACTTTTTCAGACTATGATATGTTCATTATTTATAAATATCTTTTTAACTCATTGTCGAATTATTACTCTGAAGTATCAGTGGTCACATCACAGTTATGTAAATTTAAGGTGCAGTGGTAGAAGATAAAGTAAGGGAAGGAATTATTGATGTCAGCTACATCTGGCAGTTATGCACAATCATCGGTGACGAGTAAAAATGTGGGCTGAACCGAGATTCGAACTCGAGATTTCCTGCTCACTAGACGGTTGAGTTAACCACTTTCGGCTACACTCAAGAGAGCAATCACCAGGCATTCATATAACTGATTCGCCTCGATGAGCCATCAGTCCACCGCCTTCAGTGCGGATGCCGAATTACGTTCGACCTCCTGCGAGAATCTCAAAGTAGCGAGCATGGTCGCGAGTACGTGGCACTCGGTTGGATTGTGGGTCGGCCAGGAGGCTTTTCAAGACTTTCAGTGCAATTGCTATAAACACTGTGTCCAGATGGTGCAATCGTTAAGCAACTGCCTAGTAATCTGGAGACCAGGCCTCGAGTCCTGGTCCGCCAAAAAATTTCCATTTGTCGCTGCTGATTTCGCACAAAGTCCCGATGAGGCTGACATCAATAAATTATTCCTTTTCTTTCGTTCTCTCTCTTCCTCCCCCCCCCCCCCCCCCCCGTCCACCGTCCACCGTCAATTTATGTATTATGTACCACAGCTGCGGATTCAAAAGGTGCCTGTCCTTTCAGATATGGTTGATATGTCCGGAAGAAAAGATACCACGCACTCATATGAAACATTAAAATTATAGCTCTCACATTTATGGAAACGTATTTATGAAAAACGTTTCTGCTGGAAGAGCAGTTGAACGGAATGGACAATGCCTCGAAAGGAGGATATAGGACGAACATCAACAAAAGCAAAATGAAGGTAATGGAATGTAGTCGAAATAAATCGGGTGATGCTGAGGGAATTATATTAGGGAATGAGACGCTTAAAGTAGTATATGTGTTTTGCTATTTGGGGAGCAAAATAACTGATGATGGTAGAAGTAGAGAGGATATAAAACGTAGATTGGCAATGGCAAGGAGCGTTTCTCAAGAAGAGAAATTTGTTAACATCGAATATAGATTTAAGTGTCAGGAAGTCGTTTCTGAAGGTATTTGTATGGAGTGTAGCCCTGTATGGAAGTGAAACGTGGACGATAAATAGTTGGGACAAGAAGAGAATAGAAGCTTTCGAAATGTGGTGCTACAGAAGAATGCTGAAGATTAGATGGGTACATCACATAACTAATGAGGAGGTGTTGAATAGAATTGGGGAGACGTGGAGTTTGTGGCATAAGTGAACTAGAAGAAGGGATCGGTTGGTAGGACATATTCTGGGGCATCAAGGGATCTCCAATTTAGTATTGTAGAGTAGCATGGAGGGTAAAAATCGTAGAGGGAGACCAAGAGATGAATACACTAAGTAGATTAAGAAGGATGTAGGCTGCAGTACGTACTGGGAGATGAAGCAGCTTGCACATAAAGAGTAGCATGGAGAGCTGCATCAAACCAGTCTCAGGACTGAAGACCACAACAACAATTCCTCTGCAAGTTTCACAAGCTGCGATATGGTCGCGAATAAGAGAGTGACCCGAATATAGCATAAATTTCCGCTATTTTACGCCTAAGGTCACAAATTTTTTGTCATTAGACAACCGGTTTCGGTCTATAATGACTATTTTCTGATGCCGCTATGGTTCCTGTACATTATGACATCTTTTTATAAAACAGATCTAAAGACGGTAATTAGAGACCGAAACCGGTAGTCTGATGACAAAAAATTTGTGACCATAGACGTAAAGTGGGGGAAATTTGTTCTTCTGCAAGTTTCAAGTGTCAGTGATGTGTAAAAATTGTGTCAGTCATAGTTAATATTGCATGAGAAAATAGTTATCAACGACGTGAAAACAGATAGATAAAACTGAGATAGACAAAAGGTAAGACAAATTTTCCTAGAGGACCTGTCGAGGAGAAGGTGTAGGTCTTTTGGAATCTTTGCTATGGCATTCAAGAATAGTTAAATTTCAAGCTGGATGACATGATGAAGAGGATAATCTGAAGCAGTAGTGAAAGAGTGATATATGCAAAACTGATTAAGGAGCATGTTGTGAGAGGTAAGTACGTACAGATGAAAAGATTAGACAAAAAAATGCAAGAGAGTTTCATCCTGGAAAACGCCATAAAACATGTCCGGATGATGTTCTGTTCTTCTTCGAAACACTGAGGTATTATCTCCTTACAAATCTGTCTGTATTCCCCTCTTTCTCTCTTCTTTTTCTCAGATTCGGTTGTAAGTAAAGTGCTCCAGTCAGCCTTTACACCTAAGTATCCATTGCTGAGACTAAAACTCTACCATCATGTGAGCAATTGAGATTAAAGACGGACGGAAGAGGACGAAGACAGACAGAGAGAGAAAGAGAAAGAGCGAGAGAGAAGAGAAACAGAGAGAGAGAGAGAGAAAGAGAAAGCTGCGGTTAAACGGAGGGGGAACAGAGAGGTTGGCGATAATGTGCTTTTGTTCGCGGGGAGCGTTCGCCGTGAGGATCCGCGGCGTCTCCGAGATAACCAGTGCACGCGTGAACGACGCCGGGATTTATTCTCCCCCGGGGCACTTCGCGAGAATATAGCCCGGCGGATAGACTTCCAACAGGAGCATTTACATTTCTGCGGCGGCGAGATCCCCTAGCCGCGGTATTTCCGCGCGGCTATGGGGCGTAACTCAGCGCTGAGCGGCCGAGCAGGGGGGAAGCGCCGACGCGGCGCAGCAGCGGCCGGAGGACTCTCCGGAGGTGACGGCCCCGCCGCTGCCTGGCGTGATGAAAGCGCCCTCCCACCGCGCTAATTCTCCGTGATACGGCAGCGCCAAAATGACTTCGTCTACCTGCGACACGTCCTCGTATATGTCGTGATACAGGGTGGGCATAACACAACTGGTCGAGAAGAATCTCGCGCTCCTTAAGATGCGCAACCCAACTTACAAAGTCTCCACCCAAGGCAGTTGGGCTGCCTATCTTATAGGTGCATGAAATATTTTCCTTGCGTTTTATTTTTATTGTCCATAGCTATACATGAACGTTAAGTTCTACTCGTATAGGTTAAGATAGGGAGATCCTCTATAAAAGTCAACGCTGATTCCGCAAAGAGGTCTCGAGAAAGTTCACTCTGTTCGTCTATGAGATCCAGACAACGATACACCAGTGGACTTGTGGGAAGCCTTCCGTATATGTCTTCCTGCTTCATAATCTCCACTTTATTACACAACTGGTAATGCGCATGTATAAAGAATGAAGTATGCAGATTCGACAAACTTTTGCTGTGTTCACGCTCTACCACAGATAAAATGGCCTCGTTTCACCTTGTTCATAGCTGTAGATGTACGTTAAGTTAGACTCGTATAGGTTAAGATAGGGAGATCCCCTATAATAGTCAAAGCTGATTCCGCAAAGACGTCTGGAGAAAGTTCGCTCTGTTCGTCTATGAGATCCTGACAGCGATACGCTCGTTGACTTGTGGAAACCCTTTTGTATACGTCTTCCTGCTTCATAATCTCCACTTTATTAAACAATTGGTAATGCGCACGTATAGAGACTGAAGTACGCAGCCTCGACAAACTTTTGCTGTGTTCACACTCTACCTCAGATAGAATGGCCTTGTTTCACCACAACACAACCGTGAATACGTCGTCATATACGTGTACGTCAGATTTCAGAAATATAGACAAGAATACTATAGCAGTTACGGAACCGTGATTATAGCAGTGTTGATGTCTGCTCTGAAGTTTCTTAGGTTAAAGGAAATGAAACAAGAAACATGCAGTGTTTGAGGAACCAGCAGCTAAACCTAATTCTAAACATTCTCCTCGCCCGCACCATTCACACTACGGCACATTGCTCGAGGAAATGCAAACTGAATCAGTTTATGACTGGGAGGCACCAAACAAAACGCTGTGGCAACGCGTTTGGCAGCAATAATGCGCACGGTATAAATAGAGGATGTGCAGCTCATTTTAAGTCCAGATAAACATATTAGTCTATATAGAGATTCTTTTGTGCATCTTTTTATATATTCACTATCAGCCGCACATGCTTAGCCTCTTGAATAAATTCTGTTTAATACAAAGAGTACGAGTAATAAATCTCTAAGCAGCATTGCCTACAATAAATTGAGTGGTTACTTTTAAAATTTTCATTTATCTTCAAAAAATTCGCGGTTTGAAAGTAAGTCGTGGCTGAATATATTCGCTCGTTGTTTTCATTGCACCCATTGACACTGTACGACTCTATCCAAAGCCAACATGAACTCCTGAACGTTTTCTGGTGTTTCCAGTACAGCGCGATGTTGATGACCTCATAATGATGATGATGTCATAAGCTTAGGAACGACGTAAATTTTCGAGCAACGACTTGTATATTATAAATCATTATTTGAAACTACATACATACACTATGGCAGTCATCAGATATTACGGCCTGAGGAACGTACATAACCGCTTACTCCGTTGGGACAAGAAATTAAATGCATTGTACAGAGTAAACACCATGTGAAACTAAAGTTACAAATTAAATACGGCATTGCGATATAGGCTGTTTTCTTGTTTAAACTAGTGTGTCGTATCACTGTTACGCCCTGGAACAGTGTTTTCACCACTCACGAATTAAATACAATTTTAGTGCGTGCCCGCCAAACCTCAGAGTGTGAGTTCTTCATAGCTTGTGCCACAGCGCGGGTGCTTTTCGACGAATCTGAGTCGAATCCCTGTAGCTCGTCCTCCAAAAAAGCGTACGTACGCTCTGTGAAACCACTCCTTCAGACGCCGATGGGTGGTCACAAACTTGGAGTGGTGGGGCTGAAGCCAATTGGGATATCGTTACCTGTAGATGCGTAACGCTGCGTGCACTTTGCGTGTCGCCTCATCATATGCATTATGCAAGTAGCGCTGATCGACCCAGGAGAACGTCTCTGTGATGCAGCACACTAGCACGCGACAAAATAAGACTGAGCACGGTGTATTGCTACATATGTTTGTAGTCACCCTCTGCCGCTTCCCCTGTTAGCGGTCTCTACCGTGTTGGTGTGACAGGCGTGGCCGCGTTGAACGCCGTTTAACGTTCAGACTGCTGTCAGGTACATTGCGAAACTTTCAGTCCGCAATCTGTTCACGTACTGAGTCACTCTTACTGCCAGAGGATAAGTATAGCGGCAGCCGTCGGCGTCTGTAGCTTCGACACTCTGTAGCGTCCTTGAAGACGTTCCGGACACGGTTTCCTATCCTCATTTTGTTCCTCCAGACATTTTCTGCATCCACTGTAGGTTAGTCGGCGTATTTTTCAAACACCCCGAATGTTATGTAGATAGACGGAATGCTGTAAAACACCACATGAAATCAAATTTCTCAGATATTAATGTCTTACTCATTTCGTGCCATATGACAGCCAGTGCCGGCCGTTGTGGCCGAGCGGTTCTAGGCGCTTCAGTCTGGAACAGTGCGAGCGCTACGGTCGCAGGTTCTAATCCTGCCTCGGGCATGGATATGTGTAATGTCCTTAGGTTAGTTAGGTTTAAGTAGTTCTATGTTCTAGGGGATTGATGACCTCAGATGTTAAGTCCCATAGTACTCAGAGCCATTTGAACCATTTTTTACGCCAGCAAGTGGTATACTGCTCTGTACTGCTAGACTCTTCCTTGCCCTAACGCCGTCGGAAATACCACAATGACGTCTCTGAGGAGCATGATACCTTATTAGCAGCGTCTGCCAAGTGTAGGATAATCACTTTCAAAATGGGATTTGATGTCTAATTTAGTTGATCATGAAGCGAGTTTGGTCTAAAGTTAATGCTTTGTGATGTGTCTGGACTCTGGTCTAAGATTTCTGCCTGAAGATTTTAGTGTTTCCAGAGTGGCTGACTCATTCTGATTCTTCCTGTGGCCGACTAGCCACGGCCACCTGCTATGATGTTTAGTTTTAAGCTTCACTGTTATTTTCTACTTGTCTCTTATTACTTTCGTCCGGGTGCTAAAGGCCTAGGTGTTGTGCGTTCAAACCACACGAACCATCCATCCATGCATCCTTTTTCAAAATGTTCTCGCCCTCTTTAAACGAACCAATTACAATACACACTGCTGGGTTTTCTACTTGTAAAGGATTTCAATTCGAATTGTAACTTTCAATAATCGTAGAATGAGACTTCCATAAGGTAACTCTTTTGTTGGTGAATTAAATTTCGTTAAAAGCGTAATGGTGTTGGGGGTTCGGACATTATTAACTAGCATGCTCGCTTCTGTCCCAGATCAGCTTCTCGGTGGCGTGTGTGGTCTCCAGGTAGCGGTTGCTACCACAGCATAACTCCCAGCTGCGTGCTCGGCTGGCAGTAGTGCGTGAGGACGCAAGTCAGTGATGCTCACTTCAGTGAAGATACGTGGCCGGCGTTGCGGCTGTGCTGATGTAAGGCAGGCGCATCTGGCGGCCAGCGGGCTTACCCAATGGGCGTAAACATCAAGCCAGGGCAACAGATGCCCAGCACTAAACCCATGCCCCTCCACTAGAAGAATTATTCCATTGGTGACACTGACTCAAGGGCCAGAACCATCCGATCCAGCGGCCACATGCAAATAAGACACTAACTGATAACGCCATCAGGCCATGTAGAAGCTGCTTGACCATACTAGGACAGTCGTTTGGTATGGAGACAGCGTCATCTGTAGTTGGTGATACTGCGGCGTGTACAGTCGCTCTGCCCAGATTGCCCCGACATGTTGTGACACGGCTCTGCCTTGAGTTACGTTAGTGGCCAGAGAAGTGCGGCGTTGTGCCCCTAAATGTGGAATTTCAGCCCATCATTGCACTAGACAGGTGTGCTTGCATCATACTGTGCCAGTAATAATATTGACACCCAGCAACAGGATCCTGTGAGCAGCTCACCTGCCCATCTTTCAACGTTTTGTAAGGTCTACACTGTTGTGGTGCAACAACTCAACTCTGCAAGTGAATCTCAGACAGGCAGCTGCCTTTGTTACATTCGAGTGTACAAATAAACCCAGGATCTGAGGTTAAGGGATGGCGAGTGGGAGGGGATGGGGGAGGGGGAGAAGGCGGAGGGGCTCACATTAGCTGATGGAAGGTAGAAGGCTGGAAGATATGAAGGACAACCTCTTTCAAAACAAACTGAAATGCCCTGACGTATTGCCATTTTAACCACCAAAAATGCTAATAGTACCAACTCATATTACGTTTCAAATGTCCATATTTAACTGAGATATTATAGTTTGTGTCAAATTAGTAGATATTATTTTACTATGAGGTTGATAAAATTCACATACGAAAAGCTTCTATATTCACGTTTTAATAGAGTTTTACAATATCTGGCAATACAAGAAAAAAAATGTAGCGCTCGGGGTATAACACCTCTGGCAGCTTTTAGAAGCTAGAACCATCTGGCACTTTCCGTTTCAGGGCTAAATGGTTCTGAATTTCCATGACAAATTATTTTGATTGTTACATTTAAACAGCATTTCGGTTCATATTCTCACAAAATATCATTTATCTACAAGTAATTAAAGGATTAAAATCTTTGAATTCCAAGATTTGCTCACGTGATTGAAAACGCTCCGTTATAATCTGAATCTCTGGTGATGCCATAGGTAAGAATAAGACGAAGGTGCACCTGTGTTATAGGAGTAGCCGAAGCCACTAGTGTTTTCCATACTTGTTCTACAAACAGAATATTTTCTTAGTGATAGGAATAGCATTTACAACTTTTGGATACCTTGCGAATGTTGAAGCGTTTATGGTATCTTCGTTCTTGAAAAACAATCTATATTTTTATGCTCCGGATTCATGAAGTGTGAAAACTACATTAGGTGGCGACTGGGACAGAAGTAATGTGACACAGTAATAAGTCGCAGAGCTGCCATTTATGTGAGGGAATCTGGAACTGAACTTTTGTTCGGACCATGCTGAAAACGTTTTCCAAGCGCTTCACAGTAAAACGCAGTGGAGACTTACTCTTCCAGAAGGTAACTCTGAAAGTTAAATGTTGTGGTTGTTCCCAGAACCAGTAGGGTTTTCCAGCTATCTGTTTTCTCAATTTGTAAATTCTCATTCTGCGTAATAACAAATGTGGGAACTGCAGAGGATCATCGTGTTTGTGTGTGACAGCTTTACACACTGCAGTTTTTCTACACCTTTAAGTCATCAATATAAACCATGGGAAAATTGTGTCTATAAAATATGCAGTTGACGCAGCAGACCCTTAAAGTGCTGTATCTGTTGCTCTACTACATACTGCTGCTGAAACACAATGAGTTAGAAGTCCTTATGCAAGCCAACTTCACTTTCATTGTAATGGACTGTTCTTATTACATATCCTTCTAGGTTCCTAGCAATGTTCAGTTTTTCTCTTTGTCAAACTCATACAGCTTTACCACAGTGTGGGAAGCGTCTTCAGAACAAGAGCTACATCAAGTGTAAGATACAGTTTCTTGACACCATCCCCGCCATTTATCTCAAATTGATTAAATATAAAATGAAGCTAGTAAATGAAAATAGTTGTTAAATGTGATATGATAGAGGATTTAAAGCTCTTACATTGCTGTATTACGAATAAAGTAAATTTAAGGAGGCAGTACTACTAAGCGAAGAGAACAGGAAGGAGAAAAAAAAAGCTTCCGCCAAATAAGGATCGATGTTCAGAACATTGCATTAGAAGCCAAGCACCCGACCTACTATGCTGCAAACAGAACGGCGTTTATCTGGTGCATTTACCCATATCAAAATGACCCTCAAATAAATAAACACACGTAGTGACCACCATCTAATTTGGATCTCTATGACAGAGCTGCTCACGTATTCCCTTTCTTCGGAAAACTCAAGAACAATACTTCAGGAGCACTTATAGAAGTAATTGTGTAGTGTGGTACTACACACCATTTGTAACCTATTTTCCCAAACGTAATTTTCAAATCAAGACAACACTGCGAATGCGCTTTACGACAGCAGGAGCAGCACGCTGTTCAGTAACATCAAAGACATCACATGACTGAAATGGAGCGTATGAGCGGGCTTTCATAGTACTTGTATATAATATCCATTTACAAAAAAATACTGAAATTCCTCAGGAAAAAAGCACGTTATGAGCATAAAATCACATGGTTAACCATAAAAGCTGATTTCCGAAAATAGTTAAATATCCTTTTGCTACTACTCAGAAGCCATTACTTGTTCTGGCTCTCTTCAAACTGATATTGGTTTAAAAGGTTTGTGTGTCTGGCATGACAGGGTGCGATTTCGATTAACGAAGACACTGTTTCGTCCTGTGAGTGGAAGGAAGCAAATATCCTCCCCGGCCTCTCTCTGGGCACGCCTTTGATTACTAGTATGGCAACGTTTCCTCTAAATCAGCTTCGTGCGTGTTGTTCCATACTTAGGGATTCGTATACTGAGTGTTCTCAGTGAGTGACCGCCAAGCACGAAATCAAGCAGTTATCGATTCAACAGCATATTTAATATATTAGAATTGTGGTTCAGGAATTGGTGGGAGTGGTAACTGGATGAGGGTCGTGTTATCATAAACTCTTAAAAAATGTATTTCAGTCCATTAATACGTACAAAGAACCCAGAAGGTATAGATAATAAGAAACAATCAACGAACTCAGCACTTACGCAACGCTCAGCGGTTATCAGCGCCCGTACAAATTCCCAACTTTTTCTCAGTCCAAACTCGCCACGTTTATGAATGATGATGAAATGACGAGGATAGCGCAATACCTAGTCATCTCAGGCAGGTGAAAATCCCTGACCCCGCCGGGAATCGAATCCTGAACCATGTGCTCGGGAAGCGAGAACGCGACCACGAGACCACGAGCTGTAGACAGGTAAACGAGAGATCACGTAAGAACTTATGCAAGACAATTAAATTGACTTAATTAAACTGACTTAGTGAAATCAATGAACTTGGCAATTAACGGGCCACAGATTAATAATACAAAATAACCACACAGTAATACCTAACATAATATAACCAAGTATAAATAAAGAGACCCCCTGAATTAATTCATTGTAGTAAAAGGAGCATGCATTAATATACAGAAATAACAACGCTCAGTAGAAGAATAATATGAGTACTGCATACAGAACATAAGAACAGTAAAACAATTAAATTCAAGATCGATGGTATAAAAAACATTAGACAAAATCACGATGTATCCTAATTCCTTTACGACTGTGGCTACGAAATATAAAAGTCTCCCGCTGATTCAGACACACCTGAAATGGTTTTAAAAGTGGTTTGAAACAGTCCCTGTAGTCCTTCCTGGACTTTTATTTAGTAGTGCATACAGGTCTTTTGGATGTCCTTCATTGCGTTATACCGGCGCCATTTTATTACCAACTTAAAATTTCGAAGAATCGGAAGTCAGAGGGGGCCAAATCCGGTGAATACTGTGGGTAATAATCCGGTGAATAAGGCGAGTAACACATGATGATGATCCCTTCCCTGACCAAAAGCTCATACACGATCTTTGACTAGTGGGCTGAGGCGTGATCACGGAGGAGAAACCATGAAAATACCTCCCGATAGTCGGGAACGAATTATCGTCCGTAAACACTGTAGGACTCAAAAAACTTGATGTTGTTCAGTGCTCCACTGCCATTTGCCGACAAGTGTACATATACCGTTACATTCGCGGACAGGAAGCCTGCTGGAGCATTCCTAGCGCTTTTACTTTCTACACGGCAGTTTTTGAAACTTCAGTGATCGTTACGCTGCAACTCGCCACGAGATAGCTTTGAAGTTTGGAATTTCACACAAGCAGTCCTAACGAAACTGGGACACACTGCGCACAGCTTTTTCCACTGAATACACTACGCTCAACAGCGGCCTCGTTGCGTTCCACAAAGGCAATCAACAGGCGGCTCAAGTAAGTCACTGCCGGCTCTGTGGTATGCACTACAAAACCTCGGGGTATAGAAATTCCCTTAACCCTCAGAAACTAAATCGGGTCACATCTTCAAGAAGTAGCCTCTAAATTTTTATGCGCCAAGATTAGTGGATAACGGGAAAACTACAGCGCTAGGAGTCGCTCGTAATGTGGGGTAATTCAAAGATAAATATCTCACCAAGACTAACGCAATCTGATTGTAGTAAAACGTTGGTTATGATTTTCAACTGATTGCAGATGTCTGCCTGGGCGCAGATTAGCAGCCTACAACTTACAGTAAGTGAAGGATTCGAACAGAAACAATGATCAAATACTCCCATTTATTATGGGATCAACCTAGAAAATGAACAATCAAAAACTTATGACAATTGTATCTATCCAAATTTGCAGAAGATTAAATGGATAACTCTGTCAGTCACAAGGTAGTTGAATTACTTCTTGCTCTCTTAAAAATTTACTCCGTCTCTATTTCCACGATAAATGACAACTATTTAATCCTGCAAATCCCGATCGTAACAGTGACTGGAATTTCGTGACAGACGTTCATACCAGTCCTGAAGGACATGACACAGGTGATCGTCCTAGATTCCTAAAGTGTGAAACCAAATTGAGCTATTTTGCCGGTGCTGTGAATTATGCTCACTGAAAGGATAACTGGGCTGCGCCAAGCTGTGCGCTACTGACATACTGGCTTCCTTCAAGAAGGCAGAGTCCTGAGCATCTATGCCGAACACCAACATGTGGCAGCTTCTGTCTTGCTGCAACGCCAAGTTGTTCTGAACATCCTCATGTCCTACCGGAATGTCGAACTTGACACTATCGTGTCCTACAGCCGAGAGCTTCTCTTTCGGCGCTCACTTACATCATGAGAATTCCTCGCCGCCAAAAGGTGCCCATCAACAAACACAAAATTACTAATCACTGCGGCTCAGTCACGAGTATTCGTTCCAACATAGAATCCAGCCAAATGTAGCCCGTCATTTCCAGGCTCAAATCAAAACTTGAACCTTTCCTCTACTCCTAATAGTATTTACACTGAACAGCCAAAGAAACTGGCGCACCTACCTAATATCGTGTAGGGCTCCTGCGATCACGCAGAAGTGCCGCAACACGACGTGGCCTGGACTCGACTAATGTCTGAAGTAGTGCTGGGCTGACCGTAACATAGTAAGAATATGAGGGGGTGGAGATGTCTTCTGAGCAGCACGTTGAAAGGCGTCAATAACGTTCATGTCCCTTGAGTCTGGTGGCTGTGGAAGTGTTTATACTCAGAGAGTGTTCCTGGAGCCATTCCGTAGCAATTCTGATCGTGTGGGGTGTCGCATTGTCCTGCTGGCATTGCCCAAGTCCGTCGAAATGCAGAATGGACATGAATGGATGCAGGTCACCAGACAGGATGCTTATGTACCACCTGTCAGAGCCGTATGTAGGCGTGTTAGGAGTCCCATATCACTCCAACAGCTTACGCCCCACGCCATTACAGAGTCTCCACCAGACTGACAGTCCCCTGCTGACATACACGGTCCATGGATTCATGAGATTGTCTCCATACACATACACGTACATCAGCTCGACACAATCTGAAACGAGACCAGGCGATATGTTTCCAGTCATCAACAGTCCAACGACGGTGTTGACGGGTCCAGGCGTGGCGTGAAACATGCCGTCACCAAGGGTTCACAAGTGGGCCTTCGGTTTTTGAAAGCCCATGTCGATGATGTTTCGTTGAATGGTTTTCACGCTGACACTTGTTGATGGCCCAGCGTTGAAATCGGCAGATATTTGCAGAAGGGATGCACTTCTGTCATGTTGAACGATTCTCTTGAATTATCGTTGGTCCCGTTCCTCTGTGTCTAGAGTAAGTCTCATATTCAGATCTGAAAACGTTTTCTTAATATTTGCATAGCGTGTCGCTGGGCCTGGAAGTGGGAAATATACCGGTATTTACCTACTTGTAAACCACCTAAAAACTACATCCAGGCTGGCCTGCTCACTAGCTCTCGTCGATCTGCGAGACGTTTTCGATGCGGTCGGACTCGTCTACCTGTATCCCGGGAGTGGCGAGTTAGTGCTCTTGGCTGTCCGGCGGGTTCAGTATGTACAAACGCTAAAGGGAAATAACAAGACTAGAAGACCAAGTACGAAGTGCTTTAATTGGAAATGGTGTAAGATAGGGATGCAGGTTTACTCTCATATAGGGGAAACCATTAATTACGTACGCTCAAAAATCTATCCAAATCTCATTTAAAGGGGAGGGGGAATGAAAAATCTCACGTCAGCTTTTTTAACTCAGAGAATATACTTTATTGTAATGGACAAAACTTGGTTTTATAAAATACTAAAGATCTTACCAATCTTTATGGCCACTCTGAACTGAAGTGAGTGCTTTAACCGTGTCCATGTTCGGAATTTCTGATCTGGATCAAGTCGAAGCACACGTTCGAGCAAGAAGTTAATCGTTCGTGGGAGGAATAAAAGGTAAAACTCACAAACAGAATTCAGTTAATAATCGTATAAATCAAGAGATTGTAAGGTTACGTTATCATACGATCCAAAGGAAGGTAGAAATAATTTTTCTTTCATCTACAACGTAATTAAGGGTTCAATAACATTTAACGTATGTAATAATTCAATTAAAGGTCGATTTCTTAGCGATCCGTCTACACGGCTAATACTTTTTCGTGAAACATATTTGTCCGTCTGTCACTATTTCTCCGTCTGAATACTACTCAGCGTTGGAATGTTAAAAATAGTATCTTTAATTATATATTCAAATACTGTTTAATACAATTTATAAATGAAAGATTTTTATTATACTGTATTAAGCAGTGACTAAAACCAATAATGGAATTTAATTTTCACTTATTTTCACCCAACTACGCGGTAAACGTCACCAAGGGATGAGGGGTAGGCTCCCGATATTAAAAAAATCAATCTCACATAATGAATGAAGGAACCTATGGGTCTGCCTGCACATCTAAAAATAATATCAAGACTAACAGATTGATTCGCACTTGGGACTAAAATTAGGCACTGAAAAAACTTTCTGTCGTAAGATACGATATAACATTGCTACACTATGTGATCAGAAGTATCCGGACATCCACAAAAAATACGTTTTTCATATTAGGTGCATTGAGTTGCCACCTACTGCCAGGTGCTCCATATCAGCGACGTCTGTGATCATTAGATATCGTGAGAGAGCAGAATGGGGCGCTTCGCCGAACTCACGGACTTCGAACGTGGTCAGCTGATTGTAACTTGTGTAATACGTCTGTACGCGAGATTTCCACACTCTTAAACATCCCTAGGTCCACTGTTTCCGATGTGATAGTGAAGTGGTAACGTGAAGGGACACGTACAGCACAAAAACGTACAGGCCGACCTCGTATGTTGACCGACACAGACCGCCGATAGTTGAAGAGGGTCTTAATGTGTAACAGCAGATATCTGTCCCGACCATCACGCAGAATTTCCAAACTGCATCAGGATCTACTACAAGTACTATGTTAGTTAGGCAGGAGGTGAGAAAATTTGGATCTAATGGTCGAGCGGCTGCTCATAAGGCACACATCACGCCGGTAAATGCCAAAAGGCACCTCTCTTTGTGTAAGGAGCGTAAAAATTTGACGATTGAACACTGGAAAAACGTAGTATGGAGTGGCGAATCATGGTACACAGCTTGCGGATCCGATGGCAGTGTGTGGGTATGGCTAATGCCCGGTGAATGTCATCAGCCAGCGTGTGTAGTGCCAACAGTAAAATTCGGAGGCTGTGGTGTTATGGTGTGGTCGTCTTTTTCGTGAATGGGGTTTGCACCCCTAGTTCTTTTGCTTGGTACTATCACAGCACAGACCCACATTGACATTTTAAGCACCTTCTTGCTTCCCACTGTTGAAGAGCAATCCGGGGACGGCGATTGTATCTTTCAACATGATCGACCACCTATTCATAATGCACGGCCTGTGGATGAGTGGTTACACGACAATAACATCCCTGTAAGGGAGTGGTAGCAACAGAGTACTTTGGGATGTTTTGGAAAGCCGAATTCGTGCCACGCCTCACCGACGACATCGATACCTCTCCTCAGTGCAGCACTCCGGGAAGAATGGGCTGCCATTCCCCAATAAACCTTCTAGCACCTTATTGAACGTATGCCAGCGAGAGTGGAAGCTGTCATCAAGCCTAAGAGTGGGCCCACACCATACTGAGTCCCAGGATTACCGATGGGGGGGGGGGGGGATGCCACGAACTTGTAAGTCATTTTCAGCCAGGTGTCCGGATACTTTTGATCACATAGTGTATCTTCAGTGATCGTGGGAAAAGTAGGCACAGTCTGTTGTTGAAATAAACAGACTACTGAGCACAGAAAACAAAGAACGGTGAAAGTAATTAGGAGATATCAATACTTTTAATGTCAACGTAACGGACAGCAGAGAGTATGAAGTGTAGGGATTCTGCTACCCTGAAAACAAAATAACGCCTGACCAATGAAACAAGGAAGATATAAAGTCTTGCGGTACCAAATATAGCCCGTAATTTGAGGAAGAAATGTTGTAGCATGTACGTTTGGAGAACAAAAATGTATGAAAGAGTAACACGGTCTGTGAGAAAATAGGAAATGAGTAGCTACGAAGCCTTTGAGATATGCTGTTACAGATAATGCTGGAAAAAAAATTCTAACAAGTGAAGGCCTTGACGTTCAGATCACGGTCTTACTTTATATTTAGTACATTTTTAGTAACCCATTAGGAAAACACAATGTGTAAGTAGTAAGGCGTTTTAATTAGGTGATTACTAGAGACTCGCAAGACGAGTTTCACTCGTCAAAGATGTACCAATGCGTTGTGACTCCATGCTGTAGTTGGCGGCGTTCATGCGGTTATCTTTCAAGCTTCGTACGCGGTAGAACACTGGATCGAGAACTGCACATGTTTTTCTCAATTTAAATTTTTTTTCAACACTAGTCATATTATCTCCTACTAATTACATTCGAAAGATGCACGGTAAGAAGACTCTCGCTGCATGAACTTTCGTTGAACTTCCTATGTTATTTCGTTATTTACAATTTTTTTTATTATCATAACGAATATTTCACGATTTTTATTTCTATGCTCAAGTTAAGAACTTTATCAAGCGCGTTCAAACTTATTCAC
Organism: Schistocerca piceifrons; assembly: GCF_021461385.2. Lineage (NCBI taxonomy): Eukaryota > Metazoa > Arthropoda > Insecta > Orthoptera > Acrididae > Schistocerca > Schistocerca piceifrons. Next base: position 441,738,943 of record NC_060141.1, on the reverse strand, counting down.
ATTTGATCGGCAACGAACGAGAAATTGCTTCTCGCGAAGATACTATTAAAAAACATCCAGTGGAACATAGCCAATCTTCGGCACCGATATGTACGAAAATTTTGCCTTACGCATGGTCTGGATCCGGATCATCGGAAAAAAGGAGATTTTTCAAACTGTTCCTCAGGAACAGTTTGAAAACACATCCGGCGATTAATCGTACATTACCCTCAAATTCTCGGAGATCATTTATAAAATCAGTTCCCAAACAGCAGACAGTGGTGGCAACACTTACAGGAGCGACGCATTTCTCAACTTAGGGCCTCACCAATCAGTGGAGATGACCTTGAACGCTAACCATACGACCACTGTCATTTCTTGCTCAATTCTGTACCGTATCGGTACATTACTGACGCGTAGAACTTCTCTTGAGATTTCCTCGAAATCGCCTAAATAGTACCCGTTGCTACTTGTATATTGTGTTGTCCTAATGGAGTGCTAAAAGTGTACAAGATCTGAAGTACACCCGCGTTCCGAACGTTGTGGCCACCCATTGTAAGCTAAAAAGATGAGGAACTCCTCCATAACATCGGTGACGAAAATAATATGTGGAAAACACTAGAAGATGCGATGGGATAACTGAATATTTGCTTGAAACATCAGCGGTTACTTCTATGATATTAGTGGGAGCAGCACACAGCAGGGAAGACAAACGATGGAATATGTAGAACATATAATCGAGGACCTTGAGTGCAAGTGCTACTTGAGAAGAATAGATCGGCACGGGAGTCGTGGCGGGCTGCATCAAACCAATCACAACACTGGTCAAATGAAAAGGAAAGTTACACGTTTTCTTCTGCCTGCTGATGTTCTTCGGAGGTTAAGCTACGAATCCTCGAAGCAATTCTTTTCGAGGAGAGTCTGAAAGGATGATAACTATCTACCACTAAGACAGCATCTACTCATGTCATATGGTTTAGAAGTGACGTATTTCACCTATTCAGAATCTTCAATTGAAGAGAACAGAATACTTTCTCCATACATCGGAATGACCATATTGCGCAAAGCTCGTCGATGACTGCCGAGCTGCCGGTTTTCGCTCCCAAGAGGTTTACGTTTAATGGATCTCAAAAACAGATCTATTGCAGTTCTTGGGTCTGGAAGGAATCATAAAGAAAAAATTAGGTAAAACGCTCGACGAAATGAAGCTCCAACTCCACTGATGATGGAAGGGGATATCAGGGAATACTTGTAACACAGCATAAGGATGGAGCACATGTGAAATGAAAAAAAATTTCGCGTTTATTTCCTCATGATTCACCGTAAACGAACTAGAATTTCGTGACACATTAACTAATGACTACAGGAGAAAATTATGAATTTAAAATGCTGCGAATTGGACGACTCCAAAATTCTCAATAAACATAAATTCCCCTAAACACATCTTTTTTGTATTGGAGACATTAAAAACTAGTTCAACATGAACCTGATATCTGATATTAAGTCTTCGTCATACGACACAAAATTCTCATTATTAAAAATAATTTGAATATCATAATTAGTTCTCCTGATCTGACTGTACAATTATTGTACGTTTATGGAAAGACATAGTTCATCTAATCAATGCTTTCCTCCACTGTAGTACCTACAAATATATCTTGGCTGCAGAGATTTATCGCTAATGCGACGTGAAATGTTTATTTTCGAAGAAATCTAAATGCATTGCTTCTTTCCACTGCCCTTTTTGTAACTGATGCGAGATCGCTATCGTATATTTCATTAACAGATTACGCCTGTTGGATGTCCGATACGAATTTAGCTTTGCCCCTCGTAATTGCTGCGGACGCAATATCACGCCACCACAAATTCTCTAATTAAATCGCTGTATATGAGCGATACTTCAGCAGTGCTGTATCTGTTCTGGTTCGTGCTCGCAGTGGTAGTGGTAAGGTACTTTAATTCCGGTGGCTTCAGTTTCCTGGACAGTAGCAAAACTTTACGTCGCAAATGCTTTTTGTAAGTCTCAGATTAAATCAATAAATAAATACAAGACGAAGTTGCGAAACGATTGAAACTTCCTGGCAGATTAAAACTGTGTGCCGGACCGAGACCCGAACTCGGAAACTTTGCCTTTCGCGGGCAAGTGCTCCACCAACTGAGCTACCCAAGCACGACTCACGCCCCGTCCTCACAGGTACTGGCAGAAGTAAAGCTGTGAGGACGGGGCGTGAGTCGTGCTTGGGTAGCTCAGTTAGTGGAGCACTTGCCCGCGAAAGGCAAAGGTCCCGAGTTTGAGTCTCGGTCCGGCGCACAGTTTTAATCTGCCAGGAAGTTTCATATCAGCGCACACTCCGCTGCAGAGTGAAAATCTCATTTTGCGAAACGATTGTTTTCGTTACTTTAATGTACAAGGTGAACAGCCAAGCAGCCGCACACGATCGAGAGGCAGAACCCGGTCATTCAAGCCTGGTGTACGCACAAACCGCCGCCTCCCTACACATTCGTCTGTCTGGAAGGAGCCATGACTACAGGAACGTTCATAAAGGGCTTGAAATTTTGTGTGATATTGTTGGTGTCTATGACGGTGCTGCTTTGGTATACCTGTGCTGCCTCTCTACCTTTTCCATCTGCTTGGTCGTACACAAACACCATCTCCGCTTGTTCCGGACATGAACACTGGACCATTCTGTTGCTTACAGCAAGCGCGCCTGTAATACACAAGAAACACATGGCGCATGGCCAGATGAACTTTCATTCGTCAGCGCCATCTACTGTGGCAACTATGCATTTTAGGACCTTTCCTCCGCCTTTTCCAGTCAGGAATCCGTAACTGCAGTATGTCGGTTTATTTAATCTTCACCCAGTATAAGATCCAGTCACATTAAAGTGACCACTAACCATGTTCGAGGTCAACGTGCAATACTCATTCACAGATGGCAACGATAGCCGTGGAGGGTATAGAAAGCGTGTCGGAGGACGCGGAAACTTAGTGTAGTCGTCGCAAGGCAGTAACTAAGTGATTTATCTGAAGTCCAGTACTGCGTGGTCATTGGTTTTCGGGCCAAGGATGTACGCATTCCCGAAACTGCTAAGTGTGTAAACAAGTTCTGGTGCCGCTGTGGTTGAAGTATACTACGCGTAACAAAATGGAGCTATCCAGCCGGCCGGAGTGGCCGAGCGGTTCTAGGCGCTACAGTCCGGAACCGCGCGACCGCTACGGTCGCAGGTTCGAATCCTGCCTCGGGCATGGATGTGTGTAATGTCCTGAGGTTAGTTAGGTTTAAGTAGTTCTAAGTTCTAGGGGACTGATGACCTCAGCAGTTAAGTCCCATAGTGCTCACTGCCATTTGAACTATTTTTGAGCTATCCAAAACAGGCGCCGAGGCAACCGTAGCGCACCACCGGCCTTGGATGACAGAATTAAATTAGAATTATATATTAATACCTTCAGATGCTGACGGGTGTTGACATATATCAACGGGGACAGATGAAAATGTGTGCCCCGACCGGGACTCGAATCTGGGATCTCGTACTTACATGGCAGACGCTCTATCCAGTTGGGCCGAGGGCACAGAAGAGACTATATCGCACATGCCTCCCGCGAGACTCACATTCTCACCTTATATGTCAACACACACTACATTCGTAGTGTCCCTACCCAACAGACACATTACTCGTGGAAGACATTCTTACAAAGTCCCGTAAGAGATCGGGTAATATGTGGGCATCTGCACAGAAGAGGAAGGTCACTGCCAGTATTGCCAGAACTACAGATATGTACGGATATCCATATGAGTCTTAGATAACAGAGGTGAACGACAGCTGTCGGGCAACTGACAGCCCTGATGAACAAAGGGGCTACCAACAGTGTCTTCTCAACGACCTTTCAGGGAATGTTGCTCCGTACGGGCCTCCGCAAAAGGCGACATGCGTCAGGCACCCACGCTCAACGCTGTTGTTCGGCGACGAAGGCAGGAATTCGCACGCCAGTATCGCAACTGGATGTCCACTAACTGGCGATAGGTGCCTTTGCTGATAATTTTATGCTCCGTCGGACAGACGGTCGTTGATGTGTACCTCCATCTGCCAAAAGGATAATGCCGTGTGTCACACAGTCTCCAGTGTACGTACATGGTTCCAAGAGCACCTGTATGAGTTACTGTACTGCTATGGCCATCAAACGCCCGGATTTAAACGCAGTCGAGAACACGTGGGACCCCTCAATCGGGATGTTCGTACCATGGACACTTAAATGCCGGCCTAAGTGGCCGCGCGGTTCTGGCGCTGCAGTCTGGAACCGCGAGACCACTACGGTCGCAGGTTCGAATCCTGCCTCGGGCATGGATGTGTGTGTGATGTCCTTAGGTTAGTTAGGTTTAACTAGTTCTAAGTTCTAGGGGACTAATGACCTCAGCAGTTGAGTCCCATAGTGCTCAGAGCCATTTGAACCATTTGACACTTAAATGTGAAATCTAGCTCAGCTTGGTACGGCACTGGAGTCGCCATCGCCCTCCATCCCTGTCGATACCTTCTAAAATCTCACTGACGGTCTTCCTGCTTGTCTGCGTAAGAAAACGTTATTCAGGTATTTGACATACTGTCACATTAATGTAATCGGAGCGTGTATATTACACATATTATAAAATCAACAGAAAACTTCAACCTGTGAGACCTGAGTTTCTCCTGGCGTATACAACTTTCAAATAACATCCAGGAATTCAGCCAGATAACACTTTCAGCGATCGCCGATATTTCGGTAGGAGAAACCCCCGCCATTTTCAAGGCAAACGCATCGGAAAGGCGACGTACATGCAAATTTAAAACCTCGGTTCTCGGACTGATGCAGAAAAGATAACACACACACTGAACACTAGTGCCACGAAAGATGACCAGAGATATCGATAATGAGACTACGAACACGCAGGTGAGGTAGCAATGACTCTGTCCCTATGTTTTTTGACGAGGTCACTGAAAGTGTTTCCTAGCTGAATTCCCGGAAGTTATTTGAAACATCAATTTGATTATCAATAAGACAATATTACGGTATGTCCGTGGGAATCGTAAGCAACATGGTTGCGAAGTAGTGTGTCTTGAAAATGCTTTAATGATCCAGTAACTCAGAACTGAGTTTCAGCAATTTATTATGCAGCACGAGTTATTCATTGATCGCAGTTCAATGATCTCATACGTGTAAACATTATATATTGACCAACTGCAACTGACGTTTCGAAACCTAGTGCTGGACGTAGTAGTATCGATTCATGATGCACCGTTTCTCTAGAATTGTGTCCACCTGCTTAGGTGAGTGGTAACGTGCTTGCCTCCCACGCAGCGGTCTCGGCTTTGATTCCCGACCTGGTTGGAGATTTTCTTCGCTCATGCACTGGGTGTTGTGTTGTTTTCATCAACATTTCATCCTCATCGGCACGCAAGTCGTCCAATGTGGCGTCGAATGAAATAAGGCTCCCCAATCGGCGGCCGAACTCCCCGGACGGGCCTCCCGGCCAGCAATGCCATACGCTCGTTTCATTTCATTTCTATAATTGTATTATCAAATAAGGTTGTTCATAAACTACCGTGCTTCGAATAAAGAAAATACATCTATTTCAGCCGTAACTGTTTACTGCCTTTAACAATAGTTACGTTTAAAACCACGTTTGACTCATTTATTATTACGCCTGAGTGGTAGAAGTATCTGTGCATCCATTTTGCGTTACACAAATACCATTCATGCTTCTACTTTGTGGTAAACACCCAACATGGACAAACGATATGCGAATGCTTGCGCATTTTCACACATTCCTGTCGCTCGTACACCTTTAATCGCTGGTCGGTAAATTCCACGTTTTGTGTTTTTTGATGAGTCCATCTGTGATTTCTCTTTCGTAACACTTTCAAAAAGAAAAGTTATGGGCACATCTAAACTGTTGTCTCTCTCTTAACTTTAGAGATTGAGTTGCTGATTAATTATGAATCTTCACCGAATTTTTATAAATTTTGTTTGTAAATAAACCGTCATTTTTCCTTATTTTATTCTTAAAGGCATAATATTCGGTTTCATCCATATGAGTTTTAAACACTTTACACTTAATTTCAAAAGGCGTACAAATTAAATCCTTCTGCAGATCAAGTTACTTGATTTACACCAGTTTGCGACACAATAAAAGTTAAAGTCCATAGTCATCTACTCTCAGCCTGCCAAGGAACGTATTTCTCTCCCTTTACCAAGGTGCTGTAATAGATTTTTGTTTGTGAATGTACTTATAATTTTCTTCGCGGGTCCTCAGTTATATCATGAAGTCATCTTGATATAATATTTTCGCAGTCCACCTGGCCGCCGTCTTCAGGTAAGTATGATGTTGCACACACTCAACTGAACTGGTCAAGATGAGCTCATGATCCAGTTACAGACACGAGAAGAATATTATGTTATTACTACTACTTATACGTTGAAGACAAAGTTGTATAATCGGCGGCCACTTAAGAATTAATTTATAGTTTCAAAGCATGTACCAGCATTTGTGATTTTTCCTAATGAATTTAATATTCCTAAATAGTTTCATTAAAAACGCGGAGAAATTGAAAAAGAAATGACGATCGGTGCGGCTGATTCAGCATATAAAAGGTGAAAACAACCTTCGGTGAAATTGAAAGCAAGACCGGTAACATTAAGAGTGCAACGGGGTTTGCACCGTTAAACGGAGGAGAGAGCCGATAGGCGGAAAGAGTACATCAAAGGCCTCAATTAGGGAGAAAGTTTGTCTTATGACTTGATAGAAGAAGAACCCGGAGTCGATGTAGAAGATGTAGGGGATACAGTATTAGAATTTAAAAGAGCTCTGCAACATTTAAAATCAAGTAAGGAAGAAGTGATAGATGAGATTTCACCTGAATTTCTAAAATCATTAGTGGAAGTGGTAACAAACGACTATTCACGATGGTGTGTAGAATGTATGACTCTGGCGATATACCATCTGACTTTCAGAAAACATCATCCCTAGAATTCCGAAAATTGCAAACACCGACAAATTCGAGAATTATCGCACAATCAGCTTAACAGGTCATGCATCCAGGTTTCTGAGAAGAATAATATAAAGGTGAATAGCAAAGAAAATTGAGGGTATATTAGGTAACTATCAATTCGCCTTGATATAAGGTAAAGGCATCCTAGGTCTTTCTGACGTTGCGGTTAATGATGCAAGCAAGACTAAAGGAAAATAAAGACACCTTCATAGGATTCGTCGATCTGGAAAAAGCGTTCGACAATATAAATGGTGCATGAGGTTCGAAATCCTGAGAAAAATTGGGTAAGCTGTAGGGAAAGACGAATAAATTGCAATATGTATCAAATTGAAGAGGAAGCAATAAGAGTGGACGATCAAGGATGAAGTGCCCTGATTATAATGCGTGTAAGACAGGGATGCAGTCTTCCGCCTCAATAATTGAATCTAGGTCTCGAAGAAGCAATCACGGAGAAAAGAGAAAAGTTCAAGATTGGAATTAAAATTCAACGTCAAAAGACTTCAGTGACAAGATTCACTGATGAAATTGCTGTCCTGAGTGGAAGAGAAAATGCATTACAGGACGAGGACATAAACAGGCAAACACTGTCAGAAAGGGCATTCCCGGCCAAGGAAAGTTTACTGGTCTCAAAGATAGGCCTTAAATTGAGGATGATTGATTGATTTGTGGGAAGGGGCCAAACATCGAGGTCATCGGTCGCGTCGGATTAGGGAAGGAAGTGGAAGGAAGTCGGCCGTGCCCTTTTGAAAGAACCATCCCGGCATTTGCCTTAAGCTAATTACGGAAATCACGGAACACCTAAAGTAGGATCCCAGACGTGGGTTTGAACCGTAGTCCTCCGCAATACGAGTGCACTGTGTCAACCGCTTTGCCACCTCGCTCGGTATTGATGAAATTTCTGAGACTGTATGTTTGAGGCACATTATTGTGTGGTAGTGAAACATGGAAAACCGGGAGAAAGAGAATCGAAGCATCTGAGATGTGGTGCTACAGAAGAATGCTTAAAGTTAGATATAAGGTAAGGAATGAAGAAGTTTTCTGCAGAATCGGTGACGAAAGGAACACATGGACAACACATAGACATGAGGAAGGGATAGGATGTTAGGACATCTGTTAAGACAACAGGGAGTAACTTTCATGGTACTAGAAGGAGCTGTAGGAGGTAAAAACTCTAGAGGACAGAGAGTGGAATAAATCAAGCAAAAAAAAAATAATAATAAAATAAAATAAAAAAAGGAGGAAGAGAGAGAGAGAAAAGAAGAAAAATCTTTCCACCTGAGTTAACAGTCGTTAATCACAGACAATGTTAATTTTGCTGTGATTGATGTTGTTATATTTGTACATTTTCCAAACAGGGTATAGTACATTGACTATTCCTCACCCTCTTCAATCTTATGGGACTTAACTGCTAAGGTCATCAGTCCCTAAGCTTACACACTACTTAACGTAATTTATCCTAAGGACAAACACAAACACACCCATGCCCGAGGGAGGACTCGAACCTCCGCCGGGACCAGCCGCACAGTTCATGACTGCAGCGCCTTAGACCGCTCGGGCAAATCCCGCGCGGCACAAATTTAAAATTCCCGAACTATCTGCATGCAGTACTCATACTTCTGAAACACACAGTACCATGACATAATTCAACAGAGTGGAAACAGCGAAAACTGCAGACGATTTGAGCCAGCCAAGGAAACTTGGGTAAGATACGTGTGTAGAATTCAGGTTTTTGTCATGTCAGTCCTTTTGCTGTTGAAGGCGGGTGAATACAACCAGATTGGGGGCATGACGTTTCGCACACTCAGTTTTCTTCATCATTCTTATTCACGGATGTGTTAAATAGCTTTCCTTGAGTACAAAATGACAGTCATCATTAAATAACTGCGCTATAACTTTAGGTACGCTCAGTATAGTGACTGTACATAGGCATAAATGGAATCATCTTTATATCCATTCCACTTAAACCGTAAATACGTAACTTTATACCATTCCAAAGGAGATTAAACGAACTTATGTTATCATCGAAACAGTTTCCCTACCGGCGTATAAAAGCTTTTTCACCCCTGCCCAAAAGATGACCAGTACGTCTGTCAGAATATCGGTGCTTTATAAGCTTTTTGTATTACTTGCGTTCTCTTTCTCTAAGTTTGGCCTACAATTTTTCGTTACGTTATGGACCTCCCTACTTTCTATCAGTATATAATTGTTTCGATGCTGCTGTTATTCCATTCTGTTGGTGTAGATATTATAACGCAGCTTCATAAAACATGTCTGACATTACGGTAACATCTGTGATAAATACTGTAACTATAAATATTATATTCGTCATATTGAGCGGTTCATAAACTAGGCTCCGTACAATGCTGAATGCAAACAGAAACTCTAATAATGTTCGATTAGGTATAAGAGAAGTCATACGAGCTATAACTTTGTCAGTAAAACGAGCATAAATAATGGAATTAACAAAACGACTCCAAGCTATATTGTGTTCTAGGTCGGTCCTTTGCATTACATAACATTGCGCAGCAAAGCCTCTGGCTGTTAGCATTAAGCTCATTATTTAACCACTGATCCAGCATGTAATTACAGAGATCAATAGTTTCAAAGGGAAAGGAATGTCTAGGCTCTCGAACGCAGACATCGATAGAGGCCTCCGTGGGTATGAACGAAGAGGTTTTGTGTGTTAGTAAAGCTATTTTTAGTAGCAGCTTCAACGAAATTAACTTCGACGACTATAAATGGCGGCCAGTGTCCCACTTCTTGTATTTCTATTGTGGGTAGCGTGTGTTGTGTTGCCTGCAGGATGTTTTGCTGGCTGGTGAATTGCACTGTTTGCTATTGTTCTAACGGATTCACACTACCACCCACGACGGTCATGCGGACGTAACTGTCTCCCTGTTTCAGTTCTAAATTCTCGTGAATGGAGGGATTGTGGAAGGTAAGAACTGAAAACAACACTCTTTAGACCTGAAATTAAATACCTGATTCTCGTCGTTGCGACAGGCATCCCCGAAAGGTGTAACTGAGTCAGCAGTAATAAGAATGGTTAGTGGGCCATCAGCAAATTATTTCATCCAAAAGAATGATATTAACGATAAAAAAGGCTGAAGAAAAGCGGAAGGACCAAGGCCCATCTGGACAGGTACAAATTAATATTGCGAATATACAGTTTATTTGCCACACGTTGTACGTAGTATACTGAGAGCGAGATTTCATTTTAATATGTGAGGTAACAATTTATGGTTTCTGTATTCGAGAAAATGTTGTGAGGCCATCGGTGCCTTAACTCTGTGTGGCAAAGGAAATTCCGAAAATCTAAAAGCGAGTTAACGTAACTGTGGTTGACTTGTTTTAAAGTTTTATCTGTTTTTGAAACAATAACTGTGTCATAAGATGTGATTTAGAAATGAATTATTTTTCTGTACTAGTATACAGGGATTCACTACTCTACATATAAAGTAACAGTAGATATTAACCAAACTGTGGAAATGAATAAAAGTGCGGGGGTATTTTGCTAGACGTCTCCCAGCTGTGCGACTATAGAGCCAGTTGGGGTTGGCTCCACAACAATAGACTGTCGAAGGAACGGGAAAAGACGTTGTATATCGAACAGCGAGTGTTTACGGTACACTAAGGGTTCTTCCTAACTACAACATGGTGCGCAGACAACATATGGCTAACTACACTCTGGGAAGAATTTTCGGGAAACTGGTAGAAGGGTGAAGTTCAACGAGTGTAGCCCAGGAGTTTGGCACTCCTTACAGCAATAAAATACATGCATGGGGGAGTTCCGAACTATAGGCACTGCTGACGGAAGGAGAGGAGGTAATTGACAACGGTAAAACACAGCAGGAGGTAACTGCTACATTGTGCCACAGGTAAGAAGGGACCAGCGTCAAACAGCGCATGCAATTGCAACGACATTTCGCCGGTCTGAGAGACAAACACGTTACACTGTAACACGGTGACTCCATGAGCGTGGCCTCTTTGCACGATGACCAATAAGTTTCGTTCTGAAGACACCCGTCGCTCTGGGGAACCATTCGCGATGGTGCGAAAAGAATAGGGACTCAGGAATTGGGTCGTGTGGAGTTCTCGAGTCAGAGGAGATTCAGTTTGAGTCGAGACTCAGGAAGCACCCTCATATGGTGAGAGATGGAAACACGTAATAAACTCCGAAGCATTTCCAACGTGATCGTTTTCGTGGCCCAGGAATTACGGAGCATGGGCGTACTGACCTTCACATCCTTGAGCACGGATCAGTCACCGTTCAAAGTTACGGTGATGCTGAATTCCTCCCCCATTGGAGAATTCTGCTCTGACTTCATTTTTATGAATGGCAGTGAGCGACCACGTCTAAAAGTGGAGGGACTTTTGGAACGAGATGATATTCTGTGAACGGACTGGCCTGCCCCTCCTCCCCCCCCCCCCCGCCACCACTCCCCCTGTTCGTCACCTCCCCCCCCCCCCCCCCGCCCGGCCGTTGAGAACATGTAGGATGGGTTGAGGAGACGTGTATCAGTAAGTCACATGCACCAACGACCATACACCAGTTGTCAACTGCCCTGATGGAGGAATGTAATGCCCCACAAAGAGAACTCCTTACCAGACTTGTGGCCAGGGAGTGAGCACGTTGCAGAGCAGGTAGTTCTGCCCGTGGTGATACACACTATTAAGAAACTCGACCCGCTTCTTGAAATGTCCAAGGGACTATCAGAAATTGTGGCAACTTCACTGTTTTCTTTCAATTACCTTCTATTGTATACAGTAGCAGTTCAATGACTCTTGGATGATACATAGAAAAATGTATCATCCAAGAGTCATTGAACTACGTTTCTTGGCAATGATACATCATCGAAAGTTATTTTCGTCCTTGAGTGTTTTACAATGGTGTTGAAAGTGCTATTCGATCAATGACCAGGCGCAAGTCTTTCAATATGACGCCACTTCCATGACTCTAACAATTACAGTAATCCTACCGGGGAAAGGAGATGTAGTGTTTAATGTGTAATCCGTACCACGCGTCGTTCCTGCAGAACCTTAATGTTATCGAGAAGTAAAAGCTACAGTACTGCCAGACTTAAATATTCCGTGATTTGAACAGTTTACGACCCTTTGACATCTCGGTTTCCTGGTACGGGCATAATGGAATGAGCAGCGATTGAAAGAGTTGAAAACAAATAATTGCAGGGTCCGGATGGAGTCCTATTTCGGCCTTACAAAGAGTGCTCTAAGGCAATGGTCCGTTATTTACCTTGCGTTTACCGCGAATCTCTCGGCCACCGCAAAATCCCATCGACTGGGATAAAGCCCAGCTGACTCGACTATGTAATTGAAAAAAAGGTCTGACTCCCACAATGAGAGACCAATATCCTTTACATAGGCTTACTGCAGAATTCTTGAACATATTCTCATTTGGAGTATAATGAAGTTCCTCGATACGGGAAAGCTTCTGTCCACAAATCAACGTAGTTTTACAAAGCATCGCTCTCGTGAAACTCAGCTTGCCTTTTCTCAAATGATCTCCTTCGAACTACGGATGAAGGGCAACATCAGATTCCATATTCCTACAGTTTCAAAAAGCGTTTGACACGGTGCCTCACTGCAGACTCTCAACTGTGGTACGAGAAACTGGACTAGGTTTCCAGATATGGTTCAAATGGCTCTGAGCACTATGCGACTTCTGAGGTCATCAGTCGCCTAGAACTTAGAATTAATTAAAGCTAAGTAGCCTAAGGGCATCACACACATCCACTCTCGAGGCAGGATTCGAACCTGCGAGCGAAGCGGTTGCTCGGCTTCAGACTGCAGCGCCTAGAACCGCACGGCCACTCCGGCCGGCTTTCAGATATGTGAGTGGCTCAAACACTTCTTGAGTAATAGGACCCAATACGTTGTAGTCGAATGCGAATGTTTATGAAAGACAACACCCCGTTCTGGAGTGCACAGAGGAATGTGATACGACCACTATTTTTCTTTTATACACACTCTAAGACAAAGAAAAAAACGATGCACACGAAGAAATTATTCTGATGGGACGGAAATCGTTAGATATGATCTACATGTACGCAAAAACAAAGCATTACAATTTCAAATTAATTGGATGTTTTATTAAAGATAAAGAGATTCACAAATTTAGCAAGTCAACAATGTGCTGGTCCGCGTCTGGCCCTTACGGAAGCAGTTATTCGGCTTATCATTGATTGGCAGAGTTCTCGTCTGCCCTCCTGAGGGATAGCGTGCCAAATGCTGTCCTATTGGCGAGTTGGATCGTCAAAATCCCGAGCCCTCCCCATAATGCTGAAAACTTTCTCTGTTGGAGCATGATCTGGCGACATGCTGGCCTAGCCGAGCATGAAAACGGGCAATAGAAACTCGTGACGTGTGCAGGTGAGTATTATCTTGCAGAAATGTAAGTGCAGGATAGTGTGCCCTGAAGAGCAACCAAACGGAGCATGGAACATCATCACGTATCACTCTGCTGTAAGGGAGCCGTGGATGCTCTAAATTTAGAAGAATGTAACTTAATGCAGATGAGTTGCAAAAACACTCCCTTAATGTTCGAATATAGTGCTATTAGTGTGCTTCTTGACAGAGTCTGGTCGTTTAAATATCTAGAACTTACGTTGCAAAATGATGAGCAGTGAGGAGATCACATAGGGATTGTAGTGGGGAAGGTGACTGGACAACTTGGTCTTATTGGGAATGTTTTAGGAAAGCATGGTTGATCTACAAAAGGACACTGCCTGTAGATCACTAGAGTGACTCACTCATGAGAATTGCATCAGGTCGGAGTAAAGGATGATATCTAAGCAATTCAGAGACGGCGTGGTAGATTTGTTTCCGGTTGGTTCGATCAAAATGAGCAGTGTGGCACAACTGTTAGCACAGTGCACTCGCATTCGAGATGACGGTTCAAACTTCCTGATTCAGATTTCCGTGATTTCCATAAATCGCTTAAGGCAAATGCCTAGATGCTTCCTTCGAAAGGGCGCTGCCGCTTTCCTTCCCCATCCTTCCCTAATCCCAGCTTCTGATCCGTCCTCAATGACCTCGTTGTCGACGGAACGTTAAACACTAATCTCCTTCCTCCTCCTCTTCTGTTTCGATCAAAACGCAAGCATTACGAAGATGCTTCTAGAACTCAAATTGCAATCACTGGAGTGAAGACGACGATCTATTCGAGAAAGGCTATTGAGGAAATGTAGAGAACTGACTTGAGTTGCTGACTGTGGAACAATTGTAGTGCTGCCAATTTATGTTTCACTTGAGCGCCACGAACACATTAAGGGCTTGTCCGGAAGCGTATAGACTGTCGTCTGCTCCCACCGCCATTTGCCATTTGATCAGGAAGGGAAATGGCTGGTGGAGGTATAACACAACCTCCGTAATGCACCGGCTTGCGAAGTACATACATAGACGTGTATGTAGACGTACATGAGTGAGGCTACACTCATAGCTGACGTTCCCTCTAACTTATTTCCCACCATATTCATAACTATATCGCGAGCCGCCGTGGTACTATTCTGTAGCTATATTAAAAATGAAGAAATTCCTTCAGCTGTATTTAAGGTGTCAATTTTATTTTGGCAACTAGTTCCAACGTTGTAAGAACGTCATCTTCTTGCCCCACACATGTTGACGTCAACTGCGTGCGGCTGATACTTGAAGTCAAAGGTGAGATATGGACGTACATACCTCACCAGTGACTTCTAGTATCAGCCGCACACAGTTGACGTCAACAATGTTGGACCTGAAGATGACGTTGTTACAACATTGAAACCAGTTGCCAAAATAAAATTGACACCTTACATACAGTTGGAGGAATTTCTTCATTTTTAATATAAATTTATACCAGCTGACGTCCCACTGTCCTCCATTTCAACTATGGATGTACTAAGTTCTGTAGTTGGGTCAACAGGAACCAAGAGAGTCATGGTATCGGGTCAGCGTAGACACGCGTAACCTGGCGACCGCGGCTGTCGTTTCGCGCAGAGCAGCCGCGGCAGAGCACACCGGCTTCGCAGCAAACTGCGAGAATCCCGCTCGTTATATCCGGTGTCGGCGACGGCTTTAAACGCCGAAGCCGGCTCACTGGCCTTTAGCCGCTACTGCGCCTGACGTCACGACTCGTTCAATGGCGGCGCTGGCGCTCGCGTGCTGTCGGCCTACGTCACGCGCTCGTATAAGCGCATCCCTCTCTGCCCCCCTCACCCCTCTCCGCGACCACAACCCTTGCACGACATGAGTCGAGTGTCGACGGTCGGACACATTAAAGAATCAGCGGCGCGGGGACAGAATTTAAATCATTCTCGCAGAGCCGGAATTGGTGCAGACACATATGCCAACGACGTCACTGTGTTTGACCTCTTCGCTTGTAATACCTCTGGTGACATATTAACTCCCACTCCTTCTTTTAATACTTCGTGCGGCAGGCCGAGGTGGCCAAGCGGTTCTAGGTGCTACAGTCTGGAACCGTGCGTCAGCTAGTGTCGCAGGTTCGAATCCTGCCTCGGGCATGGATGTGTGTGATGTCCTTAGGTTAGTTAGGTTTAAGTGGCTCTAAGTTCTAGGGGACTGATGACCTCAGAAGTGAAGTCCAATAACGCTCAGAGCCATTTGAGCCATACTTCGTTCGCGGACGGTGTAATTTATCATAAGCTGCACAAACTAAGACCCGACGTTCAGAAGCAAAATACTTCATTTTAAGGCGGAGCAGTTGTTACCCGACGGTCAAGCATCGTTCTGTTATGTTTTGTGCACTTTACTCACATCTAAATATTTTTGCCGTAACTCAAAAGATGCTACGGTCGCAGGTTCAAATCCTGCCTCGGGCATGGATGTGTGTGATGTCCTTAGGTTAGTTGGGTTTAAGTACTTCTAAGTTCTAGGGGACTGATGACCACAGCAGTTAAGTACCATAGTGCTCAGAGCCATCTGAACCAACTCAAAAGACAGTAAACGGTTACGTTTTCTGTAGAGGTATGCATACCGTAATAAACCTGCAATCAAATTCTAATTTCTTGTGGAGGCGGTATCCGAGTAACGCCACTATGATTGGGGCGCTCATTTGCTTAGTTTGTGTCATCCCCCAGGAAAATCGTGTGCGTCAAACGTATAATTCTGAGCAGATGTCAGTTTCTATTTTATTTCACACGCTTCCTTATTTTAACAGGTTCATCCAGGAAACACTATGGCTGCGATTGACTCGTTCTGCACCACATTCTTTCTTCGAAGGGTGGTAGTCCGTTAAAGTAAGCGGGGGGGGGGGAAATATGTCGACATACTAAAGCAGCAGAGAATGATATGAAGTGAGCATATGACATATTTGGTCGTATCTTATGAGGACTTCGGTCGATTGGTGCTAGCCTTTTATTTGATACAACTTTGGCAACTTGTGCGTCGCTGATTGAAATCTAGACACAAACACACACACACACACGCACACACACACACACACAAACACAGACACACACACTCACACACACACACATACACACACACACACACACACACACACACACACGCAAGAGGAGAAGACACCGATCCGACCGGGAATCGATCCCGGAGCCCTGTGTTCGACAGCCAGTACAACCTATACGTAGACCAAGAGACACGGCAGTGATTGCTTATCCGCGATTAAGAGAATTACTATTACTCTATGGGAAATACTAAATCGGACAATGCTAAACGATTATTCAGCGCCGGCCGGAGTGGCCGAGCGGTTCTAGGCACTATAGTCTGGAACCGCGCGACCGCTACCGTTCTAGGGGACTGATGACCTCAGAAGTTAAGTCCCATTGTGCTCAGAGGCATTTGAACCAGTTTCTGATTATTCACCGACTAGAAAAATATGTGCTGAGCGTAGAGCTTTACATGTAGACTGCTAGGTTTTCTATGCTCAGTGAAACATATTTTACTAATTAGCTATCTGATTAATTTATGATACGCAAGATTTCGCATTAGGAATAGGCTGAGTATTGGGCTCATACTCGGAGCTGTTCAAATGGTTCAAATGGCTCTGAGATCTATGGGACTTAACTTATGAGGTAATCAGTACCCTAGAACTTAGAACTACTTAAACCTAACAAACCTAAGGACATCACACACATCCATGCCCGAGGCAGGGTTCAACTTACGACCGTAGCGGTCGCGAGTTCCAGACTCTAGCGCCTAGAACCGCTCGGTCACTAAGGCCGGCTACTCGGGGATGTACAGGTGTAAGTAAGCAGAACGTAACACGTGTAAGTGCTAACATGTTTGTTTGTGGTACCTATTCACACATCAGTATGTTTTTCTCTGTGTCAAACAGTCTTCCCGCAAACGCGCCACGTAATTAATTACCTGATGTTTCCTGCACGGCTCTAGCTGCACCACTAAGTGGACTACGCCTGTCAGTACGCAATAACCATTTTACGTACACGCGTCCACACCTCAACATCTCATGTGCGGCCCAGAGGAAAACGAGCATTGATGAGTTGTTCTTGACACCTTTATTGTGAGGTACTACTAACCTGCAATAGCCATAATTACTAGTCTGAAATGACATAAATACCGATGTAATGCTGTTCAATACTCTGTCCTCAATCATCAATACAAATATCTTCAATTACCTTAGTTGCAATTTTATTAGTAAAGACAATTTTACTACGAAACAAACCTCTAGCTAGATTATTTTACACACAAGGAATGCTGTACAGAAACAATACCAGTAAAATAATTCGATATGCACACAGGACAAACTTCAGGCATACACTACACTACAGATGCAGTGCAATACGTGAATTAAGGTACATGTGCTGCCAGGTGCAATATTCAGGCAATTAAATGTCTAAAACAACAAAACAGAGAGATGTCAAATATGAGAGGCTCAGCTGTCAAGTCCTATGTCCGGGGCAAACAGCACAAGGCGCAGTCACCACCTGTGCTCTCCAATCATGTATTTATCAGGCTCCAGGACAATATCGACCGGCCCATCCTCCAGGCAGGCAACGCTGCTGTCGGGCCGATAAGACGCTAGCTGGCAGGCGTCTTCTTCGGCCTTGGTCCAAGTGTACCATCTGTTCCACTCCCTCCTCCCAATCCTCCCGCTCAGGCAGGCACCGGTCGCCCTAGTACAAGAGAAGTCAACTTCCTTTTACCTACCTTCCACTTTTGTATCTCTGTTACTAGTAAAATTTTCTAATCCCTAGCCAGTTCCACGGTAATGATAGTTTATGTAAAGTAGGGAAGTAACTTTACTTCATAAAATTTATGAAGCACATTAAAGCATATAATAATAATTTTTCAGAAAACACAGGCAGCGTTAGAACAATTTTTTAAACTAAATAACTCTGATGCAGTTTGCTTTCATGACTTTACTGAAACATATTTTCTGCTGCTGCCTGAAGAAAACAGTTTCTCATATAATAAAAATTACTTACTCATATTTTATTTTAAAATTTTATGACTCAATCAAAATGTTTTTAAATCCTTACCGTCTCTTGTCCCCAATGAAACGCGAAACGCTCGGCGGTTGGGACCAGGTTGACTTTCATGCCCTAGTAGCGCTCTCGCCGGCACCGGGGGTTGTTAGCAGTGGGCTCCTTAGATTATACTCACGCACTCTAGCCCGCAGCTGAGATACCCTTGCAGCATTGGCGCCACGTGCTGTGTGGCGCGGTGACTCTGCTTCGTAGTGGGAATCCCAGCACAGTGTCTTTTTTAACTTTACATAATTCTAGATTTCTCTTGCAAGTTTAAGTACATTCTGACCTTCTGAGAAAGTAAACAAGATCTATAGTACCTAAGGTATATTGGTATATATTTTAATGCAACTAGCAGTCAGTCAATATTGATTACATTATTAATCAATTAAAATGGATAACGTCCATTAAAATGTCTACTTCATTCATATACGCAGGAACAGCCTGAATTATGATAATTTTAGCCTAAGAAACTCAGAAGTATCTTGTAACGGATTTCTCACTGGTTTCGATTCATTGTGTTCCAGAGGAGGACATTTTATCGCATCTCTCAATCGGGTCAGCAACGAAAACAGAGCTCATCTTGAAGAGGTGGACAAAAACATGAGAACTGCAGAAACACAATACATTACCATGTGTAATACCACGCCGGAAAATCGTTGGCATTCAATAAAATTTCCAGTCGTCTCGAAATGGATAATGACAGTAACACAGCTGAAGGCCTTTATGTAAAATTTAAAAGAACTTAATTAATACACGGCCGAAGGCCCCGCACAATACTTCAAACTAAAATGAATATCACAATATAAAACAAACACAACAAGTGGTGTTCAGAAGTGCTCCAAGGGTCGGGCTGAGAAGATACCTGAAACGTAAGATGAGGTGAGACAGGCAGCCACGAGTTGAAGTTAAGTAATCGGATGGTAAACAAAACTAGGGCCGGCCCAAGGACCGAACAACAATTTAACCAATTCCCTTCCGTCCGACCAACGGCACAATGATGGAAAATATCGGCCGAGGACGAGGATACGAACAGCACTACGTTTTCAGAAATTGGCATCTAAAAACAGTCAAGGGAACAATAACCACCCTAAGCAAAATATGAATCAAACAACTTAAAGGCTGTCGAACTACACGCCGTGCCGGACAGCGTCATCACAAAGAGGAAAGGCACATTGCCAGTAAACTACACTATCGACGAGGGCAGGTAACTGGGGCGTTAACGCCACAGGGCAGAAAATACCACTGTTGCACTTCACTGGCAAGTAACAGTCAATTTAATAATTAATCACAATATAGGAAGACGGCTGCAAGATTTCGCCAACTCCAACACATCATACATTGCTGCTAGCCCGAACAGCCCTAGGACCAACCACCCGCAAATGAACGAAGAGATGACACAGTAGTTAATGTTTCGTGACAGGTTAATAGATCACTCAACTTCAGCGTCCAGGTTCGGTGGGCATCGAACTTTGTGGCTCTTGCAGCTAGCGCATGATACGACAGTGCATGCACGCCGCTAGCGGTCCCAGCCTGGGCTCGCACCACGGCGACTTCCTCACTGCTCTGTCCCAACCGACTGACTACCACACACACACACCCACACCCACACACACACACACACACACACACACACACACACACACACACACACGCACAAACACCACCGCCACCCGGAAATACTAGCGGCCACACCAAAGATAGTAGGACAGTACTATTGTCGATAAGTGCTGCTGCTGCCACTCAGGGAGGCAAGCCAGCAACGTCGTTACGCCAGTAAGTAAGGAAGAAACAAGATGCCACTCGATATGACAAAATGCCAAAGAACAAACGTCATGAATGCGAACCGCACACGTCTCAGGCAGGTACTGCATAGCTTTCAAGTAAATCTCATGCCATTAATGCTGCAAAGTTCAGCTGAGATTGATGGAGGTGGAGAGCGATGACGTACCCTTCTCTCCAAAAGAGACCTCGACAGCTCAATAATATTGAGACCTGGTGAATTAGGGGGCCAAGGCAGATGTGACAGTTCATCCTTATGCCCGTAAAACAAGTGCTGGACAATGCGAGCTGTGTGAACAGGGGCCCTGAGGTCTTGGAAAGCAGCTTCACCTTTGAGGATCAACCGTTTTAGCATCGGACGCACCTGATCAAATAATATGACTTTGCAGAGTAGCCACAGGGACCACGGAATACCACGATATGGCTGCCCAAATCACCTAACGCACACCATATCTCACTATTGGGACGTAAAATAAGTTTCAAACAGTGTGCAACAAGATACATCCAACCATAAGACTTTGTTCCATTGACCTGTAGGCCGGATTTTATGCCTTCAGTGACACGTTTTCATTAGCGAGCGGGTTTGAAATTAGAACTCGCCCTGCAGTTCCTAGACTTTTGAGTTCCCTTCTTGGTGTTTTGGTGCTAATAGGGGTCGCGAGCGTAACATTCAGTCATGCAGTGATTTTTGCCGCAGTTGTCCTCTTATTCTTCGTCACAAGCGTCATCATTGGCCCTGTGTCAGGATCAGTCAAAACACACTTTCGTCCGCGTTGTGACTTTGCCGCTCATATTTTCCGATTTTCTTGTATGTGGTATTAATTTTCGATATGTTCCTCTTCGAACACCAAACACTTCGGCTACCTTGGTTACAGAAGCATCCACCACACAATAACCAACAATTTGTCCACTTTTCAACTCACTGCACCACTATTGTCTGCTGATGGCGGAAACGGACACAGGAAGGAAAGGATGAACATATCGCTACCCTGGTATGAGGGCGTGAGGAGCGATATTCCACGGTGTCGGCTCTATGAAAGTGTTCCTAAAACGCTCCGTTGACAAAAAGCCTGGTAGACGGGTAGCATCCTATTCTGTCGTTCGGAACGCTTACGCCCATGACCTGTTTCAACAGCGGGAAACTCGTCCGCTGCTGATTCCCGAGCGTGCACTCCAACTATGGAACTGTGCCACATCTCACCGGTATCGCCAGATCTCTCTCCGACCGAGAAAGTGTGGCATTCGATGGAGCTCGTTATGCGGACTCCACCTTCACCCACCAGTCTGCAGGAACAGCAAGTGGAGGACCATGGACCCACTGGACTACATCCAATTCCTGTACAGCTCCATCCCGGGACGTCTGGATGTTTGGATTCACAACCATAGTGTTCCGACGTCATACTGAAATGTACGTTTTGTCGCCGTGTAGTGCAATAAATGTTGGTCCTTCGAAGCAGAAAGTCCAGTCATTCGTATGTGTCGTACCACCTACCTGTCTGCCAACAACGGCCGCAATCAGCCTTTTTCTATTGGGTGCAGCCGTTTTAACGATGTCCACTCAAAATATAGTTATGGATACGAAGTATTCACCTCTATTTTTTATTTGAATCGTCGCCTTCTGATTGGTCTGTGCTGCCCGCCACTAATTCCTCTCGTGTGCTAACCTTTTTATCTTGGGAGCAGCAATAGCAAGCTACGTCCGCAGTTACTTGCTCTGTTTTTACCCTCTACAGCTCTATCAGTGGTTGAAAATACCTCTTCAGTTGTAAATTTCTTTTACTATCCCACAACCGGTTTCAGGCTGTTATAAGTCAGTCTTCGGGTTTCGTAGCTGTGCTGCGGCTCCCGAGCGCCGCGGTGGACGTTTACTAGGCGCGGTGTGCTACCTATGAGCGCAGAACAGCTCTCTTCAGTGCCATGAAAGTTACTCCCTCATTTCGTAACGGATGTCGTATCGTCCTTTCCCTTCTTCTTGTCAGTGTTTACAAACATTCATTTTCTTTCCTCTTCTGCGGAGAATCTCCTCATTATCTATCGTATCAGCCCACTAAATTTTCAATATTCGTCCGCATCACCGCATCTCAAATGCTTCGATTACTAGTTGTTCCGGTTGAGTCCTTGTTTCACTATCGTACACAACTATGCTGCAAACCGCCAGTGATCACAATCACTTTCACTATAGGGGAAAGGGAGTGCCACTGGGACATGGGGTGGCAACTACAGCTTAACTACAAGACCAACTGGAACCGCCTCGCGGAAGAGTGCGACATCCCGACACTGCTGGAGGGTGACGAAAACGTGGAGCAGTACGCCGAAGAACTGGTACAGGCGATAACCAGGGCGGTACGAGCAGCTGTACCAACCAGGAGGAGAGCCGTTGCGGCCACCCCCACACCATGGTCTGTCGAACTAAGACAGATGCACCAGGCTGTAAGGAGGGCGAGGAGGTACTACGAGCGGAGTGTCGTCTGGGGAGAAAAACAAAGTTGGTTGCAGATCTACAGAGAAAGTAAAGAGCAATTTTAGCAGGAGCTTAGGGCAGTAAGGATCAGAAGTTGGAAAACTATGTGAAAAGTCAATTGGCTACAGACCCTTGGGGAGTCCCGTACAAACTAGTACGGGAAAAAATAAGATCACCTGTGGTGCTATCCACCGTCAGGGACGGGGACCGGATGACGGGCACATTGCAGGAAACTGCCGAGGCCCTCCTTCGGGTCCTGTTACCTGACGATGTGGAGGAAAATGACACAGAAGAACAGAACAGAATAAGAAGAGAAGACCTAAGGGAATATGATAACAACACCAGAACTTACCCCTTCTCTGAAGAGGAAGTTGCTGCTCAGATCAAGGCCCTCAAGAGGGGAAAGGCTCCTGGCCCAGATGGCATTACTGCGGAGGTGGTGCAATTCCTTGCCCCCCAGCTGGTAGCTCCTCTCACTAAGTTATACAACGAGTGCCTGAGACTCGGGAAATTCCCAGCAATTTGGAAAAAGGCAAACATAATCATAATCAAAAAGGGTCAAGATGAAGATCCCACTGAAATCAAGTCGTACAGACCCATCTGCTTATTAGACATACTGGGAAAACTTTTTGAGAGGCTACTGGCAAACAGACTGACAGCACACCGTATGCTGTGCGGGATGAGTGACAGACAATACGGTTTCCGGTCTGGGCGTTCTGCATCTGACGCAATCGCACTGGCTGCCGAGGCTGTGACTCTGCCCCGCACAAGTATGTCGTCGGCATCATAGTGGACATCAGTGATGCCTTCGACAACCTGTGGTGGCACTCACTCTTTTCCATCTTGCGGGAGAACTGTCCAGGGCTACTATACGGCTGTCTGAGGAGCTATTGTGCAGACAAGGAGGTCTGACTATAGGCCCCTAGCGGCAAACTCAGTAAGACAGTGACCAAAGGATGTCCTAAAGGCTCTGTCCTAGGACCTCTCTTTTGGGATATCAATATGGAGCCGTTACTGGAAGACCTGAAGAGCAGTGACGATGTGCTAGAGGTCATAGCATACGCAGATGACCTCCTCCTGCATTTCGGCGGCCGTAGCCGCGACGACTTAGAGCCTAAAGTGGAGAGAGCCATTACAATATTTACATCATGATGCCACAAAACAAAAATGACGATCGCGCCCAATAAATCAACGTATCTGTTACTCAAAGGCCAACTGGTCAGAAATCCCACAGTAAGAATCAATGGCTCACCAGTTCTTCGGCGCCGCGAGGCCCGATATCTTGGTTTAGTCATCGATGACAGGTGGAACTTCGCATCACATATTGATACCGTATCTCAAAAATCCTTGGTTTTACTAAACAACCTCATTGGAATAGGCCACAAACGTTTACACCTTCCACCCAATTTAATCAAATTATATCACAATAGTATCTTAACTTCTATAGTAGGATACGGATCATGGGTATGGGTACACAGACTCACGATGGTCATGCCTGCCATGGCCGTAAGAAGAGTGCAGCAGAACATGCTCCTACGTTCAGCAGGGGCATACAGGAAAACACCTGGAGGGGCGCTTCTAGTGCTAATGGGGATCTGTCCACTGGCCATTAAAATCCGTGAGCAGGCCGCCTGGTACTGGGCGAAGAAGAAGAATAGGGATAAGATCAGGGAGATACTTGGGGTTTACGCAGGGGATAAAAACGTGATTAAAAAGAGAGGGATCGAACTTTGGCAGGAACAGTGGAACAACGAGGATACGGGACGCAGAACCTATGAGCTGCTACTAACATAGAGGAAAGAGCAAAACTTACATTTTTCATGCCTATGAGAGGAATGCTGCACTTTCTTACTGTACATGGACCCTACCCAACATATCTATGTCGGTTTGGGAA
Source organism: Schistocerca piceifrons (assembly GCF_021461385.2). NCBI lineage: Eukaryota > Metazoa > Arthropoda > Insecta > Orthoptera > Acrididae > Schistocerca > Schistocerca piceifrons. The sequence continues at coordinate 441,714,339 of NC_060141.1, read as the reverse complement.
GCAGGCTACACCTGCGTGTGACTGTGGTGCTGTGCAAGGCACCCCAGAACGTGTGGTGTATGAGTGCCACCTCTTCGATGACGTAGCCAACGACCTACGACAACAGCTTCCGAATAACGACACGTACCACCTACTAAGGCACGACAACACCTTCATTGTCTTGAATAAGCTAACAGATGAAATCTCGAAAAAAGTCCTTAAGAACTTTCTAAGGGACAACCATTCAACAGTAAAAAAAATTCACCAAAATTTCCCACCTTAAAGGCAATAGACTGCCTTGAACCATATTTCGCTCATCCACTCTCTTTCACAAGGCTGTTGGCCGAACAAGGGCGACTCCTTATGTCGAAAGTCTCCGGCCCCCATTGCTGAGGTATATTACACAAAATTTAAGCGGGGTCAGGTTCAAACAGGGATGTGAGGGCTTTGTAGATAATTCTTCCGGGTTATATGGCCGTGGTCCATGGAATTCTTCTATTCCTAACGTTTCGTCTAATACTATGTTTGACACCCTCAGAGGTATGGCTGGACCAGGCATACCTCTGAGGATGTCCGACGTAGTATTGGACGAAACGTTAGGAATAGAAGAATTCCATGGACCACGGCCATATAACCCAGAAGAATTATACACAACAGTACCATCCGGTCGTGGAAGCCTTCATTGTATGATGTGAGGGCGCTCTGATTAATATACAAAGACGCTGCTCTGGATCACAGGTGCACACGTAACGTCCTCATACAGTAGTTCATAAAGAGGTCTACAAATTTCTTTCCACTCAGCTCTATTTGCTGAATCAGTAATTTATCCACCTTCCTTTTCATGCGACTCCAGATTTACTCTTTTTTAGAAGACTACATTTTCGGCATGAGTTGGGATAGGGACTTGGAGTACTCTTGAACAGTGTAGTAATACATACATCTTTCTCTTTTTTCCAAAAGAAACATCTGACTTTACATGAATATAACATTTAATATCTTTTACATGAATGCACATACAATCTTTAGATAGTTTTTCCAATTATTTCTAGTGTTAAAGTTTATATTTACCCATCGCAAAAGTTAAATGTGCCCTCCATATGTGATGATGATGAGGACCCATAGTCCGAGGAGCGTAGGGGACGATGCGGCAGACCCGCACCGCCGACTAGGCAAGATCATAGAGGTTTGCCATTGCCTTCCTTCGAACGTAATGGGATGAATAATGATGATGAAGAATACGACACAGCAACACTTAGTCATTTCGAGACAGGGAAAATACCTGACGCCACCGAGAATCGAACCCGAGACCCCGTTTTCGGGAAGCGAGAACGCTACCGCAAAATCACGAGCTGCGGACCCTGCATGTGTACCCCGTCCAACTTTAAGGCAACAATCAAATTGGTTTCAGACTTTTGTGAGCAGCTCTTAAGTTACGCAGCATCGCAATTCACCCCGAGTTGTTTGAAAGGGAGGCACAGTGGCAGAGTCTCACACATTCTCACGAAAAAAAAGACCACCCTTCCTTGAGAACAGGGGACCATTGACGGCAACAGCCCTTAAGCCATAGGAGGTTGAGTTACCCCTGTTCCAATTGAGCATGCAAAAAGCTGTTGTTATCTTCATCTCCATTAGAAACATTAGCAAAGAACTAGCATTCGAGTTAGCTGTACAGCAGCCTAAACTGCCAGTTTACAATAACAACAAGGTAAAGTTTTAGTTTTGATAGAGATGAAGATAAAATATGTTCTATCTTCATTCATGTCTAAGTTACAGCCTCCTCAGACCGGATGGACCTTTTTAACTCTCTGTAATTGTGTAGGTACGGCAAGTAAGTGGATAAACGTACTTCTATCGTAGTGCAACACACATTAAGGTGGTGTGGGCAACACACAAAGAAAATAGTACTGGAAAATGTACTGATGACGTATATAATTACGAACATCCATGTATTACGAGTGGTTGATTCTGGAAACGTTCAGTAACCGCCATTCATCAGCGTATTGTCAAGCTAAACAATGATGGAGGTGACAATGCGTTAAACATGTTGCCACGGCGACCGGCGGGAGTCAGTGATCCACGACAGTCATGAATATGAATGACCCGCCAGCGGCGGAGCGGTCGCGCACTAAGACGATGCCAGTGGGCTGGCGGCCGCCGACCGACCGACCGATCGGGTGCGTGCGTCGCAGCGCGCGCGTCGACGCGTAAGGCTGTGGTGAGAGTGTGTGGATGTGGGTTGGGGGTGGGGGGCGGTATGACGTAACCACGACCGGACGCGTTCGGAAAAAAAATTAAAAGGACACGAAATATGAATAGCGCGCGATACGCGGTCTCATCGACTCACGGACATTGAAAAATGCGAATATCATGCCGGGCGATTACGTGTATGTTTTCCATTCCTGTGCGATACGAAAGAACCTAAATTAGTGCTTTTGGCCGCTCCCACTACATTGACGTGAGATGGCCAAACTTTGTGTTCTGTTACATTCTTGAAAACTATACGAAGTGTAATGTGGTCTATTAAGAGTCTGCGTCGTTGATTTTATTCTCCAACGACATTCGTACTTTCTATGAGTGAAATATTACGTACCCTCAAAGACTGATACAACGTAATAGTCTACATTGTCCGTGAGGCCGCGGTATATTCCGTGTGAATGTTCAAATTACAAAGTTCTTGTGTGGTGCACGTAAAACAGTCTACAAGAATTGAATAGCTATAGACAGCAGTTGGATTTTGTACGCTCTGTTCCCAGTATTTACATTTACTGCTCATGGTTTTTATACATTTAATAACCTTTTATCAGACAGCGAACCTGAAATAAAGATCATTCAAACATTTACATATGTGTTATGTATGGACTTTAAATTGTTCATTAACGTATCTACCAGGTCATGCCGTTCAGTAATGCCTTCAAATTTGTAATGTCAAAATTATTTAAGCTTTTTTCAAATAAAACGAACTTTATTGACATTCTGCTCGTCGTGAGACCTCAGTTTCTCCCAGTGTATGCAATGTTCAAGTAATGTATGAGAATGGAGCTGGATGTCGTAGTCGACAACAGGAGCCCACCCCCGCACTGTCAAGCCATAATTGCAGTAAGTATGCACACATTCGATTATTACTCTGCGGATGCGGAATTCCACCTAAACTTCGCCAGCAACGACACATTTCCTCCACGTAGAGGTACGCAGTGTGAGATCTGAGCCTCTCCCGGCGTGTATAATGTCATTTTTGCTGAGGATCGTGATACAAATATTGTTTCAGTGTTTGCCAAAGATTGCATCGTACCATTTCCACTACCACCAATCGCATCAAGCAACCAGCTGACCTACCTATTTTTCGTTTTGTTTCCAAGGAAATGTTTCGGCTTCACTTAGTGATTGCATCAAAAATTTCGGATTTTTATTGGGATTGGCGAGACGGTGTTTCATGGTCACAGGCTGCCTGAGAATTTCATTCTCTAATTGCCCGCCATTTGGCTAAGTTTGAAAGTTATCGTGCTGCGAAGTTAAATACTGTATCTCGAGGTTCAGTGATGAACCTCACGTTGAAAGCTCTTGGTGACACAGCCTTAAACATGGTGGAGAAAGGTTTAGAATTTGCTCCAACTCCTAAGCGTTTGCACTGATTGATTTTATTAGTACTGTTAAACTGGCTATTGGAACTACCTCCTGATGTTGGAGAGGAGATTGGAGAGGAGACTAGGATGGAGGCACGTCGTGTGTTGACTGGGGCACGTCCACTCAAAAGTAATAACTCAGCTGCTGATTGGTCTTCTTTACGTTCATTTTAAGTCGTTGTGGATACCGCTGATTTGTCTGTGGACAAGGGCAATGCTACTGTTGTTTTGGACAAGCAATATTATGTTCAATAGACGCAGTATTTACTTTGTGATTCAGCATACCTCAGGATTGGTGGTGAGCCCACAAATAGTGTTGAATGACTGACGGAATCCTGAAGTGATTTTCCTTGTCTCAGGAGACTGTAAAGATTCCCGTAGGTTATAAGGCTTCGTAAGGTCCACAAGGGAGGAGTTCCTTTTGTCGATTGTGAGCAACATACGGTTTAGCAAACCACTTGCTACTCTGTTGAGCCCTATAGTACGTCGGGGTGAGCGCCACACTAATAACTCGATTAGAGGGAATGCGTTTGAGTGACTAATATTCTAGTAAGTTTTGACGTGATCTCTTTCTTCACTAGTGTTCCTCCGTCTGACCTGTTACGGTTGGTTGAGGTTAGGTTCGGCGCTGAATTAATGAATCCCTTTCGAAATGTGTTGATTCCACTTACCTGTTTACGTGTGACCATTACTAGGAGCAGACAGACGGAGTTGTCATAGGAAGCCACTTATCATCTATTATTGCCAGGTTGTTCACGGAGGGCTTCGAGGAGCGTGCTTTGGAGTCAGCGTCATTGAAACCTACGTATTTTTCTATTTTTTTTCTTTTCTTTTTGGTCAGATATGTCGTGTAGGACTCCCTGCAAAAACCTTGGGACTCTGCTAGGAAGACTGGAGGTGATATGCTATTACAAGAACTCCGCCAGAGAATAGTATTATCCTCTGGCACCTCAATTCTCCAACTTCCTACCTACAAGTGGCACCCCAGTTAAGCCTAGTATCTCAGCAGAAGGTTAGGTAACCAACCCCAGCGGCAAAATGAGTCCGTGAGCAGACAGGATTTGGATGTCAGTGGAAGGCACGGGAAACAACCACTGAAATTTTCCCAAGGGGATCACATGGTTTGACTCAATTCTAAATTATCTTGAGCTCCAGAGGGGATAGGACTGAAAGAAGTTATTAGACTAATACCACAGCGCAAATTATGCTTGCGCATTGTAATAAAGATTGCAACTTGGAATACGCGTGGGCTACTTCGGATAGGAAAGTGAAATGAGTGCGAATAACGTGGATGTTATCGGGTTTAGCGAGACTCACCGCAGAGTTGGTGTTCATTTCATGACTCAAGGAAGGAACTCTGTGTACTTTTCATGGAGTAGCGCTCAAAGCAAAAATGATGTGGCAATTGTTGTTCCTAGATATCTGAACAAATGTCTTCTAGATTATAAACCAATTAATAACAGAAGTGTCTCCATAAAACTGTATGCTTCTCCCTGTAAACTCAACATCAGCCAGATCAATGCCGTTACTGCCGTGACATTGGAAGATGACATAGAGGAGTTCTGTAAACAACTTCATCAAGTCCTTAACAAGATCTCTAACGAAGAACAGGCAATAATTCAGGTACATACTAGCCAAGACACGCACACTATGTGGTTAGACATTACGGTTTCGGTGAGAGACATATCCGAGGCAGGTACTTATTAAATTTCTGTTCGAGTAATGAGTTGACTGTCTTTAACGCTGTGTTCCAGCATCACACAAGACGCCTGTACACCCGGATATCACGTGGTGATAGATTTATAAACCAGATTGACTTCATCCTAGTGCGAAGATGTTGAAAGATTTCGGTCATGGACTGTAAGACATTTCCTGGAGCTCACTGTTGAAGTGATCAGAATAGCCGCCCATGGGAAAATGCGGTTTAAGCTCCAATTCACTAACAAGAGCGGAAAAAGACAACTTAAACTCACAAACAAGGATGCTCTTTGGGAATTTGGTCAGCTTGCAAGACCAAAACTCCACAACATCAGTCTTGATAAAGATGCACCAGCGTGACAAACATAAGATCAAGTTAAGGAGGTCGTTTCTTCATCACTTCAGTCTGAAGGAAACTTGTATTCACACCACCCAGAACCAAGAGATCTATAAGAGCCTGTGCAGAGAAACAACGGAATAGCAGAAAGGATAGATCACACTTCATTAACGGTATCTGTGGTGAGGTAGAACCACATAATAATCACAATCAAGTAAGTTATCTCTTCAAGAAACTCGAAAGCCTCACCGGTCAGTTTAGTCCTCATACATAGGTGATTGACGATGAGAAATGCAACCCTATTCGAGACAAGGAAGAAGCTGTTGTGAGGTAGAAACTGTACGGTGAAAAGCTATACTCCGTATTTAACAACAATACAGAAAGTCACGCAGTTCTCCAACTTGGAATGAAACCTACGCCTTAAGCAGTGAAACAGAGAATGCAGTATAACATCTGCAGAACTATAAATCCCCCGATCTGCACAATATATCCGGTGACATGATCAAAGAAATGGGGCGGGAAAGTTTTGGTGTGCTACATTCAATATGTAAAACAATATGTAAAACTGGGGAATGGCTAGAAGGCTGGTCGAAGTCTCTACATCCCACTGCACAAGAAAGAGTCAATAATCAACTGTTAAAAGTACCGAATCATTGCTCTCATAACCCATGTAAGCAAAATTTTGCTCTACATCCTGAACCAGCATTTGAAGCCATACATTCATCTTCACATAGCCACAGCACAAGCAGGCTTTGTTTAAGGAAATGAAACTCTTCAACATATACTCAGCTTACGACAAAAAATCAAGAAATCGAGGTATTTCTGTGTTACAGTCTCCATCTGCTTCCTTGGCTATGGGAAAGTTGGCTGTATTTTCTGGGTAAAGTTGTGGCAGGTGTTTGCAGAGTTGGGTGTCTCAAGACATTTGAACAGCACCAATCAGAAGCCTACGTAGTAATCATATCGCAGCTACAAAGACAAGTGCTGACACGTCTGATTTCTTCAGTGTATCAAAACGTGTCAGACGGGGTTGTATTCTCTTCCCACACCTGTACAACGTTTGTGTGCTACATATCATTAGGTATGCTAGTGATGGTTCGACTATAGGCACCTCAGTTGGTGGCAGAACCATAAACAACGTCCCATTTGCTGATGACACCGTGCTTTTAGCCAGCAGCGGTGACTATTGCTCAGCTATATTAAAAAATAGAGGGTATTAGTTAATCATATGGACTGGACATCAGTCTTAGCATGTCCCAACGTATGATAACTGCTCAAGGAGTTCAGTCGCAACTAACACGTCCATTAAAGGAACTAGAAGTGGTGCACTCTTTCATCTGTCTTAGTTCAACCATGAGTCACTCAGAAGCTATGAAAATAGGATAAGAAAACGGATCACCCTGCTGCGAGTAGTTATAAAGAAGCTCGCTAAGATCTGGCAGAACGGACCAATAACGAACACCACAAAAATGCAGATTGTTGAAACACTCGTGTTCCCCGTCTTCTTTATGGTTGCGAGACATGAACCCTTAAAGCCAAAGCCAACAACAAATAGATGCATTTGAGCTTTAGCGCTGGCGCAGCATGCTGCGCATAAAATGAAATGAAAGAAGAACTAATGTGTTCATTGTTGAGCTTCTTAGTATTTCCACGTGGCTTTCTTCTCATGTCAACCACAAGTTCTCTAGTTTTCTAGCCATATTGTAAGAAGAGAGGGACAAATTCTGGAGAAAATGGAAGGGAAGATCGAGGACAAGAGACCGAGAGGAACAGCAGCATATAGGTGGATTGATCAAATCAAGAAGATATTTGTTCTGCCTCTTCATCAGGTTCTATGAGAAGCTGGAAACTGTCTGCAATTAGGACGCTTGGTTAATGGGGTAAAGACGACTTGTGATGAGGCGATAATTTCGTTGTTTAACCTCACAGAAGTGAGAATATGAGCGACATTTTATAACAAATGAATTAATTTCACCAGAATATTTTTTTTCATGGTGAAGGTGGAAATGACGTCTGTCTTGACTCCCTTCATATGTTGGTCAGGAGCAAGGTTGGTGGTAAATACGGACATGCTGTTTGCAGGGAACCTACTCACACTGACTTTTTTTCTCTGTTGGTTATCATCATCCGGCTCAACGTGAAGGGGAACTTCGTACCTTGATTCACAGGGCCCATGTTATCTCGGACCCAGAGAGTTTATCAGCTGAGTTAGCCCAGTTTGAAGTCACATTTCTTCAGAATAGTTATAGTGAAGATAGATCAGACGTAAGTTGCGCTATCGACGTCCTATTAGTGTCTGCCGTATCCCTTGCAGTTGTGCCATGTCATATCTTGGTCAGACTGTCAAAACTGCTACGGTCGCAGGTTCGAATCCTGCCTCGGGCATGGATGTATGTGAAGTCTTTAGGTTATTTAGGTTTAAGTAGTTCTCAGTTCTACGGGACTGATGACCTCAGATGTTAAGTCCCATAGTGCTCAGAGCCGTTTGAACCATTTTTTGTCAAAACTGTGGAGGACTGTCAAAGTCGAGTAAATCTGCCATTGCAGAACATTGTCTTGGTACCGACCATCCTATGGAATTATATACACGGAGGCTCTGACATACACCTACAGGTGTAGCAATAGCGTTATTAAGGAAGCTGTTGAAATTATATTAGCAAGTATCCTTATAAACAGAGATAGTAGCTATTGTTTCAATTATGCATGAAATTCTGCTCTCTCCCTTGTCAAAAAAAGTAAAGAAAAGAAAACAGAGGGACAGAATAAATGCTACCTCATCCGTTGATTATTAACTACGCTAAAGATAAGTACTGATTTCGATCAGTTTTTTTTTTCTTTTTATGGGGCTCGTTATCCTCCCGAAGTTTCTCTGAAAACCTAGGTTTCAAATTCTCTTCCACATAGCTTATTTGCTGCAGTTATGCTTCGTAAATGCCTGTGTGTGCTCCTATCGAAATATCGGCGTTTGTCGATGACGTCACCTGGTTGCAATGCCGTAAGTTATTTGAACATTATACATCTTCATTCTTCGTGTCTACGTACTTATTTCTCAACATAACTTTTCCGAACGAGAAATCAGTTGCATGATACCGTCCCTCTTGAATGGTTGACTTTATTGACGGAACCAAACCTCACCTCTGTTTGCAACGTTTCACAACTATCGAAGTGAAGTCCTAGAAGGAGTTCTTCTCGTTCTGAAAACACTCCATGCTCTGTCACACAAGCTGAGTTTCGCACAATCGTTTCCTTCATTGAGAGGAGATACGACCGAAGGATGATGCAATCACCGCCGTACACAGCTCTCACTCTTCTGTGGATTATAATTGGAGACACATTTTCTGTGTTTAGAAACTCGATTACAGCACGCTGTTTCTCATGCACCGACGCAGTTACGTTACACGGTTCCATGTTACACACTACAATTCGGAGACCTCTAGCGGCAGAGCGTTGTACCTTCCGTCAGCGAAGCGGAAAAGTCGACTGAGATATATGCATGGCATGTAATACGTTAACCTATACTGAGAGCAGAATAAGGAATTCGGAGGTATTACTTTTCAGTACAACCTCGTATGTTAGCAGTACGGTGTGTATGTAAAATTATTGATATTGTTTAGCATGAAATATCCTTAAACATACTATTTCAATATGCCAAATGTCTGGTCTGAGTTTCTAACTGCATTCACTGTTGCAGGGACAATTACCCTAATGTAGTATTTTATGTGCTGAATGAATCTGTTGTGGCGTAACAAGACAGCTACGCCACACTGAAGTAGCTGAAAGGCACGCGTTATTTCAAGGAGGCTATATAGAGGTCTGAAACAGGATACTTATTAATGTTATAAAGAAAAGTATGTAGCTACTAGAACACTTAACTTTTTATATAGTCCTTGGTTTACAACGTTCTTGGTGATACAAGTGAGACTCTATCTATGCTACAAATGGCGCCTTGCTAGGTCGTAGCCATGGACTTAGCTGAAGGCTATTCTAACTGTCTGCTCGGCTAATGAGCAATGCATGCTAACTATCTGCTCGGCTAATGAGCGATGCTTCGTCCGTGTAGTCGCTAGCAATGTCGTCCGTACAACTGGGGCGAGTGCTCGTCCGTATCTCGAGACCTGCCTTGTGGTGGCGCTCGGTCTGCGATCACACAGTGGCGACACGCGGGTCCGACATGTACTAAATGGACCGTGGCCGATTTAAGCTACCACCTAGCAAGTGTGGTGTCTGGCGGTGACACCACATTCCTCCCCCGCAAATCGGCGAACGGTCGTGTTATAAGGCTTCCGCCCGCCGTGGGGAGGACCCCATGTTGACATATGCGATGAGGTGGGGAGCCTAACAACAGGCGAAGCTGTGCCACCCGCACCCGGCCATTCGGTCCGAGGGGAGCTAGGAAACGCCTGAAAACCTAGTCCAGGGTGCACGTCAACATGCGGTGTATGTGCCCTTAAAGAGACAGGAGGGGCCGAAGGGTCGACCTCCATTGCGTCGGGGTACCCGACGCGTGATGATGTCATGTGGTCCGGAGCGGGCAAGAGTTCCATGGCGGAGGACAGCTGGTCACGGTAAGCGATCGGCGGCTCGTGACCCAGGGAGACGCCCGGCGGCTGCAGCGAAGCGTCTATTGCGGGCGGCGCCGGCTGGAGAACAGGCGGCTGCGGCAGCGGCTGCGGCGGCCCGTCGCCATGGGGCAAAATGGAAGGCATCGTCGGCAACACCTGGGGATGAGGCGAGCCAGTAGATGGGTCCCCAGGGCGCTGACCAGACGGCACCGTCGCTGAAAGCAGACGGGGAGCGGGAGAACCCGTGCGACGACAGAGGCGCAGCTGATTGAGATGCCGACGCACCTCACCAGAGGCCTCCAAAACCAAATACATCGTGCGGCCGAGGCAGCGAAGAATGCGCCCTGCGAGCCAACGCCGGGAACCGCGATAGTGGCGATAGAATACAACGTCGCCTGGAGCAAAAGCAGAAGTCTGCCGCTGCACTGGAACCTGATGCGGCGGGTGCAGCAAAGACATCAAGGTTCGATGAGGACGACCGTGGAGCAACTCAGCCGGCGAACGACCATCTCGGGGCTGAGAGCGATACGATGACAAAAAGAGCAACAATGCGACCTCCCGAGAATGCGACTCTTTCAACTTCAACATCTGTGACTTGAAAGTCCGGACCAATCGTTCAGCGGCACCGTTTGACTGAGGCGAAAACGGCGCGGATGTCAGATGTTGAATACCATTGGCCTGGCAGAATGACTGAAATTTTGCGGACATGAATTGTAGGCCATTGTCGGAAACAATAGTCTGTGGAAGACCTTCAATGCAAAAGATAGCAGACAACGCATGGATGGTGGCAGACGACGTCGTGGAAGACATCCGGACAGCAAAAGGAAAATTACTGAAGGCATCTACCAGAACCAACCATCGAGCATTCCAGAATGGACCAGCAAAATCGATGTGCAAGCGTTGCCAAGGGGAAGTGGCTTTTGGCCATGCAAAGACATTCCGCGGCAGTGCGGATTGTTGTTCGGCACACGTCATGCAGGAAGAACACATATTCGTAATCGCAGCATCGATTCCGAACCAAGTACAGTGCTGACGAGCAAGTTGTTTCGTTCGCACTATACCCCAATGTCCTTGGTGAAGAAGCCGTAAAACACAGGACTGTAACGAACGTGGGACCACGACTCTGGACTGATCATTGTCAGAACGCAACAACAAAACACCACGTCGAACAAAAAGTCTCTCCTTGTGAGCAAAAAATCGGCGAACCAACGGATCCTCGATCCGTGACTTTGACAAAGGCCATTGCGTAGCAACAAAACGCAAAACGGTAGCAAGGACAGGGTCAGCAGCTGTGGCTGTAGCTACACGACGAAAATCAATCGGAAACGATTCGACCACTTCATCTGTTTCCGAATCAATGAACATGCAAGCAAGTTCGGAAGAATCGAATGCTTTATCCGCAGCAACAGGCAAACGGGACAACGCATCGGCGTTTCCGTGCGTAGCAGTGGACCGATACAAGATATCGTAGCGGTACTGCGAGAGGAAAAGAGACCAGCAAATGAATTTCTGCGCTGTACGCGGAGGTACAGGCTTGTGCGGATGAAAAAGCGACGTCAAAGGTTTGTGGTCTGTGATGATGGTAAAGTGACGACCATACAAGAAACCATGGAACTTAGTAACACCAAACACGAGACCCAAAGCTTCTTTCTCTATCTGTGAGTAATTTCTTTGCGCTGACGAGAGCAATTTGGACGCAAAGGCAATAGGGCGATCATGCGAGCCAACTTTGTGCGCAAGCACAGCACCGATCCCGAAATCCGATGCAACTACCATTAACAAAAGGGGTTTCTGGGGATCGAATGGCGTAAGGCAAGTATTTGAAAGCAACGCCGATTTCAACTGGCGAAAGGCGCGTTCGCATTCCGTCGTCCAGACGAACGGAACACCTGTACGGCGTAAGCGATGAAGCGGAGCTGAAAGGGAAGAGGCATTGCGCACATTCAATTACACCTTGTGATTCTAAATCGTGTAATGTTCTTGCGACCTCATCACGCAATGCGTGAGGAACATTGCGCGCTCTGAAAAATTTCGGTTGCGCGTTTACTTTCAGTTCCAAATGTGCTTCATAGTTTTTAGCGCAACCAAGGCCCAGTGCAAAAATGTCTGCAAATTCTTCACATAGCCGAGCAACAATGTCTGAAGGCACAGTCTGATTCACTGATAGGACCTGATTTACTATAGACATGTTAAACAACTGAAATAAATCTAAACCAAACAAGTTCACTGCAGTAGAAGAACGAAGAATGTAAAATGACACAAGTTTTATTTGTCCCTTATGTGTTGCAAGAAGGCTGCACTGTCCTAACACAGGAATTTTCTGTCCTGAATATGTACTGAGCTGAACATTTGCGGCACGCAACGGAGGTTTGCCCAGTTGTTTGTACGTGTCGTGATTGAGCAATGAAACTGCAGCTCCTGTATCGAGCTGGAATGGTATGACCTTGCCATTAAAGTCCAAATCTACAAAAAGTTTGTCCTGCTGACGACAAGAGCGACTGTTTTGTGCAATTTGGACAGACACTGGTACAGAATCACTTGCTAAGTGACGTGATTTCCGGCGACGTCAACGCACACTTTTTGTGGGATGAACACAGTCACTGTTAGAGAAAGAGGCACTGGACGAAGTGGAATTAACAACATGAATGTCCATGGGCGAAGGTCCACGAGCCTGAGTGTCTTTGGTCCGATTCCGGCGCGAAGCAAAGGGCCTGGAATGATTGTGAGTGTCTGATCTGAGCTTTTTCTGGCAAACACTTTGAACATGTCCTTTCTTATTACAGAAAATGCAAATAGCTTGGCGTGACGGGCAATTTTCACGCGAATGTCTAGTAGCACACCGCGGGCATGATTTCACGGCATTTGTGTGCTGGCGCGGCACACCTGGTTTAGAGCGTGGCGGCAGCTGCATTGATGTGCGCGAGGGCAGTTGACCGGGCCGCGCAGCGCGCCCGGCAGGCCGGTTAATGTTACACATGGCTGGCGAAGTTGCAAATGAATCCTGAGCACAGTCAAGTGTGTCTTGCCTATCCAATATGTCTATCACTTGTTGAGGGGAGGGATTAACTAGTTTCAAAATCTGCTCCCGGATACGAACATCAGAAACGTTCTGTGCAATTGCATCATGTACCATAGTATCTGAATAAGGAAGGCCACAGTCACATTCAAACGCACAATCCCTAGTAAGGCCTTGCAAAGTTGCAACCCACTCCCGATTAGTTTGACCTGCCGTACGTTTTGTACAAAAGAACGTCTACCTTTTTGCAACTACATTGACTGTTTCTTTGAAATAGGCGTCCAATGCCGACAAAATTTCATCGTAGGACAGGGTTGCTACGTCGCGTCGGGGAAACAATTTCACTATCACACGGTATGTTTGCACCCCTACACACGACAATCAGTGAAGCTGCCGCTCGTTACCTTGAATTCTGTAGGCGGCGAGATGAAATCCAAACTGGCGTGACCATTCAGTCCAGGATTCCACGTCTGGGTCGTAGGGCCTAAAAGGTGGTGCAACTGCGAGTTGTGGCTGCGGTAGCGGTGAAGCGGCGGCTGCCGCATCGGTTTGAATGGCACGTTGACCCTGGACGAGCTGTCCAAGGGCATCCAATAACGCCTGCGTCTGCTGATTCTGCAAGCGATAAAATTCGGACAGTACATCTGGCGAAGCCATGACACAAGTAAATGTAAGCAATTAGAAAGAACAAGACCCTTTCCGTTGTCTCGTCGCCAACTGTTGTGGCATAACAAGACAGCTACGCCACACTGAAGTAGCCGAAAGGCACGCATTATTTCAAGGAGGCTATATAGAGGTCTGAAACACGATACTTATTAATGTTATAAAGAAAAGTATGTAGCTACTAGAACACTTAACTTTTTATATAGTCCTTGGTTTACAACGTTCTTGGTGATACAAGTGAGACTCTATCTATGCTACAAATGGCGCCTTGCTAGGTCGTAGCCATGGACTTAGCTGAAGGCTATTCTAACTGTCTGCTCGGCTAATGAGCAATGCATGCTAACTATCTGCTCGGCTAATGAGCGATGCTTCGTCCGTGTAGTCGCTAGCAATGTCGTCCGTACAACTGGGGCGAGTGCTCGTCCGTATCTCGAGACCTGCCTTGTGGTGGCGCTCGGTCTGCGATCACACAGTGGCGACACGCGGGTCCGACATGTACTAAATGGACCGTGGCCGATTTAAGCTACCACCTAGCCAGTGTGGTGTCTGGCGGTGACACCACAGAATCAAAGGGCGAAACCCATTTCCCCACATAGCAGCACATCCCTCTCCAAGAAACCGAAGCCTCCCCTGATTAAGTATTGGTAACTTGAGAAACAGTGGATGTTTTAGTAATTAACTATTTTCACATAAAATTATTTAGATGAATTTTTTTGTAAAACAAGCACGGAATCGAGCCGTTAATATCACGTCGGGAGTCAAGTAACATCCTAAATTCACCACGTTACGGAGCGTTACGGAGATGATAGATAAACTCCAGTGGAAGAGTCTGCAAGAGATACGCTCAGTAAATCGGTTCGGGCTTTTGTTTCGAGAATACCTTCACCGAGAAGTCAAGCAGTATATTGCTCCCTCCTACGATATCTCTTGAAAAGATCACGAGGATAAAACAGAGTGATTAGAGCCCACGCAAAGGCATATCGACTTTCTTTCTTTCTTCGAACAATACAAGACTGGAATAGAAGGGAGAACTGATGGAGGTACTCAAATTACCCTCCGCCACACACCGTCAGGTGGCATGCGGAGTACGGATCTACATGTAGATGTAGAAATGGTGTCACATTTGACGAAACTGGCGAAGTTAATAAATAATTGGTCTCATTCTTACTGGTCATCTCTTTTGCTTTATCTGGCCATTTGTTCAGAATAATATTGAACTAGAATCTTTGAAGCAGAACTTCCCACACATTTAAACTTCTTCGTCTAAAGAGGTATTTAAAAGCACTTAAAAAGCCCCCAATAGCGATAATGTTTGTGTGTGCGCAAGTTCTTGTTTGAGAGTTCAGTACAGAGGAAAATATGATTGAAGATGCTGCTAATTCAAGAGATTACATACATTTTTCTGAAGGGAAGTAGTGTATACCTTAGAATGTAGCTCCTTTTTTTCAGAAATCCCGTTGAATCTTACATAATTTCACAGTTTTACTGTGATTAGCTATCTCATTTTAATGCCCACTAAAATACGATGCTGTGATTAGTTGCTGAGGAGGAGAGGTAGGGTTGCAGGAGGAGGTGGAGCGGAGGGGGACATAAAGCAATACTGGTCTACTTCTGTCATCTTCCTTCTTTAAAAGTTTCCACCACCATCATCTCACACTTTTTAAATTTCCTTCTACCACCATATTGCATTATTCAATTCCCCACCAGCACCGGCTTGGATTTTTCGGCTACTGCTGCTCTGAGTAAGAGCGGAAGCTATAAGTGTGTGCCAGAACATTTCTTACAATAAATAGTAAAAACACATGAAGACTGTGTGAACTTATAAGGAATGCAAATCATTAAAATACCAACAAACGGTGGTAGTCATACATGAATCATACATTTATAAAGTGGAATAAAGATTAATAAATCCTACATGGCTTAAGAGGCAAGGTATATAAATTAGTAAACACTCAACGTAAAAATATGTGGTACAATTCATAGTGAGGCATGCTGCGTTATATCGCTCTTGTATAGCGCATGTGTATCGGGAGAATGACTCATGCATGCACAGTGACAGATGGTCTGAAGTGGGTTCAGTCATTAACAGGTCAAGAGAATGTTTTTGTGAATTTTTCTGTTTATTTCTTGAAGACTTTTTTTATTTATGTTTGTACAGTTTTGTAAGAACATTTAGTAGTGTGAATGATGTGTGAATGTTGTGTAAAGTAAATATGTAAGTCATTGTTCTACTGACGGACGCTGTATATACTAGTGTGAGAAAGTTTTAAAGCAGCGTGAATGCAGACGGCGGGGAATTTTGTATCATAATGTGTTAAGTAAGTTTGTGGAAGAAGGACAGCTAATTCGAATGAAAATGAAAATAGTTAAAACGTTAAGAATAAACAAAACATAAGCATGTTAAATATTTACTTCGTAAAAAGTACAGTTTAAAAGTGTGTTACCTGTTGATTGGTTAGTCATGAGAAGCGCGGATTAACGCGGAAGAGCAATGTTATTTCCATTGGCCTTAAAGAAAACTGACCAATCAGAACGAAATATTCTTCGCGCTTCTTTTCTCTTGATGATATAGCTTGCTTACAGCAGGATTCGGAGCCCAGTCTTTCAATGTAGTATGAGGTCCGAATGAAGTCATAATTGGCCGGTTTTAGTTGTGCTACATATTTAAAAAGTGTTTTAAAGTTAAGGCATATCTATTGCTGTGTGTTTTTTTTAGAAAGTATGGATTTTTTTAAAGTAATTTTGCATATGAGAAAAAACAGTAATTCCACGCGGTATATGAGCAGATCAGTAACTAATGTCTTGAGTGCATTAGACACTGTTAAACTGATAGTATGGTGAGCATTTTCATTTAAGAACAATCCGTGATTATCTGCTGTTCAGATTTAGGGAAATACGTTACCATAAACTTGCTAACGCGAAAGAAGGGGTTTGTACACGACTGTGTTAAGATTGGCACGGGCTTGGCGGTGAACATGTACATCTAAAGGTACAGAATATACCAAAGTTTTGCCAGTATTTCCAATTTTCATTCAAAATTAAATTTTTCCAGATCCTTAGAACAATTAAATTGTATGCAGCCTGGTGCGAGTTGCAGTACGGTAGGTTTCTGCTCGGCTTCCCTAACGGTGATCTACTGAAACGAGGTCACAGGTAATGAACGAAGGAAACGGCGCCACCGCAATAGTAGTAAAGACTACTCTATGAAATATAAAATACCGTGGATTTATCAAGAATATAAAGAGCCTCCAGAACAATTTTAAATGATATAATAAGTTAGACCATACAGATTCTCATTACGAGATCTACAATACATTGGCCAGGGAGACTGTCCAGCGATGGTTAAGAGAAGGAGATCAAGTTTTCAATAGTGAGACTGAGCTCCTGTCCGATTCAAATTTAGGCTTTCGTTGGTTTCACTTATCCTAAGTGGCTTTTGACCATGTTCTCGATGGAGCTACAATCGCTTTTCCTTTTTCCTGTCGTCTGTACCAAATTCACAAACTATACAGACACACATATTTACCTGTTCTATAATTAATAACTACCTATGCATTTAAATACAAAAATAACAGGGTGTTACCATGTAGCAGAGTATACAGTTAACAGCGTCATCCTTTGCAAGAAGTACCATATGCCGCTAAACTGAACATATTACCAGTGAGCGATGTGAACCTCTGACATCAAGAAGGACAGTTATGGATGTGTATTGATGAAGCAATAAAGTTCTAAGTTAATAACCAGAATCCTCATCAAAATCCTTATAACCATTATCAGAAGTAATCCTTACGACAAAGGAGCGATCTAAGAATAAAGAAATGATATTTTTGGTCGAAAAAGCTCTGAGCTTCGGCAGGGCTTTTATAGAATTTATACAAGTTAAAATATCTTGAATTTTACTTGAAGAAATACCTGTGCATTCTGTCTGCATGTCGGAACACATACGTCTGTTATCTCTGCCCTCACAGTACTCGTGCCAAAGGTCAAGTGGATACAATCAGTGTACGGAGCTGTTCTACATCTTGCAGCTCTCTATTATGAAATTAGTTTTTATTTCCCGCCAGCGTGTGGAGTACATTTTCGTTAGTGAAAAGCTCTTATAATTGAATAATCTACATTTTTTTTTAAATTTGTATTTCAGAGTTTCTTCTTTCCAGCATAATATTCACTGCAAGCCGAAGTGGCCGTGCGGTTCTAGGCGCTGCAGTCTGGAACCGCGAGATCGCTACGGTCACAGGTTCGAATCCTGCCTCGGGCATGGATGTGTGTGATGTCCTTAGGTTAGTTAGGTTTAACTAGTTCTAGGTTCTAGGACACTAATGACCTCAGAAGTTGAGTCCCATAGCGCTCAGAGCCATTTGAACTATTTTTGAATAATATTCACTAGCCCGAAGATTATTTTACTGTCGTAAGTTTTTAATGTGTAATATCTTACAAAAGTAACATGAAATTAATAGTGAGAAAACACATCTGATGGCCAAAAATAGGGAAACGCTACGAGAAATTAATGTCGGAACATTAATAGAGATATAAAAACGCCCTGAAGAAGGTCACTTGAAACTGTGACCGAAACGTCGGTAGTTTTACATATAGACAATGTGGTCACTGAACCAGAAAAATTTTATTTACTACTAAAAGAGATGTTAGCCAACCCTGTAAGTGGTGCTTCATTTGACTGCGAAAGGGACATGTGCAATACGTTCAATAGGTTGCAAGCGTAGGTCGTGGTCAGAATAGTGTTCTGTGTAGCTGTGGAACTAAGTAATTCTAAAGTGGGCAGATTGTTGGCGCTCTTAATGGTGGGTGCTGCCGTAACCAAGGTTCGTGTTTCGTAAGGCAACTTGTTGAAGATTTCTAACGAATACAGGGAAAGCAACATTGTCCGCTAAGTCACAATACGAAAGAATATTTGTTTTGAGCGATCGCAACAGATGGTCACTGAAGACAAATGTGACGAAAAATAAGAGGACGACAGCTACAACAGTCACTGCAGAACTGAATGTCGCACTCGCGAACTCTGTCAGCATCAAAATCACCCGAAGCAGATTCTGTAAGCTTGCAATGGGAGGGCGAGCTGGTATTCTTAAACCACACTACAGTGATGCAAAAGCCGGTGACACGAAAACGATGTACCAAATCCATAAAAGGACTGTGTAGGAATGGAAGAAAGTCATACGGTCGATGAGTCCAACTCCTGCCCGAGTTTACGTCTTGTTAACGTCGTCCTAAGCTTAAGACGTCGACTGCTTGGCCTCGGGAGTGGAAAATGGCAGCGGTTCGGTGATCAACTGGGTAACCATATCGTGGTATGCCGTGAGCCCCTTGGCTATCCTGCAAGGTCGGATTACTGCCAAGGACCATGTGGCCGCTTTGGCTGATCGGATCCATAATGTGGTGCAGTATTTGTTCCCCATTGGTGATGCTGATCGAACGTGACGGAGCCCCTATTCTCACAGATCACATCATTCAGGACAGGTTTTATGAGCGGGAGAATGAACTGTCGCATCTCTCCTGGGCAACACCGTCACTTATTATTAAGCTTCTGTGGTCTTCGTTAGAGAGGAAAGCGCACGATCGCTATTCACCTACAGTATCGTTACCAGAACATGGCACTATTTTGCAGAAAATGATATTTGTACAAGTACCAAAAAAAGGTTTGCATCACCTCGGTTCCGAGAGTTGCGGAATCTGTGCAGAAAACATACGTAAACATCATTTCCTCCCTTTTTATTCCTCATAAGTTCAGACCCGTGGTCGAGGGTCAGAGTCGGCTCACAGCCGTTTTAGCGGGCGGAGCTGCTCCGCCCGCCGTCCGACGCTCCGCTCTCGGTGGTGTTTACTTCCTCGTCGCGGTGTTTGTGTCTATCAAGTCCAGTACTAACGTACTCCATGGCGCACTCGTACCGCCGTGCAACGATCAAAGTAACGTTTCAGGCCGAACATCCACGACCCAGAGCTTTCGAAATCGAACAGTTCATCCGAGAGGATCTACGTTTGAACCCCCAGGACGCAATCGGCATACACTTTTCCATCACTGGAAGTGTTGTCTACATCAAGATGTCTACGGAGGAAATTTGCACTGACATAATTCACCGTCATGCCACCAGTCTAAAATTTAAACACTCTGATGGACATATGGGTGCTGTGACAGTCGGCCATGCTGGATTCGGTCTCCGGACATTGTGGATGTTTGAGTTCCCGTTCGAGGTGCCTCAGGATGTGGTCATGCCGCTTTCCAACCATATGGCACCGTCTTGGGTCACGTAGCGGAGAAGCGACAAACATTTACAACCTACCCCGTACTAAATGGCGTCCGGCAAATAAATATTGAGCTGACGAAATATGTCCCATCGTACCTGTTGATTGGCGTGTGTGAGGGCCATCGCCACATACGATGGACAGACACGAACGTGCGAAGGATGTGGCCAGGAGGGACATGTACGTTCCGAATGTCTACACCGCCGTTTAATACAGACGCCGTTACGTGAAGAGACCTAGGCTTCGACGGTCACGTCCTTACCCAACACCTACGCCAAGGGTGCACAGTACCCCCTCGTGCCACTCCCGATTGCGCCAGCAGCATCGTCAACGCCAGCCGCCGCAGCACAACGCGCCGACGACACAAGCACGGCGTCGCCTCCAGAGCTCGCTTCAGGACCGTCCGGTTTGCAGACCGAAACCGATGTTCCTGTTGGAACCATGGACGTCGACCTCGGTGTCGTGCCGACGTCTGCCTTTGTCCAGACAGGTTCGGAGTCAGACGACGGGTGACCACATTCTGATTCAGAAGGCCACATCAGAAAACAGCGGTCACCTCGGAAACACAGGAAACGTCGACGAACGCCTTCCGATGACGCACTTTCTCAGACGGCCCCGCGAGATGTCGACGTGATGTCTGACGGTGATCTCCCACATTGCGTCCACTCATGCGATGTGGCAGCAACAGGTGCCCTTCCTCTGACCCCTCCTCACCCAGCCTGGGACGTATCCTCGCCGTTGTCAACGAATGATGACGGCAGTCCCCCTACCACTCATGTTCCGGAATCCACAACACCCGTTCCGGAAGTACGTGACCGTCACATGTCCACGTCGTCAACTTCCCGGGCCGATGACGTTGAAGAAGAAGTGGAACAGCCTGCCAGCGTGTCTGCACGGGAGTCCACCACGGCGACACTGGGGCTGGCGCCCCGCCAGTAATTATCACCACTGCGGCACCACCGGCGGGTCTCCACCTGCCGGCTACTTCTACCGCACGTTGTGCAAATACTGAGGATGGCCGTACACAGCAATATCGTATCGCCACGATGAATCTTGCCACCATTCGTGCCCCCCACAAACTGGCCACGTTCCGAGACTCTATTTACTCTGCGGATGTTGATATAGCACTCTTACAAGAGGTGTTTGTGGCTGACTTCCTAGTTCCCACCGGATACAACGCCCATGTTTCCCCCGCATCCGACACCGGTAGCGGCGTCGCCATCCTGCTACGCGACGGACTCCCTGCACAGGACGTCATCTACCTCCCCACTGAGCGAGGCATGGCCCTCACACTGTTCGGCGTGCGTATTATTAATATCTACGCTCCGTCCGGAATTGGCCGCCGTCATGACCGACAAACTTTTTTTGCCGAAAGCGTCACAGCCCTCTTCAAAGGTCCGCAGGACGATTTGGTACTCGGTGGGGATTTTAACCCGACACAAGAGCCCGCGGACCAACTCCCGCGACATTCACCTTGTGCATCACTCTCAGTGGTCATCGACCTTCTACGACTTGTTGACACTTGGAAGAAGCTCCACGGAATTCAGCCGGGCTATACATTCTACACCTCTCACTCATCAAGCCGCATAGATCGCATCTAATTTACTCGCTCCCTCGCTGATTGCACAAGTCATGCGGAAGTCTGGCCTTTGGCCTTTTCAGACCATGATGCGTACCTCTGTGACGTCACTCTCGCCCGACAGCGAGTGTGGCATAGTCGTGGTCTGTGGAAACTCAATGTCGCTCTCCTGACCTCCTCAGACTGTCGCCGTGTGGTCGAAGAAGCGTGGACACGCTGCCGCCACCGTCGAGAAGCCGATGACTCCACCTTATCATGGTGGCTCTCATGTACAAAGCCGACCCTCAGGAAGACACTGATGAGTTATGGGAAGGAATTTAAGTCGTGGCAAACTAATACCCTGCACTTCTACTACACCATACTACGTGACTGTGCGACGATGCCTTTCTCGCCAGCCCGGCAGTCGCTGGTCCATCGCGTGAAGGCGCATATTACCTTGATCATGCTGCGTTACTTGGAAGGAACTGTAGTCCGTTCTCGTGCTTCTAATCGTATCCCTCAAGAACGTCCGTCGGTGTACCACCTCCTTCAGGAACGACAACGACGACGACGAGCTCTGATCCAAGTCCTCACTGATGTGGAAGGGCGCCGGCACGACACGCAACAAAGCATCGGTCGTGCTCTCCATGCTCATTTTGCCGGGCTATACGCAGCCGTACCGCATTCTGCAGCACTGATCACAGAAGTCGCTCAGCTTACTACGAACACTCTTTCGGATGATGCAGTGCATGACCTCCAAGACGACGTAACCACAGATGAAGTGGTAAATGCTATCAAGGCGGGTACCGATAACAGATCCCCTGGACCTGACGGTATACCCATCGAATTTTATAAAAGTTTTCACTATTTGTTGGCTTCCACGTGGACGGCAATCGCGCAAGGGCTGATGTCACCGATGACAGTGGTCCCGATGGCATTATTATCCCCGTACATAAACCGCACGGGTTACCGACGGTCCAGGACTATGGACCAATTACTTTGCTCAACAGCGACATGAAAATATTCACACTGCTATTGGCATCGCGACTCAACAAGGTCGCACGTTACGTCACATCCTGCGACCAGACTTCCCTAGGAGGCGACAACAACATCCGTACGGCCCTTTGCCGTTACAGAGACATGATAGCATTGGCGAATTATCAACGTCTCCCTCGCGCCTTGTCTTCGCTGGACTTTAGCCAGGCTTTCGACCGTGTTGACCACTTCTATTTACGGACAATTCTGCAGCATATGGGATTTCCTGGTGGTATTGTCACGGTGGTTATGCGCCTGTTGAGTAGTGCAACCTCTAACATTATGTACAATGGTCGCCTCACACCGCACGATCTGTACGACAAGGCTGCCCTCTTTCCACGATTTTGTATGCTTTCGCCTTGGAACCCCTGCTCCAGGGCATGCGCCAACATTTGGAAGGTATGGCTGAGCACGGCCAACGTTTTTGTTGTACAGCCTACGCAGACGTCATAGTACTATATCTGCGCAGTGAAGATGAAGTACGAGCAGCACTGACATGGGTGGCGACTTACGGCGAAGCGTCGGGGAGCTGCCTCAACGTGTCAAAATCCAAGGTCCTGCTCTTTGGTGAGGGGTTGCCGGAGAGATGCGTTACCCCCCTTAGTGTCGCCGCCACCATACGATGTCTTGGACTTGATTTCGCAGCAGATCTGCGCCGCTCAGCGACTATCGATGGTAGACGCTTGCTACAGACAATCAGAGCAAATCTCGCAGATCACTGGCTACGAGCTCTCGACGTTATCCAACGCGCTCAATAAGTGAACATGTATCATGCTTCCCGTATACCACACGTGGCTCAAGTACTACCAGTCCCAAATCTCCTGGCCCGACGACTGTTGATGGCTTTCGGCTCCTTCGTCAGCTCGGGGATGTTATTCAAGGTGCAATATGAATCCCTGGCACTGCCATGAGATCGTGGCGGGTTGGGACTCATCCACGTGCCGACTCGTGTCAAGGCACTTTACGTCAGCTCCCAACTAAAACTTTGGCATCGTTCCCCGCATAGCCTTACTAGCCTCCTGCTTCACAACTTTGCGCCGGCTTCCTTGTCCGCCCCAGTACTGGTATCGACCATTCCAACCCCCTTTTATTACATCCAACGATTTTTCCTGGAGTTCAGTTATGTCTACCGGTCCTTAACACTTACACGTTTGTACCTCACGAAAACAGTCTCCGAATTGTTACAACAGTGCCGCCCGTCCAACCCCACCGAACGTAAGTATCCACAGTACGTGTGGCGACATATATGGAAGGCGATCCGGGCGCGTTTTCTCGAATCATACGTTCAGTCAGCGTGGTACATCACTGTGAATGGCAAACAAGTTAACCGAGATCGTCTACACCGCATCCATCTCGCCGATTCATCCCCCTGCACCCACTGTGGAGTGGATGACACGGATGTCCACCGATTCCACTGTGGCACAGCGTTCGACGTCTGGACACTTGCGCGGCGAATTTTGGCGTTTCTTACTCGACAAACACCAGCTCAGATCAATGTCCACATGCTTTTGCACCCCGATAAGACTTTCTGCCCCTCTGCCAAAACTCACTCTGTGAATTGGATCTTTGGCCACACGATCCGCTATCTTTTTAGTTCTGGCGACAAGTCTACGCTAGGATATTGGACTTATCTCAACGAACGACACTGCGTCCTGGTACGCAACCCACGCTATAAGCAATATTTTTCCAATTTCTTACGGAGCACCTTCGATGACCCACCTCGTAGCTGGAACGTCCAAGCCCTGAGAAGCTGAAAACTGTATTAACCGAACCGAACTGAATAGATCTGCTACCCAGAACCCACGCCAGCGCAGTGAGAAGACAGGTTTGGACGAGCTGGTCTGCTGTAGGCAGACCAGCTCGTAGGGAGAGATAAAATGCCATCAAAATTTCTAAAATCATTGGGGGGGGGGGGGGGGGACGTGGCTTCAAAACGAATATTCGCGTTGGTGTGTAGAATGCATAAGTCTGGTGACATACAATTGGACTTTCGGAAAAGAATCACCCACACAATTACTAAGACGGTAAGAGCTGACAAGTGTGAGAATTATGGCACAATCAGCTTAACAGCTCATGCATCCAAGTTGCTTAAAAGAATAATATATGGAAGAATGGAAAAGAAAGCTGAGGATGCGTTAGATGACGACCATTTTGGCTTTAGGAAAGGTAAAGGCACGAGAGAGGCAATTCTGACGTTGGGGTTAATTATGGAAGCAAGACTAAAGAAAAATCTAGATACGATTATAGGATCTGTCGACCTGGAAAAAGCATTCGACAACGTAAATTGGTTCAAGATGTTCAAAATTCTGAAGAAAAGTAGGGGTGAGCTATAGGGAGAGAGTGGTCATATACAATACGTTCAACAGCCAAGAGGGAATAATAAGAGTGAGGGACCAAGAACGAAGTGTTCGTATTAAAAATGGTGTAAGACAAGGACGTAGCCTTTCGCCCCTACTGTTCAATCTGTCATCGAGGAAGCAGTAATGGAAATAAAAGAAAGGTTTAGGAGTGGAATTAAAATTCAAGGTGAAGGTATATCGATGATACGATTCGCTAATGACATTGCTACTCTGGGTGAAAGTGAAGAATAATTACGTGACCTGCTGAACGGAATGAACAGTTGATAAGTACACAGTATGGATCGAGAGTAAATAACTTAACATCCAGCAAATAATTGAGGACGTAGCTTACAAGTGCTACTCTGAGATGAAGAGGCTAGCAAGCACAGGAGAGGAATTCGTTGCGGGCCACATCAAGGCAGTCAGAAGACTGATGACCAAAAAAAAGAAAAAAAAACGACATCTTCAAAGATGGTGGTACAGATTGCTGTACACAACCGTACCTCTAATACCCAGTAACATGTCCTCTTGCACTGATGCATACCTGTGTTCCTTGCAGTATACTATCCACAAGTTCATCAACGCACTGTTGGTCCAGATTGTCCCACTCCTCAACGGCAATTCGGCGTAGTCGCTCAGAGTGGTTGGTGGGTCACGTAGTCCATAAACAGCCTCTCCTTCAATGTGGACGCGATCGAACCGCGGTATTGACCGTCTAGGCATGGTTGAACTACAGAAAACACGAGCCGTGTACCTCCTCCCTGATGGAATGTCTGGAACTGATCCCTCCGTCTAATAGACGCAGCTGGTTGTACATGGTTATTTAAGTCTTTGGGCGGGTTTAGTGACATCTCTGAACAGTCAAAGGAATTGTGTCTGTGATACAATATTCACAGTCAACGTGTATCTTCAGGAGTTCTGGGAACCGGGGTGATGAGAAACTTCTTTTGATGTGTATATATTTTTATGCACCCCTGTACTTCCCATGTCAATAACATGTGTAACATGTTGTTATTAGGACATATTCATAAGTTCATAGTAAACATTATTTATCTGCTTTTAGATTTTTGGTCGATGTCAAGCAATACACTTAAGATGTGGCTCTACGACTGAATTCGGCCATATTAAACACATCCTGGTGTTTAAACTCGTACATATGGGACGTTCTAAATTGTAATATTATTTATTGCGACAATATTGTTTACTACGAGACTCAGCATGTACATTTTAGAGATATTCTACATCGACTGCGTCCAAACAGAGACATTACTAGAAGTGTGTAATTACGAATTACGTCTGAAGCACAGCTAAATTGCTGAGATCACCCGTCCCTAGGCAAACAATCTACGTAATCTAACTTAAACTAACTTATTCTAAGGACAACACACACCACACCCATGCCCAAGGGAGGACTCGAACCCCCGACGGGGGGAGCCGCACAGCTAATTCCACTGAGACAAACTACTGTACTTGAGTATGACGTCTGGCACCAGTACAGGAATGCACTGTACTCGCTATACGAATGTAATAAAGTTTCACCTTTATACTTTTATTAGATGTACTGAATTACGGTTTAAAGGTAAATACTGCTATTGTCACAATACAGATTTTGAGGTGAGTGTAGGAATTGTAATCTAAATCTACAGCTATAGTCCGCAAGCCACTTAATAACATGAGGTTGTGAGTACATTATGCATTATGTCGTTCAGGCCGCTTTCTCCCCTCCCCCTCATACCCCCCCCCCCCCTTTCCCACCTCTACACCCCATCCCTGGCGGTTCCAATCGCGAATGGTCCATGGGATGAACCATTTTTGGTAATCATCCCAGTAAGCGTGAATCGCTCTAATTTTACTTTCGTGATCTTTTCCCGTATTATACTGAAGCTAGAAATAAGCAACTTCGGAATGTTTGCTCTCGGGATTTTAGAAGTATATGACAAGACGATTCAAGTCGCCTTTCATTTAGCGTCTGCCACTGGAGTTTGCTAAGCATCTTCTTGACGCTTTCGCACTTTTGGAATGAACCTGTAGCTGTTCTTCTTTAGATCTTCCGTATTTCCTCTGTCATTGCTGTCATGATACGCATTACATACTGACAAGCAGTATTCAGTGAGTGCTCGAACGGGAACTTTGTAAGGTACTTCCTTTGTAAATTGACTGCACTGCCTTATTTTCTATTAGCCTTATGTGATGGTACAATTTTTAATCACTCCGTAAGCATTCTCCTGGGCATTTCACTGATGTGACTGCTTCCTGTGATTGTTCTGTATTCGTGTAATCTTACAGTATTTGTGATTCATTTACCACGTAAATGTTTCAGTATTCGACACAGAAAAGACTTGGGTGTCAGCTATACAGCGCCAATGAAGAAGCATACTGTATGATTATGAAGAGAAACAACATAGTTTCTGCCGCACAGTTTTACTAAACAGATTTTTTTTTGCGTCAGATGCAGTGGCTCTTCAAATCTACCGTGCTCCGAAAGTGTGTAAATCGTGCGCGCGTCATGTTCATAAAACCCTGTCAGTGCAATTAAAAACCTGACAATCGCAATCTCCATTGAATACCCCTACCGTAACCCGGCTATACGAAATATCAGAAGACCGCCATTATGTCTGTAGAAATACGCTTTTCATGTATGCACTACGTGATGTGGAAACATTTTATTTCTCTTCCTACAAACATAAGGCAACTACAGTCTTCTTCAGAGGACATCTGGTGTAGCATAAATTTCGACTGCAAGTGTCGACAGCGACAGTTAACAATGACGGCTGATACAAAACTCTCGAAAAACCTGCGAGCAGCAATTAAAGAGAAGAGACCGAACGGTTAATTGCTGCTGTGACGAACCTCAGTGACGGTATCGGACAACACGCATCACAGCAAACGACTGTTTGAATTAAAAAGAATCCGAGTAACGTTACTGTCTACTCATTGGTCGCCGAATATACAAATATATATTTTGTACTAGTTTTTCGGTCCAAGAAGTTCCTTTAGAGTGAATAATATTTCATCCCGGTATGATACGTGGACTATGCACTATATTTTCATATTGTAATTATGTTACGCAATATATTCACTTTATGCTGTGACGTAGTTGAGAGACGAATTATTGGTGACAACGTCTTAATTTGTATTAACCTAATGCCGTATCGTACTTGGCTGATTCCTCAAATTCTTATTAGAATTTCTTCTCTTCTTTCAGTCATATTCAACGCTTTTCATCTTCTCTGCATCTTGTATAGCCTACACATTCGATATGCTGTTTCACGCAAGTTCTTGCAGGAGTGATACCCCTTCATGAGCAAGGTTTACTGCTAGAAACTGGTTTTAACTTTGTAAATCAGGACATTTCTATGACATTTTAGCGCCCTGCGTACCGAGATGGATACAGAGGTCACCTTCATAGTAATAGCCAATATTCAACATTACTATGGAAATTGAAAAGTTTTCAGTGGATAACCCATAGATCTCTTACTAGGAGTGAGGCAGCCCACCTAAATACCATTGGCTTCTGCCTGTCGAAGAGAGTTACGTACTGGCCAAACGAATGTATGGTAATTGATGTCCTTGGTTTGTGAATTACACTTTCTTAATACTGTTGTGAAATTCTGAATAGCAACCACGCTGCCCACAGGTGACTACTCTGCCACAAGTATATCCAGACCTATTATTCTAAGTATTCGCCACTTGTGACTGTATTCGTACTGGGAAATCGAACGATATCTAGGTATATCCATAATTACACTTCACAGCTCACTGTGAAATGTGTGGCAAAGGAAATGTTTTAGTGTACCGTACTTGAGTGTTTTTCCCTGGCTGAGCGTGGAAGGAATGCTGTTTGTACTGCCTAAGTGCATCCGTTCAGTCTTAATGGGATTACACAATATATGATCCGAAAAGTAATCCTTGGAGCTATCTATGCTGCTCTTGTGGAGACCATGAGCGTCACTGTTAGAGTATTTGCCATCTTAGATTTTTCAGTATTTTCATTTCGCTTTTTCACAAGTTATGGACTCCGGATATCATCATTTTTACCCGCTGTTTCTATTCTTTCAGTTTCCCTGCTAGCCCGAACTGAGCAATCTTCAAATGTAGATCGCACAAATGTTCTGTGTTTACACCAACCATAGGTTCCCAATACTCTAACAACGAACAGTAGCCAGTAGTGTACCTCGTGATGAACCTACGTGATCGTTTCACTTTATATGTCAGACACTGTCTCTCCAAAGTTACGGGACGGCTTAACTGACTCTAGCTGTGTTTCCTTAATCATGTAGTCCACGGATAACTTGCTTTTGTGTTATCGTGAAGTCTACAGCTTTTCATGTTCCTAAATTAAGAAAAAGTTACTAGTTAGTTTTCCTAGACGATATTTTGTTTTCCAACATGATCCGTCCGTCTGTTTGCCTGTGAAGAATTCAGATGCGTCGCTTTTTCCCGGGAACGGGTTACCAACCTGTCACCAGGTAAGTCTAATGGAGTGACTGCCTCCCCTCAGCCTTTAAACTGCTGTCAATTATACCGTCCCTAATTAGAGGCTAGACAGTGAAGAATGCCGCGTGGGGTAACCGTGTGGTCTGGGGCGTCTTGTCACGGTTCGTTCGGCTCCTCCCGTCGGAGGTTCGAGCCCTCCCTCGGGCATGGTTGTGTGTGTTGTCCTTAGCGTTCTTAGTTAAGTTAGATTAAGTAGTACGTAGCCTAGGGACTGATGACCTCAGCAGTTTGGTCCTACAGTCCTTTCCACAAATTTCCAAAATTTTTTTTAGATAATGAAGAGGAAAATCAAAGATACCTCGGGCATGGAAAAGTAATACCGTTATCGTCGAAATAAAAACCCAGCAGTTGGCTAAATGAACCTTAAAGGAAAGAAAGAAGAATAAGCCTGACACCAATAAGTGACAGCAATGTTAGACTTAGCTGGAGGCGCAGATAAGATAACTCAAGATGACGGACAAGGATGCTACATACGCTCACTCTTCGTAACATCTATGTTAAAAACATCCTAAGAAGCTGGAAGAAGGAAGTCCATATACTGTAGGTACACAATTGAGAAGAAGCTACGATCTAAAGGTTATTGTGCATGCAGACGACCTACTAGCATTGCAAAAAACAGAGGTAGGTCTACTCACCGTGTGTACAATGCGTATGAATTGGGAAGAAAACGTTACAATCTTAAAGTATCTGTTACTAAAACAAAAGTTATGACCCTTAACGGAACATTCCCTGTTTCACACAAGACTGTTATTCAAAACTAGGTAATTGGGGATGTCTCCAATTTCAGTTGTTTAGACATCGTCCTGGAAAACATAGAAAAAAAAGAACAAATTGGAACATATCTGTGTAAGTATAAACAAAACTTGAGAAAATAAGGGTAGAAAGTTCACTTTACGGCAAAGAATCCTGGAATGAAAGAAAAAGAGAGAAAATTACATACAGTCAGCAGAAATGTGATTTTTTAGAAAACTGTATAAGATTAAGATTGCTCGATAGGGGGGAGGGGGAAACCAGGTAAAAAATGACAACTCGCTAGCAGAAATGAGAATTTATAATTGCACTGAGAATATTGAAGAATACAGGGAAGAATGGGGACAATCTGAACCAGATGGATGAAGACCGAATTCACGTCGTAATCAGGTACAGACCTGCAGAAAGAAGAGATGTGGGACGTCCGAGACAGAGATGGAGTTAATTATGTGAAGTGGGAACAGGCATACTGCCTAAGCTTTGAAGTGCTGAAGAAGAAGAAGAAAATATTTTGTACTGAACTGGAAATACCTGAAATTTTTAAAAGTTAGTATTTCCCCATAGATAACTGTATGTTCGGCGAATATCGAACACTGGCATTACGGCAACGTCGAGTAGTACAGGACAGTGGAACGCGTCGGATGAAGACAGCACCTGTTGCTCCACTGTGGTATGAATTGTGGAGGAACAAGACGATCCAGCGATTCTGAATGAAAAAAGTGAAAACAGTTATCTCCTCCTAGTAAGCTTCCCGGTGCATGGACTTTGGGTTATTGTGTTTTGTTCGTAAAGAAGTTACTGTATCGTTAGATATTCTTTGTATTGCAGGCTGTCTAGCTCAAGCAATAAAAATGGAATAGTTAAACTACTGCCGTGCTTCGTCTGGGCTGCATCGGAACAAATAATTACAGATTCCACCAGATGAAACAAATACCACAAAAAACTAAATTTTTTACTGTTTTTAACAGACAAAGCAGGGGAATCGGGACATAAATGGGATAAAAATAACGTGCAGAGATCCGTAGAAAAAGTCTGAGTTTTTTAAAATGACGAGATGGGAAGCGAGTGAGAAATATTGAGTTCCATGAAGTAAATTAATTGATAGACGTAAGCCTTTAAGGGAATACAAAGAGCTGTTTGGCCATGAAACCTGTTTTAGAAAACAATTCGTTGAGAACATTCAGGAATAAAAAGGCAACAATATTGTACATTAATGACAAAAATTTAGATGACGATTTTATGCATTTGAGTAAAGATCACTTGCTGCATGTAGTGTGGAAAACTGCATAGTAAATGAAATGCAGCATTGGTTCAATAACAAAACAATGAAAGCTGGTAAAACCTCCTACAATGAATTTATGAAAACACAAGAAGACTTCAGAATGCGGACCACTGAATCTAAGAGTTTGCACGGAGCAGAAGATCTCATTAAAAACCAAGGTGATAGACTGTTTGACAGACTCGCTGAGCTGGTGACAGCTACAATTTTATAGCCATTTGCCATCCAATTAAGAATTTTTAGCAACAAAAATGACTTTTCTACACATAACAATTTTTCCTTTCGACACAAGTCTGGAAAAACTTTAAGAATCTAAACGCAATAGGTAAAGAAAATATATAAAGAAATTAACGATCTTACAGAGAAAGACACCTGTTTTGGGAAGGTTTCTTTATTGAGAGAGTTCACTTATTTCTGTCAAGTAGGTGGTGCCATTATGAGAAGAAGATTGGAACTGGAGGACAAGCGCATGGCTGCCATTGGAAGGCCACGTTTCTAACAGAGCGCGAATGTATTGTGTTGTTACAAGCAGGACACCATTGTTCACGTTCCTGAAGGTTTCTTTCGTTGCTAGGAAGCGAGAAATATAAGAGGTGAGTACATGATTAATTACACATACATTAAATCTACACCATTTTAGGACAGCAATGGCAAAAATAGTCTCATTGTTCACGAACTGCAAAGTGCACTTATGGAACACGTGAAGGTGCCTCAGTTTGGGGAAGCCATAGATTTACAATATGGGGCTTCCCAAAGTGGTATCCCAAACTATTCGTTGTATCTTTAAATTCGTGTGTATGTGTGTTTCATCATATTTCCTTTCTATAAAATTTATTTTAGGTAAATCCTACTGATACAGTATATCTCTCAACATTCTTGCATTTCGTATAGTGAATAGCATACCAAAGAAAGTATTGTAATAGAAACAGAGAAAGATTCCGTAACAACAGTCAGTCTCTTTTGTAATTCGCACCTAGAAAACCGTGGACCGCAAAGAAGTGAATGCTGCCGTTTTAGCTATGCGAAGTAAAGAAATGAGGAGCTATAGAGTATCACGCATATTCGGTTGTCCTCAAACTCAATGGAACGCTATGTTACAGAAAACAAATGTCCAGATGAATCTATTGCAACCAAAATAGGAACGAAACTTTTTTTTCCTTGAGAACCGCAAGACGACTTCAACAATTACTGCATTCAAAAGAAACAGCGATACTATAGACTCTCTAGAAAAGATGTCTGAAGACTTGCCTATCAGCTTGCTATAAAATATAACACTGAAAGATCATTTTCTAAAGAAAAACTGCAACCGTTAAAAATGGTTACGAAATATCCTAAAATGGAATCTCAAACTGTGATAAGTCACCCAAAGAACTATCAATCGGCAGAGCTAAATGTTTCACAGCCAAAGTTGTCAGCAAGTTTTTGACATTTATGAACCGGCCATAGCTTCAGTCAGGAGCAACTTAGACAGATTGTTTAACTGTGACGAAAACAGTATCACAGTTGTGCAGCATAAGCACACTAAAATTTTGCAACGCTATCTGTACAGGCTACTGAGAGGG
The DNA here is from genome assembly GCF_021461385.2 of Schistocerca piceifrons. Classification (NCBI taxonomy): domain Eukaryota; kingdom Metazoa; phylum Arthropoda; class Insecta; order Orthoptera; family Acrididae; genus Schistocerca; species Schistocerca piceifrons. Next base: position 441,681,186 of record NC_060141.1, on the reverse strand, counting down.
ATGCACTTATTATTGTATTGCATACATGAGCCCCTCGGTACACTTCATACCGCCTCTGACGATCTTCCAATCATTCCCCATGTCCAGACACTATGTGACCAAAATGGTACTGAAACAGAGGATGACAGACTAAAGGCCGAAATACTAAATGTCTTTTTCCAAAGCTGTTTCACAGAGGAGGACTGCACTGTAGTTCCTTCTCTAGATTGTCGCACAGATGACAAAATGGTAGATATCGAAATAGACGACAGAGGGATAGAGAAACAATTAAAATCGCTCAAAAGAGGAAAGGCCGCTAGACCTGATGGGATACCAGTTCGATATTACACAGAGTACGCGAAGGAACTTGCCCCTCTTCTTGCAGCGGTGTACCGTAGGTCTCTAGAAGAGCGTAGCGTTCCAAAGGATTGGAAAAGGGCACAGGTCATCCCCGTTTTCATGAAGGGACGTCGAACACATGTGCAGAACTATAGACATATATCTCTAACGTCGATCAGTTGTAGAATTTTGGAACACCTATTATGTTAGAGTATAATGACTTTTTTGGAGACTAGAAATCTACTCTGTAGGAATCAGCATGGGTTTCGAAAAAGACGGTCGTGTGAAACACAGCTCGCGCTATCCGTCCACGAGATTCAGAGGGCCATAGACACGGGTTCACAGGTATATGCCGTGTTTCTTGACTTCCGCAAGGCGTTCGATACAGTTCCACACAGTCGTTTAATGAACAAAGAGCATATGGACTATCAGACCAATTGTGTGATTGGATTGAAGAGTTCCTAGATAACAGAACGCAGCATGTCATTCTCAATGGAGAGAAGTCTTCCGAAGTAAGAGTTATTTCAGGTGTGCCGCAGGGGAGTGTCATAGATCCGTTGCTATTCACAATATACATAAATGACCTTGTGGATGACATCGGAAGTTCACTGAGGCTTTTTGCAGATGATGATGTTGTGTATCGAGAGGTTGTAACAATGGAAAATTATACTGAAATGCAGGAGGATCTACAGCGAATTTACGCGTGGTGCTGGGAATGGCAATTTAATCTCAATGTAGACAAGTGTAACGTGCTGCGAATACATAGAAAGATAGATCCCTTATCATTTAGCTACAAAATAGCAGGTCAGCAACTGGAAGCAGTTAATTCCATAAATTATCTGGGAGTACGCATTAGGAGTGATTGAAAATGGAATGATCATATAAAGTTGATCGTCGGTAAAGCAGATGCCAGACCGAGATTCATTGGAACAATCCAAAGGAAATGCTATCCGAAAACAAAGGAAGTAGCTTACAGTACGCTTGTTCGCTAACTGCTTGAATACTGCTCAGCAGTGTTGTATCCGTAGCAGATAGGGTTGATAGAAGTGATACAGAAGACCCAACGAGAGTCAAGCAGTAAATTGTTCCCTCCTACGTATATCTCGCGAAGAGACCATGAGAATAAAGTCAGAGAGATTAGAGCCCACACAGAAGCATACCGACAACCCTTCTTTCCACGAACAGTACGAGACTGAAATAGAAGGGAGAACTGATAGAGGTACTCAGGGTACCCTCCGCCACACACCGTCAGGTGGCTTGCGGAGTATGGATGTAGATGTAGATGTAGATTTAGATGAATATGAAGATGGAAATAATGGGTGGTGTTCCTCTAGGTTTCATTTATGCATGCCATCCTTCAGAGTGGATTCAGAGAGACATTTTTACACAATGGTTCCTCCACTGCTTGCTCCATGTCAAACCTACGAAAGATAATGCTTCGGTTCTCATCGTGAATGGACATTTCACACATGTCAGAAAGACTGACGTGATTAATTTGGCCAGAGTTATCCATGTCTCTACTGTGTCTCTGCGCCTCATAGCACACATAAAATCCAGACGTTGGTGTTATTGTTTATGGGATCACTGAAGACATTTTATGTTCAGGAGATTGAGGGCTGGATCAAGTGGTATGTTGGTCGTGTTGTAACTGTGTACCATGTCAGTGACGTTTTTGATAATCTTACGTACAGAAGCAGCAGCAAACTTTTTAACGAGGGTAGGCCAAAATTTCAGAATTTGCTACCCCATGAATTTGCTGTGTCAGAGAACTGGCTGATCCTCCTCACAATAGTCCAACTGAAGATGAGGATTCACGCGAAGGATCTACGTGAAGCTCTCAAAAAAATGTCGTTCTTGAAACACTGGAATCTGAAGAAAGTGCTTTTCCTTAGACTCCAAGATCCAGATTTGTGATGGCAACTAACATTAGCCCTCTTTAAAAATTATAAGTTAAATAGGGTTCAGAAGATCCCTCACTGGTTCGATTCAGCTGATCACTGGGTATCCTTGTAGTTATCACTTAGTGGACTCAAAACAGAAGTGATACCACACCGAAACAAGTTGGGAATGCTAGACACGCTAAGCACGGGGCATCAAACCAGGTACCTGGACATGGCAAACCGACTGGCAAGAAACAGAGGATCTCTGAATCTTCATCAGAGTCCAAAGCAGACTGTCTGATGAAAGTGAATATAGCGTCGATAATGAAGACGCGGAGTGCATCTATTGTGTAGGGCTATACTGAGACGATCGCAATGGAGAGAACTCCTTTCGGTGCTCAAAATGCATGAAATGGTCACATACAGCACATTCTGGTCATACAGTGAAGAAATTTGTTTGTGATAGGTGTTCTTAAAGGTGCTACAGAGGCCAAATACCTGTACAGGCAAGCGCAAGGGATGAGAAAGGGCGGGATGGTGAAGAGGTAGTGGCAGTGGCACTTTCAGCACTCGGCTCAGCACAGGTGTGCATGCTAAGGCAATCTTGAAGCAAACGTGGTTTGAAGTTCAGTTGGCGGCGAGTACCATCGGTGTAACGAAAATTATGCGTAAAAACAGAGAAAGACAATGCTGGCTAACAGACGGTAAAATACTGGTAATGATCCGCACAGAGCGACACCAAATTTGTACATGTAGAGATCCTAACTGTTATAGGGCAAAACCAAATGCATTGCGGCACAGCAAACAACTTTTAAGGAGGCTCAGTTAAGATAGATTGTACAAGCATTAATTCTTAAACAGATATTGGATGAAAAGAGTGCATCTCTGTGTTGATTTTCAGCAAACACAAAATTCATATAACTCTGGCCATCCGTTTTAGGAATTTGTTGTCTGCATAAAGACTACAACAGAGTCGCCCCAAGACGACGAAAATTCTGATACGTAACGGTTGGAGCGGATGACAGAGTACTGCAGGACTTAGTATACCTTGCACATGACGCAGGTAAGGAAAAAGTAAATGTCAATTTCACTGGACACAGGTCAGGAAAGTTTTGTAAAGAGAGACCGAAGGGAAACAGTCTATTCGGCAGACATGAGAGTTAAACTCGTGTAATCATTGTTAACTCTTAGTGACAACTTGAAAGAAAACGGAGAAATGAAACCCTCTAAACCGAAAATGGCCTTAGTTCATCTGCAAAGCAGTGGAACATTAGTTTCAAAAGTTAGATGAAACTTCGAAGTATCACAATCCACTGAAAAATAAAAGACTGAATAGACACCGCTAGAAGAAGCTCCATATTCTAGGTTTGACAACAAAACGAAACGTTCAACGACGTACACCTGTAAAAAGTAGCAATGCAAAAAAACTTTAGTAAGCTAAATTTCATGCATTCTTTCGAAAGGCAAAACTAAATCCTTGTCTGAAATATAGTACAACACGAAAATTGTGCCACAAAGCTGAATAATGCAAGTAGGTTAATTCACCACATCACAAAGACCTATACAATAGTCGAGATAGGGTACCTTTAAACACATGCAATTCTTCAAAAAACCTAGATCTCCCACATAATACAAATACTGTAGATGTGCACCTGGGTCATTCTTCTCATAGAAAATAGTAATTGTTACTTACAACCACTCAATATTTATGCTCTATATAATACTCTCTGTACATTCTCACTCAAAAATTATACAATGGATGGCTTATAAATCATATGAAAATTAGACTTATTTACAGCAAAAAAGATGAAGAATAGGGAGAAAAGTGATGGCGCTTGGTTGCATGAGTGGCTTATCGTAAGGTGGTAGATGTGCAAGTCCACGTGTTTGCACCATGCTCTGCTTATAGTTAGTGTTCACTGGTAACATAACATACAATTTAAACGACTCCAAAACTTTGTATCAACTGGAAACTCACTGCATGGTAAAATGAATAATGGCTAACGGTTCAGCTCTGACCTCTGGGGTGGCAACATGTAACAGACCATTTAACATCACCTACAATAACACACACAGGAACTCTCCCCTGTAAGTAATTATCTCCAACCACATTACCATAGGACCTCGTGCCTCCTCACAAATAACCTCAATAAAACAACGTATTACATATCTTCATATCAACAAAACTTCGCTGCCCTCTGGGGGATAACAGCCGGAGGTCATCTATGCTCTCTTATCAGCTTACGGGGAGAGAAGAGATCAATTCTCGTTCATCATTATCACTCTTATTACGGTACATCACGTAGTACATCGTAGCTTCGTGCATTGAGTTAACCAGTTAAGGAACTACCTCTTACGAAAAATCGAAGGCACGGACAGGAAAAGAATAAATAGTCGAGAAAGAGAATGCAGAGAGGCGAGAAAGAAAAGAAAGAGAATGTTGAAAAAGTTAATTCCTTTCGTTCCGCAATCAGGCATGTCACACAACGTCCTAACGGTTTTGGCAACACAAGTGCTAATTGTGTAATTACGACTTTGTATGCGCTTGGGGCCTAAAGTCGCCTAGTACCTTTACTAAACAACGGACATCACCAGGACCGTCAGAATCCAATGGTTTGTCGCTTTTTTTAAAAGGCCTAAACTAAACGCTGATTTCGTGTCTGTGCCTAGTCTTGCAATAAAAGTCCATCAAGGTAAAAAGATTTAGTGCACCAACGATATCGCAAACCTTGCAGACGCGGTATGACGGCACAGGGCGTTACAGAGCCCTTAAAGTGCTCACGGCTGTGGAGCAAGGAGAAGGAACCTACTTTGGTCATAGGTCTTAGATATGATGCTTATAGGAAAGACACCTCCAATAACCAGACAATAACTGCATAAAATGCCAAAATTAGCTCTATACTATAATTTACCGATATCTTCTCTGAACAAATGGCTGCAAGTGCCTCACTACATGTCAACACTCACAGTACAGTCGTTGCGTCGAGACGTGCAGAAGCGGCGACGCCAGCAGGGTGGCGGCTAAGGGCCGTACACACGCAGTACCCGCGTAGCAGTGACGTGGGTGGCGGGACGGCTGGCTGCAGGGCGCTGGAAGTACGCACCCCGGGCGTTGAGGCCAGGACCCAAACGCAGATGGCAGCGGGGAGCTGACCGGCGGCCAACGTGGGGCGGCAAGTGGGCGGGGCCAGAGGCAGGGAAGCAGCGTCGACTGTAAACAGCGCGCCCGTGCGCTCAACGAACCACGGCACCGGCGAGGATGCCCCGCGCGTTTTCCTTTCGTGCTTCCACGTCGAGCAAGGAGTTGGCTTGCGCTGAACTAGAAGCTGGGCCGGTTGGACCGTCAACTGAGGCCAGAGCGCACAAACTAAGCATGTGGGCTGTGAGGCGCAGCTCGTTGTACGCTGCGCTCACGTGTTGGTGCGGCGTGCTGCGAGAGGCACTGTGTATTCGGAGCGCCACCGTAGCCGATGCGCTGCAGCATCTATGCTCGGCTCGCAGCGGAATAACAGTTTCGAATACTGACCGACTACATAACATGAACCTTAAGTAAATGGCCACCTTATGGACCGAACGGTGGGAACGAATCGCGATTCTGACACCAATATGCTTTATATGGCCAGGGAAAGGGGGGAGAAGATACATAAGCCTCGTGATGACAGTGTGCAGGAGGTCAAGCGGTCACGACTAGAGAGTCAGCATCCCGGACTGTCATAAATGACAGAACAGGAAATTATGTACAATAATGGGAATATGTTTCAGTGTATGGCGTACAAGGGGTGCGCCTAGGGTCGGAAGTTACCAGGTTTAGGCCAGTCTAGGAGATCGAACAATTAATTGAAGTGGGCAACGGAAGGGGAAGCGGTTCATATTAACTTATGTTGGTGGCCAGTAGTGAAAAGCAGAGCCAGGGGCTCTGCCTTCCGAAAAGACGTCTTTTCTGCTCGAGGTCTGGATTACAAAAGGGAGAGGCAACTGTGTTCCGCGCCGCAGAACACTCCAGAATCCGCACACATGACCTGTACACCACTCACGCTATAAGCTAAAACCAATGGCGTGAATTCGCTAGCAGTTTCAGCAGAGGTCTCAGGGCGTCTCTTGCCAGTAGCTTTAAACGAAGAGAACTGCCTCGATTTTGAAAGACAAGCAACTTATGTCACGTAGGCACAGCGTAAGTTGCTCTAGGAGTAAACGTGTAAAGCTTTTTACTGGGGTTTTGAAACAGTTTTTTTAAACCAATTCCCTAAAACCTTCCTTGACTGGCTGCCACCATTTACACTTTTGAGTGAACACAAACTTCAGGCCGGCCGGTGTGACCGAGCGGCTCTAGCCGCTTCAGTCTCGAACCTCGCGACCGCTACGGTCGCAGGCTCGACTCCTGCCTCGGGCATGGATATGTGTGATGTCCTTAGGTTAGTTAGACTTAAGTAGTTCTACGTTCTAGGGAACTGATGACCTCAAATGTTAGGTTCCATAGTGATCAGAGTCATTCGAAAAAACTTCAGGAAACATTCATATTTTGTCCGATATCTTTTGAGTCATTGACATGTAACCCAACAGAAAATGTCCTATTACTGTCTCTTAGGTCCAACCAGATAAAATTTCAGCTTCTGCAGATTACCCCCCATTCCATTTAGGGAATTTTCGAGCTATAATATTTACATACCCGATTACATATCTCTTAATAATTGATGTTAGACAGAAAGCGCAGATGCTGTCTTTTCATCGCTTTACGACATTTACAGCACATTTATCTGTACTGATTATGAGTTGTTAGGCATTCCTATAAGCTTCACCACCTCCGACGTAATCATCGCGTATACAAACAGTGATCCGATGCTGTAAAATGATTTTTTATTCCAGTCTCTGATCACAAATGAAATCTTTAGACGATGACCGGTTTCAGTCTGTAACGACCATTCTCAGATCTTTTTTACACCATGTCCTAAAGTGATACGGCCATAGTGGTAATGGTATAATCAGCATATAATCGTCACATGTGGACGATGTGGCCTATTCTACACCCTGTTTTAAATCTATGTGACGATGCTATGTTGATTATATTTGTATGTTTTCACGATACCATTATCGCCGTATCACTTTAGGACATGGTGGGAAAAAGATCTGAGGATGGTCATTACAGACTGAAACCTGTCATCGTCTAAAGAATTCATTTGAGATCAGAGACTGGAATAAAAAAGCATTCCCATAAGCACTAATTTTTTGCACTTAACGTAGGAGGGAAAAATAAAGTCTACCGTTAACGGCGACATAGTTAATTATAGAGTACACACTCGGGATAGAAAAGTGTTGGGAGGAGAGAATCCGTGCATTTTAAAGGGAAACGTCCCAGCGTTCACCTTAAGCAGTCTGGATGGCTGGACGGTATTTAAAAGCTGGTTCTCTCAATTCCATGTTCAGTACTTCGACCATTCCAGTACCTCGTTCGATATGCCATTAGCACGTGGGTCATTCAATAATTAAAAAGACGAATTGATCTGGGGAAAAGACCGTTGGTAGGGCAAGTTTGGTACTTCTATGGCTTTAAGTTGGCATCACTGGGATCAGCCCTGATCAGCTGATATATGAACGTTGTTTTGTTTATGTCCTCAAAAATAAATTTTAAAATGGTGAGTCCACTTGAACTGTCCACATTAGTTGAAAAACGTTCTGTTATTTGTTTTTTACTTGCTGAAGGGCGACAAGCCAGTGAATATATACTGTAGAATGTGGAAAGTTTATGGTGAAGTTTGTATGAATCGTGAAAATGTTTACAAGAGAGTAGAGCAGTGCAAAAACAGTCGTGACTCAGGACTGAGGAACACCGTTCTGGCCGACCAATTGCAGTTTCAACTTCCTCACTTGAAAGTCGAATTGATAACATTATTCGTGCCGACCGTAGTGTGACTGTGGAAATGATGGTTGATCAGGTTGAAGTTAGTACTGGTACAGCGCATGACATTATCTGGAACAAGGAGGAGTACCGCAAAACATTGCAATATGGGTCCCAAAGGAGTTGATGCGGCTACACAAGGAAAAAAGGTTGAGAGTGTGCACAGAGATAAAGGAACGTTATGAAAGAAAAGGTGAGCACGTCCTCAAAATTTTAACTTGTGATGAAACTAGGGTTCACTATTATGAGCCAGAATCAAAAAGACAATGCATGGAGTGACAGCACACCAACTCTCCTGTCAACAAAAATTTCAAAACCTAAGCGTGAGCAGGAAACGTCATGTTGACGGTGTTTTGGGATGCTAAAGTTCCATTTTTTTCATCATCTCGACGAGCAGCGTATACTGAACAGCCAATACTACTCGGATTTATTTTTAAACAAGGTGAAACCAGCCACGAGAGAGAGACGTCGTGGATCTCAGAGGAGAGGTGTGATTCTTCAGCAAGACAGCGCACGACCTCATATTGCCCCACTAACTCGTGGAACCATCGACAAAATGAGCGGGGAAGTGATGCCTCATCCCCTTTACAGTCCTGACTTAGCACCTAGTGATTTCCATTTGTTAGGTGCACTGAAGGAGGCATTGCGTGGGAAGAGGTTGCAGGACAACGACGAAAGTTCGTGGGAAATTTGTTCAAACATCAAGATAAAGAGTTCTTCGCAGCCGAAATAAAAATCTTGTAGCCCGTTGGAACAAGTTCATAAATGTTCAAGGGGATTATGTTTAAAGTAGAAAAAGTATTGTTTTGTAAAAATAAACACTTTTTCTTCTCCAGACTAATTCGTCTCTTTAATTATTGAATGATTCTCGTACATTTCCCTGCGTTTATATCACTGTTTACGGCATTTATGGAGGATTAAATTTCACACAACCAACGCAGACTATTAGCCAGTATATATCTGTAGAACTTAATGTAACAGAAGTAAAAATTCCATACACTCTTAGTCAGAATCTGCCCACCATCGCCGAAACGACAATACAGCGCCTCGTGCGACCTGCGCATCTCATTATGTGACTTTATTTCCGTAAAGTTACTGTTGCACCTGTCGCGCGACGTTTGTGAATTTATCGCTCCACCAGCAGACCGCAGGCTGCGGCAAGTAGGAGGCGGCGAGGAAGGGATTTGGTTTCACATCGTGTCGACGCCGTCTTCAACAGTCTGTTCGCCCCTCTGTCAGGTAAGCTGGCGAGACAGGTAAGCTGGCGAGAGAGCTGTGTATCTTCTCAACAGTTCGGCAAAATATCGTCTTTGCTGTCGCCGTCGCCGCCTCTGTAATACCCGTAATTTGCAAAACAAGTCAGTTAATTTCAGTTAGCGTAACAACCGTGGGCCCTCTTAAGACGGGCGCAGCTTATACCCGGAGCCCTTTTAATGGCTCCTGGCGTTACGAACTGTGTAATAATTTCCGCATATAGCGAGCAAGTTTATTAAATGAGGGGAAAGTCTAATGAAAATGGATTGTAATTGCCTCCTATATTCATTTACGTCCTTTGATCAGCTAATTTCCCTAGGTCAAAGAAGCACATTATATTTGTTCTCGGTCCTTTATGTATTTTGTTATGTAATTTTGTAGTACTGTCTGAGTTTTATAAGTGAACTGCCAGTGGTACGATTTTAGTGGTACAAAGATGTCCTGAAATTTCGTTAAAATGCCCATAAATACCTTCAAGTGTTCCAGTAGCGTACATCACAATACACAGAAGCTACAGTGAAGGAGCTGAGTACACTGTGTTGCAATCAGTTCACTACATCTGCAGTCATTATCTTATAGATATTTTAACCCTACAACTAAATCTACATTTGCTGTTAGCCGTCACTATCACAGTGTTCAATATGCGGCAGAGATGACGTCGTACTGTTGTTGATCCGTACGACCAACGTTAATCTTGATTCACATTCCCCGAAGAGTGGAAAAAAATTTATTCAAGCAGTCCACCGAAAGGTGATCGCGCCCTAGTTTTTCATTGTGCTTTTCAATTTTGGTTTTATATCTGTTGTACGAGGAGGAGTCAAATGAAAACCTTAAATACTTTTTTAAATATTATTTACTGTGCAGAAGTGATACAAAGCTGTATCACATTTCAACATAATCTCCCTCACGCTCAATGCAAGTCCTCCAGCGCTTACAAAGTGCACAAATTCCTTTAGAAAAAAATTATTTTCGTAGTCCGCGCAGCCACTCATGCACCGCGTGGCGTACCTCTTCATCAGAACGGAACTTCTTTCCTCCAATTGCGTCTTCGAGTGGTCCAAACATATGGAAATTACTTGATGATGAGGGATGGCGCCATTCCTGGCTCGCTCTCTTCGTTTCCGATTGGTCGAAGTGAACCCAGGTCTCGTCCCCACTAACGATTCTTGCGAGGAAGCCATCACCTTCTCGTTCAAAGCGCCGAAGAATTCTTCACAAGCATCAACACGTCGTTTTCTCATTTCAGGAGTCAGCTGCCGTGGCACCCATCTTGCAGACACTTCGTGAAACTGGAACACATCATGCACCATGTGGTGTGCTGACCCATGACTAATCTGTAAACGTGCTGCAACATCATTCGGTGTCACCCGGCGGTCTTCCTTCACTATGACTTCAACTGCTGCAGTGTTCTGTAGAGTCACAAATCGTTGTGCCTGACCTGGACGAGGAGCATTTTCCACTGAAGTTACACCATTTGGGAACTTCCTACTCCTTTCGTAGACTTGCAGCTGTACAAACATGCATCACCCTACCGAACCTTCATTCGTCGACGAATTCCAATAGGTTCCACACCTTCTCTAATCAAAAATCCCTGGTGCAAGTCGCAAGTGGGACGGCCACCTTTATACTGATACTGCGACGGTATGTGTACATCTGCACTGTGCTGCGACCTAAAGGCCATTCTGCGCGCTGCTTGTAGCACGCTTACCAACTTACAGGATAACGGCGCGAAATTTCGATTTGTTATTACAAATTTAATGGTTTTCATTTGACTCACCCTCATAATAGAACATATTTGCATGGTTTTGCCTATGTGTTAAATGCTTTGGGAGATACTACCAGTTTTAGGCTGTCATACGTGGCCTTTTTTTTACTAAACATTTGAAACGCAGTCATTTTCCCCACTGCGATTCAAAAGTTTGATATTGGGTCCAAAGGTACCGTACCTAGAAACTTCCTCTCCAAACGTGGAAAAGCGGTAGTCCCAGCGATTTCGCTCTCGGAGTCGTCTAGGCTTCAAATAGCGAGGTGTAGACTCATGCGAAACAAAGGTCACAGACCAGAAGCTCATGTCAGGAGTAAGGTGGTTTAGTGCAGACAAAGTTCACCACAACTCTCCCCACGCCTCGGTGGACGTGTCGTTGGGTAAGTGGATGGCCAGCCTCCTCCCAAGCCTCCCCTTAATCACTTCTCACGCTTCTCTTGACGCCTCTGCACTAAAGATCAGAACAGCGTCACCAAGCGTTGAAATCGTCCGGTTTCCTTACTGATGGCCGAGGAAAACATTTCAGCCACACCTCTTGTCAGAATCGATACGAAAAGGCATCAGGCGGTAGCGTCATTGTAGTCAATGAAACCATACCTTCCATCATGGGATACCTCCTAATATCATGACGGATCTCATTTTGCCCGGCGTACGGCAGCAACTCCACGTGACATGAACTCAACAATACGTTGGAAGTCCCCTGTAGAAATACAGAGCAATGCTGCCTCTATAGCCGCCGATAATTGCGAAAGTGTTGCCGGTGTAGGAGTTCGTGCACGAACTGACGTCTCGATCATGTCCCAAAAATGTTCGATGGGTAGTCTCAGCACAGCAACGCTTCCTATATATGATCTAAGTTTCATGGAGCTGTGCTTTGCGGTGAACCATCCACTGGAAGTTATTTTCATCCTTAAGCTTTCCTTAACAGTGTGTTCCACCAAATGCAGCAATACCTACCTTTGGCATGTGTGCCATTCAATCCTTTTGTTATTTAAAATTTCGAGCGCCTTTGGCAATGTACTGAACTGTGTGAGGCTCTTGTCTGCATTACGTAACGAAATGTAGAAAGCAGTTCCAGGCTGCTGCACAAGGCCCCAATCAGGAATAAGCTATACATTGGGCGGGGTTACTGGGAGATGGTTTTAGACATACATCTACTTTTTCCTCAATAAACCTTCTATAAACCCACGAAATTTGAGAGTATCGTTGTGTTGCACCCTGATGTGTGTAAAGAAAACTTCCGTCACTCCTTAGTAAGTCGTGCTGGAAAGAATCAATTTAAGAGGAGGTGCAAATATTCGAAAAGGCATAATTTGCGCGCTTTGTAACGTCAAAGAGAGGGGGTCCAATGTAGCGTTGAAGGAGCTTTGCACGTTTTAAAGAACTCCGCAGGAGCAAATTGTGTAACAAATTACAAAAGTATTAAAAATCCTGTTCCGATAGTGAAACAACTGCAGTTTTTAGCTGTGGTTTATCTGACGCGAAGGAAACCTAACTTACCTGTTATGACGAAATAGTGCCTTGTAATAGAGCCATAATGACACAAGTATCGCTTTAATAAACGAGATCTGACTAACGAATGACTTTAGCTAACAGAGCGACACCCGCTTTCAATATTTGTGCAACGTTATAATAGCAGGCATAGTATGAGTAGCTCAACATCAGCGTACATTAAGGGTCATCCGTAAAATCCTAATAAGATCGAACATCCTTTGTTCATTAAGATGTGCTACAAAGTTGTGCAAAAAATTACTTTTTCCGTGACAGGTTTAGGAGAACTGTACTGATCTATTTCTGTGGAAACCTTTGTAGCATCTCTCGGACCAGAAACAGAGGCAAAACTTACTTTTGCCCTGAAAAGATCACACAGAGAACGGTAGTATATAATATTTCTAACACAGTGACAAAACAACGTTTTCCTGAAAAGACCACACAGAGAACGGGAATATGTAATATTTCTTCCACTGAGTCGTATGTGAATCAAGATAGATTACCGATATGTTAGCAAATGCATCAGTTACCATCTGACCATTGGAGGGCATGCTACTAGATGTTACGGAATCCAGGGGATTTTGCGCCTCTTCACTCGATTTTGTTGGCTTCACGAGCTGGCGTAACATACGTAATACATTGGCTTCACAAGTTGGCGTAACATACGTAATAGATTACGTTATTTTCATTTGAAGACTCTTCTGGTCTTGGTAACTGTTGTTGATGGCAGATTACGCTTGGGGACTGAACATGAAACTTTTCTGATTCGAAACTGATAGCATCTTTAGAACGAACGAAGTTTAAATTACAGTGAAGTTGTTGGTTTCAATTTTTGTTATTCAAGTACTTCATGTGCGCCTACTGTCTCACCGTCCTCATGCGTTACCTACCGGACACACAGAGATAATGCTACGAAGGTATTGTCAGCAGTCGATGTAAAACTTCTCCAAATACTAGAACCCGCAATAAAGTGAAAATGTAGCTGAAAATAGAAAGAGGATACTTAAAAGGTAACTTTCAAACTTGATTGCAGAGGGCACATCGACAGTTTACAGACGGATGCATATAATGAAGTAAGACCGTAGCATCCCAGCCGAAGGGTTGAGTTTAATGAGAAGGTTCTCCACTATTATTAGAGATATAGTTTTATCATTATCGTGAGCTTTCTCCTAGGGTCACATGTAGCACCACTAAAAGTCTTAGGGAAACGATATCTGCGTTTGCAAAACGAATGACTTACTTTGCAGCGGTGAGTGTGGTGATATGAAACGTCCTGACAGATTAAATCTTAGTGCCAGAAAGTGACTACAACTCGGCACCTCTGCCACTGTGCAGTATTTCTCGTTCACATCTGAGCCATACTACAATGTCGTGTCTCTCTGCCAAACATGATGTGTAAGATTAGTTCTTCCTGCTTCACATTACAAATACAAAAATTTTTGTCAGGGCATCCATTCCAGTCTTGGTGACCATATTCAGATCTGTTTATAATATATTCTAATTGAATAAAGGATATGTTTTAAACAAAAATGAAGGGGGTTAGAAAGACCGGTAGGTTCTGGTAACATGCGATTATTACGGAAATCTTCCGTGAAATTAATGGCAATCTCTGGTAGGAAAAGGACGTTCTTTTTGCAAAATACTTTTGAGAAAGTGCCGAGAACCACTTTTGCAGATGAGTGGAGGACGAATCTACTGCCATGGACTTAGATTTCGCGTAAGGACTGCGTAGACAATAAAAGAGAAATTAGTGCTCGTACAAGACCAACTGCAGTTTTTCCGCCGCTAGCGGAACAGAACAGGGAATGGAACGTAGTGGTAGATGGTGTGCTCCGCTATGCACCGTATGGTGGCTTGCGGAGTATGTATGCATACACACCAGTAGGCACAAACTTATTCCTATCGATATTTAGGGTAACAGACTAAGATAAAATAAATAAATTCTACTCTTCCTGCATACCGGTTTTCATTCGCCACTACGTCGCCTGTGAAACTTGATTTGTCATGACGGTTCTGTAATTCTATCAGCTACAGCGTTATCTCTGTGGGTGTACACAGTATGTAATAGAACTTCATGCACAGATTCTTAGAGCGTTTATAACTGATAAAAACAGACTCAATTTCTTGTGACAAAAATGTAGCATGTGCATCGTTTCCCCGCTAGGGTTCAAGTGAGGTTCTGGCGCTAGCAGTGTAACGGATTCAAAAGAACTAGGTGTTTCACGAGTAACGACTGCAGTTCCTGCCAAACAGACAATAAGCTCTTCGGGAACATCTATCTGTGTCTCATACATCATTAGCTTGCAGCTGCCAGTTGTGAATTAATGTACATGGACGACATTTTCAGCAACGGGTGCCAAACAAAATTTTTCGTACCGAAATTTTACCAACGTCTCTTCAACCTCCGTGAATACCTGTTGGTGAAACGGAGCGCCTACCAGAGCCAAGTCATATATAAGAAGTGTCTGTTTTTATCTATATGTAATATTTTGTGTACTTAGTTTTTACACGCTGTTTACATAATCACATTTTAGCCAAGCACCAGGCTAACTGGTAGTGGGCCAGGGGGAGTTCCAATTGAAAATATGAAAAAAATTATATTTTCCTGTAAACTAAAGGGAAAATCTCGAACTTTTATTACTATGGGAGGCGGGCAGGGGGGGTGGGTTGGTGGGGGGGGGGGGGGGGGCGGGAAATATGTCCGAGACAAAACTCATGAAAACCTAGTTGATGCAGTTTATTTCTGCATGGACATAAAGGACAAGGTCAATGTAACTACATGGCCCTTAAGGTCATGGGGAGTTATCTGAAATCGCGAGTATTTGATGCACAGAGTTTTGAAATTCGTCTGGGCCAATTTCCAGCTTGCCTATGAAATTACGCGAAGGGACGAAGCTATTGGGACTGCGAGCTATAATCACTTACGAGATAAGTGCAAGTTTATAGTGTACTGCACGACTATCAATCTGAGCAATACCTATGAACTATGTGTTAATTAAATGCTGCTGTTGGCAGTTTTGATGCTTGCATTCCGTTATTCCATTGTTTTCTGAATTAAATATTTATTTTTGAAATATATCTTACTTGCCAGTGACTCACCATGCAGGAATTACTTTCGTCCATAAGTTTTGCACACCATTATAAGTGCAGCTGGGGATTCAGTACTTCGTTTGTGTGGATTCGTGTGATACGGTTCTCCACTAATGTTACAGGAGTAGAATACACCGTAGTTTGGGTAGTATCCTACAAAGACTAATCAAGAGATGTAAGATGTGGCGACCGTGGGGAACAGAGTACGAGTACCCACCCCTCTGGGAAAACGTCGATTTGGGCGTATCGCGTTCAGATGATGTCGTACATTTGCATCCAGATCAGTTGCAGCTTCGTTGTTTTACATCCACACAGAGACGCGTCATGTACAGTAACACGGTAAAAAGAATATCTCTGATGAAAACAACGTAAATATGCTACCTTAGTCTGTTTGGAATTAAGAATAGTTTAATAATCTGATTACAAATTGTGCTAACACATACGTTTATACTCTACCACCTCTTACTCTAGCACACAGTGATTTATGTCTGTCGGAATAAGAGTGTTGTGCTTTCACGACTCGATATACTTTCATCGACAAATATCACCAAAGCAAGGAATTGTACCTGTATTATGCTGTACATTAAACACCATCTCAAAAAAATATACTATTATCTGGACTTGCTGACATTCTCACAGCCTGCTCTGCATGTATTTTCGAAATACGAGCTGAGCACTTGCACCCCTTGCTGGTTGCTGGTGGCCAGAACCTCTTCGTCATTTTCCAGAATGTGCTCTTCAAAGGGAACTGTTCGAATCTAGAGTGAATAGCCAGCATGTATTGTTGCTACAGCAATCTTTTCGCAAAAACTCGTCGTATTTACCATATGTAAACCGCATATCAATCATATTGTTTCTTCTGTACGGGCCCGTGATGTAATGATGTCAGCAACGTTACTGACCTGATACCAAAGAGTTACGAAAACAAAGGACTACGAACATTTCCAGCACATACGGAGGAATGTTAATAAAATGCGGTCTTAATCGAAAGGATTTCATATTCAACAGATTTGTTCTAATTAGAACCATATTTCAACTGAATTCAGAAACAGCTAGTAACAACACGTTTACAGTGACTTGGCAAATGGCTCGTTTGCGAACCAGTGTCTACTGGAACATTTCAGCTTCTGTTATCTCAAAAAATCACATATGTAAGTGTTTGATATTACCACTTATACCATCTGATATAAAAATGATGCCACTTTGTGTTCCGGCGTTACATCAAGCGCCGGCACGTCAGCATGGAATGTAAGAGCAGGGAAGGCTGTGAGACGACGTCAGCCAATAGCATGCTGACTGGTACCGAACCACGACAGTAGCGGCCTATGTCCAAAGAGAATATAAGCGCCGCTCCAGCGAGCCTCGGTTGCAGTACAAGAGTCACACAACAAGACGGACTACAAGAGCCACACTGCAGTACGAGCAGTCATATAGATATATATGTTTAACTATACTACAGCTCCAAATAAACTGGTATAGCCACACATACACAAATGGAGAGATTTGTAAACAGACAGAATACGGCGATGCGTTCAGCAACAAGTGTCTGGCGCAATTGTTAGATCAGTTACTGCTACCACAACGGGAAGTTATCAAGATTTAAATTAGTCTGAACGTGGTGTTATAGACGGTGCACGAGTGATGGGACACAGCATCTCAGAGATAGCCATTGAGTTACGATTTTCCCGTACAACCATTTCACGAGGGTACCGTGAATATCAGGAATCCGGTAAAACATCAAATCTGCGAAATCGCTGCGGCCGCAAAAAGATCCTGCAAAAACGGGACCAAAGACGACAATAAAATCGTTCAATGTGACACAGAAGTGCAACCCTTCCTCAGATTGCTGCAAATTTCAGTGCTGGGTCATCAAAATGTGTCAACTTGCGAACCATTCAACGAAATATCATCGATATGGGCTTTCGGAGCCGAAGGCCCACTCGTGTATTCTTGATGATTACACGACACAATGCTCTACGCCTCGCCTGGGCCCTTCAGCACCGGAATTGGATTGTTGATGACTGGAAACATGTTTCCTGCTCAGACGAGTCTCGTTTAAAATTGTATCGAGCGGATGGACGTGATGGGTATGGAGACAGCCTCATGAATCCATGGACCATGCATGTCAGAAGGGGTGTGTGCAAGTTGATAAAGTGTCTGTAATGGTGTGAGGCGTGTATAATTGGAGTGATATAGAACCCCTGATACAAAATACGACTCTGCCAGGTGGCACGTGCGTAATCATCCTGTCTGACCACCTGGATCCATTAATGTCTGTTGTGATTTCCGACGGACTTTTGCAATTCCAGCAGGACAATGCGACACCCCAGACGTCCAGAATTGCTACAGGTGTTTCCCGGAACACTCTTCTGAGCTTAAAAACCTCCGCTGGCCGCCATACTCCCCTGACATGAACATCACTGAGATCATCTGGAATGTCTTGGAACGTGCTGTTCAGAAGAGATCTCCACCCCGTCGTAGTCTTTCGGATTTATGGACAGCCCTGCAGGATTCATGGCATCAGTTCCTACCAGCACTACTTCAGATATTAGTCGAATATATTTTTTAGGCTCTTCAGTGTAATTTACAAATGACAAGATATTATGTAACGATGTTGCCGAAAAGCTATTGACAGATTTACCTCATATATTCCAGCACTCCAATAAAAGTTTGGATGGACCAAGACTACTTATTTTTGATGTATATAATACCAGTCGGTAAATAATAAAAGATGTAACAGGGAAACGTTATTAAAAAATATCTCGTAAAGTAGTTGCCTGATGTACTTCATACTTTTACACCATACTCTAATAAACATTCAGAAAGGAACTGACTACATAATTTTTAACATTATAAATGCCACTAGCGAAAATCTAGAAAAACTCTTGGCAGATTTATTTCTAATTTTTACTTGACATACTAATCATAATTCTATCGGACATGGGACATTTATCTTTAATAACCCACATTGTAGAGGTTTCTGTTAAAACCGACTATGCGAAGGAAAATATAATGAAGTGAAATCTTTTTTTTTTAGCTTTCTTTCTCGCAGTCAGATTTAATTACTACAGCAGAGCATGTGAAATAATAGTCAAATTTTTTGTCGTAATCCGTATTCTTTCTGCCTATACACATATAATTTTAAATAAAAACTGTGTACACAAAAATTTCTGTTTTGTTTTTTTCCTCGCCGTCGGGTTTGATAGAAAACAGGAATGCCGTATTTAAGGCTTTTGGCTTTCGATTATAGTACTGCTGCGGTATTTGAGTCATTCAAGTCTTTGTACTCCTAACCATTCACAGATAAAAATAATGCCAAACACTGTCACTGAAGCTAGAATACCCACAGATCCAGCAGCGCCGCTATGAAGATGCTGATCATGTCTGCTTTAAATACATTCTGTAACGAGCGTGAGCGTTAGTTAACTTCGAAATTGGGCAAAGTGAGATGATGTTAGTGAAATGCCTTTAAGGCGACAAAGATGCCTGTGTTACCCCTTAATGAGTGAAACGAGGTCGTGTATCAGGGCTACTAGAAACAGGATATTCCTTCTGCGATACTGCAGAAAGAATTGATAGAAATGAAGCTACTGTACATGATTCCTGGAAGCGGTGGTCACATGAAAATTCAGCCGCAAGAAGACCGAGCTCCAGGCGGTCACGGGGCATTGCCAAGAGGAGAGACTATCGCCTATGCCTCTCGCCCATCATGCTGCATCAGCAGTAGTAATATGTGTAGCAGTTGGCACCACTGTTTCAAAACTGTTTGATAACTCGGTGGTTCAAAAATTGCTCTGAGTACTATGGGACTTAACTTCTAAGGTCATCAGTCCCTTAGAACTTAGAACTACTTAAACCTAACTAACCTAAGGACATCACACACATCCATGCCCGAGGCAGGATTCGAACCTGCGACCGTAGCAGTCCCACGGTTTCGGACTGAGCGCCTAGAACCGCGAGACCACCACGGCCGGCCACTCGGTGGTGTGAAGCGATAGCTTATTGCAGGGAAAGGTAGAGTGCTGTTGTATTTTCTGATGAAAGCTGATTCTGCCTTGGTGGCAGTGATGGCAGTTTAGTGGTTAGAAGGAGGCAAGTTGAGAGCGTGCAACCAACCTGTCTGTATGCTAGGTATACTGGACGTACACTCATCGTTATTGCACGCACCCTGATTGCAAATTTTTACGTCAGTCTTGTGATTCGACCTGTTGTGTTGCCATTCATAAAAAGCATTAGAGGTGATGTTTTCCAACATGATAACGCTCGGCCACATACAGCTGTTGCAACCCAACACCCTCTACAGAGAGTCTACACGTTGCCTTGGCCTGTTTAGTCACCAGAACCTTCTCCAGTCGGGCAATTAGGGTACAAAATCAGATTACTACTCCACTGTAACCCACTAACAACGTTGATCGTCCTTGTATTGAGCGACTTAGTGCAAAAAGCTTGGAACTCAATCCCACAAACTGACATTTTGCACCTGTTCAGTACAAAGCGTGCTCAGTCACACGATTGAATTTAACATTTTGGCGGTTACAAATGTTATTATTGTACCAGCATTTCACATTTATAATTGCTTATCTCGTGCTTACTTTAACCTTTGGTCTTGCAATGTTAAGCGCTTAATTACCTAGCCAAGTGTATTCCCGAAATTCTTACATTACATTAATTATTATTTGGTGTTGCGATATTTTTGGTATGCATATGAACACAGCAAATTTATCTATTCATTTTAATCGACTTCAATTCCAAGTCAACGTTTCGATCGCAGTACCAGTACATAAGGCTCAAGATGGGAGAGAGAGGTTGATAGGGGATGTACATAAAAAGGTGAGAGAAGGAATTTATGATGTACATTCAGTTGCCACATTTATTTAGCAATCGTAAAACGTTTCCGGGTTCGTATTAAGATATTAAATCAATTATTTCGTAATTTGTACAAAACTGCATCGCGAACAAGTGTCGATGTTGGAACTAATGTGTTCTGATTCTCACCCCTTGCATGAAAAAGAAAAACAATGTCGCGTTTTTACTTTAATTAAGGTTGTATTGCGTGAATAAAAGTTAAGGCAGGCAGCAATGGCAGCGCAGAGTACGAGTAACGAGTTGAATACGTCCCTGTCTTTATAGTAAATCGCGCACCAAAAGCAGTACCTCGCCAAGGCAAAGGTGGTTGCACGGGACAGGCCGCGGCAATAGCAGCGGCAGCAGCAGCAGCAGTAGAAGCAACTAGCAGCCGCTAGCAGCAAGCTGCTCGTTAGCCGAGTTCCGGAGGCAGTACCGGCGCCGGCGCCCCGGGCAGCGCGCCAGAGAGGTCGTCCGCGGTGCGCAGCGGGCTGCCTGCGTGTCAGGCACTCAGCACAGCTGGCGGTGTTGCGGAAGGGTGTGGCAGTGGCGGCGATGGCGGAACACCGGGCGGCAAACAGTGGCCCGCCCTCGTCGCTTTCAAAGCGTTTAGCCACTCTATCTGCTAATACGCGTCGCGGACGCAGAAACATTTTCGTTTATAACTTTCTACGCCTATACAAAAGCGGAAACTTTCTCTCTGTACAATCCGAAATAGTTCACGTAATTTGAAAGACTAACTAGCAGAACACGAGACATAAACACCCTGCTACGAGTCCCTTTTAACTCATCGCTTCTGCATCTTATGGCCTTTCTATAACTGTCAAGCGCTTTTACTTCCCTCATACGTGGATCAACAACCACAACGTAATATCTGTATGCTAACACTGCATTAAAATCCATCGTAGACTGTCAGATTCTCGACACAGATGAGCTTTACGACATGACGTATTACGTTACTGGCCTGTGGCCATTTTAAAGCACTGACAATGTCAATATCAACGAAGTAAAAGGATAAGACTTTTTAAAAAAATCATTACACTTTGCATATTAAGTTACTATAACATTTTGTATTGGAGAATGTGGGTTACGTTTAAAAGCTATGCAACGCTTTGGGTGTTGAATACGCCCTCTTTTCCTAATGACTGTGCGTACAACTGTGAAAAAAAAAAAGGACAGGTTGTGCAATAAAATGTGTTAAGCCACCACTTTGAAAGCTGTTTACCAACAGCAGTTCAGTTATATTTACATGTTACACCATGAGTTCTCGTATGCCATATTTAATGTTTAGGACTACGTATGCAGATTTTAGACGTATGTGTGTGTTTGGGAAACATTTGGGAACGGCTTTAGGTCTAAGCTCGCCAGTAATGTATTACGTGACGCAACAAGAGGTTCACCTGTACAAAGAATATTACAGTCTATAGTTGACATGCAAAATGGCATTCGCGTATTGCACGGCGCCTTGCATGTACAGCGGCGTTCGTCAGCCCCACATATGCCACCCCAAAACAGCAGGGTACCTCCACCTTGCTACTGTCGGTGGACAGTGTGTCTAAGGCATTCAGCCTGACCGTTTTGCCTCAAAAAATGTCTCCGATGGTTGTCTGGTTGAACGCAGATGCGACATTCATCGGTGAAGGGAACGTGATACCCATCCTGAGTGGTCAATTCGGCTTGTTGTTGGGCCCATCTGTACCGCGCTGTATTGTGTCGTAGTTGCAAAGTTGAACGTCGGGAGTAACGTTCAGCATCTTGCAGCCTACTGCTCATAGTTTGAGTCATAACACGACGTCCTGTGGATGCACGAAAAGCATTATTCAACATGGTGGCGATGCTGTCAGGTATCTTCCGAGCCATAATCCGTAGGTAGCCGTCATCCACTGCAGTAGTAGCCCTTGGGTGGCCTGAGTGAGGCATGTCACCGGCAGTTCCTGACCCTCTGTATCTCCTCCATGTCCGAACAACATCGCTTTGGTTCACTCCGAGACGCCTGGACGCTTCCCTTTTTGGAAGTTCTTCGTGGCACAAAGTAACAATGCGGAAGCGATCGAACTGTGGTATTGACCGTCTAGGCATGGTTGAACTACAGATAACACGAGCCGTGTGCCTCCTCCCTGATGGTATGACTGAAACTGATCGGCTATCGGACCCCCTCCGTCTAATTGCTTCGCTCATGCATGGTTATTTACATCTTAGGGCGGGTTTAGTGACATCTCTGAACAGTTAAAGGGACTGTGTCTGTGACACAATATCCACAGTCAACGTCTATGTTCAAGAGTTCTAGGAGCCGGTGTGCTGCAAAACTGTGTGTATTATTACAGAAACAAAGGTAAATATGGTAACTATCAGAGCACGTGATAACCACATAACTACTCTTAAACAACTACCGAAGGCCACAAGTTTCTTATACCAAAATGCCTAGAAAAATCCCTGAACGTCCTCCTAAATATAAACTTCTGGTTCTCCCCGTATAGTAGTTTGCTACAGCAACCGAAAACGTAATCCAAAACTGAATTCAAACTTAGGGCGAATAATATTATTAACTGGTTAGGCCATGAGGACACATCCCCAGTAACGGTCACACACTACCGTTCATACAACTGTTTCATTTGAAATACATCTAAGCAGTATTAGTAGAGGTATTCCTAGAGAATGTGCTGAAATGACACCTATGTATTGTTGGGAAATCATTGCTTGTGTAGCTGAAAATTGAGTCAGTCCTTACACGTGCATGGATAGCCTAATTGGAAAAATCCCTCCATTAATAAGATGGAAATGCAGATTCGACCCTCTGTTGATTTTTTAAATGTACGATGCACCACACAGCGGTAACTAAGAAGCTTTTCCGATATTCGAGAACACAGGGTTATTAGGAACGGTCTGAAAAGCTTATAAAGTTGTTGCAGGGTATGTAGCGCAGCGAAATACTTGTTAAGAAAAGAATTTTGTACTTTGTGCCATTTCCGAGTTAATTGGCACTGAAGTTAGTCAGTCAGGCCATTGCGGGCCAAATACAATTAGTCAACTGTTCTCATATCGTCGATGAAAGCGCACGAGACTGCTTAGCCTATGGTTTGGGTTCGATCCTTACTACCGGTCCATGTCTAATTTTTGTATCGATCTCCTGTTCGATTTTAGGAAACCAAACGGAGAACACGTCTAGCGATACCGTCACCGCCGGGCTGTTTCAAGTTGCGTAGGCAACGCCCGGATTGGCTAACTTCAGCCCTAATTAACTTGGAAACGGCACGAGTTGTCGAATTTTTTTCTTATCAGTTCCTTCGCAGCACAACCTCCGCCACAACACCATTAGAGGCTTTTCAGGCTATTACTGACAATCCTATACGCAGATGAGCAATAGATACAACCACTGCTCAGCGCGAAATTTAATGCCAATGGCTCTGCGCGCACGTGGCGTAGTACGGAAAGTACATAAGCGGAGTGTAGACGAATGGGTAATCATTCTAGTGACAATAAGCAACGGAGATAGGGAAATCCATTAACGTAAAGGACTGCAAAAGAAGTTAACTCGTTATGGCATGGCGCCTGAGAACAATCATATCGGAATCGGCGAAACAAGTCGGCTGTTTGCATGCTACAGTCATGCGCATCTATGGAGAGTTGTTGAAGGACAGTGAAAAGCCGATTAAGCACTGAAGGGCCACATCATCATAGATAGTCAGCGGAAAAGCTTGCTCGTGAAATAAAGCATATTAGGCGGCGATCTGTGACAAATTCGACAACTTGATACGATGCTGCTGCAGGGACAAGTGTTATAGGGCACGCCAATCGGTGCACGTTGCTGAAAATTAAGACCCGCTGAAGACAATCCCTACGTGTTCCATTGTTGACTCAGCTACGTTGTCAATTTCGACTCCAGTTGTCACGATATTGTAAAATAGTGGAAACTTGACGCTTGGTCGTATGAATCACGTTACTTGCTACACAACGTAGAAGGTAGAAAGACGCGTGTCAAAGGTCGTGTCTCGATATGTCATTGTCCAGACAAACTTTTGTCGAAACATGCAAAGCGTCAGGAACGCACTCATTCAGTGGTTGTATTATGCTGCGGTGGACGTTCGCATGGATTTCCACAAGACCTCCGGAAGTAATGTAAGGCATAGCGACAGCTGTTCACTATTATTATGGGCGACCTGCATCGCTTCATGTGTTACGTCTTCCCTTACATCGATAGCAAATTGCAGCAGAATAAGTGTCTACGACACAAAACCAGAATCTGGCCACACAGGTTTCAGGAGCGTCATAGTGAACCCTCGTTAATTTTTGGCAATAAATTCGCTCGATCGGGACGGGCTTGATAGAATGGACCACATATGAGACCGAAGAAACTGCAAAAAGGTGGGAATTTAAGGAGATGGGACCTGGATAAACTGAAAGATCCAGAGATTGTACACAGTTTCAGGGAGAACATAAGGGAACAATTGACCAATTGACAGGAATGCGGGAAAGGAATACAGTAGAAGAAGAATGGGTAGCTTTGAGAGATGAAATAGTGAAGGCAGCAGAGGATCAAATAGGTAAAAAGACGAGGGCTAGTAGAAACCCTTGGGTAACAGAAGAAATATTGAATTTAATTGATGAAAGGAGAAAAGATAAAAACGCAGTAAATGAAGCAGGCAAAAAGGAATACAAACGTCTCAAAAATGATATCGACAGGAAGTGCAAAATGGCTAAGCAGGGATGGCTAGAGGACAAATGTAAGGATGTAGAGGCTTGTCTCACTAGGGGAAAGATTGATACTGCCTACAGGAAAATTAAAGAGACCTTTGGAGAAAGGAGAACCACTTGCATGAATATCAAGAGCTCAGATAGAAACCCAGTTCTAAGCAAAGAAGGGAAAGCAGAAAGGTGGAAGGAGTATATAGAGGGCCTATACAAGGGCGATGTACTTGAGAATAATATTATGGAAATGGAAGAGGATGTAGATGAAGATGAAATGGGAGACATGATATTGCGTGAAGAGTTTGACAGAGCACTGAAAGACCTGAGTCGAAACAAGGCCCCCGGAGTAGACAACATTCCATTAGAACTACTGACAACTTTGGGAGAGCCAGTCCTGACCAAACTCTACCACCTGGTGAGCAAGATGTATGAGACAGGCGAAATACCCTCAGACTTCAAGAAGAATATAATAATCCCAATCCCAAAGAAAGCAGGTGTTGACAGATGTGAAAATTACCAAACTATCAGTTTAATAAGTCACTGCTGCAAAATACTAACGCGAATTCTTTACAGACGAATGGAAAAACTGATAGAAGCCGACCTGGGGAAAGATCAGTTGGGATTCCGTAGAAATGTTGGAACACGTGAGGCAATACTGACCCTACGACTTATCTTAGAAGAAAGATTAAGGAAAGGCAATCCTACGTTTCTAGCATTTGTAGACTTACAGAAGGATTTTGATAATGTTGATTTGCATACTCTCTTTCAAATTCTGAAGGTAGCAGGGGTAAAATACAGAGATCGAAAGGCTATTTACAATACGTACAGAAAGCAGATGGCAGTTATAAGAGTAGAGGGGTATGAAAGGGAAGCAGTGGTTGGGAAGGGAGTGAGACAAGGTTGTAGCCTCTCCCCGATGTTATTCAATCTGTATATTGAGCAAGCAATAAAGGAAACAAAAGAAAAGTTCGGAGTAGGTATTGAAATCCATGGAAAAGAAATAAAAATTTTGAGGTTCGCCGATGACATTGTAATTTTTTCAGAGACAGCAAAGGACTTGGAAGAGCAATTGAATGAAATGGACAGCGTCTTGAAAGGAGGGTATAAGATGAATATCAACAAAAGCAAAACGAGGATAATGGAATGAGGTCGAATTAATTCAGGTGATGCTGAGGGAATTAGATTAGGAAATGAGACACTTAAAGTAGTAAAGGAGTTTTGCTATTTGGGGAGCAAAATAACTGATGATGGTCGAAATAGAGAGGATATAAAATGTAGAATGGCAATGGCAAGGAAAGCGTTTCTTAAGAAGAAAAATTTGTTAACATCGAGTATAGATTTAAGCGTCAGGAAGTCGTTTCTGGAAGTATTTGTATGGAGTGTAGCCATGTATGGAAGTGAAAGGTGGACGGTAAATAGCTTAGACAAGAAGAAAATAGAAGCATTCGAAATGTGGTGCTACAGAAGAATGCTGAAGATTAGATGTATTGATCACATAGCTAATGAGGAGGTATTGAATGGAATTGGGGAGAGGAGGAGCTTGTGGCACAACTTGACTAGAAGAAGGGATCGGTTGGTAGGACACGTTCTGAGGCATCGAGGAATCACCAATTTAGTATTGGAGGGCAGCGTGGAGGGTAAAAATCGTAGACCAAGAGATGAATACACTAAGCAGATTCAGAAGGATGTAGGTTGCAGTAGGTACTGGGAGATGAAGAAGCTTGCACAGGATAGAGTAGCATGGAGAGCTGCATCAAACCTGTCTCAGGACTGAAGACCACAACAACAACAACAACATGAGACAATATCGGACGGTTGTTCCGCGCCCATTGTTCGTAAATTACGGGAATCTCGTGATATTAGTGCTACACGTCTCCGGAAATCTACTACGAAACTGTCGAATCTTTGACATGCTGAAACGCAGTTGTATTCCATTCCAAATATGTCCCAACATGCTATTAAACAGGTGGTTTTTACCTTGCTGCTCATCAGTGTATACCCTTCCAGTTAATGTGGAGTGCATGGAGGGGACAGTTGTGTACTGTGGTGTCACCGCCAGACACCTCACTTGCTAGGTGGTAGCCTTTAAATCGGCCGCGGTCCATTAGTATACGTCGGACCCGCGTGTCGCCACTATCAGTGATTGCAGACCGAGCACCGCCACACGGCAGGTCTAGAGAGACTTCCTAGCACTCGCCCCAGTTATACAACCGACTTTGCTAGCGATGGTTCACTGACAAAATACGCTAACATTTGCCGAGACGATAGTTAGCATAGCCTTCAGCTACGTCATTTGCTACGACCTAGCAAGGCGCCAATACCAGTTGCTATTGATACTGAATCATGTATAGTCAAGAGCGACGCTCATCATTAATGGATTAAAGTTAAGTATTCCACCAGCTACGTCCGTTTTTCTAAAGTCTAATTTCCTTGTCCTGTTCCAGACCTCACGCCAGCCTGCGTGAGCTAAAACGCGTGCCTTTCGGCTTTCTCTAGTAAACTGGTGTTGGCTCCCCTGCCAACCCACAACATGTACCAACATTCACTGCTATCTTGCCTGTTCCATCCGTGCACGACCTAATACCTCCTTAGTATAACCTGGTGATGTTTAAATAATTTAAAAATACATTCTAAGGCACTACGTAGGACTTATGCAAATAGATCACAAATTGATAGTCATACAGATGTCAACGGAAAACGCAAAACTATGTAAGTATTGGCGGATGATGGGTGAATGTCATCCCGCAGCTGGCACGGTTACTAGACAGGGGATATGTCGCTACCGGGCAGAAAAGTCTTTGCGAATTTCATTCCGTGCAGATGTGTCGGGCAAATTCGAAAAATGGTTCAAATGGCTCTGACCGCTATGGGGCTTAACATCTGAGGTCATCAGTCCTCTAGAACTTAGAACTACTTAAACCTAACTAACCTAAGGACATCACACACATCCATGCCCGAGGCAAAATTCTAACCTGCGACTGGAGCGCCTAGAACCACTCGGCCACCGCGGCCGGCCGAACAAATTCGTCTTGAAATCTTTGGCTGTAGTAGGATTACGTTTAGTGATGAGTCCCGCTTTGAACTGAGTTGACGGTGTGGAATACCCACCTGACTGTGGCCTGTCGTGTGGCACGACAGCCGACAGTGAAAGTCTGGGCACAGTGCCACGTGGACGATACCCTGCGCCCCGTTTTATTACCCTTCATGGCAAATCATCCTGGGCTTACATTTCAGGAAGGCAATGCCCGACCGCATACAGTAAGAGTTTCTGCTGCTTGACAAACGGTACCTTGGCCAGCGAGCTCACCGTATGTCTCCCCAGTTGACAACATTGAAGCATTGTGGTTAGGGCCCTCCAACTAGCTCGGAATTCTGATGATATAGCGCGCTAATTGGACAGAATATGGCACAATACCACTGAGGAGTAAATCCAACAACTCTACCCATCAGTACCAAGTCGAGTAATTGCGTGTACGAAGGCCAGAGGTGGAATAACGCTTTACTGACTCACTCAGTTTCTGAAGCTGGCATCCAATATTTCTGAAATTCATTCGTGTGTACACCAGATTAGAAAATTTTCGTCCCTTTTGGATAATTCCTTATCGGTGCCTTATTTTTTGTTTTATAGTGCATTACAATAATCACAAGACTACCATTCTTCTTAGGATTCTACAGGCATTATTCACTTTTTCGGGGAATTCATCCACCGACAACACTTCACTGCCGCCAACAAATTTAGTATGGAACTGTTCTCATTTGATTAGTGTATAAACTCACTGAGAACCTAAGCTGCCTGATTATGATTGCTTCAGCCACATCAGCTGTTACTTCAGCTTTTGTTTATCTTCCACCATTCAGTACGTTTCTGTTAGTCAGAATGCCTTAATGGCAGCCGCATGATGTGAAGACCACATTATTTTTTCTAGACCACCAGTCAATACTGCGTACAGTGTCAAGCGTCTTTCGGAGAAACAGCATGACAGTATTAATCTGTTGACCTGCGTCTACATTGTGTGTAATAAGTGAGCAGTATGTCAAATTTCCACTTGTGCTGCTTATTTGAAAGATATTTTCCTTCAACAATTTTAAAATATTCGGCCTTAGATTATGATTTGGAATACTTCAACATACCCATTGAAAAAATAATCATTAACTATCATCCATTCTTCATTTCGGTGCTGTTGCCGTAGTGCTGATTCCGAGGAGTGATTTGTTGGATCTCTCCAAGCTTCTCTATCCAGTGCATGGCTCTTCACTTCCAAATAACTACTGCAACCGACATCCTTCTGAACATGCATATTGTATTCATCTTTTTGTCTCGTTCTACGCCTTTTAACCCCCCCTCCCTCCCCCTGAAACTTCCCCCCCCCCCCCTAGTACTAAAGTGGTGACGCCTTAACGTCTCAGAATGTATCCTATCATCAGATCCCTTCTTCTAGTCATCTACGTCAGAAATTTCCTTTCTCTCCCAGTCAGTTCAATACTTCCTCGTTAGTTGCG
This sequence comes from Schistocerca piceifrons, assembly GCF_021461385.2. Classification (NCBI taxonomy): domain Eukaryota; kingdom Metazoa; phylum Arthropoda; class Insecta; order Orthoptera; family Acrididae; genus Schistocerca; species Schistocerca piceifrons. The sequence goes on along the minus strand of NC_060141.1, from coordinate 441,651,464 downwards.
TTATGAACCCATCTAATTTTCAGTATTCTTCTGTAGCACGACAATTCAAAAGCTGCGTTTCTCTTATTGTCTAAACCATTTATCGTCCTTGTTTCATTTCCATATATGGCCATAAGCCATAATAATACTTTCGAAAAATACTTCCTGCGACCTAAATCTATATTCGACGCTAGCAAATTTCCCTTCCTTAGAAATGCTTTTCTTATCACTGCCAGTTTACATAATAAATACTTTCTACTCCGGCCATCATCAATTGGTTTGTTGCAAAAATATCAAAAATTTTAGTCGAGACAAACTCGCCATAATCGTTCTTCAATTTCCTCAGGGTAGCAAAGCACACTTCACAGTTGATCGTTGCGCAATGAGAGAGGATATCATAGAAATAAAGCCCCTCAGAATCGAAGAAGACCGCCACCATGACTTTACCGGTTGAGTGTGCGGCTTTGATCTTTTCCTTCGGTGGAGAGGTTGTGTGGCGCCACTACGTGGATTTCCGTTTTGTTTCCTGTTCGAAGTGACGAATATAACTTTCATTACTTGTGTAGGTTTTGACCAAAACGTTGTCACCATGAGCCTAGTAACGCGCAAGTAATTCGGCACAGATGGTATTTCTTTGCTGTTTACGTTCTTCTGCGAGGTGGAGAGGACTCAGCGGGCACACACTTCTGAGCATACCAACTGGTGGACGAGTGTGTCAGCATTTCCTACGCAGACGTGTGGTTGTGCAGTGAGGTGTCTGATTGTGATCCGTCTCTCACTTCGAATGAGAGTGCCTGCACGTTCTGACACTACAGGAGTCATAACTTTGTGCGGCCGGCTAGAATGAAAAAAAAAAAAAAGGTTAGGTTTACATAATCTTGTTCGGTGATGACAGACGCGCCTCGTCCAACAACTCATCGTTCTCTTGTTCAGTGCCAGGTATCCGTAGATATTCTGCAAGTTGCTGCAAATACGTACGATGTTCTGGTATTCTGCCAAAAGTCCTCCGCTGGGAACTCACCTCGTTACAGATGCCATTTCGAAGGCTACGTGTAGCGCTGCAACCTATCGGACCTTCATGGAACTATAGGGCTGAAGCGGCAATATTCCATTTCCTCAGCTGCAAGTGGCCGAGAAAGAAATGTGTTGTATTACCTCTTTAACGCCCCTCGTATATCTATACCCCCTTAGGGAGAAATATTAGTTTTCGCTTATTTTAAGTTTCGCTCTGTGCTTGCTATATAATAGAAGTTTTCAACCAACTAAATACACAGTGTAAAAGGGTACTTGGCCCCTCATCCCCTGGTTGGTCCTCTCCTCTCCAACCCCCGTCCGCTGCCTCGCCTTCACCGCTGTGTCCTCACTACCCTCCACTTCTACACCCATCATCTCCTTTCTGAAGGTGGCTTCCATCAACTCCCGCTCCCGGATGATGCCCTCTCTCCTTCCATTTATCCGTCCCATCAACGATGATTCTCCCACATCCATCCCTCCGTCCATATCCCGGGCTCATTCTGCTCTCCCTTTCATCCTGTTTTTTCTCCACCTACCCACTCCTTCTCACACCTCGAGTCCTTTTTCTTTCCCTTCATCTGTCTTCCCCACTCCTTTCTCGCGTCCGTCGTACTCACCCCCTTTTTCTGTGCCCTCTCCCACCATACGCTTCCCCCTTTTTAACCACCCTCCCATCTGTACGAGTCATTGCCCGCCCCCCCCCCCCTCCCCCGTACCCATATGCCTTCGTACTCTATAGTGCTGTGTTTTCCGCGAGTGTTCAGTGCTGTGCGTCCCCTTTGTACAGAGTTGCAAACAGAGAGCAGACTTTCGCCTTGATTTTTAATTGTGCCTGTCTATTTCCTAAGGGTTTTTGATCAGCATCGCTGCCCTCTTTGTTTTTTATGTTTTCTTCACAACTTTATCAACATGTACCAGTTTTAAACAGTCACTATTTTATCAAAATTCAAATGGCTCTAACAACTATGAGAGTTAACATCTGAGGTCATCAGTCCCGTAAACTTAGAACTACGAGTACTTAAACCTAACTAACATAAGGATATCACACACGTCCATGTCCGAGGCAGAACTCGAACCTACGGCCGTAGCAGCAGCGTGGTGCCGAACTGAAGCGCCTACAACCGCTCGGCCACAGCGGCTGGCAGTCACCATTTTATCACTTCTTTTTATTGCTGTATCTCCTCATTATGTTTTTCAGCTTTATCTGTAGGCTGCAGAGCTGAACTAATGTGTCAAAACATTAACATATCTTGGATTTTAAAAAAATGGTTCAAATGGCTCTGAGCACTATGGGACTTAACATCGGAGGTCATCAGTCCCCTATAACTTAGAACTATTCGAACCTAACTAACCTAAGGACATCACACACATTTAAGCCGAAGGCAGGATTCGAACCAGCGACCTTAGCGGTCGCGCGGTTCCAGACTGAAGCGCCTACCGCAGAACCGCTCGGCCACAACGCCCGGCTCTTAGATTCGGTTAGAAACATCTGCGGTAGAGTTCAATATTTTTTATTGCTAATATTCTGTTCCAAGGTAATCTCTTGTGCTGTTGATTCTAAAGCGTTTTCAATGGCGCAGCCGGAAATTTTTAGAGCACTCGTGGCGCATTTAGCAAGGTATTCATCAGGTCTGCATGCAAGTGGTAATGGTGACATTAGCTAAGAGAATATGTGAATGTTTAAATTAGAGTGATACTGACGATGCGTAGTTGTATGAGCACATTGTTTCGTATTTTTAAGTACATACTCTTTTTCAACATATACGTGTATACTGTATGAAAACTTCGCCCCTTATCCTCGAGTTCATCCTCACAGGTTTTCAGAAGGTATCACTGAAGATGAAACCCGAGTTGAGTACTTAATTTAGATAATTTTTAAGTTGCTCTTACAAAGCACCCTAGCAGATGAGTCGCGCGCGTCAATTTGCCATAGCGATGTGTATATTACTTTGATGTTTAGCAGCTCGTTACAAAAAGACCAAATACTGATGTTTGTGATAATTGGATTGACTAATGCGCTAGATCGTGCAGCGACTTTTATTTTTCTCCATATGGCTTCATTAGGGAAACAAAGGAATCTCGTGTGAGAGGCAGAACGTGTCTTCGGACTGAGCTCTTAAGCTGTTGGCGATGGGGGCGCAGTCCGTCTTCGGAGCGGCTCCAGAGCTGCTAGTAGGGGTTAGCAATGGCAGGCGGCCATTAACGGTACACCCAACGTTTCGGTTGGTCGATCTGCGATAGCCCTCGATTCCGGGCAGAACACGACCACTCAGCCATCCAATCACCGTCGAGCTGCACCAGCCAGTGGTTCAATCTCCGCAGGCGATGCTGTATGCCCCGCTCACGCCGTTGTATAAGCCATCGCAGGCACCGCTGGCTGCAAATAACAGACCGACGTCGATAGCACTCCCACTGTGGGTGCCATACACCTGCTACTGAAACGTCTGTAATAGCCCTCTCGCTAAGATACGTTAGTGGGTGTGCAGAATCCAATCAAACAGGTCTTATAAGTTTCCACCGTAACGTCGATTACATCATGATATCAACAACGATGTAGCTGTTACTAAAGGAATAAACCGGTTTTAGAAAGAGAGTGCCCTGCACAGATGGCAGTTTCGCAGTAAAGAATGTAATATAAAAAATAAGAGAATATAACCAGAAAACTCAAAGCTGTATGAGTAGGAAGAACTTTTGACTGAGTTAAGTGGGGAACAACTACGGGAAATCGTGAATCAAAAAGGATGACTGAATCACCTAATTAAAGTGCTAAAACGTATATATGAAGATACAACGACTAGAGTACATGTTGAAAACGGAAGGAATGCTAAATAGGTAGATAAACCAAACAATTTATGTAGACGATCCGATTAGAGAACTGATGTATAAAATTAACGGAGGCGTTTGTGTCATGTCAAGTTCTACGCTTCAGATGGTGCTATTTGCTGATGGTCAGATTATTGTAAGTAAAACAGAAGACTAGCTGCGAAGTGCAGTGTATATATTACAGAAGTTATGTGAGAATTATAATTTTAAAATTAGCAACACATAAGGCAAAAAATGGCCGTCGAAAACAAATATACTATAAGAACCAAAATTGTAATCAGTGCTTCTATGTTAGAGCTAGTCGTGTAACTTGGAGGCGTACGTCAGTTATAAATATGAAACGCATGTTGAAAATAAATTACACATGGTCCAACAAACATGTTACTGTTAATAAATGAAAAGCACGAGTTTGCTTTTGTTCTACAATAGCACACTGGCGCTCTCATATATTATAATGTTGTTCTACCAAGAACTGACGGAAGATTATGTTAATATGATGTTACTGTTACTTTAATAACTGTATACTGTTACTTTAATAACTGTATATAGTCATAAATCATTTAAAACATTTTACAATGCATATATTTTCACAAAGTAATGGTATAAAAGAATAATGAAAGAGAGTACAAAAACAAATGAAAATATCAGTAGTTCACACAAAAGGAGGATTTCGAGTTCACTGATCAGAATTTCCACATTCGTAATTCTTGCCCTTTACTGGTATCCGTAGTTGGAAGTTAAATGTGACTAGATATTCCTGGTCGGCCAACTCCTCGTAAGGATGATAGGAGCCAGTCGATTTCGTGTTTGTTAAATAGTTTGTTGACGTCGTGCTTACTGATATTCATCGCAGTTTTTGAAGGATATGTCTTATCCTGTTATTACTAAGTCCATAAATATTTATTTTTGCGTTTTCTTACATTTCTTATTGTTTCCATGTTATTCGTATAGATATATTAGAAAGTGTAATTACTCGGTGTGCCACATGAGGAATGCGGCGCGACTTTTCATGTAATGGCTGATCTCTTGCATGCAGGGAATGGCTTAAAGTTTGGTGCTGTCCCTGTTGTCTGTCAAAGTGGTTGATCAGGCAGTAGTAAATGGCAATAGAGCACTATGTACTGTCCAAGCAGTCTGGTCATAACATTCAATATTTATACACCTCTAAGTACACTCAACTAAAGGTCTGTCAGATACAGTTTTAAGATCTGAAATGTTCTGTTAAAATGAATAATTTCTAAAGATCCCTGGAGATAATGCTTTGAGTGTGAACTGCGCAAAAAAATATATATCCCCTTACGTATTTTGTAGAAAACCATTTTTCAACATATGAAGTTCCATTTAAATCTGTTTGTTATTGTCTTCGATGACTAGCAACAGTTAATTATGCATGTTCCAGTCTATTGTGATAACGATATTATTACAATAACTTATTTCTGTAGATGTGTTCGTTACCTACAAATATATAAGGTTTACTGTTGAATTAACTTGTTGGTTTATGGCATGATACTGGTTAATAGATATGGTTTGTCACGTACTGCTTTTGATGTCTCGTTATACCTGAGAAAGGTTTGCTTACGACCGAAACTGCTTCTTTCATAAAGCGATGATAAAACATGGTAGTAGTAGCTTTATTCATCCATAGAACTCTTTTTGCAGGGATATAGGACATATCAAAGTATTTACAAGTTTAGACCAATTTAAAATAAGCTAATACCTATACACATACATTTACAGACTTCTAGTTAGAGACAGTCATTAGATTTGCTCCTGCTATACAATACTTCTTTTACTCTTTTTTATCTGTGTAATCCATCAATGTATGAAATGTATTGCACATCAGGTACTTTGTAGCTGTCTTTTTAAATATGTGTATTTATGAAATTCCTTTAATCTCTTGTGGTAATTTATTGTAAAGCTTTAGTCCTTGGTAGAAAATGCTGTTTTGATTTTTATGTTAATTTTTCTTGGCAAATGTAAGTTGAGTGTAGCTCATGTTCCATGGTCATGGACCGAACTGCAGTAATTACCAACATATTTTTGATGTGTATTTTTGACTGGTAAATGTATTCACACGAAGCAGTTAAAATCCTGTGGTTTGAACAGTTCTTAACAATGAGCTCGACTACCGTTTTTGGTTATGATTCTTATGGGTCTTTTCACGAGTTTGAAAATTGTGTTCATATTTGTGCATTTGTTCCACAAAAAATTGAGTGTACATATGAATAGTATATAACTAAAAGACACTGTATATTACACACTGATGATAGGATTCTAAGGGCATAATACGCTGATGACATGCTGTTTGCAAGTACCTTTGTGTCTTCACCCCACTTCACCTGAGAATCAATATTCATTCCCAGAAAATTTCCGTCTGTTACAGTCTATAGAGGTGCCATCTACATTTAATCTAACATTGTCATTTCCCTCTTCGAACTGAAAATCACGGCATTAGTTTTCTTTATGTTCAATGTCACTTTATTGCTTATTGACCAATCCTAAACTTCCTTGAGAGCTTCATTTGCTTTTTCTGCAAGGAGTTCTCTTGTTTTCTCGGTGACTGTAATATTGCTGTCATCAGCGAAGAGAATTTTTTCACCATGAGTAACACTACTGGGAATGTCATTGATGTATATCAGGAATAGAATTGGTCGTAATATGCTATCTTGCGGAACCCCTATATTAACGTATTTTGGTTCTGATAACTGTTTTACTAAATGTTTAGGTCTATTTGGAGCATTGTAAACTCCTTACATAAAGGCCATAAGTCCTCTATCACATGACTTAGTCCTGCATTTGGCTTGAAGATACTGGTGGCCTGGTACACTGCCCCTAAGCTTTTCTGTAACTGAGGCCCTACACCTCGCCCAAGGATACTACCTAGCAGCAGCACTTTCTTCTTCCTACCACTTTGTACACTACTTGGCTTCTTGGCCTCAGTTGAAGTCTGCTGCACGTTTTCTGATTCTCGTTCTACCTGAGGTTCTTCTCCACTTATCTCTGGCAGTGGTAAATACCTGTTTTTGGTGTTGTTGATAAAACTGTCAGATTGTGTTCTCTCTCTTCCCATCTTCCTACCAGCTGCCAATTCCCAACCACCCTCCTCCTCCCTATCTCCCTTGGTATTTATTAGTTCTTTCCTTGCTTCCCCCAACTGTGATGAAGGGCACAGATTTTCCTTTCCTGTTCCCCAATCAAAATGTTCCTACTGCGTACTCTGCAGTTACAGGAGAGAGCCTCTTCTGTTCTCCCAACATTCTCCACACTGCATCCCCCCCACGGAAAATATTTCCCACACGATTGGCAACAAATTTTTCTACTTACTACCTAATAACAGCTCCCAAATTTCTCACTCATGGTCAGTCTGGAAAGAATAATTACGTTTAATGAATGTTTTAAATTTGTCAAGGACGCGAGATTGACTGTATGTAAACAAAAAACGACACAAATGTCCTATGTGCGGTTATTGTTGCCTTTCTACTGATTTAGAGATACAATGGCAGAAGAATGAATTAGTAATTACTTTACTTTTAGAGAATTTAGATGCAAAGCGTGTTTGGTCAAGTTCTTAAATTTGGGCCTAGATCACGACTAACTAACTAGTAAAAAATACAAAAATGTGTTAGTTAAATACGTTTAATTGCAATTATATTGCGGCAGTAGACACTGATGATACTAGTAACTGTGTTTTTGTAACGAATTTTGCACTACCAAGAAAACTTGAATAAAATTTTTTGTGTCTATGTAAAGCAAAATTTCGTGGTATGTCGCGGTTATCGGGACTTCAGATAACACGAAGTTTTTTCAAGAACAAGCTCTGCTGCGACTCTAATACTCAGTTATGCGGCAAGAACGTGCACTACAGCAAGTATACAAAACAAAGAAAATTTAAATTTGACACTATTTTCTCTTAAATTAGTTCTTCTAGCGGACGAAGAAAATACCTGTGATCTCACTCGGCGACCATCTTGAAATGCAAAACATAAGTCTCAGAAAGCTTCTAAAAGCCGTAAATTTTCGCAGTCTCAAAATAATGTAATAAAATAAGATTCCTTAGGTTTGTTTCCATCAGGAACAGCATGTTCCACGATCGTATTAATGCGGTCCAAAATAAGAGAAAGGACGCCATCAGTCGTAAATTTTTAATCTGTTTATTGCAGATCGATTTCAGCTGATGTATACGTGTCTTCAGTTTGTTGTCTGTTTACTGTCTGTAATGTCAGGTGCGATTTTATTCACGATTCGTCATCATGAAATGGGCATAAATGTATCGAAGGTACATACAAGGTAGCTGAAATCTATCTTCCATGACCAGACTAAATTGACAACCTATGCTGCCCTTCGTTTTATCCTAGATAAACTGAGCAATGAAAAGATATTATGATGTTACTTGGCCGGCCACCGTGGTCGATCGGTTCTATGCGCTGCTGCTACGGTCGCAGGCTCGAATCCTGCCTCGGGCATGGATGCGTGTGATGTCCTTAGGTTAATTAGGATTAAGAAGTTCTAAGTCTATGGGACTGATGACCGCAGATGCTAAGTCCCACAGTGCTTAAAGCCATTTGAACCATTTCTGATGTCACTTCATGGATGAATATTGCTAACTCCACAACGAAGGAAGTGATATGTTGTAGATGCAATTGCCACAACATTTCCAAACCGCTCTACGCCTTAAGCATACCCAAACGAATAATTAATTTGGCTTCGTGTACAGGGATGTTCTTTGGAAATAGGGAAAGTGTGATACCCGAGTTACCGGAAACATGCATAATAAGTCACTCATTAGGTTACTAAATTTTGATGAACACTGGAACGATCATAATATTGATGCATTCATGAAGGAGAGTAATTAAAAGTGCCAGTAAAGCAACAGAAGTGATAGCGACAGTTGAATAAATACCATCCTCTCTGTCGTTAGTAAATAAGAATATAGTAATGGACATGGAATATCCGACTCCATAGAGCACAGAATGCAGATCGTCGTAGGTAACAGGCAGGTTTTGTCAAAAGTAATGGTAGTGTATGGCGTACCAAAAGGTGGTGGTGAAAGGCTACTGCTCGTGACGAAACGTGTAACTAGCATGGCAGATAAAATATATACTTTGCTGTAAGTTTCTAGAATGAAATTTTCACTCTACAGCGGAGTGTGCGCTGATACAAAACTTCCTGGGTAGCTTGGGTAGCTCAGTTGGTAGAGCTCTTGCCCGCGAAAGGCAAAGGTCATGAATTCGAGTCTCGGTTCGGCACACCGCTTTAATCTGCCAGGAAGTTTGCTATAAGTGTTCAAACATGACTCTGCTAACCACAAGGAACAACAGTCACTGGATTTTTACCATTAAATGGGACTGAAGAATGTGAAATGTGCCGGGCATCCACGATCTGGCTGTAATCAAACACACAGATAACGTGCCTCTTGTTACCCTATATTCCAAAGTTACTCCACGCCCATTACAAAGTCTGACGTCACCTCACAGATTTCACAAGTTGTAATATTTCAAACATGTCATGTCAGGAATTTTTTCCCACCTACAAAGTAGCTACTACGCTGCTCCGTACAACACGCTAAGATGACGACATTGTGATAGTTACTGTTTTCGTTGGATGATTATTCAAATACCGTCGTGTCTCGGGGAAGGCACCACGAGTTGTGTTTTCTGAGTACGCTGTGTAGGACAACCCACTGATTACGTTCGGGTGGAATAGAGCGAAATTTGCGGAAAATTGAAATCGTAATACGTTTAGGGGTAGCGCAATTGGTATTAAAATTCTTCCAATTATACGCGGGTAGTAGTTCCCACTGAAAATAAGAAAAAAATGGTTCAAATGGCTCTGAGCACTATGGGACTTAACATCTGAGTCATCAGTCCCCTAGAACTTAGAACTACTGAAACCTAACTAACCTAAGGACATCACACACATCCATGCCCGAGGTAGGATTAGAACCTGCGACCGCAGTGGTCGCGCGGTTCCAGACTGTAGCGCCTAGAACCGCTCAGCCACAGCGGCCGGCTGAAAATAAGAGCTCATAGTTACTGCACATCACTCAGAAGAAATCACGTCGTTGAAGCTATGTAGCAAGTTTTAGTCGCTTCTTGACAGTTTTCTATTCCCATACAATTTAAAATTCTAATTCAAGTTCAGCCCTCGAATGTGTGCATTATATATATATATATATATATATATATATATATATATATATATATATATATATATATATATATATATACAGCTTCTATGGCAATTTCGTCTTCCTCTTTGTTTTTTATAGCAAACAAATTGTTACGCACCTCAGTTTTATGAATATCCTCCGAACAAGAAAAAACTTTCTGCAACTACATCGTTAGCTCGAAATCTCTCACAAACCTGTATACTACACATTACGCATCTCTTCATCTCCTGAGAACATCACACCATTAGCCTCAAGAAACGAAATTAGAATTATATTAATACCCTCAGCTGCTAACGGGCTTTAATATACATCAACGGGAACGGGTGAAAATGTGTGCCCCGACCGGAACACGAACACGGGATCTCCTGCTTACATGGCAGACGCTCTATCCATCTGAACCACCGAGGGCACAGAGGACAGTGCGACTGCAGGGACTATCTCGCGAATTCGTCCCGCGAGACTCACATTCTCACCCTGTATATCGACACGCTACATTCGTAGTGTCCCACCCAAACACATTTATTAATCGTGGAAGACATTCATACCAGGGCCCGTAAGACATCGGGAAATACGTGTGCATCCGCACAGAAGAAGAAGGTCATGGCCGGTGTTGCCAGAACTATATTCTTATATGGAATGGTGTCTGTTCTTTCGGACATGTGGAAAGAACAGAAACCATGTCCATGTAAGTATATTAGCCTCTACTGTCTTCCGGGATTTGTGGATATTCATTTCCGAAATCCACTGGAAATGATGTCCTCTGCAGCAAATCTTCCATCGTATAAAGAAGCAAGATCCAGAAGAAATTTCTTGTCTGTATTGAGACAGAGAGGAGAGGTAGAGGATATACAATGAGTGAGAGAGAGAGAGAGAGAGAGATATGAAAACATTTTAAGGCCATTCCTGATAAAGAACTAAGTACAAAGTTTTGACGGAATATCCTTGTCTCGATGAAACAACTATTTGTTAGATTGTCATATTGGGTAGGAGTTTCTGAACGCTGTTGTTGGAGATATAGTTGATCCAGCCACTTACCAGAGAGTCTCTTCAAGGGGAGGTCACCCCGCTCGTAGTGGCAGCGCGGGTTTGAAGCGCCATGTCATGCCGGAGGTTCGAGTCCTCCATCGGGCATGGGTGTGTGTGTTGTTCTTAGCGTAAGTTAGTTTAAGTAGTGTGAAAGACTAGAGACCGATGACCTCAGCAGTTTGGTTACTTAGGAATTCACACACACAAGGTGAGGTCACCACTGTTTGATCATTCCACTTAACTAAATAAACCACACTAACAGCCGGCCGGAGTGGCCGAGTGGTTCTAGGCGCTACAGTCGGGAACCGCGCGACCGCTACGGTCGCTGGTTCGAATCCTACCCCGGGCTTGGATGTGTGTGATGTCCTTAGGGTAGTTAGGTTTAAGTAGTTCGACGTTCTTGGGGACTGATGACATTAGAAGTTAAGTCCCATAGTGCTCGGAGCCATTTGAACCATTTGAATCACACTAATATCTTATTTAAGACAGAGAGGCTTTCAGATTGTGATGTCTGTAGCCTCAAACTAAGACATGACTTAGTTACAACCAGATTCGACTGTCTCATTTATGGGGAAGTTTTTTGAACTAAACGAAACTGATTTTGTTCAGTGTTGCGACTCTTCGACGTTTATGTCAGCTTTTTAAAACCAAGCTCTAACGGAAATATTATTACGTACTGTCTCGTAGATGTTCCTATCGTAAAATAATATGACACTTACTTTAAGAATGGTTGCTAAAATAATCTCATTTCTAAAGTCATTATGCTATCGAATAGTGTAATCCTAATGCACTAGATATATTTTCATATCTTTGATGAAATAGTGGAATTTGTGGAATACGACGCTGTCGAGAATACTGCGTTTCTTGGCTCTCGTCTAGGTACAAGGTGAACATAAACACTGTAGCAAAATCTAGCAACAAGAGCTTTAGTACTATTGTTTTCACTAAGTTGATTGCGGAGTTAGACCAAACAACACTGTAATTATTACGTGTTGGTATAGGATACACGAGATACACGCCGAAGATTTATGACTCTACCAGACAAGAGTGAATCCAGTCGAAGGAACATTACATTCTCCGTAATAAGTGAACAGCTTTGTTGCACAATGATTCGCACGAAAGTGGCTATCGTGTATTAATCTAAATTGTTTCATTATTTAAGTGTATTATTTCAAAAATGGCTCTGAGTACTATGGGAATTAACTTCTGAGGGCATCAGTACCCTAGAACTTAGAACTACTTAAACCTAACTAACCTAAGGACATCACACACATCCATGCCCCAGGCACGATTAGAACCTGTGACCGTAGCGGTCGCTCGGCTCCAGACTGTAGTGCCTAGAAGCGCACAGCCACTCCGGTCGGCGAAGTGTATTATTTATTATTTAAATAAACAAACTGGATTCCTGCAATAAATGCTTTAGGCAAAACAATATTGCGACATTACTTTGAAAACATTGTTTCACTCCCTTAAAGTTATATTGGTGCTGATTACATACAATTCAAACTTACAGATCTCAGGCTGAAACAATTCTTGAAACGTATAATTTGTTTTCGTTGAATTTTATTAGTTACGAAGAAAAATTACTGTCTTGCTCGCAAAATCTGGTTGGGGTAAATTATGATGAGCGAAAAAAGAAGCTTTGACCACCATTATGCACTTGTTTACTACACGGAGACAACGCAGACGTTGAAATCTCAAAGCTGCGTAATTAGTGATATTGACATCCGCAAATTGCATATCACAAGGACTCTACAACACTTGACAAATGCTTGGAACATAAGTCAATAATTAGATTTTACATTGTTTAGATAGTGACATATAAAAATTCACTCAGCTGCAAAGTACACAAGGAATGCGCCTACTGAGAGTATCTCCCGCTGTAAATATCTTCCCGGGAAGAAAGTAAAATTACCAGAAACCTAACAAGAAAGTTGTCCTGACGTTACCCTGTGTTAGCAGAAGAAAGATAATCAGTTTCGTCCAGCCTCGTCATCAAAGACAAAGAATCAACAAAATCGTATTGATGAGTTTAATAACAATAAGAAAATTGCGTACAAAACTTTGGCAACTACACAAATGTGTCACAAGCAAAGGGCGACATACGAAATAATGTCTTCACAGTGACTGCTGATCTCTAACTGACAAAAGTCTTTTCTGAACTGCTATCGAAACGCCTAAAATTGACGCTGCTATCCAAGTAGCTAATCTTGAAGCTGCTATCGAACTGGGTCGTGACCAGTCGGTCGCTTCTCTCTTAACATAGGGGTCGCTGCTGTCGTGTTGTTGTCCTGGAGAGACGTCTGGTCAGCGAACGATTGACTGACTTCTTCTCACAGTTTTGTCTTCCCTATCGTTCCCGACTGGGGTGTCGGCGCTTGACTTGAAGCCGTAACACAATCTCCACCACAGTATTGACAAATGGGAACCTCCTGCCACCGCTGATCTTCTTAGAATTTCGCTGAAAAGAAGCAAGTTCATCAACAGACTTTATGCTTTCACTGAAACAGAATGAAAAGTGTAAAGGTATTAACAGTAACAGTAAAACAGCGACTGGTCTTGCACAATATATAGACTACTTATCAACGTGACAGTACGACACTCCGTAACATGTATGTACAACAAGTTCACTTTCACGTTATTTGTGTCTGACAACAATAATTCCCACAAAACTATATTACGTGGTTTCTGTAATTTGTTGCTTATATACTATATTAAATGCATGACTTGCCTAGAAATACCTACGATAACACTCACAACTGAACGAACGCTATTCACTTCGAAAAAGTATCATGCATACCCAAACGCGAATGTATGAAAAGTATTAGGCATAGATCTTTAGTAGATGTTTCTGCCTAATACTTTTCATACTTTTATGAGTATATAAATCGGTAATTAAGTATATTAGGGGCGATGATACACTAATAACATACAGATCGGAGTGTCGTAGGGGAAAATAGGCTATGAAAGGTAATTTATAGTACAGTGATTTGTGGTTCACATATTAAAACTGCTGCCAGGAGCAGTTTGAATCACTTAAGTCCTGTGTCGGAGTATAAAGAAATTTTTCTTTTAAGAATTAATGGATAATCATTGTTTGCAATAATACCGTTTCAACATCACAAGTAGTCATCATCTTAAATGTAGGTGTGTGCGATTGTTTAATTGCCTTCAATAGCGAGGGTAATGCTAGGTTATCATAGAATTCTGAAGAGCATTACCGAGGACATTTAATTTGTGATATTATTCATCAGTTCGTAGTAGAAGGTCAAAATTCTTCTGGCGTTAGCAATATTTTAATGATACGTGTTATGATGTAGTAAAAGAGAGAATCTTTGGATACCATTATAAATATGTTTACAGCAACGCGATGTTACTAATGATCAAAAATTTTGCGGTAGAGTGATTTGGTTACAACAACGTCGAAACCTCTCTGTGTCATGGAAGATTGAAAACAATTCTATCTTTCGAAAGTCTGTCGAAAGATTGCACTGTGGTACCACGGGCGCCTCCACAAGGTCGTTGTACTTAAATCTTCGTTCAGCTAGTGTAGCTGTATAAGAAATACACTGGCTCTGGTAAATTTTCACACTATACAACGTGAAAAAAGCCTAGTAATAAGACAAAGTAGCGTACGGGCCGTCGAATCAAATAAAATTTCTCCAGATAAACATAGGTCCAAGTGTCTTCAAATGAGAGTTAGTACGATTCAGTGGATTGTACTAATCCGAATCTGTACATAACATCTTTATTTAGACTCATTGCTATATGTTTAGTAACTTCGTTTTCCAACTGAATCAGGTTCTTCTAGCGATTATGCAACCTTTTTACATCCGTTTTTTTGATTAGTATCAACGTGTAGATTTCACTAATAATTTTAGTGTGCATGACGCCTGTACTTTTTATCAATTTTAGCACCCTGTCAAACGATTATTTTCTCTTTACTTGCGTGAAAACCCCAAGAGTGTTTCAGAAACAAAAGCAACAACCACCTAAGCGTTTATGAAACACTAGCTTAATGTCCACTGCTTAGCTAGCGTACACTGTAAGCCTGCTCATATTTTATTGTTTTCTTTTGATAGAATTATTATGTCGATCACAAACTGCAACAACTTCTAATCTATTCACGCTAATTAAGGTGATAGAATCGTCGTCTTTTCCGCACGTACTTCTCACCTAAAATTATTCTGCTAACTGAAAACCATGGTTTTTGTTAATCAAACCTTTTCGATATCTTGCTGTGTTATTTTCGTAGAAAATTTTATAACCTACTATGCATTTCTGTATATCCAAAGAAGAAATGAAACAATAATTTTTCTAGTTTTAGTTATAAAAGAATTTTTTAATGTGACCAAGTAATTTCTTAAAATTTTTCGTCCCCTTTATGCGTTGTACAAACATTGAAACATAGTTTTTAACTTGAAGATAGAAGCGAAATACAATTTTTTGTAGATTTAGGTTCAAAAATGCTGGAATAATGAAATATTAACGTAAAAACATTCATCCTCTATTTCGTTTCCCAAGGGGTAGAATTTCCAAAAGTACTGAAACACATTTTGTCTAACGAAGAGACAGATGCAAATCTTCATAGATTTATCTTTAAAAATGCTTTCATAATGCAATATTTTCATAAAACATGTCATGCCCTGTTTCATCCCATTAGGGGCTTAATTTCCAAAGGCAGTGAAACACCATTTCGTTATCTGTAACAGAGTCGTCACATACCAGTTCTCATTGTTGTTGTTGTCGTCTTCAGTCCTGAGCCTGGTTTGATGCAGCTCACCATGCTATCCCATCCTGTGCAAGCTTCTTCATCTCCCAGTACTTACTGCAACCCACATCCTTCTGAATCTGCTTAGTGTATTCATCTCTTGGTCTCCCTCTATGATGTTTACCCTCCACGCTGCCCTCCAATGCTAAATATGTGATCCCTTGATGCCTAAGAACATGTCCTACTAACCGGTCCCTTCCCCAATTCTATTCAATACTTCATCATTAGTTATGCGATCTACCCATCTAATCTTCAGCATTCTTCTGTAGCACTACATTTCGAAAGCTTCTATTCTCTTTTTGTCCAAACCATTTATCGTCCACGTTTCACTTTCATACATGGCTACACTCCATACAAATACTTTCAGAAACGACTTCCTGACACTTAAATCTATACTCGATGTTAACAAATTTCTCTTCTTCAGAAAGGCTTTCCTTGCCATTGCCAGTCTACATTTTATATCCTCTCTACTTCGACCATCATCAGTTAGTTTGCTCCCCAAATAGCAAAACTCCTTTACTACTTTAAGTCTCTCATTTCCTAATCTAATTCCCTCAGCATCACCCGACTTAATTCGACTACATTCCATTATCGTCGTTTTGCTTTTGTTGAAGTTCATCTTATATCCTCCTTTCAAGACACTGTCCATTTCATTCAACTGCTCTTCCAAGTCCTTTGCTATCTGTGATAGAATTACAATGTCATCGGCGAACCTCAAAGTTTTTACTTCTTCTCCATGGATTTTAATACCTACTCCGAATTTTTCTTTTGTTTCCTTTACTACTTTCCAATATACAGATTGAATAACATCGGGGAGTGGCTACAAACCTGTCTCACTCCCTTCCCAACCCCTGCTTCCTTTTCATTCCTCTCGTCTCTTATAACTGCCATCTGGATTCTGTACAAATTGTAAATAGCCTTTCGCTCCCTGTATTTGGTCCCTACCATCTTTAGAATTTGAAAGAGAGTATTCCAGTAAACATTGTCAATAGCTTTCTGTAAGTTTACAAATGCTAGAAACGTAGATTTGCCTTTCCTTAATCTTTCTTCTAAGATAAGTCGTAAGGTCAGTATTGCCTCACGTGTTCCAACATTTCTACGGGATCCAAACTGATCTTCCCCGAGGTCGGCTTCTACCAGTTTTTCCATTCGTCTGTAAAGAATTCGCGTTAGTATTTTGCAGCTGTGACTTATTAAACTGATAGTTCAGTAATTTTCACATCTGTCAACACCTGCTCTCTTTGGGATTGGAATTATTATATTCTTCTTGAAGTCTGAGGGAATTTCGCCTGTCTCATACATCTTGCTCACCAGATGGTAGAGTTTTGTCAGGACTGGCTCTCCCAAGGCCATCAGTACTTCTAATGCAATGTTGTCTACTCCCGGGTCCTTGTTTCGACTAAGGTCTTTCAGTGCTCAGTCAAACTCTTCACGCAGTATCGTATCTCCCATTTCATCTTCATCTACATCCTCATCCATTTCCATAATATTGTCCTCAAGTACATCGCCTTTGTATAGATTCTCTATATACTTTCCACCTTTCTGCTTTCCTTCTTTGCTTAGAACTGGGTTTACATCTGAGCTCTTGATATTCATAGAAGTTCTTATTGACGTATCTTTAAGGAACAGTTAAGTAGTCTTTAAAAGTGATTTATTTACAAGAAAAAAAAACCAGCACCATTAATTCCACTCCCATATGGACTAAATTTCCAAAAGTGCTGAAACACGTTTCTATTATCTATTATTATATTAACGAAATACCAGCTTCCATACGTCTACCTTCAAAACTGCGTGAATAGCTGTATAGTTTCACAAAATTCCTCTTGCAGGCGGAATTTGGAAAAAAGCCTTCTTAAAACATGTCTACAGTATAGGCCAACAATCTCTCTAAATTTCAAACTTCTGTCCTTATGTACAAGTCAAGTGTCCTGATTGATTGACTCATTATCGCCCAGACCAAAACTGAAATGCTTCTCTTCTGCAACGGTTTTCCCACAGTCCATGTTTCGCTACCGCACCATGCTGTGATGCAAACGTATATTCCCAGAAATATGTTGCTCAAATTAAGGAATGTGTGTGATACTGGTAGACTTCTCTTGGTCAGGAATGCCTTTTCTGCCAGTGCTACTCTGCTTTTGATGTCCTCCTGGCTCCATCTGAAACTTCTCATTACTTTCGTATTTCTTCGATTTACTCTCAGTCCATATTCTTTACTCAGTAGACTTTCCATCCCTTTCAGCAGATCATGTAATTCTTCTTCACTTTCACTCAGTATACAATCTCATCAGCGAATCGTGTCATTGATATCCTTTCACCTTCAATTTCAATTCCACTCTTGAACCGTTCTTTTCTTTCCCTTATTGCTACGGCGATGTACAGATTTAACCATAGGGCCTTTTTTTTCGTCATCAGTCTACTGACTGGTTTGATGCGGCCCGCCACGAATTCCTTTCCTGTGCTAACCTCTTCATCTCAGAGTAGCACTTGCAACCAACGTCCTCAATTATTTGCTTGGCGTATTCCAATCTCTGTCTTCCTCTACAGTTTTTGCCCTCTACGGCTCCCTCTAGTACCATAGAAGTCATTCCCTCATGTCTTAGCAGATGTCCTATCATCCTGTCCCTTCCCCTTATCAGTGTTTTCCACATATTCCTTTTCTCAGCGATTCTGCGTAGAACCTCCTTATTCCTTACCTTATCAGTCCACCTAATTTTCAACATTCGTCTGTAGCACCACATCTCAAATGCTTCGATTCTCTTCTGTTCCGGTTTTCCCACAGTCCATGTTTCACTACCATACAATGCTGTACTCCAGACGTACATCCTCAGAAGTTTCTTCCTCAAATTAAGGCCGGTATTTGATATTAGTAGACTTCTCTTGGCCAGAAATGCCTTTTTTGCCATAGCGAGTCTGCTTTTGATGTCCTCCTTTCTCCGTCCGTCATTGGTTATTTTACTGCCTAGGTAGCAGAATTCCTTAACTTCATTGACTTCCTGACCATCAATCCTGATGTTAAGTTTCTCGCTGTTCTCATTTCTACTACTTCTCATTACCTTCGTCTTTCTCCGATTTACTCTCAAACCATGCTGTGTACTCATTAGACTGTTCATTCCGTTCAGCAGATCATTTAATTCTTCTTCATTTTCACTCAGGATAGCAATGTCATCAGCGAATCGTATCATTGATATCCTTACACCTTGTATTATAATTCCACTCCTGAACCTTTCATTTATTTCCATCATTGCTTCCTCGATGTACAGATTGAAGAGTAGGGGCGAAAGGCTACAGCCTTGTCTTACACCCTTCTTAATACGAGCACTTCGTTCTTGATCGTCCACTCTTATTATTCCCTTTTGGTTTCTGTACATATTGTATATGACCCGTCTCTCCCTATAGCTTACCCCTACTTTTTTCAGAATCTCGAACAGCTTGCACCATTTTATATTGTCGAACGCTTTTTCCAGGTCGACAAATCCTATGAAAGTGTCTTGATTTTTCTTTAGCCTTGCTTCCATTATTAGCCGCAACGTCAGAATTGCCTCTCTCATCCCTTTACTTTTCCTGAAGCCAAACTGATCGTCACCTAAGCGCATTCTCAATTTTCTTTTCCATTCTTCTGTATATTGTTCCTGTAAGCAGCTTCGATGCATGAGCTGTTAAGCTGATTGTGCGATAATTCTCGCACTTGTCAGCTCTTGCCGTCTTCGGAATTGTGTGGATGATGCTTTTCCGAAAGTCAGATGGTATATCGCCAGACTCATATATTCTACACACCAACGTGAATAGTCGTTTTGTTGCAACTTCCCCCAATGATTTTAGAAATTATGATGGAATGTTATCTATTCCTTCTGCCTTATCTGACCGTAAGTCCTCCAAAGCTGAATCAAATTCCGATTCTAATACTGGATCCCCTATCTCTTCTAAATCGACTCCTGTTTCTTCTTCTATCACATCAGACAAATCTTCACCCTAATAGAGGCTTTCAATGTATTTTTTCCACCTATCTGCTCTCTCCTCTGCATTTAACAGTGGAATTCGCGTAGCACTCTTAATTTTACCACCGACAATCATATCTTTAACGATGTCTTCACATTTTTCCTGCAGCCATTTCGTATTAGCTTCCCTGGACTTCCTATTTATTTCATTCCTCAGCGACTTGTATTTCTGTATTCCTGATTTTCCCGGAACATGTTTGTACTTCCTCCTTTCATCAATCAACTGAAGTATTTCTTACACCCATTTTAATCCGGGCACTTCGTTCTTGGTCGTCCACTCTTATGATTCCCTCTTGGTTCTTGTACATATTGTATATTAGCCGTATTTCCCTATAGCTTATCGCTATTTTTCTCAGAATTTCGGACATGTTGCACCATTTTACATTTTTTACATCGTCGAACGCGTTTCCTAGATCGACAAATCCTACGAACGTATGTTGATTTTTCTTTAGTTTTGCTTCCACTATCAACCGAAACGTCAGAATTGCCTCCCTGGTGTCTACAGCTTTCCTGAAGTCAGACTGATTGTCATCTAACACCTCCTCAATTTTCTTTCCCATTTTTCTGAATATTGTTCTTGTCAGCAACTTGTATTCATGAGTTGTTAAGCTGATTAAGCGATAATTCTCGCCTATGCAGTCTTCGAAACAGAGTGGATATTTTTGTCTAAGTCAGAAGGTATGTGGCCAGACTGATACATTCTACACACCAAAGAGAATAGTCACTTTGTTGCCACTTCTGCCAATGTTATATATATGCAGCGTGATTTTTTTTTTACTGTCTACAAATTCTTGGGATTCACTGTTGAGACGATACGAAACATAAATGGTCTAATGAACTTATGTCCGGAAATGCATGGTTTCCATGTTAGAGACCATTTATTCAATCTTATTTAGTCACACTTTGTTATAGAGACTGTGGTATACATGCGATGTACCGTTCAGTCACAGTTACAGTAAACATGTCTTCCTCCTAGAGGATGGTACTGTTCCTCATACGTCATGTCCTAGATCCCTCTCCTGCAGTAGTAACTGGTATTACTGTGTCCCATTCACTTCTCTTGCTGACTATCCTTGTAGTTATACGATACAGCGTTGTACACAATGGCCGGCCTGTGTGGCCGAGCGGTTCTAGGCGCTTCAGTCTGGAACTGCGCGACCGCTATGGTCGCAGATTCGAATCATGCCTCGGGCATGGATGTGTGTAATGTCCTTAGATTAGTAGATTAGTTAGGTTTAAGTAGTTCTAAGTTCTAGGGGACTGATGACCTCAGACGTTGAGTCCCATAGTGCTCAGAGCTATTTGACCTTTTTTTTTTGTACACAGTAATTCCGAAAGCTTAACGGGATCGTGTTTACTGACGGTAAGGGAAAGGGCAACACGCGACCGGCAGCAAAGTTGTGTCAAGAGACTTATCCCGGCCCACAACAACCACAGCATTCAATGTTTGTAACAGTGTTTCAGCGTTTGTCTGAGATAGGGTCGTTTCCGGAAGCAGAAATTCATGAAGGACCCACCGGAAATGTTCGGACACCAGTCTTGGATGAAAATGTGATTAACACTGTGGAAGGCGACCCCTGTGTCGGTACCAGGCAGTGGGATCATCGGTAAGGAGATAAGCCAGACGACCTTGTAGAACATTCTCCAAGACAATTGTTTTGCCTTTATCACTTACAGTGTCTGCAGGGCTTACTAGCGACAGACTTCCACCATCGGGCGCAGTTCTGTCTGTGGGTACTTCACCAGGAAACCACGATTGAGGGGTCTGTCTCATCCATCCCATTCACAGACGAGAATACCTTTTCGCGGAGTGGTATCTTCATCTTCCATAACAGTCCTCTGTGGGATAGTATGCAGAACACCCATAAAATGATGACAACGAATCACCAGCATCGGTGCAGCCGGACTGCGTGGGCCGGGAATATTGGCGACCGTATTTTGGGGCCAGTCTTCCTTCCATTTCGTCTAACAGACCGTAATTATCAGCGTTTCTTGCCGATGACTTTGCATCCAGTGCTGAAAGAAGTGTCATTAATGATTCGAAGGATTATGTGGCGCTGTCCGCTGTGGCGGAGCGGTTCTAGGCGCTTCATTCCGGAACCGTGCTGCTGCTACGTTCGCAGGTTCGAATCCTGCCTTGGGCATGGATGTGTGTGATGTCCTTAGGTTAGTTAGGTTTCAGTAGTTCTAAGTCCAGGGACTGATGATTTCAGATGTTAAGTCCCATAGTACTTAGAGCCAACTGAACCATTTTTGGTTATGTGGCGTCTACGTGATGGTGCCCCAGCCCACTTCGCCGTTAACTGCCTGACGCTTATCAGTCGTGTCTTCCCTGGTCGATGGATCCGACGATGGGGTCTAATTGCATGGTCTCGTCGTTCGCTGGATCTCAACCTGTGCGATTCTGGTTAAGGGGCCACCTCAAGAGTATCATTTAGGCAGATCCTACTGCAGATGTGGAGACACTGGAGCAGCGAATTCCTGCTGCCTTTGACACTGTTCGGTTGCAACCTGGCTGATGTGAAAGTGTGAAACAGAACGGCCCGTACATGCATGCGTTGAGGCACATGGAAACCATTTTCAACACTTACTATGACTGGCTGAATGGTACAGTGCTTATTAGGCCGCAGTTTCTGTAACAATGTATAATTGAATAAATGGTCTCTAGCATGGAAATCATGCATTTCCGGACATAACTTCGTTAAACCCTTTTTTGCTCCGTATCCTCTCATCAGTCAATCCCCAGAGTTCGTACACAGTGGAAAACATTAATCTGTGTCATTATTTCGGCTGTTCTCAAGTAAGTTGCATCTACATAAACTGATAATAAAAAAAGAAGTTAAACTAGGTCATAAATGCGTAGAAAAGCGCTAAAAATTAAAAAAAATATATATATATTTTTTAAGTTTTTGGAAACTGAAAAATCCCTAAATTTTACTTTTTTCTGATAATAGTCGTCACTGTAGAATGGAATTATAGCAGAAACTCGATTGTACAGAAACACATTTCGTAAGAATCTGTGCGGAAGTCATTTCCAAAAGCACTGAAACACTAAACTGGTGTATGTAGTGAAAGAGAAATGGCTCTGTCCTCCGAATGCCTACAAATTTCGTATTACTGCCATGGCTGTATATGAGGTATACAGTTCCTGCAGAAGCGGTACTCGTATTACTGAATATACAGAAAGTACCTAAAATAACGCCAAGGAATTTCACGTTAAGAATGTCGCGTGGTGCCCATTTAAGTTCTAACAACAGTTACGTTGCTGTACCGTGTGTTTTACAATGATCTGTTATAGTTTTAGTGGCGGGTCTCTCACCTCCAGTTCATTCGATGTATAACAACACTTATAATAAATACGAATGCTGTACACTTTAATAGTACAATATGGTGTTCTAGATTTTAAGGATGACATATTTTAGATAAGCGAAGGTCTTTCATTTCGATTGATACATGCTAATCTACATAACAGTTTCAAGTGACTGAATATTGAATGAAGTAGATGTTTCAGTAGGGTTACGTATTTCATAGCAAAGCGGAAATATCTTCGTCACAAAATTTTTGGCCAGATGTTTAACGCTCACACCAAAACAAACACACACGCACAGAAACACACACACACACTCACACACACACACACACACACACACACACACACACACACACACACACACACTCAAGCCCGCATGCAAGCACACACAAACGAATGGTAGAAACTATGATGACAGAAATAGTGGAGTTAACAAACATAACAATCCCTAATAGCAGACTGACTTCTGCTCCTGTTTGCCACACAGGGATGGAGGTGAGGGTGCAGGCGCTTGTCGGAGAGAAGGCGCTGCTGCCATGTGACGTCACGCCTCCCACCGCGAATGACACGGCGACTCTTGTCATCTGGTTCAAGGACGAAGTCACGCCCATCTACAGGTACGTGGGGCCTCAAAGTCCTTTTTGTGTACCACCTATAAAACACTGTCATGTAGTATACATATTCCAGTATTTCTGGGATATTTTTCTCCAAATATATGTATGTCATGCACTGTGTGCCCTAGATGGCGTAACTTTTACGTACACCCACACAAACACTCAACAAACCTCAGTGGAGCACATGGTAGAGGTCACGTAGCTGGGTACTACAACTTAAAGGTTTTTTCCGTTGCAATAGCTTTTGGAGCGCGGGAAGAATGGCGGCTTAACTGATTTTGTGCGTGCTGTGATGGCACTGATCACGAGCTGTACGTGAGCGATACGCAGAGAGAAGAAGATTATCTCTAGACACTTCGCTTAAATGAAGCAATCCGTCTACGTAATTGTGGACGTACATATGGCTGGTTTTAAAAACCTAATGGTTCACCTGAGAGTTGCAGGTGGACATATATTACGTCAGACGTAGTACTGATAGCTCACCTTGCGTCTTCTAAAGTTGAGTCCCTCTAGCAGAAGATCATGCACGACCGTGGTTCTATCAATGATCTGGTTCTGTGATACTGTTATACGAATGTGCAGGTATGCATTCCGATAACGAATACATAAATTTTAGGAGCTGACAGACATATATTCCAGAGCTGCAATATCACCTTCCACAGTTAACGATGAAGTTACAATTACATCGTGCAACAAACTTCCAAATGACCGCACAATATAACATCTTTGCACAACTGATGTCTTCGTCCAGATTTATTGTCTCAAAGCAAGCCATGTACTTATCGGTCTGAATTCAATGATGAATCACAAACTATTACAGTTAATCCTAGAGGTATACACTAGGGTCACTCTGACCCAGGAGCTTTTGTTTGTTATTGCACATGCGCCACCGCAAATACACAGCCCACTGCCACCAATACAAATTCAGTATTAAGTAAGTAAGGCCTAATAGAGGACGAACGTTCGAAGCTGTGAGATAATGTTGATGAATTAATTTGACAGAAATATGTTTAGAAGGGTCACTATGACCCTGGAGTACACATTGTGTAATTGTTCTGTCCCTGAGTGTGAAGCACATTTATGTGGAACTGGTACTTTACTGACAGAAGATGCGGTAAGAGACTGTCAGAGGAATTCAATCGTGAAAGTGTATTTCCTGAAGAAAGGGATTCTGAAGCTGACGACCCTACGGCAGTTACGGATAATGTTGAAACCGATAAGCCTGCCGAATTTTCAGACAACGGCGAATAAAATGCCGGCCGCCGTGGTCTAGCGGTTCTAGGCGCGCAGTCCGGAACCGCGCGACTGCTACGGTCTCAGGTTCGAATCCTGCCTCAGGCATGGATGTGTGTGATGTACTTAGCTTAGTTAGGTTTAAGTAGTTCTACGTTCTAGGGGACTGATGACCACAGATGTTAAGTCCCATAGTGCTCAGAGCCATTTGAACCATTTGAACGAAGAAAATACAGTTGACCATGGTTGAAATGGTCATTGTTGGAATACAGCTGTCCCTAACAGAAGAGGCTCGCCAGTTTGCCGGTAGCACTGTAGACCATATTTGAGATACTAAACGGAATGTGAAGAATATGAAGACCGAAAAAGGAGAATGGAGTTTTCTGATAGATCAGTCAATAGAAGAAAAAAATGTCACTTTCACCAATCAAAAGATTCAGGGTGCGAGTCTACTTGGTCCTGTTCAGAGCATTATTCGTGTGACGAATCAGGATAAGGTTCTTGCGCTCTTATGCCTATATTGCGTTGGAAGAAGTAAACTGAATTTAGAAGATTTATAGTCTGATGATTTTGGGATTGCATTTTTTCGTGAAACAGTGAGATAGGCGCTTCAAATTTCTCACAGCTTGTCTAATATTCGGTGATAAAAGTACAAGGGCAGAAAGACGGAATTACATAAACTCGGTCCTAGCAGTGATGCGTGGAAAACTGTTATAAGTGTAATACATTATACAATCTAATTGTATTGCAGATGAGCAGCTTGTTGATTTCTGGAGGCGTTGTCCTTTGGATCGATATTCCAGAAAGACCAAATAAATGTCTTGAAAACTGTAAATATAACTGACGCCAGGACTTATTATTTGATACATGGCGAAGTGTACAGCGTCTTAATATAGAAAGTAACAAATATATCTGTAGGGAAGTATTGCGGAAGAACATTGTCTGAAACTATGCATGGTAGACAGCGAAATTTAATCATGGTCAGTTACTTCAGAAGTGTATCAATAGTATCAAATCGAATGCTTGCACCTTACAAAGTAACAATTTTGGGCTTGCGCAGAAAAAAAACAAACGTGAGATACCAATACCGATAGTTTCTAGAAAACCCAAGGGAACGTGTGTTCATGATTTCAATCAGAACAAGACCCTCCTATCTTATTACATCTACTAAAAATAAGGTAGTTCTTTTGTCAACTATGCATAGAGACACTACTACTAATGAAGACACAGGAAAATCACACATGATGGTCATACATAACATGACCAAGGGAAGAACTGATACCTATCAGGTATGTAGCACATCTTGCGTGGCGAGACAAACAAGACGTTAGCCACTTCGTCTGTGGTTTGTCATAACAAAACAGGCAAGTTTCAGTGCAAAACTTCTGTATTGAATTGTGAACCCAAATTGTAAGAACACAAGACGGTAGTTTCTGGAGTATTTTTCAATATTTTCATCGAACAGAGTATCAGTTCCAGATATACAAGTAAGTGTGAAGGGAATAATTTCGCAAATTTTTCAAAAGTCTCTGTTTGTGGGATGCCTCCGGAATTTTCCATGTTGTGACTTCAAAGCGAAAGATGTCTTTCATATATTCATATTCAATTGAAAACATAATTGGTGTTCTGTAAATGAGCAAGTAGTACTACATCCAACACAGTGCTACATTCTGACAAGAATGTGGAAATATTGAATGAATGCATTTATGAATGATTGAGAATATCTCAAAATATTTGCGTAATTTATGTATTTCACTAAATAACTAACTTCTTCATCTAATTAAACCGTAAATAATATCTTTACAACGGCATCACTTTCAAGGTTAATGACTGAAAATATTCAATGAAAGTTTTTTGTCTGTCTCGAATTGTGGATGCGTTAATACTATTATTGATGAGTACGAACATGAGAGAGGTGCTAGTAACAGCGTTTACTATATGAGAACCCTATTCCAGTATTAAAAATTCTATATTCAGGCAGTTCCTCCAAGAAATAATTGAAGGTCATTGTGATCCTGATGAACAGTTCGTGTGATAATTTCATAGGTTTACACTGCTAGGGTTAAATATCCTGAGCAGTGAAACATACTTCGCCAACTCGATGTTAAGCTGCGATGGAGTCTTCATCCATTAATTCTGGAGAGTGGGAGGTCAGGGAAAGTAAAGCTAGCATGTAAAGTCAATCATTCAACCGTAGTCACTGTCTCCACGTAAACAGCCGCACCTTAGCTCGTGACCAGGATGAAGTGTGCTACGAAAGAGTACTATTCAACCGCTACTGTACAACACTGCGATTTTCAAAAGGCCAGGCAACCAGAAAAGTTAAAACAACGTTTCGCAATTCTTCGATCTTCACGACACCCCTGTTTAGGTTTTTTAACTTTCTCACGACTCCCCACCGTGAGTCAAACAAAAGCCTAGCTATTCACCCTATTCGATATGGATCACACACTATAAAGCAGTATTCTAAGCTAGGGCGCTAAAATATCTGGACAACAAACTGTTATTTGTCTCCGGTCCCATCTACATCGTATAACAAACGCTATGTAGTCATGTCTTTTCATATTCCTACAAACTGTTGCGATAATGTAATTGTGTGAGTTGACTGCTTTCAGTTCTGACTGACTGATAATGTAGCCACATACACATATCAGAAAAGTTTGGCATCACCTCGATTCCGAGAGTTCCGGAACCTGTACTGATAACTGGAATAGAGATCAACATAAACATCATTCCCGCCCACGTTACTGCTCATGAAAACCACACATTGCATGTTGTACCACAATACAGCGAGACCTTCAGAGGTGGTGGTCCAGATTGCTCTACACACCATTACCTCTAATTCTCAGGAGCACGTCCTCTTGCATTGATGCATTCCTGTATTCGTCGTGGCATACTATCCACAAGTTCATGAAGGCACTGTGGGCCGAGATTGTCCCACTCCTTAACGGCGATTCGGCGTGGATCCCTCAGAGTGAATGATGGGTCACGTCGTCCATAAACAGCCCTTTTCAATCTATCTTAGGTATGTTCGATAGAGGTCATGTCTGGAGAACATGCTGGCCACTCTATTCGAGCGACGTCGTTATCCTGAAGGAAGTCATTCACAAGATGTGCATGATGGGGGCGCAAATTTTCGTCCATGAAGAAGAATGCCTCGCCAACATGATGCCAATATGGTTGCACTGTCGACCTGAGGAAGGCATTCACGTATCATACAGCCGTTACTACGCCTTCGATGACCACCAGCGGCGTACGTCGGCCCCTCGGCCCCACATAATCCCATCGCAAAACGGCAGGAAACCTCCACCTTGCGGCACTCGCTGGACAGTGTGTCTAAGGTGTTAACCCTGACCGGGTTGCCTCCAAACACGTCTCCGACAATTGTGTAGTTGAAGGCATATGCGACACTCATCGTTGAAGGGAACGACGTGCCAATCCTGGGTGGTGCATTCGGCATGTTGTAGGGCCCATCTATACTGCGCCGCATGGTGTCGTGGTTGTAAAGATGGACCTCGTCATGAACATCTGGAGCAAAGTTGTGCATCATGCAGCATATTGTGGACTGTTTGAGTCGTAACACGACGTCCCGTGGCTGTACAAAAAGCATTATTCAACATGATGGCGTTGCTGTCAGGATTCCCTCGAGCCATAATCCGTAGGTAGCGGTCAAACACTGCAGTAGTAGCCCTAGGGGGGGCCTTAGAGTGGCAAGTCATCGCCAGTTCTTGTCTCTCTGTGTCTCCTCCAAGTCCGAACTACATCGCTTTGGTTCACTCCAAGATGCCTGGACACTTCCCTTCTTGAGAGCCCTTCCTGGCACAAAGTAACAATGCGGACGCGATCGAACCGAGGTATTGACCGTCTAGGCATTGTTGAACTACAGACGACACGACCCATGTACCTTCTTCCTTGTGGAATGACGAACTGATCGGCTTTGGGATCCCCTCCGTCTAATACGCGCTGCTTATGCATGGTTGTTTTCACCTTTTGGCAGGTTTAGTGACATCTCTGAACAGTGAAAGGGACTGTGTGTGTGATACAATATCCACGGTCAACGTCTGTCTTCAGGAGTTATGGGAATCGCGGTGATGATAAACTTTTTTTTTTTTATGTGTGTGTATTTTAGCATTTTGTCTACATCTAAAACAATGTGTCAATCATTGCACCACTTTTAGAATTTTATTATTATGTGCCCTGATATTATTCAGTTTTCTGCAGACAGTGCTTTATTAATACACCGTGGCCAAAAGTCTGAAATGACTTCTAACCCTTAACTCCTAATCCTTATGAATCTTGTTACTGATCTAAAACTTATGAATTGGCACAGTGTGTTGTGCCATGTTTCGTAATACAACACCCAAAAACATTCTGAATATACGTCTTTGTAATGTTTATCAGTTGCAGGAACCTCATTTTACGAACTTATTGGTGAGAATGAATACAGAAGGCCCTGCGATGGTAATGACTCGGCGCAGCGTACGCTGCGGAGCTCTGTGTCATATGGTATAATGCACGGCGTGCACAGGCGTGCGGTGCGTCCCGGCCACACACGAATGTAGTCCCCATTACGGTGCACTCAGCAATTAATGGGTTAATATTGTTTACTAGGTCATTAATGTACAACATGAACAGCAGGGCGTCCAAGGGGCACATCTGAAGTTACCTCGGCTAGAAGTGTTCGCGCAACAGCAATTTAATCTGTAAGTGAAAATGATTTTTTCTCAGTCCAAACGTTGCCCAATTCAGCAGTTTTGTATGGTGAAGCTGTTCACATGGTAGTGAGTGTACCATGAACCAAGTACAGGATGTCCATAATTAAAGGGCCAGTTTCAAAACGCTGTGGGAAGAGAACCACTGTTCAGAATGATGTCAAATTTGAACAGGCCAACTCACTAATACGGTTGATTTTGTGTGCATAGCAAACAGGACGGAAATTATGAAAGAAATTGGCAAGGTACACCGAATTTTGAGATGGAACCGCCGAAACTACGTAACAATGACTGACATGCGACTCGCCGACATGATGATTTTGACTATAAGCTGTTCATTACTACACGTAAATTCAAAACATTTAAGAATTCTGGCAACGACATTCATCCACAAGCGTGGCTCCATCAATTATCTCATTGTTTTCCTCCCAACTGGTCATTGCAGCACAGATTAGAATTTATGTGTGGCTACTTAGAGAATGAACCAGCTGTAAGAATGCGATCGGTCATTCACGATTGTCACACTGAGGGAGAATTTTATCATGCCTTCCTCTCAGCATATTGGTCTCAAGCTACACAAGACCGAGTAAAACATAGCATCATAATGATGAAACATTTCGAACAATCTGAATTTTCCAGTCTTCTGAAATATTTTGAAGACATGTTGCACAAGATTCAGTACCTGTCAAACCCATATAGCCCCTCAGAACATATCCGCATATGCTTAATCAAATTGCCTGAACATTTAAGACACATTATTTTGGCAGTACGTTGCAAAGACGACACTGAAGCTTTTCAGGGACTGTTACAAGAATTGGAAATTAACACTGACAATCACGGGACGCGAAAAGAGGAACACAACAATTACAGGTCACATCCGTCACAATTCCGCGATGAAAGAAATAATGACTGGACACGACATGGCTATTCTCACAACACAAATCGTGACCAAAACAGACACCACCCGTATGACAACCGTTGGCAGAGTAGTAATAACTACAGGGAAAGATCACCTCTCCGCGGTAATGACTATCACAGAGACAATCAGAGAAACAGACAATATGGGAACCAAAATAAATATTATCAAGGGAGACAGAATAACTTTAGACGCAACGGACCAGCGCGCAGTTAAGATTCAGGGAGAAGTTCTCCACCACGTGACCGACAAGAAAGATACTATGGAATCTACCGACATGACGACAGACGATATGATCGTAACGACAGACCTGAATTGCATCAGAACTGGCGGGATTCAAACAGAGCAGGGCCCTTTCGACAAGGTGAATTTGTAGACGTTAGGTCTCCAAATCCCAATAACGACGCGCGCCAACAAAGACACAATAGGCAATGACTCATACCGCTGGCAGCCACAAAACGTACTTATGAAACTGACGACGCAGCTGCCGTAGTTAGTAATTACGTAAAAATGGAAGACATTAGGGACATCTTACTCCAGGAACACGACGTAAAACATAACAACATTGCATATCCTGTGATTCATATTACTGTAAATGACGTAAAATTTACGCCAGTACTTGACTCTGGCAGTCCCATTTCAGTAATTAGTGAAACAGCTTTTAGCAAATGCAACAAATCGAACGATTGCCCCACACTTCCGTTACGTAAGATTAAATTACAAGGTGCAATCATTGGAAAAAGTGTAGATGTACGCCAACAAACCAACTTAGAATTCTTTTGTCAAAGCCACAGCTTCTCTATGAACTTTCTTATTGTTCCATTATTGTCGACGGAAATTATACTGGGAGTAGAATTTTTGAATGAATACAAAGCAATCTTAAACTTTCACGATGCTGAAATAAGTTTAGAGAAAGAAGGTAAGTCAATAACTTTGAAATTTGAAGACTGGCTCTCAAACCATGACGAGGAAATTAATCGGCTTTACCTTCTGTTAGACAACAGTTCGGAATTTTCTACGGAACTAGACACTAACAATCACTCTGCAAGTACTGACAGGGATGATATCGACGGCATATTTGAAACTAATGAGTTAATTCAGAATAAATCCAAACAATTGAGAATTGTAATAACACTGATAGGCAGGACATTTTTGAGATTTTACAAGCACATTCCACAGTTTTCACTCACAAAACAGGAACAATCAAGGGATTTCAATACCAATTTCGTGTTCGTGAGCATACTAATTTTTGTGTTAGACCATATGTAATTCCAGCACATTATAGGGTCCGTGTTGGAACAGAAATACAGTCTATGCTTGACAAGGGCATTATTGAGCCTGCAGTAAGCTCATACATCAATCCATTACAAGTTGTTGAGAAGACAAATGGATCGATCAGGCTTGTCTTAGATTCGAGACAAATCAATACTATCATTATTCCTGAAACAGACAGGCCACAAACGTTGGAAGAACTTCAAAATTTTAATGGTGTAAAAGTGTTGTCTTCCATTGATCTCAGATCCAGCTTTTATCAGATCGAACTTCATCCAGAATGTAGAAAATACACAGCTTTCCTTTGTTTCGGCGTTTGTTATCAGTTTCTGAAACTTCCTTTTGGTTTGAACATTCCTTCGGCAGCATTCATTCGCAGGCTAAATTCCATACTACCTGAGTTCTTAAAACGTCACATCACCTTATATGTGGACGATATTCTAATAGCAGAAGCTTCATGGGAACAACATAATCGCATCCTCAACAGTTTGTTACGTATTTTTGCAAAATCTGGAATTACAGTTAACTTGGAAAAGTCTGAACGTTTCACTAGTAGCCCTGGGAATTGAAGACACGTGGAGGAACCGGGCACAGGAAGGAATGGAGACAAGTTGTAGAGGCAGTGCGTGGTCAACAGGGCCTGTGATCGCTAGATATCTGTCTATTGTATTGTGTTTAGTTCCTGGGTGTTATTCTGTTTGCTTATGGGTGTTCTGTTCAATGTGTGAAGCATGAATCAGAAGCGTTCTTGCTTGTGTGCCAATGGGTGGTTTGACAGATTGTGAATGTTTGTGCTTGTGATTGTCGGTTTCCTGAACATTCTGAAATCATGAGTTTGTTTTTCGAATGGTGAGATCTAGGACATACTGTGTGCTGTCTGTTTGTGTTTATAATTTAAAGTGAATTTTAGGATGTATGTTTTTTATTTCGTTCTGTAGCTGTTCTGCAACTGTGTGTGTTGTTCATCTATCAGGCATATTATGTCACCGACTTACTGATACCAGTAAATGACCTCGTATATTTCTGGTCTTATTATGAATTTGAAGATCCTATTCTCTAGGTTTCTCATGAATATGTTGGCTAGGAGGCGACTAATGGGTGATCCAATTGGCAGCCCTTCCTGTTGGTTATAAAGTTCTTTGTTGAACACAAGGTACTTACGTGCTGTTAAGGTCTTGAGTATGGTTTCTATCTCATTAATGTGTAAGATTGGTGTGTTTCCTTGTTGTTTTCGTCTTTGTGTCGTGACGTTGAGTGTTTTGTGAAGTTCGTACAGTTTCCCAATTTCAAGTTTTAGCCATTTGATCTCCACCTTCCTTTTCACATTACTTGGTCCAGATGACATGGTATATACAGAGTTTATTTACACAGTCGGGAATTACATTATGAGTTAGGCAATTCTTTGTATATAGAGGGTTATCTTTTGAATTTTCACCATGGTGTTCATGTATCTATTCTAGAGCGTGCTGAGGAATGCCTGGCTGGGTGGCAAAATATTCATCCTTTGAACCTACAATACTTGTCCTTTGCTTCCACATTTGAAGTTAAATTACAGAACACAGGTTAAATGTTTTTGCGAACGCATACTTTTCCTTTTTACCCAAACATGTTACAGCAACTTTGCGCCATCATAAGTGTGTTTTTATTTATTCCAAACTGTTAAAGGTGAAATTATTTTAGGTTATAATTGAGTTAACAAAGTGAGACCTAAAGCAAGATTTTTTTTTGGTTTTCTTCTTACCGTAATTTTACACTTTATGATTTTGCTCGATCAGCTGTATCGTATCCTGGGCTGATACCTTCTCATCTGCAAACCAAAAGATGTAAATGTAAATTTCATCGATAGTAGAAGAGAAATTCCACACAGGAAAAAACGCCTATGGGGTTAGAAAAAACGACATAGTGGTCACCACCTATTGCAAAGAGAAAGAGCGTTTTTAAAGAAGGAAATTACAGAAAGTACATTAATATCTGTGTGTCGGCGTCCTTGGAACTTAGAAAAAGAAGGATCAGTCACAACATAACGTAAGTACTAACCATTACATATGCAAACCATTCTGACACGCCGAAATCACTTTTCTTTTTAAATAAATTGTTCTGAGTGCTATGGGACTTAACTTCTGAGGTCATCAGTCCCCTAGAACTTAGAACTGCCGGTTGCGGTGGCCGAGCGGTTCTAGGCGCTTCAGTCCGGAACCGCGTGACTGCTACGGTCGCAGGTTCGAATCCTGCCTCGGGCATGGATGTGTGTGATGTCCTTAGGTTAGTTAGGTTTCAGTAGTTGTAAGTTCTAGCGGACTGATGACCTCAGATGTTAAGTCCCATAGTGCTCAGAGCCATTTTTGAAATTAGAGGTACTTAAACCTAACTAACCTAAGGGCATCACACACATCCATGCCCGAGGCATGATTCGAACCTTCGACCGTAGCGGTCGCGCGGTTCTAGAGTGTAGCGTCTAGAACCGCTCGGTCACCCCGGCCGACCTTTTTAAAAAGTAAAGAAATTTACACTGACGTCATTTGGTTTATAAATGTTAAGCTGCCAGTGCAGAACACCATACAGTTGGTCCGGCAAAATCATATAACGGAAAATCACTGTAAAATGCAAAAGGACCAAAAACTATCTTTAGGCGTCACTTTGTTAAGTCAGCTGTAACCGGAAATATTTTCTCATTTTGCAGTTTACAATAAACAAAACCCATTAGCAATGGCACAAAGGGGCTTAAACATGTTTGGGTAAAAAGAAAAAATCAGTGTGTTCACAAAAATGCGGAATCCATATCCTGTAATTATTCTTTAGTTTTCATTTTGTTCTCTACTACCTTTTCATTATGTTGAAAATATTTTTGAATCCTACTGTTTCATTACTTATTGTACCAAATTTATTGTAGCCTCTTACATATCACACAAACTTGATCTCCGCTGGCTTATATACCTGACGTTTCGTTTTTGCCCAAGATCTGGAACCTTATAGAGTAACAAGAAGAGCTATAATTTTATACAGGTTAATGCATGTTACCTTTCTTCCTTTTCTTCCCAAAGTTCTACCAAGTGTTCTGCAGGTAGTGTGAAAGTTATTAAATATTAATCTCGACTACTTGCCAGCAAATACTGGCAGCGGATATTTCTTGCTCCATTTAATCGGAATTAGTTACCTCCGAATGCAGAGCCCCCGTACAGGAGCGCGTTAGCGACCTGAGCTAAGGAGACGGATTACATTCAACGGGCATTATCATACGTTCTGTTCAACAAGCAAACGACATTGCGTGTTGCACAAGGATCGCGCCAATGTTTCGTACTTTTCCAGTAATGGTCCGTGATTCAAATTTATGTTATTTGATCTTCAATACAAGCCTTGTGAAGTAAGTGACCCTGAACGTCAGAATGCTGTTTTACTGTCTTCTACTGATAAATTGTGCCGAATTCTGTGAAAACTACTCCCCCTCACGGAGAACAGTGGTTAGAGCTTCCGTATTATTTATACTTTGTTGCCCTACTGTTTGGTCACTAAACTAGGCTCATTTTTTTTGAATGTTTTACACAATGTAAGTAAACCTGTGCTGAATCTGCAGCTGACTTACATGGCTTAACACGTAAATGTGACTTTACCCGAATAGTTTGTGGAACTATCAATGAGTAATGTTAGCGAAAGTGCTGGTGGCGACTTTTATCATACTAGCAGTCGCCGTTCTGTTATAATATCAGCTGATTACAGTCAGTTAACGTCATCGTCCGATTTATGGAGGAACCAACCGACTGTTAGTTCGGCGAGGATGAATTCAGTAGTTACAGGATTGGTTAGGAATCGATCTTTCTACTTGTCGGTAGATACGCACACACAGAACTGCTTTATTCGGCTTGGGATGTCTGGAAGCGAGCGAACGATCTTTCGAAGGTTTCCTCCTTGTCTAAAGAGTCTCAGAAAATATAGTGCAATCTAAACCTTTCCAGGTTAGGGCGCATCGCATTAAAGACGTCACTACAACTTCCGTGAAGGTACATGCCTTGCATGCCTCAAACCGGAGTATCTAGCAAGCTTATGCCTCTCCGAGGCAACAGCGGCAGCCGCTATCTAGCTGGTGCGAGCAACAGCAGGAGACAGGATGCAGAAGCGTGTGTAGCAACTGGACACTAATGGAACTACGTCACTATTCTGGCTGGACACAGGCGCGGCCGTGTCTCTGATTAATGTAGAACGAACCGGCGCATCGACTCTCCACAGCTGCGGTATCCACAGCGCCGTGTCGTCAGGTGCAACGGACAAGACAGGACAGGAGTATGATCATAGTCCAGCCTAAAATACCAAAGTATATCAGTAACTAACTCTGCTGGGAGTAAACTCTTTGACGGCAACTAACATTTTTGACAAAGACTCTTTTGCACTTTTTTGTTTCCAAATTCAAAACCAAATGAATCTAGTTTCGACCATGATCCTATAAAAAGAACATGTCACGTTACGTGCACGGCATACGGAACTGTCTGTAACTACACTAGATGTGTAAAAAGGTTTCAGACCCATGTATCTTCAAAGAAATTAGCAGCGTCTAAGTTTTATAGAGCGCTTTCCGTATCCAGCGCCATGTGTGATTAAGTAAAAGTAGAACTAGGTACGACGCAAAGTAATGGGAGACGTATCCCCAGTATTGTCTAGCCAGTGGGCAACGTCCATGGTACTAGCGGAGAAGCTGAATAGGTAAATCAGAAAATTTGGCGATGAGCCAGACTAGCATTAATATTAACGCTAACGAACATCTGTATCCAGTCCTTAGTTCAGTGTGTAGCGGGCATATTTCAGCCTCTTCACAGATCATGCAACAGCCTCCTCACCAATTGAATATTTCGTAGGGATGTATTTTTTCTTCGTCATTTATTCCCTGCCTTTATGTTCGTGGATATGTACGGAGTAAGCTCTTCAAAATGGTTCAAATGGCTCTGAGCACTATGGGACTTAACTGCTGTGGTCATCAGTCCCCTAGAACTTAGAACTACTTGAACCTAACTAACCTAAGGACATCACACACATCCATGCCCGAGGAGGGATTCGAATCTGCGACCGTAGCAGTCCCGAGGTTCCGGACTGCAGCACCTAGAACCGCAGGGCCACCGCGGCCGGCGGCAGGAAACGTGTTACTAATGTAAAAAATTGTGGGTAAGGTAGTGACAGTTTATGTGCATATGAGATTGAAATGAGTTTGGGTGGTCTGGTGCGAGAGTGGAGTAAATTTGTTAGAAACAAAGCAGAAGATATCTAGAAAAATCTTGAAAAAGATGCCATGTTTAAGAGAACCCAAATGGTCGTGATTTGTTCCAGCAACAAACCGCACTACGTAAGACAGAAAAGAAAGCGAATTTTCTGTTGCAACCCCGGTGTGAATGGGACTCTTATGGTGTGCAGGTAGTGGACTGGCGGGGTGTCGTGGCAGTAGTATTTACGACTGTTGGTAAGGTAGATGAAACGTCTTTAAATGGAAAGCAGCTCCAGTTACTTTATTAGAGATTTATTAGGTCCACACGACTGGTTTTGGCCTTTAAATTAGTTCTTTACCAGGTGTAACTGAAAGTTGGTTCTGTGCAGAGGAAATGTCAGACAATATAAAAAAGACGAAACAGTTCGTGTGGGCTTCATAAAGCTGACAGGTGAGACTAATTGGTGCGGCTTTTTACTGACTGAACAAAAGTTAAGGAACCAGCATCATCTAAACATAGAGATGCTATTAAAGCATCATTCAGTCTTGTGCTAAAATGATGGAACTGCTGCGACCCCACGGACTCGCAACCATGTAGTCTCATGGTCTGCTGGCTGCCCTCCAGCTCCGTAAGATCATGGGTACGTGCTGGACAAGTGACTTCGGCGTCCTGCTTTACTGGTGCTGTTTGCTTCACTTTGCGGCAAGTGACGCATTTAGACCTCTGTAGACGTGAATGAGAAGTGCCAGCGATGTGAACGTCTGTTCGGATTGTCGTAAGGGTTCACCGCTACCAGAAGAAAGCCTTGGACTGGTTCGGATAAATGACGTACAGACCTGGTCGCAAACCTTTGTCTTCCAAGGGGGAAGTCAGGCTGTTTCTGTAGAGCCTGGAGACGGCTCGTTAGTAGCACAACTCCAACTCCGTTGATGTGGACTTAACCCCCTGAGGTGGTCTGGTGGAGACGGCTGTCCAGAGACCGTGAGCTGTTCGCTAGACCATGACGTGGTGGAGGCTTGCGTGGCACTGGTGAACGGTGAAGGTGATGAGTAAGTCATGCCAATCATAGTCCTAGTCATAGGAGAATGCATCCCGGGTGAATTCGTCGATGTACATCGGACCATGAATGATGACAGGATAGAGACTATCTGACCTTTCAACCGTAAAATTTCCAATCTTATTTTATACGTCAGCGTTTTACTACGCCGTCTATATGTCTGTATTGTTTAGGATCCGCTCTGATTCAACGGTATGGTAAGATCCTTTAAAGGGGCGAGGGGCTCTGCTGATGTGATAACAGTTACAGTCAGCAGGTGATGGTTGAAGTGATCACTGTAGAAAATACCTACTAATACCAATATTGATGGCCCCTGTTCGGATCACAGCCGAGGTAGATTCCTCCTACACGGCGGTCAGTACCCTGAAGATGGCGTAGTAAGACGCTGGAACGGGATGCCAAATAAAATAAGGTTGGAAATTTGACGGCTGAAAAGTGTTTAATTTGACATCGTCTACCGTACAGCCGAGTCCAGCAACCATCTCTAAAAAGACGGACATATAGAGACTATCTGACCTATGTCGTTCTAATTTACGCTGCCATCGTTCACAATGACATGCTGATGGTGGAAGTAATTCTCCACATGCAGTTTGCTTCGGTTTAGCGCTATGCACCTTATACACTCACATTCCATCTTCACATACACGACTACCAAAAACTGGAAGAGGAGTACCCTACCGAGCGGCGGCAGATTTAAGTCGTGTTCGTGGACCATCAGGTGGAACGGTTAGAAATCCCTGTACGTCTTTTCCTTGTTCTGTTTCGTCTGAGGGAAAGCTAAATGATATCATTCTAGCCCGATCCAAAACGTAATGGGATACTGCAGAGTGTCGTAGTAGCGGCATGTAGCCCCAATCCTGGCAAGGGAGTTGAGCTGGCGAAGGACGGTGATCCTCAGGGTGTTGGGGTTGACGCTCGCGACCACAGCTACGACCTCTGCCATAGCTGGAGCGTTGTAGAGTCAAACATTCTGCCCACTCCGCATACAGTCCGTGTGGGTCACCACCTTGCAGATCTTTTCGGACATGTTATTGGGACCAGTTTTAAACTCAAGCACAAACACGATGTACTGAAAATACCAAAGTTTCAGCTCGATCACAGTCACCTTGTTAACTCCCTGAATAATTCTATATCATTTATCAGTCTCGGTTTCGTCATCTCCCTTAAGGTAAACAAAAATTGCGCTTTAGTTATGGGAGGAGGTAAAATATCCTATTTTATGGTGTACTTGCACCAGCCGCGGTGGACGAGCGGTTCTAGGTGCTTCAGTCCGGAACCGCGTGACTGCTATGTCGCAGATTCGAATCCTGCTTCGGGCATGGATGTGTGTGATGTAGGTTTAAGTGGTTCTAAGTTCCTGGGGACTGAGCCCTCAAATGTTAAGCCCCATAGTGCTCAGAGTCATTTGTATCATTTGGGAGCACTTGCCTGTGCACAGTAAGGGTTGGTGAAAACCCAGGAATCTGTCTTTCTCAAAGGTGGTCACATGGAAAAATGAATTATGTTTTGATGTGGTATAGGATCTGCTGTAATTCATCAGTATTGTAAGATAACAATTCTGTTAAATGGTCCATTGCTAATATCGAAGGAACAGTCACCTTGCCGCCAGAGCTTTTTCCTCCTTCCACTACAATGACCCATGAAATGTGCATGCCTTAAGCATAAAATTTTGATGTGCCTTTGGTTAATGTAATATAAAGTTGGATCGTAGTCGAAGGCACATTTTTTTATAAAAATCCTTAGTTATTCGTTGCATATATTTGAGGATGTTCAACTTGCCACTGAGCAACAGCGCGTCGGCGCGCGTCTTGCCCCTGCAACTGTATCAGGGGCACGCACAGACGCGACGCGTGCTGCCCTCTTCCAACGTCGAGAAGCCGCATCTCCGCCTGTCTCAGCATGACGCTGAGCGACCAAGCATTCTGCGACGTACCGTCGTCGGGCTATAATTGATCCAGTGTTTCAGCTGCACGCCGACATGGCATGCGTTCAGCGTATTACTGACGCCCACGTTTCAGCAACTGGAGCATTTGCCTGACGACCCCCTTCTCAGTTCTCTGCTGTTAAGCATTAATTAACGTTTGTTGCTGCCTAGCTATCTTCACAGCTCCAGTCAAATGTGATATCTACGAAAAATTCGACTTGCGCTTGCTAGTTAATATAAATTAAGGCAGTAATACCTAAAATAAGGGAACTGATGTCGTAAGATATCCTACCTAAAAAACCTAACCCAGTAACTAACTACATTGACAAGAATAAAAGAAAATGGCTGACGTAATTGGTTGGTAGGTTTAAGGAGGCGGGGAGCAAACAGCTTGGCCATCGGTCCCTTGTTCGTATAAAACAAGTCCACGAGGGAAACAAACAAGACTTACTGCAGAAAACTTGGTGAAAATAAAAACCACAAGAACGACAGGAAGGCAACAAACACTACAATAGATAAAATAATGCAAGAAAACCACAGAGAGACGCAAGTAACAGATAGAATGTATTAAAATAAGAGAGAAGATGACCGTGGCTGGCTGATCACGAGAATACAAAAGGATAAGCAACTCACCCTGCAACACATTAAAACCTCCAGCCTAAAAGTACTAAAGATGGGAACACGCATTGACGAAGGACATGTGCTAAAACTTAGATGGAATGATAACCTCACCCCCCCCCCCTCATGCATAAAACGTAAAACTACATCAGCCGATGAAGCGATGTTAGCTAAAACAAATGGTAACGAATCCGGTAACTGAAAATTCCGTCGCAAGGCACCTGAAGTGGGGCACTGCAACAGAATGTGGGCCACCGCCAATCGGCCGCCACAACGACACTGGGGTGAGTCTTCACGGGGCAGGAGATAGCCGGTAATGCAATACAACTGCCAATTAAACTAAGGAAAGAAGCAATAAACGTAACTCAGAAGCAAGCTATCGTGATCCTACAAACAACGAAATCACTAAATAAACTATGAATCACTGAAATGTCACCAGAAAAGTAACACCAATGTAAAAAAAAAAAAAAAAAAAAAAAAAAAAAACTTTCGATATGCTAGAAACAATCGAATTAGCCATACTAACTATGAATCGTTGAAATCCAAAGAGAATCACGACAATATGACTATGCAATACACTTCCTATCCAAGTTTTCAACATTAATTCTTATGAGCTATGAAGACCCTAAAGCAAACTAATCTATAAAAACATTACAAAATATTCAAATCGAGACAGAAAAACCCAGCAGTTGTTTAAGGATTAAGGTAATGTCTTAATCCAACACACATCCCAGACATTCTACGTGCTGCGAAATATTTCAGTGTACATATGTCACACTGTTACCGGATTTTTGATCATGGTATCCTTCAGGAAAATTTCTGCGGTCGTAGATTTATGTATCTACTTATTTCATCTGTCAAAACACTTAAAACAAATCTCTACGCTGAACTTAATGCATTAATTTCATAGTTATCTTTCATGGATGTCTTTTCATTCACGATACCCAGCACAGTGTAACAGTAGTCACTTTGACCATATCACGGTAACAGTGGTATTTTTCGAAATAAAAATAACCTGGGCTATCTCCATTCCAAAGTTCATCCAAATCGGTGCAGCAGCTGCAGCGTGAAGGAATAACGAACACACTAATTCGATGAAAGGAAGTAAGCCATTACTACTTAGATATGGCAAATACCTACGAGCAACATCGTCACCTGCCCACACGTACGTGCCTGTTACCAGCAGTCATGCTCACATATCAGCAGGTCCAGCCTCACTGTCCACAGCTCGTGGTCGTGCGGTAGCGTTCTCGCTTCCCGCGCCCGGGTTCCCGGGTTCGATTCCCGGTGGGGTCACTGAAAGCCTATAACTTTATACATACAAATGCTCGATAGCTCAGGTGTGGGTGGTAAGTAGGGCAACGACTGCTGACGTGGAAAGACTAAACCCAAGTTGAAGATACAACAGAAACATATTTATTTTCCTGTATTTGCCGAGACACCTCATACAGTATACACTGGTAGCATGCACAGAACAATTAAGCAACTTATTTTTTTACAGACAAGCTCGGTAATCAGTAATAAAACAGAGACTTAAAAGAAATGTTTGAACAGACTTCGATCGGAGCAAAAATTTACTTTCAAAGAATGTAGCAAGCTATGATTTTACATGCAGGCTCATCAATCTAAATAGTAAACACTCAAAACGAATGTCTAGGCAAGCTTTAATTGAAGCAAATTATGGCTTGAAATCTTAAACTAGAAAAAATTATCAATGAAATAAAACTGAGAAAATTCAGATATCAGAAAATAGACGTGCACACAAGATCAGTAACTTTCCTTAAAATTAAATAGAAGGAAATTTTCTTGGAACGTTAAGAACAGTGTATATGGTGCTCGCCTGTTTGTCCTCTTAACTGACGTAGGCGTCGGCTGCGCGTGGAATAACTTCAGTAATGTTATACAAATACCCTGAGTTAATCTAAACACACAAAGGGTAATAAATGCATCATATTATGGTAATCATCAACTTAGAGTGAACCGCACCACAACCACTAACAAGACCATAAGAGAATCATTAACGTTTAATTTAAACCATACAAGAGTACAGTTCAAAGTAAGGTGTTCTGAAACGGTGGATAACATCGTTCTCCAAATTTTAAAATCATCGAAAAAATTGCTGTAAACCACTTTTCAAGGGTAGACAAAAATATGAAAAGGTTATCCTGACGTACCTTTCAGTATGAACTAAAAACGACATCTCAAAGGCTTGGGCCAATATTCAAGGCGTAATTAAACCCTTACACAAATGTTCACGATTTGAAATTATTAAGGTTCACACTGAGCAGTCTTTAAAAGAAGGAAGATCTTCTGAAACTTTTAAAAAAATTCACAACGGCCGGCTTACAAGGAGCCACTCTCAAACGATGAGATTTTTATATTCCAGATAATCCTAAGTTTAGGGGAAGAGTTCCAGAATTACAGTTACCAACAGTTAATTAAGAAACTGGAAATTCCGTAGCACACAAGACGGAACAGTATAGCGAAGGAAGGGGAGTTTTATCTGTAGCCACTAATGGTGAGAAGCGTTAACAGTAACCACTAATGGTGTGAACCGAAGAATAGCTTCCAAACTACTAGCATTCAAATAAAGCGGCACACCGGTAAGGCCAGCAGCCAGCAGAGCAGCTCAGACGGACTCAATACTGCAAGCAATTCCGTAAGGAGGCACAGTTGCCCAGACGTAACACAGTACCGCCGTACGACGCGCTGCTCCTGCAAAGTGTCCCTGCAGCAACTGGCCACTCCGAAGTCCACCACGGCCCGTGCACTCACCTTGCCCGCGACCCACCACCAAAACCCTCTGCTGCTTCACAAACGCGGCATTTTTGCGGGCAGTGCGCTCTACCTCTGCGTCCCTCCACCAGCTTCCTCTCCAAACTACACTCCTGGAAATTGAAATAAGAACACCGTGAATTCATTGTCCCAGGAAGGGGAAACTTTATTGACACATTCCTGGGGTCAGATACATCACATGATCACACTAACAGAACCACAGGCACATAGACACAGGCAACAGAGCATGCACAATGTCGGCACTAGTACAGTGTATATCCACCTTTCGCAGCAATGCAGGCTGCTATTCTCCCATGGAGACGATCGTAGAGATGCTGGATGTAGTCCTGTGGAACGGCTTGCCATGCCATTTCCACCTGGCGCCTCAGTTGGACCAGCGTTCGTGCTGGACGTGCAGACCGCGTGAGACGACGCTTCATCCAGTCCCAAACATGCTCAATGGGGGACACATCCGGAGATCTTGCTGGCCAGGGTAGTTGACTTACACCTTCTAGAGCACGTTGGGTGGCACGGGATACATGCGGACGTGCATTGTCCTGTTGGAACAGCAAGTTCCCTTG
Source organism: Schistocerca piceifrons (assembly GCF_021461385.2). Classification (NCBI taxonomy): domain Eukaryota; kingdom Metazoa; phylum Arthropoda; class Insecta; order Orthoptera; family Acrididae; genus Schistocerca; species Schistocerca piceifrons. Next base: position 441,607,489 of record NC_060141.1, on the reverse strand, counting down.
CCAGTCTAGGAATGGTAGAACGATGGGTTCGATGACGGTTTGGATGTACCGTGCACTATTCAGTGTCCCCTCGACGATCACCAGTGGTGTACGGCCAGTGTAGGAGATCGCTCCCCACACCATGATGCCGGGTGTTGGCCCTGTGTGCCTCGGTCGTATGCAGTCCTGATTGTGGCGCTCACCTGCACGGCGCCAAACACGCATACGACCATCATTGGCACCAAGGCAGAAGCGACTCTCATCGCTGAAGACGACTCGTCTCCATTCGTCCCTCCATTCACTCCTGTCGCGACACCACTGAAGGCGGGCTGCACGATGTTGGGGCGTGAGCAGAGGACGGCCTAACGGTGTGCGGGACCGTAGCCCAGCTTCATGGAGACGGTTGCGAATGGTCCTCGCCGATACCCCAGGAGCAACAGTGTCCCTAATTTGCTGGGAAGTGGCGGTGCGGTCCCCTACGGCACTGCGTAGGATCCTACGGTCTTGGCGTGCATCCGTGCGTCGCTGCGGTCCGGTCCCAGGTCGACGGGCACGTGCACCTTCCGCCGACCACTGGCGACAACATCGATGTACTGTGGAGACCTCACGCCCCACGTGTTGAGCAATTCGGCGGTACGTCCACCCGGCCTCCCGCATGCCCACTATACGCCCTCGCTCAAAGTCCGTCAACTGCACATACGGTTCACGTCCACGCTGTCGCGGCATGCTACCAGTGTTAAAGACTGCGATGGAGCTCCGTATGCCACGGCAAACTGGCTGACACTGACGGCGGCGGTGCACAAATGCTGCGCAGCTAGCGCCATTCGACGGCCAACACCGCGGTTTCTGGTGTGTCCGCTGTGCCGTGCGTGTGATCATTGCTTGCACAGCCCTCTCGCAGTGTCCGGAGCAAGTATGGTGGGTCTGACACACCGGTGTCAATGTTTTTTTTTCCATTTCCAGGAGTGTACTTCTACAACTCCACGATGGCTCCCTTTTAAGACCTTGCTAAGTAAAAGAGCCCACTGACAGATGTATAACCGCGGGGTAAATTCTCTGGCCAACGATACAGGCGTTACGTGCATAGAACGAACTTAACAATCTCGTGTTGAACAGCACCTAAGTGACAATGTCGTTGTAAGTCTTCAACCACCTCAGAAGCTACAAGGAACGCCAGCTGCTCAGCGTCTAAAATGCAATTGACTTTTATGGAAATGTGAAGTAAACACTTGAATTATTATATAAAGGTTGTACTCATTACATTGAGTGGTATTACGTAGGAAACGTTGAACAATAATAGTGTTTTCACAAACACGATACAGTTCAAAAGTCAAAGTAAATAGCTTGTTCGTAAAGCAAGCCGGCCGTTGTGGCTGAGCGGTTCTAGGTGCTTCAGTGCGGAACCGTTCTGCTGCTACGGTCGCAGGTTCGAATCCTGCGTCGGGCATAGATGTGTCTGCTGTCCTGATGTTAGTTAGGTTTCAGTAGATCTAAGTCTAGGGGACTGTTGACGTCTGATGTTATGATCCATAGTGCTTAGAGTCATCTTAACGGAAATATTATTCCACATTTCGTATCAATCAATATCTTCTACTGCACACTTGCATCCTTAATTACGGTATAAGCTAATTCCATCCCACATTTCTTCCAAATCCGTCCAGCAGTTTCAGCGTGTAGGTGTAACAAACACACCCACACATTAACTTTCACATTTATAACATACGTTGGAGAGTGTGATTCTAAATTGCGATAATGTAACGAAATGGAAGAAGAGAGTATTTCTTAGTGAAACGAAGCTGAAGATAGGACTGGGTATGAAACACATACAAAATCACCTTCAAGTGACAGCAACCTTGATTTTACATTTCATGTAGACGTATTATTTTAGTTAGTTGTACTTGCTGTCTTTCTGTACTACCACTGCATGACTCTGGTTAGGCTTCTCACATTTATACACGACTTGTATTCACAAGTGTCAATATTTTGCATTTGCGTTCGACTGGAATATCATAACCTCCTGCATCCTGAAGGCACATATACGCTTCTATTTTAATAAAAGTCTGTTCCTATGTTACTGCATGCATAAATTAACACAATTTAGTTTTATTTTCAATAACAATTTACAGATCGTATCATATTTTATACCAACGGGCTCAGCTTTTACATAATATACATGAAAGCAGAAGAAACTCATTATGTTCTAACTTTGAAAAGTTAAGCTTCAACTTGAACTAAAGTAGTTTTTTCATTATATACTGTGAAACTTCTAGATGCAGTTGAGTTCACTTGTGGTGTATAAAAATGTCTTCCATTCTGTACAACGAATGAAGGTAAGAGCCTTACATCCTGTGAATCTACATTTATATCTGCACTTCTGGTGATAATTTCTGATCTCTGGCAAGTGCACCTAGACAGAAGTGGTGCCATCGTCTTTTGACTCTTGCTATCTATTGTGCTCTTCTGATCTGCTCTCATTTTGTTCAGAAGGCCTCGTGTAGTAGACCATATTTTGAGCAGTAACAGGTTTAAATGCGTAATACTACATTACACCCTTTCTTGCCCATTTATTTCGGGAGCCATTCAGTATATAATCCAGCCATGGAGCAGCTATATTAGAGACCATAAAACTATGTATTATTCTCAGTGTTCATTTTATCTCACCCGCTTGGGGAGTTGCAGCGGTTTAGTCACCATCGTCTTCATCTTCATATCATTCTGTATCCGAGATATTTTGATGTAACAGCTCGAGAATTTCATTTTCAGACAAGCTTGCTGATAATTAGAGTATGAATATAACCTCGGTCTTGCGCTTTTTCAACGAAAGAAAGAAATGCTTATAAAATCTGAATGTGAAGGATGTGAATTTAGGCGTAAATAGTTCAGGGTGTACCTCTAAATTGACATAGACTTACAGTTTCGGAGTGTCACATGAGATACCATGCAGAAAACTGTTCGTTAGAAACAGTAATACCACCTTCGGGCACTGCTTTTTACATCACCCTAGTTCGCAGACATTTTAAAAACAAGGTATAAAAACATCCAAAGTAATATCAATTGATAAGGCTGTTTAATTTGCCTTTGTTGTTCCACATGTCATTGCAGTACAAAACCCTTACTACTGAACATGGCTGCCACCTGATGGGATTGTTGAGAACATAAAACAAGTGATAAACGACCAGCGCATAAATCTGTACCATACGATCATAGCGGCCCAACTCGCTACTGTCAATGCACGACGAAATAAAAAGTTACTGTTGTGGTGGCAGAAGAGCCAACACCGTGTTACTAGTGGAGGCCGAAATGCACGCGTTTTAGCTCACGCAGGCTGGCCTGAGGAGGGAAGGACGTAATTATTTTGATACTTAACTTTAATCCATTAATGATGAACGGCGCTCTTGACGGTACATGATTCACAATATTATCTGTTCAGAATACATTCATAGTAACTGAATATGGCGCCTTGCTAGGTCGTAGCAAATGACGTAGCTGAAGGCTATGCTAAACTGTCGTCTCTGCAAATGAGAGCGTATGTAGACAGTGAACCATCGCTAGCAAAGTCGGCTGTCCAACTGGGGCGAGTTCTAGGGAGTCTCTGTGGACTAGATCTGCCGTGTGGCGGCGCTCGGTCTGCAATCACTGATAGTGGAGACACGCGGGTCCGGCGTATACTAACGGATCGCGGCCGATTTAAAGGCTACCACCTACTAAGTGTGGTGTCTGGCGGTGACACCACACTTACAACGTGAGATACTTGTCGATGTATCCATTTACAACAGCAAAAATCTATACTTTTGGTAGTCAACATTACAACACATCGCCAGCCGTATCTTTTTTTTTAAGAGTGTCTGTGTGAGCGTGGTACGTTTCTCGCCTCAGTCATGTACGAAAAAGAGGACAGCATAAGACGATTTCAGGGCTTTACTTCTTCAGATAGAAGCATACTGTGTTTAACCGACTCAGTGGAGCTTTGTACTTCAAGCTACATTTGGTTCACGAAAGTGTGTCGCGATCACCTTCTGTACTAAAGTGTTAAGTACACATGCCATCATAATGAACTCTGGTTTGATGCGGCCCGCCACAAAATCACCTCCTGTGTCAACCTTCTCCTCTCAGAGTAGCAATTGCAACCTACGTCCTCAATTATTTGCTGGATATATTCTAATCTCTGTCTTCCTTTACGTTGCAAACTGTATGCTCTCTGTAGCTCCCTCTAGTACTATGGAAGTTATTGTCTAGTGGCTTAACAGATGTCCTATCATCCTGACCCTCTGTGCAGTTGTTTCTAAATACAGGGCGTTCGGGAATGCTCGTTACAAACTTCTAGGTTTTGCAGAGGGGAATGAGTACAGAATATTCCGAATTGGAACCCTTGTCCGGAAATATACCGTTTCCATACTGAAGCCGTTTGAAAACATGTTTGCTAGGAAGGTTTGAAAGAGTGTATTTAAGGTGGGAGCAGAATATCTCGGATTTGATGATGTCATTTGAGGCCCATCCCACCCCTCTCCATGTTCGAGCCTCATTCGCGTCTCTGGGGTGGTATGGAGTGTTGGAGGCGGTATGGACGTAGTTTTTGGTCATCCACAACAAACCGGACGATGCTGGGAGCAACATTAATTGCACGCGCATTTGCTCGTGCCCCTGTTGACGGGTTCTCTTCAGTATGATGCATTGCGGCATCTTCCAGTTTGGGTCTGCTGCGTCTGCTTGGAGCACAACAGTCACCCCTACTGACGGTGAAAGTACCCTCTGGCGAAGCCGTTACGTATGTGGCGAAAAGAGTGTGCGGTGGGGTCGGTTGTGCCTAACGACCTTGATATGGTCGACGAGCAGCTCTTCCATTAGCGTGAGATGAGCTTCGCCATACAGAAAGATCAAGAGTCCATGTTGCTGTAACACTCACAGACACAAGGCGCGTACCAGGCCACAGGAGTACGATAGACTTCTAAAGACATCAGTCAATTCGACGTAAGCACAACGCCCTCCCCCCCCCCCCCTTTTCCCGTTTAAAGTATCAAGTACTCACTCCATCCTACGGGTCCTAAAACTTAGTAAGCGGAATTTCAGAACACTCTGCATTAATTTACTCTCCTATTCTGCGGAGAGCCACTTCATTTCTCATCTTATCAGTTCACCTAATTTTCAGTTTTGAAATTTTTCAGTGACTTTGACCCTTCTACGATAGCCATACATCCCCTTCGTTCAGTTTGCTATTATAAGGGCCTCGTCAACTAAAAAATTGCTGGGAAAGGTATTGAGAACAATTGTTGACGGAGTAGACTCGTAACGCACGTATCAGCAACATCTTGTCTTAGATAGTGACGTTGAACATTCTCACCGGATGTCATATAACCAAACTAGCCTCCGACCATGTCCAGTATCACGTAACACACAACAAATAGTAGCAACAGATAAAATTAAACCCTAAAACTGTAGAAATGAAAACAAACGAACACGCAATGCGAGAAAAACGATCCCAGAAGACCTCAAGCCACCTGATACTGCAGCATAGTGTAATGTCCAAGTGTTATGGTGTGGGTGAAGGTCTGGCATTCCCGAATGGCTGATTTGTCTACAAATATTTTGGATTACCTTTCTCGTTAACCTCGTTCCACTGCTTCCTTCTAACCAGTTAATCACATATTAATTTTGAATAGAATATAGTGTGGGTCTTTATCTTAAGATTTAGATGGAAGCTTTAAGGAGAAATACCCTGCTGCAGCTCGGAGGTGGCTAAGAACTTACGTTTCGACCGAAATGATGGTCAGAAGGTCTGAACAGGTAGATGCCTGTTAACATTCACCAATGGCCACAGCCGAAAGACATACATTGCCTACCTCGTCCATGTCACAAATGAAAGCCCTGATGGCCAACTAGAGCACGCGGTCAGCAGCGTCACACACGGGCCAATCGTTCTCTGATAAATTTCAGAAATGGCTCTGAGCACTACGGGACTTAACATCTGAGGTCATCAGTCCCCTAGAACTTAGAACTACTTAAAACTAACTAACCTAAGGACATCACACACATCCATGCCCGAGGCAGGATTCGAACCTATGACCGTAGCAGTCGCGCGGTTCAGGACTGAAGCGCCTAGAACCGCTCGGCCACCGCGGCCGGCTGATAAATTTCCCTCACTGTTGCAAACACATCGCAGAATGTCTGACAATGTCCTGTTTCTTCTCTCAGTAACGAGTTTTGCTGATTGCATTGTTATCCTCATTGAAAGTGAAGAAGCTTTACAGGATCAGTTGAATAGAATGAACAGTCTAATGAGTACAGAATACGAATTGAGGGTATAACGGAGAAAGGATAAAGTACCGAGAATGGCGGAGTAACTTAACATCAAAATTGGTGATCACGAAGGAATTTTGTTACCTGCAAAGAAAAATAACCCATGACGGATGGAGGAAGGAGGACATAAAAAGTAGTCTAAAACAGGAAAAGAGGTTATTCCTGGCCAAGAGAAGTCTGCTAGTATCAAACATAGGCTTCAGTATGAGGAATAAATATCTGATAACATACATAAGGAGCAGAGCATTGTACGGTAGTGATTCGTGGGTGGTGGAAAGACTGGAACAGAAAAAGAATCGAAGCGCTGTAGCTGTGATGCTACCGAAAAATTTTGGAAATTAGGTGAACAAATAAGGCAAGGAATGATGACGTTTTCCACAGAATCGGCGAGGAAAAGAATATACGGAAAATATTGGCAAGAAGAAGGGACAGGATGGTAGGACATCTGTTAACACATCAGGGAATAACTTCCATGGTAACAGAGAGAGCCGTAAAGGGTAAAATCTGTGGGTTGGGAGTCTTCGTTAATGGAATGGTGACATTATTTTTTATTTATATAGTGTAAATGTAAACATATTGTTTTGCAGTTTAGCTCTGCAAGGGTAACTGAAATGATCTAAAGTCAAACTCTATGAGCATGGAATTTTATAAAATACGCTATTTATATTCATGCACATCGTGCACTTAATATTTGTCTTATTTATTTATAATTTTTCAGTTTTTCAATTAAAGACAGTTATCTTATTATTCACATATGTAATAAACTTTAAATAACTCATCACTGTATGGTCTTAACTCGATCACAGTCTACCACCACAAAAAGCATAATATTTACTTGAAGAAAATATGTGTCATGAATATGGTAACAGTATGCAAAAGAATAATAATGAATGTCACCTTCGAAATTAGTAATAATGCTCTGCTTTTCTGAAGAAACAGTTCCTTTTGTTGGAAAGCGATAGTATGGTTGCCTTTCACGTCTGTAGTGCAATCTGCATGAAGTGATACCCTGTAGTCTCTATTATTCAGTAATCAGGCCCAGAACTGGTTCATATTTTTGTCCAGATGTAAGTATCTAGTGTAGAAAGTAGGAGTGTGAGGCGAAACTAAATAACACTGAGGGTGCCAGAGTACTTGGCCTTAGTAGTGAGCCATTCATCCACTACTTGCAGTGAATAATTCAAAATCACTTCACAACACGTGATGCGTCCATATTTTTGATACATTCCGTGATACACGTAGTAAAACACTGTCTTCAGTACAACCCGTTTACTTAATGCTAAAGGACCTAAATTCTAACTGCTATGTGACGCAGTAGCAAAACTAAGGAAATGTGCTATTCCGTAATTCTATCATCCAGATGTGCTCGAGATGGTCAGAATTTTAGGCTTGCATTAAAAGTGTGTATCTATCTCACGGGTGTATTTCATGACCACCTTACAGTGATTGGAGGATAATCCTTTACTGCCGGAGTGTTGTTATACTGAATGAAAACATACATCCACATTTGTACGCTGTAGAGGATTGTGTATGGCCAATTTTATTTCACTATACATTAAGAGCATCAAATGGTTCAAATGGCTCTGAGCACTATGGGACTTAACATCTGTGGTAATCAGTCCTCTAGAACTTAGAACTACTTAAACCTAACTAACCTAAGGACATCACTCACATCCATGCCCGAGGCAGGATTCGAACCTGCGACCGTAGAGGTCACGCGGTTCCAGACTGAGGCGCCGGCCACACCGGCCGGCATTAAGATCATCTCCTGTTGTATTCAGTGACTGAGATTGGAAAGAACGACTGTAGACTGCACACACACACACACACACACACACACACACACATATATATATATATATATATATATATATATATATATATATATATATATATCAGTGGTATCTGTTGTAATGAAGTTTTATTTCCACATTATTTCTATTTTCATGATAAATACGATGAACAATATTTGCAGATAAAGTTCTATGAACTCGTACTTCATATTTTTAAATTAGTTTATGGCGGCATTTTATGTTCTTTTTATCGAGCGTGTGCCTGTTCTAGATTTGTAAGACTCCTGCAATAGTCCCCCATAAGGACACACGAAGAGTACATAACGTATTAGTGCTATAGAGGATCGATCGATAGACCTACTCCTCAGGCAGCTGTTTCTCCATTCATGGTTTCAAAGACATACTGCGCAATCCAATTGAAGCGTCACTTTTTCAAAGCCCCGCAGTTGTCTCTCTGTGCGACACCTAAGTCTGAAGCAAGGAAGATTAGATTGAACATACCGTCGACATCGACGTCAGTAGAGACGGAGTGCAAACTCGGGTGGTGTGAGGGATGGGGGAGGAAATCGGCCTTACCCTTTCAAAGGAACCTTCTGGTTATTCGCCTGGAGAGGTTTAGGGAACCCACGGAAAACCTAAATCTGGATGGCAGGAGGCAGGTTTGAACCGTTGTCGTACAGAATGCGAGTCCACAAATTTGGCTCAAAGGCGCCTACAACCTTCCTCTGCAATGATGAGAAAGCTTGCCGCCCAAGGACGGGACACACGACCAATCAATCGGCAAGGTGTCTGCACATGAGAAAAGAAGGCCACAGCTCACAAGTTCATGTGAGCTGTAAGGTACATTGATGATATCTCACTGGCACCAAAAACAACCTCAGTTGCCCTCGACGTCACCATGAACTTGTCACACGATGGAAAGCGTGACAAATCCTCACCTGTTAGTCAAATTTTACCCCTTATTTAGACGATTCTGAGGTGAAAGTACGATTACAGAGACAGCCATTCATTGATGAGTCGCCGCCACCGTAACTAGCACCTCTTTCAACACCTCTTGGACATCGTATGCGGCCAGCAGTCGCTAGTTAAACGACGTACCGCCGCTCACCACAGTGACGCCGGAACTACTGGCTGTCACATCGTCGCCTAGTAATCAGTAAGTGGCTGTCTCTGGACAGGTACATTTTGAAGTGCTCAACAAAGGTGCACGTGTAGCACTGAGGATGTTGTTGAACTGGAAGTGGGGATGTGTTAGAGGATCCCTGTGCCACTTTATTCATGCGTGTGTCAATGTCACATCCGCCGTAATCACGCCACCGGAGATCCCGAAACGGGAGGACTGAAAAGGATTAAACACCATTTGCTGTTTCCGATCAGATTCAAATTTCGTCGACTGGTTTTGAACGGTTGCTAGAGGTTCCACTCTGCATACTTCAGCAACAACTGCGGTCACGCTAAACTCCTCGTTCAGTGGTGTTGCAGGATCACGATGTCCTTACATAATGGCTGATAAAATTATTCTGTGTTTGGGGCGTCATTGTCAGCTATAAAATTTTGGAATTTTGTAGTTGACAATGAGGAGCCAAGGGCATATGGATTTTATCGACTGTGAGAACGGCCACGGAAGCTTAGGTTTACATCCTTAGGGAATGGTTTAATCGTCTGGAAGAGGATGGAGTGAGTGGGGGGGGGGGGGTGAGCAGGAGGTTTCTAGAGTGCCCAAGTGCCCAATAAAACAATTCCAATCGGTGTTATTTAGGTTTATTTCTAGGCTACCAGTTTCGACGGCACACTACGCCATCTTCAGGCCTATACAGTGAACGTTATAACAGAGCAATAAGTACGTATTAATATACAGAGCATAAGGTCTAAAAGATGCCAGTGCTGCATATTAATTTACGTAATTGAAATATATATTTTAGACAGTTGAAACGTCCCCTTTGAACCATTCTTACACGACTGTCCTTAAACTGACACACAATATTTTGTTAGCGCAACGCAATCTGACTTTCAAAATTCTCTGCAAAAGAATGGCCCTGACTAACATTAAACTATACCTCTCACAAATCACTTACCTCACAAAAATCTTCGCTGCTCAAGCTACTGAAATACAGCGAGCGCCACTACTGCCAGCTAAATAAAAGATTCAAACTATGGAAGGCACTAACTACTGATAGGGATAGTTAGCAAATGAAAGATATTAATAGAGAACAAACAATGTATTTACCTTAATATCATCACAAGTCTTAATATATATATCAGTTCATGACACATTACAAACCTCCGCCATCTCTCTCCCCACATCCACCACTGCTGGCGGCTCACCTCCAACTGCGCAACGCTACGCGCTGTTCACAGCCAGCTGCCGCTGCCCAACACTACAATGGCAGACAACAATGCAAACTAGCCACAGACTGCATACAGCACAGCCAGTGATTTTCATATTGAGCGCTACGTAACGTTGCCAATAAGAAAACATAAACAGCCTACTTACATAGAGAAAACATAAACAGCCTACTTACATAGAGAAAACATAAACAGCCTACTTACATAGAGAAAACATAAACAGCCTACTTACATAGAGAAAACATAAACAGCCTACTTACATAGAGAAAACATAAACAGCCTACTTACATAGCCCCCATGCTCCCCACAAAAAATTTTTTACAAATGGTGTTGGGCACTGGCCAATACAGATTTGACAAAAATTTTTCACAATTACAGTAACAAAGATATAAAATGCGCACACTTATTGATACATTGTTGGTCAAAAGCTAAAAATTTCTCACAGTCCATAAAGACAGTCCACATTGTTCATCACAGTGAAACTGCCGTTTCTTTTCTCAAAGTCTGAGCAGTAAAAGACAATGCACACAGAAGTAGTGGATTTCCATGCAGTCTTGAAGAAGTAGTGTTGTCCTTCCAATGGAAAGACAGTGCTGACTCTTGACATGCTGACAGGTAATGGGCCACAATGGAGCAAACCCACAGCAGAGTCATTCGAAGTTTTGAAGAATATTGGTAGGTAGGTCATCACAGAGCAGACCCACTGGAGTCCTGGTAGAGATTGTGGTATTGGTGGGCCACCAGAGGTGCAGACCCACTGCAGTCCTTGTAGAAATAATGGTATTGGTGGGTCATCAAAGATGCAGACCCACTGTAGTCCTTGTAGAAATAATGGCGTTGGTGGGTCATCATAGATGCAGACCCACTGTAGTCCTTGTAGAGATAGCCAGCAGCCATCTGTTGTGACTGTGCAGGTGCACAATCACCACTGAAGAGTCTTGCAGAGAATATAGCAAGTCCATAAACCACCACTTGTGCACTCACAAAGTTTTTGGAATTGTCCTTAGAACCAGCAATGCTGTTATCCAGTCCCTTGCTGAATTATTAACACACTTGCAAACACTAACAGTCCCTACTTCTCACATATTGTCCATATACTATGACCAACAGAAACGTGTGCAGTGAAATGTAACTTACAAGTTAATAATGTCATGAACTGGTGACAATTACAATTTTATAACATAAGAATACAATTACAAAGGTACAAAATACATCATTAAAAACATAATAATACAGATAACATTTGTAGTACAGGCTTTACAAAAGAATAGAAATAAACATATACATCAGTGTTACAAAAATAGTGACATAAGTACATACATAAAATAATGAGAATAGTTTTCGAAACATTAATTTCACACATGAACATTGAAACAGAACAGAATTGTAAACAACTTTACAAAGAAAATAACATATTATTCATGCAACTTATATTTGAGGATAACAGTATTCCTCCTCATAGTGAATATAGCTTAGTATTAGAAGAGAAAAAAATTCTATGAAACAGTACACAGAGACAGGAAGAAAACAAATACTCAAGGGTACACAAACACATAGTGGGATAACACCAATAGGAAAGGACAGGGTTCGTTTTCAGTGTAACATTTGGTACTGCAGTCCAACCAAAAACTTCATATATCTTTCCTCTTATTTCATCCTTTGTTTCCACCAAAAAAAATTCTATCTAAGCATGCTTTCTGTATTTATATGTTCACACATTTCTTACCTCAACATTTATTTCCAAGAAAATCCTACCTAAACCTGTTTTCTCAATGCATTTCTTCCAATTCATCGCAACTCATTCTCTTAGAGGCTACCCCCTCTTAAGCTAACTTAAATCTACTGAGCTCAGATGCTAAACTAAGGGACGAGGCAATGCAGCATCACATAACAATTAATATAAACAGCAATTACCAAAAAATTGGAAAATTGCAAAGCAAGCTACCGTAAATCTAAATTAACAGATAAAATGCAAAATTACAACTAATATGAGCCAATGTGCAGCAACATGAAAAATCAATGAGTAGTAAAATTGGCTTAGCACAGTAACACAAATTAAAGTTCAGTAGCACTATGCCTGGCAAACAGCAGCTTATATCTAAACATGACATAGCTCAAGAAGAAAAAATATTACAGTAAAAACAACAATGCAGATAAGGGAAATGTATATTCACATCTTAATGTCTATGTAATTAAAGTGGTGCACCACAAGAAGTTATTCTACCAAAAAGTTACCAATTACTTGAAAAGAAAATTATGAATGCAGTTACTACTTCCTTCTTATTGTTCTTTCCTTTCCAAGTGCTCCTTTTTTAAAGAATGTGGATCATAAAATAATTATTTAATAGATCTGTTGACAGAAAGTGTTCACATTAGCAAATGCATTTTATTTTATAAAAGCAATGCTGCAACACAGCTGGAAAACAGATGTCAAATGAAATAAGCAACTATGAAAAGCAAAGCATAAAAATATCATTCAGTAGTCATGTGACATTTCGTAAGTTAGTAGAAATTCTCTCAACTCTCATAGAAAGACGCTTGTCATAATCAGGTGTGCAGATGTAAAAATATTTCTTGTCATTTTATTAGGCATTTCAGTAAATATCGTAAATTAAGAGCTAGTGTAATCATATGTTTTCAAGTTCGACCGTGTCGTTTTTGCGATGCTTTCTCTAAAGGAATGACAATGGCCAGGATAATGGCCTTCCCTTTCTTTTTTTTTTCTTCCTGTGCTCTGAAAGGCACGCGCTAATGACTTTTTCTCCAGGCGTCTGACACAGCTGGGTGCCCGCGACGCATTACGTGCAGGTGGTCACTTAACTTTCGTACGGAAATATTTACGACAGCAATTTTCGCTAAAGTGACAGTCTCACATAAAAATACTTCACAGGTCAAGAATTAGCGTTGCAAATCTGTAGAAACAAAATCCTATGAATATAACAGTGTCCAAAAAATGTTCAGTGGCATTGTGATACATTCACACATGATTCACACATGTCATAACTCTTAAAGTACGATTCTTGGTTTCCAACATCCTGTTTCACAAGTCAAGAGTCCCTACCCACTATTCATTACTCCTTACCTTATTACACATATACGTATCCATCGACACTCATCAATATTTCGTCATTATAAATATGAAGCATAATCAAATAACTCATGTAGCCTCAGCCTATTAATCATAAACATACCTCAGCAGCATAATACACATCGTCGTCGTAAAAATAACATCATAACACTTCAGTCAAATCTTAAAATCGTCGTAACTTCCTCCAATAATTTCTAAGCCTAAAATAATTCTCTGCTCATGTCAAAAGTGTCAGCTGCCTCAAACGTACTTTAAAAATCATGATCTCATACCAAATACATCATTCAAAGCTCTCATAGTATCACAATGATTCCGAAAAAATATGAACAGTTTACAAAGTACAGACAAAATACAGTTTCATAAGTGTGAAGTTATCCAACGGTGTAATTGCGTAAACATCTGTCACTGATGTAGTAAAAAACATGTTTATCTCTCAGTTAAATGATCAGATAGCTGTGTAATTTGTGTGTTAGAGAAATATGGTACCGATGTGTAAAGTTGTATAAGCAAATATCATATTAGCTAGGGCTCCTTGTGGTTGCCAAACACATGGTACACAAAGTAGGCGTATACCCCCCTGAGGATAAATGTAATTATACCCTCAGGTGTTACAAATTACAGCAATGGAATGAAATGTATCACGGAAAACTTTCTTTGTAATTAAAAAATCTTTGAAAATAAGTGTTTTAAGTATAAGATTAATCACTCAAATGCGTGTCCTGTAGCGCTAAATGCGCGTCTTGCTGTAAGATAATTCTGTGGAACTGTCGTAGTTATCGTCCTCTGTAAGCAAAGTTCTGCTAAAGTCAATGTACTTACCTCATGATACACAAAAGTGAAATGCTTTGCGTAGAGATATCTTAGTTATTACGCTTATAGTTGTGATGATGAAAGTACTGTGCTGTAACGTATTGTTGTGCTATGGAAAAGGCTGTCTCCTTGTAGCTATACCACAAAAGTTACTAATAAAACATGTTTTGATTTCCAGAAGAATTCAGAAAACTGTGCAGATATAAAACAGATACACCGCAAAAAGCAACATTGTAAATTGTCACTCATTAGTAGCGTCGTGATAAAAATCGTGTAGCTGTCACATAAACTAATCACTCTGTCGTCTGGTATCTCACAGAAAGTACTTTAAACCCAGAATGTATTTTCAAGTAAACCAAAATGTTGCATTAAAATCTCATTAGCAGTACCAATATAGTATGTGTCCTAAGTATGTAAGCCTGATAGTCGTTACGTAATCGTGCAACTAACAAGCAAGAATGTACAAATACAGCACTGTGTCGTCTGTTCACTATAACAATGTATTCGTAATTTCTGTTTAAAAATGTTCCCTAGGTTCTAGACTGGATATTTAACTTCAAACATTGTTACATGTTAACAGATTCTAAATCTGACAAAGCATATTAGTAATGTGAAGCGAAAAGTTTCATGGCAATGACAAAGTTAAAAAGCAGATTATCTTTCAATAAACGGTTTTACATGTGAAATGTGGTGTAAACCTTTACTCTTCCTAGTACGCAGAGTTTCAACTTCAACGCAATTATCATGTGGTATACGTCGGATTCTGTAAGGTCCATTGTAAACTAGAAAGAATTTGTGACTCAAGTGTTTCTTCTTATGTGACAATGAATGAGCTTTAATGAGAACTTTCTGACCAATATAAAATTTCTTTGCATTTGCTTTACCGTGTAGTTTTCTCCTTTTGTCTGCTGCAGATTTTATATTTTTAAGAGCCAAATCAATTATGTCTTTGTGTCGAAGTTTACGTGTATTTGGGAAAGGTACAAGCTCTCTGATTCTGTTCGGTGGTTCTTCATTCTTTAGTACAAGAGTAGGTGGTAAAGCAGTGGAATCATGAGGCATTTCATTCAGCTCATTTTGAAATAAGTGTAAATATCTGTCCCAATGCTGATGCTTTCTGTGACAATAAAGTCTGCAAAGCTTATTGATTTCTTTCATAATCCGTTCAGACGGGTTACAATGTGGTGAGTACAATGAAATAAAAACAGGTTTGATTTTATGGTTGCGAAGCATGCGTGACCAAACAGCAGATCTGAATTGCGGTCCGTTATCTGAAATGACTTTACTAACGTGTCCAACTTCACGTAAGAAATTTTTAACAAAGGCGTTGGATACAGACCGTCCAGTGGCTTTACGTAACGGTGTGAAAGAAACAAATTTTGAAGTAAGTTCAACAGCGACTAGAACGTACGAAAATCCATTAGATGTTCTGACAAGCGGTCCCAAGAGATCAACAGCAGCAAATTCTTTTAATTTAGAAGGAATGATAGGAAACAACAGAGCACGATGTGAGACAGTAGATGGTTTCGCCTTTTGACAAAGTTTACAAATAGACAAGACTCTTCGAATTCGCTTTTCCATATTGTTAAAATAACAAGTCGTTCGAAGAATATGATAACATTTTCGTGGACCAAAATGTGCGTAGCTGAAATGAATGTACCAAATGAGCTTATTAACAAAATCGTCAGGAATGCAAAGTACCCATAGCTTGTCATCAACAGTGCAGCGTTTGAACAGTATGTTGTTTCTAACCAGATAATAATGCCGAATCTGTGTGTGTGTCCTTTCATGCCATTTGCTCTTGATGTCTTTCCAAATCGGATCTTTATCTTGTTCATGAGCAATGTCCTTTAAAGATGTGGTGATGAAGTTTTCAAAGGCGACTTTCTGAATGTAAAGAATACTGAAATTTTTCTCGAGGTTGCCTTCTGTGGTACTTTTCTCAAGCCCAGCCGGTGCGCGTGACAGTGCATCCGCAACAATGTTCTCCTTGCCGGGAATGTAGACTATTGTGAAGCGGAATTCTTGCAGAAACAATGCCCAACGTTTTAACCTGTCATGATTTAATTTTGAAGACATAAGAAATTGTAATGCACGATGATCACTGTACACTTTTACGTGCTTACCAGAAAGAAAGAAACGGAATTTGTTAAATGCCCAAACGATAGCTAAAGCTTCTAATTCAGTAACGGAATAATTTTTTTCAGATTTTGTTTGCACTCGGCTAGCAAAAGCAATGGTTTTCTGAACGGTAGTGTCATTTTCTATGGCTTCTTGAAATAAATGGGCACCAAGACCGACTTTAGAAGAATCCGTGCTAAGGCAGAAATCTTGTGACAGATCTGGATGAGCTAAGATTGGCGCGTGAAGTAACGCTTCTTTCAAAGAATTGAATTCCAACTGTGCTTGTTCGTCCCAGTTCCTAATAGTATTTTTTCCAGTGAGAGAACAAAGTTTTGGTGTAACAAGAATTTGCATATTCAGAAAACGACGGTAAAAATTTACGAGACCTAGAAAACTGCGGACTTGTCTTTTTGTGGATGGAACTGGAATGGCTCTGATTGCTTCTAACTTTTCAGGATCCGGCTGAATGCCTTCAGAAGAAATAATATGTCCCAAAAACCTCACCTTTGACCTACCGAATTCAGACTTTTCCAAGTTAACTGTAATTCCAGATTCTGCAAAAATATGTAACACGCTGTTGAGGATGCGATTGTGTTGTTCCCATGAGGCTTCTGCTATCAGAATATCGTCTACATATAAGGTGATGTGACGTTTTAAGAATTCAGGTAATATGGAATTTAACCCACGAATGAATGCTGCCGAAGAAATGTTCAAACCAAAAGGAAGTTTCCGAAACTGATAACAAACGCCGAAACAAAGGAAAGCTGTGTATTTTCTACATTCTGGATGAAGTTCGATCTGATAAAAGCTGGATCTGAGATCAATGGATGACAACACTTTTACACCATTAAAATTTTGATGAAGTTCTTCTAACGTTTGCGGCCTGTCTGTTTCAGGAATAATGATCGTATTGATTTGTCTCGAATCTAAGACAAGCCTGATCGATCCATTTTTCTTCTCAACAACATGTAATGGATTGTTGTATGAGCTTACTGCAGGCTCAATAATGCCCTCATCGAGCATAGATTGTATTTCTGTTCTAACACGGTCCCTATAATGTGCTGGAATTACATATGGTCTAACACAAAATTTAGTATGCTCACGAACACGAAATTGGTATTGAAATCCCTTGATTGTTCCTGTTTTATGAGTAAAAACTGTGGAATGTGCTTGTAAAATCTCAAAAAGGTCCTGCCTATCAGTGTCATTACAATTCTCAATTGTTTGAATTTTATTCTGAATTAACTTATTAGTGTCAAATGCGCCGTCGATATCATCCCTGTCAGTACTTGTAGAGTGATTGTTAGTGTCTAGTTCCGTAGAAAATTCCGAACTGTTGTCTAACAGAACGTAAAGCCGATTAATTTCCTCATCATGGTTTGAGAGCCAATCTTCAAATTTCAAAGCTATTGACTTACCTTCTTTTTCTAAAGTTATTTCAGCATCGTGAAAGTTTAAGATTGCTTTGTATTCATTCAAAAAGTCTACTCCCAGTATAATTTCCGTCGACAATAATGGAACAATAAGGAAGTTCGTAGAGAAGCTGTGGCTTTGACAAAAGAATTCTAGGTTGGTTTGTTGGCGTACATCTACACTTTTTCCAAAGATTGCACCTTGTAATTTAATCTTACGTAACGGAAGTGTGGGGCAATCGTTCGATTTGTTGCATTTGCTAAAGGCTGTTTCACTGATTACTGAAATGGGACTGCCAGAGTCAAGTACTGCCGTAAATTTTACGTCATTTACTGTAATGCAAATCACAGGATATGCAACGTTGTTATGTTTTACGTCGTGTTCTTGGAGTAAGATGTCCCTAATGTCTTCCATTTTTACGTAATTACTAGCTACGGCAGCTGCGTCGTTAGTGTCATAAGAACGTTTTGTGGCTGCTAGCGGTGTGAGTCATTGCCTATTGTCTCTTTGTTGGCGCGCGTCGTTATTGGGATTTGGAGACCTAACTTCTACAAATTCACCGTGACGAGAGGGCCCTGCTCTGTTTGAATCCCGCCAGTTCTGATGCAATTCAGGTCTGTCGTTACGATCATATCGTCTGTCGTCATGTCGGTAGATTCCATAGTTTCTTTCTTGTCGGTCACATGGTGGAGAATTTCTCCCTGAATCGTAACTGCGCGCTGGTCCGTTGCGTCTAAAGTTATTCTGTCTCCCTTGATAGTATTTATTTTGGTTCCCATATTGTCTGTTTCTCTTATTGTCTCTGTGATAGTCATTACCACGGAGAGGTGATCTTTCCCTGTAGTTATTACTGCTCTGCCAACGGTTGTCATACGGGTGGTGTCTATTTTGGTCACGATTTGTGTTGTGAGAATAGCCTTGTCGCGTCCAGTTATTATTTCTTTCATCGCGGAATTGCGACTGATGTGATCTGTAATTGTTGTGCTCCTGCGTTCCGCGATTGTCAGTGTCACTTTCCAGTTCTTGTAACAGTCCCTGAAAAGCTTCAATGTCGTCTTTGCAACGTCCTGCCAAAATAATGTGTCGTAAATGTTCAGGTAATTTGATTAAGCAAATGCGGATGAGTTCTGAGGGGCTGTATGGATTTGACAGGTACTGATTCTTGTGCAACATGTCTTCAAAATATTTCACAAGACTGGAGAATTCAGATTGTTCGAAATGTTTCAACATTATGATGCCATGTTTTACACGGTCTTGTGTAGCTTGCGACCAATATGCTGAGAGGAAGGCATGGTAAAATTCTCCTTCACTGTGGCAATCGTGAATGACCAATCGCATTCTCACAGCTGGTTCATTCTCTAAGTAGCCACACATAAATTCTAATCTGTGCTCCAATGACCAGTTGGGAGGAAAACAATGAGAAAATTGATGGAGCCATGCTTGTGGATGAATGTCGTTGCCAGAATTCTTAAATGTTTTGAATTTACGTGTAGTAATGAACAGCTTATAGTCAAAATCGTCATGTCGGCGAGTCGCATATCGGTCATTGTTAGGTCGTGTCGGCCGTTCCATCTCAAAATTCGGTGCACATTGCCAATTTCTTTCATAATTTCCGAAATGCCCTGTGTTATTATTTTGCGGCTTTTCCGTGTTTCTAAGTCCCTCTTCCCGTGTTGGAGCGCGAGTGTCCTCTGAAATACGTAATTCTTGTATTACCTGTGTCAGCTGATCTTGTACTTCCCGGATTTCTCTTTGGTGTTGTGTATTAATTTGATTCTGATTTTGTTTGAATTTTCTTATTTGTTCATACTCTTCTGTGTCAGTGAAGGCTACGGGTCTTGTGTCATTCAGATCATCATCTACCTTTGTAGATAAGTTAGTGACCTGATCCGAAAGTTCGGCTACTTTCTCCGATAGTGTACTTATTTCTTCAGTGTGTTTTTCTGAACCAAGTTTCAGAGTATCTACTGTGTCCTTAAAGTTTTCCTGAGTTTTTGCAAGTTGCGTAACCGAATCGGTAGATGCAACTGAGTCAAATTTAGCTTGCAAGGTCTCACGATTTTCATGAACAATAATTTGCAGTTCTTTTATGGCTGCTTCGTGATTCTGTAATGCATTTTCATGCCGCGAAAAAATAGGTTGAAAATGCTCACAAATTTGTGTTTTTACGTCATTACAGACTTTTTGACATTTCGATTCAATGTTATGTAACTCAGTAGTTAAATCTTCACGTGTTTGTTCAAGAGTTTGCTCCAATGAGTCTAACTTTTTAAGATTTTGTTCCACTGTGTCTAACTTTTGAAGCTTTTGCTGTGTTTGTCTCTGATTTTGTTCCACTGTGTCTAACTGTTGCTGTGTTTGTCTCTGATTTTGTTCCATTTGTTGCATTAATTGCAATAATAATGTATTAGTGTCTGGAATCTGTTTCTCTACGCTGTTCGGCAGTGCATTTGCACCGGCAACATTCACATTTTGACAAGCAGAAAATGTGTCTTGACTTATTTGAGAAAACGGTGAGGATCCAAAACCTGAATCTACAGTATTTGCGAGATTGTTTCCTGTCATTTCGGATTCCTGAGGCGAGCTGTTGCCGACCGATCGATCGATAATGCTTCCCTGTTCTCTACATGTTTCAATGTCTACACCATTATTTGACGCCCGCTCCATTTCCCTATGCACAGTTACCAAATTACTACTTTGAATATTTGTTAATTCATTACATGGTGGCGTTAACACACTGCTTTCGTCTTCACTGCCATTTCTCAGTTTACTTTGGAGCCTAGTATTACGTTTTTCACACGCCATTATTGTCAGAGTATTTCACACGATAACAAAGAAAAGCACAATTTGAAGATCAAAAATAAGAGAACACATTAACATAGCACTGAAAATAATATCTAGTTAATTACCAGCGCAGCTGCGAAATACTTGGTGCAAATCTACATGCATGCCACAACGGTTTTACAGTACAACAATGAAAGACTGCAACTACAAAGGAGATTCTCTCTACAATTACGCGCTAGCAATAAACAAAAGCTACACTAAATACACAAACTACAAGAAAAAAATCAGAAGATTCCAGTGAGGTATCCTAGGCTAAGGGTCGCCATATGAAACGTCCCCTTTGAACAATTTATATAGGACTGTGCTTAACCTGACACACAATATTTTGTTAGCGCAACGCAATCTGACTTTCAAAATTCTCTGCAAAAGAATGGCCCTGACTAACATTAAACTATACCTCTCACAAATCACTTACCTCACAAAAATCTTCGCTGCTCAAGCTACTGCAATACAGCGAGCGCCACTACTGCCAGCTAAATAAAAGATTCAAACTATGGAAGGCACTAACTACTGATAGGGATAGTTAGCAAATGAAAGATATTAATAGAGAACAAACAATGTATTTACCTTAATATCATCACAAGTCTTAATATATATATATATCAGTTCATGACACATTACAAACCTCCGCCATCTCTCTCCCCACATCCACCACTGCTGGCGGCTCACCTCCAACTGCGCAACGCTACGCGCTGTTCACAGCCAGCTGCCGCTGCCCAACACTACAATGGCAGACAACAATGCAAACTAGCCACAGACTGCATACAGCACAGCCAGTGATTTTCATATTGAGCGCTACGCAACGTTGCCAATAAGAAAACATAAACAGCCTACTTACATAGAGAAAACATAAACAGCCTACTTACATAGAGAAAACATAAACAGCCTACTTACATAGAGAAAACATAAACAGCCTACTTACATAGAGAAAACATAAACAGCCTACTTACACAGTATGTATTTTAATATGTACTTATTGTTCTGTTATAGCCTTCACTGTATAGGCCTGAGGATGACGTAGAGTATCGTAGAAACTGGTAGCCTAGGAATAAAACTTAGTAACGCCGATTGGTATTGTTTTAATGGATATTGATCAGCCGTATTCCCATACTCCAGCCAGGAGATGGGAGTTACATTCACGTCTAGAATGAGTTACTTCATTGCCACCCCTTGAGGCAATTTCTTATCGATACTGAGCGGCGGTGTGTCCGAAATGGTTTGATCGGTCACCAATAGAAAACCGCGTCATATCCGAGCTGGTATTGTAATTCTGACTTATACCGCAGAGGCGTCAAAAGAAGAGATGGAATGTGGGTGAGAGGGATGTGACGACCTTCCCATGATGCGGTACGTCCACGGTTGCAGTCGGCAGAATTGGCGTTAATTTTCACGCTAATGTCACATCGCTAACGTACCTTACACTTCACATGGGCATCTGAGATATGGTCTCTTCCTCGCACGTGTTGACATGTTGCTCTTTGAAGCGTCGTCGACCCCGAGGGGGACGTCGTAGACCGCCAAGCTTTTGCGTCATTTCAGAGGAATGTTAGAATCATATTTCAACCAAATTTCAACCTTACGCTTCTAAATAGCACACAAATACAGTGTGGCCGTCTAATTGTGTTGCGCAGTGTATATTTTAGCAAGTTACTGCTCGACCTTACACAGCTCATTTTATGGTCGAACTGCCCGTACTGTCACTTCTATAGTTTCAGACAATATACTGCTAATGGCGCCTTGCTAGGTCGTAGCTATTGACTTAGCTGAAGGCTATTCTAACTATCTGCTCTGCAAATGAGCGAGGCTTCGACAGTGTGCATCGCTAGCTACGTCGTCCGTACAACTGGGCGAGTGCTAGTCTCTCTAGACCTGCCGTGTGGTGGCGCTCGGTCTGCTATCACTGAAAGAGGCGACACGCGGGTCCGACATGTATTAATGGACCGCGGCCGATTTAAAGCTACCACCTAGCAAGTGTGGTGTCTGGCGCTGACACCACATTCCTCCCCCGCAAATCGGCGGACGGTCGTGTTATAAAGCTTCCGCCCACCGTGGGGAGGACCCTATGTTGACGTATGCGACGAGGTGGGGAGCCTAACAACAGGCGAGGCTGTGCCATCCGCACCCGGCCATTCGGTCCGACGGGAGCTAGGAAACGCCTGAAAACCTAGTCCAGGGTGCACGTCAACTTGCGGTGTATGCGCCCGTAGAGAGACAGGAGGGGCCGAAGGGTCGACCTCCATTGCGTCGGGGTACCCGACGCGCGAAGACGCCATGTGGTCCGGAGCGGGCAAGAGTTCCATGGCGGAGGACGGCTGGTCACGGGAAGCGATCGGCAGCGCGTGACCCAGGGAGGCGCCCGGCGGCTGCAGCGAAGCGTCTACTGCGGGCGTCGCCGGCGGGAGAACAGGCGGCGGCGGCGGCGCGTCGCCATGGGGCAAAATGGAAGGCAGCGTCGGTAACACCTGGGGATGAGGCGAGCCAGTAGATGGGTCCCCAAGGCGCTGACCGGACGGCACCGCCGCTGAAAGCACACGGGGAGCGGCAGAACCCGTGCGACGACAGAGGCGCAGCTGATTGAGATGCCGACGCACCTCACCAGAGGCCCCCAAAACCAAATACATCGCGCGGCCGAGGCAGCGAAGAATGCGCCCTGCGAGCCAACGCCGTGAACCGCGAAAGTTGCGATAGAACACAACCTCGCCTGGAGCAAAAGCAGGAGTCTGCCGCTGCACAGGAACCTGATGCGGCGGATGCAGCAAAGACATCAAGGTCCGATGAGGACGACCGTGGAGCAACTCAGCCGGCGAGCGACCATCTCGGGGGTGAGAGCGATACGAAGACAAAAAGAGCAACAACGCGTCCTCCCGAGAATGCGACTCTTTCAACTTCAACATCTGTGACTTGAAAGTCCGGACCAATCTTTCAGCGGCACCGTTTGACTGAGGCGAAAACGGCGCGGATGTCAGATGTTGAATACCATTGGCCGTGCAGAATGACGGAAATTCTGCGGACATGAATTGTGGGCCATTGTCGGAAACAATAGTCTTTGAAAGGCCTTCAATGCAAAAGATAGCGGATAACGCTTGGATTGTGGCAGAAGCCGTCGTGGAAGACATCCTGACAACAAAAGGAAAATTACTGAAAGAATCGACAACAACCAACCATCGAGCATTCCAGAATGGACCAGCAAAATCGATGTGCAAGCTGTGCCAAGGAGAAATGGCTTTCGGCCATGCAAAGAATTTCCGCGGTGGAGCGGACTGTTGTTCGGCACATGCCATGCAAGAAGAGCACATATTCGTAATCGCAGCATCGATTCTGAACCAAGTACAGTGCTGACGAGCAAGTTGTTTCGTTCGCACTATACCCCAATGTCCTTGGTGGAGAAGCCGTAAAACAGAGGACTGTAACGAACGTGGTACCACGACTCTAGACTGATCATTATCAGAACGCAACAACAAAACACCACGTCGAACAAAAAGTCTCTCCTTGTGAGCAAAAAATCTGCGAACCAACGGATCCTCGATCCGTGACTTTGACAAGGGCCATTGCGTAGCAAAAAAACGCAAAACGGTAGCAAGGACAGGGTCCGCAGCTGTGGCTGTAGCTACACGACGAAAATCAATCGGAAACGATTCGACCACGTCATCGGTTTCCGAATCATTGAACATGCAAGCAAGTTCGGCAGAATCGAATGCTTTATCCTCAGCAACAGGCAAACGGGACAACAAATCAGCGTTTCCGTGCTTAGCAGTGGACCGATACGAGATATCGTAGCGGTACTGCGAGAGGAAAATAGACCAGCGAATGAATATCTGCGCTGTACGTGGAGGTACAGGCTTGTTCGGATGAAAAAGCGATTTCAAAGGTTTGTGGTCTGTGATGATGGAAAAGTGACGACCATACAAGAAATCATGAAACTTTGTAACACCAAAGACGAGAGCCAAAGCTTCTTTATCTATCTGTGAGTAATTTCTTTGCGCAGGCGAGAGCAAATTGGACGCAAAGGCAATAGGGTGATCATGCGATCCATCTTTGTGCGCAAGCACAGCACCGATCCCGAAATCCGATGCATCTACCATCAACAAAAGGGGTTTCTGGGGATCGAATGGCGTAAGGCAAGTATTGGAAAGCAACGCCGATTTCAACTGGCGAAAGGCGCGTTCGCATTCCGTCGTCCAGACGAACGGAACACCTTTACGGCGTAAGCGATGAAGCGGAGCTGAAATGGAAGAGGCATGCGGGAGAAAGTTATGATAATAGTTAATTTTTCCCAACACTGTAGCTGCTTCAAATTCTGTGGCGAAGGCAAGTCTTGTATGGCACGGAGGTGCTCTGGACTCGGATGTATGCCTTGGGCATTGATTACATGTCCCAGATATGGTAAGTCACGAGCAAAAAACACACATTTGTCCTTCCGCAAGTGAAGACCATTTTGCCGCAATACCTGAAATTATGTCCGGAGGTTTGCTAAATGTTCTTCTGCTGTCTTTCTGGAGATCACAATATCGTTCAGATAGTTCGCAGCAGTAGGGACCGACGCACAAACAGTTTGTAAATATTGCTGAAACAATGCAGGGGCGGATGCACACCCGAATGGCAGTCTTTTGAATCGGTACAAACCAAGAGGGGTTTTAACCACCAAGACGCGCTGGGATTCCTCGTCCACTGGTATTTGCAAGTACGCATCTGCTAGGTCCAACTTTGAAAAATATTTACCCAAGCACAGTTTGCCAAAAAGATCTTCCGGGCGGGGTAAAGGATAAGTTGCAATCACTAATTGTGGATTCACTGTTGCCTTGAAGTCCACACAAAGTCTCAATTTTCCGGAAGGTTTCGGCAAAATTACTAAGGGTGAGGCCCAGAGAGAAGCTTGCACACGTTCAATTACACCTTGTGATTCTAAATCGTGTAATGTTCTTGCGACCTCATCATGCAATGCGTGAGGAACATTGCGCGCTCTGAAAAATTTCGGTTGCGCGTTGACTTTCAGTTCCAAATGTGCTTCATAGTTCTGAGCGCAACCTAAGCCCAGTGCAAAAATGTCTGCAAATTCTTCACACAGACGAGAAACACTGTCTGAAGACACAGTCTGATTATTCTTGGTTCGATTCCGGCGCAAAGCAAAGGGCCTGGATTGGTTGTGATTGTATGCTCTGAGCTTTTTCTGGCAAACACTTTGAACATGTCCTATCTTATGACAGTAAAAGCAAATAGCTTGGCGTGATGGGCAATGTTCACGCGAATGCCTAGTTGCACACCGCGGACATGATTTCTCTGCATTTGCTCGCTTACGCGGCACACGTGGAGAGCTAGGCGGCAGCTGCGCGGACGAGCGCGAGGGCTGTTTATCGTTCCGTGCAGCGCGCCCGGCGGGCCGGTTAATGTGACACACGGCTGGCGAAGTTTCAAATGATTCCTGTGCAAAGTCAAGTGTGTCTTGCCTATCCAATATGTCTATTACTTGTTGAAGGGAGGGATTAACTAGTTTCAAAATCTGTTCCCGTATACGAACATCAGAAACGTTCTGTGCAATTGCATCACGTACCGTTGTATCTGAATAAGGGAGTCCACATTCACACTCAAAAGCACAATCCCTAGTAAGGCCTTGCAATGTTGCAACCCACTCCCTATTAGTCTGACCGGCCGTACGTTTTGTACGAAAGAACGTATACCTTTTTGCAACGACATTGACTGTTTCTTTGAAATAGGCATCTAACGCCGACCAAATTTCTGCGTAGGACAGAGTTGCTACGTCCCATCGGGGAAATAATTTCACTATCACACGGTAGGTGGACACACCTACAGAGGCCAATAAAAAAGGCTGCCGCTCGTTACCTTGAATTCTGTAGGCGGCGAGATGGAATCCAAATTGGCGTGACCACTCTGTCCAGGATTCAATGGCCGGGTCAAATGGCCGGAACGGGGATTCAACAGCATGTTGTGGTTGCGGTAGCGGTGAAGCGGCGGCTGCCGCATCGTTTTGCATTGCACGTTGACCCTGGACTAGCTGTCCAAGGGCATCCAATGACGCCTGCGTCTGCTGATTCTGCAAGCGATAAAATTCGGACAGTACATCTGGAGAAGCCATGACACTAGGAAATGTAAGCAAGTAGAAAGAACAAGACCCTTTTTTGCCTCGTCGCCATATGATGTGTCGACAGAAGTGCCGACACAGTGTGATTTGAGGGGACCACAATGCACGCTATAAACACACGAAGAATGGCGTGAGGCCTGAAACAGGATACGTAATGAATGCAATAAAGAAAAGTACGTAGCTTCTGGAATACTTAACTTGAATCCATCCTTGGGACATCGCTATTGACGATACAAGTGAGACTCTATAGTTTCAGACAATATACTGCTAATGGCGCCTTGCTAGGTCGTAGCCATTGACATAGCTGAAGGCTATTCTAACTATCTGATCTGCAAATGAGCGAGGCTTCGACAGTGTGCATCGCTAGCTACGTCGTCCGTACAACTGGGCGAGTGCTAGTCTCTCTAGACCTGCCGTGTGGTGGCGCTCGGTCTGCTATCACTGAAAGTGGCGATACGCGGGTCCGACATGTACTAATGGACCGCGGCCGATTTAAAGCTACCACCTAGCAAGTGTGGTGTCTGGCGATGACACCACACACACCCTAGGAGGGCTTATTCATAATGAGAGACGTTTTGACGTAAGTATAGATGTATGGTGGGGTGGTTGTTCGTGATCGGATAGCTTAGTTGGTAAGAACGTCTTCGGTGAACAACCCTCAGTCCGGCAAACAGTTCTTTAATCTGACAGAAAACTTCAAAACAGCGCACACTACGCAGCAGAGTAGAGAACTCATTTTAGAGTGAAATTTAAATGTTAATTATACTGCGGAAATAATTGGGATATGTTTCGATTCACTTTTCATTTCCGGTTTGAACGGAGCAAGCTTTTTGCAGCTTGCTCTACAACGAGAATGCCATCAGAGTTGCGTTTTACAATGCTTGGCTTTGTCGGGATACAGACGTACCGTATACGAAACCCGTAAACTTTTACGTGTCACTATGTTCCGTTCTTGAATAAGTGAGCGAGCTTCACGACGTATGCCAGAGCTCAGCCTGCAGCGTTTGTCTAGTGCCGAGTTTTTCATTTCGCCGCGGCCAGACGTCTGTGAAGTCTTATTTGAATTTATATTGCAGGGCTTGTGTCCTACTTGTCGCTTTCTGTGAGTTGAGGAACGCACGTTGGAGGCCTTTGAGTGTGTGCAAACTTGACATAGTTTCCGAGCCGTGTTTGTCTCCATCCGTCGCCCTTTCGACCCACCCCTCCTCTTCCGCCTCTAGCAGACAAAAACACATTTCATTGTATAAAACTCTTTTCTCCGATGCGAGACACGATGTAATGGTACTCTGTATTACTTACGTAAGAGTGGGTTCATTAACTCTAAGTCCTACTATTTGGGCACGAAAAACTTCTTACGAAACGAAGTTTTCTGCCATTAACTGTAGTGTTAAAAAGCAGTTAATATTAAATTAAATTTCAGTGTATTTTTCTTGTCCTGATATTTCTTCCAAATAGAACCAAGTATTAAACTACGAAGACAAATTACTAATGCATCTAATTTCATTGATAAAGTTCATAGGTATTGTATTTATAAATACGTAGTCGAATTTCTTATCTTGTTTACTCGATCCAGACGCCATACAAAGCTCTGCATCACATAACTGTACATCATTAAATCATACTACTAAAACAATAATTACAACAATAACCACAACTTAATGAAATATGGTAGTTCAGAAGAAAGAGGTACGAGGCGCGTTACACGGGGAAATGTGGAGCATGGGAAGTCTGGAGAAGACAAAACTGATGATGAAATGTGAAATGAAGAACTACAAAAAGTGAAAGGAATATTACACGAAATGGCAAGTGAGTGGAAGACCTTTAGCAGAAGAAGTGTGAAAATAAATAGAAGCGGGATAGTAAAGAATATTCACAATGGGTTATACAGGATGAAGGAGGAGATAATTCCGTAGAGATGAAGAGATTACCAAAATTTAAGAAAAGATGAGGCTCAGCACCAAACAAGTCAAACGTCTAATGACTTACACTGTAATTTCGTTCTGAACTTCTCTAACAGTCGCCCGGAAGCTTTTGAATGACAAATGTATCGTGATTATTCTTTACACATTATTATAAGCCTTTTGACAGCCTATTAATATTCTTTCTGCTTCTGATCACGCTTAAAAAACGGAAATTGTGTGGCCACAAAAGCGACACAAACGCGTCTAGAGCATAGCTCTAGGCTTGGGATATGTATGCAAATGTGTTCGTATAGACATCTTCAAAATTTGCTACAAGAAGAAGATGAGAAAGAGGAACAGATAGCAAATTCTGATGATGAAGGGGACCAAGTTGTGTATCAGGTAGATAACATTACTGTTACTAAGATAGAGGAGGCAATGAAACCGAGAGGAAGCAGCAAAGTTGTAGGGCCTCATGGAATCAGCGTAGTAATCCCAGAATACAAAGGATTAAATTTACAACTCCAGCTTTTGCATCTTTTAAGTAAACGCTGAAAGACAAGGGTGGTTCTTACTCGAGGAAGACAGAAGAGGCGATACGGTTCTACAGAAATGGAGGAAGAAATGTCTGTGAGACTGTCAACGGACAATCCAACTAAATGCTGAAACTTCCTGGCAGATTAAAGCTGTGTGTCCGACCGAGACTCGAACTCGGGACCTTTGCCTTTCGCGGGCAACTGCAAGTGGTTTGCAGGAGAGCTTCTGTAAAGTTTGGAAGGTAGGAGACGAGGTACTGGCAGAAGTAAAGCTGTGAGTACCGGGCATGAGTCGTGCTTCGGTAGCTCAGTTGGTAGAGCACTTGCCCGCGAAAGGCAAAGGTCCCGAGTTCGAGTCTCGGTCGGGCACACAGTTTTAATCTGCCAGGAAGTTTCATATCAGCGCACACTCCGCTGCAGAGTGAAAATGTCATTCTGGCAACTAAATGCTTCTTTTGGACGCTATGCAAGACTTATTAACAATGTAATGAGAAAGTTGATTGAATACAACCTGGAGACTCACAACGAATTCAGACATTAAGAAAAGCCTATCAGTGGATAAATAGAAACGTGATGGAAAAACGAGGATATGATAGACAGTGAAGACACGATCAATAATGATCAACAGAATGTGTGGCAATGGTTTATCCTCTCCTCCACTATATTAACAGGATATTTAGACAAAATTGTAAAAAAATGAAAACGGTAAGCTTAACAAGGTGTCTGATTAATACCACACACAGACATACACACACACACACACACACACACACACACACACACACACACACACACACACATAAAATGCTCTTTGCCAACGGTATAATAACTATGCCAGTGACCAGTTAATAATGCTCCACTTAAACAGAAAATGTAAGTATTATCATATACAGATTTCCAATACTCTTGAAAATAACACTAGATCAGCAATCAGTTGAACAGGTTACACATTTTTAACTTTTTGGCTGCGATTTTAGTTATGGATATGAAACTGACAGCACAATGATGTGTGAGACAATCCTCAGAAGACTGAATAATAAGTGAAGGGAGAACACACTGCTGAAATTTTACAAAGTAATAGCAGTCCATACTCCAGCATATGGATGTGAAACTTCAATATCAATTGCTAAATGCAATAGGAGAATCCCTCTGGCTGCAATTTAATTTTAAAGAAAATGGTAAATGATGTACACCCATAGACTCCTTTTTGTTTCTTGTGGATTATCAATCTATCCCCCATGTCATCTCCATTAAACTGTTATTTAAAGAATTGTTTCTTTTATCTGCGCTTCCTGCATATCGTATGAGAAATATTGAGTAACTCAATAGACAACAAATACTGCATTATTCAATTAGCGAGGGAATATTTATGTAACCCAGACGTAGATACGGTATTTACAGCTGTTTTTACGTATCACGATGGTAAGCTTTCTGTAAATACTTTTGTCTCCACTTATTACGTTTAAGTTGTATGTGCCTTCTTATCTATTATGCTCTATTTAATTTCACTATTTGCAACAGAGATAAAGTATTGTGTTAAGCGATTCGATTTCCCCATAGGACAAGTAAATGTTTGAATAAGATTACTTTTTAATGATATTCATTAAATGATGCAGCAGACAAAATACTAAAATTTTCAAAAGATTTAACTTATCTTATGTATTGTATAGTGTCTTATTGAAGGTCACAATAAGGGTTGTCCTTAGCTATATGCAATTTTAACCAAGTTGGAATTTTGCTTCTCCCACCCCCTACAGCCTGAGATAAGTTTTATCGCAATGTAATAAATTCTACGCTCCATTCAAAACCCACTACAGTTGGAACATAGAATCTGTAACACCTCTTTTCATCAAGACGCGTTGTATTCTTCCTTATCTCGACTGTATGCTTGTCTTTTGTGAGAGTAATGTATGCAGCAAAAAACTGTTCAGAAACTGAAAAGTAAAAAGTCAGTAGGCTTAGCTGAAGTACCAATGAGTGTACTGAAACAATGCATAGAGATTATAGAAGGCTTTTAACAAATATGATAAATGAATCATTCACATCAGGGACATTTCCAGAGCAGTTAAAACAGGCAAGAGGTGTACCTTTGCTTGAGGAGGGTAATGCAGAAGAAACAGAAAATTGCCTACCCATTTCTCTGCTGTCACTATTCTCAAAAATAATACAAGCAATATGAAAGACAAATTAATCACATACTTGAATAGATACATTCTTTTAAGCGAATCATACTTTGGTTTCCGAAGTGGCAAAAAATATGAATTCAGCCATAGAAGAATTGACAAAAGTTGTACTCGATGCTCTTGACAGAGGTGGGTCACAGGCACATTTTTGGATCTTTCTAAAGCTATGTCATATTTTTGGTGGGTGGGGGTGGGGGTGGGGGGGGGTAATGCACAATGTATGAACACAATTTTCAAACTCCAGAAAAGAGCCATAAGAATAATAACCACAAATAGTAGTCGAGCTCATTGTAAAGATCTGTTCAAAACACTGGGATTTTAGCTGCTCTGTGTGAATACATTTGCCAGTCAGTTGAACACATCAAAAATAACTTTGGGAATTTGCACAATGAGCTCTGTCCATGACCATGGAACTAGAGCTAGACTCAACTTACATCTACAAAGAAAAAATAAACATAAAGCTCAAAACAGTATTTTCTA
Organism: Schistocerca piceifrons; assembly: GCF_021461385.2. Lineage (NCBI taxonomy): Eukaryota > Metazoa > Arthropoda > Insecta > Orthoptera > Acrididae > Schistocerca > Schistocerca piceifrons. The sequence goes on along the minus strand of NC_060141.1, from coordinate 441,575,601 downwards.
CTGAGGAATAAAACAGTACTATAAATTACCAAAAGAGATTAAAGAAATTGCAAAATACACTTATTTGAAAAGGCAGCTAAAAGTAAATCTTTAGCAATACATTTTATACGTTCAAGGGTTACTTAGATAAAACAGAGTAGGGGTTTGGTAAAAAGAAACGATACACATTTAAATAATAATAATTATCATGATTGTAAAACATCCAGCATTCCACATAACACCTCCAGACAATGTTTTTTTCTTTCTCTTTTTCCTTTTCTAGAAAAACTTATCCACAAACTATGCATTGCACAATACTAACACCTCTTCCTCTTAATGAGATCAACATCTCACTCATTATAGAGATACGCTAACTCAATTTTTCAGGATAGCGAATGGGAAGTTTTGGTACAAAAAATGGCCAAGAGATCACTAGTGTGTCTAGTGTGTGTAGTGAGTGAAGTGGTATGAAAGAATGTGTGTATAATGTGTGCCGTGACTGATACTGAGATATGAGTGAACAGTGTGGCATTACATTATTTAATAAGTTATTTGTAAAAGAAGTATTGTATACAAGGAGTAAATCTAACAGTTGTATCTTACTAGACATCTATAAATATGTGTGTGTATACGAATTAGATTATTTTAAGTTAACCAGAACTTGTAAATACTCTGACATGAGTAGAGATCTGCGGATGAAAACAGCTACTGCTATTACTACAAACACATTCAGGCAAATGGTGCAACTGCTTAAAATCATTGTACTTCATATTACTAGAAATTTCATTCGAGGCATTCCTAAAACAAGAGATATTTGATGTATCTCATTTCTGTAGAATCGAATAGATAAATTTATATACTGAACACTGTACATTATTTATTCCTTAGAGAAGACTGAGTAGCATCTGGGTAATTTTTACAGTCTCCAGCAACAAAATGAAAAGCGAATTAATTTGAAGTACCGTCTTTGGTGAAAATTTTGCTGTAGTCCTGAATGAGTCGGATGCTTCATTCTAGAACATCATTCACAATAGCAATCTCGTCAAGTTTTTGAATTGAGCTTATATAACAGGATTCATGTTGGAGGGTCTTGGTGGAGTAAATCGGAAGTGATAGAAAACCTCGTGAAGCAAGTTTTCCCAACGAGTACTATAAAAGATGAAAAGTCAGAATTCGTAAAAGAATAAAGACCTTTTCGTTTATAGTGTACCCTTTCAGTTGATTTTTTTCTTCTGCATCTTGTTCAGTTTCTCCAAATCCAAGATAGCTTGAATCATATTTGCCCTCGCCTTTGTTGGAACATTGTCCTCAAATAAAGCGAAAGCCACAGTATCAGGAACTAAGTACCTGGCATAATTCGAATATATTTTGTAGCATCTTCACTGTTTAATAAACCACATTCAAAATAATTTATCAGTTGACTAATGAATAGGAAAACATGGCAAGTTGCCTTAATTGCATCTGTTTTCAGGAACTAGGTCAGGAGGTAAACGCAAGCAAGAAAAATACATATGCCTGGTAATGAGGTCTTCTTCTATCAGACAGGTGAAACTGACCTTTAAACATGTATAAGTTCAACGCCATCCACCTACAACGAGTTGTAGTTCTCGGGAAGCGAAACGACATCCCATTCTCAGGAAGTCACCAACAAAGATTGTCATTAGCAGTTCTAAGTAATCATCCCGCTATTGTTTCAGCATAAAAACGTGGTTTTCTAAGATTCCCTGTTAAGTAGATCGTAAATCATCAGGTACTTCACTACTACCGATTATGTAAGTGTCCTTGTCGAATTTCGACAAACGTACTCTAAACGTCTTGAAATGTTTCATGTCCAGGCCAGAAATTTGGCTCATCAGTGAGTCGAGAAAGTCCTAAACACCAGTTCAAAAAAGTAACGACGCGAGGGATGCATAAGAGGTCACAAATGAACACTTTTTCTAGATTTGTGCAGGTGCCATTTTCTCCACCTGTGTTGCTTGCTGTCGCGTCACAACAAATTGCATAAAGTTTTTCTGGTGTACCTCATTTCTCTACAGCCTGGTAAACAGCGATAGCTTGATTTTCTCTACAAGATGTTTGGACTTTACAAACTCCCTATAATTATTCCTTGCCTTGAAAGTTTACTAATACTGTCAGTCTATCTACGTTTTTTAATACCGTGTGGTATTTTCTACATAATGCAACATTAGGATTAAAGTCTTGAAACAATGTTAGTAGAAATAAGTATCTCTAACGATTAAAATAGTTTTAATAATAACAATAATAATACTGAGAAACGGAATAACAAAATGCACAGACCAAAATTCTAAACTTCATGGTTGATGAGGGTAATTTTGTTGTTACCTGATTGAGCTAACATATAGCACATTTTTTTAATTAATTTTAACAAAATAGAGTGGTGGAAGTTTAACTTTTAGAAAGTTGAGAAATAAGAACCACCCTAGTCAGCATGAATGACTAGAGTAATTCCTTGTGTCCTCATGGGTAGCATAATATCAAACCAAACGTTACAGATGTTACCGTAATTTTAGCGAATACTCCACAAATATATAGTTTCTATGGTAACAGCGCTAAGATATTAGCTAAATTATCTTCAGCCTTCCTCGGCAGTGGGTCTTTTGTAAGGCATCAGAGCGTAGAGCGAGATTTTCGGCATTGTACGCAGACAGTTCAGTGCTGCGTAGATAAGTTCTAGGGGAATAACACAGGCACTTTCGTACTGACCTGATCAAGCACATATAAAAAGTTAATCATAAAGGTAAAACTTTTTTCTTTGAGTAATTATTTGTATTTAGCAGCCTGACTGCACTCCCTTGTTAATCTTAAACTTATGTGTGTTACAGAGAAAATCTTTACATTTGAAAATATGAAATGTTGGATGTCCGCGAATATTGATTACAGTGGAAGATGAAAAGTTTTCACTTAAATTCTTTTCGTCCCCAGTTATATATTTCGGATTTGTATGGTTCAAAATTAATTCTGTATTATTAATATTATTTTTGTACGTCTATGACTACATCTACATAGACACTTCGCAAGCCAACGTACATTCGTGACGGAGGGTATCATGTATCCCTACTTGTCATTTCAATTCGTATTAAATTCACAAAAAGAGCAGGGGAAAAACGACTGTCTCTACACCTCCGTAAGAGCCCCAATTTTTCGCAACTTCGTGGTCCTTACGCGCGATGATGTTGGCGGCAGTAGGGTAGTACGGCAGTCAGCTTCAAACGCCAGTTCCCTAAATTTTTTCAATATTATTACTAAAAAAGAACGTCACCTTCCCTCCAGGGATTCCCATTTGAATTCCCGAAGCATCCCCGTAACACTTACGTGTTGTTCGAACCTACCGGTAACAAATCTAGCAGACCGCCTCTGAATGAATTCAGTGTCTTCCTTCAATCCGACCTGGTACGTATTCCAAATACTCGAGCAGTACTCAAGAAGAGGTTGCACCAGCGTCCTATTAGCGGTCTCCTTTACAGGTGATCCACTCTTCCCTACAAAGCCTCGCAATTAACCGAAGTCGACCATCCGCCATCTCTACCACAATTTTCACATTCTCGTTCCACATCATATCACTTTGCTACCTTAGGCCCAGATATTTAAATGACTTGACTGTTTCAACCAGGACACTAGTAATACTGTATCCGAACTTTACGGGTTTTCTCTTCCTATTCATCTGCATTAACTTACATTTTTCCTCATTTAAGACTAGTTGCCGTTCTTCATATAATCTGGAAATTTTGTTTAAGTCGTCTTGTATCTTTCTAAAGTCACTGCCCTGAGACACTCCTGATGGTATCCTTATCTCTGATGAACGTTCGCCGTCGAGGACAAGATACTGGGTTCTATTATTTAAGAAGTCTTCAAGCCATTGACGTGCCTATCAATTTATTCCATATCGTCGTACCTTCGTTAACAGAAGCAGCGGGGCACCGTGTCAAACACTTTATTGAAATCTAGAAATATGGAATATGCCTGTTGCTGTTCATCATTTGAGAAATGGGCTAACTGTGTCGCATGAGTAACGCTTTTTACTACTATGCTAATTCATGGACGTAAGCTTCCCAGCCGCAAAAAAGTTTACTATATTCGAACTGAGTATATGTTCAAGGATTCTGCAGCAAACAGAAGTTAGCGGTATTGATCCAAAATTTTGCGTGTCCGTTCATTTACCTTTCTTATATAATGGAGCTACCTGGGCATTTTCCCAGTCGCTCGGGTCTTTATGCTGGGCGAGAGATTCACGATAGAGCTAGCTAAGTAACTGCCGTAGAGTACTCATCGTAAAATCGAAATTGGATTCCATCCGGACCTGGTGATCTGTTTGCTTTCAAACCTTTCAGTTGTCTCTCTGCACCAGGTACGCTGATTTCTATCTAGTGCACACAGGAGTGTACCGATGGTATGTTTGCACGGCTCTGTTGTGTGTGTGCGATTTCTTGAACGTGAATTTTAAAACTTCGGCTTTCGTTTTGCTGTCTTCAACTGCTACACCAGACTGGTCAACAAGTGGCGATATTACATAGGGCCAGAATTTTCTCGGGTTGTCTGCCAGATCTTTGCTACATCTACATCTACATAAATACCCCGCAAGCCACCATAAGGTGCGTGGTGGAGGGTACCTCGTAGCACAACTAGCTTCTTCTCTCCCTGTTCTACTCCCAAACAGAAAGAGGGAAAAATGACTGTCTATATGCTTCTGTACGAGCCCTAATCTCTCTTTTCTTTCATTTGTGGTCTTTCCGCGAAATGCAAGTTGGCGGCAGTAAAATTGTACTGCAGCCAGCCTCAAATGCTGGTTGTATAAATTTCCTCAGTAGCGATTCACGAAAAGAAGGCCTGAATGCCTCCTTTCTTCTAGAGACTCCCACCCGAGTTCCTGAAGCATTTCCGTAACACTCACGTGATTATCAAACCTACCAGTAACAAATCTAGCAGCCTGCCTCTGCTTCTATGTCCTCCGTCGAACCGACCTGATACGGACAGTGTGACAGTGGTAGTTGTGCGCTTCGCGCATAGATCTTTTCAGAGACGTACGAGTCTCTACTAACCTCCGCCTGTCGTGATTAGTGCGTCTCCTTTTGAAGCTAGAGTGCTACAGCATCTACTTCCTAAGCAGCAAGTCCGTTAGTTGTGATTCACTTTTGCAAGGAGAGAACCAACTGGCAGGGCAGACATACCGAGTTTACAATGGCTTTCTTTCCAGCCCTGAATATCTACCTAAGAGGAGCTCTAGATAACCAATAAACCTCCCGTGTGCCTGTTCGGACCCTGCTGAAGGATCGGCCACCTGTCCACTCGCAGGATGAACGCCGCGAACACTTTTCTACCCGCCAGTAACCATCATGTGAGGGAGGATGCACCACATCGTGTGTACAAGTGACACTTGAGGTGACCCATGTGACTCGCTAGGTTCTCCACCACCGTTACAGCAGCCTGAAAGTGACTGATCGTAACCAACAGCAAATTCAGCTGTTCGCGAACAGCGGCCAGCCAGTCCTGCGTCCACGCACAGCACAGACACATCCAATCCATCCTAGCAAGACTAACTGAAGAAGTGAATTATAAAATTAGACAATCCCAGGTACGCGACTTGGTACCCTCGTGTATTAAATTTAAAAAAAATGATTTCATCAAAACAATAATTCATATTATATAAGATTAATTTTATATATTGTGTCACCAATGGACGCTGATGCTTGAAAGACCTACGCAACTGGCTACTCAATGAACAACAACTGCGCGAAAGGCTGAATTAATTTACACTTACAATAATGCGAGATTAACCATATTAAACGGAGTAACACGCACTAAATTTAATAAATATATTACGTGGAAAACACAGAGAAGGATAAATACGTAAGTTGTGGCTCTGTAGACGCACTCGTATCACAGCCGAAATAAAATTATCTTCGTGGACGGTACACAGCCCACTGATCTTAGACTTTCAATTACAGTGAACCTCCTGAATAACATTTTGGACGTATTCCAATCTCTGGCTTTATAGTTACCGTACTATTCTCTACAGCGCCTTGTAGTGCTATGGATATCAATCTCTGGTGTCTATCTTGTCAATGATTTCTGTATTCATCTACCCACATCGATTCAATGGAGAACCTCCACATTCTTACCTGTTCACCAAACTTTCGACAATCTTTTGTACAACGACTTCTCGAAACCTTCGAATATCTTCCCAAATGGTTCAAATGGCTCTGAGCACTATGGGACTTAACATCTATGGTCATCAATCCCCTAGAACTTAGAACCACTTAAACCTAACTAACCTAAGGACAACACCCAGTCATCACGAGGCTAAGAAAATCCCTGACCCCACCGGGAATCGGACCCGGGAACCCGGGCGCGGAATCTCTTCCCCATCCGTTCCACCACAATCTACCATTTACTTCCCTATCAAAGGTCTTGTAGCGACAAATAGACCGGACCTTATCCCCAATATCAGTATAGCAACGGGTATTAGCGATCATGAAGTCATTACAGCAACTATGATTATGAAAGTTAATAAGTCAGCCAAGAAGTCTAGGAGAGTATTTCTGCTAGACGGAGCTGATAAGCAGTTCTTAGTATTTCAGTTAGTGAACTGACATCACTTAGTTCCAGTAAGATGGACGCAAAGGAATTATGAGTAAAGTTTAAGCAGATTGTAAATTGCAGCCTGGAGAGTTACGTGCCTAGTAAGTGCATAAAGGATGGGAAAGAAGCACCATGGCTTAACAACGGAATTCAGAAGATGCTGAGGAATCAGAGGAATATGCTGAAGAAGCAGAGCCTGTTGCACTCTCGGTTGAAAAGGGGACGCACAAATCACAATAAATATATATATATATATATAGTAACATACACGTGATAAATTTTTGGCTACAGTGCGACGAGAGGAAATTATGCTTCTAGCAGTTATAAACATTGTCTATTCGACATATGAAAAAAAAGTGAATTAATTATTTCCATAATCTTCTGTGATGTAATTCGACATATCGATGTGTATCACACAAAGACAATGATAATTGTAAATTCCTTTTATGATCTGCGTTTGTCTTCCTTTGTTTTTACCTTTTGTTGATTGGCTTTTGTAGGTTCAGCACGCAAGACGCATATCAAACTGAGGTCTGTTAAGAAATTGTAATTATTTGTTGATTATTACTTGAAAATAGAGTTCATTATTATTATAAAAATGAGTGAATAATTGTTTGTAACTGTAATTCCTCTCTCAGTAAGCGTTATCTGTGTTAATTGTTTCTTTCCGCTGCAAGGAGCGCAGCCATTGATGATAGCGATTTGTATCGCGTTTTTGTCTGTGTTTGCCTTAGAAACAAATCAAATGTTTGCTTGATGAAGTATAAGTAGTGCACAATACGAAAGTAGAGTTTCTGTAAATTTCAATAAGCATTTAAAATACTTATTTGCTCTAACAATAGAAAGTCTCTATCAATTGTCTGCCGCCATGTTCACAATTATCACAGCGGCAAATTCAAATTACGCAACTCTGCAGACATAAATGCTGAACGTAACACAAATGTGTAAAAATAAATGTGCACCGGTGGTCCCGAACTCATTTTAATAAAAATAATTCGAATCAGATTGGTTCTTTAAAAACAGTGCTCATAGCACGATCGTTATAACAAACTTTTATAACTGATGTATGGAGCCGAAATTAATTACGCACGAGTTGCGAAGAATATTGTTTCAGGTAACATACATCAGTGTTGTGCGCGGCTGATGTTCGGTGGTTTTAATGATCATTTTGCTGAAGATAACTGCTTCCATCTTAATCAATAGTTGTATAGAATCTGTTGTATGAACTGTGATTTAGTGACACTTACACAACTTACAGACAACACTTTAACACAACGTTAACTTGGAGTTCTTTAGCAACCTGACCAAATCTTTAGCCGGGAGTAAAATTATTTAGTAATTACTCAATGTAATAAAATAAGATTATAATTTCCATTTACAAATTAGTTAAATACCAAACCACTGAATACCAACAGCGAACGCCCCAATATATATATATATATATATATATATATATATATAAATGCAGTAAGTGAAACAGGCAAAAAGGAATACAAACGTCTGAAAAATGAGATCGACAGGAAGTGCAAAATGGCTAAGCAGGGATGGCTATAGGACAAATGTAAGGATGTAGAGGCCTATCTCACTAGGGGTAAGATTGATACCGCCTACAGGAAAATTAAAGAGACCTTTGGAGATAAGAGAACGACTTGTATGAATATCAAGAGCTCAGATGGAAACCCAGTTCTAAGCAAAGAAGGGAAAGCAGAAAGGTGGAAGGAGTATATAGAGGGTCTATACAAGGGCGATGTACTTGAGGACAATATTATGGAAATGGAAGAGGATGTAGGTGAAGATGAAATGGGAGATACGATACTACGTGAAGAGTTTGACAGAGCACTGAAAGACCTGAATCGAAACAAGGCCCCCGGAGTAGACAATATTCCATTGGAACTACTGACGGCCGTGGGAGAGCCAGTCCTGACAAAACTCTACCATCTGGTGAGCAAGATGTATGAAACAGGCGAAATACCCTCAGACTTCAAGAAGAATATAATAATTCCAATCCCAAAGAAAGCAGGTGTTGACAGATGTGAAAATTACCGAACTATCAGCATAATAAGTCACAGCTGCAAAATACTAACACGAATTCTTTACAGACGAATGGAAAAACTAGTAGAAGCCAACCTTGGGGAAGATCAGTTTGGATTCCGTAGAAACACTGGAACACGTGAGGCAATACTGACCTTACGACTTATCTTAGAAGAAAGATTAAGGAAAGGCAAACCTACGTTTCTAGCATTTGTAGACTTAGAGAAAGCTTTTGACAATGTTGACTGGAATATTCTCTTTCAAATTCTAAAGGTGGTAGGGGTAAAATACAGGGAGCGAAAGGCTATTTACAATTTGTACAGAAACCAGATGGCAGTTATAAGAGTCGAGGGACATGAAAGGGAAGCAGTGGTTGGGAAGGGAGTAAGACAGGGTTGTAGCCTCTCCCCGATGTTGTTCAATCTGTATATTGAGCAAGCAGTAAAGGAAACAAAAGAAAAATTCGGGGTAGGTATTAAAATTCATGGAGAAGAAATAAAAACTTTGAGGTTCGCCGATGACATTGTAATTCTGTCAGAGACAGCAAAGGACTTGGAAGAGCAGTTGAATGGAATGGACAGTGTCTTGAAAGGAGGATATAAGATGAACATCAACAAACGCAAAACAAGGATAATGGAATGTAGTCGAATTAAGTCGGGTGATGCTGAGGGAATTAGATTAAGAAATGAGGCACTTAAAGTAGTAAAGGAGTTTTGCTATTTGGGGAGCAAAATAACTGATGATGGTCGAAGTAGAGAGGATATAAAATGTAGGCTGGCAATGGCAAGGAAAGCGTTTCTGAAGAAGAGAAATTTGTTAACATCCAGTATTGACTTAAGTGTCAGGAAGTCATTTCTGAAAGTATTCGTATGGAGTGTAGCCATGTATGGAAGTGAAACATGGACGATAAATAGTTTGGACGAGAAGAGAATAGAAGCTTTTGAAATGTGGTGCTACAGAAGAATGCTGAAGATTAGATGGGTAGATCACATAACTAATGAGGAGGTATTGAATAGGATTGGGGAGGAGAGAAGTTTGTGGCACAACTTGACCAGAAGAAGGGATCGGTTGGTAGGACATGTTCTGAGGCATCAAGGGATCACCAATTTAGTATTGGAGGGCAGCGTGGAGGGTAAAAATCGTAGAGGGAGACCAAGAGATGAATACACTAAGCAGATTCAGAAGGATGTAGGTTGCAGTAGGTACTGGGAGATGAAAAAGCTTGAACAGGATAGAGCAGCATGGAGAGCTGCATCAAACCAGTCTCAGGACTGAAGACAACAACAACATGTATATATATATATATGTATATATATATATATATCGGTTCATGACATCCAGTCTTACAAATTTACTCTCTCTGATGGACACACGTCCAGATCATCCGCTTTCAAAACTCCGCCATCTCACCCCCCACGTCCCCCACCACTGGTGACTCACCCCAACTGCGCAACGCTACGCGCTGTTCACTTCCAACTGCCCAACACTACAATAGCGACTATTCCAACAATGCCAACCAGCCACAGACTTCACACAGCACAGTCAGTGATATTCATACAGAGCACTACGTGGCGTTACCAACATAAAAACCTAAACAGCCTACTTACAAAACTTAGCTAGCCCTTTTCTCACTCGATGTACTGCGAACCTCTGTCAGGCATTTAAATGTGGTTTGCAGAGAATCGATGTAGATGTAGATGAACTTTGGATGATGACCAATAGGCAGATTCCACATTTTTAAATTTCTGGAAAGCACTTGACACGAAGCCCCACTGTACGCTGTTAACGAAGGAACGAGCATAATGAATAAGTTCATAGATATGTGGGTGGCTGGAAGACTTCATAAGTAAAAGAACCCACTCTGTGGTCCCAGACGATGAATTTTCATTAGAGAGAAGGATATCGTCAGGAGTGCCGCAGGAAAGTGTGATAGACAGCTGTTGTTCTCCATTATACATAATTGATTTGGCGCGCACGGTGTGCAGCAATCTGTGGCCGTTTGCTGATGATGCTGTGGGGTACGGTAAGGTGTCGCCGTTGAGTAACGATAGGAAAATATGAAAGGACTTAGACAAAATTTCTAGTCTGTGTGATTAATGACAGCTACCGCGAAATGTTGAGAAATGTAAGTTGATGTGGATGAGTAGGAAGCACAAACCTGTTATGTTCAGGTACATCTTGCTAGTGTTCTAACACAGTCAATTCGCTTAAATATTTGGGCGTAACATTGCAAAGTGATATGAAATGTAACGAGCACGTGAGAACTACCGTAAGGAAAGCGAATCGCCGATGGTACGTGGTTCCCTGTTCGTACCACACTTACCCACCGTATCTCAGATGCCGTAAACGAGGAAGGGGGATGGAATCATGGTTGGTAGTCACAATTTATAATTAAGACAGTTTATTGACATTACGACTTTTAAGGAATTTGACAATTACAAATTGTGGACGAGCCACTAAATAAAGCATTGCAAATACGTACTCAGTACTCAAATAAACAGTCCCTTAAGAGAAAGTTATAAAAAAAATTAATGTGCCAAGCATTTATAGAAACCTTAAGCATAGAAATTATCAATTACTTCACATAGCCACTTCATGAAACTACTTAAAACCAGTTATTACATTAAGATGGCCACACTTAACATTCTTCACTAAAATATCCTTACAAACTTACTATTTCAATCCGTTAAAGAAGTACTTGTTAAAAGGCCAATCATAAGCTTAACGTTACCGGACACTAATACCCCTCTCTTTATTTTCCCTTATTACAAAAACAGAATTACTGACAAATTTCAGAAGTTCTAACTCCCACGTAGGATTGACCTCAAAATATATGTAATGAAAACAGTTACCAATAAAGGGTGACTTAATGACACTTCAATACCAGTGCCAAGCTAAGATCAAGTTACATAACATGATAGAACCACTTACATAAAAACTACAGCAAAAACACTGATTTTTAAAAATGAATGTTAACGTCCTCAGACGTGTTAATAAAAGACTACTAGAAAGAGCTGCGCAAGGAAGTCAGCAGGTGCTATGCAATTTAAAGTCTAGCCCGTTGCCATTCGCTAATATTTAAGGAAACAGGTTCGTCTAAGAACAGGTTACATTCAATATATATTTATTATCTACCATCTTAACCCGCCTTGGCGGAAGGAAATTAAATACTAATCTTTGGATGGCGATGTGTAAAAACACACGGTAGTGGCCAGTTTTTTTTTTAAACACTGCCAGGTCTAGATCTCGGATGACATTTCACTCCCCGCCAAGGCGCTGCCACTATCAAAAGGTTTTCTGCGAAACACAAAGACATTCCAATAATTCTCAAACATAGAAACACTCGGCACAATCTTTGACGCCATATGTGGGTAAACGTGTAAAGGAACACGTTACACTACTGGCAACTTCTCAGCTTTGACCTTAAACAATTTATACATGGACAGCTGTATTAATTGAGTGCAGGCTTTGAAAACGCCAACATAAAATCATTTGATTACAAGAAACACAGAGCACTAGTAAAACTTCTGAGAAAACTTTCAAATAACGGTCACCCTGTAACTAGGCTAACTGAACACTTCCACACCATCTTAAAGTTCTGATATGAAAGTATCACCATAATAATAAAATTTAAACGCCTCTGAGTGCGTCGGTCAACAAAACACAGTTACCACCACTTACTTCATATCACGTACACAATACGAAGGAGATGGTTCTACAACTTCATCGCTTCACTTCAAATTTTGTTCCCAGCGAAGTCACGGAACTTGTATCTCCAAGCTGCCCATGTCGCCAAAACGCCTGACCAGTTTCACGCCACAACATATAACAGTCATCACGCTCGTTCGGCAGCCGTTGATTCTCGTCTCCCAGCGAATGTCACGAGATCTCTAGGGTTACCCGTCGAAGTCTCACAACCAAAATACCTTCGCCCGCCAACTCGGAAGATAAGACACGCGAAAAGCAAAGATAGCTCAACCACAATCGATCTCAACGATCAATGAACAAAATAACACTGGTGCCAGCCCGTCACGGCTGAGTCGACTTCGGTTTATTGGGAGGATTTTTAAGACAGAGTGGTTCATCTGTAAAGGAGACCCCTTATAGGACGCTGGTGTGAGTTGTTCTTGAATACTGCTTGAGTATTTGAGATCCGTACCGGGTTGGATTAAAGGAAGACATCGAAGCAGCTTAGAAGCGGGCTCCCAGACTTTCTATCGGTAGGTTCGAACAACATGTACGCGTGACGGAGATGCTTTGGAAACTCACATGGGAATCCGTGGAGGCAAGGCAGCGTTCTTTACGAGCAACACTATTGAAAAAATTTAGAGAACCGCATTTGAAGCTGACTACTGAAAGATTCTACTGCCACCAACATACACTCCGCGTAAGAACTAAGAAGATAAGATACGAAAAATTAAGGCTCATACGGAAGCATAGTTAGTCGTTCATCCCACGCTCTGTTTGCGAGTGGAATAGGACAGGAAAAATGTGTAGTGGTATAGGGTACCCTCAGCGACGGGCCGTATGGTGGCTTGCGAAGTAACTATGTAGGTGTATATGTAAATAATGTTATGGTTTTCAAGTTCTCCTTTCTTCGTCAACCATGTGTTATTTTGCTTGCAAGGTCACAGAACTTCTTCATCTGGTTTACTTCATTGTCCCAAATGTTAATATTAAGTATACACTAATGAGATTTCTGTTGCTGTTTACAGTCATTCTTCAGCTTACTCTCAACCCACGTTCACATTCTGTAGACTTCATTCCATTCAATATAGTTTGAGCAAATGGTTCCTACAGACATATGGTTCCTACAGACATATAGACAGACGAAATGTGTTCGTACCGGTGACGCCCTATAGTGTCCACCGTGTTAAATTTTAAGTTATCAAGACTAGACTAAAGCCTTGTCGAACGAAGAGGGACCAAGTCAAATGATTAATGTCATTCAAGTTCTTTCAATCCTTATTCCATGTGCAGTTGGGTGATTTCGTGGTTAGCCGCGCGGGATTAGCCGAGCGGTCTAGGGCGCTGCAGTCATGGACTGTGCGACTGGTCCCGGCGGAGGTTCGACTCCTCCCTCCGGCATGGGTGTGTGTATTTGTCTTTAGGATACTTTAAGTTAAAAAGTGTGTAAACTTAAGGACTGATGACCTTAGCAGTTAAGTTCCATAAGATTTCAAACACATTTGAACATTTTTTTTTATTTCGTGGTTACTTAGAAATCAACACACCATAGTGAAGCAGGAAGGAAAAATACAAAGCGGACGAGTGTGTGATTTAGTTTTCAATGAAAATTCCGCCACCCGCTCTCCCCCTCACCATTTCATGACACAGAACGTTTCTTGAAGCCTGACAGAGATTTGCCTTGCGTGTGGAAAACGTCACACATTACCGAAAATCTCTACTCCATACCAGAAACACAATGTTACTCTGGAAGTGAGAAAGACGTCCTTGTGTGACGGAGATGGCGAAACGCCAACCCAAAGAGAGAGAAACGTTGTTCTGTTTGAATTGTAATGCAAACCTCTTCCGGCCACTCGACAGCGAGGGTAAGTTTGAGACTTGAGAGAGTAGTGCAGGACAGAAATGCATCAAGAAGACGCGTACCCATACACAGCCCACAAATGGAGTGTTTAAAATCCATTGGGCATCTCACTCTAACTGCTACTGAGAGCGAAAGCAACAATCACGAAAGCATGGAGGCAGAAATGTAAGAGGTAAATTGAGACGAGGCTACAAATTTATGACAGGCGGGAGGAAGTATGGTAGGTCACGGTAAAATTTCACACATTTTGCTTTCCCCCACACCAAAGGACCGCGGAATGACGTGACTTGTGCGGGTGGATTTGGGGCAGAGTATGTCGAGGGAGGAGCGAATACAGAGCGCTGATGGATGGAGGGAACGTGACCGCTGCTGCTATGTTTGGTTGCTGTCGGTTCAGTCTGCCGAAGCGAGTGTACTGCAGCTCGTGTTGTTCTTGGGAGAAACGGGTTCAGGCCATGTAAGTTCGCATTCCTTATTACTTATTTGATTGAGTCAAATAAGACAGACAAATGGCGTTGTTCTTTTCTCTTGTAATGACTTTGGATGCAATTACGATAACGGAAAAGCAGCACCCATGGTGGTCCGCTCCGCGCTATCCTTTGATTTTCTTCTGTTTGCCGGAAGTGTTTATTGACACAGTGGTCCGTAGTTAACAGGGAAGCTCATTTCTTAGGTTTATCTGCAAGATATGTGAGATAACAATAATTGTGCTTTCTTATACGTAATCGCCGTTGAGGAGGGAGACAATCTGGACCAACAGTGCCTTGACGAACTTATGGATAGTATGCCACGACGAATACAGGCATGCATCAATGAAAGAGAACGTGGTACTGAGTATTAGAGGTACCAGTGTGTACAACAATCTGGACCACAACCTCTGAAGATCCCGCTGTATGGTGGTACAACATGCAATGTGTGGTTTTCATAATCAATAAAAAGGGCGGAAACGATGTTTGTGTTGATCTCTATTCCAGTTTTCTGTACGGGTTCCGGAACTCTCGGAACCGGGGTGATGCAAAACTTTTGTAATTTGTATATTTTAAACTCGTTAGATAGCGCACTTAAGCTTTCCTAGCAAGAAATGTATTAAAGACCAATCACTATAATTTCACAGTGATTCTTCGATGTTCCCAAAATGTTATAGTTATTTAGCATGAGAAGTATGTGAGAAACACCTATTAAAAGGTGTATTATGTGTGAAGTTCCACATCCAAACTTTTGAGAAGTGGGCGAGAATTATCTTAAAATTTTCATATGACAAGCTTTCTTGTTGGTACCACGCATGTGAACTTGACGAACGTGTAGAGTTGACGAACAGCGAGCTCTAAAAATGAAATTATCAAGTTGCTGAAAGCAGACACTGGAATTCTTAAAGGAGAAATACATTCCTTAAAAGAACAAAACGTAAGACTCAAAAACGACGTAAACTATAGTACCAATGGAAATACAAATACGTAGACGAAAAGTCACAAAAAAAAATTTTTTGTGTGTTAGACTTCAATAATACGATTGAAAATGGCGTGAATGGCGAAACTGCTAACAAATACAACGTACAAAACCAAAATTCATACGTGAATGGACCAACATAAATTACAAGAATACTGAGTGATCACAATTAAAGTGCCGCTACTCACAGTGTTCCAGTGCGGGCTGTAATTCCCGTGTGCCGGCCGGAGTGGCCGAGCGGTTATGGGTGCTTCAGTCTGGAACCGCGCGACCGCTACGGTCGAAGGTTCGAATCCTGCCTCGGGCATGGATGCGCGTGATGTCCTTAGGTTAGTCAGGTTTAAGCAGTTCTAAGTTCTAGGGGACTGATGACCTCAGATGTTAAGTCCCATAGTCCTCAGAGCCATTTGAACCATTTGAATTCCCGTGTGGCAGAGGAACTTGGTAGATGTTCTAACGCGTTAACACGGACCCTACTGATGCTAACAAGAAATTTTGTGCCAATTTGACCACCAGGTTCAAATCTGCTGATTTCAATGTGAGTAAGACGTATAGAAAAATTTGCATATGCAATGAATTAAGTATTGGACGTGGGCAGAATTGTCAGACAAGTGAGAAATGCCTAACGTTCACCTTACTGCTAATCATCGTTTGCACAGTTTGTTCAGGGTGAGCACCGAAGACATCGACAAGATTCTGTACAGTGCGAGATTTGCATCTGGTGACCGAAAATGGAAATAACTTTTTCCCAGCATAAATCGGTTCCGTATTAATGCATCAAATTTCACTGCCATATGAGGATTAGAGGCTATCCTAGATCTCGGTTAGTAGCTGAACTTTAATTATAACCACCCAGTAGTACACAAAGAACTTCAAAAATAGTTGTCAACTATGAATATCTAATAACTGGAGATTCTATGACTAGGAATTTAATAGCGTCAGGTAGCAAAATCGATGTTCTCCCAGGGATAAGAACTCATCAGCTAAAAAATAAGTATTTGAAGACCATTCTGGAAGGAAAACGTAGGCAAACGGGAGATATTTATTATGATACGACTTGCAAAGCAGTTTTCATCAACGCGAGGACAAATTTTCTTTGAAGCCACAGTCGAGAAGACGTCAGTGCTAAGAGGTGGTGTTATCTATGTAAGTTAAGTGAGCGATAAGTATGCTCACAAAACAAGCTTCAGTGTCAGAGAAATGTAACAGGATAATAACAATATTTGTACATCCTAATATTTTAGTGTCTTTATTTCAGTCAAACGCCTTGTTTGGTGTAACTTCATATACTTCCTGATCATCATTCATGATGTTAATTTTCTCAGTATTCTCATTTCAGCTGCGTCTCAGTAAATTCGTTTTTCTTCGATTAATCTCAATCCATAATCTCTACTGATTACGCTCTATGTTTTTCTCAGCAGATCCTGTAACCCTTCTTCACATACACTGAGGATAGAAATTTCATCAGCGAATCTTATCATTCACATTGTTTCAGCTTGAATTTTTAGTCCAACTCTTGAAACTTCCCTTTAATACCGTAATTGCTTCTTCGATGTATACACTAACAGTAAGGGCGGAAACCTACACCCCTGTCTTACGCACTTTCATCCGAGCACATTGTTCTTGACGTTCCATTCTTTTTGTTCTCTCTTGTCTCTTTTCTACAGTGTCTGTTATCTGTCATCCTTGTAGCTTACCCCTACTTTTCTCAGAGTTTTCAACACTTTGCGCTCTTTGATAGATTCCAACGCTTTTTTCAGTTGGCCACATCCTATGAGCGTGTCTTCATTTCTCAGTTTGGCAAACTGTGACATTGTCGCGAATTCACCAGGGCCCGAACGTAGAATAAATTTCCATTACTACACGTCTACGATCACAATTTTTTTTTAATCAGGCTACCGGTTTCGGTCTACAATGACCGTAATCAGTTCTTCTTCGTAAAAACATGTCCTAATATACTGCAGCTATAGTGGCATCGTCAAATGCTAAACAGAATATCTGCACCAGCATCGTCAAACATACATACGCTACTGGCGATTAAAATTGCTACACCACGAAGATAACGTGCTACAGAAGCGAAATTTAACCGACAGGAAGAAGATGCTGTGATATGCAAAAGATTAGCTGTTCAGAGCATTCACACTAGGTTGGCGCCGGTGGCGACATCTACAACGTGCTGCCATCAGGAAAGTTTCCAACCGATTTCTCATACACAAATAGCAGTAGACCGGCGTTGCCTGGTGAAACGTTGTTGTGATACCTCGTGCAAGGAGGAGAAATGCACACCATCACGTTTCCGGCTTTGATAAAGGTCGGATTGTAGCTTATCGCGATTGCGGTTTATCGTATCGCGACACTGCTGCTCGCGTTGGTCGATAGCCAATGACTGTTAGCAGAATATGGAATCGGTGGGTCCAGGAGGGTAATACGGAACGCCGTTCTGGAACCCAACGCTCTCGTATCACTAGCAGTCGAGATGAAAGGCATCTTATCCGCATGGGTGTAACGGATCGTGCAGCCACGTCTCAATCCCTCAGTCAACAGATGGAGACGTTTGCAAGACAACAACCATCTGCACGATTAGTTCGACGACGTTTGCAGCAGCATGGTCTACCAGCTCGGAGACCATGGCTGCGGTTACCCTTGACGCTGCATCACAGACCGGAACGCCTGCGATGGTGTACTCAACGACGAACCTGGGTGCACGAGTGGCAAAACGTCATTTTCTCGGGTGAATCCAGGTTCTGTATACAGCATCATGATGGTCGCATCCGTGTTTGGCGACATCGTGGTGAATGCACATTGGAAGCGTGTATTCGTCATCGCCATACTGGCGTATCACCCAGTGTGATGGTATGGGGTGCCATTGATTACACGTCTCGGTCACCTCTTGTTCCCATTGACGGCACTTTGAACAGTGGACGTTACATTTCAGGTGTGTTACGACCCGAGGCTCTACCCTTAATTCGATCCCTGCGAAACCCTACATTTCAGCAGGATAATGCACGACCGCATGTTGCAGGTCCTGTACAGGCCTTTCTGGATACAGAAAATGTTCGATTCCTGCCCTGGCCAGCACGTTGTCCAGATCGCTCACCAATTGAAAACGTCTGGTCAATAGTGGCCGAGCAACTGGTTCGTCACAATACGGCAGTCACTACTCTTGATGAACTGTGGTATCGTGTTGAAGCTGCATGGGCAGCTGTACCTGTACACGCCATCCAAGCTCTGTTTGACTCAATGCCCAGTCGTATCAAGGCCGTTATTGCGGCCAGAGGTGGTTGTTCTGGTTACTGATTTCTCAAGATCTATGCACCCAAATTGCGTGAAAATGTAATTACATTCCCGTTCTAGTATAACATATTTGTCCAATGAATACCCATTTATCATCTGCATTTCTTCTTCGTGTGGCAATTTTAATGGCCAGTACTGTAACTAATAGTATATACAAAAGACATCTTGTCAGCACCACTACTGATCAAAGCAAATAGCTCTGATTTTGTGTTTACAGTTTGAAGATGCCATTACGGCTCCAGTATATTAGGAGATGTTTTTATAAAACAGATCTGAAGATGGTCGTTATAGGCCGAAACGTGTAGTCTGCTGACTAAAAATTTTTGAACGTAGACGTGATGCAAAGGAAATTTATTTTTCTTTAGTATTGACTGTATAATGTGCAGCACTAAAACATTAGTTACAGCAGCCTTCTGGTTCAATACTGTTATTGCGTTGTCATTACAAGTTACGTAACTGTTGGCGGTCGGGGAAGAAATAGAGAGCTAAGGGCGAGTGAAGGTCGTAGTCTCAAGTCCGCGCCGTCAACGAGTGAGAGAGGGGGTCTTTCCGGCGGGGTCAGCGCGCGGGCGAAACATCATGTAGGTCAGCCGCACAGACGCTAAAGCGCTCATCCCGGCAGAGGCGGAGAGGGGCGGCGGGCCAGGTCGATACGGCGGCAGCGGCGGCTCTTAACGCTCGCCAAGCAGCCGGCGCGGCGCCAGACCGCCTGCCTACACAGACACCCGCACGTGCAACCACCCACCTGCCGCCATCCGCTGGCGGGCTCGCTTTTGTATCTGCACGCAGCACGGCTGAGGGTGCCAGATCAGTGCCGTCCCGGCACCCACTCTTCCTCCCCTCACCCCTCCAACCCTCCCCTCACCACACACACACACACACACACACACAGCCACCACACCACCGTTCGCCACCATCCGCGAATCCTCCGTTTATTGGTTTCCCTGCGGCTGGCAATTTCTGAAGAGCGCAGGAAGGAAACGCCTCCGCCCGGGTGGTTTTCATTCGAGCGTCGCTCGGCAGCTGACGTACGGCCGAGTGCCCAGCCGTAAAGCGCCGCATTGCGTGATGAATCCTTATTAAACTCCGGCAGAGCGCCTCAGCCGCCGAGAACCCTCAATTACGGCGGATTAAATGTTTCCTAATATTCACCACCGCGCGGGCAACAACTCACGAAATTTCGGTACGGCCACTGAGACTCCGTAGTCATACCTGGTAATCAAATTACGTGCGTCAGGCCTTGAAGGTTTCGGAAACTGATATTCGAAGGATTGCGTGAGATTACACTCGGTAGCATGGTTTCTGAAAGTGGTAATTTATTTATAACGGAAGAATATTTATTCGCGTAATTAATTATTTCCACTGTTTATGCCTGACGAGACGCCGTGCGGGGAAAGACAAATGTGAGTTGTTCACTACGCCCAAAGTTGCTCATTTACAGCGCATCTTTGAACGAAGCGTCATTATGAGCAGGCGACGGAACACATCGGAGGATCAACTTCCGTGACGCCCACTTGGCGACACTACCGTTATATCACTTCTGTTCCTTCACACTACTAACTGGACTGTCGCACAGTTATTCTATTCATAATATGACTAAGAAATAATGAAAAATTTGGAAGAAAAAAACTGTCACATGTTTTGCCTAATGATTTGTTTAAAAGTAAGAAGCAGACTAGAAAACCATTTCACGCACATTTGAATGATATTCGAAAACACGTACAAAAAATCAGGCACATCCAGTGTCTTTAAAGTCTTTCTTAGTTTTAAACAAAATGTAATTTCATTAAATATTTTACCGTCTTTTTCTACTTACTTTCTTTTATTTTCAGGTATGGTTCAGGATGTATTAAATGTAATATTTTTAAATTCGATCAGTATTCTGTTACCAATAGGAGTATATAGATCAATAGGTCTAAAATTTTCAGTTATGCTGCCTGAGAAAAAGAACTGCATATTTTCTACGTCGATGTAATTTTCTTACGCGCAAGACAGCTACGCGTTGGGGAGAGGAACTTTTCGACTCTTCATTTAGATGGATGGCAGTACCTGTTTCAGTTTTACCTCAGATCACTAGCTTAGTTTATCTCAATTACCCTGGTTAGTTTCCAGCAATTACAAATTTATAAGAACGTAGGCTTCCGCGGCCGGTGTCATAGTGATTAAAATTCTACTGCGTATTATGCCACGTCATTGCTAAAAACTAACAACAATAATAAATTAAAACCGACGTTTCGGTCGAATTGCAACAGCCTTCCTCAGGAAGGCCGTTTGAATCACAATTGCAAATTTATTTGGAAACCTCGAGCTCACGTTGGTCAATTTGGTAGACCATTTGACCATTTCCAACATTTCGTTCTGCTATCGAAATTAGAAAAAATTCCAGTGTCTATTCTCTAGGGAGTAGTATTTTCCGTTCCACTCAAACTAAGAAACGTCCCCTTTGAACAATTATACTAGACTGTGCTTAAACTGACACACAATATTTTTTCGCGCAACGCAATCTGACTTTCAAAAATCTCTATAAAAGAATGGCTCTGACTAACATTAACCTATAACTTTCACAAATCACTGACCTCACCAAAAATCTTCGTTACTCGAACTACTGCAATACAGCGAGCGCCACTACTGCCAGCTAAATAAAAGATTCAAACTACTGAAGGCACTAACTACTGATAGGCACAGTTAGCAAATGAAAGATTTTGATAGAGAACAAACAATGTATTTACCTTAATAGTCATAATATATATAGCAGTTCATGACATCCAGTCTTACAAATTTCAAAACTCCGCCATCTCTCTCCCCACGTCCACCACTGCTGGCGGCTCACCTCCAACTGCGCAACGCTACGCGCTGTTAACATCCAGCTGCCCAACACTACAATGGCAGATATTCCAACAACAATGCAAACCAGCCACAGACTGCACACAGCACATACAGAGCGCTACGTGGCGTTACCAATATAAAAACTTAAACAGACTGCTTACAAAACATTTGACTAAAAATAGAAAAATTACGTCGTGTACTAATCACCGAGATATGCAAATAGAAGACTCACTGTTTTTGTATTGTTATGTTGCTTTTAGTTCCAGGCAGAGTAGTTGCATCGTATCCGCGATACGCAGACAGTGGGTTAGTTTTTATCAAGCGGTTGCTCGAGTGGAAATAGGCATGATCATAACAAAGACTGTTAACAGGAGTGGTCATCCTCCAGTGGCCGCTTCTTCAGACCCTGGTGTGAAAGTAGTACTCACTGAACGTCAAACGGTATTGAATGCCAATAATGCTAAATAGAGGAAACATTAAGGTCTCTTGATACAATAGTGTTATCTAACAACAGGTTGTTATATTCATACCACGTAATTGTACTGAGCATACTGAAAGCGGATCTCTGTACTAAATGTTTCGAGTAGCCTTACTCCATATTACTTGAATAAAATCCAGAACGTATCGACTCATCAGTTTGTAATTTTACCCAAGCGTAAGCCATTATTTCCAATCACCTTCAGCAGAGTTATTGTTCATAACGCACATATCCGAATGAAATTGTTACTGGAGTAGCGAGAAAACGTGACACAGGAGGCATTGTACTTTGAAATGATGGCATAAAGGAAACGATACTATCTATACTAGCATTAGGTAATGAGTGGAAAATAAAGAAACGATTTAATATCGATAGTGAGCACCTCCATTAGATCGATTCACAAACTTACGATGAATAAATAGAGGTGTCAAAAAAGAAAGCTATATGTTTAATATTTACTATACCTAAAGAGCCGAAATGGAAAGCAGTATTAATTCATATAGACTGAAAAGATGCAAAGGTGCCGGGGTGGAGAACAGTTTGTACCTCTTTAATTCAGACGAATTTTGCATGAGAACGAGACATGCACTCGAACCCCTCCTTATCTACCAGCTAATTTATTACGAGCACAACGGTAACGGAAGAAAATGATGGTGGCCCCTGTTAGACGGTAAAATAAGGAGTGCACACTCACAATAATTTAATAAAGATCGTAATCTACTCAGAAAAAAGAGAACTTTATCATAATAAACAACAGGAAATGGGATTCTGCATATATGTACAAAATGATATGCGGATTAAATATTACAGTAAGATTTATTATACATCAGAACATAAATGCACATGGTTATCGTCACAAACGGTAGCTTAAAGGATAGGTTATACTGAAATATTATGAGAATAATAGTTGGCTCGAGAACAAGGGGTTTCTACTCTCTGTGATGCAATAGACTGACGATAATGACTGGAAGTCCTAATGAATCAAATATTAGTCTGCTGATTATATAGCAGTATCGCAATTACTAGTGAGGGATCAAATGGGATCACATGGAGAAACAAGCAAGGTGGACTTGAAGCAAAGCTATCGCGCGTGTTGCTGAGGGATTCAGTATAAAATTGATAAGGTCCTACAATTCCGGAGCCGCAAAATACTGTACCAGTACTGAAATCTGCAGCGCGTCGTCGGTAGGCAGCGTCCTGATGGTGTAGGCTCCGACTTCTGCGTGCAACAACTCTTTGTCAACCCCTGGCCACGAAGGCTGTCCGAGATTTCTAAGTTCTTCGGAAAGCTAGTGACCAAGTCGCAAGAGCATCTGACTCCTAGGAAGATCGGATCCCGAATCCCACTCTGTGATGCGATGCAAGAGCGAAGCCAGCATTGCTCAACTCCCTACTGTCCTCGAAAACCGCGAATCAGCAGTCAGTTCTGATTCCAAAATTCCCCCACACTGTCTCGGAACATCATTCGCGCCAATAGCGACCATTCCACCAAATTTCGAGCAGGGCTTTATGACGTCAACTATCCTCAGTTTAAGTTGACCAATCATGCCTCTGCTATTCAGCTGAGGGCACTGAACTTGCCGTTTGACCAGCTACGAAAACAACCTGCCTAGACCACCAGCCATCCGACGCCAGACAGTCGCACCCAGCAGGGCACGGTTCACAAGTATTCTCAGAATCACGATGACAATGCACTCAGTCGGTCCCATGAAACTTCGTTCCAGACGCTCCGGAACGGTAAACACGTAAACTGCGGCGACACTCAGACGTCTTGCAGGTCGTTTCGCCCTGCATAATATAGGCGAAACTCGACCGACGTCAGTCGTTCTGCCAGGCGCTTAAACCTATTGTGCGAACCCCTCAGAATTTAGGGAAGTACAGCCCCCAACCGGAAATACCGTGTGCCACGTCCTCCGTTGTTTGCCTCGCACAGGCCACCCAGTTGAGTTACCCAACATTTATAGGAATCAAGTGAAAAGTATTTTTTGAGCTCTCATTACAAACACTCTCATTACAATAACCTTATTCGGTCTTTTACTACCGTGCAATGACAAAGAACATTAATAAAAATGATGAAAATGGGATGAGACATGCAAAATAGGGCATGGAACCTCTCACAGATAATAAGTCGGATATTCGAAGATAGGTTCAGCCTAAAAGTCCAGGAAAGTCCATTGTAACCGGATGAATTTTCTAGTAGATAAGGCTCCTTGACCTATCTCTAGGAAAGAAGGCTCCTAGGCTCATATGAGTGGTTTATAACTTAAAAGTTGCACGTCTATTAACCCCTACAAATCTGCACAGCCGTCGTTCAATCGTGTGATCTATTGCCCGTGGTACACCACAATTGCCTCAGCACCCGTTTTGAATAGCGTTATTTTCCCGTGCACACAATACTTCACGACGACGACATGCGAACAGTTTACATTCTTAGCCGTTTAGAAAACGCTTCTGCCCTTGTCCCGAAAGCCCATGATCACAATCTTCTGGACATCATATAGAGGGTGTTACAAAAAGGTACGGCCAAACTTTCAGGAAACATTCCGCACACACAAAGAGAGAAAATATGTTATGTGGACATGTGTCCGGAAACGCTTACTTTCCATGTTAGAGCTCATTTTATTACTTCTCTTCAAATCACATTAATCGTGGAATGTAAACACACAGCAACAGAACATACCAGCGTGACTTCAAACACTTTGTTACAGGAAATGTTCAAAATGTCCTCCGTTAGCGAGGATACATGCATCCACCCTCCGTCGCATGGAATCGCTGATGCGCTGATGCAGCCCTGGAGAATGGTGTATTGTATCACAGCCGTCCACAATACGAGCACGAAGAGTCTCTACATTTGGTAACGGGGTTGCGTAGACAAGATCTTTCAAATGCCCCCATAAATGAAAGTCAAGAGGGTTGAGGTCAGGAGAGCGTGGAGGCCATGGAATTAGTCCGCCTCTACCAATCCATCGGTCACCGAATCTGTTCTTGAGAAGCGTACGAACACTTCGACTGAAATGTGCAGGAACTCCATCGTTCATGAACCACATGTTGTGTCGTTCTTGTAAAGGCACATGTTCTAGCAGCACAGGTAGAGTAGCCCGTATGAAATCATGGCGGTGAATCGAGGAAGTACAGTACATACTGACGAAACTAAAATGAGCTCTAACATGGAAATTAAGCGTTTCCGGACACATGTCCACATACCATCTTTTCTTTATCTGTGCTTGAGGAATGTTTCCAGAAAGTTTGGCCGTACCTTTTTGTAACACCCTGTATATCATTCCGTTTCCACATTACAACGGCTACAGAAAAAAATAAGTATGTGAAATCGTATGGGACTTAACTGCTAAGGTCATCAGTCCCTAAGTTTACACACTACTTAATCTAAATTATCGTAAGGACAAACACACACTCCCATGCCCGAGGGAGGGCTCGAACCTCCGCCGGGATCAGCCGCACAGAACGGCTACAGATTTTCGCGTCCTTCTCCATCTCCCCGACTAGCTTTATAGACTTTTCACTGCTAGCGCTGTTACTGCCCTCTGCCAGCAGTTATTGTACACTGACGCAGAAGGTAGGTGGTGGACGCACTACTGTGACAGGACGGTGTAGCAGTAGTAATTATGACAATAATTACTGCAGGAGGAATCGGAGAAAGGAGGGTGGGGAAATGATGGAGTACTAATGGTGATGACGACTTCATGGCCTGTGTCATCTAAATTAATGGACTTAGCGCTGGAGGAGTTTCTGTACGGGTTAATTCTTGTATATTATTTACTATTAGTTGTCTTCAAAGTACTATAATTTTGTTGAATTTATGAATGTAGAATGTCGGAAGCTCTCACAGTTAACATTAAACTAGTACAGGAATATAAAATTCTTGTGAAACATTAACATTGTTCATTGAAAGAGAAAGCAAACGGTTCTAAAGTTCTGTTAACGTGAAAATGTCTTTCATTCATTGTATATACAAGGATATATTACGAGTTGTACTGCCACGATCAAGAAAAGCTGAAATTTGTTCAGTTCGAGAACTGTTTTGATGCAGCTCTCCAGGCTACACTATACTGTTGAAGGCGCTTCATTTCCGGGTAACTATTATGTCCTTAGGGATCTGCTGACTGCATTCATCTCTTGGTCTCCCTTTACGATTTTTACCCCTCAAACCTCCGTCCAGTGCTGATTTCGTGATCCCTTGATGTCTCAGGCTGTGTCCTACCAACCTTCTGTTAGTCAAGTTGTGCAACACATTTAATTTCGTTAAAAGTCATGGTGTCCTTTGTTTTACACAATTCGCTTCGCTACTAGCTTTGGTCAAATGACCATTATCAAGCACAAGTTGGTTTAAAAGGCTGGAAAGATATACCAGCCATTTATTCCAGCTTGTACTTGATAGTCGTCATTTGAACTAAAATAGAAGCAAAGCTAATTGTGCAAAATAAAGGACTGCTGAAGGATCACCATGAATTTTAACAAATTATTTGACGGCTGAATATACCCCCTTCAAACAGACATAAATTTTCCCCTCAAATATATTCAATATCTCCTCATTAATCACCCGACCTACACATCTAATCTTCAGCATACTTGTTTACCACCATATTTTGAAATCTTCTATTCCCTTCTTGTCTAAACTGTTTATCGTCTATATTCCACTTCCACTCATCACTACACCCCATACAAATACTTCCAGGAAAGACGTCCTAACACTTACATCTATATTTGATGTTAACAAAGTCCTTTGCTTCAAAAAGGCTTTTCTAGCCATGTCCAGTGTACATTTTGTATCCTCTCTACTTACGCCAGCATTAGTTATCTTGCTGCAGAAACAGCAAAACTCACCTACTATTTTAAACGTCTCGTTTACTAACCTAATGCTCTTAGCCTCAGCTGATTTCATTAGACTACAGTTCATTATCCGTATTTTACTTTTGTTGGTGTTCGTTTCATATCTTCCTTTGAAGACACTATCCATTTCATTCAGCTGCTCTTCCAATTCCTCTGCTATCTCTGATAGAATTATAGTGCCATCGGCAAACCTCAAAGTTTATATTTCTTCTCTTAGAATTTTAATTTCTGCTGCAAATTTATCTTTGGTTTCCTTCGCTGCTTGCTCGGTGTACAGATGAATAACATCTGGGATGGGAACGTAACTGTGTCACTGCATTCGCAACCAGTGATTCTCTTTCATACCCCTCGACAGTTATAACTGGCGTCTGGTTTCTGTAAAAGTTGACAATAGCCTTTCGATCTCTGTATTTTACCTTATCCACCTTAAGAATTTCAAAGTGATTATTCCAGTCAACATTGTCGAAGGTTTTGTTCAATTCTACAGATGTTATAAACGAACACTACCCTTTCCCTAACCTGTCTTAAAAGAAACTGTGGGCTTATTATTGCACCGCATGTTCCTACGTTTTTCGGAATCCAAATTGATCTTCCCAGAGGTCGCCTTCCGCACGTTTTTCCCTCCTTATGTAAAGCTGGCGTTTCCATCTCCTTTCTCTAACAATCCAAAGTTACAAGTGCGGACTTTTATTGTTTGTATACAGCCTCAGCGGGACTTTTTTCAAAATAGTTCTAATCTCTGAAACCTATAACGATACGCTGAGAGATTTTAATCCACTGCATAACACAAGACATGGTCTACGACAAGATAAGGAGTAAGTAACATCTACAGAACTCTGGTCTAGTATTTATGCCGCACGTGGTTCGCAGTTTCATTGATTTCGCAAATTTATTTTGTTTTAACTTTTGCGGACGGGTGTTCTTCCTGACATCTTACGGAGAGGAGTCATCCGCTCCATCTATTGTTCTGCTTGTTACCTTATTTTATTGTTTTACTGTGTTATTTCCTGAGACAGTGATTGTGAACCAACTCAGCATTTTCCTAGGTATGTCCAGGAAGCCCGCCTAAAATCCACATGAGAGTAGTTGATGTAGTAGACCAACAGTCGGTAATCCACCACGTGGGATCAACCGGGGTCTGGCTAGCTTTTGCAATCTTTCAAGCTGACGAATTGTGCATTTTTAAAATTTCTTTCTCTAGCGGCTCCTTTCACTCCTTATAGTTCAAACTGCTCGCCGTAACTACCTGCAATGAAAGCGGCTTTTTGGGCTTCAAAGGTTTTTCCTATGAAAATGAAGGGGAAGCACGGAGTGAGTTAAAGTATAACAAGTTTCTCGCACCAGTCGGTTTATTGCTGCTAAATCCTACAGAAAATTGAAATCCTTACAGTGAATTAAGTCTCTTTAAGATCAAAATCTTCTTATCTTCATATGCTACTTCACCTTTATAGTGAAAACTTTAGAAATGAGTTTCTGCTACGACTACAATTAGCTGGATTTTCCTAATCTTGGCAGTGTGTTACTTCGGTACGAAAGTGTTATTACTTATAAAATATAATTTCAATGAGTGTGCAGCACACGGTTTCCCCGAGATTAAAGCAGCATCTAGTCAGAAGATTACGCTTCGGAATGAATTCCAGTTTCGGTTCATCAGGACAAAATTGATAGAGTATCGCTTGTGTCTTATCCTTTACCGAAACTGGGATGATCAACGTGAGCGTCCGAGTTTCCTCTTGCTAAAGAATCTCAGTAGGTCACCTGGCTGATATTACTGAGGCGGAAAAAATGATTCAGCTTAATGAATCCTGGTACAATACTTTCCTTCAACTGAAGGCTTGAATTTTCTGATGAAACAGATAATGTAAAGTATCTGAATACTGGAAATACCAAGATTATGATACTTCGTCACATCACGTACCGAGTAACGTAAAACGGATCATGTTGTGACAGGACCTTTGGTGCTGATATTGGTACGAGGCATCTTCGATAGGTCACAAGTCGTCGACCTCCGTGGAAACTGTTACCTGAAAAGTGGCAGCCAAGCACACTTTTTCGGCTGCGTAAAGCGCTGGCAATGCAGACATGAATAATTCCAATAAACTTCCGGCCAACAAAATAGCAACACTGTGAACGTGGCATACTAAACACGTATACGAACAACGTGGGGTAGATTAATACAATTTTCATTCTGTATATACCACTGCGAAGCGAGTTTTTAATTCACAAAGCGATTATGGAAACAGAAGCAGTGATGGTGGAACATTCAAGGGAAAACTTGCAAATTCTCACGCGTAAATTTCCTGGTCGTTTTACAGTGTTAGAGGGAGATTTTTCAACGTAGCTGATATAAGCTGGGAGAGCCATTTGATATAGGCTACTAGAAGAGAAAAGGAATAACGTGAATATGTTCTAAGTACCTTACACGATAATTACCTTGAGCAGCGAAGTGACGCGTGAAATAAATTCATAGAGCTCCTGTTTATCAACGGGCCACAACATTTCTTCTCAATTAACATAGAACCGGAAATAATTATCCACAAAATCGTTACAGTATCGTTGAATACAGCTATAAATGGCACTGAAAAATAGTAAGAAGATGTAGTTGTGACGCTGTAAACAACTAGTTCATAAAATGCAGTTCAGTTTCATTTTGAATTTTTTAAGCCAGATACGTGGTTAGATGATGGAGGTGTTTACTCGGATTGTAACAGCCTACAATTACAGTAGATGATGTTCTACAAAGTGTTCACGACTCAGTAGATGTTGTTCTACAAAGTGTTCACGACTCACTGTCACACAATACTGTACTCCAAACAGTCATTCTGCGAATTTCTTCCTCAAATTTGGGCCATATTTGACACTTGTAAACTTCACTTTGTCAAGGTATCTTATGTGTTCTCTTTGATTTGTCTGCCTCGTGTTATTTTGCTTTCGAAGTAGTAGAATTTCTAACCTTTGTCTACTTCGTGCTCCGCAGTTTTGATGCTAAATTCATCGCTACTCTCGTATCTGATAGTCCATAATTACAATTTATCTTTCTCTGCTTTCCTCTCATTCCTTATTCATTGGACTGTTCAGTCCATTCAACAAATCATGTACTTCTCTCTCACTTTCACTGAAGACAGCTATGTCACCAGTAAATATATCCTTTCATCATGAACTCTAGTAGTACTCTCTAAACTATCTTTCATTTCTGTTATTACTTTTTCGATGTATAGAATGAACAGTAGGGGTGAAAGACTGCTCCCCTAGCGCTGCTACCTGCCGTCTGTGAGCAATTACTGCACACTGACGCCGAATGTAGATGGGCCGTGAGTGAACAGTATGATAATAATAATCATAACAATAATTACAGAAAGAGGAATCAGGGAAATGAGGGTAGGAAAATGATCGCAGCCAGTTTCGTGTAGAGTACTAATGATGGTGATGAGTTTATGGACAGAGTCAGCTAAATTAGTAGCCGTAGCGTTGGAGGCATTTCTATATCGACTATGGGCTAACTCTTGTATCTTACTGAGAAATAGTTGGCTTTAAAATATTGAAATTTTATTGAATTTATGAGTGTAGAATATCAGAAGCTATGACAGTTAACATCAGAGTAGTATAAGAACGTAAAATTCTAGCGTAACATTTGCGATGTTCGTTGAAAGAGAAAAAAAACGGACTTCCACCCCATTAGGATAATTCCTTTGTGGTGCCTTGGTTTTCCTTCTTTTTTTCGTCGTAGAGTTCACTATTCCACCGAAAGAACTCTAGAAATGTTAAAAAACTTTCGAAAAATGTAGTAAAAGGACTTATCAAATGTTTAATTACTGCTTACACAGGTTCCAGAATTGTTCACGATTTCTTGTAGATTGATAGGAGTACTTGTCTGTTCACAGAACACTACACGAAGGAACAGTGCGATAGGATAACGGCTCCCTGAAGGGTCACTCGTTGTTGAAGTGGCTCAAGATGCCGTACAGACATTTTGTTAAACGCCTAGAGAAACTGTAACTGTTCCTTATCTAACTTTTCATTCCAGGTCGGTAATCAGACAATACAATGGTATCTTAATGGCTACGATGAAACATAAGATCCGATCACTTCTTTCGGTGAAATTATCTCATGTATTCAAATCCACTGTTGTGAGAGGAGTTTTCTCAGCCTGCAGTAAACAGAAAACTGGCTCGAAAATGTTACAGTAACGGTCGAAACTTTTCCAAAACAAACGAAATGAAATCCACCAAGCCATTTTACGCCGGTCGTAACACCGGCGTGAATGGAAACAACTCAGGCGAAGTTTAAATTACACTCGTGACACACTACTGGATTTTAGTCTCGCAGACGAGACCATTTCGATAACACTTTCCAAACAGTGGAAAAGTCCCAAAGTTTGATTACCATATGAAGCGGAGAAACTGTTCGAGATTAAAGCAACAAGACGTTATAAGACGTCCAAGAAAATGACAGCTATATCAAAGAATCACCGAAAAATCTCGACAAATTTTGATTCAGAATTTTTAATCACAGATAAATACCAAGAAATGTTGATTCTCACTTACATAATTACACAGATTTTGATTGTGTGCTGCTAGTGGTTTAATCCACACAAGTTGCAACACTAATATGTTAATCTGTCTCAATGCTAGCATAAATTTACTCGTAGCTTTGCAACAAATGTCGTAATTGTTTGTTTATGCTAATGACTGTGATTATCGTTAGGAACAGAATCCACCTGTGTTACATCAATCTTATTTTCAGATGTTTGTTCCCATAAGTACAGTTTCTTGCTGAATCTTCGATTTTCCTCTCCTGTGGTTGAACACTATAATTGAAAATCTTATTTACTGCCGTAAAATAACGGTAACGTACTAAAGTAGGCTGTGCATTGCGTCTTACGAACATTAGTGGGTAATGGTTTCACTTCATTTTTGATTGCGAAGAGATGTCGGATTTCTACCGTTGTGAGGACTGCGGATTTGTGGAATAACAGTGTGTAAGAGGTATGCGCTATATGCGCTGCCTGCAACAGGCAAGACTTAGGAGAGTCTCTGACCAGAGAGCAGTATGTATTTAGTAGTTGCTTGTCGCTAGTCGACACTAGTCGGTAGTAGTCTGCGTGAGTCGACAGTAGTCGGCAGTAGTCGGCGCGTGTCTGCGCTTGTCTGCAGTCTGCCCTGGTCGGGACTCTGGAGGATGAGTATTATTGTAGAAGGTAAAGAAGCAGCCTTGCGCATATCTAGTAATGTATGTTAACTGTCATCAATTTCTTTTAAAAAATGCCCCAATAATAATATTTATAATATAAAGTAATTTTTTTAAAAAAAAGCATTCATTTCAATTTAAAGATTTTATTCAATGCATAATTATTCCTTTCACGAATCACAAAGCATAGGCCAGCATTGCACGAAGCTGTGCCGAAAACTTTTTTAGGTAAGAGCAGATATATTCGCAGTTTTTATTGAGGTAAGAATTTTTGCTTTTTTATTGAGAGTACAGGGCCGTGGCGCAGCGCTGCTGTCGTCATAAAATTCACCAGGTTACTGAATTTTTTTATTATTTTGGTGTTTACGAATTTCTCTGTTTCGAACTTAACATTAAATGAGAAACGAATTTTGTGAGTACATTAAATGTGAATGCATTTCTGCACTGAGATTATGAATGGGAACCAATTTTGTTCAGAGGTTACAATATTTAAAAATTCATTTAAATATTAATTTTGTGGGGAGGTTACACCCGGTTCATTTAATTAATTTTTGTGTGGGGAGGTTACAAGTGTATATTATTTAATAAAAGTCATTAACGAACACGTGAATGATTTC
Organism: Schistocerca piceifrons; assembly: GCF_021461385.2. Lineage (NCBI taxonomy): Eukaryota > Metazoa > Arthropoda > Insecta > Orthoptera > Acrididae > Schistocerca > Schistocerca piceifrons. The sequence continues at coordinate 441,542,750 of NC_060141.1, read as the reverse complement.
GCTTAAAGAGCTGATGCCAGTGATTAAAACGATACAATTTACATCAAGGCGCTAACTATTAAAAATAAAAAAAACCATAAATATGATATTGTTTTGTTGATTACGTTAAAATTTTGCACATTTGTATTATGATGACGAAGAAATACTTGAGCATTTTCGGAGGTGACTCGCTAAACGTGGGGAAACTGGCTGAGAAACTCAGAACACAGTGTGTAGATACGTTCGATACTGACCATACATTCACACTTATTCCGCCGATATTCTGTCAACAGAACCCTTTCGCGGTTCACATGATGCATTAATCGCCAGTGTTGTTACAACCAACCGGTGGCTAAAGATGTCCCTCTTCGGTGGGTCCAACACTTTAATAGGCTGTTAACTATTGGATATCATCTGAGCCGAAGTGCTAAACCGGTAGATATTACCCCTCCATACTTCAATTAATCCGCCAAACGAAACATCGTGGAAAATCACTGGTCAAACCACTTCCGTCCGAAATTAACAAGAAAAACACTTCATTATATAAGGGGAAGTAAAGGGTTAGGTTCAGTAAGGTTCCTACATTCGTACGTAATGCACTGACAATAAATTATTACCTGTTAGCATAATCAACTACAGCTAAACACACACAAATATAATGGAAGTAACGTAAACTCTAAGAGACGGGAACAAACATATATTCTGGAAAGTCATGGACCTCTTCATATCAAACAGGTCAGCGTGGGTCACCTTATTGACGTCTCTTCTAAATTAATAATATTTAGCATTCAGCCTCGTGAGTGATCAATTTTTACTATCGAAAATTATTACTAATAGTAGACTGGTGGAAGTTTTACTATCAAAAATTATTATTATGGCAAAGGATGTACGGAAGTGTCAAAAGCTCTATCTCCTGCAATAGAATGTTAGGCTTCTAGTGAAACTTTACTATCGTTATCATATAATCTGATATGTAGCCCTATACTTCTATTATGAAAACTCTTATTTCGACATGTTAATATTAAACATTTTCGGGAACTTCCTACTATTGGACATGTCAGTATTCTGATGGAGAACAAAGAAACTGAAATTAATTACTCTTCCTGCAAATAACGACAAATCAGTTTTCTTGTATCTGACAACGATTTTTAAAACATTCTGCAACATCTCCTAACAGTTATACTGTAATGCTCCTGCAAGCAACAGACAACTTACCTCGTCTTGGCCCTCCAACTGTGTGAATATTCTGCATCCAACAACGTGTTAAAATAATTCAGAAGAAATACTGATATCCATGCAGAATGCAATGCATGATCGCAGCTGCTGAAGCCACTACATCACTTTTCCTTTTCTGCAGAAATTAAGCGATCAATAGTCAATAAGCCTTAAAAGCGGTGTAAAAATTAAAGGCATTTATAAAACTTTTAATTTATTGTGTTCTAAAAATATACGATTACACAATGAGAAACTCCACTCAAACCTTTCGTTACGTTGGACAGATTGATTAGCAAAACCCTTAATTCTTCGACAATGTCTTTAATCAACAGTAACGTATCTGTTCACAACAAAGATACGAATATTACTTTCAATGTATGAATACACAACTCTGACAAAGCCCTCTCGTGTGCAAGCACGCTGAACAAAGGCAAATTACCAAAAATCTTCGATTAATGCAAAAGAAAATCTCCCCTGGCGCCAGTAGCACGATCAGGACAGGTTGCGACCTCTCCTGACGCACGGCTTTCCTCTACGCTACTCTTCGTCCGACTACTGTCAACAGCTGTTCGCTCGCTCCCACTCGTGATAATAATATCTCAGACTCAGAGTTTGTGTATGCACGCAGCTGCAGAATCAACAGGTAACTTTCCAAAAAAGATATGAAGGTCCAATTTTTAAGTTTACATGTACAATTGTGCCCCATCTCGCACACGTCATACGTCATTATTTGTTTATCTGCATGACTTACGATTTAATCGAATTCTACGAAGAATAAATTGATGTTTAACTTCCTGTAGATGTCAACGTGAACAGTGGCAGTAAATTAGCTTAGAATGGTCCAAAGATGAGATGGAAACCTTTTATTTCCATGTTTACAGAACATCGTATGGTTTAGGAAAGTCACAAAATAAACAAATCTCATCCTGTCGATTCGAAGCTTCAGCTCGGCTACCCTTGCAAAGAAAACCTGGTGCTGTTGTTGGCACCACGTTTCCGATTGAATAAAAAGAATAATGTTCATCGTGCATTTCTGAAGTATTTGGCATTAATATCGCATAAATTCACATTACTACTCAAAAATGTAGATTTTTAACTTACATGAAACTCGGAATTGTAATGAAGCTGTTCTTCATTAAAATTGCAGCATAGTGAAACCGGCATACGACAAACCTCAAACAGGCTTGAATTCTACTTCAGGCTTGGATATGATAGTGATTAGTGAATCGGTAGGGAGACAGGGCATGGGGAGTGCAGCATGCTTTAAGTATGGAAATACAACAAATCTAACTTCTTAATGAGAACAATCGTAAAACTACATTTCGTCTCAAGAACTAAATAATAGTCTGCCAGAATGTCACAGTTTAACACTCAGATGTATTTATGTAAGATTAGTGACAATCAAATCAATCTTTATCTTCAAAAGCACTAAAGAGCATTTACAAATTAATATCAATTAACTCCAATCGTTACCAACCAAATTTCAAACCTAACTCCTCAGGCCCATAAATTAATATATATACAAAAAATGTAATCTTGGCACAAATAGAGGACTAAATATTTAAAAACAATTCGATACAATAATGTAAACAGAATAGTACAAATAACGGCGTCAACAACAAACTAAAGGCTCAAAAACACTAAAAATAAATAACACTTTCGTTTAAATATTACACTTCTTCATGACCACTGAAAAGGCAAAGCAACAATAGATGTAACCAATACAAGAACACCCTTAAGCGAACCGCCTCTACTCGCGTACAGGCCTGGGCAAAAAAGTGGGCAAAGAACCGAAGGGTAATCCTAGGGAAATTGCTTTTATTTTCAGTTGTTAAGTTGCTTACACTACAAAAAAGGCTCAGTTAAACATATTTATGAGTATTGTGATAAAAGGCATTAAAACAAAGGCAAAGGAAAATTGGAGACTGCAAATAAATTTCCAAGAAAAGATTGTACTAACAGCGTTGGCGCGGACTCTGGAAATAATTGTCGAAAAAGGGATTTTAATCTAAGAGCAACCGCGCTCGTATTTAGCAAGTTCCATCTTGATCTTCTGGCAGCTCACGGCTTGCACTGGACAGAACTTTATGAAAAAGCTTTGAAACTGTTACTTCAGGGATACAAAAACAAATCACATCCTGAGGAGACTGCATCATATATATTTCTATCTGTTTACAATACTTATTTGTAAACAACGTTTTATTTTGCCATCCGGGTCTAAATGTACAAATTTTCGAATTTCCTACTCGAGAGCAAGGTAGGTGTGGTTGACCGTCAGAGAGCCAGGATTCTTTGAGGTTGGCGCGCGCAGTATTTTAACGATAATCCTTGCGCTTTGCTAACTGTAAAACTGTAGGCTAATTTGAGTGGAAACTGCGGTCTTCGAAATTGGAATGGCAGTTCTGATGAGATAAGTGATATTCTGGGGATAAGTACTGTGTGCCCGTTGTACTTTCCAGTCATTTGTTGGGCTTCAATATTGTTTTTAGATAGCGGTTTGACGAACGTGGTGAGTTTAGATTTATGACTAGTATGGCAACTTGAGTGTAGTATGGTACCTTGAGTGCATTCGTGCATGTTCTCGGACTTCTTACGTATGATGAGGCTAAGGTTCCAATGGTTCACATGGCTCTGAGCACTATGCGACTTATCTTCTGAGGTCATCAGTCGCCTAGAACTTAGAACTAATTGAACCTAACTAACCTAAGGACATCACACACATCAATGCCCGAGGCAGGAATCGAACCTGCGACCGTGGCGGTCGCTCGGCTCCAGACTGTAGCGCCTAGAACCGCACGGCCACTCCGGCCGGTGAGGGTAAGGTTACCACAGTTCCAATGTCGCCAATGTTTCCATCATTTGCGATTGCCTCTCGAAGGTGGATGTATTCTTCCGTGCGTAGTTTCTTCTGATCCTGTCTCACTATTTTTGCATTCATATCTACCATGAATTGCTGGAATAAGCAGCGAGTGTTAAGAAATTAATTTTATGTTTTATTGTGTTTGATCGCTACGCAGTAAGCATAGAACTTCTGGGAAGTGACTTTTTTATTTGTTTCTGCGTCTGTTGCAGGTTTCACACTAAAATGATATCCCGCATTCCGTCCAGAAATATCATGGATACTGGAGGGCATCATAAGAACGGTGTGTCTCTGCAGTGCGTTGTAGTGCTTCTATTCTTCGTTGTACAGTTGTGTCACGGTTTGTCATTTCATTGCCACCTAATACGATGGTAACTTCGTCTATCTGAGGTGCATTAAATCTACGTTGGTGTTCTCCAGGTGATCTTTTGTTGGCTGGAACTATAACTTAATAGTCATCAGAAATAATTCGATCTACTGCTGCTCTGAATACGTGCATCATCTTATTGTATCAGTGAAAGATCCTCTGTACACCCTGGACTACTTCTCGTTTCAATCAACTAATATTTGTGAATCGTCAATCAGTTTCTGTATCTTCATTTTCTATGAAATATTCTTGCAGAAATTTATGGTCTTCGTTGGACAGTGGTAGTAATGATCCCTTGTTGTGATAGATTTGGCCTTAGATAGGGAAGACATGATCAATTTCATCTCTGTTAGTGTTGATCAAAGTGACACCGAAAGGAGTCATTGGCTAACAGGCGTTGTAAACTTTTATATTTAGATGAAAAGTGTTTTGCTTCTGAAGTTGCCCTGTCACTCAAAGTAAAAATTCCTGCAGAGGTGCTTCCACTAGTGGTAATCAATTGCTTTCAGTCACGCAGCAGAATCCTGGTGTTTCACTATTGAGCTTTCTGCATTGTAAGATTGGCATATGTTATCCATTTTTCCGATTGCGAAGTGTTTGTTATATTCTTTCGTCGGATCGAAGTGAAATACTTCATTTGTTAGGCTGTACTGTTTACATGTTCTCGTTCGCACTTCTCGTAGGATGACATTTTCATGGCTGGCTTGAGTTCGGAGACATATATCATAAACTAATAATATACAAATAATAAGACTGTGGGGCAGTTCTTGAGTTTTCAGTCGGTTCATTTGGTCGTTCTTCGTTTTCTCTGCTTCTAATGGTGCTTACTGTCATTGTGTCGTTCGTTAGGAACTTAGACGTGCTTCTAGCTTTTTGTCTGTTTAATTTTGTCGCTCTTCTTTTCATTTTTGCCGTTTTGCTTTTGATCTGGTAAGATCGCCGTTTTGGCGTTTGGGCAGACTGGCAAGATCTTTCTTTTCATTCGGGCATTGTTTAAAATATAAATCAAATCAAAGTTTTGTTAACAAATACAACATAGTACACTTTACACACTTTTCATACTTCATTTTCGATTTATATTCAGTATCACTCTAGCTATTCAAGCTTAACTGTCTGTTTTTATTCATTCACTTCACTACCGCTTCGGTTCCACCCTGCGTCACTGATTAACTGACGTTCGAATCTACGACGGGTCTTACGGCATATATCCGTACCAATGGGTAGCCCCACCAGCGGCATACTCCAGAATATGCGAAAAAGGCTTTGAATGGTCCACAATGTTCCAGAATATTCCACGACATTCCAGAGTATTCTGGAATGTTCAACAACGATCTGAGAATTTGCGGAATGTTCCCGAAAATTATGGAAGCTTCCTGAATGTTCCAGACTATAACCGAACATTCTAGAACATTCCGATCATTGTGGAACATTCAGCGATATTCTGGAATTTTGTGGAACACTCTTGAATACTCTCGAATGTTCTGGAATCTTCTACAGTACTTCAGAAAATTCTGTAATGTTCTAGAAATTTCTAGTGAGCGAATCTTCCTAGCAGTTAATTCTTCAAAAGCACGCTCTTCAGGTAAAAACTGGAACCTTCCACATGGATGGGGGATAGAGGGCTACCGCACCATAAAAGTCTCTTCATCATACCGGGACTCCTATCTGAGTATTAGTGGCACCCACGTTGTACACTTACATTTATAATATCTATTGATCACCTGTCTTTCCCTGCAGCTTACTCCTATTTTTCTCAGTATTTCGAACATCTTGCACTATTTTATATTTCAAACGCTTTTCCCAACTCGACAAATCCAATAACGTGTCTTTAATTTCCTTCAATCTTGCTTCCAGTCTTGCAACGTCAGATGGTTGCCTCTCCAGTGCCTTTAGCTTTCCTAAAGCGAAAATGACCGTCATCCGACACATCCTAAATTTAGTTTAACATTATTCTGTAAATTATCCTTGTCAGTAACTCGGTTTCATGAGTTTTTAAACTGATTGTACAATAACTCTTGCACCTGTCGGCTCTTGCTGTCTTCTAAATTGTGTGGAAGATGTTGTTCCGAAATTCCGACGGTATATCGTCAGTCTCCTACATTCTACAAACAAACGTAAATATTGTTTTGTTACCACCTTATCCAACAATTTTAGAAATTCTGACGGAATGTTATGCCATTCTGCCTTATTTGACCTCAAGTCCTCCAAAGCTCTTTTAAATTCTGAGTCTATTACTGGATATCTAACTCTTCCCTATCAATTCCTGTTTCTTCTTCAATCAGGTCACCAGAATAGTCATTCCGCTACAAGAGGCATTTAGCATACTCTTTGCACCTATCCGCAATCTCCTCTGCATTTAACAGTGGAATTCCTACTAAACTGGTAATATTAGCACCCTTGTTTTAAGTTCACCGAAAGTTCTTTTGACTTTCCTACACGATGAATTCTTCTATCCAACAATCATTCTTTTTCAGTATATTCATATTTTTCATTTAACCATTCTGCCTTAGCTTCCCTAAACTTCCTATTTATTTCGTTCGTAAGTGTCTTGTATTTCTGTATCCCTATATTTACCTGCATATTTTAGTAACTCTTCCCTTCGTCGATCATCTGAAATATTTCATTTCTTATCCATGGTTTCTTCGCTGTTTCCTTCCTTTTGCTTACGGTTTTCCTTCCTACTTCAGTGACTGCCCTCTATAGATATGTCCATTCCACTTCAACTGTACTGTCTAGTGAAGTTTTCTTCATCGTAGTGTCAATAGTCTCAGAGAACATCAAACGTATCTCTTAATTTCGTAGTACTTAGTACTTCCGTGCCCGCCTCTGGCAGCTAGTTATCAGCACGACTGAATGTCAATTCTAAGGACCCGGGATCGATTTCCGGCTGGGTTGGCGATTTGCTCCGCTCAGAGACTGGGTGTTGTGTTGTCCTTATCATCATCGCTTCATCCCCATCGATGCGCAAGTCGCCGAAGTCAAATCGAAAGACTTTCACCCGGCGAACGGTCTACCCGAGATGAGAGGCCTTAGTCAGATGACCTTTTTTTTTTTTTGTTCTTCCGTATCCTACTTCTTCGCGCATTTTTTCCTGACTTTTCTCTTAAACTTCAGACTACTCATCATCACTACTAAAGTCTGATCTGAGTCTGTATATACTCCTGAGTACGCCTTTCGATCCTGTACCTGATTTCGAAACCTCTGCCTGCCCATGATGAAATTTAACAGAAATCTTCCCGCATCTGCCGGACGTTTACAAGTATATCTCCTCCTCCTGTGATTGTAGAATAGAATATTTGCTGTTGATAACTGATATTTATTACACAACTCAATTAGTGTTTCTCTTCTCTCATTTCTGCTACCAAGCCCATATTGACCAGTAACCCTTTCTTCTACTCCCTCCCCTATAACCGAACTCCAGTCCCCCACGGCTATTAGATTTTCATCTCCCTTCGCTTACTGAATTATCCGTTCAATATCCTCATATACTTTCTCCACCTCTTCACCTTCGACTTGTGAAGCCGATATGTATACCTGAAGGCTATAAACACAAATATGGCTCATGCCTCAGCCGACCTGCGCCAGAAATGGAGCTCCCACTTCCGTCGCTTTAATTTTGGATAAGCTCTGCCCATGATCACGATTAGGCGCGGTCCCCTTGTAGGTTTAATAATAATTTACAAGCAAAAGAGCACGAGGAGAAATCTTCACTTTTAGTAAGTCCAGAAAGCCACTTTAGTTGTACTAAACGCAAACCTCCTACCTCTGCAGTTCGAAATTACGTTGTTTTATTCTAAGAGGCCATCTTATACCAGACCTACCAATGGCACCGTCCTAGTTGGGACCCAATTAAGAAAACCTGCACCATGAAGATACCAAATGCTTGGAGAATAAAAGAATAAGCGTGTCTTAATGACGATCAGACACAACATAACCCTTCTAGTCACTCTGCAACGCTAGGCGGTAACATATCGAGCAGCCTTTACCAGTAGTACCAATACTGTTGAGCTCTTCCAGCAAGCAAATAAATTCTAATCCGCGATTTTTGCAGGCTAATTCTAGTGTCAACCTCAGCTGACAATCAAGTTGTAACCGTCACTTTCACGTAAAGCCTTATGAGAAGGTGACATGTGTCACTCAACGACGCGGGAACGATAGAGAGAGAGAGAGAGAGAGAGAGAGAGAGAGAGGAAGAGACACAAAGACAGAAGGTCACTCTGGACGCCGTAACTTGCTAACTGCCCCTGCTCTGCTGTTTGCCCGCGGCGCACAGTGGTTGCACCTCCGCCGTTCTCGTCTACCGGCTGCCTGACTCCGCCACGATGTACCTGCCGATGAGACGCGTTCACTTCCTCGTTGTCGAGAGAAAATCCTCAGCCACCACAGCACTTGCAGCGACACACTTCCCTGGAAAGGGTCATTTCATAATATACCCACAGATCACGGTGCAGATGAGATCATGTTTGTCTTGTAGACTTCCTACTTCAATATTAGTACATTATGCAAATATGACTTGTGACATAGCACGACTGAAATAGAGGGAACATCGTGCCAATTATGTGATGTCAGCAGTATTGATAAAAAGCGACTATTTGCTAATCTTTCCTAGTTGCCTGTAATGTAGCAGTAGAATGGGCTATAGAAGTTTTAAACAAAAATAATATGTTATGGAAGATACATGGAATCTCAACTTCTGTTTTTATAGAACAGGTGTTGCTACTCACTCGATAGAAACGTAAAGTACAAACTTTGAATAAAGTGTTTCCTGTTCAAAAAGAAACTAGGATTGATGCCACATTAATAATAATGTACTTAATGGAGATGAACGAATATCTGTGCTAGATGTAGATTTCACTTATGTTCCATTTTAATTCCGTATATTATGTAAACATATTCAACTTAAGGCATTACTTAGAGAGAAGCCACATTTCAGCTTTTGAACAAGCCGCAAGATTAGAGAGAGGAGGAGGAGTAAATGTACATAGCGAGAGGAAGGAGGAGATGGACAGAGAGAAGGAGAGAAAGAGATGGGGAGAGAGGGAAGAAGGAGGAGCAGACGGACAGAGAGAGGGGTAGAAGGATCTGGAGAGGGGGAGGATGTGATGAACTGAGATGGGGGGAGAACATGGAGACGGAAGAGAAAGGTGGAGGAGGAGATGAACAGAGAGAGAGGGACTTATATTCAATTGAAATACATATTTAACAAGTGTGAAGCATTGCTGTGTATTCTAGTGTTCTATAAAATTTGCGGTATCTCGACGCAAAGAGCGGAAGTGACGATCACTGTGATCAGCACATTGTTTTACAAATGTTACGAATATATATACAGTTTCGTAACATAGCTCATTTCGCACCTAGCTCTCTCTCTCTCTCTCTCCATCTCTTTCTCTATCTCTCTCTCTCTCTCTCTGTCTCCCTCTCTCTCTCTCTCTCTCTCTCTCTCTCTCTCCATCTCTTTCTCTCTCTCTCTCTCTCTCTCTCTCTCTGTCTCCCTCTCTCTCTCTCTCTCTCTCTCTCTCTCTCTCTCTCACTCACATACACACACACTGTTTGCATCCTTGCGAATGTCTTGATAAATGTTGGAAAATCCTATTATATATTGAACACTGAACTAACACGAGTTCGTGAAAGCATATTATAGAGACGGCTGTCTTCAACCCAACACTTAAATTATTGTACCAAAGAGTGTGAAATTAAATTAAAATTTTAGTAATATAACGGAGAGGGTAGACCAAGAAGGGCAACTATCGTTACATTGCTGAGGTCGTTAGCAGCCGGATACACAACGACATCCGACACGATGAGTGCCCGCTTCTATCTACACGCACCGAACAAAGCTATGGCAGTGCAATGGACCCACATTATTTCATTACAAATATATTCACAATAAATTACTTTTGTGGAGCTCTTCTGGACTGTGAACACGATTTTATTTTCGAAAATCGCCAAGTAAGTTAGCTAGTCAGCTATTCAGATATGTGATTATCACTTCTTCTCGCGAAATTCTACACAAGTATTCAAAATTTATTTAGATATTTCTAGAGCTATACCATATCTATAAATAAGCATGAAAAATGCATATTTATTGAAGATCGATTGCCAGGTTCACAGCTATTCAATTAATTAGAACTGTGATCATAACTTTTCTCGCAAAATTCTGCAGAAATATTAATTTTTTTTTGCAAAAAGCGCCACAACTATAACATACGTATCAACAGCTATGTAAAACCTGTAGATATCTCGAAATTATGGTGTCACCTTCATATGACTTTGGAAATAGGTCCCTCATAATTTCGATTACCTCATTTACTACTACCTGCACGAAAAACGTCATTTCGGTTTTCTGTAAAACAATTCGGGAACTATTCAGAACTGTGATGATAAATCTTTTCGCAAAATATGTCAATGTTTTGTACACGATTAAAGTTTTTCTAAGGATTATTATTTCCTCGCAAAATTCTGCAGAACTATGCAAATTTTGAACACAGAACTCTAAAACTATGGCAGACTTGCTAAGAATTATGAAAAAATGTATGTGTGTGGAAAGTCGGGTGCCACCTTGACGTGACTCTCCCAGGATGGTGGAAGGCAACGCTTGTGCATGAAAGTGGCGTTGGTACAGCCTCGCCACAGCAGGTGGCTAGGTCCAAGTTTTAGATTAAGTTTTACAGCTTTTCAGTTAATGAGCCGTCCGGTATGAGTTCATTGCAAATTAGCTCGAAATTCAGTAAGCAACGCCAATCTGTGGCTGCAGTTACGAAATTAATTTTATACGGCCCACTCCCTTTGTGATAGGGACTGGCCTGGACAGCTGTTGTGAGAGCGCCACATACGTTATCTCTTCTCAAAAAGTCTCTGTGTTGTAACTGTGCAAGAATTAGACTATTACAGTTAAAATTTGTTATAGATACAGGTATGAATAACGATGATTCAGATAAATTGTTACCGATTTCTTGAATTACAGTACAGCCTTCTAAAGGTAACGTTATCAAGGTAAGGAGATGTTTGTTGTGTGTATGGTCTAATACGTATTTGTCTGCCGAGAGCAGGTGCCAACTTCGTTGGTGCTTACTGATACGAGAGTGCAGTTTATAGTGGCCACGTGTCGTACTTAGAAAGAGAATACAGTATGCGGCAAATAGTCGCATGGCGAAGGAACCATATCCACAGTTACAAGGAAGATAAAGTCGTAAACTCTGAACATCATTAAACTGAGTGTAATAGAAGTGGAAGTTATTCACAGAATTAAGCTTGATTACTCGTTCTGGAGGACTGATCACATGTGACGTTTATTAGCATGAACTGTACCTGTCCAACAAGATGTTCTTAGTTTCTTTGTAAATGATTCAAACCGTGTGCCTTATCGACTCTCGAAGCAGCACCCATGCATTTATAAGGCAACGTATTTACAATCTAAGCCATGTGTTAATATCGTACGTACGGCTTATCCTTCGTTTGTCAATGCCTTCATTTTATACAGCATGTTTGTTTAGTGACTCCATTCCGTCGCAGCTTACTGGACAATACCTACGGATTTTAGAAGAGCTGCTGTGATGTTTAGAAGGTAGGAGGAAGGCACTGACAAATCGAAAGTGTGTGGTGAGACATGAGACACTCATGTACAGTTCAGCGTTAATATGATTGCCCCGGCCGTTCCTTTTATCCTCTTTCCCTTTCCACGGATATTGAAAATTCAGGGACGAGTACTAGTATGGCGCACAGCTTAAAACTGGAAGAATGTCTCATTTCACACCGCATTTCACTGAACAATTAAATATTGTTCCGAGCTCTAATCGTTAGTATTAACATATCAGTTAGATGTATAGGGCTTGTAGTGTTCACATCTATTCGACTTCCAACCACATCGATGTTATCAATTTTAACTAGTATAAGTAACAGCACATTTATTACGTAGATGCTGAGAAATATGACGCTTTGTGAGTCATAAAAATGACAATAATTTTGCGGTCTGGTTATGTAGAATCCAATAAACCACGTTTGACGCTAATAATGCCGGGGCACCACATTTATATAGTGATCTTGGTACTGGGTAACCACCAAGAAATAAAGCTGAATAGAAGGCCAAGATAATAAATATCAATCTAGTCCCACTTCCCACATTGTGATGCGCGATTGGTTACTGCAAGCTTGAGTGTGTTACTTAGCTAAAAATAATTTACTTCTCAGTACATTCACGTAATAAACCACACAGACCTGAACTGCGTTATGACAGATTTTATAGTATGAAAATGCGCTGCCTGTTACTGCTTCATTGATCTCGGAATGCAATTGATTGTAGAGTTCGCAAGAGGACGTCTGCGCAATCAGCAACAGTAGAACCTACCAGACCATGACAGGCAATTACGGAAGTCGATTGACCAGAGCATCAGTGACTACCGCATAAGAATGTGGTTAAATGATTCCGAAATCGATTGGACTGTAATATGAACAGCGCATACGGAATACACAAGTAAGGAAAATTTGTGTCGTGCGACAAAATAACCCGCTGCTCAAAACCTCTTACAGTTACTCCTTTACAATGGAACCTTCTACGATGAAGAACTTTATTATTTCACACGAAATTACGTAACTCACGGGAAGGCCACTTTCCATGCTGTCGAAGTTGTATTTTTCCCTCTTGAATATGAATGTCAGGGACTCAGTGCCACTTAGGGATTTAAATGTGCCACTCAAATATGTTTCCCATGCAGCTCGTGCCTTAAGAGAAGTGGACCGAAGTGTGTGTGTGTGTGTGTGTGTGTGTGTGTGTGTGTGTGTGTGTGTGTGTGCGTGTGTGTGTGTGTGTATGTACTTTTAGTGACAGCCTGCTTTCCCATACCGGTCCCTGGCTAGCCTTCGTTACCTACACGACTGGTGCTGCGTCAATTAATAGCTACAGGAATAGCAATATTGATTGTAGTGCACCTCGACATTGCTCTCAGTTTATCCTCAGGGCTTATCACGCACCGTTGAAAGATTTTATGGTTTCACAGACAATACAGACTTGTTACTGTTATGAGTCGAAAGACTGGTATAATGCAGCTCTCCATTCTACTTTATCCTGTACGAGCCTCATTATCTCCGAGTAACTACTGTGACCTACATCTTTCTCAATCTGCTTCCTGTATTCATCTCCGGGTCTCCCTCTACAATTTTTACCACCCACATTTACCTCCAATGCAAAAACTAGTGATCGCTTACTATCTCAGAGCATGTCCTACCGACAGATCTCTTCTTCTACTCAGGTTGTGCCACTTCTATCTTGTCTCCCCAATTGTGTTGAGTACTTCCTCATTAGTTACGTGATCGATCCAGATAATCTTTACCATTCTTCCTTAGCGTCATATTTCGAAAGCTTCTATTGTCTCTTTGTGTAAACTCTTTATCTTTCGTGTTTCACTTCCATACATGGATATTATTCCAGACAAATACCTTCAGGAAGACTTCCTAGCAGTTTAATCTATATTCGATGTTGACAGATTTCTCTTCCTCGGGAATACTTTCTTGCCATTACCAGTCTACATTTTATATACTGTCTACTTCGGCAATCTTCATCAGTTACTTTGCTGCCCAAATAGAAAAACTTTAAGTGCCTCGTTTCCTATTCTGATTCCCTTGGCATGCTCTAATTTAATTGGATTACATTCCATTATCCTTGTTTTGCTTTTGTTGGTGTTCCTCTTGGATGATCTTGTCAAGATACTGTTCATTCCTTTCAGTTTCTCTTCCAAGTCCCTTGCTGTCTCTGGCAAAATCACAATGTCATCGGCAAACTTTAAAGTATTTATATCTACTCACTGAATTTTAATTACTGTTCGTAATTTTTGGTGGTTTCTTTAGTTTCTTGCTCAATGTACATATTGAATAACAACGGGATTGGGTAACAAACCGACCTCACCCCATTTTCAACCACCGCCTCCATTTCATGCACCCCTACTCCAACAACTGTCGTCTGGTTTCTGTACAAACAGTAAATAGCCCTTTGATCCCTGTATTTCACATCTGCTGCCTTCAGAATTTCAAAGAGAACATTGCAATCAACATTGTCCAAATGCTTTAAATATGGGTTCGCCTTTCCTTGAACTATCTTTTGTGATTAGGGGTGAAGTCAGTATTGCCTCGCGTGTTCCTACATTTATAAGGAATCCAAATTGATCTTTCACAAGGTCGGATTCTACCAGATTTTAAGTTCTTCTGTAATAATCCGTGTTAGTATTTTGCAACCATAACTTATTAGAATGATAGGCCGTTAATTTTCACTTCTGTCAGCAACTCATTTCCTTCTAGTTTGAATTACTACAGTCTCCTTGAAGTTTGGGGTTTTTCGTCTGTCTCAAAGATCTTGAACATCCGGTGGAAGAGTTTTGTCATGGCTAGCTCTCCCAAGGCGATCAGTATTTCTGACAGAATTTCGTACACCCCTGGGGCTTATTTTGACTTAGATCTTTCAGAACTTTGTCAAATTCTTCTCACAGTATCATATTTCCCATCTCATCTTCATCCTGAGCTCTTGTTAGTCGTACAGCTACCTCGCCTTCCCCCAAAGACCTCTTTAACTTTACTGCTGGCAGTATCTATCTTTCCCCTACTGAAATATGCTCCTAAATCCTTATATTTGTCCTCGAGACATTCCTCTTCAGCAGTTTTTCACTATCTGTCGATCTCGGTTTTTAATTATATGTATTCCCTTTCACCTGCTTCATTTGCTGCGTTTTTAAACTTTCTTATATTGTTAGTTAACTTCAATATCTCTTGTGTTATCTACGAATTTCCACTAGGCTTTGTTTTTTTACCTATTTGATCCTATGCTGCCTTCTCCGTTTCATCTCTTAGACCTACACATTCGTCTTGCAATGCATTCATTTCACGTGTTCTACTCAACCACTGCCTAACGTTCCGTCTGAAACTTTCAACAACCTCTGCTTCTTTCAACTTGTTTAGATCCCATTCCTTAATTTAATATATTTTTTAGGTTTCTTCAGTTTTAATCTACAGTTGACAATCAATAAATTGTGGTCAGAGCCAACATTTGGCCCTGGATGTGTTTTACAGTTTAAAATCTGGCTCCTAGACCTCTCTGTAAACGATATATAATCAGTCTGGAAGCTACCGGCGTCTCCAGATCTCTCCCACATATACAACCTTCATTCACGATTTTTAAACCAAGTGTTTGATAGGATTCAATTATGCTTTGCGCAAAATTCTACCAGACGGCTTCCTCTTTCATTCCTTTCCCCCAGTCCATATTCACGTACAATGTTTCGTTCTCTTCTTTTTCATACTATTCATTTCCACTCGCCCATCAAATTTATATCTTCGTCTTCTTTAACTATCTGACTAATTTCTTTTGTGTCATCACACTTTTCTCTAATGTCCGCCACAGCTGCGGAGCTGCTTGTCATGGAGACTTGCACTATTGTGATGGGCGTGGGCTTCGAGTCTATCTTGACGGTAATACATTCACTATGGAAGATTTTATGGGAACACCATTATTTCATGGGTGGTCACTCGGAAAATCACAAACACATTTCATAATATACGTTCGCCGTTACCAGCAGTCCAAGATCCCGCAGAGGAGTTCAAGACGGCTATGTACAGAAAATGACTAAAGTTCTTGCGATATACTCCTTAAATATCGGCCTCGAACAATCTTGAAAATTTTATTGAAATATTGATCCAAATCCGGTGTCAGGGGAAATATAAATTATTAATGACCACAGCTTACTGCTCAAATTTTGGCAGTATATTCTCTAGGAATTTATCTGGAACAGCCATCTCCTCGTTATCAAAAATTTATCCGTAATTGAGAAAGGCCGCAAAGCTTGTTTTCTGGATACCAAAATGCAGTTGAGGATTCCACGATGGCTACGCACAGCAATGACTGTAATTTTCACTCTGTATTCCTAAGATCCTATTCTCTAAATAACTTGAAAATTCTCTTCCAATCTTTATCCATTTCCGTGAGAGATATGTTCAAAGTTGCCCTACAAGTACACGTAAAATACGCAGGTCAAATCCGGCGTGAGGCAGAAACTTAGTTCATAAAGTGATGTAGCACTAAATACGAAGTTCAGTGGCTTTATTATGATCTGGAAACCACATGTTGCAAGACAGACGCAAACGCAAAATTTGTAGCACGTAAAATCCTGACTGAGCTGTAAAATCAGTTTTGAGTTATTTCAGTTTCACATCAGTAAACTATCCTTTTTTTTCATATGAGTTACATGCCCGCACCGGGGAAAGATGAGAACTAGAAATGATTCTGTTTAGGAAGACTCTGACCGAAAGGTGGGGTACCACCTACCACATTCTACCTTGATCAACAGCTTTGAAAATTTTCAGAAAAATTGTGGCATGCGAAGATATTCGCGCGTTTTTTACGCTGAGAAAGGAGAAAATAGTAGCAGTGACAAAGAGACGAAAAAGAAATAACTACTGGAAGAACCAAGGAGTGAAGGAGACAGTGGCAGAGGGGAAACAGCGGCATGGGAACATAGTTGACAGTGACAGAACAATGCTAGGAAAAGGTTGAAGGAGGCATTTTCAGGCATATGACAATGACAACGGGGAAGAGAGAAGCAGATAGTAAAAGTGAGGAGAGACAGCAGCAGTAAGAAGGAAGGAATGAGATATTAGCAAGAGGCAGACAGTGACAGTGAGATGGGACCATTTTTGTTTTGTTTTGGTTTTAGGGCGCAAAACTGCTATGGTCATTAGCGCCCGGGTGAGATGGGACTGTAGCATTGAGAAATAATGAAGAGGACTGTGGCTGCATCACAGGAGACAATGACAGAGAGACATAATGAGGTAATGACTATGAGTTGGGATGAATGAATGAGTGGGAAATTGGAACTGGGATGGGTAGGAGCGATTTAAAGCGGTCGACTAGTGGGTGTGAGGAAGTTTCAGTTGGGACTTTGAGGTGAGTTGGATGGTAAAAGCGGCGAATATGTTCGCATGCGAAAACTCTTGGGAGAAACTTAAGGGGTGTTAAAATTAGACAGCTGGTACCCTACTTTTCAAAGCCTTTTAAGTAAATTGGATCGTATATCCATAGGAGGATTTTTCCGCTGGTGATTGTATGGTTGAAAAAATCAGATATCTCATTTAAAGCCGGCCGGAGTGGCCGTGCGGTTCTAGGCGCTACAGTCTGGAGCCGAGCTACCGCTACGGTCGCAGGTTCGAATCCTGCCTCGGGCATGGATGTGTGTGATGTCCTTAGGTTAGTTAGGTTTAATTAGTTCTAAGTTCTAGGCGACTGATGACCTCAGAAGTTAAGTCGCATAGTGCTCAGAGCCATTTGAACACTCATTTAAAATATAATGATGTTCGTTGCCTGATTTATGCTATTCTATCAACATACCAAACGCCAACAAAATTAGTTTCATTTTTTTAAATTTTTACCGACACTGCAGTGAAAAACAGGAGCTCCGAATCGAGTTCAAAATAATGGCTCTGAGCACTGTGGGACTTAACATCTGATGGCATAATTCCCCTAGAAATTAGAACTACTTAAACCTGTCTAACCTAACAACATCACACACATCCATGCCGAGGCAGGATTCGAACCTGCGACCGTAGCGGTCGCGTGGTTCCAGACGGTAGTGCCTAGAACCGCTCGGCCACCCCGGCCGGTGAATCGAGTTACATGGAGCTGAATACGCAGGAGAGTAGCGTCGTGTCGGTATTAAACCCTTCAGCGACTTGCAGACGGTACGCCATCGGCGGTGACTCTGCAGCCGTAGCGATCACTTTTCACTTGATAGAGACGGTAGCCGGGTGGAAAAGTTGTGAGGTGTGACGCGCCGCCAAGTTGCGCCAGCTTTAAACGAGCGCTGTTTACGACCGCCAGCTCTTGGCGTGCCATCTGCCCTGCCTCGCTCCTCGTACGACGCCGCTGCGGCACCCGCGTCGAATTCGCCGGCGACCCCCTACCGTAACTGCTGCGAGCCAGAACGAGGCTGTTATTGGTACCGGGCGCAGAGTAGCGTTGCGATCCAAGACGACGCTTTTGCCGCAGGCCGAACGCGGTCGGCCGCTGCCCATGGCCTGCACTGCTCATTTCGTCCCGTTCTCATATAGACCGATACCAGCGAATTTGAGACTGGGAGCCAAAACGATAAAAACTGCATTTTCTCTGTTCCACCAGGGTCAAATTTCTACTGCTTTCCCGGAGGTCCAGCTGGTATATATTGGTAGGAATGTTTTTGACCAGTATAAATACTCACATATGTGAGACATTGATATTAACACGCCCCAATATTGAAAATGAAATTAAGACCACTTAATGGAAACGAGGCACCAGGGATTGACGAAACTCTAATAAGTACATTGAACACTCAGTGAAATTATTCCATTTCTTAGCTCATATTTCTTGAGAATTCCTTCTGAAGCACATAATTCAGTATGACTTGAAAAGAGTACTGTTCACAAAGTAATGTTGTAGATGCTCAGAATTACAGGCCAATATCGCTGACGTCGGTCAGTTGCAGTATTCAGCCTTGTTCATCGGTCTGCTCATGCAAACTGGCTCGCATGGACGTTTCGGCAGTGAGCAAGGGGCTAAACAATGGTTCAAATGGCTGCGAGCACCATGGGACTTAAAATATGAGGTCATCAGTCAGAACCAGCCGGCCAGGGTGGACGAGCGGTTCTAGGCGCCACAGTCTGGAACCGCACTACCGCTGCGGTCGCAGGTTCGAATCCTTCCTCGGGCATGGATGTGTGTGATGTCCTTTGGTTGGTTAGGTTTAAGTAGTTCTAAGTTCTAGGGGACTGATAACCTCTGAAGTTAAGTCCCATAGTGCTCAGAGCCATTTGAACCATTTTTGCGACGTAGCAGTCGCTCGTTTCCAGACTGAAGCGCCTGAAACCGCTCGGTCACACCGGCCGACAGCAAGCGGCTACCCTAAGGCGAGTGATGGTGGGGAGTGTTTGGAAGCGGTCGGGTGGGAGGGGAGGGGAGAGGAAGAGTAATTGGAACGAGTTGGCTCTGATTAAGAAAATACTGTCAACGAGTCTATTCTGAGGCCGCTAAAATGAGATCCGACGAGATGTACCACTTCGCTGTGGCTAATTAAGGCCTTTCTGGACAAATTGATTTGCATTTGCATTTGTTCATGTGCTGTTGCATGTGTGAGAAAAGGCATTGGAATGAAACTTGTAAGCTTCCTTCAATTAATGAGGGGAAGAACATGAGGCCGTTAAGTACGAAATTTGATATTCCTTACGACTGATCCTGCATTGTGATAAACGTCGTTTTCGGATGAAGTTTGACATCAACTTGTATTTCGTGATTATTTTTGTCGTGTGGTCCGCAGGACGCTCTATAATGCAAACGATGGTACCTCAAGATGGCATCAAAACTAACGACAGTCGTTGCCGTATGTAGTAACGAATCGGAGACGTCGGCGCAGACAAGCACCCAGGTGCTTCTTTACGATGCCGCGGCTGGAGAGCTACTTGTGTTCGAGCGCAGTACCGCTCAGCCTGACACTTACGTAATCAATTGTCATCATCGCTTACGTCAACAGTATCGCTGTGGTACATATCCGGCTACGCGCGAACAGAGCAGTTATTCTGAAATATTACCAGTTAAAGAAATAAACTCTGATGCGAAACTATTATCATGTGGTGAAGTGCTAAATGTTTTAATTACAAGAGATAGCATCTTTTTCCTGTCATCTGTGTAGAAAATACTTGTTTCCAAAGTCAAGTATTTATCATGTTTATGTTTGAATAAATTACTAATAATTTGTGTGTATACTGTAGTGCTTGCTCGGCCTCCTGCTGAACCAGACTTGCTAAAATACGCCAAAATATTATTCACACGTAAGACATAAAAACAATGGATGTCAACGAAATCTACTTAGTTTACTTTTCACTAAAGCATCAATGTAAAGCGACTCTTTACGAGCTCAGCTAATTCGAAGATAAGCTGTTAAGTAACAGTCTTTGGGTCTGATTCTGTGGGTAGATTTCGTTCTTTTTACTGCGCAAAGATGTTGCTCACACGAGTATGTAGACACAAACATCGACGTAATTGTTCCTGCAGACTTGTGAAGTGGAAATTTGTGCTGAAGATAATTTTTATACTATCTTAGGAGACTTAATTTATTAAGAAAATTGTGTATATAATAGTAATATATTTATAACACTATAAATTATTGAAAATGTCGGAAATTAGAGTTATAAATATATTTAGCTTTTACTCATTGTCAGGAAGCCTTTGATATGGCAACAAGAACGCGTTTTTGAAAATATTGGAAATTTAGGTTCGAAAATTTCAGACGAAATTTTAATAAATCAAGGTGTTCGACAAGAGTACAGTCTGTCACCTATTTTAATAATGACGACCTAGTATTGAACGGGAAAGATGAAAGACATTTAGGAATTAAAAGTAATATCTATAGTATCAGTATATACTTTGTTATATGCTGATGACCGGATAATTGTATAGGAAAGAGGGGAAAATTTACAAAAACTGTATACATTGCGACTTAACTACATCTGCAAGTAAGGCGAAGATAATTGCTTTCTAAGGAAAGAATACAGTGAGATCGAAAATAATAATAAATTAGAAAATTTTAGAACAATTAACCCGCTTTCGTTATCTGGTCTGTGATATTAGTTTTAACTGTGACAAAAACATTGGAGAACAATTGAAACCTCGTAGTCCAGGGCAGCCAGGATTCGGTTACGATTGTGGGCGGGGTCGTAATCAGTTACTATTGATTGCCTTTTCACAGTTACACACAATTTATTTTAAATCAGTAATTCCAGACTCAACAATAAACAAAAAAAATACCACACGTTATTAATGAAGGAATAAACAACAGTCTAAGTAATAGTGTTTTCAGTGAGTTACAACTTAGCAAATCACCATTAAATACAGATACAGCAGGTTCAATGGTTCAAATGGCTCTGAGCACTATGGGACTTAACTTCTGATGTCATCAGTCCCCTAGAACTTAGAAGTACTTAAACCTAACTAACCTCAGGACATCACAAACAACCATGCCCGAGGCAGCATTCGAACCTGCGACCGTAGCGGTCGCGCGGTTCCAGACTGCAGCGCCCAGAACCGCTCGGCCACCCCGGCCGGCAGATACAGCAGGTAATGTTTTAAAAGGAAGCTACTCTGATCTGGGCAGAACGCTCTACAAGCCAGGAATAGCAATAAATTAAGAATTGTTTAAAACTCGCTGCAACTTACAAATTACAGAAATTGAAATATTCAAAGGAAGTCGCTACAAACACAGCAGACAGCATCAGACGCCAGGAACGGCAGTAAATAAGGTTTTAAAAGGCTTACTGCATAAATACAAACAACAAATTAGAATTTTAAGGCAAGCGTCCACAATCACGGCTGAAGGCCTTACACGCCAGGAACGGCAATAATATAAATATTTTCAAACCTGCTCCGAAACAGCAAATACAATAGCAAAATTAATTCGGAAAACAAGCAACTGATCCAGACGGTGCTCCAGGAACCGACCTCTGAGAAGGTCCGGCAACACTTTCGCGAGCGATGAGTTAGGCAGCCAAGAGTTGCATTCACTTCACAAGATGATAACTCAAGCTAGTGGCACTCTAACGAATGACTAATGATAATCTTGCTGAAGGTACCTGACATCCGATAAACTAGACGCTACGACGGTACAATACGCCAAAGCCGGATCCGGCAGTTTGCACTACGTCTCCAGAATACTGTGTTTAGTGCGCCCGGAACGAGAAAGGGACCACTACCACCAGAGTAGATAGCACTCCTCTCGCTGCTCTTGGCCTCAGCGACAGAACGAGCAGCAACACGAAACCAAGCCCCTGGAGTATCGCGAGATATCACAATGGTGGAGGTTTCTCTACTTGGATTGAAATGCACTCATCTTAAAGATTGCTGAATCCGGTTTACGACGATGTCGTGCACCCTCGTGACCACAACCCTTTCATCAGGCAGTCGATGCGTGCGGACCTGGCTCCAAATGATTTCCCAACCAAAGTGGCCCACTCACACGACCCGGAAAAACAACGAAGTCGCCTCAAAGATAGGGCAACAGTTATTACATATCGATAACAGCCGCTGCTGCCACTAGCGGACAGGCAACGCTAGCAAAACCGAATGGCGCCTGTCAACACGAGAAGAAGACAAACAACCGCAACCATGCCAACTAAACGATACGGTCTGGCCTCGAACAGAGGGAGTAAATCTACAAACAGCATCAACGCGAGCCGCTGGACGGCTCAACATTGTTAATAAATATCGAGCTATCTGCGGAATAATGGAAATAATTTTGGGAATAAAAACAAGAAAAGAAACATAAATGAAATTCTTGTATATGGTTCCGAATCATGACAGAAACAAATGAGAAAAATGGCGTATACAGGTCTGAGAGTTCGAGTTCATGAGATATGTAAGAGGCTGTAATAAAATGGAAAAAATAAGGAATGAAACAAGAAGATCAGATTTAAAGAACTTTTCAGTTAATGACAAGATAGAAGTAAACGGAATGAAACAGAAAGATCATTCTAATAGAATAACAGAAAACAGACAGCCGAATGGAAACAGAGAGGCAACAAGGTATACCTCGTGAGACTTGGATGGGTGATAGGGACCGGGACAGAGGACGACAACACGTAATCCTTGTAACGAGATGATGATGATGATGACAAAGATTATCACGCAACTGTCTATCACACTGAGTCTAAAAGTTATAACTGTAGCAAGCCATCCGACACTGACGTTAGCTGATACTGGGCGGCCTGATCTTCGCTTTGAAATTAATAACCCGGCAATAAAGCTACTTTTCAACGATTTGCGAAGAGTTGCTCTTGACCGTAAGCACCACGGAATTACGTACGAGGATTATGTTTGAGTCTAATGCTACGGCGAATGTAATATTCGGTATTTCGTCTGAAGACGGCACACAGTATGTACGTCTCATGTCCTACATACCAACGTCTGACTGGCGCAATTTTCTGCGACCGCTCACTACCAGACGACGATCGAGAGTGAACGCTCGTGTTCTTCTACGCGCCTCCTGTGCAAGCCTGTCCTAGAGAGTTTTCTAAGCTCAAAGATTAAGACGTTCCTCGTAGAAAATAAGTTTCTCTCAACGGTTTAGAAATAACCTCTCGTGTGACATACCGCGTCCTTTATTCATGGTATGCAAATAATACAATGAATTCAGGTCAAGAGGTTGATTACGTCTTACTTGGTTTCCGAAAAGCGTTCGACACTGTACGAAATGGTCAACTATTAACCATGGAGCATCTTCGCAAATCTAGAGGAGTACTTGACAGGCAGATCCAACACAGTATGCCGTTCTCGACTACAGAAAAAAAGTAGTATCGTGTGCACCCCAAGGAAGCGGAAAAGAGCCTCTAAGGCACGCATGAAAAAAGTTCTCCAATCCATCGGTTCCGAGAGTTCCGGAACAGGTACAGAAAATTGGATTAGAGATCAACATAAATATCATTACCGCTCTTTTTATTGCGCATGAAAAACACCCATTGCATATTGTATCACTGTACAGCGAGACCTTCAGCGGTAATTTTCCGGGTTGATGTATGCACCGGTGCGTCTAATAACCAGTAGCACGCCCTCCAACATTGATGCATGCCTCTATTAATCGTGGCATACTGTCCACAACTTCATGAAGGCACTGCTGGTCCAGATTGTCCCACTCTTCAAAGGAGATTCGGCGTAGATCCTTCAAAGTGGTTGGTGGGTCACGTCTCCCGTATACAGCTCTTTCCAATCTATCCCAGGCATCTTCGATAGGGTTCATTTTTGGAAGATAGGCTGTCCACTCTAGTGTAGAGATTTCGTTATCCTGAAGTGAACGAAGGGGGGGGGGGGGGCGGGGCAAATGTCCTCCATGAAGACGAATACCTAACCAACATGCTGCCGATATGGTTGCACTATCGGTCGGAGGATGGCATTCACGTATCGTACAGCCGTTACGGCGCCTTCCATGACCCCCTGACCCCCATCGGGGTGCGTCGGCCCCACATAATGCCACCCCCAAAACAGCAGGGAACCTCCACCTTCCTGCACTCGCTGAACAATGTGTATAAGGCGTTCAGCCTGACCGGGTTGCCTCCAAAGACGTCTTCGATGATTATCTGTTTAAAGGCATATGCGACACTCATCGGAGAAGAGAACGTGATGCAAATCCTGAGTGGTCCACTCGGCATGTTATAGGGCCCATCTCTACTGCACTGTATGGTGTCGTGGTTGCAAAGATGGACCTCGCCATGGACATCGGGTTTGAATTTGCGCATCATGCAGCCTATTGCGCACTGTTTGAGTCGTATCACGACGTCCTGTGGTGCAAAATGCATTATTCAACATGGTGGTGTTGCTGTCAAGGTTCCTCGGAACCATAATCCGTACTTTGCGGTCATCCACTGCAGTACTCGCCCTTGGGGGGGCCTGAGCGAGGCATGTCATCGACAGTTCCTGTCTCTCTGTATGTCCTCCATGTCCGGCCAACATCGCTTTGGTTCACACCGAGACATCTGGACACTTCCCTTGTTGAGAGCCCTTCCTGGCACAAATTAACAACGCGGGCTCGATCGAAACGCGGTACTGACCGTTTAGGCATGGTTGAACTACAGACAACACTATCCGTGTACTTCCTTCCTGGTGGAATGTCTGGAACTGATCGGCTGAGGGACCCCTTCCGTCTAATAGGCGCTGCCCATGCATGTTTGTTTGCATCTCTGAGTGTGTTTAGTGACATCTCTGAACAGTCAAACTGACGACCACGGTCAGAATCTATCATCATGAGTTCTGGGAATCAGGATGATGCAAAACTTTTTTTGATGTGTGTACTTTCATCATACATAAACGATTTATAAGACAGGGTAAGTAGCCCAGTAAGCCTGATAGCTAACGAGGCAGTTGTACACAGGCAATCATCGTCGTGGACCTCTCCTCCGTCAAAATCACTCTACCTTCGATGTCAGTAAGGCATACGATACAAGCTGGAAACACTGTATTCCAACACATCTGCATCAAAGGGGCTTTCGTGACCAGCCCCCCCCCCCCTCCCCTCCCCCCACCCCCCACCCCGCCTTCTTCATACGGTTTTTCCTCACTCAGAGGTTATTTGGACTCTTGTTGATGACTCCCTGTTAGATCGTTTTGAGCAAGAAAATGGTATCCCTGTTTGATCGTTTTGAGCAAGAGAATGGTATTCCTCAGGGCAGTGTTTTAAGTATTACCCTCTTTGCCAAAGCCATTAACAATATCACGTTACGGTAAGTAGTCCTTACACTGCTGCTTATTCGTGGACGATTTTGCTGTTTTCTGTTCCTCCTCCAGTATTGCAACAGTGACCCGTCCGTTGCAGCTTACAGCCAGTAAGTTGGAAGAGTGAGCTCGCGAGATGGGGTTTTAGTTTCCTGCAGATAAGTGTGTGTGTGTGTTACCTTTAATCGTTCTTATCTGATTCTTAGTTTGCCAGTCTTGCATGTAAGGAACACGATCCGACATTGCAGAGACTCAGTGAGGTTTCTGGGCCTCATTTTTAAGTGCAAATCGTCGTTGTTGCCACACCTGCGAGACCTTACAGCCACAAGCCTAAAGGCACTGAACATCGTCAAGTGCCTTAGTCATAGGTCATGGGAAGCGGACCGGGCACGTCTGTTCCAGTTTCATCGAGCTTATGTCCCTTCGTGGCTGGACTGTGGGTGCACGCTTTATTGATCGGCGATACCTCCTGATCTGAAGATCATTGACACTGTGTACCATGAGTGGATTCGGTTGGCATGTGTTCTTATAGGACAAGTTCCATATCCAGTCTCTGTGCTGAGGCCGGGGAACTTCCACTCAGCATCTAGCGGCAGCTCCTCATGGGTGCCAGGCACATAAGTTCCTCGCAGTTCCGGCTTCACCCGCGTGACATACTGCTGCTCGTCCGCCTCTGGAACACCTTTTCTCCAACCTTTCAAAAGGCACAATGCCATTTGGGATCTGCGTGCAGAGTGTGCTAGAGTCAATCCATATGGGGCAACTATAACCTCTAATTCGGCGTCTTAACCGTCAGCCCACTCTGGCTACTACAGAGGCCAAACATAATTTTAGATTTAGTGCAGTACAAGAGAGATTGCACTCCTGCTTCTATTATTTCTACCATTTTATATGAGGTGACATCAGAAAAAGATCGAATAAGCAACCAAAGGGTGACGATCTATGAGTAGGGGAGTGGAATGTCAGAAACTTGAACGTGGTAGGGAAGCTAGAAAATCTGAAAAGGGAGTGGAGTGAAATGGAAGGTATATAAGGATTAATGGTCAGTTGAGTACGGGGTAATGTCGTCAGCAGCAGAAAATGGTATAACGGAGCCGGATTCGTTATGAATTGTAAGGTAGGGCAGAGAATGTGTTACTGTGGGCAGTTCAGTGATAGGGTTGTTCTTACCAGAGTCGACAGCAAACCAACACCGACAACGGTAGTTCAGGTGTGCATGCCACCGTCGCAAGCTGAAGATGAAGAGGTAAAGAAAGTAAACAATACGTAATGGGCGATGAAAATCTAATAATCATGGACGACTGGAATGTAGTTGCAGGAGAAGAAGTAGAAGAACCGGCTACACGAGAATATGGGCGTGGGACAAGTATTGACAGAGGAAAGGACTACTTGAGTTCAGTAATATATATCGGCTAGTAATTACGAATACTCATTTCAAGAGCCACAAGAAGAGGAGGTACACTTTAAAAAGGCCGGGTGATACGAGAATATTTCAGTCATAGTCAGACAGAGGTTCCGAAGTCGGACATTGGCTTGTAAGGCCTGGCTAGAAGCGGATACAGACTCAGATCACAATGAAGCAGCGATGAAGAGGAGGCTTAAGTTTAAGAGATTACCCAGGAATAATCAATACGCAAAAAAAGTGGAATACAGAAATACTAAGGAATGGCGAGGTATACTGGAAGTTCTCTAAGGCTATACATAGAGCAATAAGGAATAGCTCAGTAGAGATTACAGCTGAAGACAAATGAACATCTCCAAAGAGGACATTCACAGAAGGTGTAAAGAAAAACCATAGACAAAATGAAGGTAACTGCGAAGAAACCATGGGTAACAGAAAATGTACTTCAGTTGTTTGGTGAAGGAGGGGAAGTAAAAACATTTTCAGTGATATTAAGGAACACAGACACGCTCCGGGAATACAGAAATACAAGTCTCTGAGGAATGGAATAAATAGGAAGTGGAGGGAAGCTAACACGAAATGGCTGCATGAAAATTGTAAAGAAATCGAAAAGGAAATGATTGTCGGAAAGACTGTCTCACCACATAGGAAAGTCAAAACAACATTCATTGAAAAGAAAAGCAAGAGTGGTAACATTAAGAGTGCAACGAGAATTACACTGTTAAATGCAGAGAGAGCAGATGTGTGGAAGAGTACACTGAAGGGCTCTGTGAGAGGGAAGATCTGTTTGATGTGATAGAAGAATGAACATTAGCCGATTTAGAGGAGATAGGGGATCCAATACTACAATCAGGATTTAAGAGAGTTTTGGAGAATTTAACATCAAATAAGGCAGAATGAACAGATAATATTCCATCGGGATTTCCAGAATCATTGGGAGTAGAGGCAACAAAAAGACTCCATTTTAGTGTACAGAATGTATGAGACTGTCCACAAGCCACCAGAACTTCGGGAAAATATCATCCATACAATTCCAACGGCTGCAAGAGCTGTCAAATGCGAGAATTATCACACAAACAGCTTCAAAGCTCATGCATGCCAGTTGCTGACAAGAATAATTTTTTTTTTTGGTCATCAGTCTACTGACTGGTTTGATGCGGCCCGCCACAAATTCCTTTCCTGTGCTAACCTCTTCATCTCAGAGTAGCACTTGCAACCTACGTCCTCAATTATTTGCTTGACGTATTCCAATCTCTGTCTTCCTCTACAGTTTTTGCCCTCTACAGCTCCCTCTAGTACCATGGAAGTCATTCCCTCATGTCTTAGCAGATGTCCTATCATCCTGTCCCTTCTCCTTATCAGTGTTTTCCACATATTCCTTTCCTCTCCAATTCTGCGTAGAACCTCCTCATTCCTTACCTTATCAGTCCACCTAACTTTCAACATTCGTCTATAGCACCACATCTCAAATGCTTCGATTCTCTTCTGTTCCGGTTTTCCCATAGTCCATGTTTCACTACCATACAATGCTGTACTCAGGACGTACATCCTCAGAAATTTCTTCCTCAAATTAAGGCCGGTATTTGATATTAGTAGACTTCTCTTGGCCAGAAATGCCTTTTTTTGCCATAGCGAGTCTACTTTTGATGTCCTCCTTGCTCCGTCCGTCATTGGTTATTTTACTGCCTAGGTAGCAGAATTCCTTAACTTCATTGACTTCGTGACCATCAATCCTGATGTTCAGTTTCTCGCTGTTCTCATTTCTACTACTTCTCTACAAGAATAATATACAGAAGAATGGCAAACAAAAATTGAGGATGTGTTACATGACGATCAGTTTGGCTTTAGGAGAGATGAAGGAAGAGAAGAAATTTTAATGTTGTGGTTGATAATGGAAACAAGACTAGAGAAAAATCAAGACACATGGGAAGGATCTGCCAACCTGGAAAAAGCGTTCGACATTGTAAAATTTTGTATATTAAATTCCAAGAAAAATAGGGGTAAGCTATCGAGAAAGACGGTAATATATAATACGTACAAGAGCCAAGACGGAATAATAAGAGTGGACGACCAAGAACGAAGTGCTGCGGTTAGAAAGGGTGTAAGACAGAAATGTAGTCTATCGTCCCTACTGTTCAGTATGTGCACCGAAGAAGCTATGATGGATATAAAATCCAGATTCAGGAGTAGAATTAAAATTTATGCTGAAAAGATATCAATGATACGATTCCCTGAAGATAGTGATATACTGAGTGAAAGTGAAGAAGAATTGCATGATCTGCTGACTGGAATGAACAGTGTAATAGGTAAAAAATACGGATTGAGAGTAGATCGAATAAAGACGAAAGTAATGAGGAGTAGAAAAAATTAGAACATCAGGGTTGATGGTCACGAAGTAGATAAAGTTAAGGTATTCTGCTAACTAGGCAGGAAAATAACCAATGACAGACGGAGCGACGAGGTCATCAAACGCGGACTAGCACTGGCAGAAAGAGCATTCCTGGGCAAGAGAAGTCTACTATTACCAAACATAGGCCTTAATTTGAGGAAAAAATTTCTGAGAATGCGCGTTTGGAGCTCCGCATTGTATATTAGCGAAGCATAGACTGTGGAAAAATCAGAACAAAATAGGAATGAAGTATTTGGGATGCGGTGCTACATACGAATGTTAGAAATTAGGTGGACTGATAACGTAAGTAATGTGAAGGTTCTGCGCAGTCAGAGAGGAAACGAATACGTGAAAAACACTGGTAAGGAGAAGGGACTGGATGATTGGCCATTTATAAAAACATCACCGAAAAACTTCCATGGTACTAGAAGGAGCTGTAGAGTTCAAAATCTGAAGAGGACAACAAAAGTAGGAATACATACCGCAAATAATTGAAATAACTGAGGTCGTAGGTTGCAAGTGTTACGCTCAGTTGAAGAGATTGGCACACGAGGGAAAGAGAGAGAGAGAGAGAGAGAGAGAGAGAAAGAGGTAGAAAACGAGCACCACAACTATGTAGCTGTCTTTATTGTTTGGTCTAAGAAGGGGAAAACCGTTCATTGCTCTTTCGTTTTTCTGGATAGTTGAGACGTTCTTACAGCGCTAAAGTTCTTCTCTGTTTACTCTCTGAGCGTCCTTCACTCTCTCCAGTGTTTGTATCCAAAAGGTAATCTCTTCAGAACATCCAGGATGCCGTTCTTCAACAACTGCAAGTGGGGAAGGAGGCTTCCTTCTGCTGCGTATTAGAGCACATGTGTATTTCGCGGAACGAAAGGGCAGATCTAGCAGCCAAGGAGACTTGATGTGAAAGTTATTCCAGCGTGCCAACCCTCTGCATGCTATCACTCGCCGTTGAGGTTCAAAGACTTGCATTGATGGGAGGACGAGTGGCTGGAAAAAGCAGTAAATCCCACAATTCGGCCGTGAGCGACGTCGACGGGACGAGGTCCTTCTTACTCGTCTTCGCAGAGACCGCAGTCGTTATGACGCGTGGCTTCTTACTCCTGCAAGAGGACTCACCAATGTGTGGTATTTGTGTAGTGCAGATAATTGTGGGCCATATATATTTTGACTATGTTTTAAATTCCGACCAGCGGGCCGCAGGGGGATTTGCCGCAGTATCTGCACTCTATTTTGAGTAACGGTCAAACGAATGCGGTTCGAGTTTCAAAGTTTTGTGTATTGTCCAACATTTTTAACAAGATTTTAGGTAGATGTTTTTAATGTGTCAACAGTGCGGTTGCCTCTCCGAAATTTTTTGTAAGTGGTCAGCCAGTCACATTTCCATGGGAATTTCTTTTAGTTCTTCTGTGTTTTGTTTTCTCTGTGTTTCAATTACATATATAGCTACTTTTCCTCATTATAAATTGGTTTAGTACATGTGAGACAGAGTGACTGTGTGGTCATTTCGAGTACATGAATGTGTAATAAGTTTAGAGTTTCTTCACTGTCGTCCTTTTTTAACAAGTGTAAGGGCGCTGATGACTTCGCCGTTGAGCGCCCATTAAGATCCAAACGCACAAACACACACACAAACACCACACAAACACACACACAAACACAAACACACCCACAAACACACACACGAACACAAACACACACACAAATACAAAAACAAACACAAACACACACACAAACACACACACTAACACAAACACACAAACGCAAACACACACAAATACATACACACACACAAACACACACACACACACAAACACACAAACACCAACACACAGAGAGAGAGAGAGAGAGAGAGAGAGGGAGAGAAGAACTACAAATCATTACGTAAAAGCTATGGATCAGTACGTAAAAAAACCTGTCAGTGCCCATAAAATAATCATCAGAATCTTTTTAAATGTTACTTTATGAATATTGTAGAGCTTGGTGGACGTGAGAGTAGCAATAAATTAATGGTTTTTAGTTCAAGCTTCAGCATCGAAAAGAGATTGCCTGCACTACTGTTTGCTCTATTTAGATCAATAGAAATAATTTCCTTCGCACATATTTTTTCCACAACGGGTTCTCTACCACTCCAGTGACGCGTGTCTGTGACTCCGCTCATGAAAAATGCAGAACCCGTCACGCCCGGGCATGGGTTCCTATCAGTTTCAATTTGCGAGCCGACGTTATTGATGGATGGATTCCGCCACTAATCGCGCACATTTATGAAACTTAATCGCTTCTATCAAAGTTATACGGTTGCAGTTGGCAATTATCGTTGCCCCGATGATGTATTTGTGGACAGAAAACTATTATGGTGGATTACTGGGGTTAGCGTTGTCGGCGGGAGCGTTAGCAACAGATTGGAAAAAAGAAGAGATTACATTGCTTGTAATTTAAATTTTGACGGACGTTAGTGTAGAGACGTACATAATATGTGTATGTGTATGTAGATATTATCTGATGCATCACTGTTAATTAGGCATGCGGACGTTCTTGTAATCCTTCTTTGGTTAGTACTGCAACAAGTTAGAGGCGATTTCACACATATTAAACATTCTGAAAATATTTCCTATCATTCAGAAACAAGATTACTCAATTTTGTTTTCTCCTAAGACAGGAATTGGTAATTTGAATTCACATTAAAAATAAATAAAATTTCATGTCTTTTATCTATATCTAGGTCTTTTTGTGAGTATAAGTTCAGCTTACCACTTCGGAAAGGATTCCTAGCTGTTGAGTAATATCGAACACTAAGTACCGTGCTAACATAGTACATCGAACTGCATGACATTTACTTTCGCTGTGTGAAATGGGCAGAAAGAGATATGCTTTGCAATAGTGCTGAACATGGTTCGTGTCAGAAGTTAGATACCGTTAGCAAAAATATTTCAATCAAAAGTGTTAATTCAATTAAAAACAAATAAAAAATCGAATCTGAATTGCGACCTTATGCTTTTATACTAAGGTTACAGTTTTCTATTACGGTACAGTTCCAAAGAAAAGAACAAAACTGCGCGATTTTTAATAAAGCTCTCGTGGAATACTCTCCTTGGCCAAGAGGTAAAAATCAAAGAAAATTGTTGTGGTAGCAATCCTAATTCTTGCTTGGTATTTCCTAGATCAAAACGTAACTGCCTAGTTCTGTGTGTTTAACACTACCAGACTAACTTCGATAACCTGCTCTGTCTGTACCAAGTGCTTCAAATTAGTGTCTCATATTCTTACAGGAGGTTTTACTGGTAAAATCTATAGAAAACTTTTATCATAAAAATATCTATGGAAAGGAAGAGCTATTAATCTACGTGATACATTACTGGCGTCGAGGACGATCCGCAGTCAAGCAGTCTTTCTGTTGGTGTTCATTGATTACTTGTTTTTGATTGCGTTATTTTATTACCTAGTCCTGTAACTGTAACGTACAACTTACTACTGCTCCTGCATCAGCTATTCCGTACGTTCCGTTCTGAGGATATTCTGTCATGCCAACTAGACAAGTGATTCCGTGGATTACAAACAACATAAACAGTGAAATGGAGTCCTATCGTTTCATGCAGGACATGGATGACATAGTATTTTAATATGCTTTAGCAAATGACGTTATCAAGCACGTATCGTCAGATACGTACGTATCGATGTGTTTGTTAGCTAGCGGCGGTGCCTTGTCCTCGGGATTCTGCAATTTCTTCGGCATGCCACGAGAGGCGCGACTTCCGCATGCACCAGTGTTTAGACTATGAACAAACGCGGTGCAGGCAGAAGGGTGCGAGCAGTACATGGCAGTAGATTCTGCTAGGAATGGCGAGCACATGATGGTTCCCGAACACCGTAACGACTGGAACTTCGAAAAATCAGCAGGTTTCCCCTGTTTGTAGTAGACTAAGTTGCGAAGAGCCACATATAGGGGGTTTCTAAAATGAATGTAAAAAGTGAGAGGGCCGGTACAGTGCATCATAACAAGGAACCCATGTCACCATCCCTTAGCGTTCAGCGCTTCGCGTCATTTAACAGTGTCGCGAGCAGGGAGGAAGGTAAGCATACAACCCATCATTCGAGCCGATGTGGTAGCAGGTCTGCAGGGCAACGTTTTCCACTTCCTTTTGATATCAAGGTAAAGAGAGGTGGGGCTGACGTTTCATGACTATTATTTACAAACAGTTACATAACCTGCTGAAAATTACGCCCTCGTACTTGAACACTCGCTGTGCACCGACGCATGAGTGACTGTCGACGGGTGTGAACAAAGGGGGAACATACAGGCCATTCCAGCGGCCCACAACGCCGTATCTGGTTCTCATCAAAAGCATCATCCAAATGGTTTCGCACCGTATGAACGATGTGCCCAGATTCATCATCATGTTGGTACCACATGAGCTGTCGTTGAGTGAGACGTGTTACAATATCCGTGTGAGTGTACCCCTTAAGGAAATTGAGAGTGCGTTCAATCGTCGGAGAAGTATGTATGGCCTAGATTATCGATTACTAAACCAGCTTAAATGTTGAAGGGAAGGCGCTTTCGGTGACCACGATCAAAGGCGACGTCAGGATTTTCCTGTGCCCACACGTGCTGGTTTTGGCTGTTGAACACACCTCCATTCTACAGCATGCATTATCCTTATAAAGTACAATGTGTGGGAACTTGGCTTGAGTGATACACTCCTACGAAAACCATCTTCCTTACTTAGGAAATTGTGGATGGAGCTTAATGTACATGGATCTGTCTGACCAGTGAGAGCATTTCCATCCACCGTCCCAAAAGCACTATGCATGTCTTCATTTTCCTCCCAAGAAAAACAGTCCCTATCCTTCCGCTTTGCAAAGTACCAAACACAGGAGTGTCCCCGTTTCTTGGCACACTGACGCAGGGCGAACCAGCCACTGCAGTGCGCACTGCTGCCGCCGTATGTGCGACATCGTATCACACAGGCATTTGCACTGCCAAACGGAATGGGTTTGCATCCCAGAAAATGACAGAGGAAACTCCATGGTGTTATCCGACTCGGAATACCTTTTACCATTTCCACTCGGATGGCGGATTGTGTGCCTAACTTCACAGTGGCACGAGACCCTGTTAAATGACGCCTAACGCAGAAAGCTTGACCTGGTTTGCTATGAGAAAGTTGCTTGATATGTATGGCTCCACCACCCTCTTCCTTTTTACATTCATTTTAGAAACATCCTGTGTAATGTCTTCGGTTCACTCGTGAT
The DNA here is from genome assembly GCF_021461385.2 of Schistocerca piceifrons. Classification (NCBI taxonomy): domain Eukaryota; kingdom Metazoa; phylum Arthropoda; class Insecta; order Orthoptera; family Acrididae; genus Schistocerca; species Schistocerca piceifrons. The sequence goes on along the minus strand of NC_060141.1, from coordinate 441,508,035 downwards.
ATTCTCGTAACTGGTTTGCAGTCTTTCCATGCGTTAAATACAGGATATTACTTTCTCCGAAGGAGCATCTCCTAAGTGTACATGCCGTAGGCCATAGCAGCAGTTATTATCATCGTACAATTGAACTTAAAGACAAGCTACAGTCTGGTGTAATACATTTCAACGCTGTTTTGTTGTGCCAAGGGAATGTGATATTGGACCCACATGACCCAGTCTTGATGGCGATCATGGGAGATAGGCTGCCCTTTTACTTACATTCCTGTCTCTACGTTGACTGTTGAAAATCAGGCATCAACCACTGGCGTACAAAGTGACAGACTATTGCGATTTTAGAGGTAGTGTGTGACGTAGCTATTGTGCCTAGTGGGCAGTGTGCTTCCATAAACCACCTGGTGTTGATCCACCTGAGCTCGCACTCGGTTAGTGGGTAAGATCGGATATACGCGCAGTTGGGTAATAAATTACCACAATAACAGAGCGGTCGGGTGCAAATCTTCGAGTGATAGTGGTAGCAATATATCAGGTTCGCTTTAATATCAGTGAATGGACAGAAATTGTGGGTGGCAGAGTAATAGTGCAATACAGCTTATCGGACTACGTAACAGGTGATGTTTATCACCAATATCAGCGTGACGAATTATCTACGTTATTTAGAGCATTAGCTCAATAGCACGATAGAACATATGTATATGGTTTGTGGTAGACGGGTCACCACCGGAATGAATGGGTCGATGATTAGCAAGATCTTTTCAGTCCCTAGATCTTAATTTCTCTGTTTTCAGTGTACGGGTTTGTGGTGATGTTTTAAGGAGGACTGAAAAATGTGCTGGAGTGCGGGGTAACCATACTTAGCACCTCCTTTCTGTCACAGCCACATGTCTACAATAAGGCAGTACCTCAACCTTTCTTTGTTTCCTGGAATACGTTTGACTGTGGAGGATACTTCTCTAAATGCCCCGAAGAGCAGCATATTTCCCATGCCTTCTGTACAGCTTTAGTGACCTGCACTGTCTTCGGGAATGATTTAGGTTGCAGGAGAATACACCTCAGATTTTTGAAGGAACGAATTTTGTCTGCTTCGATTAAATATCGAATTCTGTGATGGAGCACACCACAGAACTGCAGAAACGCCTTAACAAATCTGTATTTGCAATTCGACTGTTAGCTCACTTAGGCGACATAAAAACGAAAAAGCTTGCATACTTTGCCTACTTTCATTCTTCAATGTCATATGGTATAATATTTCGGGGTAACTCTTCAAGTTAAACAAAAGTTTTCAGAGTCCAAATGCGTGTAATACGATTTATTTGTGGAGTAAATTCACGGACGTCCTGTAGAAACCGCTTCAAAGAACTGGGTATACTAACTACTGCCTCTCAGTGTATTTACTGCTTAATGAAATTTGTCCTAAATAATTTATCTCTTTTTCCAACAAACAGCTCAGTTCATACATACAATACCAGGAACAAAAATGATCTGCACAAAGTCTTAAAAACACATAATTTAGTTCAAAAAGGGGTCCACTACTCAGGAACACTCACCTTCAATAATTTGCCAGCAAACATAAAAAATTTGGTTACAAATAAAGATCAGTTTAAAAGGAACCTGAAAGACTTACAAGGGGCCAACTCCTTCTACCCCACTGACGAATTTTTTAATAGAAACAAATGACGTATTGTGTATATTCATACTATTAGTATTGTTATTTCAGCTTAAGAAAATATTGACATGTTGCCCATCCACGAGGATCTCCTCAGCACGGATCTATGGAACGAAAAACTAATCTAATCTAATCTGTACAATTTTTGTCGTCAATCCTTGCATAGTTTACCACTGTCCTACGGCAGTTTCGACCATATGTTTTCAAACCAAATACTTCATAATCCATTACGTTTCACCAGTAAGCAATCTCCCCAATCCTTTACACAATCTAAATACTATGTACAATCTCCAGAGCTACGTGTCACACTGTGATATAATTTAGCTGGTAGATCAGGGGTACATGTGAAAATTGTCTGCAAAATGTGTTAGAATTACAGGTTGTGGTAAAGAAGTTTTACTACATGAACAGCAAATATGATGTAAGCGACGAATCTTTCTGTTTTCATTATTTTGTGAGGGATGTGAGAAGTAAAAGCTAGAAAATATTTGAAATTATGTGTGAAACTTGTTGAAACGGTAAGTTCTCTTACTTTCAAGTACTGGATGAATGTAGTAAGGGTAATCTGCACGCCGGTAGCTACGCTGCCTCAAGACGTGTACAAGGTTCTTTGTCGCAGTACTCGACGTATTGTGTTAAACATTTAGCATAAGATCATAGCTCTAGTTTTACAGAGAACTTTAAACTTTAATATTCGTACAATAACTGTATGGAATACTAGGTCAATGCTTTGGGTTAGCTAACTACTCGTGTTTCTTATCAGATAACCATTAAAAAAACCATCAAATGTGTAGTAACTTCATTTTATTCCCTTGACCTTAACGCCTCTACTTCATGTTATCACATCTTGCGAGTGTCTAAACAACGATGCGATTCAGTTTTAAGATTTGCAGAAACTTTTCCCTCAACCCACTATACAATAAAGACTTTGTTAGTTGTTGGTACTTGTGAACTTCTTTTTTGTTATATAATCACTCTCTCGTTGTACCGCTATCCAGTAGAAATACTTCATATTTGGTTAATTTAGTAATAATGGTTCTCAGATACGGCAATTTTGTCACCTCTTCCCCAATTCCCATCAAAACTGATGTTCACCAACTTGATATTCACTTTTTACAACTCTTTATAACTTGAACGCTCCGTTTGTTCATATGTTAGGTAGATTTTTCCCTTATCGAACAGTTATTTCATTGTATTCGTTGGAACTTGCTTTCTTCTTTTTGGTTAGGCGGTCTACGTCACTTGCAGACTTTACGACCGGTACCACCACGTTTCAGTTTCCCCAAACTTTGTCCCTTTAATTTTGTTCTGCAGTGTCCTTTCTGCCCCTTTCATACTTCTTCAACAGATGTATCAAATTGCTGTGGAGATAAAACTACGTTATATCTTATTACAGAAGTTATAAGACTATGGGTTCCAGCTTTACAGAACTGATGTTGCTGTTGTTCCGTAAAAATAACCGTTTCATTTATTCGCTCTTTGAGTAAAGAGACAAAGTGCACACTGATAATATCTAGCAGGCTGGCAACTATGCGTTGTTACTCTGCCGTTTTTGTAAATGTCAGTCGAGACTTATCTTGTGACTCATCAGTTTGAGATCTATTTTTGGCGAATGTAGATCGTTTTTGACTGATGTTTCTCTTGTGCGATTTGTCACACTGTTAACTTCGGCACATTTTTAAACGTAACTACAAAATGTGATATCTCAAACGTATCACGCAGTTTTAAGCATATGAGCCGACGAACATTGCAGGAATTATGGGGACGGTTTTTTGAACTTCGGTCTTATCTCTGCCACTGTTGGGAATGAAGTAGACAATAGTACGTCATTTGCTACGATATCCCAGGTTCCAAATCCATGTTTTCAACTAAAATGAAATGTCTCTTGGTGTCTAGTCACGGTAGTTTGGTAAACAAACCACGAAAACACTTTTCCCACAGGTTAAGAGAAATGAAAAAACAGGAAGAACTTTCACTAACGAAGTAACAGTTCCTACAAAAGCGCATTATTCGTGTTACAAAGTTATCTACAATCTATCAAAGAGAAAGAAACCTCAAACCATAACAGAACACCGTTTTCAAAACATTCACACGTGAAGAAAACTGAGAGTTACTATAATTAATTTGGGGAATGTGCTCTGGACACGGTATCTCTTATGGTACCGGTGGGTGAGTCCTCTGCCCAACACCTGACAAGCGTGCATTTGTCAGACAACACAATTACTCTTCAAATACTGTCTATGGCTGACAACATTAATGATCAGTTGGTTGAAACATTCGAAGATAATGGTGACCTCGGAACGTAGTTGCATGAAGCTACACACAACCACAAGGCTTCGCATCCAATTTGTTGCGGGTGGTTTACATACAACAAATGTCATGAACTGCTTCCTTTTTAAAGGACAACAGCAAAAGCAACAGACCTCTTTGAAAAACTACACGCTTTTGTGGAAGGAAGAAACATAGTTTCGGGGCACTTAATGGGAGTGTTTACAGATGGAGGTAGTGGTATGTCCGGGTGTTACGTGGCACTGCAAGCTCTGAGCTTTAAAAAAGTTCCTGATGTTATTTGGGCGCACTGTTTTATTCACCGAACAGAACTGGCATGAAAAAGCATGAACCACGACCTTCATGATGTTCTTCAGTGATAGAAGTGGTAGATTTCATTAAGTGTTGTCTGCTTAAGTAGAGATAGCGTTTTAAATTTGTGTGGATATGAGGGCAGAGCACATTTCCCAAATTAATTATAGTATCTCTCAGTTTTCATCACGTGTGAATGTTTTGAAAACGGAGTATGATCTCATTAATGAACTTGTCTCCTACCATTTTCAAGAGATATGTTTGAATTCCGACAAGTTGGTAAAACGTGACTTTCTTATGAATCGTTCGTACCTCTGTGGCGTATTTGGAACACAGTTCATTGAATGTATCCCTTCAGGGTAACTGTCAGAAAAAATTCAGCTTTCAAGAAGAAACTGCTATTGCCGAAGAAAAAGTTTGATGATAAAGACATGCATAAAGTTTTGTGTGCCCTTCACACGGCTCTAGAAAACAGTTACATTATGTTCTGTTATGAACTGAATTCTGTGTTTGTGGATCATGTAACTATATTCTGTGATTACTTTCTGAGGCGTTTCCCAGAAAAAGATAATAAACACAAATAGGTTCATTCAACACACCTAAAGAACAAAATCAGTTTATTGATACTTCTTCAGACAGAAGATTGAATCGAAGTTTGTTTCCTCCCCACGCTTGATATCTGGACGTTGGTGAAGCAGGTGAGTAGGTAACAAGGCCTTACGAGTTTTGATACCGTTTGCAACATCCAGCTGAAGTGACGTAGGTTTTCAGCACTCTCAGTCTTAATCTCGAAGTGTCGATAGTGAATGTATTTGGTGAACGAGACGTGAGTCGCTGTCTCCAGTCTTGTACCGAGATTTGAAGAATTGATAATGAAGAGGCAAGCTTATCCTCCCTATTGGCTTCGTTGATCCAATAGCCTTAAAAGATGATTAAAATGTGTTACGTCAACGGATAAAAAAAAACTACTCTTATTAACTTCTTGAAACTTTGTTTTATCCACCCTACACTTAGAGTTGTATATCTTACATGTGGAAGGAGCCACAGGTGTTTATTCTTATCAACAATTACTCTTTTTGATCTTCTCCTTTTTATTTTTCACTTAGTTTGGTAAATGATACTGGCAGTAAAGTGGGCTTACGATTCTTTGGAAACTTATATAATCTACAGCGAATTACAGTAATTCCAAATGAAAAGATACATTTCGCTTAGACCTACAGTAAAAACAGAAGAAAAAGCTGGAAGAATTTTAATATTTCTAACATCGTATACAGTACTAAGTCAATCTAATAATTTAATTTACTCATGATTACGGTTTTTCTTAGTGGCTACAGGGAAGACAACGCTAGATAGTACCTAAAATACCCTTCTCAAAAAGCTGAGGGCCTTCGAAAGTGTAAATTTTCAATTAGGCAATAATTTAAGTTATTCATAACTTCTAAAATACTTTTTCGTAGAAAGTACCTTATTGAATATTATGAACAGTTAGGCTTGTCTCTTAGTGGAGTTATTATTTTCTTAAATAGTTCCATAATACTTTTCAGATCCAAAGGCTGTCCAAAACGTTTTAGGCTCCCATAAGTGGTGTCCGAGATATGTTCTATGGTCGCTTTTGGAGAAGAGGGTAACAACATCGTTTTGACGATGTACATGTCTTAGGATTGCCATAAGCGACTGCGGCTTAAATGTACAAAACCTTAATGGATACTCGTTATGTTGTAAAACACTTAATATGGCATTTTGAACGGCACGCTATTCAGTGTTAACCAAGTATATAGTTAAACTCCCTCAACACTTCCCACAATTTACACAAATCTTGGGCAGTGAAAGTTGCTTCAAACTTTACATGTTATGTGAATTTAACTGGTTGTTTTATTTTCTCTTGTTACTGAATAAAACTACATTGAAGCAATATACAATTTAAAATAAGTTTAAAATATGTTAATAATTCATTACGTTTTAGCAAAACAGCAATATATTGGGTTTTCAACAAAGTTGTGAACAGCAGACCGCATTTATATATTGTATAGTCTGCCAGTGTTTAAAATAAATGAAGCATAAATCCTTAGACAACTACAGAATATGGAGAACACAAGCAGATAAACCAATTACGCTGTTCCTTCAACACATCAATAAAAATTTCCGAAAAGTAACGGTTAATAAAATGATCAAGTATTGAATGTAGCAAACTAATACAAACAAGTGAGACGCCACAAATTTTCATACAAAAACTGATGTTTGGACACTGAAAACAAACGAGACCTACTAAAGCATGAATATCAAATGCGAATACGTGACACATGCAATGATATGCGATGTCGCTGAATAGAGTGTCTACATTGAACGAAGGAACTGATTGCTCTAAGGTTATTGTGGTATTCTCAGAGTAGTGAATGTCTGGGGAGTGGGAAGAAGTATTCCTTTCACCTAATTTTGAACATACTTCCAATATCTCAAACCCTCAGATTCTCTTCTTTTCTGATTTCCTCACAATCCATAATTGACTACCACAGAATAATATGCTCCGAAACCTACATCCTCAGAAACGTCTTCCTTACACTAAGCCCGACGATTAATACTAGCTGACTCCTGTTGGAAAGGAATTGTCTTCTTGCATGTGTTAATATGCTTTTGATGTCCTCCACTCTTTGTACTCATATGTTATTCTGCTTCAAAGTTAGACTAATTACTTAAATTTGTCGGCTTCGTAGTCCCCATTTCTGGTATTAAGTTCATTGCCTACCTCGTTTCTGTTATTCGCCGTTACTTTCGTGTTTCTTCGATTTACTCTGAATCTACGCTCTGTTTCGTTCAACTCAACATGTCCTATAATTATCCTTCACTGAGGACAGCAATATCATCACATATTTTATCAGTTATATTTTTTCATCATGAAGTTTAATCCAGCTCTTGAACCTAGCATTTTCGTCGTTGCATTTTGAAAGTATAGACAGTAATTTAGTCAAAAGACTACGTCCCAGTCATAAACGCTTTTTATTTCTTGCACTTCGTTCTGTCTTCCAGTCCTCTCGTTCCTTCTTGTATATTTCAATTCTTTCACTATAGCTTACTCCCGTTTTTCTTAGAATCTGAAAACTTTTGCATCATTGTAGTGTCGAATGCTTTTTGCATATCGACAAATCCCACTGAAGTGTTTGGACTTCTATAAAATCTTGCTTCCGTTATCGTTAGTAACTTGATAACTTTAAATCTGGTGCCCTCACTTTTTTGGAAACCGAACTGACCGTCATGTAACACAACGCCACTTTTCTCCCAGTCTCCTGTACGTTATTCTTGTTTGCATATTGGATTTATGGAATGTTAGATAGACAGTCCGACAGTTCTCGCACTTATCTGTACTAGCTTTCTTCGGGACTGTGCCGTTGATATTTTCCCCGAAAGTTGGGTGGTATAGCTCCAGATTCTACCCACCATCTTTTGACTACCCTATATGCAGAATAAGTCCACCTGTCGACATGTTCTTTCCGATCTCTTCACAGTTTCCTTCTAGTCATTTCACATTGGCATCCCTGCACTTTCCATCTCTTTATTTTTTAAGTGAATTCCGTTTTTCTATTCCTTAATTTCCCGGAACATCTTAGTACTACTTCTTTCGTTGAACAGTTTGAAGTATTTCTTCTGATACTCACGGTTTCTTCGCAATTACCTTCCTTGTACCCATAATTCTCTGTACAACATCCACAATTTCCTTATTCTGAGATGTCCATTCCTCTTCAATTATGCTCCCTGTCGTGGTATTCATTATCACAATATGTGGAGACTCAAAGAGAGAACAGTAAATGTATTTCAATATTCTTGAGTATTATGGTGTCCCACAGCTTGCGTATTTGTGGTTGATTCTTCCTGACAAATCTCTTCACTTCACTCTACTGTTCATCATTAGTAAATTTGGATCGGCTTTATATCTTCTCCCTGGTACACATTACAGTCGAACATCTGGTTCCGTAATATCTGTCTGATAATGGTGTAATCCAGCTGGAATCCTAGTATACCTCCTCCTCTTCTGCTTGTCGAATAATGTATTCGTTGCTACTCAGCCTGAAGTTCTTCTACTGCTCCCCTACAACCTCATTCCAATTCGACAGAATTATAACATTAACATCTCCTTTTTCGTACTGAGTAATCCTTTCAATAACCTCATATACAGTAAGCGATCAAAAGTATCCGGACACCTGGCTGAAAATGACTTACATGTTCGTGGTGCCCTCCATTGGTAATGCTGGAATTCAATATGGTGTTGGCCCACCCTTAGCCTTGATGACAGCTTCCACTCGCGTGGGAATACTTTCAGTCAGGAGCTGGAAGGTTTCTTGGGGGGAATGATTATATAGTGCTGCACCGAGGAGAGGTATCAATGTCGGTCGGTGAGGCCTGGCACGAAGCCGGCGTTCCAAAGCATCCCATATGTGTTCTGTGTGATTCATGTCAGGACCCTGTGCAGGTCATTCCATTACAGGGATGTTATTGTTGCGTAACCACTCCGCCACGGGCCACGCATTATGAACAAGTGCTCGATCTTGTCGAAAGTGCAATCGCCATCCCCGAATTGTTCTTCAACAGTAGGAAGCAAAATGGTGCTTAAACAACCAATATAAGCCTGTGCTGTGACAGTGCCCCTCCATGAAAAACACGACCACACCATAACACCAGCGCCTCCGAATTTAACTTTTGGTACTACACACGCTGGCGGCTGATTCGCCACACGCACATCCTGCCATCAGGTCGCCACACTGTATACCATGATTCGTCACGTTTTGCCACTGTTCAATCGTCCAATGTTCACGCTCCTTACATCAAGCTGGGCCTCGTTTGGCATTTACTGGCGTGATGTGTGGTTTATGGGCAGCCGCTCGACCATGAAATCCTAGTTTTCTCACCTCCCGCCTAACTGTCATAGTACCTGCAGCGGATCCTGATGCAGTTTGGATAGATGTTTGGATAGATGTCTGCCTATTACACATTACGACCTTCCTCAACTGTCGGTGGTCTCTGTCAGTCAACAGACTAGGTCGGGCTGTAGGCTTTTGTGCTGTAGGTGTCCCTTGACATTTCCACCTCACTGTCTCATCGGAAACAGTGGACCTAGGGATATTTAGGGGTGTGAAAATCTCGTGTACAGACGTATAGCACAAGTGACATCCAATCAAATGACCACGTTCGAAGTCCGTGAGTTCCTCTGAGCGTCCCATTCTGCTCTGTCGCGATGTCTAATGACTCCTGTGGTCGGCCTAATATGAAAAACGCATGTTTTTGGGGGTGTCGGTATACTTTTGATCACATAGTGTACTTTCCCTATCTCTTCACCTCCAGTTTGTGACGTCGTCAGTTATGCCTGAATTATTACTGTCGATGTTGGTTTGCAGTCGATTCTGACAAGAAAAATCCTATCTCTGTTCACAACAAATTATTCTCTGCCCTATTAGAAGATACAAAGGGCTGTAGGAGTATCCAGAAGAGTCGAACGTAGGGCCAGAACAAGGGACAACGCTTATTCGTATGCAGTACTGAGGTGACGTCAAAGATTTGAAATGAAATGTTGTTTGATAACAGTCCAGCAATCACCGTACATACTGTTTCCTTAATGAATATTTCGGTGTGTTGCACCTACCAAAAGTTCCCAATAACCGACCCTGGAAATGACAATACTTTAGAGTTACGGACAATCAATATTATCAAACAGTCTAAAACAATTCTCCTTTATTCTCCGTCTCAGTTCCACTATATTAATTGCAAGACATGTTACGATCACTCTGGATCACCATCAGATCTAAAACGAAGTAAAACTAAATAAGTGAAATCTAATATTATAGAATAAGTAGAAAAAATATACATAAATGTAGAAGTTATTTGTGTAGTTGCCTCAGTAACTCGGCTTGTCCGCTTGTTTACGAACTTAGATAGACTCTACACTACAGTTTTTTTCACTTACTGTAAAATATTAGATGGTACACATTTCGCTTTACTTTTTTTAGTTCTGGAGATGATCCAGAGTGATCGAAAAACGTATGTAATTATAAAATTGGCAGCTGAGACCGAAGAATAAACGAGAGTTAACTTAAATATCAATACAGTTGCTTATTCGGGACGAATATTTCGGCTATAATATCCAAACGTTGGTAACTGAACACATATGAGCATTTAACCTGATTACTTCCACCTACGACTGTCCTGCACTCTATATGGTATAGTCCATCCCTTAAGGCCATTGGTTAAGTCTGTGGAATCTTTCCAGCCGATTGCATTGTCTCCAGCACATATACCAAACCGCTCAATTTCAGGAGGACTTACCCCAGTCTGTATTAGGAAGGTGCTGGGCAGACAACTACCCCTAAAAGGGTTAGAACACGAGAAATCTTACTCTTACAGTCTGCTTCGGTAAACTGTGTTATGCGCCTCGGGTTGAACTCACTGCATTAATATTGCAGTTGTGCCGCCCAAAGTAGACAACGTTTCTTCGTGGCTGCAGATTGGGATTGCTGGTTTGTAACGCCTACTGAAAGCGTAGCCAGAAATACAACGAACAGCGGAGGTTGCTTGAGACAGCCTTGTACGTAAGCGTGAGTTTTGCACTGCTGGTGGTTAATTAAAATCTAAATCCATCCACTGTGTGATACGGCTGGCTATACCCCAATCCTCTCTTGCCCTCACAGCAAGAACTGATCGTCTTGTTTTGAAGCACGTTGTTGTATTTGTACGAAATGCTTTTGCTGTTCAGCCAGGTCACAACTGAATATAAAATCGAGCTTTGGAAGAGTTATACCATTTTGAAAACAGCTAAATCGAGTGCAGAGTCTGCTTCTTATATAGTTGAGATCTGGTTCACTGTAGGTGGAATGACGTCACCAGGGACAGGGGCAGAAATCCCATGTGCAGTTGCTTATGAACAGACTCCGTCTCTTAAAATATTAAGTTATTAAATTTTGCTCGTTGAGGACGTTCGTTTACTAGCTACTGACTCTGTCAAATGCACTGACGGAGAAACGAATTTCTACAAGTTATGCTTCTGAAAGGTGAAATATGCGATAGAATCTCGTTATCATCAAAGCTAATGTAATTCCCTATTGTAAGGCCATGTTACTTTGCCACTGACCTCATTCAGATGGAAATTCGCCATTGACGAAACTTACAAAATGCCGAGCAGAGTGAAATTTGATCTCAGAAGTACTAGTGTTCGGAACGTTTTACGTAAATGCGGCAAAAATCACGTAGGGCAGTCAACCTGCACCGTTTTCGCCGTAAAAACGTAAAACCCGTACGAGGTTCCTCTATGGATTCAACATATCAACCAGAGATCGACAGTTTCGATTTGCTCCAAACATTCATATATGCCAAGTAAAGTAGCCGTTTTATAGCACACTGGGGACATGTATATTTTCCTTAGTTTACAACGGTGAGACATTACATTCGCTCGGTTATCGTGGGTAGAATGTTAAGTAAGACAAACCGCGCTGCATTATAAGCCACTGAATTTATAGCGATTTCCCATAGTTCCAAGCAGTTGTTACACGACTATATGATACGCGAAGCAATGCATACATACCACACTCTATCATAATGTTTGTGTCTTTCCAGTGCAGCTAATGTTAGCATTGTGCCAAAAGATTTCATATGCATTGATTACAATGTTCTAAGTCCCTGCATTGGCGTGTACGTAAATATTAACAGAATGTGAAGTTGATTTAAATTACTGCAAAAGAGGATAACAATCAACCATCACAGCAGCATGATCTGCAGACATACATCGGACATAGGAGTCAAGACCGCAAGGAAGACGTGAATAAATTTAGTTAAACGACTTTTATAGACCTTTAATCGTTTACGATAAGCTACAGTGGCTCAAAAAATATCTCAAATATACTAATGAAATTTGTCACTTTTGGCAGTAAATACACCTATACCGTTCACGTCAGAATTTTACACGCCAGATAGATACCGAAGTTAATGCAGGTAGCCTAAAACCATCTGCCTGGTAATACGCGGCATAAGCAAAGTAACGGCCAGGCAAGGAAACAAGTTTGAACACCTCACCCGAGGACATAGGATGGCTACGAAAACAGAGGCTCAGCGGACGGGTAATCAACATCTCCGACCAACTTTTGCACGAGAGAGCCATTTCGGCTCAATGAGGGTTTAAACTTTACGGCGACGCAACGACAGCCACCAGCGGTGGACTTAACCAGCTGAGTGGAAAAGTCCGTTAGAAACATTTTGCACGACACACCAGCGGAAGTAAGAAGCCACAAATTTTTGGATTATTAAGCTATACGAGCATTAAATTAGTTTGAGGTATGGCTTCAACAATTTCCGTATTAATGGAAGATGACGATAATGCTACTGTAGTCATTAACTCTGAGATTACAATAAATTGTCTTTGCTTTGATGGGTAACTGCACGAATAGATTTCTCAAGACAGTTTCGACGCGCACAATCTGCAGAAAGACGGGGCTGTTCCTAAAAAGCTCCATCCATTAAGAAAACGCTGTCTACTTAGTAGGTAAAAGGCTGATTAGTCTGTGAATCCTCGTCCTTCAAATGGCTCTGAGATCATTGGGACTAAACATCTGAGGTCCTCAGTCCCCTAGAACTTAGAACTATTTAAACCTACCTAACGTATAACACACAAACATGCCCGTGGCAAGATTCGAACCTGCGACGATAGCGGTCGCGCGGTTCCAGACTGAACCGCTCGGTCACTGCGGCCAGCAATCCTCGCTCTGCTGACAGCATGTCTCTCACAATAACAGTTAAGTGGAATGTGTTTCCAACGGAAATCTGTTCTCCCAATAAAATGTAGCAAGTGACCCTGTTAGTATTTTTCTTATTGTAGTAACAGCGGACTTGATTCCGAAGCCATACTCGTAATTTCAGCTGTCATCATAAGCTATCGTCAAGTACATCTGGACCGAAAAAGATACAATTCAGCAATAGGCAGAGCAAACGCGTTTCCAAATTGTAGGTTGGCGAAATGTATTCATCTGCATCTACGTAGATGATCCGCTACTTTTTGTTTATGGCAGAAGGAACTTAGTAGCAATATTATCAACATTCTGTGGCTTTCTATTCTCTTACGTAGTGACGAAAGAATGAATGGCTGTATCTATAAACGCCCAAATGTGCCTTCAAAGTCATGCATCCTATGACAAATAAACAGTGGTGGTTGCTTAATTATTCCAAAATCTTTTTCGAACAGCGATTCCATAAATTTCTTCAGGAAGGATTCGTGAGAATGCATTGTCTTTCTTCCTTGGATTACCATTAGGACATCGGCTAATCTAGTGACTGATACCATTTGGTATTAACTTGAAGCCAGAGCCTTCATTGCCTGAAATGTAGTCTGATGATGGTCTAGTGACATTCAATAAAAGTTATTTTCTTACAATCAAGACATAGCAATCGCAGTAGTACAATATAAAGTAGTCCTAAAAGAGGACTTTCCTCCATGGCTTCGGTCATGTACGTGAATGTTACATATAGTATACACATCACCTCCTCCACACTCTCTTAGCTGTACCCTCCTCACTCCCTCTGTCAGTCACCTCCTCTCCCCTCCATATGTAAAACTTCTCCTCCACAATCTCACGGTCCACTTACTCGCCGGCTTCGTATACATACATCGTTTCATACTGAAGCGCCAAAGAAAGTAGTGTACGAACGCGTATTCAAATAGAGATATATAAACACGCAGAATATGGCGCTGCAGTCTGAAACGCCTATGTTGGACAACAAGTTTCTGGCGCAGTTGTTAGGTTATCAAGATTTAAATGAGTTTGAATGTGGTGTTATTGTAGGCGCGCGAGCGATGAGACACAGCATCTTCGAGGTAGCGATGAAGCGGAGGTCTTCCCGTACGACCATTTCACGAGTGTATCTTGATTGTCAGGAAGCCGGTACAACATCAAGTCCCCGGCATCGCTGCGGCTGGTAAAAGATGGTGCAAGAACGTGACCAACGATGACTGAAGAAATCGTTCAACGAAACAGAAGGACACCACTTCCCAAATTGCTACAGATTTCAAGGCTGGGCCATCAACAAGTGTCAGCGTGTGGACCAGTCAACGATACATCATCCATACCGGCTTTCGGGGCCGAAGGCCCACTAGTGTAACCCTTGATGGCTGCACGACTGGGCCCGTAAACACTGACAATAGACTATTAATGGCTAGAATCATATTGCCTGGTAGGTCGAATCTCGTTTCAAATTGTATCGAGCAGATGGACGTATACAGGTATGGAGACAACCTCATGAATCCATGGAACCTGCGTTCACTAGCGGATTGTTCAAACTGTTGGCGGCCCTATAATGGCGCGGGGTTTGTGCAGTTGGAGCGATATGGGACCCTTGACAGGTGACATGTACGTACGCATCCTGTCTGATCACCTGCATCCATTCACGTCCATTGTGCATTCCGACGGACTTGGGCAATTCCTGCAGGACAATGCAACACCCCACACATCCATAATTGTTCCAGAGTGGCTCCAGGAACACGCCTCTAAGTTTAAACGCTTTCACTGGCCACCAGACTCCTCAGTTATGAACAATACTGAGTATATCTGGAATGCTTTGCAACGAGCAGTGCAGAAGAAATCTCCACCTCCGCGTACTCTTATGGATTTATGGACTGAACTGCAAGATTAATGGTGTCAGTTCTCTCCAGTACTACTTTAGTCATTAGTCGAGTCCATGACACGTCGTGCTGCGGCTCATTGCGTGCTCGCGGGGGCCCTACATGATATTAGGCAGATGTACCAGTTTCTTTGGCTCTTCAGGAAGACTGTAGTGTAGTTCCTTCTCGAGATTGTCGCACAGATCACAAAATGGTAGATATCGAAGTAGATGACAGAGGGATAGAAAAACAATTATAATCGCTCAAAAGAGGAAAGGCCGCTGGACTTGATGGGATATCAGTTCGATGTTACATAGAGTACGCGAAGGAACTTGCCTTTAATCTTGCAGCGGTGTACCGTAGGTCGCTAGAAGAGCGTAGCGTTCCAAAAGATTGGAAAAGGGCACAGGTCACCCTCGTTTTCAAGAAGAGACGTCGAAAAGATGTGCGGAACTATAGACCTACACTGCTGGCCATTGAAATTGCTACACCAAGAAGAAATACAGAAGGTAAACGGGTATTCATTGGACTAATATATTATACTAGAACTGACATGTGATTACATTTTCACGCAATTTGGGTACATAGATCCTGAGAAATTAGTACCCAGAACAGCCACCTCTGGCAGTAATAACGACCTTGATAGGCCTGGGCATTGAGTCAAACAGAGCTTGGATGGCGTGGACAGGTACAGCTGCCCATGCAGCTTCAACACGATACCACAGTTCATCAAGAGTAGCGACTGGCGTATTGTGATGAGCCAGTTGCTCGCCCAGCATTGACCAGACGTTTTCAATTGGTGAGGGATCTGGAGAATGTGCTGGACAGGGCAGCAGCCGAACATTTTCTGTATCCAGACAGGCCCGTGCAGGACCTGCAACATGCGGTCGTGCATTATCCTGATGAAATGTAGGGTTTCACAGGGATGGAATGAAACGTAGACCCACGGGTCGTAACACATCCGAAATGTTCAAAGTGCCGTCAATGCGAACAAGAGGTGACCGTGTACCCTATGGCAACTCATACCATCACGCCGGGTGATACGCCAGTATGGTGATGACGAATAAACGCTTCCAATGTGCGTTCACCGCGATGTCGCCAAACACGTATGCGACCATCATGATGCTGTGAACAGAACCTGGATTCATCCGAAAAAATGTCGTTTTGCCATTCGTGCACCCAGGTTCAACGTTGAGTACACCAACGCAGGCGCTCCTGTCTGTGATGCAGCATCAACGGTAACCGCAGCCATGGTCTCCGAGCTGATAGCCCATACTGCTGCAAACGTCGTCGAACTGTTCGTGCAGATGGTTGTTGTCTTGCAAACGTCCCCATCTGTTGACTCAGGGATCGAGACGTGGCTGCACTATCTGTCACAGCCATGCGGATAAGATGCCTGCCATCTCGACTGCTAGTGATACGAGGCCGTAGGGATCCAGCACGGCGTTCCGTATTACCTTCGTGAACCCACCGATTCCATATTCTGCTAACAGCCATTGGATCTCGACCAACACGAGAAGCAATGTCGCGATAACGATAAACCGCAAACGCGATAGGCTACAATCCGACCTGAATCAAAGTCGGAAACGTGATAGTGCGCATTTCTTCTTCTTACACGAGGCTTCACAACAACGTTTCACCAGGCAACGACGGTCAACTGCTGTTTGTGTATGAGAAGTCGGTGGGAAAGTTTCTTCATGTCAGCATGTTGTAGGTGTCGCCACCGGAGTTATGGAGTTATGACATAAATCGTTCAAATTAATGCACGACGTGTAGAAAATTTCGTTAGGGCACATATGGCACCGGACGCCGATTTCTGATGGTAGGGATGATTTACAAAGAATGGAGTTTAACATGATAATTACTGCAGTGGCATTCACAGACGCTACATAAATGCATGATCACTGACGTACATTCACGCGGTACGTCATCGGTGCATTGACTGCCTACTTTCGCGGATTCCAGGCATGTGCGCTGTGGTATTAGTAAGTAACGACAATTCTGTCTACGAGGTCTTCTTCTATTTGCACAATGGTTTCATACACCAGCTGGTTCACAACCCCCCAGGGGAAGAACTTACAGTCACATTAATTCAATTGACTGAGTGGGCCGGCTACAGGAATACCTCGGCAGGTACATCGCTTCCCAGTTGACTCTCACAAGATTCCTTACCACAATGCTGAAATGGGATGGCACCACGTCGTGCTGGAAATGCACTCTGTTTCCAGGCAGACCTCCGAGTCAACCATCCCTATACAGAGAATGTCTGAATGTCATTACACGTTCCCAGTCATCGACATTGAACAAACAGCGCACATCAACACCACTAAAAGTGTTCCCTAACATCACAAGTTGACATCAAAGACCATGTGTTTGTTTGTTTCTTACAGAAATACATTTGTTTTGTAATTGCGTAGGCTTCCACGGCCAGAGTCAGTCGACATAAAAGTTTTCTGGACATAATACATAAAACCGCTGCAGCTGGATGAAAAAAAAAAAAAAGCGTTTCGGCCACGGTAGCAGCGGCCTCCTTCTGGGTCTACTGGCGTGTTCTAGCCATGCAGTGTCCCTTATATTTGGTTGTTACCGTTCACTGCACATGCCATTACATCATAATTTTAAAAATGTAGTTCGTTACATTGGTCAATCAAGGTTTAAATGGCTCTGAGCACTATGCGACTTAACATCGGAGGTCATCAGTCCCCTAGAACTTAGAACTACTTAAACCTAATCAACCTAAGGACATCGCACACATCCATGCCCGAAGCAGGATTTAAACCTGCGACCGTAGCGGTCGCGCGGCTCCAGGCAGTAGCGCCTAGAAACGCTCGGCCACACCGGCCGGCGGTCAATCAACGAAGAAGGTTATTGCGGTGGAGGGAGAGCGCAATCTCAGTTGTCTACTGGCTCTTGTGTTACTTGCTACGATTTGTGGTCACTGTCGAATTTGAAGTTGGCTCCTGTTTACCAAATGCTTGACGCCTGCCGCGCGGTGGCAGTTACTCCCTGGTAGTGCTCGAGCCTCATGTTGACACCGCGGTCTGTTGGTCTCTGATTGCTGGCAGCGAAGGTGGGGTAAAACTGAGTCCATCCTCCCTATTCATGTTCTTAGGGTGTTTAAGTATTTCGTTAGTTTCTCTGATATAGCGTTTCGTCATAACCGGCTGCTTGGCCAACACATAGTCTTCTCTGAATTTTATTTCTTTTCCGCCATCTTGCTGATGTTCTGCCACTGCAGATTTCTTGTGTTGCCCTAGACGAATATAGCGCTCATGTTCTCCAATGCGCGTTGCTATTGGCCTGCCAGGCTCACCGATGTATGCCTCTCCATATTCGCATTCCACCTCGCACACGCCTGCAGTGTGTAATGTATCCACCTTGTCCTTAGTGGAGCGTAGCAGGTCCTGGACAAGCTCCTGAAGGATGTGAATAGTTTCACCTACTGGCACTTCCGTAAATAATGACTTCATGTCTAAGCTGACCATGATCCGTAGGTAAAATTGTATGTCCTTTTAGGCGTTTATGTACTCTACCTTGTTTATCAATTTTAACAAATAGCTTCGGCACCCCTTATTTATTTAACTTGCCCAAAAAATGTCTTTAGCACGGGCAGGTGAGCTAAACCGACCTACAGCAATATTAGCAGCTTGTCTACACTCTGCTACAATACTTTAGAGTTGGTCGCATTAGCGCCTTGTATGCGATTTCCTTCAGTAATACATGTTATGCTTTACCAGAAACGTCCGCAGCTCGTGGTCTCGCGGTCGCGTTCTCGCTTCCCAGGCACGGGGTCCCGAGTTCGATTCCCGGCGGGGTCAGGGATTTTCACCTGCCTCGAGATGACTGTGTGTGTGTGTGTGTGTGTGTGTGTGTGTGTGTGTGTGTGTGTGTGTGTTGTCCTCATCATTTCATCATCATTCATGAAAGTGGCGAAATTGGCCTGAGCAAAGGTTGGGAATTTGTACAGGGTCTGATAACCGCGCAGTTGAGCGCCCTACAAACCAAACATCATCATTTACCGGAATCTTTTCTACAAAAGAGTCATTCTTTCACCTTGTAGAGTCTCTGGTTATTAAACAAACTGTACGGACGAATTTCTGACAGTAAATTGTGGGAAAAAGGTCCTATTAACATGTTTCAGGAAACGCATCGTTGCCATGGAAGATGTTGCTGAGGAGTGAAAGTTCCTCTGACCACGTGCCATGCGTTCCTTGCTTGTTTCAGAATGTGAGATTCATGCAGCATACTGTATGCAGCAGAACGGTCCGGTATTGATATCGGGAACAAACCGAGATGGTGTTTGTGTAGGGCCAAGCAGACCGTTTGGTCGTGGAGCAGTATGGCTATACCAGAAAAAGTATCCTCACAGACACGAACAACATCACTCAACAGGGAGGCGGCGAACTGTGCGTACACCATATTTGAAGTACGAGGTTCTACAGGATACTCAGACGAACCCTAGTATGAGTTCCAAGCAAGCAGCCCGCCGACATGGTGTATGCGAAAGTACGACCACCGCTATTATCCTTATCACATGAAATCCCATGGAGGCCACTTTGATCATCTGTTGTGGCCTGGATGCGACGCAGCTCTGTACTGTGGTTCAAAAAAATGGTTCAAATGGCTCTGAGCACTATGGGACTCAACATATTAGGTCATAAGTCCCCTAGAACTTAGAACTACTTAAACCTAACCAACCTAAGGACATCACACACACCCATGCCCGAGGCAGGATTCGAACCTGCGACCGTAGCAGTCCCGCGGTTCCAGACTGCAGCGCCAGAACCGCTACACCACCACGGCCGGCTCTGTACTGTGTTCCGGGACAATTTGTTGTAGTTGCAGGCACACCGTCCATTTCCGGACACATGTTAATAACATCCTTTTTCTAGCACTCTCAGTCGGGACCCGATCTCTGTAGTCTGTTGGTTTTATTAACGTTCACGTTGTATATATGAAACTCAATAAAAAATGAATGCGCCCAAATTAACAAAATGCACTCTGTCTATTCTCACTTGTGGTTCTATCGACACCCATACTTATGTAGTGCAATGGAACACCTTTGTTTCATTTAGTGTCTCAGAGGAGCATGACAGAAAATCAGATTTATTGTTCCATGTATAACGTTTTTATATTTAGTCGAAACGTCCTCGCAACGACACAGCACCACAAAACAGGTGAATAAAATGTCTAGTGCTCCCCTTCTCGATGTGACTTACCTTATCTGACCTGAAGATAATTCACCAACTCAAAACGTTGTTCTTTGTGAGCACCTACTACGAACATTTGTTGAATAAAACTGACAGGAGGATATTTTTAAAGTACTTCCGTGCATGTAGCGGACTACGTCTCACTCTTGCTCTCTTCTACATTCTAATAAATCAAATACTTTTGTTAGTAAAATTTTTGAACGGTGCGGAACTGAAATAAAAACATGAGATTTGCCCTATGATTATAATTGTTATTGTCATATAAAATTTACAAAATCCTTCACGTTTCAAGATCAGTGTACAACTATTCGCTGCTCGATTTCTTAGTACGAGTTTGAAAATGGTATGAAAAGTCCAAGATCTATTTGCTGAATGAAGCATCGACTAATTATCCTTATCAAGAGTTGAATTCAGTACATATTCAGAGCAAAAATGCCCATACATTGATCGTAGCCGTTAGTGCCAGTCTGCTATGCATTCTGCAAGAAGACCTAAGCAACCTCACTGCTGCACTGTAGCATACCAAGTCGTAAAGAAAAAGTATACATCACCTTGTGTTGCTGAGCAGGTAAAATGAGAGGTGCGGTATATGCTGAGAGGTGCAGTGTATGCTTGTTGTTCTCACGTCCTCAATACGAACTTGTTACTGCGAACTTATGACTGCACTCCTGTCTAGCTCTCTCTCTCTCTCTCTCTCTCTCTCTCTCTCTCTCTCTTTCTCTCTCTCTCTCTCTCTCCCCCTTTCAGTGCCAACTTACTGTAACGACGTTGATTATACTTCATACCAATGTCGTGGTTTCTATCCACAACAGTGTCAATTACAATACATTGGACTTTAGTCTGACCATCACATACAACTTCTAGCGACCACTTCGTGGCCTATACTGTCCGCCGTCTCGCAACGACAACGGACACAAATTACATCTGCCTGATTTGTCCGCTTAGATAGCTGGGCGATTAGCACCTCGGGTTGACAACCGAAGGGGCCATTGTCATTCATCCGCCGCAGATGTGTGTCTTTATTGCGATTCCTCTAAATGACTCTTTGCGTCTTTAGCCGACGGTTTCATACCTGACACTGTTTATATGAGAACTTACCTTAAAAACATTAGAAATACTACGAAATTAAAAATTAATGGCCATGCATTCACCACCACCATCAGCCATTGTTCTCCATAGAAAATTTCGAAGAACGGAAACTATCTAAATGGTGGCGATGTATTTTTAATTTGACCTCTTACAATACAACGATGTCTGAATTGTTGAACCGGGAGAGTTACTTACATCTGAAAGAAAACCGAACAATCTGCAGGCGATTTAATGAATAGGAGGCCGACACATACGGGTATTTATTTATGTGACCGCATAGACAGTTACTGACTGCAATGAAAACAAGAAAGATCATTAAGAAGGAAGACACGGGCAGCAGGAAATGGAGATTCCAAATGCTTAATATGGCAGGAAACTGATGATGATGACGATGACTGTATATAAATCAGCTCAGAACGATTCCGCCCTGGACAATTTCAAATACGGAGATCATAGTATTTCTAATTACGACAACCTAGAGTCTGTATTAAACAATTTATTTGTCGAGTTCCGGAAGAATAGATATACCTTATAATAGATGAAATCAGCGTTCCCGTATAACGGAAAAGCAAAGTTTTTCAGCCAACACAGTACTCCTTCCGTTCTGCTACCTCATGCAAGATAGGAAATTTGTTAGGCAAATAAAGCACACTGAAAATATCTTTGGTATCTCTGAAATATGATCGTAATTTCATAGACCATTAAACGAGCATATAAATAACGCAGACCAGACGATCTGTACAATGAAACTACTGTGTCGATTTTACCAACCCAAATACTCTGAATATTCCTCACCGTTTATTGTGATTTTAGAATTAATTTTCTGTATACAGAGTTTGTGGCATTGTGTTTGTAGATCGTACACTAATAATGGTCGCTGAATAAGTTTTTCAAACTGGATCCCTACCTTTTGCGTTTAATTTGCTACGAATTACGCCATCCGACAAGCCTTTCGTATTTGGATTAGTATTTCGGAAAGGGGCAGAGTTGTGACTTGTTACATACGAGATGTGCCCATAAAATAACGGAATACTTAGCTATTGTCATTTTTAATATAGTCCTCTCCTCTATCCCTAAAACGCTCCATGCGACTTTCCCGTTGATGAAAAGAGAGCTAGATCTCTTCTTCTGTGGGTTCCATTTAACGCAGATTTGACCTTGGGGAATAGATAAAAGTCACATGGTGCTATGCCAGCCAAATAAGGTGGGTTTTCTAATATTAAGATGCTGTAACTTGGCAGAAGGCTCTTAATAAACACACCGAGAGAAGTGGTGCAGTGGTTATCTCACTGGACTCGCATTCGAGAGGACGTCAATTTAAACCAGAATTTATCCATCTCGATTTAGGTGTCCGTGATTTCCCTAAATTGCTACAGGCAATTGCTGGGATGGTTCCTTTGAAAGGGCACTGTCGACTTCCTTTCCTAATACGATGGAACCGACGACTTCGCTGTTTGCTCCCCTCCCTCCAATCAAGCAAACATCTTAACAGACAATGAGATATGAACGGTGCATTGTCGTGATGCAGAACCCATGACATTTCTTCGTGTATTTTTTTCTTATTTTCTCACGGAACTGAGACAGATTAGTTCTTTTGACCTTCAGAACCCTAGTGAGGATTCACAATTCCAAGAACATTGAAACAACAAAAATCAACAGGACTTTGACTCTTTATTTGCTCATTCAAACTCCTTCGCTGTCGGTGAAACACGGCCCTCCCAGTGCACGGATTGGCTCTTAGTTTCCGAACCATAAGCGAGAAATCAAGTTTCATCACATATTATCACTCTTTCTAAGAAAGTGGGATCACCTTCATTGGTATTCAAAGGGTCAATAGAAATATTCTCACGAGCTTTCTTCGTTCCATTGTGGGAATTTTCCGCATCAGTTTCCCACACATTTTTGTCACGTTAAACTGGCAACGTAAAATTTGCACTAGTTGTTCTTAGAAAATCAATCGAGTACTCAACCGACAATCAGATCGTATTAGATTACATAGATTTTGGATACTTTCATCCGCTTTAAATTTTGAAGGGTTTCCCCGGTGAGCGTCATTTTCAGCTTCTTCCCGGCAATCTTGAAAACTCTCGAACCACTCAAAAACTCGCGCGCGTGATAAACAGTCTTCGCCATACATTTCTTCACTAACAGCTTTACCAAGTTTCATGTGAAACTTCACGACAGTTCGATGCTCTGTTATTAGACTTATCATTTTTCGGGCAAAACAAATGAAGGCCACGGCCACAACTATTTGTCTGCAGCCACCAGAGATGATACATTTTACTTACAAGGCTTCAAGCTTCACGGCTATTTGTCGCTTTTCTTTCGTGCATGCATACTTACACTGTGATATCATCAGTTCCTTTATTTTACAACCACACCCCTATAATCGTAGTTGCATATAACAAGCATAGGGTAAAATTCTCAATATTTAAGCCCATTCTACGCAACATCCCGTACGTGCTAGACCCACAGATCCGTTGAATAGCATCTGCAGAATGCCTAAGGAGAGGCTGATATGTTGAAGCTCCGTTGGAGAAGTCCGTAGCTCAGCGCTGGAGAACAGCATGGTAGTGGATTCTAAATTCTGCCAGCTGCACATTTTAAATTGTCACATTTATGTGACAAGTTGGCTTTTGTTATTCCCTCAGTCACGACAGGCCACTCTTACAGCAGCACACCACTTCGAACTGAACGTCGAAATTTTATTTTCTAACGAGAACTTAAGTTTCTCTCTTGTGATAATATGAATGTATCAAGAATTGATTGGTATAGATGCTAAGACTGTCCCAGTACAGTTGTTGAAGGACAAAACCTTAGCAGTAGACTCGCTCCGATAATATCGAATAAATTAAAGTTTTGTATCTTCTATGTTTACATGTGGTCATAGCTCGTATGCAGGTTAATTCTTCTGATTCAGTGATTCATATACTATATTACCTGCTGATTTGCTTTGAAAGGCATGAGTCAACAGACGCCTGGTTCATAGCAGTGACACTGTAGCACATTAATTCTATGAATAGCTTCAGTTTACTATCGTCTCTGACGTCAGGAAAAATAGGCTAGTGTCTTTGATTAGTGATGAAAACGCTCTCGGTCCCGGCTTCGAATTTTGATTTCGGTGACGGCCTTGTCAAAGAAGACGAAGAGGTTCAGGGCACTCTTGTCTTAGGCATGGGATACTGTCCCTATAGGGGAAGAATGAGCAATGATCAATGGCATCATGATGCAGAAGCCAATTGAAACAACTGCATTAAAGACACCTAAGGTGTATCCACATGACATGTAACCTGTAATTGAAAAGTGTCATGACAATCTCTCCATTGCTAAAAAACATTGAAAAATCTATGAAAGCGTAACGTTCTACGAGACGAGGCGTGGAATTTCAAAAGCTTGAACGTGGTTGGGAAGCTAGAAAATCTGAAATGGGAAATGTAAAGACTCAATCTAGATATAGTAGGAGTCAGTGAAGCGAAAAGGAAAAAAGGCTAGGATTTCTGGACAGATGGGTATAGGGTAACGACAGCAGCAAATGATATAACGGGAGTAGGATTCGTTGTGAATAGGAGGGCAGGACAAAGATTGTGTTATTGTGAGCAGTTCAATAATACAGTTGTTCTTATCAAAAACAACAGCAAAGCAGCACCCAATAACGATAATTCAGGTACAAATGCCGGCGCCGCAAGATGAAGATGAAGGGAGAGAGAAAGTATATGAGCATATTGAAAGGAAATTACAGTATATAAAGGGAGATAAAAATCTAATAGCCATGGGCGACCGCAATGCAGTTGTAGGGGAAGGAGTTGAAGAAAAGGTCACAGGAGACTATGGGCTTGGTACAAGAAATGAGAGTGGAGAAAGGCTAATTTTATTTCTATAATAAACTACAGCTAGTAACAGCGATACTCTGTTCAACAGTCAGACCAAAGCGCTCTGTACGTCGTCACGCTACACCATTAAATTCACTTAACGATGTAATTCCATGGCTGCGGTTACCCTTGACGCTCCATCACAGACAGAAGCGCCTGCGATGGTGTACTCAACGACGAAACTGGGTGCACGAATGGCAAAACGTCATTTTTTCGGATGAATCCAGGTTTTATTTACGGCATCATGATGGTCGCATCCATGTTTGGCGACATCGCGATGAACGCACGTTGGAAGCGTGTATTCGTCACCGCCATACTGGCGTATCACCCGGGGTGATGGTATGGGATGCCAAAGGTTACACGTCTCGGTCACCTCTTGTTCGCATTGACGGCACTTTGAACGGTGGACGTTACATTTCAGATCTGTTACGACCCGTGGCTCTACACTTCATTCGATCCCTGCGAAATCCTACATTTCAGCAGGATAATGCACGACCGCATGTTGCAGGTCCTGTACGGGCCTTTCTGGATACAGAAAATGTTCGACTGCTGACGTGACCAGCACATTCTCCAGATTTCTCACCAGTTGAAAAGGTCTGGTCAATGGTGGCCGAGCAACTGTCTCGGCACAATACGCCAGTCACTACTCTTGATGAACTGTGGTATCTTGTTGAAGCTGCATGGGTAGCTGTACCTGTACACGCCATCCAAGCTCTGTTTGACTCAATGCCTAGGCGTATCAAGGCCGTTATTACAGCCGGAGGTGGTTGTTCTGGGTACCGATTTCTCAGGATCTGTGCACCCAAATTGCGTGAAAATGTAATCACATGTCAGTTCTAGTATAATATATTTCTCCAATGAATACCAGTTAATCATCTGCATTTCATTTTGGTGTAGCAATTTTAATGGCCAGTAGTGTATGCTACGTTAAAACTTTTCTTGCAAGAACTTTTTAATAAGCATAATGTAGTGAGCGAATCGCGTAAGTACTGAGTGCACAGGCGGCTCTGGTGTGAATCAGCGGATAGTGTGGGGGCCACTGGAGCGCCACAAAACGTGCGCTGTGGCCGGACTGGGGGCCATGTGGCAGCGTAGCGGCGCGGGCGCAACCCACGCCACGCCCGACAGGTAATGGATGCGTGCACGTGCCGAGCCGACTGGCGGCCAGCAGAGTCCGCGATTGCGCGGCAGCTGCGGCCACGTGCCCCTGCGGTAAGGCGGCGCCGTGTGCGGGATCGGCGCAAGCCTCGCTTCCTGCTCACCGCTTATGGCCCGCCTTTTAATCAGGCGACTCGTTTCTTATGCGAGACTTTAACGGCCTCGAGAATAAATGACCATTCGCGGCATATGAAGCGAAGGAACACGCAATCAGCAGAGCAAAGCGCTCTGTACGTCGTCACGCTACACCATTAAATTCACTTAACGATGTAATTCCTGGCGCTTTCGGTTGAACTTCCGCCTCTGATGCAGTTATGGATCGTTACTGCTCCTCGGTCAAACCTTTAACAGGCTGGGACTTCGCTGCGGAGAAGTACAGCTAGAAGGTTAGTGCTGTGTTTGCTATGCCTGAAACGTCAAAGCTTTTTATGGACATCACAACATTTGCTACGTTAAGAGTGAATATAACTGAAAAAAAAAACTTTTTACTGTTCCCTAAAGTTTAGTGATTTGCTGAAAACATCCTGAATCGGATACCTAAAGGCTGACTCAGCTGTCCCTACTAATGGGTTTTATGCAACATGCAACTCCTTCAAGCACCACATTCAAAAATTTGATATTATCTCACCCGCTACACCCAAACTACTAGTCCTACGAAACAAGTGAACAGCACCTTTTTATAGAAAATCTAACGTAGTTAAAATATGAACAGGGATAAGTTTTAGATTGTTGTTGTTGTGGTCTTCAGTCCTGAGACTGGTTTGATGCAGCTCTCCATGCTACTCTATCCTGTGCAAGCTTTTTCATCTCCCAGTACCTACTGCAACCTACATCCTTCTGAATCTGCTTAGTGTATTCATCTCTTGGTCTCCCTCTACGATTTTTACCCTCCACGCTGCCCTCCAATACTAAATTGGTGATCCCTTGATGCCTCAGAACATGTCCTACCAACCGATCCCTTCTTCTGGTCAAATTGTGCCACAAACTTCTCTTCTCCCCAATCCTATTCAATACTTCCCCATTAGTTACGTGATCTACCCACCTTATCTTCAGCATTCTTCTGTAGCACCACATTTCGAAAGCTTCTATTCTCTTCTTGTCCAAACTATTTATCGTCCATGTTTCACTTCCATACATGGCTACACTCCATACGAATACTTTCAGAAATGACTTCCTGACAATTAAATCAATACTGGATGTTAAGAAATTTCTCTTCTTCAGAAACGCTTTCCTTGCCATTGCCAGCCTACATTTTATATCCTCTCTACTTCGACCATCATCAGTTATTTTGCTCCCCAAATAGCAAAACTCCTTTACTACTTTAAGTGCCTCATTTCCTAATCTAATTCCCTCAGCATCACCCGACTTAATTAGACTACATTCCATTATCCTTGTTTTGCTTTTGTTGATGTTCATCTTATATCCTCCTTTCAAGACACTGTCCATTCCATTCGACTGCTCTTCCAAGTCCTTTGCTGTCTCTGACAGAATTACAATGTCATCGGCGAACCTCAAAGTTTTTATTTCATCTCCATGAATTTTAATACCTACTCCGAATATTTCTTTTGTTTCCTTTACTGCTTGCTCAATATACAGATTGAACAACATCGGGGAGGGGCTACAACCCTGTCTTACTCCCTTCCCAACCACTGCTTCCCTTTCATGTCCCTCGACTCTTATAACTGCCATCTGGTTTCTGTACAAATTGTAAATAGCTTTTGGCTCCCTGTATTTTACCCCTGCCACCTTTAGAATTTGAAAGAGAGTATTCCAGTAAACATTGTCAAAAGCTTTCTCTAAGTCTACAAATGCTAGAAACGTAGGTTTGCCTTTCCTTAATCTTTCTTCTAAGATAAGTCGTAAGGTCAGTATTGCCTCAGGTGTTCCAGTGTTTCTACGGAATCCAAACTGATCTTCCCCGAGGTTGGCTTCTACTAGTTTTTCCATTCGTCTGTAAAGAATTCGTGTTAGTATTTTGCAGCTGTGACTTATTAAGCTGATAGTTCGGTAATTTTCACATCTGTCAACACCTGCTTTCTTTGGGATTGGAATTATTATATTCTTCTTGAAGTCTGAGGGTATTTCGCCTGTTTCATACATCTTGCTCACCAGATGGTAGAGTTTTGTCAGGACTGGCTCTCCCTCGGCCGTCAGTAGTTCCAATGGAATATTGTCTACTCCGGGGGCCTTGTTTCGACTCAGGTCTTTCAGGGCTCTGTCAAACTCTTCACGCAGTATCATATCTCCCATTTCATCTTCATCTACATCCTCTTCCATTTCCATAATATTGTCCTCAAGTACATCGCTCTTGTATAGACCCTCTATATACTCCTTCCACCTTTCTGCTTTCCCTTCTTTGCTTAGAACTGGGTTTCCATCTGAGCTCTTGATATTCATACAAGTCGTTCTCTTATCTCCAAAGGTCTCTTTAATTTTCCTGTAGGTGGTATCTATCTTACCCCTAGTGAGATAGGCCTCTACATCCTTACATTTGTCCTCTAGCCATCCCTGCTTAGCCATTTTGCACTTCCTGACGATCTCATTTTTGAGACGTTTGTATTCCTTTTTGCCTGTTTCACTTACTGCATTTTTATATTTTCTCCTTTCATCAATTAAATTCAATATTTCTTCTGTTACCCAAGGATTTCTACTAGCCCTCGTCTTTTTACCTACTTGATCCTCTGCTGCCTTCACTACTTCATCCCTCAAAGCTACCCATTCTTCTTCTACTGTATTTATTTCCCCCATTCCTTTCAATTGCTCCCTTATGCTCTCCCTGAATCTCTGTACAACCTCTGGTTCTTTTAGTTTATCCAGGTCCCATCTCCTTAAATTCCCACCTTTTTGCAGTTTCTTCAGTTTTAATCTACAGGTCATAACCAATAGATTGTGGTCAGAGTCCACATCTGCCCCTGGAAATGTCTTACAATTTAAAACCTGTTTCCTAAATCTCTGTCTTACCATTATATAATCTATCTGATACCTTTTAGTATCTCCAGGGTTCTTCCATGTATACAACCTTCTTTCATGATTCTTAAACCAAGTATTAGTTATGATTATGTTGTGCTCTGTGCAAAATTCGACCAGGCGGCTTCCTCTTTCATTTCTGTCCCCCAATCCATATTCACCTACTATGTTTCCTTCTCTCCCTTTTCCTACACTCGAATTCCAGTCACCCATGACTATTAAATTTTCGTCTCCCTTCACAATCTGAATAATTTCTTTTATTTCATCATACATTTCTTCAATTTCTTCGCCATCTGCAGAGCTAGTTGGCATATAAACTTGTACTACTGTAGTAGGCGTGGGCTTCGTATCTATCTTGGCCACAATAATGCGTTCACTATGCTGTTTGTAGTAGCTTACCCGCATTCCTATTTTCCTATTCATTATTAAACCTACTCCTGCATTACCCCTATTTGATTTTGTGTTTATAACCCTGTAGTCACCTGACCAGAAGTCTTGTTCCTCCTGCCACCGAACTTCACTAATTCCCACTATATCTAACTTCAACCTATCCATTTCCCTTTTTAAATTTTCTAACCTACCTGCCCGATTAAGGGATCTGACATTCCACGCTCCGATCCGTAGAACGCCAGTTTTCTTTCTCCTGATAACGACATCCTCTTGAGTAGTCCCCGCCCGGAGATCCGAATGGGGGACTATTTTACCTCCGGAATATTTTACCCAAGAGGACGCCATCATCATGTAATCATACAGTAAAGCTGCATGCCCTCGGGAAAAATTACGGCTGTAGTTTCCCCTTGCTTTCAGCCGTTCGCAGTACCAGCACAGCAAGGCCGTTTTGGTTATTGTTACAACGCCAGATCAGTCAATCATCCAGACTGTTGCCCTTGCAACTACTGAAAAGGCTGCTGCCCCTCTTCAGGAACCACACGTTTATCTGGCCTCTCAACAGATACCCCTCCGTTGTGGTTGCACCTACGGTACGGCTATCTGTATCGCTGGGGCACGCAAGCCTCCCCACCAACGGCAAGGTCCATGGTTCATGGGGGGGAAGTTTTAGATAGTGGCCATAATTTTCGGATTACTCAAGGGAAACGTACAAAACTGGCCTTAAACTGCGTTTTCCTTGAATAACTCAGAAACTACAGCCTCCAGCCAAAACGTATCCCAGCACAAACTTTACGTAGATAAAATTTCCTACTAGAAGATCCTGTTCATATTTTCTGTAGGACTAACAGTTTGGGCATAGTGGGTGAGAGAACATGAAAATCAAGTGCTTGGTTTTTGATTGTGTCGCAGGTGGCATACAACCGATTGGTAGGAGCAGCTGAATCACCCTTTATGATAACTGAGCTCATGCACTGTGATCTGAGGTTTGGTCATAGAGGGTGAGAGAACATGAAAATCAAGTGCTTGGTTTTTGAAGGTGTCGCAGGTGGCATAAAACCAATCGGTAGAGGCAGCTGAATGACCCTTTATGATACCTGAGCTCATGCATTGTGATCTGAGGTTACTTTCTGCCTTCTGTGTGAAGAAAAACACGGAAAAAGCAAAGAGTGTTAGCACCTCGGTAAAACATATTCAACTAACATAGGAGTAACATTCTTCTCACAGAACTACATTTCCCTTGCGTCATTTGATCTTAACCAGAAAACTTATGTTTCACTGTAGTTTGGTTTGAGAGTAAATCGGAGAAAGACGGAGGTAATGAGTAGTAGTAGAAATGAGAACAGCGAGAAACTTAACATCAGGATTGATGGTCACGAAGTCAATGAAGTTAAAGAATTCTGCTACCTAGGCAGTAAAATAACCAATGACGGACGGAGCAAGGAGGACATCAGAAGCAGACTCGCTACGGCAAGAAAGGCATTTCTGGCCAAGAGAAGTCTACTTATATCAAATACCGGCCTTTATTTGAGGAAGAAATATCTGAGGATGTACATCTGGAGTACAGCATTGTATGGTAATGAAACATGGACTGTGGGAAAACCGGAAGAGAAGAGAATCGAAGCATTTGAGATGTGGTGCTATAGACGAATGTTGAAAATTAGGTGAACTGATAAGGTAAGGAATGAGGAGGTTCTACGCAGAATCGGAGAGGAAAGGAATATGTAGAAAACACTGATAAGGAGAAGGGACAGGATGATAGGGCATCTGCTAAGACATGAGGGAATAACTTCCATGGTACTAGAGGGAGCTGTAGAGGGCAAAAACTGTAGAGGGAGACATATTGGAATACGTCAAGCAAATAATTGAGGACGTTGGTTGCAAGTGCTACTCTGAGATGAAGAGGTTAGCACAGGAAAGGAATTCGTGGCGGGCCGCGTCAAACCAGTCAGTAGACTGATGACAAAAAAAAAAAAAACAAAAAAAAAATGGTAGTTGACTGAGTGAGAGAGGATGCTCAGGTTGAAACTGGTTCACCAAGATGTATTTCGGTTGCCAGCCGATCAGCAACATCAGCACGAAGCAAATTTTCGCCGAATTTCCTATTCATCTTCCTCAGGCCAAGTTCCATCTACCTGGAATTGCAAAACACATTACCAATGGCGTACATACTAGTATGAAAGGGTCCATTTAGTAGCAAGAGAAAGGCATCATACGTGACCAATCGATTCGTTTCACAAATCGCAGGTCGCTTTTGTACACGCTAAACCCCAATCCCCCCCCCCCCCCCACCTCCACCCACTTTTCAGTAACCAACCCTGAAATTCATGACGTGACATCAGCCTACAACTGACGCTATGGATATATAGACTATTTGAACATTTTTAATCACCGTAAATGGTTTCGGCAAACTTTTATTTTCCCAGAAATCTAGGAAACAAGGCTTTAAGACTTCTGCCTGTGTACCTACAAAGGGTCCAGTGGCAAGCGAAAAACTCGCGTACTTCAGTTGAAAGTGACGCTTTTGAGAATGAATTTTCCCATATCTAAGTAATGCACTCCTATTTTCGTGTTTGCTAAACTACAACGATTTGATGACACTCATGTTAAGTTATCCATTACGTCCAGTAATATTACCAATGTCATAAGACATCCACACCGATATTTATATTTAAATATCACGTTAAATTCACTTGACGTTACTCATCCATAATCGTCGAATGTGTCTTAATTTACCATCAAACCGTTGCATTTGCATTCAGCATCAGTCTCATTTGGACAAACATTAGTTTTCCCTCTGTTTTCCCTCCTTACAACCCAAAGGTTAAATTCTTTTCTACTAAAGCACCGCTAGGGAAGTGACCAAGGCATGTGACAATGATGAGCAGAGAACCTATGCTCCAAGGTAAAATTCACTTTTACTTCTTTGGAGGGTAGGAGACGAGGTACTGGCAGAAGTAAAGCTGTGGGTACCGGGCGTGAGTCGTGCTTCGGTAGCTCAGCTGGTAGAGCACTTGCCCGCGAAAGGCAAAGATCCCGAGTTCGAGTCTCGGTCGGGCACACAGTTTTAATCTGCCGGGAAGTGTCAATACAATGATCTTTCGCAAATAATATATGATTTGTACGGTAATTAGTTCGTAGTAAGTCACCCTTTCGTTTATGTAGTATTGTCTTGTAGTTTCCGCGCGGTCAGACGGCGTCTTGTCACTCACGGTCCGCGCGGTTCCCCCCATGGGAGGTTCAAGTCCTCCCTCTGGCATGGGAGCCTGTGTCGTGCTTAGCGTGAGTTAGTTAGATTAAGTAGAGTGTAAACTTAGGGACCTCTGCAGTTTGGTCCCATAAGAACTTAACAAAAGGTTTAAAATTTATCCAGCTGTTTGTTCAATAATTTTTCAGTTGCACAATCTGCATAAAGTAGGAAGTGTAGCCTTCGACCAGCACCGCAATGAATACTATACTTTCGTGCTTGCCACAGACGACGGCATGTGGGAAGAGGCTAACGCTGAATTTTGATTTGCGCAGCTTATGAATTATCAACGTACTACTTGAACCAGATAGTAATATTTTTCGACGTTCGAATTCATTATACAGGTTATCGTCGAACGATTTTGGAGCCGAAGAACGTAATGACTATTTTTGCCGAACATCTCTATCATGAGGACGAAGCTGGCGGTGTACAGTGGAAGGTGTAGAGACTATTGATACTGAAGTTGGTCATACCATTTTGGCAATATCCACATTGCACTTAAACAGTCTAGTGAACCGGGCACCAACCGATCGATCTACGTAGCCACACCCCTTGAGTAAAATTAAAAGCGGCAGCGATAGCCAACTAGCACCAAATCGGATCTTGCAAACACTTGAATAGAATGGAGCAACAACAGCACTGAAAAGGAAGAAGGATTTAACATTTTGTGAAGGTGTTATCTTCACAGTAAGGACAAGATACTAATACCAGATAGATAAATGGTCATTTGATCGATTTGTCGAATCCCGTCGACATAAAGAGCACGTGTCAACGAAAATACGGCAGCTGTGGGCTGCAGGTGTAGCGCTTCATTATAAGACAAGCACTGATGTTTGCTGCATCATTGTCTTCGGCGAAGAATTTCAAATCGGAATATATAATTCATCAACGGTACTTCACGAATAACGTCTGACAGAAGGAGGCAGAAATTATCGACGATGTATAGTGACTGTAACCGTTTTGCATCACTCAGCCGGCGTCACTTACTACTGGTTCTGATCGTGATTACGTGATCAGCACCGAACCGACACGATGTGCGTCGGACGAATATTCGAGGCAAGTTATAAAAAAAAAAAAAAATGGCTATCAGCACTATGGGACTTAACTTCAGAGGTCATCAGTACCCTAGAACTTAGAACTACTTAAACCTAACTAACCTAAGGACAACACACACATCCATGCCCGAGGCAGGATTCGAACCTGCAACCGTAGCGGTCGTGCGGTTCCAGACTGTAGCGCCTAGAACCCCTCGGCCACTCCGGCCGCGCGCACGTTCTCACATAACGGAGAAAAATGAAGCGTTGTCGCAGATACTCGTATATGTAAAGTACCGCAGTCGTTCACGTGCAATATTCCATCACAGTATCCGGAAAGTTATCTTACGCCTACGAGAAACCAGTGAAAACTTTGGTTCGAGTAGTTAAAAATGCTCCAAACCCGGAAAACGGACGAATTTCATTTACAAAACATGTCCTGAGAACGTTTTAAAGCCGTATGTTGCTAATAACAAACTTTCTCTGATATTTGATTCCTGTGGTGGACAAACTAATACCACAATGTAGGACAGCACATTTGCAGATGAGCGTCAATCAAGTTGCACAGTGAAAGTAATACCACCAAACTTGTCTCAGATATGTGACGTTTATTTTTATCGACAGGTCAAATAAATTCATTTCGAGATTTGAAAATTGCAATGTGCTTCTGGAAACCCAGATGAAATCGTACAGTCAGGCGATAACATTTCATCGCGTAGTTTATTATCAATTTTCAGCGCCAATTTTTCGGGCAGTGTCGTCGTATGCATGGAGCTCATCAGCATTAACTCACGAAAATGAAATATTTTAAAATGTAAACCAAGTATGTTTTCCACCGAAATTTCGGAAGGAACGTTGTACTTATAGTAGCGCGAATATTACTATCATTAGATTTTCTTGATGGCGTGTGTGTATTTTCTTTGAATCTGCATACTTGTATAACTCGTACCATACTTTTATTACTATTATTGGACGCAGTCGTGTCGGAAGGGGGAGGGGCGATACGGAAGTAGTAGGCTGTAAATTGGAAATTTGGACAGGCCGGGACGCATGCACTAACAGCCGCTCGCGTTAAAGGGGAAGTCCGTGATAGAGTCACGGTTCAGCACAAATTTTCCGTTGCCGCCACTGAATTATTTCAGAGCTCTCATGCGGCTGACGTCAGTATTTCTCTTTTATCATATACCATACTTTTTATTGCTGGACGAAAATTGAGTACATGTAACAGAATGGGTGAACCAGCCATTGTGAAGTGACCAGGATTAAAATTTTTATTCGTTACTGAATCAAGCCGTCTGAGGAATTTATTTGTCTACCTTCTCATTACTACTTACTGAGTTACTTACCTCAGAAATCTTCCTGTTTTTACCAACTTCGATGCGGGAAAACTACAAACAAGTTGTTCCATATGCACAAATAAAAATAATTATCCACTACATGATTTGTTACGTCACTGAGTGGAGAAAGTTCCAGCATCATGCCAGAGGGTTCTTAGTTTGTGTTTCCAAAGGCGCTTTCGCGATGCATGCAGTCATCTCCGATTACAGGAGGATGCAGCCCAGTAACCATACAAGACCACATGCCACAGAGACTCTGAAGATGAGGAGTAGATAACTCAAACTTCCCTCTAAGTCAAATTGACTCGAAGTCTCATTTACTGGGAAGACGGGAACAATAATAATAATTAGGAGAAAATGTATGCTGGACTGATTATGTTTCTATAGTATTTATGTAGTTGACTTACGGTGCAACACCATCAGTATTTTATAATGTCGTGATCTCCTTCCACAACCAGTGACTTCAAGCGGTTTCTGCTGCGCTAGTGACTACGCAACGCAAACAGCTTGGATCGTGCGAATTTAGTTCAAAGACGACCACTGGCTGATCGAAACCAATCACGGGATCGTTTTGTACTCAAGTGAATCTACCGTAAAAAGAAACTAAAGAAATGATAAAGGATGTGAGTAATATCACCTACTACTATGCGCAGAAATTTTAAAGAAGATTATATTTATGGGAAACGACCCAGCTCTCCAATTGCTCCTCAAAACACTCCCATTCCCCTAGGGCCTCTATTTTCTGTGGAGACGAAAACATGACCACGGGATATGAGATAAATACAGAATAACATTCCATTTCGCAGGTGGTAGAGGACAACTTGGAAACCGTAATGTTGCGTCAGACATCCGTGACAGGGCTTCGTTCGAACGAAATAATGTACATAGAAGGTAAAGCATAGATTTATGCATAGAGTTATAAGACATTTTAACAGAAATTTAGTCGCACTGGTCTGTGGTGTCCTTGATCCTTACTTATCATTGAGACATGCACTGCGAAGCATTGTAGAGACAATAACGTGAGCCCGTCGCTAATTTGTTTGTTATACTTCACTCATACTGCCACGTTCTAGTGCTATAGTTTGCAAGCATCTATCTCCCAGTCAACATTTAATTCGATTATTGCTTGTTTTCTTCTCCCGCGGATAAAGCACACCATCTTTTAATATCTCTAAAATTGCAAAGTAATCTGGTGTTAAATATTATGAATCTTGTCCAAACGTTGAGCTTCTCACATGGTGTAATTGAAACGTCTATAGAAACACGAAACAAATGAGTTGGAACTTGCACTTGACGTATCTTGAGTTCCACTGGCCAGCAGGAAACCACTGAATTTAAGACAAGTAACGCGTATCCACAGGACAGGTGGCCTATAATTGAAGAAAGTGTCATGATGGTCTCTCCATTGGCAAAAGTTTCCGGCTAGTCCCCATTCGGATCTCCCAACGAAAGGATAACGTTCTACGAGTCGGGGCGTGGAATGTCTGAAGCTTGAACATGGTAGGAAAACTAGAAAATCTGAGAAGCGAAATCCAAAAGTTAAATATACGTACAGTAGTGGTCAGTGAAGTGTAATAGAAAGAAGACAAGCATTTCTGGTCAGATGAGTATAGGTAATATCAGCAGCGGCAGAAAATGGTATATCGAGTGTAGGATTCGTTATGAAT
Source organism: Schistocerca piceifrons (assembly GCF_021461385.2). NCBI lineage: Eukaryota > Metazoa > Arthropoda > Insecta > Orthoptera > Acrididae > Schistocerca > Schistocerca piceifrons. The sequence continues at coordinate 441,471,206 of NC_060141.1, read as the reverse complement.
AGGAATATAGGGCAGGGAGTGTAATACGGTGAACAATTAACTGATAGCGTTGTTCTTATCAGAATCGGCAGCAAACTAACACCGACAACGAGAGTTCAGATATACATGCCGACACGTCACAAGCTGAAGATGAAGGGATACAGGAAGTGTATGAGGATATTGAAAGGGTGATACAGTATGTAAGGGGAGATGAAAATCTATCAGTCATGGGGGACTGGAATGTGGTTGCAGGGGAAGGAGTATGTTGTTGTTGTTGTTGTGGTCTTCAGTCCTGAGACTGGTTTGATGCAGCTCTCCATGCTGCCCTATCCTGTGCAAGTTTCTTCATCTCCCAGCACCTACTGCAACCTCCATCCTTCTGAATCTGCTTAGTGTATTCATCTATTGGTCTCCGTCTACGATTTTTACCCTCCACACTACCCTCCAATGCTAAATTTGTGACCCCTTGATGCCTCAGAAAATGTCCTACCAACCGGTCCCTTTTTCTCGTCAAGTTGTGCCACAAACTCCTCCCCAATTCTATTCAATACCTCCTCATTAGTTATGTGAGCTACCCATCTAATCTTCAGCATTCTTCTCTAGCACCATATTTCAAAAGCTTGTATTCTCTTCCTGTCCAAACTATTTATCGTCCATGTTTCACTTCCATACATGGCTACACTCCATACAAATACTTTCAGAAACGACTTCCTGAAACTTAAATCTATACTCGATGTTAGCAAATTTCTCTTCTTGAGAAACGCTTTCCTTGCCATTGCCAGTCTACATTTTATATCCTCTCTACTTCGACCATCATCAGTTATTTTGCTCCCCAAATAGCAAAAATCCTTTACTACTTTAAGTGTCTCATTCCCTAATCTAATCCCCTCAGCATCACCCGACTTAATTCGACTACATTCCATTATCCTCGTTTTGCTTTTGTTGATGTTCATCTAATATCCTCCTTTCAAGACACTGTCCATTCCGTTCAACTGCTCTTCCAAGTTATATGCTGTCTCTGACAGAATTACAATGTCATCGGCGAACCTCAAAATTTTTATTTCTTCTCCATGGATTTTAATACCTACTCCGAATTTTTCTTTTCTTTCCTTTACTGCTTGCTCAATATACAGATTGAATAACACTGGGGAGGGGCTACAACCCTGTCTCACTCCCTTCCCAACCACTGCTTCCCTTTCATGCCCCTCGACTCTTATAACTGCCATCTGGTTTCTCTACAAATTGTAAATAGCCTTTCGCTCCCTGTATTTTACCCCTGCCATCTTTAGGATTTGAAAAAGAGTATTCCAGTCAACATTGTCAAAAGCTTTCCCCAAGTCTACAAATGCTAGAAACATAGGTTTGCCTTTCCTTAAACTTTCTTCTAAGACAAGTCGTAAGGTCAGAATTGCCTCACGTGTTCCAATATTTCTACGGAATCCAAACTGATCTTCCCCGAGGTCGGCTTCTATCAGGTTTTCCATTCGTCTGTAAAGAATTCGCGTTAGTATTTTGCAGCTGTGTCTTATTAAACTGATAGTTCGGTAATTTTCACATCTGTCAACACCTGCTTTTTTTGGGATTGGAATTATTATATTCTTCTTGAAGTCTGAGGGTACTTCGTCTGTCTCATACATATTGCTCACCAGGCAGTAGAGTTTTGTCAGGACTGGCTCTCCCAAGGCCGTTAGTAGTTCTAATGGAATGTTGTCTACTCCCGGGGCCTTGTTTCGGCTCAGGTCTTCCAGTGTTCTGTCAAACTCTTCACGCAGTATCGTATCTCCCATTTCATCTTCATCTACATTCTCTTCCCTTTCCATAATATTGTCCTCAAGTACATCGCCCTTGTATAGACCCTCTATATACTCCTTCCACCTTTCTACTTTCCATTCTTTGCTTAGAACTGGGTTTCCATCTGAGCTTTTGATATTCATACAAGTGGTTCTCTTTTCACCAAAGGTGTCTTTAATTTTTCTGTAGGTAATATCTATCTTACCCCTAGTGAGATAAGCCTCTACATCCTTACATTTGTCCTCTAGCCATTCCTGCTTAGCCATTTTGCACATCCTGTCGATCTCATTTGTGAGATGTTTGTATTCCTTTTTGCTTGCTTCATTTACTGCGTTTTTATGTTTCCTCCTTTCATTAATTAAATTCAATATTTCTTCTGTTACCCAAGGATTTCGACTAGCCCTCATCTTTTTACCTACTTGATCCTCTGCTGCCTTCACTACTTCATCCCTCAGAGCGACCCATCCTCCTCATACTGTACTTCTTTCCCCCACTGCTGTCAATTGTTCCCTTATGCTCTCCCTGAAACTCTGTACAACCTCTGGTTCAGTCATTTTATCCAGGTCCCATCTCCTTAAATTCCCACCTTTTTGCAGTTTCTTCAATTTTAATCTACAGTTCATAACCAATAGATTGTGGTCAGAGTCCACATCTGCCCCTGGAAATGTTTTATAATTTAAAACCTGGTTCCTAAATGTCTGTCTTACCATTATATAATCTATCTGATACCTTTTAGTATCTCCGGGTTTCTTCCATGTATACAACCTTCTTTTATGATTCTTGAACCAAGTGTTAGCTATGATTAAGTTATGATTTGTGCAAATTTCTAACAGACGGCTTTCTCTTTCATTTCTTACCCCCAATCCATATTCACCTACTATGTTTCCTTCTCTCCCTTTCCCTACACTCGAATTCCAGTCACCCATGACTATTAAATTTTCGTCTCACTTCACTATCTGAATAATTTATTTTATCTCATCATACATTACATCAATTTCTTCATCATCTGCAGAGCTAGTTGGCATATAAACTTGTACTACTGTAGTAGGCGTGGGCTTCGTGTCTATCTTCGCCACAATAATGCGTTGACTATGCTGTTTGTAGTAGCTTACCCGCACTCATAATTTTTTATTCATTATTAAACCTACTCCTGCATTACCCCTATTTGATTTTGTATTTATAACCCTGTATTCGCCTGACCAAAAGTCCTGTTCCTCCTGCCACCGAACTTCACTAATTCCCACTATATCTAACTTTAACCAATCGATTTCCCTTTTTAAATTTTCTAACGTACCTGCTCGATCAAGGGATCTGACATTCCACGCTCCGATCCGTAGAACGCCAGTTTTCTTTCTCCTGATAACAACGTCCTCTTGAGTAGTCCCCGCCCGGAGATCCGAATGGGGGACTATTTTACCTCCGGAATATTTTATCCAAGAGGACGCCATCATTATTTAACCATACAGTAAAGCTGCATGCCCTCGGGAAAAATTGCGGCTGTAGTTTCCCCTTGCTTTCAGCCGTTCGCAGTACCAGCACAGCAAGGCGGTTTTGGTTATTGTTACAACGCCAGATCAGTCAATCATCCAGACTGTTGCCCCTGCAACTACTGAAAAGGCTGCTGCCCCTCTTCAGGAACCACACGTTTGTCTGGCCTCCCAACAGATACCGCTCCCTTGTGGTTGCACCTACGGTACGGCTATCTGTATCGCTGAGGCACGCATGTCTCCCCAGCAACGGCATGGTTCACGGGAAGGAGTATAAGAAACGGTTACAGGTCTTGGGACAAGGAATGAGAAAGTAGAGAGACTAAATGAGTTCTGCAATATATTTCAGCAAGTAATAGCGAACTCTCAGTTCAAGAATCACATGAGGAGGTTTTCTTGGAAAATTTCTCTTCGATTATACCTCGATTATTCCTCGCTATATTGTATCGCTATGATTCACATTAATATTGTAAGGCACAAAGGAACTGAAGACATTTCCTTTTTGTCTTAATTCATAGTGGATGTCGTCTACGGTTTTGGACATCTGCGGAATAACAGGCACCACATGTATTAATATTGTAGTTCTTTTCCAAAAAAATTTTATTCATTCAAGCGATACAGGTGTTGATTGGACGGTTATAGTAAAAAATCCAGATGAGTGCGAGTGGGACTCTTGTACCGTGGTTAAGTACAATCTTAATTATGTGTACAGGTAGATCATCCATGTCGGTAATCGAGAACATGGACGATTTTTGTCCGTTATCGATGTCAGTATTGGCATAGCATCACTGTTGGGAATTATCAAAACTTTCGACAATATTTTATATTTTAGGTTGAAATTTTTATGTAACTTCACATACAGTTACTTATGATTATTCATATATTTTACTACTTTTCGAGTTACAATAAAATGTAATACTAAGCGTCAATTGCAGATGCGTTGAATTATTCTGCCCCTGTCCATCTTGCGACTGTTGGTAAGGTTTGACGGAAAACTCAAAAGCAGGAAACGGTACATATGGTCCTAGGGCTATCGTTGTACGTAAATGTCGAATTGTTCTGTATAACACTTGCAACGATGTTTTATGTGCTATCGGACCCTCATCCAAGCAATGGAGGTACCTTCATTCATATGTTATTCTTCATAGGTTGCTTCGGAACGTTGCAGATGTACTGCCAGAGAAATTTTGTAATGGCTAAAGAACATTTTTTATGTGATGTAATTCCAGTTCCCAATTTTCGGATTTTTTCTCTTGCTTGTACTGTAAAATCTTGCTTCTTGTCAAATTTCGTTAGCCTAGGTCAACTGAAATTACCCCATAGATATTGCTGGGTGATTTCGCGAGTATCAAAATATGTAACATAAATGGCTGTATCTTTGATATTTTACCTTATATATGTACTCGTTCTTGAGGAAAAAAGGGTCTTAACAGTTGGATAGATAGACGGACAGACAGAAGGATACCAAAGTTGTGCTATAAGGCTACCGATTTCGCATACTGACGTTCGGAACCTTAAAGAGGAAGACACTCAAACGCTGTATGGGCAGAATTCTCGTATGCTACTCAATACGGACTTGTAAAACTTTCAACGTCGACATTTTTCTAAAATGCTTGAGAAGTACATCGAACTAGAGTAGCGGCTTTGTTCTACAGCTGAGCGCAAAGTGTGCATAATCGATGACAAGTCGTGTGCACGCTTCCTTTGCAGTAGTTTCCATGGAAACAGTATCAAAGTAGCTTCTAGATCGCAAGGATGTTGATCACACAATGAGGTTTCCCCACCAGTACCGGAGCCGCTCGAGTTCCCTCCACGCACAGCACCAGCGACCGCTGCTGGATCACCTGAGGTTCCTGCAACTGACAGGCCGGTGTTGTCTGTTGCAGCTACGACGCGCGCGGCAAATTCTCGCAGGAGACGGAGCACTGGAAGCAGCGGCACGTGCTGGGCGAGCGCGCCAGCTTCGAGACGGCGGGCGGCGGCGCCACGGCGGCGCTCACCTTCCGGCGCGTCGTCGAGCGCGACCAGGGCGTCTACCGCTGCCGCGTCGACTTCCGGCTGTCGCCGTCGCGCAACACCCGCTTACACCTCACCGTCGTCGGTGAGTATCTCCCGCAAATACGTAACGAAAGTAGCCGTCCTCCCAACGCCTGATCAGTATCGCCCTACGTTTTACATCTACAGGTATATCATATCACACTTTCTGGCAGATTGAAACTGTGTGCTGGACAGAGACTCGAACTCGGGACTTTTGCCTTCACAGTGAAGTGCTCTTCCGACTGAGCTATTCAAGTGCGACTAGTGCCACGCCCACACAGCTTCAATACTGCCAGTTTCTCGTCCCCTACCTTCCAAACTTCACCGAAGCTCTGCTGCGAGCCTTGCAGAACTAACACTCCTAGAAGAAAGGATATTGCGGAGACATGGCTTAGCCACAGCGTAGCGGATGTTTCCAGGATGAAATTTTCACTCTGCAGCGGAGTGTGCTTTCATATGAAACTTTCTGGCAAATTAAAACTGTTTGCCCGACCAAGACTCGAACTCGAGCCGCCTAACGGTGTATGGCGGAAGGTACTTCTGGGGCCGTTAACTGATACTCGCTTCCCAGTTCCACTCCCGAAAGGAACATAGCATGGGAACAATGACTGTCGTGAAGCCTCTGTATTAGCTCTAATTTCTCGCATTTCCTCGTTGTGGTCTTTTCGTAAGATGGTCGTGGGCGGAAGTAATGTGTTGTCCGACACTTGCCTGGAAGTGCTCATCGAAATTTCAAAAGTGAACCCTGATGCATAGCACTTCTCTTGTCACGCCTGCCATCGGAGGTTGTTGAGCATATGTGTAACGCTCTCTGGCCGACTAAACGAGCCGCTCTTCATTATATCTTTTCTACCTCTTGTATGAGTCCTACCTGGTAAGATATTAAATGTATTGTCCCAGACCGGAACACGAACCCGGATTTCCCGCTTCACGAAAAGGAATTTTTGTCAGTTTAACTTCACTTTGAAGCAGAAACTGTTCATGTTCTAGCGTATTTTGGCAGAGAGAACACCTACAAATACAGACAAAGCAGTCCTGGCATTGACTTTGGCAGTGTGTTTAAGAAAGAAGTGGAAACAAGACTCTGGTCCAGGGAATGGCTTATAATGAGAGATTCACCAATGAAAATCTCCTAAAGGAAGTACGACCTTAAAAACCTGGCGATTACAACAGCTTAGACATTGAAATTATTTAAAACTCATTAAGGCCTTCTTAGAAGTTTACTCTGATGTAGCCACCCACGGCTGTGTCAAAAAAGCCCATACACGTACTAACAAAGCTTGTCAATTGAACCTTTCTTTTTAAAAATGGTTCAAATGGCTCTGAGCACAATGGAACTTAACTTCTGAGGTCATCAGTCCCCTAGAACTTAGAACTACTTAAACCTAACTAACCTTAAGACATCTCACACATCCATGCCCGAGACAGGATTCGAACCTGCGACCGTAGCGGTCGCGCGGTTCCAGACTGTAGCGCCTAGAACCGGCCTTACTTTTTAAACAGACGCTTTTCGTGTACGCTATATTTTGTCACAAATGAGAGTGGCTAAAAATGCAGATAAAGCATTTCTAAGATTGCCTCTGGTTCTGGGTTTAAAGAAGAAGAAAACAAGACGCTGGTCCAGGGAACGGTTTAAAACTGATTTAAAATGAGCAATGTAGAACTGACATCCCTACCGTTTTAGTATTTGTCAGTGTTGTTTGTTTTTATACCCGATTTTAGTGTTCACAGTAGTAGAAACTCACGATACAGTGAGATATATTGTAATAAGACACTTCTTCACCAAACACGTCGACACAAACAACTTCCGCCATCTTGTCAAATTTTCCGTCAATCAAAATTTATCGCAAATATCTCAAACGCGATCTTTGCTTGTCAAATACGCCAAAAGCACCGTGAACAGTCAAATATTTTGCAAGCATATTTACGTTGGACAAAATAACTGATCGTTTATGAGGGCCTTTAAACACTAATCTCCTCATCCTCCTCGTCCGCCTCCTCAACACCTGACGCCGTTTACGCTCCTTATATATCCTACTAGGCTTGTTATTTCTGTTTATGTTCCATGGATCATTTGAACGATTCTTTTATTGAAAGGCTATGGAACGAATCAGCTAACGGGACTTGTATGTTGACATTAATGAATACATTATTTCCTCGTTCTGGTCTTGCAACTACACTTTGAATCAACTGTTTCTTCAATAATTGTCATTATTCCCTCAAGTTTTGTAAGTATGGACCTCAGTATACTTTTAAAAATTTAATGAGAAATTTCATTATCTAATTATGTATTGTGACAGCGTAGTTATAATCTCTACTTCCATGAAGAATGCCGCGTAACAACAGCAGGCACAAACAACGCTAATGCTTTTAGATGGCAGTTCTGTCCGTCCCAGAGAACTGAAACTGTATACAATGTCAAACCCGCGGACATTGAATACGACTATGGCGTTACACAGACATTCGTCCACGCCGTAAATGTGATTCACTTATTTTTTGAGATATTGTATGTGCTGCTGTTCTGACTGGACGCTTGCTGGATCAGTTACTTGACGAACTACCAAATGATCAGAAGTCAACAGCTTCCAATAGGGAAATTGAAAACTGGAATGTTGGCGCCGCATGATACAGCACTTTCCTGATGTGGCGTTAGTCAGTAGCAACATAATCATGCAAGAACTAAAGCAGGGTTCTTGATTGACTCTAGTCAGTGCCAGCATAATCATCAACAAAATTTAAGCAAACTATTTAGTCTAGAGGATAGAGCTGTATAGTCTGAGCGAGTTGAGAGTGGCTGCCTTTTCGAGGTTTCTGGGTAACGTGTCCGCATGTACGTAGAGTAAATCAAAAGCTATACATCAGCTGTTACACACTGTACTTCCCACAAGCCTAAAGGTGTGTGTATGTGTGTGTGTGTGTGTGTGTGTGTGTGTGTGTGTGTGTGTGTGTGTGTGTGTGTGTGTGTGAGTATGTGTGTGCACATATACTTGCAAAAGGAGCTGTAAGACGGTGTACATAGTGTAGTTAAACGAGAGACCCCAATCGTATCAATACAAGCGACACACGTGTATCTGTGAAATTAAATGCCTTTCGCTCACAACAGGTGAAAAATTACTGGTATAGCAGGACAGAAATTCGAGGCTGTCATGCGCAGATCCATATCGTGCAAAGTTACCAACAGCAAGGAAATCTTACGGACACTTAGTCAGCCATCATAAAAAAAACGGAGGAAAGTGCTTAGTTAGCCTAGGAATAACAGTTAAATCGTGAATCAAGATAAAACCAGAAAATACTCCTGGTTGTTTTACGAACCAAGACAGTCACTCTGCTTAAGTAATTGCTCATAACTAGTGAACACACAATAGCACAATACATCTTCCGCTTTCCTGTTTACTGTGTATAGAAGCCCAGAAGCCCAGTGCACTGAGGATACCTGCAATGGTGGACTCCAGTGTGATGCGTATTAGGTGAGTCACGCCCCCCCCCCCCCCCCTCCATCACCATATAGCTGCGGTAAAGTTATTAATGTAAATGTCCTGATGAGTTGGATTGTCTTTGCTAATCTGACAATATAACCAAGATATTATGACAGTGTAGAAGTTAAGACGAACACAACTGTTTATAAATGAAACTATATCCACGGTACGTTAAAGTCAAAGTTTCCTTCAGAATACTAGCATCTGACAGTAAACTGAACAGAAATGTCTGTAAAATATTGTCGACTTGTATTTCCTCGCTTCCAGAAACACCATGTGATCAAAAGCATTCGGACACCTGGCTGAAAGTGACTTAAAAGTTCGTGGCGCCCTCCATCGGTAATGCTGGAATTTAATACGGTTTTGGCCCTCCCTTAGCTTCCACTCTCACAGGTATCCGTTCAGTCAGGTGCTGGAAGGTTTCTTGGGGAATGGCAGCCCATTATTCACGGAGTGCTACACTGAGGAGAGGTATCGGAGTCGATCGGTGAGGGGCCTGGCAGGAAGTCGGCGTTCCAAAACATTCCAAAGGTCTTCTATAGAATTCAGGTCAGGACTCTGTGCAGGTCAGTCCATTACAAGGATGTTATTGTCGTGTAACCACTCCGCCACAAGCCGTGCATTATGAACAGGTGCTCGATGGTGTTGAAAGATGCAGTCGCCATCCCCGATTTGCTCTACAACAGTAGGAAGCAAGAAGGTGCTTAAAACACCAATATAGGCCAGTCCTGTGATAGTGCCACGCAAAACAACAGTGGATACAGCCCCCCTCCATTAAGAAGGCGACCACACCATAACACCAACGCCTCCGAATTTGGCATTTGGCACTACACACGCTGGCAGATGACGTTCGCCAGGCATTCGCGATACCCACACCCCGCCATCGGATCGGCACATTGTGTACAGTGATTCGTCACTCCAAACAACGTTTTTCCACTGTACAATCGTCCAATGTTTATGCTCCTTACACCAACAGAAGCGTCGTTTGGCTTTACCGGCATGATTTTTGGTTTATGAGCAGCCGCTCGACCACGTAATCCATGTTTGCTCACCTCCCGCCTAACTGTCATAGTACTTGCAGTGGATCCTGATGCAGTTTGGAATTCCTGCGTTGTGGTGACTTACGACCCGCTTCAACTGTCGGCAGTGTCTATTAGTCACCAGAAGAGGTCGGCCTGTACGCTTTTGTGCTGTACGCGTCCCTTCACGTTTCCAGTTCACTATCACATTCCAACTCGGGATGTTCAGGAGTGTCGAAATCTCGCGTACAAACGTATGAGACAAGTGACACCCAATCACCTGACCACGTTCGAAGTCTGTGATTTCCGCGCAGCACCCCATTCAGCTCTCTCACGATGTCTAAGGACTAATGAGGTCGGTGATATGGAGTACCTGGCATTAGGTGGCAGCACAATGCACCTAATATGAAAAACGTATGCTTTTGGTGGTGGCCGAATTCTTTGATCACATAGTGTAGATATGACAGTTACAAGATTTTAATAGAACAGGGAAACAGGCACATCTGTTTAACAACTGGACATGAACTTTAGGCAACTACATACTTATACGCTTGACGTTCAGCAAGTAATGCTCTATTTTTCTGAATACAGGTTGGCCTGTATTCAGGATTTAAATACACCATATTTCTCTCCAACCTTCTGACTAAAACAAAAATTTGTAACATAAGCTACGTTCACTGCAGCGGTCTTACGCCACCATAGTGGGAGTGCTTGTATGAATACATGGTACTAGTCTACTGCTGGTTGCATCACTAACGTCCTCAACATCCATGTATTGCTTCCACGTAGTGCATCCTTCCCTGTAGATGAAAGTCGGAAGGTGCGAGATCCGGGCTAGAGGGTGGATGAGAATGAATTGTCAGTTTTGTGAGGTCCTGTCGGATGCACAGGCTCATGTGAGGCCTTGTGTTGACGTAGAGAAGGAAAATTAATCTGCATTTTTGTTGCGACTAAGACGCTGAAGACGTTTCTTGAGTGTAGCTCAGAGTTGATCATTACACCATGAGGGAGAGCATCAAACAGAGTAACGCCCTTAGCGTCCAAGGAGACAGTAGCTATAGCTTTACCTGTTGACGGTGGGGCTTTGGACTTTTCTTTGGAGGAGAGTTAGTGTGGCGCCACTCCATGGATTGCCGTTTAGTTTCTGGTTCGAATCAGTTTACCCATGTTTTATTGCCTATATCGATGTTCGACAAAAAAGTTTCACCGTCAGATTCGTAAAGCGCATGCAGTTCTGCACTGATGGCCCTTCGTTGCTCTTTATGGTGTTCTGTTAGGCGGCAAAGAACCCACAACTCCAAGAACCTATAATGATCTGTGATGCTGTATATTTTCGCCAAAAGAACTTCAGTGACAGCTCCGTGCTTTGTACGCACTTCGGTTACAGACGCCATTTTGAAGGCTACATATAGCCCCGGCACTTATCGGAACTTCATGAAATCATGGGGAGTGAAGCAATAACATTCCAACATGTTCCGCATTTTTTAAAAACCGGAACAAGCTAAAAAGACTTTTGCATTTGAACGCCCCTCATAGTACTGTTCCTAAGCCGTTATCAGAAAATAAAGCAACTGACTTCTTGTTGTGTTAGGAGTAAAGAAATCAGTCTACAGGACACTCTCATGGAGCCGTTCCCATGGGTTCAGCTGTGTGTCATCCACCTGGGATGCTGGAGCATGAAGCACAGTCCTTGCAACTTTGTTATACCGTCCAGCTGTCATAATGATGAACGACACGTCGACCACTCATTTTACACTACTGGCCATTAAAATTGCTACATCACGCAGCTAACGTCCTACAGACACGAAATTTAACCGAGAGGAAGAAGATGCTGTGATATGCAAATGATTAGCTTTTCAGAGCATTCACACAAGGTTGGCGCCGGTGGCGCCACCAACAACGTGCTGATATGAGGAAAGTTTCCAACCGATTTCTCATACTCAAACAGCAATTGACCGGCGTTGCCTGGTGAAACGTTGTTGTGATGCCTTGAGTAAGGAGGAGAAATGCCTACCATCACGTTTCCGTATCAAGGTCGTATTGTAGCCTATCGCGATTGCGGTTTATTGTATCGTGACACTGCTGCTCGCGTTGGTCGAGATACAATGACTGTTAGCAGAATATGGAATCGGTGGGTTTAGGAGGGTAATACGGAACGCCGTGCTGGATGCCAACGCCTTCGTATCACTAGAAGTCGAGATGACAGGCATCTTATCCGCACGGCTGTAACGGATCGTGTAGCCACGTATCCACCCCTGAGTCAACAGATGGGGACGTTTTAAAGACAGCAACTATCTGCACGAACAGTTCGACGACGTTTGCAACAGCATGTACTATCAGCTCGGAGACCATGGCTGCGGTTACCCTCGACGCTGCATCACAGTCAAGAGCGCCTGCGCTGGTGTACTCAACGACGAACCTGGGTGCACGAATGCCTAAACGTCATTTTTTCGAGTGAATCAAGGTTATTTTTACAGCATCATCATGGTCGCATCCGTGTTTAGCGACATAGCGGTGAACGCACATTGGAAGCATGTATGCGTCATCAAAATGGCTCTGAGTACTATGGGACTTAACATCTGTGGTCATCAGTCCCCTAGAACTTAGAACTACTTAAACCTAACTAACCTAAGAACATCACATACATCATTGCCCGAGGTAGGATTCGAACCTGCGACCGTAGCAGTCGCGAGGTTCCGGACTGAGCTCCTAGAACCGCGAGACCACCACGGCCGGTGTATGCGTCATCACCATACTGGCGTATCACCCGGCGTGATGGTATGGGGTGCCATTGATTACACGTCTCGGTCACCTCCTGTTCGCCTTGACGTCACTTTGAACAGTGGACGCTACATTTCAGATGTGGTACGATCCGTGGATCTACGCTTCATTCGATCCCTACGAAACCCTACATTTCAGCAGGATAATGCACGACCGCATGTTGCAGGTCCTGTACGAGCCTTTCTGGATACAGAAAATGTTCGACTGCTACCCAGGCCAGCACATTCTGCAGATCTCTCACCAACTGAAAAAGCCTGGTCAATGTCGGCCGAGCAATTGGATTGTCACAATACGCCAGTCACTAGTCTTTATGAACAATGGTATCGTGTTGAAGCAGCATCGGCAGCTGTACCTGTACACGCCTACCAAGCTCTGTTTGACTGACTGCCCAGGCGTATCAAGGCCGTTATTACGACCAGAGGTGGTTGTTCCGGGTAGTACAATATATTTGTCCAATGAATACCCGTTTATCATCTGCATTTCTTCTTGGTGTAGCAATTTTAACGGCCAGTAGTGTATAAAAGCAAAAGAGCTAACGTTTGTCGGAATTTAATATCAATTTATTTTTAATGTAAAAGCCATCCGCGATGATCAGTACTTTAGTAGTCACCCTGTAAAGAACAAATGAAGAATGAGTGAATCCAACATCTTAACGCCCTCAGTAGAGTCAAATAGTATAGCACTGGTGTTCATGTTAGTGTGTCAAATGTAACTTCTTGTGCAGCTTACATGATCTTTGATGTTCTGAACCACTGTAATTGATTCATCATTAGTACTGTACACAATCCTGGACACTAGGTAGCAACTGTGAAGAAGAGAAGTATTTAGAAGCGATAATTATTTGGAGATTTTCCAAATCTGGTTTTCTGTTTCCTTCAAGTCATCAGAAACATTATAAAATCATCTGAAACATTATAAAACCATCTCTTCGTCCAGGTCTTGAAAGCCCAAGGGATGTCTACCGACTGCGGTGTCCTGCTATGCCTTGCGGCGTTAAGGGTGTGTTGTATGGAGAGGCACATCGTCAGCACACCGCTTTCCCCGCCGTTTTGCAAACTTTCCAGACCGTAGAGCCGCTACTGCAAGGCCAAGTAGCTACTCAGCTGGGTTCACGACACTGAATGTCTCTTGAAGCTGTTCTCCCACCGAGGAAAAGTCATCGGCAGTACTGGCCTTGAACCCACATCCTCCGCGTGGCAGCCATCTACGCTGAGCACTCAGCTACGGAGAAGGACAAAGACGTTACAAAATTATAGAAGATGAAGTACAATTTAAAAATCTACATTAATAAATATTCACAAGTAATACATTCGAGAAACGGCCTTCATATTGGACAGCTATTTATAATGTCCTGTTCACACAAGAGTGAAGGCATTACACACGACATTTTATAATATGCTAAATCCCAGTACGACAGAGATGAACGGGTACAATACATCACAGATCGGTCAGGCACGTGATATTCTAGACATTTTATTCAGTCAAAAGGTGCAAATGCGATACGTATAATACCTGACGTGGAATATCTTTGGTAAGTAGCTGTTTACTGTTTGAATTTTTCATGTAGACACTGTCAAAGTGGAAGGCATTAGCAGATACGATAAGAAATGGATTCCATATTTTGAAATTATAACTATTGTTAAACGCTAACATATTGTAGTTAATTTTGAACAACGTTTTCTATAGGAAACATTGAACTGGCGCTATGTTTTTGTTTATATGTTTACGAAACTGAGATCGTTCATTACTTTTACCTTCGTGTAGCGGGGTGCGGTAGAAAGGGGCAACCTTTCACTGGCTATCTTGGAACTGAGTCACTCACAAGTTAGGAAGACAATACATATCCCAGAACGGAAGATAAAAGTTCTCATAAACCCTCATTCGGTTGGAAAACGTTCAGGCACAACCAAAATATGTCCTCGAACTTGTCAGAATCGTTAGTGGATGCAGTGACATTCCTAGTAGTTACATTTAATTCCGTAATAACAAAACGGATATCAGGAAGTAAACGAATTAAATGTCATCAATTTTGTTATTTAAACAAGGGGATGAAGTTAACGTGCACTATTTCATTCTGTAATTTCTACGTTTAAAAAGCACTTATAGATAATTTTTGAAGTGTGGTTTACATTATTTTAAAGTGTATGCCTTGTGTAACGTCATTAGGTTGTAGAATATGGGAGAAACGTATTTTGTTATTCTTAATGGTAAAACAAACTTTGCCATTGCCCGCGAAATTGTAATTTCTCTGGCTGATTACCGATCACTTGTGGAAAACTGTGTGTGTTTCATACAGGATCTTTTTTTCAATGTATTACCCACATGCAATTCATTACTAGGCGCAAGATGAAGCAGTATCCTATCACAGGAATATCTCTTTAACTAAACACAACTAACGGATTAGGTCGTAGGCTGCGGCAATAGTTGTATCGTCGTCGGCGAATTTCACCGATGACCGACGTCGGCCGACGACGACCGACCTTTCAAATCAGGATGTCAGTAGGCGCTTCCTATAATGCAACCCATCTCTCGTCCGAACGTACGGATTTCGGATGCCAATCGGCGAAATTCTTATCAGTTCGTTTTCTTCTGTCGAATCAGTTGGCGTTCCCACACGCAAAATGTTGGCTGTGAGGAACTCCTAAATCCAGAAAGAAGGTATTTATGGTATCCAGAGGAACGTAGCTCGGAATTTGTGAACTGAAATCGCAACTTAGTTAGAAACCTTAGTTGGAAACCTTCATCGGAAATCTTAGACAGACTATAACCTCAAAAAACTGATTTGTTCAAGTCAGAAGATGGCGTATCTCGTGCTTAAAGTTACTGTAGCTGATTTGGTCTGGGTTATGGTAAACGAATTAATTATCAACGATTTATTGTTACTGCATACTGGTGCATAAATACCAGAAGGGTGGTGATTTATATGAGGTGGTTTACCGGTCCGATGTCTGTGTTGCCACTTGTCAGTGCTTTACGTGTCCAATGTTTATTATTGTGAAATGAAAACTTATGATTGTCTTTCACACATATGCTGCACAGTGGCGTTGTTGCACCCATAACGCCAAAGGAAGTTTAAGTAGATTCCGACCTACTTGATGGAATAGATTCTAACCTAATCTAATCAAACCTAACCTTCTTGATCCCTCGAAATACCGATAAAAGAAATCGGACGCAGCATCACTAATTTGCAGGCCAAAGCTATTGGTTGGCCTCCGGTGGTTGTGTCTGCCGGTCGTTGTCGGTGCTATTTTGAACACAGTCTTGGGGTAACTGCCGCTTACAAGGCTATACGACAAGGTCGTCCACAGCGTGCAAAAACTGCACGCGAGCATTATGTGTTGCTAGCATGCGGAGGGAGGCCCGACCGCTCTCGGCTTTGCTTGGTCCTTCTCGGAAGCATTCTGTACAGCGCCACATTTCATTTAGCATTGCGGTGCGTCAATTTTCGTTTCCCCAATTCTGTAGAATCATGATGTCTGCTCTGTTTACCCTTCGCTAATTCTTCCTGCTGTAAAGGATGTTTCCACTTTCTGGGGCTGTTTGCACAGAAAGAAGGCAGTCTAGCGATTTTTCGTCACAAGTCTTTAAAAATGAATGGAAATTACACAAGAGAGGGATGATAAATCTCAGTACCAATTAGGCAGCCACATAACTGACGGGTACTGCAAAATTAGCTGTGCAACCACCTTACAACACCTCGAAGAAGAAATTTAAAGATTTTGTTGACGAAGAAAGAGCAAAAAATTGCAGCCATCGATAGAAGGCTCTCATTATTCGATACATCAGCAAGAAATTTGCAGTACATTTGCAGAATGAGGCACGTGGTGAAATAACTGGTACGAATATCAAATCTGCTGAAGTCGCACACAGTTTTACAGTGTAAGTTGCAACAATTTTCAAAAGAAATGAACGAGTATAGGAAGCCTTCACATACTACTGCGGAAAGCTTTCACATACTATTGCAAAGTACCTTGATTAAGTGAAGGGACATGACTGGAATGGTTTATCGATTTAAATCCCGCTATTGTTGAGTTTATGGGGGTACAAGGGGGAGCAGGAACGAAAATTGGGACATCCTGAATGGATTGCAGATCTCGCATTTTTAGTGGACTTAACTGCACACTGCCGTCAATGAGACACTGAAAGGTGAGAAACCACTTACTTCTCATTTGATGGGGATGCATTTAAAAAACAGAGTTGTGGCAGGACAGTTATGACGAAAAACACCATCTATTTCTCTAAGCTTAATGGCGTAAAAGAAAACAAGAGTTTTGACGAATTCATTGTCTTAAAAGAACTGAAAGGATAGATTTGTAAACTTTTTAAAAACTACCGGTCTTAATTAGGTTTTTCGAATTTATTTCGAGCTCATCTGGTATTTCAATTGAAAGCGCCCTGTGCGTGTACAGATAGGAATGTTCAATCGGCAATGTAATTCCTATGTAAAACACAAATATTTCCTCGTTAAACAGTCCAGAACGTTTAAATTATCTTCCTCCAGAAGATTTTCTACGTCTCCAGAATGGGGTAGCAAACGTAATATAATATTTCGATGAAATTATGTGTGTGAAATAGTTTTTTCGATTTGTCACGATTACGTGGCAACCTGAGTACGAAAATCCGTATGCAAACAACTTGTACCAGATAAAAATAGTGTTATTAGGGTGCGTAAAACAATTAAATAATACTGAAAATTCGTTTTGTTTCCTACCCATGTCGTTGAAAAATATGAAACCACTTAGTATTTAGTGCGATTGCATTGCCATCTACGTGCGACGCATCAGCGAATATCAGTGACTATGGATAGCTTTAATGCCCCAATTGTTCACAGTTGCCTTTGTGCCGTCGCTAAGTGTCGACAATGGAAATAAAACGGAATTAACCTTCTTCGTGGTTTCTTTGTCCACTGATCAGCCAAACGTTATGACCACCGAACCACTATCGATATAAACCCGTCCTGGCGATAGCACGGTTATCTTACGTGTGCAGAATGACGCGCGATCATTTGAGTTTGACCAAGGGCAGCATGTAATGCCCCGGAGGCTCGGCTCGAGCATTTAGGAAACTGCATTACTTGTCAGGTGGTCGAGGAACGCTGTGGTGAGTGTCTGAAACACGTGGCGATACCGAGGTGAAACTACGTTCGGACGTCTAAGGGTTGGGCGGTCACACGTCATTAAGTAGTAGACTGGGCTGGATGGCAAAACAGGACAAGCAGCGAAATGTGACGGAACTAACATCAGACTTAAATGCTGGGCAGTGTACAAGTGTGTCAGAGCACAGAGTGTTCCACACAGTCCTAACGATGGGTCTCCGCAGCCGACGACCCATGCATGAGGCAATGTTAATGCCACGGCTTCGACAACTAAAACTGAAATGAGCAAGTTACCATCGGCATTGGACGTTAGAGCAGTGGCAGAGTGATAGATGATCTGATGAATGCCGTCGCCTCCTTCATTTTGCCGATGGAAGGGCGCGAATCCTTCGGCTTCCCGAGGAACAGCTCCTTGTGACCTGTACTGCGGGATGGAGACAAGCCGGGAGAAGTTCCACTATACTCCGGGAAACATTCACGTGGGCACCCAGTCAGCTCGTGCTAGGCACCATGACGTCCAAGGAGTATCGGACACTGGTTGCAGACAACGTACACCCCATCAAGACGATCATGTTTCCTGAAGGCAGTGGAATTTTTCAGCAAGATAATGCACCATGTCAGAAGGTCAGGAGAGTGAAGGAGTGGTTGAAGGAAAACACTGGTGAGCTCCAATCGATGTGCTGGCCTCCCAACTCGTTAGATTTGATCCCGATTGAACAACCAGGGTTTTGATTGAACATGAAGTCAGAACTCATTGGCCTTCTCCCTGGAATTTACGGAAATTAGGTGACTTGTGTGTGCACACATGCTGACAACTACCTCCAGCGACCTATCAAGGCTTCTTGACAGGTATTCCACGACGCGTCGCCGCTTTTATCCTTGCAGAAACTGAACATGCCGGCTATTAGGTAGATAGTCATAACATTCCGGCTGATAAGTGCATTTGTTTGCTAATAGCATCTACCATTGCACAGATTTTAGATTTTCACAGTAATGTGGTATCTAGCTAATGTTTTCAACTTTGCTCAGACAAAATAAGAAGAACGCTGTATTTAGTCGACATCGCCTGCTTCTCCTTGTTTATTAGTTAGGTAGCTAAATGTAAATGTCGTGTGACTAAGACCTCCCGTCGGGTAGACCGTTCCCTGGGTGCAAATCTTTCGATTTGGCGCCACTTCGGAGACCTGCGCGTTCGATGGGGATGAAATGATGAGGATAAGGACAACACAACACCCAGTCCCTCAGCGAAGAAAATCTCCGACCCAGCCGTGAATCGAACCCGGGCCCTTAGGATTGACATTTTGTCGCGCTGACCACTCAGCTACCGGGAGGGGACAGTTAAGTGCTAATAACCCCGTATTGCTCGGGTTGGAAGAATCCTAAGGAAATGCAGTCCGAAAACAAAGGAAGTAGGTTACAGTACACTTGTTCGCCCACTGCTTGAATACTGCTCACCGGTGGTAGATCCGTACCAACGGAGAGTAGCGCACTTCGTTACAGGATCCTTAAGTAATGGCGAAAGCGTTACGGAATTGATAGATAAACTCCGGTGGAAGACTCTGCAAGAGAGACGCTCAGTAGCTCGGTACGGGCTTTTGTTGAAGCTTCGACAACATACCTTCACCGAGGAGTCAAGCAGTATATTACTCCTTCCTACGTATATCTCGCGAAGAGACTATGAGGATAAAAGCAGAGAGATTAGATCCCATGCAGAGGCATACCGACAGAGGTACTCAAGGTAACCTCCGCCAAACACCGACGAGTGGCTTGCCGAGTATGGATGTAGATGTAAATGTATTCATTTTTCCAATTATCTACTAGAAACTAAAACAAACAGTAGACTGCGTTTCTAGTGAAATACCTCGTATAGCTTCTTTACGCTGTCTGCAATGCGATTTTGTAAACGTCTCTGTGAGACTACAGTCCTTAGCAATTCGCAGTTGAAAGCTGTCAAAAGCGCTGCCGGGTGTCAGGGGCTCCTTCAACTGACTCGGCTGTATGAGTGTCTTAATAGTAAAGAATAAATATATTAAAACTTCATTTATGCAGCAGATTTTCGGCTTCCCATTGCTTATGTCGTCGTATCTCTTGAACTGTGATAGTACGTCGTTGTCATCCCGACAGAAAGTGTTGGTTGAAAGTAAAGAATGTGTGTACCAAGTTCGCATACACACATTTTTTTACAATATGTATGGATTTCTCGTACATTTATTCGAATGATGCGACATTTCTTTAAATTTGTGGAAACATCAGAAGAAAAATGAAGTAACTGTGGTATCAACGCTCGATAGCACACTTGTTAGGGGTGCAGTTATCGACCACGATCAGTATTAGTATCGTTGGATCCGCAAGTCGCGACCAGTGCCGCTAGCGCCGCTCCGCGGCTTGTATCAAGTTACTAGCGAGCTCTCGTCCACTCTTGCTCGGGACGTCAAGTAGTAAAGTAGCATAGCATTCTGCTGATAGGAAGCAACATCTAACAAGGCGCTTAATAGCGTATGGCTTAAGAGAGGCCTCAATAGCTATCAGTTTATATGTATGAAGCGAAGACGAATCCTGTACAACCAGTTAAGTACAATACATACTATTTTTTAGCAACGACTTATAATTATTTTTAAAAAATGGTTCAAATGGCTCTGAGCAATATGCGACTTAACTTCTGAGGTCATCGGTCGCCTGGAACTTAGAAATAATTAAACCTATCTAACCCAAGGACACCACACACATCCATGCCCGAGGCAGGACTTGAACCCGCGACCGTAGCGGTCACTCGGCTCCAGACTGTAGCGCCTAGAACCGCAAGGCCACTCCGGCCGGCTAATTATTTTAATCGTTGCAGATCCAGACCATGCAGACAGCACCTTCTCGACGTTACTGATAAACCTGCTGTGATTTATACGTTTCCATTTAGCACAGGCCACCAGTCAACATTGGCGACGACTCCTTCGCCATCATCATAACAGTAACTCTGCTGAGTTCGTGAATTATGATCCAAACGATGATTGTTGTGCTAATTAAAGTCCAGGGTAAAGATACAGGACCTTTCTAGCCAAAACAAAACGTGGAGAGCAATAGCTTTTCCTGACAAAGAAAAGGATGTAAATTTTTAGTTAAAAGAACGAGGGAGATAACATTTAAAGTTAAGAGACTACAAAGCTGGTCTCATTTCGTAAAATGTCAAAGTGAATTTTGTAAATGGAAGACAGAATTACACACAGTGCGACATATGCGCCAAAATGAAACTCACATGTTTGGAAAGAATGGTATTTCAAAGATATAGAAGTGCTCGTGAGAGTCAATGCACCATTAATGAGCGATATCTACCAGACTAGGACCTCTGAACTGCAAGTGAGATGAGCATTACTGATCTCCAGACTTCTTCGAGCCGGTTAAGTGGGTTCAGAAAATTATACACGCCGGCCGGAGTGGCCGAGCGGTTCTAGGCGCTACAGTCTGCCTCGGACATGGATGTGTGTGATGTCCTGAGGTTAGTTAGGTTTAAGTAGTTCTAAGTTCTAGGGCCCTGATGACCTCAGAAGTTAAGTCCCATAGTGCTCAGAGCCATTTGAACCATTTTTTTTAAATTACACACAAAAGGAAGCAGCAAATTACGAAGTTTGTTCGCGTAAACGTGTAGACGACACATCATTAACAGACACTACTATAGACAAATTCGTTCATTCTTGTTATGCCGTGAAATGCTGTGTATAAAGCCAACCGGTCATGTTTCGAGACAGCGCTGTGCACCAACCGCACTTGCAGTCGATAAATCCTATGACATTTTCTTATACAACAATGCCAGTGATAAGTATCACTGGTAAGTTCCTGATCCTGCTTGTTTTCTGGAACTTCAAGGCAAATTAGGACCCATTATTAAAAAAGTACTATTTAGTGCCAAAAATCTTACAGTCGAAGTAGCAACATCTGGAAAAATGGAAGAAAATTATTTTCAACACTATATCCAAAACGTCCACTTACTATTAGCAAAAATTTACTCTTTTTGTTATCTTGGATTCTTGGCATGGACATCATGACACCTCTGTCTTAATGAGAAAGGTCAAAAGACTTTTAATATAATTCGGATTCCATCTTGAATCTATGTTTCGATGTGATTGAGCCCTTCAATAAAGACATTTTTCGACGCTGTAAAGCATTCTTCAGAAAGTTGTCGGAAATATAATTTCCGATAGTCCTTTGTCACTTCAAGTTTATCAGTGCAACAGTGTTGCCAATCTTATCTCAGTTTAGCATTGTCATTTTGCATCATCACGTTTTAATAATGAGATCAAGTATGCCTGGTATCCAGATAAATAAGCAGAACAATTCAATTTTGTTTAAATAAAACTAGTAATTATTTTGAGGTTCCTGAATACATCAATTTTTTTATTATGTGTGCCTTGTGTAAGGAAAATATTTTCGTCATCCAATATACACTTCGCATATTTGTGACCTGTACATGCAACAAACAACGAACTGTTTCGCTGTTAGTAAAATTATCATGAGAACTGGGTGCAGGAATTTTCATAAATGGAATTAAATGTCGTGTGGCGAGGGCTACCGTGCCGGCGGTTACGGTGGTGGGCAGTTTCATAAATATTTCACGTGGACAGATTAGTGTCCGCATTGATGGATATCGTCTTTCATGTGTGACAACACACTGCCTTGATTTTGCTTCCCCAGGTAATACCTGTGTAACAATTACATGTGGAGCAGTTTAGCTGTCAATACGAACTGCAAATTACTGAAAAAATTAACGATTTCAGCATTTTGCTTTGGTTTAAGTTCGGTTCTTCAAGCAGCAAAACTGAGTACCTTCAGTTTTTAATAAATACTTTCAGTGCGTCTTAACAGCTAACCTTCTGGCAGTGCATTTCTTTCGGCGTGATCTTCCTGCATGAAAAGTTTCAGTGTAGGTTTCGACATGTCGGACTGGCCCATTCCAATATGTCGGGTAGCCTGGCAACGCGGTGCGAGAAACGTGCGGCCATGCAAGAGAGCAAAGCACTAATGCGAGGGCACTGCCCATTTGCCGAATTCTTGGCTGTCCCCTCAAATGAGAAGTACTCTACAATTATGGGAGATGTGATCAGCATGCCGCCAATCTCTCCAATGACTACTGCCAGAAGATGAATTATGATAACGCTGCAGCTTTTTGATCCAAGCAGCTTCCCATTTGGCCTCGGGAGCCTGACTGGACCCCGTTCCAGGTCTCTGTATCTTTCCAAATATTCGAGGAAGTACCAGCAATCGAACCCTAGTCCTACCATACCGAAGGCAGCAACGCTAACCATTCAGCTATTGAAGTCAAATATCTCCTGACCAGAATTTTTAAATATTATCCTTATCAAAACGACGTTAGACCACTTCATCGTTATACAGCAATTTGTGATACGTATGGTAACTAAAGAAGCAACATGCTACAAACTGTCCGGATAGTAATTCAGAGTAAATACACTAGCTGACTAACGATACAAAATGGAGGTTTTTATTCAGTTAATATTCTTTTTTGTATATTTTATTATCTCAGTGAATAGTACAAGAGATTATTTCTTTATTTCACGGACGCTTACGAAATGATATTACTACACAAAATTAAGAGTGGAGCGGAATTTTAAATCAGATATTATTACATCTCTAAACAAAGAACAAAGGCAAGGCATTGTTCAAACTTTCGGTAATGTTCCCCCGTTAATCGAATTTGGAGAAAATAGAGTACGATCAATTTATGTTTTACAATGTACCAATTATAACAAAGTGAAAACTCGAATATCCCTTTGTGATTTTGAGTCTTCTATCTGGTTCTCATACTGGCAAAGAGAAATAGCAAACTAACTGATATTCAACCCGCGAGTGGAACAGACAGCTGAAGAGATGCAGTTAACGCTGCTTCCCTGGTCTGAGGAGACTAACCAGTATAACGAGCTGTATTAATGCAAGCGGTAGAATATTCCCTGCTGTTGCTCTCCCGTTTCAGAGGCAAAGGGCTGGCCCGCTTATCGACTAGACGTCTGAAAGGCTTTACGAAACTGCTGGACTGGGTTTGAAGAGGATCACGCCATTAACGAACCTCTAACCTTAACAGAGTTAACTTCACTTGTACGAAGTTCGGCAGAAATATTCTAATAAAGGCTGATTCAGTGACAAAGAGATAATAGAATTTAGCCGAGGACCAGAAAGTGACGCTTTGGGCAAATGACTTCTAGTATATCTCGTGTTTTAGCCTTACCAACTGCTACATTCGATCTCTTTGACGTTGATTAATTACGCACTGTCAGATGACCCGCACTTATGCACATGTCACATCAATTACAATCAGTTGTAATGGATAAACTACTTTCGACAAACAAAGATATTGCGTTGCAGAAAAAGAACTCTTCAAGAGCATTATTTCAGAAACTAATCCTTTTCAAGGCCACTGAAAATACCAAAAGACATTTCTTTAATAAGAACGCCGTAACATCATAATCTCACATCTGCAACATCTTAAATTCGTTTGCTTTTTTCGCTCTTTATTCCTAAGCTTTTACAATTTTGCTTTCTGTTGCTTGCTGTTTGCTCCCGATACATTTATACTCAATTTGAGTTCTATTCAGCTGGTACAGTCTACAAAATAGCTTACAGAGACGTTCAAACCTTCATGCTGCAGGGAGACAACAGATAAAAAACCCAGTAACGTTTTTTTTTTTATCGTACTGGAATTTTGAGCTCAGTGTACTTGCACAAAGGAGACCCATCCTGAATTCGATTTTCTTTGTTTTTTTCTTGACTCCTTTTCTCTTTTATATCAAAGTTTACCATATACAGGGTGCTCAGAAACTGTCCGAAAAACTTGTAAGGGTATTTCTGGGTAGGTTCTGCGGGGAAATAGTTGTTAAGAAAACAACTCGATACAGTGCGCCATTTCCGAGTTAATAAGCATGAGGCTGTTGCTGGGACTAATGGGGGCGGTCCTACACATACGTGAACTTCTCTTGGTTTCGTAAAATCGAACGCTAGAGCGATACAAGAATTTGACGTAGGACTGTAGTAAGGATCGAACCCGAGCCAGAGGCCGAAGTTTCGTGTGCTGCAATCTACACTATGAGCAAAACGGACACTAATTTTATCTGTCGAGACGCTTGAATTCAAGGGCGCAACGGCCTGGTTGGTTAACTTCTATGCTTATTAACTCGGAAACGGCGCACCGTACCGAATTTTTCTTCTTTTTCTTTCTTGTCTTACTGACAATTATTTCTCAGTATAATCTATCCTGCAACACCTTTTCACCTTTTCAAGCTATTCAGGCTGTTTCTGACTACGGTTTGTGTCTCCAACCGTAGTGATATCTACGGTATTGCAGTGCGTGTATTGTTCGGAAGTACGATGCAATGATTCTTCGCACATGTGTGAATGACCGAGGAACAGGCACCGCGGCGACTATAACCGTTATGAAATACGTGGCACGTATTTCATTGTCGTCATTCCGTCTCACAGATAATTGTGGTCCGTATTTGCAACTGCGATTAAGTTTAATGTAGTGTTTTGAGTTTCTCTTTCTTACCTTCTTTCTCCTCATAACTTCACGATACAATTTCAGGGTACATACGTACTTAATGCGCAAGGTACATACGAACTTAATGCACAATATTCATTGAAATTTAAACACTGTTTGCAGTTTATAACGTCTAAGTCCTGCTGTAGCACTAACATTTGCTGCGAAGTTTCGGTATCGTTATTAATTGCAAAGTTAGATTTCTCGTTTGAATTCCTTTCGATTTGACTCAGTACCATATTTGTAATGACTACCAACTCTTCTAAATGTTATCTACTCTGTTAAAAAGTTTTTTCTTCAGACTCTTATGTGTCTGGAACGTCAGTCATTGCATTATGCTAAATTTACAGTATTGGATTGACCAAGATTCGTGCACTTGGACTGCTCGTAGCAATTACCTGCATACCGACAGTGAAAAAGAATTTAACCACATTTCCTCCCAAGTATATTTTGGGTAGCGAATGGACGTCAGTTGTCAGTTTGGCAGCACAGTGATCATATACGCTACAAGTATCATCATTAAATTTTGTATAGCTATGTTCACCAGTTACTACACTGGCTAGATGTTTCCGAGATCGATTGAGCTCCTACGTGTAATTCAGTCAAATTCCTATCTCTTAGAGTGCGTGATATGATATCTGGCTCCTTGATCGTTGTACAGAAAGTACCGCGGCGGGACTTTTTGAGTACACGTGTGATTATCCCTACTAGTAAACCACTATCGCGGAACCCGATATCAGTTGCGTGGTGCCTATTTTACCTCTTCCAGTAGCAGCAAATATTAGATTTTAAATTCTTCGCTTGATTATAGAGCGATTGTAAAATGCTCGCATAATTTTCTCGTTAAGAGGTAGAGTCTTATACTAAAAGTGAGTAGAATAAAGAGCGCACTTAGCAGACGGTGTCTACTTATACCGCTAAAATTACCTGAGAAATTATATCAATCTACCACACATATTTCAGGAGATACATACTCATAAACACTGAGGTCTTTGAAGAAATGTCTTTTGCTTAAAATGGAGCGCATATCACCTACACTATATTAATCCAGCGTTTCGTAATGAGAGTACTTAGCGACACAATCTTTAAACATGAGTTCAAACGTTTCCTTAACTTTTCCCTCCTTACAGACTTTCACTGAAATATTTAACACGGAATGTAATTTGTAAAGTAATGAGACATCTGAGGTTGTTCTATTCATGGAAGTTTGATTATATAAGGAAATGGTGTTTACTGGTGAAGCACAAACACAAAATCAGAGTAGAGTCGTTTTCCGTATTCCACTTTTAAGCGAAGAGTGCAGAAAACATGGTTCACTGCGTCGCTAAATATTTGTAGGTGCAAGGAGATCTATATCATCATCTGCTCTCAAGAATGTGCATGCTTTTTGAAAGATGTGCTACCACTGATAATTTATTGAAAATATTGCAACTCACAACACCTACTCAATGTAGTACGTTTAACATCTTCACACGAATAAATTCTTCAAATATTCCTGTGATACAACAAATAATTAATTTATAAGTGATTATTAGTCTTAGTCATTATTTATGACGTGTCTGACAAATAAGTTTTGCTTTCGACAATTTAGAAAATTGACCAGGTGCGAGAAGGACTCTCGCACTGAGGGTTCAGTACAAACTTAATTACGTATGTAGACAGTTTATCGACTGGATGCCTCGAGAATCAAAACAATTTTTCGTGTTACCTATATCGATACTGGCAGGACATCGGTCCAAGGGATTCCTTGATTTCCGAGATTGTTTTAGTATCAGTAATATAAATGTGACATAAACTCATGCAGAATCAGACGACAATTACTATAATAATCGATATCGCTGATTGTTGCACTGATGTAAGTCATACATCAGGCAAGGTTCAAATGTTTCAAATGGCTCTAAGCATTATGGGACTTAACAGCGGAGGTCATCAGTCCCTTAGAACTTAGAACTACTTAAACCTATCTATCCCAAGGACATCACACACATCCATGCCCGAGGCAGGATTCGAACCTGCGAACGTAGCGGTCGCGCGGTTCCAGACTGCGGCGCCTAGAACTGCTCAGCCACTCCGGCTGGCGTCATCAGGCTAGGAATGACTTTATTGTTCATATGACGAGCTACGGAATCTACCCATCATTTTCAGATACCCAGAAGCAAATGTTTGTCTCACTTACAACTTGAAACGCAATATCTACTGGCAGTAATCGATCCAGGGTATCTGATGATGGGCAAATTACAAAACGCGTCATATGAACAATAGTCATTCCTTGGCTTACGTTCGATTTTTACCATTGTTACCCAGTCAGTCTGAATGCAGAATTAATGATGTTTCTAATTTCAAGTTTGACGACGGATAGCAAATCACAAAAGGACATTTTCTTCTTGTGATACAAATTAACGACTTTCCGATTATTCCTTTACTTGTACTGTGAAACCTTACTTCTTGCCACATTTCATCATTGTATCCAGAATGAGATTATCATTCTGCTGAGAAGAGTGCGCTAATATGAAACTTCCTGGCAGATTGTGGCAGATTTAAACTGTGGGGGGCCTTTGCGTTTCGCGGGCAGTCCTGCAAGGTTTGCTGGAGAGCTGCTGCGACTTTTGGAAGGTAGGAGACGACCTACTGGCGGAAATACAGCTGTGAGGACGGGCCGCGAGTCGTGCTTGGGTACCCCAGATAGAAGAGCACTTGCCCACGAAAGTCAAAGGTATGAGTTCGAGTGTCGGTCCGGCACACTGTTTAAACCTGCGAATTATTTTCACATTGAAGACCAACTCTGATGAGTAAGTTCATGAGGGTAGAAATATGTGACGTTTATGGCAGTACCTATTGACTGTGTTGGCTTAGAAGCTAACGTTTAATATATGTAATATACCGGCAAGGGCCCATTCACCTCGGTATGTGAAATAAGTTTGAGCATGATACATCCATCCTTTTCTAAGTAAAAAGTAGTCTTACCAGAGGAACAAAGGGACAGGGTGTAAAGAAATAACAAAAAATTTGCTATATTATTACAAATTTACAGTTTTTGGATTTTTTCGTTTGGTTGCACCTTCCTTTTTAGCAAATTTTCGTGATTATAGGCCAAAGGGACGTACGATAGAGGTTTTGATGAGTGAGTTCGCGAGTGTCAAAATATGTTCCATAAATGCCCGTATCTTTTGACTGCGTTGAATAAGAAGCTTAAATTACGTATAGCGCCAAGGGAATATAGTCCACAGTATGTGGCATAAATTTCGAATGGGTATGTATATCACTCCCTGAGAAAAAGTGATCTTAACAGACGTACGAACAGAGAAAGACGAGAAACGACAAAAATTTTCGCGTGATACAATTACAGATTTTTAGTTTTTGGATTTTTCTTGGCTGTACTGTGAATACTTCCTTTCTGCCAAATTTCATGATTCCAGGCCAACGGAAAATATCCTGTAGATTGTGATGATTGAGTTTGCGAGTATTAAAATAAGAGACATAAATGACAGCATCTTTTGATTGTATTGAATTAGAAGCTTCAAGTTCTTACACCGCCAAGGGACTTTGTACCTCAGTATGTGATATAAATTTCACCTTGGTACGTCTATCCGTTCTTGAGAACCGACAGACAAAGCCATTCCGTAGGTGTTCTGTTTTTACTGTCTGAGGCAGGGAGCCATAAAATGAAGCATTCGTTGAACACGCATCGTTTAATAAGCAGGATATACTATAGCGTTACTGAGTAGATCAAAGTTGGGAAATAAAAATACCATACCTAGAAACGGAATCAAACTCCCTTACTAGAGTACTCTGGCGTAAACATTACTTACTGCCCTCGCTGTGGAAGCTGGTTGTATTCATTGAATGAAGAGATTTGACGGACCTTTGATTACAGTGTTGTCAAATCGCCTTTCCTTTACGTCGCCGAAAACATAAACAGGACGACATTCTTTGTAGACATAGTTTTATTCTTGATTCCCAAAGGCTCGAGCTGCTGCATCTGAGCGAGCGAATTTTGGTTCAACCCGCCGCAGGGTGCGATTAGCTCACCTGATTAGCTGTTTCCGAAATGCTCTTTCCTAGGCGTCAATCTACAACAAACTGCGATTTGCCAGAGTCGCTTCCGTCAATATACAGGGTGAGTCATCTAACATTACCGCTGGATATATTTCGTAAACCACATCAAATACTGACGAATCGATTCCACAGACCGAACGTGAGGAGAGGGGCTAGTGTAATTGGTTAATACAAACCGTACAAAAATGAACGGAAGTATGTTTTCTAACACAAACCTACGTTCTTTTAAATGGAACCCCGTTATTTTTGTTAGCACATCTGAACATATAAACAAATACGTAATCAGTGCCGTTTGTTGCATTGTAAAATGTTAATTACATCCGGAGATATTGTAACCTAAAGTTGACGCTAGAGTACCACTCCTCCGCTGTTCGATCGTGTGTATCTGAGAGCACCGAATTACGTAGGGATCCAAAGGGAACGGTGATGGACCTTAGGTACAGAAGAGACCGGAACAGCACATTACGTCCACATGCTAACACCTTTTTATTGGTCCTTTTCACTGACGCACATGTACATTACCATGAGGGATGAGGTACACGTACACACGTGTTTTCCGTTTTCAATTACGGAGTGGAATAGATTGTGTCCCGACATGTCAGGCCAATAGATGTTCAATGTGGCGGCCATCTTTTGCTGCACACAATTGCAATCTCTGGCGTAATTAATGTCGTACACGCCGCAGTACATCTGGTGTAATGTCGCCGCAGGCTGCCACAATACATTGTTTCATATCCTCTGGGCTTGTAGGCACATCACGGTACACATTCTCCTTTAACGTACCCCACAGAAAGAAGTCCAGAGGTGTAAGATCAGGAGAACGGGCTGGCCCATTTATGCGTCCTCCACGTCGTATGAAACGCCCGTCGAACATCCTGCCAAGGGTCAGGCTAGTGTTAATTGCGGAATGTGCAGGTGCACCATCATGCCGATACCACATACGTCGACGCGTTTCCAGTGGGACACACTCTATTCCACTCCGTAATTGAAAACGGTAACCACGTGTGTACGTGTACCTCACCCCTCATGGTAATGTACATGTGCGTCAGTGAAAAAGACCAATGAAAAGGTGTTAGCATGTGGACGCAATGTGCTGTTCCAGTCTCTTCTGTACCTAAGGTCCATCACCGTTCCCTTTGGATCCCTACGTAATTCGGTGCTCTCCGATACGCACGATCGAACAGCGGAGGAGTGGTGCTCTAGCGTCAACTTTAGGTTACAATATCTCCGGATGTAATTAACATTTTACAATGCAACAAACGGCACTAATTACGCATTAGTTTATATGTTCAGATGTGCTAACAAAACTAACGGGGTTCCATTTAAAAAAACGTAGGTTTGTGTTAAAAAACATACTTCCGTGCATTTTTGTACGGTTTGTATTAACCAATTACACTAGCCCCTCTCCTCACGTTCGGTCTGTGGAATCGATTCGTCAGTATTTGATGTGGTTTGCGAAATATATCCAGCGGTAACGTTAGGTGACTCACCCTGTATACCCCATCTGTGACCCGTATCGTCGTTAGGATGATCGCCATTGTTTTCTGGTCCACTTATGCACTTTCCGTAACCCATCACTTACCTACAACAATTCAGTACATTAATACGATCAGTTCCTGTATAATAATATTTGGTTGTTAAGTTTATAGCGTCCATAAAAGTGAATATAGAATTATTCTTACTCCCAGTCCTTCAAGAATTGATCAGGTTCCAAAGTTTTAGTTTCTTGTATAATTTTTGCATATTTTTTTTCCGATTCGCAACTGAACAACTGAGACAAGAACGTCTCTTGTGGTTTCAAATAGTTTCGAGAAATTTCCTAGGAATATTATTTGGATCTTCCGTTAGTCGCCGGCCTGTGTGGCCGTGCGGTTCTAGGCACTTCAGTCTGGAACCGCGTGACCACTACGGTCGCAGGTTCGAATCCTGCTGTATAATAACGCCCTACAGATACGTTTGTTAACGTCTTGTCGCTTATTGGTTCAAAATTTGAGACAGACCTAGGGATTTTGCTGTTGGCAGAAATGGTTGTACCGAGGGCTGAAATTTCTTCGTCGCTCTCTATCGCGCTTTGCTCTGAACGAAGCGATATCCATCAGTTTCAAAAATTTCTTCATCTGTAAAGCAAGGTTTGCACTGCTATTAATGTATTTTTTTGTCAGTTATAGCATCTTGATAGGTTGTTTTAATGTGTTTGTGTTTAAAGTTGACATGAAAGGTCTAGAGTTTTATTGGTCATTCAGCCTTATTCACTTACACTACTTCTGCTGATGTAAACGTCCACAATCAGTCCTCAGCAGAGATCCTTCAGTACCATTAACGCATTGAATCCCTCTAAGGTGGAATAATGCTCATTCTATAACATCTAATCAAAAAAGGCACTTTTACACTTTATCTTGTCCGAATCTCCTCTGTTTCACACTAACATTAATTTTTCATCCAATCGTGTATGATTACCAAAATGACTGTACCTACACTGACGCGCCAAAAAAGTTGGTATGGGTATGCGTATTCAAATACAGACATACGTAAGCAGACAGAATACAAAGCTGCGGTCGGCAACGCCTCTGTAAGACAACAAGTGTCTGGCGCATTTGTCAGACCGGTTACTGTTGCTACAATGACTGGTTATCAAAATTTAAGTTAGTCTGAACGTAATGTTATAATAGGCGCACAGGCGATGGGGCATAGCATTTCCGAGGTAGCGATGACGTGGGGATTTTCCTGAACCACCATTTCACGAGTATACCGTGAACATCAGGAATCCGGTAAAACATCAAATCTCCGACATCGCTGCAGCCGGGAAAAGATTCTGCAAGAAGAGAATTAACATCGACTGAAGAGAATCGCTCAACGTGACAGAAGTGCAACCCTTCCGCGGCAAGACGTCAGACTCAGTGAGACTCTTGACACACAGTTTTTCAGAGAAGAACAGTTCGATGTATGTCGGTTGTAAGAGTGGAAGAGGCGGGGATAAGTTCCTCATGTCAAGAACACCCCAGCTCTGGGATGGATTAAGGAAGATACTGCAAAGGAAACTGAAGAAAAATTAATCCACTAAATTTCGGGCATGCAGCCGCGCAAATAAAATTTCTTCTGCTGATATTTCGGCCGAAATATCAGCAGAAGAAATTTTATTTGCGCGGCTGCACGCCCGAAATTTAATGGATTATTCATTACGCCGCGAGAAGTTGAAAATGCACATCAAGTACCTCTTCGGGGAGGAGATGGTTTCATGGGTCCATAGTTTGGACAAATTAAGACACCAGAGAGCAAGACTATTGAGCTCCTTGAGTTTCTTACTGAAATGCCGCGACCATGGAGTTGTCCCAAAATTTGCAAGGTTGGTTCACTTTGTTAAGAATGCTGCAGTAAATACAATTTTACATAGGGCTGGTTCCGCTATTGTCAGAGAAAGAATTCGTTTTACTCGTCGGAAGTTGGACATTGTTTCTGAACATCTGTATCATCTGCATCTGAAAGTAGCAGCTGTTTGGTCTCCTGACTCCTGGGACTGGATCGATGGCACGACTTGGGCTAAGTCTGACTGGGTTCGCGAAGTGGCCACAAAAAGGCAGATTGCCAAGTATAGCCGATAGGACCAGCCTTCTCAGGTGGACTCAGTTATTCGACGCCCTGTCATAAATTTGACGGGTAAGGAATTGGACGAAGCTACGTTGTCTGTCTTATGTAAAGGGCTAAATTTTGCCCCTACTCCAAAGACTTTGACGATATCATCTTTCATCAGTGCCATTGAAGAAGCTGTCCGACCACTATCAGAGGATTCTGCGGAAGAAATCAGACGAGAAACCTGTCAAGCAATCACGAAGCATCGTCCACAAAGAAGCAACGTTTCCAAGGAAGAAAGACGTGCGATACGAAAGCTGCGTGAGGATACTGATACAGTCGTCCTGCGTGCTGATAAAGGTAATGCTACCGTCCTTTTGCCTCAGGAAGTCTACAAGGAAAAGATATGTGGTCTACTTAGTTCTGGTGCATACCGGAAGATTAACAAAGATCCTACCAACAAGGTGCCAATAAGGACTGCTGCCTTGCTGAACGCTTCATCACTACCGAAGGAAGTCATAAGAAGTTTAAAAGTACGAGGTGCAGTACCACCAAGATTTTATGGTCTTCCTAAAGTTCACAAGATGGGTAAGGATGAGCGTCTAGAGGACTTGTCTATGAGACCTGTAACGAGCACTATTGGTTCACCAACATATTTTTCTGCCAAATATTTAGCTTCCTTATTAAAACCATTGGTAGGAAAATGTAGTCACCACATTCGTAATTCTATGGATTTTATTCAGAGACTTAGCAATGTCAGGCTAAATAGTATGGATGTTCTTGTTAGTTTTGACGTGGTATCATTATACACCAAGGTACCTCTAAAGGACTCTTTAGCTCTTATCAGCCAACATTTTGATAAGAACATCACGGCCTTATTTGAACATGTGCTTTTATCATCTTATTTTCAGTTTGATGGTGAATTTTATGAGCAAATTGACGGTGTTGCCATGGGAAGCCCCCTCTCCCCTCTGGTAGCTAATTTATTCATGGAAGACTTCGAGGACAAGGCACTGGACTCTGCATGTTTTAAACCTACGGTCTTCTGGAGGTACGTGGACGACACATTCGTGGTATGGCCCCATGGTATGGATGAATTACATCGATTTCTTGAGCATCTGAATGCCATCCATGCCAGCATTAAATTTACTATGGAAATAGAAAAAGACGGCTGCCTCCCCTTTCTGGATGTTATCGTTCGCCGTAAAAGTGATGGCACATTAGGACATGCCGTACATCGGAAACCAACGCACACAAATCTAAACCTTCATGCCAGTAGCTGCCATCACTCTTCTCAGAGCATGGGTGTCCTTAAGACCTTAGTGCATCGGGCGCACTGTATATCCGATGAAGACAATTTACAAGGAGAGCTAACATACCTCAAGAGTATTTTTAAATCGAATTGATATTCTCCGCAACAAATTCGTAGAGCATTCGATGTAAAACCTAAAAAGAAGGTATGCGATGGGGAAGAAGATAGTAATTTCTTCAGATCTAGGGCGTTTCTGCCTTATGTGGGTGCTCTTTCTTCAAAGATAGGCCGTATTCTTGAGAAACACTGTGTTAAGGTGATCTTCCGGCCCCCCATGAAGATTGCGGCTTTACTCGGCTCTGTGAAGGACGATTTACTGCTTCGTAAGGCGGGTGTGTACCAGATTCCTTGTTGAAATTGTGAGCAGTCATACATAGGTCAAACAACACGCACCGTTCATGAGAGGTGTGTGGAGCATCGAAGGTACACACGCTTATTACAACCAGACAAGTCAGCTGTGGCCGAACATTGTATTGATACGGGTCATTCCATGAATTACAGTGATGTGAAGATTTTAACATCCACCTCTTCTTTTTGGGAATCTGTATTCAAGGAAGCCATAGAAATTCGATTAGCCAACAATTTAATAAACAGAGATAATGGTTTTAATTTGGACAAAGCATGGAATCCGGCTCTTGGAGTAATTAAATTGCAGAGAAGTCGTCACCGTGTCACCGCCGCCGATCAAACATCGATAAGCATATCGAATGTCCGTACGCCTTCGCCACAGGCGGCGCAGCATCTGTGACCCGCATGCGCAGTACCGCCGCGGTGGAGCATATAAGGCCGCGCGTGGCACCTTGTCATCAGTCTTGGAACTCGCTCTGAAGATGGCCGGACGATACGCGGCCGAAATATCAGCAGAAGAAATTTAATTTACGCGGCTGCATGCCCGAAATGTAATGGATTATTCATTACGCCGCGAGAAGTTGAAAATGCACATGAAGAAAAATTGTTCGTATTTGGGACTGCGGACATCTGCACAATGGCGTTCATTAAGAAAGTGCCAGAAATCAAGGACATTTTTCTCGCCATCAGAAAACAAGTGCACAAAATCTCAATTCACAGGATTCGTCTTCGCTTGAGGGAAGTATTCCGCATGTGGAAAGAGAAGCTGTTCAAATGTGTGTGAAATCTTATGGGGCTTAACTGTTAAGGTCATCAGGTCATCAGTCCCTAAGCTTACGCACTATTTAACCTAAATTATCCTAAGGACGAACACACACACCCATGCCCGAGGGAGGACTCGAACCTCCACCGGGACCAGCCGCATAGTCCATGACTGCAGCGCCTTAGACCGCTCGGCTAGAAGCAGATGAGTACGTATCTGATGAGGAGTCGTATGGGTAATTTGGGCCAGCATCCGGCGCTCCAAGAACCAAATACTTCTTGCCGATCCGCAAACCACCCGATGCTCGTCAGTATCCAAAACATCATTAGCGACACAGAGCGGGGTGTCTGCGAGGTGAATCCCGTGAAGGTGGGACCAGTGTACTTGTTTCCCATTGACAATAAGGTGCCATGCAGAATGGACGTCATTGTCAAGATCCCTTGCTTCCCCTACTGGCAGCGGAGTGGCGATCCTCGTACGTGAAGGTCTTCCGACTGACACAGTTGTCTATTTCCCTGGTGCCAGAGGTCTTTTAGTGGCGTCTGGATCGTCAACGCCCTTGCTCCGTCTGGTGAAGTTCCATCTTCTTCTTCGAGACAGTCACGCCCTTTTTCCTGGGTTGGCAGGATGCATTGATCATGGGAAGTTAGTTCAACTGCATCCGGACACTCAAAAACCAACTACCACGTCACTCTCCATGCGCGGCGCTAGTGACAATTCTCGAGCACCTCTGAAACTCTGTGCCTAAAGCCCGCAGGACAGAGAAGGTAGTTGTAATTGTGGAAAGGGGCCAAAAGGGGGCTGTCAGTTACACTCAAACACATATAACTTTATTTAGTTGTCCAAACAATGCAGCAAAAATTTTTGAACTTAGTTATCGGCTGAACAGGCCACTCTACCTTATGCCTTAAGGACAGAACCACTTACATTTAAAAACGGCTGAAAGCCATTAACTCAAAATTCAGACTCAAAACTGAATATTTAGAAGGCAGAAGGCCTCACGTAAGTAAATTCTATAACTCAACTGAAGGCCCAACAAATCTAACACTTGAAAAGCAAACAAGTTTAATTTAAAGACGGCTGAAGGCCCATGATTTAAGACTGCAGGTAAAATTAATTAAAAAAAAAAAAGACACAAGGCAGAAGGTCTTATCTTCAATTAGGCTGAACCCCCCACACAGTCTGATACTTGAAAGGCAAGAACTTTAAATTAATAACGGCTGAAGGCCGAATACTTAACACAACTAAAATAATTTTTAGTAGGCAGAAGGCCCAAAGCTTAGATTTAAATAGTACTTTACACAGAATGAAGGCCCAAACAATCTAAGATTTAACAAGTAAGTAATTTAAAATATAAAGCGACTGAAGGCCCATTATTGAAAAACACAACTATAATAAATTTTCTAAAGGCAGAAGGCCCAAAGCTTTATCCAAAGAAATATTTTAAATGAGGCTGAAGGCCCAAACAATGCAAGACTTGACAAGAAAGGAACTTTCGATTGTAATGCGGCTTAAGGCCCATTATTTAAAACCCAACTAAAAGCTTAAAAATTCAAACCATCGGCTATAAGCCATTAAAATACACAATCGAACACCAATATGAAAAGGCAGTACAGCCAGCGGCGCTCAGAAGTTTCCGGGGGTCGGCCTGCACTTTAAATATTAACGTTCGCTTAGGGGAGACTGGTAGTTGGCCCAACTATATCCGATCCGCCGGCAACCCAACCAAGAGACAGTCAACAGACCCACCGACAGGACGACTTGCTTCCCACCCGACCAGTGCCCAAGCAACTCCAAAGCCAAAACGTAAAAGGCGTAGCCGCCCACAGCCAAGTATGCATAAGCTGTCAAAACTACACGCGCGTGTTGGACAGCGACAACACGGCGAGGAAAGGACACTGCCTGAATCTTACGTCAGCGGCCAGGGCAGGTAACCAGAACGCTAAAGGCCACAAGGCAGAAAATTCAGCTGGTGAACTTGGACTTCAAATAACCAAAATACAGTTAAATTCCACCGAATGGTGGACACACCTTCGACAACTCGAACTCACGCTGTTGCTCAAGGGAATACCTCCAACAGCCAACCATGAAAACCAGCGGCACAGTGTGAACAGTCTGGCTTCGTAATTAAATCACCACTCAATTTTGATGTCCTGGGACGGTGAGCCACGAACCCTGTAGCAATCGGAACAGCTCCCACACACGCCGACACTGCTTAGAGACCGCCAGCGGGCGCGGCCCACTGCGCCGCGTGGAGATTTCCTCGCTGATCCACACCAACCGGATAGCCGGAAACTATAAGCGGCAGACCAATGATAGTGCAGGGTGCGAATATCGATACACACCGCTACTGCCACACGTAGAAAGAGGAAGAACTAGGGCATAACCGCAATAACCGCGGGAAACCAAACGCAGAGTAACAGTCATGGCTTAAACCAACGCTTAAGCCGGGGGCAGCACGGCTCACCCCACTATTGTGGGTTATTTGGAACATGTTCATGGAGATGGGAGATCACAGAAGGTTGCTAGCTGCACCTCCAGAAGGAGGGCGTACAACATGTCATGGAGTAAACGCTGTTTAAAGTGTACGCGAAAGGTATTCACATTGACTGTGGCTATGTGGTAAGTCTGTAAAGCTGCCGTGGCCAGGAGGACGGGCTATTCAAACATGGGAGTTCTGTGATAGGCCCCGGTGAAAGGGCACGTCGCAGTAATGAGGAGGGCGCCGATCTTACCAAGAGGCGTTCTTCGCTCTGTGCACCTCCAGAACGTTCATCATCAGTATCGACGTAGTTCGCCCAGGAGACGTCCCAGGCCGGTTCAGTGGAATACTATTAGAGGTGCAGCCACAGACAGCGTCAGACATAAAAAGAGAGGCCACCACATCAGGCGCAGGGGGAGTGGGGGTGGGGTGGGGGGGGGGTGGGGGGGGGGGGGGAGGTGTCCGGAGGTGGACGCTGACCGGACACCGAGGCGTGGAAAGACATCGCGTGGTCGGATGCCAGGGCGCCAGAGATCAGACCACTATCAGCAGCAGGGTCGTCATCCTGTGCAAACATCCGATGGATGCAGTCATTAGAAGTGGTACAGCCTTGCTCTTCCGTTTCCTCTCAATCACTGTTTCCTAACATGTTGTTCCGTGTCGGGTGGAAGGTGGCTGTAGTTGGTACTGCCTCTGGCGGCAGCGCAGAAGAGACAGGCAGAACGCTGATTGCGTTGCCGAGAGGAGTCGACGCCGGTGCCATCCTATTCACAGTGGGCGCAGCAGGCAGCCAAGCCGCGGCCGCGTAAGATAGAGATAACACAGTGGACGGTGCAGGGAGAGCGACGTCTCCGATCGGCGTCCAACCCAGTCTGCGTCGGAGACATTCAGAACGGACATGGCTTGCCTGGCCACAACCTGAACAAGTGCTCGGCTAGCCATCGTACATGACGACAGCTCGGCAGCCGGCAATGGCCAAGTAGGAAGGCATGTACATTCTCAGTCCTCGTTTTATCTGTCGGACACTGTTAAGGACACAGTATGACTCCAACGTCTTTCACGTTTCAGCAGCGCGACTGGCGACGTTGCCGTAAGGTCTTAAGGCGGCCACCACAGCGTCCTATGGCAGCTCAGTCGCGAGTTCGAAACCCCGCAACATTCCGAGGCCAAAACCAGATTAATCAACCATTATAGTTACTACATGGCCAAAAGAGTATCTGAATTTGAGGTCGTTAGCAGCATAGCGCACAGTTCTTCATTCGCCAGCTTTATGTACACAGTACTGGTTGGTTGGTTGGTTTGGGGAAGGAGACCAGACAGCGTGGTCATCGGTCTCATCGGATTAGGGAAGGATGGGGAAGGAAGTCGGCCGTGCCCTTTCAGAGGAACCATCCCGGCATTGGCCTGGAGTGATTTAGGGAAATCACGGAAAACCTACATCAGGATGGCCGGACGCGGGATTGAACCGTCGTCCTCCCGAATGCGAGTCCAGTGTCTAACCACTGCGCCACCTCGCTCGGTGTGTACACAGTACTACTAAGGATCAAAAACTGAATGCCAAGCACATGTTGCGGCGCGAGACGTACGTCGTCCCGCATAAATCGTTCATCCTCATAAGCTTTGAGTTGTTCATGATCCTTAGGAAACGACAATTCAATAGTGACTTCGCGATAGGAAAACGCTAAGATGGTCGGTCACACAAAATATATTAATATACACTCCTGGAAATGGAAAAAATAACACATTGACACCGGTGTGTCAGACCCACCATACTTGCTCCGGACACTTCGAGAGGGCTGTACAAGCAATGATCACACGCACGGCACAGCGGACACACCAGGAACCGCGGTGTTGGCCGTCGAATGGCGCTAGCTGCGCAGCATTTGTGCACCGCCGCCGTCAGTGTCAGCCAGTTTGCCGTGGCATACGGAGCTCCATCGCAGTCTTTAACACTGGTAGCATGCCGCGACAGCGTGGACGTGAACCGTATGTGCAGTTGACGGACTTTGAGCGAGGGCGTATAGTGGGCATGCGGGAGGCCGGGTGGACGTACCGCCGAATTGCTCAACACGTGGGGCGTGAGGTCTCCACAGAACATCGATGTTGTCGCCAGTGGTCGGCGGAAGGTGCACGTGCCCGTCGACCTGGGACCGGACCGCGGCGACGCACGGATGCACGCCAAGACCGTAGGATCCTACGCAGTGCCGCAGGGGACCGCACCGCCACTTCCCAGCAAATTAGGGACACTGTTGCTCCTGGGGTATCGGCGAGGACCATTCGCAACCGTCTCCATGAAGCTGGGCTACGGTCCCGCACACCGTTAGGCCGTCTTCCGCTCACGCCCCAACATCGTGCAGCCCGCCTCCAGTGGTGTCGCGACAGGCGTGAATGGAGGGACGAATGGAGACGTGTCGTCTTCAGCGATGAGAGTCGCTTCTGCCTTGGTGCCAATGATGGTCGTATGCGTGTTTGGCGCCGTGCAGGTGAGCGCCACAATCAGGACTGCATACGACCGAGGCACACAGGGCCAACACCCGGCATCATGGTGTGGGGAGCGATCTCCTACACTGGCCGTACACCACTGGTGATCGTCGAGGGGACACTGAATAGTGCACGGTACATCCAAACCGTCATCGAACCCATTGTTCTACCATTCCTAGACCGGCAAGGGAACTTGCTGTTCCAACAGGACAATGCACGTCCGCATGTATCCCGTGCCACCCAACGTGCTCTAGAAGGTGTAAGTCAGCTACCCTGGCCAGCAAGATCTCCGGATCTGTCCCCTATTGAGCATGTTTGGGACTGGATGAAGCGTCGTCTCACGCGGTCTGCACGTCCAGCACGAACGCTGGTCCAACTGAGGTGCCAGGTGGAAATGGCATGGCAAGCCGTTCTACAGGACTACATCCAGCATCTCTACGATCGTCTCGATGGGAGAATAGCAGCCTGCATTGCTGCGAAAGGTGGATATACACTGTACTAGTGCCGACATTGTGCATGCTCTGTTGCCTGTGTCTATGTGCCTGTGGTTCTGTCAGTGTGATCATGTGATGTATCTGACCCCAGGAATGTGTCAATAAAGTTTCCCCTTCCTGGGACAATGAATTCACGGTGTTCTTATTTCAATTTCCAGGAGTGTATATTAATATATATATTCGAATTGAACTGTTCCTTCATCTCAGTCATGGAAAAAAACACAAATAATAAAGCGCGCGGAAGTCACAACTCCTAAACTGGCTGCTTGATGGTGCATGTCTACAAATTCATCGTTCCAATTCAGTACGATCGTAAGTACTAATCACTATTTAGAAATGGTGGTCACGGTTTCTTCATGAATATTACTCTGGATTACACGTTTGTCTGGAAGGCTTCTAACTATAAGCTGAATCTTCAAGAAGCGCATTGGTTGGCTGTGACACATTTATATTAGTAAACTACCATCCCGAAACCCGGAATCTGGTAATAGTTGCAGGTTGCCTATTTAATGGCTACCAGGGAGAACATACTGTCATAATCTACTTAGTAATAGACATACTCTTATGTAAAAAGTTTAACATACTGAGACAAATTTTACAGTTAGAAACTGTTTGTTTTGACGCAATATAACAGATAACGTGCAGATACTTGAGGTTTACTAATCCAGTACGTATGAGAGCATTTAGCGAAATCCAACAAACTTCATGCAATATTTAAAA
This sequence comes from Schistocerca piceifrons, assembly GCF_021461385.2. Classification (NCBI taxonomy): domain Eukaryota; kingdom Metazoa; phylum Arthropoda; class Insecta; order Orthoptera; family Acrididae; genus Schistocerca; species Schistocerca piceifrons. The sequence goes on along the minus strand of NC_060141.1, from coordinate 441,429,787 downwards.
TATTTCTCACTGACTCATCCAGCCATCCCCCACAAAATGATGAAAGGAAAAAAATTACGCCTTACTACAATTTCGTTTGGGTGGGGGGAGCGGAAAGTTATATCACTTACCAACTCATGCTTCAGGAGATATGACATAATAATCATTAAGATAATTAACTACAGCCTGTAATGGAGCGCAAATTACTCAGACTTCGGTCATGCAGTTTTTCACAATGAACAGTTAGCTACTGTCAACAAACTACAAATTATTTTATATAGTAGCCAGCATCTGAAATTTTTTTGTATATGGGAACTCCATTCTGTACAGAATTTGTTGTTTACTGCCTTCTTACTATCTGGAAAGAAGCACTGTAGAGTTAAGATTCACCTATATCCTAACCATCCGTTATGATCGTATTGTTTTGATTCATGTACAAACTGTTGTCGTTCCTATTGTTAAGTACTGCGAGTCAATCTAAGCAGCCAGGATTACTTAAAGGAGACAGGAAGGAAGCAAGAATGTTCAGCATTCTTCGTCACAGTTTGTTCATTGAGCGTGAGAGAGCCAAGAAGATAATCACCCAACTCTTGTACGGGCTGCTGGAAGAGTTTTTATGTCGAACTCCTAAGATTATACATTGAAAGATGACCTAAGCCACATATTACACGCCACATCATGAAACTTATTACTTATCCAGGGGTGTACCACCTGTTGGTTTCACCAGCCGTTCAGACATGGACGAAGAACACATCACAATTTAGTAAAAGGGGAGTTCAAAAAGAAACGAGCTGGAGGCAAAATTACAGAAACCAGTACCTGTACGTTACAAGTATTGATCCTGGCTGTTAAGACACTCGTCCCACTGTGACACAAGGCGGTGAATGGCTGTCTCGTAAAATTCCCGGGCCTGCGATGTTAACCAGTTCCATACGTACAGTTGAGCGTCGTCGTCCGAGGTGTATCGTTTGCCCTTCAGAGCCTTTTTAAGGGGACCAAAATCGGTGTAATTACAGGGAGAGAGGTCCGTACTGTATGGAGGGTCTCCGAGAACCTCCAATTTGAATTTCTGCAGGTGCGCCGCGACTGTGTTGGCCGAATGAAGCTTTGGATTGTTGTGGAGGAAAAATGACCTTACTGGTGAGATTTCCTGGTGGTTTTGATTTGATTTCTTGGCGAAGGGTGGTCTCGGTTTGCGTAGTAACGCTGGACATTCGCTGTTGCCCCGTGCTGCAGGAAGTGAATCAAAAGGTGGTCCTCTTGGTCTTCTATTGACGCCTCCATGTCACTGTATGCAAAGTGACTGGCACCGTCGGACGATTGATGCATGCTGCTGCTGGCTCTGTATAGTCACGTGACTTGCACGGCTGCTCTCTAGGAACAGGATGTGAATTCCCACGTTCTGGTGGGAACCGCACCTCGTTATACACGCCACGACACACGATATTACCCTCCTGTCACTGGTTTGCGCATTCCAGACTCCGGCACGTTTCTGTATGATTTTTCCTTATATAACTGAATAGCTACATGCCAAAATGGTCTCAGTCAGGAAATGTCGAAAATGCAGTTAACCAAATTGGTGCATTGCTGAATGATACCCGTATCTCTCAATGCCAGAGGCACTGAATCAGATCTTTGTTCGTGGTGGGAAAGATGCTAAGGAGATCATGTTACGTGCTATAAAGACTTCAGCCATTGACTGAAGTTCTTCTAGCACGTCACGGGAATACTGCCAGCAAAAACAAGAGAAGCTGCACGTCAATACATTGAAAGGTCACCACTAAAAGAAAGTCATTACGCTGGCAAAGATATAAAATATTTACATAACACAACTAACATTCTAATGAAGTGTAAGTAGCTTAAGGAGAAACATACCGAGATGAAGGTCATGTTATTCAACATTTTGTGGATGCCTTGAAGGAGACTGCACCTGTACATGTGAAGAGATGAAGGTAAAAATGAGAAGCAGTCACCTTAACGACGTTGCAAAGCAATGTGGAACTGAGGAGCTACTGGTTCCCAGGAGAAATGTGCAAAAATTTTCCTATAAGCTTGCAGAAGAAGCTGAGTGATCGGAAGAACCTCGAGTACTAGCCACTACTTTTAACTACATGTAAAATTTACAGATCTGACAGAGTCTTTACCGTGATGAAATTTATCGTCGGTCTGATGTATTTCGTATTCATGACAATGAAAAATAATATGCGAGGGGATTTCAATAAGTAATTTTAGTTATGGAAGCAGGTTTGCTATACACTATTAATTTCCCACTGTTTTGGCTGTAAATTCAATATTTCAACGTATTCTTCGTTCAGGGAGCAAAAAGCTATTTACAGTTTGTACAGAAACCAGACGGCAGTTAATAGAGTCGAGGGACATGAAAGGGTAGCAGTGGTTGGGAAGGGAGTGAGACAGGGCTGTAGCCTCTCCCCGAATTTATTCCATCTCTATATTGAGCAAGCAGTGAAGGAAACAAAAGAAAAATTCGGAGTAGGTATTAAAATCCATGGAGAAGAAATAACAACATTGAGGTTCGCCGATGACATTGTAATTCTGTCAGAGACAGCACATAACTTGGAAGAGCAGTTGAACGGAATGGATAGTGTCTTGAAAGGAGGATATAAGATGAACATCAATAAACGCAAAACGAGGATAATGGAATGTAGTCGAATTACGTCGGGTGGTGCTGAGGGAATTAGATTAGGAAATGAGGCACTTAATGTAGTAAAGGAGTTTTGCTATTTGGGGAGCTAAATAACTGATGATGGTCGAAGTAGAGAGGATATAAAATGTAGACTGCCAATGGCAAGGAAAGCATTTCTGAAGAAGAGAAATTTGTTAACATCGAGTATAGGTTTAAGTTTCAGGAAGCCGTTTCTGAAAGTATTTCTATGGAGTGTGGCCATGAATAGAAGTGAAACATGGACGACAAATAGTTTGGAGAAGAAGAGAATGAAGCTTTCGAAATGTGGTGCTACAGAAGAATGCTGAAGATTAGATGGGTAGATCACATAACTAATGAGGAAGTATTGAACGGGATTGGGGAGAAGTTTGTGGCACAACTTGACTAGAAGAAGGGATCGGTTGGTAGGACATGTTCTGAGGCATCAAGGGATCACCAGTTTAGTATTGGAGGGCAGCGTCGCGGGTAAAAATCGTAGAGGGAGACCAAGAGATGAATACACTAAGCAGATTCAGAAGGATGTAGGTTGCAGTACGTACTGGGAGATGAAGAAGCTTGCACAGGATAGCATGGAGAGCTGCATCAAACCAGTCTCAGGACTGAAGACCAGAACAACAACAACAACATTCTCCGTTTAATGCGACGACCTTACCAGCTTACTGGGAGGGCCGTTATGTCCGCATGGTAGCACTCTATTGGTCGATGTCATACCCAACGTATTGGTGCATCAATAACTTCCCCATCCTCCACGTACTGCTTCCCGTGGAGTGTGTCCTTCATTGGGCCAGAGAGACGGAAGTCGGAAGGTGCGAGATTCGGGTTGTAGGGTGAATGGGAAAGAACAGTCCAATGAAGTTTTGTGAGCTCTTCTCGTGTGCACAGACTTGTTCGAGGCCTTGCTTGTCATGGACAAGGAGAAGTTCACTTGCATTTATGTGGCGATGTACATGAAGAAGTTTCTTCTGTTTCCGAAGGGTAGCACAATACACTTCCAAGATGATCGTTCCACTATGATGGAGGACATCAAACAGAAAGATCCTTTCAGAGTCCCAGAAGACCGTTGCAGTGACTACTGGCTGAACGTGCGGCTTTGAACGTTTTCTTCGAAGGAGAGAAGGTGCGCCACCTCTCCGTGGATTGGCGGTTTGTTTCCGATTCAAAATAATGAACCCATTTTTCATCGCCTGTGACGGAATTCGACAAGTTACGAGCAACTTCGCAGCGCACAAGCAGTTCCGGAGAGAAGGTCCTTCGCTGCTCATTATGGTCTTCTGTTAAGCGCCGAGGAACCCAACGGACGGACAGTTCTCAGTACACCAACTGGCGAACGTGTGTGTCTCCTGAAGTGGGATTATTCCACAATGTCCTACAACTAATTCCGCTCTTTCGCAACAGATACTGGCCGGAGAAACATGTGTAGTGTGACTTATTGAACGGGCCTCGTAGATATATCTTGAAGGCGATTGGAAACAGGAGCCCAGCGAAGTATGCTCTGTGCTTTATAAGCTTCCGCTGAGCTTTTCTTTGTCAGTCTATGAGTTACACTTGCATTCCGAGAATTGTGGAGGACAGAACAAAAATTGTATTATATCAAGAACGCTATTGGCAATGAGCGGCTGTAACCGGTTGGAGAAAATTGAACATTATTTCCCTGTCAATTGAAATTTCTTTGTGCTTTGTGACAAGGATTCCAGGATAATCAAAAGAAAACTTAGAAAGCTTGACTGTTTCTATACTATCACTAACTAGCAGAGCGCATAATAAATTCCGGCTAATGTCAAACATTTCCTGCGGTAGAAAATTTTTAATAATATTTTATTATTAAAACCATTATTAAATGCATGTATCAAGACAAAAAAACAGCATCTATAGTAGGAATCCCCAAAACAGGCTAAAAGAATAAACTTATTTTATTTGCACAAGTTTTATTTCTTCACAGTGTGAAACGAACCCTGATATCACAGCAGTATGCATTGCCGAAGTTATTTTCAGAAGAATGTGAATAACTGTTTAAGTGTAATTACGTTTTTATTAGTTTTCTCGAAACTAGGCTGCAATTACAAAGGCCCTTTTTAACAAGTAGCGATTCGATTATAGTAGGGCTAACTTTAGTCTCTATATCTTATGTTGTTTTATAGTAATTTATCCTATAGGAACCATAATCAGTACTGCTTCAATATCACAAATATACCTTTTATTTACTAATTATGTGTAACCGACGATTCTCTTTCATATTGGAAAACAACGTTCACCAAAGAACTTCTGTATCGATACTATTCAAATTTCAATTTATATTTAAATTTATAATTTTAAATAAAAAGAAAAGAATGGGACAGAGAAAGAGAGGTGAGGAAGCAAAAAGCAGTTTGGCATTTGAGAGTCTCGTTAAATGTGGCACGATAGCGGATTTCCTAAATCAAAATTTAAAGTCAGACAAATCGTTAGAGTAATATTTCAGATGTATCATCAGCAGCAATTACCAGCGAAAATTTGGCTGGCCTTATTAGTGGGTGTTTGATTGAATCGCATGATAAGCTGCTTATGAAGCGGAATATAAATTAATTTTTAATAACTGCTAGAACATACCTCGGGAAATAACCCATTAACGGCATGTTATGTAGCCACATGATGTTGCTAGACTCCCTTGAATGAATTCGTCTGTGTGTATCACGTGACATTTAAAATCCTTCCTTTATAGCTGATGATGAGCGATTTCTTGCTATCTACGAAAAGCTGGTTGATATTTACAGTACTTCATTTTCACGAACTTTTACTAATGCTATAAAAAAATTGAAAAATAGTGATGAGCAAATAGAAATTGCCTGGAACGATGAATCCCATTTCGAAGGATAAGACAGGATGCAATCGGCACTAAAATCTTCAGCACTAATACATTAATTTCATAGTTTTTGCTAGCATTTTAATTTTGTCGTGTTTCAATTTCTTGAGTTCGCGTATTATGCGATTTGAAAACGTAAACTGTATGAACATGTATGTTCCTTCCTGTAGATTCACAGTGAAATTCTTCTCCTTAATACGGTTTTGAGTAACTGTTAGTGGTTACAGAATTAGAACACCCACACATCAAAATCACATGGAAAGAAGAAGTGCATACTCTTTATGTGTTAGTGCTACCACCAACCTTTACATGCCACATCGTGCTACATACGTAGCTATCGATGAAACGAGAGATTTACTATATAGATGCTGTAGGTTAACTGCAAGCTTCCGTACATTTATTTTGCAACTTCTTTTGTCAGCTGTTAATTTCAGCTTTGGAGCCATCGCCTCTGCATCTAGTCCACGTATTTCCTCAGCTTTCCTCACTAGGTTGAGTGCACATGGTTTGGATCTCCTGTAAGAAAAGTCATTGTGAGTACTGTGAACACGAGGTCTTCTTTGTGATCAAGAAGAAACAACTTTTTTCTGTTACGGATATTTAAAAACTGAATTTATTAGATTAGGAAATAACTACACAAAACGCACCGATGGGTATGCTTCAGAATCTTAAAACTTAGACTGATTTCACTGGAGCTGGTAAAGAAAATGGAAAAACACTAGATGGAGCGGAAAATGAGGAAAGCATGGATCATTTTCACGATAGTTTGTAATACATGAGCTACAATCTGAAATAAGATACTACTGAAATAAAACTCCCAAGCAGCCATAGAAATGGAGTTGGCTGTGCGATGGAAGGTACGTGTATGCCATAATGACAAACAAAAGTAATTTTATTTAGCCTCTTACAATCTTTGAATCTTACTCGATAACATACACAAGTAATGTATAGAAAGAAGCTAAAGAACTGATATTATTTTAAGTCCATACCCTGAGAGGGGGCTGAGCCGACTGTTCATAGAAGTCAATATTTAGTCAAATGAATCCAACTCCGTAGAAGATTTCAGAAAGAAACGAATATGCTAGAAACCATTTTTCTATATCTTTATATACTGGTTAATAATTCGTCTGCAAATTTACTCACTGGACAGCGTTTGTATATAGATTTCAGGTAGAGCCTTTTTATCTGAAATATGTAACATTAATAACCCGTAAGTAAGAATAGTTATCTTTGGACATAGTCTAATATATCATAATGCAGAGATGACGCTTGTTTTAATTTTTTCCTTCGTTTCAAATATTGCCTCAGCGTTTCTGTTTAACATTAAAGTGATGCTGTAAGTTTTGGATATAATTGTTTCAATCCATACTATGAATATTTGGTTCCTTTCATACGTCGGGGAAGAGCGTTGTACTGTTTTAAGTGCTTTGTAAGTTGAGAAAAAGACTCTGGCAAGTAGAACGTTAAGGACATCATTAAAATCCAGAATATGAGAATTATTAAACCTGTATTACAGTGATTGTTAGAGGCGAAAGTCTGAAAAGTGTCCAAAGGTACAGTCATAGACATACTCGTACATCCTCGCCGGCTGGCGGCCACCAGAAAGACTGCTGTTCAAGTCTGTCACCTAAGGCGGACAAAAAAACGGCCGCAGCTCAGAAAACTAAGAGTGGCCATATCAAGATTTGACAACATTATAGAATGCGAAAGTTTCTGGAGGAAGTGTGGTCTCCTTCCAGAGCTAGTCATGTGCTTTCTGAATTTGTGGTCTGGTGACAGTCCGGCTTACCTAGTTGAGAGGAACGGACGTAGTATGTGTTTCTGCCTGCTGCGTAAGCACACACAATTCGTTTACTTCCTCCTGCCGACATTAACATGACGCTGTAGTGCGACGGGAATACGGCGAATCAGTGTAGAAAATCAACACAGAAATTCGAGTTTAGAAACGTCTTTCCTAGGCCAAGAGCACTCGAAGTGGCCAAGATTCCAGCTGCCAACATTGTGGGAATCCAGTTTTCAGTCACAAGTAGTACGAGCTGTGTGAAACTTATTAAGTATCCTACGTGTGACAAGCTTCTTCGGGAGATGAAACAAGGACTCGGCTTCTGCCACGCTTACAGAAATGTTGGCAACGTCGAAGTTGACCATGCTGGAGTGAGACTATGGAAAATAAGCGTATTGGAACTACCCTTTGAACTCCCGGCAGCCGACGTCATGGCGCCACTACACCCGTAAGTCACGGTATAAGAACGCATGTCAGAAAAGTGGAACAAATTTAAGATCTGTCCAGTCCCCAATGGAGCACGCCAAACGTGAATTCAACTCCGACGACACGTACCATTACACCTTCAGACAGGAGGCCGCCGAGTCATAATTATTTATGACGGCTCCGAATGCCGCAATGAGGATCTACGTTTCGAGTGCCTCCAGCGTTCGATTACACAACTTAAACACACAAACCGCATAGGTGGTATCTCCATCGACGCCAGCGATCCTCTCAGTGACTTATGCGGCGGCACTCACAACCTCTCCACCTGTCCCGACACAAGAGTGACGTTGCTATACCGGAAGAATCCGCCAAGGACCGACACCTGGTCGATCTGTCAGCCTCGCCAGTGGCGGACATTCGAACTGAAACCTTAGTGTTGGCGAGCCGAAAGTCAATGCCATCGTCCAATTCAGAATGCCACACACCATAACAGCGTTCACTACTCGTTGGAGAAAGAAGAACCATCCTGCAGGACACTAGCTATGAGGCTAACGCTGTTGATACCGACACCACTCTTGCTGAACAGAAGGCACGACAGACATTGTCATCAGCATGAAGGATCCAGTGCTTCCTGCGAACCTCTCCATCGCTTCCTGTCAATCACTACGACCTTAAGAGACATGAACAGACTTCTCTCCTTACGTCATGAACCGAGTACTTCGATACCAGGCAGGGCCCGTTTCCAGGGCCCGCTGAGGTCTCAACAACAACGGGAGGGTCGCGGTTGGCGGGATATGACGTCACTTGCGATGTCTGCTTCTCTCCAACATGGCCTTGGATAACCCTGCCAAACCACCAGACCACCAGGTTTACTGATTCGTCACGATGAATATCAACGTGGTTAGCTCCCATGCCAAGACCCGCCTCCTGAGAGAAACAATACGAGCCACAGCAGTCGACTTCGCATTGTACAAGAAGAACAAACGAACGCAGTCCTAGACTGCTGTGGTTATTCAACGCACGTGATACCTGGTGGTCGCGCAGATACTGGCGTCGCACTCTCCGCTCGGGGTATCACAGATTATCGTTGGCGAAGCGCCGATTAGAAGAAGCTGTAGTCCGCTCGCGCCAACACGACCAAATGCCCACATAGGTACCCACCACACACGACATTGTGACGGACATGTGCCGACATTGCCGACGGTCAATCATACGCCTTACGACGCGAGACCGTCGCTCCTACACAACCCAAGCCACCGTAGTGAAAGCCATTGAGGATCACTTTTGTCATCTCTAACAGGAAGGAACTGTAGATGACGAGGCCACTGCAGATGGATTACGGCCAGTGAAGTGCACTATCGACATGGCAACAGCGATGGCAGTAACGGAAGAAGTCTCGCATTAGGATGTGACGGATGCCTTGAACAAGGGTGAAGTCAATAAGTCTCACCAGCATGTTGGGTTACCAATCGAGTTTAATGACACCTTCCATGACTGAATGATGACCCAGTTGGTTACAGTGTTCCCCAGACTGCATTGTACCACCTACTATTGGCAAAGGACTTCTCATACCTGCAAGCGGGAGCGGAACTGGTCGTAGGGAGGGGGGGGGGGGATGACAACATGTAAATGGCAATTGGCGACTGCAAGGACTTAATAACGATCGCCTTCGATACAGTTCACAATAGCTACCTCCTGTACGTGATAAGCCACATGGTATTTCCTCCCAAGCCTTATTGACATCCTACAGCAACTTTTGGCAGCAGCCATCTCTCAGATCCAGGTCAATGGACTGACGGGCGGCCCAATACCAATTAAGTGGTCCCCTTTGTACCTACCTTTATGCAATCGTGCTTTAGCCATCCCATGGTGCTCTCGACCACTTGATATCTGGGGTCATAGCGCTACATCATCTTCCGCTATAGAGGGTACGCTGACGACGTACTACTGCTAATTCCTTCCATCAGTGAAATCCACAGCAAACATGGAAACTATCGACCAGTCGTCAGACCTTCGTCATGGGTCATTCACTGTAGTGACTGCGTGGTTTGAGGCGCAATATCACGGAGTGCGCGGCCCTCAAGCCGAAGGTTCGAGTTCTCTCTCGGGCATGGGTGTGTGTGTTGTTCTTAGCATAAGTTAGGTAGTTTAAGTGGTGTGTAAGTCTAGGGATAGATGACTTCAGAAGTTTGATCCCTTAGGAATTCACACGCACACGATGCGTCAACATTTATTTACAAATACAGCTAGGTGGTCTCGGACCTCCCTGCAAAATGCCCGATGGAGGTAAAAGACTTTTTGACCATTCTCCTGCGAGCCTTTCCGCACAACGTGGTAGGAACCAAGTACGCATCTGTCCATTAGCCACAACTGCGGGAAACGATACACCACCACTTGCAGACCACTACCATGCACGCAATGTGGTATCAAGTTATGAGAAAAAAGGAAATATTCGACGAGACACCGGCTCCATGCTGTCGCATTAACGAACTGCGCCCTTGCCGCAACTGTCACCACCTGGACCCGATGAGCATTGCTTCACATGCGTGTCGTCCTGCGTTTTCGACTGACTCGGAAGATCTTAGCTGTTTACGTCTGCATCCCACCTGGCGTTACTTATCTAGGAAAATCCTCTGTCCGGATGATTATTACTTCGCCCGTGCCAAATACCATGTGATTACGTGGCTCAAAGAAATGAACATCGACTATGTCTTCAGCCAAGGGAAGAGAGTAAAGCTTGACTACTCGTGTTACCTGCAAACCGCTCACAACGCTCTTGAATGCACACCGAGGTACTGTACGTTTTTCACGAATCATTTACACAGTGTTTTCCTTAACCCTTCATTTAGTTTGGGAGCGCCAGTGTCAATCTGACTATCCGTGTAGCATCTCATTGGACACAGGAAGAGAGAAGATAGGAAGTCCTAGGTGGATCGTAATCTGTTGGCTCATTGGGCATCCCTATGCAATATTGTTACTGGTGCGTTTATGTTTACTTCTAACGAAGAAATTAACGGTTGAACGGGAACATAAGACGTATACCGGAGCAAAGGGAAGTGTAATCACACGTTCTAGATAATGCGAAAAAATGTACAGCACCTCCCACAATGAATGGTCTCTGCTTAGAAACATATCAGGAACCATCAAACACAGCAAAAAAGTCTAATAAACTTGAGATCTGAGATGCATACATAAATCCTAGAGAACCTAAGGCGTGAATATGTTATTTTACTACTAAACTATCGTAAATTTTACTGCTCCACATTTTATTCAAAAGAAATCATAACTTAGAGGATACGCATTAGTTAATTACAATTATTTGATCTACAATGATCTTTTACATATCAGATTAATTACAAAATGTCCTGTTTTATACCCTACTGCAATTGTAGATTTTACGAGGCTTTTGGTAAACTGGGGTTGAGAGCTATGAGCACAAATTTACCTACTATAGTGTGAAGCAAACCTCTTCTACAGCAAATTCTTGGCTTTCTATTATCTGAGTGGTGGTAGTATGGCCCAATATTAGAAAAAAATGGTATGGTAAATTTGAGCTCAAAAATGTGTACATTAGGAGGTATGAGAACTTGTTTGATAGAAGATATGCATCCACAGAAGCGAAGGCAAACAACTGATCGTAGCTCTTAAGATTTTCGCTTTAGAGCCCATGTTTACTGGACATTTTCTCTGGTTTTGGTGCATACTATCACATTCCAGAATTTGTAGGCAAAGAGCTTCCAGTAGAAGAGATTTGTTTCACAGTGCCGAAGATGAAGATGTGCTCGTTGCTCTTATGCTATCAGTTTTGAAGCCCCTGATAACTAGACCTTTTCTCTTAGAATGACTGTTCCTTTCTCACCCATGATTACTGACCATTCCTCGTATCACAGCCCCTACTATTGATAATTTCTCTCTGATGTTACCAGTTGGAAAACGCTCATAAATTAAGTACTGTATTAATATTAATGAAATACAACGTACCATGATAACCTTATGACGGAAGTACGTTTTAGTAGGCATGACGTATAGGTAACACTAGCGCATCTATATCCAGAAAAATTAGCAGTCTGTTGCGCAGTATGGACTTATAAACAATCTATATTTCCTTGCTGTCATGTATCTTACTCACGTAGATGGGAAATGTTGTATTTGGTAGATAAAACTGCATTTATTGTTAGCAAATATTAAGGAGACAGAAGTGGAAACAGGCATCATCAATTGTGAAGTATTATGGGTTTTTTAAGGGCACACTATGGGGTGCTGAATGTACGGAGACTACCTTTGACTAAGAAGATTTCTTAAGATTTCCTTATAGATTTTTCATGTGGATGCTTGCAACTTTGTTACAGACGGACTAGAAATCTAGTTCAGAACTGCGTACCAAAGAAGTCTTTACTTTACAGGCCGCCGTGTTACATCATGACTACCAAAGAGCTGCTGTATCTGTTTCTCTCTTATTGTTACAATAGTGACTAAAGAAAAAGTGAAAGACACTGTTAGGTGCAGTTTACGTGGGGAGAGTCTCTCCTGGACACAAAACCATAATTTGAGAAACCTACGTCGTACCTTAAGTGCAAATCACACTGATTATGTAATGGAAAAGCACAAGAAATTGGCGATTTTAGCGAGTTAATCGAGGGTAACCAGGAAGTAAATCGTTGGTCACAGAGTTTCAAATCATATTCAGCATTGTTGACAATATTCAGCAAGTATAATACCGGGAAGAATAGCAGCTGATGACTTCGTTGAAAGGTACAAGAAGTCTCTACAACTTACGTCCCAAAGACGCAGCTGTCGAGAGTTGGATTACTCGAATTATATGTCAGTTAGCTTTATTTGTATTTCTGTACCCAGATTGAGGGCCTCGAGCATTATCGACTGTGAGATTCAGAAGCACTGAGTGCGTAATAAACATCATAAATCAATAACTGTGTTAATTATTTGTGTTTTTCTGTCTTTAGTGTATGAAAAACTGAAAAGCTCGTTCACAAGATTGGATTCACATTTCGGAACGTTCCAGTGGTTATACTGCAAATACTAGGAGTGGACCACACATCTGTTTGATCGTTATCGACTTTCAAAATATTGTTCATAAGAACATTTTCAGTGGTACTATCTCCAAAGCTTAGGAACACAAATGAATAGACAACAACACAGTGTTATTACAAAACATGAACATACACAGAGAAGATGTTAATCTATGAATAACGTACAGTTTCATATCGAACAAGGTTACTGTGCGCTGAAAACCACACTCTGTGACCAAAAATGTGAGCCCAAAGAATAGCGGAGGAAATCAAACCAGATAACATGAAATTAGACGCAGTAGTCACCTGACCTTGGAACAATAAACGCAGACACTGACAGTAGCATCTAGAACTACCCTTAAACCAAACTGTCATTCAATCTCTAAATATTGAATGCATACGAAAAATCATGTGCTCGTGATGATTAAAATGTTACAGCATCTTTTGCATATTAAATGAAATCGAAAATGTATGTTGAATACCTTGTCAACGCCCATTACGCTTAAAACAGAGAGAACGAAGATGAGAGTGGGCTAATTGTTTATGTATAACTTCACAGCCTGCACAAAGTTTGGTAAATTTTGTTCCTGCAGGGTTCACACGAACGACTCCCTTAGACTACCGCAATATTCGTATGAGAATCATGGAATTGTAGTGCAATGGCTGTGGTAGTAAGTGATTACCACTGACGAGCGGTTGGGAGTAAGATCATGTCAGCGACTGACAACGCTGCCGTTACGAACACCTGTTCTTCTTAACCTGCAGAACCTGTAGAGAACATGCCCTTAACATCCTCATCCAACCAAATATCTCTTTACCTCCTACACGACACGAAGTGGTACTGCTAGTACGTTTCATGTAAGCAATTTGTGTACCAGTAACGTTAGAATGTCATCAGATTGATTGCCATGGCACTCTATGGCATAATAAATTTATTCCAGCCTTATGCTCATGGAATATTCTGTGTTTTATTTTCATGTGTCACTCTTCCCAGTTCCTATCTATAACCCTTCACGAGTATACAGGGTGGTCCATTGATCGTGACCGGGCCAAATATCTCACGAGATAAGCGTCAAACGAAAAAACTACAAAGAACGAAACTTGTCCAGCTTGAAGGGGGAAACCAGCTGGTGCTATGGTTGGCCCGCTAGATGGCGCTGCCATAGGTCAAAGGGATATCAACTGCGTTTTTTAAATTAGGAACCCCCATTTCTTATTACATATTCGTGTAGTACGTAAAAAATATGATTCTTTTAGTTGGACGACGTTTTTTGCTTAGTGATGATGGCGCTGTAATAGTCACAAACATATTGATCACAATTTTACACGAACAGTTGGTAACAGGTAGGTTTTTAAATTAAAATACAGAACGAAGGTAACTCTGAACATTTTATTTCGGTTGTTACAATGTGATACATGTACCTTTCTGAACTTATCATTTCTGAGAACGCATGCTGTTACGGCGCGATTACCTGTAAATAGCACATTAATGCAATAAATGCTCAAAATGATGTCCGTCAACCTCAATGCATTTGGCAATACGTGTAACGACATTCCTGTCAACAGCGAGTACTTCGCCTTCCGTAATGTTCGCACACGCATTGACAATGCGCTGATGCATGTTTTCAGGAGTTGTCGGTGGATCACGGTAGCAAATATCCTTCAACTTTCCCCACAGAAAGAAATCCGGGGACGTCAGATCCGGTGAACGTGCGGGCCATGGTATGGTGCTTCGACGACCAATCTACCTGTCATGAAATATGCTATTCAATACCGCTTCCATCGCACGCGAGCTATGTGCCGGACATCCATCATGTTGGAAGTACATCGCCATTCTGTCAAACAGTGAAACATCTTGTAGTAACATCGGTAGAACATTACGTAGGAAATCAGCATACATTGCACTATTTAGATTGCCATTGATATAATGCGGACCAATTATCCTTCCTCCCATAATGCCGCACCATACATTAACCTGCCAAGGTCGCTGATGTTCCACTTGTCGCAGCCATCGTGGATTTTCCCTTGCCCAATAGTGCTTATTATGCCGGTTTACGTTACCGCTGTTGGTGAATGACGCTTCATCGCCAAACAGAACGCGGGCAAAAAAGCTGTCATCGTCCCGTAATTTCTCTAGTGCACACTAGCAGAACTGTACACGACGTTCACAAAGTCGTCGCCATGCAATCCCTGGTGCATAGAAATATGATACGGGTGCAATCGATGTTGATGTATCATTTTCAACACCGATGTTTTTGAGATTCCCGATTCTTTCGCAAGTTTTCTACTACTGATGTGCGGATTAGCCGCGACAGCAGCTAAAGCACCTACTTGGGCATCATCATTTGTTGCAGGTCGTGGTTGACGTTTCACATGTGGCTGAACACTTCTTGTTTTATTAGACAACGTAACTATCCGGCGAACGGTCCAGACACTTGGATGATGTCATTCATGTTGCCGAGCAGCAAACATAGCGCACGCCCGTTGGGCATTTTGATCACAATAGCCATACATCAACACGATATCGACGTTTTCCGCAATTGGCAGACGGTCCATATTAACACGGGTAATGTATCACGAAGCAAATACCGTCCTCACTGGGGGAATATATGTGATACCACGTACTTATACGTTTGTGACTATTGCAGCGCCATCTATCACAAAGCGAAAAAAGTGGTCCAACTAAAACATTCATTTTTCTTTACGTACTACACGAATATGTAATACAAATGGGGGGAGGGGTTCCAATTTAAAAAAAAAACGCAGTTGATATCCGTTTGACCTATGGCAGCGCCATCTAGCGGGCCAACCATAGCGCCATCTGGTTTCCTCCTTCAAGCTAGACGAGTTTCGTTCTTTGTAGTTTTTTCGTTTGATGCTTATTTCGAGAGATATTTGCCCGGTCACTATCAATGGACCACCCTGTATAACTGCGTGAAGTTTGTGTGTGATGGGCCACAGAAAAATGACGGATTAGCAAAAGAGAACACAGTTTAGTGGTCTTGGTCACAATAGCAGAGGTTCACCTGCGGTCTGAACGGGGAGATTGTCTACGAAAGTCAGCTGTGCTTGGACACTGTCAAGAGCATATGCTGCTGTTTCAGAGCTCTTGCTGAGTTTAAAAGGTACAAATATGAGTTACAATATCGTTGTTCGCGTTCGTAATGCGCAGTTTTGAGTCAGTGGAGTGTCAGAAGACGATTTGTAAATTTGCTGGTATAAAGTAACTTTATACTGAGGTTGTGAACGTTAAGTGTGAGTGTTGCACATCACCTGTGCACACTGTTTGCGGAATAACTGTGAGTAAAATTTATTCATTGGAGTGAATGTGTTAAGTTATTGCTTAATTATTAAAGTGTCGTGGGGTAAAGTAAAATTCTATACTAGTTTTCTTTGTGATGTGGTCAAGAGCAACATTCACACCAATTTTGTTAGTGTACATTAGGGTGTAGGACGTCAAACGGGCCGACTTGGAGCAGGAGAGGCGCCACACGACATTTTTTAATTTCCACTGTCTATACTTTTACAAATAAATTCTGAAAACTTTGTCAACACGACCAGGAAGGAGTTAGGTTTCAAACTCATAGCAATGTAAGTTCAAAAGTATAAAAATAATTTTTTTAACGTGTGAAATTTCATAATTTTTTTCAATTACTATTGGCTGCATTTGTTGCTATAGCTGCACTTTTCTTCACAAGTAAGAGAGATTCTTCGATGAATTTTGAACAGCATACAAACCATACTTACAGGTGTATGAAACTCTAGAATTTATTTAATGAATGAAAAAGTGAATGAGCTGTTACATTTTAAACTTAATGTTTAGAAAAAACTCAAATTTTATGGATAATTACCTCAATTTTTAGCACAGTTTTTAATAGATTTAGAAAATTCTAGAGTTTCGTGCACCTGTAAGTATGGTTTGTATGCTGTGCAAAATTCATCGAAGAATCTCCCTTACTTATGAAGAAAAGTGTACCTATAGCAACGAATGCAGCCAATAGTAAGTGAAAAAATGATGACATTTCACATGTAAAAATATATATTTTGTTATATTTTTGAACTTCCACTGCTATGAGGGTGAATCCTTGACCCTTCGTGGTCATGCTGACAAAGTTTTATGAATTTAGTTATAAAAGTATAGACAGTGGAAATTAAAATGTCCTGTGGTGTCTCTTCTGCTTCATGTCGGCCAGTTTGACGTCCTACCCCCCTTAACAACTAGATAGCCAAGGTTTCATGGGTGTTTAAATATCTTAAATGCTTGCTGAAGAGAACAGGAGCCAGGCCTCAGTATTTTCACTGACTCATCAACTTTAGGCAGTTTTCTTTGTGACTTGCAATGCAGCTGCTGTGTTCGGGGCGTGGGTGCGTGGAAACTGTTCTGAGACTACTTGAGTTCTGAGAGTCGGCTAAAATGCACTAATGTTTTCCAAAAGCGATTCTGTGGAGTGTGACACCAATATTTCTGAAAATTTTTGTTCGATTTCAACTTGTTTTTCATGCATGAGATTAAACCATGTGTGCATTAGTAGTTAATGTGTTACATAAGTTTGACGTTGGTTCAGATTTTATTTAATTTCCTGCAATACGATATAATGATTCTTTTGGCCATGAGGCATGTCGTACAATATAATTTAGAATATGTCGATGAGTTGTTTTTGTGAAACCTAATGGACTCCATGTGTTCCCACCACCGTATAGTCGTTCGCCTTCTCCGCGCAAGCCTTTTGTTTCAATCCCTTGATATGGAAAAATACCCTGTAAAAGCTAAATTCGTTACTTTACATCAAATTTCAAATTTTGCGATGGACTTTATTTGTTGAGGCTATGCACACCAATTTACTTTGCTAAACTACATCAAATACAATGACTATACTCGTAGTGTAATATAACTTGTGTACAAAGCTCATCACGAATCTGTTTGTTTCGCTTTTATACAAAGCAGGCTGACGCTAGCAGCCGCAATATCTACCACATGCAAACCCTAACTCCAATCTATAGTTTTAATTACTTTTGTGTGATTGTGATGTTGCATACTGCTACGTGGAAGAACGATGTATTAATTATTGTGTGACGGAAGTTCCCTTTCCCTATATGCGAGACCAAACAACGTAAAATTCATAGCTTTAGTCGTTATTACAATGTAAAATTAATAACTATTGTCATTAGAGCATACGTAATTACCATTCATAGAATCACTGTCATATTTGCATTACCTGTAATGAGGCGAACGATTACCGCCCTTTGTACTGGACGGGTTGGTTAGAGGCACAAGTTGCGGTACCCGCTGCGTTGTTAAATTCATTAGCTTTCAGGTTCCATGTAGAAACCGTAAATATCATTAAAATCGATATGTTGTTATCAATTAGTATCGCTGTACCAAAAACCTTAGCATCCAGGTGTGCACAAGGCGGGTGGTATCAACAGTAGCAGAAAATGGTTTGGTAGGAGTAGGAATCGTAATGAATAGGAAAGTAGGATAGAGAGTGAGCAACTGTCAGAAGGTCAATGGTATGGTTGTCATCAAAATCGACTGCTAATCAACATAGACTGCAATATTTCATGTATACATGCCGACGTCGCAAGCAGAAGATGAAATATAGAGAAAAAATCTGAGGATATTGAACGAGTAATTCAGTACGTAAAGGGAGATGAAAAATCGAATAGCCTTCGGAGACTCTAGTAGGGTATGGAGTACAAGAAAGGGTTACGGGAGAATATGGACGTGGTACTAGGAATAAGAGAGGAGAAAGACTAAATGAGTTCTGAAATTAATTTCACCATGTAATAGCGATTACTCTGTTCAGGAAACCCTAGAGGAGGAGGTATACTTGGAAAAGGCCAGAAGATACGGGAATACTTCAGTTACATTACGTCATCGTCAGGCAGATATCCCAAAATCAGATATTGGCTAAAGGCTAAATCCTTGTCTTCACCCTTTTTTAATACGAGCACTTCATTCTTGGTCGTCCACTCTTATTATTCCCTCTTTGCTGTTGTACATATTGTATATGACCCGTCTCTCTCTATAGCTTACCGATACTTTTCTCAAAATTTCGAACAGCTTGCACTATTTTACACTGTCGAACGCTTTTTCCAGGTCGACAAATCCCATGAAACTGTCTTCATTTTTGTTTAGTCTTGCTTCCATTATAAACCACGACGTCAGAATTGCCCCTCTCGTGCCTTTACCTTTCCTAAAGCCAAACTGATCGTCATCTAAAGCATCCTCAATTTTCTTTTCCGTTCTTATGTATATTATTTTTGTAAGCAACTTGGATGCATGAGCTGTTAAGCTGATTGTGCGATAATTCTCGTACTTGTCAGCCCTTGACGTCTTTGGAATTGTGTGGATAATGATTTTCCGAAAGTCAGATGGTATGTTGCCAGACTCATACATTCTACACACCAACGTGAATAGTCGTTTCGTTACCACATCCCCCAATGATTTTAGTAATTCTGATGGAATGTTATCTATCTCTTCTGGCTTATTTGACCTTAAGTCCTCCAAAGCTCTTTTAAATTCTGATTCTAATACTGGATACCCCATCTCTTCTAAATCAACGCCCGTTTCTTCTTCTATCACATCAGACAAATCTTCCCCCCTCATAAGGTCTTCCAATGTGTTCTTTCCACCTATTCGCCCTCTGCTCTGCATTTAACAGTGGAATTCCCGTTGGACTCTTAGTGTTACTACCCTTGCTATTAATGTCACCAGAGGTTGTTTTAACTTTTCTCTATGCTGCGTCTTTGCTTCCGACAGCCATTTCTTTTTTGATATCTTCACATTTTTCCTGCAGCCATCTCAACGACTTATATTCCAGTTTTCCTGTGATATCCTGAACATTTTGTACTTCCTTTGGCTTTAGGAAAGGTGAAAACACCAGAAAGACAGGTCTGGCTTTGCGGTTGATAATGAAAGCAATGGTGAAGAAAAATCAAGCCACAATCCAACGATTTTTCGATCTGGAGAAACGGTCCAACATTGTCAAGTGGTGCAGGATATTCGCATTCTGAGGAAGATACGTGTAGCTATAGGGAACAGATATAAGAATTAAGGAGGGAGCTACAGCAGTGGAAGGCCAACAACGACGTGCTCCGATTGAAAAGGGTGTAACACTGGGATGTAATCTTTCGCTTCTACTGTTTAAGCTGCACATAGAAGAAACAATGAGGGATATAAAAGAAAGACTATCAGTTGAATGATTTTCTGATGACATTGTTGTCTGTAATGAAAGTGAATAAGAATTACAGAATCTTTTGAGTGGTATATACAGTCTAATGGAATATGGACTAACAAAGGTACCATCAGGTCTCGGAAATTCAATTCGGAATGACACTTCGCAGATTAGTCGTACCCTCAAGGCTATTCACTTAAAGCAGTCTTAAAGCGCACTATCCAGAAAATCATGAGGAAAAAAGGGCTCTGAAGTCTTAAACGTAGTTCATAGAACTCCTATATGAGGGTCGTAAGTATATAAGTTATAACAACTATTAAATGACGTTAATGACCTAATTTATCATAAATTGCAACATAAATAATTTTATTTAGCTTATGAAATGGCTGCCACAGCTACTTAAAATGTGAATCATACTCATCAATATTTTCTTTTTAAAAAGTTGAATAATTTCAAATGTAATTTTAATGGAGGTAAATTAATTACTACTGTCTCAAAATCCTGAGTGGACTTTTTATTAAATAAATTTTTTTCATTATCATGTTAATTGTCAACTTTGTGCGTTATTTGCAAGCACTAGGATGATAATTCTCTTAAAAATATTGAAAATTAATAACTTTCGCATCTTGCACAATTTACGAAGGACAATTATTTAAAGGAACAACTTTTTTTAAAGAGTATCTGTTGTAAAACATACGCCGTTTACATTCCTAAAGTCTTGTCTTTCATCAGAAAATCTGCAAGCATGCCAGGCATATCGGATCATTACTGTAAAAATTGGTTACGATAGGTGATGCTGGATTATTGATTGCATTTTTATACAGTCTTCGCGAGAAATTATTTCTCTATTTTTTCAACAAGATAAGAGCAGTTTTGTATTAGATTTGTCAGATGTTTTCTTGTCTTTAAAAATAAACGTCACATAGCTCTACAAGTGGAATACATTTCGGAGGAATCATTTTAACTGTACATGTTGGTTATCCTGCATGATTTCGCCACGTAGATCAGGCTCTGCTAGGCCACCGCAAGAGTCAATAATTAACGGCAACCGTTCTTGACCCACATAAGACGTTACAAACCGGTTGAGAAAGTCATTATACATTTCTGTCTTTAGCTTCCCAGGTTTGGAAGACGTTAGTACAAAGCTTTTATAAAGTTGCTCATATTCATTTTGTGGTGTCACCGCCAGACACCACACTTGCTAGGTGGTAGCCTTTAAATCGGCCGCGGTCCGTTAGTATACGTCGGACCCGCGTGTCGCCACTATCAGTGATTGCAGACCGAGCGCCGCCACACGGCAGTCTAGCGAGACTCCCTAGCACTCGTCCCAGTTGTACAGCCAACTTTGCAATCGGTGGTTCACTGTCTACATACGCTCTCATTTGCAGAGATGACAATTTAGCATAGCCTTCAGCTACGCCATTTGCTACGACCTAGCAAGGCGCCCTATTCAAGAATGTGTTATCAACAGATAATGTTGTGAATCATGTACCGTCAAGAGCGACGTTCATCATTAATGGATTAAAGTTAAGTATCAAACTAATTATGTCCACTTTCTGTATTCTCATTCCTTGTCATGTTCCAGACCTCACGTCAGTATAGTTCTTCCCTCCTCACGCCAGCCTACGCGAGCTAAAACGCGTTCATTTCGACCTCCACTCTTAACACGGTGTTGGCTCTTCTCCCAACACAACACATTTACTCCTTTTTTTTAACTCGGTGACCAAAGTTACCGGTTGCCTCTTGTAAACAAACAAACACTCGACGTAGGATGTTTTCAGACAGAGTGACTGAATTTTGAACGGCATATGTATGTGTCGCGTATTAAGGTCGTGTCTTTACCCGAAAACAGTCTTGCTTCCTTAGACGGCCAGAACGCTGTTGTATATCCACTGATACTGACATACAGGAAATAAAAAACAATGGAAATTGAAATACTTTGTTAGAGAATCGTAAATACCGTGCAGTAAATTCCCGTCAGGTCAGTGTCGATAACAAAATCTTTGTTGAAATTCGATATCAGTATTAGCGTCAGGGTTCGAAAAGTGTCTGCAGCAGACAAAGTTTCTTCGATCGTCGCTGATCCTTTTTTTGAAACAAATCTTGTCACTGTCTGACGAATTCTGTGCCTATTCTTTAATTTATGAACGCAGCTGTCAGCAGCTTTAAATTCAAAATCTTTAAACTGTTGTGCTGCTGCTAAGGCCTGCTGTCGTAAATTCCGTGTAGTAACTTGCTGATAATTTTCTCGGGCTTTAAAAAAACGTTTATACGTCCAGTAACTGATACTTTCGTGCCTATCAAATTAATTGCATGATTTTTTTTATTTGTCTTCTCTTAGAGACAAATTTACCTTCCATCTTAACAGGGGACATCCTTCTTTTTTTTTGTAGTTTTCACGTTGGGCGAGCCTTTGCGATATTAACAACGTTAGTTTCGTAATCCAAAGAAAGACGGTATGGTTCTCTGGCCTCCTTTTCTTGTTGCTCATATTCATCCGATGAGCGGAGGTCTTCGTTCATTTCGAAAGGTTCACCGCACAGCTTGAATTTTCGTGTCACAAATATTTTTTCAGGCAAAGTGTTTTTAAAAATAGTTCAAATGGCTCTAAGCACTATGGGACTTAAGATCTGAGGTCATCAGTCCCCCAAATTTAGAACTACTTAAACCTAACTAACCTAAGGTCATCACACACATGCATGCCCGAGGCAGGATTCGAACCTGCGAAATTTCATTTCCCGACAACACTGCTTCACGACAAATTGTGATTGAAGATTATGAAGCAATCAAGTTATGTGCAGCAAGCAAGCTTTGGTAATAAACAACCACATCTTTTAAAATCACCTTCGACACCTCACTGTATAATGGATCTGTAGCTCTTGATACTTTCGCACCCGCCAGGTTACCCGAGAGCACTAATGCGCTGCCTCCTCGACTTGGGTAGACGTGCTGGCCCCGGATCAAATGCACCCTGCAAAGTGTCGGTGTGCCGGCTAGCCTAGATGTGGTTTTAAGGCGGTTTTCTACATCCCACTAGGTGAATACCGGGTTGGTCCCCACGTCCCGCCTCAGCTACACGACTCGCAGACACTTGAAACACGTTCGCGCTATTTCATTATTTACACAAGCCACAGACAGATGGGGTACACTGATTCCGTCCCAGGGTTTCGGGGTGGTGGTAGGAAGGGAATCCCACCACCCCTTCAAATTAACCATGCCAAATCCGATTGTAGCTATGGCGCCTCTGCGAAAAATGCGACACAGCGCACAAGCTAAAGAAAAGAGCTCTTCGTACTTTCGCGATGTCTTCATAGACCTTTTTAATTCACAATAATATTAAAACTGTGACAATATTTCATAGTACAGAACGCTATAATCTCTGTGAAAATCGGGAATAAACTGGCACTGTAACAGGTAATGTCCCTTGTTCGATTAGTTTCGTGTGGGCCTTCACACTTCCGGATCATCTGCCTGGTTATATACACTATAGTGCAGGAAGACACTGGTTCCTTGAATTTACAACGAACATTCAAATGGTTCAAATGGCTCAAATCACTATGGGACTTAACACCTGAGGTCATCAGTCCCCTAGACTTAGAACTGCTTTAACCTAACTAACCCAAGTACATGACACACACCCATGCCTGAAGCAGGATTCGAATCAGCTACCTAAGCAGCCGCGTGATTCCACAAAGAAGCGCCTAAAACCGCTCGGCCACAGCGGCCGGCCAACAAGTATTTATAACCTTTCCGCAGCTTACAATATTGCAAAATTTTGTAATAAAAGTAATGAACGCTTTAATGTACCTCCATTAATAATGGATTTGAAATTATTCAACTTTTTAAAAAGAAAATATTGACAAGTGCAATTCACTTTTTATGTAGTCTGTGACAGTCATTTCATAAATAAAATAAAGTTATTTATGATTTAACTGATAACATTCTAGGTTATTAAGTTTATTTAAAAGCTGCTACAATTTTTGAAACAAGCGACAAAACAGAATAAAATCGAGCCTGCAGGCGAGGATCAGACCCGGATCGGCCGTATGGGATTGCAGCACGCAACTAACTGAGCTACTGCACCTACATGCTTGACTGCTACTTCTCATCGTAGATGAGGTGCGTATGAGCTACGAGTAATTCTGCAGGGTCCACTTTCTCAGAATTTTCTGGATAGTGTGGTGTAAGTCTTTGTGACGGTACAAACCCTCGTTACTAGATTAATATTTCTAGTATGCAAAGATTGCTTTGTGGAGAGCGAGCGTGCTACATGGTGCGCGATTCACGGAAGTGCGTGGCGCGCCCGGGCTAGATTTGCAACGGTCGGTGGGACGCCTCCGTCGACACGTGGCCCACAGTTTGGGGCATTGTTTGGTTTTTCACGCATTACGCGAAAACTATGTAACTTACGGTGAAGAGCGATGGGGCAGTGGATTGTGGTCAGGAATATGCACCTTCTGAAATATCGATCCTTATTTCAAGTCACTAGACGTAAAAGTAATAGTAACCTCAAAATCGGTTAATATCACGAATACTGAAAGATAAATAAAAGTAGTAAATAACAACTTACAAGGATGAGCGGGCACTCATTAAAAACGTTTCGTCATAGCGGATCGAGTGGCGTAGTCATATGTTATGATCTATAAATAATTAAGCCCGTAAAGACCAATAAACAAAGTTTGAGGGGAAATTGTTTATCAAATTCAATAGAAAATTCATGACGTAAAGGACGGCATTATATATAATAATTTGGCTGGCATCACACGTATTTTACACTAGTTAAGTTATACTATATACTTAACTTGCAATAGTTTTCATTGTTTGCAAATTATTATTAACATTTATCGCCCTTGGTTAATTAATTATTATAGATATGAACATATTGAGCAGCGCAATGTGTAGATCGCAATAGGTTACGTCTAAAAACGGTACTACATGCAGTTCTACGTTAAAACATAGTAAATAAGATGTACTTTTTAGGGCGGTTCCGATGGTGTAGTTATTTCTGTCGAGGGATGTATGTATCACAATTTTAACCTTAACTGGTGAGACTGCTACTTGCATAACGAGGGGGTTGATGTCCGAGCCTATATAAGCGAGCGGCCATCTTGGCCAGCGGCAGTCGTTGGTCAGTCGTTTTGGAGGGTGGGTGGCGAGAAAGCTCCACTTGAGGGTGGCCCGTGTGGTCGTGTTAAAGTTCTTTTTCGCGCCGATTTATTTCGACAAAGAGTATTGTTTAAGAATGCAAGTGTGCAAGCACATATTTGGTGGACTGGAAGTGCTACGATTATTTGTGTGAGTAAGATTTACGAGGTATACATCGACGTAAGAGAACATGTGGCGAACTGTGATTTCGCGCCAAAACTGTTAGAGCAAAAACGACAGTGGAACTTTTGGTTCTGTTCGAACTGACTGAGTAATTTTAGTTTAAAGCACTCTACATTATTGCTATTGGCAGCTCGGAGTCAAATTATTATTAAAGTTAAATTGTAAATCGGCTCCCCAGTGCTAATTTCATTGAGTGAAAGAAAAGGACAACGCCAATGAATAGTGACTGAATTGTGTCGTGAAAAACTGATTTTGATGTAACAATCGCTTAATTTTCCTCCCTAGCACAAACTGTACTTATGTCTGAGGGAATAATTAATTCAAAAACCATAACAAATGCTCGGTTTGGGAAGTGTACTAATGCACCAAGTGTGGAAATCATCCCCTGAGACTTACGTGAGAGACAAAATTTGCAATAACATTTTTAACCAACATTTGTATATGCACATTCGTGTGAACTCTCTGCAACTGCACTTGTTTAGTTACCACCCCGTCGCTACTTCTATGAGTGGATACACTTAAGGTACAATACCTATATGCAAGTCTCATCCTGAATTGGATTTCCGAGACTGGAAGGTTCTCTTGTCAGCTTCAATCGAAGTAACATGATAATTATGAGAAGTAGCAGAAATGAGAACAGAGAGAAACTTAACACGGAAATTGGAGATCACGAAGTGGATCAACTTTGGGAATTCTGCACCTACACAGCAAAAATCTATGATCAACGGATCTAGCAGAATGTAAAAGACACAGGCACAAAAGGCAGTCCTGACTAAGAAAACTCTATTAGCGTCAAATATATTCTTTCATTCAACAAAGAAATTTTTGAGAATTTTCGTTCGGAGCATAGCATTGTGATGGCTGGGTGTTGTGTGCTGTCCTTAGGTTAGTTAGGTTTAAGTAGTTCTAAGTTCTAGGGGACTGATGCCCATAGATGTTAAGTCCCATAGTGCTCAGAGCCATAGCATTGTGTTGTTGTTGTGGTCTTCAGTCCTGAGACTGGTTTGATGCACCTCTCCATGATACTCTATCCTGTGCAAGTTTCTTCATCACCCAGTACCTACTGCAACCTACATCCTTCTAAATCTGTTTAGTGTATTCATCTCTTGGTCTCCCTCTACGATTTTTACCCTCCACGTTGTCCTCCAGTACTAAATTGGGGATCCCTTGATGCCTCACAACATGTCCTACCAACCGATCCCTTCTTCTAGTCAAGTTGTGCCACAAACTTCTCTTCTCCCCAATCCTATTCTATACTTCCTCATTAGTTACATGATCTACCCATCTAATCTTCAGCATTCTTCTGTAGCACTACATTTCGAAAGCTTCTATTCTCTTCTTGTCCAAACTAGTTATCGTCCATGTTTCACTTCCATACATGGCTACGCTCCATAGAAATACTTTCAGAAACGACTTCCTGACACTTAAATCAATACTCGATGTTAACAAATATCTCTTCTTCAGAAACGCTTTCCTTGCCATTGACAGTCTACATTTTATATCCTCTCTACTTCGAACATCATCAGTTATTTTGCTCCCCAAATAGCAAAAATCCTTTACTACTTTAAGTGTCTCATTTCCTAATCTAATTCCCTCAGCATCACCCGACGTAATTCGACTACATTCCATTATCCTCGTTTTGCTTTTGTTGATGTTCATCTTATACCCTCCTTTCATGACACTGTCCATTCCGTTCAACTGCTCTTCCAAGTCCTTTGCTATCTCTGACAGAATTACAATGTCATCGGCGAGTCTCAAAGTTTTTATTTCTTCTCGATGGATTTTAATACCTATTTCGAATTTTTCTTTTGTTTCCTTCACTGCTTGCTCAGTATACAGATCGAATAACATCGGGGATAGGTTACAACCCTGTCTCACTCCCTTACCAACCGCTGCTTCCCTTTCATGCCCCTCGACTGTTATAACTGCCATCTGGTTTCTGTTCAATTGTAAATAGCCTCTCGCTCCCTGTATTTTACCCCTGCCACCTTCAGAATTTGAAAGAGAGTATTCCAGTCAACATTGTCAAAAGCTTTCTGTAAGTCTACAAATGCTAGAAACGTAGGTTTGCCTTTCCTTAATCTAGCTTCTAAGGTAAGTCGTAGGGTCAGTATTGCCTCACGTGTTCCAACATTCCTACGGAATCCGAACTGATCTTCCCCGAGGTCAGCTTCTACCAGTTTTTCCATTCGTCTGTAGAGAATACGCATTAGTATTTTGCATCCGTGATTTATTAAACTGATAGTTCGGTAATTTTCACATCTGTCAGCACCTGCTTTCTTTGGGATCGAAATTATTATATTCTTCTTGAAGTCTGAGGGTATTTCGCCTGTCTCATACATCTTGCTCACCAGATGGTAGAGTTTTGTCAGGACTGGCTCTCCCAAGGCCGTCAGTAGTTAATGGGAAGTTGTCTACTCCCGGGGCCTTGTTTCGACTCAGACCTTTCAGTGCTCTGTCAAACTCTTCACGCAATACCGTATCTCCCATTTCATCTTCATCTATATCCTCTTCCATTTCCATAATATTGTCCTCAAGTACATTGCCCTTGTATAGGCCCTCTATATACTAACTCCTCCTTTCTGCTTTCCCTTATTTGCTTAGAACTGGCTTTCCATCTGAGCTCTGCATAGCATTGTATAGTAGTAAATAAATGGATGAGGAAATGGGTGCATTTCAGAGGTTGTGTTACGTAACATCGTTGAAAATAAGGTGGACTTAAGATGAGGAGGTTCTCCGCAGAATCGGCGAGGCAAGGCACACACGAAAAACACCAACAAGAAGGACCAGGATGATAAGACTTGTGTGAAGAAATGAGGGAACGACTGCCATGGTACTAGAGGAGCTGTAGAGGGTAAAGCTGTACAGGAAGTCAGAGGTTGGAACAAGTGAAGACGTAGGTGGCAAGCGCTATTCTGAGATGAAAAGGTTGGCACAGGAGGCGAATTCGTGGTGGGCACATCAGATCACACGTAAGATAGATCACGCAAAAAGGTGAGAGAGCACATACGGGAGTAACCACAAATCAGTGGTCTCAAATACGTAAAAAACACAGATTATGACAGTATATCCTAACATGGTTGGTTCAAATGGCTCTGAGCATTATGGGACTTAACATCTCAGGTCATCAGTCCCCTAGAACTTAGAACTACTTAAACCAAACTAACATAAGTACATCACACACATCCATGCCCGAGGCAGGATTCGAACCTGCGACCGTAGCGGTCGCGCGGTTCCAGACTGAAGCTTCTAGAACCGATCGGCCACCAGCGGCCGGCTCCTAACATCAACCATTGAGTTACAGCTTCCGACACGGTCGGTAAGGGTACCAGCCCTTCACCTCTTTTACATCCAGATTGGATCAGAATGAGAAGATATGGCCAAAACTGCTCCGTCGAACTTTAAAACAAGCACATACTAGCCAAGTAGAGGTGGAGGCTAGTAATCTTGCACTAAAATACCAGTCTGTCTCTTCTATTTGGGTGATAAGATGGGAATCTGGGTGAGGAGGGGGGTGGAGGGCGTGCAGAAAATACTTATCAGATGAAATGAAATGATCGTATGGCACTGTTGGCCGGGAGGCCCAATGCGGGGAATTCCGGCCGCCGTACTGCAAGTCCTTTTTAGTTGACGCCACTTCGGTGACTTGCGAGTCAATGATGATGAAATGATGACGAAGAACACACAACACCCAATCATCACGAGGCAAAGAAAATCCCTGACCCCGCCGGGAATCGAACCCGGGACCCTCTGCGTGGGAAGCGAGGACGCTACCGCAAAACCACGACCTGCGGACACTTAACAGATTAAACTACAGAATAAGAGCAAAGGAAGAACATCTCGGCTGTTTTGAGAGTGAAGTACAGTCCTTCAAACGGGACATACATAGAATCTTTGAGACGAGGCTCACATGCGAAGTGGCTGCTGTCCTCAAGTCTGGACACATCCTGTTTCAGAATAGCTCGGAATTAATTTCGAATATTAGCGGTGTGACTCTGCTAATTCCCCACAGGAGGAAACACTTTATCATCAAGACCATGCCCATTTTAAAGAAAGTGATCTACGTGAACCCTGAGTCGGATTCTGCGGCGAGTCTCCAAACTTTTTGTGCCTATGCACCTACTAGGACTTAAACCGATGAAGAACTAGATCAGTTCGATGAAGATCTGACAACAGCAAAAAATTCAGAAACTACCTATATTGCAGAGTTTGGACTTTCAACACGAAGCCTGAGAGGACAAATGATGATGCATTTTCTTAAAAACTAGCGGAAACGTTAAGGCGAATGGAACTGAACGAACTGTGGAAATATATTACCATCAGTATCCGACAAGCGGTAAAGAAAGTCAGTGCACTCCAGACACAGAAATATCCGACATTCAGCCTCGAAAGTGACCAGCTTATAGAAGAAAGGCCAAACACTGACAGAGACGCACCAAAATACAGAGAACTTGAAGAAAATGTAAAGAAGGGAATTAGAAGAAATCGACGAACGCAAAACACAATACTGATAGAGGAGGTAATCAAAATCTCTCCCAGTAAATGAAAAGGCAAGCGTATCATCCACAACAATCGGAACGGCAGAGCAGACGTTGTTACTGAAAGAGAGAAAATTAAAATACTCTCGAGAACTCTAATCGAAAGCTCTACAGCCTATCCCTATCAAATCAGAGCCTGTATAACGAGTCATGAAGGTTCTTTATGAAAGTGGGATGAGAAGAACTGGAACCCATCAATAAAAATGTAATGGAAACATCTCTGAAAACAACTAAAGAACTGTGAAGCGCCAAGAAAAGTCAGATCACGAGCAAGATGGTTAAAATTAGAGAAGTGACTCTTGAGGGAGCACTCCTAATTCTGCTAGATAAATGTCTCGAGGAAGGAAGTTTCTAGAGTCATAGTGGAAAAAAAATGAAAACACGAACATCGAGAATTACACGACTAGTAGTCTATTATCTATATTCTTCTCTAGAGGGCCTCTGCAAATTTTAGAACCGTCTGGCCCTGTGTGCCGTGGCATTCTTCTAATTTTTCAATCACTACGTACCCACTGCTGGGCATCGTCGTCTTCCTAAATTTCCATGTCGATCTTTCTTAGGTGGTTTGGGTCAGAGTTTTTCCTGCTTGTCGTTGCATTTCATCACTCCGTATAGTCAAACTACGTGCGATACATCTCCTTGACTCCTCCGGCGCTACTCTAACCAATATTGTGGTCTGTTCGAATTTGTTACTGGCCACGTCTCCTACCCAACACAAATTTATTCTCGCTATCCACTCGACAATGTTGTAGAGCTCCCGTATTTCTCATTATTTCTTAGATCTTGATCCTGTCTTTAAAACTCAACTTCAGCACTTTTCTCTCAATTGCTCTTTGACAGAGGCAGAGTCTATCTGCACTACTTGTTGAAATGTCGTAGTTTCTAGCCCGTATGGTGTTACTGGCAGGAGGCATGTGTTGTAAACCCTCTTTTTTAAAAATATGGGGATATATGGCTTACAGTGAATGTAATCAAGTTTCCCAAATGCCTTCCTCGTTAGTCCAGATCACCGGGTGACCTCTGCTGTCTAGTTATCGTTGTATTTAATGCCCCTAGTTAATTAATTTATTTATTTCTTCCAGAGCATGGTTTTCGATAGAGGCTGTAATACTGACTGAGATCATGACTTTCACCTTTTGAAGGTTATTCCTGGGGCCTACAGCTTGGGTAGCATCTTTGAGTTCTCAGATGATTTTCGAAGTTCATTTGTATCACCGCTAAACAGCGGATGATGTCATCTGCAAAACTAAGTTGGTTTAGAAGTTTCCCATGTTGACACCTTTATTTTCAGAGCATAGGTACTTCAACATATCCTCCAGAGTGAAGAACTCAGATGGAACTATTTCTGCTTTTCTGATACCGCTTCCCACGGAAAACTATCCAGACATCTAGTTTGTTTTCACGTGTACAGGGGCATTCTATTAATCGTGGCTAATTAATCTGGTATATCTGTAGTCAATGCGGGCTCTATTCGCCGTCCTCAATTAGAGGTAGGACGTTCATATTCACAGGATGTGCACATTAGTATGTTCTGCACAAACGACTAGTACTTCAGTCACCTTGGTGCAGCACGTTTCCTGTTGCTGGGTAGCCACTGGGTCCACAATGGGCCCAGATAACTTGTTGCATGCGTCATGGTATCGACGTGTAGAAGGCGTGAATGGCGTCCTGTGGTATAACCATCCATGCTGCGTTCACCTGGTTGCAAAGTTCATCTATGCTGGCTGGCACCGGGGACACAGCGCTGCACCCGTCGTTTCACCATATCCCACACGTTTCCCATTTGCAACAAGTTTGATCATCTGGTGGATGAGGGCAAATGCCTGTCATCCGGTGACACCAAGAACGCACGAGTCCGTGTAGCAACATGTGGTTGTGCATTGTCTTGCGCAGAAGGGATATAGCTACAAGTCACAGAATATAATTCACAAATGCCATACTGGTCACAGTTCCGTGGACACGAACCGACAGTGATTTGGGGTTGGGGTTATATCCAATAGACCTCACATCATAGGGCCTTGAGTTGGTGCTGTATGTCTTCCGCGAGTGCAGTCGCTGCGATACCGCTCTCCCCCCCCCCCCCCCCCCCCCCCCCCACAATCTGCGTCGAACCAAAATATAGACATCGTTTTCAAACACACATAGGCCGCATTCGAACGAAAACATTACCTCATACCATTCCTGCCCCAGTGTCATCCTTCCATACACCAATGCCGTCTAGGATGTTTCTCCACATTCGTCAAAGGTAGGCAGAGAATTGGACGACGCCCTCGTAAGCTGTGCCGTAATAAAAGGCGACGGGCTGTCACTCCTGGTAGTGTACGATCTATTCCACTGTTACGACAGAAAAGAGAAAGATGTAGATCAGTCCTGTAGTGCCATTCGGATCAGACGTCGATCTTCTCGGCAGGTGGTATGCGTGGTGGCATCTGACCCATCTCGCCGTTTTCTGTGGCCTGCCGTCAACCATTATGCACATACCCATTACGCACAGACAAACCGCAATTTCCCGGATGGATGCATCACATTCTCTCACGTCATTATTGCGCCACCTTTTAAACTCACTGATTTGGCAGTATGGTTCGAGCATACGTCTTCGATGCATCTTGCACGTCAACTCAGTTCTCACTGTTCCATTTAACTTCTCTCCTGAAATCTGAAGTTAAATTATTGTGACTGAACAATACCTAGTTGCTTGAAGTGAAAATTTTTGGCGAGAGAAGTCGCTTCCTAATATTTTTACACATCATCTCCCACACTTCCAGGTATAAAATGAATTATTAGTTGAATTCTCAAGTCTATAAAACAAAATGGTTAGATGTTCCAGTTCGTAATCACACTCTGTCTGACGCTCGTTCTCGAAGGCAGCACATGGAATAAAACATCTGTGGCTCTGCGGAATTCCGGCGATCGTCGACCCTGAAAATTCTTTCAGTAATCAGAGGAACACTCGTACACTATGGGGAAGCCATCTTGGCTGCTATGACATACTCACTCTGCAGCATGGGGATCCGTGTCCAAGTTTTGTATCAGAATTTAATCTCCTAAAATAGGTCATAAACGACCGTGGTGCAGGCTCTACTGATTTCCCAGGATACAAAGTTCGCTACCAGTTACGACACACCAAATAATGTTCCCAGCCGCAGACAAGGGAGACGCTGAAATAACCAAAGAATTGAACATACCTTTTCCATTCATGACATTATATTTTCCATAAATGACCTTTGTAGCTACATTTCAGTATATATCATCCTCTTGTTTTAGATATAATGTTATCACAATTACATTCCGTATTTAAATCTTGAGCTTACGACAATTCTCCAAATTACAATTCGTCTGCGGTCTTATTCTCCGCAATTCTAAATCAGAAATAGGGCAGACTATTGTAAACGTAATGTTCCACATTATATGAACAGAGTCTTTATATCAAGAGTCAGAGATAATCATTATCTCGCATTCTAAGGAGTCTTTGAGCCTACAAATCACTTGCTCAGTTTAGCATAAACGTTTGTGTTACATGAATGAATGTAATAGAATGTTAATGATACTACAAATATCATGTTGGTAGCAAAAAACTTGAAATGTCAATTAAATTTTGTTATTACCAATTGATAAAAGATTGTTAATTTCCAGAGAATGAATGACTATTAATCATGCTTATTTGCAAACAGACTAAAATTTGGTACCTTAACAATTTTTTATAAAATTTATAACGATTCCATTTATCTTAACATGGTTTTACAAAACCACCGTATTTCGTACAAGGTTCTTACTTTCATATGAGGGGAGGTGTATATCAGATTCTACTACACAACCGTGGAAGATAACAATAAATACAGGTCTACCCATCAGGGAATGGTATTGTAGAGGAAAACTATGTAGGATTCCGGAATATAGACCCGCAACTTTAATCTATTCGCGATATATAATAAAATGGATATTAAAATTTTGAAAATTACACACAGAAAGGAGAAAACTAAAATATCACTTACAAATCACCTTGGATGTTTTAAACGTTAACCATGTTCGTCTGGTAAAGTGCTGGATCTTCAGATTACTAATAGGGAATAAAGGACAGTTTGCGTGTTTGAAACAGTTCAGTGAACGACAATAAGTATCTGTAGGCTTGAACAGACGGATTCGACAAAGGTTGATGGAGCTGGTTGACAGATGGATGGCTGGATGCTGGAGGCAGACTGGAACTGCAGGAGTTTCTACGTACAACGAATCTTGCGGGAAAGGGGAACCAGGCTGTAGGAGAGTGGGATGTTCTCGATCCTCACGGCACCAGTCCGGAGAAGGAGGACATGAAACAATTCCAAACATTGGGTCAGTTGGAGATCTTTACTTCACACAATGCAAAAGAAGGGGTTAGTAGCACATATCTCCATCGGATCCTTCATGAATTCAGTAGATTCGGAAGAGGTATGATCCACTGCAGTGTCCACTGCATAGCAATCGATTTAATCTACTTTAAGTAAGTCTTCCAAAAGTAAATCACTGCTCATAATCAATTTATTACATTCAGGTTTTCTTGTATTATACGAAGTCGGCATATCATCCAGTACTATTTCTTACTTATACCACATAGCTCGAGATATAAGAATTGTTAGTATGAGACGATATTCAAGAAAGATCATCCTTCATTTCAGGAATCCTTCTCTCTGTGCCTCGTATCATATTATCATCCTTTATAGTAAGACGATACAAAATTTTGTATACCCAAAGTGAATATTTCACCAGGGAAATGCTCCCGACGAAGACTATAAATCACCTTGCCTTCGCACCACTTCTATGCTTTCATTATGAATTTCTCTCCTAAACTCCCATACCTCCTTAATCTCTTTTCAGGCCAATTTGAATTCACTTTAGAGCAGATATATAAATTGATTCCTCTTACATTCAAGATAATTTGAAATAAAATAAGTCATACAAACACATATAAAGGATTTCATCTTCCCGAAAGCAAAATTTCTTTAGGACCAGAAAACACCATACCAATCCAGAAAACACCTTACCAATCCAAATATATACCTTATTTACCAACCAATATCCAACTGCGCTAAGTGGCAAAAATGTAGCCAAATTAAACTTTCCATTATCGATGATATCTGAAAGTCACTAAAATGTCACCTTCATTATAAATCAGAATACCTCCTTCGGGTAAGTTCAGTCAATTCAGGTACATTTACTCTCACACTAAAGACTAACTTACAATACATGAACATGATTGGACAAACTTCACAGGCACATCCTAATTCAAAACTTAAAAACTTAAATATGTAAAATTGATAAGCATACAACCAAATCTTCGAAAAATTAATAAAAATAAAGAATTATCCGTGTCCTCACTAAAAAGAATTAATTAGTTACTTACTAGACACACTATCGTTACTTTTCTAAAGTACTCAATATGTGTTACATAATCTCTTATTAGTAGCTCTGATCTCACCATGAGTGCATCATAGTCTAGCACCAAACATAATTAATATAAATTTAATCACATTACATCACTCCTCCCTATGTAAACGCCATGAATTTTATCATCACGGTCCTTTTCATACGGTTAATTTCAGATGATATTTCTTAATATCTTGATGGAGATACAGTCGTTTGGTTCGTAAACTTTCTGGATACGCCAATAAATACGCAACAGCGGTTGGTGTTTTCACAATTACGAAAGGTGCAGTGTATAATAATAGACGTTTCCTATTCTTTTTGGAAAGTAATGAGGTTCGCGTATGTGCTCGCAGCAGTACTTTTCGCCGATCCTAAATGTCGGCATCCGTTTGAGTTCGCTGTTATAAACCCTTTTACTGATCCTGGCCTTCTCGGTGAGCTTAACTAGAGGTTGTCCAATATTCTCTTCCCAAGGTATATCAGTACTTTCTGTTTTCGGAATTTTATCTACCTATTCATTTCTGCCCTTTCTTCTAAACATCACAGTTCAGCAGGCATAAACTTGGTTGAGGCGTGATAAAATTTGTTCATAATTTTGTCTTGTACAGGTTTATTGAGACACCAGGGAACCGGATAGAAGCTAGGGGGGCGGGGGGGGGGGGGGTAGGTCGTATGTGGCATAATGTCAAGATGACACACATATCCTTTGATGATTTCAGGTTTTTCTTCAAAATCAACTGAATAGGATAATAGGTTTGATATGTGCTACTTCTGTTCATCAGTGAGGTGCATATGTACCTTTTGTTTCTCAATTACATGATTAGAAAATATGGATATTTTCATTGTGTGCCTGGATGATATTGTTCGGCGTTTATTATTTGTAATGATCAAGCTTATAAGGGCCGCACGGCAATATCACTCATCTTTCTGTATTAAATCAACATTCACTAAAGCATCGTCGATCCAAAATTTTGCTTTCCCCCCTGAGAAGTCGATACCTCCGTCCTTCTCTCGTATGTTACTAATGCCCAGTGTATAATCCACGATCAATTTTTCAACAATTAAAAATGTGCAAGTAATTGCTGCAATTCCCAAATGCAATTTTAATTGAGTCTGCATCCTGACATTAGCGTATCTTGTGCTTAGTGCTCCTATAATTATTCAGTTCTCCACAGGCAAAACTAGTAGTTTTGCTTTTCGAGATAACTTTTGGATCAAAGCGCTTGATGCCACATTAGCCGAAGTTCCCATGTATAATGTTACAGTGACTGGAATCTCGATCGGAAAAGCCGTCGTCAGCCAGTCGCAGTTCTTGTAACTCATTCGACAAGGCTTCTTGCTTTCTGATAAGATCAGGTATCGTCTCTTGGATTTCGTTTTATTTCGGTACGATTAGAGGAATTAAGTCAACCTGTGTCTGGATTTAAGACTACGCTTGTGCCATTTGATTTACTTGAATTTTCATATATTCTTGTTCTTGTGTCAAGTTTGACTGCGGTTGTGCCGTGTTTGACTGCGCTTGCACTTTATGACAGGTATTATCAGACAGCAAACAAAGCTTTTGCGTAGTTACTATGAGGGGATCAATCACGGGTGCTGAGAACATAGCTATATGCAGCGCCACTGCTGTGCGGTCGCCTTCTGCCAACATTGCCGTAAGCTCTATTTTTCTGATTAACACACGCAATAAATTAAGGCACTGTGTCATTAAAACATCGTAGCACTTCACTTCATAAACTGCCGACACAGTAGTTTGTCTACAGAATGATAGCGAAAATGGAAAACCATCCATTACATAGAACAGCAAGAGAGTCCTTGCCACTTCCACTCACTACAACACCAAAAAAAAAAAGTCCTGCCTTTATATGTTTTCTACGTCGAGTATCTGGTCTGAAATTCGCATGTGACGGACCTACCAGCAGTATTTGTTCCGTTGTGGCACGAAACAGATACACACACGTATTATACACAGAGTCCTGGCATAAACGATCGCCAATTCAACTTCTGCAGCACTGAAATTTGAAATTAAATTATTATGACTGAACAGTATCTAGTTGCGTTAATGGAAATTTTTGGTGAGAGAAGTCGCTTCCCCAATATTTTTACACAATTATCTCCCACACTTCCTGGTATAAAAGTAATTATTAGTTCAATTCTAAATTCTATAAAACAAAATGAAAGTTACAGTTCATAATCATACTCTCTATCTGACGCACGTTCTCGAATCAGCACATGAAATAAAATCTCTATTTCTCTGCAGGATTCCGGGGATCGCCGACGCTGAAAACCCTTAATATAATCAGAGACACATTCGTATGTTATGGGGAAGCCATCTTGGGTGTTATGACGTACTCACTCTGCGCATGGGAATCAGTTTCCAAGTTTTGTATCAATCTCAATGAAGTCCAGAATTTAATCTCGTAAAATAGAGCATAAACGACAGTGGTGCAGGCTCTACTGATTTCCCACGACACGAAGTTCCCTAAGAGTTACGACACTCCAAATAATGTTCCGAGCCGCAGACAAGGGAGAAGTTGAAATAACAAAAGAATTGAACGTATCATTTCCATTCATGAAATTATATTTTTCCATAAATGACCTTTTTAGCTACATTCCAGTATACATTATCATCTTGTATGAGGTGGAATGTTATTACAATTACATTCGGTATTCAGAACTGCAGCTTACGACAATGCCGCTAATTACAATTCGACGGCTGTCCTACCCTGCGCGATTCTAAATTGGATGTACTCAGACCATTGTACACGTAATCTTCCACATTATATCCAAAGAGCCTTTATATCAAGAGTCAGAGACAATCTGTCTGTCGCAGTCAAAGGAGTCTTTGAGGTATATAAATTACTTGTCGGTTATGAATTATAGTTTAAACTACACGAGTAAATACTTTTGTAACTTAAGATTACGGCAGACCCACTTTACTGGCAGTTGCGGTGCATCGCGATGGTGGCGCCGACCTCGAACCTGAGGGGCGACGTGGTTCAAACACCAATTATTTGTGCAGAACATACTAATGTACATGTCATGTGAATATGAACGTCCTGTCTCCAGTCGCTCAAGTTGCTCTTTTTTTCTGAATATGAGTGTATAATTGCGTTACACAACTGAAGAATTGTTCTATATGTTTGCATTAATGTTAATAAAATTCCACACAGTCTAGAAAACCCACTGTGATTCTTATCAACGATGCTGTCCACACACTATATACGACCTTCTCCACAAATTGCTCGTATCAGTAACTCTCCCTAAACTTCTTCTCAGACTGCTTATGGGAAAGGTACTCGTAAAGCCAAAATGAAGGCGAGACGTAGCGGTAGGTGGAAGCTGTGGAGGGAACAGCAAAAGTTGTCTGGCTGGTTGAATAATTATTGGTAAGAGCATCACTGGAGCAAGAAAACAGTCGATGTTCTGTTTCTGCTCTGCCATACCATTTTTCTCTAACACGTAACAGCGCACAATCCACTACCGTGTGACGGATTCATCTTGTAAAATTTTTTCACGGGAATAAAGGTATCAGCATATTCTGAATGCAGTACATATCCTTTCGGTACCAAATTTCCTCAAAATTAGGATGGGATACTTACCAGAGAGGACTGACGGAGGACATCGAAAAAATCCAGATTAGGACATCTCGTTTTGTATTATCGCCAAATAGGGGAGCGAGTGTCATGGATAAGATAACCAAGTCGGGGCGGCAGTCACTATAGCAAAGGCGTTTCTCCTCACGCAGAGATCTTTTCACGAAATTTTAATCACCAACTTTCTCCTTGGAATTTGAAAATCTTTTGTTGGTAACCTACATAGGCAGAAATGATCACAGTAATAAAATAAGGGACATCAGAACTCGTATAGAAAGATTTAAGTGTTCATCTTTCCGACGTGCTGTTATAGAGTAGAACAGTAGTGAAGTCCGCAGCTCGTGGTCGTGCGGTAGCGTTCTCGCTTCCCACGCCCGGGTTCCCGGGTTCGATTCCCGGCGGGGTCAGGGATTTTCTCTGCCTCGTGATGACTGAG
Organism: Schistocerca piceifrons; assembly: GCF_021461385.2. NCBI lineage: Eukaryota > Metazoa > Arthropoda > Insecta > Orthoptera > Acrididae > Schistocerca > Schistocerca piceifrons. The sequence continues at coordinate 441,390,574 of NC_060141.1, read as the reverse complement.
TGTTGTGTACTGTCCTTAGGTTAGTTAGGTTTAAGTAGTTCTAAGTTCTAGGGGACTGATGACGATAGATATTTAGTCCCATAGTGCTCAGAGCCAACAGTAGAGAAACAGTCTGAAGATGATTTTAAGAACCCTCTGCCAGACAATTGTTAATTGGCAACTAGTGATGTAAATGTAGATGTAGGCAGACAAATTTATTTAATTGTATGCGAGTTTGTATCCACTATTCTTTGTGTAAAGACAACGGAGAATTGGTAACAGTCGCATATTATTTAGCGCTATGTATTTAGGGCCTTGTCCGTGATTTAACTTAAATATTCCCATAATTCAGTCCAATGACAGCCAGATTTTACACACGCTGCTGAATGCTGCTGCAGTGAGAAACTATTAGCAAACCCACGTCTCGTGTGGGTTTAGCGAGTGTCAGCTCACGTTAATGTCTGTGGGAGGGTATCAAGCTGGATTTGCCTGGATGGCGGAATCAATTTGGATACGGAGAACCCGACTGCGCCAATGAAGAGGTATGTCGGCTGCGCTGATAGCTGGGAATCCACACTGTGTAATTACTGCGGCAAGTTATAGGCTCAAGTGTTTCCCGCCATTGGTCTGCTCCAGAGTACACAGCCGCTCCAATTAGCGAGCAATGATGGACCGCCGTTCAAATTCCGCTACGCACCGAGAGAGGTTACGACGTCTACTTACCAAAGAAGCCGTTGTAGATAATTGTGTCTTGAGAAACATATTTAGTGGGCCACTATTTGAAATCGTAAACGTAAGTTACGTAAGTTCACACACGAACACCTGCTGCACGCCATTAAGTAGTTATGAGCTGCAAAAAGTCTTAGAGTATTCCATTTTATTAAAATAACTGATTCTACATTATAGAGGTTTAACAGTGGAGGGAAAAGTATGTACCTATTAACTTACGAGCGTTTCAGACAAGGACCTCTTGCTGTCGTCACACTGATTCTTCTGTATCTTGTATAGTACTCGCCTTTCTCTATTGCGTATAGCCACGTTGCAAAGGATTTCGAACATATGGGCAAATATTACATTTTTTATGACTTTCTCAGGTAGAAAGATCCTATAGAGGTATTTGGATACTTATTCTATATTCCTTTCGTCATAAAATCCTAATAATACATATAACATTAGTAACAAAGAGCTGGATGCAGCTACATAGCTGTATACAACTGAGTATGGTAATCATGAGGTAGATGAGTAGCTCTGATATATCTGAGCTATTTGGCATTTAACAAATGTGAAAATATATAAACAAATATTTTTTAAGCTGCAAAGTACTCTTCTGAACTCAAGTTATGAATTTATATTTCATGGTAATACATTCTTGATTTTGAATATTTGTCCATTTTATTTTTGCAAGCCATACAGGTGTGACCTTCCTACTGTGACCAAGCACCGGCCTCCTACTACTTTTAATCCCTGTTATCATTCCCCTTTTTCTAAACAATGATTATTTGATATCTCAGGATATGAGTCGTCAATCTACCTCTTCTTTTTGACCTGTTATCCCATAAATTCCTTCTTACCCGATATGGTTAATATCTTTTCATTACAACGTATTCGATCTACCCACCTGACATTCAGCATTCTTTTGTAGCAACAAGTTACAAAAGGTTAAATTATCTTATTGTCTTATACGTTTTTTCGAGGTTTCTCCGTATAAGGCTACGGTCGAGGCAAATAATTTCACAAATGGCTTCCCAGCAGCTAAATGTCTGTTCGATGTCAACAATTGCTCCCACTCGCCAAATATGTTTTTCATATTGTCAGTTTGCATTTTACTCTTTCATTACACGGGTAGTTTTCTTCTAATGACATCATTTGAAGTTGCACCCATTCAGGGATTGGAAGAGGGGTATTTTACTTCTGCATATTTCATCCAGAAAGCTGCAGAGTCGTTAAAGAATAAAGCAGAGCTGCATGTGCTCTAAAAATCCAATTCTTTCAGTCATGGTGCAGTTTCAAAATAGCACGGCCGCGGAGGTTAACCATAGAAGAGCAGATAAACAATGGCCCTTGTTAACTACAAAAAATCTCACTTTCACTCTTCTGAAACAATGTTTGGTTCCTCCAATCGTACCAATCCGACGTGGTTGCATCTACTGTACAGCAATATGTACCAGTGAGACTCGCAGGCCACCACCACTGTGGCTATGTCTATGGTACACAAATATAGCTAATCAATCCTTAAATAACGTGTTCACAAACAACAGACTAGAACACCAGGGTTACTTTCAGTTCACAGCACCATGTAGTTTCCTAATTTATGATTAATTTGTTGAAAGTTGATGAAATTATACCTTTCCTTTTTAATTTTTTTTATGTTCTATTAACATATATTTATTGTGTACCGTAACACATATTGTATTGAGTACGAGGTAAATGGGAGAAACAGACCTCTACCCGGCTGCAATACGCTCTAATGTTATTTCATTCTTGTGTACAAAGACGTGTCTAGGATCAAAACCGGCCTACAGTTTTTGTCGGACACTCAATATTACTATACTTTCTCTAGTCCTCCGACAGTCTTTGTTTAGCAGAGTTTTCCACTCCAAGATTGATTTATTTTCCGTCAATGTTGCACGTCAGTTACGAGATTACCGGTTCCGGCCTGTTTGATCATGTTCAGATCTGTGGTCTCCAGGAAAGTCATGGAAAAAGAAATAAACTTCGAATTCACTGTTGTCAAACACGAAAGGTTGCTGATTTCTCTTTGTGCCCTAATTGAGTCTTACGACGCGGAAACCAAACCAACAGTTTCCCCGTAATACCCTGTATATCGATAAAGTACGGACTACTGAAGGTAGTACTTATTGATCTCCATGTGACCCGCTTTTGTAGAGCAATAAAGATGGCGCAATGATATGCGCAGCTGTAGCTCGAACCAAGAGACGCCCCTCGGCGTAAGTCTGTAGACTTCTGCGCAAGTCTAGTTGTGCTAGGAGTACGCTCCACATAAAGCCATCAGTTTTTCCACAATGCTATGACTTCACAGTCGCTCATTCTCATTTGGCATATATAAAACGCCCAGGAATCACCGAAATCTGAAACACTTTCTTGATGATTCACCGTTCATTTAATTCTGTTCTACATTATCATATTATACGCCTCACTAAGCATACTCATTTATTCTCATGATATCTGCATTTTTATGGTCCCGACGCAAGATACAAGTGGAGGGAGCCATTTCACTTTTTTTCTGAAATTTCCGAACACGTTTACTGAGAACAATGCCACTCTTCTGCTAATCTGTTATTCTTAAACGTAGGTCAGAGACTTCCATAATTTCTTTCATGTCTACTGTCACGCCTATCTGAAACTATTTTAATTGAAGAGCCTCAGTCGCCCTAAGGGAGGAGAAGACCTTGTCATTTACCTCTAAGTCATGCAACATTAGTGCGGTGATTATTCGTATTCCAACTATCAGTCCAGCGTGCTGGTACAGTTCGGATCTAGAAAACTTCCTTGTCAGCCAGGGTGACATGCGTTTTAGCCATACGAGATTTAGGTTACATATAAAACGTAAAATCCGCATTTTAAATATTGAGAAATTCTGAAGCAATAGTGCTGGATCCAAAGCTACTTTCAGTTCTATTTCACCGTGTGTACCAATTGCAAAACCATGTATTACTGCATAAATAATGTACAAGAACGTTTGCCTGAAGATTTTCATAGAATCACTAACTGGTTATCGATTACTTTGACATACTTTTGCTCAAATATTCCTATTATATTGCAGTCATCAGGTTCTTAAATTCAAAGAATAAGTGGGATTTCGTAAAGGAAATGTAATTACGCTTCCTGAGTGATTGCTTCGTTCTGTATCTAATGCTAAGAGTATGCATCCAAAGTCATGTACAACGGAACGATCACATAAAAATAGAAATAGCACGTGTGTCAGACAAAGACTCTGTGGAAGAATCTTAAGAAAATGTAACTGAGCCACGAAAGAAGTAAATTTCAAAATCCTCATTCAACCAGATGATGAGTAATGACGCGCTTAACTTGTTAGAGCGATAGAAGGTATGGAGAGTATCGAATGAAGGGCAGCGCGATACTTTGCGTCACAGGCAGCTGACATCTTCAAGGGCATACGTTACGGGAGAGAGGTTGTGCATCACGGTGAAGTTTATGAAGTTTACTGTCATAATACCGTGAATGTACGTCCCAGAAAGATTCAAGCAAAATACACTCCTGGAAATGGAAAAAAGAACACATTGACACCGGTGTGTCAGACCCACCATACTTGCTCCGGACACTGCGAGAGGGCTGTACAAGCAATGATCACACGCACGGCACAGCGGACACACCAGGAACCGCGGTGTTGGCCGTCGAATGGCGCTAGCTGCGCAGCATTTGTGCACCGCCGTCGTCAGTGTCAGCCAGTTTGCCGTGGCATACGGAGCTCCATCGCAGTCTTTAACACTGGTAGCATGCCGCGACAGCGTGGACGTGAACCGTATGTGCAGTTGAGGGACTTTGAGCGAGGGCGTATAGTGGGCATGCGGGAGGCCGGGTGGACGTACCGCCGAATTGCTCAACACGTGGGGCGTGAGGTCTCCACAGTACATCGATGTTGTCGCCAGTGGTCGGCGGAAGGTGCACGTGCCCGTCGACCTGGGACCGGACCGCAGCGACGCACGGATGCACGCCAAGACCGTAGGATCCTACGCAGTGCCGTAGGGGACCGCACCGCCACTTCCCAGCAAATTAGGGACACTGTTGCTCCTGGGGTATCGGCGAGGACCATTCGCAACCGTCTCCATGAAGCTGGGCTACGGTCCCGCACACCGTTAGGCCGTCTTCCGCTCACGCCCCAACATCGTGCAGCCCGCCTCCAGTGGTGTCGCGACAGGCGTGAATGGATGGACGAATGGAGACGTGTCGTCTTCAGCGATGAGAGTCGCTTCTGCTTGGTGCCAATGATGGTCGTATGCGTGTTTGGCGCCGTGCAGGTGAGCGCCACAATCAGGACTGCATACGACCGAGGCACACAGGGCCAACACCCGGCATCATGGTGTGGGGAGCGATCTCCTACACTGGCCGTACACCACTGGTGATCGTCGAGGGGACACTGAATAGTGCACGGTACATCCAAACCGTCATCGAACCCATCGTTCTACCATTCCTAGACCGGCAAGGGAACTTGCTGTTCCAACAGGACAATGCACGTCCGCATGCATCCCGTGCCACCCAACGTGCTCTAGAAGGTGTAAGTCAACTACCCTCGCCAGCAAGATCTCCGGATCTGTCCCCCATTGAGCTTGTTTGGGACTGGATGAAGCGTCGTCTCACGCGGTCTGCACGTCCTGCACGAACGCTGGTCCAACTGAGGCGCCAGGTGGAAATGGCATGGCAAGTCGTTCCACAGGACTACATCCAGCATCTCTACGATCGTCTCGATGGGAGAACAGCAGCCTGCATTGCTGCGAAAGGTGGATATACACTGTACTAGTGCCGACATTGTGCATGCTCTGTTGCCTGTGTCTATGTGCCTGTGGTTCTGTCAGTGTGATCATGTGATGTATCTGACCCCAGGAATGTGTCAATAAAGTTTCCCCTTCCTGAGACAATGAATTCACGGTGTTCTTATTTCAATTTCCAGGAGTGTATTACTTCCTCAGGCATACATCTCACCAAATGAACATGTTATAAAAAGGAGAGATATTTGAGCTTAAAAAGAGCCAATCAACTTTCGAACTTCCTATGCAGTACGCTCGTATTCGCGAACGGCACACGAAAAGGTGATATGTCGGTCCTGTGATGTTCTGAATATTCACTGAGGACGTTTAGACTTCCTGACAGAATACAATATCCCATTATTTGTTACATTTCAGCACATAAAATTCCTCTCAAAGCTACGATTTGGTTGTTACTATAATGTCCAATCATGTACCTTCAATCGCCGTCTGTGGAACGCTGTTACACAGAGTCAATGTGAAAGAACATTTGCTTCAGTTGCTAGTGGAAACTGTGCCACCAACCAGCGTATTTTACCATTCTTTTCTCTCCGTTCCAAAGGCAACACAACCTTCTCATGTCAGAAAGATTCATTTACAACGTGAGCAGGACCGAGGACATAGTACAATTTGAAATAATATTTTAAAGTATTGCTTTACGTCATGAATTAAGAATGTACTTAGTACGTGAAACTATAACGACAAATGGTTCAAATGGCTCTGAGCACTATGGGACTCAACTGCTGTGGTTATCAGTCCCCTAGAACTTAGAAGTACTTAAACCTAACTAACTTAAGGACATCACACACATCCATGCTCGAGGCAGGATTCGAACCTGCGACCGTAGCAGTCGCACGGTTCCGGACTGCGCGCCTAGAACCGCGAGACCACCGCGGCCGGCAACAACAAATTATACGTGTTTCTTACAGCTGACGCTGAGAATAACGGCAACAAATTCACAAATATGGGAGCGCTCTTCCACATTTTTAAATAACAATGCCTTCCCAGATATTGTAACTAATAACGCAGGAAGGCAAATGTTCGGAGGAATGATAACAAAGAAACATCATTAATTATTCAGCATCAAACATGTGTAGATGTCTTTTCATACAGAAATCATAAAACATCTTGCTACGTGAATGGAAAATAGTGTGTAACTGGAAAATATCGATGGAAGTACTGAAACAATGCACTGTTACACATAAAGGTATCAAATACTCAGTAATAATAGTAATAATCATAATGATTAGACCAATAATTAATCCACTGTCAATTTAAAATTAATTATTTCATTGTTCAAACGCAAATTTAATCAAAATTACTGAGAAATTAAATTAAGTTTAAAGGATGTAGCTTCATAGTACATGAGAAAGACGTGAATCTGTTTTACTGTGACCATGTAAAATTGCAATACTTTACTTTAGTTAATAGGTTTGATGGGTCTAGGCTGGTGCAAGATAAGTGCAGTACTCCCTAATTATATCAGCACACGATACCGTTGAGGAATTCATTTCATGTTGACCTCATTGCTGTATAACATCTGTATGTACAGCAGTCAGTTTCGTGTACGAAACCAGTAATTACTTACAGACGATAATGTTGAAACAAAAGAAATATCTTGTTTATATGTTGCAGTTATTGTGATGTACCCTATAGCCTTCAGCATAATTTATCACTGACCAGGAGACAAGTCCCTACAATGTTACAGCAATGAAATTATTCAAATCAGAGTAATTGGAAATGTAATTCAACCTTCATTATGTCTTTTTGTTTCTTAATTTATTAACTATAAGCTGCAATAGGCACGGCCCTGATCTCATGGTTATGTACCTCGTTTCCAATACAACGTCCATATATTCGCACAGTTAAATACTCTCATCTGCAGCAACATGCACCACGGGCAGTGATTGTACATCCACCTAGTTATTAATCCCGGCAGCCCGCAGATTTACATCTGACCGCGTACGTTGTCTGGGTAGATTGGATTGCGGGTGCTCTGCAGCTGTAGGCTTTCGCTCTCGAGGCTAGACTCGGACCGTTGCCCTACTGTGTCGCAGGACCTCGCAGACGAAAGTTCAGGTTCTTGCTTTAATCTAATTATGATTCTATGGATTCATTTCTTGTTTCAGAAGTTAATGATTTTGTTCGCAGCTTGCCTGACACAATACGTATCGAAATATCATTTTCATGTAAGGATTGCAATAATAAAACCATAGGTATAAATCGTAACATCGATCCGTCTACATCAGAGAATAAAGCATCACTCCGGGTGATGTGAATACAGGGTTTTCTGCATTGCTAAATTCTTTTGGCGATATTTACTGTCTGGAACGTATGGTAAGCTACTTGCCGCTAAAGCCTCGTTTTATTGTTAAGACAAGTATTGAGAATGGCGACACTTTGCATGAACGAACAACAATTCATCTCTTCCCCCATTTGGCTGTCGGATTGAATTGTGACGTTTACTCGTTATCGTTTTTTATTTGCTGCAAGTGTTCTACATGTGTAGAATGCGTCTTAGGTTGTTTTGATTACTTATATTGTCTAGAAAAGGATGTGTAATTCTTTGCCATTTTCTCTGGCTGGAGCTTAGAGAAATCACTACTGTGCCTCACGAAATCCTAGTCAGGGATTTCTGAGAACATTTTCTACTCAGAGAATAGATGTCCCAATAGTCAACATTGTCTACAATCATGGATTAGGAGAATGAGATTTTCACTCTGCAGCGGAGTGTGCGCTGATATGAAACTTACTGGCAGATTAAAACTATGTGCCGGACCGAGTCTCGAACTCGGGACCTTTTCCTTTCGGAGCAAGTGCTCTACCACTTTTTTTTATTAAACTATCATACAAAGAACATAAGCACAAAAGCAAAATATTGAAGCACTGGAATTGGTTCAACTCAAATTACGTCCTACAATAGGCTGGAGAACACATTTCTATGTACTTAGTGTCATATTTAAGCTTATAAACATAACAGAAATATTAAACTGACAATAGAACCTTCAGTTCAGACTGAGACAGAACTAAAACGCAAACATATAAAAGAAAATTAAAAAAATATATAACTTACTGTCTTAACTAGAATTGCAGTTCTGTCAGTTGATTCACAACCGTCCAAACTCTTCACAGAAAGTCATTTGGAGCATAAAAACTAATAACAAAGACATACAAAGGCACCATAAATGAAGGAAAACGTCATAATGAAGTTAATAAACACCGTTGAGAAGTTGTAAGCAGTCCTGTGAACAGATGTAACCCCTTATTCGATGTGTATTTTGTCCGCTACAGTGTGGTGCATGTGATGTGTCCGTGCCGGCGTCGAGAATTACCCTGCATTTGGGTAACGTTTCCTCTTCCAGCGTGCCGTTCCCATATAAGCCTCGAAACTAATGAGATTATGTTCACTATTGTGGATGATGGTATATGTCACATGCTGCCCTAACAGCCACATCACGGTGTTGTTCTTGGTAGCGGGAAAATGTTTCGTGTCCGGTCAGAGCAGGATGTCAGTGCAGTGGCTGGCGGGGTGCTGCGGATAATCAGACCCAGCCTCTGCTGCACCCATTTCCAGTTAATGAGGTGACCGCCACAAGTAAAGCGATGGCGTTAGGTGTCGACCAAACCACAGCGGACGCGTTTATCACTGTCACGTAAGCCGATTTTATGCAACCTTTGAGTAGTGGAGATAACATCGTTTACCACTTTATACCATGTGGATGCCACCTCAGCAGTGTGGACTGTTAAATTTAAGTTGTCCCAAACTGCTTTCCAGTGAACACTCGGATATTTAAGTTCAATGAGATTCCTGACTATTGGAGATGTCCATCTTTTTAATAAGACGTGCGTCGTCGGTAAATCCTGCGTGATACAGCTTACTTCAAAGACTGCTTGACATGTCGTAGTTTGTAATGCATTTTACCTACATCAATGGGTGGGTGCGTATAGGTGGGTTATAAGGTTCCGAAGAGCCAACTTGTTACGCTCAGAAGTTCCTTGTCCAACAAGTGGGTGGTTCGTTTAATACACAACGCCGTACACTTTTGGTTAATGTCAGGCATGTTGAGTCCGCCGGCCTGTCTGGAAGACATCAGCGTGGTGTATTTCACTTAAAACAGATGCCCTTGCCAGATAATTGGACCGAATAGTACGCTTTATTGAATATATAACTACTGAGGAGTCGTATGCATTGGAGAATGTCAACGGACCGCCAATTGTTTTCATACATGGCACCTTGCATTTTATTGGTGCACTACTTCAAATATTTTGCATTCATTTTTAACGGGAATTTGTCGATAATCATCCTCAGAGTTTTGTGGGCTTCGACACGCTTCGCCCAAGGTACAATAACTGCGTCGAATCCCAGACAAAGGTGCATTTATCGGTGTTGATTTTAGCACCGGAAGCACGACAGTACTCGTCTACCGCGGTCTTGAGGGGTGATACGTCTCCGTCGTTGCGCAGTAACACTCCGACGTCGTCGGCGTAAGCACGAACCACGAAGGACGTCCCGGCGATCGACAGGCCTTCAAGTTTGTCATGAACGGAGCGTAAGATTGGCTCGAGCGATAAAACAAATAATATCATGGAGAGAGGGTTCTCCTGCGGCACCCTTCTATCGACCTCGATGGGCTGAGTAAGCTGCCCATTTACTCTGACTTTGCTTGTAAGGCCCGTGACGAAATGCTGCACGACATTAATAACCCGTTGATCAAAACCACACCGCTGCAGTAGCTGTAGGAGGTACTCGTGGCGGATGCGATCAAATGCCTGGCAAAATTCGATAAACATCAATGCGAGATTCACGTTAGTGACTGACGCTATGGCTATTACATCTCTATATTCCGAGACGGGCGTCATAATAGTGCGACCAGGGAAGCATGATTAATGGTTGTGAATCACTTGCTTCATTGATGGAGGCAATCTGCTGTTGGTGCTCTGGCAAAAGTTTTGTAACCAAAACCGAGTAAAGTAGTCGGTCGGAAGTTATCTAAGGTTTTTCGGTGTTTGCTTTTTGGTATCAATACAATGCGACCTTCCTTCATTTAGCAGGCCCGTCACTCCCTCGCATCACTTCATTGAGAAAATCTGTAAATCCGTGTCCGATGGTGGACTAGAAACGCACATAAAATTCCCGTGGCAATCCATCTTGGCCAGGGGATATATTGGATGGTGAGCCAGAAACCAGTTCAATGACTTCGTCTTGAGCAAAATCGTGTACGCTCAGCCGAGTTCTTCCCGGGCGTGACTACGGGGGCAGAGCATTCACGATCTCTCCGTCGTCGTCACCATGTTAATAAAATTGCGAGTACAGATCCGTGAAGTACCGGTAAACTGCAGTGAAAATATCACTCTGTCGGGTCAAACGAAGTCCATCATCTGTGTCCAGCTCCGTGATAAAAGCTCGCTTGCGATTGGCACATTGTTTTATGAGGTGATACAACGATGCAAGTTCATCCCCTTGCAGCGATTTTACTTTAGAGCTGGTCTTCAGTCCTTCAAGGTGCGTTCAGTTTATGCCTATAATCCTCGCCTTTATTTGTTTGATGGTCGCCAGCTGCGTGTTGATTGGTGTCATATTCGCTTACACCTCTCGCAGAACTGTCCAGTAAAAATCACTCTTGCGATTGACATCTAGCGCCCGTTGCCAACTGTAGTTTTCTAAGAATAATCGCATTTTCCGTTTGACCACAACATTCCTCGGATATCTGCAGCATTTCTTGAGACAATCCGCCCATGTCGTGGAGATGACATCTCGTAGCGCGGCATCTCCGAGAACAAATACGTTTAGGCTCCACAAAATCCTATGCCATTTAGTATGCTGTTTGGCCAGATTTATCGTGACACAGAGAGTGAAGTGGTAGGAGAAACTAGCCGGAATGACATCGGCGTCCAGAACATTTTGGCAAATGTTCTCAGAGACGTGCAAACGGTCTAGACTCATGCGGTGGAGGTCAGATACGTGTACTTTAGTAGGGTAGGAAATTTTAGTTCCCACGCATCCTTCAGCTGCAGGTGACGAACCAGGTCATATAGTTCCCTACAGTATTTAAAGTTTGGCGATTTAACTTTCCTGTGGATCATACAGTTGAAATCACCACTAATTATCAACTAAGTTGGGTTGCGGCATAGCAAGTAGATGATGTCTTGTTTAAAGAAGTTAGCTCTTTCTGATTTGAGATTCGTTCCAGATGGAACATAGATATTGACGATGGTGACGTCAAAAATTTGGCAAGCTATGCCTCTACCGTAGACCAACATTTCGATATTGCTCACTGGGATTCCGTCTCGTGATAGAATGGCTGTACCTGTACCCTCGCCCGCCGTGGTGTTTACGATTGTTGCAAATCCTGATACATGAAAACATAGGACAGACACTTCCTGTAATAGAACTGTAGCAGCTTCGGACTCATAGATAAACCGCCTTAGCATTGCTAATTTTAAATTTGTCCTTACTCTATTAATGTTCAGGGAAAAAAAAACATATAAGCTTGACTTATGATCGTTAGAGACGTGTGAGTTTTGGGAAGCGTTGGAAGCCCAATCCATTTCACCGTCAGACTACGAACATACATCCGTAGGTTTTGTACCAGTTTTTGCGCTGACTTTATTTTTGTCTTCCTTCCAGCCACGGAGTCATATGTTTTAACTTTATTTTGCTGTCGCACAGTAGTCCGAAGTGTCACAGAAGACGGCGGAGTTGGCGAGTGATGGCTGTAAGCAGTATGTGAAAGTCCTTGCCCGGAATGGGTGACGGCAAGCCTGAAGACGCGTCTTCAGTAGGCAAAATGTGTTTGTTTGGAGCCGCACTAGCTGTTTGTATACAGTTTTCCGGTTCCTCGCGTTGCTTGGAAGTAATTCCGAGGTGGCGGGTGTTTATGTTATGCTCTACACCCCGTGTATCATCCTCTGTGTTTACGTTTAGCAGTTGAATGACTCCCGCCTCTAGTATGTTGACCAACTGTGGCGAATCGAGAAGCGGCATCGCAACGGATTGCTGTAAACACTCGACTGCACTCGTATTGACAGATTCTGAGTCGGGAGTTTCAATGTGAATTAAGCGGGTCGTAACTCAGCCGCCCGACATATGGGTCTCCTGTGTGGAGGCCCATGACTCCGCGTCATCGGTTTGATTTTGTGCGACCTTGTCACCGGAGCTACCACCATCACTAGTACGGCGTCATTTGTTAACGACATAAAATGCAACACCGGCGGCTAAGGCGTGACTCGCCACTGTTTTCTGAGGTAAGGGTGGGAAGGTGCCTTTATCGAGATCGTTGTACCCTGACGCAGACGCACTTGGTCAATCACAGAAAGCGTCTGATTTTGAGTTAGGACATCAGTCAATGCTAATCTGTCATTATTGCACATTGTTTCGAAGTACGGAAACGCGCCGTGGGCAATCATCTCGTAAATGACCACTCGTGTTACAGATAAAACAAGTGCCTACTTGTCCATCGTAAATGACATGAGCCTTATAACCACAAACCATTATATAGGATGGGATATTGATTTTAACGGCAATGTCAACTGAGCGAACCCCACTATAACAATGGAGTTTTTGATGGCTCGACCATTTCTCGTTCCTAATTGGTCGGATGTCACCGTATTAGGCAAGGACATCTCTAAGGAAACAATTCTCAACCTCAGGTGGCAAGTTGAACACTCGCACTTGTTTATATTCAATGTCAGCGTTAGTAGTTGAAACTGTACTCACCGACTGATCACGATGTCAAATGGCTTTGAGCACTATGGGACTTAACATCTGAGGTCATCAGTCCCCTAAAACTTACAACTACTTACACCTAAGTAACCTAAGGACATCACACACATCAATGCCCGAGGCAGGATTCGAACCTACGATCGTAGCAGTCGCGCGGTTTCCCGACTGAGGCGCCTAGAACACCTCGGCCACCGCGACCGGCGATCACGTTGTCGGAACTCTGCTTTCCCACCACTGTTCTCTAAAATTTTCTCCCGGTGCATCTGATCTAAATATTTCACAAAGAAACAGTATTCCGCCATGTCATTATATGCTTTGTGGACCTGGTCGGACATGATGCCAATAATATCTACTATCCAGCCATGGATTTCTAGAGAACTCGGTTGCACTTTCCTGGAGGGTTTCTCAAATGCAAAACACTGGATATTATTACGGGGTACACTGGAAGCCATAACTGTACTATATGAGCGGTCGAGACCGCTGTGAGTTACGACGGTAGTGAGGAAGCACTGAGAATATCACAGGTCACAATCCAAGAAATTCTATAAATTCGGCTTGCGGCGCTACGACTACGCGGAAGTAACAGCAATTCCGGTCGCTGTAGCGTCCCAAGCGAAACTGTCCACTGAGTTACCCAAGCACGACTCACGACCCGTCCCTACAGCTCATTTCTGCCAGTTCTTGATACCTTCTTATTATGTCATTTAAATCATGTTCCCAGAGCTCTAGCTGCCGGGGGGGGAGGGGGGGGGGGGTGCTGTTCATGCTTCCTGGACTAATTGCTAACGAACCGTTTTATCGGTAAAGTCTTTGAAAAATTTAGAAAAAGTATAGCAAACGCGCGACCAGTCAGTTCACGCACCATGACAACTACCTCACCCATAAGGCAAAGTTGGTTAATGGGTTTTTGGTGGGAAGTAATACTTTATGAATGAACCTTTGTTGGATCAAATATTTTAAAATGGTACATGTACAGAGTATTTCCAGTTCCAGAGACGAAAATGTTAATGTTAGAATATGAATAAAAGAAGAAAGGTAATTTCAGTGTAAATTCGATGTAAGATTATTTAATTACGATGACACGTGTGACGCATAACCTAATGAACTATAGATAAATCACAACCATTGTAGGTAGAAGAACATAACTGAACAATGAACTTTGGTGAAATATTCCAAAGATGTGGCGGAACAAAATAATATTGACTTTAACAGTTCATAAATTACAAATGAGATATAACAGTTATAATAAGTAGGTGAGTGATGCTGCCGTCATTATGCAAAGGGAACAGTGTCAGGCTTAGGTTGGTGGACATATGTTTATTAATTTCCATAATTTAAAAGCAGTTAATCTTCCTTCTTTTGTACGGTAATACTGTTGCGAAATGTCCCTGAGACTTATTTCTCCATTTCAAGAACCTATTGAAACAGACCTATTTGTTTACTTAAGTCAAATTCCGGTAGACGAGCTGAAAGTCTTCTAGAACAGTTTCGAAGACAGAAAGCATCACCACAGACGCTGTTTAACTGGTGAAGGCAACCATTTGGAACGGGACTGCCTTGACGTATTACAAAAATAAAATTACCGTTTACAATAAAATCGGTCTCCATTCTTCTTTAACTTACCTAGCATTTTACATAAATTAGTATTCTGTATCATTTCTTAAGACAGTGACAGCTTAGAGATCATTAATAATATAGTCACAAATATATAGATATAGGGTGGGAAATACGCAAATATAGCCGAAATGTGGAAGTGATTAATTCTTCTTAATACAACTGCGCAAAAAAATGGCTCTGAGCACTATGGGACTTAACTTCTGAGGTCATCAGTCCCCCAGAACTTAGACCTACTTAAGCCTAACTAACCTAAGGACATCACACACACCCATGCCCGAGGCAGGATTCGAATCTGCGACCGTAGCGGTCGCATAGTTCCAGACTGTAGCGCCTAGAACCGCTCGGCGACCCCGGCCGGCACCGCTGCACATTATCGAAGCTAAGCGATGTTGTCTTGAACGAGCCACAGTATATGATCGAGAAGCTTATACGTATACGCTGTAACCATACGAAGTCTCCAGAGAACTAAGTACAGTGAATGTGTGTGCACCTGTTGCAGTTCCACCGCAACCGCCTGTCATCCACGACCCGCGGGGACCTATCAAGGACGTGGCCGGGCCGTACGAAGAGGGCTCCGAACTTCGGCTGGCTTGCCTCGTCTCTGGAGGTGAGTTCCAGCAGGAGCTTCCTGTACTGTTCAAGTGGTAAGCGTCCGCTGCTGGAGTATATTTAATTTATTCTTGTCGAGAGAGTCGCTAAAATCATATTACCATATAAAAGGATGTCGCTCTTCATGTAACAAAAATGCTCGACGTTTTCTGTCATCACTCATATGTCAAGGTTACAACTTTTTCTCAGAGTAACGGCTAACCAAAAGTTGCGCCAGTGGTTCGCTTTTTGTATGTGGTTTTCTGTGTTTTGTCTTACTCGACAGAGCGACAATCTGAAACGAATTCCTGTCACGTACCACACAGCGGAAATCAGTGGCGGAGTATAAGAAAATATAAACCCACTGGAGCTATTGGAAAAGATGTTTCCATTTGTTTGTATAGCTAGCAAACGTTACAGTAATCCTTCACAACAACGGAACTAATTACTAGTGTACAAACTTAAATACCTAAATTTCAGAGAAATGTAAGAATGTGTATTTCATTTTCAAATATCTTCCGGGAATTCAGCCAGGTAACACTTTCAGCGACCGCCGATATTTCGGCGGGAGAACACCCCGCCATTTTCAAGGCAAACTGCAACGGACAGGCGACGTACATGCAAATTTAATACCTCGGTTCTCGGACCCAAGCAGGAAAGATAACACACACACACTGAACACTAGTGCCACCAAAGATGACCAAAGTCAGAGCTATCGATAGTGAGACTATGAATTCGCAGGTGAGGTAGCATTGAGTCTGTCCCTCTGTTTCTTGACAAGGGAGAGAGCCGGATTCCAAACAGAGTTTAAACAGAAACCTCCATCCCTGTTAACAAGGTTGCTCGCTAATTTAATCTCAACTGCCTCCCGAATCACACTGTCCCAATAGCTGGACGTGCATGCCAATATCTCGGTGTTATTATATAACATGGAGTGACCAGTATCCAAGCAATGTTCGGCAATAGCAGATCTATTTGGCTGCTGTAATCGTGTGTGCCGTGGAGGACAGATGTACTGAGCATAAACGGCACACACGATTACAGCAGCCAAACAGATCTGCTATTGCCGAACATTGCTTGGATACTGGTCACTCCATGTTATATAATAACACCGAGATATTGGCATGCACGTCCAGCTATTGGGACAGTGTGATTCGGGAGGCAGTTGAGATTAAATTAGCGAGCAACCTTGTTAACAGGGATGGAGGTTTCTGTTTAAACTCTGTTTGGAATCCGGCTCTCTCCCTTGTCAAGAAACAGAGGGACAGACTCAATGCTACCTCACCTGCGAATTCATAGTCTCACTATCGATAGCTCTGACTTTGGTCATCTTTGGTGGCACTAGTGTTCAGTGTGTGTGTGTTATCTTTCCTGCTTGGGTCCGAGAACCGAGGTATTAAATTTGCATGTACGTCGCCTGTCCGTTGCAGTTTGCCTTGAAAATGGCGGGGTGTTCTCCCGCCGAAATATCGGCGGTCGCTGAAAGTGTTACCTGGCTGAATTCCCGGAAGTTATTTGAAAGTTGTATACGCCAGGAGAAACTCAGGTCTCACATGTGTATTTCACTTTACAGATACTATAAGTCGCCCACCGCGTTTTTTTTTCTTTTTATTTTTTTATGTTAAGGCTAACCTCAGCAACTCTCATAGAAATATTCAACATATATATATTGTCGTGAATGCATATGGAATGGTACAAATAAAAAAAATATTTTTCTGAAGTTGCAAGCATACAAATGAACAACGTAATAGGAGTCTAAGATAAATTGTCAGCAATGCTAAACTATTGATAAAGTTCTGTTGTACACATATTTGGTTTGGTAAGCATGTAAATATAATAAGCAAAATTAGGTTAGAAGAACGAGCCAATACTGGGCGCAACTGTATTCATCTATGTACAGTTACAAATTTGATAACCTGGATGTTGAGCGCCCCCTGCACTATCTCATCAACATCGTTTTGGTTGCAGCTGACAAGCTACCTGTAGTAATTAATACAAAAGTGACCCAGTAAATTCATGCACACAAAATGTAAAGGTATTTACAAAAAGAAATGATCTGTTGTTTCAACTAAAACCTTACATAATTTTATAATCATTTAACAAAAATGTTCACATTGCAGAATAAATAGAAACTAAAACCCACTGATGATGTCACAGTGGTGCCAAAACATGTTTGCGTACTGAGAAAAACGGCATTTTGCGTAACTGGCCGACCTCATATGCAAAAAAAATTTTAACTGCAAACACGGCCAATACAAGGAGCATCAAATCAAAAAGATGGACCACTATACCAGACTGGTTCCTTCTCTAATAACAAACAATTGGATGGTATATCTCGATTCGTGTATAGAGTCCTGAAGACGGTACCAATCAGGCACCGAAACTGTTAACGTAATAAAATTATTCCATAAATTTACGGCTGTTGGATATATGTTTTGTGCAATTCATCCAACAACCACAGTCCTGTTGTCCCATTTACACGAGACGAAATTACATAAATAAGTTCCATCGTGTCCAATTTTGGTCGGTATGATTGCCAAAAGAACGATGTGGGTTCACTATAATACTTTTCCGACCACTGTACCATGATTGTAGCATACGTACACGGACTTACGTTACTGGATGATGCTGTAGCCTTCGGGAATAATATCAAACGTGAAGAGATGCAGGTGGCCCACAATAATTTTCACGTAGTTCATTGAAGTGATGAGGCCTTCGATTACTACCAAAGTCCCATAGCAGCCCACGCGAATGTCCCCTATAGCACAATACTGCCCGTCTGACCAAGTCAGGAGCACAAGGTACATGATTCAAACACTCGTTGTCCAGGACGATGGCATATCTGCATACGGCCAGCGCCCTGCTGTAACAAGGAACGTGATTCATACGACAA
The DNA here is from genome assembly GCF_021461385.2 of Schistocerca piceifrons. Lineage (NCBI taxonomy): Eukaryota > Metazoa > Arthropoda > Insecta > Orthoptera > Acrididae > Schistocerca > Schistocerca piceifrons. Next base: position 441,372,270 of record NC_060141.1, on the reverse strand, counting down.
AGCGACACGTTTTCTCTAATCCAAGATGATGCGGGCAGCTATGCTACTGGTTAACGCCATCGCCTTCGGAAGGCATATGAAGCAGGAAGGAATGCAGTTGTTTCACAGTAATTTTGATGTATTCCACAGGTCACAGAGTTCCTGTGGATCCCAGATGCTATCTCCATAATCTGGTACACGCTGCAGTTGTAACTGACAATGTCGAGTCGACATGGGAGCACATAAAGGTCGTCAGCTGTGGAGCCCCACATTCTACAATAAGCGCTGAAACAATGTGCTCAGAAAGACGTTTGCTTGCACCATCATTTACCCTGTCATCAAATCTGCCAGAGATCGCCGCTGCTTTATAGAAGAGATAAATCTACGACCTCCATTTTGTGTTTGGGTGTGGACGTCCAATACCTTTTCGCCTATTCTTCGTATACCGTTGTTCAACAATGTTACATAAATGCTCACACCACTAGTACGCTATCACGTGATCATGATCTTCCTTTACGATATGCTCGTTCTGGACGGCGGGCCATAGCAGTCTGCTCTTTGTCGCTGTCTTTGTCAGTGGACATCCACATTAGCTGTTTGTATCATTGCTAAAATGGTTCCCCATTCATTTCTGCACCGCTCGTCTACCATCCTTACCACCTGACGTGCCCGCACTGCAACAGGAGGTATTCCTTCTCGTGTTGGACGCCAATCGTAACGTTTTGTCTCATCAGTGTATATGGCACTAAGCCTAACGAAATATTAATTGCTAGATACTAGATGAGCAAAGGAATCATGAACGATTCTCACAAGATCCACGGCAAGAGAAAATGAGACAGACTACGGGAAGAAAATTTCATATTTTGACGTGTCTTACATCGTCATTATAAGTTACCTTCTTGTCAGTACTGTAAAGGGCGTCACATTGAATGATGTGTTTTGATGGCCCCAGTTTGGTCTTCTTCAAGGTGCTGAAACTTAGCCATCTTTAAAGAATGGTGATGGCTAGAGCACTGAAAGCAGTAAATCATTTGTCAAATTAATAGCGGTGACAGCAAACTAAAGGAAGGAAAACTCTAATAGAGAACCACCTACTTTCACACTAACAAATGACTGGACAAAATGTGTTAGTGGGATTTCCATAACTCATGAAGTTCTTCATAATTAAAAATTCCGCTAAAGAGGTGCAATGCATTTTCTTACTGTCGTCTAGCCAACTGGTTCTCGGCGTCTCAGCCCCTTCTTCAGGTATAACTAAAATCAATACGATATGGACATCTCTAGCTTAAATTAAAAGGCAACTCATGTGCCGTGCATGGCTCATCCGAGGGAGTATGGAACCAACTTTCAAATGTGCTTGACATAAGTCGCCCATATGCTGCAAGCGTTCTAGGCACTCGAGCATAAACAGTTTTCTCTAGTCCCTCTGATGAGCCAAGCATGGCATATAATTCTCGTATCCTAACACAGGACAGAGGCAAGAAGAGAGATACATGTCAGTCTGCACTTTCTAAGCGGTTAGACCTAGTGCAGAAACACAGTTCCAATGACTCTCTGTTGATCTATTGTGGACGGGGGACATCTTGTGATTAAGTAATTGTCAATATCAATGGAATTCTCCACCAGCGGTGTAACTGAGATGTTATTTTATTTTGCTGGCCGGAGTGGCCGAGCGGTTCTAGGCGCTACAGTCTGGAACCACGCGACCGCTACGGTCGCAGGTTCGAATCCTGCCTCGGGCATGGATGTGTGTGATATCCTTAGGTTGGTTAGGTTTATGTAGTTCGAAGTTCTAAGGTACTGATGACCTCAGAAGTTAAGTCCCATAGTGCTCAGAGCCATTTGAACAATTTTATTTTATTTTATTTTGAAGGCTACCAATTTCGGCATTCTACTATGTCATATTAGGGATCCAACACAATAAAAGAGTATACATGTAGTGTATATCAGTTTCAATGATGGCACACTGGTTGAATGGCTCTGCGCCATACACGGCCACAAGGCACCTACAAGAGGCGCGGTGTTCAAGAATCAATGGGTTGTTCGCAGCACGAAACTCCTGAAATTCAGGGATCTGATGAACATTATTTATTAGCAGGCGGGCTAACTAATACACTGAAGGCTAATACCAAACGTTAGGAAAAGCAAAGGAGATAACTCAGTGAACAATAAAAATCAATGTTTGCATCCGTAGGGTGAGTGCTAACAGAAGTAGCGAACACTAAAAGTGAGAAAAACTGAGTTATCGGAGTTTACTGAGGGTGGCAACGAGCGACACGGACTTGGCGCACGAAATATCCGAGTGAGAACTCAATCGGAGAAAAACATGGGTTTTTAATGTATTGTGGCTGCGCACTATTTCTTCCTTGCTACAGTCGGCCTAACCATCTGCCGTCACTTGACAGGCACCGATCAATCTGTGGAGTGATACTGCTCCCTAGGCGCATCTGCCCAACCAAAATCAAATTTCTTCCTCTCTCCTACTCGGTAGGTAGGGATGTTTATGGGCTGTACATTAACCAACTCTAACTTTGGCAGCAACAGCGCTCAGCTGAAAGCTAAAGGTCGCAGCCATTCGTCTCATGGGTAGCAACAATAGTGTATTATGTCACTTGGCCTTGCCCAGAGGACTCTCGTGCATGGGGACCGTTGTTGCAGCACTAACTTGTGTAAACCCACTGACGTTACGGTTATCAGGGGTAAGTGTCAAGCTTCCTACTTCTGCTAAGATATGCCTTTTTGTGACCATCTTCTTCTATGACGTCTTACACCAGCGTCTAGGTGTAGAATGGAGTCACCAGTTAATTATCTAAAGTTTAAAATATTCCCTGGGACATCTGCTCAGAGCGTCTGCAATTCGCAGGCCTCTACCGCTACAGTTTACCTCTGGTAACCTAAAGAAACCACTTTTGCCTGCTGTCTGTATTGTGTCTCTCATTTCCTATTTTGGTTCCAACGGCCTTAAGGTTAGTAATGTACAAGTCATTACATTGTCAATATATGACAACATGTACGCTTTGTACTGATTGTAGTTGCATACGAAGTTGGAGATGAGACCTCTAAACCGCCTTGCAGTAAGAGTTCAGTAGTAAGAATGTTGTCAACTGTAACGGAATTTTTAGTTCCGAAGCAAATGCATTGTATTTCCACCTTAAAAAAGAATATACTGAACAATTGGCCAGTACAGCTCAAAGAATAAGTTTCGGTGGAAGGTTAACCCAATTTGATTATCCTGTGTGGGTCCTTGCAGTTGCATGCATTCCTTACAAGTGTTAACTGGACAGAACAGTGTGGTGTCTCACCGCATGAAGAAATGAGAGTTTCGCAGTAATAGTGACGTCAGGCAGCCTCAGTTCTTCGGCCCTTGTCAGCTTCGACCTGAACCTAAAGTATGACAGGACAGTGGGCTGCTGCTACTGAGAACCTCAAAATGTGTTTGCTGTACAATAAGATCATTGTGTGAAGATGAATTCTAATATTCCACAAAGATCGGTAGATCCGCAATGCCTGATAGACAGATCACGAAGTAATATCTAGTATGTGTAGCCCTTTGTTAAGTAACAGGACTTCCCAGTTACCTTATTTCTGTGACATGGTTTTTGCCGTTTTGTGTTATTCGTCAGAAGTAACACGGTATTATACCCGTGACAGAAGCTATTACTCGCCTTTCTTCTGTCGTCCCTGTTAATCAGCGGTTCTCTTGTAATAACGTTATACATTGCTTAATGTCAGCCTGCACCGTTTACATAGTTACAGCAAACACGGGCCCTGCCTGGTATCGCTTTAGGTAACACAGGGGGAACGCATCATACAAAATATTACTCTGGGCATTACTTGCATTCCACCTCATCTTGATTTCTGACATCTGGAGCAGATTTTTGTTACTGCTGTTGAGTCCACATGGTATAGGGCTTGGATCCACCAAATCAGGAACACCGGTGGATGATGATTTTGTAGCTGTCTAGTAGAACTATTGTATATTTGAAGAGATACACAGGATGTTAGAGACACTCTGAAAAAGTTGTAAGAGTGCTTAAAAGTAGGTTGCGCTGAGAAACAAGTGTTAACAAAACATTTCGATACTGACGCTGTTTCTGAGTTAATTAGCATTAAAGTTAGCCAACAGTCCGTCACGCTCTCAAATTCAATCAAGCCGCTAGAGACGCTGTCACCATAAGTGTTCATCGTTTGGTTTCCTAAAACCAAACAAGATAGGACATGGGACGGTAGCAAATATTGAACCCTAGCCAAAATCCGATCTACCTCTTGCGCTATCATCTATCCTTTGTGAATATGAAACTAAATGTGTCTGGCGGGCCGCTTGAATTTACGATCTCAGCTGCCTGATTGGCTAATTTCAATGCTAATTACCTCCGTAACGTCACAACCTACTCTACAACATCGTTATAAGTATTTCAGACTGTTTCTGAAAACACTATATGTCTGTACTGCCAAATGTAAGATAATGACAAGCAGATAGGCATTCCATTATGATTCATGTGTTTTTTTTGCAGAAACACATATTTTAAATTACTGGAAAAGACAGCTCCAAAACTAGACGCATAAAGGAATATATTTAATATTTTATACGACAGGCCTGCTTCGGCTTAACTGCTATTATCAAGTGAACTGAGAAAATACGAATGTCATTGATAAGTTTATATATATATATATATATATATATATATATATATATATATATATATATATACGTAAATTGTGGCTGTTTCATGTTTATATTTGCATTGGTACTAACCTGCCTGATTGGCTAATTTCAATGCTAATTATCTCCGTAACGTCACAACCTACTCTACAACATCGTTACAAGTATTTCAGACAGAAATGACGACTGTATTGCAACTATAGTAAACTTTTGCTGTCAAGTCATAATAATTATAATTATAGTTATGTAAGTTGTGTCATGTTTTGCTCAAGTTTTTCGTGTAACATGTATGTTATACCTACAATTTACCTAGGACGAATACCAAATAAGATAAATGCACTATTCGAATCCACAGACATACAACTGTCTTTCCACGCAGATAGCAATCCTATAACGACATTATGCTCAAACACAACCAAAACCTCCGAACACGTTACTTCTGTAATTCACAAAACCATGTATGGCGATAACAACAATTGCTATATTGGCCAAACCGGACGAAATTTTAGCAGCGTTTTTAAAGCATGCATTAGAAACAATGACAGACTTCTCTTTACACCTGAAAACTGAATGCTGAAAGATGTTTGTCGTGTAAAATATTAAATATATTACCTTACTGCCGCAAGCTGTAGAGCTTCCACTACTATTCTGCGAAACACAGGTAAGTAAAATCTTTTATATCTGATTTGAAAAGCAATGGATGTAATGCGTTGGTATTGGCCTAGAAACAGAGTACTGCATGTAACTTCGCAAGATAATTGTGTAACAATATTTCGAATACTTTTAATCATCATCGCTTATCGTAACTAGTAAAGGATGGTAAGGACAATAAGGAAGATTATTAGTAAGAGTAACAACTTACGTATGATAATGTCATTACAGTGATATAAGTGTAATGTGGTACAGGTAATGTAAAGAGATTCAAAAAAATTATGTCATGCTCTTACGCTCTGTAGACTCAATGCTACCAAGCTATTATTCAGTCGATGTATAATAAGCCATATGCCGAAGCAAGTCTGGTAGCTGATAGGTCAAAATTAAAAAGAAAATCAATTTAACTTAGAAGTTATGAGATCTGGAAACTGCAAAACTTTTGGTCGAATAAATGTCGTCACTCGGCCCAGTAACCTCAACATTCGAGGAAATGATCCGTGAATTCCGCCCCATCGTTAAAATGAAATAACGCATAATCACGTAGCGCAAGCGGCCAGCCGCTTCTTTAATTTTAACAGCAGCGGCGCCGCCCGTCATGAAAAATTGCGCGGCAGTTACGGTTGCCGCGAAATTATAAATCCACAAACCCGCCATTTCGCAGCCACCACCACCATCATCACCACCACCACGAGCACAACCAACTCCAACGTTGGGGCGGCACTCACGCAAGCGAGCGCCTCCCTCGCGGATTCACATTCAGCGCGCATTTCACCATAATTAAACTGCGTGTAATTACCGCTTTGTGTGCGACATTACGGCAATGAGCAAAAATAAACCATTTGTAGTAGCTGAACCGTATCGGAAGCGACGCATAGCGGCGGCGGTGATGGCGCTGCAACAGTAGACTACTGTACAGACTGTTGTGTTTGTGTGTGTGTGTGTGTGTGTGTGCGCGTGTGTATGAGTGTGCCAGTATTAGGACGGCTGTTGCAGCCGGGACCGGTGAACGGGCGTCGTGCTTGCGTGCGACGGCGCGTGTTTTGAGAGCAGCGGTGCGCGTCGCGACGCCGTGGCCACGGTTCGCCGCCTCCGTCCGCCCGTCGTCCACCGACGCGTCCCGACGCCGACGCTGCTGCCACCTTGTTCCCCCCTGCCGGCGTCGGCGCGCGGCACCGCTTTCGCGTTCTGCATCTCTTACTTAAACCGTTCCGCCTCCACTGGGAAAGCCGTTTAAGGCTTTTACGACTCCTGAATGCGCAGCGCTCCTAATATCGCACAAAGCCTTCTGGCGAGGTTTCAAACGAACAGCCCTACAAAAGCGCGGAGGTTTCTTATTCAAGAGTCTCACTGCACGTGTTGGGAGAAACGAACACAGTGTTCCAGTAAGTAAGGGAGATCCGTTGAGAGGCAATACTCTGGACCAGTGCTTCAGAATGAAGCGTGCACACTTGATGAGCTAATAGTTCTGAAATAGGGATGGCGCTCATCGCTGAAACAACCGGTTTTTCATTATATCGGTTTTCTCCCACGCTAGTTTAACCTGATTGTTAACACCGCTCAAGATATACAATTTCTGGAATTGCCGATTTACGGCTTTTATTCCTATTATTTCCGGTAATAAACGTAGATATCGGAGAAAGGTTCACAAATTTGACTCAGTTTAAAGGTACATTGAATCAAAATATGAAATTAAGTATGCCAATTAAAGGAAACTTAACCTATTCATCATTTTCTGTCTTTGTAGAAAAACGACAAGTGTTTGGAAACTACAAAAAAAAAAAAACTCTAGTAAGATGTTATCTGTTCTTTCGGTATTGCACTAATTCTTATGCAATGTGTTCTTCTGTCAGCATTGTTATTAAAATAGCCCTGAGCGTTTTTCAGTTTCCTATTATGACGCAATATATCAAAGCAATGGAAATTTTACGAAAAAAAATTACACATTTAAAAAAAGGTTTAATTAAAAAGGAAAAATTTTAGCACTGCTGCTGTGGATAAGATATTTCGGTTTTTCACGAGGTAATTAGTAAAAAAAAACACCTATTATAACAGAGAGCGAATACCGAAAAATACCGATCATGGAAAACCAAAATACAGGTATCGGTTTAACCTGTCGAATTTTTCCATCTCTGTTCTTATGAGGGAGGAATCTATGGAGATTATTTATCACGAGTTTTCAAATGGTTCAAATGGCTATAAGCACTATGGGACTTAACATCTGAGGTCATCAGTCCAATAGACTTAGAGCTACTTACACCTAACTAACCTAAGGACATCATACACATCCATGCCCGAGGCAGGATTCGAACCTGCGACCTTAGCAGCAGCGTGGTTTGGGACTGAAGCGCCTAGAGCCGCTCGGCCACAGCGGCCGGCATGACGAGTTTCAATTATCACAGCAACAAAATGAAGTTGGTCATGAAACATGGTGTAAGTGGTTTTTCACATCCTCATCCATGAACACGATATATTTCTCCCAAGCGTGGATGGCGAGGCGCAAGCCTTGGTTGTAGAGTGCTGCATTTTGATTGTTCAGGGTGCGTCCCACCTCTAAAACTAGTGGCAGACTTCCTCACTTTATCCACATACAACTGTATGTTAATCCGAGGAAAGAACAAAACGCTCTCGTTGTCATGTCAGTAAATTATGGGGGATGAGAATAGATTTAATGACATAGACTAAAGCAGCGACTGTTTACCTCCTTAGCTCCGCGACCCCTCAAATAGTAAACACCAAAAATTGACAGTAAGCTTTTATTCCTAATTGAATTTGAAACGCTATTAAAGATGTAACGAATTATTTACTATTATATTATCACATTGTCCCCTCATAGAAGCCTTCTTCATATACAATAGATAGGGGATCCAGTATTTGAATCAGAATTGAAACGAGCTTTGGAAGACTAGGATCAAATAAGGCCGTGGGTATAGACAACGTTGAATCACACTTCCTAAAAACATTGGCGGAATTGGCAACAAAGCAACTATTCATGTTGGTGAGCAGAATGAATGAGTGTGGCAGTATATTCTGAAGGTTAAAACAGCCAACAAGTGCGATAATTACCGTACAATGTGCTTAACAGCTTATGAATTCAAGTTGCTGACAAGAATGATATACATAACAATGGAGAAGAAAACAGAGTATCTAATAGATCAGGTTGGCATAAGGAAAAGTAAAGGCACCAGAGAGGCGATTATGAGGTTGCGGTTGATAGCAGAGGCAATATTAAAGAAAAATCAAGACACGCTCAAGGGTTCTGTAGTCGTGGAGAAACCGTTCGACAGCCTTAAATCGTGCACGATGTACGAAATTCATAGAGAAATGGAGGTAAGCTTGTGATATACAGTATGTAGAAAAGCCAGGAGGGAACACTAAGACTGGGAGACCAAGAAGGAAGTGCTCGGATTAAAAAGGACGTAAGACGGGGATGTATTCGCACATAGTGTTCAATTTATATATAGAAGAAGCAAAGACAGAAATAAAAGAAAGGTTCGAGAGTAGAAATAAAATTCGTATTGGGACGATATCAATGATGAAATTCCCTGATGAAATTGTTATCCTCAATGAAAGCAAAGTAGAATTATTGGTTTTTCTAAATAGAATGAGCACTCTAATGAATACAGAATAATTATTGGGAGAAAATCGAAGACGGACGAAATTTATTGAGCAGTAGGAGAAATGAGAGCAAGGAGAAACCTAACATCATGATTGATGGTCATAAGGTGGATTCAGGTAAGGAATTTCACCAAAGTAAACCATGGCGGACGGGGCAAGGAGGACACAAAAAGCACACTAGCAATGACAGAAATGGTGTTCCTGGCCAAGAGAAGTCTACTAGTATCAAACACAAGCTTCAATTAGAGGAAGAAATTCCTGAGAATGTACGTCTAGGACACAGGTCCATATGCAAGTAAAAAACTGATTGTGGGAAAACCGGAAAAGAAGAGAATAAAAGAATTTGAGATGTGATGCTACAGAAGAATGTTGAAAATCAGTTGGAATGACAAGGTATGGAATGAGGCAGTTCTCCGTGGAATCGTGCGACGAATGGAATATACGAAAAACACTAACAAGAAGAAGGAACAAAATGGTGGGAAAGCTGTTAAGACATCACGTAATAACTTCCAGGGTGTCAGAGGGAGCTGTAGAGGGTAAAAACTATAGACGGAGACACAGATTGGGATATATCTAGCAAATAATGAAGGTCGTAGGTTGCAAGTGGTACTCTGACGTGGAAAGAGCGGTACAGGAGAGGGATACGTTGCTGCATCAAATCAGTCATAAGACTGGTGTCTTAAAAGGAAAACACATTGCACTAATTTTATACATTAATAAACTACCGACACCATTAAAAATACAATACTGCTATTTATATTATTATACCCTCTGAGTTTGTAGTGACAGGTGCGTACCTTCATACGCAAAATTATCCAAGAGACCTGAAATGCGTATCGCCTGATTGGCATGCAGCCCACATAACGTAGCTGTTTTTCAGATCCTCTAATCTGTTTGCAGTACAATCGTTACACTGTACAAAATGAATACCACAAGTTATCGGTAGAGGACACTTTTTTTTAAGGTAATAAGTTAAGATATAAATCAAAACACGAAGACGCAAATGCTGGAAACGTGTCATCAGAGATGAGACAGCTTGTAAAGTCAATTTTATTACAGTAAGCGACATTTCAAGATCACGACCACAATTATTGGAATTTGAGTTGACTAACTCCATCTCATAAGTCAATCCAGCAAACTTAAGGAAAAATTAAACATTTTTATGGAAGAGATATTTTGAGAAAATATGTGGACTTCTTAAGTTCTCTGACAATTTAAAGTATTTTTGCTATTTAAAAGGTTTTCTCATACGTGTGAAACGTCGTTTCTGAAACGGAAGATTTGTCATAAGCTGAATGTTGAACTAACCAGTTAAAGCAACGTGATTAACGCTGGCAGCGCTCTACGGAAGCCTCAAAATTAAAAGGTATCACTGGCAATTATTCTGTATTCATGAGAGGGCAGTTATTTCTCCACATATCTGAATTTTAGAGTACATCACGAAGTATTTTGGCTCTGGATCAGGACTGAAACCAAGAACCTATAGCCACTGTAACCAAGCAAAGGTTTCATGACTGACCGACACTCGATCACAGCAACATTCGTCACTGGTTTGTGCTCTGTTTGGAATACTGACATGACCCTTAACTCCCAGTTATATAACCACGAAGAACTTTTAACATAATTTCAAGTAGCAAAGTTTGCACATGTTTAAAACGAAGCGTCATGAGATCTAAAGTTTTGTTACCGGTACTCGAACCCAGCTTGTTATCAGGTTGATAACTAAGAAAAATCAGATGTTTGCGATCGAAGTTTTTCACGATCAGCAACACGTCTGAATATGAAATGTGGATATAATTTTTTTTTTCCTGACTGATATGGAATCCAGCATCTACCGCCCTTGGTTTCTTCCCGAGAACTGTTTGTTCAGCCAAAGCGAGATGTGTGCGTGTTTGGCTACAAATAAGTGGATATCGTTGTTGTTGGCAACACAGGAAGAGACATTGAAAATGAAAATTTTTTGTCACTCGCAATTCGGTGTGTATATGTTACGGCTGCTAATGAAACCATGGATATTTTTGCGCTGGACCTGGATTCGGACCAAATATGTGCCGTTCGTGGAGATATACAAGAGTTTGCATTCTTGGGGAAAACAAAGAAAATATCTAACTATAGTGCTGTGAGAGACAGAAATCGCGAGAGAGTAGATTCGAATTCGAATCCCAGACCGTCAAGTTTTTCAACGTTTCAAGTTCATATAAAATAAGAGCTCTCTGATCTGAGGTGACGATTGGCTCATTAAATAAAATAATGTTTTTAGTGACACCATAGGTATACTGCCAGGTTTTATCACATCTGCTTGTTTTGGAGATGCCGTGTTTGTGAGAGTGTTAAGACTCGGTTAACGCAAGGGTCAGAAAATTTCGGCACAGTGATAGCGAAGTTACTCATGTGGCAGTAGCTCGTGCTGAAGCATAGCCTATATTCTATCACCATGATTGAAATGTATCGGACAAAGCAGTTGAATTATTCTCGTGTCATATCTATCTTATTACGAAAATTTGATGTAATGAAAGAAAACTGTATGTTTCAATCACAGTTGTGAAAAGATTCAAGTATGTCACACAGAAATCAGAATGTATATTTACAAGGAAAATGTATCTCTTCTGCTGCAGATACGAAAAGAAAGATATGAAAAAGAATGCAGTTCTGCTATTGCATACATCCTTCACCTCCAGATTTGCCTCAGTATGTTCACTACTTCTGTAACGTTTGTCTCGCATGGCGATTCCCTAAATGACAAGCAACGCGCAAATTAATGTGATTAATGGTCCCTTTGGTTTAGCCTTTACTGAGCCTTGCTTGTGATGTAACTCAGTATTTGCCAAACAGACACTTCTGCTTACTCCAACAATGTACTGAATGGAGACAGTGAGACTTCTTATGATGCAGAGCTCATCTTATTATTTAGTCACTGAATTTCGTTCTGACAGTTTTTCGATCGAATAACGAAATATTCCAAAATGTTGCGTTTCTCCAGCGATACCTGAAACGACTTTCATTATGAACTAACGCAATGGAAATTGAGCATGCCACCGCTAAGCCGACATGGCATTGCTATGGTACAACTTTCATTGTTAAGTAGATATTTATAACACAGATTACTCAGCATGCGACATTAGAGATCAGTCGTTCCAAATCGTCAAATCTCGGTTTGAAACCTATGTTTTACACGCTTCGCTGTGTGGACAGGAGCACGGTCATGTTGGAACGTTATTGTGACTCCATAAAATCTCAAACGAATGTAAGGAAACATTGCGTTATCCATATTTCCAGTAGTAACGACTAGAAAATGGACGATCCAGGTGCCACAGAACGCCGCAAGCTCTTACCCAAAGTGCGACAACAGTTCGGCCACGCCTTTGCCTCTGATATACGTATTTGCAGTCGAATCTAGCTCCACTTGGTCGCTGTACGTGGAGTGCTGCATTTAGTGCAGTAGTAAACACCTTCTCCCCCCGTAAATATAGCTTGCCGCCGTACAAAAGTGGTTTAATCTGGCTACCTTATGTTGCTCCTTCGACATTTCCTTAACCGCTGACTTTCGTCCATATCTTACTTTCTCGTTGAGACGACGACGGTTGGTCGACCTGCTAACATTTATCTGAATGATAGACCTGAAAGGGTCTTCATCACTGCGGTCACTACTGTTGTTCTCTGTGGTAGCCCGTGGACGCCCAAGGAAACGACGACTTTTGACGGGGCCTTCCTCCGCTATCCTCTTCACCTAGACATGTGTCGTAGATTTTCTCCACGCTAGGGCATAGTAAAAAGGCGCTGGTATGTTATGAATCTTCATCAAGTGCAAGAATGCCACCTTTATGAAATTCCTTGAGCTGCGACATTTCTCCAGTTGACATATTGACAATGCAGGAGGGAACGAGGGGCGATACAAGGTGGAGAGCACTTCTTCCACCTCAAAATCGAAAATTATTCCAGATTACCTGTTTTGAACAAATATGTGGTAAATTAAATACTTGTGAGTATTGTTTAGAGAGTCGTGTAAATTTATTCCATCTCCAAACATCGTATGCGGTAATAATAATGACACTGTTTTCAGGGATTACAGACAGAATTTAGATTGACGTTGTGATGCATGTCATGCTGCTCCGGCTGTCGTTTTTCGGTCAACTCTGTTACCTTACATATTACACCACAGAGGTCAGTAACAGAGCTTCATACGAGTGGGAGGATAGTGGAACAAGTAAGGCGGTTAGTTAGTAATCTCGTGTTATCGAGCTCCTGTTCTGTCACTTCTACGAATTTTAATTCTCTGTAAACAAAGAATTGTTAGTGTACAAGGACAACGACAATTGTAACGTTCAAAGTACTTGTAGTATTGTAAACGTTTGTGTACATAGCTTTCACGTCTCATTGGAGGATGGAGAGGACAAACCGTCTCCCATGGTTTCCCTGTTATAAATACGTCAATTTGAGGTTGAACTCAGCCTTCAGTTGTTAATCATTTTATATTTTTAGCACTAGTATACCCTTAGATGCCATTTTCAACTAATGTTTTCCACGGCCACAGGAACACAACGTGTGTTACTTCTGAGGCAAGCTATAGTCCAGTGCTCTCAGTGGAAAAGATCGACTTGGCCCAGACTGTGCAATCTTTGTTGTTAAACCTTTTCCTACCTGGACAATAAGCTTTTCTTATTTGTCAAATTTGTGAAGGTTCTTACTTAGGATGTTTTAAGTTAAAACTAAATTCGTTCACCTACGACTACGTACAAGAAATCTTATTAGCAATTGCGGTTTGTGAAGAGACTACTGGCCGCACTTGGCCGCACATCGCTGGTTAGATGGGAAAACGTTTACTGACTCGAAAACTAATCTCCCAGAAGGAAGGGACAAATAAAAAGAAACCTTTCATGTTGGGAGGTTATGTGACTTTTATTTCAGTGATTACAAAATCAAGTGGAACGAACAATGAAGTTGGTAGTACGAGCATACTGTTGGTGTCAGTATGAGGCTGCAGTATGTGGGGCCTGAAGTGACGTAGATCTAGTTTAGGTCAGAAATATACAAACTGGAAATCACGGCACTACTAAATTCTGCAATTCGTATGCGTTGCTTGCACAACGAAATTACTGGTGCAGTATAGTCATTTAGAAAAATAAGGCACCGACGTATTTTCCGGTGAGAAAGATCAGTGGTAAACAGTGTTCAATACCTCACTTTATTGAAACTGGTGCTCCGCAGAGCTAGAAGAACTGCTGTTCCACAGAGTTAGAATTTCGAATTGACGACTAGTGTAAGGCCTCTGAGTAGGGTGTAAGTTTTGCAACGTTGAAATATTTTTCTACATTGTTGAAGTGGATACAACAGTTAGAGTAATTCCGCGAAGATGTGAACTTGGACTACGTGAAATGTGTTAACTTCCACGGAATATTTTCTTCCTTTTATTACTTGAAATAGGTGACGTTGACCAAGTCATCTAGACAGAATGATCGTGACGTTTAACAGAAGAGATTAACAGCCTTTGAAAGTGTTGTTTTCCGCCAGTTTTGATATTCTGCAAGCGTCGTTGCTATACGCAGGCAAAAGAAGCAGTGCAACGCAATATTTGTCATATGGTAACGTCTTCATCCGTTAATTTAGTTTTAACGTAATATACGAATAATTAGAGATGTCCAGTATTAACTTGAAAAGTATTCCCTAGACATGGAAAGAACTAAATGAATACCTGTAACGGTCGACCTCCTACAGAACGCGCAAACCTTAGCTTCTAACTAAAAAATTATCGGTTTTCGGGCAACTGTCTCTAAAAATAACTAATAACCATTAAATTTCTCTTTCATGCAGCATCAGACTGAGGAAGTTAATTGTGATAACGGCAGTAATAATCAAAGAATTTGCTAACTTCGTATTCTGCAATGATATTTCTCAATCTAAGAAATTTCTTGAAATAGTGAAAATTTTAGAATGCTTTGGAATCGAGAATCGAGGCTACGGCGGGTAAAAGCATGTTTGTATCCCACTGATATGAAAGTGGCATTATTTCGGTTTCAGAACACTGCTGATAATTAATCAGTTAATAGAGAATTGATTTTTTTCACCGTGTCCACTTTGCAAGATAAGCGCTTCATACTTTACGACACAATCATGAATGTAGCATGTGTGGGCTTCAATTATCGATTGCTGGCACGGTAGCTCAGCGTGTTCGGTCGAAAAACTGACTAAAAAGTAATGAAAGGATCAACGACGAACTTGAACGGGTCAGTTATAACGTCCACCCCGACCAAACGCCACGAACAATAACAAACAAAATGTAAAATAAAGTGGTTTCGTGGATTGATCCTAGTTTTTGGCTGCTACGTCTGGATTCGATTCCCACTACCGTCATAAGTTTTAAACCAACAAGAACAGATCTTTTCCTCATCTGTTAATGCCAGTAAAGAACGTCAGATTGCACTTTAGTTCAGAATCCTCATTATAAATATTATATCCCTTCGCTACCAGCTGGGGCACAGCAGGCTTAGGTTCCACCATAGCAGGAGCGAAAGCGCCAGCAAACAGAAAGTCTGTAAATTTTATTTTATTTAGTGAGCCCGTGGTTACTTTAGGTCATAGAGGTCTTGTTTTAATTGAACCTGACACGTCGAAAAATTTGATGATGGACTGGGATTCGAACTCGGATTTACTCTTTCGTCGTATCGATCATTGCGTTGTTTTGCCCAAGACTGCAAAGTCTTCCAGGTCTCCTAGAAAGGCTCATACCTACTTCTACGTGGATACTCACCAAATAACACTTAACTGGGTAACAGATGGTTCATCGAACCACCTTCACAATAATTCTCTATTACTCCACTATCGAACAGCGCTTGTAAGAAACAAACACCTATATCTTTCCGTCCGAGCTCTGATTTCACTTATTTTATTATGATGATGGTTTCTCCCTACGTAAATCACGTCAACAAAATAATTTAGCATTCTGAGGAGAAATTTGATGATTGGCAAATTCGTGAGAAGCTTCCGCCGCAACGAGAACGCCTTTGTTTTAATGATACCAGCCCCAAATCTTGTATCGCGTCCGTGACACTCTATCCCCTTTCTCTCGACAATAAAAAACGTGCTGCCCACCTTTGAACTTTCTTGGTGTACTCCAATAATCCTATCCCACACCGCATAGGAATATTCCAAAAAAAGAACGAACTAGCATAGTGTACGGACAAGCGTGGTATAGGCAGCCTCTTAAGTACATCTGTTGCATCTTCTAAGTGTGCTGGCATAAACTCACAGTCTTTGGTTCGTCTTCCCCACAAGATTTTGTGCGTGTTATTTCATATTGAGTTTGTTCGTAATTTTAATTTCTAGGTAGCTAGTTGAATTTACGGCTTTTAAATTTGATAGATTAATCGTGAAACCGAAGTTTAATGTTTTCATTTTAACACTCATGTGGATGACCTCACACTTTCTATTACTTAGGCTTTATTGCCAATTTTCTCACCATTGAGATATCTTTTCTAAATCTTTTCCAAACGGTTTGGGTCTTTCGATGCCTTTCCTAGACGATCATCTGTGAACAACATAAGGTGGCCGCTCAGATTGTTTCCTACATCGTTTATACAGATGAAAAGTAGAGGTCCTGTGACACTACTTTGTGGAACGCCAAAAGTCACTTCTGCTTACTCTGTATTTTTCCGTCAGGTACTACGAACTGATACCTCTATGATACGAAATCAAGAATCCTGTCGCGAAACTGAAATAATATTACATATGTACACAGTTAGATTGGAAACCGCTTGTGAGGTATAGTGTCTAAAGCGTTCAGGAAGTCTATAAATACGGAATCATTTTAAAATCGTTTGCCAGTAGCACTCAACACCTCGTGTGAGTATAAACTGTTAGTTGTACTTTGAAAAACTGATGTTTTGAAATCCGTGTTCACTATCTGTCAATAGACCGTTCTCCTCGAGGCAATTATTGATGTTCGAACACAATATGTGTTGCAGAACTCTGCTGCTTATCGACGTTAAGGATATGGGCCTGTAATTTAGAGGGTTACTGTTATAGCCTTTCTTGAATGTTGGTGTCACCAGTGAAAATTTCCAGTCTTTCGGTACTGATCTTTCTGTTATATATGAGGAATTATGGAGCTGTTGCATCAGCACACTCTAAAAGGAATCTAACTGGTACACAAGGTGGACCGGAAGACTTGGTTTCATTAAATGACATTTACTTGGGTTACTAATGTTGACAGCTGTCCTTCATTGGGATTCTGAAATGTTTACTTTGTCTTCTTTGGTGGAGGAATTTCGGAAGACTTTGTCAAGTAAACGTGCTTCAGCAGCACAGTTATGGAGAGTATTTCTGTATCTATAGCGCAGAGAAGGCTCCGCTTATGTATTGCCGTTAGCATACTTCACATATGACCAGAATAACTTTGGATTTTATGCCAGGTTTCGAGACAATGTTTCGTTGTGGAAACTGTTATAAGCAGCTCCTACTAAAGTCCGTGTTAAATTTTGGACTTATGCAAAAGATGGCAAGTCTTGAGGATTTAGCCTTCATTTAAATTTCGCATGCTTTTTTTGATGTTTCTGCTACAGTTTTCTGACCTGTTTTGTGTATCTAGCTCCATCGTTTGTTAATTTATTTAGTGTAAATCTCTCAATTTTCGAAGATACTATATCTCTGAATTCAAGCCACCTTTGGTTCACAATTACATTGCCAATTTGAAAGGATTGGAAATAGTCTTTCAGGAAGGCGTCAAGTGAGTTTTTATATCCTATTTTGAGTAGATACATATATATTTAATTTATTCATGGAGGATGTAAGTCTCGCTACGATAAACCTGGGTTCTCTAATCCTTGTATCGTTTCTGAAGCTCATTATTAGCTCAGGCTTGTTTGTTGCCAAGGAGTGAAGTCGGTTTTCTCATCCATTTCCTATTCGCATGGGCTCTTGACTAATTACTCGAAATAATTTTCAGAGAATGCGCTTAACAAACTTTCGGATGATATTTTAAACGTACCTCCAGATTTAAACATGTATTTTCGCCAACAAATCGAGGGTAAATTCAAGTCACCACCAACTTTAATTTTTGAGTCGAGTAAGTGAAATTAAAGTTTTCTTTGAACTGTATGGTCTGAGTTGGAAGGTCGGTTAAAGGATCCAATTGCTGTTTTATTCCAGTTGCCAAGAATCACCTCTACCCATAATAACTCACCGGAATTATGTAGTCCAATTTTGCTACAAGATAAACTAGTTCTAACAGAAACAAACACACTCCACTGCCAGCTGCATTTAGACTTTCCTTTCTGAAAAACGTTAGTATTATTGCAAAAATTTCAGCACAACGTATCTCCGATTTTCGCCAGCTTTCAGTACCTATAACGATTTGTGCATCAGTGCTCTGTACTAGCGATTGGAGCGCTGGTACTTTCCCAACACAGCTATTACAGTTTAGAATTGTTCTAGAAATGGTCCCAGGATCTGCATTCTTCCTGTGTTCGACCTGCACCCTTTGAGACTGAGTTCTTCCATTCCAGTTCCTCATCTGGAATGGCTCCTCCCGATTTGCACACAGATGGCACGTTGCCTTTCTTCTCCTCCTGGACAGCTTTGTCCCTTAGGGGCCCCATAATGCGCCTATCATTGGAACTCTCAACTACCAATAATCTGTGACTGACTGGAGAGGTTTCTTCTGACACAGAACAAGCGGCTGCATGTGGCTGAGGGACAGTGTCAGTCAGAAGCCAGAAAGCTGTTGGTCAGACTCTGCAGGAAGCCCTTACTTTCGTCCCCAGGAAACACTTTCGTAACCTGCCACGCCCCGAGGCACCCTCCCAGTCGCCTGTGGGTGACGGGTCAACCATAACGTGAGCATTAACTGGACTGGCCACTGGTGCGGACCGATCGGCGGGCTCGTGGCTTGGGTTGGACATCTGTTGGATCCCTACGGCAGGCTCGCAACAGTGATACCCGTCCACTGCAGCCTCAAGCTGTGCAATCGAAGCCATCACAGCCTGGAGCTGAGAGAAGTGTCACTAACTCGACTCGCATCCGCACACAGGAATCACAGTCCCTAGCAGTACTGAAGACCGTGGGAAACTCACTTCAACGGACTGTCGACAAGCGCAACGGATTTCTACTGAGGAGAACGAAAGAAGTGTGTGTAATAAATAAGAATAACACTCAGATATTCAAATATTAAACTACCAAATCACACTGGTGGGTCTATATAATTCACTCTGATTAGGAACTTAAAGTTTCTCACAAAATCGGTCTACTTCCGAAACAAACGAAACAGCGAGAACAGTGTCAATTAAATATTAAATTAACAAGCATAAATCCAAAAACTGAACTGCTGAAGTTCGCTCCTAGTAAGGAACTCGTAAAACATCATACTGTCAATGATTTCCCTATTGCTGCTCTGTCTTAGTCGGCAGCTTTAGCTTAACTGACCTGCATTCGAACTCACATATTGGTTCCATATCCAGGTTTAGCACAAAAATGTTCATGGTTTCATTTAAAGACCTAGCATATGCACACCGCAATACTAATGATAAATAATTTCCATGTTAATGTCTCTTGGAATGTTGTCAGCAATAACGATAGGTGGCGTTACTTCTAATCTAATAAGCACACATCTCACTACAGGTGAGCAAACGATTCATGGATAGAAAACAACGACGGCAGGTGCTGTGTTCGATTCTTGACAAGCCAAAAAAATTATATGCAAATTTCAAATTAAAACAACTCGCTGCTGGTGAGAAAGCTCGATATCTAACATTTCATTATACTTAGTTAACAGTCTGATTACTTGCTGGATTCGAGTCCTGTCACTATGCACATCATGACGCTTCGTTTTAAAACCGTGCAAACTTTGTCACTTGAAACTATATTAAACGATCGCCGTGGTTAATTAGCAAGAAGGTAAGGGTCTTGGCAGCATTCCAGGCAGTGCATAAAAACTTTCAAGTGCCGATTTCGCCAACTGATACTGCTGAAATCTTCGCTATGTCATGATCTTATGGCCAGTCACCAGTGACGAACGCTGCTGTGGTCGAGTCTCGTTCAGGTAAGATATCTTTGCTTCAAAAATAGTTCAAATGGCTCTAAGTACGATGGGACTTAACATCAGAGGTCACGAGGCCCCTAGAGTTAGAACTACTTAAACCTAAGTAACCTAAGGACATCACACACATCCTATCCCGAGGCAGGATTCGAACCTGCGACCGCAGCAGCATCGCGGTTTCGGACTGAGGCACCTAGATTCACTCGGCCACAGCGGCCGGCAAATCATTGCTTCGTTACAGTGAGTATAAAGCTTGGTTTCAACCTATATCCGTAACAAAAACTCATTCCGTTGGACAATGACCTGGGACGTTGTCTTGCCGCACTAGCTCGCAGTTGCACAGCATGCGACGACCCTTCGTCTCGAGAGCCACCTGCAACATCGTCAGGTGATTTCGGTAGTATGATTCTGTGACAGTTTTCTTTGATAGTCTGCATGTTTTACTCAAACCATGCTGCCTCCACTGGGATAGCGAAATTCATGTTTCCAAGATTCATGAATGCGCTGTGCTCCTAATATTGAACTACACCCCTGGCAAGGCTCCAACAAACAGCGCTACTTAAGATTCTTATTCAACCGTCTACGTACTCCACGTTTTGGACGGAATGAGCAGGATAATGGGAGGCTGCCTTAATAGGCCTCGAAATGGAGCAGTTTTTTTAGAGGTAACCAGATACATTTAAAGAGGTAATTATAACCATCGTTCTGAATGGGAGCATACAGTGATTGGGCAAAAAATACGAGGAGTCCGTACTCGAATATAAACGGAGATGAAGTCCAAGCCAGCAAGTTGAGCTGTTGTATTTGATCACGAACGGCATCTGTGCAAGACCCTCAGTACGTCTCAAGTGTCAGTTGGAGTCCGAATAGTTTTCGGTGTAGGTGTGTGTGTGTCTGCATTATGTCGGAACTAAATCAAATCTAAAGTTGGCAAATTGACGGTGCTCTCTTGGTGGACGCTTCGGTAACCAACGGACTGGATGAATCTGGTGTCTCAAGAGACACCGTATCGGAGGTTTACACCGTATGAAGGGCAAGCGGAGAAGCAACATCCGCTTTGTCAGAACACGGTCAGAACTATGTGTTTAGTGATTGTGACACACAGTCATTATAGAGTATCTCTACGAAAGATCAGGGAATGAAAGCTGCAAAATTTACTGCAAAACTTAATTTCACCCTTGCGAGCTCTGTCAAGCAACAAAAGAACAAGAAGGGAGCTCCATTAGCATGAAAGTGAGGGGTGAGTTGGAGTTCCAAAACCAAACATCAGCAATGAAAATTCCTGTAACGAAAAAATGAATTGTCGATGCCATACTACATTGACTACGGAGCAATGTCTTGTTTCACACTTTTTCAACCTTCTGGCGGAGTTTACACCTGTCGTAATTCGCTCCAAACCTACGATGCAGACTAGTTGCTACGAAGAGTAAAACATGGAGCGCGTTCGGTGATGATTTGGGCAGCCACGTCGTGGCATTCCATGATAATCATGGTTACACCGCAAAGTCATATTACTACCAAGGATTATGTGACGATTTTGGATTATTACGTTCATCCTATGGTCATGCTGTGTTCAAAGCGATAGGACCCTCTTCTCACAGCTCGCATCGTGCCCTACTGATTTTGTGAGCACGAGGATGACTTGTCGGATCTTTGCTTGCCGACATAGACGTCAGATCTCCAAATCTCAATATTATGAGCCTTTGTGGTCTACTTTGGAGAGAAGGGTGCGTGATCACTATCCATCATCGTTATGAGAACTTCCTACTGTTTTGCAGAAGAAACGATAAAAGATTCCACATACTTGGCCTTTACGAGACTACTGGAATATCTTTTGAATGCTAAACTGTTTCGTAAGCTGTATTAGAGATGGTAGCTGGTTGCGTTTTTGGTGATTGCGTATTTTTGTCCAGAGCTTGTGTTACTGAGGTTATTTGTGATGAGTTACAACAGTGAGCTAGTTCGAGCCATGGTCCCGTCTACGTCGCTTCTGGTGTTTCAAAAGTATTTACTTGTCAGAAAGTATCTCCGAATATACACTTCTCTATAGAGTTAATACTGTGATCTGTAGATACAAACGAGGTCCTAGCGAAGAATATGAAAAATCAATACAGTAAGAAATGAAGAAGTACTATAAAGTATCTGAGATAAATGTTAATGAAACCTTCACACGTTATCTACTCACTATTGAGATATGTTGTCAGTTAATTTAGAGGGCAGTAGAAGATATCGTACGACAATAATGCAATTTAAGGAAGCTACATATTCCGCACTTCCCTCTAGTGAATATAAATTTGGCACATAAAGGCTAAGTAGTTAAAAAATTCCTTTATAATGTATCTAAGCGGCAGAAGTTATTTTGAACCGTAAAGCGGTATCTTCGTAACCTTTTACATACCATAGAGTAGCTTCTGAAACGCGATCTTTGGCACCACATGTCCAAGCACGGGTTACGAAGTTCACATAAATTAGAGGCCAGTGGTGAGTACATCATTACGTTCCCCGACCCACAACTTCGCGATTCTCTCGTCCCAACGAGACAGCGATCTTCCTGCAAGTGCTCTTCACCGTCGGGGAAGACATCAAGCAATAAAGGAATTTGATGTTCTGCAGTAATGATCATGTAGTCCACAGGCGTCATGGTGCGTTTGGTTACTGCCGCAACACTACCTTATCGTACCGCTTCCGCAACTACAGGCATTCCGTGCTGAGCGTGGCTTTGTTGTGGCTCTACTGCTCTCTAATTGCCGCTTGCTGTACTGAGTACTGGCCACTATGAAATGCTTATCATCCGTTCTTATGAAATAATTAGGTGATAGATTCAGATTTTTGCAAATCTGACAATCTCGCATCTTCTTTCGATAAAGGACTGAAGTTCTGCATCAAGTTAAGTAAAACACTGAGGGCAATTTGAAGAATTTGCAGAGGTAAAATCGCTTTGCGTAGACTTTGCGTACGTTTAACTCAAACATTGCAGTGTATGGAATGTAGATTAAATATAGAAGTCTTAAGTAAAGTTGGGAGCAGAACGATATCTTATTTCGTTCTCGATTTACTGGTTTTCAAAATCGACGGACAGTCTCGTGTCGTGCCCAGTTTCATCCCTGTGCATTACAAATCATGTGATCATAACAATCGTTGTATTTCATAAACGATTCAGAATATCTAAACGAGATTCTTTGGCAAATGATAGCTCGCAAAGGGGTGCATATATTATATGATAAATACTAAAAACTTTTTTATTGAGCGTAATGTGGCAAAAAACGGTCCGTGGACTGGGTGGCAGAGGCCGCAGGAAAACCCAGGGGCCGTGATTAAACACGTACTCAGCATCATGGGGACCACTACTAGTTAACTCGTTCATAGAAGTTGAGGGGATAATATTTTCTCCAGCGTCCTACATGCATGGGTGGTATATTTTTGAGCAGCTGTGCGCTTGGATGTCGTCATATCTGGACATTTTAATCGACCTGGCGTCAGAACAAACGTCATGAATCCGATTCGGTGACACATTTCCTTTTATACACAGTCGAATCTCGATTTTCTAGTGCCACTGCAGACTTTATTGAAGATGTTATTGGGTCAACATGGGAACACGCAGGGGATGTCATGCGCACTGGACGGCGTGCTCCATGACACTTGTAACAGCACCATCATTGTACTGTGTATCGTGCCACAGATCGTCGCTTGTTGTGGTGTTCAGCGCAGCCAAGCCTTCGACCTTCACCGTCTGCTATGTGGCGTGTACAAACAATTCCTTGTCAACTACTGGTGATCTTACCGTGACTCAACCACGTCCCATAGTTGCTCATATAAATAGCACGCTACCAACTAACCATCTTGGCCGTTCTAATAACCTTGTTCTCAGACGCCTTAAGAAACCGTCCTATGTTGAAGTCCTCCACAGATGTTTATTTCCCCGGCTAAGGCTTGTGTTGTAGCTAGAATGAATCCCCATTCGTCTCTGCTCTGCTTACGTAATTTTCTTAGCGCGTCACATGCCCGCAAAGCCGCCACCTGCCCGCAACGCCGCCACATGGCGTTCTATAGTATGTGGGCGTGGACAGTGGTCGTAATGTTCCGCCTGACATACACAAAAGGAATATTTAAAGAACTCCCGCACGCAGAGTCGCAACGTATACCTATTGACCAACTGCTTCAACTCTTAAAAGGATCGTACAGAGCCACGAGAATTTTAAGTGGAAGTTAGGATGAAAGAAATGCCGGTTTCTTCATTTTCCTCCTTTGTACACCTAACGTGTAAACCAACGAATGTTTTTCTGGTTTCATAATTTCAACTGTTTTTATGTAGTGATATGGCTCAGTATGTGAAAGCTGAATAATTTTCTACCCAGAAGATTACACAGTAATTTTTGAAACTTTACAGGCTACATGCCTATTAATGAACATAACATTTTCCAGAGAAATATTTGACGTACAAAAATGCCGAGACTTGGTAAGAAACAGAAAAATTTTTGATTACAAAAATGCCGAGACTTGGTAAGAACTAAGAGGGTGCTTTCATTCGCTTATAACACAGGCCCACGAAGGAAAAACTTTTTTGCTGAAAGTACCTTTTTCTTATGATTTTTATGGTGAGAAATCCAAATATGATACTTAAAACACTGTTTCACCCACCACTTCTTCACATTTTAGAGCAGAATTTATTAAATTAAGCGATTTTTTAAAGAATTTAACAGGTTTTATATAGCTAAATTAATTTAAAATGGGGGTATAATGAATGCAGACGTTGGTAACCCTGCTGAAAAACGTTTTCTGGCCAAATATAGGTCGATTCTGTTTTGGTGTCAACAGATGGTGTTTCGCTTACTGTCACTTTCCCGTTTCCTATACATGCACTCAGTACAATGTCTAATCGTGGTTGTAAAAATTCTGCTGACAGTTTTTGTTTTATTTGTGGTGAATTTGTGATTAAAAAAACACCAAAGTAATGTTAAAGACTTTGTGAAAAAGGTTTATCTATCATACTTTGAATCTAAACTTGGTGACCAAGATAAATCTGGTGCGCAGCATAAGGTATGTTATGTGTGTGTTGAAGATCTGAGAAAATGGTCCAAAAAGGAGAAAAAACCTTTAGATTTGCTGTTCCTATTATATGAAGGGAGCCAAGAAATCATTCCGATGATTGCAACTTTTGCAGTGTTCATATTACTGGTCATAATACGAAAAACAAGAAGGTAATGAGCTACCCTAACCTTCCGTCCGCCATCCGACCCGTAGGGCATGGTGTAGATTTGCCGGTCCCTGAACCACCAGGTGATTTTAATTCTATGCCAACAGAAGTATTTTCTGATGTACAAAGTGATTTAGATGAACCAGAAGATGATGAAGGTCATTTTAATACACAAAGTATAGAGCCCAAATTGTTTACTCAAATCGAGCTTAACGATTTGATTTAGGATATGGGTTTAACAAAAGAAAAATCTGTGTTTCTTGGCTCTAGATTCAAAGAAAAGAACTTATTGGCAGTTTGAATCAGCATATACATGTATAGAAAGAGAGAGCAGCAATTTTCCAAGTTTTTTCAACAAGAAGGTGATTTAGTGTACTGCTCAGACATTCCCGCTCTGATGAATGAGTTCGCATTGAATTCAAAAAGGAAGATTGAATGCTGTTTATTGTTTGATCCGAAACTAGTTTGAAGGCTGTTTTATTAGGCAATGGTAACAAGTATGCATCGATACGTGTTGGACATTCCGTACATATGAAAGAAAACTATGAAAACCTAGAAATAGTGCTAAATAGAATAGGCTATTCTGCTCATGTTTGGATGATATATGGCGATCTAAAAGTAACATTCATGCTCCCTGGTCAGTAAGGTGACTTTACCTAATTTCCATGTTTCTTGTGTGAATGGGAGAGTTGGGCTAGGAATCAACATCGGTGTAGAAAGAACTGGCCTGTGAGAGAGTCTCTAAAATCGGGTGAGAAGAACAGTCTAAACAAAACCTGGTAGAAACATGAATCGTACTCCTGCCACCTCTGCATAAAAAGTTATGCCTAATGAAACAGTTTGTAAAGGCTTTGCCTACAGATTGACCATGTTTTAAGTATCTCTGTCAGAAGTCTCCACACGTTTCAGAAGCTAAACTAAAAGAAGGCGTCTTCGTCGCTCCTGACATTATAAAACTGATGTTTCATGTCATCTTTGAATCCACAATGACCTCAAATGAGAAAGAAGCATGGGTATCACTCAAGCAAGTCATTACAAAGTTCTTAGGACATGAAAAAGACCCAGAATATGTGTCTCTTATAGCTACAATGTTAAAGAAGTTTTAAACTTTAGGATGTTTAATTAGCCTAAAAGTTCACTTTTTGAACAGTCACCTTGATTACTTTCCGGTCAATATGGGAGATGTTAGTGAGGAGCAAGGAGAGCTCTTTCACCATGACATTAAAGTGATGGAAAACCGCTACCAAGGCTGATGGAACACCAACATGATTGGGGCTACTGTTGGTCACTTCACCGAGAAGTTCAGCAGGCGACCCATCGCAGAAAAAGCTCCACAAGAAGCTTCAAAGGAAAAAGAGAAATAAAATGCAAACCAATTCCAGCTGACAAGTTAAACCGCTATCAACACATATCAATGTTTTAAGTGGCTTACTGTAAATACAAACCATGCTTATGCTGTAACAAAGCGTTTCATTAATTTCCACATTTACCCAATAGCGTAGGATTTTTATACTATATAGTAAAAAGCATATTGCTCGAAAACTATGGGTGATACAATAAAACTAAGGCTAGATTTGCATTCGGCTCATAAATATCTATAAAGATCAGTTATCAAATTAAAGAAAGTTTTTCAAAAAAAAAAATTTCGTTGGACTGTGTAATGAATGAGATCAAATCGAAGGGTAATGGACTTCACAGCTATAGTGAATATTTGTAGCCCACCTAATGTAGTTTCGTGGTTAACGTAACGTGTATGTGAAGTGAGGTTAAAATTCCCGCCAAACTAACCATATTTAGAAATTTCGTGGCATTACGTGTTAATAAAACAGTTCCAGAACTGAAGATAAAATCTTCAAGTGTTGCATTCAAATGAAAACCGATGTCTTTCCGCCATTGTTCCAAAGCAAAATAGAGTAGTTCAGTAGAATTCTTCAGTCTTCTACTACCGGTGGTTCATTGCTATTGAAAAGTCGTTATTACAGGTAGTGAAAGAGGCGGGAGGAGGGGGAAGAATGTTTACGAAACTAATATTATCGTGCCACCTGGGTTGATTCCTGGTAGTAGTTTGTATTGCTTGCACATTTCGGCTGTGTAGCTGGTCAAGCCACGAACCAGCAGGTCTACAACCGTTATTAATCTTGAAATTAATTCCCTTCTGAGAAATTTCAACTACTTTTCTTCATTTCCTACAATCAGTGTTGCGTTCTTCGGATAGTTGCCACACGCTGTCAAAATCTATATCATGGTCGCCGATTAGACTGCGTTCTACAACGCTGTCAATCACTAGTTCAGCAGTTTCCAGAGGAGCGTATAACTACTCGAATGACAACCCAGTAAACAACAGAATCCTTTCATTGCTTCTTGACTGTTGCGATGTGAAGTCGCTCGACCGTTCGAGAAAATACTTCCACGGTTCCTCGGAACACTATGTATCTATTGGGAGAGGCTTGCAAGAAAATCAGTCAACAGCAAGAGAATTTCTCACTTATGCTCAATGGGAGACGTTAGAGATGCAATCTGAGTTGTCACGGACGCTCACAGCTGAGAGTGAATATTACTGATGCTACATTCCAACAAAATACCACCCATCCACATAGCGTTACCGTTATGCTGAAAAGTATGAGACGTCCATCGTCACTGGTAGGTAGACATCCGCGCATTCCAATTATTGACAGCCTCAGGATACACTAATTTGGCATAATTCAGTTTGTTATATGTTGTGTACGCAGCAAGAGTTTCCAACCTCCCCTCTGCTAATCGGTTAATCCGATAACATAACCGTGATCGCAATGCATACTGAACTGAATTTTCAATTGTGCTATTGTCTTCAAGGAAATGCGGACTGATTAGTGAATGCAAGTGTACAATAAATTGTTCTAAAAGAACAGCCTATTCTATTCCAGCAATTTCTACTTGTTTGGATTTCATTTAATACTTAAACAGTGTCATAATTCACGCGTAAAATATGAAATGAAAAGGGGTACAACATGACTCAAAGAATCCACAACATATCTAACTGAAATAATACAGAAATCGATTAAAACGGTCGTCAGCCCAGCTGTGCACTGTCGGTCCACTACCTGATCAATGCTGCTGACAACTATGAATATGTAACCGTCTGTTTGTACGAATTGCAACGAAAGGTTGTCACACATTTCTGACAACAAAATACGGTACGAAATAATAATGAATAAAGAAAACAATTCTATTACATCGTTAACATTCTGGTACGTTGATTTGGAAAAAGCATTTAAACCAGTCTGAAAAGTAAATGATTGACTGGAGATACCACTTTTCTTACCATATTAATTTACGTAAATTCATATTAACGTTTACTTAGGTGCACTAGATATCTAGACATGACAGGCTATGTACTTTGAACAGATCGTAATTACTATGAAAACTGTTGGCTTTCAACAAATTGATCAGAAATATGAACCATGTCAGTATACAATAGCGTTATTACAATGGACACAAATCTGAAATGTGTGAATTTAATTATTTTTCTTTTCTTAATTTGGAATTGCCAGAATTACTTTGATTTCAGTTAATTTAATTTACTTTGTCTTCTAGCAATTAGAACGACGATACCTGTAAATACTAGGCGATAAAAAAGTCAGTATAAATTTGAAAACTTAATAGACCACGGAATAATGTAGATAGAGAGGTAAAAAATAGACACACATGCTTGGAATGACGTGGGGTTTTGTTAGAACAAAAAAAAAGTATTGGTAGACGCGTGAAAGATCTCTGGCGCGCGTCATTTGGTGATGATCGTGTGCTCAGCCGCCACTTTCGTCATACTTGGCCTCCCAGGTCCACAGATCTCAGTCCGTGCGATTATTGGCTCTGGGGTTACCTGAAGTCGCAAGTGTATCGTGATCGACCGACGTCTCTAGGGATGCTGAAAGACAACATCCGACGCCAATGCCTCACCATAGCTCTAGACATGCTTTACAGTGCTGTTCACAACATTATTCCTCAACTACAGCTATTGTTGAGGAATGATGGTGGACATATTGGGCATTTCCTGTAAAGAACATCATCTTTGCTTTGTCTTACCTTGTTACGATAATTATTGCTATTCTGATAAGATGAAGTCTGTCGGACATTTTTTGAACGTTTGTATATTTTCGGTTCTAGTAAAACCCCATGTCATTCCAAGCATGTGTGTCAATTTGTACCTCTCTGTCTATATTATTCCGTGATTTATTCAGTTTTCAAATTTATACTGACTTTTAGATCACCCGGTATTTTTGAACAACACTCTAAACTTATTCAGGCTGCATTATTAATTACTTTCAAATAACTCTTAGCAGACAAACGAAACTTGCAAAGGTAATCTTTTAATAGTTTCAACTATTGAAACAACGGCATTCAGTAAATGGAAAGAAATAGGACGCCAAGTAGGTGACAATGGCTGACGATAATAACAAGGTCATATGCCTACAGCTTTTACGTACAGCACTTATAACTTCAGTAAACTTCACAGATAATGTCACTGGGTAACTGATTAATTTTCTAACATGAACGAAAATAGAACCACCTTCCAGGTCGATGCACATTTTGAGCTGTCGACTTCGTTGTTGTCTACTATGGTCCCTCTGCTCAATGTGATGTTGAGTGCACACCTAGATTCGCAGTGATCAGTTACTGAGCAGGATCGTGATGTCATTGGAGCTTCTTACCCATACTCGTCACACTGTTGGCCCCTCGCTAGTAACAACTGCGTCTGACACAGGTGCGACAGTGCGCACAACGTGCGCGTGTTTACTTTTATCTCCCACAGCCAAGTACGTCCCTTGCGCGCACTGCTACGGCGTCACATTCACGTCCAGAGACAGCTCTCCTACTTAAGCCTTCACTCACTACTAACGATATTGCTTTTCCTATCTTTTCATAAAGGGTTTAACCCAGAATAAATGCATCATAAAGCAAAATAATTTGTACAAGTTAAAGCACATTCAACATTTCAGCCGCCCGAAGTGGCCGAGCGGTTCTAGGCGCTTCAGTCTGGAACCGCGCGACCGCTACGGTCGCAGGTTCGAATCCTGCCCCGAGCATGGATGTGTGTGATGTCCTTAGGTTAGTTAGGTTTGAGTATTTCTAAGTTCTAGGGGGCTGATGAGCTAAGATGTTAAGTCCCATAGTGCTCAGAGCCATTTGAACCATTTGAACAACATTTCTAAGTAACACATAATACCTGAACGAACGAAACTAGTGTATCATATTTAGAATTAGGACAATGTGTAGTAAAATTTAGGTAGCGTATGTGTATTATAGTGTCACAAGGCACACAACAACGACAGGCCACAACCTCACAAGACACCTGCCTGGCACCTCTCAGTTCCGTGCAGTAGTCTCCAGACGGCGATCACAAACCCAACTTCTTCGTTCTTCGGCGCCTGTCGTTCAACGCATCGTATATAACCGCCAATACTGCGGACACAACCAAAGAGATTGCTGTCAACCGTAAACAACATCGTTTCCACGTTGTACTAGCAGACATGGAAATTCTTCGGCCGACATGTACACGGACACTCAGCACAGTTCCGAACCAGCAGTTAGAAGTTGAGTTTTGTTCCTGTAACCAGCTCCATATAATTCCTCCAAGGCTACATTCCGATTTAGCAGTTGCTGTTAAGGGAAATGAAAGAAAGGTTCACGAGTGGAATCAAAATTCAAGGTGAAAGGATATCAATGACACGATTCGCTGATGACTTTGCTATTCTGAGTGAAAGTGAAGAAGAATTACAGGATCTGCTGAACGGAATGAATAGTCTAATGGAGACATAAACTGTAGAGGAAACTGAGAGTTGAAAATATCCGGCAAGTAATTGAGGACTACAATAAGATTTTCACTCTGTAGCGGAGTGTGCGCTGATGTGAAACTTCCTGGCAGATTAAAACTGTGTGCCGGAGCGAGACTCGAACTCGGGACCTTTGCCTTTCGCGGGCAAGTGCTCTACCAACTGAGCTATCCAAGCACGACTCACGCTCCCTCCTCACAGCTTCACTTCTGGCAGTACCTCGTCTCCGACATACCAAACTTAACAGAAGCTCTCCTGCGAACCTTGCAGAACTAGCACTCGTGAAATAAAGGATATTGCGGAGACATGGCTTACCCACAGCCTGTGGGATGTTTCCAGAATGCGATTTTCACTCTGCAGCGGAGTGTGCGCTGATATGAAACTTCCTGTCAGATTAAAACTGTGTGCCGGACCGAGACTCGAACTCGGCTGGCTAAGTCATGTCTCCGCAATATCCTTTCTTTCAGGAGTGCTAGTTCTGCAAGGTTCCTAGTAGAGCTTCTGTTAAGTTTGGAATTTAGGAGACGAGGTACTGGCAGAATTGAAGGTGTGAGGACATGGCGTGAGTCGTGCTTGGGTAGCTCAGCTGGTTGAGCACTTGCCCGCGAAAGGCAAAGGTCCCGAGTTCGAGTCTCGGTCCGGCACACTGTTTTTAATCTGCCAGGAAGTTTCAAGTAATTGAGGACTAAGGTTGAAAGCGGTGCTCTGAGATGTTGGCAGAGGGAAGACATTCGTTGGGGGCCTCATCAAAGTGGTCAGAAGACTGATGACTCAAAAAAAGGTAAGGAAGTATAGAACAATCAAGAGTGTCTGCAATATTATATCCAGCCACTGTGACAATATTATATATTTCCAAGAGACAGCAAAGGTAGACACTCTTTGAGTTACGTATAGGACATCAAATGCCACGCGTGTTAGTGTACCAAAATGAAGTACTATTTAGTAACACACTCCTCGTAAATATTATCAGTTATTTCTTATAGTGTTGGCACATTTCCGTTCCAATGCCGCTATATAAAGCAATTTTCTTGGTAGTAAGCGTGCAGTCAGCCACCTTTAAAAACTATAGTGGTAATACCACTTTTTTCTGCAACTGGGGTTGCTTCCGATGAGTAAGCACTATCAATTAGTTAAGACATTCTCAACATTATATTAATTCGAAGTTTCAGTGGCACAGTTTATTAGTCAGTTTGAGGTTGGCTTCGATTTTGAGCTGAGTATCTGTCTGTGTCATAACTGGCACCTAATCCCTTGAATTGTTACTTCTTTCTCGTTGAGCAGGTGTGAACTATACTTCCTTTATGATACACCACCCAAAGGCGACTACCAGGACGTGCTAGAAAGTAATGCATTCGAATTTATGAGGAAACTCTTAAGGCTTTCTAATAAAACAAACTTTATTAACGTTATATCTCTGTATTCTTCATGTCTATACATCTCTTTATTAACGTAGTCATCCTGGTGACGAACACGTTTCTTCCGACAGACTAGTTTGTTGATGCCGTCATCGTAGAACGTTTAGTTTTTTGACAGCTCTGCTTGCATAACCTCATCACTATTGAAGTAAAGTCCTCGATGAAATTGCTTATGTTTTGGAAAGGGAAGAAAATCGTGTAGGGGAAAATTGGGAGTGATCGAGACCGTGGACCTAAAGCGTCGGATTGTTGCAGATGTTGCAGCTCTCGTGTGTGGTCTGGCGCTGTCGCGCTGAAGGAGAGGGTGCTCCACGTGGGGACGAACTCCTCGAATTCGAAACTCGATTACAGCACTCTCTTTCTCCCGTACCGACGTAGACGTCCCCATGTTACATGCTACAATTCGGAGCCCGATAGTGGCAGATGGTTGCAAATATGCAGGAACGAAGAATAAAGTTGCAGAATGCTAACGACGTTTGTTTTATTTAAAAATATTTAATTATTTTCGCATCGGCATTACTTTTCGACACCTCACAGTAATTTTTGTTTAACGTCGATCATTGTGATGGAGGTGTGTCGGCATTTATCAGGCAAAATTTTCCAGATGGATTGACAACTGGGAACCAAAATATGGCGGCGAATGCGTGAAGCTGTACAGATATTTGTGACGGAACATCTCCAAATTCCCTTTCCATAATCTTCTCTAGAATTCACAACGGCAATCTACTAGTGATTCTTTCACTAGTAAGTTGGCTGTTTAGGTTTCTATGTTGGTAACGCCACGTAGCGCTCTATATGAATATCACTGACTGTGCTGTGTGAAGTCTGTGGCTGGTTGGCATTGTTGGAATAGTCGCTATTGTAGTGTTGGACAGTTGGATGTGAACAGCGCGTAGCGTTGCGCAGTTGGAGGTGAGCTGCCAGCAGTGGTGGATGTGGGGAGTGAGACGGCGGAGTTTTGGGAGCGAATGATCTGGACGTGTCTCCATCAGAGAGAGTAAATTTGTAAGACTGGATGCCATGAACTGATATATATATATATATATATATATATATATATATATATATATATATAATGACCTTTGAACACTATTAAGGTAAATACATTGTTTGTTCTCTATCAAAATCTTTCATTTGCTAACTATGCCTATCAGTAGTTAGTGCCTTCAGTAGTTAGAATCTTTTATTAAGCTGGCAGTATTGGCGCTCGCTGTATTGCAGTAGTTCCAGCACCAAAGATTTTTGTGAGGTAAGTATTTGTGAAAGGTGTAGGTTATTGTTAGTCAGGGCCATTCTTTTGTAGGGATTATTGAAAGTCAGATTGCGTTGCAATAAAAATATTGTGTGTCAGTTTAGTGATGATCAGAATAAGTAAGGAGAGAAATGTCTGAGTACGTTCAGTTTTGCTCAGCTGTTTGAAAATCAAATTACGTAAGGGGTTTATCAGCACAGTAATTCATTAATTTTTCAAATGGGACGCTTCACACCTACCAGATGCGTCCAGAGAAAATTTTTTGTCGTTTGAAGATAGGCTGTATTAATTTACTTTTTATTTTATCGAAGAACCAGTATCGAAATGGCATTGACGATCTATGGACTCACTATTTTAAATTTTGTAATACTCGACATCTGCAATACTCTCGTCTTCGTTACATACAAAGAAACGCATACCAGTCAGATTTGATCTATTTCCATCTCCTGCAGTTGAAGAATAGTCGATTATAGGCTCAACAGAAAACGTCAGTCACTCCTGTAAATGAGTAGACTGGACACATTATAGGGCTGTATATGTGCACAGCTCTTACCAGGCGGCCACCAGGCCCTCCACTGTTGACGTAAACCCTGGTAGTGGGATACTGTCCATGCACCAGTCGGTTGTACGGATTCAGCTCAGTACGATTGGCCGACGTAGCTGAAAGGAGCTAACGTATTTGGATGTGTGCACGGCCACATCTTAAAATAAATTCAGAGCAGTCTCAGTAGTACTGCTGGACTAAAACGTAAGGAGGTTCAATTCTGTAGTGGAAGATCCGTCGAAAGAAACTCAGAGAAACACACATAAATTATTTACGTTAATTCAACAATAAATTATCAACAAAATAACAACTTCAATAGCTAAAAATAATTTTCAAATGACGGTGACTTTGGCTCGCCACTAACGGTGTAGCCTCCAGACTCTATGGACTTGCTGACATCTGCATTTATAGAATACATCAACCCATGTCAGGTACTGGCAAAATCTAAAATACACATATATTAAAAAATTAAAAAACATACACAGGCAAGTTATGGTTCAACATAATTAAATGAAACCTGCTTGAAAATTAGGTACCCAAACTTGGGGTAAAAACTAAAGTACATTTGATTATTTCAAGCAACAGTAACATTCGGTAAAACGATTACTGCCAGGAGACCCAAAGAAAATTTTTAACTGAAAATACACTTTGATTTAAGTCAGAATTTTAACAGTTGAAACTTGTGTAAAACCTATGTAGGGTCAGTATAACCACGTAACAGAGAGCCACAAGGCTGTACAAGTTATCCTTCATCTTTAATGACGCACTTCAAGCATCATAACCATCAAAAATTCAAAAAATGGATCAAATGGCTCTGAGCACTATGGGACTTAACATCTATGGTCATCAGTCCCCTAGAAATTAGAACTACTTAAACCTAACTAACCTAAGGACATCACACAACACCCAGTCATCACGAGGCAGAGAAAATCCCTGACCCCGCCAGGAATCGAACCCGGGACCCTGGGCGTGGGAAGCGAGAACGCTACCGCACGACCACGAGTGGCGGACTCAAAAATTGAAAAGAACTAAGGAATCAACCCGCAAATTAAGAACGTTTGAAAGGTACAGGGTCAACAAACGCATAACAAAATTTACAATTTAACTTCTGTTCTTAAAACCACCATTAATAGGCGCCATATCTGGCAACCATCCACTATAGTTAGCTTGGTTACTGCACGTCTACGTGCACTACGTAATCAAAGGAAGAACAACATACGCCGGCCGGAGTGGCCGAGCGGTTGTAGGCACTACACTCTGGAACCGCGCGACCGCTACGGCCGTAGGTTCGAATGCTGCCTCAGGCATGGATGTGTGTGATGTCCTTAGGTTATTTAGGGAACTAATGACCTCAGACGTTAAGTCCCATAATGCTCAAAGCCATTTGAACAACATACATCCAGCTGTGAGATTGCCATCGCACAACCCCCGCAGGATCTTCCCTCAAACCGCAACAACAACAACAGTCTAGCTGGCGGGGACACTATGTGTCCGACGTCACGTACAACACTGCTCGCAAACAGGACGGAGCGCACTTAGCAGGGCCGTACGTGCTCCTTTATTTTGCACAGTCGCTACTCTATCGCCTGCTAGAGAGGCGGCAGAGTAGCGCGGCCTCGAGCGCCACCCGAGGCCTTTCACAATCGATCATTGACCGTTTCAGATGCATCGACGTAGACTAACCAATATCTACAAGGAGTGGAGTACCACTATCATCCATATGGCACGCTGCAAGAACAGTACTCAGATCGAAGACAGACGCTACATCTTGTCATCCTATACTGATCATCTGTTTAAAACACTACAGGAATTTCTCGTGTCAGAGGACGTATGTCCATTTCAATCAGTTTCCTGCCGAACACTGCGAACGGAGCTGCTTGCAATGGATCTATGAAGTCAACTACCTTGAAAAACTCTTTTGCTCCTGGCTGTACATAAAGCTGTAGTTCATCACTGAGCCAAAGATCACATTAATTGCAGCCTAGTTGACCACAGTGTTGCCTGTAGAGACTTGATTCTGCCTGTTTGTGAATCATCAACGTGTCAAATGAACCGACAGTACAGGAGGCTTCTAGCCCGTAGTGGTTGAGAGTGTAATTCGGAAGCGTGTGATTCTGCCAAGTTTGGAGGATCTTTGTCGCACCATGACTTCATTCACATGATTGTGAGTGTTAATTTCAACATTGTAGACAATCAAGTGTCACCGTATCTTCTAGCTCTTCATGATAGGTAAGCTGTGGTCATTCGCGTCTTCGAATATGGTAACAGCCGTGTTCACAAGGTTGCAAGTTAGCTTTTCGCGTTTGATGGGCAGTCAGTCAACTTACTGCACATATTTACCCGCTACACCACTGTATTTTATTCTGTAGAAAATGTTTTGAACTATTTAGAAGTTAAAACATTCCCTGCAATGTGGTAGTCCTGATGGATTTAATCAGCAGTTTGTCGTCATCTCTGGCTCCATCTAGATACGGTACACCTGAAGAAATTTACGGACTCTCTCCATCGCCAGCTTTAGGGTCAATATCGAGGCAAGAGGCGGTGTCACGCTGCGTTAGTGTGATGTCTCACGGAGGGGAATGTTTATTGTCCGATGATGTTACTGTACAACAACCTCTTTTCCACGTATGATAGTGTTTATTAACACCGGATGTCTCATCTGTACTTTCCAGTATGAAAATGTTACTCCTTTGTACAAGGTGGTGTCGCTAACTAATAAACCTTCTTCTTGATTTTCATCCATGGGACTGTTGAAAATGAAACAGCTGATGAAACAAAAGAATTCTACACAGTGGGAGTATAGTAGAGCTCAAGACAATGTAGGTGGTGTACCTGAAAAACTTTCTTTGATCAACAAATTCAGGCCTTAATAAGTATGCCAGCTTCGTTGAGTATCTGCCAGATATCAGTATTAAGATTACGAAGAATATGAAGTACTGACTGCAGAATGTCTTATGGCCAGTGGTGGTTCACCTGCGAGAGGAATCCAAAGCTCGAGCTTAGCGTTCAGTTCTGCTGAATATTACGCACGGTAGTCGGTGAATGACAATAAAGTATTTAATTTTTTTAATATTCCTTATTTTTTCGTTGCATACACCCTATTTTCATCATTTTGTGAACTTGTGTCTGCATCTACATCAACGCCTCCAGCCTCTTTTTCCCATATAACACACCGGTTCTCGTCAGGTCACCAACTTTAAGCAATATCGGGAGTGGTCAGTACCGAGAAGAGTAACCGCACGAGTATGCTGCATGCTGTTGACTGTTGCCACTACGGTAAAAGGGATGAGAGATATTGGCGTAATGTTTCTGTTCATCGGACTTTACGAAAATGTCTTGGATTAAATTCCAAAGCTCTCTAGTGTCTCAT
This sequence comes from Schistocerca piceifrons, assembly GCF_021461385.2. NCBI lineage: Eukaryota > Metazoa > Arthropoda > Insecta > Orthoptera > Acrididae > Schistocerca > Schistocerca piceifrons. Next base: position 441,334,748 of record NC_060141.1, on the reverse strand, counting down.
AAATTGAAGGAGTGTAATGTGTAGATAGTGATCCGTCCGTGAGAAGTGGACGTTCAGCTCGGCGGCCCCTTTCGTGTAGTTCGAGAAGAGTAAGCTATTCGCCGGCACGACGTCTAATTCTTCCCCTTCGGTCATCATCATCCAACACATAACAACACATTACATACACCCATTACAGTCACCTGCACCTAACACACACAGCTTAAACACGCATCTAAAGTCTTTCCAATTTGGCGGCTGAACCTGACCTTGGAGTCTTCCAGCTAAGAAATCCATTTAACTTTATTTTTATATCTAAAAAATGGTTCAAATGGCTCTGAGCACTATGGGACTTAACATCTGAACTTAGAACTACTTAAACCTAACTAACCTAATGACATCACACACATCCGCGCCCGAGGCAGGATTCGAACCTGCGACCATAGCAGTCGCGCGGTTTCGGACTGTATTTTTATATATAAATATATACTCAGCACATCACTGTGAAGTGGGTGGCGGACGGTACTACATGGCACCATGTACTGCAGGTTTCCATCAGTTCCATTCACACACGAAGTGCGGGACTAATGATTGATTAAGTGCCTCTATGCTTGTTTTTTTTAATCAAACTCCGTGATCGCAGACACTACGGGTCTAATTCACAGGAGACTGTAGTATGCTCTTGAATTCGTCACTAGTATTGATTCTTGAAACTTTAGAACCTGCTTCGTGTAATACTTTGACAACTATCTCGATACCTATCAATTCACTCTTTCACTTATTTCTGTGACGTTTCCCCTCAAGTCAAAGAAACATGTGATCGTACGTTTTGTCACTCTCTGTACCGGTGTAATAACTTGTGAGAGTACCCTTTTGTAAGGTTCCCACACACTTGAGCCATAATCAGTGACCGATAGTTCTGTGTTGGTAATCCCTTTTCTAGACTAACTGTATTCTCTTATTATCCCGCTAATAATTCGAAGTCATTCATCTTCTTTGCCTGTGAAGGTACTATACCCAGGTATTTGATTGAATCGTATTGTGATTCACCGCTATAGTAATCGTAGAATGTTATGTTTTGGGGTTGTGTGAAGTGCTCAATTTGACTTTTGTGAACATTTAAAGCTAGACGACAATTTCTGGGCGTTCTCGAAATCGTGTTAAAATGTGAATATTTTAGCAGCTATATTCAGACAGTAATTCATTATAGATAACTACAACATCAGGGGAAAGTTTGAGATTACTGTTCATTTCAGGGACTGATGACCTTAGCAGTTAAGTCCCATAAGATTTCAGACACATTTGTTAATTTTGGCGGCCACGCTATACCACATGGACAGCCAGGAAGACGTTATTTCTACATTTGTCGATGACTCTCCATCCAAGAAAACATATTCCGTCCTCCCTACCAAGAAATTTTCAGTCTAGTCGCAAATTTCATTGGCATAATAAACGTTGTAGTGATACTGATCGAAATGTTTTCCAAAGAACAAAAATATGTATCGACTTCTCTCCCTTGATCCATTGCCCTCAGGATATCGGACAGAAGCCAGAGTAGGTTATTGCATGACCGAAATTATCGAAATCCGTGCCAGATGTTACCGAGGTATTCTGCTTGGTACGCTTCATTGCGTTTGAGCACGAAATATATGTGTTCAGGTTTCTCAGCATCTGGATGTGGAAGATATGGGACGGTAATTTTCTAGATCACCTCTGTCACCCTCCTGTGCACAGATTTAACTTTTGCTTTCTTTCACCTACTGGGCACAGGTTGTCTGTTCGAGGGACATACGGAAAACTGTCATTAAAGGAAGGATGATTCAGCGGTAATTTCTGTATGTTATTTGATGGGGATTCCATCGGACTCTTGAGCCTTGTTAAATGTCAGCGATTTCAGGTGTTCCTTAGTGTCAGTGATACTGATATCAGTATGCTTTATCTTTGAAGTGGTGTGATATTTGAACTGTTGCAGTTCTCGTGGATTCTACTTCGTAAAGAAATATTTGAAAGTGGAATTCAGAATTTATTCTTTCCTTAGATGTCCTCAATTTCAGGTACTGTGCACCCATAAGCGCCTGTGCACTAACTTAGTTGCCACTGCCAATTTTTACATTCGAACAGCATTACTTTGCGTTTTGTGAAAGGTTGCAATGGGCCATCGGGTATTGCTATGTAATCCCTTTTCCTGTTAAGGAATAACGACCGTATGTTAACTGGACAACCAGTGTGATGTTACCACAAAAACTTGAAGCACACGCATTACGAGTATTGCACCTACACACGTTTACTTGTGAAATGAAATAATTTAGTTTAAGTACGTAATAAAGGTTGACGAAGGTAGAAAGTTGCTGGTCTTAACGTCAAATTTCAGTATTATGTATTGTGTCTGCCGCCAAAACAGAGTCCTCAACGCGACAGAACCTTGTGTGGACGCTCTTGTTCAAATCCCGTTACTGGAAGGACTTCTTCCTTTGACGTAAGACAGGGGTGCACTCAGCCTCACTATGACAATTTAAGAGCTGTATAATTGAAACGTTGTGCTTCCAAGATCGGACGTGAACAACGCCGAGAATTGTGGTGTGGTGACCAAATGCCTGCCCATACCGAGTCCGATGATGAATCACTGAACATGACATCGCGGTGGTCGACTATCGCGTGGTCTTCAGGGCCTGATCGCGTCGTTTTTTTACATTTGCTGATTGACAAGCGTACTGACAAGACGTTATGTACAGAGAGATAGAGTGCGGGAGGTATCACAGACTATGACTGGTTGGCAAAGCATGTCTGCAAACACGTTGAGTTGGTGCATAAGTTAGTAGCGTTAGCAAGTTTAATAGAAACAACAGATAAACATAACAGAGACTTCACTCATCAATAATCAATTCTCCTTCACTGTTTAAAATAATCCACCAATGCTGGGGTAACTTTTCCATTTGGCGACTGCAACAATCACGTGGTACTGAGGCGATGAACTCGCCAAGCCGTGTTCGGAGCTCGTTTTCATCCGGAAAGAAAGTACCTTGAAGGTCGTTCGCCAAAGCGGAGAAGGTGAAAATCTGAGCACGCACGATTATGTGAATGACTTCCCAACCTAATACCTGTATAGTGTTGTCAGCCTATCAGAATGCGGGCGAGCGCTATTGTCGAGTAGCATCACTTCACACCCTTCCTGGTCGTTGTTCTTCGACTGCGTCTGCAAGACATCCAGTTGTTGTCAATAAATATCAGCAGTGATGATTACAACTCGGGGGAGCAATTCGTAGTAAACCACATGTCACTGTTCTAACACATTCATAACGTGGATAGGCGCAGGTGTTTCTGCTTCCTTCGGGCTCAGCCATTCCTTCTTTTCTTTATATCAGCATAAAGGCACCATTTATCGTCACCATGAACGGTACAATATAGGATTGGTCGGTGTTCTCCACGAGCCAACTGATGACAAACAAGGAGAGATTCACATACGAGGTGGAATTCAAAATTTTCGGGACTGGAGCTGCCATCTGGGAAGTAGGAGTAGAAGATCTTTGCACCGCTAGATGGCGAGAGCTCCATATCTGATGAGTCGTTGTTCGGAGTGGCATTCAGCTGGGAAGACATGTTGCGTGTCCACAGTGATTTCCGCAATTCTCTGTGTTCGGTGTGTGGTGATTTTACGATGGATCTGCGAAGAGAACAGCGCGTGTGTATCAAATTGCAATTATTAAACAAGTGTTTGGGGGACAGAGCATGAGCCGTACGCGTGTGTTTGAGTGGTATGCTCGGTTTAGGACCGGCCGTACAGACGTCGAAGGTGATGCTCACACTGGAAGGCCCGTTAGTCGCACAACGCCAGACATTGTGCACAAAGACCAAACCGTAAATTTCACGTGCTTCTGTGATGTTTTGCGAAGGCTCTGTGATAACTCGAGGCGACGACGGCCTGATTTTTGGCGTCAAGGGAACTGACTGCTGCATCACGACAACGCGCCGTCACACGTCCTTGCTTACGAGGACCTTTTTGGCAAAAAACAATATGGCGGTTGTACCCCACCCATCGGACTTGCCAGATTTGGCACCTTGCGACTTTGCGCTATTCCAAAAATTGAAACTCAAGTTGAAAGGCCGCCGGTTCGTCACTCTAGAGAGTGTTCAAGAAGCATCGCTGGCGGTGATAAATAACCCCAAACAGCAGGACTTCCAGAAAACGTTTGACCAGTGGCAGTAGCGCTGGGACTGGTGTGTACGTGCTGATGGGAACTACTTCGAGGGTGATGGTGACCATTAGTCCAAAGGTAGGGTTTTCAACACGTGGCAGCACCAGTCCCAAAAATTTTGGATAGCACCTCGTATGGCCATCCGCAGATTATTTTTTTTTTTTGTTTTTGACTTGTATGCGGTACCTCTACAATCGAATTTTGAACCTTCGCCATTGCATGGAAATCTCACAAGACGGTGCAATGATCACAGTTAATCACATTTGTCAGTTCTGGTGTACACTGACGTGGGTGATTGGGAATGAATGGCTTTAAACTATCTTAATGAAACCCCGAAGATCTTCCTGCACGCGGAGTATCACTAATGCCAAAACGATCCTCCTTAAAACGAGAAAACCATTTTCTTGCCTTGTTTTGCCCAATGGGATTATTCCCGTACATGGCAAAAATATTTCTGTCTCCATCCACTACTATCATCCCTGTTTCACTGATAAATTCATGTTTATTAAACCCTCGTGAAATTTGCGATTGTCGTCGGAGCCAAGTTGCGGTTTCGTCAAATTTTGTGTTGTCAGTACAGAGTGTAAAACAGAACATATTGTATTTACTGTATATGTGACATATCACTGGAGACCTTATAATTGTAAGTAATTACTGCATAAACTACAAATTATGACATCCATTGAATAGAATATGGAGTAACAGAATTTACGTTCATTCAGTAACAATTTAACGTTTTTCCACTTTAGTGTCCTGGCGTTAAACATATGACTATTTATGTGGAATCGTAAAATTTTTACAATCACAGCTTAGATTTGTGTATGAACTTTTACTCCTGCCTACATCAGGAATGTTAGTCTACACTAGGCATAATTGCAATCAGTATCAACTTTTTCAGAACGGCAACCAACATGCTTTACAGGTCAGACAGTAAGTGATTGTGTAAAGATTCCGAGGCTGCTTGATGCGCATAATATAATGTAACATTTTATTTGATTACTTTGGGTCTCTATGTATCAGTTTTTGTAGAGAAACGTGTTATGTTATCAAACGGCGCTACACAGGCTAATTGCGTATGCTTTGCCTTTAAGTGGGGATTGTATGTATTTTCTTCTAACCAGATTATGAAATTGCTTGAAGTAAATATTATTATTAAAACGCATTCAAGTAATTTTCCCACTAATTCGCTCGTACGCAAAGTAAGCACTAACTACTATTGAATTTGATTAGGAAACACAAGGCATCGACACCGAAATGTCATATTTTAGATTTGCTCCCAATATAGAATTAGAGAAAAGAAATCCATTTCCTTCTGAAAGATAAGTTGTATGTCAAGTTTAGTTTTCAAAGAAAAGAAAAGTTACATCGAATAAAAGCACTTTCACTTGAGCCCCCACGGTGTCGCGAAGAATATCTGGTCTGTATTCAGTTTTCATCCGGGTCCCCTGCAACATGTCCGGAGGTATGGTATGGATGACTACCACAATCAGCATACTGAGGACTTCACGGTCCCGCACTGCAGCGGCGAGCACTCCGTCCTTCATGTAGCCCCAGAGAAAAAATCCAAATGTGTGACGTCAGGGGAACGTAGTGGCAGTTCATGAATAATCCCGCTCACTTCAGCACACTGGAAATGTTCGTTTCTGAATTGTCCGAACATGCAACGATCAATGAGGTGGAGGAGCATCTTGTTGAAACCAAAGATATGGTTACAGGTTTTCCATCTAGGGAGAAAGTAAATATCGTCAAAATCTCTAGGCATGTCGTTGCTGTGAGAATCTCCTCAGCAAAGAAGAAACATCCAGTTACCTTTTCGTACAGAAACCCACACTAAACGTTCACTTTCGGGACATCTCACACCTTTGCTCTGTTACTGTGAGGATTCTGTGATCCGCTGATACGAACGTCATGCTTTTTCACAGATCCAGTGAAATGTAATCTGGCCTCATCAGAAAACTTTATTCACGAGAAAGCAGCATAATGACCGATTTGGTTAGGCATTTCACAGGCACATCCATATAGCCAATGCTTGTCATCGGTCTCTGTGGCCTGCATCATCTCCGTCTTGGATGAATACAGACGTACCTGTTTTATGGGAACTTTGTGAGTAGTTGCAGATGACATCTGAAGTTCCTGTGAATCCTTACCAACTAATTTGCGTGGGATTCGTTGAAACGCCTGGCGGACGTTCTTAACGTGTTTTTCAGAGAAACACCGACCACCATCGTACCGATTCAGAATGCTTTCAGTGCCCAAATACTTCCTATACGACGCTTTTATCCTCTTTGTGTGGGCTGCTGCTATCTTTAAACAGAACGATACCACTTTGGCACATAACAATGGTTTTAAGCTGTGCGTACCAAAGCTCAGTTCGTGCCTGAAATGACGCCATTTTTGCTTAAACGGAGAACAATGAAACTTTGAAACGGAGCCAAATATTGTAAAAAATTAGACAGGAACTTTAGGTCATTCTGCACTCCACGGACAAGCAGACTTTGAAACAAAGAAAGATTTATTGTTTTCAACCTGGCTCAAAGAATGAGGGAATTTCGGTGCAGACACTCTGTACGGTAAGACTACGTTAGAAGTCATTTATTGGGTCAAAGCTTTATGTGGAATGATGCAGTCATTCAGGGTATTTTCCTGAAGACAAATTTTCATTTACCCGGAACAGTACACGAAAGGTAGACGGCTTATTTGGTTCAGTTAATGTTTTGTAACAAGATGTATCAACATCGCACTTTTGTAGAAAATAACATAGCCACAGAGATCGTGTCACACATACACTCATGCACACTATATTGTTATTAAATAACCATAATAAAAACAGTTTAAATTTCGAAAATTACTTACAGCCGAATGTTATGAATAGCTAGTACAGCGGTAAGAAGCAACACTAATAGTATTTCGATGTGTAATGCTCTCAAAGTACTTAGAAAAGTAACAGTATAATCTTTTAAAATAAATTTTGTAAGCTAAATAGATTTAACGGATCTAAATTACTCCATTTAATTTTACGTTTTCAAATCAGTGACACAGTTATTTGTGTTAATCACTGCTACAACCTTTGGTCCAGTTATATTTTTGTCGTGATGGGTAAAACTCAATCACATATTTTGGATATTTCCGAAATATAAAGAGCTGCTATTTATCAGGTTTGGACCACTTACTGTATTGCTGGACGCATTGCCGGAGTAAATGCCATACTTTTAGTGACGGACTGGAATTTTCCTGTGTCTCGCAGAGCACCCACATTATTTTCTTAGCTGATATTCCATGCTACTAAACGACTTTCACAGTCCACTGAACATCTATCATTTCTTCTGCTGGACACGGCTACTGTGCACACAGCCGTTCACAGAAAGCATACCAAATACTAAATGACAGTCTTCTTTTCCAAAACAAATTGTGTCTGGTCTACGTAAAGCAATTCTCTCAAGTGTTAAGAAAATATTTACTAATGAATACATTCGCTTTTACTACAAATGGTGCTAACTGCAAATTATTTAAATCTTTAATAAAACAATTGAAAATGTATCATGGATTGATTATAAAAAAATTAAATTAAAATTTTGCACTGACAATAAAAATTTTTGAAATATTCCCACACGATTCTAAGCGACTCTTGTTGTTACAAACACACTGGAGTATATATTGCTACATTTGGAAGTATATACTGCGATATTTGGAAGCCAATTATATAATAAACTGAGAAATAGGAGAGACATAAATTAAGTATGAATGCATGTAAGTTTAAAGTGACACTACAAGGTCTTCCGATTAGATAACGCTTTTGTACCCGTTGAAGACTTCGCACTGCCCTTTCTCCTGACGTGTGGGAAAACACAAAAGACGTACTTGTGAGCTTGTAAGATAAAGCCCTCAGTTTCCAGCGAAACGGCTACGGAACAGACGCAACTTTCGCATTACGCCCGAAACGGCAGCACTTGGTATAAGCGGGCAGTGGCCGTGAAGCGGCGGCGGGCCGCCCTGTTTGCGGCCGCAGATCCCGGCTAATCCCGTGGAGGCGAGGCGGCGCCGGTCCCAGGAGAGGCGGCCAACACTTGCTCGCCAGATGGGTCCGGCCCCGGCTGCGAACGTTAGCGGGGAAACGTGCTGGCCTGTTTAGCTTAATCCCTCCCCTCACCAACAAAAGGGCCCGTCTCATATGCAAAAACTACGACATCACCGCCACTAAAGTTTTCTATGACGCAGTTTGGTATATTATTTATTTTATTTATTTATTTATTTATTTAACCCGATCAGATTAGGGCCATCAGGCCCTCTCTTACATCGGACCAGCGTTTCACACATGCAGCATTTCACACATCAGAGTTACGCCATGACAATAGTTTAAATAAGAAAATTAGAGTACTCTAGTGACAATATGAATAAAGAGTAATGACTAAGACCTAACAATGTAAGTGCTGGCAGTATTTTTACAACTGGTTCTGTACATACAAATATGATAAAAGCAATAATAGTAATGACAAACATGAGAAAAATTGGCAATAGTAATGAAGATTTGTTCAGATGTACATTAATATCTTGGTGTGTAAAGTAGATGTTTACTAGTATAGCGAGTTTTGGGGAAGGGAGATTTAAGGAGGGAGAAAGAGGGAAGTAATGAGATGAAGTGCATTCATGTACAGAGGAAGGCATTACTCTTGCTTAAGTAGATACATCAGTAACTGTTTTATGAAGCCGAACTTGTTTTTAAGTTCTCTAACATAACGAGGGAGGTTATTCCAGAGTCGGGTTCCCGCTACTGTAAAGGACTTGGAGAAGGAACAGCGATGCAGTGGAACAGAGTGGATTTTATTATGGTGGGAACGCGTGTTTCTGTCATGTAGTTCCGACATAAGCGTTAAGGACGAGGAGAGATATGAGGGACAGTGTACCTTTATAAGGCAGTAGATGAGACAGAGTGTATGGAAATCTCTGCGTTTGCCTGCACGCAACCAGAACAATTTGGCATATGCTGGTGAAATGTGATCAAAAAGTCGAACGTCACACATATATCGGACGCAGACATTCATGACAAGTTCCAGACGTCGCAAATTTTCCTGAGAGAGGCCTTGTAGCATAATATCGCTGTAGTCAATGATTGGGAGTATAACCGTTTGTAGTAATTTGTTTTTCAGATCGAAAGGGAAGAGTTTTTAATATTTTTCTAGGACATGAAGGGATGCTGATGCTTTTTTGCACACTGAAGTTACGTTATTATGTCAGTTATTTCACCATATTGTATGTATAGAGACAGGAGGCGTTCAGAACGGAAAGGAATGCCTTGTCTACCATTAAGCAAGACTAGGCGGGGGCCTAGGACTGCAAAATTTTAGGGGCGGCAGAGGGAGGATAAAATTAATTTCGACTCAAACCCCGAAGAATTGAGCAGATGAGGAGGAAAAATGAAAAATAGGAAAAATTAAAACACTGAACTGTTTTGAAAAGCATACCTAACGGTTGTATTGTATTGCATTGAATGTTAAGCGGGTATCTAGAAACGACGGGGAGGCTCCGTCCCCGACGCAGCCGCAGTGGTCCACAACCCCACGACGACTACCGCAGTCCAATTCACCCCTCCGCTTCCCCACACCGAAACCAGGGTTATTGTGCGGTTCGGCCCCCCGGTGGACATCGATCTGTTGTAGAATTTTAGAAGATGTTTTCTGCTCGCGTATCATGTCATTTCTGGAAACCCAGAATCTACTCTGTAGGAAACAACATGGATTCCGGAAACAGCGATCGTGCAAGACCCAACTCGCTTTATTTGTTCATGAGACCCAGAAAATATTAGATACAGGCTGTGAGGTAGATGCCATTTTCCTTGACTTCTGGAAGGCGTTCGATACAGTTCCGCACTGTCGCCTGATAAACAAAGTAAGAGCCTACGGAATATCAGACCAGCTGTGTTGCTGGACTGAAGAGTTTTTAGCAAACATAGCACAGCATGGTGTTCTCAATGGAGAGACGTCTACAGACGTTAAAGTAACCTTTGCCGTGCCACAGGGGAGTGTTATGGGTCCATTACTTTTCACAATATATATAAATGACGGTAGATAGAAGTTCCATGCGGCTTTTCACGGATGATGCTGTAGTATACAGAGAAGTTGCAGCATTAGAAAATTGCAGCGATATGCAGGAAGATCTGCAGCGGATAGGCGTTTGGTGCAGGGAGTGGCAACTGATCCTTAACATAGACAAATGTAATGTATTACAAATACATAGAAAGAAGGATACTTTATTGTATGATTATATGATAGCGGAACAAACACTGGTAGCAATAACTTCTGTAAAATATCTGGGAGTATGAGTGCGGAACGATTTGAAGTGGAATGGTCATATAAAATTAATTGTTGGTAAGGCGGGTGCCAGGTTGAGATTCATTGGCAGAGTCCTTAGAAAATGTAGTCCATCAACAAAGGAGGTGGCTTACAAAACACTCGTTCGACCTATACTTGAGTATTGCTCATCAGTCTGGGATCCGTACCAGGTCCGGTTGACGTAGGAGATAGAGAGGATCCAAAGAAGAGCGGCGCGTTTCGTCACAGGGTTATTTGGTAAGCGTGATAGCGTTACGGAGATGTTTAGCAAACTCAAGTGGCGGACTCTGCAAGAGAGGCGCTCTGCATCGCGGTGTAGCTTGCTGTCCAGGTTTCGAGAGGGTGCGTTTCTGGATGAGGTATCGAATATATTGCTTCCCCCTACTTATACCTCCCGAGGAGATCACGAATGTAAAATTAGAGAGATTCGAGTGCGCGCGGAGGCTTTCAGATAGTCGTTCTTCCCGCGAAACATACGCGACTGGAACAGGAAAGGGAGGTTATGACAGTGGCACGTAAAGTGCCTTCCGCCACACACCGTTGGGTGGCTTGCGGAGTATAAATGTAGATGTAGATGTAGATGTAGACCCCCAGGGATCGTCTCACACCAGACGGGTGTAACTCCTATGTTTGCGTGGTACTGTAATGGTGGTGTAAGCGTACGTGGAGAACTTGTTTGCGCAGCAACCGCCGACATAGTGTAACCTAGGCGGAATAAGGGAAACCAGCCCGCATTCGCCGAGGCAGATGGAAAAGCGCCTAAAAACCATCCACAGGCTGGCCGGTTCACCGGACCTCGACACAAATCCATACCTAAGAGTTACTTAATAAGTCTTCACAGATTCTGTCGAATTTATACACATTGCCTGTACCTACTTCAGAACAGAAGCGGCTGCTACTGAAATTTTCGCTTTGAGTTTAACGATCACCGTGAGCCACACAATGAGCTATAAGCAGTCGCCCGTCCCTAATTTATGGAAGCTGACTCCAGGAGAGGGATAGAGGCAGTGTCTTTAGACAAACACATATTCCTTGCCTCACTGGGATTCGATTACTGACTCATGTCGGGCGAACGGCCAGAAGACAATCACCTAGGCCACGGCGCCACCGGAGCGGCTAATTAAAGTTGTAGAACTCTCAAAAGAAATTGAAAGCAAGGCGTCATTCATTTATTTAATCACAAGGAAGTGGATGCTAATAAAAAATGAGATTTATTCCTCTTTCTAAAAACATTTCAATCAAAACAGATACTAAATAATACGACGATCATCCAGATGGCCTAGTTCGATGGTTCTAAGTATCTTCCATCAATATAGCATAATTTATAAATTCAAGGAAAAATTCATTTGCAACAGAAAATAGTAGTGCATATTCTTGCAATTAAGTGAAAGAATTGATATCGAATTTGATTTCACTATTGTATTCAGTTGAGTTGTAGTTTAAAAGGTTCAGCACAGTCTTCGTATTCCAACGCTTTCATGGAATTTCAAATATTGAGAACAATAATAAGAAACACTGAACATTCGTTGGTCTCAATGAGCTTTAGGGAAACTAACAAATCATGGAAATTGAGGTCTGCCTCCAGAAAATGAGGACGTCTGCCAGCCTTTCTTTAATAATTAAGATTATAATGGGTGAATTGAATTGTTCTGCAGTTGGATGGTGGTGGAATGGTGGCGGGTAGGGTGGTCTGAAGTGGGACGGGTACAGGCCATATCGGGGAGAACACCTGGCCACGGCTCTGGCGACAGGGTGAGGATTAATTTAGTGCAGCTGATGGAGCAGACCACGTTCCGTGAAAACGCATTAACCCGGCAGGAAACGAACACTGTCAGTAGCCTGAGATTAAGTGGCCACAAAGATAGCCATCAGGGATCACAGTGCTATCACAGACTCAGTTAGCAGGAAAGATTAAGACTGGCCTTGTACTTCACCCTGTTAACATATCACCTAACGTCAAAATCGTACACTTTTTTTGCAGTTAGTACACATACTCCACAAACCACAAGAGCAGGGCGTACAAAGCGTGGTATCACACATCAGGAATTCTTCGCGATCATATCGCGTATAGAGCTCGAGAAGAATGACTGCTCAAATGCTGCTGGATACGCTGTAGTTTAATGTTCTCTTCACTTTCCTACAGCAGCTATAAGTAAGGGTGTGTAATATATTTACGTTCTTCATTTAATGCTGGTTCTATGAATTTTGTAAGGAGGCTTTTCATGGAGTAATTGGCGTCTGACTGTGACGCTCTCCTGTGTGTGTGTGTAAAAATGTTGTGCCGCCCTTGTTTGGATGCGTTCTATGTACCCTGTTGGTTCTCTATGGTGTAGATCACGCACACTTCGCAACATTTGAAGATGTGAGATGTGAGGTTCAAGTACTTTGTATGCAGTCGTCTTTGTAGAGTGACTGCACTTCCGTTGTGTGCTAGCAATGAGCACAAGTTTCCTATCTGTGTTTCATATCTCTACACACTCGCACTCCAAGATACAGTGACGGAAAGTAATGCAGCATCCTAGAGAAAAAAATGGTTAAAATGGCTCTGAGCATTATGGGACTTAACATCTGAGGTCATCAGTCCCCTAAAACTTAGAACTACTTAAACCTAACTAACCTAAGGACATCACACACATCTGTGCCCGAGGTAGGATTCGAACTTGCGACCGTAGTGGTCGCGCGGTTCCAGACTGAAGCGCCTAGAACCGCTCGGTCACACCAGCCAGCCCTAAAGAAAAACGTCATAATTTTGACAATTGAGGTTAGATCACCATTGTAGAAGTATACAATAGAAAATTCACACAAAGTGAAACAAATATGTCACAGAAAATGTTCTCAAGCAGTCAGCATTCAGCGCATACCCCTCTGACGGGAATGTAGGCGTGTATTCTTGAATGCAAATAATCATAAACATACCAGATGGCATCCTGCGATGTGTTGTTCCCCACTTCTTCCGCCATTTGTTCCGATTCGGCCATGGTTCCTGCAGATCCTCGAGAACAACTAGATTCCCACTTCATCATGTCCCATATGTGTTCAATTGGCGAGATATAAGGTGATCTTGCTGGCCAGGGCAGTTGTACACCACGAAGAACTAGTTGCGTCGCTGCAATCGTGTTTTGAAACATTACATCATCTTTCTGTCGAAGAACTGCTGGCAGCATGAGGATAACAACCTATCGCATGTAGCGGGAACTGGTTACTTTACGCTTCAGGAACACAGAGTATTACGCCGATTTGTCACCGACAGTCCCCTACACCTAGAAGTCAGGGATGGGACTTGTGTGTCGTGGGAGAAAGCTCTCAGGAATAGTCGTCACCAAGTCTACGCTATACATGTGTACATCTGACTCTCGCAAGCGGACAGAACCTACTTTTTCCACCGAGGAGCCGGCCGGTTCTAGGCGCTTCAGTCTGGAACCGCTTGACCGCTACGGTCGCAGGTTCGAATCCTGCGTCGGGCATGGATGTGAGTGACGTCCTTAGGTTAGTTAGGTTTACGTAGTTCTAAGTACTAGGGGACTGATGACCTCATATGTTGAGTCCCATAGTGCTCAGAGCCATTTGAGCCGTTTTCCACCGAGGACAAATGAGCGCCATTTCACTCTACAGTCAACTTATTCAGAACACCTGGGGAGCCATGCGTAGTGGTGTCGAGGTGACAGTGGTAGCCTGTTCACAGGCACAAGAGTCTTAATCCTGCTGCAAGCAGACGGCTCCTAATGGTCCCTGACGAAACAGCAGGCGTAACATGTGCCCGGATTTCGCCCCTGGATGGTGTTCGGTCAGCCACCGCTGCTCGTATAATGCGTCAGTCATGGCGTGCGTCTCTACCACGCAGATGTCCAGAACCTGCTCTACAGGTGTCGGAATGCTCCACAGACAACTAATGAAGGCAACGACATACCATCGATACATTAAGCCAATCAGGTGCCGTATCCCTTTGATACTTCTATCCAGATACTATCCAGTATAACAGTGGTAGTGGCGGAGGACATACGGTGGCATATGTAATTTTACTTACGTTCGAAACAGGCTTATGTCTGTTGAAGTAATTTAATTAGTCTTGACGCAGCCGCTGGGCTAAGATACTTTTAATTTAATAGTGTGCATGACTTCTGAAGAAAGCTATACTATTATAGCAGAAACCGTGGTCAAGGTTTAAAATAAACATAACTTAGTGCAACTGTGGGCTGTTTCTCATTCGAGACAATTTCGTAACGTTTGCTGTTGTCGCTGCCATGACGTAAATAACGAAATAAACGACTTTGCAGCGTTTTGTGAAATGACAAATATACGTTACTAAACTTTTAAAACAATTAAAGTGGCCTGCACATTTTAAAATTTTATCAAGATCTGAATGAACATCGGTGCAGCATATTTCAGCATGTATACCGTTGCAGATAACTACATCGTCTCCAAGAAGTAGCCAGTCACTAATAATAATGTCTGCATGTCATTAAAATACAAACGTGTGAAGTCGGTCTAAATAAAATTTATCATGATTGCATGCAAATGCTGTAATTAACGTCGTTTCTTATGGTTGGATTCTCTTATTTGCCCAGAACTAGAACTTCCAAAAAGTGATGCACTAACAAAAACCGACCATAAGCCAGTGAAACACGTTTAAAACTACTACGAAAAGCGTCGCAAACGAAGTCTGAATTATCGCATACAGGATTGTAAGAAATCTCGAGCTGCGGAAGTCGTTCGAATGGGACAAAACCCCGGACCAAACTCATGTCCTCCGGAACTTGTATGCAGAACCTCAGGCGGCCTTAACAGCTACAGAGACAGTGGACCAATCACAAACCCGTCGCATTTTAGACGCTGGACGTCACGCCTTTTATACAGCTTCCGAGACGAGGTCTCACAACGACGGAGGCATTTAAAGACAGTACGAAAAACAAGGAGACTTCGTAACCTTAAGTGCATAACATTGGAGCCTTTTGCTGAGGCTGAATTTGATTATGGTTTATTACCTATGTTAATCATAAATTTGTCATCTTAGAGGGTTGCAAGTACTACATTGCCTTAAAATGGAAGAAAAAAACTTTGGTACGTATTGCTCTGATGGTAAAATCTCACACCCAGTACTAGGTGAGCCAGAGGAACTCCTAAAAACTCTACTTCTGTACGAATGTTATGGATCGAGGCCTCTTTTAAATATAATTACAAAATGCAATGCATGCTTTCAGATTTGACATACCCTAAAAGGACAGAAGCACTTTCATTATGTACCTAATACCCGCACTGCATACATTTTAATACACACGCCTCTACACCACAATATACACAGATATCTATAAATTACTAACTTGCTTACCCACCGTCACTCGTCATAACAAAACTACTAATACTCGAGCGTAGCCTGTCAGAATCACATTGCTGTAACTGTGCGATGATAGCTGAAGGAATATGTTGGTGTGCAACCGAAAGCAAAACAGTCTACCGTGGAGGTTATATTGAAACTAGCCATCCTTTAAGGCATAGCTACAGATAGAGCGGTAATTTATTATGTAGGCACGGAGACAACAAACGTCCAGAGTCTAAATTTCTCCAGTGGTTCCAGATGGTATGAATTGCAATGTCACTCACTTTACAGGTGGAGTAGTTTGCTCTAAGGGAGTATGATTTATATGTGCAGACCAGGAATGAAGCAGAAGCAGCTGTTGGCCAAAAGCAGTGATCATATCCTAGTTGTAGTTTTCTTACGCCCATTTTCCCACTTTTGCTTGCTGTGTCGTAAATATTCCTTACAGTCGTAAGGATCAGTCACACGAGAAAGAATCGTATTGGGCAGAGCACCTCCAATTTCTCGCAGCACAATAAATAACTTTACAGCCAGTTTACCATCCACATTAACAGCCATACTGTATGAATGCGTTAAGACATTGATATCATTTGATCTTGATATAACTTTATGTCCCTCTAATATCCAGGGTTCCTTTCACATGCGTTTCCTCTTCATGTCCCGATTGATCGGAACTGAAACCAATTCCTTACTAAACGATTGGATGATTTGTTTTCCTCATCCACAAATTTAAGGGCAGGTTACGCAGTTGGGTGTGCATCTTCAAGTTGGCACTTCGTTAGAAAATTTCGTTATCCTACATCTTCCAATTCTGTAGCACAGTTTGAAGTTGAGCATCCATCCACTGCTTCCCTTGATATTACTGAAATCTGTTCCGTGCGCTGTTTGATATACTCAGCGTGCCGGCCGGAGTGGCCGAGCGGTTAAAGGCGCTACAGTCTGGAACCGCACGACCGCTACGGCCGCAGGTTCGAATCCTACCTCGGGCATGGATGTGTGTGATGTCCTTAGGTTCGTTAGGTTTAAGTAGTTCTACGTTCTAGGGGACTTATGACCACAGCAGTAGAGTCCGATAGTGCTCAGAGCCATTTGAACCATATACTCAGCGTAGTAGGTTACTATCATGCACATTCTGCAAATAGCATCGAGCATTCTTGAAACGCGCAAACACCATCATCTACAAAAAGTGCGCATTGCCCTCCCTTGTATATACGTTATTTTTCCTATACGCTACACAGTCATATAGCTGCTAACATTATAAAAAAATACCATGAAAAATAGCGAAGTGAAAATAAGCTTTGCAAAGAGATGCGCACTGCAGATTATTAAGCCTTTTTATCACCTCAACGGTGATCTCCAAGGCGTATGCTCGGTACCTACAGGATACTGCCGAAAATTAGTAAGCAGCCTTCCGCTTCGACACATTACACTAGCCGGCACTGATTTTCGCCGTTTTGCTTACATGAGGATAAGACGGTTGCTATGAAATTAGGATCTCTAATCATGTTCTGCATTTGTGTCCTGTATCTTCCCTGACTAGCAGGAGGTGTTTTATTTAGCTCATGTGGCGTCTTCTATAGATGTCTCGTGGATGTTGTTTGCAGATAGTGATGTCCCCACTGCATTCTTCTTCTCGGATTCTCAGCAGGTCACGAGCTCGTTGCTCCTATATTGAATGGTGCAAGGACGAACAGCGGGGCAAAATACCTTTCCAAATTATGACTCGGCCGCAGTAAAGGAAGACACTGACTAACGATGCAACAAGTGGTGTTCCAAATTTATTCAAATTCGAACTTTCTCGTGAACGGACTGCAGACGTACAGAACTAGTAACAAATTTTGAAACTTGAAATGCTTCCTTAACACCACGTATAACAACAGTTCAATACACGCAATATTGTTTAACATTTAGCTTATATATCTTCCGGTAATATCGCACGGAACATTTCAGTGCCACTCAGTGTTCTATCACTTACGACACACATCTTTTCGCGTTCCAGTCCCGATTGCGACTCTTGCAGACGCTTAATCACAGTTTTGCGCCTGTCTACTCCTACTCGCTTCCTATTAGCCCATATCAACATATAATAAAAGTTGACCTTAATTAAAACATATAACTTTACTGATGTAAATTTTTAAAGTTATTGAAATTTTTAAATGATTGTTCTCAGTGCAAGCAGGACTACCGGTATGGTTGAAAGTTAAAATTTAATAGTAATCTGCAAAAGCATATTGTTGACGATATGCGGCCTGGCGCCCCGGCCGAACGGTTACTTCCCACTGCTCCAACACAGGAAGCCACTCGAATGTTCCGTATTCCCACACTACGGGACCATCTGGCGTCGCGTGGTCAGGCCAGATACCGGCTACCGGCTACTGTAGCATCTTCGCTGTATGCACTGCGGCGTACAATGTAATGTATGATTAAAAGCGCGGTGCAGTGTGGCATAAATATTACAACTTGTTCGAAATCTGTTCATAACTGTTTTCCTGCTATACTGCTGATGTTCATCCATGTATGTAGTTATGTTTAGTATCCGTTACTCGAACGAAAATTGTCCTTCACTTCGTTTCACAGGAGACAGGGTTTGTGGCTCCCTCTCCGACAAGGATGATGAACTACATGGCTCAACACCTGTTACCGTATTTATTTCACTTGTTAAGCACGTATTGCTATCATTATACTCCTCACGTACATTAACCGCACAGTCGTGCGTATATAGGACACCACACATTACACTGACTCATCTTGCAGAAACGATAATATTTCACCTGCCAATTCTTTCTCACTCTGTGAAATTCCTCGGATTTCTTTCTGACGAAATGTCAACATAGGCCACTGTTATTGTAGACATAGCGCAATGTTTGTTTTGTTTATTGTTGCCATTCCTCTGCTTTCTCTCAAGCGCACTGCCACTGTAGCACTGTTGTTAGTTACTCGTTGACTAAGCAGATCAACCACTCTCCGTAGCCTCATGTTGTGCTCACCGTTCGATACCTCAAGTCCCGCTCCCTCTTTCCATTAGCACGAAATATTGTGTCGCATGGTAGACAATGTGTGAGGCGTAGACGTCGGCTTCCGCGGCCGTTATCACAGTCAACAAAATTCTTCTGGGTTTGAGGCCACATTGTCAACTATAAACTTCCGACGTTTCGGCGACTGTTGCAAGGCGCCTTCCTCAGGGTGTATTGCTAAATGGTGAAGTCTGGTTATTTATGGTGAAGTCTGTTTATCTATATACTATGGAGGAGTGCTGTCATTGGATATGAGGGTGAGGAAGAACGGTATTAGTTCATTTTATTAGCCTTTGCATTGCGTGTTATCATTGGCGAAAATAAGCGTTTTCCACTGGTGGAAATCGGCGAATAGGAAACTGAGCGGCGACTGCAGCGTAGCGTTGTTTACTAACTACCTAGTATCGACTAGGGCGCGTCAGCACACTGTGTACTCTCCGCCGCTGTGACCTACCGCGCCCCTGTTGCTTCGCGAGTGCGAGAGCTGTCCTTCCGCAAAGCTGTCACTGATGGCAGCCAAGACGCTGCAAGTCGGCACCCGTCTTCTCTGTTCATGTTGTCGGGTCGCTTGGCTACTTCTATAGCCTCTCTGATCTTCCTCCTCAAACTAAACGGCTGTTTCGCCAGTACGCAGGCCTCTCGAAATTCGGTGTTCATCCTTCACTCTTCCTGATGTTCTGCCACTGCTGGTTTGTAGTATTGTTTGAGGCGGATATATCTCTCGTGTTCAGTAGTTAACCTTGTGCTGACTGGACGCCCAGTCTCACCTACATACACTAGTCTACATTCTGTACAGGGCGTTCGGAAATTCCCGTTAGACTTGTAGAGACAAACCACATCCGGAAACCTACCGTTTCCATGCTACAACCTCTGACCGCTTTTACAAATAACTGGTTAGGTGTGACCCAGAACGCCACTTGTTTTGTAACTGTACTCGACAATAGCCAAAGAAATTTTTTGTGTGTTCATTCATGAGTTGTCTTCAGCATGGTGCAGTACGTTCTCGTCCAATTCGTGTGTGCAGCGTCTCCTTGGAGCACCACAGCAACGAATGCTGACGATGAAGGTACCCTTATCGAAGTTATTGAGTAGTTGTGGCGAAAAGTGTATGCGAAGGAGTCGGACGTGGGGAGGAAGATCGATACAGGTGACGAACAGCTCTTCCATTACCCTGAACTTCGCCATTCAGAAGGATCATGTTGGTGTATTCTGAAAACTTGTTACTCTAACACTCACAGAGACGAGAATGAGGATCTAGGTCAGAGACGTAGGATAGACGTCAAGTGATATCAGCCGATCCGGTGTAACCATCTCCCACGGACACTGTACGTTTCTCGACATGGATCAAAATTCAAAATATTGTGTGCTCACTCCCCTCTACAAGTCCTAGAAGTTAGTTCTAAATTCCCACAAAAAGGAACCTAGGGCTCGTATAGACATTCCTCAGGACCACTGAATCTTGTTTTCCAGGAAATATGTTGTTTAGTTCTAGCACAACGTAAGGCACGGAATATGGTGGGTGACCATTACTATACATCCACATACAGCCTTTAATGTTATTTTCAAGGACACAGTCTAAATTGGTCACGGTAAAATATTTACACATCCCACCGTCAGAGCACATACTAAGTAATATTGAACAATAATATCATCTCCTAGGATTCCACGACCGACCTCCTTTGACCTACGACACGGCATAGGCAAATACGAATTTCTCTTGCCGAATTAGGCACGGTTTTAACTTATCGATGCACTATAATTTGTGAACATGGGTTCATTAAAGAACACAACGCTTTGTAAGGCATCCAGAGTGAAATTATTGATGACCCAAGTGCAGGAAGTAGCTCCCGGTTTGAAATTGTTCCCATTTATCTTTTGTGACAGAGAAAGGTGGTAGGGGTTAGAAGTGAGACGTCTAATATTCGACTGACATAAGGCTGACTGCAGCAACTTATCAAATGACAAAACATCTTGATTTATTTCAGGTAAAAGATGCACTTCCATATCGACACTTCTTGCTGGCTTCATCTGTTACAACTACGCCCTCTCGAACTACTCATTTCTCGAACTCATTAATCAGAACGTAAAAAAGTGCGGGTTGACCGAGCTCTTTGACCAGAATATTTCGTTCCGTAAGCCACGGCAGCTTCATTGGCATGGCGTCAGCGTCCATCAACAGCGACATGTCGGCGTACTCTTTGTATGTGGATGCCATCTTTATTCCACATCAACGTCAGTGACAAATGAACCTCGTTTCTACATTGCGATATGTGTTGCACACTACAGTGTATCAGTACGTGCCAAATCTAGCAGGAAGTGCTCATAAACAGCGCTAGGAGGAAGGATCTCACATCAGTAACTTTACATCTCGCACGCCGCTCATTTAGAAGGTGGTTTCATTTGTTCAATCAGGAAAACGTGTACTCGTTTGAATACTACATGAAGTTTCTGTCATCAGAGCATCCCTATGAAGAGAGACATTTTTGTACAGCACGTGACATCCACACCTACGATTCTAACGCAGTAAATTTATAAACATTTGATTTAAATTGGTTTTTACATGGATGGTTTAAATAGATTTGACACGTAACACCAAAAGCAATACTTTACTTCAAAAATTACAACTCGTTGGTCTCTAAAACATAACTAAATAAACCAAGTTTATAACTTCCCTGAGAGATTACGTTTCTTCCATTTACCTACTTAAATAAATAATTTTCCACTTACTTCTTAGTGAGTGAGAGACAAAAAGAGCTTATCAGGAACACCATGTACATTACTGGCCATTAAAATTGCTACACCAAGAAGAAATGCAGATGATATACGGGAATTCATTGGTCAGATATATTATACTAGAACTGACATGTTATTAAATTTTCACGATATTTGGGTGCATAGATCATGAGAAATCAGTACCCAGAACAACCACCTCCGGCCATAATAACGGCCTTGATACGCCTGGGCATGGAGTCAAATAGAACTTGGATGGCGTGTACAGGTACAGCTGCCCATGCAGTTTCAACACGGTACCACAGTTCATCAAGAGTAGTGACTGGCGTATTGTGACGAGCGACTTGCTCGGCCACCATTGACCAGACGTTGGTGAGAGATCTGGAGAATGTGCTGGCCAGGGCAGCAGTCGAACATTTTCCGTATCCAGAAAGGCCCTTACAGGACCTGCAACATGCGTTCGTGCTTTATCCTGCTGAAATGTTGGGTTTCACAGGGATCGAATGAAGGGTAGAGCCACGCGTCGTAACACATCTGAAATGTAAAGTCCACTGTTCAAAGTGCCGTCATTACGAACGAGAGGTGACCGAGACGTGTAACCAATGGCATCCCACACCATTACGCCGGGTGATACGAGAGTATGGCGATGACGAATACACGCTTCCAATGTACGTTCACCGCGATGTCGACAAACACCGATGCGACCATCATGATGCTGTAAACAGAACCTGGATTCATCTGAAAAAATGACGTTTTGCCATTCGTGCACCCAGGTTCGTCGGTGACGCAGGCGCTCCTGTCTGTGAAGCAGCGTCGAGAGTAACCGCAGCTAAGGTCTCTGAGCTGATAGTCCATGCTGCTGCAAACGTCGTCGAAATGTTCGTGCAGGTGGTTGTTGTCTTTCAATCATCCCCATCTGTTGACTCTGCAATCGAGATGTGGCTACACGATCCGTTGCTGCCATGCGGATAAGATGCCAGTCATCTCGACTGCTAGTGATACGTGGCCGTTGGAATCCAGCACGGCGTTCCCAATTACCCTCCTGAACCCACCGAGTCTATATTCCGCTAACAGTCATTGGATCTCGACCAACGCGAGCAGCAATGTCGCGATACAATAAACTGCAATCGCGATAGGCTACAATCCGACCTTTATCAAAGGCTGAAACTTGATGGTACGCATTTCTCCTCCTTACACGAGGCATCACAACAACGATTCGGCTGGAAACATTCCTCATGTCAGCACGTTGTAGGTGTCGCCGCCGGCGCCAACCTTGTGTGAATGCTCTGAAAAGCTATTTATTTGCATATCACAGCATCTTCTTCCTGTCGGTTAAATTTCGCGTCTGTAGCACATCTCCGTGGTGTAGCAATTTTAATGGCCAGTAGTGTATGTGCAAACTTTCTTGTCCAAAATCGCTTCCTCACGTAAGCAAGCATAGCTGCAGCCACGTACATAATATACATTAGCTAATTAAAGAAGTAAATTCCGCACATATTCTTTTAGCTTTCTTAGGCTGTCAGGAAATAGTTTATTAGGCCTTCTGAGTCAAAACAGATAGTGGAAGAAAAGTAGCAGATGTATCATTTGTAATTAAATCTATAGTACTTAATATGCAGCAGAATGCCTATTGTGCATTTGCAGCGAAGTAATAGCAGACGTTTCTGCTTTCAACCAATACAGCTCAACGTCGCCGCTGCTCAATGTTACTCTCTCTAATGCTTCATATAGTAAGAAACAATTTATTTTTTCATTAGGCTGTGTTACTATAAAAATATTGCTGGACAAGTATATTAAAGCTTTTCAAATACACTGAAGCGCCAAATAAACTGGCAGAGGCATGCGAACGCAAATACAGAGGTATACAAACAGGAAGAATACGGCGCTTTGGTCGCCAACGCATATAAAAGACAAGTGTCTGTCACAGTTGTTAGATGCGTTACAGAATGGCAAGTTACCAAGTTTTAAGTGAATCTATTAACAAGTGTCAGCGTGCGAACCACTCAACGAAGCCCACTCGTGTACCCTTGACGACTGCACGACACAAAGCTTTACGTCTCGCCTGGGCCCGTAAACACCGACATTTCACGCTGTCGACTGGAAACACGTTGCCTGGTCGAATGAGTCTCATTTCATACTGTATCGAGCGGATAGTGGCGTACGGCTATGGATACCACCTCATGAATCCATGGACCCTGCATGTCAGCAAGGGTGTGATCAAGCTCGTGAAGTCTCTACAATTGTATGGGGCGTGTGCTGTTGGAGTGATATGGGACCTTGATACGTCCATATACGAATCTGACAGGTGACACCTAGGTAAGCGTCCTGTCTGATCCCCTGCATCTCTTCAAGTCCATTGTGCATTGCTACAGACTTGGGCAATTCCAGCAGGACAATGCGACACCCAACACGTCCAGAACTGCTACAGACTGGCTCCAGGAACACTCTTCTGAGTTTAAACACTACCTCTGGGCACCAACTCCTCAGACATGAACATTATTGTGCGTATCTGGAAAGCCTTCACCTTGCTGCTCAGAAGTGATCTCCACCCCACGTACTCTTATGGATTTATGGACAGCCTTAAAGGATTCATAGTGTTAGTTTCCTCCAGAATTATTTAAGACATTAGTCGAGTCCCTGCCCCGTTGTGTTTCGGCACCTCTGTGTGCTCGCGTGGGTCCTATACGCATACGAACTTTAGGCAGATGTACCAGTTTCTTTGGCTCCTCGGTGTAGAAAACAAATACTAAGGTTTTCGTAAGGTTCACCGAAATAAATCAGTCGAAGTATTTTATCCAAAATCGATATAAACTATAGAATATTAACTTCTCGTAATTCTAGGAGAAGAATAATCACTTTTCATAGTATAATTTGTAAGTGCAAGATATGTTCTACCTAAATACAAAGGCATACACGCTGCTTGCGATGTAACCTGAGAAAAGTGCATCGACATAAACAACCATTCACCGTTTGGTAATTTGACAAAAATTTACCATTACCCTTCTGCTCTGTTTAGTTCGTAATATTGGTTACATGTGATCCTACAGTGTGTAGTCCAAACTCTGCAACAGTCGAGGCAGTCCTGAAGTCCGCGTCACTAATTGTACTGATGTCACTCCATCAGACACTCCCTCCCATCGCTTACAACAAAATTATCGGTATTAAGTACTGCCTTAAAAAGATTTTTCTTGACATGTTGTTACAGTTAATGTTTAGAGTCGTTGGCTGAAGCATTACAGCTCTCTTACATAACTTGCTGCTTTCGATGTCGTTCCAAGGTCCCCTCATTACGTCACATAGTATTGCTGGGAACTTTACTGGGGTTTCAGCTACTGACTGGAGACGAGCTGCTCTGAAAGTTGCATAGGAAATCGGGACGACGTATCCATCAGCCAGGAACAAAAATAAAATGAAGAACTGATATTGATTGTTGCTGCCCTTTTAATATAAGATATAAAAGAACCACTAATATCACTATAGGCGCCAAAGTGTGCAAAGAAACTTCTGAAGAAGCATCTTACCGTCATTTTAACACAATAATTAGCAGTTTTCTACCACCAAACTTAGTATATATTATTTAGGTCGTACTGTGTTTGATTCTCAGGCCCAGTGGCGTTCGGTTATTAAGTGCTAGCGTGCTCCAGCACACTTTAAATATCACACAAAAGTTACGCTATTTCTCTTCGAATGTGAACAAAAAATCGCACTTAAACTGCGCCATTTCTCTTGGAATGTGAGCCAGAAACAGCACTAAACTTACGCAATTTCTTTTTTAATGCATCCTTGTATGCAAATAAACATGTTTTGAGAGTCTTTCTCCGCAATAATTAGAAGCCGGTGTCAAATGCTGAAATCATGGTCTGTCACTCTAGTGAACACAGAGAAGGGACGCTGCTGTGTGTCTTCGACTGCAGATGTTCAACTGTGACGTCAACCGTTCCGGCACTATGTGTGCAAAGCTGCTCACAGCACCTGGCCAGCATTTTACTTTCAAAGTGCATGTAATTGCCCAAGCGTATAGTATGAGAGATCTTAAGGAGCCGTTGATGTAACAGCGCCGTGGATATATATTTACTATCCTTGTAAGTCGAAAGGATATAAGCCACCACACTACAGCACACTGGTAAAATTTTGCATGAGCCACCTCTGCTCAGGCCTACATCGAGTTAATTGAACACAATCTGGATACGTACCCAACAAAAGAATATCATCTCTGCAGGGGAATCCCCATGTTTCCACCCCTTGCTTTGCTCCCTTGTCTTGGGATCGTAGTGACACACCCAGCATTGTCCATGGAGATTAGGCGGCTTAAAAGTTCTCTTGCATTGTCCTGACACACTCACAACACTTCCACTGCTGCCTCTATTTGGGGAATTTCTTTGAGAGCATGTGAGCAGCCGCAGAACCAGTCGGTCGGATACCTGTGTCATCAGAATTACCTGTAACTGTCTGACAACAAATTTGCACTTTTCCCACTGCAACCTCAAGCTTGTTAATCGGTCTTCGAGCAGCAGGACCTCCTCGTGTCATCGACTCATGCCTCTTCACTGAGATATGCGCCGTCACTCGTTCTTCTGGCTACAGAGATTAGCAGACAATATTTGATTAATTGTTAAGGCAGTTTCGAATATTATGTGATTTACAACAGCCACAATAACTTATCAGCTGATAATTGGTCAAACGTTATAAGTGTGAGAACCCCCTCAAGGAGTCCCTCAAAACTAGTTAAAACGATAAACAATATTTATGAGCATTTACGTATTGCCTATGTATTAACGTTTAATACGCTCAACGCCAACAACGTGGGAAATGTGAACTCATTCTTCGTTAGTCAGAACTGTCTCACTGCACAGCCAGCCTCTACTCCACATAACCGCCGGGTCATGAAGTGGAATATTGTTGCCGTACGCTTACTTCGACTCATCTTCTATTGTTGCAGCATTATTTCACATACGGACAACGAATTATCGTGCGATACGACCCTTTATCAGTTGACTGTTCCATTATCTTTAGTCCCATCTAACAGCTTCTGGTGGTATAGTGGCGCGAAGACTTCAACGTGTACAAGACGGTAGACATCTACTCACAAACAAACAAAAATAATTACATAGTGCCTGCCGGGGTGGCAGAGCGGTTCTAGGCGCTACAGTCTGGAGCCGCGCGACCGCTACGGTCGCAGGTTCGAATCCTGCCTCGGACATGGATGTGTGTGAAGTCATTAGGTTAGTTAGGTTTAAGTACTTCTGAGTTCTAGGGGACTTATGACCACAGCAGTTGAGTCCCATAGTGCTCAGAGCCATTTGAATCATTTGAACCTTAAGGAACTAGGATCACCAAAATTCATAGAACCGAGATGAGCTCAAACGGTGACACAAACAGTGAGGAATAAGAGGTGACGACCCATGAGCAGGTATGAACAGAACACACGGAAACACTCTCAATCGCTGCACATGGAAAATTACTTAGCTGCAAGAACGACCGTATATTGTCGCTTTCAGGCGGTCCTAAGTAACCTGTTCTAGAAAGAAAAAGCACTGCTCTCCAATGATCAAGAACCTATAAAACTATGGAAGCCTAAAAAACTGAAAAAAGATGAAATAATGCATTTAACTCTTTCTGTGTCTGAGATTCCAAATGGCATCATTAAGTATTCCTGGCTTTTTTGAGCTTCCCAATGCTTCAATGATACCGTTTGGCAACGCTTCCAGTAGTTCCACGTTTGGCCAACAGATCACAGTGGCGTTTGCTTTCATGACTCGCCGTTTGTTTGAAGAGCAGAACAGAGAAGTGTCGTGTGTTGTGCTACTGAATTTGTGAGTGAACAATAACTGTTGTGTTTAGTTTTATTCTGTGTATACTGAAATGTTTGGTTTTGGAACCAAGTTTACGTAGTTCCTCAATGGAAAGGAAAAGAAATACGGTAAGTTTACAATACAGTTATGTATGCATTTGTTAGAGTAATTATTATGTAATTTCTAATGATGCAATTTGGAATCATTATTTTATTTATTAACCAATAGGTTCAAAAGAACTTTTGCAATGGATATGGCATATGTGCAAGATGTACAGTAAATATTAATCCCAAAAAACTTTTCCCCTACTTTTTCTAAATGTGACGCACAAAGGGTTAAAAAGGTACGAAATAACCAAAAAGCAACGAAAATGGTGTACGATTAGTGTGTCTTAAGCGAAATTACCTCACATGGTTCATCTTATTCGGCAACTGTTAAGCACACAGAGGAACGTAATGGTTAGTGACATGTGATGAGGATGAGGTGCAGGTACGCAAGTCACCGTGTGTCAGTCTTCCGCGGCGAGCATACTCGGCGTGGCAACGAGCACAATGGGTGCGCCGGCGAGGCCTCCTTGATTGGAGCCGTTGTTTACGAACGGACGCTTCCATCGCAAACAGTGGACAAGGTGGGGCATCACTTGCTGTGTTGCGCGTGCGCCTGACAGCGGACGCCTGCCTATCTGGAAAGGCCATCAGCAGGAGCTGTCGGCCGCACCGGCTGGCCGTGACAAACTGCCGATTCTCCAGAGTCAGCAGGGCGTCGATGGACACAGTGACGGGCTACAATGCCTCCAGCTCACCGTCTTGTTAGTTTCGCCTTCGAAAGGGGGAGAGTTTCACGTCCATAGCGCAATCTGTCACCAACCGTACCAGCAGCAGAGCGCTTTACAAGCTGATCTGCGTAGGTCGAAATGAAGTGCAGAAAACCCTGCCTGTGGAACATCCCCAACTGAGCATTATAGGAGAGACTGAAAATACCGCTTCAGTTGTAAGGTTCTTTTTATTTAGAACAATACCGGTTTCGGCCACTTACAAGCCCATCATTTTCGTAATAAGAATAAACAACAGACCGGAGCTAATAACACTTTTTACACGCAGGAACACACATAAAAAAGCAAAAGAAAAGATGTTCCCCATAATATTTTGAAACAAGCGGTCGGGCTATGTGCTGCAAAACATAGGTCAATGCAGAGTGATACCAGAGAGTACTACGGACGACCGCCTGAGTTAAGAAGTATGCAATGAATACCAGCAAAATTACATTCTGTGCTCTGACCCCGAGCGTTGTGGAGGACGAATACAGGACGTGGTGTATCACCAGTGAGCGCAGAGAACAGAGTAGCGTACGCCAAGGGGAAGGCAAACTGGTAAACCAGAGTGGCAAAAATACTGCCATCTGTTGTCGGGAAGGAGAAGGTGGGGCCGCTAGCCCGGCAGTTCACAATTTAAATTAGTGATTTACATTCGAAATGAGAAAAACCTTTCCATAGAAAGTTTCAAGTAAAACGTTAAAAGAACATTACGAGTCACACAGGAACATACTGAACAGGGCAGTACGGAACTGAGTAGAAGCCAGCGATATAAAATTTATGTATAAACCGTAAAACATAATGCAAATTTTTCACTTTCCTCCAGTGACAAGCAAGCTTTTAATTTATTGCGTATATATATGGCGATATGGAACAATACGCCATACTCATCATTTAAAAGAACATACACACGTGCGACTCCTATTAAAAAGCGTATGGCTGGTGAACAAAATGGAAGTTAGCAAAACCTTACAGTCCACACCATAAAAAACTACTATGAGAATTAACAGCTAGCAATACTAGCACCAAAGTGTCACATTAAAAGCGCCATCAATTTAAAACCTGCTAACTAAAAGCCGACAACTAATCGAGGCTTATATAAGATAAGACCTGGGATAAATTTTACATAGTGAAAGTATGCTTACTTTTAAAATAAGTAAGTAAGACAGATAATGACGCACAATGAAACAACGTAGTCACAAGATGAAGAATGGAAAATGTGGAAACTTCTTTTAAAAGAGGACATTTTACGATGTGTTAAATGTTTGGAAAGTAGAAGGGGGTTACGTGCCCTCTGTAATAAAAAAAACTGAGTCAATCGATCAACAACGAACATAAATGGATGTCTTACGACGTCCGCCCCGAGTGGATGCAACGAACAAAAGCGAACAAAATGAGATTTAAAAAGAAGCGTGTTCTGTCAGAGGGTTAGCTGCCCTCTGTAATAAAATAAGTGAGTTAATCGATCCACATGGAACTTAAACGGGTGTCTTACGACGTCCGCCACGAACAGATGCAACGAACGAAAGCGATCAAAATGAGATTAAAAAAAAGGTTGGTAGAGGACTTGCCAGCGAAAGGCAAAGGTCCTGAGTTCGAGTCTCGGTCCGGCTCACAGTTTTAATCTGCCAGGAAGTTTCACTTTTGTTGCGTTTTACGTTTGATGCATAAATTTTGTGTTGCCGACTTCTACTCAGCTGCGTACTGCCGTGTTCAGTATGTTTCTGTACGACTCTTAATGTACTTCTAACGTTTTACATGAAACTTTCGATGAAATGGTTTTTTTTTCATTTCGAATGCCAACCACTGACTCAAACTGTGAGCGGCAGGGATAGAGGCCTCGTTTCCTTCTTCCCCTCAACAGATGGCAGTACTTTTGCCATTCTGGTTTGCCAGCTTGCTTACCCCTTCGGTTACGCTACTCCGTGCTCTGCTCTCGTTTAAATGGCTCTGAGCACTATGGGACTCAACTACTGAGGTCATTAGTCCCCTAGAACTTCGAACTAGTTAAACCTAACTAACCTAAGGACATCACAAACATCTATGCCCGAGGCAGGATTCGAAACTGCGACCGTAGCGGTCTTGCGGTTCCAGACTGCAGTGCCTTTAACCGCACGGCCACTTCGGCCGGCCTGCTCTCGTTGGTGTAACACCGCTCACTGTACTCTACAACCGCGGCGCTCGGGATCACAGCACAGAGTGTAAGTGTCTTAGTGTTCATGGCATATTTCTTTACGCAGGCAGACGTCCGTAGTACTGTATGCCGCCATTTTGCTATTGACTTAGGTTTTACAGGACCTACCACGACCGCTGGTTTTTTAAAATGTTGTAACTTCCATTTCGTTTTTTAAGTGCATTACTTCTTGTAAACACTTTTATTAGCTCCGGTCTCTTATTTATTTTCAGTATAACACCTGATGATGTGCATACAGGAGGCCGAAACCAGTCGTGTTCTTAATAAAGAGAACCTTAAAACTGAAGTGGTATTTTCAACCCTTGCGAAATGAAAGAGACGTGCATAAGGCTTTGTCGATCTGGAAAGCGTTTGACAGTCTAAAACTGTGGTAAGTGGCTTGGAAATAGAGGTACTTGCTTCAGGGAAACTAGGATAATACGCAATACGTAAGAACAAGAAAGAGCAAAACAAAAGTAGGCGATGAGGCAAGTGCTTCAATTGAAAACTGGCTATGGATGGCATACAGACTTTCTCCCCAGTATGGGAAGTGAAAGTGACCCACTCCCTTGAAGGCAACATAATGAATGACAAGACTCAGCTTGAAGGAGATAAGAAGGGTATTAGCTTAAATACTTAAAGCTGTCCAGAAAAAGTCTATTTCTTAAACCTCTCCAGTCGTAGGCCATGATTTGTGATACAAAGTTTTGGGAGTGTATGTCCAAAACATTCTACTGTAGTGAATAATGGCGTGTGGCAAAGCAAAAAAAAAAAAAAAAATAGAATCATTTAGAATGTTGTGTTGGAAACGTGTCCTTCAGTGCAATAGGATGGATAAGATAAGACAACCGGAGCTTCGGCGACAGATAGGTTACATAAACAGTGATCTTCTTTTGAGAAAACAATGCCACGTTAACTGTAAAGAAAGTAACGCTCTGTTTCGTAGCTGACTGTAATTGTAAACAGCTTTGCGAAAATAGACAATTACGAAATTATCATCATCTCGTAATAAACGTGGTACGTTCTCTGCCATCTACAACCACACAACGAACCTTTCATCTAAAAAGACATTTACGAAGATATTTTCATTCATGGATCTCATTATTGTTTTAAAACTATTCCATTTTGTTTACGGCCTGATAATCAGACAACAAAGCGTAAACGACATTTCTACCAGTATCACGGTCAGTATTCAGCTCTCCATAATAGTTAAGTTAGAATGTTGATAAGGAAGATGACGAATCCCAAAATTAGTTCTCTAACATGCTTTGAAAGTACGAGTCAACTACAGCATGAACGACGCTGTCAGGTTTTTGTAGCACATGATTACACTACTTACAAACCAATTACCAGACAGCGATAAAGCAACCAAACTACAACACGACATAAAGCAGCTCGTTAATGTACTCACCTTCGATTCATTGTTTTCACACTTATATCTCTGTCTCTTGCGTAATAGTAACGGCAATAAGATTTCTTTTTTCAGTCATCGATCTTCTGAATGATAAGATGCGTCACGGCACGAATTCCTATGCTCTTCGTCTCAGAGTAGCACTTGCTGCCTATTTCCTTCATGTATTCAAATCTCTGTCTTCCTCTAGAGTTCTTATCCTCATAGCTGTATCTTCCACCATCGAGGTTACTCCCTCATGTCGCAACAGACGTCCTATCGTCCTGCCCTTTCTTCTTATAAGTGTTTTCCATACATTCCTTTCTTCGCCGATTCTACGGAGAACCTCCTAGTTTTTTATTTTACCAGTCCACCTCATTCGCAACATTCTTGTGAAACACAACTTCTCAAACGATTCCATTCTCTTTTGTTATGGTTTTCCCACTATGTATGATTCACAACCACACTATGCTGTGGTCCCAGACGAACATTCACACATAATTCTTCCCCAAATAAAGGCCTATATTTATACCAGTAGGTTTTTCTTGGCCAGGATCGAACTCTTTACCGGTGCTAGTCTCTTTTCTTTTCGTTCCCCTTCATTCATCTGTAATAGATAATTTTGATTCAAAGGTAGCAGAACCCTCTAACTTCGTTTACTTCGTGATCTCCGGGTTTGATGTTAAATTTCTCGATATTTTCATTTCTCCTACATCCCATTACCTTTCTGTTTTTTCGCTTTACTCTCAGTCCATATTATGTGGTCATTAGACTGCTCATTCCATTCAACAGACCCGTTAATTCTACTTCATTTTCGCTGAAGTTGCAAAATCATTAAGCGCATCTTATCACTGATAAGATCCTATCACCTTGAATTTCAATCCCACTCATGAATAAATTTCCTTTTCTTTACATCTATTGTCACAAATTTTTTGTCACCAGACTACCGGCTTCGGTCTATAATGACCATCATCAGATCTGTTTTACAAAATTAAAACACTGAAGCTATAGAGCTAGTATACGTTACAGACCGAAACCAGTAGACTGATGGCAAAAACCTTTGCGACAATAGACGTCATGTAAAAGAAATTTATTCTATATTCGGGTCACTGTTCAATTCAATTCACGACCATGTCAAAGCTTGTGGAACTAGTCCCGCTCACTAACCTTTCTTTGATTTGCTTCTTTGATGTACAGACTTAAGAGAAGGGACGAAAGACTGCCTCCCTGTCTTACGCCCTTTCTTATTTGAGCCCTTCGTTCTTGGTCTTCCAGTCTTGATTCCTAAGAAAGCAACACGGTTGGCAGAAACTAGGAACCAGCATTGAACGTCTCAGTGATGTGCACCTCAACAAAAGTTCTTTCGACGTGAAAACATCTTTACGCTTGTCACAGTGATAGCTTTCTTCTGTGACAAAATACCATCAGTTTTGAATGGCTGATAACTACAAGAATAATAGCACATAGACAAAGATCAAGTCCACAAGATATAGATCGTGTATCTACGTGCTCGTCGTGCAATATTTGTTTTACCTGTAGGCGTTATTGCGGCAAGATGGTTGAAGTTATAGCTGGTAGACTGTAAATCTACATATGAGATATTTTCTCTCTTATCATTATTGGTCTTATATTCAATTATGTAGACAAAACATACGTGTGATAGTTACGAATTAGTTTTGTGTACAGTGTGAGCCTTGGGCCCGCATAGTGTTCTAGCTAAGGGCCCTAACTTCCGTACCATAATTATGAGTAATTCTGGCTGAATAATTCCCATATATTCTGATAAATTCCACTATCGATGGACAAGAGAGACCAAAGCTCATAAGTGTAAGTTACACCAATAATGTATTCCATTTATAATGTATTCCACTTACCTGCACAAGTTTCACAAGCTGATGAATTTACAACAGTTGTTCAAAACGGCGTCCCCCAGCGTCAATGCAGACATGGAAGCACCGCAGTAAGTCCTGTCGTTTCCGTTCTAACATCCTAGTTGTCATTTGAACAGTGTCGCAATCAGCGATAATTCTTGACAGGAGATTCTCGTATGTCTCGACAGGCATGTTTCGCAACACTTTTTACATTGTCCCACAAGAACAGAAGGATTTGGGGTAAGATCAGATAAAAGTCCTGGCCACAAAACATGACCTGATCTATCTATCCACTCTTCAGGGAATGTCTGATCGTGGAGTTCACAGATCTTCGGACTAAAGTGAAGCGGGGGCGAAAGATGATGAAGCAACATCCTTTAACGAATAACGAGTGGAATATATCCCAGGAAACTGGGTAGCACGTCTCTGATAAAAATTGTGAACACTTGTGCATTTAGACGGTAGGAAGAAGAATCGGCTCTAATACACAATAATTTACTGTACCTACCAACGCGTTGACTGACTATCTGTGTTGATCGCTCTGCACAACTGTACATACACAACTGTAAATATGTGAGCGGGAAAGTGATGATCGACTGCGAGGCCTTGCAAGAATCATTGTCTGAACACGACACAGAGTCACATGTCAGTAGGAGTCAAAGCATGCACTTCTTCTCAATGTTTCGGGTGTAGCTGCATTTTTCGTATTATTTACCGCACAGTACACGAAATGTACATTCTGCGTGCAACTGATCAAGTGCTGATCTCATTAACGTGAGCAAGCACTGCATCATCTAAGTCGGCAGTAAGTCGGGAGTCGAAGCATTTCGTTGCCCTCTGCGAATAAATCTGGTCCTACACGACTTTTCCGCTTCTCTGCTGCTTCTATTTATAAGGTGACAAGACTTTGTCACCATAGTGGTGTTGATTTGTATTTATATTATATCATGGCTTACGATGTGCAATTTGATTATTGATCATTTCATAGGCTGATTCTGGCTGGCACCACATACTAACAATTTCCATAGTACTGCATATCTGTGAGTTAATTAGGGCCGAGCACTGACAAAGTAGGCAAAGTAAGCTATGCATTTCTCAGAAGCCGATGTCAGCTAAAGAGGGCTGGGAAGAGACTTGTCGTATTCTGCAGGGGCAGAAATTTACTACTGTGTGTGTGTGTGTGTGTGTGTGTGTGTGTGTGTGTGTGAGTGGGTGTGTGTGCGTGTGTGTGTGTGTGTGTGAGAGAGAGAGAGAGAGAGAGAACAGAGCATGGCCAATACTGATGACCTTCCGTAGTGCTAACAGAGCGGGTGGGATGTCGCTGTCTCATAGGACGGAAAAAACTTCAGAATAGCATATCAGAAGAAAAAGCATCGGGGGCGATACGACATCCTTTTACTGCGAAGGAATGTATGGGGTCGTGAGCTGACTGAGGAATGTTTCCATGGGCAGCGCCGACACACACTTTCAGCCGAAAGACAGGGACGCGTTTTCGATGGCAGAGTGCTATGGATGTGTGAAGCTAAACAGGGCCTTCGAGAAAGTCTTCTGAAAGGAAGAAGTTCATATTCCTTTCAGAAGACTTTCTCGAAGGCTCTGTTTCGCCTAACACATCCATAGCACTCTGCCATCGAAAACGCGTCCCTGTCTTTCGGCTGAAAGTGTGTGTCGGCGCTGCCTATGGAAAGATGATGGCTGGTGAGACGCCCTCTAAACCCACTGGGCAGAACAGCTGATTAGGATTGTGGAAAGGGCCAAATGATTTTGGGGTCAGTTTCACCTTAAAATTGTAATTTATTGTAATTTAATAACACATTTACAATCAAAGTGGCACATAGCCCAACAATTACAACTATGAGTTTCAAAATCCAGCTCTTTCACGGCTGAAGGCCTCCAAACAAGAAATTTTAAAAAGCAGCAAGATAAAATCAGTTAAAATTGCAAATAAAATAATTGAAATATATATATTTAACAGCTAGGTTGAAAGCCTCAAGGCAAGGGTGGATAGACAATCATAAACAAGATGCAATACAAACGGCCGAAGGCTCACAATAAAATTTTCAAGATTTAAAAAATTAATTACCATAACCTTTGATAGGCAGAAGGCCACAATGATTAAGCTTGAAAGCTAATTTTAATAATAAGATTCCAAGGCTGAAGGCCCACAATTAATTTTCCCAAATTAAAAAAAATGTAACCATAAGCCTTAAGTTTCAAGTAGCTGAGAATGGATTAAAAGAAAAGACCACACAACAGCAATAACCTTCAGGAAATATTCACTGCCGGACTTCCAACTTACATAAAACACAATAAAACCAAGATTTTTTAAATCATTGGTCATGATTGATTTTAACAGACAATTAAAGACCAGTGAGAAAGACAGTAAAGACAGCAGCACGCAGAAGCCTCCAGATGGTCGGTCTGCCCTCGTTCACTTAGGTAAGACAGGTGGTGAGAACAACTACACTTGATCCGTCGGAATCCAACCAATGGGCAGCCACGGACTGACCGATAAACGACTTGCTTGCCACTAATCGGTACATGAGAATTCAAACACAAAATGTTACGGGCGCGATTATCCACAATCAAATATGTATGTGTATTAAGCTGTCAAAATTACACACTGTGCTAGACAGTTACAACAAGTGAGGAAAAGGCACTGCCTGAAATTACGTTAGTGGACAGGGCAGGTAACCGGAATAGTAATGGCCACAAGACAGATAATTACGCTGGTGCACTTAAATTGTAGTCAACCAATATAATTAATTCCACTGCATGGTTATTAAATTTCAGCAATACAAACATTCGTTGTTGCTCACAGAAAACCCTCCCCAACAGCGAACCACTAAAACGAACAACACAACATGAATGGAAGTGGATTGGGTACTTGAAACCACTACTCAACTTTGACGTCCTAGGTCGGTGAACCACGAAGCTCGTAGCGATCGGACAGCTACTCCAGACACGCTCCGACACTGCGCAGGGACCGCCAGCGGACCCAGCCGAGTGCACCGTGCGGAGATAACTTCCCTGGTCCGCTGCAACCGACCGACTGCCTGCTGGTCTGTCCGCGACTGCTGCTCCGTCGTGACTACACTGCTGGTGTATCTCCCACTCACTTCCAGACACAGGACGGCGGAAATACTGGCTCGGACCCAACCATGCAGAGGAAACACGCCCACTGGCTAAACGACATCCCTGCACCGGGAAAGGACCGGCCCAAGTTCGACAAGACGACAATGGAAGGAGCCCAGAAGCGGTCAGAGAACCAGTTACACGTGGCCCGATGACAGACCTGTCAGAGGCAGTACTCCGACAATATTTAAAATAGCTAGTCAAAGGAAATAACGCCAACTACACACACAACCTGACAAACACTTGCACGAATACCTGAACGATACCCAACAGTGACTAAGCACGCATGAAGACAAATCGGTAGTTAATGCACACACACACACACAGACACACACACACACACACACACACACACACACACACACACACAGCCGACTCATGAATGCTCGGAGAGTCAAAACGTGCCGTCCGGTAGGACGACCGACCGACGACCCACCAACACCGTCGCTCGGCTCGAGCGATGCGTGGGGGCAATAGTCGGGCGAGCCATGTCGACGCAGACCTTACTGCTGCTCCAACCCGACTGCACTGGTGCCGCATTGCAACTCCCAGACTGGCAGGTCCGGACTGCGCTTCAGACACGTTCCAACTGACTGGCCGACCTGAACTCGCAACCCAACCTGGCTTATGACAGACAACGACCGGAAGTAAATGCAGTCGAGCAAAGATACTACGAGAAGGGATGTATCGATACGCGGTGCTGGCGCAGGTCACAGTCAGGCAAAGAAGCAACTCAGTGACCGTAGTAATTTAAATTAACGCAGTGAGGTGGAAGTACGTTAAAAACAGGGTGTAAAATACTTGATGGTGGGAACACGAGCCACGCACGACTCAGCTGACATGTTAATGTCCCATGTAGTAATGGCCGTGGGGATTTGTCGCCTGAGTGCAAACATAGACGGCCGTGTGTTCAGGAGGGAGCGGGATACAGTGTGAGAGTGGACTTCCACAAAGGATGGATCGAGGATACTTGCCTGCCACGATCTACCACAGTCAGTTTCCTCCAGGGATCGAGCTAGAGACATCGCTGGCGAGAGGCCACGGTGGAAACTGTGGCGGTTAGATTCTGAGAACTGTTGTTTCCGAAACAGAAAGCGTGTGAGTCGTCACTCGACAGACTTTCTATTCTGTTACTCGACTGACATTCTTTACCTCTCTATCGAGTCTTACACAGACTGAAGTGCTTGTTTACAGGAAAATCCTTGAGTCGAATTTTTGTTCCTAGCTAGTAATCAAACTGAAATGTTGACTAATGTTCTGTCTTGTACTGAGGTAAATTCAGTATTAAGAGTTTGAGGACAACATTTTGCGTCTATTATGTAAGCAAAGAACTTTAGGCACGGCACGTGCGTCATTTGCGCAGCCGCTAACGCCCCAATGGACAGATCTTCGATGCAGTACAACTGCTGTCAAACTTCAGTAGATGATTTGTGCAGTCCGGTTCGGCGGATAGGAAGAGAATCTCACAGTAAATGTGATGAGTTCTATTTCCCTGCCCGCTAAGCGTTTTTTGTAAGTGCCAGTCAGGGTGTTGGACTTCTGTTCGCCTCCTTTAATCAGTATCAGCCAGCTTCTTTCCGACTAATTACTGGTAACGGTTGGGGGTGCAGGGGGGGGGGGGGGTGGTCCGTCTAAAGAAATAAAGAAAGTCAATTGTGTTCTGCCAGCCTGAAAATCACATTTAGATTAATATCAGACACTACGTGTTTCATATTTATACCAGTTTTTGCACGCTACATGTGTTTTGAAAATAAATAATTTACGGTATCCACGTCGTGATTCATTCTACTTGGATAGTAGCATCCCGATTAAGTACTGGTTTGATGTGAAGTAAAACCATAACACTATACTTCATTTTATGGAAATCGCTAGCTGCAGGCTGTAAATGGAAAAAGCATCATAATCATTTGTCGGCGTGAGAATTGCACTGCAAAGACAACATATGCAAGCACACACTATATGTTACAAACACCACGGATTTTACTGGTTGTTCCCGGACCAAGGTTTCTTTCCTCCAATTGATACATTTACCCCTCTGCATCATCCGTAAACGTTTATAATATCATCGGGGAATCACTCAGTATTTCATGTATTAATACGTAGTTACCATTTAAACCTAAAGGGTGCGGCACGGACTAGGCGCTACTTCTCTTAGTTCTGGAAAGATTTAGCATATTTCACTTCTAGTACGGATCAACAGAATCGTCTGCAAGTACGAAATTAGATGAAAAAAATCATAACTGAAGAACGTACAAACATAATAAAAAGCGTAGGATAGTAGTTGTCACTATCGCTATTATTCTTACAGCAATATTCGTAGGACCTAAGTCACTCGAGTAATTACCTAGAGCAACTGTATATGGGGATACAAGCTTCAAATTACGAAGAAGCTATAGCCAGACGGTACACAATACTGTTCGCTTTAGATAACAACATTGTGCTACTCTCACGGCAGACACAAGAAGCCGGAAAACAATTAGAAATTGGTATATCCGTTTGCAAAGTCGGCCGCTAACAGGTGCAAAATTGCGTTTCACGAGCGGCGCAGTGCAGCGTTTCCATTACCTTCTGTTGCGTGCCAGTCAGAAAAACAAGACCGACGGCAGATAATGAAGGTAAATTATAGGAGCGTACGACCGGAAGCAGCCCTATCGTCCGTACACCGCGCTATCTGATTGCTGTTCTCTTGCGCACGCCCTCTGGAGATATTCTGTCTTGCCGTAAAAGAATTTATAGGGCTCTTCGGACCAGAGAACGTTTCTAGATTTCATCTAAACAGCGCATATTTTCCTTGCTACCTTTCTACCAGTTGCTCAACAAATGCATTTATGCTGTTCGCAAGTACAATCAGTTGTTCATAACGTGTTATATGACTTCCACCTGTAGATATCAAGAAGATGGGTTCAGATCACATTTGAACATCGCACCCTTTCTTTACCTATCATCGCTTCACTGATAATTAGAATTATATCCCTTTATACCACAAAGAAGCTTTCCACACAGTTCAAAAAATTAGAAAAATTTTTAGCCTCTGATTATAAGTGTGCCCTTCGCCGAAGCGCTGGAGAAATCTTATTCCAGACAAAAGGCAACGCTATATGCGTTGCGATTTTCAGAAATTATGAAAAAGGAACAGAACGGGAACAATTGAAAAAAGATATCCCAAATTAACTGAAATCATACCAACAATGTAGACTGTCAGGACTGGTATTTATATTTTTGGTGATTTTAAGAATGTCATTAGTCCGTCGTCTAACGCTGGAGGCTATAGAGACTTTTTGAATTGCTGTATGAAAATGAAGTATAACTTTCTGAGCTTCTCTGACTTGTAATAGCAATCGGGAAGCCTCTACAGCAGTGGTTCCCAACCTTTCTGAGACCATTACCCCTTAGTTAAATCAGTAGTACCTCTCATTCCCTCCTGATCTCCACATTA